>NC_045633.1:21314152-24167194 GCF_009829155.1 Mustela erminea
TTTGGTCACAAAATATACTGTTGTTACTAAATAATCTTTTGTACAAGGTCAGGCTCATGCTCTGTCCTTGTGTAGCCACTACTGCCACGCTCCAGACACATGCGGGCACGACCTGATAAGGAGGTCTGTGGTCTGTCAGCCTAATCACCCTTTGCCTCTGAGGCCTCACAGGCTTGCCAGAGGCTGCTACAAAGCAGGCAGGCCCAGGGTGATGGATGCGGCAGCCCTGGCAGCAGGGCCCCATTCCAGTGAGTTTCCCCGTCGGTATTACCTCAAGGACACGCAAAGCGCCAGTGGCCTGAGGTCGCAGCCTCCTGCCCAGCCTGACGACCTTGTCTCAAGAGAGCCTCCTTTTCCTGTTTCCTCCCCAGAATGGAACTGAAGAGAGGGTCAGTCTTGACCTCAGGCCCTCAGCAGGTTCCCTTCTTTTCCAGGTTACACTTCAAGGGCCTGATGGCCTTTCTCATCTCTTGGCTCAGCACTCAACACCCATCTCCTGCAAGGGACCTCCAGGCAACTGCACCATTCTTTGCAGGAGAAAGCATTCTCTCGCCCAGGAGACAGAGGCATCACTTCTGGGGAAGGCTCTCTGGTGGCCCCGAGTCGGCTAACACACACACACACACACACACACACACACACACACACACACACAATGAAAAAGAAAACCAACCTGCTTCTTGGAGCTGGAAGTCTTGCATTTACCTAAGAGAGCTGGTGCTGCTTCCATCTTTGGAAAGCGAGAATGGAAAGAACAGTGAGAAGGAAAAAAAAGTGGGGGGAGAGCAAGCACATTCATTTGAAAAGAAAAGAGCCATCCACAAGCAGAGAAGAGTCGGGCTCCTCGAACTCCAGCGCACAGCCAGCAGCGGGCCAGGCTGGGAGGCAGCCCCTCGCGCTCAGCCTGTTGGCTCAGCCAGTCTAGGAAACCAGCCCGGGAGCCTGAAGAACGGAGCTGCTAAAGGGAGCTGGTCGGGACTCACGTCATCATCGGAGTCTCCGCCCTGCATTGTGCCCACGATGCGTTTGCCAGGTCTTCCTGAGAAGAACCAAAGTGTGAAGAAATTATGAAAACCTTGTTAAAAAAAAGGGGGGGGGACAAGAAATGGCATTCAAGATTTGTTTCCCTTAGAAAATTGGGAAAAACAAGAATCAACTAAAAAATTTACTTAAGTCTCATCTAAATGATCAAAACTGCCAAGAAACAGTAATGGAAGGGCACCTGGCTTAGTGGCTTAAGCGGCTTAAGGCTTAGTGGATTAAGCCTCTGCCTTCGGCTCAGGTCATGATCTCAGGGTCCTGGGATTGAGCCCCACATCGGGCTCTCTGCTCAGCGGGGAGCCTGCTTCCTCCTCTCTCTCTCTCTGCCTGCCTCTCTCCCTACTTATGATCTCTGTCTGCCAAATAAATAAATAAAATCTTCTTTAAAAAAAAAAAAAGAAAGAAACAGTAATGGATTTTCCGCATTTCCACTTTGAGAAAAAGGAAAAGGGCAATAAAATACAATCGCAACTCAAACCAGAACACTAAATACGCATCCTGGACATGTTTTCAGAAAAACCACTGACCCCCACTCTGAGTATCTACGTGGTAGAACAGCTGTGCCACCTGCTGAAAAAAGAAAGGCCGCCTCCCTGCACGGACCAGTGTTACTCGTATCTGAACCTATGTCTGATCTCCAAAGAGGGAAACTTCTAAGGATTGCTATTAGTTCATCTTTCAAAACACCCACATTGCCTCAGTGATTCTCCCCTCTCCTCTGGAAGTCACGGTCACCTGGCTGTGACTTCTGCAAACACCCAGGAGCTGTCCTTCCCTGGCGGGAGGCGGACAGCCACTCTCACACTCGACCCCCGAGAAAGGAGCACCAGGGACCCAGGTGCACGCTGCGGGGCGAAGGCAGGGAGGGCAGCTCACAGAGGATCTCACTCAGGACAGGCCTGGGGTGACCACCCTTGGTCAGATAAAATGCAAACCTTGTGTTGTCTAAAGCCCTTATTTACAGTTCTGAGATTTTCGTTTTGGTGGCTGGGCGGTAAGCAGAATTCAGGAGCACCAGTGCCTCTATCAGGGTTTCCTGAGACGATCACATCCCTTTTCAGAGCCTCAGCTCCCATCTGCTGAGTGGGAGCCATGACCCCTAGCCTCTATTTGCATGACGAAGCTGTTAAAACTAAGAGGGAAGGGGTGCCTGGGTGGCTCAGTTGTCAAGCATCTCTTGATTTCAGCTCAGGTCGTGATCTCAGGGTCATGGGATCAAGCCCCGCGTTGGGCTCCACATTCAGTATGGAGTCTGCTTGAGATCCTCTCTCCCGTTCCCTCTGCCCACCCCCCATCACACCCCTGCTCACTCTCTCTCTAAAATAAATTTTAAAACCTTTAAAAGAAAAAAAAAAGACTGGGACGCCTCGGTGGCTCAGTGGGTGAAGCATCTGCCTTCTGCTTGGGTCATGATCCCAGGGTCCTGGGATCAAGTCCTGCATCAGGCTCCTTGCTCAGTGGGGAGTCTGCTTCCCCCTCTACCAGCTGCACCCCCTGCTTGTGTGTGCTCTCTCTCTGACAAATAAATAAGTAAAAATCGAAAAAAGAGCAGTTAGCAGCAAAACTTAATATAAAATGAAGATAATTTACCTCAGAAATGTACCATGTATATAAAAATGCAAACTGCTCCAAAAATTAACAGCTGGTAGACAGATGTTTTAAAGACAAATATAAAGCAACTTAGTAGTATCTACCAAAACAAAGATTTATATAACCTTTGACCTAAGAATCCCATGTTTAATGGCACAAACATTGCAGATAAGCAGAAAGACGTATATACAAAGGAAAGAGGAAAAATAAATATTTTTTAAAGGATCTTTTAATATGTGAATGCCCAAGTAAATTATGGGTATGGTCACGCTACGGAACACTCTGCTGCTGTCAAAAGGATGAAGCAGATTTCTAGTTTACTGACATGGAAGGAGTTCTAATATATTTAATAATTTTTTTAAAAATCAAGTTGATAACAATACACAAAGTCTGGTACCATTTAGGTTAAAAGATGTCTCAGCCGATCTTTGTGTCTGTATTTCACTATATACGTGTGGAAAGGCAATTTGGAAAGACACATCCCCCAGCCACTGACCAGAACCTCTCTAGGGTGGAAAGTGGGACATGAAGAAGACCCCATTGTTTTGTGGGGAACACCCACATTTGCTCCATAGATTTTTTTTGGCTTGAGTGTTTAGCAGTGAAAGAGTAAAAACTAGAAGATTTTTAAAAGGCAGAGATGGTTGTATGAATCCCTTCTCAATGCACTGGTTCTCTGATCATAGGGGATGCCACTGCACTGAGAGCAGTTTGGACCCAAAACGGGTAGAATACAGCTCTGTGCCAGAGGCCGGGGATTGCCATGGCCTCTGTGAGAAACCCGGGCCACAAAGAACAACCAACTTTTCTTGGCACCACAGGTAAGAGTATTAGCAGCAAAGGTGAGCAGTTGAAGGGCTTAGTCCGGCTACACAAAAGGCAGCGTTGTGTGACGGGGCGCTGGGAGGAGGGCAAGGAAAGCAGTGTGGTACCTTGCATGAGCACCTCCATGGCCGTCCGCGGCTTGGACAGCCGCCTCTCCTCCAGTTCACTGTCAGATTCGTCATCTTCCTGGATGTCAATGTCCGAGTCATCATTACCTAGGAGAACACAAGAACACAGAACGAAAGGGGGTCTCCATCACTGCTGCTAGAACAGCTTCTAGCCACAAGGCTCTTGTGCAAAACCGTCTGCACTTCTCAGCCTTCTTTTAGGGCATTAGATTTTATGAGACTCTCAGGATTTGCCTGTAGATACTTAGGAGTTAACGCAGACCATGATATACTGGTTTATTTGTTTGTTCGTTTGTTTTAATAACCTTCCAAAGCAAGGCGTCAGAATACATAAACTAGAAACACTATGCTGGTAGCTGAAACTAAAAATTGAACAGCCAGCTGTCAAGGTAGCTGGAAGTTCTTGGTTAGTTGGGGGGGGATATCATTCTCTGTTCAGTGTTACCCCAACTTGAGCTCTTTGTGGATAACAAAGATGAGGAAGTGGAACCCACTGCAAAGGTGAGTGACTGTGCCAAACAAGCCCATAGGCAAGACAGAGACCAGGCCAGCAAGGTCCAAGCACGCGACTGGCCCACGAAAGATGGCGACCTAGTGCATGGTGACGGGAGCTGGTACTCAGGACACTGTTTCCAGGAGAGAATTCCATCACAGGCATATATAAAGAGAGATCGTTCTCAGTGCAACAGCCTTATACACTGATTTCTTAAATACTCTCCTGCACTCTGGTGGGACGTTTCCGACAGTGAACCTAGAGGAGGAGCATTTCCACAGTGGAGATAAAAAGCTTTCGCCGTCCAGCCTGACTGCCTGTGACCAGGGAGACACACTGGTTTTGGAGGAAGGAACTGAAGGAGTTTGCAGTTGCTGTTCTGATTACTTGAGTCAGAAGTCAGTGTGGAAGGACAGTAGTAATTGTGTATCTGTGAAAAGGCTTTGCTTAGCCCCTGTGATAGGGAGTAGGGAAACGGCAGCTGCATCCGAAAGGGCTCCACTTCCCTCCCCGTGGAGGATGAGCCGTGCTCTCCGCATGGAAAGGCAAACCTGGGAGCCTGGGCAAGCATGAGGACGGGCACCCAGCACGGGCACCCAGCACGGAACTCAGCACAACCTAGCTGACGACGATCACCGCATAGAAGCCTACTCAAAGAACATGCTGAAATAGTAACACAAATTTATGACTAAAATGAAATTCCTGGGGCACCTGGGTGCCTCTATGGGTTAAACCTCTGCCTTCGGCTCAGGTCATGATCTCGGGGTCCTGGGATCGAGCCCTGCATCCAACTTTCTGCTCAGGGGGAAGCCTGCTTCCTCCCCTCTCTCTGCCTGCCTCTCTGCCTACTCGTGTTCTCTCTCTCTGTCAAATAAATAAATAAAATATTTTTAAAAAAATAAAGCATGGCGGTGTGCCAGGGTGGCTCAGTGGTTCAGTGTCTGTCCTCGGCTTGGGTCACGGTCTCCAGGTCCTCGGATCAAACTCCCTGTCGCTTCTCCCTCTCCCTTTGCCTGTCACTTGCCCTGCTTATGTGCTCTCACTCACTCTCTCTCATATAACGTCTTAAAAAAAATAAAATTAAATATGGCAGACAAGAGAGAGTGCCCATAAATTCAGAGTCAAGAATAGTCTTTCCAACAGATGGTGCTGAACGACCGGACAGCCCCATACCCAACAATGAGGTTGGACCCCTACCTCACACGACATACAAAAATTAACTCAAAATGGATCAGAAATCTAAATTATGAGTTGTAACTGTAAAGTCCTGGAAGAGGGGCGCCTGGGTGGCCCAGTGGGTTAAGCCGCTGCCTTCGGCTCAGGTCATGATCTCAGGGTCCTGGGATCGAGTCCCGTATTGGGCTCTCTGCTCAGCAGGGAGCCTGCTTCTCTCTCTCTCACTCTCTGCCTGCCTCTCTGCCTACTTGTGATCTCTGTCTGTCAAATAAATAAATAAAATCTTAAAAAAAAAAAAAAAAAAGTCCTGGAAGAAAACCTAGGGGTAAATCCTGGTGACCTTAAATTAGGCAGTGGTTTCTTAGATGTGGCACTGAAAACACAAGTAACAAAAGGACAACTGATGGCGTGGACTTCATTAAAACTTTGGGCAGCAGAAGCCATCACCGGGAAAGTGAAAAGACAGCCCAGAGAAAGAGAAAATATCTGCAAATCACAAATCACATAAGGATCTAGTATCCAGAAACTATATAAGAACTCTAGCAATTCACTAATAAAAAATAGGCCAATTTAAAAATGTCCAAAGGACCTGAATAGACAGAAGTCTTCAAAGAAGATTTATATGAATAGCCAATGAGCAAAGAAAAGATGCTCCATTTCATTAGCTATCAGAGGAATTCACGTCAAAACAACAATGAAGATACACTTCATACCCACTTAAACTACGGGCAGTTTCTTTGTGTCTCCTTTGAGATCAGCACAGTCCAAATGTAATGCCTGCTGGCAGATATAATTTCAAATCATTTAGTAACAACGTTAAAGTGAAAAGAAACAGGTAAATTAATTTTAACTTAACCCAATATACCCAAAATATCATTTTAATATACAATGTAAAATATTAATTAATGAGTAACTCTACTTTTCTATCATACTAAGTTTTCAAAACCTGGTGTATATTTTCCACAAACAGCAAAGCTCAGTTTAGACCAGCCACACCTGAAGTGCTCCAGAGTCACATGTGGTTGGGGCGCCTGGGTGGCTCAGTGGGCTGAGCCTCTGCCTTCAGCTCAGGTCATGATCTCAGGGTCCTGGGATAGAGCCCTGAGTCGGGCTCTCTTCTTGGCAGGGAGCCTGCTTCCTCCCTCTCTCTGCCTGTCTCTCTGCCTGCTTGTGATCTCTCTCTCTCTGTCAAATAAATAAATAAAATCTTTTAAAAAAACCAAAAAGAGTCACACGTGGCTTGTGGCGCGGTACTAAGCAGCACAGTTCAGGCGCTGAGCTTTCCGAGCGCCTCACGCATCACTGTCCCGAGCGCCAGTACGATGCCAGCATGCAGGAGGCAGTAAAGTAAGTGTGAAATGCAGGAATGTCTGCTCTCCACTAGAACATAAAAACTAAACCACAGCAAGGTTACTAAAGTGCTTTCTAGAAATTTCTCATTTTATGAATGTACCACCCGCAGCAAGGTTTAAAAGGATGGTGGGAAGATGAAGGCTGCCTTACTTAGTACAGAGCATCTGAACAAAATACTTGGCCTTGCTCCTAGGGCGTTCTCCTATCTCTAAGCACTCAGACTTTCTCTCGCTTCTTCAAGTCCCTTCCTCCAAACCCACAAAGCCAGTTTGGTGACTTCAACTCCTGCTCCACAGAGAAGACGGGAGCGTCAGATGGGAGCCCTTCAGCACACGATCCACCTTCCAGCTCGTCTGTCCTGCCTCAGTTCAAGTCCTGCATTCACACATTCAGCAGAGCTCATTGCCTCACTGGGCTCTGCTTCCCACGCTCTTACACACTCCCAGGACTCTCGCCTGGTGCCTCCTTTCTCCTCACATCCACAGACTGAGGCTTTGCTTCAACAGCATCTCCTATTGAGGCCTAGAGAGATGCCTACGGTGACCCCTACTTAAAACACAATTCCACCCCACCCTCTCCACCCGCTTCTCTGCTCTACTGTCCCCCCCAGGGCATTTTTTACCTTCTGCATACAGCTTGCTCTATGCTCATCTCCTCACTGGCAAGTACACTGCTTAAAGCAGAGATCCCTGTCTTTTGTCCATTAATGAATCCTTCATGCCCAGAAGAGAGACTCAACAATGCTTCCAGCGCTCAATCAGCTGCCTGCAGAGTGGTCTATACGCGATGATCTCTTCCAGCTCCTGGATTTTGCCCATTCTCACCCATAATTCATGTCTGTGTTCTATTAGGTCTTTCTTTTCAGAGAAGTTCAGAAGGTCTTCCTTTTTATATCCGTCCCCCAATCCCAATTCTCTGGGCAATGTTCCCACATATACAGCAAAGCAAAGAAAGGCAGCACACCCTAAGAACTTTCGGCTGAGCAGAACTGAGACTAGCCCTTCATATTTTCCTACCTTCTTCACCCATCCCAAGCTAATTAAGTGCTATCCCTCATTCAGCTGTGTTAAGCTGGAAATTATTTTTCCCAAAAAAGTTAAATCAGAGATGCTCCTACGAATGCTTGTCCTTCAAGAGATCCCAAACCTACGGATCACAAAATTAAGTCTGAGTTCAGAAGAATAAAGCAAGATCAGTGAGAAAGGCCTCACGTGCTGGCCTGGGAACAGAGAAAGGTGCAGCCAACCCATCGGGGCTCTTACCTGTGCTGGGCCTCTCGGGAGAGGATAAACTCCACGCAGGCTTATCACTTAGGGCCGCTTCAGGCTCTCCTGGCTGACCTGGAACCATAAAGGTGAGGGGCTGCTTTGGCTAGAGAGGCCCTTGGAATTCCCTACGCTTGCCCCTAAAGGATTCTCCAGCAGTCCCTATTCTCCCTCAAGAGTTTCCTGAGATTTAGGAGAGAGAGGCATAAAACAAGTAGGAAAGGAGAGAGATACAAAGAGAGAGAGAGAGAGCTCTCTCACGTACAAGCCTGAAGCCCCAGGTATGGCATCCTCAAGCACAGAAGAATAAAATATTTCATCTTTAAAAAGAGAGCAGCAAGCAAGAGAAGGAGGCAGTCTGAGACACGCAGCATGAAGACCGAGTGCTGCCACTGGTCCTGAGGCTGACCTGACATCTCGGTCAAGTTCACGGATGAAGCACGCTAACCAGTCGTGGAGAACAGTCCTCCCCAGCATCAAGCTCCTATATATAGGTAACCCCATCTCCCTACACACGACAGCCTCGCTGATCATCTTGGGTCACTGGGGGCCTAGGATGGGTATGTAAGTAGGGGACTCACTCTAAGCGACTAAGCCATTCGCATGCACGGCATCATGACACTTGCTTTCCATTGGTCAGCCCGAAAACAAGGCACCCTACAGACCTCCGAGACCCGGCTCTCTTTTCTAGTTACGTATTATCTGCAATTCAAACCAACAGTAGCCTTCAAACAGGAAAATGGTATTTTAGGTAACAAGAAACCCAAAGCGCTTTAAATGTTATATAACTTGGGGCGCCTGGGTGGCTCAGTGGGTTAAAGCCTCTGCCTTCGGCTCAGGTCGTGATCCCAGGCTCCTGGGATCGAGCCCCGCATCGGGCTCTCTGCTCAGCGGAGAGCCTGCTTCCTCCTCTCTCTCTCTGCCTGCCTCTCTGCCTACTTGTGATCTCTGCCTGTCAAATAAATAAATAAAAAATCTTAAAATAAATAAATAAATACGGGGCGCCTGGGTGGCTCAGTGGGTTAAGCCGCTGCCTTCGGCTCAGGTCATGATCTCGGGGTCCTGGGATCGAGTCCCGCATCGGGCTCTCTGCTCAGCGGGGAGCCTGCTTCCCTCTCTCTCTCTGCCTGCCTCTCTGCCTGCATGTGATTTCTCTCTGTCAAATAAATAAATAAAATCTTTAAAAAAAAAAAAAATAAATAAATAAATAAATAAATAAATAAATAAATAAATAAATAAATGTTATATAACTTGAACCAGCCCCTTAAGCTCTGGAGTGAATTAAAACAGTACCTGATACAAAACTTGTGAGAAAACTGCCTTTTGAAAAGAAAATACACACAGAGGTTTTCCAAGGCCCCCAGCGCTCGCCCGGGGAGACCACGCTGACTGGGAGCCTGGCCTTACTTCCACTGCGGAGCAGGCGCTTCTCCTCCTCCTTCAGCTTGTTCTGCATCAGGCGCAGAGTGTTCTCGGCTTCCTATGGAACAGAAAACACAAGACTCAGAAGACAGGACCTTTTTGGGGGCTGTTTCATTATTCTTTAACATCTGGGTACATAGAGCTAAGTCCGGGCTACAGATCCCGCAGAGATCTAAACTACGCGAACAGACCACCATCACCTGAGCACGAGCTCAGGCCGGGCCGCTTGCCCCACTCCCTGCCAGCAGCAGCCCAGAGAACAGGAGGCAGCCAGAGGGGGTGACTGGCCCGCCTAGCCCTGCGGAGAACGCAGTGACATGGTAAGAGGCCATCACGTGTGACCACAGGTGCCTCCGTGGGATGTGGACACGGGAACAGACGCATTAACTATGGGACAGTACAGGCCTCCTGCTCCTAAAGACTAAAGTTCTGCACAACTCCAGCCCCAAAAGAGGCAAAATGGTGAGACTGATTAGGCTGAAAAGAGAAAGAAAGAAATATTAGCCTAACTCCTAGGGGGACAAAAACTAATGCTTCAGCTGGGCTGCCTAATGTGGCCCTGATCACTGTCAAAAGAGAGAACAGGAGAGGAGACTGGCTTTTAAAACTCTGTTGTTAGGGGCGTGGGGTTATGGACATTGGGGAGGGTATATGCTTTGGTGAGTGCTGTGAAGTGTGTAAACCTGGCGATTGACAGACCTGTACCCCTGGGGATAAAATATATGTTTATAAAAAATTAAAAAAATAAAAATAAAAAACTCTGTTGTTCTAAACATTAAAAAGAGAGCACTGTTTCGTGCACGAGCTAGTGCAAGGGGCCAGCGCTGTAAGCACAGAGCGGAGGTGCGAGCACAGAAGAGCCGAGCAGCCGCCGAAGGATGGAGGGACACGCGTCCCTCCCGGCACTCTCTCTGCTTGCTCAGCGGCCCCACATGACAGCACAGAAGGATACTTTACTGTCACTGGCCCAGACAACCCAACTTTTAAAATGTCCTGAACTCCAGGCTCTTGCCACTGCCCTCCAAATGTGCCTGTCCCAGGCCCCGTGGCTCCACAGCCCGCCCTTACGCTAGAGCAACGGTGGCAGCGGGCTCCTTGTCGAGGGAAAGGTGCCCGCAGGAGGGCGGCACCTACCTCCAGCCAGGCCTCCTGTGCCCCAGGGCAGCTTCGCCTGTTCCAAACACCCAGGTTTGTAGGAAGGCGAGCGTAACCTTTATACTGAAAGCTGTCAAGGACAGCGTGCAAAAGGGAGACTGTAGACTGAATTCATCATGAACAGAGATTCCAAGTGACCACTCCTGGGGTTAAGTAGAAATATCCCCAAGGCATAAGAACAATTAAAAAACCTTTAGTAACTTGGTCCAACTTCCTTTGCTCTGAATTCTGTATTTATCAGCTCATGGGACCTGAAATGTTCTTTCCTAAATGGCCTTGAACGCTGGGATGAGAGAAGCCTGTAAAACCTCTGGTTCTGGGTCATACACATTTCCCACAATAATCAAGAAACTGCACTTCCTCTTTATTTCCATCCTCATCTCTGATACACAGGTTTGGATGATTCAACCAGGGAAAATCTTTCAGTGAGCTGACCAAGCAAGTTTTTAGATCTTCACCCAAGACCAGTTAGTTACCTAGTCTGTGGGACTCAGTGCAAATTAAAATGCATTTTAAAAATTATGAAGACTTTCAGGGCACCTGGGTGGCTCAGTTGGTTAAGCATCTGTGTTTGGCTCAGGTCATGGTCCCAACAGGGTCCTAGGATCGAGTCCCGCATCGGGCGCCCAGCTCCATGGGGAGTCTGCTTCTCCCAATGACCTTCTCCCCGTCGTGTTCCCTCTCATTCTCTCTCTCTCAAATAAATAAATAAAATCTTAAAAAACCAACTATGAGGAATTTCAAGCCAGTGACAGCACAGCACTGAAGCAAGCACAGGCTCTTCTAAGCTTAGTCTGTGCAACGACACAGGTCACACATCGGTCCTGTGTGCGGTCTAACTGACCAAACCCATCAGAGAGCCGACAACCTTCGAGTCCAGGCTACACTAAAAGCAACATAAAAGAATTACATGAGCAATCCTCAGACTTGATCGCGGAGAAAAAACACTCACAGATTTATTTTTTCCACAATGCCATTTGCAGCGGACCTATGGGCCAAGCACTTGCCTCAAACCTCTCTTGCTCCATCCTGTGATGGTCTTCGAGCTGCTGTTCCAGATAAGCCAGATTTCGAAATTTCTCTAGATAAATGTCGTACTGCTTTTGCAACTCCTCCTCAATCTTCTCATATTCATCCATAAACGCTGGCCTGGAACAAGCGAATGAAAAACAAAGTGAAAGATTAATGAACATACAGAACTTTGAAACTATACTGAGTTCTGGGTCCCATCATAATTTGCTGTGGAAAGCCTATAGCTGGAGATGGTTCTTCAACTTGTAGCTGCTTAAAGTTAATTTTCCAGGGCGCCTGGGTTGCTCAGATGGTTAAGCGCCTGCCCTTCGGCCCAGGTCATGATCTCAGGGTCCTGGGATCGAGCCCTGCATAAGGCTCCCTACTCAGGGGGAAGCTTGCTTCCTCCTCTCTCTCTCTCTCTGCCTGCCTCTGCCTACTTGTAATCTCTCTAAATATTAAAAAGAGAGCACTGTTTTGTGCTCAACCCACTGAGCCACCCAGGCGCCCTGAAGCTAAATTTTTAAAAAAGACTTTGTAATTTTTTTTTCTTGAGAGAGAGAGATTGCACACAGGGAGGGGCAGAAGGAGAGGGAGGGAGAGGACCCTCAAGCAGACTCACGCTGGGTGGGGGCCTGACGTGGGGCTGCATCAAGACCTGAGCTGAAACCAAGAGTCCAACGCTTAACTGACTGCACCGCCAGGTGCCCTCAAAGCTAAAGTTTAACAATATAAAATCGAAAACCAAAACCATAACACAAAAACCTGTTTCAACTGGTTTGCTGAATCTATTCTTTTCTCTTATAGGGAAAACGTTCTTTTTTTTTTTTTTTAAAGATTTTATTCATTTATTTGACAGATAGAAATTACATGTAGGCAGAGAGGCAGGCAGAGAGAAAGAGAAGAGGAAGCAGGCTCCCTGCTGAGCAGAGAGCACAATGTGGGGCTCAATCCCAGGACCCTGGGATCATGACCCGAGCCGAAGGCAGAGGCTTTAACCCACTGAGCCACCAGGTGCCCTGGGAAAACTCTCTTAACAATATAAACAGGGAAGCCTGGGTGGCTCAGTTGGTTAAGTGTCTGCTTTCAGTTCGGGTCATGATTCCAGAGGCCTGGGATTGAGTCCTCCATCTAGCTCCCTGCTCAGCTGGGAGCCCGCTTCCCCCTATCCCTCTGTGGACCCCCCGGCCACGGTTTCTGTGCTCTAATAAATAAATAAAATCTTTAAAAAAATAAATAAGGGGCGCCTGGGTGTCTCAGTCGGTTAAGCAGCAGCCTTTGGCTCGGTTCATGATGCCAGGGTCCTGGGATCAAGTCCCGCATTGGGTTCCTTGCTCAGCAGAGAGCCTGCTTCTCCCTTTCCCTCTGCTACTGCTCTGCCTACTTGTGCTTTCTATCTCTCTGTTAAATAAATAAATAAAAATCTTTTAAATAAATAAACTAAAAAATAATAAATAATCTTTGGGACTAGAGCAAAATACAGAAACTTTTCTATTGAAAGGCCATAAGGCTTAACAAAAATGAATTTATGCCTGAGAGGCAGAATTTTTTAATGAGACACACGTATCAGGTGGCCCAGACTACAAAGGTGGAAAGGGCATGGGCTTGCCTGTGGTTCCCGCTCCCTGGGTTACTCATGTCCACAGGGGCTATCTTCCCACAAATGTTAGAACTAGTGTCAGGGTGTGGGCCAGTCACCAGTATCTCCAAAAAGCATGACATTCAGACAGATGCAGCAGCTACACAGATGGGACGGAAGAGAGAAAAATAAAGGCAGAATGAAAAGGCAGAGCAGTGATGCAGGAGAAAGACTGACAAGAGACGGAGCAAGAGAAGGAGGGTGCGAAATGAGCAAGAGAAAGGCTCTAAGAAAATGCGAGGAACCCACTTGAAAGGCTCCGAAGACTGGACGGTACCATTCACAGTCCCTGGAAAAAGGCCCTTTCAGAGAGGGAACGTCAAAAGAAAGATGAACTGGTGAAGAATTACAAAGGTCTAAAATCTGCTCAAACTAAGAAATGGTAGTGTGCTTTTGCTTAAACCTTGTTCATGGCAAGGCACAGATCTTAGGAGATGAGCCCTGGGTAACTTTCACCCTCTGGGTTCACTTACTCTGCCCTGCATTCCAAGAAGCCATAGAACCCTGAAGGGAGGTTCGAGAATGGAGCCATTTCCCAGGCACACTGAGAACAGTAAAGACGAGTCTGGCAGGGCGCGTTGTTAGGACGTGTGTGGCCCCCACACTCTCAGTCCAGATGGCCCCACGCCCGAGGGGCTACCACCACAGACCACTTGTCCTCACGCTGCTAGAACGTGCAAGACAACTTTCCATCCACTCTTCAGGGGTTTGGATCTACCTGACACTCTGCAGAGTCTGAAGCCGCTTCCGATTTCGTTCCAGTTCTAACTTTCTCTTCTCGATCTTGGCTTCTAGGTTAGCTTCATCAGAGGCCACGTTGTTGAGCAGATCTTTAGTCTTCTGCACCTGCGCCTGCGTCGAATAGGAAATGAATGAGAGGAAGGCCCAGGAAGCAACTCCCACGTGGCTCCCGGAAGAGAGGAATTCCATAGCTCCTCAGGCACAGCGACATCATGCTGCATAAAAGCAAAAGTAAACACACAGAGCACACTCCCCCAAGCCATCACTCATTAGCCGTTTCCAGACAGGAGGTCACACAGGCCCAGAAAAAATGATCATCCTTTCCCCTGAAAAGAGGGTGTTTGTAGCCATGCAAACAAGGGAGGATGGAAGGAACAGTGTCCCGAGCAGAGGGAGCGGGCCCAGATGTCGTGCGCGGTCACTGGCTCACACGGCTGCCGTACCACTCTGGCTTGTCAGTCTGCCTTTATTTCTCACTGTTCTGCTCACTCCCCTAGTTACAAACATCTGCATCACAGAATATATGCACCAGGAGACAAAAAGAAACATCCGGTGGTCCCAGCCCTTGTCCACTGCCTGCTGGGACTGAGAGAGAAGGTTTCCCCTCCCTCCGGCTGGCGAGTACACCTCAACTACAGACTAAAACAGGGAAACCACTCTGTGAAGTCAGCGAGAAAGTGGCTCCCTCAGTGGACCGAGCCTTTGGGAGGGAGCCTGGGCAGCTGGGGCAGAGAAACAAAGTGAAGGGGAAGAGAGATCACGGACAAAACCCGCAGGCCTTTCTGCTGTATCACAAGACCAAGTTCATCTGACAAGCGGAGGTCAGAATGAATGCACAGTCTTCACACCCGTGTCGCCGGGGAAGCTGGCCGGGCAGGCCTATGGCTCAGCTGTAATCTGCCGCATTAGGAACCACATCTGGAACCAGCCAGCTGAGTGTGCCGCTGCTTTCTGGGTTCTGATGTGCCAACTCGGCCTTAAGTTCCTGATGCCCGACAGGGTGTTCTCCCCCCAGTACTTCGGCACAATGTGTCACGCCCCGGAAACACAGAGGGACTGTCTACCTGCAGGTCTCTGAGACACTCTAGGGTCCTTGAAGAAGTCCTCGAAGGAGCCCAGACACTCTCTGTGACTGTCAAAGACAGTGTATATCTGGGAGCAACCACTTTTACTCTTTATGGCTGAACTTTTTTCAACTAAGTACACTAATCATTTCATGAAAATAATCATATCACTCTCCACTGGAAAACCCCACAAGAGGTATGAGTTCACTCTCACAGGAAGACAAGGCGAGTTTCTGAACAGCGCACACTGATGGTGACTCTTCTCTGAATCAGTCATACAACACCTAGTGGATGTATCTGACTTCAAAAACAAAAGCAGTTTTTTAAAGGTCTGTGCTCCTCAAACATGAAATACCAGCGGGGCACCGGGGTGGCTCAGTTGGTTAAGTGTCTGACCCCAGTTCTGGCTCAGGTCACGATCTCGGGGTCATGGGAACTAGCCCTGCGCTGGGCTCTGCACTCAGCTGGGAGGCTGCTTGACATTCTCTCTCCCTCTGACTCTTGCCAGCACATGCACGCACCCAGACACTCTAATAATCTTTCAAAAAAAAAAATGTGGAAAAAAAAAAGTATCTGTGTGATAGACACAATTTCCCCTAGCTTTCTGAAACAAATGGCTTACAGATCATAACCCCAGTATTCATGCTATTGCTTTGGTTTTGTTTTCAGAATTATCACGTATCATGGACCTTTTGCAAGCACAGACACGTTAAAAGGTGCTCGCCATCCACGGTGCATGCCTAGGGCTAACCCCATGTGCCACCCATTCTTCAAGAAGAAAAAAAGAAAATGGCACCTGGGGGGGCTCAGTCAGTTAAGCATCTGCCTTCTGCTCAGATCATGATATCAGGGTCCTGGGATGAAGTCCTTTGTCTGGCTTCCTGCTCAGCGGGGAGTCTGCTTCTCCCTCTGCCCTTCCCCCTGCTCATGCTTGCATGTGTGTAGCATATGATTCCTCTCTCTCTTGCAAAATAAAAAAATCTTTAAAAAAAGGGATGGGCTGGGGCGCCTGGGTGGCTCAGTGGGTTAAGCCGCTGCCTTCGGCTCAGGTCATGATCTCAGAGTCCTGGGATCGAGTCCCACATCGGGCTCTCTGCTCAGCAGAGAGCCTGCTTCCCTCTCTCTCTCTCTCTGGCTGCCTCTCCGTCTACTTGTAATTTCTCTCTGTCAAATTAATAAATAAAATCTTTAAAAAAAAAAAAAAAAAAAAAAAAAAAAAAGGGATGGGCGCCTGGGTGGCTCAGTGGGTTAAACCTCTGCCTTCAGCTCAGATCATGATCTCAGGGTCCTGGGATCGAGCCGTGCATCGGGCTCTCTGCTCAGCAAGGAGCCTGCTTCCTCCTCTCTCTTTGCCTGCCTTTCTGCCTACTCGTGATCTCTGTCTGTCAAATAAATAATAAATAAAATCTTTTAAAAAAATAAAATAAAATGAGAGAGAGAGAGAGAAAGAAATCTCTGTGCCCATGTTTCAGCACCCAAATAAATAAATAAATAAATAAATGAATGGAAAACCTGAAAATCACTTAAATGCCCAGCAGCAAGGAAGTGGTTAAAGTATGAAGAGTCCCTTAAATAGAGCATTACTTAGGAAAATTGAAGAATTTAATCAAATTATTAAATTATTAAAACTGACAAATTTGGGGGGATAAGTTATTCATATTTATAACAAGGGGGAAAAAAGAAGTAAGTAACCTAGAATGTATCCTTGAACGTCCTCTGCATTTCCCATTTCCCCGCGATCATACCCCTTCTCTGTCACTAGGCCAAGGGTTGGTGTTTCTTGAGGAGGCAGGGAATAAATCAGTATTTTCAAGTTCCAGGCACAAAAACATTAAATAAAAGCAAATAATCTTACCAAAATATCTTTTATTGCAATTCTCATCACTTTTTCAGTCTCGTTTATTTCCAGAGGCCTGGCAATAGCTTCTGTTCTCAATTCCTATGGGAAACAATGAAATGGAATTACACACACTTTCAGAAAAGCAATTCTCAAAATCAATCCCCAGATCTGGATATGGCTTATGGACTAGTTCTCAAAGTTCCATCACAGGGTGCATCTCTGATACAGAAACACTTCTTCTAGCACCTCTTCCAAACGTCTCTTCTTTTTTTTCTTTAAGAACTCTCCACACCCCACTGTGGGGCCTGAACTCACAACCCTGAGATCAAGAGTCATAAGCTCACCAACTGAGCCAGCCAAGTGGCTCCAGGTCTTTCTGATCCTACCACCAACCTGGTCTCCCTCCAGTGCCCTTGGCCTTCTCCAGCTAAAGGCCCCACACACCCTCAACACCAGGGGGGCAAAACTGGGCTTACCCTCATCATCTTTTCTCCCAAATTTGCTTCTTTACTTCTATTTGTTCAGGTGAACCCCAAACCAAGTGCAGCTCAACCAGCTGTCCGAACCCCCTGCCAGCCCCTATCATCATTCCTATGATTCATTTCCTCTAAGTTGCCTGTCACTTCCAACTGCAACCGATGAGAGGAGTCACCTTGTCCCCACCCCTAGCATTAACCACTAACCAATCAAAGGAGGCATTTGTGCCTATCATACCAGTGTCAGGAACTTCTGAGACATGGGACTTCAATGCCAATGCAGGTTCCTGCAGCACTTTCCCCAGCTCAGTCTTGGGCTTCCTTTATTCCACGGTACCCCTCGGGGCCCACACTGGTGGAAAGCTACGGAGAGCCCAGATCACGGTGCCTTGCCTGTCTGTCGTTGGTGCCAGTACTCAAAGAATGTTAGTTGAGTGTATGAAAAACCAACACTGGATGGGGGATCTTCCTCAGATCACAGCTGTACAGAATTTGAGAAGTACCATATTCATGGCTCTTATGGCAACATTTCAGCTACTGGTTATTTCAATTCATTACAGGACGGTGCTAAGAGTCCCCAGTGGAAACCTGGTTAAGTCTCACCATGAAGCCACAGCTCTGTGGCAGTTACCAAGTGACTAGCACTTCACAGGTCTGTCTCTAGGTCTGTCAGAAATGTGCGGAGACACATGCACACAACCGCACTATAAAGAGAAAACACAGAAGGCCTGGGGACCTGCCTTGTTAGTTATCTAAATTAGCTATGAGATAGGAGCAGCAGCTTTGTTCTGTCAACTGGGCAGCTGGTCAGCCACTAGGTTAACACATCAGCAATGCTGAGCTGGCATCCCAGTCCCCTGCCCCCTGTCTGCTCCTGGGGGAGGAATGAAAAGCCAGAAGAAAATACCATTACACTAGAGCAGTGATGCCAGAAGGAGGGCCAGGCCGAGAGGACAATCATGGCTGACAAACCTGACTGGAGTAAAAAGAATTAAACGCATTTAGTTTAAAAACACTAGAGAGCGCCTGGGCGGCTCAGTCGGTTCTGCTTGGGTCAGGATCTCAGGGTGGTGGAATCAAGTCCCAGATCCTGCTCCTGGCTCAGCAGGGAGCCTGCTTCTCCCTCTGCCTTCTGCTCCCCCTGCTTGTGCTCTCTCTCTCTCTCTCTTGCTTTCCAAAAAATAAATAAATAAAATCTAAAATCAAATAAATGAAATAAATAAAAACACTAGAGGGTGAGGGGCGCCGGGTGGCTCAGTAGGTTAAAGCCTCTGCCTTCAGTGCAGGTCATGATCCCAGGGTCCTGGAATTGAGTTCCACATCAGGCTCCTTGCTTGACGGGGAGCCCACTTTTCTCTCTGCCTCTGTTGGCTGCTCTGCCTGCTTGTGCTCCCTCTCTGATAAATAAATAAAATCCTTAAAACAAAACAAAACAAAAAAACACAAGAGGTGAGCATGTATGCTTCAAATGCCATAAACCCTTACAGGAAAGAATTAAACAAGACTCCACTTCTTAAACCAGTGGGTCCCAAACTCTGCTGCATGTTGGAATCCCATGGAGATCCTTAAATGCTGGATGCCTGGAGGGTGCCTCCGGGGCGCAGCTGGTTAAACAACCAACTCTTGGTTTGGGCTCAGGTCAAGTTCTCTGCAAAATATAGCCTCACACTGGGTTCTATACTCAGAGCAAAGTCTGCTTGAGATTCTCTCTGCCTTTGCCTTTGCCCCTCCCGCCCACACATCTCTCTCTCTCTCTCTCTTTCAAATAAATAAATAAATAAATATTAGGGGGGAAAAAAGGCTGGATGCCTGGCTCTCACCCCCACACATTCTGATTCACTGCTTTGGGGGACAACCCAGACATCAGGTGATTTAAAGGGAGCCCTACAGGGGTTTTAGAAGCCATATTCTCATTAAACAGCTCAGTAAACTCTGTAGATGAAGCACTCTTTTCGGCTCACATTGGCTAGAAGAACAGCAGATACATTTTTATGGTGACACCAACGTCAGATGATGAGTAGTAGCTGCCTAGGTCACGGGCTGCCCAGCTCTGCGCACGTGAGAGTCACCCAAGACTTACAACTCCCAATGCCCAGGTCCGCTCCAAACCCGTGACACTGGCACGGAAGCCGGGTACCAGTAGTTTTTACAGGACCACAGCATCCCACGCAGAAGCAAAGTGTGGGAACCATGGGTGCAGAAGAGCACTTTGTAGACAGGAACACGGAACTCCTCAGGAAAAACACCAGACTTTGCTAGGTCTGCCACGGGCATGGAGGAAAGTTCCAGCAACATGCTATGTAACATGGTACATAACTGCCGCTCCTGAACGAGGAGGGAAAGCTATTAACAACAGATCAGCGGGGGTGCCTGGGTGGCTCAGTTGGTTAAGCAACTGCCTTCAGCTCAGGTCACAATCCCAGGGTCCTGGGATCGAACCCCACATTGGACTCCCTGCTCAGTGGGGAGCCTGCTTCTCCTTCTCCCTCCACTGCTCTGCCTGCATGTGCTCTCTCACTCTCTCTGTCAAACAAATAAATAAAAATCTTAAAAAAACATTTAAAAACAGACCAGCGGGCACCAGAAGTAGGAAGAGCAGCTAATGCTATCACCTCCCTGCAGATCATCTCATTTCAGCGGGTACAGTGTGATGAAATGGGAAGGCCGGGGAAAAGCAGAATCAGAAAAAAACCTTGAAAGAGGCTGAGAAAGTATGTAAGTGTCTGAACATGGCTCACCCTCAATTCTACCTCCTTGCCCAGCAGGTCATACAGGGACGCTCCTCTGGAGGTGATTTCAGAAGCGAGCTGCCTGGCCGCCTTCAAATCTGCAACCTGGAGGCAAAATATCAAACACAGAGAACTCGGTGAAGCCTTGGGGCTCCTCGGTGGCTCAGTTGGTTCAGTGTCTGCCTTTGGCTCAGGTCACACAGTCAGGGTCCTGGACCAAGTCCCTCGTGGGGCTCAGAGGGGGAGTGTGCTCCTCCCTCTCCCTCTGCCCTCCACACTGCTCCTGAGCTCTCTGTCTCAAATGAATAAAAATTTAAAAATGAAAATAAAAAAAAGAAATAACCAGTTTGTTAGAATCAATTCCTGCCTCCCATCAGGACATTGGACTACTGAGCACGTTTTCCACGAGACCCATATTTCCATCCTGTGGACAAGCGCTCCCAGGACATCTGGGTCTCTCTGAAAGTCCAAATCTCAAGTCGAATGTAATCTTTAACCAGGAACCATGGGAGTGTGAAAGTGACATGCTTCCTATTTGGAGGAGGTCACAACAGGGGACAGGCGACCAGAGGGGAAGCAGAGAGACACATTTCCTACCGCAGAATGCTGCTGCCCCCGGCTCTCCGCCTCTGGACAGCCTGGTGCACAGCTGCTGGGGCTCCTGGGAATTAACCTGCACACAGCCCCACGGTGTGACCCGCCTCCCTCAGGGGCGGCATCTACTGCTGTGAAGATGACAGCCTCTAGCCCCGAGCATAAGCTTCTTTCTTAGGAGTCACAGGTCACCCCACTTCCTTGCATATGGTAACTTTTCCAGAGAACCCAAACATTTCCTTGCTCTGCTCACTCTTCCTCTCTCCAACTCCCACACCGGCCGCAGCAAGTCTCCCTCTGCATTCACAGCTGCTGTCTTCCCCTCCCTTAGTCCTGCAGGGTTCCGATCCCTCCAGCTCCAGATCCCCAGACCCAGACCACCTCATAGCAGCAAACATCCCACTTCCTTAGCAGGAGTCTCATCATCTCCCCTGCATCCCGGCCCCCGAGGCCATCAGAGTTCAGTCCCCTGAACTCTTCTCTACTCACACCCCCTCCTAAGCTCGTGGCTGTAACACTTTCTACAACTGAACACCTCATACTGAACAGCTCAGCTGTTCCAACCAAACTCCCGCCTTTCCTACCAGGCCTGCTCCTCCCACATTCCCCTCCCTTTCAGTAAAGGTAACTTAACCCCTGCAGGTGCTCAGACCAAGAACTCCAGAGCTATGAAGGCTAAAACTGTGTGGACTTGCCACACATGGCCTTTCCATGTTTCATTATTTAAATTTAAATAAATTTGGAACCCTGTTATTCGGTGACGCTAGCTACATGTGGCAAGTAGCTCCAACAGTATGGCACAGATAGAGAACACATCCATCATCACAGAGAGATCTAGCAGACAGGGTAGCTGTAGGATCTTCCTTGCATGGTCTGTTTTCTCTCAACCCACATTCAAGCCCACAAGATCCACGCTCAGAATAGGTTCTAACCCCTGGCCACTTCTTTCCACTGATTCTGGCTCCTGGTTACAAACCTCGGTGTGAATTCTTGGACCTGATCACAGGTGATCACAAAGGCTTTCCCCGGCAGGCCTGACAGGGCACCTGCGCCAGGGCTCACCCCAGCTGAGGCACAGCAGGGCACTGCAGGCTCTGAAGGAAGCAGCAGTCAAGGACGCAGGGCCTTTGACCCCCATGATCCATAAAGTAGGTGGGGCCTTCACTCCCAGTTCTCTTCATGGCAGGCTGAGGTGGCCTTCTTGTGGGGGAACTAGGGAGAAAACCTGGGGACACTCTTACACTCCTAGTCCTTCCCCAACTCAGGGTCATAAAAGTGCAATGGCCATGGTCACCAAACTGTGGAAAAAACCAAGATGCCCTTCAACGGATGGATGGATAAGGAAGATGTGGTCCATATACACAATGGGGTATTACGGCTCCATCAGAAAGGATGAATACCCAACTTTTGTAGCGACATGGACGGGACTGGAAGAGATTATGCTGAATGAAGTAAGTCAAGCAGAGAGTCAATTATCATATGGTTTCACTTACTTGTGGAGCATAAGAAATAACACAGAGGACATGAGGAGATGGAGAGGAGAAGGGAGTTGGGGGAAATTAGAGGGGAAGATGAACCATGAGAGACTATGGACTCTGAAAAACAATCTGAGGGTTTTGAAGGGGCGGGGGAGTGGGAGGTTGGGGGAGCCTGGCGGTGGGTATTGTGGAGGGCACATATTGCATGGAGCACTGGGTGTGGTACATAAACATTAAATTCTGAAAAGAATTTTATACTGAAAAGAAATTTTAAAAATTAAAAATTAAAAAAAAAAAGTGCTGGAGCCTTTTGTTCAGGGCTCCCTCAGGAGACAACCCCTTCAAGGGTGTGCCATCTCCTGGGAGACAAAGGAACAGTGTGGTGGGAGGGAGAGGTGACACTTCCTCTGCTTTTAGCCCCTTGATCAAACCATCACAGTAAGTGACTGAATACTTAACTTTCATTTCGGCTTGCTGCTTTCATCAAATCCTCCGATGCCTGGCAGCTCAGCTGTCTCCCATCTTAGCCGAGCTCCTGATACCAGCAACCACTCTGTCCAAAGTCACTGACATGTCTGCGTGTACCCTCATGCCCCCCTCAGTCTAATCTCAACCCAGGAGCCGGAGGGATCCTTTTAATACAAAGTTTCAAATTACGTACTTCTCTGCTCAAAACACCATGATTTTCCACCTCAAAGTCAACCTCTTTACAGTGGCTGTGGAGACACCACAGGGTGGGGTCTGTCAAAGGACCCCTCCGAGGGGCGCCTCAGTGGCTCAGGGGGTTAAAGCCTCTGCCTTCAGCTCAGGTTATGATCTTGGGGTCCTGGGATCAAGCCCCGCATTGGGCTCTCTGCTTGGCAGGGAGCCTGCTTCCCCACCCACCCGCCCGCCTCTCTGCCTATTTGTGATCTCTGTCAAATAAACAAATAAAATCTTCAAAAAAAAAAAAAAAAAGGACCCCTCCGAACTCTCATGCTCTCCTCTATCAACCCATTTCCTCAAATACACAAAGCACACTTTTTCAGAGGATACTCTTCCCCCTCCGCTGCACGGCTTGCTCCTTCCCTGCTTCGCATCTCGGCTGAGGATGTCACCCACCCCGTCTCCCTGTTGCAGACGCGGCCTGGCCCTGCTTTACCATCCCCCACACACCAATCACCTCTGACCTGCCAATCCTTCTGCTTTGTGGTGTAGTCTGACTCCCCACTGAGCCTAACAGAGGATTGCTGTCTTGCTGTTCACGCGGTACCCTGAACATCTGAACCGTGCCTGGCATATAGTGGGTTTTCCATAGGTAGCGGATTAATTTGTTGTGACTGCTGTTTGTATCTAAATGGTGATGAGCACAGAACTGACAAACTGCTCTTAGTCAAGGGGTAAGGAAAGAAGCAATGACATGAGTGTCTGACATGTTCCGTTTCAGAGTTTAAGAAATACACACACTGTCCCACACTGGGACATTGTCCTTACCTTCGAGCCAAGATCAAACTTGAATTTGCTGATGTCCTCCTCCCCTATCTTAGAGCCCTCCATCCCTTTGGTCTTCATGGCATTATAAAGGACAGAGGTAATCTTCAAAAGCTCTTTCACTGCATACCCATCTGCCTGATAAAGCTTCTTGGTATTGAGTTTTATATGTGCCTTGGTGGCCTATTTTCAGACAAAAAAAAAAAAAAAAAAAAAGTAAGGCCCTTTCCATGTAAATAAAATCCAACTTGAATCCCATGTAGGTAACTTGAAAATCTCTCTTTAACAAAAACCTGACTGTATTGAATCAAACTTCCAAGTGACTCAAGCATTGCAAGTGGGTGTATGAACTGATATAATCTTTTTTTTTTTTTTAATTTATTTATTTGACAGAGAGAGATCACAAGTAGGCAGAGAGGCAGGCAGAGAGAGAGAGGAGGAAGCAGGCTCCCTGCTGAGCAGAGAGCCCGATGCGGGACTCGATCCCAGGACCCCGAGATCATGACCTGAGCCGAAGGCAGCGGCTTAACCCACTGAGCCACCCAGGCGCCCAAGAACTGATATAATCTTGATAGAGAGCTATTTAGTAACTGACAATAAAATTACAAATTCACCCATCTTTCCAATTCTAAGAACTTAACCTGGGGTCACTGTCACAAAGTCCTACGTGTGGGCTATTCACTACAGCACAGTTTCATAGAGCAAAAGTTATAAACTATCTAAACACCTGGGGAAGCTGGGTGGCTCAGTTGTTAAGTGTCTGCCTTTGCCTCAGGTCAGGATCTCAGGGTCCTGGGATCAAGCTCCGCATCGGATTCCCTGCTCGGTAGGAAGTCTGCTTCTCCCTCTCCCACACCCTGCTTGTGTTCCCTCTCTCACTGTGTGTCTCTGTCAAATAAATAAACAAAATCTTAAAAAAAATCTAAACACCTATCTATATATAAATTACATAAACTATGGTATACTCATGAAAGCGATACTACTCAGGCACAAGACAGAATGAGGAAACTGGATATGTATTCGGAAAATCCTCCAAAACACACAACTAAGTGAATAAAGCAGGATTCTAAGCAGTGGTGTACCGTACGCCACCATTTGTGTAAAAGGCAGGGGAAAGAATGTATATTGTGTTTGCTTCTCTGTATGTAAATAAACTCGGAGGATGGAGATGGGGATGAACTGGGTCAATGGCAGACAAGAGAAAAAGTCCTTTTACCCTATACTGTTTCATAATTAAGAAGAAATTCTGAGGAGCACCTGGGTCAGTCATCACTTAATGACACTCAGTCATTAAGTGTCACCTTTGGCTCAGGTCAAGATCTCAGGGTCCTGGGATCAAGCCCTATATCAGACTCCCTGCTCAGCGGGAAACCTGCTTCTCTCTCTCTTCCACTCCGCCTGCTTGTGTTCTCTCTCTCACGATCTCTCTCTCTCTCTGTGTCAAATAAATAAAATCAAAAAAAAAAAAAGAAAAAAGAAAAAGAAAAAATTTTGAACCTATACTAAACTAACTGAATAGAATTCTTAACAAATAATGAATTAACGGGGCGCCTGGGTGGCTCAGTGGGTTAAAGCCTCTGCCTTCGGCTCAGGTCATGATCCCAGGGTCCTGGGATCGAGTCCTGCATTGGGCTCTCTGCTCAGCGGGGAGCCTGCTCCCCCCACCCCCCTCACTCTCTGCCTGCCTCTCTCCTTGTGATCTCTCTCTGTCAAATAAATAAATAAATTCTTCAGAAACAAAATAATAATAAATTAAAAACAAAAAACAAAAAAAATGCCTCCACAGAAACTTGGTGACCAGATGGGCTTAGAAACATGAAAGCAGCCCCCATTGGGACTCATCTGTAACACACTTAATATTCCAACTCCAGAAAATAACTGTCAACTAACCAGAAACTGGGCAATTGCTTTAATGAAGAAAACTCGGTCTTGTTCAGTCTCAACATCAGAAGGGATATCGGTCTGAGGTTCATACCTTTCAGAGAGAGAGAAAGAAAAGTTAATTAAGTACAAAGTCCACGAAAGAGAAAGTAGGCAGCTGAGAGGATCCGTAACAGCAAGCTCTCTAAGTCCCCGGTTCAGGTAGTAAGAGTGAGAGAGACTTCAAAACCAGCATAAAAGGGGCGCCTGGGTGGCTCAGTGGGTTAAAGCCTCTGCCTTCAGCTCAGGTCATGATCCCAGAGTCCTGGGATCGAGCCCCACATCGGGCTCTCTGCTCCATGGGGACCTGCTTCCTCCTCTCTCTCTGCCTGCCTCTCTGCCTACTTGTGATCTCTGTCAAATAAATAAATAAAAATATTAAAAAAAAAAGAAAAAAAAGCAGCATAAAATCCGAAACACCTCAGGTAGTGAATCCTCACTTAAGAACAGACTTAAGTGATTACAAAAATCCAATTAGGGGTTCAGCTTACAAAATTAAATCTATCTCAGACCTCAAAGTTCAACTAAAATAATGAGAACTATCACTCTGACTGAGCAGCCCTTGACCTCACAGAGCCAACCAGCTAGCTGAGAAGCAGCGGTTAGGGGAGTTCTGGAGTTACTGACGACCCACCAGGGGTCAGTGCGGTGCAGTCCTTGGTTTCCTCCTGCGCAGCCTGCAGGCTAAGGAGGGTTTTCACATTTTTAAAGGATTATCACAAACAAAACACAGGGGAGATTATGCAACAAAGATCTTATGTAGCCTGCAACACCGAAAATATGTATGACCTCCTTAAAAAAGATCGCCCACCCAGAATCATATTAGATTTTTCACACATATGAAATCTGAATCTGAATGATTTCTACCTCATTACACTTCATTATGTACTTCATTATAGTCATTAGAGAGTGTGCAGAGATCCTGCTCACTCCTGACGACAGTGAGAGCGTGAAGGGGAGCCTGGACCACTGTTCGCATCAGCTTCTGAGAAATCTCTTACCACTGCCTCCCTTCTCCACAGCGCTCCTCAAGCTCAACTGATTTTTAATAGGTTATAAGTGAGTCTTTCAAACTCAGAATTTATTGAATTCTTCCTTCTGCTTCACCACAGTATCCATTTTCAATAGGTGGCCATTGAATAAAATACAGCATTCATTCTTAGACTTTATTAAAGTACATTTCTGACCGTTTCACAAGCCAAAGCAGCACTTCAGACACAAGTCCAAAATTTGGTGTGCGGAAGTTTTCCATCGAGATGTGGCGAGGGTATCCCAAGGCTCTCATCATCTCTGTAAAATCTGTCCAAAGGTAAAATACAGCTCAGTCAGTTCCCCCATCAAAGAGCAACTACTTACTTAATTTCCTTGTTTTCCCTCTTTATTCCCAACATACTGACAGTTATAGGACTATTTATCAAGTCTCTAAGAGGGAAAGCAAAAAGGAGATGAAACTTAAAATACATAATCTGCTTCCTGAAAAACACTTAACTTCAATGGGAGGAAAAAGTGGAAGCTGTATATTATAATGGGGGGGGGGCACCTAGGTGGCTTGATCAGTTAAGCGCCTGCCTTTGGCTCAGGTCATGATCCCAGGGTCAAGGGATCGAGCCCTACATTGGGCTCCTTGCTCAGCTGGGAGCCTGCTTCTCCTTCTCCCTCTGCTATTCTCCTTGTGTGATCGCTCTCTCCCTCTCTGTCAAATAAATAAATAAAATCTTAAAAAAAAAAAAAGAGTCTGATATAATAGGGGTTAAGGATTGGCTGTGAATAGAATTTCTCCCTTCGATATGTCATTTCCCTCTTGGATATCCTTCTCTTTACCTCTCAAAATGAGAAATATCTGGTTTACAAAATATCATCAAGAAAAAATATGCTGGGGCGCCTGGGTGGCTCAGTCGGTTGAGCATCGGACTCTTGATTTTGGCTCAGGTCGTGATCTCAGGGTCAAGGGATCAAGCCCTGCACGGCTCCACACTCAGCAGGGAGTGTGCTTCTCTCCCTTTCTCCCCCCACACCCCCAACCCGTGCTCCCATACAAGCACCTGTCTCTCTCTCAAATAAAAAAATATATCTTTTTTAAAAAATGTTAAATGTAGGGACGCCTGGGTGGCTCAGTTGGTTAAGCGGCTGCCTTCGGCTCAGGTCATGATCCCAGCGTCCTGGGATCGAGTCCCACATCGGGCTCCTTGCTCGGCAGGGAGCCTGCTTCTCCCTCTGCCTCTAGCCTGCCACTCTGTCTGCCTGTGCTTGCGCTCTGTATCTCTCTCTCTCTCTCTAACAAATAAATAAAAATAAAAAAAAAAACTTAAAAATAAATAAATAAATAAATAAATAAATAAATAAAAAATGTTAAATGTAGGGCGCCTGGGTGGCTCAGTGGGTTAAGCCGCTGCCTTCGGCTCAGGTCATGATCTCAGGGTCCTGGGATCGAGGCCCGCATCGGGCTCTCTGCTCAGCAGGGAGCCTGCTTCCTCCTCTCTATCTCTCTGCCTGCCTCTCTGCCTGCTTGTGATCTCTCTCTGTCAAATAAATAAATAAATAAATCTTTAAAAAAAAAAAATGTTAAATGTTAACAGCGGTTACATTTAGGGGTGTTCATTTAGTACATTTAGTGGGGCAAAGTTCACCTGTCTGAGTTATTCTGGAGTTGGCTTTTTAATCTTATTTATTTATTTGAGACAGAGAGAGTGAGCATATAAGCAGGGGGAGAGGCAGAGGGCGAAGCAGACTCCCCACTGATCAGGGAGCCCATTGTGGGGCCAATCCCAGGACCCTGGGACCATGACCCGAGCCAAAGGCAGCGCTTCACCAACTGAGCCACCCGGGCGTCACAACTGCATTGTATTTAAAGAGATCTTGAAGAGACTGTTTGAACTATACAGAAATATTTTAATTCCTTTTATAAACCAGAACAAAAAACAATAATCTTGTTGAAACCGGAGGTTGTGGTGGTCACTACGCTTTAAAACAAAATGAGCAAATGAACACAACAAACATTTTTGTTTCCACAACATGCCAGGATCTGTTTTTGGTGTGCTTCTGGCTACAGAATGCCTGTTCCTGCTCTTCCTCGAGGTTCAAATGATCTCAACAACATTCGCAAAAAAGCTACCTGGGCACCGGAGGTTAGGCTGGATCTCACCAGGCAAGAGAAGATACAAGCAAAGTAAGAAGGGCACAGAGGACCTCGTCACTGTTTTCTGCGAAATGTGAGGAGAGTGATGGTTTATAAAGCAGCTTTCTTCCCACCACACTGCCTAAATACTTCTTCCTATTAAGCCGTAGTAGGGTCCCATTAATTCTGCAAAATGGGGACAATTGGACTATTATTTTTACTGTAAGTTGCACAAATGTATGGCATTCATTTAAGGTCACCCTCTTCCAGGCACAACTGCATTTAATGTCCCCTAGCAGAACCCTGGCCTCAGCCTGCCAAGGAGGAGAAACTCATCCCTACAACACACCGTCACCAAGAACCTTCAAATCCCAGAGGGCATAATTCACACCATGGTGCTACTAGGTGTGCCGATAAAATGTGATGTCTCTTCCCCTATATTTACATGGAAGAAAAAGAGCGATTCCTAACTGAAATGACAATCGTTAATGGTGAAATGTCCAGCAATTTGTTAGAAAACGGGCAGTAAAAACAGGCCTGGATGACAGCAACTTGACAATCACGTGCTACCCCTAAGCAGGTGGACCCAGGTGGCCCAAACACTTCAGATTCAGAAAATGCCGGCTCATGGAAAGCAAAGGATTTTGACTCACACAGTCCCACGTCTCCAACAGTGCTTTCCATCCAGTTCTAGCTGAGTGACTTAAAGAAAGCTGCTTGACCTCTCTGTGTCTCCAAGTCTTTCATGCAGGGATCACACTACCCACCTCACTGTGCAAGTGAGGACGAAAACCTGGTATTTACTGCAAAACACCTGGTGTGTAACAGATGCCCCCAAAGTAGCAGGAACCAATTCGGGTTATCTCCATCCCACGTCCCCACTCTCCCAGCACAGCCCCTTTAGGAACGACGCAGGCTCTGGAAGTGAGATAAACCGAATTCAAACTCCGGCGCCAGATCCCACCGCCTGGGTCCTAGGGTCGAGTTCCCTGCCCTCCCGGCCCGTTCCCGCTCTCCAAATATACAGTGGTTCAGGAGGCCAATAATACGTTGCACACCCATATACAGGAACTCCCTGGCAGATCGTAAAAACTCAAAACATGCCACACCCGCGACGGTCATTCACCAGTCCCCTCCGCGGTTTTGCTCGTTTTTCTGAGCTCTTCAGCTAACCCGACTCCGAATCGGTCTCAGCGTTTTCCAACACGGTAGCAAGCAGCCGCCTGTGGCCATGCAAGCCATCTAAAATTAGACAAAATTAACACTTCGGCTCCACAGCCGCCTAATCACATGCGGCCAGGGGCGCTCACAGCACCTCGCGCCAGGTCGTTGTGCTGACAAGGGGCGGGGGCGCTCGGCTTCGGGGGCGGCAGCGGCCAGGGACTCCCCGGGGCCGCACAGGCCCAAACGGGGAAGACTCGGGCGCGGACCCGCAGGGGAAAGCGGGCAGGGTGGCCTTACTGCGGAGTTCGCGGAAAGACATGGTGCTCTTAATCCCCCGTAGCCTGGCGTCTGGGCCGCGAGCCCCTCAGGGCTCACGGGTCTCTATGGCAACGCACGGAGGCTCGACGGCGCGCGGCTCGGGCCAAGCAGGAGGAGAGGCGAAACGGCCAGATCGCGCGCGTGCGCATGCGCGGGGGAGGGGCGAGTGGCTAGGGGTGTCAGGGGACGCCAAAGAAGCCTGACCCAGGCGAGCGGCTACGCGCCTCGCGGCATCTGGGTCCTCTTCGCACAGTGTGCAAACATACATTGGCACTGGCGGACACATTCTGAGCACCTACTACGTGCCTAACGCTGTGCTCGGCGCTCTACGTACTGCTGCTTATTTCTTCCTCAACTCCCCAGAATGTACGATAATGTCACGAAGCCGGGATTCCCTCCTGGGTCCTGTGCCCAGCATCTTTCTCCCCGGCCTGGGTAAATTCGCTGGCTTCGCCAGCAACCGAGACCCTCGAGAAACGGCAAAGTGATGAAGTGAGGCCGGGGATGTCAGAAGCAAAGACCCTGGATGCCCGCGGGGCGGCGATAGGCGGCCATGCGGCCACCGCGCAAGCGCAGCTCGCTTTGGCTTCACGACATGCCAGAAATCAGCTCGAGTCCTGGTTTGCCGGCGATTGTCCTGGCAACGGAGGCTCTTGGGGGCCCTTAAGAGGGTCAGTTGGTTAAACGTCTGCCTTGCACTTAGGTCATGGTTCCAGAGTCCTGGAATGGAGCCTCCTGTCCAGCTCCCTACTCAGAGGCTCCTGGAATGGAGCCTCCTGTCCTACTCCCTACTCAGAGGAGTCACCTACTCCCTCTCCTCCCTGCTCTTGTTCTCTCGCGCTCTCTCAGATAAAGAAAATATTTTTTCTTCTTTTTTTTTTTTAATAAGGACATCAGCTTATTCTTTTTAAAAAATTTTTAATTTTTTAAAGGTTTTATTTATGTAATTGACAAAAAGAGACAGCTAGAAAAGGAACACAGCCAGGGGAGTGGGAGAGGGAGAAGCAGGCTTCCAGCCAACCACGGAGCCCCATGCGGAGCTCAACTCAGAACGCTGGGATCATGACCTGTGCAGAAGGCAGACGCTTAACGATTGAGCCACCCAGGTGCCCCAATAAAATATTTTTTAAAAAAGATTTATTTGAGAGAGACCGAGACAGTGGGGTGGTGGTGGTCAAAAGGAGAAGCAGACTCCCTGCTGACCAGGGAGCCCCATGCGGACACTGGATGACACTGGATCGCAGGACTTAAGGATCATGACGTGTGCCAAAGGCAGTCGCTCAACCGAGCCACACAGGCACCCCTCAAATAAATAAAATCTTAATAAAAAATAATTTTTTAAAAATTTGACATAGACACAGAGGGAACACAACCAGGGGGAGTGGGAGAGGGAGGACGGAAGTACAAGCAACTAAAGAAATAACATAAAGTGAACCTCATCAAAACTGAAAATGTGGGGCACCTGGGTCACTCAGTGTTAAAGCCTCTGCCTTCCGCTCAAGTCATAACCTCAGAGTCCTGGGATCAAGCGCCACATCGGGCTCTCTGCTTGGCTTCCTCCCCTCTCTCTACCTGCCTCTCTGCCTACTGGTCTACCTACTCTATCAAGTAAATAAACAAAATCTTGGGGGAAAAAAACTGGAAAATGTGTGTGCCAGGAAAGACACTATCAAGAAGTGAAAAGACAGCCTCCAGAATGGGAGAAAATATTTATAAATTATGTATCTCATAAGTGTCCAGAATATATAAAGACACCTATAAACTCAATAAAAAGACAACCCAGTTTAAAAATGAATGAAAAACTTAAGACATTTCACTAAAAAAGATATACAAATGGTTAACAAGCACATGAAAAGATGTTCAACATCCTTAGTCATTAGGGGAATACAAATTTAAACCACAGTGAGATACTATTTCACTCCCACAAGGATAGCTATTAAAAAAAAATTTTAAGGGCGCCTGGGTGGCTCGGTTAGGCAACTGCCTTCAGCTCAGGTTTTGATTCTGGATTCCCAGGATCAAGTCCCACATCGGGCTCCCTGCTCAGCAGGGAGTCTGCTTCTCCCGCTGACCTCTCTCCTCTCATGCTCACTCTCTCTCTCTCTCAAATAAATAAGTAAAATCCTTAAAAAAATTTTTTAAAGGAAAATAATAAGTATTAATAAAAGTGTGGAGAAATTGGAACTCTTGAGCATTACTGGTGGGGATGTAAAATGGTGCAGCCACTATGGAAAACAGTTTGGCAGCTCCTCAAGTAGTTAAACACTGAATTATCATATGACACAATAATTGCACTCCCACCTATACACTGCTAAAAATTAAGAACAGGTTTTGTTTTTTTCTAAGATTTTATTTATTTATTTGAGAGACAGCATAAGCAGGGGCAGAGGAAGAGGGGCAGGCAGACTCCCCGCTGAGCAGGGAGGACAACATCGGGCTCCATCCCAGGACCCAGGGATCATGACCTGAGCTGAAGGCAGATGCCCAACTGATTGAGCCACCCAGGCACCCCAGTATGATTTCATTTATATAAAACTCTAGAAATATGCAAATCTACAGTGACAGAAACCAGAGCAATGTTCCCCTGAGTAGGAGTGGGGCACATAAAAACAGAGGTGACAGATTTGTTCTATTTTGATTGTAGTTTCTTGAAAGTGTATACTTATTAAAATATATTAAATTGCATGCTTTAAATATGGGCATTTTATATGTCAATAAAGCTGTTAAAAAATTAACATCCTAGGGGCACCTGGGTGGCTCAGTGGGTTAAAGCCTCTCTCTGCCTTTGACTCAGATCATGATCCCAGGGTTCTGGGATTGGGCCCTGCGCCTGGCTCTCTGCTAGCTGGGGAGTTTGCTTCCCCTCCTACCTCCTACCTCCCCCGCCCCCGCTTGCCTCTCTGCCTACTTGTGATCTCTCTCAAACAAACAAACAAACAAACAAATAAAATTAATAAATTAAGGTCCACGGCACCCAGCTGGCTCAGTCAGAGAACATGTGGCTCTTGATATCAGCGTCATGAGTTCCAGCACCACACTGTGTGCAGAGATTACTTAATTAACTTAAAAAAATGGAAAACCAAGAGAAGTGACTCTGGCTGCCGTCTCAGTGCTTCATTTGTGCTCTGCCGATTATAGTGGGTGGTGAGTATAGTGTCATGTAGTTAGCATCACGACCAAACTATAGAACAGCTCCATCACCCCAAAAATTCCTTTTCACCTAACTCCTCCTGGCAATCACTGATTTGTTTTTTGCCTTTCTCTTTTCATCTTATCCAGAATTTTCAGTTTTGATGAGGTCCAATTTATCTATTTTTTCTTTTGTTGCTTGTACTTCTGTTACCGTATCTAAGAAACCACTGCCAAATCCAGGGTCATGAAGATTTACCCCAGGTTTTCTTTTCTTTTCTTTTCTTTTTTAAGATTTTATTTATTTATCTGACAGACAGAGATCCCAAGTAGGCAGACAGGTAGGCAGAGAGAAGGGGGGGAAGCAGGCTCCCCACCGAGCAGAGAGCCCGATGCGGGGCTCGATCCCAGGACACTGAGATCATGACCTGAGCCGAAGGCAGAGGCCCAACCACTGAGCCACCTAGGCGCCCCAGCCCCAGGTTTTCTTTATATAGTTTTATCTCCTGCATTTGGGTCTTTGTTGGATTTTGAGTTAATGTTTGTATATGGGGTGAGGTAGGGGTCCAACTACATTCTTTTGGTTGTGGCTATCCGGTTGTCCCAGCACCACCTGTTGAAGGGACTATTTGTACCCCACTAAACGGTCTTGGTCCCCTTGTTGAAAATCAATTGACCACAGATGCATGACTTCATTTCTGGACTCTCCTTTTTATTACATTGGTTGAGATGTCGAGCCTTATACTCATTCCACACTGTTTTGGTTATTGTAGAATTAGAGTAAGTTTTGCAATCAGGGAAAAGGAATCTTCCAACTTTTTCTTTTTTGAGATTGTTTTTGGGTATTTGGCTTGCAATTCCACATGAATTTTAAGATCAGCTTTCCTGTTTCTGTCTAAAAGACTATTGGGATTCTGATACGGATTGCACTGAATTTGTAGATCATTTGGGGGAGTCTTGCTGTCTTAACAATGTTAAACCTTCAATCCATAAACAAGGATTTTGGGGGGTATTCGGGTATTCTATTTGTCAGTCTTTTTTTTCTAGCTGTTTTGTAGTTTTCAATGTTATCTTGTACCTCCTTAAATTTATTTGTTTTATTCTTTTTGTTCCTTGCTAGTACATAAAAATACAATTTTTTGAGTGGATCTTATATCCTGTAACTAATAAGCTGGTTTCTCTCTACTGGTTTTTACCAGCTCAAAGCAGCTTTGTTTTTACATGTGAGTTAATGTTTTCCCTACATGAGAGCACGTCATCTGTGAATGAGGAGAGGTGAAAGTTTAACTTTTGAAGAAACTGTCTCCCAAAGCAGTGGTACCACTTTACATTCCCCTCAGCAGTACACAAGAGCTCCGGTTCTTCCACATCCTAATACTTGGTATGACCCACATGATACCCCATCATCTATTTATAGGGCAACAGACAGTGTAATTTCAGAAAAATTAAGTGACTTGCTCAGCTACCCTGAACCACCTCCTCAGGAGGCTCAAAGCACTGGCTCAGATCTCACTAAGTCTGTGTCCCTAAAGCCTCATTTCCCACCCATGGAGGAGCAAACTGAGACCCCAAGAGGTCACCCTGGGAGTGACTTTCCAGCCTGCAAGAGCTGAGTCTATTTTGTGTAGCTTGTCCCAAGTCAGAGGATCAGGGACCTCCCCTAGGGTTCCACCCCCTTCCCTTGCCCTCTACCCACCCTGCTCCAGCCCTAGGCAGCATCCCCTCCCAAACTTGGGAGTCCAGGAAGGCTGGGAGTCTTCCGTTTGACATCATAGAGCTGGTTGCCATGGGAGACCTGCAGACCCAGGTGGGGGAGAGCAGAGCCCTGCTGCACAGGAGGCCCAGCCGCTCCTCCCCCACCACGCTGGCCCTCCATGGAAGCCTTGGTCTGTGCGTTCTCTGAGCTGCGCATAAGAGAAGGTGCCGGGCTGCAGGGAGGAGTGGCAGGAGGAGAGATGCACTCCTATCCTGACCTGGGCCCAAAGCCACCAGTGGCCTCAGGGACATGCATGCTTGGGAGAGGGGAATGGCCACTGGTCTAGGCTGTGTAACCCTGGACTGTGTGATCCCGGACCCACTGCAGTTTCTATACTGACACCAGAATGCTCTTTCTAGGGTAGGGGGAAGAAAGGGGTGGTAGAAAAGGCTTGAATACTGAAAGAGCTCTTTCTGTCACGATCTCAGGCTTCTCAGACCTTCCTGTTGGTTGGGAAAGGGAAGAGGAGTAGTATGTGTGTGTTGGGTGCGGGGTGTTGGTGGGAGGCTGGGGACTGCACCCATCTGACGGAAAGGTAGAGTGAGGCTCAGCAAGTCTCAGGTAGTGCCCATCACACCAGCTGGTCTTAGAGCATGTGACTGTGTTCTCCCTTCTTGGCTGTTGCGGCCTGCCAGCCACCACCCTCCTGCTCTCCCCTCTGCAGATGCAGTGAGCTGGGCCCGAGGACATCCCAGCCACCCCGACACACCACCCAACATCTACGAGGGGGGGCTGGGGGCCCAGCAGCAGCAGTGCCCCAGTGCCCAGGGAAGCAAACCCAAGAACTTCCGGCTGCGCCACCTCCGGGGCCTGGCTCTCTACCTGCCAGGCCACATGCAGGCTGCTGGCCAGTGTGAGAGCCACTGGCTAGGCCGGCTCATGGCCAGGGGCTGCCTCCCACAGCCTGAGAGCATGGCCTGGCCCCTAGACCTGCCACAGGGGACTCTGGGCTCCGTTAACAGCCATTGCTCAGCCCTTCTGGAAGCTCCAGTGCCCAGGGACAGCCTGGGAAATACAGGTAAGCACCTGTCCGGGTGACGCAGGGCTGGAGACAGGAGGGAACGACTCAGGGAAGGGTTGGCTGAGGACTCAGGTGGACAGAGATGGGCCCTTCTTCATTCCCAAGGTTCCGGGGTTCCTGTCCCAGCTCTGCACTCAACGAAGGACCTTGGACAGCTCCCCACCATCACCCCTGCTGTCCCCAGCTTCAGTGTGCCCATTTATAAAATGAGGGGGTGGTTAGACAAGGGTCCTTTCAGCTTGAACCATCTGTTTCCTCCTCCTTCCTCCCTCCCTCATGGGCTCTCTTTCAGGAGAATTCCCCCTCCCTTCCTATTTTGAAGAATGCCTGGTTCTGGGGGTTGAGGAGGGGTTTGTAGGATAGCCTGGCAGCCTCCACTTGGGTCCCTCTGAATGATTTGTCTCTCCCTACTTTCCTCAGCTTCCAGTTCCAGCATGGACCCAGCCAAGGGTGTCCCCTCCCAGCTGGGTCCCTCCGAAGGCTTGGGGCTCAGATCCAAGAGGTCCTGGGGGGCCTCAGAGGAGTCCACATGTCCCTTATGCAAGCGAACCCGCTCTGGGGCTCTGGAGAGACCATAGGGATCTGAGTGCCAAGCCTGGCTGTCCCAGCTGTGGACAGGAGGAAAAAGGATGGCTCAGGAGGAGGCAGGCTCAGGAGGAGGCAGGAAGGGCTCAGTCCCTACCGGCAGTCGTCCCACACTGAGACACCCCAGCAGCTGCCCAGCACCAGAGCTTGGGCTAGCCTCAGGAAGAAGACTTAAGGGGGGGGAGGGAGGAGGAAGTCCTTCAGGAGGAACAGAAAAAATAGAAGCCCTTGCAGCCTGCTCCAGCTCAGGTTGGCCACTTGTCCCTGGGAGGCCAGGCTGAGCGGAGATTTAGGCCCCAAGAGGCCGGGGAGCCCGCAGGTCTAATTTCAATAAAAGCCAAGGCCTGCACCTTCTTGTCCCTGGGTCTGTCTGTGGCGAGGTCAATGCAGAGAAAGAGCCTCTTGGAGCACCTGCCATCTGTGTTGAGAGTGAATTTCCGGGTTGATGCCAGGGAAGATCCAAGGTGCTGCCGGTGTTGGTTCCGAAGTGAACGTCCTTCTCTGGCGGGGGAAACTCCTCGAAGTCTTCCTGGATGTACATCTCAACAGACCTAAATGCAAGCCACGCCATCTAGCTGAGACCGCGGAGGACAAACGAAGCAGGCCGGGTGTAGGGAGGGTGCCGGGGAAGACAGCAAGCTCTCCACCCAGGCGGAAATGTTGGCCTGAACCCCATGCCACCACTCACAGTCCTTGGTTTAGTTCACTGCCCCTTGGGGGACCCCTGGCTGCCCTGTCCCTCCACGCAGGATGGGTACAGTCCTTCTCCCAGGCAGGCTGGTCTCCAGGCATGTACAGTTTGGACTCCTCTGTACCAAGGTGTCTCAACTTTGACTCTGCTGACATTTGGGTCTGGATCTTTCTGCTGGGGCTGCCATCCTGTGCGTTGTAGTATGTCCCCCAGTGTGATAATCAGGTGTCTCCAGACAGTGTCAATGTCCTCTGGGCAGGTGTGTGTGTGTGTGTGTGTGAGAATCACTCTGGTTGAAATCCCCTGTTCTATATCACTAGACCTCAGCCTGGGGGGACAGGATGGGATGTCCTGGGTTTGTCTCAGTGCCCCACACTGTGTGTGTGGCTGACTTCCAGTCCCAACAGCCCAGGTCAGCCTGTGGCTGAGCCGGCCCCACCAGGGGCTCCAGGCAAATCAGGTGATGATGTCGAGGACACTCTGGACACCTGGACAGCTGGGTTCCTTTCAGATGGAGAGGAATAATCCATAAGGTCCCCTCCCAGCCCTTGTACCCTGGTCTCATTTTGGAGGTCCCTGGGGGATTTTCAGGTGGTTACAGTGTGGCTGTGGCCTTGGGCGGTGGGAGCCTGAGTTGCAGCAGCCAGAGAACAGCCCTAGAAGGAGGACTGATGAGAGATGTTGAATGCTCCAGCTGGGATCGGGACAGGGACATAGTCACTCAGCAGGTCCACCAGATGATCCACTTGAGGGGATGACAAAAAGGGTGTCTCCTCCGTCTGCCACAACACCTACTGCCTCAGAAGACCAAGGCCAGGTAGGATGAAGACAGAAGCTAGGGAGGCTGTCCCAGGCACTGGGCAGAAATGAGATCTTGCCAGAAGCCACAGTATGTAGTCCATGTAGATAGTCAGAGGTGCAATCCCTTCACTTTTGGAGGAAGCTATGAGGCTCAGAGGGGAGCAGAGGCCACTCCACAGTCCAGATCCTGGGACACCCAGGCTGTGGTCAGTGGCCACTGTGCTGGCCTCTAATGTGTGTGTCCCAGTATCTGGCTCATGGAGTCCCCCTCCCCTCACCTTGAATTGGGACTGGCTCAAGGTTTTGTTTGACCAACAGAATGTGGCCCCACTAGGGGCTCCAGGCAGATCTGGCCTGAAGGATGCCTGGCAGCTTCCAGTGTGTGCACTGGGGGAGGCCCGTCTCACATGATGGGAAACCAGGTCAGTCCGGGGGAGGCCATATGGAGGGAGCCACAGCCAGAGCCACAGCCAAGCTCTGGGCCCTCCTGGAGCGATTCATGGGCCCCAGCCCTTCCGTGGGGAAGAGTGCTGCAGCAGACAAGCTGGATCCAAAGAGAACTCGCTGGGCTGACCTCTACACAGTTCCTCCCTCGACCTCCCAAGACTTTCTTGAAAAATACTCTGTGAGAGGCTGAGAGCGAAGCCATAGTCCCAGTGTCCTGGGGCCCAGGAGCTGACGTGAAGGAACATCCCAGACCAGCAGACACTCGTGGAAATGTGCACTCACTACCCTGGGGACACCGTGCCCTTGAAGCCCACTTCGGGGAGGCCGTCCTGGGAAGGCACAGCTGTGTTCAGGGCAAGGCTCAACCACGAGCCCCATCCTCCCGGGGACAAGCTGACAGTCGGCCACACAGCCGGGCAAGGGCCCCAGCGAGTCCGCTACTTACTCCTGAAGCTGGCCCAGCGGCACAGAGGGAACCACACCAACATTAGTAACCTGGGTGTGACTTGCCGGCACCAGGGACGCTGCTCGGTGGCCCTTGTGGGCTATCAACCCCTCCTCTGCCCCGGGGGCTCCCCCACGCCCAGCTCTGCAGGTGCCTCTGCCCTGTGCCCCAGGGATGGCTGCCTGGATCATGCCCGACCCCCGGGGAGCAGCACACATGGGCTCTGGAAGGGTCCCAGCCTGGGCTGGGCTCTCCGGCCACCATGCACGTGCTGAGTCGCTGTGAGCTAACTCACAGTTCCTGAACCAGTCTTCATCTGCCCAATGGAGTGGCAAACAAGACCTCCTTCCCCAGAGTGGCCAGAAGCTCTGAGGAGAGACTGGTGGAAACCCCTGGCCCCAGACTTGGCCCAGCCAGAGGAACCCTCCCCCAGGCTCCCATGCTGCGGCCCAGAGTCCCCACCTGACAACTGAGTTGAGTCCCCTGTGGAACCTTCTCTAAGCCAGGACAGTGCCTCGTGACAGGACCAGGCCCTAGCTAAGGCCATGAGCTGCCGAGAGATCCCCGAACCGTTGGTGGCCACTGAGGGCCTTCTGCTCTCAGAGCCTGGTGCGCTGCTCAGCTCTAGAACTGCTTCCCCACCACTGTGTTCTTCGGCAGATGAGGCAAAAGCAGTCAGCCCTTTCAGCTGGAAGCCCTCCCTGGAACTTGACAGTGGACAAACAGCTCCTGATCTGCCCTTAGCCACAGAGCTGGGGCCCAAAGTGTGGCGGCCTAGCACTGGAAAGACAAGATGTGACCAATTAAAGTCTGTTTATTTATAATGAGACAAAACACTACAATCTGTTCAACACTGGGCTGGACACTGCAGTGATTGGGGGCACGGAGGGAAGGGCAGGGCAAGGCCTCTGAGCTCGATTATGAATGTCCAAGGCAAAACCTTCCAGAAGACTCTTCCTGACCCCTCGGGGCAGAAATAAAAATCACACAGTCACCGTTGATTCAGATGAGAGAGAACACCAAGCTGGGCCTCAGCATGTCGCCAAGGTCAGTGCAGAGGTGGGGACAGGTCAGCGAGCCGGGGACCTGTCCCTGAGGGGGGACACCGCCAGTCAGAAGGTGGTTGGAGGAGGAAAAGTGCTTCCCCGGCCCAGGGCTCGCCCTCCTCTTTCTCCCACCCGGAGAGTGGAGGCGGCTCCAGGCTGGGAAGTTCTGGGGGAGGGGAGCATGGCAGTCACTCGGCCCTCGGCCCTCAGCCTGGTTGCTTCCCCCTTCTCCTGCCCTAAGGCCGGCGCACCGCGGCCATGGCTCCATGACACTGCAGCAACACTGGGCATGACTGCCACCCCCCTCTACTGCAGAGGGCAGGGCAGGCGGCAAGCAGCAGTGGGGGTGGGGGTAAGGGTGACGCCAGAAGCGAGTGATGTTCGCACGCACACTTCTTGGCTCTGACAGCCTCTCCTGTCTCTGCCCCTGCGGGCTGAGGGGCCGCAAGGCACGTGATGGCCCCCAGCCCCAAAGGCCGGGCCCCATTGGATCCAGAGCACTCGACTTCCTCCTGTCTTCATCTTGGGAGCTGTAGCTCATGGACTTGGGGGCTGGGGAGGGGACCCCCGGGAACCTCACTGCCCCTGTCCTCAGCCCAGCTCTGGGGGAAGCTCAGGTGAGCCAACACCTGCCATCTAATAGGCAGATCCACGCTCCCGAAGACAGTGAGAAGCCCTCAGCAGGAGGGCACTGGAGGACTTGACCTCCCGAGTCAGGGTCTAAGCCCCCGAGTATAAGGGCCTGCTTAGCCAGAGCGAGCCATTTTATTGTTTATGCAGAAAACTTAGATTGAACCTGCCCCTTCCCCCAAGAGGAAAGCGCTTAGAAACAGAACCGATGAAATACGGCCAAATAGCCCCAATAACAGACCGCAGATACCAGGACATGTCAGGCTGAGCAGAGATAACGGAGCCCAGATACAGGGACGTGTTCGGCCAGGTGGAGATGTCTAATCAAGTGAAAGTGCATGTATTACCCGCCAAGAAGTGTGAGCCCCGCCTTTTAGGCACCAGACAAAGGCGCCAATTCTAGCCAAGGTTATAGGCTGAATCAAATAACTACTATAGGGTGAACTGTAATTCAACTGGCCACCTGTATATGGCCAGGCTCAACCACATGGCCTTTACTCTATAAAAGTTAGTCTGTGAGGCTGGGAGGGGTCCCCTCTTTGCAAGAGACGGCCCTGGCCGATCAGTTTGATTCTTGATGCTTGGTGCGAAATAAAACTTTGCTTGACCTTCGCTTTCTATCAGTCTCGCTCCTTTGACCATGGACCCAACACGAGCTCTGTGCTTGGGTGAAAAGCCTCTGGGCTCTGTCCACCAAGCGACAGCCCCTCACAGAGAGGCAGGGGCTGCTCCCCCCACCCCAGGCTTCTGCGGGCTGGTTTTGGACAAGGATCTGGTATTCCCTTTCACCCCCTTGTTGTTCTGAGGCTCCCCTGTCTTTAGGGTGAGGTCTGTCCCTACCACCTGGGTTCCTCCCTTCCAATGAAAGTTCACTCCGGCTTTGGAGAAAGGAGCTAGAAGGAACCGGCAGCGGAGGGGAAGAAATCAGAGGGGAAAGAGACCACAGTGAATGCCGCCACACCCCAGCCGGCCAGCAGGGCTGGCGCACGTGCGTGAAGGCGGGACCAGGGCGCACGCAGGCAGATGCGGCGGTTTCCGGAGGTTACCAGAAAAGGAAAGAGGGCTGGAAGAGCCTGTGGGAAAGAAGAGGGGAGCAGGGGTGAAGGGCCCCAGGGAGATGTCCTGCTCTAGCCTGGAGCATGAGCCCTCCAGGCCCGGAGTCCTTCCCAGTCTGCACACAAATCAAGGCACAGATGGGGGAATCCAGCCCAGGTGGTCGTGCAGTGCCGCTGCGTGAGTCCCCCCCAGCACCCAAGTGCTCTGGGCTGCGTCCGTGCACCAGGGTGTGGGCCTGGCAGTCCGTGTGACTCCTTGTGGCTTGGAAGTCTGAGAGATAGCTCTCTGTGGCACTCATGACCTCAGAAGTGGGCACATCTGAGCAGAGCTCTGGTTTACCAGGCACCTGCCCCAAGCAACTGCTGCCAAAGCAGACCTGGGTGCTCGGCCACGATGCAGAAGGAGGGCAGCTGAGTGGTTGGGGCCGGCGGGAGGAGGAGCTTGATTTTTTGGTGCCTTCTCCATTTTTGAACCACGTGAATGCATTCCTGTTTAAAATGTAGTTCAGGAAGTGAAAAGACAGAAGTCTGGCCAAGGGCTCAAGGACTCAGTTTCCCTTCCTGAAGTTTCTGAAAGTCAGTCAGGCTACCTCAGCTCTTGGGACCACTTCCCAACATCCCGGTGCCTGAAGTGCCACTCAGGCCCTCCTGTTTTTACAGATGAGGGCGGCACGGGCTTCATTTCCTGGTACCACCATCCCACGGGGCTCTGCTCCCCTCTCCCCATGCCACCCGCTCCCACGTACCTGTCAGAGACCAGGTGTGCCCGCGACGCTCTGCTCTGAGCCTGCGTAGCACCGGGCCTGCAGCTGGGGCAAGCCAACGGGCCCGGCAAAGGGTCACCGGCTCCTCTGCAGATGACAGAAGTCCAACAGCCAGGAAGGCGGTTCTGCGGGGTGCCGGAGGGCAGGGCCTGCTGGCGGCTGCCCAGCTGGCATCACATGGTCCGGCTGTAGGCAATGCCTCCCTTGCTGGAGATGCCAGACCACGGCAGGAAGCTGCAGAGCAGGCTGTGGGCCTGACGGTAGATCCTGTGCGGGATGGAGCAAGGGCTCAGGTTGGCTAGCGCAGAGCCCAGGTGTTGGATGTAGTCCGTGGGGCTCCGTTAAGGAAGACTCCGACTTGCCTGGCCTGCCCACGCACCCCTGGGTGGCACCGTCAGCAGGGGCCCACACGGTCATCTGCAGGACTGTGTGCAGATGCCACACCGTTTCTGAAGGACACCCAAAGCTCCGGAGAGTCTTTCAGCTGGAGGGTCCTCTGCTGTGCCAAACAAGCAAGGGTGGCACGCGGTGCAAGAGGACCTTCTGGCGAGGCCTCAGGCACAGGGACACCTGGACCAAAGCTGGCAGACGGGGACTGTGGGCTGGGGCGACAGGTATGCTGGAAGAGCAAGCGTTCCCAGTTCACTCCCACACTCAGTCATCAGAAGGCAGGGCCCTGTCCCTGGGACAAGGAGGGGGGTCCCATCTTCACAGGGACTAGGAGGCCTGCAGGGTCTGGGGCCATGCTTCTCCCTCCTGTTTACTCCCCCATGACATGACTAAATCATTGCCTCCCCCGGTTCATTCCTTGCATGCTGACAGAGTGTCAGGGGCCACACCCTCCATCAGGGAGTCTCCCAGCCTCCCTTCTTCCTATCCTGGCCCAGAGAGGGCTAAAGAGGAGAGAGTAGGGGAGGAACACAGCTATAGGTCACAGGCCTCAGGAAAGAAAGGTCTGAACCCAAGTGATCCAAACAGCCAGCAATTCTCTTCGCCCCACTGTGTGTCTTCTCCCCAGCCCGAACAAGGCCTGCTGCGGGCAGGGGCTGGTCTGCTGGGCTCACAAGTGTCTCTCCTGCGCGCCCGGAGCAGGAGGCTCTCCATTGCTATTTGGTGGGTGGGTGGGTGGACCACGGGCTGAGAGTGTTAAAGCCCACAGCTCATGCCAGCTGAAGTCTGAGGAACACTGAGCACAACCAGATATACCCACAGCACCACCTGGTCAGGAAAAACGCGTCCCGTGAGCTTGGCCTTGTGAATCATGTGAAGGCAACGCGGCTCCATCTGGCATGTGGGCCCTGCCCCTGCAAGTCACCCTTGAGGCTGGGAAGCCGCATCCCTCACCCCCGAGAAGTAAAGGATATAGGATTGTCCAGGGAGGATGGCCGCCGTTGATGTAGAGCACATAGGTGAAGCCATCTTTGAGGACCCCTCGGATGGAGTAATAATAGGGGAGATAGTGATGTTGCTTAAAGTCTCTGTTTTCATAGAAGTTTATTGCTGTGTTGTTGGTGGTGAGGACATGCAGGTAGATGGCTTTGCAGTGGTCTTGGGCGGTGGTTGATATGTGATCCTTCAAACTCTCAAGTAAAAGGGAACCTGCAGGAGAAGGGGTGACAGTCACACACAGCAGGACAGGCTGGCAGGGCGCATGAAGCAGACAAAGAAGCGACCTTGCCAGACATGTCTACACATCTCCCTGCCACTATACCGAAGATGGAACTCCCAAAACCACCCGGTCAAAGCCCCTAAAATCCCAAAGCCAGATGGGGCTCGTCTGCAGCACACTGTCGGGCATCTGGAACCATACACAGGGGCCAGGGAGTTCCCTTGAAGGGGCTGGGCCCAGGGAGGAGACGCACTAAACTCTCCTCTGACGGAAAGAGCAAACTCGAGCCCTGGAAAAGGCAGACCAGGCAGGCCTGGGTCACACAGGAAGACCGCTGCCTACTGGCCGGGTGGCAGAGTGGAGGGAACCTGGAGACAGGCCTGGGCACAGCTCCCAGCATGCAGTGGACGTCTGATAAACGGCAGCTGGACTGTTTTTTTCTCTTTTTTAAAAGATTTTATTTGTTTGTCAGATAGTGAGAAGGAGAGAGCACAAGCAGGGGGAGTGGCAGGAGGAAGAAGAAGCATGCTCCCTGCTGAGCAGGGAGCCCAATGTGAGACTTGACCTCAGGATCCCTCATGATCTCAGGGATCACGACCTGAGCTGAAGGCAGACGCTTAACCGACTGAGCCCCCCAGGCGTCCCTGGGACTATTTTTCTATCCTTAATCAAGAACACTTTGGGACCAAACATAAGTCGTGTGTGGTGGCAGGTGTGCTGAGAGGGGCCCATTCCCCAGAGACCTGACGGTGGGTGCAAACGGCGCAGGTTGAAGGCCCATGGACTGGTGGTGGGGCAGGAGGCTGAACGTCCTTGCAGGACGGGGGGGACGAGGGACATTTATGGGCTGGTCATCGGCACATGGGAAATGACTGGACAGGGAGGCTGGAGCAGACGTGGCGTGCCCTCGAGCCCGGCGCCCCTTACCTATGCCGTGCTTCCTGAACTCCTTCACTACTCCCAGACTTAGAATGTATGCAACCTGCGTGTCAACAGAGAAGTTGGAGGCTAGAATATCTCCATCCTGAAGGAAAAGGCAGACACGGAGGCAGATTAATGGCTGAGGTACCTGGTACAGGGCACATCTCACCCACCAACTCCCTGATCATGACACTTCGGGGGGCAGAGGTTGGGGCGCGAGGGGACAGAGCAAAGGATAATGGAGAGTCACCCCCCACAACCCACACAGAAACGACAGGGTGCAGGTCCTTGGGGCACACATGGCTCAGCTAAGGAACAGAGTGTTGCTTCTCTTGGGGATGCGTGGTGCTCCCGGCACAGGGCGGTAACAGGGATTCGACCGTGCTGCACAGACACGTACGGGGCGCTGGGGACCAGACGAAGCTTGAAAAGGTTTGCCTTGGATCGGACGCAGCCCCCAGGTGGTCTCTAAGTAGAGGGAGCGGGGGCCTTAGCCGCCCCTCCACTGCCCTGCGCCGCCCACATCGCTCCATGCCCGCGCCCCGGTTTCGGAGATGGAGTTCCGGCCTGGGAGGCTACTGAATCTCACCTCCGTGCGAGACCAAGTGGAATTAAAAAGCTCAGCAGGAAGCTGGTGGTTCTTAAAAGAAATTACCTTTGCCAGAATCTAATTATGGGCAAAATGGAGTATACTTGACAGGGTCAGGTCTTTCAAAGGGAGATGTCCTTACTGTACTTCTGAAGAAATAACCTGAAGCTAAACAGGTAGAACCAGCTGCCCGTTGTCAGCGGGTTCTTTCCTGCCCTTGAAGTACACACCCACACGGTAAGCACTGCTCCGTCCCGAAGATGACCAAAACTGTTAGGCCGAAGCTTGACCCAAGACAACCACGTGGAACCATGTGTCTGTGGCCATGACCTCGCGTTTTACTGACGTGGGGCCCCCAGACCCTTAGGAGTTCCGACACAGATCTCAGACAGGGATGAAAAGATCTCCGCTAACCGGAACCTGGCATGTCCTTCTACCAACCACAGCACTGCTGGCCATTTCTACGAATCCCCGATCCTCCCAGAGCCCCCAACAACTCATTTACACTCCTCCCTACTCTGAAATGACAGTCGTTGTGAAGCCTGCGGCTGGGTCTCCTGTTCGTGGCTAACTGTATCACCTACACCCAGGAAGAAACCAACTGGGGATGCGTCCCGCAATGGATTCAGGCTCCTAGGAGAAAGGGCCACAGAGCAGGCAGTGTGATTTGGTCACGCATCCCAGTGGCCCGTGCAATGACAGGGAGCCCCCTCGCTACACACACTTACCTCCTTGTGTATCTTGCTCCTACTTTTTATTTCGGCTACTATCATTCCCACGATGGCGCCCCTGTAAGTTGCGGCAAGGGAAAAGAACTTCTTGTTGGAGGTGATATCACGATACCATGAGTCTGGGTACCTGAGGAGAAGAACAAACTGAGGTGAACCTGCAAAGGTCAAGTTTAACTAACATTGGGCTTCACAGGGGAACCACAGTGTGCCCACTGCTCCACGGCTAAGAAGGAGACTGCACCAGACGGTCTTCTTAAAGCGTGATCTGTCTACATGGGACTGGGGATTTCTTTCTTTCTTTTTTTTTTTTTTTAAGATTTTATTTACTTATTTGACAGAGACAGTGAGAGAGGGAACACAAGCAGCAGGAGGGGGAGAGGGAGGAGCAGGCTTCCTGCCCAGCAGGGAGCCCAATGTAGGATTCAATCCTGTGACCCTGGGATCATGACCTGAACCGAAGGCAGACGCTTAAAATGAGCTACCCAGGTACCCCAGGACTAGGAATTTCTTAAAAATGTCTTTTTCTCTCCTTAAGAAGAGAAAAAAAATTTTTTTTTAATTTCTTATTTACTTGGAGGGGGAGGGGCAGAGGGAGAGGGAGAATCTCAAGGCAACCCTGAGCACAGAGCCCAATGCAGGACTTGATCTCATAACCCTGAGATCATGACCTGAGCCTAAACCAAGACTCAGACACTTAACTAACTGAACTACCCAGGAGCCCCTAAACAAGATTGGGAACTTCTGATTGGAAAAACGATCTTACTATTATTACAGGAGAGATGAGAGGGAAAATCCTCTGACAACATTCTCTTCATGAGAGCAGGATGTGGAGGGACAGCTGGAAGAGGTAAGACTGATGGCCCCTGATGCCCCACAGACCTGGGTGATTTCCAAGAATTCTGTGAGTCCTTTTGAAGACTGGGGGTGTGGGGAGAGCCAAGTTCACAGGTGAATGGCATTTGAGTTCACTGCACCTCCCTGGGCAGGGACAGGGACAAGCCTTTGAGGGCAGGGTATGGCTAGGGTTGCTAGGCGCTGTTCACCAAGACCACCAACCCAGGGGAGTAGGATGAGAACTTTCGGTGCAAAGCCCCTGGATGGTAACGAAAACATAGACTCAGCCATAGCCAGGAGGCATGGTCAGAAGGGCAGGGGCACTTGGGGCCTCGGGAGTGTGGGTTTTTAAATTTGGAGTAGACATAACAGGTTAGCCTAAGATGCCTTTGTTGAGACCAAGAGCTGGGAAAGGGCGCCATACCCTCTCAGTGACATAGCAGACAGGTCCTCTACTCGGCTCTGCTCTGCAGAGGCCATTGACCACCCACCAGAAGGTCCTACAAGGCATCACCCTCACCCCTCCCTGGTCCTCTTCACACAACCCAGGGGGCTCGGCTGGTGTGGCAGCCAGGACACGGAGCTGCCACCATACAGCGTGTGGGCCTGCAGTTCACTCCGCTGTCTTTGGAACCTGAGGCCTCGGCTGTAGGAAGCTGTGAGCAGAGGCCGGCAGGCCGGGTACCTCCGGAGGCAGAGGCTACAGCCCCGTGTGGCTCTACCAGACGCATGCGCCCTCCGCGGGGCCTGATCCAAGCACATACTGGGCTACTCTGCAGCGGCAGTGGGACTGCTGGTGGAAGCAGGGCCCCTCTGTGACCCCAAAGACACCACTGTCTCGCATCCCCCCCACCCCACGGGCTGAGGCACCTCCTACCAGAGCCTGCCCGTCCCCGCCCTCCCTGCCTGCAACAGGTTAAACCATCAGTCTGAGGTCAGGACTCTCCTGGAAACACGAGGCCTGGCAGGATCTAGTTCATTTTTTAATAAGATGTTTATTTTTGTTTGAAAATAAAGAATTCTTGTGATGAGAACTCCGGATTTACGGTCTGAACAGCTTGCCACATGTGACATATACAGCAGTGTTCCCTCTGGCTGGTGTGCTGCACATCACAATGGTACTTCTTTATCTTCTAACTGCCAGGCAGTAAAACGAAGCCTGCGCCCACTTGTCCCATACAAAAGTTGGATGTGCCCATAATGGAAGCAAAGCGACAAAACTGCAGCTAATAATCTGCCCCCCAGACTACGGGAAACATCCTGCTCTGGTGAACAATCCTAAGCGTTCATCTGGCGCACGTTTTCAAATAAAAGCAGGATTGGGATATGCCCTCTGCCTAGTCTGCGGTTTCCGTGTATTCTCTCATTAAAGGAGTCCTCCTCAGCAAACACACCTGCTCTTCCGCAGACGCCTGCCCCCGCCCCCAGCTGAGTAACGAGCACTTGCAGGCGCGCACCCCAATGGATGGAACCGAGGCCTCGCTGCTGCTCAGTGCTCTGAATCGTCAGCAGCGCGCACTGGACATCTGCTCAGCTAAAGACCCTCCGGAGAGGCCTTCCGGGGAACTCTCTGCCGGGGAGGCCATGAGCTGGAAAGAGGCCGATGGCAGTCAGGGCCCGACGCCCGGGGTCCAACAACAGGCAAGGTGACCCTGGGCCACCACGGCACCTCCAGGCCATGCTGGCTGTCCCAGCAAGTTATCTGGCTCAGGCACCTACGCTTCCGAGAGTGGCCCCCCGCCCCCCACCCCACCAAAGTGCAGCTGGGACAGTGGGCGCCGCTCAACTTACTCAATGGGGAACCAGTCGCCGCACAGATGCTTCACGGTGTCTATGTCATCGTGGCAGAGGAGGCGCAGGCTGACCTCGCTGAGGGCGCTGGACGGCACCACCTCTGTCATTCACACCTGCAGGGAGGGAGGCGGCGTCAGGAGGGCAGCCGCGCCCCGTCACCAGCCCACGGAACCAGGCACTGTCACCGCACGCTACTTCCTCCTCTTCTCATGCTCACCTGTGAGGCAAGCAAGACAGGGAAACTAGTACTGTCCCCCACAGACAGACATCTCCTCAGTAACTGCACAGAGAGTGTCTCTCACCATAGCCCTGAGCACAGGGGGCAGTCATCCCCACACTGCAGATGAGGAAACGGGGTGCCTCTCCCCACCCTGCTCCTCCCCGGCTGCTCCCGCCTCTCCCTCTCTCTCTGTCACTGCAGAGAGCACCCCCTCCTCCCACTTCACCCCACACCCCCACCTCTCCCGACCGGGTCTCGTCTGGGGCAGCCTGGTGTGGGGCCACAGTTGGGCTGCATTTCAGCGGAAGTGGCACCAGCTGGCGGGGCTGTTTCTCCTCCCCGACTCAGCCAACAGAGTCTCGTGGGCAGGGAGACAGACCACGAGACAGGCCAAAGTTCAAATCAAGGGTCATGAGTTGCTAATAATTCTTTTATTTTAAAAAATATATTATTTATTTATTTATTTTACAATGGATCCTGCATTCTTATTTTTCTTTCAGCAACCTCCATGCCCAGCATGCGGCCCGACCGCGTGACCCTGAGATTGAGGACCAGGCAGGCGCGCTGCCCACAACTCTTCTGAATCAGGAGGGTGTATTCAGCCCAGGCTGCTGCTGGAGCAGCCTGTTTCAGTTAAACGCAGGCAGGTGGAAAGGCTGGGCTCCGACAAAGAACCTGTACCCCCAGGATTTAATGACTACAAGAAAGCAGAACCTGCTACCTCAGGTCTAGCAGCCCCTCGAGCCCAGCCTCTAACTGCGATGTGAAATTCGCTAATCACTCAGGGATCCCCCTAAAATGCTGGGCCCGGACCCAATCGAGCCTCCACGCCTACACGCACACAGGCTTCAGTTCAAGGACACCATGACGCCCAACAAACATGAAATGAGGGGCATTCTGCAAGACAACTGGCCTGGTCTCTTCCAAAGATAAAGGTCATTAAAAAAAAAAAAAAAGAAAAAAGTAAACTAAAAAAGATGAGGAGACCCACCACCGAATGTGATATATAAAAACCCCACCGGGAAAAAGAACAAATCAACAAAACCTTCTGAGAAAATGGAAACACAGGCTGGACCCATGATGTTACGAAGCTGTTACTGACGGTATTGGACAAGGAACTGAGTAATCACGTAGGAATTCTTGGGAGTGAGGCGTCCTGAGGTCTGAAACTTACTTACTTTATTTATTTATTTGTTTGTTTGTTTGTTTTAAAGATTTTATTTATTTGACAGAGAGAGAGATCACAAGTAGGCAGAGAGGCAGGCAGAGAGAGGGGGAAGCAGGCTTCCTGCTGAGCAGAGAGCCCAATGTGGGGCTTGATCCCAGAACCCTGGGATCACGACCTGAGCTGAAGGCAGAGGCCTAACCCACTGAGCCACCCAGGCGCCCCTGAAACTAACTTTAAATGGCTCAAGAGAATCCAACTATTTCAGAAGCAAACAGGACACAACACTGAATCTTCACCACTGGATCCAGGCAGCAGGTGAGACACAATGTATAAACTTAGTGCCCACACACTCAACTTCGCTGCATATTCGAACTTTCTCATAACAAATGTTGCTGGTGGCAGGACCCCGGAGAGGCTGGTCATTACCTACCAGCCTGAGTTTACTCTAGAAACTGGTTCTCTGAGTGTGCACCGACAGAATCCTGGCAATGTCCAAAGGTCTAGGGGCCCCGATGCTCAGCCCTGACTACTCAGCCAGCCCAAGTTAAGTGCCTGGGACAATCCTTCAAGGTCACCTGCATTGACTGCCCTGCCATCGTTAATGCCCGGTTCCTGTGAGACCGCAGGTGTGTCCGGGAGGGTCCCCCAGAAGGACATGTCCTAATATGCGAGCTGCCAGGGGCTGAAATCCACCCGAGGCTTGACTGCTGGGATTGGGAGGGGGAGCAGTTGCTCAGCCTCTAAGCCCTGGACATAACCCCAGCAGGCTCTACTCAGCAAGAAGGCTTCCTGCGAGGGCTGGCTAGGCGGGCAGCCCCCCCAACCACATGCTGCTGAGCAGTCGGGCCAAGGGCCAGCCGAGGGCAAAAGGAGGCAGATGCACTGCAGGAGCCCTGTGGCTCTGAGGCCACGCTGGGTTCTGTCTTTCCAGCACAAACCAAACTCCTAGGGGCGGGGACCACGCCGCTGACACGTCCCCACACAGAGCACCAGCTCAACAGCTGAAACAAGTGGGGACCTGCTTCCTCCCCCTCCCTCCATGTTTTCAGCCAAGTGCCTGTGCACTGCCTGTGTGGGGTCTCCATGGTGTGGATCCCTCCTGTAGCCCTCCCCACAGTGCGAGGTGCCCTACCCCCGGGCTCTCGGGAGATGGAATTGGATGTTCATCAGGACAAGGTTTGTTCAGCTGCTTGAGGCCTGGTGGCCCCAAAGGTCCAGGCTCAGCCAGCTGCTGGGGCACCACCTCCACTGAGAAAGGAGCCCTGCTGGAGACCGACCACAGAAGGGGATGGAGCTGGTCTCTGGATACAGGATCTGGCTGGAACCCCTGAAAGCCAGGCTGACCCCGGCAAAACCCTCTTTCTGGACAGGACAGAGGCAGCCAGCTGTGTTGACAAAACAAGGGACACAGCCATCACAAAAGTTGAAGGGAGAGGCCTGCGCGCATAGGGCCCTGAACAGCCCTGCGCAGCTGCAGGGCTGTACTTGTCTGAGTTCTTAGTTCCAAACACAAAACAAAACAGAAACACCAACCAAACCACAGAAACTATCCTCCGTCTAGGCAAATCTCATCATCCCATGTCAATTTTCTTTCTTCTTTCTTGAGATGCACCTTCAAAAACGAAACCCTGTTGGGTCAACAACAGCTCTGCTATTTGGTTCCTGAACAGCTGGGCCATTCCAGGGCTCAGCATCCCCATCTGTGGCCGCCCACTCCAGCCCGTGACCCTGCTGGTATCCAGGACGCGGCCTGTGGCCCAGAATGTTCTGGTGTGACCTTAGGGACCTCATACCTCTCAAATGGCCAGCCACATCCTGGGAAATGGGACAAAAACTGGCAAGTCCTGAATTTTAAGAGTCATCTCTGTCCAAAATATATCGTAGTGGTCACTGGAAAGGATGTGGTTCCCCAGTCATCCAGGGCAAAGTGCTGTTTTGTCCCAGAGAATATGAGCGTACGGGTTAGAGGGGCTCACGCACCAAGAGCAGGATGGACCCTGGCACCTCACATTCGGGTACAAAGTGCCGCTCCCCTGGAGGTTTCTGCACAACGCCTAAAGCGAGGGTAACCTTCCCTTCTGCCACACAAGAGATGGGTTCAGGCACTGAGCCTGAATTTATCTCTGGCTCACCCTTCAATAGCCAGGCTCTGAGTCCCCTCTAAAACAGAGACGGTCAGGCCCCACAGGGCAGGGCTGAGGCCAGCACCAGCTGCAGATGGCAGAGGGCTGGGAACTGAAGGGGAAATGCCCATCAGTGTGGGCTACTGGTGCCTGCCCACTGGTGACCAGCACGGTCTGGCCAGGCCAGGGACATTTCCCTGACCTTTAACATTGATGTCCTAAGTGTCTTAGCTCCGACTCCTAACAGGTAGTTCTCAGCCACTGGTTCAGTGTTGGAGGCACCAAACAGTTCAGGCTCACTTAAACTGGAAGGAGGCCCTGCCCCCCAACCCCCTCAGCCAAGTTCTGAATCCACACAGTTTACCTCTGATACCTTATTTATTTTATTTTAGTTTTTTTAAAGATTTTATTTAGGGGCGCCTGGGTGGCTCAGTGGGTTAAAGCCTCTGCCTTTGGCTCAGGTCATGATCCCAGGATCCTGGGATCAGGCCCTGCATCGGGCTCTCTGCTCAGAAGGAAGCCTGCTTCCCACCCCCTGCCTGCCTCTCTGCCTACTTGTGATCTCTGTCAAATAAATAAATAAAATCTTAAAAAAAAAAAAAAAAGATTTTCTTTATTTTAGAGAGATCGGGCGCACAAGCAGGGGGAGCGGAAGAGGGAAAGTGAGAAGCAGGCTCCCTGTTGAGCAGAGAGCCCTATATGGGACTTGATCCCAAGACCCAGAGATCATGACCTGAGTCAAAGGCAGACACTTAACAGACTGAGCCACTCAGGCACCACCCCCCCCATCTTTTAAAAAAGATTTTTTTTTATTTGAGAGAGAGAGAGAGAGATGACTCTGACACTTTAAAAAACAGTTCTCTGGCACAACATACAAAAAATTATTAAAATCAACAACCAATGGCTTCGTTTATCTTCTCAGATATGAGAACAGCACTGCGCTTGTGTGGAAAACGTCTGTACTCTTGAAGAGATGTACACTGGATATGTAGAGACGAAATGACAGAACATCCTGTAACTTCATTTAGTTGGAGCAAAAATGCCTAAATGCTAATAACTGTCAAGTGGGATGAAAGGTATGCCAAATGGGTGTTTGAAAGTGTTCCTGGGCGCCCAGGTGGCTCAGTCTAAGCGTTTGTCTTTGGCTCAGGTCATTATCCCACAGTCCTGGGATGGAGTTCCGCATCGGGCTCCCCGCTCAGCGTGGAGTCTGCTTCTCTCTCCGCCCCTCTGCCGGCTTGTGCGTTCTCTCTCTCTTTCTCACAAATAAATAAAACCTTTAAAAAAAAGTGCATTTCTCTCTTAAAAATAAGTTCCCAATTAAAAACCAACCAATCAACCACCCACCAAATTTTTCCACAGAGGCTGAGTTTGGGATAGAGAGGGCAGGTTGGCCAGGTGACTGATGTAAACGATTCTGGCATCCTGCACCCCGAGCTCTGGGAAGCAGTGCCACCCGCTGGGGCAGCCACACCAGCCTCCGCCCACCTCTGCCCTGGAAGAGTGAGTTCTCGGCAAACTGCGGCTGGTTCACAGACATGCACTCTGGATCCCGGGGGGCGCTTAGGCGCCTAGTTCAGAGGGTTATGGGTTCAGGAAACACTGCTCAGGACCGAAGTTAATCAAATGTCAAACTCCACTGATGCTTTAAGGAGCAACGGGACACAAGGCATGGTTTTAGGAGCTGGCCTGAAGCTGCCTGAGATGCTAACTACCAACCACAGGGCCAGCTGAGGGCAACACCCTCCCCACTTCCCTTCCCTTCAGGGCCCAGAAAACGTGGACAGGCAGAAAGTCCCTGCTGAAACCTGGAGCTTCTGGGTCGAAGTCCACAACAGTACATCATCCAAGGCCAAGCCCTGCCCCTCAGTGCAGTGTTTCCAGAGAAGGTTCCAGGGACAAGGGTCCTCCCCTCCCTGTTGCAACGGTCTTCAGGGAAAACCCTGGTGGACAAGCCCAGACACATCACCACCTGCCAATCCAAGTAGCCAAACAGGACGATCTCCCAAAATCCTCAATAGTCCAGCAAGGACACTATCCCGCTTCCGCACTGGGCAAGAGTGGGAGTGGGGGTCCATGATGGACTGTCAGCGATGACCGAATCATTGAACCGCGGGGCACACTCAAACTACACCTGCCACCACGTGGATGAACGTGAAAATGAGACGCTGGGCGAAAGAAGCCAGACTCAAAAGGCCATGTTATCTTATGATTCTAGTTACATGAAATGTCCAGAGCAGGCAAATCCGGCCACACAGTAAGCGAGTGCTTGCTGGAGACAGCAGGATTGGGGGGGTGGAGGGGTAGTGGCTACGGATGTGGGGTTTCTTTGGAGAGCGGTAGAAATGTCCTGAAACCGCATGTGGCGATGGGTGCACAGCTCTGTGAATACAGCAGGAGTGCTGAGAGAACGGTGCACTCCGTATGGGTGAGTTATACAGCATGTGGATCACAGCTCATTAAAGCTGTTAAAAACAAAACAAAACAAAACAAAACAAAACAAAACAAAACAAATCCTGAGAGTGAATGTTTCTTTGGTGAACAAATGGATGAAAAAAAATTACTTCTGAAGACAGTCACAGTAGATTCCAGAAAGAACCAGAAGGTTTGTAGTCTGCAAAGTAACTGCAGGGACCCACTCTGGTGCCCATGAGAGGCTAGCCTGGACCCTGCCACCTGGGGGGTGGTGTGTGTGTGTGTGTGTGTGTGTGTGTGTGCAAGCACGCACATGCACCTGTATCCCCCAACAGGGCCGGGGCGGGGGACCCCTAGGAAGACAAGGCTGAAGATCAGAGAGCTTGGCAGGTGACTCAGAGACAAGGAACCACCAGCCCACCAAGGCCCACCTGGTAGCTTACTCCAGATCTGGACCAATTTTAATTACTTCATACTCAAAGGAAAAAAAATCTGTCACACTGCGTGAGAAGTGATCAGAGGAAGTTATCGAGTCTTAGCCAAGAATGTCTGTGCCATCTATGAGTCTTCACAGGGTAGCAAATGAAAATGCCTTTGAGAAAGTAAAGATCACGCTCAGACTCCCCTTAGCCCCAGCTGAGAAATCAACACAAACCGCAAATCACCAGAGGAATCTGAAATCAGCCTGCGGCCCCAGGATTTGACCGGTGCCAGGAAACTCCATGTCCTCCTCTTTCCAGGAACAGCTCTCCAGACTGCTCATCTGCTGTGAGACGGGCTCGAGCCAGCTCGAGAAATGGGGTGCCACGACTGCCTGCCCTCGCTCTCGGGGGAGCCGCAGAGCCCCACTGGCTGTGCCCCTTCGCGCTCCTGCTCAACAGCCCACGCGATCCGAGCTCCCGCGGAAAAGCACTGCAGGACAGGACCCTGTGGACGTGCGCTCAGCAGACCCGCCAGCGCCAGGCACAGAACGAGTACGGGCACCGGGCAACATCAGCCAGCAGTCGGGGTCCAGAAGGTCTCAGGCCGACCCCGGGCACCTGAGGAGCCAGGGAGTGAGGGCTGGGCGTGGAGCGCAGTCCTGAGGGGACGGGTTGTTCTCTGCGTAGACAGTGGTGGTGGTTACACATACAGACAGTTAAAACTCACTAGGTGCATTCTGTCGTATGTATACTAAACTTCAATGAAGTTGATTTTAAAAGATTTTTTAAAAACCCTGTACGTTGAGCCTGATAGCAAAAGGAGAGACCTATAATAAATGAGCATCTCATGTCCAAGAGTCATAAATTTTTCCCTAGTATTCTTGGGACAGGCTCTTGACCAAAGGGACAGGATTTGTTCCCTATCTGACGTTCAAGTAAACACTGGGCTCCGAGATGCACCGCTGTTTGTGGAATCTCACACCCCTATTAAATGGGCTTCCATGGTTTCAAAAGCCTTGGTTTAAAAATAGAAACAAGTCACTTTTAACTAAGGGGAAAATGCAGCATTTATAGTGCTGAGTCTGTCCCAGCCCAGCTTACAGCAGGCAGAGAAAGGAAAGGGAGGGCAGGGAAAGGGAGAGCCTGGTGTTTCCCACAGGAAACACGGGCGACGAGACCAAGTTTACAGAGAGGGTGGCAGGGCACGTGAGATGCTGGTGTGGGAGATGGTTCACAGACAGGGAGCAGGCCAGGGGACCCACCTCTGGTACATGTAGGAATCCCCCACTTACCATCTAGAACCTTCCACCATGTGCCAGTCTCCTATGGCTACGGGCTACTCTTACGGCTGATGGGACAAGAATCCTGATGATTCACTGGAGAAGAGGGGCCAGCGGGTGAAGCCAGAGCACAGCCGCGCCCCTATCCCGGCCTCCATTCCGAGCCCTTGGGTGCTGGCACTGGAGCTTCAGACCCACAAGCCACCTCTCGGGACATTTCCCTACGAAGACACAGACTCAACTACACTACAACAGCAGGGGCACGTTATACAGGGAACCCAAAGTTCACTTAGACTTTGAAGTTAAAACATGAAGCTGCAAAGGTTCATGCTACTCTGAGAATTCTTGCCTGGGTTTCCTGGGTCTGCATCCTGCCCTTGGCCTCTGAGGGGGCAGGGTGGTTGAGTGAAGTAATTCAAGGAGGGACAGAAACCACGTTCTCCAAGATCCAAATGAAGGGCTGTCTGCTCACCTGCTCTATCCTTTCTCCTTCCCCAGCCTCATCCTCCGGAGGCTGCAAACCTTGTCTTCCTTCTGTCCCGAAATGACGCCCTGTCCCTGTACGAAAGGCCACTTTTCCCTGAGGATTCCCAGGTGGCGGGAAGGGCTGTTGTCTGGACACCTAGGCACTGCCTCCACGTGCTCAGCCAGAGGGACAGAGTGAAATGGAGAAAAAGCCACCAAGATGTCCCCAACATGCACAGGAACACTTTTCATCTCCCCTCCACTGCTAAGTGCTGGGGATTCAGAATCCGGGGGCTGAGAATGGATCTTTCCACTTCCTGGAGAGATTTCCTGGCACTGTCATGAGGTCCACAGGGCCGTCCACTCCCACCCCAAAGAAGGAGGCTGGAACAACCCTATTCCTGGCCCCCCCGCTTTGAGCCCTGACACCCCAGGTCCACAGGGCCTCTTCCTTCTTCAAAGACACTGCTTCTTGGTCTCACACAAACCACATGCAAATTTTAAAAAGCACCCCCTCCTCTTTTTTTTTTTTTTTTAAAGATTTTATTTGTTTATTTGACAGACAGAGATCACAAGTAGACAGAGAGGCAGGCAGAGAGAGAGAGAGAGAGGGAAGCAGGCTCCCTGCTGAGCAGAGAGCCCGATGCGGGACTCGATCCCACGACCCTGAGATCATGACCCGAGCAGAAAGCAGCGGCTTAACCCACTGAGCCACCCAGGCGCCCCGAGCACCCCCTCCTCTTAATGTCTTGGGAGGTGCTCTGGCCTCTCCCCTTGCCCTCATCAGACATCTGGTATTCAGGCCTGCCATGACCACACTGCACACTCTATCACTCCTAGAACCTTCCCTTCCTTTTCTTCTTTCACTTGCATTGGTTCAAAGGGTCCTTTCTCCCAGCGCGGTGAGCCACCCTCCACTTAGGGCTATGGGTGCTAAGTCCTCCCTGTGCTCTCAGACCCTGCCACAATGCTGGGGTCACTGTGACCACTGAGACATCGGTTCTGTATGTGCTTCTGCTTTATTCTGTCGCTGAGAAGATGAAACAAGATGGCCTCTTCCAAACAGCCCAGCCCCACAGCTCCTCCTGCCCACACACCCGCTCTGGGTACTGCGCATCCCCTCTCTCGGACACGCCTTCCCGCCACTCATTCCCCTTCCACACCACTACCTGCAGCGCCCCATGTGCTGCCACCTTCCCGCTCCATCCGCTGTGCCCGTCGTCGGCCCCGCGTCTGCTCCAGCACACCCACGACAAAGCACCAACAGCTTCCCCGCCTCGGAAGCCAGCAGCCTCTGTCAGGACTGCCCTCCCCAACCCTCTGAAGCTCACAACTGAGTCCGTCCCTTTCTTGAAGCCTGAGCTCACTTCACCCACGATGAAGGACCACCCTGGTCTTTCCCCGAACTCCAGGCTTCTTCTCAGGTGAGGCCCAAGGGAAGATTAGCACACGCTCGCCCACAGCCCGAGAACCAGTCCCAGGGCTCTTGGGAACGTGCAATTCTGCAGACGTCAGGTTGATCTGCTTGGAAAATGCAACAGTAATGAGCTCTAAGTTCTTGCCTTTAGGACAGACGAGGGGCAAAAGGAAAACTAAGCCGGGGACAGGGACGGAAGCCTGCCTTGCACAGCGGTAAAATGGGCTGCAGGCCTCGAAGGAGACTGAGGGACACAGGGAGCCCTCTTCATAGCTCAGCTGTGCACACAGGCAGCTGCTCGTGAGGGAGAAAGCGTCTCTCCACAGCAGCCTGGGCTCCTTCTGAAACCTCAGTGTAGGAGCAACATGAATAATTCACAAGATGACAAGAAACAAGCACCCCGCACTCTGGCTCCAAACAGCCTTCCTCTTTAAACCTACCCCACCATGCTCTGAGGGGAGCCTGTAATTCTCACAGACGCTTCTCTTCAAACATGAATTGACAGGAGCGCCTGGGTGGCTCGGTGGGATAAGTCTCTGCCTTCAGCTTGGGTCGTGATCTCAGGGTCCTGGGATCGAGCCCGCATCGGGCTCTCTGCACAGCGGGGAGCCTGCTTCCCCACCTCCCAATCTGCCTGTCTCTCTGCCTACTTGTGATCTCTATCAAATTAAAAAAAAAAGATCAAACACAAATTGATCATACTGGAGGATTCCATTTGTAGGACACTCTAAAACTGGCTAAAAGAATGAAAAGTGACAGAAATCAGAAAGTAGATGCAGTAGGAGTCACTGAGAAGGGACAGAAGGCAACTTGCCGGGGCGATGGTGATACGCTGTGTCTCCTTCAGTGGTCGTCACACACATGGTTCTGCTTCAGATCTGAGCAGGTGGCCGCATGGTAAACACCAGTCAGGTGCCAAGTTTTCTGCCAGGGGCCGGTGAATTTGGGGTGCCTGCACTTAACAGTTGGGTCCTCCTTCAGATTCTTGAGGGTGAGAAGGCAAAGACAAAGGCCTCTGTGCAGCACAAGGAGGACATCTAGCATTTTGGAGCTCTGATCTTAAGCTTTACATTGTACCTCAAGATGACACAGATGTCATTTTGTTTTAAATTTATTTTTCTATTTTGCTTTGCTGCACATCCGAGGTAAAATGACCAGATGCAGAGGGCATAGGCGGAGGCCACTGCGCACGTGCGCCACCTGCAACCCCGATGCTCCCTGAGAAGGCATCTGCACTCATGCTGCTCAGCTCTGTCGGACAGACTCCCTGGTTGTTCTCAGGACCCGCATCACAGCACTGGAGCCAGCGAATTTCCACACAGACAAAGGCATGGATTGTGGGAAGGCTGCCTAAGGCCTCTTTGCCTTTTGTGGCCTTACTTGGCCAGTGTCAGAAGGAAAGCCTAGGTCTAGGGTAAGACAAGGACGAAGAGGAAGACTGGAAAAGAATATGAGCTGGGAGAAAAAGGGAACACTGGAACCAGGGGCCAGAGACGTGGAGCCCCGAGTAGACACCATGGTACCCCTTGTTGGAAAGTTCCAGACACATCTCATCTTCCCAGAATAGAACATGAGGGTGCAGACGAGCTTCCACTGCCAGCTCGCATGCTGGTGCTGAAAGACAGAGCAAGGGCGTGGAGCCCACAGGGAGAGTGCGGGACGGCCTGGTGCGGGGAGGAAGCACGCCTGCCCCTCTGCTTAAGCTGGGGTCTTGGTCGGAGGCCACCTGACGAGGAGCACCCAGAATACAGCACCCACTTCAGATCCAGGGAGTGGTCAACTAGCTCGCTTTTACGACACAACCACCTAGAAGTTGCCAGATTTTTAGGGAATAAAAACATACGTAATAACCTGCAGTCCTGACCACCAGCCGAGACTGGATCCTGTCTAGGGCTCAAACCCAGCCAGGAGTATGTTCTCCCACACAGAACTCCGGCGGCCGGAGCAGCCCTCAGCCCTGCTGGGGACAGTGGGTAACAGGGACCAGGCAGCTACTCACTTTCAAAGTAAAAAGAACAGCAATAGGGGAGTTGGGTTTCAGAGACTGTTCCCCACACCACCCCCCCCCACAGGCCCCCGCTGCCCCCCGGCAGGCCTGGCCTCCCTGCCTTTCTTCCACGTTTCCAGCTGGGTTTTTAATCTCCACTTATTTGGCTTTGCACTTAAGATCCTTCAGAATCAAAGAGATGTAAATTATGAAATTGGGTCAAATTTGGTATAAATTAACACTTGATCATGAGGCTAACTTAATATTTTTAAAAACTATTTAACCTCCTGTCAGCATCTGCCTCCGGAATTACAGCAGGTGTCTGTGTTCAACACTCATTTCTGTATTATTTGAGCTTATTTTTCTTTTTTTAAGTGAGCTTGAGTTGTTTTTGTTCTCAGGAAAAAAAAAAATACTTTCAGGTGGTATGAGCAAATCATGAATACATTTTTATGAGAATTATCTCATGGGCTGTTTTTAATTAGCAACAACTTGGAAGTTTTACAGTGTCTCTTCAACTTATAAGTAGAAGGATTACCCATTCTGCCCCAAAATAGTATCTCATAGTGCTAACTTTCTAATCCCAGACTCCTGGAATAGTGTGGCATTTTGTGCACGGATACCAGAAACAGATGCTCAAAGTTGTAATGAAGCAAAATGGAGGTAGTTGTGGTTAAGGAAGGTAAACAGACTTGTAAACATATTGTAAAGGGCTCCGTGTAATCACTAAACAACTCTTTAAATGGCTTTATAAAAGCCAATTTAAAATATTTACAAGTTTTAAATGACCATTTTAAGAAAGGTTTTAAAAAAACATTCCCCGGGCACCTGACTGGCTCAGGTCTCCATCCGGGTCATGAGCTTGAGCCCCATGTGGGGTGCAGAGATTATTTAAAATAAAATTAAATTAAAACAAGATTAAAAACATTTTCCTTTTCTTGAAGGAGAGAAATGCTCTTGTAAACTTTTTTTTTTACTATGAACACATGTTCAGACTAAAATAAGCCACATGCAACATAAACCAAAACTAAGATTCCCATACTTGTCCCAACCCCAGTATAATGACTGTTAGTGTTTCTGGTATTTCCTACGAGAAAATGATTTTTGGGGGCATCTGGGTAGCTCAGTCTGCTAAGCGTCTGCCGTCAGCTCAGGTCATGACCCAGGGTCCTGGGATCTAGCCGTGTTGGGTCTCCCAGCTGAGCAGAGAGCGGTTTCTCCTCCTCCCGCTGCCCCGCCAGCCCCACTCGTGCTCACTCTGTCAAATAAATAAATAAAATCTTAATGACTTGTTGTTGTTGTTACATAGAAGAGGGCCTGGCTAGTAAGGGGCTGAAGGGTCTTTGGGGTAGTGGGTACACAGTACTCTCATGCCATGACCATTTGTCAAGTGGTGAACTTTTCTCTGCGGTCACACTTCAATGAAGGTGTTACAAACGGAAGGCCAGAGGAGAAATAAAGTCATCTGAAACTCAAACTGGAAGAGCAGCAACCCTCTGAATCAGCAAGCCCTTCTGAAGAGTTTAAAGAGAGGAGTGGTTTGAGAAAGAAACAAAACTGAAGCAAGTACCCACCAGCACACCCCCAAGAACACTACAGAAAAGGTGTAAATATTACCGCACCAACATTTTCCAGATAAGAATTCTTCTCAGTACCACAGGGACAATTACCTACAAGCTCTTTTATATAATGAAACTGCTTTCTTCTCGGTCATTTTCAGGATGGGCTCAAATTTCAATACTTAGCTGCCCAAACAGATCATATTTCAGGAATTCAGGAAATAAAAAAAAAAAAAAAAAAGAGGAACGTGATTTGATTTTTAACAACAGTAACTATTCAACAAGAAACTGGATGAATTTTTTATTTAATGCTGTTTGTTAACGATGACAAAATACTTTTCTCTGGTGTTCCTACGGAAGCAAAGGGAGCAAAGACTTTCTCAGACCGTTGTCCTGTGTCGCCTTCCACAAGCACCTCCTTTTTGCTTCTTTACAACTGTCAATCTGTCTTTAGAAGGTTTTTTCTTGCATTTGTACCCAAAATGCCATGCTATTTCAAGGCCATGGGGTAAAAGCTGGCCCTAAGAGCCCATTTGGGGGCAAAATGGGTACTTGTTCTCACTATCTAAACACACATTTAATAATGTCCACACTGTCACATTCATAGGTAGTTCTACCCCCTTCCAGGACGTGGGTCCTGCCTGAGCAGGAAGCTGATCTCAGGTGAAGAAATGAGGAGTCTGAGACGCTGACAGGACGAACAAGGGACCAGCCCTCATGTGCTATTCCTCCTTCTCTACCTGACCATCGGGCTCAGCTCAGTGCTGTGGCTGCCTTGGCTGACTGCCGCACGTCTGCTGGCCTCCACAAAGGGGCACTCAGGCTCCTGGGAGCCTCATTCAACTGTTGACCTGGACCCCAAACCACTTCCTGCAGAAAGCTCTGGCTCCCTGTTTAGACCTCCTTCCTATCATTCCACGAGCACTGAGCAAATGCCTTAGGGTTCACAGCACAATACTAACCTACTCTTTGCTCACTGGGCTTTCCAATGCATGGGTCTTTCTTTCACCAGCGGTGGAAGGACTTCTGCTGACTCAGAACTGGCCTGACAGCTGGCTCCTATCAGAGGTCATGCTAGAAAAGAATGGTATTTAGGGAAGGAGACCTGATCTTGACATTATCAAAGACACTTACAAATATTTGGTGGAAGAAAAAAATCAGCATTTGAACTTGGCCAGAAAGAGACCCACGAGGTGCAGCCTTATTTGCAGACTGGCATTTACCTAAAAGCAACGCACACAGACAGACGCAAGACCAGCTTTGACATGGAGTCTAGACCTTAAGCTTGCTTGTCACAAACAAGGAACGGTGATGAAAAACAGATGAGGGCTTCATGGATTCCTTCCAGAAAGAGATATCGAGGGAAGATAATGGAGATAAAACTTAGACACAGAGGAGCCATGATTTAAGAGAAGACACTGCCTGACAGGCAGCCAGCTCTCTATTCAGGTAGGAGAGCTGTCACCAACACTTGAGACCCCCAGGCTATTTCAGCACTGCAAAGACATGCGCCAGCCTAAATTCAGAGCTCGCAGGATTCTCCCCTACACTGTGTTACTTGTGGCTGCTGCCGTGTAAGGATGCTGTGTCCATCTGGTCTAAACACACCTCAGGTTGCCAGAAACCAAAATGCTGCTAACAGTACACGGAGGCTCAGACAGACCTGGAGCTGAGTATCCAGTCAGCAATGACAGCGTCACCCCAGTTCAGGGGTAAGTGTTTTTTATCTCTCACATCTCCTAACATCCAGGAATTTTCTTCCAACCCAGACTGAGGCATGCTGTTCCCAAGCAACTTCAAGTCCTATCTGAAGCCTTTGAGTGGGTGTGGTTAAAATACAGATGACAAAGTCCTGCAAGTTACAGAGAGGCAAAAGCTACACACAGACCTTTCAAAAACATGCTTGTACTTTCTATTCTGGCCTGTCAACAGCACACCATGCCTTGACTTTGTTTTGTACAGGTTTTAACTGTCTTCACAGAATCCCAGCGTGCACTTAGCGTGCAAGCTCAGTGAGATGAAATTGTAGCAAACTGTGGCCCAATGGAGAAGGAGCTCTGGCACACTGCGTTCCCCAGGGCCGATCTGCACGCTGATTGCTACAGATACAAAATCTAAAACAGGGTGAAGTGAAGACCTGTGTGCACTGCCATGACTGATCTGTCTACTCGAAAAGATGACCAGGACTTACATTTCAGCCACCTCTGAGTTTCTTCTAGTGTTTATTCCATTCTTCTCCAAACTTAAGGCAATTCAGAGATTTTTGTGAGAGACAGAGAATTTGTTTTTGCTCCAGCCCCTTTTAATTCAATGATGCTCAAGACTCCCCTCCTTCCTGTCTCGCAGGCCGAACAAATAACTTCTCACATCTCTACATCACAAGATGTCACAGGGATTGTGGTATTTCTGTAGATGACCTGGAATCACCGACCTTTCCTGGATCACTCAATTAATCATTAACTAGAGGTTTCTGCCTTAAGTCCGCTGGTGACACTTCTGCAATCAGCAATGTCCTCTCCAGTTCTGACACTCCAATTAACAACCACTCGGGCACCGCAGGGAGTGAGCGTGTGGGCCTGCTATCCTTTTCCATCGGGACAAGTGAGTAACAAAATCTTATGGCTCAGGACTTGACATAGTGAAACAGATCAATGAAGCTGCCCATGTCCACGTTCACTGCAGAGTAACGCCAGGTCCTGGGCTCTGGCACCCGCTGGGCATAAAGGTATGTGTGGTCAGTGGTCCAGAGAAGGCCCACAGCCTCCCTCACAATTTTCTCACGGGGACACACCACGGGAGCTAGAGGCTCCCAGGCTTGAGAAGCGCCCGATCTGGTGGAGGAGGTCAGAGCTGTTGTAGGGTCTGCACGGCTGGTCTGCAAACTACCAGAAACGTAAGGAATTCACCTGTCTTTAAAACCAAAAGGTAGAACTGAGGACGAAAGAGTCAGAGACGACGAAGACAGAGCCCCAAGCTTTCAAGGGTTCACAGGAGGGCAAACAAGTCGGCAAATAACTACAATCCGCGCAACAAGTACCAAAGCAAAGGCAGGTCAGGAGAACCGCTGACCTGTGAAAAGGCCAGGCCCTTCCTCAGGAGGGCGACCCGGAGAGAAACGAGGGGCAGTCTGACCGCTGGTCCCAAATTTCCCCCACCAACTCGTCTTGGGGCCTGGCCGGGAGGCGCTCAGGCAAAGAGGGCACAGGGGCGGGAGAGAGTGCGGGAAAGCGCGTCCGTCCTCGCCCCCCTCAGCATCCGCCGGCGCGAGCTCCGCGACCCCCTCGTCACCCCGCGGACACGCCTGGGCACCCAGAAGCGTGGGTCCCGCCCCAGCCGTCCCGCACCCCTCGGGCCCCCGCCTCCCCGGGCCCGCTCAGGTCCGGGCGGCTCCCCCCTCCCTCACGACCCCAGTCCCACCGCAGGCCGGAGCCGGGGGAACCTCACCTCGGACGGGAGCCGGCGGCAGCGGACGCCGTCGTGGGGCTCAAAGCATCCTGGGGTCGCGGGCTGCCGAGAAAAGGGGCCGCTCGAGCCCGAAACGAATTATGTAACCGGCAGGGGCCGCAGCCGGGACGGAGGCGGCGGCCCGCGGCACTTCCGCCTCCCGCGCCGGGCCGGCGGTGCAGGCCGGAAGCCCATTGGCCACCGGCCCCCACGTGGGACGCCGCCGTCGCCCGACGCCGCCGCCGCCATCTTACGACCGGGCAGGCCTCGGATGAGGTCCGGCGGCCGGACGTGGGCGCCCTTCAGGGCCCAGCTGAGTGCCCCATACGCAGAGCGGGGGCTTCCAAGACGGGGATTGCTCCCCGCCCTCCAGTCCTGCCTGGGCTGACGCTCCCCTCGCTTGGGCCTCGGGCTTTTCCATCCCCAGCGCCTGGCGGGCGTCGAGCCCCGGAAGCGTGGCGGCGTGGACGCTGCCTCCAGCCAGTCTGTCTCCGCACAAAGGCTGTGGAGGGCTGTCGCCGCGCCAGTGGGTAGGGGTCGGTCGCACTCAAGGTGCCGGAGGGTCTATAGCACAAGATCGAACCCAAGTTCTGTACAGTAGGGAATCCGTGTTGAGCAACATCTGATAGTAACTTTAAAGCAGGAATTTTTGCTTTGCCTTCACAAAAAAGTGGTCCACGCAGCCAAAGGATGGAATAAGAATGATCTGCTTACAGTCGAAGGCTAAAAGGATCCACCTTAAAAATATTTAATTCCCATCCAAGAGAATAAACTATCACAAATAAAAGTAAATAAAATAACACTATCTCAGAAAAGTTAAAAGCAAATTCTTTTTAACATTTTGAAAAGGAAAAAGTGAAGAGATGAGAAGTTTTCAAAGTAACTGGAATAAACAGATCAAAAGTGATATGGGGCGCCTAGATGGCTCAGTCGGTTAAGCGACTGCCTTTCCTGCCTTTCACTGGGGTCATGATCCCAGGGTCCTGCCATCCAGCCCCACTTCCCACTTCCCACTCCCTGTTCAGCCCGGAGCCCCGCATTCTTCCCCTCACTCTGCCCCTTCCCCCACCTTCCACTTGTGCTCTCTCTCTTTCACTCTCTCTCAAATAAATAAAACATTTTTTTTAAAAGTAACAAGGCAATATAAAACAACAAGGAAAAATCTATTGCTGTCTACATAATGTGATGTGTAGAGGCGGATGGAATCTTGATTTATACAAAGCAACCTGTATATTTCCTTTTTGTAACAGTTTCTGTAAGTTCCTGTTTTTTAAAGAAAGCTGAGAATAACACTTGAACAAAATGAAAAAAGAACTAATATTCTTTACAGCTTGCCAGTGCAACATGTTTAAGGTCTACAAACATGCCATTATAAGCAAACATGCTGCAGTGAACTGTGTTTGGGCCCATTTGTAACATTCTGAGGACTCCACACAATTATATTTAGTGTGTCATTATTAAATTATTTTTAAATTAAACTTGTTGCAAAACAAAAAATTAAGGTTGATTAAAAAGATCCACACAGGGGCGCCTGGTTGGTCAGTGGGTTAAGCCGCTGCCTTCGGCTCGGGTCATGATCTCAGGGTCCTGGGATCGAGCCCCACATTGGGCTCTCTGCTCAGCAAGGAGCCTGCTTCCTCCTCTCTCTCTGCCTGCCTCTCTGCCTGCTTGTCATCTCTGTCTGTCAAATAAATAAATAAAATTAAAAAAAAAAAAGAAAAGAAAACTCCCTCTTTAAAAAAAAAAAAAAAAAAAAGATCCACACAGTACAGCAAGATAAATGAGGGCAGAACAGTTGTCAACAATGCGGTAGGTGTGTAAAATACACTTTTAAGTCCTATATACTTTCCAGAGATGGGCTGCAGTTTTAGCTCAGATCTTTCCAGAATCTACTTCCAAGAGAACAACTGGTTACAAGATTTAAGGGGTCAATGTGTCAGATTTGTCTATTGTCTATTGTCCCACAAATCTTTCTTCTCCTCCTTCTCCAATACCTGCTTTATCGCATCTTCTTGTAGTAACAGACCCCTCCCCCTACAGCAAGCAAACAGCTGTTAAGGCAGGCTGTATTTCTCAGCCTCCCTTGCAGCAAGTGAGGGTGTATGCCAAACTTATTACCAATGGACAAGGTGAAAGTGACGTAGGCAATTTCTATGTCTTAAAAGCAAATTGCGTTAATGTTACCAGTTGGTGAAGCTAAGTTGACAGGTATATAGGGGTTTGCTGCATTTTTCCTCCAAAGATTCAGGTTTGGAATTTTTTTTTTAAAGATTTTTATTTATTTATTTGATAGAGAGAGATCACAAGTAGGCAGAGAGACAGGCAGAGAGAGAGGGGAAAGCTCTCTGCTGAGCAGAGAGCCCGATGTGGGGCTCGATCCCAGGACCCTGAGATCATGACCTGAGCTGAAGGCAGAGTCTTAAACCACTGAGCCACCCAGGCGCCCCCAGGTTTGGAATTTTTAAAGATTTTTAAAATATATCTATTTGAGAGAGAGAGCGAGGGCGTGAGCACAAGCAGGGGGAGGGGCAGGCAGAGGGAAAAGCAGGCTCCCTGCTAAGCAAGGAGCCCGATGCACGACTGGATCCCAGGGTGGGACCCTGACCTGAGCTGAAAGCAGACACTTAACCAACTGAGCCACCCATGCATCCCAGGTTTGAAAAAAAAAATTTTTTTTTAAAGATTTTATTTATCTGAGAGAGAGAATGAGAGTGAGAGAGCATGACAGTGGAGAGGTCAGAGGGAGAGCAGACTCCCTGTGAGCAGAGAGCCCGATGTGGGACTCCAGGATCATGACCGGAGCCAAAGGCAGTTGCTCAACCAACTAAGCCACCCAGGTGCCCGAAATTTTTTTAAATAAAGAAACGAGGTTTTAAAAAAAGGAAATTGCTTGCTTTCCTCCTCTTCTTTCTCCATCCATGGAAAATGGGTGCAATGATAAACCCCTCCAGTAACAGAAGTGAAACCCTACCTATGCCCTTGCTACTTAGTGTGGGCCTGTGGTCCAGCAGCATCAGTATCCCTGGGAACTTGTTAAAACTATCGAACCTCAGGCCTCAGCCAGATTGAATCAGAATTTGCGTTTAATTAAGAACCTACATTTAACAGGATCCCTAGTTGATTTCCAGTTTGAGAAGCCTTAAAAACATTGGAAGTTTGAAGCACTGAAACACTAAAGTTTGAGAAGCCTTTCCTATGTGATAAGAGAGGTACAACATTCTGTTGTTTCCAGGGTTCTATGCACAGTACTTTAAGATGAACTGTCAAAACTGAGAAGGGCATGTATATCCATTCAAACTTTAAAAACACTCTTTTAAACACAAACGAGAAAATGTTTTCCCAAGGGCTTACTACCTGCCTAGCACTGCATTAAGCTTCTAACACAGGATCTCCTTTATCCTCGGGACAAGGAGGTACCACACATTACTATGTGTTACTACAAGGGCTATTCAAGGTAGTTGCCCTCTTAAAAAAACCATTCCATCCCCAAATGGTCCCTAATTGCTTTAATCAATTAAGGTCAGCCCTTTGGGATGCCTGGATGGCTCAGCTGGTTAAATGTCTGCCTTCCACTCACGTCATGATCCCAGGGTCCCGAGGAGGCCCACGTCAGGCTCCCTGCTCAGCGGGGAGCCTCCTGTTTCTTCCTCTGCCTGCTGTTCCCCCTGCTTGTGCTAGTGTGTGTGTGCTCTCTCTCTCTGACAAATAAATAAATGCATAAATCCAGGGCTCCGGTATACATAAAAAGATAATAATAAGGTCATATCCTTGTCTCTTGGCTCAGTGATTTGGGTGGTGTGGTCGTCGGTCTCCTCCAGTTGCTTCATCAGGAGCTGCGTGTTTTGATCACTCTGCTCCTCCTCCCTCTGGCTGCAAGGCCTCTTCTGCTGTACCGTTATAGTTCTCTTGCCTAGTCATGGCCATGGGTCAAGCAGGGAGACACCTAGAGCTACTACCCTTGAGCAGAGCCAGCAATCTATACCCCAGTGGTAGCTCAGCTGCATTCCAAGCTGCCAAGCAGAGGCAGGGCTCCGGGGAGCACTTGAAGGGAAACCCTCAACTCCTGCCTCCTCAGATGCAGAACCCTCTCCCGGCCTTGGAGACAGGGAGGTAAGCAGGCTTCTCGGGCCGGGCGAGCAGCAAGCCCCCATCGACCCGGGCTGGTCCTGCCCTTCCCAAGCCCCAGCTTATTCTGCTGATTTTGGAAGTAATACATACGCACTGTTCTATGAATCTCCAAGGTCAAGATCTCTCCAGAAATTAAGGAATTTATTTTTGTAATTATTTATTTGACACAGAGAGGGAGGGAGGGAGAACAAGCAAGGGGAACAGCAGAGGGAGAGGGAGAAGCAGGCTCTCCGCTGTGCAGGGAGCCCGATGCGGGGCTCGATCCCAGAACCCTGGGATCATGACTGGAGCTGAAGGCAGACGCCCAACGGAATGAGCCACCTAGGTGCCCCCAGAAATGAAGACATTTAAAATTTCACTTCTCCTTTCTGGTCCCTGGTGTCTCATCTGGCCAGAGGAACAAAGTTGGGTACTACTCTCTTACTCCAGCTGTGGATCATACCCCACTATCTAGGACCCTACTCTCTGCTCTGTCAACAGACGGACTAGGGTTGGGGACGAGAATAGCGGGGTCTGGCAATCACGGTTTCCCCTGCAATACCCACACATTCAGCTTCTCAACAGTGTTTTAACTAACAACTTTGTAGAGAAACCTGCACACATTGCAGATTATCTTTTTTTCTCCTAGGGACAATTCGTAGGATGTTAGTTAATATCATTCTTTTTAAAGATTTATTTATTTTAGAAAGAGAAAGCTGGGGGAGGGGCAGAGGGAGAGAAAGAATCCCAAGGAGACTCCCAATGTGGGCCAAATCCCACAATCCCGGAATCATGACATGAGCCAAAACCAAGAGTCAGACACTCAACCGACTGAACCACCCAGCGCCCTCAAAAGTATTTCTAATTGACCACATTTCAATTTGGCAACAACCCCCTGCCCAAAGGGTTTTACCAGTTTTCTCTGACACCAAGAGTAAAAAAACTTCTGTCCTCACCAACATGGGATATTATTATTCCTTACCTCTCTGCATCTGGGTGAAAAGATCTCACAGTTTTAATGTGTATTTCTTGGTAAGTTTGATCACTTTTTTCTATTTTTATTAGCCATTTATATTTCTCTTTATATGATTTTTACAGATGTGTCCAACATATTTTTGCTTGGGCTTAACTAGGGGATGGGAGATTTCCTAACACAACTTTTTCTTTTCTTTTTTTTTTTTAAAGTAGGTTCTAACGTGGTTTGAAGTGATGCGCTTCAGAGACAACGCCCAAGAGAGAAATCTTGAGATGTCTTTGGGGCAAAAAGGTAGTTTTATTAAACCAGAAGGACAGGATCCATAGGCAGAAAAATCTGCACTGGGGCCACGAAGAGTGCTCGATTACATACCTGCAAGTTGGGAGGGGTTAGGGAAAGGAGGAGCCTCCAAGGTATTTTGGAAACAAGGTTTCCATGACCCTGAGGGGGCTAGCTATTGTTAGGAAAAGGTCATTTATTACTGCCTAATAAAAACTGTCATGAGACCCTTCAGTGGTCTCATGTATCAGTGGGCCATGCACTTGGAGGATGATTGCTAACATTTATCTTGGGGGGTAGAGAAACAGGAAGTTTGCAAAGGAATTCGTGTTAAAGTAGACTTACAGGCTCCTGGCAGATGGGGGGTGGACTAAGATTTCCTTCTGCTCTTACCATGGTGTCAGCACTGAGGCAGTTGAGTTTCTGGAGGAAGGTCATTCTGCCTGTTTCAAGGACTTGTCAGTGGGCTGTAAGCAGCAAGAAAATCTGCTTCCTCTTTTGGCTTTGTTTCCCATATCATACACTCCATACCCAGGGTGGAGCCAATGTGGGGCTTGAACTCATGATCCTGAGATCAAGACCTGAGCCAAGATGAAGAGTCAGATGCTTAACTGAGTGAGCCACCCAGGCATCCCTAACATAAACCTTTTTTTTGTTTTTTTTTTTTACAAATATGCAAGCCCATGGCCAAGTTTCAGAACCACAACAAAAGGAGATATGTTGAAAAGTAGGCTTCCTCTTTCTGACTTCAAGTGCCAGAGTTCTCCAGATAACCACGATTGCCAGGATCCCTGTATCCTCCCAGAGATCTTTACACGCACAAGCAATATGGTATTTTCACCAATAAGAAGCAAATGTGGGGCGCCTGGGTGGCTCAGTGGGTTAAGCCTCTGCCTTCGACTCAGGTCCTGATCTCAGGGTCCTGGGATCGAGCCCCGCATCGGGCTCTCCGCTCTGTGGGCAGCCTGCTTCCCTCCCCATCTGCCTGCCTCTCTGCCTCCTTGTGATGTCTGTCAAATAAATTTTAAAAAATGTTTTTTTAAAAAAGAAGCAAATGCGAGTGAGGTGAGGGCTGAGCTTAGATACGGGATTCTGTTCCCTCCTTCTTCTCTCGCTTTAAGAGAGCTGGCCCCTGCACTAGGGGCCGTGGGTACAAATTGCCACTGAAATGCATTCTCTGCCTTTAAGCAGATGTATGACTACAAGATGGCCTGATAAGGGTTTCCACAGAAGTGGTGACACACGACAATCGACACTCAGACTTTTAGAAGGGACTATGAGTCAACACAAGTTTGCTGAACATCTATCTGCCATGTGCTACGCCCTGCGTTATAGTCCTTCCTCAGGGACCCTGTATGCTTGCCATCAACTCTGAGAAGTAGGTATGGTTGTCCCCATTTTGTCGACCATCCTGTCCTGACTCACCCAGGAGGACAGCTGGGTTTCAAAAGTCAGGCTTTCCAGGAAGACCCTGAAAACATTTTCCAGGGTCCCAGAAACAGACTATGACCAAGCCACTTCATGGCAAGCCCTGTAGATGGCAGACCACATCTGAGAGGGCTCTGGACCACCCTGGGGGCACCCCCGGGAGAGGAAAAGCCTCCTTGGACTGGCTTGAGATGGGGGAGATTACTGATTTGTGCTCCTGAAAGGTTTATTAACATTTGCATGGATCAAAGCCACTACAACCAAGAACCAAATATTTGGCTTCCAGTGAAATTCCCATTGGGTATAAAATGCTCCAAGGGTTTATGTGGGTCACCAAGGATGATCCTGCTTGCTGCTATAGAACCAAGACAGAGGGAGCAGGGGACAACCATGTGGCTGCTGGGCCCGGTCTTGGAGGGTCAGGCCAGCACACTGGGAGGGTCTGGTTCTGGTATATTGTCAGTACACCCTGAAGCTGGGCTTACTGCTCGGACTCACAAAAGACTGAGACTTAAACCAAATACTGGCTTACCTGTTCATGGTTATAGATCTATTAAGATCTATCTTAAGATAGATCTTTTACTTGGGCCCTGTTCCAACACAGCAGACCCTTCTCTGCTGTCAGGAATGCCTGTCCCTTTCTTTCAACATTTCTTTTGCCTGAGGAGCACTAGGAGGGTGCCAGACTCTTGCTGACTCCTCTTCCTCTTGGCTCCCCTCAGACTAGGCGCCTCTGTAAACGTGTTCCTTTTCCGAACCACAAATCCCAGCCTGATTAACTTTCCAGGCTTTGCTTAAAGTTACTTGCTATTTCTGAAGAAATTGATTTCATCTCAATTTTCTCAGCTTAATTCTCAGAGCTCAGCCTTATTCCCCTTCTTTGAAGTTCTTGGGAAACACGTCATTACACGAAGCTCTATGTGGACGATGCAGATGTGTCTGATTGATGATTTTATTTTAAAACTTTTTTTTTTTTTTTTTTAAAGTAGGCTGCATGCCCAGCACAGAGCCCAACACGGAGCTTGAACTCAGAACCCTGAGATCAAGGCCGGAGCCACGATCAAGAGTGGGATGCCCAAGCAACTGAGCTACTCAGGAATCCCTAAAAATCTTTTCAATGATAAAGCTCATACTTTTGAGCACTTCTTGTATCCTAGAGTGTTGTGTCACATAGTATCTCATTTAATCATCCTAACAACATGAGGCAGGCCATGAGGTACTCACACTCGCTGTTCCCATTTTGCAGCTATGGAAACTGAGGCCTCAAGAGGTCAAATAATGAATCCAAGATGTCTGAGCTGTTAAGCTGCAGGGAGCAATTTTGACCCACGCAGTTCAACTCCAGACTAGTTTTGGAAGTAATACGTACTCACTGTAATAAGAAAAATATAGAAGAGTATAAAGAAGAAAAAATTACCCTTTGCTTGCCAGCCCAAGATGATCACTCAGCATTTGTATGTCTCCTTATTGCTCTCTTCAGTGTATTTTTAATAATGATAGTATTTTATGTATAGTTTGATATGCTTTAATAATTTTTTAAAAAGATTTTACTTATTTATTTGACAGAGAGAGAGATCACAAGTAGGCAGAGAGTCAGGCAGAGAGAGAGAGAAAGAGAGAGGCAGGCTGCCCACTGAGCAAAGAGCCTGATGCGGGGCTTGATCCCAGGACACTGAGATCATGACCTGAGCCGAAGGAAGTGGCTTAATCCACTGAGCCACCCAGGCGCGCCTGCTTTAATAATTTTTAATGTTAGCACTTACCCATATTTGGTAAAACTCCTTAAAAATAACATGTTAATTGGCTGTGACATTTCCTCCTGAGAAAGAGGAAAAATTCTTAGACTCTAGGTCATTCCCACTTTTTTCTACTGTACGTAATTCTGCAATAAACACCTTCATGATTTTCCATTTTCAACACATTTCCTTAGGATAACATGGCACTGACTGCCAGATGTCCCAGTGTCCAATTTCTTCTTCTTCTCCTTCTTCTTTTTAAAAAAAGATTTTATTTATTTATATGCCAGAGAGTGAACACAAGCACAGGGAGGCAGGTAGAGAGAGCAGCAGACTCCCCACTGAGCAGGGAGCCCAAAGCAGGACTCAATCCTAGGACCTTGGGATCATGACCTGAGCTGAAAGCAGATGCTTAACAGACTGAGCCACCCAGGCGCCCCTACTTTCCTCTTCTCATCGTGATACAGCCTCTGCTTTTCAACTGGGCATGGGCTACCCAGAATAACTTCTGTTTCCTAGCCTCCCTTGAGTTAGGTGTGGTTCTCTGACTATGTAACTAAGTTCCAGCTAATAGGATGGGACTCAAAGTGGCACATGCAACCTCCAAGTTCTGCCCTGAAAAGAACCTCCAAGTTCTGCCCTGAAATCTGTACCAAGACGCTGTCCTTTCCCTCTTCCTGCCGGCTGTGACTGAGACAGGGCAGTGAGCCAAGCTGGACTGGGAGTCTGAGAGTCAGGAGAGAAAATACCCTACGAGTAGGGAAGTGCAAAGCAGCAGGAGCCTGGGTCCCAGGCAGCTTTCCAGGGCACAGCTGTCAAACCGGCTTGAATTAAATGTGAGAGAAAAATATATTTCTATTTGTATAAGCCAATGTTGTTTTGGGTCTCTGTGTATAGTTAATGAAATCGGATGCCCAATTAATACAGGTAGATATTTACAATTAGATTTACAAGGTCAAATGGTATGAAGAGTTCTGAACCTCATGATATGTATACTAGGGACAAATTATAAAGACTTTATTAAAAAATATGCTCCTTTACTCACCTACCAGCAAAACAAAACATGTGTTTTACTATCCACCCTCTATCATTCAGTATTAATATTTAAGAAATACTGACGAGGGCACCTGGGTGGCTCAGTTGGTTAAATATCTGCCTTTGGCTCAGGTCATGATCCCAGGGTCCTGGGATCGAGCCCCGCATCGGGCTCTCTGCTCAGCGGGGAGCCTGCTTCCTCCTCTCTGCCCTCTTCTCTGCCTACATGTGATCTCTCTCTGTGTCAAATAAACAAATAAAATCTTAAAAAAAAATCTTGACTAATAAAATGGGTTTCATTTCAGGGGCGCCTGGGTGGCTCAGTGGGTTAAAGCCCCTGCCTTCAGCTCAGGTCATGATCCCAGGGTCCTGGGATCAAGCCCCGCATCGGGCTCTCTGCTCAGTAGGGAGCCTGCTTCCCTTCCTCCCTCTCTGCCTGCCTCTCTGCCTACCTGTGATCTCTGTCTGTCAAATAAATAAATAAAATCTTAAAAAAAAAATGGGTTTCATTTCAGTGGGTTTCCTCTGACCGTGAGCATACCATCTACACCAAGATGCTACAGGCTTTGACTCACTCTCTGCAACTCCTTTCCCTGCTTGGGCTGGCTCAGCACCTTGGTCCTCCAATACAGCCTTTCTGTCTGCTGCAGGGGAAAACGAGGCAAGTCCATCACTTCCCTCCTGGCCGTTCCATGCTGATTTGTTCACTCCTGGGTCAAGTGTCTCATTAAACCCCTGATCTCCGAAGGCTCAATCTGTAGGGTCCTTTGGGGGGAAATTAATTGTCTGAGCATGTAGTCTTCTGGTCTACTCTCCAACTCGCTGTTCCTTCTCTGTCCTCACTGTGCCCAACCTGTAGGCTCTGTAGATCTTATGAGCCTCCAGGAGTCTCTGCTTACAGCTTCTATTTGCAATAATCAATCAGTATCAGTAGGTCCAGAATCTTCCTTTGGAAGTATTTCTAGCCTCAGTGACTAAGAAAGAATTCCGTTAGAGTTGACACAGAGGAAAAGCACTTTGTTGCCATAGTATGAATATACTGGAGGCACAACCGAGAGCCCTTAGCTGCCTACCTCCCTTCCTCCCTTCCTTCTTCCTTCCTCTTTCTCTTTCTTTTCTTTCCTCCTTCCTCCCTTTCTCTCTTCCTCCTTGCTTTCTCTTTCTTTTTTGAGCGTCTCTCTGATGAAGGAATTCCTGCCCAGTTAGAGGTAATTTTAGCTTCAAAGTCGTGACAGCCTCTTGCTGTGACAGTAAGTCCTGCAGGCATGACCAGCAACCCCCACTCCCTTCATTAGAGACGGGATACTAATGAGCCCAGGTTCCTAACTGCCCCGACATGCGTTCTGGATTCCTGTGAGAAAAGCCTCTTGCTGAAGTTGAGAGAAGAAGCTAATCTTGTTTATCTACGCTCTTCTGGTACATTCTGACATGGCCCTGACAATTTCTCATTGGTATTTATATCTCACGAAGGACACAAAGGCCGTAATAACTAGAAACATACTTATTTTTAAATAATGGACCCTGAAAAACAGTACTGTCTGGGAATGTTAAAAACGCCAAACTTAGCAATTTGTTCTGGAAATTATGTTGAAACTTACTAGGGAAAATATCTATACTTAAAAGGGAACAATGGTAATCTCTGAATGATAAGAATATGGCACTTTTATTTTCTATTTTTTTCATATCTGTATTTTCTAACTTTCTAAAATGCACACATACTGCTTTTTCTAATAATAAAATGTTATTATTTTTTAAAAGATTATTTTATTTGAGACTGAGAGACAGTGAGAGAGCATGAGGGGGATGATGGGCAGAAAGAGAGGGGAAAGTAGGCCCCCTGCCGAGCAGGGAGCCCCAACTTGGGCCTTGATCCCAGGACCCCAGGATCATGACCCGAGCTGAATGCTTAATGGACCGAGCCACCCAGATGTTCCTATAAAAAGTTATTTTGGGGGGGCACCATGGTGGCTCAGTGGGTTCAGCCTCTGCCTTCAGCTCAGGTCATGATCTCAGGGTCCTGGGATCCAGCCCCGCATTGGGCTCTCTGCTCAGCAGGGAGCCTGTTCCCCTCTCTCTCCGCCTCCATGTGATCTGTCAAATAAACAAAACCTTTAAAAAAAAAAAAACTATTATTTTTCATTTTTAAAAAGATAATGTGATCTCCAGAGAGACAACAGATCTTTGGCTACAAAAGAATTTTAATACATACAGATTATTATGATATTTTAAAGGCTGAAATGAAGAAGACTGTCAGAAGGTTGTGCCAAAAGGATTTTTGAGGTCTTTTAGTTTTGTTTTTGTTATTTTTTAGAGAGTGTGTAAGTGAACGGTGTTGGGGGGACAGGGAGGACAGAGAGGAGAGGGGCAGAGGGAGAGAGAGACTCTTAAGCAGTCTCCATGCACCCCAGGATTTTTGAGTTTTGACAATTAAAATCTGTTACTGGAGGGGCGCCCCACGCATCTCTCTCTCTCTCTCTCATAAATAAAATCTTTTTAAAAAATCTGTTACGTGAACATATAATGGATATATCATCAAGCATCTCGGATTTTTAAAAATCCAATTTGGACATATAATTCAGTCTTATCCTTTCAATCTTGGGTCTTGGGCTCTGTATCTCATCTCTTTACTTTAAACAAGATCCATCTCTCAAGCCCCTTTCTTCATGTACTTGCTTAACTTCAGTACTTACAGGGTCTAGGGAAGATTTAGTTTCCTTTCCTGTTTCAGAGATAACCTTCTCTCTCTGATTATCCATTGAGTTAACACCGCAAGCTTCACTTCTGGTCAGTGGAAACTGTGTTTCTCTCCTTGTTATGAGACCAAAGTTTGGAGAAAAAAGACACAAGAGACTTTTGTTCTTGGTGAAAGAGTCAAAAATCAAAATCAGGAGCATGTGAGCCCTAAATGAGATATCCTTGACATAAAAATAACGTTAAATATAAGCACAAAGGTTGGGGGTAACACGACTACTTGAGCACTACCATGAGTCAAAGATGAACGTGCTTTCAGTTTAAACCTCTATGAACCAGGCTGCTAGCTTTTCTTCAGCATTTATGCTTTGGACGGTCTAGCCTGTGGGGAAATTTTTCCTTATTCTTCCACCAGTCCTTTTACCACCTTTCCCCGCCCCCTCCCCCCAATACCTCTTTTGGGACCCGTTCTCAGAAGGCCTAGCTCTTTGCTGGCAGGAGATGTCCCTTGTGGCAGATGATCTTAGTTACCTATTTGACATCTGTTCTACTTCCTTCTTTTTCTTTTCCGACAGAGCCCTGATTTTGTGCAGGTAATTGGCCAGGGGAGGCTGGGTCCTTCCTCCAGTGCTGGGGGGTGAACTGTGGTTGGTCAAAACCAATTATGGTAGGTATAGTCTTTTTATCTTTGATAATTACCAGTTTAGGATGGGTATCTGTCACAATGCACATCCGCATGTATTATGTGGATTCCACTGTCACTTTCACCGATATGCTAAGGATGGCAGAGGAGAAATACCGAAGCACTGGGACCTTGACTGTGTTACCGAGCCACTGAACTAACCAATCTGCACCTGCGCTACTTTAGAACATAGTTTTGTTGGGTTTTCTGCTACTTGCAAGTGAAACTGTCCCATCGGATAGTCCACCGGTTCCCACTACTTATTTTATCAGTTCTGAAAATATTGTTTCAATAACCATGCAACCATTTCTTGAGTAACCTTTTAGATACAGGAACGTGTTCCTAGAATAAGAAAATACATTGAGATTTACCCAGTATTTTCTATTAACGTACGTATTAGCCTTGCCTTTTCATCTTTGTAAACTGGCACCTTTGTAAACTGACAACTTATTTGAAACCACCCTCCGAGGAGAAGCATTTGGAACTGTTTGCAGCTTAGGAAAGCAAAGTCGTATATCGGCCAAGTTGACCCAAGCAATCAGTGGCAAAGCTTGAGAAGGAGCTCAATTTTAAATTCCAAATCCCTACACCAGGGCACCCAAGGCCAATGAAGTATAAAATATGTGGCAATAGGACAGGCCGCATATGAGGTATTGCTCACGCCTCGCAGATCAAGTCAAAGGCTCTACGTCCGCTAGAAATCCGCTGTGGCTCTGAGCCTCATTTGGCTCAGCTCGGCCACAGCCGCGGGGCACAACTCCCCTAAAATGCTTTGGATCAGAGCCCAGCAACCTAGCTAAAGCCGATCTGAACTCTGTCCACGCAGAAGACACCCCTTTTCACTCCACGGCCCCACAGTCCGCCCAGAACAGCGGACTTAACTGCTCAGGCCAAGACTAGGACTTGCACTCCTGGCCACTCACCGCACTCACCCCGGCCGGACCCACATTTTGGGCCCACAGGGCACTGCCGCCCGAAACCACATTTCGGTGCCAAATAGTCCTTCGGGCTCGGAGTCTCCCTGTCTTCTTACTTTCCAATTTCCCCGAAACATTACGTCGCTTCGAGGTCACCCTACCTCATCACACTCTACCGATTCACTCAGCTGCCCGCAGCTCACCCGGGAAACGCAGGCAGCGGAACCGGACATACACACTTCGGGAGACAGAAGGAAAACTACAACTCCCAGCATGCTCTTGAGGCATCGGTCCTCCGTTAACGGACTCGATTGGTCAACACACAAGAAGGACTGCCCCCTTCGGAGGAGCTCTGGCCAGTCACAGGGCAGAGTTTAATGACAGCAAGGGGGCGGGCCGTTTCCGGCTGCTTTCCCGGCAGCTCCAGCATAGAGAAGCGTGGGAGACTAGCAGTGGTTGTGGCTCTCGGTCTAAAGTGCCAGTCGGGCGTCACCCTCTGCTCCTTCTGACCGGGTAGCGGGAGATTTTCTAACATCACTAGTCTTGGAGCGCTAGGTGGGACCTGGCCGGCCCAGGAGTCGGCCCCAACGAGGCTGGGCTGCGGATAGGAGCCTTGGGCTCAGGTATTAAAGGGGTTGGGAAAGCGAGGAAGCCTTGAGAGTGCACGGAGGGGCTTTGCAGCCAAACTAGCTCCTCTGAGGAATATTCTCTCCCCTCCTAGATCTGTCTCGAAGTCAGTGTGGCACTTGAGGAAGGCACTCCCTGCCCCTGAGATGGCGTCCACGCTTCCGACAACGGGGGCCCAGGTAAGAACAGGTCCCTTCTCGGGGTCCCAGTTCCTGTCGCTACTTTCCGGCCTCTGCCTGCCCTCCCTCGGAAGAGGGCTAGGAATGCCTGTCTCAGTGGGAGGGCTCCCGATGCCCAAATAGCTCTTCGATGAAGCTGTCTTTGTCCCTGGACCAGGCACTTGGGAGAAATGGCCTATCACATTCTTCCTTTCAGAACCACCAACTGGGAGTAGGGCCCGTTGGAGAAGGCTATCAGAGTTCCTCAAAGTGGCTTTCTGGAATACTGCTTAAACTTGCAGATTTCTAGGCATATCCCACACCTTTTGAATAAACACAGAAACGAAAGCCCCAGATGATTCGTAATCGCGTCGAGGTACTGTTACTTTAGAAGACGGATAAACTAAGGGAAGGAGGACTAGGCCTGGATTTGATTCCAAAGAGAGCTTAGCAGTGAGCGTCACTTGCAAGGAGGAGAGAGACTAGGAAGCAAAAGGATGTTGGGAGAACACTGGAACCCCTGTCCCTTTTCATGATTTCTTCCTGGGCTGCTCAGTTTTCTTTCCCTTAGAGCATCTGTACGTAATGGTTTCCCTCCCTGAGAGTTCCCTCATCTTTTCTAGAAGTCTCTTCTAGAACTCCTTACAGTTTACTGTCTTGGCCCCTATAACACTGCTTCAGAAATTACGTCCATTTTTACTCCTTCCTAGTTTCCACCACCACACTTAGGACCCATTTATTTATAAACACCATCCCCAGCACTCACGAACCTTTTACACCAAGCCCCTTCCTCCCTTGGTTCTGATGTTTGTAGCTCTTGTCAGTCCTTAAACTGAGGGGGTCGCCTTGGGGTCCTCCTGCCCTGAGATGGGCTCTCATGTTGTTTCAGGGGCCAATGCTGTTTGAGGATCTGGCTGTGTATTTTTCTCAAGAGGAGTATGTGAGTCTGCACCCTGCCCAGAGGTCCCTCAGCAGAGACACTACCCAGGAGTGTTTCAAGGATGTGGTCTTGATGGGTAAGGCAGCTGGTTTTCCTGCATTTCCGAACTTCAGTCAGTTCTAGGAACAGGATTCCATGTCTCATTCACATGTTGGTATGGGGGTATGGGACCTAACTCTGTCTGATCTGTGTGGATATGACAAGAGCTTGCATGACAGTGTGGTATTCAGAGAATGTGATGTTTTCTTAAAAAATCCTATCTAGTACAGTGACTGTGGTTTTACACGAGACATGACAGTACCCAGTAATCTTCCCAAATATTTGTTAAAGTCAATTCACAGGGGCCCCTGGGTGGCTCAGTGGGTTGAACCTCTGCCTTCAGCTCAGGTCATTATCTCGAGCCCTGCATCAGGCTCTCTGCTCAGCAGGGAGCCTGCTTCCCTACCCCCCCCCCCCCCCCCCGCCCCGCTTGCCTCTCTGGTCTGTGTGATCTCGATCTGTCAAGTAAATGAACAAAATCTTTAAAAAAAAAGTCAATTCATAGTTTTACTTGCAAAACTTAATGAGTATAGGTTACTATTATCTACTAAAGATTCGAAATTGACTTACTCTTAAGGGGGTGCTATGCCATTTTCACATAAGGGGAACTACATGCAGAAATGTTCCCATACCTGAGTAGAGTTTGTCTCTGACTAGGGTTGACTCTTGGAACTATATCCTAACTCGTGTTTCATATTTTCCACCTCTCTCTTCATCATGTTCATGTTTCCCTCTACCTTGTTGAACCTAAGAAGTATGGTTATAGCTATTCTAACATTGTTTCTACTAGTTTCATCATCTGTGTTATTTCTGGGTCTGTTTCTGTTCATTGATTTTGCTCCTAGTTATGGGTCATAGCCTCTGCTTCTCTACATGTCTGGTAATTTTTGATTGGATGCTGGACATTGTCAGTATTCTGTTGCTGGATGTTGGCTTTTGTTGTACTTTTAAAAACTATTTTTTGTGGGCGCCTGGGTGGCTCAGTGGGTTAAGCCGCTGCCTTCGGCTCAGGTCATGATCTCGGGGTCCTGGGATCGAGTCCCGCATCGGGCTCTCTGCTCAGCAGGGAGCCTGCTTCCCTCTCTCTCTCTCTGCCTGCCTCTCCATCTACTTGTGATTTCTCTCTGTCAATAAATAAATAAATAAATAAACCTTAAAAAAAAAAAAAACCAAAAAACTATTTTTTGTACTTTGTATTTAAGTTACTTGGGATTGGTATGATCCTTTCATGGCTTGCTTTTTTGCTTTGTTAGGCTCTGTTCTGAGCAGCCTTCAGGCTAGGGCCCATATGACCTGCTGCTAAGGCAATGTCTTTCTGAAGATGGAGCCTGATAGCTTGTGTGTTCCATCTTGGCTGTCAGGAACATGAACTATTGAACTATGTATGTAGTGTGAACTCTGAAGATTGTTCTGTGTTCCTTTCTGACGGCTCTTTTCCCAGTTTGGGATACTCATGTGCACTTACAGAATAATACTCTGCCCAAGTCTTAATACTCTGCCCTACCTAGATGTCTACAGCCCTGCCTGGGCACCTGCCTCTTCTGCAGTATTTTTTTGTGAAATTCTAGCCATCCTGGCATCCCTGAATTTGGTCTCCTCAAAACAGCAAAACCACAGGGTGTCATTTGGATTCCCACACTGCACTGCAGCCCAGAAATCCATCCAGGCAGTGTGCATTGGCAATCATAGGGCTGTTTCTCTGGAAGGAAAAAACCCCTTTTATATTGATATGTTGGCTTTACAAATCAATATTTTGAAAAATATTAAGGAAGAAAGTTTTTTGGCAGCTCAAGTTCTGTCAGCCATCCTAGCAGTGAGACCACTTATCTTTGGCTGCTGTATGCACGGCAGCTCTACCTTGATCTTTCCTCCAGGAGAGGTAAAGAAATTTTGAAGAACTCTCCTGGTGACAATAAAACTTTCTAATAACCATGTTATTTCTCTGCTAGGTAGAAAAATACGCACTTGTTCTCTTTCTCTCCTAAATAGGAATCCCCGTCTCTACTCCAGTTATGGTCACTCAGCAGTCACTTGAGATTGCGTAAATGATGAAAAGTTCTTGAGACTCAGGGCATTAATTGGAAACCTCCCCTGGACAGCATCTACCAAGATTTCCCTTAGTTCCCATCCTGCTAGACCCTAATTCAGTTATACCTCTTTTCCCCTTCCTCCCCTCGAGGACCAACAACCTCAATCCTCTGGGAAGTCAGTGGAGCCTGCCGGCCTGATTTTGTTTAGTACGAGTGTCTGGGGTCTAGGATAAGCCCTCTGTGGGTTCTTGGTCCTTGTGTAAATAGCTTGCTCTTTCCGCAGTACCACTTGAGGGTGTTGTCTATGTTTTGCTTTGTTTTATCAACAGGAGGGGAAGGCAAGACTGAGACTTCTCAACGGTTGAATCTAGAGTCTACAGGATTTGAAGAACTTGCCGCAGAAAACTCCTCCATCACTGTGCCCCTTGTCTATTACCCAGAAAAATCCGAGACTGGAGTTGGAGACCCAGAAAGGAAAGTATCAGGTGGAGCTCCTGCTTGCAAGAAAAGGCTCATAAGCCTATTAGTTACCATTGAAAACCAAGCCCCATTACTAGAACTATCTCAATGTTTAGGAACCAGAGCACTTTCTGAAATTCTTGAATTTCCTGGGGAAGAAGCCAAAAATTTGTACAAGTGTCCTGAATGTGATGAAAGCTTCAGTGATAACTCATACCTTGTTTTGCATCAGAAAACTCATTCAGGGGACAAAAAGTATAAATGTGGTGACTGTGGGAAGATTTTCAATCATAGAGCCAATCTGAGGACACACAGGAGGATCCATACTGGTGAGAAGCCTTATAAGTGTGCTGAGTGTGGCAGCAGCTTCCGCCAGCACTCACATCTGTCTCGGCACAGGAATATCCACGTAAAGGAGAAACCCCACACATGTAGCATATGTGGGAGAGGTTTTACGTGGCTCCCAGGATTGTCACAGCATCAGAAAATCCACACTGCTAAAACTTATGAATGTACCAACTGCGGTAAATATTTTGGTCAGAACACAAATCTGGGTTTGCGTGAGAAAACGCACATGTCAGCCACCCAGTACCGGTGCCCTCGGTGTGTGAAGTGTTTCGGGCAGCCCTCACACCTTTTTCTCCCCGAGCAGGGTCATGAGGATGACTCTGAACACTGCAGCGACTGTGGGGAGAATCTACTTTTGTTCTCAAAATTCAAACCCTTAAAATGTCCTGAGTGTGCGAAGACCTTCCTGCGTGTTTCCGAGCTCATTTCCCATCAGAGCATTCATAGAGGGGAAAAGCCCCATAAATGCAAAACATGTGCAAAAAGTTTTATTCTGGATTCAGAGCTTGCATGTCACCAGAAGAGCCACACGGGAGAGGAACCTTTTAAATGTAGCACATGTGGGAAAGGTTTCAGGTTGTATATGCATCTCACTGTTCATCAGCAAACCCATACGAAAACCACCACGTAAATCTAGCAAGTTTTCATTAATGCTGTGCTTCTTAGTATCTGGATTGAAAACTGGGGACCAGTTACCCTTTATGTGCCAGGCATTTTACATGCATCCCAGGTCACTTAGTACCCACCAGAACTTGCTTTAGGCATTATGAATTCTGTTTTATAGCTGAGGAAGCAGTCAATGTCAGCTAGTGCGTGAAGCCAGGATTTTAACTCAGTAACTGATTCCCTGTACACATTCTATTTGTATGAGTCAGAGAATGATAAGGATTTTTTTTTAATTCAGTTTTCATTAAAACGAAAGTGTTCCTAGATGTTCTTTTACTTTTGTTACACGGTTTCTAAGTAAGAAGAAGGAAACTTTCCCTTTTCTTTCTTTCTTTCTTTTTTTTCTTTTTTTTTTTTTTTTTGCCAGTTCTGCAGACCTCGTATCTAGGAAAGTAATTTGTCTATATCTGTCTTATGCTTTTTGGGTCTTAACTAAATGTAACATTTGTAAGAAATGATATTTCATACATGATTTTCTGATGTAGTTTAGAAGCTTTTACACCTGCTGTGAAAGGTTCCCAAATTAAGTGGACAAGTTGGTGTCATAATGGCTATTAGTATTCGTGGAGTTCCATTCTCACATATGATGCCACTGGCCTTTGTGACACATTTGCAAGGAATTTTGGCAGTCTGCCCATAGCCTTTTCTGGTGCCTGGACTTGACCTAGGGAAACATACTTGCTCCTCTCTGGAAGGAGTTACCTCCAAGTTGCTACCAAAGCACATTACCTGCCTTTCTACGAATAAGAGTAATTATTGTTCAGTGAACATGCTAGATGCTTCACATGTATTACCTAATTTAATCTTCAGGGTTAAGTGTGACAGAGAAAGGGCTATCCTTGTTTCATAAATGAGGAAACTGAAGCCCACAGAGGTAAAGACAGTATCTTGCCGAAGACAAAAAATAGCAATGTGCTGAAGCTGGCATTTAACCTTGGGTCTCTGTGATGCTGAAGGTTGTGCATTCTTCAATCCTGTTATGTGTTTGCATTTGTGTTAGGTCCGCAAGCAGCCAGGAAGGCTGAGATGGGTGGGTGAGGATAGTCATCTTGGAGGCTACCCTGTGCACACGCATCCTAGAACCCTTTCATTGCCTTTGTGCTTTATCCCAAGCCTGACTTAATGTGTATGGTAATAAAGCAACAGAAAGATTCCCCAAGACTCCCAGTTCAATCTCCCATCCCTATGATCCGATCAGAGATTGCAAACTTTACAGAATACAGTCCTTAGGGTTTTAGTTGGACTTTGATGAAAAAAAAAATTCCTGATCGCCAAAGAAAAACATATACAGAAAACTATTAAGAGTTTAACCAAACTACTTGAAAATATATAGGTCTTTAGATACCTGCTGTTACATATAAATAGAAGAGCAAAATATGGTTGAACGGAATGGTCGCTAATGTTAAAGAATCAGGGAATCGTGCAAATATACATTCGTACACAATTTCTCTTTACAGCAAAATTGTGTGCCTATCAGCAAAACTAGTTTCTAATGGACTTTTGAACAGGATGTGAGAATGGTCTTAATTCTATCGAAACAGTATGGAAGTCCAGCACTGACTAGCACGGGATCACTGCTGGGAAAGCTCTCGAGCAGAAACAGGGCTCTTTAGGAGAGCAGTACCTGCAAGGTGTGGTCTTTCTGTGGAATAGCACGTTGGGAACTGAGTATACAAAGACATGCTGGCTACTGCTGTAAGCTCTTACCACTGCTGAGAGGCAAGAAAATAGTCCTGGTGAGTGAGGGAAATGGAGACTAACCCAGCTCACCCACTCCTATCCCCCTTTTTGTTATTCTTGTTTCTTGTTTGCAGATCCACTGCTGAGACCCTGTGCTCTGAATGTCAAGGTCATACTAGACTCTGATGTCTCGACTCAATATGAGACGCCAGTCTGCTAGGGCTTTAGGGTCTTAAATTAAAAAGTGAGGTCATCTGTAGGTTGTTCTTCAGCAGATCTCTGGGAACTTAGAATTGTGTAGAAAGATGGTCTCCAGTTAAATTTCTTATCAGCCAACTTTGGGATATAATCTTTGCTAAATGCCAGAAAGCACTGTCCACCAGCTCTCCTGCTTCTGCTTTTGGTGGCTGAACAGAGTTACAGGTTGGGGAATGAAACTGGGAATGTGGCCCCTACTCGTGCAGTTGCTGCAGAAAGTAGAGAAGGCTGTCCTAGAAGGTAAGAGGACAGAATGGGGCTGACATAAAAGATGGAAGCTGTCATGCTTTGCTTTGCTCCTACAACAGTATGGGGGAAGGTGAGAATTTATGCCCTAAATGCTGTTCTGCACCTCAATATGTGAAGTCACCTTCTCAGATGAGGCTTCCTTCACAATTCAATTCAGGTTTTACATTTTTCTTTATTCTTCTGATTTTGTAAGATTATGCCAAACCTCCTTAAAGATATTAGAAAAATAGCACTTCTATAAAAACATTAACATACACTTGAGTGTAATTAAGATAACTTTTTGGTGGAATAATCATTGCTAATGACTGGTATGCCGAAAAAAATTAAAAATTAAAAAAAAACTTGAGTGTCAGTTGCTGTAAAAGAAGCATATTTTCAGTTGTTGCCTTATTGTACACTTCACCTAATTATATTTGCTGGATGTAATTCAAGCTGCTCTGAGCCCAAAAAGTTGGAGGAAGGAGTCAGTCCACCAATGAGATCCATGCTGTTTTTATAATGATGGCTTTTTCATCTTTTTGTTTACAATGTTGACTGATGGAGCTAGATTTCACAGTTTGTTATTAACTTGAAGATATTAGCCCAGTATGTTAGCGTTACAAAATACTGGATAAAAATTAATATAAGGATGAGAAACACAGTTTACTGTTATGAATGATTGGCTTACTATCCTTTGCAGCATGGCTGTTGATATACTATGCAGGGTGAGAACTTTGTACTAAGGAAATTAACTCTTGAACAAATGTGGTTTCCGTTGCTGGTGCAGAGATGAAGATATGTATCAAACAAGTCCTTAATGTGGTTGCCCGAATACCAGGGTGTATTAACAAGCCATCATTGATAAAAACAGCATTATTTCAGTAGATTTCAAATGTCAACAGTTCATATTTTATAACTAAAGAAAGTGTGTGATTTAGTTAATCTGGAAGGAGTTGGATTCAATATAGTTTTGTTTAGAGCTTTGTTGCAGTAGTTAATAGCCTATTCACATCTCCCCATTTAACACAGAAAATGACTAACACAGTATACAGGGAGTGAAAACAAGTGACATTTCACAGTAAATGTTGGTGTTTTGAGTCTTCAACTTCTGAGGTCCCATAGAATCAGGTGGCATTGTTCTGAAGACTGCAGCATGTAACACAATCTGATACTGCAGATTTTGCTCCAAGTAATCTGCCAATTTACTTAGTACGTGCACAAAGCAGATTATAGTTCATCTAATTAGTCTATTTTGACTAATGGTTCATTGTACTAGTTATCTGTAAAGTGTTTTTGTTTTGACCACCTGTTAAAAAAGCAACAATGATCTTCATTTGAAGTATGTATATTCATCTGCTTTAGTTTTGTAGATTGAAAAAGCTTATTGATCTGATGTCAGGAGGATCATTATCCATCTTTTCATGCCCATTTGACTGCCTTTTTTTTTTTTTTTTTGGTCTTTTATTCTTTGATATCCCTCCTTGCATTAATACCCTGTAAAGGCTGGTGATAGAATGAGGAAAAAAAATTTATATATATTATATATATATATATATATATATATATATATATATATATATATAAAACAAAGCCCGAGAATCTGCTGCAATCTATAGTTCGCTTGGATACCTCCCAAGTATGTCTGTTACGTGCACTTGTACTGTCTAATGTTTTGATTTTACCTATTTCGGTGTGTTCTCATCACTTAGTTCTAGAACGCACGCTCTCACTAGGCTGTGATTAAGTCTATCTGATGTGCGGCACGGCATCCAATACCTGCCCCTCTCTGAGGAAGGCGACTAAGCGCACTTGCTCTTCCACACACCAGTGGTTTTGGATGGCAGCGAATTTTGAAGACGGGCGGGAACTGTGGGTTTGGAGAGTGAATGCGTGACCTCGAGCCATTTCCTAACGCAGATACAAATCTTTAGCTCCCCGGAACGCAGAAGAAAGTTCCAGTGCAACCCCGTGAGGCAGCCCCAGACTTCGAAGTCCCCTCCAGCCCCGGCTCCGCGCGTGGTATGGGGGTCAGGGTTGAGGCACCTGCGGTCATAGAGGGTGGCAAAGGCCTGCGTGCTCCCCGCCCAGAGCTGGGGGTGGAAGCCGGCAGTGTGCCAAACGGCCCCCAGAACGTTCTGCGCGGCCAAGGAACGCCCCAGCAGCTTGCCTTCAGCAGCGACCCGCACAGACCGGTCCGAATGCCAGCGAGATGAGGCGCTAGAGCGACCCACAGGGCTGGGAACCGGAAGTGATGCGCTCACTTCCGGCGACCTCTTAGGGCTACGCGGCTGTGCTCTCCCGGGTCGCCTGGGACGCTGTGGGCGCCTCACAGCGGCCTTCACCGGGTTCCCAGCCTATCCCTGGCACCCACCGCGGGGCCCTCCCTACAAAAACTGGGCTTTGGGCCGAGAGCGTTTGATGACGGGTCCCTTCAGTCTCGCCCTCTGCAGCACAAGTATGGTTGTTGGGGGCCAGAGCAATCTCCATCCCCCGAGTCTAGGCACAGATCACGCGCCAAGGGCAGGAGGAGTCCGTGCTACCTCCACAGCACGAAGTCCACTTTGGCAGTGCGAAGTTGCTGGCTCGTCCAGTTTGTGTACCTTTGGCTTGTTGAAAGAGACACTTTGGTTCCGACTTGTCGGGTAGAGTGTGCTCTAGAACTAGCGCCTGTCTCCTCGTTGGCCTGTGTGCCTCGCGGCCAAATTCACAGATGATTCTGTGGCTTACTGTATCCTGCGCTCGCCTGAGTACAGGGTCCTCCCGAATGAGCTTCGCCACTTCCGTGACTACAAAGACCTCACTTCATGTCTCGCCCAGTTTCTTTCTCTCCTGCATTCCAGATCCCTATATTCAAGTGTCCATGAGACATCTTCCTTTGGATGTCTGAGGCATCAGAATACGTCCTACGTTGAACTTAAACTTTTAGCCCTTGATTTGTTTGCCTCCAGTATGTGGCGTCACATACACACAATTGCTCATGCTACCAACACAACTCTCTCTTCCTCTGCTCATCCATTCCCTCAAGTCCTGTGGCCTTAGATCTCTCTCTCAGACCTGACTGGTTCTCTGTGTCTCCACTGTCACCACCCTTAACAGTACTCACTGGGGTTGACTTAAATAGTCCTCTAACCTCGCACATCACTCTTGTTCTCTGCCAGCATAGCTAACACGTCTAATCATGTCACCATCCAACTTGACATAATCCACTGGCTTCCCGTTGTCCTTAGGATAACATCCAAAACACTCAACAGAACTTTCCAAACTGTTACTTCCCTGCCAACCCCAGCTACTTTCTTTATTCTCTCTCTCCAGCTGTACTATCTTTCTTTCTTTCAGTTCATTAAATGTACCAAGCTCTTTACTTCCTCAGGAAGTGTGAACATACTTTTCCTTTTACCTGGAACACCACCCGCCCCATCACTACCTACCATTATAAAACTAAGTAGTAATTACACAACTAGTGGTCTAATGTCTCTGGCGGGGCAGGGAAGGACACATGGCAAATGCTTAAAACTGTGCATTTAAAGAATGAAATTTCTATGGCTCTGTCAATTTTATACTTTGGATACAGCTACAGGATTGACAGGAGGAAAGGGAATAGGCATTGGTGCAGTCATTTACAAGTAGACAAGAGGTTTAACAGCAGCCCAGAAAAGCTGTAAGGAATTTAGCAAAAAGTTTGAGTAAGATAGTTCTCAGGATAAAAATGTTATGGTGTTCTATTGCTTGGAAGGAATAATTTAGCGAAGAGGCACAATTGCTATAGGCTTATAGCAATTTGAAGGAAGTGCGGTAAATGTGGTTTGCATTTCTTTTTTTTTTTTTTTTTTTAGATTTTATTCACTTGACAGGCAGAGATCACAAGTAGGCAGAGAGGCAGGCAGAGAGAAGGGGTTGGGGGGGTGGGGGGAAGCAGGCTCCCTGCCAAGCAGAGAGCCCTATGTGGGGCTTGATCCCAGGAGCCTGGGATCATGACCTGAGCTGAAGGCAGAGGCTTTAACCCACTGAGCCACCCAGGTTCCCCATGCATTTCTTTTCTTTTTCTTTCTTTCTTCTTCTTTTTTTTTTTTTTTTAAAGATTTTACTTATTCATTTGATGCAGAGAAAGAACACAAGCAGGCAAAGTAGCAGGCAGCGGGAGAGGGAGAAAAGCAGGCCCCCGCTGGGCAGGGAGCCCAGTGTGGGGCTCAATCCCAGGACCCTGGGATCAAGACCCAAGCCGAAGGTAGATGCCCAACCAACTGAGCCACCCAGGCACTCCATGCATTTCAAATAGAATTGTGCTGAGCTAATACAACAGAGAAGGAGACTTTAGAGAATTGGGTCTACACATCCTCCTGCCTTGAGTCTTCTGTGAGTAAAGCGTTAGTGATTAAAATAGCTCAGATTACTGGCACAGAGGGTAGCTGGCCTGACAACATTACTGCCTGTGCTGTTCCCATTCTAGAAGACCCCTTCAGTGGAAGAGGGGTAGCACCCAAAGTGGGCAGAATGGTCCCACACTTGCAGGCGAGGCTGCCCAGAAAATTACAAGAAGGGGAACTACTGTCACCCTGAACACTCTGGAACAAAAGGGAACTTGGCTAACAGTTTCACATTCCTCTTAGAGGTTAAGTTTCATTTGACTGATGTGGCTCAAGAGCCACATCAACCAACTGAACCAGCCACTGTGGCTGGGAGTAGACTGGCCTGGCCTGGTTGTCAGACACACTCCTGGAGCTGTGGTTGGGGTCAGCCCCACCAAAATTACATATACAAAGTGGAAGAGAAGAGGTGACTTAAAGGGATAATGCGGAAAGAAGAGAGTATGGGGCTGGGGTAACACACAAGTCAGAGTAGACAGGCAATTAGAGTAGTGATGGAAACGTCCAACACTAATCAAGGGCTTGTTCTGTGCCTGGCCCTCCTGTGCTGAGCACTTTTCCTGGATTAGTTTGCCATTGACATCATCCATGTTTCCCACATGTAAAAAACGGGGCTGGACTGCATGGTATGTTAAGAAGTAGGAGGAGACAGGGTGGAAGTCTCAGGTTCATTGTTGAAGGTATGTGATTAAAGCCCAGCTATCTGCGATTGTGCAAGCTTTGGAAAATGACTGAGTCTCGGCTTCCTTGAAGGCCCAAAGAATAATCACAAAGTCTGCCTTCCAGTGTCTAAGGGTTAAGGGAAATGCTGTGAGGTACACCTCTGAGGAATCATTACTGCCATCAAATGGCTGTCCTGGCAGGAGAAACCCAGAAGGCCCTGACCTTCCTCTCTCCCTTTTTTTTTTTTTTTTTTAATGAGGTTATCAATTTATTTATTTATTTTTAAAGATTTTATTTATTTGACACAGAGACAGCCAGAGAGAGAACACAAGCAGAGGGAGTTGGAGAGAGACAAGCAGGCCTCCCACTGAGCAGGAGGGAGCCTGATGCGGGGCTCCCTCCCAGGACCCAGGGATCATGACCTCAGCTGAAGGCAGATGCTCAAAAACTGAGACACCCAGGCGCCTCTGACCTTCTTCTCTCAAGTAGAGCCTTCCCCAGTCATTTCCCACCACGTGATTCCTGCCTTAAGTTTTTTCCTTAACAGTTTTACAGTTGCAGTTTGTGCGATTATCTCATTGATGAGTTTCCCCCTCTAACACTGGGCTTTCTGGGCATGTGTATGGTCTGGGTTCACCATAGCAACCCCAGCACCTAATGGTGCCCGGTGTGTAGTAGGCATTTAATAAATATATATAACAAGGGCAAAGGAATTTATCAAGTGAGCCTCCAGGACAGCCTTTCAGCTTTAGGCTAATGGTCCCAACGATCACCAGAGCCAAGCCTTCCAACCCGCGTTGGAAGCGGAGCCAGCTGGAACTACATTTCCCAGAGAGCTCCACGGCAGCCAAGGGTGCCGGACGCCCCAGTCAGAAGAATGGACAGGGTACTTCCGGTTGACGTTCCGTCCCTCGCTCTCGCCCGCTTCCCCTGTGGTGGCCAGTGCCATACAGGTCCACTTGGGAAGTGCTGGCCGGGGCTCGCTCCGTGGAAGTTGCCAGTGCACGCGTCCCTGGGGGGGACCGGGGACTAACCCTACCGCCGAGCAAGTCCGAGGCCCATTAGAGGAGATACCGTGCACGGCTCCCGGCTCCCCAATCTCTGAGCCCCTGCTTTCTACGTCCCCCGTTTGCCACTTTGGGTAAGGGTACGCAGTGGGGGAGGAAGGCCGGGCAGGGTACCCTGCTTTGTGGTACAGGCTGGGACCGAGGGTTGCAGCGGAGTGAGTGAGAGAGGAGGGCCTGCAGTAGGAGGGGGTCCTGGGATTGAGGAAGAGGGGGTGGCTTCAAGACAGATTCAGGGGGTGCCTGGGTGGCTCAGTGGGTTGAAGCTTCTGCCTTCAGCTCTGATCATGATCCCAGGCTCCTGGGATCGAGCCCCGCATCAGGCTCTCTACTCAGCAGGGAGCCTGCTTCCTCCTCTCTCTCTGCCTGCCTCTCTGCCTACTTGTGATCTCTGTCAAATAAATAAATAAAATCTAAAAAAAAAAAAAAGGCAGATTGAGGAGGCAAAAGTAATGATTGAGCTGGGGAGAGCGCAGGGAAGTTTCTGGGCAGAGGGACTGGATGGTGTCAGCTCTGTGGAGAAAGGATGCCTTCATGAGTGTGGGTTTTCTAACTTCATAAGGAGACGGTTAATCATGAGTGACACTGCAGCTGTGCTAAGTGCTACAGGGGAGAGGTGTGTTATGCCGGGAAAGGTATTTACCCAGCCGGGAAGCTCAGGGAGCCCACTTGGGAGAGCAGAACACTGACTGGGAGTTCACTGGTTGGAGACCTCTGGAAAGGACACAGGGCCAGGGGGCTGCTGTCTAACAGAGTGTGTGTCTGCTGGCCCCATCTAGCCAGGTGGGGCCCCGCCTGGGCAGCCCCACGCTGCCCCAGGAAAGCAGGCTTTCCCTGCTCACCTCTACTGTCTGCTTCGAGGGGAAAAAAGCCAGAAACTGGAGAACGCAGACTCCTGAACACACCCTATAAAGATACAGGATGTGACATTCTCAGGTCCAGTCCTAGCTGTTAAGGGGCCGTTTCCTACACCTAAGATGGCTGCAAACTTGGGTGCCCTGGACCTCCCCATCCCCTAGAACTACAAAGCCTTCTGATTAAAGATGCCACGTGGGGGTGGGAATCCTACCTGCAGACCCATGATGTTGATCGGGAAACAATGTTGTCAGGGCATCAGACCTTCTGCCTCGAGGAGGCAGCTGGGCCAGGGAGGTTCTTGTCCACCATGGGGGATTGTGCCATCAGTGGCTAAGACCAGAGATGTCCCCAAGGAGCAGAAAGCTACTACAGTGCTTGTAACTATCCTGAGACATCCCCACTGGGTTCAGCATGAGCACCCAGAGGGTGACAAGAGGCAGTAATCCTGATGGAGGATTTGCAGAGAAAGTCTAGGAAGCCAGGATGCTGGGTGGGAAGGGCCAGAAGAGACCTAGAGAGTAAACACTGGATGGATGATAAGCTCCCCTCCTTTGGGGGGTTGAGTGGGGTGCCCTGAAGAGATGCTTTCCTCTTCCCCCAGGGGTCCTATCTCCCCAGATTTCCAACAAGTATCCTCACTGTGGAGCTCTGAGGGTCACCTCTACTTTGACAGACCCAAACTCTCCAGGAATAGACGGGCCGCTCCAAGTAGAACTAGAGAGCATTTTGTCTAAGCCCCTGATTTTACTGAGAGCTCAGAAACTGCCCAGCTGCACACTAGGGACAGAAGCGGGTCTTCAGGCTCCTGGCCTTTTCCAGGACTCCCAAGCTGTCTCATGTGGACATGTACTGCAGCAGCATGCTAGCTGTGTGATCAACCAGTGACATGTAAGGCAGTCACTTGTCACTTTCAAAAACACAGTTATCTGGTCATAACTCTGTGACTATACTAAAAACCACTGGACTGTACACTTTTTTTTTTTTAAGATTTTATTTATTTATTTGACACAGAGAGAGTGATTGAGATCACAAGTAGGCAGAGAGGCAGGCAGAGAGAGGAGGAAGCAGGCTCCCCGCCAAGCAGAGAGCCCAATTCGGGGCTCGATCCCAGGACCCTGGGATCATGACCTGAGCCGAAGGCAGAGGCTTTAACCCACTGGGCCACCCAGGTGCCCCAAGAGCTGTATACTTTAGGAGGATGAATTTTAGAGTATTTGAATTATATTTCAAGGGAAAAAAAAATAAACTTTGAAGTAAAGTTGAAATCAGTATTTTACAACTGTAGTACACTTAAATGTAATACACAAAATAACATATCAAAGACATGAAAATAATTTCTGCTACCAGCTTCTTTGTGTGCAGACCTGAGAGGAAAGCTGCTTCTGTCTTCTCTGTACAAAGAGCAGAGTCTCTTGTAGGATGAGCTGCTACTGATCTGTGTGTTAGAATTTGCTAAATACTATAAATCAAAGTAAAAACCAAATAAGCTGGATGTTAACATAAGAATGTAGTTCCCAGAGGCACCTGGGTGGCTTAGTGGGTTAAAGCCTCTGCCTTCAGCTCAGGTCATGATCTCAGGGTCCTGGGATTGAGCCCCACATGGGGCTTTCTGCACAGTAGGGAGCCTGCTTCCCTCTCTATCTCTTCCTGCCTCTCTGCCTACTTGTGATCTCTGTCTGTCAAATGAATAAAATCTTAAAAAAAAAAAATGCAGTTCCCAGCAAGATAAATAAATAGAAAAGATGGACGTCCTGTTTTAGGCAGTTTCCTTCCACAGAAGCCATGTGTTGCAAAGGGAAAATAAGCTACATAGCTTCAAAGAACAGGACTGGAGGGTTTTCTCTGGGGCCTGGGGGAAGAGCTGGTGGGGGGGGGGGAGTGGATGCAAGTCGGCCTTGGGAGGGCACTTCCCACTCAGCCCCTCAACCCCCTAGCATGAGTAGTCCTCTGGGATATAACTGGGCACCCCATCCCCTATGCCTGCCTCAGAAGGTCCCTCACTCTCTAAAGCAAACTTCTCTATCAGAGAGAACTTCTCCTTAGCGTGAGCTAAGGAGAAGTTTTCAGGATTTCTTCCTGAAGGCAGGCCTCTGATTCTGGTGTCATCTATGACCTCTGATTCCTCCAAATCCTGGGTCAGACACGACTCCTCCTGTCTGGTCTGGAACAGGACTTCCTTCCCAGGGAAGCATCTGCTTGGGGCCGTATGTGTCTCAGAAGTGGACATACTGAGGCACGCTCCCCAGAGGCATCTGTGTCCTCACATGCTTTACCTCAGCTTCACCCTGAAAACACCGTCCCTGGCGGGCTCCTTCCCTGCGTTCCGAAGAGTTCAGATCAACAGATGTTTACAAAGCTTTTGTGCGGGGCATTCTAGAGGCGAGAGCACGAGTCCTCGCATCCCTGGTCCCCTGCACCTGCCCATCCCCTCTCCAGGGTATTTGCAGAAGCAACAGAGGCCCCAGGGACAAAGGCCCACACACTCCAAGTCCAGCGTCTAGACCCCGAGACGACTGGGACAGCACTAGAGGCACATGGCTTGGATCCTCTCATCTAAACCTCACAAAGCTGAAGGCCACTTCTGAAAGGCGATCTAGAGTCAGGACTGGAACTAGGTCTGTCCAAAGCCAAAGTTAATGTACACTTGGTGCTATGGTCTGAATGTTTGAGGCTTCCCCCAAACATAGACTGCAATCTGAACCCCCAAAGATGATGGCATTAGGAGGCGGGGCTGTTGGGAGGTTCTTAGGTCATGAGGGTAGAGCCTCATCTATGGGATCGTTCTTGTAAAAGAGACCCCAGAGCACGTCCTCGCCCCTTCCACCGCGGGAGGTCCCAGGGACAGGAGGCCGAGTATGAACCAGGAAGAGGGGTCTCACCAGAACCCGACCTGGTGGTGCTGGCACCTTGATTTTGTACTTCAGCCTCCAGAACCGTGAGAGCTAATGTCTGTTGTCTGTAAGCCCTGGAGTCTGTACTTAGTTACAGCAGCACGAACAGACTAAAAGACCTGGCTACCCTGAACTGTCTCCCATCACTTCTTTCCGAAAGGTAAAGCAAGTGCCTTAAACTCGTCCTCCGATGTGGTCTTTGGTCTGAACACCCACTCTCCACGTCAACCATCCTTCTCTGCAGTGTCACTTGCTGGGCTCTGCCATTTCCTGGGACTGTGTCGGTCTCAGAATCCATCAACTCACCCCACTCCCACCCACAGCTGGAGAACACACCCAGCTACTGTCCTCTCCCAACAAAACTGAGTCCCAGTACAGGTGGGGTATCTGCTCATATGTCTGCCCATTACCCCCAGACATCTTCTCATACCTCACAGTGGGACCCAGGTAGCCCCCAAATTTTAACCTTCATTTCCGGGTGTTCAAAGATGCTTAAAGCTGCTCCTGTGAGGGATACTCTCCCTTGGCCACCCCGGTCTCTCTCCTTGCCGTTAACCCTCTGCTCTACCTTCTAGAGCAACCCCCTCCCCAGACCGTGGGCCCATTCCTGCTTGCAGCTACTCCGGTGGCACTAACACAGGGTGCCACTCTCAGAGGCTCTGTGGCCCTATGACAAACTTTTCCTTGGGTTTTTGCAAATGATGTATTTACCAAAAGTAAGGAGCACACTATTCACAATATCCAAAAGATGGAAACAACCCCAGTGTCTTCCAGTGGAAGAATGGCTATACAAAATGTGGTAAAAAGGAGGGACATTCTGACACACGCCACAGCATGGAGGGACCTGGGGGACATGATGCTGAATCAAAGAAGCCAGTCGCAAAAGAACAGCTACAGCGTGACTTCACTTACACCAGGTCCCTAGAGTCAATGTCATAGAGACAGAAAGCAGAAGGGTGGCTGTGGAGGGAGGGGAATGAGGAGTGTTTAATGGGGACCGAGTGTCAGTCTGGGAAGCAGCAGTTCTGGAGAGGGATGGTGGAGAGGACTGCTGTATGGTTAAAGGGGCCAACTGTATGTATATTTTACTCTGGTAAAAGAAGAAAAAGCAAAGAGCACAAAGGGCCATGCTTGAAAGGAGTGCCTCTGCTTTGGGGCCCCTCTGTCTGGGACACTGATTTTATTCACAAGCAGCCTTTCCGAAGAAATTCTTCTCCCTTTCAGGACATTATCTCCTGTGACCGTGGTGTAAAAAAAATGCCAAATGCAGGGAACAGGACATCTCCGCCCTCGAATCCCTGCAGCCTCATCGCCCCTCCCAGGATCTGAAGGGCTGAGTAGCTAATTCAAGAAGCTCCGTACTACTTGGCACAGAATTCACCTTCCTTTCGTGCGATGCTGTCCAGGAGACAAGATGCTTTCCGTATACACATTCACTTCACCCATCATGTGAGGGAAGCAGGCCAGGTCTTCCCATTTCCAGGGGAGGACACAGGCCTGGATGTTTTAAATGACACATCCAGGAGACCAGGCTAGAGAATGACAGGGCTGGGCGCAAAGCCATGCTTCAGTCTTAGCCTGGCATGAAGTCCACTCCTTCCCCTTAACAAGTTGCCTCAGGGGGCACCTGGGTGGCTCAGTGGGTTAAACCTCTGCCTTCGGCTCAGGTCATGATCCCAGGGTCCTGGGATCGAGCCCCACATCAGGCTCTCTGCTCTGCAGGGAGCCTGCTTCCCCCTCTCTCTCTCTGCCTGCCTCTCTGCCTACTGTGATCTCTGTCAAATAAATAAATAAAATCTTTAGAAATCAACAACAACAACAACAAAAACAAAGCTGCCTCAGATCTGACTATGGCCAAGTGACCCCCAAGGCAAGGCAGATTCTTGGGGTCTGTCTAGCTGGCTGTGCCCTTACCTGGTTCAATACAAGTTTCAAGGGCCATTCTAGAGAGTGATCTTTGGGGAGGCTTGCCTCACACTTCTGTTTCACCGCTGATTCAGGAAATGTGACTGTACTGGTCACTTTTGTAGTCTGGCAGGTGACGGGTGCTTTAAAAGACGTACTGCGGGCACCTGGGTGGCTCAGTGGATTAAGCCGCTGCCTTCAGCTCAGGTCATGATCTCAGGGTCCTGGGATCAAGTCCCGCATCGGGCTCTCTGCTCAGCAGGGAGCCTGCTTCCCTCTCTCTCTCTCTCTCTGTCTACTTGTGATCTCTATCTGTCAAATAAATAAATAAAACCTTTAAAAAAAAATAAAAGACATACTGTAATCACACAAAAGTGTATTACAAAAAAATGGGAGAAAATATTTCCAAGTCCTATATCTGATAAGGACTTGATTCCAGTATCTATAACGGACTCTTATAACAATGAAAAGACAACCGAATTCTAAAAGGGCAGAGGTCCTGAACAGCCATTTCTCCAAAGAAGATACACAGATGACCAGTAAACATAGGAAGAGATGTCCAACACCAGGGTAACGCAAACCAAAACCAGAGTGAACACACTTCATGCGGACTAGCGCGCTGTAATCAAACCAATACCATGTGCTGACGGCGATATAGAGAAACTGAGACCCTCACACACTGCAGGTGGGGAACTGGGGTGCAGACCTGATAGAGAAAGCCTGGCAGCTCCCCAGAAACGGCTACACATAATGTTACCATATGGCCTAGCCACCGCACTCCTAGTATTTACCAAGGGAAATAAAAGTGCGTGTTCACAGAAAAACTTTTTTTTAAAGATTTAAAAAAAAAATTTATTTACTTGAGAGAGCAAGAGCAAGGAGAAGCAGCAGATGAAGAGGGAGAAGCAGACTCCTCACCGAGCAGGGAGCCTAATGTGGGGCTCCATCCCAGGACCCTGGGATCATGACCTGAGCTGAAGGCGGACGCTTAACCGACTGAGCCACCCAGGCGCCCCGTTCACAGAAAAGCTTGTCACACGTTCACAGCAGCACTATTCACAAGAGCCCCGAAATGAAAACAATCAAATATCCACTGGATGGATGGATAAGCCAAAGCAGTCTATCCACACAGTGGACTGTAACTTGGTCGTGGAAAGGATAAAGTCCTGACACAATGAACCTTGAAGATGTACGAGTGCAGAGGGAGCTCAAGGGGGCACGCGGATGGGGAATGACTGCTAGATAAGATGGGGTTTACTTCAGCTGTTGAAAATGTTCTCGTAGGAGTTGTGGTGATGGTTGCACAACTCGGTGAGTATCGTCTAATTATGGATGAACATTCTGTGTGAAATACATCTCAATAAAAACAGAATTTTTTCTCTGGAAACATTGGGTGAAATTTCAACACTGTATCGGATGGTATTAGGGAGTCATGAATTCTGTTGGGAGTGGTAATGGTATTATGGGAAGGGTTTTACAAGTCCTTATCTACTGTAGATGGAAAATGCTTTTCAGGGACATCTGCGAGGCCCAGATTCTCCACTGTGCACCATGTTTCCCTCCCCCTGTCTCACTGGGGGCCACCAGGGAACCAAATAACTTGAGTGGGAGCCGTCCCCCTCCATGGCTGAATACAGGCCAAACCCAGACAAGATGGTAAACCTTACAGGTTGCTCATGGGTGAAGAGAGAGAGTACTTCTTACATGGGGTAGCTAACTGCAAGGCTGCAAGTCAGTGGTCTGGGCGGAGGCCCTCTGGCGGAACCAGGCGTGGGCAAGGGGGACCGGGAGGATCCTACCTCTGAAGAGCTGTGTACACTGGCACGTGCGGCTGGACCTGTTCCAGCCCTCAGATTCTGCTCGCCGCGAGTCGCACCTCACCCGCCGAGGAGAACTGGATTGGGAGAGGCGAGGTAGCATCAGGGCTCGAAAATGTTTTGGAATGAGTGATATTCATAATGGTAATTTTGTCACATTTATTGAAGGACCACAGTTGAACAGACAGCCAAAGACTTTACGATTCAGCAGTTATTTTGTTCAGAAGAGAGAAAACACATACAGGTTCTTTGACACATACCAAACAAAACTTTCATTTAAGGGAGAGTTCCTATCCCAACTCTTATAAATAAGAAGAGTAGAAATCTAGGTTTGTTTGCTTTTAGGAGAGAGCTCGGACTAACCAAGTTGATTCAACAGACAGAACAGACAGGTGTGGTTGGCGAAGTCTGGCCTCCCAAATATGTCCACATCCTAATCCCTGGAAACCATGAATGTTACTGTCTATGGCAACCAGGATTGTGCAGATGTGACTGAGAATCTTGAGACAGGAGGATTCTCTTGGATTATCTGAGTGGGCCCAATAAAATCATGACGGCCCTTTATATTACACAGGGGGCCAGAGGGTAGGAGTCAGAGGACAAGGTGATGCGACAGAGGATGGAGGCATGTACTCTGAAGATGGAGGAAGCAGCCACTAGGAGCTGAGAAAGGCAACAAAACAGATTTCTCCCCTCAGAAACCTTAATTTTGGTTCTGTGGAATGGATTTTGGACTTCCGACCTTTGGAACTCTAATAAGAGATTAGGTTTGTGTTGTTTGAAGCCACTAAGTTTGTGATCACATTAGAGAGCCAATGGGAAACTGACACAGATGTCGCCATGATTAGGAGGGTCCTGTGACAGCAAAACTGTCCTGGAAAAAGATGGATGAGGTGGAAGCAAATAAGCAATCAGGAGGCTCTAACCGGTGAGAGGTGACAGACGGGGGTGAGGTAAGGTGCAGGCATAGTAATACAGACAAGCTCCTCTAACACCTAATACAATACGGTTGCTGGGAGGGGGACTGTGATGTAATCTAAAAGGCCACAGAGCTTCCATTCAGTCTCTCACTGCCCAAAAGGTAAGAAGCTTTGTCAACTGCATTCAACACTGTCACCAGGACCTCCGATTCAGGCAGGACCAACCCCTGTCCAAACACCTACTTCCCTTGGCTTCCTTTAGACTTCATCTAAAAGCTAAGACGTTGGAAAAATACAGTTCTTGTCCTTGAAGAGCTTTTACCGTGAGCAGCATAGCTTCCCAACCTTGTCATCACTGACACTTTGGACTAGGCGACTCTGCTGTGGGGCTGTCCTGTGGACTGTAGGATGTTTAGCTCCATCCCTGGTCTCTACCCACGAGCAGCCAGCAGCATTTGCACACATGGCCAAATGTCCGCCCCCCAGGGGGAGGGGGGCAAATCTGCTCCCAGGTTGAGCCCCACTGGTGCGCGCAGTGAAGCAGAGAGGGACACAATGAAGTCGGCCTGGAACCAGTCAGAGAGGGTTTTGCTGAGTAGGATGCTCCTGTGAGAAGGGACAGGGAGGAAGCAGTGGGGGTGGCAGGTCCTAAATTCAAAGGGAGCAGCATGTTGCAGAACCATGGTGGGTGAGGGGAAGACACAGCCCAGAGGTGACCGGCAGCAACTGGAGGATCCTGCTGTTTTAGCAAGAATGCCACATACCCGTGTCCTGCTGGAGGCGGTGCACCCATCCACCGGGGTCTTCTCTGAACTCAGAGGTCCGCTGGCTTGCTCTGGGTGACTGAGAACTATACCGACTGGGTTTGGATTCTTAGTTGAGAGAATGATGGGATGGATTCGATCAACTCTCTGGCCTTGTTCCAGAACTTTTATATTTTATACAAATATATTTTGTGTTTTTTAAGAAAATTCACTGAGATATAATCTATATATCATAAAATTAACCCATTTCAATGAGTTTTAGTAAATGTACTGAGATAATCCACTTTTATAACACTCCATCCCCCAATCATCTTGTTATTCTTAAGGCTGCCGGCCTGAGTAAGGAAGGAGGTTAGTAAGGGTCCCTTTGGCATGTCCTTAGCAGTCTCCACACGCTACACGCTTCTTCCCCATTGCAGCTTTCCCCTGTTGCCTGGGCGGGGGCTGTAGCAGCTGAGATTTCTTCCTAAATCAAAGGTGTTTTCATATAAATAATTCCCTCAACATGTGTGAACTGCATGTATATGTGTGTGTGTGTGTGTGTAAAAGCACTATTTACTTGGGAATCCTCTCCTCATACAAACATGTTCAAACTCTCACTTCATGTGTCCTTTGCTATGACCAGCCAGAAACTAGAGTAAGAATATTAGGGGAGTTATATTCCAATGACCTTCTGTCTTGAAATTCTAGTGGCTCACTGATCTTTATTAAAGAAGTGTGTGTATGATCAAGATTGTCTGGTATGACAGCAAGTACATTAAATATATAAGTAATTTACCCTTGGACACGTTTAGAGGATAAATAAAGGGGCAGGAGACCCCGCAGGATCGGCGGGATTGTCTTGGCAGTTACTCCCTGCTCTCCAGCAGAAACCCCGGTTCTGTCTGACTCAACACCCAGAGCCGCCATCTCTTCACTCGGTCACCAACAGGGTCACATCCCCCCTGGTGTCTTCTGAGACACCTCAGCAGCCAAACGTGCACCGGCATTCCTCAGGGACTTCTTGCTTTCCTTGTAAGTCACACAGTCAGTCTGTGGTTTACATGCAAGTGAGGGGAAAGAGAAACACAGACACCTTCCTTCTGAACCGAGTGCGCAAAGCCCCGCTATCAGTCCCCGTGGTGGAGTCTGTGGTGCTGGTGGAGGTTTGAACTCTGGCGAAAGCTTTTCCCACACTGGCTGCACTGGTACGGCTTCTCCCCGGTGTGGATCCTCTGGTGCAGCTTCAGGGTGGACTGGCGCCCAAAGCAGTTCCCACACTCTCCACACGTGTAGGGCCTCTCCCCTGTGTGTACACGCTTGTGTCTTTTGAGCTCCGAATTCCACGTGAAGCTTTTCCCACAGTCATCACATTTGTAAGGCTTCTTTGCTGAGCGGGTCGGCTGGTGACCAAGACGTTGCAAACGACTGCTCAGGCTCCTTTTGCTTCCTTTGCTTTTCTTCAGCTCTCGCAGCGGGTGGCTTTTCAGGGGGCTGCTGATGTATTCCAGTTCCCTGCAATGTCTCTGATAGTGAGTGAACGGCTTCTGAGCATTTGGGGGGCTGACTTGCCTCCGGGACAACCGGGGTTCACTCATACTTGCCCCTCTCGGCTCAGGACTCTGCAGACCATTCCCTTTGGATCTGCCAGGGGAAACTGCACATGGCTTTCCTCCTTTAGCCCCCTCTGGCTGTGGATTTTCCTTGTTGTCACTTTTCATTCTGGGGGCCTCTATAATTAGAAAGAATATGTTTCATTTCCTGGGCTTTGAAGAAAGAAGCTCAGCAAATGAGCTAAGAAGTATTCTCAAAGCGTGGTCCTCCACTGGCAACTGGCATTCGATTCATCTGGGGCACCTGTTACACAAGCAGGCTGTTCCTGTGTCCCCAGGGCTGCTGAGTCAGAATCTCTGGGGGGAGGGGAGCTGGAAATCTACATGGCTAACAGGCTCCTGGGAGGACTGTAATTTATATTCATGTTAGGAACCAAGTTCTCCAGTCCCATCTCTCCTTCCTACCTTTAAGGAAAGGTCAGGGAAGGAAGAAACATAGAAAAGCAAACCCATCAGACCTGAGTGGCAATAAACAAACGAAAAGGAGAGAGTTGGGGCGCCTGGGTGGCTCAGTGGGTTAAAGCCTCTGCCTTCAGCTCCAGTCATGATCCCAGCGTCCTGGGATCGAGCCCCAAATCGGGCCGTCTGCTCAGCAGGGAGCTGCTTCCCCCTCTCTCTCTCTGCCTGCCTCTCTGCCTACCTGTGATCTCTGTTTGTCAAATAAATAAATAAAATCTTTTAAAAAAAAGAAAAGGAGAGAGTTGAACTGTTGAACTTTCAACACTGCCAATCTACTCACTCACATGGACACGAAATGATTACAACTGTCACTTCAAATAATGGGAAATTCAGCAAATTCGGTGTGTTCTTTCATTATAAACATGATGGCATTAGGGTTACAAACTATAAAATGGGCTAGACATGTATCCTAATTTCAGAAACTCTGCAATTTCTGACCATGAGCGCTGAGGATCAGGACGGAACCATGCTGGAATGTCTGTGGGCAAGTTGGAGGCTCTAGAACTGTGTTACCCCACAGGACTGCTGCCAGGTGAGAAGTGTGTGTGTACATGAGCGTGTGTATATACTATTCAATATGGCAGCCACCAGCCACATGGGGCTACTGAGTCCTTGAAATGGGGCTACTATGATGGAGAAAACAGAATTTTAAATTTTATCTAATTTCAGTTAATTTTAATTCAAATTTAAATAAGCAGCCTATACCTTTATGGTCAACTGCTTTTTGACAAGGTTGTCAAGGCAATTCAATGGAGAGAGTAGGGTTTTCAATATAGGGCGCTGGGCCAACTGGATTTCCACATGCGGAAGAGTGAGGATGGAGCCCTGCCTCACAACACGTACTCAAAATAACTCAGAATGGATCAAAGACATAAACAGAAGGGCTAAACTAATGTCTCTATGAACAAAACATAGGTATAAATCTTTGTGATTTCGGATTAGGCAAAGGTAATTTACATATGTCACCAAAACACAAGCCAAATAGAGAAAAGAGATAAATTGTACTTGATCAAAATTAGAAACATTTGTGCTTCAAAGGACACTATCAAGGAAGTGAAAATACAACCCACAGTGGGAGAAAATACTTGCAAATTATATATAGAGGCCGAGTATACAGGATATAAAAAGAACTCTTACAACAAAAGATTAATCCAAATTAGAGACAGGCAAAGGATCTGAACAGATATTTCTCCAAAGAAGATATACAACTGACCAATAAGCACATGAAGAGATGTTCAACATTATTCACCATCAGGGAAATAAAACCTCCGTTGGCACCACTTCACACCTAATGCAACTGTTGTAACCAAAACACCGAAAAGTGCTGACAGGGATGTGGAGACATTAGAATCCTCACGGGAACTGCTGGTGGAAATGTAAAATGGCACAGCCGCTTTGGAAAATAGTCGGTGTTTCCTCAAAAGGTTGAACAGAGAGCTACTGTCTGACCCAGCAATTCCACTCCTAGATATGTGGCCAAGAGAAATGAAAACATATGTCCACACAAAAACTTGCAAACAAATGTTCACAGAAGCGCTATTCATAACAGCCAAAAAGTGGAAACACTCCAAATGACCACCTGATGAATAAACAAAACGTCCACGTGATGAAGTATCAGCCGTAAAAAGGAACAAAGGAGGGACACGTGTGATAACACGGGTGAAGCCAAAAACCTTCTCAGTGAAAGAAGCCAGTCACAAAAAAGCACAACATATGTGATTCTGAAATATTCACAATAGGCAAATCCGGAGACAAAGCAGATGGTTGCTGCCAGGGGCCGGAGAGGGGGCACTAGAGAGTGACTGCCAGGGAGTCTGGGTTTCTTTCTGAGGTCATGAACATTTTCAAGAATTAGACAAATAGGGATGGTCACACAAGCGTGTTAAGTACTAAACACCACTGAATTGTATACTTCAAAAGGTGATTCTTACAGTACATGAAATATATCTCTATAAATAAAATTTAAATAGCCATGTGTGGACAGTGGCAACTTACTGGGCAGTGCAGCTCTGAAGGAAGGCACTACTGGATCTTAGGGTAGAGACTCTACCTTCGGGGATCGAATAAACAATGGGGCCTACACACACACTGAGCTGCCTAGGATGAGGCAGAAGGGAGTGTGCGTGCTCAGGACCACGAAACCCAGAGGTTATGGGGCAGGACCGGAGCCAGGGTCACAGTGCTTTTCTGCTGGATGCCCCAGGTCTTCTCCACTCCTAAGTTCAGAGAATAACCAAACCTAAGTGTTTCACTGAATGTAGGAAATCAAGGTGCTCCAGCCTTCTGGTAATATTCTCTAACCTGCTGACCATCCCCTCTACGCATATCACTAAGACTGGCCAGAGTGTCTCTGTTATTCAATCTTAGAGATCACAGGACTGAGTACAGCAGGGCCACCAACGACTGGTACTGTGCCACAGACGGATAGGGCAATAGACACAGGGGGTGAAGTGCAGATACTGTCACAGGAGAAGGAAGAGGCAGAAAATAATACGGAGCGGCACTCTTCCTCTAACATATAGCATTCTTTAGGCCCCTTCTCAACATGGGACGATTTTAAGCAATGAAACTCAGCCACAGTTTGGAAGGTAGTTCATCAGTGGTCATATGTGGATCTGTCACTACAAGAAGCTCCGAAAGGGACAGAGTAGATAATCCCATTACGCACTGACATTGAGTCATTAACAGAAAATGATAAAACTGTACTTCATACACACCTATCACTACCATGCTAGTCAATGAAATCTGTTGGGAAATAAAGATCTAGTGTTACACAAAACATTAAAAAACCTGACATGCAGTCTATGGTGTCTCAGAACCACAGGATGTTCTGACGGAGGTAAAGATTAGAGAGGGAGAGAAGAGGCACAGAGTGTTTACCTGGGCTGGCCAATCTGGGGCTTGCTTCCTGGAGGAGCAGGGATTTGTCCCAAGGATGAGTGCTCAGCTGGTCTTGAGATTCTGCCTGGGAAGGCTCCTCCAAAGAGTTTTCCCTGGGACAGCTTCTAGGAGTTTGCAGTTGAAAGTCTGGGAGTTCCTGTTCTCCAAGCTGAGACCCAGTCTTCTCCAAGAGCACCTTCTGCCCCTGCATACAAACGGCCACCTAGAAAAAAGCCCCATGCATCAGAGTGCAGCTTGAGGACTGGGGGCAGCCTGACCTCTTCCTGCTCTGCAAGGATCCTTTCCTTTACCCTGGGGTATACCGACAGCAGTCCAGAGGCCAACTGTGAGAGACGATGAAAACTCTCAAAGGTAGCAAAGGGAAGGACATGCAGAATGATTAGTGAGATTAATCCTAATCCACGGAGGCTTCAAGTCAGCCAAGACTTCCTAAGTGGGTGACCCTAAACAGGGTCTTTCACAGGGCTTCAAGCTCATCAGAGAGAAGGCACAGATAACAGGGTCAGTCATGACATCGGCCTAGGAGAGTCTCACCCTATGTCCACCCCGGCATCCTGTGTCTCACCGTATGTCACCCACCCAGCAGATTCTATCAGAAAAAGGTCCCACTGGATCGGGAAGCATTTGATGAGACCATTAATAATAAAACCCATACTTAATAAACTGTTCTGCCCAAGGCTTCCCTGATAAGGAGATCCCAGTAGTAGTATGGCTAGAAGACTGCCCGCTGTGTTTCCTGACAGCCTCCATTCCTCAAAGCATATGGTTGTTGGCTTCCTGCCTAAGCCCTGAATGGGGTCTAAATTGGGAGACTGGAAAAAAATACTGGCCAAATGAGCTGCAACTTCCTGATCTGCAGGGAAGACACATCACTGAAGCCAGGTCCACCATGAAGGTCCCCCCAAATCAAATTCCTACCCAACAAGATGACCCTGCCTGCTAAGAATCCTGATAGTAGGAAAACTTCAGGAGGAATGGGTGTGGGGTGATGTGTAGGGACAAATGCAAGGAACTTACTTGATCCTCTACTTTCTTACTGGAGTACTAGTGCCTAGATTTTCTAAAAACCTATTAACATCCCCCAAGGGGGTTCCCAAATAGAGGCCAGAAGCAACATTTGCAGTCATCGGGTCCATTTCTGGACTCTGACTAAACAGGGAGGGATGCAGAGACCAGATACCATCCAGATGAGAAAGAAATCCTGGCGACCACGAAAGAGGGCCCTCCTTACCCACTGCTTTGGTCTCTTGGCAGCTCTTTGAAAATCTTCCACCAGGGTCACAATCTCCTTGCTGCTCACTGGACATCGATGCCTGATCCGGGCCTGGATCTCTGGAGGCAGGATGTTCAGGAACTGCTCCAGCACGAGGAGCTCCAAAATCTGTTCCTTGGTGTGCAGCTCGGGCTGCAGCCACTGACGGCAGAGCTGCTGGAGCCGGGAAAGGGCCTCTTGGGGTCCAGACACCTCTTGATAACAAAACCGTCGAAAGCTCTGGCGGGAGAGCTCAGGATCGGGGCGGTCTTTTTGCAGAGAGGGTCCCCGTTTGTCTTCCAGTTTTGTTATTATGTGTCTCTCTGGCTTGGAGGAAGCCTGAATGTGGGACTGCGAGCTCAAAGTTATCTCCATCTTAGCCGCCATCTTGGGGCTCGGGAGACTGGCTCTCTCCTCCGAAGCAGCTCAAGCCTTCGGGCTCATGGCTCTGCACAAGTCTCTCTCAACGTCAGCAAGATGTGGGGGAGGGCGGGGCACACACAGGCCCCAAGCTCCCGAGGACAACACAGGGACTGACGGTGGGGAGAGTCTGACCCTCTGGCAGTTTCCTCAACTGTCTCGAAATGGAGGAAACTCATAACGTCCTGAAAGGAACGGGGGGGGGGGAACCCTGCTTTTATTTCACCGATAAACACAAGGTCTCAGAGGAATTGCGCAGCGTGATCCAACTGGCGGTCGGGAAACCCCAGGAAAAGTTCGAGTTGTCACACAGGTGGCCTGCGCCACCTCCCCGGCACCCTGGCGGCGCCGACCTCGAGCACCTAGCCGGGAGCTGCGGGGCAGGAGGCACCGCACGGAGGGCGCGGAAGCCCCCCGCTCGCAGCAGGGCTGGCGGAGCGCGGCGGTCGCTAGCTCGCGACGCCCGGCAGGCCCGCCGGCTCCGGCCTCCGAGGGCGCCCCGGCGGCCCCCCAGCTGGGCGAAGCTGCGGCTCTCGGGCGCGCGGGTCAACTTCGCGGCTGTGTGAGAGCCCGGCAGGGTGGCGCCTGAGGCGGCAGTGTCGCCGGCGACCTTGCACCCCGCACCCACCTGCCGCGGACTCACCTCTCTGGGGACCTAGGACCCGGAAACCAGGAGCCAGGGCTGGGGGCGGAGCCGAGGCCGCTCGTCGCGGACACTCCCACTGGCTGAGGGGAGAATGACGCAGGGAAATACGGCACTGGAGGGTCCGCCCCCTCTCCCGGGGAATTGGCTCCCAGAGGGCAGTCTCTCTCGTCTATTTGCTGCAGTTTGTCGATGCTGGCGAGGGACGGCGACCGGCCTTTCGCAGTGCACGCTGGGAGCTGTAGTCCAATGGCGCCACTCGCGAGCATGCGCAGCGGGTGGGTTACCGCCCGGAGTCGGGGCGTTGTCCAGGCGCTGACTTCCGGATCCGCCGCCGAGCGAGTCTGTAAGTACTCCGCTTCCTCGCCGCTGCGGGGTGGAAGCTGGGTCGGACGCCTTCGTTTCAGGACAGTGGGCACAGGCGCGGACGCCCCCGCGCACGCCCCGCCCCGAGCCGGCCACCCCGGACTCCCGGCGGGCCGTGAACCCGCGGGTGCTCCCTCTCGCCCCTCCCAGCTCCTGACCCTCGCGCCCGGCGAACTGGCAAGACTCAGGGCATCTCCGCCGAGCGAGACGTGAACCAGTCCGGCTCCTACCCTTGCCCTGCTTTCCGCCGAGCACCTGGGTCTTCGCCAGAGTGAAACACAAGAGCAGCATTCTCAGACGAACTATGGACGGGGTGTTAGGGGTCAAGAGGAGCACGAGCTCCGTCATCCGCCTGAAACTAGGGTAGCATTTACTAAATTATTCTGCATCCGGACAAGGTGCAGAATATGGAAAATGTGCGGCATGGCATACATCTTTGAGGCCGGGGCCCTGCGTGCTGTGACGCTCCTGTTTTGTTATAAAGGACTACTACCAGGAATGCCTTCCATTTCCCTGTCAGTAGTCTCTTGGCTGCATTATATGTAAAGAGATTGTAAGTGAAGGCAGTTCAAGATCTTTGGAAGAAGAGCAACCGGAATCCAGTTTTTTAAGGTTTTTGTTGTTGTTTTTAACTCCTGTGATCAGGCTCACCCCTTTGGTGCAGGAGTGGTTTTATACTGAGACACACAATGACAGATCGCTCCAGTCTTACCTCTTCCCAATACAGCAATTCCTAGGAAATTTGGAAAACCTCAGAGACTTTTGACAGGCTCAGTTTCTGTCAGATGCCTGACGTAAACTCCTGGGGTGGGAGGGAGGGGTACTGTAAGGAATAGCCCCGTGACACCAGCTGGAATTTAGGACTCAGTTACAAAGGAAGAAGATGCAGATCCGAACTAGGAAGTAGTACTGGAAAATGAAAGCATACCGCAAGCCAGTCGTGTCTCATCCACACTGTGTGTGTGGCTGTGGTGGTAGTAGAGACGAGAGTGTGAACGATGAAGAGGTTAATCCAGAGGCACCTTATGAGAAGGTGGCAATTTGGAAGGTGACTCCTGGCTTCCTGAGGGAATGGAGGGCAGGGACCAAGATCCAGGCATACGGGGGACACAAGAAAGAACAGCTGGGCTACATGGGAAAGTAGCTTGGGGAATTCATGAGCAAACACCACTGGCCTGTGGAGAAAACTGTTTTGATAATTTTAGAGCTTCAGATTCTCAGATTGTAGAGGGAGCAAAGGAAAAGGGCAGAAAGTACATCACGGGAAGCAGAGGGAAGGACTATGAGATCACTTTATGCTGTCTTTTTCCATTTCCTGCAACTCCCCTTCCAAGTCGCTGAGTCATTTTTCAGCTGTGATTCTGGACCACTAAGGTATTCTCTGATTTCTGATTCCAGGAAGACTTTCGCCAGTGTCCAGGAGAATGGTTTTCCAGTGATATGAAAAGAAATGGAATCTGATCTCCAGGGTAGTAATGGCTGCCAGTCAGCCAGGCTGATGACAGAAATCATGGCTGCAACAAGGAGTCCCCAGGCATACCCATCCCAAGCAAGGACTGCTACCAGGGACAGAAATCAGGCCTTCCCAGCACCAGCCCTGACTCAGAAGCCTCCCACCAACGCTTCAGGCAGTTCTGCTGCCAAGAGGTAGCCAGCCCCCACGAAGCCTTTAGCAAGCTCTGGGAACTCTGCTGTCAGTGGCTAAGGCCTAAGACACACCCAAAAGAGCAGATGTTGGAGCTCTTGGATTTGGAGCAGTTTCCAACCATCTTGCCGGAGGAGATCCAGACCTGGGTGAGGGAGCAACATCCAGAAAATGGTGAGGAAACTGAGGCTCTGGTTGAGGATGTACAGAGCGCATCTGGCCAGCAGGTGAGGACAGGCATTCAGGAACTGCTGAGTTTCGTTACGAAGAACTGAGCGAGAAGCATAGGAATCTGCTTAGTGGAGAGGAGCTTGAGCTGAGAAACACACAGTAGCGCTCTGTCCGCCACCAGAAACCACGAGCTGGCTTGGGGTGGTCCCTACCCTTCGTCTTTGGGGAGAATTTCTCGTTTGGTGCAATAACGTAGACATGGATATATTCAGTTTATGTTTAAGGTCCCTAATACAAATGTAAAACCTCAGAATACTTTCCAACAGAAGGCCAGGGAAAGGACAACTATCCCTCACCCTCGGAGTTGGTGAGTTAAAATCCAGTGTCTCTTGCTGAAAGTCTCCTTGAGGGCAGATGCCATGTGTTATTCACTAAATAAGGTTGCATTAGAGCTGCTCCTGCTGCCAGGATTAAGGGGTCGGTATGGAATAGTGATGAGTTTCATAAAGTATGCACTTGTCCACTTAGGGACTAGGTCGGACATGTGGTCAGTGTAACAATCTTGTACATTTTGGGAGAAGGGAGCTGTGAGAGGCACAGGAGAAGAAAAGGAACTTGGCTTTGGTTGTAGGAGTTTGTGGGAAGAAGGCAACTGAGATCCCAATCCCAAGTCTGGGAGAGGCACAGAGTAAAGGAGGAGTGTGGGCCAGAGGGACGCTGTAGGCTGAGCCCCTCTGCAGTCAACAGGAAGCAGCTCGCTGTTACATGCTCGCTGTAGAGCTACAGCTTGCTGCAGAGACTACATGCCTGGAACGGGAGATGCCCGTGTCCCCAGTGAGGAGGCAGACGTATCCTCGGGCTGCGGGAGGAAGAGCGGTTGTTGACATAATGTGGAGAAGGCAGACCGTATGGTGGGGACATCAGGGTCCAGGCTGAGGAAGTTCCTGAAGGATCCAGGGCATCGGGACAATTATTAACCGCTAGGAGGGAGCAGAGAAGGCCAAGCAGTAGCACATGGACAGAGTTAGAGACTGGGTTGGTGACCAGCGGGAGCCGCTACATCTGATAGTCCTCCTGCTCCTGGCTCCCTTGGCCTCTCTCTGTGGGGCCGGTCTCTCCCTCGTGGCCACCACCATTTCAGAGCCAAGCTCGTCACAGGAGTGAGATGGTACAGGAATGTCAGGGTTAAAAGAGTTACCTGAAACCTGTCTGGGATGGGACGGGCAGAGCAGGAAGCGGAGGGGAGAGGGAGCAGAGCAGGTTGGTAGCATGCGTCAGGACGCCGGCCGCCTCTGCCTACCACCTCTCGCTCACTAAGGGCCAGTTAGAAGCTTGGGACATAACGGACGCAGGTGGCTCTGAAAGACGCAGGTGGCTCTGAGTGCCTGCCACGTGCCCCATACTGGGGATTTCACAGTGAATGTGACAGGCATTGTCCCTGGCCTACAGGAGCCACACTCCATGGGGAAGTGGACGACAGGTGAAGGAAGAAAGCTACTTTGGTAAGTGCTCGGCAGGAATGAGCAGCTGACGTGCTGGACAGGGACCACGGGGTGGACAGGAAGTGGACATGGCCTGTTGGAGAGGACACAGGAACTGAGCTGGGAGGGAGGCACTGTCTGTGTCAGCAGCTTCTGGTGGGCGAGGGTGTGGCCCATTTGGCGGAGCAGCGAGGGGTTGCCGTGAGGTCCAGGAGGAGAGGAGGATGGGAGGTGTGAGGGCTGGACAGGGTATCGTGCGGCTTATGCTTTACAAGCCCTGCTGGGTTGTGACAAGGCGGAGGGTGATGACAGGGTCTGGCAACCAAGGTCCGAGTCCTGGAGCAGCCTGTGAGCTGCACACGTTAGTGGCTGATGTGACAGCTCTCTTTTATGCCAGGGGAGCTGAGCAGACGTGGGGAAGCCCGGACATGGGGAGAGAGGCACTTCCCACGCGAGGCTGCTGTGCTCCCCTGCCGCAGATGCGTGCCCGCCCAGCACTCGGCCACCTCACCTCTGTCTGGTGCTTGCAGCTCCTGATCTTAATCACTAGAGACCAGATGAGTGAGACCAAATTCTGTTTTTTGTTGTTGTTGTTTTTTAATCACAGAGGTCTTAGACTATTTCTTTTCTGCCTCCTAGGTCTCACATGGTTTCCTAATGCCACTTGTAGAGGTTTTATAGTCCCTTATGCAAGAATTTCTAGTGACAGATGATGGGGTCTGTTCTCAGGTCCCAGATTCTGGGAAGGACTGGAAAGAGCTCAGTGAGGAGACAGGCCTGTTGGGAGTGCCTAGAAAGTCACTGAGATCCCACCTGAAACGGGGGATTGATACAGAGGAAAGCACTTTGAAGGGGTCACAGAGCTCACAACCCAGAGCTGGGGAACAGTCAGAAGGTATGCCAAAGTCTCTGCCCTCACCTGGGGCTGAGGAGGAATGCAGTTCTGAGCTTGAGTAGGCTGCAGGGTTCTAGATTAAATGCTTTTGAAATAACCCAGAAAACAATATTGCAAATGTTACTCAATGGTAACTGCACAGAGGGTGGAGACTTCTTACATGTAGCCCTAATTCTCCTTCACTACAACTGAATTCTGTTACTTCTAAACCAGGTACATTCACATCCGCAAGCTTGCCCTCACCTGCACACCAGCTCTTCCTGGACTTGAGACAAACCCTTCTCATGCAGCTTTTTTTTTCAACACAGGAAGAGAGAGGAGGGCAAAAATTGTTGATTTTAATTGTTAATTGTTGACATTATATTTGCTGTACTGTTCTCCTTTAAGCAGATGAAACAATTAGTATATCGTTATTTCATTAGAATCCTTGGGAATGTCCCTGCCGTCCGGTGTGTGGTTGCTGAGGCTGTGGGGTTGAATGTGAAGGGACAGGACTCACCGTGCGCCCAGGCCTGCTCCTGCAGCTCCCCCTGGCTTTGGGCTCAGATTCCTCATACTGGAAACTCCTCTGATCAGACTTGTGTGTGTTCCCTGAAGTTCTGTTATTAGGTCCACAGAATGAACCACTTCCATACTAAGATTCCTGCGGATGGATTTCTGGGACAGTGTATATTATGCTGGCGTGAGAAAAATGAAAGGCCTGAGTTACTGTGGTATTTTTAGGAAGACAAGGGTCATCTCTGGGTGGTGGGGCTTAAAGCTTCCCCCACCCCCCATGAAACATGTTTTTTCTGTAATGTGTATATACGGCTTTAGAATGAAGCAATTTTTCTTTCCTTTCTTTCTTTCTTTCTTTTTTTTTTTAAATAAATGGCTATTATGCCAACAATCTTGGCCCTACAGAGAGGGCCCTCTGCAGGGGCATCACTCAGAAGAATGACAGAGATCACACTCTGGGTAAGGATGCACATTCCCTCAGGGACAGACTGTCTCTGTTCCTCTCTCTCTCAAGACACACAGACTGGAAGACCCGAGAACGGATGAAACAGACAGCAGCAGCTGAGACTGCTGGGTGAGGGAAGGAGAAACCGGGAGAGTCTGAAAGCAGGCACGACACACAAACTGCAAAAAAGGGAAAGCAAGACACCAGAGGATCAGGACGGGGCGGCCAGCACGTGTGACAACGAGTGGGACCGAGGGAGGGGTGAGACATGGAAAGCAGTGGGGACAGAGTGTGGCATGTGGAGCATGGGGCTGGGGGACAGCCCGGGAGACGAGGCCCATGGGAAGAGCAGAAAGGTGCGAACGCACGTGCGCACACACAGCCAGAGCCGTCCTCAGGGGCGGCGGGCACTGAGTGGTGCTGGTGGGCTTGTGTGCCCAGGCCTTCAGGGGGCAGCGGGCCCTTCAGAAGGTCAGACCCTTAGAGCCATACACCCAGGGAGGCCCCCAAGCGAGGACATAGGCAGCTCTCAGGACAAAGAAGTGGGATTCGGGATAAAGAAGAGAAGGGCAGCTCTGGTAAATACCCCACAGCCCCTCCCCATCAGAGGATGCCCTTCCCGCTAGGTGTGTGAGGAAGGAAGCCCACAGTGGGGTAGCTTCCTGGGCATGGCCACACGCAGCCGCGGCAGAGCTGGACAAACTGGCACGTAGCTTCCTGAGTGGCTACCTCTGTCGTGCGGTGTGCAGGCCCCTGTGGTCTCACAGTGTGTCCCTTGTCCCCTGGCAGCAGGTGTGCCCTGGGGCGACAAGGAGACCGAGACCCTCCTGGCCATCCTCTGGGACACTCAACTTCCTGATGAACTCGGTCTCGTCAGCACAGCCAGACCTACAGGGTGGCGGCAGGACGTCTCTGGGAGCAGGGCGTTCTGTGGTCCCCAGAGCTGTCCTGTGCCGAGTTCAGCAGCCTGCGGTGGAGGTGCTGGGAGGTGGGGGCGGGCCGTGTGCCGGAGCCTTGTGTCCTTCATGAGGCAGTGGGTGCTCGGTCAAGTTCCTGGGCCTCTGCACCCAAGGTGGCGTGCTGTGCTGTTCCTGGCCACGAGGGAAGGGCTGTGGAGTCGGGAGAGCTGAGTCAGCAGAACAGGAAGCACATAGCGATCGGAGAAGGGGCCTGGGCGGACGGCGTGGCCAGGGATGAAGGGGACTTCCAGGAAACTGGCCGGGAAGGTAGGAGATGGGACCTGCTGGTCTTGTTCCCACACAGAATGGGTAGGACTCTTGGCTCTGACAGCCAGGGGACAGGGAAGTCCCCCCAGAGGCTGTCACCCCGCCATCAAGAGGGCGCTGCCTCGGCTGCTGCGAGCCCACAGCCCCGACGGATGGCCCGGTACGAGCCAGAGAGGCTGGTGCTAAGCGTTGCAGCTTTTCCCTGTCCCCTCTGCAGCCCAGGTCCGCCTCCGCCGGCCTCTCTCACGGAGCACATGGCGTTACAGCTCCAGTCCTTGGCTTCCTCAGACCACTGTGGGCCTCCAGCCCGGACTCTCTCCCCTTCCCTCCTGCTCCAGCAACGCCCTCCTGTCCTGACCCCGGTGTGTGTTGGCCGCGTCCCCGCAGCACGCTTTCCCCTCGTTTCCGCCGAGCTCAGGGAAGCCTGTTGCTACTCAGCTGCCGGCGACGAGGCCGTTGACAGTGGAGGGGAGACCTGGGGACAGACTGGCACAAACAGAACTGGCCTCTTGGCCTCAGATGGGTCACCGTGTCTGAACATCCAGAAAGAGACAGTATAGGGGCACCGGGGTGGCTCAGTCAGTTAAGCATGTGCCTCGGCTCCTGTCGTGATCCTGGGGTCCTAAGATGGAGCCCCGCATCAGGATCCCTGCTCAACGGGGATGTACTTCTCCCTCTCCCCCTGCTTGCTGCTCTGCCTACTTGTGCACACACTGTCTCTGTGTCAAATACATAAAATCTATGGGATGCCTGGGTGGCTCAGTTGGTTGGACGACTGCCTTCGGCTCAGGTCATGATCCCGGAGTCCCGGGATCGAGTCCCGCGTCGGGCTCCCAGCTCCATGGGGAGTCTGCTTCGCTCTCTGACCTTCTCCTCGCTCATGCTCTCTCTCACTGTCTCTCTCTCAAATAAATAAATAAAATCTTTAAAAAAATACATAAAATCTATTACAAACAAAGAGGAGTAGTATAGGACAGTAGATAGAATCTAGGAGTGATTTTCCCATAAGCCCAGGGTTAGGAGTTTGTAAATTCTGAAATCAGAGAATGAACTAGGCTAGTACTTAACAAAAGGCTGAATCCTGGAAGAAATTTCCATTTAGGGGATGCCTGGGTGGCTAAGCTGGTTAAGCATCTGCCTTCAGCTCAGGTCATGCTCCCAGGGTCCTGGGATTGAACCCCCATGTCAGGCTCCCTGCTCAGTGGGGAACCTATTTGTCCGACTCCCTCGCCGGTGTACGTAACTTGCTTTTTCCTTCTCATAAATAATAAGAACTTTAAAAAAAAGAAAAAAAGAAAGACAGTATAGAACAGTACATGGGATCTCCAGGTTTTTTCCTCACGACCACAGGGTTTGGACCGTGAACATAGTAAACTGGAAAATGCACTTAGGCTATTGCTTAGCACAAGGCTGACTCCCATGAAGAATTCCATTTACATATTTGTCCCTTATGGTGCTTTAACTGTGACTTTCCTCATTGTCCTGTTCTTTCTCCACAGCCCTGTGTCTTTTTGTTCCCTCAGGTCTTGAGATCAAAAACAAAACTAAAAAAGAGAATCAAAAAATGGATGACTTGGGGCAAGCAGAAGTGAGGAAGGCCATGTGGAGAAAGTCTAGGGAAAACCCTGAGCCTGGGAGAGACCAGAAGGGTGAGCCTGAGCCAGGAGGGCAACGTGGATGTTCTCCAGGGGAACAGGCGGGAGACCCCCGTCCCAGGACAGGAGGAGGCAGCTGACACCCCGGGCCAGGGAGAAGGCCTGTGCCCATCTCTGAGTGGGGGAGACGCTCTCAGGGCTCTCTGTCCACCCCAGCCAGTCCCCGAACTGGGAAAACGTCTAAGTGCCAGCAGTGTGGGAGAAGCTTTAGCCGAGGTTCCTACCTCATTCGGCACCAGAGTCCACACAGGAGAGGAGCCTCACGAGTGCGGCGAATGCGGGAAAAGCTTCAGAGAGGGCTCCAAGCTCCCTGCGCACCTAAGGACGTGCACAGTGGAGAGACCCTATGGCTGCGGGGAATGTGGGAAAAGCTTCAACCAGAGCTCCAGCCTCATTGTGCACCAGAGGACCCACACTGGGGAGAAGCCTCATCAGTGCACCGTCTGTGGGAAGAGATGCAACAACAGCTTCAGTGCTCACGGGAGAGTCCACAGCAGGCGGAGCCCCCAGCCCTGTGCGCATGTGGGAAAAGCTCCCACATCCATGCCCACCAGAAGACTCACACTGGGGAGAAGCCCTACAAGCGCTCTCAGTGTGAGAAAAGCATCCCCAAGAACCCTGTCCTCACCCCCCATCAGGGGCACACAGAGAAGACACACGCACACCCCCAAAAGGGACATAGGTTATGAGGGCATAGGAAAGCCAACACATCAGTCCCCTAGTGTGAGTCTCTCCCGAAGCATCTATCGGCTTGTGGAGGCTTCTGTGAGCGAGTCCCTGGCTAGGCAGGAGACTTACAAGCGGATCTCAAGAACCACAGCAGGGACAGGAATCCGAGTACATGTGCCCAGCTCTCTTCCTAGGCGTGCCTGTGACCCACAGTCCTGTGTCACCGTGGACTTCCACACAGGATCCACAGTCCTGCCAGGAAACAAGGGTAACCTTGTCCTGGAGAGAGAATGGGTGGCTAGAGGCCTGGGAATGGTTTCTGGGGTAGGTCAGAGAAGACCTTTTCCCTGCTCATGGGAAGCACACCTGGAAGGGAATGGCCTTGATGAATCCTAATCCAATAATGACCTCTAGGCACCTGCTCTCTGCCATGTCTACCTCAGAGTAGGTCACTGCTCTGTCCGCCAGTCACCCAGAAAATAGAGTAAAGCAGGAGGGAAAGCTTAAGTCACAGGGTACGACTACTCTAAGTGACTTAATCTCAGAGTAGGTGTGCCATCTGGGTTCCTCTTTCTAAGATTTCTCCTCTGTATCACGCCCACCCAGGTTCCTGGTTTCTTGTGTTACGTTTAATGGTTTCTATAGGTTTATAAGCATTACTATTTCTAATGAAAATAATGGTGTCTCTCCCTGTGCTCTCTTGGCTTTTGGTGCTTATTTTCTCGATTAGAGACTTTATCCTTGGGGACCTGGGTGGCTCAGGCAGGTAAGGATCTGCCTTTGGCTCAGGTCATTATCCTGGGGTCCTGGGATCAAGGCCTGTGTAGAGCTCCCTGCTCAGTGGGGAGTGTGCTTCTCCCTCTGCCTCTGCCCCCCACTTCTGCAAATGTGCTTTCTCTCTCCCTAAAATAAAGAAAATCTTATAAAAACCAAAAAACTTTATCCTGTGCATAGGCCCACAGGTTCCTGAAAGTGCCGAAGAGCCTGTGTTGGCACAGGAGGATATAGAGGGGAGCAGCAGAATTGGGTCGGAGGTGGGCTGCATGCTCACGGCGGGCGGGGGGGGGGGGGTCATCAGAGGTGTAAGGAAACGGGTGCAGGAGGAAGGACCTGCATTGAGGAGTACTAAGAAATAACCTATAACCCATTATTGTGAAGAGATATTTACCTGTGAAATTTCCACAGATTACACGTGGTCAGAGATGGGCGTCGCCTGGTTCCTGGCCTGTGCACACAAGCTGTTAGTACTTTCTTGAATTACGGTGAAAGCAAGAGTCATGGTGGCTGCTTCAGTCTTTTTGAGGAATTAAGCAAGAACAATTTTCTTCTTCAAAACAATAAAGAAAAGTTTTAGTTTCAGGGAAGAAAGAGAAGGCAGGCAAGTCCTAAGAATCCGTGTCAGTGTCTCCTTCAGTTGAGCCTTGCCCAGGCACTCACATTTGCCTGCACACACCGTTCCCGAGCAGGACTCCCACGACAGCCTATGCTGGTCGGTTCCCAGAGCCCCAGGCGCAACACTGCTCTATGCAGAGGGAAAATATAGCATCTTTCTGGGTTTCACTGTGACCTGTCCTGGGACACCTGACTCCACTGGACATCACAGTGGGGAAGAGACAGAACCCAGGTTGGATCTGCAGGGAAGGGCTGTGCATACCTGGTCAAGGAGCTAGATTTGCTTAATGAGGGAACCAGTGGAAGTCAGGGGAAACAACAAGGAACGGTGGCGCCCAGGCAGCCTCTCCAGCAGGCTCCTCCCACTCCCGGTTGCTGCAGCTAGGGAGTTGGGGGCAACTGCTGACTGCTTGCCTTGTTGAAGTGAGGCTGCCTCCCTACTCCAAACTGCTTCTGTCGGGCAGAGAAAGGAAGAGCCCAGCCCTCGTCTGTCAGCTGCCCTGTATGGTCTGGAGGAGACAGGTAGGAACTGGAGAGCACATTCATTTATTCATTCCTTCAAGAAATACTTGGTATTTCCTCGTTCTTTGCTATACCCAGTTCTTTAGCAGCCGCATACAACACCGTCAATGAAGCGGACACTCATCTTCCAGAATCACCTCACCGGACCTAGAAAAACACCAGCACCAGTCGGGCAGCACCTCCGGCTCCAACACCCTCAAGATGGGACCCAGCTCTGCCGGGCATCTCTTACAAGTCCTGATTAATCCAACCTTTCACTGCGTTCCCCCCACCCCATGGGGACTAGCTGCTCCCTGCGCTCACAGTGTCGGGTCCCTTTCTGCCTACCTCCCATGGACTCCCACAGCCTCACCACTGCACTGGCCCCTGGAGGAGGAATCTGAAGTAGGTGCATAGCAGGGAACACCTTCAGGCCTACAGCTCTCTTCTCTGGTACAGAACAGCCTCCTGGTTTGGTTCAGCCCTTCACGTGCCTATTAAGAAGCCGGTTTTCCCTCCTGTGTAAGAAATCCTGGCACTCACCAAATGGTTTCTGTACTTCCCTCCCTCACGGAAACATTTTAACCAATTGACAGAATCTCAGTGGGCACTTCCTTGTGATTTACTAACCACTCCTGCGGGCAAGACCCTCAAGATTCTCACAACCCAAAGATGACGGCCAAAGCCACAGGCCACCCTCCCCCCCTTTACAGATATCTGCTGTGGTTCCTCAGTCTAAGATGGCAGTTGGGTGCTCGCAGCCGAAACGGGAGCTGGATCCCTCCAGCTGCCCGACCCCAACTTTCCTTTCCCCTGGCCACCTCTTCTCGGCCTCTCCTGTGAGGGGACTACCCTACCAGCCAGTGCAGGAACCGGCTGGGGAATACTGGGACCCTGGGCTGGAGCACACACATTTCTCCACTGACCACATCACGTGCAAATCTCTGCATTTTGTATTTTAGCCCCCACATGATTGTTCTGTTACTCATCCTTGCCTGGCTTCCTGGCAGACAGTGAGAACACAGGACTCTAGCAAGTAACCTAAGTCCCTGAGGCAGGGGTCAGCCCTCCAAGAGAAAACTTGGTGCAGCCAACCCTGTTCTGGCAGATGGAAGAAGTGGGTCAGACATGCTCCATGGACTTCGCCATTGTAGTGGCACCTCTGGAGTTTGCAGAAATATGTGATTTACTAAGTGTTTCAAGTAAAGTCTGGGTTTCCTGGGAAGCCCAATGCACACTACTACAAAAGAAGAGGAAACTGGTCTGTTTGAAATGTCTCTGTCTTCCCTCTATTTTCACTACTAACGTTCTAAACAGATGGCTGAACCTCAGTACTACTGACATCTTGGTGCAGAAAGTTATTTATTGTGGAAAGGTATGGTGCGGGGAGAGGTAATGTTTTGTGCATTATAGGAAACAGGTAGCTGCACTCCTGCCTCCACCCACTAGATGTAATAAGGTGTTGCCACAAAATTGACTCCATTGTTACCATGTGCCTTTTCAGACAAAATCGTCCTTGGTTAGGAACCCCTGTCTAGGGACACGTCATTAGACCAGACTGGTATAAAAGTTTTCATCTCTCCACCTGGTCTTCCTACATAGCAGATCTGGACTTCCTGACTCTCCATGTATCTAATCCAATTGTACAACAAATCTCTTTCAAGGCCCTGGAGACTTCTTGTTACCACTGAAATAAGCTACGATCTCCAGGCTTACAAGGTTGTCCTCGACATTTGAGGCCCCTCCAGCCTCACTGTCTACTACCCTATGCACATTCCCCAACCAGCTCAGGTGAACCAGTTCTAGGTTCTGGAGTAAACAGGCTCTGGCCTTTCCAGTCTCAATGCCCTGACCAACTAAATTTTTCCTGCCTACAGTACTCTTTTCTTAGGGTCCTCTTCTTTCTTTTCACAGAAAGTGAACAGGAGGGGCTGCAGGTCTCCGTCCCTCCACCCAGGGGAGGAAGGGCACTTGAGCCTAGAAATGTGGAAAGAAGGAAACTTTTATGTCCTCAAAGAGAGCACTATGGAAAGGCAAGACCCCACAAGACGAGTACTGCCACTATCACCACCGCCTTCTTGAAGCCTCCGAACACTGGGAACTCCTCCTCGGCCCTGTCTCTAACACGCTCTCAAAGCGCCTTATGTAACTCCAACCAATACCAGGACATTTCTGGTGGGTTGTCTTCACCGGCTTAGGAGCTCTTGGAGGGCAAGAGGAGGGTCTGAGTGCTTTTCCGAAGGGCCTCAGTGAACGCGTGCTTCAACGCCGTACATCGCAAGGGCAGGAAGCTCGGAACCTTTCAAAGGTCTCTCCACGGGGAAATGCGCGGACGGGTGCCCCGAAGGGAGACGGGTGGCGCGCCGGCCACTTCCTCCCCACACCCCCCAAGAGGGGCGAGGTCCCGGCACACAGCCACTCGGGTCTTCGCGTCCCGGGAGGGAAGACCACAGCTGCAGGATACAGGGAGGGGCCGCAGAGCTCGGGGCCTTCCAGACGGGAAAAGTCAGCTTCACAAGTGTCACTCACCAGCCACCCCATCTTTTCCAACGCGCTAGACCGAAAGCTGCCGCGGGGAATGCCGGGACCTTCGGACGGCCTGACGCATGCGCAACGGCTCAGCCCCACCAACGGGCGGGGCGGGGTATGCAGGCGCTTCCTAAAGGACCTTTCGGTTTCTCTGGTTTCCGCCTTCCGCTAGTCGACAGCCCTCCTCACCAATGAATCGACAGGATCTTCTTGGTGTCGTGCCCTGGAGCCAATCGGGGTATTTAAGCAAACGGCGGGTGGGGGGAGCGGGGCTTTAGGCGTTTGTTAACTCTCTCCTATTGGTTACTGCTCTTCTGTTGGTCAGACGCTTCCGCTTCCGACTTGCCTGGGTTTTCTTTCCAAGGCAGGTGTTGCTCAGTGGGTTTTACAGATGGGACGGTGAAGTAGTTAAAGACCGTCGCGGTATTGATGTGCTACGCACACTTGTAAACACGTCCATACTACGTCATCCTGACATCCTATTAAGTCAATAGAATTACCTTTTTCATCCTCGAGAAGAGGAAACCACGACCGTTTTTAAGTGACTGTCACGAGAGAACTAGGGTTTCCAACCCAAAGTTTTCTTCCCTGTTTCAGTTTTAAATATCCCGTGCGTACCGCAAACCGTTCTCCCATGAAAAGAGTTTCCGCATTTCTTATTCCACAAGCTGCACTCTCTTCCCAGAGGAAATAACTGTTACTTGTGTGTATATTTTTCTGAGCCTGCCTATGAAATTTTGCCCGTTTATCTTGAAGGTTTTCTATTTCGATATATCGACCTCACCTTTTATCTTTAGGCTGTCCCGTTTAGTCATATACCAGAACGTTATTCAATCTTCAATCATTTCCATTTTGGTGGATACTGAAATACTTTCCTAATTTTGATGTGTCTTTGTTATCCTTGATTGGGATATTCTGGATATATTTTGAAGAATGAGCTGATAGATTGGGATGTGGAGTTTGAGGGAAGTTAGTGCAGACTCCTCTGTGGTCTCTCTGCCTTTATGCTGGCCCATTCATCCATCCATCATTTATGAAGACACTGGTTGCCCAGTGAAGGAGTATACTGGATCAGGACATAAATGGAAGGAGGTGGGAAGTGAAATAGACTAACTAATCTCCCTATGAATGCATTCCACTTTGATTAAATATAACACTGAGTAATTTTTTCTAAACAATCCTGCACGCATTGTCTATTTGATCCTTAAAATGATCCTGCAAGGTATTCTATTCACTTTACAGATGATAAAAGTGAGTGCTGGAGAGATCAAATCTACTAGCTACCATATCTCATTATTTCTGGAGTACATAAAAATGCTCATACCTCCTTGTGTCATAACTTTTCTGTTATCTGCTGTGTCCCTACTTAGAGCGCAGAGTAACTAGACAGCTACATTTTAGGAAAGAGAGAGCAGAATGATTGTGGAAGACGGCAAATATAACAATTAGCTTTTTCTCCTCCAGTTCCCTGTGTTTTACTATGACTCTAACTCCACGTTAGATTAAAAATATTCTGTAATTTTGATGGGAAGTTCTTCATTACTCCAAAGTGTTTAAGGATTCCCTCTTTATTTTCCTATTTCCTTCCAAGTTATTTAACAGTTTAAATGACTTGCCTAGAAGATATGACTGTTCAGTTTCCTTGGTAGTTACGGTTCTCATATATTAATCCACTGCCATTCTGGTTTATATATTAACGTAGGAGTTTAGTCATTCTAACCCTACCTTCTGAGAAATTCGTCTACTCTAAGCTTGCTTTTTAATAAAAAATTTGAACCTGCAAGTCTCTGGAGTTTGATAAATACACCAAGATAATGCCAGTACTTGGTTAGATCTGGAGACACACTTGAAATATTAGTGAGTGGAAAATCATTAATATAGGTCATGGCTCGGATTACAACTGGAAAAACCAATTCAGAACAATAACATAACTAGATTTGTTTGGAGGGGGCATTATAGATATGTTCAAGGTGGATATTTGTCACTTTTTTTTTGGCACTGTCCAAGAGACAGGGTAGCTCCAAAGTAGTAAACATAAAAATCCTTCATTTCACAAGTTTAGTTCATAGTGTGAAAATGTGTGGGGCTTAATTCATTTCACTAAATATTTATTGAGCATCTGCTACGTATGAGACCTGTGTTTAAGTGTTGTGGAGTGATATACATAAAGTATATCACTCTTCTGAAAATAGTCCTAAAACTATTGATTTCCTTTTCTTTGGAAATGTAGTTGCTAAACAACTTACTCATACTAACCCAGTTTCTCTAAGGAAAGAGTACATGAAATATGGTACTATGTATGTATTCCCATGGCAATTCTAGTGTGCTATATCACATATTGGCATTCTAATTCTAATACCTGTGTTCCTCAAGTTGACTCATGGTGTGCTGGACTGATTGCTGAATTCCAGTAATGTTAAGATTGAAAAAAAAAAAAACCACAGAACTTGAGGCAGGGGACATGCTTTTTGGAGAGATTGATCTTTACTGGGCTCCTAAACTTGCTTAAAGAGTCTCAGAGCATCCCATAATCCAGCAATTATATAACATATCCAAATGCTGATAACAAATCTCATGGCTGGGACTTTGGAGGAGGAAATTTAAATAAAAAGGTTTAATTGAAAGGAAAAGAGTCTTTCTTTTTTCCTCATTAAATATTAGATGAAGCAGAAGATGGCATGTAGACATAAGGAAGATAAACAAGATGACAAAGGAACATATGGATAAGAAGTATTAGTTAACAAGGGCACCTGGGTGGCTCAGTCAGTTGGACATCTGGCTTCAGCTCAGAACATGATTCCAGGGTCCTGGGACCGAGCACTGTGTCGGGATTCCTGTTCAGTGGGGAGTCTACTTCTCCCTCTCCCTCTGCCCCTCCCCCCAACTTGTGCACTCTCTCTCTCTCTTTCTCTCTCAAATAAATAAATAAAATCTTTTTTAAAAAAGAAAGTACGGGGGACGCCTGGGTGGCTCAGTTGGTTGGACGACTGCCTTCGGCTCAGGTCATGATCCCGGAGTCCTGGGATCAAGTCCCGCATCGGGCTCCCAGCTCCACAGGGAGTCTGCTTCTCTCTCTGACCTTCTCCTCGCTCATGTTCTCTCTCACTGTCTCTCTCTCAAATAAATAAATAAAATCTTTTAAAAAATTTAAAAAAAGTACGGGTAGATAGACTGAAATACTGAGAAGAGGCAAAAAGAGATTGAGAAAGATGGGGGAATGGATAGGTACAAAGGTGAACTGTTTGAGTTTTCATTTACTATTAATCAATTCTGATTATTTTATGGAATGATATCATTGTATAAGGATATTTCAAGTGGAACTGCCTTTTAAAGTGCTTAATTTTCTACAAATAGGAAAGTAATATTATTACGTGTAATAAATAACATATAATAACATGTGTACAACAAGACAGTGAGCTATGTCTGTACTGAGTCAACAACCTCTGAGCTGTTGATGAGACTCACCTAAGATCTATCGTTATCTGTAGTCCACAGGATTTTCAGTACATAAGCACAGACGATTAGAAACAACTAACCATATCTTTGCAGCTTAGGGTTTTGGGGAATATATCTTGGTTGCACTAGGGCTGGCTCTCCTCATATTCATCAAGACAGAGTGAGAATGAGATAAAGGCAGAAGAGGAAGAGGAGTTAAATGATGATGGGAGTTTTCCCTTCTCTCAGCCAAGTTCTCGTCCCTTTCCCAGCAGCCTCCTTAGTGCTCCCTTTACCTCCTTGTTTCTTAGAGTGTAGATGAGAGGGTTCACCATTGGTGTGACCACAGAGTAGAAGAGGGAAATGAATTTGCCCTGATCCTGGCTGCTGGTCTTAGCCGGAAGGAGATAGCCATAGATAGCTGAGCCATAGAAGAGTAACACCACCACCAGGTGGGAGAGGCACGTATTAAAGGCCTTTCTCTGTCCCTCCGCCGAGCGGATCTTCAGCACTGCTTGAGCTATGTAGCAGTAGGAGATCAGGATGACGCTCAGAGGGACAGCAGTGAAGAAGGTGCAGACACCATTGAGCACAGCCTCATTGAGACTCGTGTCTCCACAGGCCAGTTTGATCATGGCAGGCACCTCACACAGGAAGCTGTCCACCTTCCGGTGCCCACATAATGGGAGCTGCAGAGTGAACGTCGACTGGATCAGAGAGTTGCTCAAGCCACCCAACCATGCAATGGCAGCCAACAGCCAGCACAGCCGAGGGTTCATCACGGTGGTATAGTGCAGAGGCCGGCAAACTGCCACATAGCGGTCCCATGCCATCACCACAAGCAGAATGCACTCGGTAGCCCCCAGCCACAGGAAAACGTAGAGTTGGGTCACACAGCCTCCATAGCTTATGGTCTTGTCTGGTCCCCATAAGTTGATCAGCATTTGGGGGACTGAGCTAGTAGTAAAAGCAAGGTCTAGGGACGAGAGGTTGCTGAGGAAGAAGTACATGGGAGTGTGGAGCCGGGCATCCAGGCAGGAAAGTAGGATAATGGTTGAGTTCCCAAGCAAGGTCAGCAAGTAAGAGAAGAGAATGACTATGAAAAAGATTATCTCCAGCTGAGGATGGTCAGATACGCCCATCAGAATGAAGCCCTCCGAGAAGCTGTAGTTGGAATCTGCCATTCTGGTTGCTGTCAGTCACTTGAGGGATCTGTCTAGGGAAAACCACTGAGAAAAAAGCAAGTAAAAAAAGCAAAGTAGATAAGTCTGATCTGCATCAGAGAGAGTCTATCAGTTTTCTGGGCGTCATATGTAAGTACCAATTTAATTTTTGTGACTGTACATGTTCACTGCAATCCCCAACAACTGTCAGTCCCACATGAATGGAAATTTTATTCCATCGAATGGCAAACGTGAGTTATTGTTGCATTGAAAAAAGTGCCTTATGAAGAACAAAAAGATTAGGGATCTTTAGCACAGCGGTCACAACAGGGTAGAGGGAGTTGACCATTAGAATTACATGTAGAGGGCGCCTGGGTGGCTCAGTGGGTTAAGCCGCTGCCTTCGGCTCAGGTCATGATCTCAGGGTCCTGGGATCGAGTCCCGCATCGGGCTCTCTGCTCAGCAGGGAGCCTGAGTCCCTCTATCTCTCTCTCTGCCTGCCTCTCTACTTGTGATTTCTCTCTGTCAAATAAAAAAAAAAGAATTACATGTAGAAATTCTTAAAATGCACATTTCCCGGGGCGTTTGGGTGGTTCAGTGGGTTAAAGCCTCTGCCTTCAGCTCAGGTCATGATCCCAAGGCCCTGGGATTGACCCCGCATTGGGTTGTCTGCTCAGCAGGGAGCCTGCTTCCTCCACTCTCTGCCTGCCTCTCTGCCTATTTGTGATCTGTCTGCCAAATAAATAAATAAAACCTTTTAAAAAAATACACATTTCCCCAGCCAAGGTTTTTATATGTTCATGGGAGAGGGAAGCGGACTCACTCTACTTGGAAAAGCTCTCCAGAAGTTGCTGATAAACATCTCCCCTCTCTTCCAAATCCTTCCCATTCTTGGTGAAAACTCCTGGTCTAGAAAGAAGAAGTTTGAAGAAGAACATGATGAGTCTATAAAATCATGAAAAAAGTGAAAAGAGTCAATAATTCACCAAATACAGAAGACACAAACATGTAAGTTAGGAGGAGGTAAAGGTAGGATAAACAAACTGCACATACGCCTCAGTAAAGTTAGGTGGAACAGGCTAAGGAAATAAACAGCAGTTATGCATAGGGGGTTAAAAGAGTTAGTGGGTACCCATTATTGGTAAAGGAAACTGGAAGATTTTGGAGGGTATCCTTGATCTTTTGAGATATATAACCATCATCCCCATGGAGTAACTCTTAACATCTCACAAATAAAAATTAGGCCTTGCAAAAATTGACAAGGCAAGAAACAACAAATGTTGGAGAAGTTGTAGAGAAAGAGGAGCCCTCTTATACTGTTGGTAGGAATGCAAATTGGTACAGCCACTTTGGAAAACAGTGTGGAGTTTCCTCAAAAAATTAAAAATAGAGCTTCCCTATGACACAGCAATTGTACCACTGAGTCTTTATCCCAAAGATACAGATGTCACCAAAAGAAGGGCCATATGCACCCAATGTTCATAGCAGCAATGTCCACAACAGCCAAAATGTGGAAAGAGGGCGCCTGAGTTGCTCAGTGGGTTAAGCCGCTGCCTTCGGCTCAGGTCATGATCTCAGGGTCCTGGGATCGAGTCCCGCATCAGGCTCTCTGCTCGGCAGGGAGCCTGCTTCATCCTCTCTCTCTCTGCCTGCCTCTCTGCCTACTTGTAATCTCTCTCTGTCAAATAAATAAATAAAATCTTTAAAAAAAAACAAAAAAAAATGTGGAAAGTGCCAAGATGCCCTTCAGCAGACAAATGGATAAAGAAGATGTGGTCCATATACACAATGGAGTATTACTCAGCCATCAGAAAGGATGGATACCCAACTTTTGCATCAACATGGATGGAACTGGAGATGATGCTGAGTGAAATAAGTCAAGCAGAGAAAGTCAATTATCATATGGTTTCACTTATTTGTGGAACATAAGGAATAGCATGGAGGATATTAGGAAAAGGAAAAAATGAAGGGGGAGAAATTGGAGTGGGAGACGAACCATGAGAGACTATGGACTCCAGAAAACAAACGGAGGGTTTTAGAAGAGAAGGGGTGGGGGGAGGTAAGCCTGTTGATGGGTATTAAGGAGGGCACGGACTGCATGGTGCACTGGGTCTTATATGCAAGCAATGAATCACGGAACTCTATATCAAAACTAATGATACTCTACTAAAGACAGCTATTCAAGCAGAGACTACCCAAGTTGTCATGATACAAGGGATTATGCGCCACCACCGAGAGAATATACTCCCCGTGATTATGGTCATTCTAGTTCACATCATGACTACCCGTCAAGAGGCTACAGTGATAGAGATGGCTATGGTTGTGATCGTGACTATTCAGACCATCCAAGTGGAGGTTCCTACAGAGACTCATAAGAGAGTTATGGTAACTCACATAGTGTTCCATCTACACAAGGGCCCCACCATCTTATGGTGGAAGCAGTCGCTATGATGATTACAGCAGCTCATGTGACAGATATGGTGGAAGTTGAGACAGTTACTCAAGCAGCCGAGGTGATCTCTACTCACGTGGTCGTGATTGGGCTGGCAGACAGGAAAGATGGCTTCTCCCTTCTGTGGAAAGGGGGTACCCTCCTCCACATGATTCCTACAGCAATTCAAGCCACGGAGCACTAATAAGGTGGTGGCCGTGGAGGAAGCCGATCCAATAGAGGAAGAGGCAGGAGCAGATATTAGAAACAAACAAAGGGGTGCCTGGGTGGCTCAGTGGGTTAAGCCTCTGTCTTTGGCTCAGGTCATGATCTCAGGGTCCTGGGATCGAGCACTGCATTGGGTTCTCTGCTCGGTGGGGAGCCTGCTTCCCGCCCCCCTCTGTCTTCCTCTCTGCCTACTTGTGATCTCTCTCTCTCTCTGTCAAATAAATAAATACAATCTTTAAACACACACACACACACACACACACACCCCAAACAAAACTTTGGACCAAAATTCCTGTTCAAAGAAACAAACAAAAAAGTGGAACCTTTTCTGTCATAACTATTCAAGGACTACTAAAAGGGAAAATTGTGTTACCTTTTAAAAATTTCCTGTTTAAGTTCCCCTTCCATAATTTTTATGTTCTTCTGAGGGTAAAAAAGTAAAACCCGTTTAATCTTATTTGGCTTTATGACATTGCTATCGATAAGCAAATGTTAAATGTGTTAAGTACTTGACTTGTGTACTAGTGTTGTAATTTTTCAAGTTAAAAGTGTCCCTAAAGGCCAATTCCTATATCTGACTTTTCCCCGTAAATGAAGCAAAGCAATTCTAAGACCTTCCACAAACATCTAGCCATCTAAAATGGAGAGGTGCATCCTTCTGCTATACAAACAAGCTAGCTATTAGAGGGCGGTCGGGGCATGCTACTCTCAGGGTTCAGAGTGTCTTCAAAGTGAAATCTCCATGTTCTTTGTATGAAAAACCTGAGATCAGATGCTTATGTAAGGAAAGTGCTTTTCACCCTATGAATCCAAAAAAAAAAAAACAACCAAATAATGCTGGTCATATTTTGTCTGACATTTCCTTGGGAATCTACAAGAACCTTCTATCTCCCCTCCCCCAAGAAGACCATTTAAGTGTGCCTTAAGCAACTACAGTATACTAAATAAAAAGTTTGGCCAAAACAAAAACAAACAAACAACAACAAAAACATGATGTACTGTATGGAAACTATCATAACACAATAAAAATGAATAAAACAAATATTAACTTTAAAAAAAATAGGCCTCGTTAATAATGGGCCAGTAGCATCCCTCTATCAAGTCAGGGATGATAAAGGATTTCAGAGAACTTTTTTCCCTCAGAGAACTTTTCAACCCTCCTTCAGGCAGAGCTTTACCTTACACATCAAGCAAAGTTTTAACTACTTGTCCTTTTCATTTAAAACCTAAGGAAGCAGAGGAACGGACTTACCATCTGATAGCCGGCTCATCTTTCTAACCCAGAGTTTGTTCTGAAATCCGTCTCCTACCTCTGGCTAGCAGAAGTGCTTCTCCTCTTGTACCCACATAGGGGAAAGAAACGGGCAGACACTGCCCATTTCTTTCCATAAACTGTGTGAAATTTGGGTGGCTGTTGTTTTGTGGCTGCTCAGGGATGCCAGAATTTCAGACCGGGCTCTATTCATACAGAATGGTGTTCAGCCCAGGAACAAACCAGCCAGAGCAAAAAAGGAAAAACCATACCTAGAGTGGGAAGCGATCAGCCTCAGTCACCAGAAAGAACAGAAGGAAATGCAGGATCAGCTAGATTCTCGGTCTGAGCCCGACACACTCCCCAAGCCAACGGGACTGCAACTTCAAGTTTGAATTCACCAACTGGGCTGCCCTTCAGTTTGTCCTCCTCCCTCAGAGGGTCTCTTTCCCTGGTTCCTGTTTCTCTCATAATCTGGGAAGGTTAAATCGATCCTGCACTACTGGCATTTTAAGGGGGGCCTAGACAGAACAATAGTGATCTCAAAGGGTGTGCCATTTATGGGCCACTTTTGGCAGGGGAACAGCCAGATGGAGGTTTTCAGGAGTGGCTTATATGATGCACAGATGGTCATCCTGGCCTGCTGGTGAAGTGGTTTGAATGTTAAAGATATTGAGAAACACAGCTGAGACTTGTGTGTCAAAGAGAATCCCAGATACTGTAATCGCCCACCGTCACCCAGTTTTCTGCCTGCTCCTCCTCCGAATTTCACAACTCTCAACGGACCACTCGTGGACTAGGTGCCACATCTGGAATTGGCGTTGGCCACCTCCTGTCATGACAACTGCTCCAGAGCCACTGGCGTTCCCGGTTTGAGACAGCATGCTCTCGGAGTCCAAGCCTTACTTTAATATTAGCCTGAGCAGTGAAGGGAAAGTGCATCATCAAAAGCAGAGAAACAAACCCAATTCTAAATTCCCAGTCCTGGTAGAGAAGTTTTTAAGACATGTTTGAAGTATTTCCTCTATTTGGGAGAAGGCTGGCAACGACATTCTTGAGAGCTGTTTGTGCCTGACTCTCTTGCATGGATGTTCTAAGTTAATCTTTCTTAAGGACATGGTCAGAATGGGAAAGGGGTTTTCAGTGGAGAGTAACATTGAGGGAGAATGGCAAGGAGAACCTCAAACAAAACAAAACAAAACAAATTTGTCTAGACGGACGAAGTCTAAGGTGAAATACAAACAAAATCTCTCCAGGCAGAAAGTTTAAGGTATCTGGGGCACCTGGGTGGTTCAGTTCTCTGCCTTCAGCTCAGGTCATGATCCCAGGGTCCTGGGATCGAACACCGCATCGGGCTCCCTGCTCAGGGGGGAGCCTGCTTCCCCAACCCCCCACCTGCCTCTCTGCCTACTTGTGATCTCTGTCTCTCTCTGTCAAATAAATAAATAAATAAAATCTTTTTTTAAAAAGAAAATTTAAGGTATTTGATCAGATGAACAGGAATTTTTTCCCTAAATCTTAGAATTCAAGAATGAGATATAAGTGAGTTTGAATCTTAAAAGAGATAAAATAGGACCAGTAAACCAAAAAGGTGACAGAGTTCAAACTAAAATGATGGAAATTGTAATGCCTAAGGGGCATCCCAGTTTTAAAATATTGAACTTTAAGAAACAGTTATAGAGAGAAATTAAGGGAATAAATGCTGTCTGAAGGGGACTTCAACTTTTGACGTTCATATCAGGGGAGACAACCAGTCTCCCTTAAAATTGATTTTGAAGCTGCTGTTAGAACAGAAGTCCGGGCTGCACAGATCATGAGCCTGGATCTGGTGGCAGCAGTTCTAACGAGCCCAGGATCTCACAAAATAGGAAAAGGGCTAGACATAAGGCAGCATGTCACATAGGTATACCAACCGAATACCACCGACTCAGAATGGAGATGGCTGGATAAGCATGGTGTCCAGGAAAGCTCTCCAGGCCACCTCTATCTGCAAGGTGACAGCAGTTTGCAGTGGGTGTCACCAAAGGGAAAGCAGAGTGTTTGACATGAGGACCAGAAGGGAAGCCTCCTGCCCTGCAGTGCCTGGCCAGTTGCTTAGTGGAAGGTCTTACCTGATTTGCCTGATGGCTTAAAAGACACGGAGCCTGTGCGGATTTTTACAGAGGAGGAAGCAGGAGACAATTGTTCCCACAGAGAATAGCGAAGACATCAGTTCGTTTAACAAGTGGTTGAAGGGAGGTTTGACTTTGCTTTCTCTTCCACTTAATGTCTTCACAATAATGAGGATTTTATAGATGCGATTGCACAACAGGTGTTTTCCTCTGAAAAGGAATATAGGCTTAAATTAAAAACAAGAGAAATTATGACTGTACCTTTTTAGGTTTTAGCATGATAAAATATGGGTAATTTCCTTGGCAAGAGAGAGAGATGTGCCTAGAGATTTGCATGCCTAAGGGCACTGGACTATAACCAAGTCTTCCAGGACCTTCTCATGCTGAGGATTCTGATCCTAGGAGTCAAGTGCGCACTGAAGAATTTTGTTTTTGTTATTCTCATCGGTTTAAGAATTTCCCAGCTTCTCTCCTGGACCATTTTACAAATGACTTTGTTAAAGAGTTCTTCACTTGTAGTTTTCAAACTTCCCTTCACAGTTCAAATATGTTTGCCTCCCATCTCTTCGCTCAGCTGATAGAGAAGGTCACACATGGCCTTGGGGCTCTAAAGCCATGTCACCTCCAACCCTTTTTCTGTGGGAAGATTCCAAATCAGCACCTTTAAAAAGCCATTCACTTCACACTCTCTTTCCTTTCCCCATCTTGGTTCCCATTTTGACTCTCATAAACCCTGAAGTCTCTGTTAATAAAAGTCTGTGGATGGTTCACGAGAATATACCTTTGGCTTCAGGACTCTGCCAAATCCATCACACTGTCCCTGGTGGGCCAAGTAGGAGAGAGAGAGAGAGGAATTAGGGAGGAGGCTCTGTGCCGGTGCTTCCCTGCCCACTAGTTGGGAGCACAGTCTTTTAACCTTGGGGCTGGCCCTGGCAGCACGGGCTCTGCCACCTGGAAGCCCAGCTGACTCGGGCTCATTCTGCAGAGCCCAAGAGGGCACTTCCATTCCCCATAGGTAATTGTCACAAAGCATTTGCGTGGCCAGCATATAGGGAAAAGTCTGTCTCTGAAGACCCGCTCCATCTTTCACCTCAGTTCGAACCCAAAGATATATTACTAATTTAATAGTAATAAGAATAACCACATTCTTTAACTAATGACCAGTGATGTTACTGTATCCCTTTCAACTTACTTTCATATGCTCCAGCTCAAGTTTTTTTTTTTTTTAAGATTTTATTTATTTATTTGACAGACAGAGATCACAAGTAGGCAGAGAGGCAGGCAAAGAGACAGGAATGGAAGCAGGCTCCCTGCTGGGCAGAGAGCCCCATGTGGGGCTCGATTCCAGGACCCTGGGATCATGACCTGAGCCGAAAGCAGAGGCTTTAACCCACTGAGCCACCCAGGTGCCCCATCCAGCTCAGTTTTTAAAATGCTTTCTGGGGCGCTGAGCTGGCTCAGTTGGTAGAGCATGGGACTCCTGATCTCATGGTTGTGAGGTTGAGTCCTGCTGTGGGTGTAGAGATTGCTTAAAAATAAAATCTTTAAAATGCTTTTTATGGCAGTTGGAGCAGGTGGTCTGGTCACCACTCAAGAGATAAGTTAACTGAGCAGGAAGTGATTGTATGATGTGCTTAGTGTTAAACATCAGTGACTTCAGTGTTTGCTTCTGCACTGAGCATAAACGAGCCTTCCTACAGAGAAGTGGTAAGGGTTTTGGACGCATCATCTGGGAGAAGCCATCCTTGAGTGTTTTTTGGGGAGGAGAAGAGGAGAAGTGATTCCCATTATCTCTAGCCCTAACGTAACCCACGAGTCAGGGGTATGAGCCTTCGATGCTACCACCATGCTGTGTGAAGAGTAATCACTTATGAACGATACTAAATAAGTACATATAAGGTGACTGGTAACCTCGTCAGGTCATTAGATGTCATGGAAGATACATTATCCCAGAAACTGCAGACTTAGAAACCACGTCATGCAAAGGACTGGTCACTGAGGGTTCACCACATGCCAGGTGCCTGTGGTGTCCAGGGGTGAGCAGGATGGCCCCGGCCCCCGTTGACCGGGGCTCTCCATCCCATAGTCTCAGGCAAGGGTCTCACGCATTAGCGCTGCCTGCTGACTTATGCCAGACACTGTGCTCAGCAGCTTACAAACATTGTCACAACGACCACACCAGGCGGGTTTTATTCCTACTTTACAAGAAACTAAGGCTCAGGGGTGCGTGGGTGGCTCAGTGGGTTAAGCCTCTGCCTTCGGCTCAGGTCATGATCTCAGGGTCCTCGGATTGAGACCTGCATTGGGCTCTCTGCTCAGGGGGGAGCCTGCTTCCTTCTCTCTCTCTGCCTGCCTCTCTGCCTACTTGTGATCTCTCTCTCTGTCCAGTAAATAAATAAAATCTTTAAAAAAAATTCTTTAAAAAAAAAAAGGAACTAAGGCTCAGGTATTATATTACTCATCTAAGCAAAGAGAAACTTAAATCAGGTCTAATTTACTACAAAGTCCACGCTCATGAAAAATCGAATCTCAATGAACAAAAATGGGGAATTCAGTAAATGATGGCCTCTCCTGGACTATTACACCAACTGTCATCATCGGACTCTGTAAGTCTTCTCTTACTTTGATTTAATTTAATCTTATTTTATTTTATTTTCTACTTTATTCTCAGTCCCTACTCTCATTCCGCTCCACACTCATGGGCACTGAATGTGGCTGACATGCAAAGCATCTGGGTCTAATTGTACCCTTGTAAAACACAGTGTGTCTTATATATGTAAATGTTTTAAATTGACATGCATGGCTTTTGCCATCGACTTCATTCTGTTTCTTACCTTTTAACTTCTTTTTTTTTTTTTACAAGGTTCTCACTTGTTTTATTTTTTTATTTATTTTTTTAAAAGATTTTATTTATTTGTCAGAGAGAGAGCGAGCACAGGCAGACGGAATGGCAGGCAGAGGCAGAGGGAGAAGCAGGCTCCCTGCTGAGCAAGGAGCCCGATGCGGGACTCGATCCCAGGATGCTGGGATCATGACCTGAGCCGAAGGCAGCTGCTTAACCAACTGAGCCACCCATGTGTCCCAGTTCTCACTTGTTTTAAAAGACACAACCATGTTGCTATGTGCCCAATTGCTTCAGTATTTCTCATACTGAATACACATCTATCGTATTTTATTTTTCATTCATAGGGATGAATGCACAGCCTGTCTTAATTTCCCACTACCATAAACAATGCTGCAATGAACATTCGTGTGTATATCCCATCATGGAAATGGATGAGTGTCTATAACAGATATGTGTGTATGTACGTATGTATGTAAGTATATTCTAGATGGGGATTGCTGGGCAACAGGGATATACTTATGAGCCTTCTCAGATTCTGCCAATGGGTCGATGCAGTCTATGACACCCAACAGCTAGAAATGAAGATTTCTGATTTCCCCTCATCCTAGACAACACCTAGTATAATCACATCTTCTAATGTATGCCAAACCGATGGGTATAAATCTCAGTTTAGTCTGCATTTCTGTGATTACTAATGAGGCTGAACAGTTTTTAGAGATGTTTTGACTTTTTAAATTTCTTATTCAATAACTTGTATTTTCAAATCCTCTGCCTGCTTTTAGTTTTTCTGTGTGTTGGTTTACTTGCAGTAGTTCTTAGTATAGTCTAGGTAAAACTTGCTGGTTATACACATTATAAATATTTTCCCTGAACCTATGCTGGCCTTCTTTGAACAAAAATCCTTAATTTTGATATAATCCAATTCATAATTTTCTGCCTTGAAGTTGATTTATGCTTTAAAAAAATTTTTTTTTAAATTTATTTGACAGACTGAGATCACAAGTAGGCAGAGAGGCAGGCAGAGAGAGAAGGGGAAGTCTGCTCCCAGCTGAGCAAAAAGCCCAATGCAGGGCTCCATCCCAGGACCCTGAGATCATGACCTAAGCTGAAGGCAGAGGCTTAACCCACTGAGCCACTCAGGTGCCCTGATTTGTGCTGTTAAAAATTCTTCCCAATCCCTAATATAGAAATAAATCCCATTTCTTTTCTTCAAATAGTTTTATGTTTTACATTTAAGTTTTTAATTCTTTGGGAGTTCATCACTGTGTGTGATATGAGGTAGTGATCCAACTTAATTATTTTATTAGAAACTGGGCGGGGGGTAGTTTTGCTTCACACAAAGCAAATTCAGAGACAGACAGTCGGGATCTGGCGTGGTAGCAGGTCAACAATCATCAATCCAGGTTCCCTCCATCTTCCCGCTCCACCGTCCTTGTCCGTGGCTTCTATCCTCCAGGCTACCTGTGGTCTAAGATGGTGACAGGTACTCTGGTCATCATGTCCCAGTGCTGCAAGGAAGGTGGAAGATGTTTTTGCCTCTTATGGGAAGCTATCCTAGAAGTTCCATCCAATAGCTTCACTTTACTTTCATTGATGAGGATTTGGATACAGCAACATGTAATTGCAGAGGAAGCTGGGAAATGTAGTTTTTACCTGATCACAAATATCATATCATATCATATCATATCATATCATATCATATCATATATCATGCAGCCCCAACAATATAATTGTTGTATTACTAAGAAATGGAGAGTAGATATTCAGTAGCCAAGAAATAGCTCCTGCCGCAAAAAGATTATTAACTTGCTTTGAAATGGCCTTTTGTATTGCTTGGATAAGCACAAACTCCTTTACAATAAAAAATATCCAGGTTGCCTGGGTGGCTTAGTGGGTTAAGCCTCTGCTTTTGGTTCAGGTCATGATCCCAGTGTTCTGGGATCAAGGCCCGTATCAGGCTCTCTGCCTGCCTCTCTGCCTACTTGTGATCTCTCTCTCTGTGTCAAATAAATAAATAAAATCTCTAAAAAAGATCCAAATAAAAAAGATTTTTAGGGTCTTTCAAGTTTTTAAAAAATATTTTACATATTAAACGGTCTTGACACTACCGTCAAAAATCAATTCACCAGGGGTGCCTGGGTGGCTTAGTGGGTTAAAGCCTCTGCCGTTGGCTCAGGTCATGATCCCAGGGTCCTGGGATCGAGCCCTGCATTGGGCTCTCTGCGTGGCTGGGAGCCTGCTTCCCTTCCTCTCTCTCTGCCTGTCTTTCTGCCTACTTGTGATCTCTCTCTGTCAAATAACTAAATAAAATCTTAAAAAAAAATAAATTCACCAGAGATGTATGGGTTAATCCAGGACTTCCATTTCTATTTACCCGACATATATGTTTATCCTTGGACCAATACCACAGTTTTTCATTACCATACCTGTGTAGTAATTTTTGAAATTGGAAATAGTGAGTCCACCAACTGTGTTCTTTTTTGAGATTATTTTGACTATTCGGGGTCCTTTGCAATTTCTTATTGATTTTAGGATGCACTTTTCCATTTCTACAAAGAGGCAGTTGGTATTTTGACAGGGATTGTGTTAAATCTGTAGATTGCTTTGGGGAATATGGCAATCTTAATAATATTAAGTCTTCCATTCCACGAACATGGGAAGTCTGTTTATTTTGTTCTTCTTTAATTGCTTTTAGCAATATTTTATAGTTGTTAGTATACAAGTATTGTATCTTCTTGGTGAAATTTATCCCTGAGTATTTTCTTCTTTTGAAATATTATAATGGAATTGTTTTCTTCATTTACTTTCCAGATTGTTTGCTGCTAAGATACAGAAACACACCTGATTTTTGTATCTTGATCTTTCTTACACTTCAACTTTGTTGGATTTGTTTGTTAACTTTAATAGTTGGCTTTTTGTTGAGATTCCTTAGGATTTTCTACATAGAAGATCATGCCATCTGTGAACAGAGATAGGTTTGCATTTTCCTTTCCAATTTGGGAATGAACAAAACAAACTGAAGAAAACATTCTATAGTAGGGAAATATTTATATAAAAAATGTAAATATGTGAAACAATGTATACTGTTTATTGATACCTATATACAATTATATAATGCTTCAATAAAGCCAGGATGTTCTAGGCATTTTATGTGTTCATTATTGAATTTCCCTGAAAACCTCACAAAGTGGACTTTTATTGACTTTCACTTTACAAAACAGAAAATTGAGAAACCTAGACATCAAATAAATACATACATTCCATGTTCATACATACATACACAATACACACACATTCTCATAAGCCATAAATTATGACCCAACCACCAGTCTTATTCAGAGTCCCCCCATTTTACTTGCAATTATTTGTGCATGTGTATGCATTTGTGTGTATGTGTATCTAGCTCTCTACAATTTTATCCCATGTGTAGCTTAGTGAATCCTCCCCTACAGTCAAGATAAAAAACAGTTCCATCAACATAAGGATTCCTCAGGTTGCCTTTTTCTAAGCACATCCTTCTACCTCCTGCCCCCAACCTTAACCCCTAGTAACAAACAATCTGTTCACCATTTGGAAAATTTTGCCACTCAAAAAATATAATAGGGGCGCCTGGGTGGCTCAGTGGGTTAAAGCCTCTGCCTTCGGCTCGGGCCATGATCCCAGGGTCCTGGGATAGAGCCCCACATTGGGCTCTCTGCCCAGCAGGGAGCCTGCTTCCCCCCCCCCACTGCTGCCTGCCTCTCTGCCTACTTGTGATCTCTGTCAAATAAATAAATAAAATCTTTTTTTAAAAAAGAAAAATATAATAATATATATATAATACAGAATAATACAGAATATAATAATATAAATGGAGCCATATAGTATAAAACTTTTTGAAATAGGCTTTCACCACTTAGCATAACTCATTGGAGATTCACACAACTTGCATGTTTTCATGTATCTACTGTTTATTCCTTTTTATTGCTGAATATTATTCCATAGTATTTAAATAGTTTACCATAGTGTAAGGCATCTGGGTTGTTTCCAGTTTTTGGCTATATGAATGTAGCTGTTATGAGTATTTGCGTGTGTGTGTTTTAACTTTTATTTGCATTACTTATACAGAATTTATTCCCAGGGTCTAAGTTTTTGTTTCTTAAATTTCTTCTATGATATGTTTTTCTTCTGAGCAACCTCCTCTCCTGGTTTAGAAATAATCTACTTGGGGAACCTGGGTGGCTCAGTGGGTTAAAGCCTCTGCCTTCAGCTCGGGTCATGATCCCAGGGTCCTGGGATAGAGCCCCACATCTTGGGCTCTCTGCCCAGCAGGGAACCTGCTTCCCGCCCCCCACCCCTGCCTGCCTCTCTGCCTACTTGTGATCCCTGTCAAATAAGTAAATACAATCATTTAAAAAAAAAAAAAAGAAACAAAGAAGTAGCCTACTCTTTCTCAGTATGCAAGGGAAAGTACACATATGGCTTAATTTGACCATGAGCCCTGTAAGTTTTATGCCACATCTTGGAGGCTCTGCTCACCTGGAAGTGCTGAATGACCAGAGAATGTACATCTAAACACCCAAGTTCAGCATTATTCTCTGCACTTTTAAGCATGTACAGTAAAAACTCAGTGCTCTTTTTGGGCCACTAATCCTGTGTCTAGCACCAGTGTTTGGCCTGGGAACACCTACCCACTTCACCATTGTGGCGAGGGAATGGTATACATGGCTTCTGCAAAGTGACATCTTTCAGATACTTGGTGCTTTCTTGGATATGCATACCCTCGATGGCCTGGGCAGTTTCATGTATGTTCTTAAAGTGAACATGACGATTTGAACTTCTTGATTTGCATGATTTTGTAGGGTTTTCTGGGTAAGTGAGGAAAGAACCATTTTTAGAGATCACCTTAGGCTGCTAAGCTCTTATTTCTCCAGGATAAATGCCCAAGATTACAATTCTTATGGTAATTGCATGTTTAGTTTTATAAGAAACTACCAAACTGTTTCCGGAGTGTCTGTATCATTTTATTACCTTCAGCAAGGTAAGTGATCCATTAGCTCCGCTGCATTCTTCCCAGCACATGGTCTTGGTAGTACTTCTCATTTTGGCCATTCTTATATGTGTGTAGTGATATCTCATTGTGGTTTTTTTTTTTTTTTTTTTTTTTTAAAGATTTTATTTATTTATTTGAGAGAGAAACAGTGAGAGAGAGCATGAGCAAGGAGAAGGTCAGAGAGCGAAGCAGACTCCCCATGGAGCTGGGAGCCCGATGCGGGACTCGATCCCGGGACTCCGGGATCATGACCTGAGCCGAAGGCAGTCGTCCAACCAACTGAGCCACCCAGGCGTCCCATCTCATTGTGGTTTTAATTTCATTTCTCTGATGGCTAATAATGTTGAACATCTTTCATTTTCTTATTTTCCTTCTGTAAATCCCTTAGTTAAATTTACTGTTTATTATGTTTATTACTGTTTATTATGTTTACTGTTATTATTATGTTTATTGTTATAAAATTACTGTTTACTTTTGACCACTTTAAGATTGAATTTTTTACTTACTATTCAGTTTTCAGGTTTATTCCTATATTCTAGATACAAGTCCTTTGTCAGATAGGTGATTTGCAAATATTTTCTCCAGTCAATAGCTTATCTTTTTATTCTTATTTTTTTAAGACTTTTATTTATTTATTTGACAGACAGAGATCACAAGTAGGCAGAGAGGCAGACAGAGAGAGGGGGAAGCAGGCTCACACTGAGCAGAGAGCCCGTGGGACTCAACCCAGAACTCTGAGATCATGACCTGAGCCGAAGGCAGAGTTTTAACCCATTGAGCCACCCAGGCACGCCTTTATTCTTATTTTTAATAACAGCTTTATTGAAATAATTCATGTATAATATTATTTACCTATTTAAAGTGTGCAATTAGTAGATATTGGTATATTCAGAGAATTGTACAACCATCTTCATAATCAGTTTTAGAACATTTTCATAATCACTAGAAGAAACTTCTTAGCTATTGCCATTTTGACTGAACCTTCCCACCTGTGCTCAAGGCAACAACCAGTCTACTTTCTGTCTGTGCAGATTTACTTATTCCAAACATTCCATGTAAAGGAATAATATAATATGTGGCCCTTTGTGACTGGTTTCTTTCAATTGGCATCTTGTTTCTCAAGGTTTACCGATGTGATGGCACGAATCAGTACTTCATTCCTCTTATTTCTGATGGACATTAGGTTGCTTCCACTTCTGGTCATTGTGAATAGTGCTGCTGTGAACATTTGTGAACAGGTTCTTGTATGGACATGATTTCATGTCTTTTGGATACATACCTAGTTTTTGAACTGTTGGGTTATACAGATATTTAACCTCCTGAGGAACTACCAGACTCTTTCCCAAAGCAGTCTTCTCATTATTTTAACAGTGCCTTTCATGTGAAATGTAAAAAAAATTTAACAGAGTCCAATGTATTTGTTTCTTCATTTATGAATGGTGGTCCAATGTTATGTCTAAGAATTCTTTGCTTAACTTCAAGGTCTCATGTTCCTATGTTCTTCTAGAACTTGTAGAGTTTCAGACTTTACAGTTAGGACTCTAACTAATTTAGGGTTAATTTTTATATAAGGTGTGAAGTTTATAAGGAGGTCCATTTTTTTTTTACATGTGGATGTCCAATTCTTCCACCATCATTCATTGAAAAGACTCCTTTACCTACTAAACTGTTTCTGCACATTTGTCAAAAATAAATTGGCCACAGACAAAATACCCCAGGAAAAGAAAACTACATGCCAACACCCCTTATGCATATAGATGCAAAAAATACTCAACAAAATACTAACAAACTGAATCCAACAACATATTAAGAAGATTATATAGCATGACTAAGTGGAACTCATCCCATAATGCAGGGGTGATTCAACATAAAGAAACTAACATAATATACCACATTATAAAGTGAAGGGGGAAAAATGAATGATGCAGTAAAACCATTTGACAAAATCAACACCTTTTCATAATAAAAACCCTCAACAAACTAGGAAAAGAAAGGAACTTTCTCAACATGATAAAGAGCATTTATAATAATAATAATAATTGGGCGCCTGGGTGGCTCAGTGGGTTAAGCCGCTGCCTTCGGCTCAGGTCATGATCTCAGGGACCTGGGATCGAGTCCCGCATCGGGCTCTCTGCTCAGCAGGGAGCCTGCTTCCTTCTCTCTCTCTCTCTGCCTGCCTCTCAGTGTACTTGTAATTTCTCTCTGTCCAATAAATAAATAAAATCTTTAAAAAAATAATAATAATAATAATACCCACAGCCAACATTATATTCAATGGTGAGAGATTAAAAGCTTTCTGCCTAAAATCAGAAACAAAGATGCTCAATTTCACCTCTAATATTTAGCATTTTACAGAAAGTTCTATGGCGAGTGAATGGGCAAGAAAAAGAAATAAGAGACATTCAAATTGGAGAGGCAGAAATAACTCTTTCTCCATTCACAGATGATATGATCTTATATATAGAAAAATCCAAAGAATCTACACAGAAACTGTTATAAGTAATATATGAATTCACCAGAGTTGCAGGATACAAGATCAACATAGAAAAGTCAGCTGTTGTTTGTACACGCTGTCAATGAACAATACAAAAAGGAAATTAAGAAAACAATTCCATTTAAGATGACATCCAAAAGAGTAAAGTATCCAGGTACAAATTTAACCAATGAAATGAAAGACTTCTACGCTGATAACTACAGATCACCGAAGTAATAAAGTAAACATAAATAGGGGCGACTGGGTGGCTCAGTCGTTAAGCCTCTGCCTTTGGCTCAGGTCATGATCCCAGAGGCTCTCTGCTCAGCGGGAGGCCTGCTTCTCCCTCTCCCACACCCCCTGCTTGTGTTCCCTATCTCGATGTGTCTCTCTCGGTCAAATAATAAATAAAATCTTTTGGGACGCCTGGGTGGCTCAGTTGGTTGGACGGCTGCCTTCGGCTCAGGTCATGATCCTGGAGTCCTGGGATCGAGTCCCGCATCAGGCTCCCAGCTCCATGGGGAGTCTGCTTCTCTCTCTGACCTTCTCCTCGTTAATGCTCTCTCTCACTGTCTCTCTCTCAAGTAAATAAATAAAATCTTTAAAAAAAAATCTTAAAAAAAAATAAAATCTTTAAAAAGAAAAAGAAAACATAAATAAAACAAAAGTCACCCCGTGTCCATGGATTGGAAGACTTAACATTGTTAATATGGCAATATGCCCCCAAAGCTATCTATAGATTCAATGCAATCTCTATCAAAATTCTAATGATATTTTTGCAGAAATGGAGACGCCAATCCTCAAATCATATGCGATTGCAAGAGACCCTGATTAGCCAAACAATCCTAAAAAAGAACAAATTTGGGGGCACCTGAGTGGGTCAGTGGGTTAAAGCCTCTGCCTTCAGCTCAGGTCATGATCCCAGGGTCCTTGGATCGAGCCCTGCGTGGGGCTCTCTGCTCATCGGGGAGCCTGCTTCCCTTCTTCTCTCTCTGCCTGCCTCTCTGCCTACTTGTGATCTCTGTCTGTCAAATAAATAAACAAAACCTTTAAAAAAAAGAACAAATTTGGAGGATTCAACTTCTCAACTTCAAAGCATACTATAAATCTCCAGTAATCAAAATGATGTGGTACTGACATAAGCATGGACATGCAGACCACTAGAATAGAACTGAAACTCCAAAAATAAGTCCATATACCTATGGTCAACTGAGTTTTTCAGTAGACTCCATGCCCAGCGTAGAACCCAATGAAGGGCTTCAACTCACAACCCTGAGATCAAGACATTAGCTGAGGGGCGCCTGGGTGGCTCAGAAGGTTAAGCTTCTGCCTTCGGTTCAGGTCATGATCTCAGGGTCCTGGGATCGAGCTCTGCATCAGGCTTTCTGCTCAGCTGGGAGCCTGCTTCCCTCTATCTCTCTGCCTGCCTCTCTGTCTACTTGTGATCTCTCTCTCTCTGTGTCAAATAAAGAAATAAAATCTAAAAAAAAAAAAAAAAAAGACTTGCGCTGAGATCAAGAGTTGGATGCTAAGCTAACTAAACCACTCAGTTGCCCCTGGTCAAATGCTTTTCAATAACAATTACAAGACCATTTAGTGGGGGAAGGAATAATTTCTTCAACAAATGTTGCTGGGACAACTGGATTGCCACATGCCAAAAAAAAAAAAATCAACTTGGACACCTACTGCATACCCTACAAAAAAGAAATTAATGAAAATGTATCCATGATCTAAATATAAGAGCTAACACTATAAAACTTTTAGAAGAAAATACACAGGTAAATCTTTGTGAACTTGGATTTGGCAATGGGATTTGATATTTATTTATTTATTTAGGATTTCATCTATTTATTTGTCAGAGAGAGACAGAGAGAGAGTGAGCACAAGCAGGGGGAGCAGCAGACAGAGGCAGAAGCAGGCTCCCTGAGTGAGGATCCCAGTGCAGGACTCCATCCCAGGCATACCTGGCAATGGGTTTTTAGATGTGACACCAAAAACAAAAGCAGCAAAGGAAAAAAGAGACAAAATGGACCTCATCAAAATTTTAAAACTTCATCTATGAAAGGACTTTTATCAAGAAAGTAAGAAGAAGGGTGTCTGGGTGGCTCAGTCAGTTAAGTGTCTGCTTTCAGCTCAGGTCATGATTCCAGGGTCCTGGGATCAAACCCTGATCTGTGGGAGCCTGTGACTTTCCCTCTTTCTCTCCTTCTGCCTCTCCCTCTGAAGCTCCCCCTGCTCCCCCTGTTAAATAAATAAAATCCTTAAAAAAAAAAAAAAGGAAAGGAAAGAAAGAAAGAAGAGCGGTGCCTGGGTGGCTCAGTCGGTTAAGTATCTGCCTTCAGCTCAGGTCATGATCCCAGAGTGTGGGGACTGAGCCCCACATGGGGCTCCCTGGTCAGCTGGGACTCTGCTTCTCCTTCTCCCTCTGCTCCTTCCCCTGCTCATGTTCTCTCTCTCTCCTGCTCTCCCACTCTCTCAAATAAATTTTTAAAAATCTTTTTAAAAAGTGGGAAAACTTACAGAAGGGGAGAAAATACTTGTAAATCATACATAGGGTAAGGGCTCAGTATCCAGAATATATAAAGAACTTCCACAACTCAAGACCAAAAAGACAAACAACCCAAGTTTTAAATGGCCAAGGGATTTGAATAAACATTTCTCCAAAGAAGAGAAATGTCCAGAAAGCATATAACAAGATGTTCAACATCATTAGTCATTGGGAAATGCAGATCAAATCACAATGAAATACTACTTGACACTCATTTAGATGACTTCAATAATAACATAAAATAGACAAACAGCCAATGTTGGCAAGGATGTAGAGAAATTAGAGCCCCTGTACATGGCTGGTGAGAATGTAGAGTAGCTCAGCCGCTATAGAATAGTTTGTTCCTCTATAATTCAATAGAATTACCATATAACCTCACAGGTGCACTCCCAGATATATACTCCCCCAAAATTAAAACAGGCACTCAAACCAATGCTTGGACTTGCATGTTTATGGCAGCACTATTCACATTAACCAAAAAGTAGACAAGCTCAAATGTCCATCAGCAAATGAGTGGATAAACAAATTGTAGTCTATTAATACTATGGAATGTTATTAAGCCAAAAATGGAATCAAGTGCTGATACACGCTACAGTGGGATGAACTTCGGAGATATTACGCTAAATGAAATAAAACCGAGGCCCAAAAGGTCACATATTGTAGGACTCTATTTATTTTTTAAGAGATTTTTATCTATTTGAGAGAAAGAGAGAGAGCAAGCACAAGTTGGGGAGAGGGAGAAGCAGGCTCTTTGCCCTGCTGGGAGCCTGATGTGGGGCTCAGTCCCAGGACTCTGGGATCATGACCTGAGCTGAAGGCAGATGCCCAGTATGACTCCATTTATATTAAATAGTCAGAATAGATAAATCCAGTGGGGGCAAAAAGCAGATTTGTGGTTGCCAGGGACTGTGGAAAGAGGGAAATGGGGAGTAACTACCTAATGGATACAGGGTTTTCTTTGGGGGTGATTAACATGTTTTGGAGCTAGATAGAGGGGGTGGTTGAACAACATATGAATGATTTTTTAAATTTATTTTTTCAGTGTTCCAAGATTCATTTTTTTATGTACCACATCCAGTGCTCCATGCAATATGTGCCCTCTTTAAATGTCACTAACTTGATCACTTTAAAATAGTTAATTTGGGATGCCTGGGTGGCTCAGTGGGATAAAGTGTCTGCCTTCAGCTCAGGTCATGATCTCAGGGTCCTGGGATCGAGCCCCACATCAGGTTGTCTGCTTAGCGGGGAGCCTGCTTCTCTCTCTCTCTCTGCCTACTTGTGATCTCCATCTGTCAAATAAATAAATAAAATCTTTAAAAAAATAAAATAAAATAGTTAATTTTGTTCATCTAATAGAATATCATCTATTAAAAAGTTGCCTATAAAAATCAATTTGCCATGCTTATGTGGGTCAATTTCTGGCCTCTTTATTCTATTCCATTGATCTGTGTGTCTATCCGTTACCAATCCCACACTGTTTTGATTAGTGTAGCTTTAGAGAGAGTCTTATAAAAGAGTGTGTGAATCCTTCAAGCCTTTTTTATTATTTTGCAAAACTGCTTAGGCTACTCTAGTTCCTTTATCTTTCCACTCTACATTCAATCTATTTATCAGTCTGGGGAGAGCTGACATCTTTACTATGTGGAGTCTTTCCAATTTATGAATATGGTATGTCTTTCCATTAATTTGGATTTCTCTTACTTCACCAGCCATTTGAAGTTCTCAAAATACATATCTTGTGGGGTTTTTTTTGGTTATGTAAGTGTTTTGTAAGAATTATTCCTAAATATTTTTTAGAAGATTTTATTTATTTGTTAGAGAGAAAGAGAGAGAGCACACAGAAGCGGGGGAGCAGCAGGCAGAGGAAGAAGCAGACTCCCCAATGAGCAAGGAGCCCCATGTGGGACAGGATCCCAGGATTCTGGGATCGTGACCTGAGCCAAAGGCAGATGCTTAACCCACTGAGCCACCCAGGTGTTCCTAAATATTTTATTTTTGAAGATATTGTAAATGATATTGTCTCTAGTGTATAGAAATAGAATTTATTTTGTTTGTTGACTTTGCATCTTACGATCTCACTAAATGTACTTTTTCTGGAAATTTTTGTTAGGTTTTAGCATTTTCTACATTGAAAATCTCTGACATCTGTGAACAGAGAGTGTTTTAATTTTTTCCTTTCCAACCTGGATGTTTTATGTTTCCTTTTCTTGCGTTTTTGCACGGGCTAAGACTTCTGGTATAATGCTGAACAGGAATAGTATGAGTGGGGATTCTCACCTTGTTCCTGATCTCGGAGGGAAATCGTTTAATTTTTGACAATTAAGTATGATATTAGGTATAGTTTTTTTTAAAGATAGATGCTTTTACAGTTTGAACAATTTCCATCCTGTTCCCAAATTGCTGAGGGTTTTTATCAGAAATAAATGTTTTGTTTCTCTCTACTTTTACAACCATGTTCACATTCAGGTTTCTAGTTGTGTTGAGATCAAGGGAAATCAGAGAAAATAAACTGTCAACTCACCATCAGTTCAGTGGTACTTTGAATTCTGGTGCTGTTCTCCACATTACCGCGTGCTATTGGCTCTTTGAAGTTCTAAAATAGCTGCTCCATTTGTTTAATCCAGGTTTCATAGTTGTTTCTATGTGAAAGAAAAGATGAGGCATGTTCACTCCACCTTACTCAATACCAACAGTTTTGCTTTTGTCTTCCCAATCTTTATTCATTTTGCTTCTCTGTATTATTGGTTCTCCATTCTGGTATGTAGTCCCTGCCTCCAAAGGAGACTTCCTAAATTAGTTTCTTTTCAAAGCTTTTCCTTAAGCTCTCTTTTTGGTCCACACTCTTCTTCCCTGTTGCATTTACTAGTTACCTGGAAGCCTACCTGTCACTTTCCACTTTGCTCCCATTCTTAGTCAATTTTAATACTGAGCTGTAAGTCTCTTACCATAAAATTCACCATTTTAAAGGTTATAACTCAGTGGTTTTATTAGTATCATCCCAATTCATCACAACTATTTAACTCCAGAACATTTGCAACAGCTCAAAAAGAAACCCCTTGTTCTTTACCAGCACCTTCCATTCCCTTGTGAATGTAAAATCCCAGCACATAAAATAATGCCTGGCCCATAGAAAGTGCTCAGTAAATATTTGCCCAACAAAAATGAATGAATGAACGCTGACAGCGGACATATTTCTAAAAGTTTTAAGGAATAAACATACCCAAATACAAATAAGGACAAAACCCATTTCGGAAACAATTTAATTTAAATGCCAATTTGGGAATTGCAGGTCATAAACAGTAGCTTATTGTACAGCAATTCTGGTCAAAATAACACTTGGTTAGCTAAGTTTCCTTTAATAAAGGATAAACTATGGAAAGTATTAATTGGTCACAAAAGAATCTTTCACAGAAGTGTTTCACAGTACTGTTTCACAGAACAGTTAGAGATGATCAGGGCCCTGAGCATTGCAATACAGAGTAGCTGTTCTAGAATAACTCCAGAAAGAGGATTGAGGGATGGAATGAACACCAACAAGGGAAAAGGAGAGAATATTCCTTATTAAGAGTAAGTATGATACCAAATGGAAAAGAAAATAGAATGGGAATATTAAATTTCCAGGTCACATTGTATCCTATCAGTTACTGAAATGTGATTGTCAAAAACTAATTAAAATAAATATTATCAAGCAGGAAAGCTGAGGGGGGTGAATTAACACAAAATTCTTATGATTTTAGTAGAAGTCATTTACACATGACACATTATTTCAAGAACAAAAACTTAAAGCCAATGCAAGGAGGTCGACGAGGGCACTTTACCTCGTGGAAGAAATGTTCTATACAAATACGTAAGAGAATACTAATTATTATTATTTTGTTTTTTAGTTTCCAGAAACTATCAATTAACTGTTGCCACTGAACTTTTAATGAGTGATTCACTTGGGGCTTGTTAAAAGTATAGCAGTTGATCACGTAGTTTTTGCCTTATTAATAAATTGCTCTGCTGATTGTTAGAGGCTTCTAGCATCCCTCCAGGACCACCCTCATTATGATACATTTGGTTGCCTGTTTTTCTCATAGTTAAATACCACAGAGAAGAACCCCAGAGAGTCCTCTTACATGGCCATCTCCAGAAGTTGTCAGATGAGTTCCAGTAGCCTTCAGAGCAAGTGAAAAGCAGTTCCCATGTTCTCAATTAAACTTCCCTCCTGTGGGAGAGAGGGCCACTTTTGATGGGGAATTTTTTTCTCAAAGATGGTTTTGAATGGAGATTTTCAAGAATTGTTTATTTTTTTTGAATTTTATTGTTACATTAGTCACCATACAGTACATCATTAGTTTTTGATGTAGTGTTCCATGATTCATTGTTTGTTAATAACACCCAGTGATTATGCAATCTGTGCCCTCCTTAATACCTACCACCAGTCTCACCCATCCCCTACCCGCCCTCCCTTCTAAAATCCTCAGTTTGTAGAAGGGCCACATGCACCCCAATGTTCTTAGCAGCAATGTCCACAATAGCCAAACAGTGGGAAGAGATGAGATGTCCTTCAACATATGAATGGATAAAGATGTGGTCCATATACTCAATGGTGTATTACTCAGCCATCAGAAAGAATTACCTGTTATGAACTAAACTATTTATGGGTAAAATGTTCTAATGTCAGATTTCCTTTGAAATACTCCCAAGGGGCACCTGGATTTCTCTAGAGCATGCGACTCTTGATCTCTGGTTTGTGTGTTTGAGCCCCGTATTGGGTGCAGAGATTACCTTAAGAAATAATTTAAAAAATATGGGCACCTGGGGGGCTCAGTTAGTTAAGCCTCTGCCTTCAGCTCAGGTCGTGATCTCAGGGTCCTGGGGCTGAGCCTCACCTTGGGCTTCCTGCTCAGCACGGAGTCTGCTTCTCCCTCTGCCCCTCCCCTGCTTGCGCTCTTTCTCTCTCAAATAAATAAATAAAATCTTTAAAAAAAAAACAAAACAAAATAAAAAATAAAAATATTCCTAAACAAAAAACTCTAACAAAACCAATATAATAAAAACAAAAGAACCAGAGGGGATAAATGAAACAAGATCGGCAAAATGAAGACGCCTACGCACGGGTTCATTCTATGATTCTATTCCATAATGAAAACTTTCAAATAGGTGCACATAAAAGGATTCCTCATCTCCTACATCTATATATCAGTTATTTCTCTATGTATTGATTCTTTCAGTTACAAATAACAGAAACTCCAATCTACACTGGCTTAAACAATAAAAGGAACTGTACAGATTCGTGTAGCTAAAAAGTCAAAGGCAGCTCAAGGTATCAGGTGATGCTTGATCCTACAGCTCAATGGTGTCACCAGGACTGAAATATATCACTATTCTCTGCCTTCTATGGTGGCTGGTCTCAATCTAAGGCTCACATTTCTCCTAGTTTCAAGAAGACTACTAACAACCCCTGGGTTACATGTCTCATCCAGCCAGAGCTGGATTTCTTCTAGCATTTCCAACAAAAGTCCTGATGGGACGAGCTTAAGGTCACATGCCTAAAACTGAACCATCTTCCAACCATGGAGGTAGAATCCGCTTTTATTAACATAGGTTAGGTCATTCTTTACTCCTAGAAATCACAGTCAGGAAGTTCACAGATCTCCAAATGGAATCAGTGTTGTTGGGAAAGAAGAAAGGGAAAATGGATGATAAGAGGCAGTCATCAAATATCTGCTAAACTCTCCACATGTAAGGTTTCCAGTACAATAGAATAGAGGGCATTGGAAGACATCTTCTAAAACTGAAAAACAGATGTAAGGCTATGGTCAGGGAACAGGGACCTGGATAGTCTGTAGAAGTGAAAGATGACCTTAAGGAAAGGACAGGCAGTGTCTGGAGTGGATGGGAATAGCAGTAAGGAATTCTATAAGGCAAGCACTGCCACAATATAAAAAACCAGGAAAAAAGTACTAGAAAAGACATCTACAAATCAGTATCTCTCAAGAATATCAATTTAAAAATCCTCAATAAAATACTACGAAATCAAATCCAATAATGTATAAAAAGAATTATACACCAGTTTGGTGGAGTCACAAACAAACTTCAAACAAAGATATGCCAACTATGTTCACTACACAGTACAGCCACGGTCACACACTACCCACAGCGCGGTGGCAGCCGCCGCTCAATGAGGAGACGATCACACCATTTCAGAGATAAGCAGTGCCATTGTGTCTGGAGGAGAAGAGAGAATTAAAAATAAAATAGAATCCAACAAAAAATATATATATAGAAAAAAAAACAAAAAACAAAAACAAAAACAAAAAACAAAACCCAGAAAAAAAAAACCCACAAAAAACAAAACAAAACACACAAAACACAAAAAAACCCTGCCTATATTTTACTCAGTTTCAAACTTTATTAGTCTATTTTTAATTATAAAGCCATGTTTTCTTTTCCCTCCCCTCCCCCCCCATTTGTTTTAACGTCAAATCTGTTCGAGTTGTGTTTTTTTTTTTTAACCAGGAAAGTAAGGGCCAGAGGACAAGGCAGGCACCGGGGGCTGGGGGGCCACAGACCCCCGAGGTAGAGGCTCCCCACCCAGCCTGACTAGCCAGCTGCCCCTTCCCCCACTTTTTTTTTTTTTTAAATTTTATAATTGGAGCCCTTGGTGAGGTTACGTGTGCCATGAGAACCCACTCTACACCACGACGCTGGTGCCTCAGTGTTGGCCAAACTCTGGAGTCACTGACTGGTTTGACTTTCATACGGTGAATATGCATTTGGTCTGTACTGATCATGGAATAAACACATCTCTCTTTTTAAAAAAAAAAAAAAAAAGAATTATAGTGGGGGGGCCTATGCACGCAGTCAGTTGGGTGTCTAACTCTTGGTTTTGGCTCAGGTCATCACCTCAGTCTCATGAGATAAAGCTGGCTTCAGGCTCTGTGCTCAGCATGGAGTCTTCTTGGATTCTTTCTCACTCTCTCTCTGCCTCTCTCCACTGTGGTCTGTCTCTCTCTCCAAAAGAAATATATCTGGGGCACCTGTGTGGCTCAATCGTTAAATGTCTGCTTTCAGCTCAAGTCATGATCCTAAGGTCCTGGGATCAAGCCCCACGTCAGGCTCCCTGCATTGCAGGAAGCCTGCTTCTCCCTCTCCCACTTCCCCTGTTTGTGTTCCCTCTCCAGCTGTCTCTCTTTGTCAAATAAATAAAATCTTTTTGTTTTTTAAGATTTTATTTATTTATTGGACAGAGAGAAATTACAAGTACACTGAGAGGCAGGCAGAGAGAGAGAGAGAAGGAAGCAGGCTCCCTGCTGAGCAGAGAGCCTGATGCGGGACTCGACCCCAGGACCCTGAGATCATGACCTGAGCTGAAGGCAGCGGCTTAACCCACTGAGCCACCCAGGCGCCCCTCAAATAAATAAAATCTTAAAAAAAAATTTTTTTAATAAAAGAAATCTTAAAAAAAAAAAGAATTATATAGTGGGACTTATTCCATGTATGCAAGGCTGGTTCAATATTAAAAAATATACTAAAATGTCATTTATCACATCAGCAGGCTAAAGAATAAAATCATATGATCATATTAATAGATACAGAAAAAGTATTTAGCAAAACCCAACACTGATATATGATAAAAAAAAATTCAACAAACTAGGAACACAGGGGAATTTCCCAACCTGATTAAAAAAAAAAAACACCTGCCAAAATACCCTACAGCCAATATTGTACTTACTTGTGAGAAACTAGAAGTGTTCCCATTAAGATCAGGAACACAGTAAGAATGTCCTCTCACCACTCCTGTCCCACATCATACTGGAAGCCCTATGCAATTCAATAAGACAAAAAAGGAAATAAAAGGTATACAGATTGAGAAAGAAGAAATAAAAGTCTTTGTTTACAGATGACATGACCATGTATGTGTAAAACCCTAAAAAACAAACAACATGGGACGCCTGGGGTGGCTCAGAGGGTTAAGCCTCTGCCTTCGGCTCAGGTCATGATCTCAGGGTCCTGGGATCGAGTCCTGCATCGGGCTCTCTGCTTAGCGGGGAACCTGCTTCCCCCTCTCTCTCTGCCTGCCTCTCTGCCTGCTTGTGATCTCTCTCTGCCAAATAAGTAAATAAAATCTTAAACAAACAAATAAACAACATAAAACTCCTGGAACTATAAAGCATTTGTAGCAAAGTTTCAGGTTAAAAGATTACTATATGAAAGTCAATCACTTTCCTATAAACTAACAATAAACAATTGTAATTTGAAATTTTAAAAAATACCATTTACATTAGTAAAATAATAAGATGGTTTGTACATCTTATAAATACCAAAAACATGTACAAGATATATGGAGAAAACTACAAGATGAAAGAGATTTTAAAAATAATAAATGGAGAAATATTCTATGTTTATTGAGAGGAAGACCCAGTATTGTTCAATGGTATTTTTTTTTAGATTTATTTATTTATTTGCCCTAGAGTGAGAGAAAGAGAGAGAGAGAGAGAGAGGGAATACAAGCAGGGGAAGCAGGAAAGGGAGAATCAGGCTTCCCATTGAGCAGGGAGCCTGATGTGGGGATTGATTTCGGGATGCTGGGACCATGACCTGAGCCAAAGGCAGATGCTTAACAACTGAGCCACCCAGGTGCCCCTGTTCAATGGCATTTCTTCATAACTTCATCTGTAGATTCAATGGAATCCCAATAAAAAATCCCAGCAAGTTATTTTGTGGGTGTTGACGAAATAATTTTAAAATATATATGGCAGGGGCGCCTGGGTGGCTCAGTGGGTTAAGCCACTGCCTTCGGCTCAGGTCATGATCCCAGAGTCCTGGGATCGAGTCCCACATCAGGCTCTCTGCTCAGCGGGGAGCCTGCTTCCCTCTCTCTCTCTCTCTCTGCCTGCCTCTTTGTCTACTTGTGATCTCTCTCTGTAAAATAAATAAATAAAATCTTTAAAAATAAAAAAAGAAAAAATATATATGGCAAAAAGACCCAGAATAACCAACAAAATGTGGAAAGAACAAAGTTGGAGGATTATCATTACCCAAAATTGAATTACTCTCAATCTACAAGACAGTGTGGTATTGGTGAAAAAATAAACAAAATAGATCAGTGGAACAAAACAGAGAGCCCAGAAATAAAACTACATAAACATGATCAACTGATCATTCACAAAGGAGTGAAGACAATAAAATGGAGAAAAGACTGTCTTTTCAACAAATGGTGCTAAAAGGGGCATCTACATGCAAAAACAAACAAACAAACAAAAAAAACAAAAAAAAAGGAAGGAAGGAGGGAAAAGAAAAATGAAATCTGGATGCAGATTTTATACCCGTCAGAAAATTAAGTCAAATGGATTCTAAACCTGGGACGCCTGGGTGGCTCAAGCGGTTAAGCACCTACCTTCCGCTCAGGTCATGATCCCAGGGTCCTGGGATTAAGTCCCACATGGGGCTCCTTGCTCGGCGGGGAGCCTGCTTCTCCCTCTGCCTGCCCCTCCCTCTGCTTCTGCTCTCTCTCTGACAAAAAAATAAAATCTCTTAAAAAATGGATTCTTAACCTGAGTTTAAAATACAAAACAGTAAAACTCATGGAAAATAATAGAAGGGTAAACCCAGATGACCTTAGGTTTGGTGATGACTTTTTGGATAACAAAACTGAATACACAATCCATGAAAGAACTAAGTGATAAGCTATACATTAAGATTAAAAACTTGGATGCCTGGGTGGTTCAGTGGGTTAAGCCACTGCCTTCGGCTCAGGTCATGATCCCAGGGTCCTGGGATCGAGTCCCGCATCGAGCTCTCTGCTCAGCAGGGAGCCTGCTTCCCCCCCTCTCGCTCTCTGCCTGTCTCTCTGCCTGCTTGTGATCTCTCTGTCAAATAAATAAATAAAATCTTAAAAAAAAAAAGATTTAAAACTTGCAGGGGTGCTGTCAGCTAAGCATCTGCCTTCACTGTAGGTCATGATACCAGGTCCTGGGATCAAGCCCCACCTCCAGTGCCCTGCCCATCAGGGAGCCTGCTTCTTTTTCTCCCTGCCCTTCCCTCTGCTTGCACTCTGTCAAATAAATAAATAAAATCTTTTCTAAAAAGATTAAAATTTTCTACATTTCAAAAGATGCTGTCAAACAATTAGAAGACAAGACAGACTAGGAGAAAAAATTTGCAAAAGATAAATCTGATAGGAGTGCCTGGTTGGCTCAGAGAGAACATGAGACCTTTTTTTTCTTTAAGAGAAGGACAGGAGGGGCAGAGGAAGAGGGACAGAGGGAATCCTAAGTAGGCTCCATGCTCATCCCTGAGCCTGACTCACAATACTGAGATCATGACCTGGGCTGAAATCAAGAGTTGAATGCTTACCTGACTAAGCCACCCAGGGGTCACAGAACGTGTGACTCTTGATATTTGGATAGAGAATTCAAGCCCCATGCTGGGTATAGAGCTTACTTAAAAAAAAAAAAAAAAAGACATATCTGATAAAGGACTGTTATACAAATTATGTAAAGAATTCCTAAAATACAAAAATGAGAAAATGGACAACCCAATAAAAATGGGCAAAGATCTCACTGGGCACTTCATCAAACAACATTGTTCACAGATGAAAAGATGCTCCATCATTAGGGAATTGCAAATTAAAACAATTTAACACTATACAACTATCAGAATGGTGAAAATCCAAAACTACTGAAAACAGTTGTTAGCAAAGATGTAGAGGAACAGGAACTTTCATTCATTGCTGATGGGAATGCAAAATGGTACAGCTGTTCCTGTTACTCTCCTGCAAGTCTCAGATGCTTTGAGCTCGAAAGAGGTTAGAGGAGGGGTTGTTTCCAGGCCTCAGACTGTGTACAGGAACAGGAAATGATTTTGGAGGACACAGTATTCTGGTTAACTCTACAGGGGTATCGGAAAAAAACAGGGTTCTGAGAACAAGACACCATCCGTCAGAAGGGCTTTTTACCCTTGGATGACTGGTAAGAGATCAACATTGAGTCAAGATTGCACTTCCTTGGATGTTACTGCCCCATTAACTCCTTCACTTCCTTCTGAAATGGTGAGGGCTATGAGTGGTGAGGATGGTGGCCGGATGGAGACCCAGAAGGCTGTTTCAGAGAGCTGAAGGGGAAGAAAGCATAATAAATAGTCAGCCGGGAGCCCTGATTCTTAAATCTTATTCCCCAAATGCACGGACAAGAATTTGATTCCTTCCAGGAGCTCTCATAATCAAAGGACATTGCCGTATCTGACGTAGGAACCATAAATCCTCAATTTCCTCCCTGCATATTCTCCCAACACAACTTAAGACAATCATTTCCTGACATTTGTGTTAATACCTGCTCTCTCAAATAGGACCGATGGTCACTATTCCTCACCATCCTGGCAAGTAGCATAGATGAGATCCTGTAAAATACACTTGAAAGAAGAAAGATGTTATACGGGGTCGATCCTTCACCATAGCCTGGTACCAGTGCCCTCTGTAAAACTGAAGTGCCACTACCCAATCCCATTTGCAAAGTACTCCGCCATGGCAGATGCTGGAAGCTATTGAGATCGTTCTCACTGAAACATTTGGATCTCCTAACAGCTACCGAAGATGCCAAACCTAATTGCTCACGTTTACCTTGGATTAGTGAATTCTTCTATTGGGCCCTTGCAAAGGAGAATTCTCCAAGTCATCTCCTAGGAGGATGGACAGGTCTAGTCTACTGTCTGCAATGGTAGTCATGGGCTCTGAAGCATTAGCTTCCAAAGCTATGTCATAATGCGATGCCTGTCCCACTAACCAAGAAGCTGTGTGGTGTGGGGGGAAAAGGATATTAATTGTGAGTCGCATGTCTTGGGAACTAGTTTTGTCCTACCAAATCAGTTATTCTCCCAGGTTTCAATAGTGGTGAAAGGATTAACTATGTCCATGTTCCCCACACTGATGTTCCGAAAACAATCTTGAGTTGTTCAATGAGAATGTTGCCCAGAAAGTGCCCACCACTGAGGCCTCCATAGTCAAACATGGCCCGTATTCTGCCTGCTTACCCTCTTCCACTTTGACTACCCCCGACCACGAGTTTTACGTACACATTCAAGCATAAATGCTCTGAGAAATCTTCTTCTAACAAAACATTCACTTTATTCTAACCCATCATCCCCAAATTTACTTGAAGAATACTTTTTTCATGTAATATCTCTGCACAACTCAGTGTTGTCTGAGTCCCAGTGTGGGACATACTGACAGTCTTAGATTTCTAAGGTCCTATCCAGATCCTTCTATGTCCTCCATAGCAGGAGAGGCTCGAGTACTTGCAAGACCACCAGGTCTATGTGAGCACGCAGGCCCTTATGACCAACAAGGCAAATGCTGGAGAGCCGACATCAGGGAAAAGGGTGCCCAGAGGAGAAGCAAGGTGAATGGAGGTGATTTTCCTGCAAAGTGCACAGTCTTCCTAATCCAGGGCGAAGATCCCTGAGCTGAGTTTGAGCATCCATGCGGATAAAATGACAGCCTTGGATATTCACAGCGCCCCACGTGAAATACTCTGTGTGATCCTTCAGAGACTTGATGCTCTTTCCCTCCACCTCTTCTGGTAAAGAGCAAGACAGGGACTCATTGTCATCACAATCAATGAAGCACTTGATACCTCGAGGAAGATTACTGAGCCAGCAGATGTTCTGAGTAACCTAGGCTAGTGTGCAGGTGGCCATGGCAGTTTCTCCCCCTTGCAATATTCCATTCTCGTGTTGATTACATAAGATAAAGTGTCAGACTTGGGCTTGGCACTGAAGACTCAAGGCTTCACAAGACACAGCCCCTGCCCTCCTCATGCTTACATTTTAATGGGGGAAGACAGACAAAAACAAGTAAACAAACCAAACAACTCTTAAGTGCTAATGCATGTTCTGATGGAAACATACACAGTGCTCGGACTGACAACTGCAGATATGACTGGCACATGAGTAAAAGGAAGACGGAATCTTGTGCAAGTTTGCATTTTAAAATCTCGGAGTTTTGGAGAGACCATAGAACTGAGTATCGCAAAAGTGCCCCTTCACTGAAAGAATAAGACTGGCCATAGAAGCTTCTCCTTTAAGGATGATAAATAGCTTTAACAAGGGCTAATGCTCCCCCACCATACCTAAAGGATGAAGGAAATATTTTAAAAAACCTATTTCTAACTCTCATCCATAAACAAGCTACTAATTTTAAAGAAAACTTTACTAAACACATTTTACTTGAACTCTTATTAATGTTAATGATCTTTCACTTTTTTTCTTCTAATGCCCTGACACTGTTAAGTTGTTCATAAAGGTGGTGGAAAAATACTTGGTGTAATAATTATATCAAAAACCTACTATTTGTTCTAAAAAAATTCAACAGTATGCTTTCTGCTGGTTCCTGGCTGCGCAGACATTCCCGATGGAAGGTTCTCACTCAACTGTAACGTCTTGCGCCTGCTTTCCTGGATGACCTTCCTCTAGTCCAAGAGGGCAGTCCCCTTCCTCTCTACATCAATCAGGACAAATCTGCTTCTGCCCTATGTCCTGTGTTTTCTGAGGCCAACTCACAGAAGGTGTGAGGAGGTAGTTACCACACAATTGCTTAAGTCTACTACACTCACAACAGGAATGAGAGGTAACCCCTTCCCTCTCTGGAGCCCACTATCAACAGAAACACATCTTTATGCACAAAAGCAGCAGAGCACAGAGGAACAGAGAGCAAGGGAAGGGGAACAAAGCCAGAGAGCGGCGGATGGTTGCTTTGTCCACCTGAAAAACTGACCAAGCGGGACTTGTCTCAGGTAAAAAATAAGTCCTCCTTTCCTATCACCTCGTCTTGTAGGCTCCTCAGTGTGCCTATCAGTGTTACATGAGCTCAGTGCAGCATCTACAGGAAGGCAGACCCCTTCTGAGGGCCAAAGTCCACATGGACTGACCCAGGAAAGGTACCAGAGCTCTAGTAGAACAGCTGTCTCGAATGGGAGAAGGTATTTGCAAACAACATATCAGATAAAGGGCTAGTATCCAAAATCTATATCAACACCCAAAGAACAAATAATCCAATCAAGAAATGGGCAGAGAACATGAACAGACATTTCTGCAAAGACATCCAGATGGCCAACAAACACATGGAAAAGAGTTCCACGTCACTTGGCATCAGGGAAATACAAATCAAAACCACAATGAGATACTACCTCACACCAGTCAGAATGGCTAAAATTAACAAGTCAGGAAAAGACAAATGTTTGCAAGGATGTGGAGAAAGGGGAACCCTCCTACACTGTTGGTGGGAATGCAAGCTGGTGCAACCACTCTGGAAAACAGCATGGAAGTTCCTCAAAAAGTTGAATATAGAGCTATCCTGCAACCCGGCAATCAAACTATTGGGTATTTACCCTAAAGATACAAACGTAGTGACCCAAAGGGGCATGTACATCTGAATGTTTATAGCAGCATGTCCATGATAGCCAAACTATGGAGAGAGCTTAGATGTCCATCAACAAATGAATGGATAAAGATGTGGTATACTACACCTACACACACACACACACACACACACACACACACACACAAATGGAATACTACGCAGCCATCAAAAGAAATGATATCTTACCATTTGCAACTACATGGATGGAACTGGAAGGTATTATGTTGAGCAAAATAAGTCAATCAGAGAAAGATAATTATCATGACCTCCCTGATATGAGGAATTTGAGAGTCAACATGGAGTGTCTGGGAGGTAGGGAAGGAAAAAATGAAACAAGATGGGATCGGGAGGGAGACAAACCATAAGAGATTCTTAATCTCACAAAACAAACTGAGGGTTGCTGGTGGGAAGGGGGAGGGAGAGGGTGGTTGGGTTATGGACATTGGGGAGGGTATGTGCTATGAGAGTGCTGTAAAATGAGCCTGATGATTCACAGACCTGTACCCCTGAGGCTAATAATACATTATATGTTAATTAAAAAAAAAAAAAAACCCAGCTGTCTCGATGTAGACAGGCCAGGTCACGTTGCGGAAACACACAACACCGACATCTCCGTAGTTCAATAGAAGTTTATTTCTCATTCCTGTAAAGTCCATCACAGGTCTGGGGGACTCTCCACATGGGGGGCTCAGCACTCCAGACTATTCTGACTTTGCAGCCCGTTTCTGTAGAAAGGACACTATTGAGTTTTGCACCAACAAAGAAAGGCTTCAGCCCAGAAGTGGGGCTTCCCACAACCCATCACCCACAACCATCTCATGACCCTAACTGCAAGAGGCAGCAAACTATCACCACTCTTCTCCACACTCTTCACGAGAATACAAGTCCTGCGAGGGCATGTCTTTGGCTCTTTTTGTCCACTACTGCATTCCCAGTCTAAACCAAACAGTGCCTGGGCACGTAAGAGGCTCCCCTGAGACGGAACGAATGTAGCACCAGGAAGATGTCTGCACGTGGCCTGCATGAGACAGGGTACCCAAAGCCTGAGGACAAGGCCGTGGGTAACAGCTATGCAGACGAGAGCTTCAGAGCTGCCTGTGCCTAAGAAGGAAGACTTGGCGTAGTTCATCTTGGGCAAGAAAACAAAATCCTGCCAAGAGCACCGGACCCACAGCTCAGGCAACTTACACTGTAACGTACTGAAGCCAAGGACCAAACCAATGGAGCATTATCACCACCAGCCATGCTCGACTCCTAAGGAGCTGAAAACAGCCATAAAGACAAGTGCATCCCCCCTGCGGTCAGTCTGCCCAGCATATCACTGGGGAGCAGGGGAAAGGGAACCCAATGCGTGTTTCGGGAACCAATCAAGCCATAAGAATGTTTCAGAACTCAGTAGACACAGCACAATGTCATCCAGCCCGGCCCTGCAGGGAGAACGTGCACATCCTGCTCATCCTGCCTTCGGGCCTCCCTGACGCAGCTGCCAGCCAGCGGACCCAGAGCAACAGGGTCTTGAACAAGTCCCTGCATCAGAGCCTTAATTTCATTGTTTGTGAGGTGTTCGGGAGCTCATTTAACCCCCTTCCTGACACCACCTGAAAGCTCTAACAGGAGCACATGGGAGTCACTGCTGTAGACAGTAAGAAGATCCACAGCCCACAGAGGGGTTCAGCCATCTACTGTTCACCCCCCAAGGCTGTTTTTAAATGCTGTGTACAAAAGAGACACAGGGAGACCCCACCGGCTTCACACCGGTTTACAGTGTAAGACAACCAACATGAATGCAGATTCACCCGTCCTTGTCTACCACTCAGCACCAATTCCCAAAACTTTCCTTCTGGGAACCCAACCTTCTGCCACGCCCACTGAACCACAACCTGCGTGCAGCACATACTCGTTTTGAAACAACCCTCTTTGTTCTTCTAAACAAAAACCGAATTAAAAAGCCAATGAACAAAAACCTGATTTGACTGAGCTTCCATAAATTTCCATTTAGACCCCAGGTGCTAATATTTATGGTTGACATTGTGAGGGGGAAAAAATGTCTAGATTCTTTTATTACAATCTTCTTTACATATAATATGTAATCCATGGCTAAAAATTCCAACCCGTTTGCATATGATCTTAGCATTTTCCTTTATCAAACACCACCAGTCAGAGGTGTAAGTCAGTGCACTATTACTTCTTCTGCAAGATTCCCTAGTGGTGAAGTAAATAGTATTTCATCATAATAAAAATGGCCCTAAAAGGATTCAAGAACTAAAATGTTCAAGAAGGAACTCAAATGATATCCAATGTGGGGAACAGTGTCCAATGACAAAGGAGAGGAAGAAAATCCAATTTGGTTCTTGGAAAACTTGATAACAGAACTTTTTTGCCCCATAGGACTCTTGAAATTGGTAATCTTAATAACATGAAGGCAATGGTATCCAATTAAACATGCAGGTTATTCTTTCTTGTTTTGGAAGCCCATGCTACAAATGTTTCCATCATGTGTTTAACGTGGCTGGAAGATCAATGTAAAACCAACAAACGATGATCACAGAAGACTGATTAATTCATGGGTATATTTGCTATTTGAAGCTGAATTTGCTAATTGCCAGAACAATCATGAAATAGTACATTCTGTACTCAGAATGTTCCCTGTACACCTTTCTTGTTAGGAATTCCGATTTATTAGTAAAAATGTAATTAGTACAACTAACATGTCCCCTGCAGAGTCTACCTTGATTCATTTCTGAGAAACATGTTTTTATCACCAAATTTTCCGATGATGAATTATTCATGCTTTTTAACTTTATATTTTTCATAAACCTCAGGGCTAAGCTCTACTTGGAAAATTTCTTCAGACTAAGGATGCTGGATAGGCTTCCTTCTGTTCAGTGGTAGTATTTCTGGTACGCAAGAAGGCTGGAATTCCTGCTAAACTTTCTCATGCTTATGCTACATGTGGGTTCTCCGGTGTTTACTAAGGTGGGAATTCTGACTGAATTTCTTTCCACATACATAACACATAAAAGGTTTCTCTCCAGTGTGAGTTCTTTGATGTGTACGGAGATTTGAATTTTGACTGAAGCTTTTCCCACACCAAGAGCATTTATATGGTTTTATTCCTTGGTGTATTGTTATGTGTTTGTTAAGATCTGATTTCCCTCTAAAGCTCTTACCACAATGTTGACATTTATACGGCTTCACTTCGGTGTGAATTTTTTTGTGTTTAGTAAGATCAGAGGTAAGTCTGAAGTTTTTCCTACACTCCTGGCATGTAAAAGGCTTCTCTACTGCGCGAGCTTTCTTGTGAAGATCCATGAGTCTCTGCAGCTCTTCTTCCCAAATTGAAAGCTCCTTTGTTTGATTAACTGGAAATTCTTGATGCCACTTCCCCATCCTATGTGCATCACCATGATTTTCTTTCCCTGTTGTTTTCTGGGGAACTTTCACTCGGGTCTTTTTTGATACTGTGTCTCCTGGCACTTGTATTTCTAAGTCAGAAAGATACACAGGCTGATGGTTTTCAGTGTCAGATTTGACCTTTGACCCTGTGAGAATAAACATAACAATCAGCCAACTGTATGGCAAAGCGAAACTACAGGAATGGAGAGAAAAATCTAATAGTTACTGACTTACAAAGTACAGATAAGCAGAATTTTAAATTTTAAATATTAAATCCTGCAAAGGTTGCTATCAAGGCACATTTGTTCTCTTCCCACAGTATACTTACCTGAAGGCAACTCCCCAGAACTGTTCTTGAACTCCAAGGGCCTTTGAACCCATGGCTCTTCCCCTTGCTCTAGACAGGAGATCACTTTGGGTTTGGGGAGCACAAATAATGCTGTGAAATGGAAAAAAGGACGTCAAGGACTGGGAACCCAACTAGCCACTCAATAATTGTCCACCAACTCTACAGTATTTCAGTAAAAGCAAAGAGCAGTTTACAGTGCATTACCCGAACGGTCAGACAGGTAGACTCTACTATCTGGTTTCAGGTTTATACTATACTGCACTTCTGGGTGGATACACAAAGTGGAGAGTGAAGATAAACCTAAGCTGGACCCATGGAGAGGATAAAGGGCACGGGAACTTCTCTACAGTGCCCTGTCACCAAGATTACCCTATATTAAACAAGGCTGAACCAAACCCCAGAGTCTACAAGGAATGTAGGTTAGCCCTATTAGTTCCTTAGGATTAGCCCAAGTCTAGCTAAGCAAGGTGAACATCAGTGGGCTGCATGTAGTATGCACTAATGGTTCTTGTCACGGTAACAGTAGCTTTGTATTTAGCTCTTTTTTAAAAAAAATATATTTTATTTTTATAGAGAGAGTGAACAGACAGGTGCACAAGTGCACAAATCGGGGGAGGGGAAAAGGAAGAGAATCTCTTAGCAGACTCCCCTCGGGCTGTGGAGCCTGACACAGGGTTCAATCTAATGGCCCATAAGATTGTGACCTGAGCTAAAATCAAGAGTCAAAGGTTTAACCAACTGAGCCACCCAGGGATCCCTGCTTTTTACTTAGCTCTTGTGCACCACATATTGGATTAGGAAAGATTTCCCCCCATTCCTATAGCTCACTGGTTCTTGTCCAGATGGAAAAAACATACCAGAATTCCTTAAGGAAACCTTTCTAAATATACACCAGCAAGCTGCAGAAGTACTCAGCACTCAGTCATTCAATCAGTCTGTACTGACTGGATAAAATGTGCCAGGAACGCTATTTGGGCTAACGATATAATTAGTGGTAACTAAGCCAAAGCACCCTTATGTTAAAAAAAATCCTTTTTTTTTTTTAAGATTTTTATTTATTTGACAGAGAGAGAGAGCACACAAGCAGCAGAAGGTATAGGCAGAGGGATGGGGAGAAGCAGGCTCCTCGATGAGCAGGGTGCCCAATGCAGGGTTCGATCCCAGGACCCTGAGATCATGACCTGAACCGAAGGCAGACGCTTAACCGACTGAACCATCCAGGCTCCCCTAAAGCGCCCTGATCTTACGGGCATTTGCTCAACAGTGATAAATAAACGAAGTTGTCAGCACACAGCAAATATTCTGTGGAAAACTAAAGCAGGACAACCCAGCATTTTAAGATTCTGCTTCTCTGAAGCTTCTCGGAGGAGGTAGTACGGAAGGCCTCTTTGAAAAACTGGAATTGCGGCAGGAATGTAGAAGTGAGTTTCGCCATGGGGCAGAAAAGTGCGCCAGGCAGAGGAAAGGGGAAAGTAGAAACGACCATGGCAATTTCAAGAAACAGAAAGACCAGCGAGGCTCAAGGGGACTGAGCGAGGGCACAAGTGGCAGCAGGTGAGGGCAGGGAGGAGAGTGGGGTCAGATCCCGGAGGACCTGAAGCACTTCAGGAAGGTGCGGATTTTATTCAGAATGTGGTGAGAATTCACCATATGGTTTACAATGGGAAATGTCATGATTTGACCAGGTTTTTAAATTTTTTTTTTTTAAAGATTTTATTTGTCAGAGAGAGAGAGAGGAAGACAGAGCGAGCACAGGCAGACAGAATGGCAAACAGAGGCAGAGGGAGAAGCAGGCTCCCTGCTGAGCAAGGAGCCCGATGTGAAACTCGATCCCAGAACGCTGGGATCATGACCTGAGCCGAAGGCAGCTGCTTAACCAACTGACACACCCAGGCGTCCCTTGACCAGGTTTTTAAAAGATTCCAGCTGCTCTGTGGAAAAGAGTGTGCGACAGCAAGAGGCAGGGCCACCGGTCAGAAAATGCCCAGGTCAGGCAGTTACACACGCTGCCGGCTTAAGCCAGGACGCTAACAGCACCGGGAAATGAGGCATGGCTGTGCTCGGGCTACACTCTGATGGAGCCTGAAGGACAGTGACGCATTAGCACGCGGTATGAGGGCGAGATCACAGTAAAGGATGACCCCATGTTCCTTCCTCGTAGCTGCTGGGTGAAAGCTCTTGACCGAGAAGAGAGATCCATGAAAACAGATTTGGGGAAGGAGAAAAAATAAATCAAGACATCCACATAGCACACGGAGTGAGCACCTGGACAAAGCTAACCAAGGGACCTGGATACACCTTTCCCCTGTCCACACACCATCTAGTTGAAAAACAAGCCATTATCGGAACACAGCCTCTCAGGGGAGTACATTCCCAGTAAGCAGAGAACATGACAGATTACTCAACTTCTACCCAATGGGAGAGGGAGCGTCTTTACCTAGAGAGATGAGAGTCTCATAGTTTTCCCGCATTACATCACTGTAGAGGGCCTTCTGAGTGGGATCCAGTAACTCCCATTCTTCCTGGGAAAAATACATGGCCACTTCTTCAAATGTCAACAAGCTCTAAAGAAGACAATGGGCTTCAGCTCAGTACTTGTACTACAGAAGCAGCTCTACCATCTGGCCCATGGTAGACCCTGGGCACTCAAGGAATTAATAGCACATTCTTTTTTTTTTTTTTAAAGTAAGAAAGCAACAAAGGAAAAAACCAAGGGATCATCAAAAGCCTAGGAGATGCCAGTCCCCCAGGGAGAACACTGAGGCTGATATGCCTGTGAGCTGGGCAGTGTGTGTCCTGGGCAGCAGGGAAAGATAGCCCTTAACAGCTGGATCGCACAGCTCACCTGGGACTCAGGCAACACGAGCTCAGGTGCCACTGTCCAGTTTTTGGTGTCTGTCTTCTCAGAAAAGGCTAGGATGTGGTGAACAGGGACAGCTGTGGATAGAAAAGAAGCCGCAAAAATTTCTCGTACTTTTGTCTATGAACACCCTTACCTCATTTCTAAACCACAGAAGATCCTGTTTCCTTTAGTACATGTGGGACATATTCACAAATGTTAAGTGATACCAACTGGTGGCCCTGTCACAGTAAACAAGAATCGAGCACGTAATCACCCCTAAAGCAATTCCCCAGTTTACTGTCTTCAGTTTTCATATAGTCAATAAAAGGAAATCTTACTTTTTCTTATGTAAAATGTTTTGAGTTAGGCAAAAATTAGAGGTGTTTAAAAATGTAGAACTCAGGCTCAATGTGCCAGCAATAGAAACGGAAAGGTAGAAGTTAGTTTGATGAATACAAGCAACAGAAAAATCACTGGGAGTAAAGACAACTGAAGAAAAACACCAATGGAAAGACGAGGCAGGAAGGTGAGTAGCAGTCACATCTTATAGGCTCCTGGGTACCTCAGTAAGGAATATGGATGTGTGAGAAGACGTCCAAAGATTTACATGAAATTTCATGATTTGATGAGGACTTTAAAACAGTAAAGGACAAGACACGATTGCACTCTGCCTGCACTACGAAGGTGTAGCCAAATGGAGAGTGATGCATTACTAGTGGGCTGTGATGGCAAGATTATGGCTAAGGATGACTCTATTTCTCTGCTGTGACATTTTGAATAAATGATGGTAACTTGTATGGGGATAGGAACGGTAAAAAAGGAACAGATTTGGAGGGAAGGAAGGGATCAAGAATTTTAGGCAAGGAATGACCTTGTGCACTTGGACAAAGCACCCTAGGTGATCTGGATACACCTTTCCCCTGTCCACACACCATCTAGTTGAAAAACAAGCCATTATCGGAACACAGCCTCTCAGGGGAGTACATTCCCAGTAAGCAGAGAACATGACAGATTACTCAACTTCTACCCAATGGGAGAGGGAGGGTCTTTACCTAGAGAGATGAGAGTCTCATAGTTTTCCCGCATTACATCACTGTAGAGGGCCTTCTGAGTGGGATCCAGTAACTCCCATTCTTCCTGGGAAAAATACATGGCCACTTCTTCAAATGTCAACAAGCTCTAAAGAAGACAATGGGCTTCAGCTCAATACTTGCACTACAGAAGCAGCTCTACCATCTGGCCCATGGTAGACCCTGGGCACTCAAAGAATTCATAGCCACCCCCTCCATTTTAAAGAATTTTTTAAAAATTTATTTATTTGACAGAGGATGAGAGATAGCAAAAGAGAGCATGAGCAGGGGGTGGAAATGGAAAGGGTAAATAAAGCACATGGGCCTTAATCCCAGGACCTTGGGATCATGACCTGAGCCAAAGGCAAACACCCAACCAACTGAGCCACTGAAATGTCCCACTTTTTTTTTTTTTTTTCTTTTAAGTGAGAAGGCAGAAAGGAAAACCAAGGGATCATCAATAGCCTAGGAGGTGCCCAGTCCCCCAGGCAGAACACTGGGGCCAACATGCCTGTGAGCTGGGCAGTGTGTGTCCTGGGCAGCAGGGAAAGGCAGCCCTCAACAGCTGGATCGCGCAGCTCACCTGAGACTCAGGCAACAAGAGTTCAGATGCCATTGTCCAGTCTTTGATGTTTGCCTTCTCAGAAAAAGCCTAGGATCTGGTGAACAGGCACAGCTGTGAACAGAAAAGAGCCAGAAGAAATTTCTCTCACTTCTATGAACAATCTAACCCTATTTCTAAAATACAGACAATACCAATCTTTTCATCAGAGACAGTATACATTTGCTACTGTGTATGGTGTCTTAAAGTAGCCTTCTCATTGCAAAGAAGAGCCAAATTACCAACTGACACCAAAAATAGGATCTCTGTTTTTCAGGATTGACTTACTGAAAGAAAAACCCTTTTTAGTTTCCTCTCATGAAATAAATGGTTCTCAATCAAGCAAAAGTCATACATATTTAAAAATGAAGTACTCAAGGAACTCAGTGCATAATAAAAGATAAGATCTTTTATCATTATTTTTTTCCTAGACACAGTTCTATTCATATTCTGTTACTGATAACCCATTTCTGATCTCAATTTCTTCTGTACTTTATGAGAATGAGATGGCTCCTATTCTCTTTAGTTTTCTAAAGGAGAGTTCATGGTGTTATTACTGGAGTTCAGTGGTATAGATACCTCTGTATCACAGGCCAATGTCCAACTTCGCCCACAACTGGTCTACTCTATCGATAAACACCCAGGAACCATTGTAATTGTTTACATGTCTATTTACAGATCTACAGTTCTCAACTCATAAAAAATACAACATTCTGATTGCAAAAATTCCTATCAGTTCCAAGGAATTAGTAATTATGTTCTGCCCTGTCTCACATACAGGCTCAGTTTCCTTACGAGAATTCTAGCTCAGTTGTTCTTGCAGCCCCTGGTGTTTACTCCAAAATTCATCATGGGACACGTCCACTGGCAGTGACTCTCATGCCTTCGTCTTGAAGCCTATGACGTCTCCAGTTGGAAGAGCACGGCCTCTTTTCCAAGCTCCCGACTGTACCCTACAAATAAATAATCACCTATTATGAGAAAACTTATGTTTAGTTAGGGGGTAAGTGATAGAAAAAGAAAAAAACCTGAGTAGAGATGGCAGGAAGTATGAAACACTAAAAAAAATGACTAAAAGATGAACAGAGATATTGGACCACGAATTTCCCACAAGGTATTAACTACAAAATGTGGGGAAATTACCATAACAAAAAAAGTTGTGGCAACTGCTAGCTCTGAGACAGTGGCTCCCACCCATTTGCATGCAGCAAAGCACAGACAAGCAGGGTTGCATAGACTATGTATACTCACGCTGTCTTGACAGGTTTTCCCCTTGACTTAGAAGCCTCTCTAAGTGGTTTCCTGTTTTATACTTTTCTAGTTTTCACCCATTACCACCTATGATGGCAACTGAGACCATGTATTTTCAGGAATATAATTAAGTAACGGATCTTCTTCATAAAACACTGAGAACAGGACAAAAAATGCGCATCAGTAAGAAAGTCACATGAACTTTACTATCCACTACTCCTAACTGGAGAAAAATGAACACTGAGAACAGGAAAAAAAAGTACACATCAGTAAGAAAGTCATATGAACTTTACTGTCCACTACTCCTAAGGGGAGAAAAATGAATAGAAAAATCTACCTTCCTTTCTTTTTTTTTTTTTTTTTTGAAGATTTTACTTATTTGAGTGAGAGAGAGAAAGAGCCAGCAGGGGGAAGGACAGAGGGAGCAGCATACACTCTGATAAAAAGGGAGCCTGACATGGGGCTCCATCTCAGAAGCCCCAGATCACAACCTGAGCCAAATGCTGCCACATAACCCACTGAGCCACCAAGGGGCACGTCCTTTCCTTTTAAAGAATCCACTGCCAGACCCTTTCTTCTTCGATTATCCACTTGAAATAATGCACAGCTCATCGATAGACAAATACCCACTGAGGACTTGGTCTTTCTTTGCAAAAGTAATGATTCAAGAAAGGTTAGCAGTGAGACCACTTACACCCTCTGGCTGCAAGAGGCATGGGGATTCTCCAAAGACTTCACTGTTGTGCTTCCCACCCCAGCTACCCCACGCCAAGGAAGGATCAGGGGAATATTCTGAGTTCCTCTTAAATGTGAACGTGTCATCCCAGTCTTCTGTCTCTAGCAAGGGGGTCCAACTTCTCTGACCCTTCATCCTCTTGTGAAGACGAAACCCTCAGTGCGTGGAACATTCCAGATTCTCCTTTCCACTCTACGGATATTGGCAGGACAGCTGGGACACAGAAGTGACACCAGACGAGGAGGAAAGTAATGAGGGAAAAAGCAGTCCTATTCTAAGACAGCAAACCCGAGTTCAGTAACTAGATGCTCCACACTCGTTTGACACTTCCCGGTAAACACCATCAAGGGCACCGTGCACAAGATCTAGTCCTGTGTTTTTAAACCTCTTTCCTTGGGGCGCCTGGGTGGCTCAGTGGGTTAAAGCCTCTGCCTTCGGCTCAGGTCATGATCCCAGGGTCCTGGGATCGAGCACCGCATCGGGCTGTCCGCTCCGCGGAGAGCCTGCTTCCTCCTCTCTCTCTTTCTGCCTGCCTCTCTGCCTACTTGTGATCTCTGTCTGTCAAATAAATAAATAAAATCTTAAAAATAAAAATAAACCTCTTTCCTTGACCCAGAAAAATCACAGCTGACCTTGGCTTACAAAACGCTTATCCAAATGCCAAGCCGCAAAGAACGAGAGAAGGGGAGTTGGTGCTGTCGACGGTGAGCCTTCGGCCCACCTTCCCTCTCTTCGACGTTCATTCAGACCTCGAGGCGAGAAGGAGCAGAGTCGCGGGATCTCGCCTTCCCTGGCCTGAGGTCTCACGAACGGCTCCCAAATTCGGCCAGGACGCCACGATGTTCTCAAATGGCCGGCGGCCGGCTGCCCGGCCGGCTCAGCGTGCACCCAGACGCTTGTCGCACTCCGGCACCAGCAGAGGCTGACATCTCTGAAGCTGCACCTCCCAGGTCCCCCGGCCCACGGAAAGTCCGGCCAGCGAGTCGGGAAACTGGCCACCGCGGCCCCGACGCCGTCTCCGCAAAGGCGGACAACACGATGGTCTCCGGAGCCCGACGGCGGGGCTCTCCGAAACGGTCCGGCCGTCAGCCTGCGACCGCCCGGTCCGAAACCACCGCCGCCCACGGACGATGGCAGCCTAGCCTCCGCCACCGCGCAGCGGCCGGGGCTCCTCGGGAGCTCCGGGGTCCACGCCGCTGCCCCTGCCACCCGCTCACCTGCAAGCCACCGCCCTCGCCCCGCGATGCTCCCAGGCGGGAGCCGCCACACGCAAGACCGGCCTTAATCTGGCCCGCGTTCCTGCCCGGGTCCCACCAGACACCGCGCTCCGGCCGGAAGCAGACTGACGCCTTTCCGGGGAGGGGCTTCGAGCCGCCGCGCCGCGGGCCCCACCCTCGCGGAGGAAACCCGCTTTCCTTCCAATGCCGCCGTGGCTGTCCGAAAGAGTTAATGCTACCGAGTGTCCCGTTCCTGCCGCGGCCTAGAGGGGCCTCCCGGCGGCTCGGCGAGCGTCTGTCGCCGCCTCGCGTCCCGCACCGGAAGGCACTGCGCGTCCGGCTAGTGCCTACGTGGCCTTCGTGCAGCGCCGGTACTCGGAGCCCAGCCCGGCGGGGATGGCCGCCCCTTCGCACGCGGGGCCCTCGGCCTTCCCGGGGCTTTCGTTCCGTCAGGATCGGCGGCCCCCGAGGGCTTGTTCCCTCCTCTGGGCCGCGTGTCCCTCACAACGATCACGTTTTCCTAATGAGGTAGGTTCCAGCCGGTGTGACGGGTTCTAGCTGCAGTGTCCTTGGCAGGGACAGGGAGCCGCGGCTCGGCCCCTAGTACGGGATTTAGGTCCCCTGCAGTCTTGGCTCCCTCTCCGTGCACGATGGCAGGCTCCCTGGATCCATCTTGTGTCCCTGCAGTCTCTGCCACAGTTCGTGAACCCTACTTTCAGGATCCGGGCATTTCGGGTTGTGGGCGTCTCCTAATCGCCAGGACTCTCCCAGCGTCAGCCTTCGCCAGGCAATAGCTTACTTATTAGGTCCACTACGTGCAGCCAGGGCCGGAGGGCACAGGGCAGTCTTTGCTGCAAGGAATCTGGCCAAAGGACTGGGGCACTTTTGTGACCGTCAGGAGTAGGGAGGCTAGGAAGAGGGGAGGCCTAGGCTGAGTGAGGCGGGAGTCCGAGGAAGTGAAGGTTGCCTTATGGTTGGGGAAATGGTAAAAGACCTTGAACCTGATCTGTCCGCTCCATGGAGTGGGGCCACATCCACGCAGAGGGAAAGCCGGGAGACTGGGGTATGATCCATCATACGTGTTCACTAAGTGTGATCGGGCTACATTTGGAGGGAGGCTCAACAGTGAGAAAATAAGTTCTTGTAGCCCTCTCACCAAGTAGGCAGAGAGGCAGGCAGAGAGAGGAGGAAGCAGGCTCCCTGCTGAGCAGAGAGCCTGATGCGGGGCTCGAACCCAGGACGCTGGGATCATGACCTGAGCAGAAGGCAGAGGCCTTAACCCACTGAGCCACCCAGGCGCCTTGAGACTGCATTTTTAATAAAGTAGATCCTGGAGCATCGCTGGAGATTTTTTCCCAGGGCAGTTCATCTAGAAGTAAGGGGAAGGTGGGAATGAAAATGGGAGACCAGTACCGGGTCACTATATTACTTTTGGTTTTAGGTGGAATCCTGTTGTGCTGATCCCTTCTCCGTGAGAGCAAAGGGTTAAACACGGGAGATGAGAAGAAGCATCTGTGAAGGTCACTTGCACAGGTTTCAGAGCAGGCTCATTTCCTAGGAATCTGCGTCAGGCAGAGACTTAGTTTCTTCAGAAGCAATTCTTTCCAGGGTGCAGTAGTGCTCTTAGCATTGAGATCCTCACCACCGGGCCCACGGCTGAGCATATGCTGGGAACTTACTAAAGCGAATAAATGAAGTTCTGCCAGTGGTGCCCTTGCAGCGTACTGGCGGGCCTGATTCATAACCTGGGTGTGGAGGTGGTTGGGGGAGGAAAAGTGGGAAAAGACACCCCGTGAAAGCAAGAAGGCAGTGCAAACTGGGGAACCATGAAAGAAGACCAGTCTGTGCCAGGGTTCCTTTCCCTTGCTGTGGAGCCCACCAGACTCCTTTTGAAATCACATTCCCCTGCCTGAGCACTGCTGAAAAATGATGAACGTACAGCTGGGGAGCGATGACAGGGAAGACCTGGCCTTTATATCGAGATACCACACAGCTGCCGTGTTGGGCTGAATGGTGTTGCCGTGTGACCGGCTAGAGTTAATAATGGTGCTACTGACTAACCAGTTCTCTCTTTTTTCTTTTTCCATGTATATTACTTATCATAGAATAATTCCCTTAATTATTGTTGCTTGATATTAGGCTGTATTTGCTCCACACCCTATTCACAATCCTACTCTTTCACGATGCTCTCCATGTTTCATAATCTCTTGAGATCAGGATGTGTATGAGGGAGCAGGGTCTAGAAATGGCGAGGAAGCTGTGGCTCTGGTTGAGGATGTACAGAATGCATCTGGCCAGCAGGTGAGGACAGGCATTCAGGACCTGCTGAGTGTCATTGTGAAGAACCGAGCGAGAAGCACAGGAATCTACTTAGTGGAGAGGAGCCGACCTGAGAAATGCACAGTAGCGCTCTGTCCGCCACCAGAAACCACGAGCTGGCTTGGGGTGGTCCCTACCCTTCGTCTTTGGGGAGAATTTCTCGTTTGGTGCAATAACGTAGACACGGATATATTCAGTTTATGTTTAAGGTCCCTAATACAAATGTAAAACCTCAGAATACTTTCCAACAGAAGGCCAGGGAAAGGACAACTATCCCTCACCCTCGGAGTTGGTGAGTTAAAATCCAGTGTCTCTTGCTGAAAGTCTCCTTGAGGGCAGATGCCATGTGTTATTCACTAAATAAAGTTGCATTAGAGCTGCTCCTGCTGCCAGGATTAAGGGGTCGGTATGGAATAGTGATGAGTTTCACAAAGTATGCACTTGTCCACTTAGGGACTAGGTCGGACATGTGGTCAGTGTAACAATCTTGTACATTTTGGGAGAAGGGAGCTGTGAGAGGCACAGGAGAAGAAAAGGAACTTGGCTTTGGTTGTAGGAGATTGTGGGAAGAAGGCAACTGAGATCCCAATCCCAAGTCTGGGAGAGGCACAGAGTAAAGGAGGAGTGTGAGCCAGAGGGACGCTGTAGGCTGAGCCCCTCTGCAGTCAACAGGAAGCAGCTCGCTGGGTGCAGAGACTACATGCCTGGAACGGGAGATGCCCGTGTCCCCAGTGAGGAGGCAGACGTATCCTCGGGCTGCGGGAGGAAGAGCGGTGTTGACATAATGTGGAGAAGGCAGAACCGTGTGGTGGGGACATCAGGGTCCAGGCTGAGGAAGTTCCTGAAGGATCCAGGGCATCGGGACAATTACTAACCGCTAGGAGGGAGCAGAGAAGGCCAAGCAGTAGCACATGGACAGAGTTAGAGACTGGGTTGGTGACCAGCGGGAGCCGCTACATCTGATAGTCCTCCTGCTCCTGGCTCCCTTGGCCTCTCTCTGTGGGGCCGGTCTCTCCCTCGTGGCCACCACCATTTCAGAGCCAAGCTCTTCACAGGAGTGAGATGGTACAGGAATGTCGGGGTTAAAAGAATTACCTGAAACTTGTCTGGGATGGGACGGGCAGAGCAGGAAGCGGAGGGGAGAGGGAGCAGAGCAGGTTGGTAGCACGCGTCAGGACGCCGGCCGCCTCTGCCTACCATGCCTCTCTCACTAAGGGCCAGTTAAAAGCTTGGGACATAACAGACGCAGGTGGCTCTGAGTGCCTGCCACGTGCCCCGTACTGGGGATTTCACAGTGAATGTGACAGGCGTTGTCCCTGGCCTGCAGGAGCCACACTCTATGGGGAAGCGGATGACAGGTGAAGAAAGAAAGCTACTTTGGGTAACTGCTCGACAGAAATGAGCAGCTGACGTGCTAGACAGGGACCGCGGTGCGGACAGGAGGCACGCAGGGCGTGTCTGAGGAAATATTCACGGTATTGTATGACCAGCACCCCTAGGGGCACCTGGATGGCTCAGTTAAGCATGTGTGTTTGGCTCAGGTCATGATTCCAGGCTTGGGATGGAGCCCTGCATCGGGCTTCCTGCTCAGTGGGCAGCCTGATTCTCTCTCTGCCTCTCCACCCGCTTGTGCTCTGACAAATGAATAAATATCTTTAAAAAAAAAAAAATCAGGGTGCCTGGATGGCTCAGTGGGTTTAAGCCTCTGCCTTTGGCTCAGGTCATGATCTCAGGGTCCTGGGATTGAGCCCTCTGCTCAGCAGGGAGCCTACTTCTCCCCACCCCTGCCTGTCTCTGCGTGCGCTCTCTCTGTCAAGTAAATAAATAAATCTTAAAAAGTAAATAAATAAAAAATCATGACCTCTATCCAGTTCCAAAACATTTTCACCCCCAAAAAGGAAATGCTGCATCAGTTAGGAAGTCACTCATTCTCTCTTTCGATTTACATTTTCTGTGATTACTCAGAAAGGTATCCTACGACACGTGACTTTCCTTGCTGACCCTCTCTCACGGAGCAGGTTTCAAGGCTGTATCAGTACTTAGTTCCATTTCATGTCTGAATAATCCACTGCAGGGACAGACCAAGGCTCTGTCTTCGTCCATCTCTTCCAGCCCAGCACTGTGGCTGCATACATTTCAGGAGTACCCACAGCCATGCTATGCTGCCTTTTATGCTGAGTTGAAAGCTTCCATTGTAGTGGGCTCAGTAACTTTTATTTTTAAAATCTTACTTATGGGGGCACCTGGGTGCTTCAGTGGTTTAAGCCTCTGTCTTCAGCTCAGGTCATGATCTCAGCGTCCTGGGATAGAGCCCCACATCAGACTCTCTGCTCAGCAGGGAGCCTGCTTCCCCCTCTCTCTCTGCCTGCCTCTCTGCCTACTTGTCATCTCTGTCAAATAAATAAATAAAATTTTAAAAAAAAGAAATCTTACTTATGTAAGTAATCTCGACACCTGATACGAGGCTCGAACGCACAACCACAAGATCAAGTCATATGCTCTTCTGACTGAAGACAGCCGGGCACACCTACTCCCTTTTAAAAGCCAGCTCTTTATTTAATTCAAGTCCTACAGAAAAACATGACCTGTTCATGCTGTTTATGTGAAACAGAAAATTGTCGAACAAGTGTATCTGCAGTAGTGTTTCTAAGCAGATGAAACAATCAGTGTATCATTATAAATCTCAGTATTTACTTTCTTAGAATCCCTGGGAACGTCCCTGCCCTCCGGTATGTGGTTGCTGAGGCTGTGGGGTTGAATGTGAAGGGGCAGGACTTACCGCGTGCCAAGGCTCGCTCCTGCTGCTCACCCTGGCTTCAGGCTTAGATCCCTCGCACTGGAAGCTCCTCCCGATCAGACTTGTGTGTGTTCCCTGAAGTTCTGTTAATACGTTCACAGAATGAACCACTTCCATACTAGAATTCCTGCAGATGGATTTCTGGGACAGTATATATTATGCTGGCCTGGGGGAAATGAAAGGCTTGAGTTACTGTGGTATTTTTAGGAGGACGAGGGTCATCTTTGGGTGGTGGGGCTTAAAGCCTACCCCCCACCCCGTATGAAACATGTTTTTTTCTGTAATTTGCATATACAGCTTTAGAATGAAGCAATTCGTTGTTTTTTGTTTTTGTTTTTTTAAATAAACAGCTATTATACCAACAATCTGCTGGAAGGAGCTTCTCACCACACAGAGGCCACTGGCTATGGCCGTGGTCCCCACTCTGGTGCTCTGAGACTCTGCTAGGGGGCGTGTTCAAGCACATCCCCAGCTTCAGATACAGTGGGTGCAGGTGGGGCCCAAGTGTATGCGTTTGTGACAGGAGATCGAGACCCTCCTGGCCATCCTCTGGGACCCTTCATGAGGAACTCGGACTTGTCAGCACAGCAAGACCTACAGGGCGGTGGCAGGATGTCTCTGGGAGCAGGGCGTTCTGCTGGCCCCAGAGCTGTCCCGTGCCAAGTTCAGCAGCCTGCGGTCGAGGTGCTGGGAGGTGAGGGCGGGCCGTGTGCTGGAGCTTTGTGTCCTTCATGAGGCATTGGATGCCCGGTCAAGTTCCTGGGCCTCTGCACCCAAGGTGGCGAGCCGTGCTGTTCCCAGCCACGAAGGAAGGGCTGCGGAATCCGGAGAGCTGAGTCGGCAGAACGGGAAGCCCACAGCAACTGGAGAAGGGTCCTGGGCGGACGGCGTGGCCGGGGATGAAGGGGACTTCCAGGAAACTGGCCGGGAAGGTAGGAGATGGGACCTGCTGATCTTGTTCCCATATGGAGTAGGTAGGACTCTTGGCTCTGATAGCCAGGGGACAGGGAAGTCCCCGCAGAGGCTGGCACTCTGCCATCAAGAGGGCGCTGCCTCCACTGCTGCGAGCCCACAGCCCCGACAGATGGCTCGGTACAAGCCAGAGAGGCTGGCACTCAGCGTTGCGGCTTTTCCCTGTCCCCTCTGCAGCCCAGGTCCGCCTGCGCTGGCCTCTCTCACGGAGCACATGGCGTTACAGCTCCAGTCCTTGGCTTCCTCAGACCACTGTGGGCCTCCAGCCCGGACTCTCTCCCCTTCCCTCCTGCTCCAGCAACGCCCTCCTGTCCTGACCCCGGTGTGTGTTGGCCGCGTCCCCGCAGCACGCTTTCCCCTCGTTTCCGCCGAGCTCAGGGCAGCCTGTTGCTACTTAGCTGCTGGGGGCGAGGCCTTTGACAGTGGAGGGGAGACCTGGGGACAGACTGGCACAAACAGAGCTGGCCTCTTGTCCTCAGATGGGTCACCGTGTCTGAACATCCAAAAAGAGACAGTATAGGTGCGCCGGGGTGGCTCAGTCAGTTAAGCGTGTGCCTCGGCTCCTGTCCTGATCCTGGGGTCCTGGGATCGAGTCCCGCATCAGGATCTCTGCTCAACGGGGACGTACTTCTCCCTCTCCCCCTGCTTGCTGCTCTGCCTACTTGTGCACAGACGCTGTCTCTGTGTCAAAAATAAATAAATAAAATCTATGAAAAAGAGGGGTACTATAGGACAGTAGCGGCATCTAGGGGTGATTTTCCTGTGAGACCAGGGTTAAGAGTTTGTAAATACTAAAATCAGAGAATGAAACTAGGCTAGTATTTAGCAAAAAGCTGAATCCTGGGAGAAATTACATTTAGGGGGTATCTGGGTGGCTCAGCTGGTTGAGCATCTGCCTTCAGCTCAGGTCATGTTCCCAGGGTCCTAGGATTGAGCCCCATGTCGAGCTCCCTGCTCAGTGTGGAACCTGTTTGTCCCATTCCCTCGCCAGTGTACATAACTTGCTTTCTCTCTCTCATAAATAATAACTTAAAAAAAAAAAGACAGCATAGAACAGTACATGGGATCTCCAGGTTTTTTCCTCACGACCACAGGGTTTGGACCGTGAGCATAGTAAACTGGAAAATGCACTTAGACTGTTACTTAGCACAAGGCTGAATCCCATGAAGAATTCCATTTACAGGGGCACCTGGGTGGCTCAGTGGGTTAAAGCCTCTGCCTTTGCCTCACGTCATGATCTCAGGGTCCTGGGATCGAGCCCCGCATCGGAATCTCTGCTCAACAGGGAGCCTGCTTCCCCCTCTCTCTCTGCCTGCCTCTCTGCCTACCTGAGATCTCCATCTGTCAAATAAATAAAATCTTAAAAAAAAAAAATTCCATTTACGTATTTGTCCCTTATGGTGCTTTTTTTTTTTTTAAAAGATTTTTATTTATTTATTTGACAGAAATCACAAGTAGATGGAGAGGCAGGCAGAAAGAGAGAGAGGGAAGCAGGCTCTCTGCTGAGCAGAGAGCCCGATGCGGGACTCGATCCCAGGACTCTGAGATCATGACCTGAGCCGAAGGCAGCGGCTTAACCCACTGAGCCACCCAGGCGCCCCCTTATGGTGCTTTAACTGCGACTTTCCTCGTTGTCCTGTTCTTTCTTCATAGCCCCAGGTCTTTCTGTTCCCTCAGGTCTTGACATAAAACACACACACACACACACGCTAAAAGAGAGAATAAGAAAACGGATGACTCGGGGCAAGCAGAAGTGAGGAAGGCCGTGTGGAGAAAGTCTAGGGAAAACCCTGAGCCCAGAAGAGACCAGAAGGGTGAGCCTGAGCCAGGAGGGCAACATGCATGTTCTCCAGGGGAGAGGGCGGGAGACCCCTGTCCCAGGACAGGAGGCAGCAGGCATCCTGGGCCAGGGAGAAGGCCTGTGCACGTCTCCTGAGCGGGGGAGACGACTCTCAGGGCTTTCCCTGTCGCCCCCAGCCACTCCCCGAACTGGGAAAAACATTTAAGTGCCAGCAGTGTGGGAGAAGCTTTAACCGAGGTTCCTACCTCATTCGGCACCAGAGTCCACACAGGAGAGGAGCCTCAAGAGTGCGGCGAATGCGGGAAAGGCTTCAGTGAGGGCTCCAAGCTCTCTGTGCACCTAAGGACGCACACAGTGGAGAGAGTGGTAGCCATAGTGCCTCTGTGGCTGCGGGGAATGTGGGAAAAGCTTCAAACAGAGCTCCAGCCTCATTGTCCACCAGAGGACCACACCGGGGAGAAGCCTTATCAGTGCACCGTCTGTGGGAAGAGATGCAACAACAGCTCCCAGTTCAGTGCTCACTGGTGAGTCCACAGCGGGCGGAGCCCCCAGCCCTGTGCCCATGTGGGAAAATCTTCAACAACAGCTCCCTCGTCCATGCCCAGCAGAAGACGCACACTGGGGAGAAGCCCTACAAGTGCTCTCGGTGTGAGAAAAGCATCCCCAAGAACCCTGTTCTCACCCCCCATCAGGGGCACACAGAGAAGACACATGCACACCCCCAAAAGGGACACATGTTATGAGCATACAGGAAAACCAACACATCAGTCCCCTAGTGTGAGTCTTCCGAAGCATCTATCGGCTTGTGGAGGCTTCTGTGATCGAGTCCCTGGCTTGGCAGGAGATTTACAAGCGGATCTCAAGAACCACAGCAGGGACAGGAATCCGAGTACATGTGCCCAGCTCTCTTCCTAGGCGCGCCTGTGACCCACAGTCCTGTGTCACCGTGGACTTCCACACAGATCCACAGTCCTGCCAGGAAACAAGGGTAACCTTGTCCTGGAGAGAGAATGGGTGGCTAGAGGCCTGGGAACGGTTTCTGGGGCAGGTCAGAGAAGACCTTTTCCCTGCTCATGGGAAGCACATCTGAAAGGGAATGGCCTTGATGAATCCTAATCCAATAATGACCTCTAGGCACCTGCTCTTTGCCATGTCTACCTCAGAGTAGGTCACTGCTCTGTCCGCCAGTCACCCAGAAAAGAGAGTAAAGCAGGAGGGACAGCTTAAGTCACAGGGTACCACTACTCTAAGTGACTTAATCTCAGAGCAGGTGTGCCATCTGGGTTCCTCTTTCTAAGATTTCTCCTCTGTATCACGCCCACCGAGGTTCTTGGTTTCTTGTGTTACATTTAATGGTTTCTATAGGTTTATAAACATTACTATTTCTAATGAAAATAATGGCGTCTCCCCCTGTGCTCTCTCGGCTTTTGATGCTAATTTTCTTGATTAGAGACTTTATCCTTGGGGACCTGGGTGGCTCAGTCAGTTAAGGGTCTGCCTTTGGCTCAGGTCATTATCCCGGGGTCCTGGGATCAAGGCCTGTGTAGGGCTCCCTGATCAGTAGGGAGTGTGCTTCTCCCTCTGCCTCTGCCACCTGCCTCCATGCTTGTGCCCTCTTTCTCTCTGAAATAAAGAAAACCTTAAGAAAAAGAAAAGAATAAAAAACTTTATCCTCATGCAGAGGTCCACAAGTGCCTGAACAGCCTCAAGAGCCTGTGTCGGCACAGGAGGACATAGAGGGGAGCAGCAGAATTGGGTCGGAGGTGGGCTGCATGCTCACGGGGCGGGGGGGGGGGGGACATCAGAGGTGTAAGGAAAACGGGTCCAGGAGGAATGATCTGCGTTGTGGAGTACTAAGAAATAACCTATAACCTGTTTTTCTGAAGAGAGATTTAACCTGTGAAATTTCCACGGATTAAACGTGGTCAGAGATGGGCATGTCGCCTGGTTCCTGGCCTGTGCACACAAGCTGTTAGTACTTTCTCGAATTACGGTGAAAGCAAGTGTCATGGTGGCTGCTTCAGTCTTTCTGAGGAATTAAGCAAGAACAATTTTTTTCTTCAAAACAATAAAGGAAAGTTTTAGTTTTAGGGAAGAAAGAGAAGGCAGGCAAGTCCTAAGAATCCATGTCAGTGTCTCCTCCAGTTGAGCCTTGCCCAGGCACCCACATTTCCCTGCACATACCGTTCCCGAGCAGGACCCCCACGACAGCCTATGCTGGTTGGTTCCCAGAGCCCCAGGCGCAACACTGCTCTACACAGAGGGAAAAAGTGGCATCTTTCCAGAGCCTGGGTGAAGGCAAACAGGTGGGTTTCACTGTGACCTGTCCCGGGACAGCTGACTTCACCGGACATCATGTTGGGGAAGAGAGACAGAGCCCAGGCTGGATCCGCAGGGAAGGGCTTTGCATACCTGGTCAAGGAGGTGGATTTGCTTAATGAGGGAACCTGCAGAAGTCAGTGGAAACAACAAGGAAGGGACGCACCCAGGCAGCCTCTCCAGCAGGCTCCTCCCACTCCCGGGTGCTGCCAGGGAGTTGGGGGCAACTGCTGACTGCTTGCCTTGTTGGAAGTGGGGCTGCCTCCCTGCTCCAAACTGCTTCATGCCCCAGTCTGCCGGGCAGAGAAAGGAAGAACCCAGCGCTCGCCTGTCAGCTGCCCTGTATGGTCTGGAGGAGACAGGTAGGAACTGGAGAGCACATTCATTTATTCATTCCTTCAGGAAATATTTGGTATTTCCTCGTTCTCTGCTATACCAGGTTCTTTAGCAGCCGCATACAACACCGTCAATGAAGCGGACACCCCATCTTCCAGAATCACCTCACCAGACCTAGAGGAACACAAGCACCAGTCGGACAGCACCACCGGATCCAAAACCCCAAGATGGGACCCAGCTCTGCAGGGCCTCTCTTCCAAGTCCTGATTAATCCAACCTTTCACTGCGTTCCCCCCACCCCATGGGGACTAGCTGCTCCCTGCGCTCACAGTGTCGGGTCCCTTGCTGCCTACCTCCCATGGACTCCCACAGCCTCACCACTGCACTGGCCCCTGGAGGAGGAATCTGAAGTAGGTGCATAGCAGGGAACACCTTCAGGCCTACAGCTCTCTTCTCCGGTACAGAACAGCCTCCTGGTTTGGTTCAGCCCTTCACGTGTCTATTAAGAAGCCGGTTTTCCCTCCTGTGTATGAAATCCTGGCACTCACCAAATGGTTTCTGTACTTTCCTCCCTCACGGAAACATTTTAACTAATTGATAGAATCTCAGTGGGCACTTGTGATTTACTAACCACTCCTGCGGGCAAGATCCTCAAGATTCTCACAACCCAAAGATGACAGCCAAAGCCACAGGTCACCCTCCCCACCTTCACAGATATCTGTTGTGGTTCCTCAGTCTAAGATGGCAGTTGGGTGCTCGCAGCTGAAAGGGGAGCTGGATCCCTCCAGCTGCCCGACTCCAACTTTCCTTTCCCCTGGCCACCTCTTCTCGGCCTCTCCTGGGAGGGGACTACCCTACCAGCCAGTGCAGGAACCGGCTGGGGAATACTGGGACCCTGGGCAGGAGCATGCACACTTCTCCACTGACCTCATCACGTGCCAATCTCTGCATTCCCTGTTTTTGCTCCCATCTCCAGTCTTGGTACTCATCCTTATCTAGTTTCCTGGCAGAGAGTGAGGACGGAGAGATCTTTACTTGTGAAGAACACAGAACCTTAGCAGGTAACCTACGTCCCTGTGGCAGGGGTCAGGCCTCCAAACATGAACTTAGTGCAGCCAACCCTGTTGTGGCAGATGGAGGCAGTGGCTCAGATATGCTCCATGGACTTGGCCATTCTAGTGACTCCTCTGGAATTTTTGCAGAAGTCTGTGATTTACGGAGTACTGCAAGTAAAGTCTGGGTTTCCTGGGAGGCTCGATACACAGTGCTATCATAGGTTAGGTGATGTGGTCAGAGATTCAGTGACGGAGCTGGATTTTGAATTTGGGTTCAGTCAATTCCAAAATGTTAATTTACTTTAGTCTTTCACTCCTGCAATCTGGTCAGCCCTTTCTGTGGGACCTCAGGGGACACACCTTCTACTGCATGTTACTACCACCAGACTAGTCTTGTGGTTCCAGGGGCCAGAGGTCTGGGCCTGCCCTGAATATGCAGGCATCGCTTAGGATGCATGTCATACCCACTACCACCAACCCTCCCAGATATGCCACTGTGCCTGGCACCAGAGTAAAAGCTACGTAGTACAGCAGAGATAAGACATGGCGCCTAACAAGATTTTACAGCCTCCAGCTTGAAACGGCCAAAGGAGAGCTCTTATTTGGTAGAAGCATGCTTACACAGTACCCATTACCATCCACCTACTGGAGCGCATCCATGCTTAGCAATAAGGATTGTCCACTGGAATCCCTGGTTGGACTGGCTTTAGGGTCAAGACTTCATACTCAGACACAGTAAGGAGACATATCCCACATGGGCTGCCTTACTCATTGTGGTTTTTGGGGTTGGCCAAGCACAATGGGGCCTTACTCACCCAGTCTCCCTCTCACCTTGGCTTCCTAGCCTCTCCTACAAGCTAGGCTCTCAATCATTGCACCTGTATGTTCCTTCTTTTTCCACTGACAAGCCTTGACAAGTCTAAATGGGGTCTTCTAAGTAGAGATTTATCCCACACACCCCTTCCTCTAGGTAGTGTCTTCTGCTAGATCCCCCTGTCCATGCTTTCCCTGCTGAACTAGCTCCCAGAAAGGTATTCAGAAAACTTTCTTATCAGGGTGCCTGGGTGGCTCAGTGGGTTGAGCCGCTGCCTTCGGCTCAGGTCATGATCTCAGGGTCCTGGGATTGAGTCCTGCGTCCGGCTCTCTACTCGGCAGGGAGCCTGCTTCTCGCTCTCTCTCTCTCTCTCTCTCTCTCTGCCTGCCTCTCTGCCTACTTGTGATCTCTCTCTGTCAAATAAATAAATAAAATCTTAAAAAAAAAAGAAAAAAAATTTCTTATCAGACGACATTAAGATCAGACACTCTTTCTTGGTGACAAAAAGCCACCACAAATGCCCCAAGCACAGACTTTCATACATAACCCTGCTCAGAGCTATCACGGAAAGAGCCTTTTGAGGAAAGGACCAGATGGAACTGTGAAGCCTACATTTGGAACTGAGCTGTCTCAACCTGTCACCTGCCCACCAATTCAGTAGCTCTCTGTTCCCAATTCAGATCCTGACACAACTACAAGGTCACGCCTATGACGTCACAGGCACTGACAAACTCATCCTTGATCCTTCTTGCCTCTCTCATTTCCAATCTGAGACTGTATCTCACCATTTCCTTAAAATAGTTGGGTTCCCTTTGAAGGCCCTATGGTCTGAATGTGAGTTCTGGCTCTTCTCTTGGGAAAATCCCCAGACATGGGCTTTGTGGGCTTGCAAGTCCCCACAGAATCACAGAGTTGCTGGCTTTTCTTGGGAGCACACACAGCATCACCTGACAAAAAACCCACCATTGACACCTTACCTCCCACAGACAGATCATCTTAGGAGCCCAAGGAAGAAAGGTATAGGTATAGACATTCCTGGAGGGCCAGAGCTAAAAAGGTACCTGAGAAGTACGGTATGTGTGGCAGGGCAGAAGAGAAGAGTCGGGAACGCAGGGTCACACTGGATAGTGACAGAGAGGACTTCAGAGTTCTGTTTGCTCAGGACATGCAGAGAGGGCTGTGTTAGCTCCCATGCAGAACCCCAGAGCTCTGACACCTTGCAGCACTGCTCTCAACCCCAGCTGGTCTCACTCCGGCCCTTTCCTAAGCAGAAAATCAGTTATATTAGTCTGTTTGAAGGAGGGGTGTGACCCAGACACTGAGGACACAGTCAAATTCCTCAGAGCTTGCTGGGTATTGCAATTTCTGCCCCACAGAATGGGCATGTTTAGAGGCAGAAGATTCTCACCTCAGAGCTTGCTCAGGTGAACACACATGCAGAACAGAACACTGAGGTTCCATTTACAGGGGATGACTGTTGCCTTTCCTTCATCCTTGGGAACAGGGACCTACTAAAAATTCCGTGACTCTCCACCCACCATCCTGCATGGGGGGAGTCAGCCTAACTTCGCGGGAAAGGAGCACCAGCAGCAAAATCGTTTCTCCACCCTCTTCCAGCAGTCTGTGCCCTCACCCAGGCCCTCCACAATGTGGTCTCACCTTCTCACCACACCTTGATCTCCCAGATACTCACTTGAAATCCTGCACCAAGGTCAATGCCTTCTCAGGGCTTTCTGACTGACATCGTCCCACAGGCTTGCATCTCACTATGCAGAATGGTCAGGCATTGCTTCAGCTCCATAATCTTCTTTGATCCATTTTGGGCTGCTGCCATTCACAGCAGGTGTCCCAGAGCTGGCTGAAGGCCTCATGAGGCCAAGCACTTGCTGGAGACTGCAGGCTGAAGAGCTGGCGGACATCTCCCACTTGCCAAACGCTTCAAGAGTCAGATCTGCCATCTGCCATCTGAAAGAATGTGATCAACGAAGAGGAATTCACCCCCAGTGGATGCTGAACAGTTCCCACAACTCTGAAGAATCACCTCCAGGGAGGCCTCTCCAATAAGCACCGCACTCTGGAAAGAGAAAGTGGCGAAGGTGAGACTTCACACCTACTTCATTTTCCTAAGTGTAGGGAAAAACGCACAAATTTTTTCAGGGGGCATATGACAGAGTGACACCTAATGGAAATAGCCCTGCCTTTGACCACAGGTGGTTCTGGTCTCCGCTCCTTGCTTCACTCCACACTAACTGATTTGGGGAAAATTATGCAACTTCTCTCAGTCTTTTTTTTTTTTTATGTCTGAAGATAATAATGCCTATATTTTAGGAATGAGAAAAAGATTAGAAATGCTATTTGTAAAGCCTCTAGCTCTGTCCTTGGCAATTAGAAGGTGCTGAGTTAATGATGTGTGGTCTCAAGAGAAACTCCATCTTCTAGGAATTTCTTCATGGGGTATCTCCCCACCTGACATGTATTTATAGATTCAGTGTCATTCCCCTCCAAGAATGTAAGGCTCTTGGTTAGCAGGAATCAGTTTGGTCATGACTGAATCATAGCACTTCCATTTCTGTTCAGTGCGTTTAACTGTTTGGCAAATGAGTGAATGGGTGAGAAAATACAAGGAAGACTGCGGTCATCAGACCTGTTTGATTGCCTGTTAGGTACTTAGGCATTATGAAGAAGAGGAGACGAAACTGGTCTGTTACAGATGTCTCTGACATCTGTCTTCGCTCCATTTCCACTACTTATATTCTAAATAGGATTGCTGAACATGAGCACTACTGATATCTTGGGCCACACAGGTATTTATTGTGGAAGGATGGATTGTGGTGGTGGTGGAGTGGGGGCGGGGGGGGGGGTAGGGGAGGTGAGGGGTGGCGGTTGTCCATGCATTATAGGAGACGAGTAGCTGCATCCCTGTCCTCCATGCACTTGATGTCAGGAGCATCTTTGAGGTGTGACCACAAAATTGGCTCCATTGTTACCAAATGCCTTTTGGGAGCAAAATCATCCCTGGCTAGGAACCCCTGTCTTGGGACAAGTGATTAGACCAGGCTGTATAAAAGCCTTCATCTCTCCATCTGGTCTTCCTTCAGAGTAGATCTGGACATTCTGTATATCTAATCCAGTTGTACAACAAGTCTCTTCCAAAGCCCTGGAGATTCCCTGTTGCCACTGAAGTAAAACACGCTCTCAAAGCGCCTTATCTAACTCCAACCAATACCAGGACGTTTCTGGTGGGTTGTCTTCACCGGCTTAGGAGTTCTCTGAGGGCAAGGGGAGGGTCTGAGTGCTCTTCCGAAGGAAAAGGCCTCAGTGAACGCGTGCTTCAACGCCGTACATCGCAAGGGCAGGAGGCTCGGAACCTTTCAAAGGTCTCTCCACCGGGAAATGCGCGGACGGGTGCCCCGAAGGGAGACGGGTGGCGCGCCGGCCACTTCCTTCCCCACACCCCCCAAGAGGGGCGAGGTCCCGGCACACTGCCACTCAGGTCTTCGCGTCCCGGGAGGGAAGACCACAGCTGCAGGATACAGGGAGAGGCCGCAGAGCTCGGGGCCTTCCAGACGGGAAAAGTCAGCTTCACAAGTGTCACCCACCAGCCACTCCATCTTTTCCAATGCGCTAGACTGAAAGCTGCCGCGGGGAATGCCGGGACCTTCGGACGGCCTGACGCTTGCGCAACGGCTCAGCCCCCCCCCCCCGCCCCCGCCACCAACGGGCGGGGCGGAGTACGCAGGCGCTTCCTAAAGGACCTTTCGGTTTCTCTGGTTTCCGCCTTCCGCTAATCGACAGCCCTCCTCACCAATGAATCGACAGGATCTTCTTGGTGTCGTGCCCTGGAGCCAATCGGGGTATTTAAGCAAACGGAGGGTGTGGAGAGCCGGGCTTTAGACGTTTTTAACTCTCTCCTATTGGTTACTGCTCTTCTGTTGGCCAGGCGCTTCCGCTTCCTGACTTGGATGGGTTTTCTTTCCAACACCGGTGTTGCTCAGAGGGTTTTCCAGGTATGACAAGTCATCAAAGACAGTCACGCTGTTGGTGTGCTAGGCACAACTGTAAATAAGTCCATAATAACGTTATCCTGACAACAATCCTATGAAGTCAGTAGTATTACCTTTTCCATCCTCCTGAAGAGAAAACCAAAGACTTTTTTTTTTTTTTTTAAAGATTTTATTTATTTATTTGACAGAGAGATCACAAGTAGGCAGAGAGGCAGGCAGAGAGAGAGGAGGAAGCAGGCTCCCTGCAGAGCAGAGAGCCCGATGTGGGACTCGATCCCAGGACCTGAGATCATGACCTGAGCCGAAGGCAGCGGCTTAACCCACTGAGCCACCCAGGCGCCCACATTTTTAAGTGACTGTCATGATAGGTGTAGTGATAGAACTCTCTTCCAACCCAGTGTTTTCTTCCCTGTTTTATTTTTCAAAATTCCATGAGTACCACAAATCATTCTCATGTTAAAAGGAATTCTCTCCCTTCCTATTTCCCAAGCTGCAATCTTTCCAGAGGAAATAACTTGTGTCTTTTTGTACTTTCCCAAATGCAATTTTGCCTATTTATCTTGATTTATTCTGTCTCACTATAATGACTTAATCTTTTTAAAAAAAGAATCTTTTTTTAAAAAAAGAATTTATTTATTTATTTGTCAGATCACAAGTAGGCAGAGAGGCAGGCAGAGAGAGGGGGAAGCAGGCTCCCTGCTGAGTAGAGTCCGAGGCCGGGCTCCATTCCAGAATCTGGGACCGTGACCTGAGTCGAAGGCAGAGGCTTTAAATCACTGAGCCACCCAAGCGCCCCAACTTCATCTTTTTTTAAAAGATGCTGCGTTTAGTCACATAACAGAATATATTCAACTCTCTATCGTTTCTTCTTTGATGTACAGCAAAATACTTTACTAATTTTCACATGTTTTTGTATTATTCTAGATTGGAGTATTCTGGATTTGTTTTGAAGAGGGAGCTGGTGGATTGCGATGTTGAGTGTGAGGGTAAGAATTGTGATCTGTGTTTTCTGACCCCTTTATCGATTCATCATTTATGAAGACACCAGTTACACAATGAAGGGGTAGCCCTCCATCAACATATAAATGGAGAGAGGTGGAGTATGACTAATAAATAGACTAATAAACCTCCCTAGAAAAACATTCCACTTTGATTAAAAATCACCTGTACAGTTTTCACTGAACACTCCCACATGCATTATTTCTTTAATCCTTATAATGTTACTGCTGGCTATTCTATTCATTTTACATATGATGAATGGGAGTGCTGGGGAGATCCGACCTGTTGGTTACCATATCTCCTTTGCACAATATATTAAAATGCCCAAGGCTCTAGGCTCCTAGTGTCATGACCTTTTTAAGGTTTCCTGATACCTCTCTATTCACAGGCCAGTGTAACTAGACCAGTACACTGACAAGAAAGAGAGATGAGTCTGATATGGGAAAAAACAAAACAAAACAAACAATGGCAGAGTAGTGCTTCTCCGTAACCCTAGTTGCATGTCTTCTCAGCCTCCTAAAATCTTTAGTGCACCCTTAAGGTCCCTGTTCTTCAGGATGTAGATGAGAGTGGAGTATGGGTGTTAACTATGTTAAGAATAAGAAATTGGTCTGACCAAGAAAGTAGCTGTTCTAGGTGAGATTTAGTCATCGGTAACTATCCCTGTGAGAATTCCTGCACCACCAGGTGGGACCTGTGGATTCCTAAGCCTTTGCTTCTCTCTATCCATGGCTTAGTAGATCCTTGGCCAACATCTGTAATGTAGATATAGTTAACAAGGACCAATCCTTGATGTATGATTGTAGGACGATGATTGTAGTCACAAAGACACTTAACTTTTGAAAAGTTTATGGTCATATGTAACTTTATCCAGGCAGGTACCTCATAAAGAAAGTGGTCAACATGGGGCGCCTGAGTGGCTCAGTGGGTTAAGCCGCTGCCTTTGGCTCAGGTCATGATCTCAGGGTCCTGGGATAGAGTCCCGCATCGGGCTCTCTGCTCGGCGGGGAGCCTGCTTCCTCCTCTCTCTCTCTCTGCCTGCCTCTCTGCCTACTTGTGATCTCTGTCTGTCAAATAAAATAAATAAAATCTTTAAAAAAAAAAAAAAAAAGAAAGTGGTCAACTGTCCCTCTGCCTTTCACAGAGGGACAGCTGTAATGTGGCAGGCATCTGAACTAGAGAATTGTCGAAAACGTTCTGCAAGGCAAGAGTTGCCAACTTCAAGCAGTCTTATCACTGCTTGACCACAGCATGGTGGAAGGCCAACAGATGACAAATGTGTGGCCAAGGCTATCAGTGCTAAGAGAATGCTCTCAGTGCAATGAGGGCCAGAACAAACAAACAAACACACAAAAAAGGAAAAATAGGGGCGCCTGGGTGGCTCAGTGGGTTAAGCCGCTGCCTTCAGCTCAGGTCATGATCTCGGGGTCCTGGGATCGAGTCCCGCATCGGGCTCTCTGCTCAGCAGGGAGCCTGCTTCCCTCTCTCTCTCTCTGCCTGCCTCTCCATCTACTTGTGATTTCTCTCTGTCAAATAAATAAATAAATAAAATCTTAAAAAAAAAAGGAAAAATAAAGGTCAACTATAATCTTATGGCATATTTGTGTACATCTCCAAGTTTTCTGGCTTCTGGGATTACTGTATTTTTTATTATCCAAATAATGAGATGAGCCTTCTTCTTCCATGGTTGTAGAATTTTTTTTTAATTTTTAAAAAGATTTCATTTATTTATTTGACACAGAGAGAGAGGGAGAAAGTACAAGCAGGGGGAGCAGCAGAGAGAGAGGGAGAAGCAGACTCCCCCCTGGGGAGGGATCCCGACGTGGGACTTGATCACAGCACCCTGGGATCATGACCTGAACCGAAGGCAGCCACTAATTGACTGAACCACCCAGGCACCCTGTAGGATGTTTTTGTTTCACATTTTTCTGCAACTTTTCATGACACATCTCATTTGTGATACACATCCAAGTTGATGCATGTAGCTCTACATTATTTTTATTGCTGTATTTATTCCACCGTACGACCACCGTATTCCTTCATCTGCTCTTCCGATGGTGAACATTTGGGCTATTTCAGTCTTCTATTATAAAAAATGCTTTTGCTGGGCGCCTGGGTGGCTCAGTGGGTTAAGCCGCTGCCTTCAGCTCAGGTCATGATCTCAGGGTCCTGGGATCGAGTCCCGCATCGGGCTCTCTGCTGAGCAGAGAGCCTGCTTTCCTCTCTCTCTTTCTCTCTCTGCCTGCCTCTCTGCCTACTTGTGCTCTCTCTCTGTCAAATAAATAAAAAATCTTTTAAAAAAATGCTGTTGCGAACATTACTGTATATGGGAATAGATGTATTTTTAAAAGACGTTTGGGCGCCTGGGTGGCTCAGATGGTTAAGCACCTGGCTTCGGCTCGGGTCATAGTCCCAGCGGCAGGATTGAGCCCTGCATCAGACTCCCTGCTCAGTGGGAAGACTGCTTCTCCCTCTCCTGCTGCTCCCTCTGCTTGTGCTCTCTCACACTCTGTGTCGAATAAATAAAATCTTAAAAAAAAAAAAAAGATGGGGTGCCTGGGTGGCTCAGAAGCCTCTGCCTTCCACTCAGGTCATGATCCCAGGGTCCTGGAGATCGAGCCCCGCATCTGGCTCTCTGCTCACGGGGGAGCCTGCTTCCTCCTCTCTCTCTGCCTGCTTCTATGCCTACTCGTGATCTCTGTCAAATAAATAAATAAATAAAATCTAAAAAAAAAAAAAAAAAGACTTTCTCTAGGGTATACCATGGAGAAATAGGTTATTGGTATGCACATCTTCAGCTTTGTTAAATAATGCCAAATACTACTGGCTCTATATAAAACTTTGTGGTGTTTTGGGGCACCAGGGGGCTCAGTTGGTTAAGCATCAGTCTTTGCCTCAGGTCATGATCCCACAGTCCTGGAATCCAGCCCTGCATCAGGCTCATTGTTGGGGAGCCTGCTTCTTCCTCTCCCTCTGTCCCTGTGCTCTCTCTCTAATAAATAAATAAAATCTTAAAAATAAATAAAATTTCCTTGTGCTTGATATCATTGTCATCTCTTGGTATTGTCAGTCTTTTAAATTACTACTACTTAGAAGGAATAAAATAATATTTCATTGTATCTTTAATTTGAATCTCTGATTCCTAATGAAATCTGGCATATTTTGATACATGATTAACAAAGTGTTTCTTCCAATTAGAAATTTAGACCTCAGGGCACCTGGGTGGCTCAGTGGGTTAGGCCTCTGCCTTCGGCTCAGGTCATGGTCTCAGGGTTCTGGGATCGAGCCCCGCATTGGGCTCTCTGCTCACTGGGGAGCCTGCTTCCCCTTTTCTCTCTGCCTGCATCTCTGCCTACTTTTGTTCTGTCTGTCAAATAAATAAATAAAATCTAAAAAAAAAAAAAAAAGGAAATTTAGACCTCAAATATTTCTCAGATCCTCTAGGAATGCTTTCACCTTCCTGGTTGTTATTTTATTCTCTGTGTAGCTCTGAGTCTTTCCACCTTTCCCAATGGGCCCGTTCTGTTTCTCCATGCTACTGCCACTCTTCCTTGTCTGCTTCTTGCTACATGCAAAGCTTGGGCACAGTACTCTTGTTTTGTTTTTCAAACAGGCTTCATTGGTGCCTAAGAATAATGAGACTATAGCAGAGAAAACTAAAATCAAAATCAGGAGTACTCCCTTCTCACTATTGGATATGGGTTTTACAGGGGTACCCCCACTGTCTCTTTAGTTTTGCCGGACATTATGTTTATGGCATCAGAGCATCTTCTCCTGTATTAAAATCCTTTTTTATTTTTTTATGATTTTATTTATTTGACAGAGAGAGAGACAGTGAGAAAGGGAATATAAGCAGGGGGAGTGGGAAAGGGAAAAGCAGGCTTCCCTCTGAGCAGGGAGCCCAATGTGGGTCTCGATCCCGGGACGCCAGGATCATAACCCGAGCTGAAGGCAGATACTTAGTGACTGAGCCACGAGGCTTTTGGGAAAGCCTCCTTTTTAAAATGTAATGTCTTCACTATCCTTGTCTCAGTCCCCCACTTTTCCCACCAGAAAAGCAAAAGAAATTAATATTATACTCTGAGATGTATATTACCTTACCAATAGTAATGCGGATGCTGGGTGTCCAGAAATGGGCTTCTAAATACCATTTGAGAAATGGCTGGGCTGGGGAAGGGATAAATACAAGATGGGCATTTCCTGTGGTGCCAGAAAGCACAAATTACTCAAAGAATTAGGGAAAAGTCAGAAAAAAAACGAAAGTTTGAATAGGCTCCCAATGATCAAATAGCAGACAATTTAGTAATAACAGATTATAAACCACTGGATAAAATAGGAAACCTTGATTCTGTAATACAGAAACAAATGAATAAATTGACTTTCATTAGTAAGAGGGTATTTACCTAGTTTCAAATTACTTCTCCATTAAACAGTTATTAATTAGAAAACAAAGTTAAAATGGAAAAAATACAGGAAAAGCCTAGCAGATGCCACACTGAGTGATCCAAGTAATACCATTAGCAAAGGGACAAACTGAAATATAGATCACCTGTCTTTGCTCAGGCTGCCATAACAAAATACCACAGAGTGGGTGACTTCAACAGGCATTTATGTCCCCATGTTTCTGTAGGCTGGAAAATCAAGGATAAATATTGTGGGAAGATACATTTTATGGTGAGAGCTCTTTCCTCACAGATGAACACTTTGTTCACACACGGAATATTCTCTGAATGGGTGTGGAGAAAACTTTTTCTTCCCCTTTTTAGAAGGTCACCAATTTTATTGGATTCGGTGCCTGCCTAACCCTAATTAACTCTTAAAGACCGTATCTTCAAATATAATCACATGGGGGACTGGGGGTTCAAAGAATTTGAGGCGGGTAGATGACGCAATTTAGTCCACAGCAACACCCGATGGGATACAATGAGCAGAAGGTAACATCACTGCTGTGGTGTTCCTGCCAGACATGCAAAACTTGAATCTAGTTAAGAGGAAGAATACAGCCCAGATTGAGGGATGTTCAATAAAATAACTGGCTACTGATCTTAAATGTCAGCACTATGAATGCCAACAAGACTGAGGAACCATTTGAGACTGACAAAGATGTGACAGGAACCTGGTTGGTTCAGTCAGAAGAGCATGCGATTTGTGATCTTGGGGTTGTTAGTTCGAGTCCCACACTGGGTGTCCAGATTATTTAAAAAGAAAGTATTAAAAAACAAGAGATGACTAAATGCATGTATATATCTTAGCAAAATCTTCTTGCTATGAAAGACCTTACTGGAACAAACGGCAAAAGCTAAATGCAGTTTGAGGATTGGATATCATGAGTTAATGTTCATTTAGTAATTTTGATGACTATATTGTGGTCCCATAGAAGAATGCTCCTGTTTGGGGGAGATACTGAGATATTTGGAGGACAGTGTCAAGTCGTCGATGTACTCTCAATCAGAAGGGAAAAGTTCTTTGTATTATGCTTTCAACTTTTCTGTACCTTCTTCATTATTTCAAAAAAGACAAATATTTTTTGAAACAAGCACAACCTTCACAGTCAAGAGTATGTGGGTTTGACTCCGAGGCCTCCGCTATGTACTCTCAAGCAAGTTTCCTCCTGTGCGCCAACGTGCCCATCTTAAAATGGGAACAGTATAGGCTGTTGTTGAGTAGATGGGGTGATTCTGACAAAGAGGTTAGATCACTGCCTAACACATGGGAAGGACCAGTAAAGTTAGCTACGGTGATGTAGTCAGGTAAACGACCTCTTCACCAAATGATTAATGGAGCTTGCAAGTCAGTTTGTAATTGGACCCACATGCTAGAGAATAAACTCGCCAAGCCAGACTCACTCTCCATTTCCTATTTCTCACCAACTCCTTTATTGCAACATCTCCTAATCAGGGCAATGGAATTGAACCTCAGGGCTGTGAAGACAGGAAAATTATTGACTCCCTGCATTGGCAGGTTCAAAATTTGGTCCTTTTGACTCAGGTTTTCATAGAGACTCCACTCCATTATGAGGCACGGCATGGCTCTAGATAGACTCTATGGTTCACATAGACTCTATGTGACATGCCCTTCAATTCATTTAAATCCACTTACCAGACTAGCATAGCCACATGCTGGCCATCTTCCATTTACTTAGGTTCCTGAAAGATTGCTCTAGTTTTTCTTTCTCATTTTTCGAATTTCCAACTGAGCAAGACGCCAAACCTACTTTTTCTTCTGGAACTCTGGAAATAGAACTTCAAAGGGCTTGCCTATTTAATTGCTTCTTTCCCAGTTTTTATTTTGTGTCACTGACGAGGGACTCACTACTGGGAATGGAATATGAACACACGTGCCGTCTGCCGTTGAGGACGATCCCTGTGATCCTTTCACATACCACAGTAGTCAGCCTCCTCCCTCCTGAATGTTCATAACAGAGAAAAGCAGCCAAGACTTGCTTCTTAAAGAAAATCCCGGAGGTTGTAACTGCCCACAATTGCTCGGTTTTCTGCCGATTCCTCCCCTTAATTTCACAGTTCACAATCAGTCACTCGTGGATTAGCTACAGCATCAGGAGTTGGGTTGGCTGCCTCGGATCATGAAAACTGGTCCTGACCTGCAAGCACTCCCCAACTGTGACTTTCTGTTCTCAGTATTCTTTATAGCCTGAGCAATATGGAAAGATGAAAATTAAAAAAGAAGAAGGAGAAGGAGAAGGAGAAAGAAAGAAAAGAAAAGAAAAGGAAAGAAAAACCTGTAATCCTAAATTTTTGATCTTGGTAGAGATGACTAGATGTGTTTTTAATTTTTTCTGGAAGATAGTTGACAGTGAGATTCTTTTTTTGTTTTTTAAGATTTTATTTATTTATTTGAAAGAGATCACAAGTAGGCAGAGAGGCAGGCAGAGAGAGGAAGGAAAGCAGGTTCCCTGCTGAGCAGAGAGCCCAATGTGGGGCTCGATCCCAGGATCCTGGGATCATGATCTGAACCGAAGGCAGAGGCCTTAACCCACCGAGCCACCCAGTCGCCCCAACAGTGAGGTTCTTGAGAGCTCCGTTTGTGGCTATCTTGCTTCAAAGTTCCAAGTTACTATTTCTTTGTTTAGAAGGATGAAGTCAGAGAAGAAGTAAAATGAAAATACCTCCAGTCAGAAAGATTAAGGTATTTTGATCAAGTTAAGATGAATCTTATCCCTGAATCTTAGAACAGGAACACTGGAGCTTGTAAAAATGAGTACTGTAAAAGTGCCATTTAACTAAAAAGGATTAGAATGGAAATACAACTTTTCCTTTAAGGAGGGTAAGTAGTTATGATGCTGGCTAATGGTCGCTCACCACAATTAGAGGATGAAGGAAGTGTTTAAGCATTTTTCCTGAACTCATCCCCATAAGCCATTATTCCTTAAACTACTAACATTTAAAATATTTTTAATTAAAAAAAATCTTTCTAAACTGAAGCATATTTTTCCTATTTATGAATATTAAAGATCCTTCACTTTTTTCTTCAAATGTTTGACACTGTTCAGTTCTTTATACACAAGATGGACAAATTCCTAGTGTGAAAATTATGGTTTTGAAAATCTATCCATTGGTTTAAAAAATTCGAAAGTAAGCGTTCTTACTAAGTTTTCTCTTAAGGTGCAGAGTATCCAAATACTATAAAACTTACTGTTGTTTTGCTGCCCCCCGCCCCAGGAAGGGAGGAGGGGCTGAGAGAGAGCCCAATGTGGAGCCCAACCCGGGATCTATCTCACAACCCCGGGATCTTGACCTGAGCTGAAATCAAGAGTCAGACACATAACCGACTGAGCCTCCCAGGCACCCCATGAAGCTTCACGTTTTGTGTTAGGGCCAAGATCAGTGCAACCCCACAGTCATCGTCCTGCTGCGGTCAAAGTGAGATCCAACTCTGACAGTCTGCCTAACTCTGAACCTCAGCGCGCTGATTCCTCTCATGAGAGATGGGGTGACTGTTTTAAAGTGAAGTGCAGGCATTCTCAGATGTGGGTGTGTTGGGTGGGGCACAGGAGAAAAGCCTCATGGACCCGGGGCTGCAGAAAGCACTTCACAATAGCCCAGGACCACTGCCCCCTGGGGGAGTCCCACACAAAGGAAAAGCTGCACATAGCCACATGGCAGACGACTCAAGAGTACCCCAGCCTTGCTCCCCATTGAACCCACATAAGAAACAACCGATAAAGGTGACAAGTGTGGAGGAGATTTAGGAACAACAATACGCTTTTGTCCAAATGTTTTGTAAACAACCCTGGAAAAACAAAGTGTGAACAAAGGCTCAACTTTCCTACTTGAAAGCACTCCAGAGTCTCCATTCAGGTGAGACCCGAGAGAAGCAACGTCAGTCCTTCAGCAAAGAATCCTCGCTAAGCACCAAAGGTAAAGTCCGGACAGGAAAGTACACACACAGCCTTGACCCATTACACGAGAGTGCAACTGGCAGGGAAATGCAGACGGTGATCAGGAAACATGTGTCTGTGGAGTGACTCGAATGAATGTTTAGAAAACCCTTTACAGACTTCAAACCTTCCGTGGTATCCCAGCTGTCCAGCTTGATCGAAAAGGCTGCTTAGCACTCCGGCTCTCAAGGTCTCCAGGGGAACTGACCACTCTTCTTGTGGTTCTAAAACCTGGTAAGCCCGAGCACTTTTAGTTTGATTCCAAGCTCTCCTCCTGTCCTTCCCCTCCAGCTAAGACAGCGGACGTTCACAACATCGGCTTGAGATTCCAGAGGAGTCTGCTTAATGGTGGGGAGAACTCTGGGTCTAGCAGTCCCCACACTGTGCCACAGTGCAGGGAAGGAGTTGAGGATTTGGGGGTTACACTGGTCCCTGTTCTGTTCTTAGAACCAAGCGTGGAGCCACTGTAAAGCTGTTATCTGAACCACCTGAAACGAAGCAACTCCTGGTTTGTCCTAGAATCCTTTGGCTATAAAAGGCATTGCCAAGAACATTAATACTAACGTTTCAGGCTAAACTGAAGGTTGTGTGTTGCAGTTCATCTTTAAACCAAGCCTCAACAGGGGTGCCTGGGTGGCTCCGTAGGTTAAGCGTCTAACTTCTGCTCGAGACGGTCCTGGCATCCATCCCCACATCGGCTCCCCGCTCGGCAGGCAGTCTGCTTCTCCCTCTGTCCCTGCCCCCGCTCATGCTTGTGCTCCCGCAATCTCTCTCTGAAATAATAAAATCTTTAACAGAAAATAAACCGAGGTAAATAGATTTTGATTCTATGTTGTTTTGGTAATCTCTCATCCCTGTGACAAGCCTACAGAAACTCCTTCTTCCCGTGTCCACATGTCCACCCCAAATCCCAAGCATGACTGGTGAACGTTGTACTACTGGTTCTTGGCTATGGAGACAAAACCGACAGAGGCTTCTCACTCCTCAGCTGCAATTTCTTGCTCCTGCTTTCCTGCATGACCTTCCTCTAGTCCAAGAGGGCAGTTCCCTTCCTCTCTACATCAATCAGGACAAATCTGCTTCTGCCCTATGTCCTGTGTTTTCTGAGGCCAACTCACAGAAGGTGCAAGGAGGTAGTCACCACACGATTGCTAAGTCTACTACACTCACAACAGGAACGAAAGGCAACCCCTTCCCTCTCTGGAGCCCACTATCAACAGAAACACATCTTTATGCACAAAAGCAGCAGAGCACAAAGGAACAGAGAGCAAGGGAAGGGGAACAAAGCCAGAGAGCGGCGGATGGTTGCTTTGTCCACCTGAAAAACTGACCAAGCGGGGCTTGTCTCAGGTAAAAAATCAGTCCTTTCCTATCACCTCATCTTGTAGGCTCCTCAGTGTGCCTATCAGTGTTACATGAGCTCAGTGCAGCATCTACAGGAAGGCAGACCCCTTCTGAGGGCCAAAGTCCACATGGACCGACCCAGAAAAGTTTCCAGAGCTCTAGTAGAACAGCGTCTCGACGTACGGCCAGGTTAAGCTGCGGAAATACACGACACCAACATCTCCACAGTTTAACAGAAATTTATTTCTCAGTCCTGTAAAGTCTGTCACAGGTCTGGGGGACTCTCCAGGACAACTGCTCTCCACGTGGGGGGCTCAGCACTCCAGACTATTCTGACCTTGCGACCCCTGTTTCTGTAGAAAGAACACTATCGAGTTTTGCACCAACAAAGAAAGGCTTCAGCCCAGAAGTGGGGCTTCCCACAACCCATCACCCACAACCATCTCATGACCCTAACAGCAAAAGGCAGCAAACTATCGCCACTCTTCTCCACACTCTTCACGAGAATACAAGTCCTGCGAGCGCATGTCTTTGGCTCTTTTGTCCACTACTGCATTCCCAGTCTAGACCAAACAGTGCCTGGGCACCTAAGAGGCCCCCCTGAGACGGAACAAATGTAACACCAGGAAGATGTCCGCACATGGCCTGGGATGAGACAGGGTAACCAAAGCCTGAGGACGAGGCCATGGGTAACAGCTATGCAGACGAGAGCTTCAGAGCTGCCTGTGCCTAGGAAGGAAGACTTGGCGTAGTTCATCTTGGGCAAGAAAACAAAATCCTGCCAAGAGCACCGGACCCACAGCTCAGGCAACTTACACTGTAACGTACTGAAGCCAAGGACCAAACCAATGGAGCATAATCACCACCAGCCCTGCTCGACTCCTCAAAGGAGCTGAAAACAGCCATAAACACAAGTGCTTCCCCCCTGCGGTCAGTCTGCCCAGCACATCACTGGGGAGCAGGGGAAAGGGAACCCAATGCGTGTTTCGGGAACCAATCAAGCCATAAGAATGTTTCAAACTCAGTAGACACAGCACAAGGTCATCCAGCCCGGCCCTGCAGGGAGAACGTGCACATCCTGCTCATCCTGCCTTCGGGCCTCCCTGACGCAGCTGACAGCCAGCGGACCCAGAGCAACAGGGTCTTGAACAAGTCCCTGCATCAGAGCCTTAATCTCATTGTGAGGTGCTCGGGAGCTCATTTAACCCCCTTCCTGACACGACCTAAAAGCTCTAACAGGAGCACATGGGAGTCACTGCTGTAGACAGTAAGAAGATCCACAGCCCACAGAGGAGTTCCGCCATCTACCGTTCACCCCCGAAGGCTGTTGTTACATGCTGTGTACAAAACAGACACAGGGAGACCCTGACAGCTTCACACCGGTTTACAGTGTAAGACAACCAAGGTGAATGCAGATTCACCCGTCCTTGTCCACCACTCAGCACCAATTCCCAAACTTTGTTCCTGGGAACCCAACCTTCTGGCACGCCCAGTGAACATCCTGCCTGCAGCACAGCTCCAGTTCCTCAACATAACTCTTCCCTTGTTCTTAAAAATAAACAAAGCCAAAGGAAAAGCAAATAAAAACGTGAGAAGTTCATCCTGAACTTCCATTAATTTTCTTGTAGGACTCCAGAAAGTGCTATCTTTAATGTTTTATCATATGAGATTATAAGAAAAGGACTAGTCTCTTTTATTGCAGAAAGTTCTTTTTTACATGTACTCCATGGCTAAACATTCCAACCCGTTTCCATATGATCTCATTAAAGAGGTTTATCTTTTTCAAACACCACCAATGAGGTACAAGATAGTGCATTATTTATCTGGCAAATTCCCTAGTGCTGAAGTAAACAGTATTTCATCACAGTAAAAATGGTGCTAAAAGGATTCAAGAGCTAAAGTTCCTAAAATGTTCAAGAATAAACTTAAGTATGTCCAACGTTGGGAACAGTGTCCAATGACAAGGGAGGGGAAGAAAATCCAACTTGGTTCTGGGAAAATTTGACAATAGAACTCATTTTTGTGTCATAGGACTCTTGAAATTGGGAAGCTTACAACCTTAAAGGCAATGGTATCCAATTAATATGCAGGTTATTGCTTTTTCTTTTGGAAGACCATGCTACAAATGTTTCTACCACTGTGTTTAAAAGTGGCTGGGAATTCAATGCAAAACCAACAGTATCTACCCTCTGTGGTCACAGAAGACTGAGTCATGTACGCATCTCCATTTAAAGCTGAATTTGCTATTTCGTCAGGTTCAACTACAAAAATGTTTCCCTTACTGAGAATGTTCCTGCAACACCTTTCTTGCTAAGGAATTCCCCAAAGGCTACGTGTAAAAATGTAAGTAGTATAAAACTACTTATAGAGATCCCTGCAGTCAACCTTGATTCCTGTGAAACACGTTTATATCACCAAATTTTCCACTGATGAAGAATTATTCATGCTTCATAATTTCATATATTTTTCATAAATCTCGGGGTTAACCTCCACTTGGCGAACTTCTTCAGAATGAGGACACTGGACAAACATCCATTCAGCGGTGGAGTTTCTGGTGTCTAAGAAGGCTTGACCTCCTGCTAAAGTTTCTCCTGCATACGCTACAAGTGTATGGCTGCTCGCCTGTGTGGGTTCTCCGATGTTTGATAAGGTGGGAGTTCTGACTGAATTTTTTCCCACACTCGTGACATGTAAAGGGCTTCTCTCCAGTGTGCGTTCTTTGGTGTGTATGTAAATTTGTATTTTGACTGAAGCTTTTCCCACACCAGGAACACTTGTACGGTTTTATTCCTTGGTGTGTTGTTAAGTGCTTATTAAGATCTGAACTCCATCTAAACCTCTTATCACACTGCTGACACTTATATGGTTTCTCTTCAGTGTGAATTCTTTGGTGCTTAATGAGGTCAGAGCTAACCTTGAAGCTTTTCCCACATTCCTGGCATTTAAATGGCTTCTCTCCAGCACGAGCTTTCTTGTGGAGATCCATAAGTTTTAGCAGCTCTTGTTTCCATGTTGAAAGTTTCTTTCTTTTCTTCACGGGAAAATCTCTTTGCCATTTCCCAATCTTCTGTGTATCACCATGATTTTCTTTGCCTGTGGTTTTCTGGGGAACTTTCACCCGGGTCTTTTTCGATACTATGTCTCCTGGCGCTTGTATTTCTAAGTCAGAAAGACACACAGGCTGATGGTTTTCAGTGTCAGTTTTGACCTTTAACTCTGTGAGAATAAACATAACAATCAGCCAACTGTATGACAAAGCAAAACTACAGGAATAGAGAGAAAAATCCAAAGATTACTGACTTACAAAATACAAATAAGCAGAATTTTAAATATTAAGTCCCTGCAAAGGTTGCTATCAAAGGCACATTTGCCCTCTTCCCATGGTATACTTACCTGAAGGCAGCTCTCCAGGATTGTTCTTGAACTCCAAAGACCCTTGAACCCATGGCTCTTCCCCATGCTCTAGGTAGGAGATCACTTTAGGTTTGGGGAGCACAAATAAGGCTGTGAAATGGAAAAAAGGATGTCAAGGACTGGCAACTCAACAACTGCCCACAACTCCATACTATTTCAGGAAGGGCAAAGGAGAGTTTACAGTGTGCTACCCAAATGGTCAAGTGGGTAGACTCCCCTGTCCGCTTTCAGGTTTTATCCTATAATGCATTTGTGGATGGAAACACAACGTGGAGACTGAGAAATAAACCTAAGCTTGACGCATGGAGAGGATAAAGGGCATGGGAGTCCCTCTACAGTGCCCTCTTCTGTCACCAAGATGACCCCATATTTGAACAAGCTTGAACCAAACCCCAGAATCTGCAGGGAATGCAGTTACTCCTATTAGTTCCTTAGGATGAACCCAAGTCTAGCAGAGTGAGGTAAAGTTCAGTGAGCCGCAGGTCTAATGCAGCAGTGATTTCTATCCTAATAATTGTAACTTTTTACTTAGCTCTTCAGCACCACACACTGGACTAGAAAGGATTTCTTACACTGCCTAAGTCACTGGTTCTTGTCCAGGTGGAAGAAACAGACCAGAATCACTTAATGAAACTTTTCTAAATATACATCGCTAAGTTGAGAAGGTATTCATCTGTCATTCCATTGGCAATGTACTGACTAGCTATAACGTGCCAGAAACTCTCTTTGGGCTAATGGTATAGTGGTGATTAAGCCAAAGCACCCTGATCTCATGGGAGTTCACCTTCTGGTGGGAGAAGGAGACAACCCAAGAGCAATAAATAAAGTTCTCAGCACACAGTAAATATTCTGTGGAAAACTAAAGCAGGACAACCCAGCATTTTGAGATTCTGCTTCTCTGAAGCTTCTTCGGAGGAGGTAGTACGGAAGGCCTCTTTGAAAAACTGGAATTGCGGCAGGAATGTAGAAGTGAGTTTCGCCATGGGGCAGAAAAGTGCGCCAGGCAGAGGAAAGGGGATAGTAGAAACGACCATGGCAATTTCAAGAAACAGAAAGACCAGCAAGGCTCAAGGGGACTGAGCGAGGGCACAAGTGGCAGCAGGTGAGGGCAGGGAGGGGAGTGGGGTCAGATCCCGGAGGACCTGAAGCACTTCAGGAAGGTGCGGATTTTATTCAGAATGTGGTGAGAATTCACCATATGGTTTACAATGGGAAATGTCATGATTTGACCAGGTTTTTAAAAGATTCCAGCTGCTCTGTGGAAAAGAGTGTGCGACAGCAAGAGGCAGGGCCACCAGTCAGAAAGTGCCCAGGTCAGGCTGTTACACACGCTGCTGGCTTAAGCCAGGACGCTAACAGCACCGGGAAATGAGGCATGGCTGTGCTCGGGCTACACTCTGATGGAGCCTGAAGGACAGTGACGCATTAGCACGCGGTATGAGGGCGAGATCACGGTAAAGGATGACTGCATGTTCCTTCCTCGTAGCTGCTGGGTGAATGCTCTTGACCGAGAAGAGAGAGCCACAGAAACGGATTTGGGGAAGGAGAAAAAATAAATCAAGACATCCACATAGCACACAGAGTGAGCACCTGGACAAAGCTAACCAAGGGACCTGGATACACCTTTCCCCTGTCCACACACCATCTAGTTGAAAAACAAGCCATTATCGGAACACAGCCTCTCAGGGGAGTACATTCCCAGTAAGCAGAGAACATGACAGATTACTCAACTTCTACCCAATGGGAGAGGGAGGGTCTTTACCTAGAGAGATGAGAGTCTCATAGTTTTCCCGCATTACATCATTGTAGAGGGCCTTCTGAGTGGGATCCAGTAACTCCCATTCCTCCTGGGAAAAATACATGGCCACTTCTTCAAATGTCAACAAGCTCTAAAGAAGACAATGGGCTTCAGCTCAATACTTGCACTACAGAAGTTCTGGCCCATAAACTACATGGCAGGCCAGACTGAATGAATTAATAGCAGATAATTTTTTTACGTGAGAAGAGAAAGGAAGGAGGGAGAAGAATCAGCAACAGAGTAGGAGATGCCTAGTTCCTAGAGAGAACATTGGCACACGTGAGCACCTGCTGGGCAGGGTGGCTCCTGGGCAACAGGGAAAGGCAGCCCTCAACAGCTGGATCGCACAGCTCACCTGGGACTCAGGCAAGACGAGCTGAGGTGCCACTGTCCAGTCTTTGGTGTTTATCTGCTCAGGAAAGGCTAGGATCTGGTGAGCAGGCACAGCTGTGGGTGGAAAAGAGCCAGAGGAAATTTCTCTTGCTACTGATTACAAACATCCTTAGCTTATTTCTAAAGTACAGATAACCCTGATTCTTTCAGGAGAAATGAACACTTTTAAATCTGCTACATGTTACCAAGAAGTGGCCTTCTCATCTTAAAGAGGAATCAAGCATCTACCAGCCTCTACAACAGGTTCCACAGTTCACAGTCTTTGGTTTCATGAGTGAAAGCCGCAAAAGGAAATGTGTTTTTTCCCTCATGTATTCCTCAAAGTTGGGCAAAATTAGAAGTGTTTAAAATTGCAGAATTCTGTCCAGTGTGCCAAGGATGGGAATGGTAAAGCAGAAATTAACTTGATTTCAAGAAACAGCAATATCCTGTGAATAAGGAGCACTAAACAAGGGCACAAGTAGCAGATGAACAGGGGCCAGATCTTGGATGATCCTGTGTACCTCGATGAGGAATTTGGATTTTATTCTGAATAAATGAGAAGTCACCGTAAGATTTTGGAAAGGATGACATCATGGTCAAATCAGGGTTTTCAAAAACCTTGGCTGCTGCATGGAAAGCAGACTGTGGCCAGCTTAGAGTGGTGGCAGAAGGTGCTAGTTAGAAAGTACTGAGGTGGGCCTGATGACACACTCTTCTGGATTAGACCAACATGCTAACAATTCAAGAGGATGAGACATGGTTGGACTCAGGCTATACAGTGAATGTAGAGCCAAGGGGAAGATTAGGAGTGGCGTAGGAGAGCATGATCAGAGTAAAGAATGACTGCAAATTATCTGACCTGAAATATTGGGCGAGTGGTTCTGCTCATTATGGAGATGGGAAAAGTAAAAGTAAAGATCTGGAGCGGGGGGGGGAGGGAGGGATCAAGATTTTCAGTGTAAAGAATGAGCATGTGCACTTGAACAAAGCTCCCAGGTGATCTGGATACACCTTTCCCCTGTCCACACACCATTTGGTTGAAAAACAACCCGTTATTGGAAAACAGCCTCTCAAAGGAGTACATTCCCAGTAAGCAGAGAACATGACAGATTATTCAACTTCTACCCAATGGGAGAGGGAGCGTCTTTACCTAGAGAGATGACAGTCTCATAGTTTTCCCGCATTACATCATTGTAGAGGGCCTTCTGAGTGGGATCCAGTAACTCCCATTCCTCTTGGGAAAAATACATGGCCACTTCTTCAAATGTCAACAAGCTCTAAAGAAGACAATGGGCTTCAGCTCAGTACTTGCACTACAGAAGCAGCCCTACCGCCTGGCCCATGGTCGACCTGGGCACTCAAGGAATTAATAGCACATTTTTTTTAAAGTGAAAAGGCAATAAAGGAAAGAAGCAAGGGATCATCAACAGCCTAGGAGGTGCCCAGTTTCCCAAGGAGAACATTGGAGCTAACATGCCTGTGAGCTGGGCAGGGTGGGTCCTGGGCAGCAGGGAAAGGCAGCCCTCAACAGCTGGATCGCACAGCTCACCTGGGACTCAGGCAAGACGAGCTCGGGTGCCACCGTCCAGTCTTTAGTGTTTGTCCGCCCAGGAAAGGCTAGGATCTGGTGAGCAGGCACAGCTGTAAGTGGGAAAGAGCCAGAGGAAATCGCTCTCACTTCTGTCTGTAAACATCCTTAGCTCATTTCTAAAATACAGATGATCCCAGTTCTTTTGGTAGATTCGGGACACCCTTAAAAGTGTGTGTGGTTCCCTGAAATGGGTTTTATCATCATACACAAGAGCCAAGTACCTACTGGTCAGAAGAATAGGCTCCCCAGTTTTCATGAGTGAATAAATGAAAGACAAACTTATTTTCTTCTCATGATGTAAATTGTTCTAAGGCAAAAATTGAATGGATTCAAAGATGAAGTACTCAAGTTATACAGTGTACAAGAGGAGATGTAGTTGGGTTTTTGTTTTTAATCATTTATTATTTTTCTCCTGGTACAGAATTGTGTTCACATTCTGCTAGTGCTTTCTAAGGAACAGAGCTCATGGGGTTATTACCAGGGTTTTGTAAGCAGAACGTTCCTGTACCCTAGGCCAACACCCGGCTTCACCCACAGTTGGTGCTCTACTGCCACCTAGGGGACATCATAATTGCTAACATGGCTGTGTCAGCCTATCCACATGGCCAGGCATCCGGAAAATGCTCACAATGTTCTGGCTGAAAAAATTTCTCTAACAGCTCCCAACAGAAGGGAATTATCATGATGTGCCTTACCCATCTCACATACAGGCTCAGTTCCTGTATGAGTACTCCTGCTCAGCTGTTCTTGCAGACCCTGGTATGTTTTCCAGAATTCTTCATCCTGGGCCATGCCCACTGGCTGAGATTCTGCTGTTCCTCCCAAAAGCACTGCCTCCTTTCCCAGATCTTGGACTGCAACCTGGAAATAATCCCAATCTGTGTTACCACAAAAATTACTTTTGGTTTTGAGGTTGATTGTAAAAGGAGGAAAAAGTGAACAGTCCAGATAGTGGCAAGTGTGTCACACTGAAGGAAATGACAAAAAGACTTAAAGAATTATCAGGCCACCACTTTTCCACAGAGAGCTACCCACAAAATGTTGAAATATTAGGATAAAAGGGGAGGAAAAAAACGTGGCTACTCCTACTCCTCTGACACAGCGGGCCCGACCCCTCTGCATACAGACCAACTAAGATCACTAGCAAGACTACACAGGCCACCTGTTCTCATGCTACTTTTGACGGGATTTCTCCCTTGACTTAGATCCTTCCTTAGTGTTTGTCTTCTCAATTTCTCAAAAGATTAAAGAATTGAATAAATGCAGTTGTCTCCTCAACCATATTATCCACCATGGCCAGGGAACGTTTTCATAGAACACAGATGAAATGGAAGAAAGGGGAAGAAAGTCTGGCTCCAACCTACCTCCAAAAAATTTTGGCATTACACATATGCCTGCATTGTTTCCTTCCAGCAGGCCTGAAGCCAGCTGGCTCTGCTACCTGGCTAAGGACAAACTCCCCGCTAACCAGAAGAGCCAAGGACCAACCATTGAGAGCACCGTGGAGGCTCTCACCTATGAGTCAGACGACACTATCCCTCAATATCTTTCTTCTCTCCGCTACTCTGCCAAGATTTTCAAAGCTGTTTCCCTTTATTCTGCCTACTTTTCTCTCCCTTTGCATTCTTCTCCCATTATTAGGGTTTTCCTTCTCTTTACTGTCTCTGCTCAACCTGCATTTTAAGTGTTCTCCCTTTTTCAAGTCCTCCTTTCCCTCTCCAACCCCTTACTGCCTTTTATTCATTTGGAGCTCAAAACCCTGTCCTTGTACAACCTAAAATAGGCTACTACCCTCAATTCAGTCTGGCTCTAAGGAGCACAAAAGGAATCTTTCTCTGCCAAGGGTCTGTGAGACCTGTGGACTACTGCTAAGTCTGTGGTTTTTGGTCCTGCCTTAAATGTCCTCCAAAACATGAACAGTGACCGAGTTGACCTTATTTCTCAATTAACTGCCCCCACCATGTCAGCCTTCATTCTATTTCACTGCACGTATCCGGAATCTTCCTTCTCACCCCATTCCTCGCGTGACCAGATTCCCTCTGCAAGTGCTCTACCAGGGCCACAGCCTCCTCAATGCTCTGTAGATGGTCCTTCCTTATCCGGCTCTGGGTGTCCCTGGGTAGAATGGTCACAAACTGTTCCAGCACAAGCAGTTCCAAGATCTGGTCTTTTGAGTGGAGCTCTGGCCTGAGCCACTGACGGCATAATTCCTGAAGTTGTCCAACAATTTCACGGGGTCCTGATGCTTCATGATAGCAGAAATTCCGGAAGTGCTGGCGACAGCTTTCAGGACTGGGATTGTCCATTTGTGCAGTACATTTCTTACTGTGACTGGAACTCTCTATCACAGGCCCCTTGCTTTCTGACAGAACTTTGATCTGAGGGTTCAAACAGTCAGCCACCTTCAGATCTACCATCATTATTTTGCTGCAGGAACAGTTTTCTTCTTTTCTTGGACACCCCAGCAGCACAACCTTCACAAAGTAAGACCTGGTCAGCTCGGGAACAAAATCAGTAAAATGATCTTCTTCCGAAAACACTGAGAGCAGAAAAAAAGTGCGCATCAATAAGAAAGTCATATTAACTTTACTATCCACTACTCCTAACAGGAGAAAAATGATGAAAAAAATCTGCCTTCCTTTTTTTTTTTTTTTTTTTAAGATTTTATTTATTTATTTGACAGAGATTACAAGTAGTCAGAGAGGCAGGCAGAGAGAGGAAGGGAAGCAGGCTGCCTGCTAAGCAGAGAGCCTGAAGCGGGGCTCGATCCCAGAACTCTGGGATCATGACCAGAGCCCAAGGCAGAGGCTTTAACCCACTGAGACACCCAGGTGCCCTTTTCTTTTCTTTTCTTTTTTTTAAGATTTTTCTTATTTGAGTGAGAGAGAGAAAGAGCCAGCAGGGGGAAGGACAGAGGGAGCAGCATACACTCTGATAAAAAGGGAGCCTGACATGGGGCTCCATCTCAGAAGCCCCAGATCACAACCTGAGCCAAATGCTGCCACATAACCCACTGAGCCACCAAGGGGCACGTCCTTTCCTTTTAAAGAATCCACTGCCAGACCCTTTGTTCTTCGATTATCCACTTGAAATAATGCACAGCTCATCGATAGACAAATACCCACTGAGGACTTGGTCTTTCTTTGCAGAAGTAATGATTCAAGAAAGGTTAGCAGTGAGACCATTTACACCCTCTGGCTGCAAGAGGCATGGGGATTCTCCAAAGACTTCACTGATGTGCTTCCCACCCCAGCTACCCCATGCCAAGGGAGTATCAGGGGAATATTCTGAGTTCCTCTTAAATGTGAACGTGTCATCCTAGTCTTCTGTCTCTAGCAAGGGGGTCCAACTTCTCTGACCCTTCATCCTCTTGTGAAGACGAAACCCTCAGTGCGTGGAACATTCCAGATTCTCCTTTCCACTCTACGGATATTGGCAGGACAGCTGGGACACAGAAGTGACACCAGACGAGGAGGAAAGTAATGAGGGAAAAGGCGGTCCTATTCTAAGACAGCAAACCCGGGTTCAGTAACTAGATGCTCCACACTCGTTTGACACTTTCTCGTAAGCACCATCAAGGGCACCGTGCACAAGATCTAGTCCTGTGTTTTTAAACCTCTTTCCTTGGGGTTCCTGGGTGGCTCAGTGGGTTAAAGCCTCTGCCTTCGGCTCAGGTCATGATCCCAGGGTCCTGGGATCGAGCACCGCATCGGGCTGTCCGCTCCGCAGAGAGCCTGCTTCCTCCTCTCTCTCTACCTGCCTCTCTGCCTACTTGTGATCTCTGTCTGTCAAATAAATAAATAAATAAAATCTTAAAAAAAATAATAAATAAACCTCTTTCCTTGACCCAGAAAAATCACAGCTGACCTTGGCTTACAAAACGCTTATCCAAAGGCCAAGCCGCAAAGGACGAGAGAAGGGGAGTTGGTGCTGTCGACGGTGAGTCTTCGGCCCACCTTCCCTCTCTTCGACGTTCGAGGCGAGAATGAGCAGAGTCGCGGGACCTCGCCTTCCCTGGCCTGAGGCCTCACGAACGGCTCCCAACGTCAGCAAGGACGCCACAATGTTCTCAAATGGCCGGCGGCCGGCTGCCCGGCGAGCTCAGCGTGCACCCAGACGCTTGTCGCGCTCCGGCACCAGCAGAGGCTGACATCTCTGAAGCTGCACCGCCCGGGTACCCGGCCCGCGGAAAGTCCGGCCAGCGAGTCGGGAAACTGGCCGCCGCGGCCCCGACGCCGTCTCCGCAAAGGCGGACAGCCGAATGGTGGAGCCCGACGGCGGGGCTCCCCGAAACGGACCGTCAGCCTACGGCCTCCTGGCCCGAAACCACCGCCGCCCACGGACAATGGCAGCCTAACCTCCGCCACCGCGCAGCGGCCGGGGCTCCTCGGGAGCTCCGGGGCCCACGCCGCTGCCCCTGCCACCCGCTCACCTGCAGGCCGCCGCCCTCCGCCCCGCGCTACTCGCAGACGGGCCCCGTCACGCGCACAAACCGTCTCAATAACCGCTGTCAGGCTCGCGTCCCCGCCCGGGTCCCATCCGACACCGCGCTCGGGCCGGAAGCGGACTGACGCCCTTCCGGGGAGGGGCTTCGAGCCGCTGCGCCGCGGGCCCCACCCTCGCGGAGGAAACCCGCTTTCCTTCCAATGCCGCCCTGGCGGTCGGAAAGAGTTAATGCTACCGACTGTCCCGTTCCCGACGCGGCCTAGAGGGGCCTCCACGTGGCTCGGCGAGCTGCTGTCGCCGCCTCGTGTCCCGCACCGGAAGGCACTGCGCGTCCGGCTAGTGACTGCGTGGCCTTCGGGCGGCGCCGGTACTCGGAGCCCAGCCCAGCGAGGGTGGCCGCCCCTGCGCACGCGGGGTTCTCGTCCTTCTCGGGGCTTTCATCCAGGTCAGGATCGGCGGCCCCCGAGGGCTTGTTCCCCTCCTCTGGGTCGCGTGTCCCTCACAACGATCACGTTTTTCTCGTGAGGTAGGTTCCAGCCGGTGTGACGGGTTCTATCTGTAGTGTCCTTGGCAGGGACAGGGAGCCGCGGCTCAGGCCCCGGTCCCACGAGCGACGGGCGGCGGATCCTAGTACGGATTTAGGTCCCCTGCAGTCTTGGCTCCCGCTCCGTGAACGATGGCAAGCTCCCTGGATGATGAGAACCCCCTTTCCATCTTGTGTCCCCTGCAGTCTCTGCCAGAGTTCGTGAACCCTACTTTCAGGATCCGGGCATTTCGGGTTGTCGGTGTCTCTAATCACCAGGACTTTGCCAGCGTCAGCCTTCGCCAGGCAACAGCTTAGTTATTAGGTCCACTACGTGCAGCGAGGGCCGGAGGGCACAGGGCAGTCTTTGCTGCAAGGAATCTGGCCAAAGGACTGGGGCACTTTTGTGACCGTCAGGAGTAGGGAGGCTAGGTAGAGGGGAGGCCTAGGCTGAGTGAGGCGGGAGTCCGAGGAAGTGAAGGTTGCCTTATGGTTGGGGAAATGGTAAAAGACCTTGAACCTGATCTGTCCGCTCCATGGAGTGGGGCCACATCCACGCAGAGGGAAAGCCGGGAGACTGGGGTATTATCCATCATACGTGTTCACTAAGTGTGATCGGGCTACATTTGGAGGGAGGCTCAACAGTGAGAAAATAAGTTCTTGTAGCCCTCTCACCGGGTGCCTCGCATGGTGGTGAAGAGACTGCATTTTTAATAAAGTAGATCCTGGAGCATCGCTGGGGACTTTTTCCCAGGGCAGTTCATCTAGAATTAGGAGCAAGGTGGGAATGAAAATGGGAGACCAGTACCGGGCCACTATATTGCTTTTGCTTTTACGTAGAATTCTGTTGTACTGATCCCTTCTCAGTGAGAGCAAAGGGTTAAACACAGGAGATGAGAAGAAGCATCTGCGAAGGTCACTTGCACAGGTTTCAGAGCAGGCTCATTTCCTAGGAATCTGCGTCAGGCTGAGACTTAGTTTCTTCAGAAGCAATTCTTTCCAGGGGACAGTAGTGCTCTTAGCAATGAGATCCTCACCATCGGGCCCACGGCTGAGCATATGCTGGGAACTTACTAAAGCGAATAAATGAAGTTCTGCCAGTGGTGCCCTTGCAGCGTACTGGCGGGCCTGATTCATAACCTGGGTGTGGAGGTGGTTGGGGGAGGAAAAGTGGGAAAAGACACCCCGTGAAAGCAAGAAGGCAGCGCAAACTGGGGAACCGTGAAAGAGGACCAGTAATGATTTTCATAGTCTGAAGTCTGTGCCAGGGTTCCTTTCCCTGGCTGTGGAGCCCACCAACATCCCACCAGACTCCTTTTGAAATCATGTTCCCCTGCCTGGGCACTGCCTGAAAAATGATGAACGTACAGCTGGGAAGCGATGACAGCAAAGACCTGCACTTTGTCCCCAGATACCATACAACTGCTGTACTGGGCTGAATGGTTTTGCCGTGTGACTGGCTAGAGTTAATAATGCTGCTCCTGACCAATTCTTTTTTCTTTTTCCATGTATATTACTTATCACTGATTAATTCCCTTAGTTATGCTGCCTTTTAGTAAGTTGCTTGAATCTTAGTCTATATTTGCTCCATACCCTATTCACGACCATACTTTTTCATGATCCTCTTAGTGTTCTACAGACCGGTTGGCATTTCTAGCAATAATTACAGAGGAAAACTAGCAGCTTGAACTCTTTTGGGTTTCTAGAGGAGAAGCTTGTGACAATTCTTGATGGTTGAGGAATGAATGATAGCCAATCAAGCTCTGCAGTATAGGAGAGGAAAAAAAATAAGTGAAATGCCAATCATTTTCCTTATTTTTCTGACATACTTTTCTTTCTTCATAGCACCTGAAATGGATAAAAGTTGCAGTTTTTGTTACTTCTTGTGAGTTTGTGTGTCTGGAATGAAGACAATAAAATTAATCTAGAGTAGGACATTTGGAAGGACATGGAATGGCATTGGGCATCCCCAGGAGGATCTGTAAGGAATATCTGAGGAATATCAGAGACACTGGTGAGAAATCTTTTGAATTTCTTCAAGCAGGAGAAAAGTATTATTAAGCAACATCCACAGTGAAGAGAAATGGAATAAAGTTTCAAATATATTGAATCTGTTACTTGACATCCTAATGTAAATTGAGAACAAAAAAATGAAAAATCAAATTTTTTGAAGAATGTTAGCAGTGATAAAATATTTTTAAAACTTTTGAACTTATCTGAGAACTTCCAGGACTCCAAAACTTGATAATTCCAAAATTTAGAAAAGCTGCAGTGAAAAATAACACTTGAGAATATACCAGATGTACTCATGCAAGAAGCTCTGAGAGTGGGAAAGTGCCACTAACAGGTTTTTACATACTTCGAGTTTACCTAGGTAAACACAAGAAGTTAAAGCTCGGTCTTTGAGAATGCTACATCGAATGTAATAAATGTGAGATTTCTTCACATGGACAACAGAACCTACTAACTTTCTCAGTAAACATACTTAACAACTGTTCAGGAATGCCAGCTCCCCGGACATCCCAATGTCAGGATAGCTTGGACTCCTTATCCGGGTGGATGGCCTGCTGCCCAGTGAATACTGCTTACAGAGCAGCGAGAGCACCATTTTTTTTTCTGGCAGTGAGGTGAAATCAGGTTGTTTTGGAGGGGGAGAAGCCATGCTGCTTCTCTGCTACACAGGATTACTCTGTCTATGCCTTTGAGGCTTTCACATTCCCTTCTCAAGCACTACCTTTTATGAAGACTTAGCTCACCCGGGTTTCTTTCTGTGGACACATCTCCCCTCTGCTCCTGCTGTCTGTGTCTGCGTGGAGTTAGGGAGAGCAGGTATTCCTGTCATTCCTGACTAGAGCTGCTGGAGCTGTCCAGAGAGGAGGAGGAAGATGGGGTTCTGAGAACCGATCATCCTTATCTTGTCGGAGCAAAGGCTAGATAGGCTTTGACAGTGGTGGTTTTCTGAGTGCATAAGCCCTTCATCTGTAGACTCGCACTTGTGTCTTTTAAGTCTTTAAAGACTTAAGTCTTTATCCCTTTTAGCCCAATACCCTTCTGTACAAATGCCTGTGCCTTTTGGGGCTTTAAGCTAGTTTTTTGTTTTGCTTTTAATTTTTCCCAATTCAGTAAGGCTTTTCCCTCTTTTTTCTCCTGTTGGTTGTCTGAAACCCAATTCAGTATGAATAAAAGAGGGAAATATACAACATTGAATTTGGAGGAGAAAATGAAGGTTCTCAGTAGGATTGAAGCTGGACGGTCTCTGAAAAGTGTAATGGATGAATTTGGAATCAGTAAATCAACATTTTATGACATTAAGAAGAATAAGAAATTGATTTTGGACTTTGTACTGAAGCAGGACATGCCTTTGGTAGGGGCTGAGAAGAGAAAGAGGACAACGGGAGCCAAATACGGGGATGTGGATGACGCAGTGTACATGTGGTACCAGCAGAAACGCTCAGCCGGCGTCCCCGTAAGGGGTGTGGAGCTTCAGGCCGCTGCAGAGAGGTTCGCACAGTGTTTCGGGCGAACCGACTTTAAAGCTAGCACTGGTTGGCTTTTTAGATTTCGAAACAGGCACGCCATTGGGAATCGAAAAATATCTGGAGAACAAGTCCTAAGTTCAGCTTCAGAAAATGTTGAGCCCTTTCGACAAAAACTGTACATGCTTATCAAAGAGGAGAAACTGAGTCTAGCTCAGCTGTACAGTGGGGATGAGACTGACCTCTTTTGGAAGTCAATGCCAGAAAACATTCAGGCAAGCAGGAAAGAGATCTGCCTGCCTGCGAGGAAAATAAACAAAGAACGGTTGTCTGCGCTCTTATGTGCAAATGCAGATGGAACTCATAAACTAAAGTCAGTCATTATCGGAAAGTCAAAGCTGCCCAGAAGTGTGAAAGAGGACACAGGTACAATACCTGTGATTTATAAGCCTAGTAAAGATGTTTGGTTCACCAGAGAATTGTTTTCAGAATGGTTCTTTCAAAACTTTGTTCCTGAGGTCAGGCATTTTCAGCTTAATGTTTTAGGATTCCATGAAGAGGATGTCAGGGCCTTGTTACTTCTGGACAGTTCTCCAGTTCACCCTTCTGCCGAATCACTCTCCAGTGAGGATGGTCAAATAAAATGCATGTTCTTTCCCCGTAACACTTCGACCCTGATTCAGCCAATGAATCAAGGTGTGATCTTGAGCTGCAAACGACTTTATAGGTGGAAGCAACTTGAAGAGAGTCTTGTCATTTTTGAAGAAAGTGATGATGAGCAAGATAAGGGGGAAAAAGGAGCTTCCAAGATTAAAATCTACAACATAAAAAGTGCAATTTTTAACTGGGCCAAGAGTTGGGATGAAGTGAAACAAATAACCATAGCAAATGCATGGGAAAATCTTCTTTACAAAAAGGAACCTGAATATAATCTTCGAGGCTTAGAAGATGGAAATTATAGAGAAATCCTTGAGAAGTGTGGGGAGTTGGAAACCACGCTGGCAGATGACAGGGTATGGTTCAATGGGGATGATGAAGAGAAGGGTAGCCTCGAAAAAACAAAAAGTGGAATTACAAAGGAAGTTGTTCAGAAACGAGGAGGAGCAGAAGAGCAGACTGCTGAATTTCAGTTATCTGATGTCAGAGAGAGTCTGGACTACCTACTTGACTTTGTTGATGCCACACCTGAGTTTCAGAGGTTCCATTTCACGCTGAAAGAGATGCAACAAGAAATAATAAAAAAACAGTTCCAGAGTAGAATCCATTCTCGAACTGGTAGTTTTTTGAAACCTAGGCCTCATGTTATGAAGGATTCCTTCAATATGCCTTCAACTTCTAGTAATTAGATCTTGTATTTACAGATTTCTGTAGTTATATATGATGCAGACCTGTTGTGAATTGTCATTGTTTTTATCAGCTGACCTCATTTTGCATAGCACTGCCCATTTATATATTGTTTCTAAAACATACAACTTAAAAATAAATTTGTCTACTTTAAAGTATAAAAACATTGATTAATCCATTTTTGTTTCCATTTTAGACAAGGATCTGAATAATGAGATATTGTCCCAGATTATCTAAGGTGGAATGGATGTTGGAAGAGCATTACATTCTATCTCAGAGCATATAACAAGAAGCTATATGCTGACTAGGTTTTTTTGAAAAAAATTTTTAAAACTATATAAAAAAATAAAGGTAAGAATAGATTTGGTTTTTAGTTTAATTGTGTGACATTCTCTGGTTTCTTAACTCTGTATACCACCTACTGCCCCCTGCCTTATTGAGCAAGTAATATGCTGATTATAGAAGTTATATATTAAAAAGATGAAAGGCACCCAACATCTATCGGCCAATGATAGTTTAACAAATTGGTATGTTTTATGTATTTAAAAAACAGGGAGGGGCACCTGGGTGGCTCAGTGGGTTAAAGCTTCTGCCTTCAGCTCAGGTCAGGGTCCAAGGATGGAGCCTCACATCGTGTTCTCTGCTCAGCGGGGAGCCTGCTTCCCGCCCCCGCCCCCGCCCCCGCACCCATCCCTGGCCTGCCTTTCTGCCTACTTGTGATCTGTCAAATAAATAAAATCTCAAAAAAAAAAAAAAAAAAAAAACCCAGCCCCAAAACAGGTAGATTACTTGGTAAATACAACTTTTTATATCTTATTGTCTTAACGTGCTTTAGACCTTGGCATTAATAAAACATTAGGATTTTTTTAAGCCTAGAGTAGAACGGACTGTGGAAGAAGTTGATGGGTATGTCAGACGAGTTTACTGGACAGCTCTCTAGTTTAATCTTTTTAATCTTCATCATTGCATCAAACGCTCCCACCCCCCACCCCGCCATGGGTAATACATTTCCAGAGTAAATGACAGGCAGTCATAGCCTTTTGAAAAGTATTCAGGAAGCTTCACGTTGCCTTTCCGTGCTAGGTACCGAGAATGGTGTTGGGCATTTGGACCTGAATTAAAAAGAAAACGAATAGAACAAACCGCCATTCAATGTGTAAGTGCTAGATGAGTGTGGAGAGGGCTTTGGGTGTGTTTGGGTAGCAGGGGAAGTACCTAAAAGGGTCAAGTGTGACTTCTGAGCCAAGCTTTAAAGTTGAGTGCAGGCAGTGGCAGGGCAGTCAGGGCAAAGAGCTCAGGCTCCTTCCTCGACGTGACAGTGTATCTCCCTGAGAAGCTGCAAGGTCCCCGGATAGTTGCTGTAAGGGCACCTGACAAAGAAGAGCAGGAAAGACAGGTCGGGTCAGATTTTCATCCTAGGTCGTCCTAGGATTTGACTTCCGCCGCGGCCCACATAAAGCTGTCAGTTCTCCGTTCTAAATGGCTCTCGTTTTGTCTCCACTTCTCCCTCCCTGCTCTTCGTGCCGCGGTCCAGGGCGCCATCACCCCCTACCTGGACACCTGCATCAGTCTCCTTTCTTGGCCTCTCCCATCGCTTCTCACCCTGTAGCCTCTTCGTGGCCTTCCCATTGCGTTTAAGCAGGCTCCTGGCCTCAGGTCGCTCTGCAGGTCCGCCCTTCCCGGCCGCCACACCACCCAGGCCTGCGCTCGCCCCCTGCTGGACGACGAGAGCCGGGCCCGCTGTAGGCCCGGCGTAGGCGCACACCCAAGAGACCCGGGACCGTTCCGGAGAGTGTGGTAGCGCCGCCGGCGTCCGCTAGAGAGGGAGAAGGAAGCCTTCGGCCACGTGGGCCGGCCCAGCCTCAGTAGCCGAGAGCTGTGGGGAACGCCAGCCAATGTGCCAGAGCGGTCGGAGCGTGGGGGACTTCCCCGCGCAGCCATAGAGCTCCCGCGAAGCGGGCCAGAGCGGCCAGGACATGCAGAAGCTGCGGGCGGAGAGCCGGCCGGTGGGACGGGCGCAGCCATAGAGTGGCCGCCGGCTCGCCAGAGCGGCCGGGGAGAAGTGGGTGGGCGCGAAGGGAGGCGGCCGCGCGCAATCATGAAGTTCCTGCCGGCGAGCTAGAGACCCAGTTGGGGAGGCACGGCGAGCTGTCCTCTGGGCCGGGAAGCAGAGGTCGCAGGAGGGCTTGGGGTCCGGGAAGGTTGATCAGGACTCGGCTGCGGAGCGCCCGCCGCGTCCGCTTTTGTTCCTTCCGGGGCCCGCGCGGGAGCGGTCCTCGGTGGGGCAGGAGCGCAGGCGGGCGGTCAGGCGCTCAGGAAGGGGCTGATGTCTTTGGTTCTGGAAATCATAGTTTTAGGACCAGAGCTCCTCCGAGAAACCCAGGTACCTCACTCTCGTTCCGGTGGCTGAACCCCCGCTCGCTCCCCCCAGAAAAGCAGGAAAGAGTGGGGGTACAGAGGCAAACACGACTCCGGATTATGTCCAAAAACATACACCAGGATTTGAGAAAGTCTTCTTTCCCTACCCTTTCTTGCCTGCGGAAATCTGACCACCTCCTCAGAGCAGGAACCTGGCGTGTGACCAGTTTTGATTCCTGACTACAGCTTCTGGGACATTTCAGTGATAAACTGAGGGTATTAACTGGAAGATTTCTCCAAATGTGTTGGTGTTCTGAGCGGTTTTTAATCAACCATTTCCTCATTGTTGAATTTACCTAGACCATTCCCACTGGCTCCTCACTGGCTACCTGAGGCATCACATAGCTCCTCTTAGTAAAAATGACTTGATCAGAAAGAATTACATCTCCCTTTCAACAGTAGAAGTCAGATTTTAATCAGAAGTGTTTGCGAGCTAGAATGAAGGCTAAAACGATAAATGCACCTCTGTTTTTTCTAATAAATGCACTTTTGCTGTAAACTTAACTATTTTTGAGCTGCTGACACCCAAAGAAGTTAGCCCCCTAGTGCTAATAAATTTGCTAGAACTTCCAAAAAAGACTTTGTTGTTTCAGATGTTCGTGAAACATTTACAAAAATTACAGGTCTTAAAGCAGTGGTGGTGATTTTGCACTTTCCAAAATGCTATCAGTTGATGTCTCATTCAAACAGTAAACTCTGTTTACCCGGCTAGGGCTAGGATGTACAGAATCTTTTTTTTTTTTTTTTTTAAATTTTCAAGGTAACAGTATTCATTGTTTTTGCACCACACCCAGTGCTCCATGCAATCCGTGCCCTCTCTAATACCCACCACCTGGTTCGCCCACCCCCCCACCCCCCGCCCCTTCAAAACCCTCAGATTGATTTTCAGAGTCCATAGTCTCTCATGGTTCACCTCCCCTTCGAATTTCCCTCAACTCCCTTCTCTCCATCTCCCCTTGTCCTCCATGCTATTTGTTATGCTCCACAAATAAGTGAAACCATGTGATAATTGACTCTCTCTGCTTGACTTACTTCACTCAGCATCTCTTCCAGTCCCATCCATGTTGCTACAAAAGCTGAGTATTCATCCTTTCTGATGGAGGCATATTACTCCATTGTATATATGGACCACATCTTCCTTATCCATTCATCCGTTGAAAGGCATCTTGGTTCAGATGTACAGAATCTTAATAAATTTCATAAACATTCCTGGAATTCTTATTCCCAATTCCCCATTCTAAAATACAAAGCTTTCCCCTAAAAATGTTGGCCTCACCTCCCTTCCTGCAATAAAAATTCTTAGTGATTTCTGACTTTTTTTCTGGAGAAAAGAAATTTGTTTAATGCTTTTTCCAGTCTCTGGCCTTACAAGCTTTGTCCTCAGTGATGTCTGGCCTGCTGCTCTTAATTGGCCTTGGCCAGGTTTTTCCTTTTTTCTTAAGATTTTATTTATTTGACAGACAGAGATCACAAGTAGGCAGAGAGGCAGGCAGAGAGAGAGAGGAGGAAGCAGGCTCCCTGGGGAGCAGAGAGCCTGATGCAGGGCTCGATCCCAAGACCCTGGGGTCATGACCTGAGCTGAAGGCAGAGGCTTTAACCCACAGAGCCACCCAGGTGCCCTGGCTGGGTTTTTTCCACAGTGCTTACATGTGGTACTAGTTCTCTACCCAGGAGTCCTGCTGCTGCTCTTCTGTGCCACCTTTGCTCCGAGGACTGGCTATTGCTCCAAGTCAGTCCACATCTTCCAGGTCTCCTTTGTACCCATCAGGGCTGAAGAGCCAAGGGTCTTTCCTGCCCCAGTGTCAGTCTCCCATTGACCTGACAGCCAGTTGGAGACTTCTGGTTTCTTTTTCAAGGACTAGTGGGCAAAAGTGTGAACATATAAAGTGTGTGTGCAGGATTAAAGGACAAATGTGAAAAAGCACGCACTTGGCCATCCCTCGCAGTGACCTCATGGGAGTGTGCATGCAACCTTGTTCTTTGACCAGACCATGAGGAACGAGATCCTCATTCCTGTCAGTAACGGAGATTTCTGCCAGTGTGGCATCAGTGGCAGATGCTTAGAAGGCACTCTTGCCACTATCACCTGCCCACAGAAGACACCAATAGATGAGTACCTTCTGTGTGCCAGGCCCTGAGCTAAATGCTTTGCATGGAATATCCACGTCGTTAATAACAGCCCAAGAGCAGTTTTGCTTGTGAATTTGCTAGGAGGGGAGCTAGACGGCGGCGGGGTGGGGGTGGTGGGGAGCACTTCCTATTGGGAAGCCTTTTTAGTGCAGGGAATGAATTTCTGGGATGCTCATTGCTCTAGCCTGAAGCCACAGTGCTCCCAGTAGGACCAAGAGCAGTGGGACCACTATCAGATCTGCATGGATGAAACTATGGACCCGAAGGCAGAGGCTTAATCCACTGAGCCACCCAGGCATGCCAAGAAACTAAGATTTTTAAAAATTGTCTCAGAAAACCAAGGATAAACTCCTACTACACTGAGGCAGGGCTGAGATAAGACTGATAGGGAAATGGGGAAAAGGGTATGCACGGTTGTTTCCCTCACTTAAAATTACTCTATCTGGGGGCACCTGGGTGGCCTCTGCCTTCAGCTCAGGTCATGATCCCAGGGTCCTGGGATCGAGCCCCACATTGGGCTCCCTGCACAGCAGGGAGTCTGCTCCCCTTCCTCTCTCTCTGCCTGCCTCTCTGGCTACTTGTAATCTCTGTCAAATAAATAAACAAAACCTTAAAAAAAAATTACTGTATCTGACAGTCAGTTGCCAGGTCATGTTCCACCTTTTCTTCCCAGAGAAGAGTTACAGGGCCAAATCCTGAGAGGTTTTTCTGGCATCAGAATTTCCCACTCCTAGAATACTTCCTGGTATTCTACCTTTTTCTCATAAACATTTCTGGAATTCCTATTCCCAATTCCCCATTCTAAAATACAAAGCTTTCCCCTAAAAATGTTGGCCTCACCTGTGTCTTCCCTCCATTAACAGGCAATAATTCAGTTATGTCCTGTCTTTGAAGAGCCAGATTTTCCTTCAGCTTTGTCACTAGAAAGTAAACATTCTCAACAAAGAATCAAAGACATTTTTACTGCTGTCCCCCACTGAAAGCAAAGAAGCCTACTAGGAGACCCTTATGACAACATTACCTTAAGCAGCCACTGGGCTTGACCTTTTGTTCCCAGTCTGGAAGCACGCCCAGCCTGGAGCCAGCCAGGAGCACACCCTCCCTTAGCCCTCCTCATCCAAACCCTTGACCAACCACAGAGAAGATAGGTCCTCCGGCCGCAGCAGACATGGGACAAAGCAACACTGGATGCCAGGACAAAGGTCCTCAGTGAGGAGCCGCACATGCTCACGTTTCCTGAAGATATTTATTACCACCCAAACAGACTTCAACAGGGAAAGCATGATCCCTAATCTCCCCAGGATGCACATTTGCAAAGCCTCTCAGGAAACCCCGCTTTCACAGAACCCTCCGAAGACCCCAGAGCTCTGTTTCTTTCTTGTGCAAAAGTGGGGTGAGTCTTAATCTCCTCAACGGTGACGAAGTCAGAATCCGGTTTCCTGTGCCAATGCCTGGGCTGAATTGCAAACTCCCTCTTCCGTGTCCCTCAGGCCTCTGGTTCCTTCTGGTCTGAGGTGATGTTTAGAAGCTTGGCGTGTGCATGAGCCCTCCTCTCCGAGAGGCACTGTGGTGGCTGTCCCGGACTGCCCCTGGCTTCCCAGCCAGGGCTTCTGGGGAAGCTGCAAGTCACCAGCCAGTCTTCTGTGGCCAATAAGCTGGTTTCCCAGAATCCTTCGCACTTCTTTGGTCCCATGCCTCAGGAGCCCAGGTACCCCTGACAAACATTCCAAGTGGGGAAGCGGTAACGGGCAGTCACAGAGATTCCCAAAGTTGTCAGGACAGACAATGGATACAGTAAGGCACCCGAATCACAGCTAAGATACCAAGGGAGTAGGCACACCCCAGGACAAGAGACCTCATAGAGAACTCTGCCCTGAGCAGGTCACCTCAAAAACTCACCACCCTCAACAGTTTGGACAGAATTCCATTTTAGTTCTACACTAATCTTTTGCTGTCTCCGCACCTCCCTCACACTGACGCCTACCTCGTTCCTCTTTACGGTAATTACTTTAAAAACAGATTTGGGGGGCCTGGGCAAAGGACACCAGCTCCTAACAGGACCCTCTGAGTGGGCCAAAGAGAAATCCCATTGTTTCTATCCCGTGTGAGTTCTCTGGTGACTCATAAGGCGGGAACTCCGAGAAAAGCTCTCTCCACATTCCGAACATTTGTAGGGTCTCTCTCCCGTGTGGGTTCTCAGGTGACGAATCCGATTGGAGCTGTGAGAAAAACTGTCCCCACACTCGTGACAGGTATAGGGTTTTTCTCCGGTGTGAATTCTCTGGTGCCTGATTAAGTTTGATCTGTGAGAGAAGTTTTCCCCACAAAGGTTACACTTATATGGTTTCTCCCCCGTGTGCGTTCTCTGATGCCTGGTGAGGTGCATGCCCTGCCGGAAGCTTTTCCCACAAGTCAAACATTCGAAGAGTTTTTTCTCTGCCTTGTGGGTTCCAGGACTTGTAAGAAAGACGGTGCTGTCATTCACTGCTTCGCCACACTCAGAGAAGGGATAAAGCCTCTCCTTCTCGTGAGTTCTTTCATGTATGACAAGGTGTGAACTGCGAGAGAAACTTTTCCCACACTCGGCACACTTGTAAGGTCTCTCTCCCGTGTGAATCCTTTGATGTCTAAGGAGGTTGGAACTATGAGCAAAGATCTCCCCACACTCGGGGCACTTGTAGGGCTTTTCGCCTGTGTGTGTCCTCTGGTGCCTGTGAAGGTTGGAGTTGCAAGAGAAGCATTTTCCACACACGTTACACTGGTACGGTTTCTCCCCCGTGTGCGTGCGCTGATGGCGAGTCAGGTGGGTGTTCTGACTGAAGCTTTTTCCACATTCCAGGCACTTATGGGCCTCCTCTCCCAAGTGTGCTCTGTGTAGTGACAGGAAGTGTGGGTTCCCAGCAAAGATCTCGCCACACCCCACACCCATACACAGTCTCTCCGCTGCATGGATTCTCTGGTGCCTAATTAGGTTCGAGTTGTTAGAGAAATTTTTGCCACACAAGGGACACAAGTGGAGCTTCTTCAGCTGCAATTCCTTTGGTCGCCCCAGTTCTCTGCAACTTGTAGCCCCCACTAAGGACGGCTCCATCCCTTCCTCTGGGGGAGGCTCCCAGTGCCCTTCTGCCCTGTCCCGAGGCCTTTCCTGCTCAGGACTCCAGGGGACCTCCCCTCTGGCCTGGCCATGCAGCAGGGCCTGTGGGTGGATGCTCTCAGGAAAAACGGACTGCGCGCTTTCTTCCTGGTTCTCAAACTTCTCTTCTCCTGGCAGAGCAAGAGAAACCAAACCCCTATGTTATTTCCACACCAGAGAAAAGGAAGTCCCACCTATCTGCTACTCCCAGTAGCTCAAAGGCTGGAAGGGTTGGTTCTACCTCAGTTTCCCGGGCAGGCAGTGCACTCCAAGTGGAAAAGGGGTGGGGCCATCACTCAGGAACCAGCACTCACTCAGACCAGTCCTGAATTCCCTGGTACAGGCCCCCAATTCCTTCTACAACTGAGGCTCCAGCTTCTGCCTTGTGGAAATGGGTGGGATGGAAAGAGCTGGGACTAGGGTGGGCCCCAGGGGTGAATGCCTCCGTGCATTCTGCACCCTGGGATCTCCCCGACAGCAGTGACGGGCTGGCCCGACACCCAAATCCTCAAAGGCCTCCCTTCCAACAGCAGGAGGCCAGCTGGCCAGGCTGCTGATCTCCATTCCTTACCTGGAGCTGGGCTGCTGGGGCTCGGGCCCTCCTTGCAAGTCTGAACACTGGGATCCCATGGCTTTCCTCCTTGTTCCACTTGGGTGCTCAGGGCCTCCTGATTAGGAACCTGAGACTCTGTTTACAATGGAAGAAACAGATTTCTATGTCACCGTTTTTCTCTACCAGGCAGAAGTAACAAAGACAATCTTGTTCCCTGCACTTAGGGGGCATATCCACAGAACGTGCAACAAATCCGACAGCAAATGGCTGGAACGTGCACTCACTGTTCTCAGTGATTACCTCCAGAGAAAGATATTGGAGGAGGGAGACTACGGTTTTTTTCTTTTTACACTTTTGTAGTACTCAGGGCCTTTTCCAATGAGAAAGTACACTTTTATAATCAAAACAACCAAATAAACATGACTAGAGTGATCAGTTCTTGAGGAATTAGTTTATTATTAAAGAGCCCCGACTCTCACAGATAAATATAAACTAGAATGGAGTTCCACTTGACAACTCCAGGAGAAAAGATGACACGATGGACAACCAGAAAGAAATCTAGGCCTCCGAGTGGACCCTGAGGTTAAAACCCAAAAGCACCATTCCTATGCTATGCTAAAATTAAAAACTCACTCTAATCCCAGCAAACATGAACTTTAAACAGTTTTGTTCTACGAGCTTGTGATCTGAACTTCTCTTCCTGTGCAGCACTCACTGAAAGCTATGTTCAAGTTCGGGCACCAAGCCAGGCCCAATGACGGAGAACCTGGAGAAGGTCCCAATGAAGGAAACCAAACCTAGCGGTCACTCCGAGGCAGAATTAGAGCAAGTGCGCTGACAGCTGTGCCTCTCCTTACCAACACCTGATGTATGAAAACAAAGTGTGTGTGACTTTTCTAACATGTCAATCTATTATGAGAATTTTCATACATCCCAAGTTGAAGGAATTTTACAATACCTGTACACTCTTCACCCAGATCCAACTATCAGTTTTCTGTCATATTTTACAAGCCTCATTTTTAATCTCTGCTTAACAGTCCAACATATAGAAGCATCCTAATGTGTTTTTTCTGTTTTACACATATGTATCATTTCAAATTTCCAAAAGGCATCCCCCGTTCCTGAGTTTTTAAGGGCTGGGAGAACTACTGAGCCAGCGCCCCCTGAAAGTTGGGGAAGGGCCTAGAAATACTAACGAAGCATAGAAAATATAAGTGAGGTCAGAAGAATAAGTATCTCAAAATTGCAAAGCATCAAGCACCGAGAGTGTGTGTGAGGTGGGGGGTGGGGCAGGCTGTCAGTGGATTTGATTTGTTCTGCCTGGAAGTGCAGGAAAGCTCACACACTCTGCCTTCAGCTCTGGCAGCTGGGAACCGTAAGTCTGCCAACTGTGCCACCTGCCAGAAGTCTGACTGATCCTCAGCCAGAGGGCTTTAGAAAAAGGGAGGTCTTCTGGCGAAACTCCGAACTTATGTCCTGGAGGTGAGTGGCTAAGGGACAGGCCCCTGGTAAGAAGCGGCTCAGTCTTCATCCCTGGAAAAGAAGTCCTTACCCAGTGAGTCCACATTCTCATAACTCTCCTGCACCGTGTCCCTGGAGAGGGCCCTCTTACTAGGATCCTGATGCCCCCACTCCTCCTGGGAGATGTACATAGCCACGTCCTCTAAGCTCTCAGGCAACTGAAACAGCACAAGATCTCCTTTAGCCCCTGAGGCACCAAGAACAATTCAAGCAGAGTCATGAGTTATAGGGCAAAACCCGGGTGTCAAGGACACATTTCATGGGGAAGAAGGGTGCCAGGCCCACAAGTGAGGTGTGGAGGAAATAAACAAAGGCGGCGGGGAGGCTGTGCGTGGTGAGAGAGAAAGGATCTTCTCTGAGAGGCAGAAAGACCCCATCCCCACAAGAGCAACTGCAGGGAGAGGTGCTGGGGAGGGGAGACGACGGGGACTTCCACATCACCTGGGGCCCAGTCAGCTCCTTGTCTTCCATGTTTCCTTCAGCAGGAAAGAGAGAAAGCCAGGGAGCAGACAATGCTGAAGTGACAGAAATCATGATGAGAATGGCATTTGTAGTTCTCGGGAACCCAAGGCTTATTACAACACGGTATCCACTCCCCGACACCCAGTCTCTGCTCAGGACTGTACAATGAGCATAAGAAGGCAGCAGAGGCATCATAAACCGATATCCAAATTGGCAATGTGCGGGGGAAGGACACCAGTCACGTTCCCTGCTGGCCTGCAGCACTCAAGCCCTCCATCATTTGAAGCTCTAAACGTCTGTGCTGTGCATACTGAAGGCCTTACTTAGGATCCCCCTCCCACCTCCCATCCCCAGAAGAACCCAAGCCACCACTTTTAGGTCCTTCACTCCACATCTGGGAACCCTGAGATGGGAAATTCCCTCACCTGGGCGACCGCACTCTACCTGCTGGTGTCAGGGGGCAACCCCGAAGCCCCTCCTCCCTCCCACCTGCCCAGAGAACTGTTCCTCACCCCTCTCCTTTACAGCTTGGGGGTCCCTTTTGGGGCTGGGGCCTAGCAGCTCCTGCAGCCTGGGGCCAGGGCTTCGCTCAGTCTCCATTGGCTCCAGCTTGAAGCTCGGTGACTCTCGTGCTGTTTCCAGAGGCAAAGTCTCCTCCAAAAGCACTTCTGTTCCCCGCCTATGGTTTGTGACCTGGGAACCAACCCACATCACTCATCATCACAACAGGGCCCGAAAGGAAGGGAATTTAGTACAGAATTCTGAGGGCAAGTCTTCAACAGAGAAACACTGTTAATAATCTTTTTGTATCCAGCAAGAGAAAGGATGGTTTACACTAAAAGTTTTCCTGATCGCCCGTTTACTGGAGAGAATAGGAGGGGAGGGTGTCCACTCCCAGGGCACACCTTACCTGCACAGCTCTCTGACTCAAATGACCTCCTCTTGCCTCCCCCCACTCTTTCTATTTGCTTCCATGCCTCACTCCTGGATAAGTTAAACTTGGGTGACCCTGGGGGCAAGTGCCCTCAGAACCACATGGCCAATCTGTTTTCCTAAATTCACTAGTAACCCGACCTAGATCTGCACAGGAGACCAGACTGCTGCACCTAACAAAACAACAGCCACCAGACATTAAGCACTATTAGCTAGCCGTGTGATCAAAATTACAGGATGCTCTCCCTGCAGCCCTCAAAGCAACCCTAGAAGGATGTTTTTATCATTCTCACTTTACCAGTGTTAAATCTGAAGCCCAAAGAGATTAAGTACTTGCTCAAAGTCACAAAACTAAGGAACAGAGTGAGGATTTGAACCCTGCAAATTAAGAATTAACTCCGGGGGTCACAGTAAACCAGAACCCCTGCCTCCGTGTGGAAATAGGGCATTCTTCCTGGCTCACTCTGTCCTTCCGGGGAAAACCTGGAAAACGAGTCTCCCTGACTAAATTGTGAAAAGACCTCTTGCCCATATAAAGTCTACTCGGGGGACCAAGTAAAGGTACAAAGAACAGGGCCACCGCAATGTCCTAGTCCTCAGGGCCAAACCAACCGCAGGTAAGACGACTCTTTCTCTCACCTGTAGTCGCAGCCTCCCAAGCTCTCTCTGCATGTCCTCCACAAGAGTCACCGCTTCCTCGCCACTCTCCGGATGCAGCTCCTGCACCCTGCTCTGGATCTCCTGGGGCAGGATGGTTAGGAACTGCTCCAGTACCAGCAGCTCCAGGATTTGCTCCTTGGTACGCATCTCAGGCCGCAGCCACTCATGGCAAAGCTCCTGGAGCCGGCTGAGGGCTTCCCGGGGCCCAGCGGCCTCTTGGAAGCGGAACCGTCTGAAGCGTAAGTGGGAGGCCTCAGAGCTGGGCCCTGGATCCGGCGGGGGCGGCTCCTGGCCCCAGGCGCAGTCCTCCTCCAGTTTCACTATCAGGAGCCCTTCCCGGTCTTGGGAGCCCGGGCCCGATGCCATTGTCAAGCCCCCGGAGCGCCTTGGTCCCGAAACCGATTGCGCCCGCCCGGGAAAGCTCCCAGGACCCCGCGGATGCGAGTCCTGGCCAAGGATCCCAGTCCCAGCCCGGGCGCAGCCGGCTCCGGCGCCTCGGCTTCAGTCCAGCACAGGCGCCGCGGCGCCAACGCCGGCCGCGTCACCGGCAGGACCCCCTCTGCCCCCGGGTTAGGACCTGAACGCCCCGCTTTTACGCTCGTGGCGGCCTCACGCAAGACCTGGCGCTCGACTTCACGCCGGAAGTCCCAGGGCGCGCTAGGCGACCACGGCCAACGGCGCAGCCTCAGGACTAACTTCCGGGCCAGGATCCGCGAATTCTAGCGCCCGTTGGGTCAGTTCTAGCCACAGACTCACCGCCGACCAACCAGAAGGGAAGATTTGCCTGAAGGGGCGGGACGTTCGGCGGGCCAATTGGAGGCGAGATGCGGGGCAGGTAAGTTCAGGGGAAAACAAGCCTGAGGAGGGCGTGACCGCTGGCCTATCGGATCAGGATCCCCCCGGAAAGCCTGCTGCAATGAAAACCCCGAGCCACGCGAAATCCAGTGCGTTAGCGTCGCGGGGGGGGGGGGGGGTAGGATGGGGGGCGGCAATCTGAATTGTTAACAAGCTCTTCCTCGAGACACAAGTTTGAGAACCACTGTCCCGATTTAAGGGCAGTCCCCACCCGCTCTGGTTACTCGGGGCGGCAGGAGAGGCTCCCCTGGCCCCGACGGCCTCAGAAGCACGGAAGCCAGGGTCCTCTCGGTTACCAGTCGGTGCCCGGGGGAGGTGGGGGAAGCGTGCGGACGCGCCTGGGTGAGCGTCGCCGCGGGGCTTGCCGGGAGACGTAGTCTGTGGCCTCGCCTGCGCTCCGCGCCCCCCGCTGGTACCCCGCGGTGAGGAGCTGCGCGACGTGGTCGTTCGTCCCGCAGGTTTCTGTCCCTGACCCGGTCAGGGCCTCGCTTTTGGAGGCTGGAGGTCCCCGAGGGCGCCTGGGATCCGGGACATGCCGCTTACGATCCTCCCCTGCTAGGGCAGGAGCGTCATCCAGCTCCCTGATATGTCCTACGACGGTCTTGGGATGAAGGCTGTGTATTTCACTGCGAGGGGCGAACGGAAGGAAACCTGAAGCGTCGGCTCAGCATGTCTCTTCCCTCCATCGACATTCAAGATCGTGGGCTCAGGAAATTAGAGGCGGTAGCAGTGAATCGTGGCAACCAGTAACCTTTTATTGAGCGCCTGCCTAATGCCGCTGGGCGCTGACGGCACACAAAACTGGGACAGAGATGCTATTATCATCCCCGTGTAACGGGCGACAGCACCGAGTGTCACTTAACCCCCTGTTCAGGGTCACACAGCTAGTCCGTCTCTAAAGTTCAAGGCTGCCATAACAGTAAAGGGTGGTGTGAGGACAGAGAGGTCGGCTTTACAGGACTGAGTGGAAAAAGTCCTGAGTATTTCAGTTTTTTCTTGTGCCGCTTGAGGGAGAGAGGTCCACAGCTGTTGTGAGAAATGTGGCCTCAGCAGCGGCAGAGCACACAGGCAGGTATAGGTCAATTTCATAAACTCCTGTTGAGACATGTGACCTCAGAGTCCTCTAGGGCCATTTTCCTGTTTTCGACATGTTGCAGGAGACTACAGATTCTAACCTTATAACCACTTCACCGGCATTTACGACGTTATCTCAAACAAGTTACTCAATCTTGCTAATCCCCAAACTTCAGTTCTCTTACCTGAAGAGAGGATAAGACTATCCCCACCTTGTAACATTGGGTGAGGATTAAATGAGCTAATGTGTAGGACGCTTAGAATGGTACCTGGCACTTAGCATGAACTCAGTGTGATACTAGTTGTTACTAATGCACCGTAAATTCCTCAGGTCTCACCCCATCTCACAGAAAAGCCAGTTGGATTTTTATTGCAGGATGTGGGACATGGAAATGTTTGCAAGACTACACATATCTTGAGATGGGAAAGAATCATCTGTTATTTAAGTTTAAGGTGGTTTTTGTTTTTGTTTTTTTTTAAGATTTTATTTGACAGCACAAGCAGGAGCAGCAGCAGAGGGCAAGGGAGAAGCAGGCTCTTTGCTGAGCCAGATATGGGGCTCAATCCCAGGGCCCCTGGGATCATGACCTGAGCCGAAGACAAATACCCAGGCACCCCTAAGTTAAGTTTATTAATGGGGACTTGAAGCTAGATGGACTTTCTGAGTTATTCAAATTCCTGTTAATATTCTTCCTCCATTTCTTTAAGGCCTGTCTATACTGTCTATAGTGGGAGTATTACTGGGAGTAGGGTTACAGGCCAGTAGAACTACAGGAGCTCATTTGGGGCAGGAGTTCTTACTCTAGAGCCCATGAAATTCTAGAACAGCCCTGTCCGGTAGAACTTACCGTGATGGCAAAATGTAGTTCCTGTTCCTAAGCGCCACCGGGTGGCTACTGTACTGGCTTGTGCAGCTCTGGAGGGTCACAATAGTTGGATTTGGAGATCTTGTAAGTTTTGATAACTGTATGCAGACTTGCGTGTAGATGTATATTTTCTAGGAAGCAGATCAAGTTCGTCAAGTTCTTAAACCACCAAAAAGATTGAAAACCACTCTTAGGTCTTTGGTGAAAAGTAAGTTCAGGGAAGTAAGTATGCCCTCTGGCAACCATTATTGATTTTGCTTTCTTATATTTTCTTGTCCTTAGCTGTTGGTGGCTCCCTGACTATTATAACAGAGAAAAACAAATTTCAGTCTAGATAAAGAATCCCTGTGAATCCTGGCCTTAGCTGCTATGGTCACTAGATTCTGTCTCTGGAGCTGCTTTCAGGACTTAACCAACTCTGAGAGATTTCCTTGCACGCAAGGGGTGCAGTTGTCTGCCTGTGGTCTTCAAACCAGTATTTGATGAAATACACAGTGTTAAGACTTTCTGGTCTGTGCTCTTTGGCAAGGGGGCGGATAAGCAGCTCCCATCAGCCTGCAATATTGCTTCCCTGCCTCTCGCCTCCAGGCTTCTGCCACCCCCTAAGCCTTTGCTCTCTGCCACTCCTCCCCGCTTTCGTTTCATCCCACTTTACTGTGATCTGTGGCTCAGGGCTTGGCTCTACATGTATGAAATTGCTCTTTGATCTTACTCTTACCTTTTAAAATCCAATTATAAACAAAATACTGACTTTACATGGCATTTCATTTGAAATGCATTTTATTTTAATCTGAAATATGTTGCCTTTCTCCATGAAAATAAAATAAGGCATTTTGCTCCACTTCCTGTATATTGGTAAAATGTTCTAAAATTTAAGTTTTCCTTCAGATTAACATTAACCAATCTAACTTGCTAATACTGTTTTGGAATGTTAATATTTAAACATTTTCCTCATGTTTGTTCCTCATATTTAAACATAATTCTCATATTTAAACATTTCCCCATGTTTCCTCCTTGAATCATAAACCACCATTTACCAACCCACACTTTGTTGCAGAGCAATAAATTTTGTCCGGGGTGAGAAGGGGCAGGAAGGAACACAGAAAGAGACTGCAAACTAGCTGCTCTCAGTTTAGGGCACAGCAGGGACTGAGCTGGATACAGTTTTACCAGCTGTCTCTGGATTGCCAGAAACACTCTTGGATAGTTGTTTTGGTTAACTTCAAGATAATCCACTTCTAGAGTTCAGCAAAAAGAAACATATAAAGACAGTATTTGCTGGTTACCACCAACCAAGTTCACATATCCATTTTTATTTGAAAATCTCTTAACTGAAAATAATCCAGTTTCACAGTTCCCAAAATCCCACTTTTACACCTCTCACACTCTCTCTCTTCTTTTGGCATTTTAGTCCTGACTTAGATAATTCCCTTAATAAAATATTCAAAAGATAATATAAAAACTAATTTAGTGCATTGGTTTTTAACATAGAATTAATTCACTCCTCGTCCACAGAATAGATGGAGGACAGTAGCCTTGAATTGAGCACAAAAGCCTTCCCCTCATTTTGGTTTTATTTTAACACTGAAATACTGCCTGCCAGGAACTAGGTGAAATCATCCTAAGTGAGGAAATAGATAGAAAGAGGCCATCTGCCCCAGAAATCAGCCTGAATCCAGGAATAGTCAGTGGTGACCCAAACTCTTTATGTTTCCTGTCTTTCTTGTGGCCAGGGATATCCGGTACCAAAGTGTGACCTGAGCTTCCCAGCGGAGCACAGAGAAGAGCCATGGGGAAAAGGACGGAATTTCCAAATGAAACAAGGATTTGGCTTCAAGATAAGGTGAATGTTCACTGGATATAAGAAAAACAAAAAGTCAAAGCTTTGAGATTTACTTAGGGGTTTCTATCATCCTGTTACTGGTTTAATACAGCTTTTCCTCCCCCTCACTTTGTTTCCCCTTTGAACAGGGAGACATTTTCAATTTTCATTTATTCTCTCGGGTTTTAAGATCAGGAGAGACCCAGAAATGTACCCACAGCTATTTGGTCAACTAATCTTTGACAAAGCAGAAAAGAATGTCCAATGGAAAAAACACAGTCTCTTCAACAAATTGTGTTGGGAAAACTGGACAGCAACAGGCAGAAGAATGAGAATGGATGTCTTGTAGCATACACAAAAACAAATTCAAAATGGATGAAAGACCTAAATGTGAGACATGAAACCATGAAAATCCTAGAGGAGGGATGCCTGGTTGGCTCAGCCCATTAAGCATCTTTCTTCGGCTCAGGTCATGATCCCATCGTCCTGGGTTCAAGTTCTGCATCAAGCTCTTTGCTCAGTGGGGAGCCTGCTTCTCCTTCTGGCTGCCGCTCCCCCTGCTTGTGTGCTTTCCTTCTCACACACAAATAAAATACTTAAAAACAAAATCCTAGAGGAGAACACAGGGAGAAACCTCTTCAACCTCGGCTGCAGCAACTTCTTGTTAGACATGTCGCCAGAGGCAAGGGAACATACTCAAAAACGAACTATTGGGACAACCTCATCAAGATAAAAATCTCCCGTGCAGTAAAGGAAACAATCAGCAAAACTAAAAAGCTGCCTACAGAATTGGAAAAGATATCTGCAAATGACATATCTGATAAAGGGTTAGTATCCAAAATCTATAAAGACTTACCAAGCTCAACCCCCAGAAAACAAATAACCTAGTTAAGAAATGGGCAGAAAAATATGGACACTTTTCCGAAAAAGACATCAGATGGCTTACAGATACATGAAAAGATGCTCAACATCACTCAGCATCAGGGAAATACAAATTAAAACCACAATGAGATGCACCTCACACATGTGAGAATGGCTCAAATCAACAACACAAGAAACAAGATGTGGACAAAGGGCAACTCTTCCTGCACTGTTGGTGGGAATGGAAACAGGTGCAGCCACTCTGGAGAAGAGTTTGGAGACTCCTCAGAAAGTTGAAAATGGAACCACCCTAGTCCAGCAACTGCACTAGTAAGTATTTGACCCAAAGGTACCAAAACACAAATTCGAAGAGGCACCTGCCCCCTGATGTTTACAGCAGCATTATCAGCAATAACTGAACTATGGAGTGAGCCCAAGTGTGCATCGACTGATGAACGGATAAAGATGTGATACAAACATAGGCACATGTGCGTGTGCTCGCGTACCCACACACAGGAATATTACTCAGCCATCAAAAATAATGGAATCTTGCCATTTGCAATGACAGATGGAGCTACAGTGCTAAATGAAGTAAGTCAGAGAAAGACAAATACCATATGATCTCACTCATATGTGGAATTCAAGTAGGAAAACAGATGAGCATATGGGAAAGGGAAAGAAGGGGAGAGGGAAACAAGCCATAAGTGATTCCTAATGATAGAGAATAAACGTGAGGGTTGATGGAGGGAGGTGGGGGAGGGACAAATGGGTAATGGGACATTAAAGAAGGCACTTGTGATGAGCCCTGGGTGTTGTGTGTAAGTGATGAGTCACTCCATTCTACTCCAGAATCCAATATTGCACTGTATGTTAACTAAAATTTAAATAATAAACGGGAGAGAGAAGCTTCTTCAAAGCACAAAAAACCTGGGAACTCCAGATCCATTCACTGTTACGTTTGTGTAGAATGCTGTGGTTCTGTTTAAAAACAAAAATGAAAAAGAAATGAGAAAATTAACCTGGAAATCACAAGATTTAGCAGAACTAATAGAGCATCAGACCACTCTGTACAGATGGAACCCTGAGAAGTTCACCCTGGAGAGTCTCTCAACATTGGTCTCCCTGAGCATCAGGGACTCATTCAGGAAAGGAGCCTCACTAGGACCCCCGCTGTGGGAAAAGCTTCCTTAATTCAGACCTTCCTAGACACCAACATCTCCTGACAGAGGAGAGACCCTGTGAATGCAGTACACTTCATGGAGAGCAGTCTGACGGTGTGTTTAATGAATCTTTTTTTTTTTCTAAAGATTTTATTTATTTATTTGACAGAGAGATTACAAGTAGGCAGAGAGGCAGGCAGAGAGAGAGAGGAGGAAGCAGGCTCCCTGCTGAGCAGAGAGCCCAATGCGGGACTCGATCCCAGGACCCTGAGATCATGACCTGAGCCAAGGCAGCAGCTTAACCCACTGAGCCACCCAGGCGCCCGTGTTTAATGAATCTTAAAATGTTTTTCCTCTTTGATCAAGCAGTTCCACATCAGAGAGACTATTCTGAAGGGGAAAAACAAAACAAAATAGGAACAAAGCCCTGAACTGTAGTCACAAGCACTGCAGCCGACTCTTGCTGCAACCACAATGCAAAATCACTTTCTTCTGGGCTCCCATGGTACTCTGTTTAGACTTTATTTTTAGCACTAAAAGTCTGCCTTAACTGGAAGGGTTAGTTACAATCATACTATGACCTGTGTCTTCTTCTGCCCTTTCAACATACGTACATCAACATCACACACACTGACTGTGGAGTTCTACAGGGTAGAGAACATGAATTATTCACCCCTCAAGTTCTGTATACATAATAAACATTAATGTTTGTAGCAGTGAATCAAGAAAGGTGTGAAATACTCTTGAAAATGAAGAATCTAGGCCATTGCGTGGATAGGCCTCGCTATACTTGGGAGCGTTTTGAAAAGAGGAAAAAACAGTGTCCACCTTGTAAGTACTACAGAGATTAAGTAAAATATATTTAAGTGCAGTTTCCATGCAAATTAAACTTTCAATAAATAGCACTGTGTTTAATTTTGTTAAAAGATCTATTTATTTGAAAAGAAAGCAAGCACACAAGCGGGAGGGGCAGGAGACAGTTTCAAACAGACTCCATGCTGAGCCCAATGTGGGGCTCCATCTCATGACCATGAGATCACAACCCTGAGACCATGACCTGAGCTGAAACCAAGAGTCAGATGCTTAACCGACTGTGCCACTCAAGTGCCCCAGTGTATTTAATTTCTAATCTCTATTTAATGATAAAAGCACTTAAGGCTATGAGTTTTCCTCTAAGTGCAGCTCTGGTTACTCACCGTAGTTTTAATATACAATATTCTCATTGATCATTTCAAAATAGCTTGTCATTGCAGTTTTTATTTCCCCTTTTAGCCAAGAGTTGGTCAATTTGTGAAGAAAATTTTCCTCTAAGAGTTTTTTCCTGCATTGATTAGAAAATGAGGTTCATTCTACTCTCCTTGAAAAATTCATTTAGGTTTTCCTGTCGACTTAATCTGATAAGGCTTGTGAAGTATCCCCAAGGCCCTAGAAAACAAGGGTTCTATTTGTGGAACACAAGTGTTAACTCTTGGACCTCTCAAGTATTTTTGTTGCTTTGGAAGCACTCTTGGTGCTTGTGTAAAGGGGAAGCAAGGAAGAGGAGTTCAGGTTGCTTCCCCTTCTGCCTCCTTAAGGTTTTTTTTCTCTCTCTCTTTCTATTTTTTTTTTTTTTTACTTCCTCTTCCCTTGTTAAGAGATTTTAAAAATAAAACAATTTTATGGACTTTATATTGCAATTCTTTTTTTAAAGATTTTATTTATTTATTTGACAGAGATCACAAGTAGGCAGAGAGGCAGGCAGAGAGAGAGAGAGGAGGAAGCAGGCTCCCTGCTGAGCAAAGAGCCTGATGCAGGGCTTGATCCCAGGACCCTGGGATCATGACCGGAGCTGAAGGCAGAGGCTTTAACCCGCTGAGCCACCCAGATGCCCCAATACTGCAATTCTTAATAGCTCTAGCTATTAAACTAGTAGTAAGAACGGAAGGCAAAAGGGTCTTGGAGAGGCTTCATCCCTTTCTCCATCTCTGACAGTCTTCCCAAAGATGCCACAGCTGTTTGTCTTCTTGAAAGGAGAAAAAACCCACACGGACCACGTTAAGAAATTTTCAGTTGTGACCTTTCAGAATTTGCAGGGATTCTTTCACTGTGTTGTCTAAACTAAAATCAAGGAAATCAGGGAACAGACTGGTGACTGGGCCTCCAAGGGGCTCATGACATGGTGGGGGCACAGTAGAGGCAAGGGTGAGACACAGCACCCCTAGCCCTCCTGCACATGCAGTCATCTTCACATGTACAAAATGTACAAAGGGCACTCCAGGAAACTATGATCTTTAATTCTGAAATGAGTACTAGTCCTGAAATCCTCTCTCATTTCTAGCTTAGTGATCTGGGCAGAATAAGTCTGACCCCTGCTATCTTGGTCCATTAGGGCTACTGTAGTTATTACAGCTTAGGTAGATTATAAACAACAGAAATCTCTCCCTTCTTAAAAGGTTCTATTTTGGGCGCCTGGGTGGCTCAGTAGGTTAAGCCTCTCTACCTTCAGCTCAGGTCATGATCTCAGGGTCCTGGGATCAAGCCCCGCATCGGGCTCTCTGCCCAGCAGGGAGCCTGCTTTCCCCTCCTCCTCTGCCTGCCTCTCTGCCTATTCATGATCTTTCTCTCTCTCTTTCTGTCAAATAAATAAAACCTTAAAAAAAGGTTTTAAGTAATATCTATGCCCAATGTGGGGCTCAAGCTCACAACCCTGAGATCAAGAGTCACATGCTCCATCGACCGAGCCAGTCAGGCACCCCAGAAATTATTTCTCATCCTCTGGAGACTATGAGAAATCAGGGTGCCAGTATGGTCAGGTGGGTGCCCTCTTCTGGGTTTCAGATTGCCAACCTTTGCGTCCTCACATGGTGGAAGGGACTTGGGAGCTCTGTAGGTCTTGTATACAAGAGCATCACTCCCATTAATGGGGCACAAACATGCAGACCATAGCACCTGGGTACAATGTATGTATGTATGTATGTGGTTCGGGCAGCAAGATTTTCTAAAGCTCCGCAAATGATTCTTTTTTTAAAAGATTTTTTAATTTATTCATTGGAGAGAGGGGGAGAAAGAAAGTATGCACAAGCAGGGGGAGCAGCAGAGGGAGAGGGAGAAGCAGGCTCCCCGCTGAGCAGGGATCCTGATGTGGGGTCAATCACAGGACCCTGAGATCATCACCTGAGCTGAAGGCAGTCGCTTAACCAACTGAACCACCCAGGCGCCACCTCCCCAGATGATTCTAATATGAAACTGAAGACAAGAACCACTGAGCTAAACGTTAATTTGCAGAATGGCCTAAGAAACTTGGAAGGAAGCAACAGGCCTCCAGGATCTCCAAAGAGACTACATTTGCCATGACTGCTAAGAGAAATGAAAGAGGTGGGTGTGCTCTGCTCGAATGAAGGTCACTATAAATCAAAGGTCAGGTTGTATTTCCTGTGATGTCTTTATTTTTAACATTAGATTAAGTGTGGTAGGTTAAAAACAGCCACACATTCTTATTACTTGAGAGGGGGTTCCTAGACCAACCTTAGTGACATGCTTAGACAACAGAATGAATTGGAAGTGACTTTCTGGGACTACCTAAGAAGTCTTAAAGCTATTGCCAGAGGCTTCCTGGAGAGCTATCTCTGGGAACACCAGCCGCCATTTAAGAAGGCTGATTATTTTGAGACTGCCGTGCTGCGAGGAAGCCCAAGCTATGCCCAGAGACAGAAATGGATGTGCAGCAAACTCTCGCTGTTCCAGCCAGCCCCGCCCAGGCACACCACACACAAGGGAGGAAGTCACGTGGATATTCCAGTCCCAGCAGAATAAGGGGGAGAAGAAACAAGCAGTCACCTGCAGAGAGCCAGCACTGAGGCCCCAGACCCATAACCCCAGTCAATCACAGCCGTTCTAGCAATCTCCAGACACAGGAGCCACCCCAGGTGGAGCTCTAGTCACGAAGCAGACATAAGTTATCCCTCCTGCATCCTGCTCAAAATCCTGACCACAAAATCATGAGAATAAAAGCGTTTTTATACCACTAGCTTCTGAGGTGTTTTTATGTAACAACAGTTATGCATGAATAGTCACTGTACAAGAGTCAAAGAATCAAGATGTATACAAAGAAAATGAGGAAACTTTTCATCACCTCCTTATTTCACTTCTCATTTTTATAGGTAACAGTTGGCTGTACGTTCTGTCAGTCTCCTTCTGCTGTGTTCACATAGATGTATTTATTATGTGCACATGTTTTCCCAATTTGCCTTTTAATAACAGTGTGCCTGGCTCAACATGAACAGGGCTTTCTTACTCTGATCAGATGCACAGTATGCTAGTGTATGGTGCACCGCCATTGTACTTACTACCTCCTCTACTGATGGACATTTTAGGTTGTTTCCAATTCTTGGTTTAATAAGCAATTCCGTAATGGACATCTTGTAATGCAACTTTGTATTTACTCAATAATTTTTTTTTAGGATACTCCCCAAAATAGAATAATTGAATCAAGGGGAATGTGCATTTTTTAGGGTTTTGGCATGGTAAAATATACATAACATAAAATTTACCATTTTAACAATTGTTATGTGTACAATTCAGTGGCATTAAGTGCATTCACATTGTTGTACAACCGTCACTACCACCCATCCCCAGAACTTTTTTCGTCAGCCCAGACTGAAATTCTAATCATTAAATAACTCTCCATTACCCTCCATTCTCAGCCTGTTAAACAAGATTCTACTTTCTGTCTCTGGATTTGACTATTCCAGGTACCTCATATAGGTACAATCAAGGCTGAAAAAGTGAAAAAGCGGACAGGTCCATCGCTCAGCCAGTGTCACACAACTGGTTAACTGTAGGCACCGTATTCTCGCTGAGAATACACACACAAAGTGCCCAGTATATGTTAGCTTCAAGCATAAGTATCACCCATTGCAGTTCCAAGGCTATGATTTTTGGTCTTTTGATCCCCACCACAACTACATCAACCTTGGAAAATGTTTTCTGTGGTCTTTGATGTCTGATTTTAGCTTCGACTTGTACAGTTGTTTTCTATCTACTTCCTGCAGCATGAACTGTTTCCAAATGCTGGCTTTTGCAGATTGTCCTTGTGGATGAGGAATGGGAGAGTGGTACCCACTGTGCTTCCACAGGCAGCCCTAGAGACCACGTGGGAGGGCCCTCTACAGGATGCAAGGAAAGTGACCCCTGAATTGGGCAGGGATGCAGGGCTAGGTACTGCCCTGTGTGAAGGCTCTTGTGCAAATACTCAGGTCTTCCTGGGCAAATGGCCTTTTAGTCATTTCAGCTTATCTCAATCACAGTTTTTAAATTATAGCTTCTGCTCTGTAACTTCAAGGAAGTCAGGACACTGGACCTTATGCTTTCCCTTGTCTGTGTCTGCATTAATCTGATGCCTGCTGTGGGTGTGCGTGTATGTATGTGAATTTAACTCTAAAGGCAGGTCTGTGCTGTTTCTCCAGTATTGGCAAACCTCACACATTGTTTGAAAATCTCATACATGTGTTTCTTTAATGGCACAGTCTGCTTTTTAAAAACCATTTTCCTAATCCTCTACACTGCAGTGAAAAAATATTCCAGTATATGAGGTTTATGTTTTTGTTATAAAAAATACTGAGCATGGGTGCCTGGCTGGCTCAGTTGGTAGAGCGTGTGACTCTCAACCTCAGGGTGATGAGTTTGAGCCCCATGTTGGTCATGGAGCCTACATACTTACATAAACAAATAAACAAAGAAATTAATGAGCAACACATGAAAGTCTTCCTCTAACATTAGCTTGCGATATTTTGTTTTGCCTTATTATTTTACACTTAGAATATATTCAGGGACAATGTTTCATATGTCATAAAATGTTTAAATTGCTCACTGAAGAACACAAAAACATATAAAGGACACAGAGTGAAAAGCACAACCTCTATCCCTAATTCTACTCTCTACAGGTTGCCATGTTATTTTTTGTCCCCCCCTTCAGATATTTAAGTTTTTAAAAAGTATTTTTCCTGATATTTACAAACATGGGATTATACTGTCATGTTATACTGTAAACATGCTTTTTTCTCCTTACATATTGACTACCTCCTCACATAAGCATACAAACACCCACTGCACATTTTCAATGGATGCGGTACAGTTCATAGAACAGTTTTACCAAAATTTCCTCAGCCAGTCACCTGGTTAGTCATTTAAGCCGTTTACAGTTTCTTTTTTTTTTTTTTTTTTTTTAAAGATTTTATTAATTTGACAGAGAGAAATCACAAGTAGACGGAGAGGCAGCCAGAGAGAGAGAGAGATAGGGAAGCAGGCTCCCTGCTGAGCAGAGAGCCTGATGCGGGACTCGATCCCAGGACCCTGAGATCATGACCTGAGCCGAAGGCAGCGGCTTAACCCACTGAGCCACCCAGGCGCCCCCCCGTTTACAGTTTCTAACTAATTGGCTAGAGTGGCAGGCAAGGGATCCTTTCACAAGAGTGACAAGGATTTGGGTAAGAAGGTGCCCCTCCCACTACCATGGAGGTAAATATAGTCTGGTTATGCTTACCAGAGACTAGAAAGTAGTCTTGATAGGAAGGACTTAAACAGAATGTTGGGACTAGAAATACAGATAGACCATCTGGCTGGGTGTTCCTGCCCAACTCCGCCCTCTGGATCAAAGGAAGGTGAAACATGTGAAACAAAAAGTACCGGCGGCTTTAACTGACGGGAGGGTCCAGGCCTAGAACTCCGTGCCCCGTTCCACCAGGCGGACTTCAGAAGTCATAAATCCCCTGAAATGACACACGAAACTGCGGGTCCATATGCTTTTTTTCTGAACAAAACCATTATCTCCACTGCCCACAACATTTCCCTGGATTTTTCAAAAAATCAATCGCGATAGAGAGAAATTTAAGAATCGGTACCCTAGGGTTCCTGGTGTTTGAAAACCGACAAGACGACAGTGCTGGCGTTGGGCTGAACGGATTCCTTTCACTGCTCTCGCCGCAAGAGGAGACCACCCCACCCCTGCACCCCCGCAAGCCAGGAGACACGCGCTCTGGGGCAGGGGTGCCGCCTGACCTGTCTGTCTTCGGCCCCGACAACAGGTGCACAGCAACAGGTGCACAGCAGGCATTCGATAGATACTTGCCGGAAACACGACTGAACGAGGTCTAGCGGCTCTTAAAGGGTGAAGGGTTGTGGGCACCCGCGCCCTGTCAACCCCAGGCAGCTGGTGGCCGCATCGACTGCACTTCTCGGCGTAGTGCCCAGGATACCAGAGGCGACCACCACTCCTCCTCCGCGCCGGGCGCTGGCCGCTCTGTGGAGACACAGCCATAGGACGCTGGGGTTTCCGACCGGGATCACAGCGCCCCGCTCGGGTGCCCGCTGGGAGACACAGGCCCGGCTGAGCCCGCCCACTCACCCTCCGATTGGCTCAGCTCACTCCCGGGCCCCCCTGGGAGATGTAGTTTAGGGCGTCGCGCTCGGACGGACCACGCGGCGTCCGGGGAGCCCGCCTCCTGGCGCGTGGTGCGTCCTGGGGCTCTCCCTATTTCCCGCAGAGCCCGCGGGGCCCCGGAGTCAGCGTGCCAGCTGATCTCGCCCCCAGTGCCTGCCAGCCTACCTGTCGGGGCTCGGCGCTGACACTTCCCTTTTATCTTCAGGCTACGCTTGCCGCAGACAAACCCCGTCCAGCTTCCCCTACGAGGTTGGAGTCGCTTCCCCTACAAGGGACTGCCCCAGGGGAGTTGCCGCCGGGCGTGAGACCCGCGGAGGGGCGTCTTCCTGCCCCCACGCGCGGAAGGAAGCGCGGCAGCAGGGAACCGCGCGCTGTGGGCGGAGGGGACTCAGAGGTCACGTCTGTGCGGAGCCGGGGATCACCTGGCCCGCCCTCGGACGTCGCCCACGGCTAAGCCGGGCGCTGCGCGGGACGCTGGAGCATCAAAGGACCTAGCTGACGCTGACCCACGGAGCCAGGCTCTTTTGCATACATTACCTCATTGAAATTCCCAAACCGCCCATTTAACTGGAAACAAACTCTGATATCTAGTAACTGGCCCAGGCCACACGCCCTAGATCTTGGGAGTCCCGTTTCTCCCCCCACTGCTAGTAGGCATGACCCAAGCACCCAGGGCAGCTCTGGGACTGGTGAAAACGACGGGGAGGTGGGAGTGGGAGCCGATTACGTAAACCGAACCTCAAAGGGTGCAAGGCAAGGGAGAGCACTTGCCTTTCCAGGCACCTGGGTTCTTCTTCGCTAACCTGTAAGCCTTTGGCGGTCAGGGACTATCCTCACAGACAGCCTCCCAAAAGGGTCCCTAGAAATATTGGTAAAACAATTTTTTTTTCAGTGCTTTAAATTACAAAACGTTTAAGTACAATAAAAAATTAGAGTAAAATGAATACTCACTTATCCTCCATCTAGATTTAACAATCTGAATCAATAATGTGTATAGCACTTTAGAGGACATAAAGCTTCTTGCTTGGCGTTACCATACTGCAAATGAAACTCTCACTGGCAAACCAATCCAGGAACTATTCTGGCCCAACTACTGTACAACCTCCACAGGTCAAGGCCACCTAAGAAGCTGCCTTTCTCTCCGTTTCCATCCTGCTCAGGAGGTTGGAGGCTGCACCAGAACTTGGTTCGCTCTCAGGAAGCAGAGTTACAAGTATGTTTCTCAGTGGAAAGTTCATTGCCTGGAACTTCATGTTGAGATTGAGACATTAGCCTCTCAAAGTCTCACATTTCTCCCTTAAAATTCAATATACTGGAGAGTGAGGAAGAGTTTGGGTCACAGTGGGATCTGTTATTTCCAGCTCCGGATTAACACAGGAACTCTTTCATGATCTTGCCTAAGACTCTCTCAATAACTGATATATACTATATTTAAATACCACACACCTTTTATCATGATGGTTGTGGGGACAGGACTGATATCCCCTTCGAGGCTAAGCTAATTATAAAATACTTCTTAAAACTCTTTTCTTTTCTTTTACAAAAGTAATACATATTGACTTAAAACATCTCAAAGTGATGCAAAAATGAATGTGTTAGAAAGTGAAACTCTCGTGGAGTAAGAAAGATGAAACCCAGATGTCTGGGCTGTGCGTTACTTAGGATAAGAGCAGAGGTTGAGGTCCCTCTGCTCGCACCGTGCGATGGATGTCATGTTGTTCCCAAATAAGGGCACACGTACAGTCACGGAGGCACAAGACAGATTTCATAGACACTCCACTACAACTGTTCAGACATTTAAAAGGCATCCCGAGAGCTATAATTGTCTTTTCACATTTCTTCATTTAAAAAAAAAAATACTGGGGGCGCCTGGGTGGCTCAGTGGGTTAAGCCGCTGCCTTCAGCTCAGGTCATGATCTCAGGGTCCTGGGATCGAGTCCCGCATCGGGCTCTCTGCTCAGCAGAGAGCCTGCTTCCTCCTCTCTCTCTCTCTGCCTGCCTCTCTGCCTACTTGTGATCTCTCACTGTCAAATAAAAAAATAAAATCTTTAAAAAAAAAAATACTGGAACCTCAAAAACTGGAACCTCTTTCAGCTCCTCTTGACCTAGAAATGCCACTACCTTACACGTTCATGCCTCGGAGCAACTAGGTGGCTCAGTCGAGCGACTGACTCTTGGTTTCAGCTAAGGTCATCATCTCAGGGTTGTGAGATCAAGCCCAGTGTGGGGCTCCGAGCTCAGTGGGGAGTCTGTTTGAGATTCTCTCCGCTCATTCTGCCCCTCTTCCCCCCAAACTCTGCTTGCATGCTCTTTAAAAAAAAAAAAAAAAAAAGGCAAGTCCATGCCTCAGAATTTCTCCCTGTTGTGAAAGGTTATCACTGCAATTGCAAAATATCCTGCTTTGGACTGGAAAGCCCCAGTTCCTGCCCAATTCTGCTCTTGGTGTGTTAGTCTCCGCTTAAAAGAGTTTCCTGGCCAGTCAGGACAGGGTCAGGGACCCCAGGCACACAAAGGACCCTGTGGTTGTTGCACAACTTCAGTTCTGTCTTGGGAGTGGGAGGCTCCCTGTGAGGTGACTGTGTTACTGCCTTCTGAAATCTTGCACAGGTCTTGATCCCAGAGACGCTCAGTCAACACGCTTCTGGCCCAACCTGAGAATGCCACATCCAACATCTGTACCATAAATATGCATGCATTTGGGGCCATCCATTTTTTAGGGAGTATGCTTGATTTGGGGTTCTCAGCAGGATCCAGAAAACTGGATGCTGTCAGCAATTAAACCAAAAAGACTGAGTCCTCTGCAAAATATGAAGAATGTGGACAAAGTGGACAGTAAGATACATTCAACCAAGCAGAACGCATCAAAGCCTTGGTCCCAGCTGGTCACACACAGGCGGGTCAAACACAGTGCGGTCTGTTCTGCCAGGCATCATCTGAATGTTGTAAATGATCTATGGGAGTGGTCAGAAGAGCCCACTGTTGAGTTTCACTGGACAGCTGGAAAAGCGACATCTGTGGTTAGTGAGGAATGGTAAAATAATATTATTATCATGCACGCAGACAATACTGCAAAGCAGTTAAAAGAGGGAGTTTGAATCCTGGCTCAGTCACTGAGCAAGTCACTAAACCACTAATCCCGGCCCTGAGACCGATGATGAATCATGAATCCTGCCCTGCAGGTGTGCTGTGGAGATTTTAGAAGATACTGGACATAAAGCAAGGCATGCCTGGCACAGACTAACCACCATTGTGTTACCGACAAAACATCTGTAAGCCAAAAATTTCATGAGAAGTTCAGAAAGCTTAAACCAGGACATGCAAATGATACCAGCTAAATGACAAAAACATCACCATTTTGCAAGGACCGCTGGAGCAACTGATTGAGGAAAGGATCGTCCACGAATGCTCAAATCATGGGGTGAAAGACTGTAGGAGAACCAGACATTTCCACATTCTCAGGTTACTTATGAATTACAAAGAAAAAATGTCCCTTTACAATGAAGACATCTTGGGCTCCTGGGTGGTTCAATGGATTAAGCCTCTGCCTTAGGCTCAGGTCATGATCTCAGGGTCCTGGGATGGAGCCCCACATCGGGCTCTCTGCTTGGCAGGGAGCCTGCTTCCTCCTCTCTCTCTCTGCCTGCTTCTCTGCCTACTTGTGATTTCTCTGTCAAATAAATAAATAAAATCCTTTAAAAAAAAAAAAAACAACAACAATGGAGACATCCTGAGCAGCTGAATGTACCTTCAGTCTGATAAAGAGGAAATGATGCACAGATCTAAATTAAGGGACATTCTGCTTGGAAAAGACTTTGCAAAAACACTGACCAAATTTAAAAAGGCAGGGAAGTATAAAGTGTTCTAGCAGAAACAGACTATAGAGATGTGACAACCAAAAGCAGTGCAGGATCTCTGATTGGACCCTGGGTTGGGGAACAAAAAAACCTGTCAAGGACATTATAAGGGCAATTGGAGAAATTTGATTATGGGCTCCTTATAGTATTAAAATGATGTTAATTTTCCTGAGTATGATAATTGTATTCTATTTTTTTTTTTTAAGATTTTTATTTACTTGACAGAGAGAGACACAGAGAGAGAGGAACACAAGCAGGGGAAGTAGGAGAAGAAGAAGCAGGCTCCCCGCTGAGCAGGGAGCCTGATGCGGGGCTTAATCCCAGGACCCTGGGATCATGACCTGAGCCAAAGGCAGACGCTTCACAACTGAGCCACCCAGGTGCCCCTGTATTCTGATTATTTAAAATAATATCCTTGGTGGCTTAGTGGGTTGAGCCTCTGCCTTCGGCTCAGGTCATGATCTCAGGGTCCTGGGATGGAGTCTCGCATCACACTCTCCGCTCCTGCTTTCCCTCTCTCTGCCTGCCTCTGCCTACTTGTGATCTGTCTGTCAAATAAATAAATAAAATCTTTAAAATAATATCCTTGTATCCTTGTTCATTGTACTTAGGGTACGTAGGGCATTTGGACTGATAGCTGATAATGTTTTCAATTCATTACCAAATGGTTCAGAGCGGGGAAAAAAAGGAAAAATGAAGTGCTTGCATGTGTGTGTCTAAGAGAGAGAATCAATAAATACTGCAAAGTGTAAAGAGCTGGTGAATCTAGGTAACTTTTCTAGGTTTAAAATTTTTCAAAACAAACAGTTGGGGATAAACTCAGGGTATGCAGAAAGACAGAAGCAGTTAACTGGAGGTCTGCTCTCGGCACATATGACTTCTACTAACCTCGGAGTGACTTCTGGAACCCCACGCTGGGACATGAGCTCCAAAGGACACCTATGTCTTTTTCACCCTTGTTTTTCCACATCCTGGCACAGTGTCCAAAATATTTGTTCAGGGGCACCTGGCTGGCTCAGTCAGTAGAGTAGGTGACCCTTGTTCTCGGGGCTCTCATTCAAGCCTCACATTGGGCACAGAGCTTACTTAAAAACAACAACAAAACTTGTTCCGTAAGAGTGTATGGACAAGCCCCCTCCCTTATGGATATGCCCTCGGGAAGCCAAGGCAGAGCAGAAAACAAATAAATCAGGATGAGGGTCCCATGCATGCTGTTCTGAGGCTTCGTGATGCTGAAAGTACCAGACAACCGGAACTATATCAACAGGGGTGACACCAGGGCTTGTGTCCTGGCAGTGTCCTTCTGGCTTCACCTCCTTCTGGGTAGGGAAAGACAAAACTTGCAGGGCTGCATTTCCCTGCTCCTCCCACCATTTGCTTTGGAGGGCCAGTAAAATCCCGAGTCTGGAGGAGAACTGGCCAGACTGACGCTCATCATGGTCCTCAGCAGCGTGGGACCAGTGGCTTTGTTCCTGCTTCCCCTCCCCCACATCACAGGAGAAGAGGCGTCTGACTGCCTGCCCAGGATCAAGACTCTGGAATCCAGCCCCAGTCCCTCCTTCACATACTTACCTGCGGCTCTGCAGGGCAGAATGCGAAGGTGATAGCTGAGGCGCTGGAGGACCATGTGGCTGACCTTGAGTCCTCCCAGCTGTAAAAGCCTCCAAATCTGTGAGAAAGAGAACGCAAGTGTCATCACTGGGAACAAACAAATGATGACACTCATAGCTCAGTTCCTCCACTGTGCAGAGCATTTCCTGTGCCTTTTCCGCTATTTCACAAGTGGCTTCTTTTTACCCATCCTCTGGGTTCCAGGGCAGAGATTGTTTCAGACAGCTGGCTCTGGCCTCTCCTGGTCAACAGCATGATCAAGACGCCCAGTGACCATCTACTGGACTCCTTGGAGGAGCTGGGAGACAATGACTTTGAGAAGTTCAAGTTTAAGCTGAGCATCAGCCTGGAGAAGGATCACTCCCGGATCCCCTGGGGCCACCTCCAGAATGCCAAACCTGTGAAGCTGGCCACTCTGATGATCACCCACTATGGGGAAGAGAATGCTGCGAGGCTGACCCTGCAAGTCCTGAGGGCCATGAACCAGAACCTCCTGGCAGAGAAGCTTAACAGGGTGATTGGCCCAGGTAAGCAGGCCCCATGCCCCATTCCTCTCCCCGTGTGTCTGCTGGCTATTCATGGGGTAGAAGGTGCGAGAGGGAACTTGTGTTTAGGCCAATGTGCTGTGACTTGGGGTTAGGAGTCCCAGGTCTACCATGACCCCAGGGACTCTGGTTGAGCAAGTTCTTTGTGCTGCTTAGGTCTTTGGAGCTGGTTTATTATAGCTAAGGCTCCTGATGGCTTTTAAAAAGGGCAAGGAAGGGGGGGCGGGGAGTGTTGGGAGTGGGAGGCTGAGATTCTCACTGCAGGGTGGAATCAGGAGAGGCGGGAGTTAGATGCCTGGTCTTAAAGGGGCCCTAACTTCATTGTGACTAACCCCTATGTACAGACCAGTATCTTCAGGAGAGAAAAAAAAAGGGGGGGCTTGCTAACTGACCATATCAGCAGGGTCAACAGGTAATGTTCACATTGAAATCCACTTATTTTCAGTTTTGAGCTCTTCTTTGACACATTTCACAAAGGTATTCTAAAATTCCCAATTCTTTTCCTTTCTTTCATCTTTTCTCTTTCCTTGTTTTTCTTCCTTCTTCTCCTCCTTGTTCTTCTATTCCTATTTTGCTGTAACTTTCTGATTTTATCACACTCTGATCAACGAGTATGGCCTACTGGATTTTTGCTTTCAAAGAATTTTTATTATTTGAGATGTGGGGGCAAATATGTAATGGGCTTAAAAAGTATTGGTTAGTGTTTGAGTATTTCTTCTACTTCTAGACTTTGAGGACACGTTAGAAATGCTTTCCATGTATTTTTCTGGAGTAGAATGTTTAAATAACATAAAAGTTCTCCACTCTTTGAAAGACTGATAGGAAAAAAAAATGAAAGACTGATAGGACAAAACCATGATCTCAGTCCAGTGTGATTTGATGAGTAGAATTTCATGTTATAAAACCTGGTTATTAGGACGCCTGGGTGGCTCAGTGCATTAAAGCCTCTGCCTTCAGCTCAGGTCATGATCCCAGGGTCCTGGGATTGAGCCCCACATCAGGCTCTCTGCTCAGCAGGGAGCCTGCTTCCTCCTCTCTCTCTGCCTACTTGTGATATCTCTCTCTGTGTCAAATAAATAAATAAAATCTTTTAAATAAATAAATAAACAAGCTGGGTTATTAGCATCTTCAGGGCTTTCCCATTTGTTCTTGAGCCAGTTTGAGGAACTTACATTTTCCCAGGAAGCCAAGTGTTTGCAACAGCAAAGTGTTTTAAACAGCTCTGAAGCAATTTTAGTAAGAGCCTCTTCTACCAAAAATTAAAGGGCTGATTACAGGATATCTTCTTTTATTCGTTAGAGTAGTGGTTTTCAAGTTTCATCCAAGGAAGATAATTCAGGGATTCTTTAGAATGTTAACAAATACTTAATCCAAATTTTATTAACTTTTCTAACTTATAAAACCAACAAATGCATATTAAAATGTGTCATTAATAAAATTTTGAAATTCTAGAGGCCACCAGGGTAATAGTTCGTGCTGTCCTTGAACTCCTTTTTATGTAGTCCTTGGAATTAAGCCTTTACTATCATTTCTGTTTAATGAAACCATATCCTGAAACTTCAAAGCAAGCTGTTTTTTTTTTTTTAATTTTATTTATTTGACAGAGAGACAGAGATCACAAGTAGGCAGAGAGGCAGGCAGAGAGAGATGGAGAAGCAGGCTCTCCGCTCAGCAGAGAGCCCGATGCAGGGCTCAATCCCAGGACCCCAGGATCATGACCCAAACCGAAGGCAGAAGCTGAACCCACTGAGCCACCCAGGCGCCCCGAAAGCAAGCTGTTTTAAAAACAACAACAACAACAACAACAACACAGGGGCACCTGGTTGGTTCAGTCGGTTGAGGAACTGCCTTCAGCTCAGGTCGTGACCCAGGAGTCCCGGGACTGAGTCCCATGTCAGGTTCCCTGCTCAGCGGGGAGTCTGCTTCACCTTATGACCCTCCCCCTTCTCATGCTCTCTCTCTCACTCTCTCTCTCTCAAACAAATAAAATCTTTTTAAAAAACCACCATTTCCACTTACTTACCTGTCTGTTAAGATTTTTTTCATGTTGTGAAACCATAGAATAAAACAGAAGTCAATTAGTTTCTGAAGTTTTAACTGTCCTTCAAAATCTGTTTTCAAATTTTTATGCCAAATACCTTAATTCTTCTTATTGATGGGTTTTATAAGAGAATTTTACACACCTATAATCACACACACATTAATACCAGTAAACCAGGGGGGATATTTATTTTACAAATTAAGAATTTTGTGTAAGACTTATATTGGAAACCAGCTCTCCTGCCAAAGAAGTTTGAAAAGCACTATTTGAGAAATATATAGCAAATAATTAGCATTTTATTATTTTTATCTTTTTTTTAGCATTTTATTATTTAATGGTAATTGTTGTTGCCTAGAACATTCTGAACTTGTCATTTCTGAAAGGATTTTTCCTTCTCTCCCTTCTCTCTCAACCCCTAGCCCTGAGCACTGCACAATTTCATGCCTTGTCATCCTGTTCTCTTTGCAGAGCTTCTGATACAAGCAAGTGGCACTGATGGTTCAGCAATGTCTTGTTCCTCTGGGGAGAATAAGCCCAAAGGTCTGAAGATACCAGATGGCCTGAAAGGTGACAGGCAGCGGCAAAATGGTGATGGGGCCCCTGGCCTGCCATCCAGCCAGCAGGAGGCCGGAAGGGGGCCCCAGAAGAAGCCTCCGGGCAAACAGAGAGATCAGAAGAGTTCTGAGGGCCTGGATATGCTGCGCAAGTCAAGGCCCAGGAGCATGACTCTGGGTGCCAGGAGAAGCCCACTCCCTAGCAAACCACAGGGGGAGAAGGGGAGTCCTAGTGCCAGGCTACCCAGGAATGCCAACTCTTTAGGACGGCTCCAAGAACTTGACTCCGGGTCGCATACTGGGTCCCTAGGAAGAATAAAACCCAAGATCTCTGAAGGACATTTACCTTCAGGGCAGAAGCGACCCAGAAGTCTTGAACTTAACATCTTTCTGGGAGAGAGAGAAACTCCCAAACCAGAAACTCTTCTCTCTCAAGATAAAATGAGAAGTGATCATCCAGACTCAGCAGCCGCCCCCAGTGAAGTGGCCACTCTGGATGTAGGTGCTACCGTGGCTCCAGAGAAAGGCTCCAGGAATCCAGAACATTCCATGATTTCGAAGGGGGGAGTATTCAGGAATACACTTTCCACTGCATCACTGTCTGGAGACCAGATGACCTGGGAGCATCCAGAATCCACAGGACCCTCAAAGAAAAATGGAATTGAGGGTCAAGAACCCCCTGAGGCCTTGAGGGAGATGGTAGGCAGTGAACTCCATTACTCTTCAGGTCTGGAAGTCCCTTCTTCAGGTAAGAAAGGACCCCAGAACTCAGAAGATCTGACATCCTTAGGAAGGGTGACCTGTGCAGGTGTTCCCCCACAAACCTTTTATCCCCACTGTATTTATGTCACAAGATCCCTGAGTGCCCCCCTGGGATCCCCAACCCATAGAGAATCTGAGGTAGGCTGTGAATCCTGAAAAATAAATGCACGTATGCACATCATCATAAAATGCTGCATCAAAGTTCAAGTTCTTAGACATTTTGAAATCCTTTAGAATGCCAAGTCAGTCATGGACCCCAGCTTGAGCCTCTGGGAAAGACTAGGTAAAAATACCCGCTTCTCACAATGACCCCATGGCTGTATGTCATGAGGCTAAGAGTCTGCCATTCACCTCTCTGGGCAGGGAGGTGAGCTATTGGCTAAAATCCTAAATCTCTTTTACTAAGGAGGCAGAAATTGGGATTATGTTGGGTTGTGGGTAATAGAAATGTCAAAATAGCACTAATTGAAACAAGACAGAAGTTTCTTTCTTCTTTACATAAATAACGTGGATGGCTCAGAACAGATAAGGTACTCCATGGGTGAGGAACCAAGGCTCCTGCTGTTTTTCTGCTCCACCAAGTTTGCTTTCAAACTCATGGTCTCAGAGGGTGGCATCCTCATTTCAAGCACCAGGATGGAAGGACAAAGGAGAAGAGTATAAGCTTAGGGAAAGTTTCCAGAAGTTTCTAGAAGCTGCTCGTGATGCCTTCATTTATATCCCTTTGGCCTGAATGTAGTCAAATAGCCATACCTAACTGCAAGAAATGGGGTCTTTGTTGGGGGGGGAGCAGCAATCAATTCTATCGCAAGGAAAGGAGGGGAGAATGGTTACTACGGGGCCCTCCCACAGTCTCACTTACAGATGTGATATGAATTCCTGGGATCTTGTGAGAGGCGGTGGGAGGGGACTAATGAATTGAGTATGTTTCTGTTTCTTCTTGTACCTCCTGTCATTTCTGCTTTATGAAGTTGTGCTATGGTCCTAGGGCACAGCTGGTTGTAGCTCTCTGTCATCATGTTGGGTTTATACCCTTCAGCCTTATAAAGTCAAGTCCCTTTCCCTACTTCCATTGAATTCTTCCTGCACAGGGATGTGAAGAGAGGTCCCTCTGGTTCTCTCATTCAACACACACTTCTCACATCCTTACCATGTGCCAGGACCTCTGCTAGGGGTCAGGCTATGAGTGAATCACTGTCCCCAGGGGGTCTCTCATTCGGGTCATGAGAAGCCTGGATGGTGGTTTTATGTGGCAAAGCAAACACTGGTCAGAATGTCACATTACCTTTATATCACCTGCTACATCCATATATGTATAGGAGGAAAGCATGGAATTTATAACAAAAGGCCTTTTATTTTAAGATAATTATCCAGGAATTCCAAGTCTCGGGACTGTCATAAGCCCTTAGCCCTCAAGTCCACTGGGTAGTCTGCCGCCTTGCTGGAGCAAAGTCAGGGGAGGACAAGCTGGAAGTGGCCACAGTCTAACCAGGAATTTGTGTGTCCCAAGCACGGGTTCGCTGTCACTCTCTGCTGTCCTTTGTAAGCACCCCTTCATAACGTTCTGGGTTTGTCACACTCAGGAAATTCTTCCACTGCCATGTCTCCAGGGAAGCCACAGGATGAGGCTGTATATCCCCCTGGCCGTGCCCAGGAAAGAGATGACTCCTGCAGATACTCCATTGCTTCTAGGGAACCCAAGACCTCAGGCAAGTGCTCATCCAGCAGCCTCGTGCACCTGGCCTCACTCACAGTAAATAACTCCGAAGACTACAAGCAGCAAGAAGGCTTGCACATGGCCACTTTGAGCCCCAAGTCCCTACCACAGTGTGAGCGACACATGAAGCAGGTCCAGCTGCTCTTTTGTGAGGACCACAGGGAGCCTATCTGTCTCATCTGCAGTCTGAGTCAGGAGCATCGAGGCCACCAGGTGCGCCCCATCGAGGAGGCTGCCCTGGAATACAAGGTAGGTCTTCTTGGGGGTTGGGAGGGGAGAGGCTTTTAAAAGTCCGGGCTACTTTATTTCCCAACCCTGGGATGTTGGTGCATTAGTCAGCATTCTTCGGCCGTAAGTAGCAAAAACACAATACAAGCCAGATCAGCAAAGAGGGAATTTACTGGTTCATGGACCTGAGATCCAAGGGCACTAGCTTCAGTTATGGCCGAATCCAGGTGCCCACATGACATTAAGAATCTCTCTCTCTCACCACTTCTTGGATATGCTTCCCCTGGAGTGATGGATTCATCCCTTTCCTGGGCCCCCTCCCTATGCTCTTGGCTGCAGCAAATTCTGCTAAAGCAGCAAAATCTCCTAAAGCAGATTTTCCCCTCTAGAGTTGGCCCAACTAAAGATGGCAGAGGCCAAGTTTAGGCTTCAACAAGTGCCTCTTTTTCAGGAGCAAATTCAAAAGCAGCTGGAGCATCTGAAGGCGTTGAGAAAATCTGGAGAGGAACAGAGATCTCAGGGGGATAAGAAGACTGCAAAATTGCTGGTAAGGGCAGGGGTGTTCTATGGCCAATCCTTGCCTGAGTTCACCCCCGCAAAAGGAGGGAGGGCACCAAAAGTGGGCAGGGGAGTCCCCAAAGTATATTGTCTCATAGGGAAGCAGAACTGATCACCTGTTTAGAATCACCTGCTTTTGAGGGGGCAGAGGGGTAACAGGAGTCCAAGGATGAGCTCGTCCCTGGACAGGGAGACCAATACCCAGCAGGAAAGGAAATCTCCAAGGAGACTGTGCTTTCTCATATTCACCACAAAATGGTTTAGAGAAATTAACACCAGTGGCTGTCAGTGAGGGGTGGGATTGAGGAAATGGGAAAATAAACTTTCCCATTTTAAATACTCCTTTGTATTGTTTTTATAATTGTCCTTTTCAGTTTTTTTTAAACCATATGGGTTTTTAAAATTCAAATGGTTAGACATTTTCTTTTAAACTGTCATTTTGTGATGCCACGGATTTCAATAAATACACTTGTTGGTCTTCCGCTATTGAACCTGGACACACAAGTTGCTTCCATTTTCCCTGCAAGCAAATTCAATTATCCCAAACAGCCTTAATTTGTCTGACCCCTTCTGTTGGCCAGATCCCATCTCCCACACCACAATGGGAAAAAGGCAAAGATAACAAAGGGCAGGAATGGGGGTGGGCATGGCATTGGCCCAGGTGTCTAACTTTTGCAAAAACTCATGAAGTGTAGTAAAAGAAAACCCCTTTCTGGGGTGCATGAGTGGCTCAGTCAGTTAAAACTGACCTGATTTCAGCTCAGGTCATGATCTCAGGATCGTGAGATCAGGCCCACATTGAGCTCCATGCTGGGTGTAGAGTCTGCTTAAGATTCTCTCTCTCCTTCTGTCCTTCCCCTCGTCACCTTCCCCACCCCACTCACCAGCTCTTTCTCTCTCTCTCTCTCTCTTCTGTCTAAAAAAGAAGAAAAGAAAACCCCTTTCTTATAATACCATGTGGCTTGGAACTTGTGGGTAAAGCAGAGGTCAGGGATGCCTCCCACCATGAAGATGAGGCAGAAGCCTGGGCCACAGGGCAACTCAGGGAGATAAGAAGGTCTGGTCTTCCCTTAAGACACTCGCCATAACATGAGCCCCCAAGAAAAGGTGATGCTGTTTTCAAGACTTCTACTCCTCCTCCTTCTTTCAATAGTCAAAATACATATATAATTTTTTTAATCATATGGAAGGGGTGGGAAACTCTTTTTTACAGCACAATGACAGCTAATACAAGTATGGAAGGATGGTTATGGGGTGCCTGGCTACCTCAGTCAGAGATTATATGACTCTTGATCGCAGAGGCCTGAGTTCAAGCCCTGTGATGGGGGCAGAGATTACTTAAATCAATCAATCAATAAAAACTTCTCAATACTTCAAAAAAGAAATTCTCCACTATACGAACACCAATATAACAATCAACACCAACAAAGATCGTCAACAGATGCTAAAATTTTTAGCAGAAGTTCGTAAGAGAAAAAGATATGGACATCCTCTCAAAGTACCACCCCTTGGATTACTCATTAATTATAAAGGAAATAATACATATTTATACTGAAGAGGTGAGGCAGACCCCTCTTCAACCAAGTGACTGATCCCTGAATAACAGTCATGGACAAATTGGACACTATTTGCCTCCCCGTGGGACGTGTTAGGGAGCCCAGAGCATTAAAAATACAGTATTCCTGTCTAAGATACTGAACCTGAATTTAATCATGAGCAAAATTATCAGACAATTTTAGAACACAGGCCATTGAACATGACAACTGATCTGTCCTCTTTAAGGAAAAAAAAAAAGCCAATGTTAGCATCCTTAACAACAAAAGGTAAGGAAACATTTTTGGTTCAAAAGGACTAAAGAACTCAAAATGATGAGATCTCTCAAGTCCAGTCTTAGAAGATTTGAAGGGACTTCTCCCTCCATAGAGGAAGGAGAAGGCTCTCTAGAGCCTCTCCACCTTTCCACAGAAGCTCTTGATAGAACACGGACCTACGTGTGATGGCAGTAGAAGTCAAGTTCAGTTACATTCACTAGGTGGACTGACTGCCTTCATTCAGAGCCACATTGAGGACGTTCTGCATGCCAGCACTTTGGTGGGGAGTAGAGACAAGTCTCCCTCCTGGACACTTTGGTGGCTATAACTTTGTCCATTTACAACCCCAGGCATATGTCATCCTCACACTGGCTTTCAAGGAAGGAAAAAAATGACATCAGATATCTTAGTGTCCTGTGTCTGCCTTAACAGAGTACCGAAGACTGAATGGCTTAAACCACAGAAATGTATTCTCTCCAGTTCTGTAGGCCAGAAGTCCACAGTCAAGACATCAGCAGGACTGGTTCCTTCTGAGGGCTGTGAAGGAGAGACATCTTCCAGGACTCTACCCTCAGCTGGTTGATGTCATCTTTTCCCTCCCTCAGCTGGCTGATGTCATCTTTTCCCTGTCTCTTCGCATGCTGTTTTCCCTGCGTCTCTGTCCCAACTTCCCCACTCTAATGGCCACTCCAGTATGCCTCACCTTACCTAATTACATCCGCAATGATGTTATTTCCAAATAAGATCATATTCTTTAGATCCTAGAGGTTAGGACTTTAACATAAATTTTGGAGGGGATACAAATCAACTCAGAATACTAGGTTTTAGGGAATTTTACAAGAGCCAGCCCCTGCCACCCTCAGTCTGTTCGGGAAGGTTCTGGCCCATTTTGTCTCCTTCTCTGAAATCCAGTCCTCCAAGAAGCTGAGGGATCCAGCCTCTTACCTGCCTGCAGGAGGTGGGCTTCTAGGGATTCCTTGGGCGCACCCATCCAGCACACTGCACAGACACCTACACCTTTCTGTTCCTCAGAAACAAACTGAAACTCAGAAGCAGAGACTCCGGCACCAGTTGGAGCAGCTGTACCATCATCTGCAGCAGCAAGAGAAGCTCTTTGTGGCCTCATTAGAGGATCTGAGCCAGACCATTGGCCAGGTCAGGGAGAAATACAGCACCCAAGTGTCCAGAGACATTGCGCATCTTGACAAGCTGATCGGGGACCTGGAGGCCAAGCAGTCTCAGCCAGAATGGCAGCTCATGCAGGTGAGTGTGGCTGGCTTTCCCCTGCCCAGTGTGCCCAGTAGGATGACATGGGCTCCCAGCACTGCCATTAGCTCTGCCCAAGTCAGTACGAGACAAAGGTCTTGTGACCAGACCCCTCTGATGACCTCTCAGGAGCCCAGGGTGGCCCCAGCTTTCAAAGGGATCCCCTGGCATCTCCCAGAAGAGAAGAGCAGGGTTTGGGCACAGTTCTGTTGCAAGCCCCACCAGGCTGCCACTTCGGGTGATGAAACTTAGAATGGGGGAGAGGTGCCCGGGTTTTGTTGACACCCCAGAGCGGAAAGACCAGGAGGAAAGACCAGGAGTCAGCGCAGCCCCTAGGAGACTGATAATGGAGAGCTTCCCTCTTTTCTCTCCTAGGACATCGGAGTCACCCTGCACAGGTACCGAGAGGTCCCCTCATGTTCCCTTGGGTATCCTGCAGGAAGCAGTGGGGGAGGCATCCCTAGGAGGGAGATGCTCCCAACCCCGGGTGTGTGACTCCTCCTGGTCTCCTCCTATCTCCTGCAGCTTCCTAAGTGCTTTCTGGATTTGCGTAGGGAAAATGGGAGTGTGATCAGGAGAGAGAGCATGGGTCAAAGACAGCAAAGAATGAACACAGCCTATCGTGCTAATGATGTTTCCTAAGAAATCTTCCTAAGGATTGCAGTTTGCCTCATGAAAACTGTTCCTGCAGAAGTGCCTCCCTCCCTGAGACCACAAATGTTTATGGTCTCAGGGAGGGAAGGACTGTCTAGGAGTGGAGATGCTAAGCCCAGACTGGGGAAGGAAGGGGAGGGAAGGGAGGAGGCTGGACATTACAGTCACTTCAGGAGCTTTACAAAATCCTGACATCCAGGCTCTGGCACACAAATTAAATCCAGATCTTCAAGAGTGTAAAAGCATAAATTCAAGAGCATATATTTTTTCTCTTTTTTGGCGGTAAAATACATATAAAATGAAATGTACCACTCTGACCATTTCTAAACATGCAGTTCCTTGCCATTAAGTACATCCCTATTGTCGTGCAAGCACCACCACCACCATCTGAAGCATGTTCTCATCCTCCCAAATGGGAGCTTCGTACCATTAAAACATAACTCCCTATACTGCCGCCTCACCCAGCCCCTGGCAACCACCATTCTACGTCCTGTCTTTATGAATTTGACTGCTCTAATTGCTTTATATAAGTGGAATCATACAGTATTTGTGCTTTTGTGTCTGGCTTATTTCGTAATGTCTTCAAGGTTTGTCCATATTGTAAAATGTGTCAGAATTTCATCCCTTTATAAGGCGGCTGAGTAATATTCTACTGTATGTGTACGCCAAAATTTGTTTATCCTTTCGTCTATCAATGGACACTTGGGTTGTTTCCACCTTTTGGCTATTGTGAATAATGCTGCTATGAATACCGCTGTACATCTATCTGTTTGAGTCTCTGCTTTCAATCCTTTGGGGCAAATACTTAGAAGTGAAATTGACGTGTCATATGGTAACTCTAAGTTTAGTTTTTTGAGGAACCACTATACTATTTCCCACAGTGTCTGTACCACTTTATGTCCCTAGCACCAATGCACAAGAGTCCCAATTTTTCCACATCCTTGCTAACACCTGTCATTTTCAGTTTTTCAAAACAATAATAACCATCCTAATGAGTCATAGCCCATTGTGGTTTTCTTATTTACTATTATTTTTATTTCAACAGAAAAGGACTAAAGAAGTATAATTAATTTGACTAGATAATTCTGGGCTGAGCATTTCAATATTAACACCATTTTAAGGCCATTATTAAAACTCACTGTGGTTTTTTTTTTTTTAAGATTTTATTCAATTTGACAGAGAGAAATCACAAGTAGTCAGAGAGGCAGGCGTAGAGAGAGAGAGAGGGAAGCAGGCTCCCTGCCGAGCAGAGAGCCCGATGCGGGACTCGATCCCAGGACCCTGAGATCATGACCTGAGCCGAAGGCAGCGGCTTAACCCACTGAGCCACCCAGGCGCCCAAAACTCACTGTGGTTTTGATATCAGTGGTTTTTATAACTCCTTAGGTGATGCCAATCTGTGGCCAAAGTTGAGAACCAAAAACTCAGAGTCCAGGGAGGACTTTCTTTGCCAAGCCCAAGTGGGCTGGGTGTCCCCTGTGGACTCTACACCTTACTTCCACCTCATGGGAACTTGGGCTACCCCATGCACCAGCGGCTCTCTGGCCAACAGTCTTTTGTCTCTAGGGTCAAGATAGCGACTGTTCCTAAGCCATGGTACACTCCTCCAGAGGTGGAGAAAAAGATCCACTTGATCTACCAGAAATCAGAGTTTATGGAGAAGAGCATGAAGTCTTTCTGGGGTAGGTGGGCTTGGGGGAAATGGGGAAGCACCTGCTTGCTTCCTCTCTGATGTCCATGTAGCCCAGACCCCTCTGACATCCCTTTTCCAAATCCCATGGCCTTTCTGATGCCATCTTCAGCTTCTTCCTGATCTAACCCTAGCTGGGGAACCTAACTCAAGCTCCCTTTCTTCTTTCAGAAACCCTGCGTTCAGAAATGGACATCTTCAATGGTGAGTATAGCGAAGGCAGAATGTGCTTGCTGTGGGTTACTGTCATATTCCCTGTGCTCTTGATTTCTGGGCATTATTCAGAAGAGAGAATAACACCTGTAACAAAGGCAGAAGAAAGCCTTCATAGGCTCTGTGCTGGACTTGGGATCTGGGTCAACTCGTCAGACCACAGAGTCACCAAGGCAGGCTATAGGGTCCAGGAGAATGGGGTTAATCCAAGGAGAGGAAACAAGGTCCTGAGCTGGGGTAGGGGTCCTTGTCTTTCCTCGTTGTGATGACCAGGGTACATTCAGACTCTCTGAACTGGGACACTCAGGTTTCACCGCACCCCTCCCCTCTTCTTTTTCTCTGTAGTTCCAGAACTGATTTGCGCTCAGGCACATGCTGGTAAGTGTCCAGACTAAGGCAAGTGGACTTCACCTACTGGGTCCCTGTGCAGACCTCCAGTGTGTTCCAGAAGAATGTCCCTAATGTGCCCTGGAGGTGGGGAGAACCCTGTGGGTGTACTGTCCATGGACCCCCAACAAGGTATTCTAATTCTTTCTGCAGTTAATGTGATTCTGGACACAGAAACTGCCCACCCCAACCTCATCTTCTCTAATAACCTGAAGAGCGTAAGACTTGGAAACAAGTGGAATCGTCTGCCTGACAATCCAGAAAGATTTGATAGTTGCACCATTGCCCTAGGCCTTCCAAGCTTCCTCTCTGGCCGCCATTACTGGGAAGTGGAGGTGGGAAACAAGACAGGGTGGATCCTGGGCATCTGCAAGGCATCCGCAAGCAGGAAAGGGACCATGACGCTGTCAGCCAACAATGGCTACTGGGTGGTGATGATGATGAAGCGAAATGAGTACCAGGTGTCCACCATTCCCCCAACACGCCTGCAGATAAGGGAAGCCCCCAAACGTGTGGGCATCTTCCTGGACTACATGGCTGGAGACATTTCCTTTTACAATGTAACATACAAATCCCTCATATACACATTCACCAGCTTCTCTTTTTCTGGGGCCCTTCAGCCTATGTTCAGCCCGGGAATACATGATGGAGGGAAGAACATGGATCCTCTGACCATCTGCCCCATGGCTGACCAGAGGCCTCAATGAATGCCCAACACTTTGCATCTCTCTTCCGGCTCCCAGCCTTGTATCTTGAATCTGTACACTCAACTGTCATTATTGAATGCCTACTGGGTTCCAGCTGCTGTGGTAATGTAACAAGAGAAGAGTGCCTGTGCCCAAAGAGCCTATGGAATGGGAGCAGAAATAAGCTGAGAACCCAAATATTGGTAAATAAAGGGTGAAGAGAACATGTGCTGATGACACCTAAGAGGAAGAAGTACATGGCTGTAGCTTAATAAATCCTTGTATGAATTAGTACCCTGAGATGTCACTAAGGCAGAGAGCTCACCCTCATTTTGCCCCAGAGCTCTATGGCAAGGATGTGTCCCCTCATTCTATCCTCCTATCCTCTTCCTTGAGGACTTGGAAAGCTGAGAAACAAAACAAGCAGACTGGACTATTATATTTTTGTACCTGGATTAATGAATTACAGATTTTAAGAATATTGGCTAGGCCTCATAAATAAATCAATTATAAAACTTGGTCATAACTGCACTCAGTTTGCACTCAGTTTGTTGTCACTTAGTCAGTCATTGTGAGACTCCATTTCCCTACTGAACGCCGTGAGAAAGATGGAACTGCTATAGTGGGAAAACATTTGACACATGTTTGACACATATTCCCAGTGTCAGGTTTTTTTTTTAAGATTTTATTTATTTATTTGACACAGAGAGAGAGAGAGAGAGATATCACAAGTAGGCAGAGAGGCAGGCAGAGAGAGGGGGAAGCAGGCTCCCTGCTGAGCAGAGAGCCCTATGTGGGGCTCGATTCCAGGACCCTGAGATCATGACTGGAGCTGAAGGCTCAACCCACTGAGCCACCCAGGTGCCCTCCAGTGTCCGGTTTTTGAAAAATTCTGTCCTGATCTATCATCCCCTATGTAAAGAGCTGTAAAGAGAAAGGAGGTAAGGGGATGAAAGAATCAGATGAAGATTAAACACTAAACCCCTCCTACCCCAACTCATCTTTCCATCTGTACCCTAGAGCCTAGACTGGACTCAGCTTCTCCATGATTGTGGTCCTGGTTTCTTCAACCCAGAGCCTTGTTCTACCCACATAATCCATCCTCTGACAGAGATCGTGTGCTCTATCTGCTTAGCTGTTCCTAATTCTTCCTTGCTATAACCCTTCCGTAAACAGCTTCCTGTATTTTTTCCACCATCTCCCCATACACATATTTTTTCCCCCTGTTATTCCTAAAGTGGCTCCAGAATGTGAACTATCTGATAAAACTTGCTACAGGGGGCCATACGATCCTTCAGAAAGATTAAATAATGTTTCATGCCCAAAGCAATGTTTGTCATTTAACATTTTTTGCTTATTGAATACAGATATAATGGGGTTTTACCTATGTTTTAATTTATTTCATTATCTGTTAGTGAGGCTGTGAATTTTCCATGTGGACTTCTACCTTTTGCTTCATTCTATTTGCTATGTGGAATCTAGATATTGAACTTAGTTGTCTTTAGTACTTCTTCAAAAATATTTTATTATTTAATTTTATTTATTTGTCAGAGAAGCAGGCTCCCCGCTAAGCAAGGACCCGATGCAAGACTCAATCCCTGGATCATGAGATCATAACCTGAGCCAAAGGCAGATGCTTAATCCACTGAACCATCCAGGCGCCCCTCAAAAATATTTTACATACTAAACACCAGTATTTGTATGATGAAAATTTCTATCGTGTTTTTTTTTAAATTGAGATTTAATTCACAAACCACAAAATTCACCCCTTTAAAGTGTAGAGTTAAGTGGGTTTTAGCAAATTCACAATTTGGAAATATCACCACTAAATCCAGAACATTTTCCTCACCCCTAAAACAAGCCCTGCATCCACTGGCAGTCACTTGACACTCTCCTCTTCCCCAAATCCCTGGTAACTACTATCCTATTTTTGTCTCTATGGATTTGCCTATTCTGAACATTTCATGCAAGCAGAATCACACAGTATGAGGTCTTCTATGACTGACTCCTTTCACTTGGCATAATGTTTTCGAGCTCCATCCATGTTGCAGCATATACTGTACTCATTCATTTCTTATTCTTATATGGATATATTACATCTTGTTTAGCCACTTATCAGGGTTTTTTAAAGATTTATTTTTGAGAGAGAAAGAGAGAGCATGAGCTGGGTAGGGGAGGAGTTGCGGGGGGGGGGGGGCTGAGGGAGACAGAGTCTCCACTAACAGGGAACCTAACTGGGGACTCAATCCCAGGACCCTGAGATCATGACCTGAGCTGAAGGCAGATGCTTAACTGACTGAGTTACGCAAGCTGCCCCAACATTAAATTAATGTTCTTTTATGTTCTCTTATTGGTTATTAAATTCCACATACATAATCCATATTAAATTCCTTGTACACAGTATAAGGACACATGCTGTCTTTCCAGAAGAGTAGGCAATTTTTGCTAGCACCATCTATTTTACACTAAGTTGAAATGCTACCCTTTCATAGAGGTCCATGTACATTCAGATCAACTTTAGCACTTACTATTCTTTTCTGTTCTACTTATTGACGTCTGGTTCAAACCACACTGCTTTGATTCAAGTAGTTTTTGTTACTGTTCGTTTTTGGCTTTTGATGTCTGGAAAAGCAAGTATCCTTTATTTTTAGAAAAACTTTTGGTACCACAGTTTTAACACTAGTCTGTAACATATTTTAAAACATGGCTAAGTAAGTCACCTATAGTTAGTTAGCGTTAAGGGAAAAAAACATTCATCTATACTTTTACTTTGGTCATCCAGCGGGAGGCAGGCATTACATAGAAGAATAAAACGCTCCCTGCCCCGGGGCTGTCACAACCCTGATCAGCGCTTCACTGGGGAATGAACCGAGTACGGAAACAACTCACGGAGAAAGGGCGGTTAGGCCTCCCTGAGAGGCTGAGGACGGAAACGAAGGCGACTGGAAAATGATCACCACGATTTCCCAGAAAACAAGACGGCCCATTCAGATCGCAAGGTAGAAGGAGGCAAGCGGGGGAGAGGAAGGTCGCCAGGTTCTGATCTATGGGCCGCCCTTACCGGAAGGGACAACTGTGACAGGACCCAGAACCGGGCACAGACCCTGACACGCCACCCACTCACCGCCTCAGCGGTCCTTCGACAGACCCACGATGCGGCGGCGGAGACAGCAGCAGCCTCTCTCAGATCTTCCGGTCCGAGAGGCAGCCCACTTCCTGTCGAGCCCGGAGAAAGCAGGATGGAGTCGGGGGTGGGACTGACCCGCCCCAACCGCCGCGCCTAGCGGCCTCCCAGTGGCTGTTCGGAGCCGAACTACATTTCCCAGCAGGCGACGGAGGGACACCACCAGTACCTGGAGAGGAGCCAGCCCGTCATGGAGGATTGGAGCCTACCTTCTGCTTTCTGTCTTCCAGATAGAGCCACGGAAACAGCGGCTGCCGCCAGCCCGTCCTCCCTCTGGCGCTGAGAGCTCTGCTTGTCGTCCTCGAGAGTCGCCTTCTCAAGCACAGCCCACCCGCTCCGAGCGGGGAGACCAGGCTTCCGCACTGGAAACGAGGCACCGGTTGTGACGTCACGGCTGCGGGGGCGTCCGGCCTCCCAGAAGGCTCCGTGTCCAGGTCGTCCTCCCCAACTGACGGCGCCTCAAGCCAATAGTCGCCGGCGGCCTGTGAGGACACTCCGAAGGGCGAGGGGAGGGCTCGGCGTCTCGCGCCTCGTTTCCCGGTCTCTCTGCGCCGGGGTCTCTGAGCCGTCCCCTGCGAGCACCCGGGGGAGGCAGAGCCCTGAGAGGTGAGGGGCTCCGCGAGGGCGGGAAGCAGGCTGAGATGGCCTCTGGGGAGCAGAGCTTGGTCTGTTGCTAGGGGAGCCGGGCCAGCTAGGGAGCCGGAAACTCACTCCGGGCAATGCTGCCGTCTGGGCTTTGTGATAAAGGTACCCCTTGGCCGGTGGGAGAGGCTCCGGAATGGGCCTGGCCAGCTGGTCCCCCTGGGATGTCCCTCGCCGCTCTCAGCAGGGCTTCCACGAAAGGAGTCAGCAGGCCGTGTATGGGCTTCTCGTGCGGTCTTGTTTGCTCCATGAGCGATGCACTGCCCCCCGCCCCGCAAGGGCACCCGAGGGACCTGCGATCCAAGGTGCGCAGTTCGGCTTCATTTATGGCCAAGCCAACTTCTAAGCTGATGCCCTCCGTACTGGACCCCAGGTTTCCTGTCTTCTAGCCCACTGCCCTTCCTACCAGCAGGAGTTAAACCGCTCTTCCCAGTGGAATTTGCACTTCATGTATGTTCTCAGAAAGGTGACCCCTGGGGTTTGGGCATCCTCCAGCTTTCGTTCTCAGAGCTTCCTCTCAGGCCTTGCTAGGAGTGTCCAGTTCAGGGACCTTCCGTTTGCGTTCGCAGTTCCTCACCCCAACTTGTCTTTCCTTCTGCTTTAAATCTCATGTGGCCCCACTGTCCAGGCCGTATATTGGACCTGGTCTTTGTGGGTAAACCATGGTTTCTCTCGTCTGCAGCTCGGCTCCCTGACAGATTTTCTTCAGTAAGAGGTGACTCCTGAAGCTCTGCGAAACGAGTGTGGTGTGTGATTGCAAGGCGTGATGGCTGCAAAAGTGGTTCCAATGCCCCTAAAGCCTAAGCGGTCTTTTATACTGAGAGTTCCTCCGGACTCCAAGCTGGGCCAAGACCTACTTCGGGATGCTACTAGTGGGCCCAAGACCATCCACCAGCTGGTTCTGGAGCACTTCCTCACCTTCTTGCCCAAGCCAAGCCTGGTCCAGCCCAATCAGAAAGTCAAGGAGACCTTGGTTATTATGAAGGATGTGAGCTCAAACTTTCAGAACAGACGTAAGAAGCACACGCTGTTTCACTAGAAGAGAAGGGACTGGTAGTAGGGGCAGACATAGGTTTTTATGTTAGTGATGAATTCAAGTTAGGATAGTGGGTATTGAAAAAAGTGGATTCTAACGTCAGCATGTTGGGGAGAGGGAGTGTTTGTGCTCAAGCAGGAACTGGAGTGGCTTGCTGGGTGTGTGTAAACCCATAGAACAAACATAGTGTCATTTTTTTACCCAAACGTTGGGTGGGTGTTTATCATTTTAGGATAAAGAAATGTGGATGAATTGTTGAACTGACTGCAGTTTATGTGGAATTTTGGAAATTTTGTGCTTGTGGGCATCTTCGGACATTACCCTCCTCTAGCCTTCCCTTTAGTAGTAATGGGAATTTTTAAAGTTCTTAAGAGAATCATTCTTTCCATAATGAGGAGACCCTATATACGTTCAAGACCCTGTGGTTTATGGCTTGAACTCTTCCTGGGCTCACAGAAGCAAAAAAAAGATCCATGAATTGCCTTCGGAAGGAGTGAGGACAGTGTGGCTTTAAGGTGTAGTTAGGGGTTCCCATATTAGAGCCACTGATTTTTCCATTAACTACAGCTTCCTCTTTACCCAGTGCAACATCATCCCATGGTGAAGCTTCTGCCCAGAGAAGGAATCCAGCAGAAACAGGACACAGTGTCTCTGTATTTGAAAACTGAGCCTGAGGTGGGTTTGGTTTTCCCGTTCACTGTTTTGAGTACCTCACCTTCTCTGCTCTTTCAGCAATCCCTGCTCAGCCAACCCATGTATAAAAATACATTCTTGGGGGGCGCCTGGGTGGCTCAGTGGGTTAAGCCGCTGCCTTTGGCTCAGGTCATGATCTTAGGGTCCTGGGATCGAGTCCCACATCGGGCTCTCTGCTCAGCAAGGAGCCTGCTTCCCTTCCTCTCTCTCTGCCTGCCTCTCTGCCTACTTGTGATCTCTCTCTGTCAAATAAATAAATAAAATCTTTAAAAAAAAATACATTCTTGGGAGTCTGTAAGGAGAGTGGGCTCATTTTTCACTGCCTCCTTGGATATTTCTCTTCTGCTTGTCCTTTGGCTCCTGTCTCAGCCTGGCTCTCTGGTCCGTGCTGCAGCTGTGTGGAATTTATAGACCCCTTTTACCTTCCCTTCCCTGATCACTGGGCTTCAGTCTTTTTTGCCAGCAGAGCTGTAAAAGAACCAAAGAACCTTTGTTACTAAGGAAGGGGGCCTTTTGCTGTTTCAGGAACTGGTGGTCCTTGAGGACTTGAATGTATTTCACTCCCAAGAAGAATGTGTGAGCCTGGATGCTGCTCAACAGCCCACCTCAGAGAAGGAAGACAATGTCGGGGAGATGATGTTACTGGGTGAGAGATCTTGTGTGTTCATACTGAATGCTGTGGAAAAAGCATGTTCTGTTTTGTCAGATTTTTTAAAGACCTGACTGACACTAGCTAAGTACACGGTCACACACGTTTCATTTTTGTTCTATCCCATGTGGCAGACCCTGCCCCAGCTGTGGTGGCCATTTTTCTTGTATCTTTAGGGCAGCAGGGGTGGAGGAGACTTGTTTTTGTAAGCAAGAGCTGCAGCTGATGTCCTGACATCACACATTCAAACAGATAGAAAATGCAGGCTGATTGTTTCTGAGTCCATTTTCTGCATTTAATGCTAGTCCCTCAACAGGTGTATTTTCAATTAGTGTTTTCATTGGACCCATGATTCTTTTAAGTCTTTTTTTTCCCCTTGATGTCTAGTAGTTATGAAGTCTACTAGTGTGAATGCAAATACATCCCATGTTGATGGTAATACTATATAGCACTTACCAAGCACCCATGTGCCACTATGTACGAGGTACTAGTCTAAGTGCTTTGCATGCCTTTATTATCACATACATCGCTCACAAAAGTACTGTAAAATATACGAATTATTACTGTTTTACAGATGACAGAACTAAAGCAGAAACATATTAAGAAATTGCTAAAGGTTGGGCAACCCTCTTGGGTCCCTCCCTCTTCAGGAGCTTCATACTAGTGCTCAATAAACTTTGCTTTCCTTCCCAACAAAACAAAACAAAAAAAAGAAAAATTGCTAAAGGTCACACGGCAGTAGGTAGCAGAGTAGGGATTTGGACTCAGGAATTCTAATATTAGAGCTTGCAATCTTAGAATTACACTGCCTTCCTGCTGCATTTCTCAAAATTTTTTCAGTGAGTTGTCTATATGGTTGGTGAATGGGGCGTTCTTTCATTTGTCTTTATTTGCCAGTAATGGTTAAAAACTATTCTTATATGAGAATACTACATATGAACTCATCTGGCAGCAGCTTCTCTGTAAGCTGCTAAGAGATGATTCAGCATTTTTCTACAAATACACTGCTAACCTAGAGTCAGGGGCCCTCAGAAATCATTTTGCCAAGTGCCTTATTACTTTTTACTTTGCCTTCAGGGCTGTTTGCTTTTGAGGCTTAAGTGGAGCAGAAAGTGGGGTTTGTGAGTTGCCTAGGGTAACAAAATCAAATCCATGACTGTTGAATTCCGTAGTTGTCTTACATTGTGTGGTCAGGGTAGTGTGGTACATGGAGAGCCTGGTTAATTTCCCACAAGTTATTCTATGTAATATTTTTTAAGATTTTATGTATTTTGTGTGTGTGTGTATGTGTGTACACACTTAGTGATTGATTGAGTAATCGATTGTAAACTCTACACCCAAAGTGGGGCTCCAGCTTACGACCTGAGAACAGGTATGTTCTACTAACTGAGCTAGCCAAGCAACCCTAATATTTTCTTATTTTAGAGAGAAGCATAAACAGATCACATTTATTACACTGGGTTTTTCTCAGTCTTTGGTAAAATTAGCATTTATTTTAAATGACTGGTTGATGGGTATGTTGCTAATTCCAGGAACACTTTGGTCATGGACCCTGAGGCTCTCAGGCCCAATCATCAACCATACCCGAAAGCTGATGATTTAAACCAACATTTAATATATGCTACTTGCTGTGTACTTAGGCAGAGTTGGATTCTGGAGTTGATTATCAGTGGGTTGAAATGATACATAGTGCTCCCTTCCTGCCCACTAAAGCTTCCAGTTTGTTTTTAAAAGATAAGTCAGTCACATAAAAAGATAACCATTATGAAACCATTATAGCCATAAAGAGCTATGACAAGGTCAAGATAGGATTTGGACCCAGGAACAGAGTTTGCAAGAAGATAGAATTGATTTTAGATGAGACTGAATCCATGACAGGAAATAAAATGAGATTATTCTCCAGGTACTTGGATTTTAGGAATTGGAGGTCACATATAAAGATGTAGAGATTTGGGAGTCATCAGTATATAGCTGACATTTGAAATAGTAACATTAAGTAGTTTGAAAAGGGAAAAGTGTGAGGGAATGAACCTTGGAGGTATAGGAATCACAGAAGAATCCTTGGCGGAGGAAAGAAAGTGTGTCAGTTGAAGTGAATCACATAAAACAACTGAAAATGTAGAACACTTAAATTTTCGAAAAGATAGTTCTTTGGTCATATCTGCCCTCTTCTGTGGTAAGAGAGTATAAGCCTTTTCAAGATTAGTGCACATTGACTACCTACTGCACAACAAAGACAGACTCAGTAGATTCCAGAAAGTGGAAATAACACAACAGGATCTATCACAGTGCAGTACAAGGAGAAAGTAATAATGAAACTGGAAAAAAAAAGTTCCCTTCACTGAGAAATGATTATTAAGAACCTTGGGCCACAGGAGAAATACAAATTAAAATTACACAATTTTTCTAGGGGTGCCTGGGTGGCTCAGTCAGTTAAGAGTCTGCCTTCAGCTAAGGTCCTGGTCCCAGGGTCCTGGGCTGGAGCCCCGCATTGGGCTCCCAGCTCAGTGGAGAGCATGCTTCACCCTCTCTCTCTCCCCCTGGTTGTGCTTGCTTGCTGTCTCTCTCTCCCTCTCTCTCTCTCTGTCAAATAAATAAATAAAATCTTTAAAGAAAAATAAATTTTAAAAAATTACATAATTCTCCTAGAATATAGCTTGTTTCAGAATCTATAGTACAACACAGAAGTAGATTTGAACCAATGGGAAGGAATATCATGTTGACTAGGAAAATTTAACATTAAAACATCAGTTCTCCCCAAGTCGGTTTATGAAGTGAATGTAATCCCTTTAAAAATACCAGTAGGATTTTTTTCCCCTGGAATTAGATAATCTGATCTCTAATTCAATTGGAAAAATAAACACGAATAACCAGGAAAATTGAAAAGAAAAGCAATGGAAAGGAAGGGGCTCTTAAAGGTGTTGGTACAACTCAGCCTTTTGGCGAATCATACCCTACTTTGCACACCAAGAAAAAGCCCAAGCAGATATGCTTAGGAATACAAATGAACCATAAACACATGAAAAGATGTCCAGCCCTACTCTTAATTAGAAATGCAGATTAAACTTCTACCAGGTTACCACCTTTTTTCATCTATCAGATTTCTAGAAATCAGAAACTTAACACATTGGTAGTGAGGTTGTTGGGGAAAAGGTGTAATCCTGGTGGACATGTAGAATGGGACACTCCCTATATATGGGAATCTGATTACCAGTATTAAAGCATCCAGCAGTTCCACTTCTGTGAATCTAACCTACAGATAACAGCGTACTTTCAAAATAATATGCAAATGAGGTTATTCATTGTAGTACTGTTTGTGAAAACAAGATTGAAAATAATCCAAGTGTCTCTGCAGGGGGCTAGTTGAATATGATGTGTCCACACAGCAAATGCACTGGAATGTAATGAAACCATTATAGCCATAATGGTTTTCGCCATGCACTGGAATGTAATGATCAAAATAAAGCAAGTATCAGACATATACATAGTTTACTATCCTTTATATAAAAAAGGGGAGAAAGGAAAACCTATCATCTATGGAAGAATAAAAAGAAACTAATAAAAACTGCTACCTGTCTGGGCAATGAGTAGAATGGATGGGGACAGGGACTAGAGTAAGACTTCTTAGCATATATCTTTTCATATTTAGATTTTGTAACCATATGAACTATATATTAGCTACTAAAAATTTTTTTTTAATCTTAAAAATTAGTCCACTGGGGCTCCTGGGTGGCTCAGTTAGTTGAGCATCCAGTTCTTGATTTCAGCTCAGGTCATGACCTCAGTGTTGTGTGAGATCAAGCCCCACTTTGGGTTCCATGCTAGTTAGGAGGTTGCTGATTCTCCCTCTCTCTGCTCCTTTCCCTCCCAACCCCCCCATCCCTGCTCATGCTCTCTCACACGTGCACGCTCTCTCTCGAATAAATGAATAAAATCTTGAAAAAAAGAGAAAGAACAAAATAGGGAAACCTGCTATCACTATTTTTTTTTTAAAGATTTTATTTATTTATTTGACAGAGAGAGATCACGAGTAGGCAGAGAGGCAGGCAGAGAGAGAGAGAGGAGGAAGCAGGCTCCTGCTGAGCAGAGAGCCTGATGCGGGACTCGATCCCAGGACCCCGAGATCATGACCCGAGCCGAAGGCAGCGGCTTAACCCACTGAGCCACCCAGGCGCCCCTGCTATCACTATTAATATCAACTGGATAAAGCAAAAAGATAAGAGGTTAAGAAGAGTAAATATTGGGGTGCCTGAGGGACATATTTGGGTCGAGCGTCTGCCTTTGGCTCAGTCATAGTCCCAGGGTCCGGGGAGGGAGCCCCACATCAGGCTTCCTGCTTGGCGGGGAGCCTGCTTCTCCCTCTCCTCCCTGCTTGTGCTCTCTTGTTATCTCTGTCACTGTCTCTGTCTCTCTTTCTCAATTAAATAAGTAATACCTTTTTTTTTAAGATTTTATTTATTTGACAGAGAGAGAGAAATCACAAGTAGGCAGAGAGGCAGGCAGAGAGAGAGAGGTGGGGGAGGAAGCAGGCTCCCCGTGGAGCGGAGAGCTGGATGTGGGGCTCGATCCCAGGACCCTGGGATCATGACCTGAGCCGAAGGCAGAGGCTTTAACCCACTGAGCCACCCAGGCGCCCCAATAAGTAATACCTTTTAAAAAAAAAGAATAAGAATAAATATTGGGAAAGGAGGGACCCAAAATAAGGTTTATACTTAGAAAATCTAAAAGAATCAACAAAAACTTCTTCAATAGTTTTAAAGTAGGTAGATAGGAATATATAACAATAGCATTCTTAACACAAAATGATGGAAGCTGCCATTCAGAATGGCTATAAAATAGTAAACCACAAGGGCACCTGGGTGGCTTAGTCGTTAGGCATCTGCCTTCAGCTCAGGTCATGATCCCAGGGTCCTGGTCAGTAAAAGTAAAGTAAAAAAAGTAAAAAAGTAAAAAAAAAAAAAAAAGTAAAGTAAAAAAAAGTAAACCACAGATGTTTTACTGGTAAATAAAGATTTTTAAAAATTGGAGAAATGCAAGTCTAAATGCAAAAACTACAATCATGTAAAGATATCAGTGCCCCAAATTTATTTATACTAAAAACATTAAGAGTCAAACTTTTAAAAAGGATATTCTTGCTGATTTTTACCAGTATTACACATTACAAACCATAATTTACAGTGTGATATTAAGCTCCAAATGTATTAAGAGTTAAGTATAAATATAAGTCATAAAGGAATACCTAGAAAATAGAAAATTTATCAGATTTTGATACTTTTTTATGGTTCTAAGTTGTGGATTTACAGAGGAAGACTTCAGTTAAATATTTGTATCAGTAATGATTGACACAGATTAAGATTTGTAATATGTAAAATTTATTTAAATTTCTAAAAGTCTCAGCCCAATCAATTAGTAGATTTTAATACTAAAGTACAAAAAAAGCTACAATGAGAATCCATTTTACACCCATTACATGATTTTAAGTTCAATCTAATGCTGGCAAAATTAGGTAAAATTGATACCCACATGTTGATGGTAGTATTAAAATTGGTAAGCTGCTTTTGAAAGAAGTGTGGGAATCTCTGTCAAGAGCTGTGATAAGTATTGCCATTTACTTACCCCAGCATTTCTTTCTTTCTTTTTTTTTTAAGATGTATTTATCTATTTATTTGATAGATGGAGATCACAAGTGGGCAGAGAGGCAGGCAGAGAAAAGTGGGGGGAGGCAGGCTCCCTGCTGAGCGGAGAGCCTGATGTGGGGCTCGATCTCAGGACCCCAGGACCACGACCTGAGCTGAAAGCAGAGGCCCTAACCCACTGAGCCACCCAGGCAGCCATGATTCAGCATTACCTAAGGAAGTGAATGAAAAAGAAAACGCCTTTTAGTGTGAAACTGTCAAGTCCAGCAAAGATACGTATTCCATGCTGTGGTCAGCCACATATCAAAGTGGTTGATTTAACCCTTTATTTTCAGCAAGTTGCCCAGAGTTTTGGGGGTCCCTTTTCACCCTACCTTTTCATGGCATACTTTTTTTTTTTTTTAACTTTGTTATCTAGTCTTTATAATCTGTTATTTTACACAGACTTCTTTTGGAGGTATAAATACAGAAAGTGTACAAATCATAAGTGTTCACCTTTGATTTTCACAAAATGTATACATTTGTCTAATCACCATTCAAAATTACTATTCCTAGCATCCCAGAAGTCCCTCTTGTGCCCATTGCCTAATTACTATCCCCCTGCTCCCCTAAGAGACCACATTGATTCCCATCATACTTTAGTTTTATTATTTCTGGTCATCACTGTAATGCCCAAATAATCACCAGCTGAGTGAATGTGATATGCCTTAATTATTTCTGGTCATTTGAATTGTTTCCAGTTTTTCACTATATAGGATATTACATACAGTATTATCGAATCCTGTAATATGATAGTATTAAATGTAGTGAAATAACTCACCTCACTGTTCAGTTACTAGCCTCCAAAAGAGTATGAGTGGTATCCTTTAATATTTATGTCCTTCATCCCTTGGTCCTTAGCTCACTGCTCTACATAGAATATAATAAGATCAATATGCACTTGTTGAGTAATTACTGCCTATTCAGAAAGCAAACATGAAATCTTTCAGTGTAGTCCCACTCATTTCATTTAAAAAAAAAGCGGGGGGGGCTGTGTGCTCACATTGCATAGTAAGATTTATCAGTTATATATATCACCCACAATAAGAGCGGAAAAGGAGTGTTAATAATGATTATTTGCTAGTCTTCAGATTTCTGACACTCAAGATTTTTTTTTTAAAGATCTTATTTATTTGTCAGAGAGAGAGAGAGCACAAGCAGGCTGAGTGGCAGGCAGGCAGAGGTGGAGAGAGAAGCAGGCTCCCCGCCAAGCAAGGAGCCTGATGTGAGACTTGGTCCCAGGACCCTGGGATCACGACCCGAGCCAAAGGCAGCGGCGTAACCAACTGAGCCACCCAGGCATCCCTCAAGATTATTTTTTGATGAGAAATCTAACTTGTTTTTGCCTGCCTGGTGTCATATCCCTCAAAAGTTACTAAATTCTCATTGTTTCCACAGCCAATGATGTTAATCTTGAGAGTGAAGATCTTCAGAAAGAAACCATAGAGAATGAAGATCATAGAGAAGAGATTGCAGATTGTGATGAAGTAGATCGTTCTATGGTCTCTGAGGAATCTCCATATTGCCATAAAGACAGACTAAATACATCTATTCCCAAGCAAAGGAAAATGAGAAATCTTCTAGTTACCATTGAAAATGATACTCCACTAGAGGAACTCTCAAAATATGTGGATATCAATGTGATTGCACTTACCCGAAATCGGAGAACAAGAAGATGGTACACTTGTCCACTGTGTGGGAAACAGTTTAATGAAAGTTCTTACCTTATTTCCCACCAGAGGACTCACACTGGAGAAAAACCCTATGACTGTAGTCACTGTGGGAAAAGCTTCAATCATAAAACAAACCTTAATAAACATGAGCGAATCCATACAGGAGAGAAACCTTATTCATGTTCTCAGTGTGGGAAAAACTTTCGTCAAAACTCTCATCGGAGTCGCCATGAAGGAATCCATATAAGGGAGAAGATATTTAAGTGTCCAGAATGTGGGAAAACCTTCCCAGAGAACAAAGAATTTGTGCTTCATCTGCAGAGTCATGAGGCTGAAAGGCCATATAGTTGCAGAAAATGTGGGAGAAGATTTGGTCGGCTGTCCAACTGCACCCGGCATGAAAAAACCCACTCAGCATGTAAGACCCGAAAGCAGAAATGGGATCAAGAAAGGTCTGATGATCCTGCCTCAACCTGAAATGTTTCATAAGGAACTCTGAATTCCCTGGCTGTCAGAAAAGATGCAGAAATGGGAAAACCTCATTAAAGCCAAAATTGGATAAATACCCATCTTGGCTAAAACCTCCAATTTTTAGAAAATTCACAGGGAAGAAAACATCCTCAAGGGCTATACCTCAGTTAGCATCCACACTTTCCGGATAAAGGAGCTTTCTTCTGTGAACTTATACAACATTGTATAGGCCACAGTTCCCTTTCCCACAATGGCCTCGAATATGAGTCTGAAGGCCACTCACCAGCAAGGTGAGCAGTGACACAATGCGTATGGAAGTATATCATTCCCCTCCCCCTGTGTAGGAATTCATGCTGCAGGAAAAAAAAATAATGCAAAGGTCCTTATCTGGAACTGTGTTCCCCTGAAAGAACCAAACTACTGATTTGTTAAGCCAATAGCTTCTACTAGCAATTCACATAACCTCAGAATACCCTGTTAAAGCTTGAGTGTTGAAAGGGATTGTTTACTTTTGAATATAGGAAAATACAGCAATTGAATGTCAAAGACTTACTCTATCATTTTTACATGATCTAAACAATTGATCTCAGTAACATTTGCATTTTGTAGTGAAAAGTGACTTTCACAGGAATACTTTTCACAACATACTTTTAAAGTGTCTACTGTTCTTACTATGTTCCGTCCGGCTCTTGCTCAGACAGCTCTCTCTTGCCTTTCCATTGCCAAGAGAAGTTCGGATCTGGTCCCTCTGATGAGCCAAGAAGAAAACCTGCCTACAAAGGAAATCCAAGAGCCTGAAGAGGAAGAAGAAGACATTGGCTTAGACCCATGACTGGTCAATAACCTTACCGTGTGCTTAATTCCCCTTCAGGCAGTCATCAGACCCTTGGCAATGGGTGGTCACTACCTCATAAGAGTGTTTTATTTTTAGCAGGGGTCTCCAGTGGCTAGCTCACACTGCCCCTCAAGGAGACAAGACTCTAGTGTCTCCACTGTAGTGGATACTTTTTCTCTTTGACCTGATACCCACTTTCCTGACTTGTCTGCCCAGAGGCAAGGCCAGCGGTGCCTTCAAGGGACCGATCCTGTGGTGTGTTACTTTAACAATTCTTGATCAGTTTTTGCTTTTCTTTTAGGTTTCCTAAAGTTTTACATTGGTATTTTGATGGAAATAGGTTAATCCTATAAACTGGGGAAACTTGTTAGCTTTATAAATTTTGTTTCCCATCCAGAAACATACCTTTCCATTTACTCAAGTATTATATTCCTGAGTACATTTTTCCAATTTTCTTCATGTAAGTTCTATACAATTTTGTTACTGTAAATAGTTTTTTCATTGTATTTTTCTAGTTGATTATTGTTCTTACATAGGAGTTATTTTTAATTATATATTTGTGAAACTAGCCACCTCATTGATGAATGTTGTTAATTTTCAGTAATTTCTCAGTTTCTCAATTTGTGGTTCAAAATTATACCACCCACAAGTAATAGTTTTGTTCTTTTTTGTTATTTTTTAAACATGTAGGTCTAAGCTTTGTTTTGGTTCAAAGCATACTAAAAGAGGACCTTTGATGGTACAGTTCAGTCCTGAGTCCTAATTCAAACACTTAAAGGCTACACATAAAACTGTGCTTTATTAATGTTGTATTTCGAGCCTACAAAACCCTTTAAAACCAGGGACAAAACTGGCTGCCAGCCGTGTTGTTCTGTCTTGGGAAGACTGGCTGGGGTTTGGTTGGTTATCACACCTGGAAAACAAAGGCTAATTGGCTGCCAGGCAGAGACTGGAGAGGGTGGGGTCCGTGCAGAAGAGTCTTCTGTCCCCTGTGAAATGGTCTGACTACACAGTCCTCGAGGCCTGTGGGTGTGTGATACTCTGACGACACAAACTCCTTCCCCACTCCAGGAAGTGCCCTCAGTGCCCTGGGCTGTGGTGCAGATGAGGACCCGTGCAGTCAAAGGCACTGGCAAATATTGTCCCCAGGGTGGGGCCTGGGCCACCTGACTTCCCTGCACCTACCCCTTGGATCTCAGAGGGTCTGGAACAGAATGTTCCTCACTTCTGCCCTTGAGCTCAGAGCATGATGCCCAGGGTCAGCGTCCCCAAACAGGAGTGCACTGGGAAGGTGTTAGATGAATAAGTGCTCAATACGGAGCTGACAACCAGTTAACGAAAAACAGTAAGCACACAACAATGAATGCTTTTCCAATAGAGCATTGAGTCTCACTTAGAACATCTGAAGGCCCCAATAACCAAGTCCAGTAGCAACTACAAACAGAAGACAGCATCCCACAAAGATGCAGCACAAGGCCCCAGGCTATAAAAGGAAGCAACATACCAGTGGAGTTTCTTAGGGTAGGAGGCGCGGGAGGGGAGATAGGAATTCATTAAAATCAAATCTACCTATACAGCTCCACATTCACAAGTGCTAGGAAGGGAAGGATTCTAGGAGAGAGTTACAGGTGGATTTTCCAGAGAGGACTCTGGGCAAGTGGTCTTTAAACAGACCAGATGGGTGAGATAGAGGAGGAATGGGGGCAGCAAGGGGCTTTTCCAATAAGAAGACATGAACACAACTTAAAGATAAACTGGAATGGCTACAAGAAGTATGAAAGAATCTTCAGGCTTACTAGTAATCTAAGAATTATAAATTTAAAGAACAAAAATGTCATTGTAGGTGTATTAAATGAGCTGTGTGTGTGTGTGTGTGTGTGTGTGTGTAAATGTTCGGCTTGGCCAAAGGGGAATAATAGCATCCATCTAGTGTGACTATGTTAAAAAAAATTATCACTGTGTGTCCATCAATTTATGTTTTCAATACAAGGAAAAATAGAACATTTTAATACTGAAAAATCCAACCTAAATGGATAACTATGTAGAATATTATATAGCTAATAAAAAACAAGGCTTTTATCTTAATCGGCAGGGTGGGTCTCATCCCCTCTTACCATTCTCTCTCTTTCTAAAAAAGCTTTTATTTATTTAAGAGAACACGGTGGGGCAGGGGGAGAAGCAGACTCTGCTGAGCAGGGAGCCTGATACAGGACGCAATCCCAGGACCCCAGGATCATGAGCAAGTGCTTAACCGACTGAACCAACCAGGCACCCCTCTTGTTTCCATTCTCTCTTGAGCTCACTCCAGTTTCACCTTCAATTCCAACACTTCACTGAACATTTATAGAATATTTCATCCAACACCAGCAGAACACGCATATTTAAGTACCTGTGAAATATCACCAAGATGGAACATTTCCGGGCCATGAAGCACACCTTAGCAAATTTTAAAAAATAGAAATCATACAGAATATGCTCTCAGATCACAGTGAAACTAAACTAGAAATGAACAGATAACTGGAAAACACCAAAATACTTGTGGAGATTTAACAACACACTTTTTTTAAAAGATTTTATTTGACAGAGATCACAAGTAGGCAGATGGGGGGGGACAGTCTCCCTGCTGAGCAGAGAGCCCGATGCAGGGCTCGATCCCAGGACCCTGAGATCATGACCTGAGCCGAAGGCAGATCTTAACCCACTGAGCCACCCAGGCGCCCCACAACACAGTTTTAAGTAACATACAAAGAATAAACCTCAAGAAAATATTTTGGGGGGGCCTGGGTGGCTCAGTGGTTAAGCCGCTGCCTTTGGCTCAGGTCATGATCTTAGGGTCCTGGGATCGAGCCCCGCATCGGGCTCTCTGCTCAGCAGGGAGCCTGCTTCCTCCTCTCTCTCTGCCTGCTTGTGATCTCTTAAAAAAAAAAAAAATTCTATAAAATAAAAATTATAAAAAAAAAAAAAATATTTTGACCAAAGGGAAATACAGCTTACCAAAACTTGTGGCATGCAGTGAAAGCAATTCTTAGAGGGAAATTTATAACACTGGATGCATATATTAGAAAAGAAAGATCTAAAATCAACAGTGTAATTTTCTACCTTGAGATCTGTAAAAGAACAGGGAATTGAGGGCACCTGGATGGCTTGGTTGGTTGGGCATCTGCCTTCTGCTCAGGTGGTGGTCCCAGTTCCTGGGATAGAACCCCGCATTGGGTTCCCTGTTCACTGGGGAGCCTGCTGCTTGTGCTCTCTTGCTCTCTCTCTCTCTCAAATGGATAAATGAAATCTTAAAAAGAGAACAGGAAATGAAATATACAAAGTGAACATAAGAAAATCCATAAAACGCGACAGGAATAAATGAAATTAAGAACAAGAATTCAATAGAGAAAACCAACAAAATCAAAAGCTGGTTCTTTGAAAAGTTCAATACAGTTGATGAACCCTCAGTGAAGCTAACTAACAAAAGAGAAACGGCACAAATACTACCGACAGAAATGAAAACGGGGTCATCACTATGAATGCTTCTGACATGAAAAGGACACTAAAGGAATAGTACTGTGAAAATTAATGAAAGAAACCTCATTTTATTTTTTGTTAAGTAGGCTCCACACTCCACATGGAGGCCAACATGGGGCTTGAACTCAGTACTCTGACATCAAGACCTGAGCTGACGTCCAGAGTCCAACACTCAAATGACTTTGCCACCCAGGCACCCCATGAAACTTCACTTTAAATGGAGTAGGGAGGCCAGAAGGAGGAGCTCTCACACCCCAGTATTCATTAATTAGAGACCCAACAGGAGAAGAAGACTTGTGAGTAGATACTATTGACTGCCTCAGCAGGAGGAAGAAAGGTTTTCTTGCTCAGCAAAAACCCAGACAATGACAGACAGTCACAATTTAGCCAATGAGAAGGCACTACCCTTACTGGGAGTAAACTCCCAGTTTACTCCAATGGACTTTTTGCTTACAACAGCCCCTCTCAACTCCCCCGCCTTTCTCTATAAAAGAGCAGTCCTCTGCTTTGTCTTCCCGGATTGCCTCTGGTTTTGCCATTGCTTGCCTGTCCCGAATTGCAATTCTCTCCTATTCCCAAATAAACCCACTTGGCTAGAAAAATGACTTGACAGTTTTACTTTTAAGGTTAACATTATCAACAATTCTATACCCATAAATTTTGTATCGATAAAAGGATAAAACAGGAATAAATATAATTATAAACATATATGCTCCTATCAAGAGAGCGCCAAAATACATGACACAAAAGCTGGTGGTTTCTTTCAAAATTTCAAGGAATGGGTACTTTCTACCATATTATGAAGAATTCTTGGATATACAGATGAAAAATTGAAATGTTACCATTTCGTCCATTAGGCAAGCATATCAATACACAAACATGACAAATATAAAAATCACACGTTAAACTCAGAAACATCCTCTGATTCTGAATTCTCTCAGTTTTCTACAAGATGTCATTTTACCTATCTCTCTGAAATTAAGGGAAACTGCACTATTTTGCTCTATATTCCTTAAAACCCAGAGCATCCTGTCCAGTGATATTTTAACCAGTTTCAAATATTGGTCAGATTTTTATGTTCTGCAATCATTTTCCAAATAAATTTGTTATACTGTTTTTTTTAAATATTTTATTTGACAGAGAGATCACAAGCAGGCACAGAGGCAGGCAGAGAGAGAGGGGGGAAGCAGGCTCCCTGCTGAGCAGAGAGCCCGATGCGGAGCTCCATCCCAGGACCCTGAGACCATGATCTGAGCCGAAGGCAGAGACTTAACCCACTGAGCCACCCAGGCACCCCTGTTATACTGTTAAATAGTATATTTCTCTTATGTTTGATTTTGGAAACAGAATTATTAGAACAACTTGATGGAAATATATAAGTACAGTAAAAAAAAAATTGTGGAGACTCTATAGCAATTTAGAAAAGGTTTATTATAAAATTATAGTGAAAATCAGGATATAAATTAGTAACTATGTAAAATATCTCTGCACTGAGATAAATTGAAGGCAGGGTGGGAAAAAAGATGCAGCTGATTGACATGGCTGAGATTGTGGAAGATATTTTTTGTTTAACTTACCCATATTCCTGTTGTAATGGCGTGTGACTCAGTAAGCTCAGATAGGAAGATAAAAAATAATTAGCTTGAATGCATGGCAAACTTGGGTCTTCCTGGAGCCCTAAATGAACCCTTCCACTTCCAGCCCCAACACCAACTTGCTAGAGGCAGCAAGATGTGTTCTTATTTCTGTGTCTCTGTTGTGAGAAAGAGAAATCAGCCCTGAAAGCCCTGACATTCCTGGCACTCACAGCTCGGTGTCGGTGCTCTCCTGATGAACACAGAGCATGTCAGTACCACATGAGGCTACTCTATGACTGTTATGGCAGAAGACAAAAAGGGACTATTCTGCAATCGTGTCTGAACACAAAAACATGAACACAGTCCAAGCCATAAAAATGACCAAAGTCACTGCTTCTTCTTTGCCAATCACAGCTTTGGCCTTAGTCTAGTCTTCCCTCCCCTAGATAAAGATTTTTAAATTTTAATTTATTTTTTAGAGAGAGACTGAGAGTGTGGGCCGGGGGGAGGGGCCAGGGCGGAGGAAGGTATAGAGGGAGAGAGACTTCCAAGCAGATTCTTCATGGAGCACAGAGGCCAATGCGAGGCTCCATCTCATAGCCTCGAGATCATGACCTGAGTGGAAATCAAGAGTCAGACGCTTAAACAACTAAGCCACCCAGGCCCCACTCCTAGACAAAATATTTTTAGATACTCAACTGGCATCATCGCTACTATGTGACACCTGTAATCCAGAGCACAGATGCAATTCCTTAAGTCCTCACTAAACTCACCTCACACAAACTCAAGTCTTTTTAGTACGTCCTGTCTACTAATGTATTCTCCCTTGTGAGCCTAATAAACCATAATTACTCAACAAGACATATATGCTCCTAGTGGGTTTTGGCTGGAGGGCACTGACAGCTCTAACAGGTTATTTGGTAAAAGGATCTCTCTGTTCATCTTTAATCCGAAGCTGTGATATTAAGTTTGATCACTCCCAAGACAGAAATTAGAATGATTTTCTTAAAAATGACAACAACTAAGTTTTGCACAGTAGAAAAAGCAAATATGATCTTCTTAGAAATTAGTTCCTTCCAAGATTTTCTTAGCCCATTGCATTACGAAGTAGAAAAAATGTCATAGTAACCACCTTTCCAAGAGCCCCTTTTATGTCCCTGTTCCTCAGGCTGTAGATGAAGGGGTTCAGCATGGGGGTCACCACTGTGAACATCACAGCAGCTGCTGTATCTGTGTCAGCTAAGTGGGAGGACAAAGGGTTGAAATACACAGCAATGATGGTGCCATAGAAGAGAGAAACCACAGCCAGGTGGGAGCCACAGGTGAAGAAGGCTTTCCATCTCCCCTTCGTGGATGGGACTCTCAGGACAGCACAGGTAATACGGACATAAGAAGCCAGGATGCAAATAAATGGAGTGATCATGATCAGAGAACCCTCGGTCAGAATCATCATCTCATTGAGGTATGTGTCAGAGCAGGAGAGTTTCAGGAGGGGCGTCACATCACAGAAATAGTGGGGGATGGCATTGTCAGCACAGAACGAAAGTCGAGCCATCAGCAGGGTATGCAGCAGAATATTCAGGTTGGCGATGACCCATGACCCCGCGACCAGCAGGCCACAGAGCTGGGGGGTCATCTTTGTTGAGTAGTGTAAGGGGTGGCATATGGCTACAAAGCGGTCATAGGCCATCGCAGCCAGGAGGAAATTGTCCATGTCCACAAATGTGAATACAAAATACATCTGTGTGAGACACCCAGAAAAGGAGATGGTCTGAGTCCCAAGTATGTGGTTGGCCAGCATCTTGGGGACAGTGGTGGAGGCAAAGCAGATGTCGACGAAGGACAGGTTGCTGAGGAAGAAGTACATGGGGATGTGCAGGCGGGAGTCCAGGCCGATGGCCAGGAGGATGAGCAGGTTTCCCAGGACCGTGGCCAAGTACATGCTCAGGAAGAGCACAAAGAGGAGCTGCTGCTGCTGGGGCTGCCTGGAGAGCCCGAGGAGGAGGAACTCAGAGACGCTCGACTGGTTGGCCCCTCTCATGGGGCTGGACGCAGATGCAGAGAACCAAAGCAGAGCTCAAAAACCTAGAAGCTTTGGCTTTGGATATAACAATTCAAGCTCCACCCTATGGTCATGTTCATTAAACCTGTATCAGAATTGCTCAGTCAGGATCCACCCCTAGTCTCTACGCCCTCAACTTCCAACCCCCAGTCCTAGATGATGCTGGTCCCACCAGACTCATCTTTAAAATTTTATCATATACAAAAACAAACACAGACACAAACAAAGCCCTTCTCTGCCATTATGTATGTCTCTTTTAACATTCGCAGGCTTTCTCCCACTTCTTAGTAGCTCACAGAGACAAGTAAAACAGTGACTACTACGGAGTGTATCTCAAGCTCCAGCTGATGGATTTAGGCCTCTATCACTCCCGGGATCTGGTAGATTTCACAAAGGAGGCTCTTCAAAGAACTTCCCTCATTAGTAATTATACATATAAATAACTTCACTCATTAGTAAAATATATACATATACATATACATATGTATATATACGCATATATATATATAGCCTGTTATTATCTTACCTGGAGGAAGTTGGTACTGTTGATAGCAAGATTTCTTTATCTTTGAGGAACCAACCAATGCTCTTCTTTAGTATAAGATTTGGAAAGCATTGCAAATATGGGTAGATCCTGAATGAGTGAGAAGAATTCATTGCCTGAGCTCTCTGTGCAGAGAAGGATGTTTGGGGAAATTAGAAACAGGTATTTACAGTGGCTTCCATGGCCAGTGGGACCAGATTCCCTGAGAGCCTCATTAGAGACAAGTAGAAAGTTACTGTCCCATCTATTTCCTAGTCCCCGTGGATGCAACAATGACGACAAAGTATAAGGATCTAAGCCCTGGGTCAGAATGTGGGAGACAGAGCAATCTGGGTGGAGATGAGTTCCAGAGAAAAGTCCCTGATCCCTCAAGTTGCATCACCTTGCTGATCTGGGCTTATGCTTATAGATTTTGAAAATTCAATTGTTAAAAGATTTTTCTTATTTTCTTAACTCAGAGACAAGTTGTTGCAGTGTCAGCAATATATCTTTCATATATGGTCACTTACTCTATAGAGTTAGTGATGCATTTGTAGATAGGGATGCTGGATGCGGGGTACATTGTAGACTTGTACTAAATCCTTTAAAACAGTCGGTATAGAAGATAACCTGTTTGTACCTGGGGGGTGGAAGTGGGGAAGAGACCTATCAAGGAGAGCATAAGATGCCATGATTGCAAACCTCCAGGCTCCTAGAGAAGATTCTTTTGTGATATCTTCCGAGTTCACAGCAGATCCCTGTTTTCTGAGAATGGTCCCCTAATCTACAGAGACACAGGGGTGTGGAATCCAGCAGCCCAATTTGTACTCCAACTCCTCCTGCCCAGTGAGGACTCATGATTGGATTAGGGAACCTGGAACTGAGGCTGAGGACCTATGGGTGATTTTCAGTTTTTCCTTTTCTCTTTTCTTTCCTTCCCTCCTTCCTTCTCTCCCTCTCCCTCTTTCGCTCCTGAAGTAGCTGCGGGAGGGAAGACTTGGCCTGAATATGTAAATTCAAAAGCTTGCAACTCTCTTCCTGACTGCCTCACAGATAGAGAAGAGCAAAAAATACAAAAACAGAGAGAGAAGTAAAAATGAGCTGGATGGAGTACTGAAGGCTGTTCAGTTCATGGCTCAAGTACTTTTCTGATGATTGGCTACATCATGGCCTCACTCACAGTTCTTCATTGCAAACAACAAAAATAAAAGTCTTACTAAGTTAAGCAGAAAAGGATTTCTTGAAAATGATGATGGATGACCTTCAAAACCACTGAGCAAGTGTAGAACCACTCTCAGAAGGTCACACACCAACTATAATGGCCCAAATCATGCTATAGAGAGAATAGGTTTGATGAACTTATCAATATTTCTGCTACTGTCAAATGTTATAGTTCTTGTACTGTCATGCCTAAATGTTACAGTTCATGACCATGTAACTATTGCTGGACATGGGATGCCACCAGCAGTACTTGGGTGTCCACCTTAATGCAATGATTATCAGCGCTGGAAAAGGTCCTCCTGGTCTCCCCTTCTGAAGTGGAGTCAGGGTATCTGATGGGGAGACATATACCCACATCTTAGCTGCAAGGGGGGCTCGGAAATAAACTATTCAGGGCTTCCTGTTATGGAGGAAGAAGTTGACTTTTTTCCTCACCAAAATTATGAGGTAGAAAATTACCTAGGCTTCAGAAGGGTTACAGAAGTTGGGAAGCAAAAAAATCATGATAAATGGCTGCTAGAATCCACTCCTCTAGTTGCACACAACATTAACAAATGTCACCCTCTTACCAATTTATGCTTCAGTAGGAGAGACATTATCCGGCCTAACATAACTGTTAGGCTCCCTTGTACCTTCCACTCTATGAAGTTACACAGTTTGCCATCTATGAACCAGGAAATAGGCTTTCACCAGACACCAAATGTGCCAGCATCTTGATCCTGGATTTCCCAGCCTCCAGAACTGTGAGAAAATACATTTCTATTGTTTGTAATCTAGCCAGTCTGTGATATTTTGTTACAGTCACCTGAATGGAGCAAAACACAAAGTCAGCCCAAGTCAATGTGGGAAGGGATTACACAATACCAGGATCACTGGGAGGCAGTTTGGCAACTGGTTATCACATTCCTTTAATTAAGGATTTATTTGAGAGACAGAGCACAGGTGCAGGAGAGCAGGGGGAGGAGCAGTGGGAGAAGAAGGGAGAGAATCCAGGCACTCTCCACTGAGCATGGAGCCCACTCCAGGCTCAATCCCAGGACACTGTGATCAGGACTTGAGCTGAATCAAGAGTCAGATGCTTAACAGACTGAGCCATTCAGGTTCCCCTCACATTCCCTTTATTATAAAGTGAGTTCCTTGCCTTGAAACAGTATTTGTGGGATGCAGAAGGGACAGATCCATTCATCCCTAACACACAGCCTAACAGTCTTTAAATCTCAGGTTGATGAGTGCCTTTTGTGCATATTAGTTTCCTTTTCCTATGTGCTTCCAAACATTCCCAAATACCTATGCTCACAAAGGTTTTCACACCACTTTCATTATATCACCTTGATTACGTGCGTGATACATGGAATGCAATAAAGATCCTAAGTCTGAGGACCAAGGCTCACAGCTTAACCTCTCTTACGTTGGCAGTATAGGCAACTGTCTCCAGCACCACATGCATACATCGGCATTGCCTCCTACACCACAAATCTTGGGAGTCTTAAAGCAGCAATTCTCAAACATTAACGTGCACAGAAATCACCGAGGCATGTTAAAGCAAAGAATCTGAATAAGGAAGTCTGGGATGCAGCCTGAAATGATGCATTTCTAATAATCCCCGAGGCAATGCCTGGTCCTCGGAGAACAGAAGAGCCCTTTCCCTGAGAAGTGTCTGAGCCACCTACACCCACTTTTGCTCTGCTGACTCCTCCACCAACCTCACCTTTTTGAAAGGATATACAAATCGGAAGTCAGACCTTGACTTCAGCCTTTGGAAGTCCCGGCCTGCGGAAGTCGGAGATAGGAATCCTGAACACCTGTGACCCATCCTAACCAGGAAGGGAAGACTAAGGGGCAGAGCACTAAAGGACCAGGGCACGTGCAAAGGAAGGCTCATGGGACCCGCCAGCTGCCCAGGTTTTGTGGGCACGAACCCCAGAGTGCCTCTTTACGCCGTTTCGGGGGAAAAGATTCAGAGTCACTTACGGCAACGCAGAAGCCCCAGTCCATGCTGGAGTTCCCAGGCCGCCTCTCTTCACCAAAAGACTAAACCTCACCTCCTCGCGGAGACCAAGCAGAGAGGAGATTCCGCTCATCCTATCTAATTGGGCAAGAGTACGAGGGGCGGGGGCAACTCAGCCTCTGATTGGCTCCGTTAGAGGGCGTGACAGCGCTTCCGGGAAGTGGCTCAGTCTGATCCGCCTCTCCCGCGCTGCGCCTGCGCGTGGCTAAGGGAGATCAGACAGTTCTGAGCCTGCGACTCCAGACACCCCGGGTAGGGGGTGGAAGTGGGAAACATATAGGGGCTCAAAGTAATCAAAGTAAGTAATATTATAGTATGACTTATAAGTATAAGTAATATATAGTATTACTATAATAATATTATTATAATTAATTATAATTATAAATAATATAAGTTATATTATAATTAATTATAATGTCATTAATCACTACAACGTTATTAATTATAATTATTAATTACTAATAATTCTATGATACTATAGTTTACTTATAAATATTATAGTAAGTAATATTTCAGTGCAGTGTTTTTTAAAAAGCAAAGTTAATGCAAAAAATCTTTTAACAAAATACAAGAATTTTTTTTTAAGGTGAACTTTTTTTTTAAGATTTTATTTATTTATTTGATAGAGAGAGATCACAAGTAGACAGAAAGGCAAGCAGAGAGAGAGGGGGAAGCAGGCTCCCCGCTGAGCAGAGAGCCCGATGCGGGACTCGATCCCAGGACACTGAGCCAAAGGCAGCGGCTTAACCCACCAAGCCACCCAGGAGCCCCAAAATATAAGAATTTTTAAAGACAAGATCAGTAAGCTGAAAGTTTAACATTATTTAAGACCTTCACTTAGTCAAGAGAAATTGTCAAATATGGCAGTTCTCTCAGTGGAAACAGGCAAAGATGATTCTGAAAATATTACTTATGAGTTTACTTTTGCTAAGCTAGTGTCAAAGATAAATACAAACAGACATTGGTTAAAGCAGTGAAAATTGATTTTATTCAGTACCTACCAACGGCATGGGAAGAAGCTGAGCTCCATTCCACTTTTTGCAGAGGTGATTGGGCATTTTAAAGGGAGAATGAGCACGTCGGGAGAGGGAGTGATTGGCGGTTATGGAAGCTAGGCATCTACCCTACCATACAGACAGGGTCCCTATCTTCAGGTGTTTCTGGAACAAATGGTACATTCTTTTGGCAGCCTTGATTTTTCTGAGGCAGGCAGTAAGGGCACCTAGGGTCATCCAAAATCAAGCAAAATGACTGAATAGCAACACTGTATTTTGTAAAATTTTATCTCCAAATAAAATACTAAAGTTGTTTCAATGAACAGTCACTAATGGGGCAAGTGGACTAGACACTAATACTTAACCTTTGATTATGCAACATGATATATCTGTTCTTTTCCTTTGTTGTCATTCTGTTGTTATTATTATTAAAAGACCTCTCACCACTCACTTCGGTGGCTCAGTAGATTAAGCTCAGGTCATGGTCTTGGATCATGGGTCCCAGTCCTGAGTTGAGCTCCCTGCTCAGTGGGGAATCTGCTTCTCCTTCTCCCATGGCCCCTCTCCCTCCCCCTAGTCATGTCCATGTGCACTCTCTCTGTCAAATAAAAAAAGTTTTGGTTTTTTTTTTTTTTTTTAAAAAGCTGAAAGAGGGACGCCTGGGTGGCTCGGTTGGTTAGGCAGCTGCCTTCGGCTCAGGTCATGATCCCAGCGTCCTGGGATCGAGTCCCACATCGGGCTCCTTGCTGGTCAGGGAGCCTGCTTCTCCCTCTGCCTCAGCCTGCCATTCTGTCTGCCTGTGCTCGCTCGCTCTCCCTCTCTCTCTCTCTCTGACAAATAAAAAAAAAATCTTTAAAAAAAAAAAAGCTAAAAGATCTCTCAGATGGGGTTCTCTAGAACATGTGCTTTTTGTTCCCCTATCCAGTATTAATGGTTTGCAAGTGTAATAAGTGTCAAGAGCCAAGTTTTTATGGGTGTCCAAGGTGAATAGTTTATGAGTGTGATCCCTGAGCATCTCACAGTCTTTGGAGTGCCTAAGGGCAAAGAGGAAGCGGGGAGGGAGCAGCAATAAACAGACTACACAGTATCACATATATAATAACTCAAAGAGGAGATTTCTGTGGGAACTCAGGAGAGGGACTGAGAATCTCAGCCTAGAGGAATCATCAAAAGCCTCATAGGGGAAATATTGACTTGGATTTTGAAAATTCAGAGAAGGTTTCTTCCTCAGGAAGGAGGACTAGGCCTCCTGAACACATGAAAAAACAAATGTTAACCTGTTTCTCCAAAATCAAAGGAACACCTTATTGCTAAATACACCCCCATAAAGCAAGACAATCTAATTGGATGATGAGACACTGCCACAGAATGTTCACATGCCCCTTCAGAATATTGAAATGTTGAAACCTAACCCCCAATCTGTAGTACCTTTGGGAGGTGACTAAATCACGAGTGGGGGACCCCCATAAAGGGATTAGGGTCCTCATAAAATAGACCCTAGAGAGCTTCCTCATGCCTTCTACTACCTGAAGACACAGAAAGAAGAACCAAGAAGCAGCCTGTCATCTGACACTGAATCTCTGGACACCTTCATCTTGGACTTCCAGTCTCCACAGCTGTGAGAAGTAAATGTTCATTGTCTAAGCTACACAGTATACAGTGGTTTCATTAGAGAAGCCTAAACAGATTAATAAGAGCACTAGAAATTATTAATAAGAGCACTAGAAATTTTCTCTGGACTCCATGTGTGGCTTAGGGTGTGTGAGTTCAGCCAAAAGACCAGACCTCCCAGCACAGGAACACTTGAGCCCACAGAAAACTTCAGTGACTTTTTCACCTCTATTGTTGTTACCCTCATTAGACATCAGATTTCCCCTTAGGATTTCTAGGATTGCTCTTCATAATGAGCAATCAGAAAGTACATTCAAAGCAGTGTGATTGTCAATTCAGAAATTACATTAAAACCCCCCTAGGGACCTTAAAGGAGGTGGGGGAAGGCCAACGTCTGAATCTCATTCCAAAAATTCTGGCTTAATTAGTCAAAGCTTGGTCCAGCAACCATATATATGGTGTCAAAGCTCCCCAGGTGATACTGTCATGCATCCAAGATTGAAAAACACTGGCTTAGATTCTTAGAGCATTTCCAAAAAGAAAGTGGAAACTAATTTTGTTAAATGTAAATTTTTAGAGGGATCACCTAGAAAGGAAAAACTTGACCGTTATGCAAAGAAGGTTTAAATATAGTAATTAGAAACAAATAAATTGGGACACCTGGGTGGCTCAGCTGGTTAAGCGGCTGCCTCCGGCTCAGGTCATGATCCCAGCGTCCTGGGATCGAGTCCCACATCAGGCTCCTTGCTCAGCCGGGAGCCTGCTTCTCCCTCTGCCTCTGCCTACCACTCTGTCTGCCTGTGCTCGCTCTCGCTCCTCTCTCTCTCTGACAAATAAATAAATAAAATCTTAAAAAAAAAAAGAAACAAATAAATTACCTATTTAAAGAAACAGGGTTGTGTTTAAGTCTAAGTTCATTCATAAATGTCTATTGGAAGTATTTATTCTAAGTTCCTTGCAAACACTTTGATAGCTACATTTCAGTGAGCTGACAAAGATTAATATCCCTGGGAATAATAGATCCATTATACTTGCATCACTAAGAGCATGTCTTCCTGCCCATCATTTTTCTTAAGGCTGCTTTCAAGTCCCTGTTCCTCAGGCTGTAGATGAAGGGGTTCAGCATGGGGGTCACCACTGTGTACATCACAGTGGCTGCGGTGTCCTTCTCAGAAGAGTGGGAGGACAAAGGGTTGAAATACACAGCAATGATGGTGCCATAGAAGAGAGAAACCACAGCCAGGTGGGAGCCACAGGTGGAGAAGGCTTTCCATCTTCCCTTTGTGGATGGGACTCTCAGGACAGCACAGGTAATATGGACATAAGAAGCCAGGATGCAAATAAATGGAGTGATCATGATCAAAGAACCCTCGGTCAGAATCATCATCTCATTGAGGTATGTGTCAGAGCAGGAGAGTTTCAGGAGGGGTGTCACATCACAGAAATAGTGGGGGATGGCATTGTCTGCACAGAAGGAGAGTTGAGCCATCAGCAGGGTATGCAACAGAGCATTCAGGTTGGCAATGACCCATGATCCCACGACCAGCAGGCCACAGAGCTGGGGGGTCATCTTTGTTGAGTAGTGTAAGGGGTGACATATGGCTACAAAGCGGTCATAGGCCATCACAGCCAGGAGGAAATTATCCATGTCAGCAAGCTCAAAGAGAAAATACATTTGTGTGAGACACCCAGAAAAGGAGATGGTCTGAGTCCCGAGTATGTGGTTGGCCAGCATCTTGGGGACAGTGGTGGAGGTGAAGCAGATGTCCACGAAGGACAGGTTGCTGAGGAAGAAGTACATGGGGATGTGCAGGCGGGAGTCCAGGCCGACGGCCAGGAGGATGAGCAGGTTTCCCAGGACCGTGGCAAGGTACATGCTCAGGAAGAGCACAAAGAGGAGCTGCTGCTGCTGGGGCTGCCTGGAAAGCCCAAGGAGGAGGAACTCAGAGACGCTCGACTGGTTGGCCCCTCTCATGGGGCTGGACGCAGATTAACAAAGAACAGTGAGGGCAGATCCTTGTGCAGGGATGGTTAGGATGTAGCGGATCAGACTCATGCAGGATCACATGCGCGCATCAGTTCATAAAATTACTAAGAGGATGTGTCCACCCAACTGGTACTTCCAACTTCCAACTTAATTTGTATTGAAAACACACACATTAACCTTTAAAAAGAGACAGATTAACACATGACCTGACTACGTGGCTCTGCTTACCTTTCCCAATCCTGCCCCCTGCCCCGATCTATCCAATTCCTGTGTAATTCAGAAGAGATGAGAGAAACAGTTGATTATTACTGGGTTCTAGAGTGTCATCCGATGGATTTAGGGCTTCTATTATTAAATTCCTGTATCTGGAAGATGTAATGGAGGAGGTTCCTAAAAAAATCTCTGTGTCTTAATAGATACTGATGTCGCTACTTCCACCATCTTACCTGAAGGGAGGTTGGGGCTGTTGCTACCAAGTGTTCTCCACTTCTGCATAACTGACCATTGCTTTTCCTCATTGTAGAGACTGGAGGGTCTTGGAAATATAGGCAGGTAAGGAGTGACTGAAGAGTGGGGGTTCATGGTCTCAGACATCTGTTCAAGGAAGGTGTATGGGCCAATCACAGAGCAAGCACTTACAGGAGCTTCACAACCACCGGGACAAGATTCCCTGAGAGCCTCATTAGAGATGAGAAAAGAATAATTGTCTTGCCTATGTTTGGCCTTTTGGACCAAACAATAAAGACAAAGAATATTATCTAAGGTTTAGATGTAACTCTTGGGTCAGAACTTGGAAGATAGTAGAAAGGAGGCTGCCGTGATAGAGAGAAATCCAAGACAAAATGCCTTTGGAACTGAGTGATCTGGGCGTGTGCCCATAGATGTGAAAATTCAGTTATTAAGTCCTTGTTCTCATTTCCTTTTTTTTCATACACTGGGCTGTTCCTGTGTTTTCTGTGTCGCCTTGGCTTTCTTGTGTCTAGTTATCTTCCAAGAATATTAGTGATTCCTAATCTCCATTTTACTAGTGGGAATGTTGAGAGCACATTACAGAGATGAGAGTAAACCATGGGCCTGTGGGGAAAATGAGAGCCTGATTTAAGGGAAGTTGTCTCCAGGAGAACCCAGCATGCTGTGATTTATAAACTCCAGGCCATAAGGGCCAGTGTTTTTTTGGGATTTGAGTCTACCGGACATTGTTTGGCTCTTTTCTGAATGGAAGCCCTGAATCCAAACAGTAGTAGCAGCAGGGTCCCAGCCACCATGTTTGTGCCACATCCTCTTTCCTTCACCATACCTGGTTGGACCAGGGTAATTGGAACTAGGATTTATGGATAGCTGGTCCATGTCATTGTGTGGCTTGCCTGGAATGTATAAGCTCAACCTTCTGCCTGTGCATTACTATTTGACAGACTGAGAAGTAGAGGAAGGTTGAGGAATAAACACAGAGGAAGAAGATATCAGTTGGATAAAATCTTCACGGTGTTCCAATTCTTGGTGCAAGCCCTTTCCTGATGCTTGGTTACATTCTGGCATGTTTCACTCTGGGTCCTTAGTTGCAATTGTGGAATTTTAGCAGAAAAGGATTTCATTAAAAGAAGTGTCTGACTCTTGACTTTGGTTCAGGCCATGATCTCAGGGTTGTGAGGTCAGGCGCTGCATCAAACGCTACACTGGGCATGGAGTCTGCTTGAGATTCACTCTCCCTCTCCTTCTGCCACTACCCCCCACTCATGCTCTCTCTCTCTGGCTCTCTCTCTCTCTCTCTTTCAAATAAATAAGTAAATCTTTTAAAAAAAGAATATTGACTTCATCAATGAGTGGCTAAACAATGGAATGTACAATAATCTGCATATATATTGGAATATTATTCAGCCATAAAAAGGAATGAAGTCCTGATACATGTTAGAACAGGGATGAACCAAAATCATTAATCTAAGTGAAAGAAGACAGACAGGAAAGATCACGCATTGTCTGTTAGGACATCCAGGTGGAAGGACCCAAGAGTCAGATGTTTGGGGCTTACAGTTCAGGGCAGGATCTGGCTTCGCATTGTTCAGAAGTCATCATAAGCACATACGTTTATTTGATGCTATGAAAGTGGATGTGATTGTCCAGAGAGAAATAACAAAATGTGAAGGAAAAAAATCCAAGGGTAAAACCCATAAGGACAGTAACATACAATGAGGTGACAGCAGAAGACAGGCTAGTAAATGTGATCTGTAAGACAGGAACCAGGAAACAGTGAGGGAACATATAAAAATTGGTGTCTCAGAAGCCAAGGCCTAAGTTTCAAAACAAAACAAAAAACCCAAAACCTTGTATCGGTCATGTATTATCACAGTGATACTTTGCAACAAACTCCACAACCTCAGTGTCTTAGAAAATCAATAACCTATTCACTGGGGTACAGGACAGCTGAGCTTCATACTGTGGATCATGGGGACTTGGCACCACACTGTGGGTTGGGCTCATGTTCTCTGTTTTTCTTTCCTCCTGGGTCCTGGGCTGGAGGGGCAACCGTGACCCAGAGAATGTTCTGGTGGAACATGGAGAACAGAAGCAAATCCGACTGTGCAAGCCCATGTGAAGCCTCTCCTTAGATTATCTTCATAGACATCGCCTTGGCCAAAGCAACTCATGCGGCCGAACACCAAGTCAAGAGTCAGGGAAGGGCACTCCATCTCCATGAGGCCATGAAAAGGGCATGCTTACATGTAATTGTATTACACAGGAGCAAACGATTGAGATCCACAATTCATTCTATCCTAAGAACCTCATTGTAAAGAATGCCAAAGAGATAAAGAACTTAAGAAAAGAGCTATATGGCATCAATTATATTTCATAAAATGATATGCTTAAAGAAAACACCTTTTTTAAAAATATGCTAGGGATGCCTGGGTGGCTCAGTCCATTAAGCGGCTGCCTTTGGCTCAGGTCATGATCCCAGGATGGGATCAACCCCCACACTGGGCTCCCTGCTCAGTGGAGAGCCTGCTTCTCCCTCTCCCTCTGCCTGCTGCTCTGCCTACTTGTGCTCTCTATCTCTCTGTCAAATAAATAAATAAAGACTTTTTAAAAAATACAATAAAATAAAAAATATGCTAAATGCAATAGGGCCTCGAAGTTGAGCGTGTGTGTTTCGGTCAGCCAACATCACTTAGCCATCCTGTTTCCAGAGAACCATTACAATTAAAATGCTAAAGGAACACAGAAACCAAATTATTCAGATTTCAGGGTTTTTCTGATATTTTTTTTCTTCTTGATAATTTTCTGCATTTTCCAAAACCTTTCTTCAACAATTAGTGTCAAGGAACACATGAGTGGCTCAGTTCTTCCAGTGTCCAACTCTTGATTTCAGCTGAGGTCATGGTCACAGGGTCATGGGATCAAGCCCTGCATTGGGCTCAGCACTCAGCATGAAGTCGGCTTGTCTCTCTCCCTCTGTTCCTCCTGCCCCACTCATGCTCTGTCTGCCTCTCTCTTAAATAAATAAATAAATCGTTTTTAAAACAACAATAAACAATGCCAAGAACTACAGAGAGTCTGAGATTTTACCCTGCTTGCTAGTTAACAAGCTAGTCTGGGAATTTCATGGATGGAGGCAGAAGACACAAAATTCTCAGGCCAGAAGGACCTTATTACACCAGTAACTGAAACCAGAGCAGCAGCCTTTATACCAGTTCCTTAAGCCCCAATTCCCATAGCATGACATGAATAAAGCCAGGCAGCATCTGTGTACACAGTAGATGATCTAGAGAAGAGAATCCTCAAGCTTAGGAAATCAAATTAAAGTGAGAATAAGTCTTCCTGACATTTACTCCCGAAGGAAACATTGTATTTATTATACTGGATGGTGAAAAACCCACACTTTGCTCTGGAAAGACCATTTTCGTCTTCCAAGGCTATTCCCTATAGAAACATCTTTGAAGAATATGGTCTAGAACAGAAGCAGTGACTATCTCTGCTCACTAATGTACAGAAAAGCTAGAGACCGATGGAGTACTATCTCCCACCAAGCATGTATTTATTTTATACTCATAAAATTGCATTTGTTTGTTTTTTTCATAGTAAACAGGTGATGGAGATATTCATTGTTGACTAATTCTTTCCAGGCAAAGGACTGTAGTTGATTTTTTTCTCAGGTACTAGAAAGCTTTAGAAAAATATCCTGAAAAACAGGGAAAGAATCCTTCATCCAAGTCAACTACTTCAGAAAGTCCATAAGAACAAGCCAACACAAGCCAAGAAAAAAGTAGAGCTGGTGATTCAGTATTAACCAAAGTATTCCTTAAGGAATTCCTTAGGAAATACTTAGGTTAATATTAGAAAAATTAAAGAGAACAAAGGTCTTTCTGTTACTAAAAGATACAATCCATAATGAATGTACAATCTTTGTGAACCTCTGTGCCCCCCAAAATCTAACATCAAGTTAAAAAGTTAAAGCTATTAATAAATAGAAAAAAATGTTGAAATACTAATTATAAGATTTTACAGATCAATAAAAACATTATCAGAATGTTATAATTTTCTTTTATTTATTTATTTGTTTATTTATTTGACACAGAGAGAGAGAGAGCACAAATAAGCAGAGAGGCAAGCAGAGAGAGAGGGAAACAGGCTCCCCACTGAACAGAGAGCCCCATGCGGGGCTCGATTCCGGGACCCTGGGATCATGACCTGAGCCGAAGGCAGAGGCTTTAACCCACCAAGCCACCCAGGCGCCCCTGTTATAATTTTCATATACACTTTTGTGAATTCTATTTTACAGATATAACCATATCTTAGAAAAAGCCCAATTGAAGTCTATGCCACATAAAAAGACCCCAAGGATTCAGAGAGGTTGTCAAAGGTAGAAGTGTAAATATGAGCCGGGTGTTCTTGGTTGACACCGTGGAACTGGAAGCCCCCGTAATTGTAGCCACCATGGCCCACAGTCAGGCTTTAGTGGAGGATAAAGTAAAACTGAACTCAGATAGCTACAGCTTGAGGCCATAGGAGGGTCCCAGTGCTGTCCCCAAAGGCATGTGAACCACAAGCATCATTGCTGCAGCAGACAGATCTCCTGCAGACCAAACAAAATCAAGATTCAGGAGCTACACTGTGTGCTAGTCATTTGCACAGTCATGCCTATGGGTGGACCCAACTTCCGGTTCTCTCTCCGCCTGGCTGGGGGAAGGAGGACTGGCTGACTCTTCTGAATGAGCTTCTGAGTACTTTGACGCCAAGAGGCAGGTATTGGACAGCCTGGTTATACATTACAAATAACGTGGGGCAGAAATAATGAAAATAGAATAAACGATGACTTTAATTTTACTATAAGCTGAAGAAATTGGTCATCTAAGTCTTATGTGGGATTAAGGGACACAAACAAAGAATTATACACCAGACATATGCAGCAGCATGATTTATAGCACAGAAACACTTGAAATTGTTCAGGGCCAGAGAATGACTCTATGAATGGATAAGATATTACACAGCCATTAAAATCACATTTCTAAGACCTTTACTGACCTGGGAAGAAGGAGGTAGAAGATTGGAACACCAAATAATATGGAAATACTGCAGCCAGCTTTTCTAAAATTGTACCCACCGCTGTATAACAGCAGTTATCCTGGAGTAGCAAGATTGCAGGTTATTTTAACTTAATTCTTTTTGATGTTTGGTGTCCCATCATGCATAGGTACTACTTGTCTAATTCAAAGGGATATTTTTTAAATGAGGAAATTTTTTTAAAAAACAATAGTGTCCAAATAAAAAGCTAAGGCAGTATTCACTCATCCACATTTTTTTTTTCTTTCAGCAAGGCTCTTGGTCTAGAAGCAGTGGAGTGTACTGGTTACAAGGTGAATAGTGTGTGAATTGGGGTATGGAAGAGCTTATAATTTGTGGAAAGCCCTTGCTGGAGTAGAAGAATAAACCAAAGATGAAAATAGAGCTCGGGAATCAGGAGGCACCCATGGAGGCAACATTTGACTTGCCTCTTGAAAGTGCAGGAGGGTGTTGATGTTGGGGGAGAGTTGTGTCCTTAATGCCACAAAGAAGAAAGTAGGGGGAATTGGTCCAGACAGAGGGAACAGCAAGTGTCAATTTGCTTCCCTGGTATCAAAGACCATGTACCTCTGACAGCCAGCTGAGATCCCTGCAACCAGAGTGTCTTCCCATTCTGTGCTGTTTAACCTCTGGAAGCTCTGGGCCATGTGACGCCCAGGGCCTCTGAGTCTCACTTGAAATTTTATCACCCACTTTAGTCCTCATATTTTACTCTGTTCTTTTGCCTGAGTCTCAAAACAATTTTTTTAAAGTTATCTTGACCTGAGATCAAGAGTAGTGTGCTCATCTGACTGAGTCAGCCAGGCGACCCTCAACACTAATTTTTCTGACCATTTTTGTCACCCAATTTTATGACTGACCAACAGAGAATATGTAAGGAATATGAGCTAGACCAGTGATTCCCACCCTGACCATGCATTAGAGTCATCTGAGATTTTTACAATCTGTGTTGCGGCTCCCCCTACCCCAAGAGATTCTGATCTATCTGGTCATTGTTAGGGCCTGGAGCAGTGGATTGTAAGGGCTTCCAGGTAATTCTAATATTAAAAAACAAGTGTAGCATGTATCCTTCCAGAGAGACGACTTAAAAAGGAAACACTTGAGGGGCACCTGGGTGGCTCAGTCAGTTAAGTGTCAACTCTAGATTTTTGGCTCTGGTCAGGATCTCACGGTTGTGAAATCAAGCCACATGTTAGGCTCTGCACTGGGCATGGAGCCTGCTTAACATTCATTCTCTTTCTCTCTCTCCCTCTATCCCCTCCCCTGCAAAAAAAAAAAAAATTAAAAAAAAGGAAATACCTGACTTGGATGTAAAGTAATTCAGAAGTTAGTCATTAAAAAGAAGTCTCATTACTTGGTAGATGCAGCGGGTTATGGGTGAATTCAGTCACCAAGTAAATAAATAGCGACAGCCTACGACATGCTCTTAGCACAAACATCAATATGTTTGTTTCCAGACTGTCTTTGACAAAACAGCTGCTATCTTAAACTAACTGATAGAAACAATAAGCATGGAAATAAAACTCAGCTTTGATCCTCTCCTCAGAAGGAAAATGTCTTCCTACCAACCACTTTTCCAAGAGCCCTTTTCAAGTCCCTGTTCCTCAGGCTATAGATGAAGGGGTTCAGCATGGGGGTCACCACTGTGTACATCACAGTGGCTGCGGTGTCCTTCTCAGAAGAGTGGGAGGACAAAGGATTGAAATACACAGCAATGATGGTGCCATAGAAGAGAGAAACCACAGCCAGGTGGGAGCCACAGGTGGAGAAGGCTTTCCATCTTCCCTTTGTGGATGGGACTCTCAGGACAGCACAGGTAATACGGACATAAGAAGCCAGGATGCAAATAAATGGAGTGATCATGATCAGAGAACCCTCGGTCAGAATCATCATCTCATTGAGGTATGTGTCAGAGCAGGAGAGTTTCAGGAGGGGCGTCACATCACAGAAATAGTGGGGGATGGCATTGTCTGCACAGAAGGAGAGTCGAGCCATCAGCAGGGTATGCAGCAGAACATTCAGGTTGGCGATGACCCATGACCCCGTGACCAGCAGGCCACAGAGCTGGGGGGTCATCTTTGTTGAGTAGTGTAAGGGGTGGCATACGGCTACAAAGCGGTCATAGGCCATCACAGCCAGGAGGAAATTGTCCATGTCCACGAACATGAATACAAAATACATCTGTGTGAGGCACCCAGAAAAGGAGATGGTCTGAGTCCTGAATATGTGGTTGGCCAGCATCTTGGGGACAGTGGTGGAGACGAAGCAGATGTCCACGAAGGACAGGCTGCTGAGGAAGAAGTACATGGGGATGTGTAGGCGGGAGTCCAGGCCGACGGCCAGGAGGATGAGCAGGTTTCCCAGGACCGTGGCCAGGTACGTGCTCAGGAAGAGCACGAAGAGGAGCTGCTGCTGCTGGGGCTGCCTGGAGAGCCCGAGGAGGAGGAACTCAGAGACGCTCGACTGGTTGGCCCCTCTCATGGGGCTGGACGCCTGAGCCCAGAGGCAGGTAAAGCAGGAAAAATTCACGAGCCTGGGAAATGTTGGTTACAGTGGGACAACTAAGAAGACCACAAAGAGAAAGGCTGTGTGGCATAGGTGAGGCATTAGAACCTTGCTCTCGGTGTGTTTGGCCAGGGATGGCCTTTCCTGTGCCGCCATCCTTTCATTAGCAAAATGAGGGCAGCGCTTCTGGAAAGCCATTGAAAGATTGTGACAGTGGTCTTATCCATACACTCTTTGTATGTTTGAACCTTCTGTCGTGACCATGTGTCTTCAAATAGTGTCACAAATCACTATAGATATAAGAATATTAATAGACATTTAGAATGAGTACTGGAGAACACATGTAAATGGTTACCATAGAGACTGACATATGGTAAACATACATCCTAACATGTGGATATTGGTGCCACGATTATCATGAGGGTGTTGCCTGAGAGAACATTTCTCAGTTCCATTATCTCTAATCCAGACATTACACATTCCTAACATATTCGCTCTGAGGCTCACACCAGTGATCGATCGCTACTATCATACTGCTGCTGCTGCTTCCTGGGCTAACATTTTCTGAGCACTTTACAGAGCTTTGAGCCAGCCCTCAGTCTAACTTGTAAAATGGAAATGGCAATGACCCCATGTTAGGGGCAGACACTCGGCCAATTGGTTTTCTCCACAGTTCAGGTCTCATGGACATAGAAGATATACATGGTCATGGCTAGGTGACCGCAAGGGATGGCGATGAGCTCAGAACTGTTTCTTTGGCTCCACTTTAAAGAAAGATGTCGTGAGGAGTGCCCCCCGAAAAGGGTTACACTTTAGCAGTCAGTTATTGATAAAGTCCCACTGATCTGACTCTTACCCCAAAAAGAACAGCAGTCATCACGGTCACCAGAAGTCCCAAGCTTGCTTCACTTTTCCAGACCTGGCCAGAGATTACCGGTTTGAGGAAAAGGGACTTGTCATTGGGGTTTTCAGGCTCAGTCTGCTTGAATAAGGGCTGGAGTACACAGACTTGTCCTGTGTACAAATACAAGAAAGGAAAGGATGTCTGGCATATACAACCCTTGGTGCAGGAAGGATGTCTAGGGGAATCAGAGGGCTAGCCCTTTACAAGAGCTTCCATGGCCACTAGGGCCATATTCCCTAAGAGCCTCGTTAGAGATAAACAGCAGGTAATTCTTCCTTCTTCTCCTTGGGCTCTTTTGGATCCAGCATTGATTAATAAAGGCCTGCCATCAGAGTTATGTTATTGCTGCTTTAGAGCTTGGCAACATTGGAAAAGAAGCTATCTTGGGGGAAATCATTAGCAACAAGTTTTCTGCTAGAAAAAACTCACAATCCTATATTTTATCTCCCACCCAAGCTGTGATGGTATCCTTGTTAGGAAATATACATGATGCTGTATATGAATTAAGAGAATAAACTTTGGATTCACACAGATGTGCAGCTAATTCCCAGATCCAACATTACCAGTTGTGTGACCTTGAGAAATCTATCAACCTGCATAGAATCACAAAATAATATTCATCTTGTACAGCTGTGCAGATTAAATGAGGTAATTTATGTTTAACATCTCATGACTCGTAATCTCATCAATGCACTGGGCTTAGACCATGTCCACTACATAGAGGCTGGAGGGATGAAGTGATATCTACATCCTTCCCTCTCTGCTCAGTCATCTATAGTCTGGATAAATGCCATTGGAAACATTGTCTTGTGTTTATCTTCATATAGCAATAGTCATTTTATAAGGGGCCAGTTGACAAGTTTTTTAGTCCATATTTTAATTTTGGGGATAAATGAGGAAGAATAGGAACCATTGTTTTGTCCATTTGTCAGTTAATATGACATGGTTGCCAGGAGGAAGACAGAATCTCTGAGTCCAATAGCTCTCACTCCACAGTACTGATGGCAAGATCTCACATTAAGGTGCCCATAAAGCTTTTGGTCTCATGCACTATAAGGTTTACTTTCCTGAGGTGATAATATTAAAGGGTTACTCATGAAAAACATACACTTCCATCAGAAGTGGCAGTTGAATCATTTTTCTTAAAAAACTGTATTCTGGGGCGCCTGGGTGGCTCAGTGGGTTAAGCCGCTGCCTTCGGCTCAGGTCATGATCTCAGGGTCCTGGGATCAAGTCCCACATCGGGCTCTCTGCTCAGCAGGGAGCCTGCTTCCTTCTCTCTCTCTCTATCTGCCTGCCTCTCTGCCTACTTGTGATCTCTGTCTGTCAAATAAATAAAATCTTAAAAAAAAAAAAAACCAAAAAACTGTATTCTGGGGCGCCTGGGTGGCTCAGTGGGTTAAGCCTCTGCCTTCGGCTCAGGTCATGATCTCAGGGTCCTGGGATCGAGTCCCACATCGGGCTCTCTGCTCAGCAGGGAGCCTGCTTCCCTCTCTCTCTCTCTGCCTGCCTCTCCTACTACTTGTGATTTCTCTCTGTCAAATAAATAAATAAAATCTTAAAAAAAAAAAACTGTATTCTGGGAACCAAAGTGCTTCTCTAACTGATCTTCCTCTTTGGGTCCTTTGTGAACAATGTGTTCTTCATGCTGGTTATGATGTCTTAATAAATATTCACCTACTCCTAGTAACTCAACATAAGAACTTCAGGGTCATAATGAGTCCTCATGTATCCATCAGACACATCTTATCAGATATCAATTTCTATACATTCTATCTCCAAAAACACACCCCAAAAAACCTCATAATGTTAATTACCAGGCATCTGTGGAAGAAGGGAAACATGGTCACTGGATTACTGAAGACACTGTTTGCAAGTGATAAGGAACTAACTCCTATCAGCTTAAGGAGAAGTAGAATCTTTTGGTGAATGTAATTGCAAAGTCCAAAGTTCTTGCAAGTTTCAGGCAGGGCTAGATGAAGGGACCCAAATAATGATATCAGGACCTATATTTCTTTTTTTTTTTTTAAGGACCTGTATTTCTTATCTATTTTGTTTTTTCTGTTTGACTTCATTCAACAGACTGCCTCTCTCCACGTAGCAGACAAGATGTCCACCAGTAGCTCCAAACTCACATCCTCCTAGACTAGCAATTACTGGGCACAGAGAACTTCTCTCTACCAGTGATTTCTTTTTTAAACTTTTTTTTTTTCAAAAAAAATTTTTAAAAAGATTTTATTTATTTATTTATTTGACAGAAAGAGACACAGAGAAAGAGGGAACACAAGCAGGGGGAGTGGGAGAGGGAGAAGCAGGCCTCCCACCGAGCAGGGAGCCCGACGTGGGGCTCAGTTCCAGGACCCTGGGATCATGAGCTGAGCCGAAGGCAGATGCTTAACGACTGAGCTACCCAGACACCCTTCTTTTTAAACTTTAAAAAAGATTTATTTCCTTTTGGATGTGGGCACTGTGGGATGGCATAAAGTACAGAGACTTGCAATCTTTTAAGTAAACCCTACCCCTGGGGTCCTGGAATGGAGCCCAACATCAGGCTTCCTGCTCAGCAGGAAGCCTGCTCCTTTCTCTCCCACTCCCTCTGCTTGCGTTCCTGCTCTTGCTGTCTCTCTGTTAAATAAATAAATAAAATATTAAAAAATAAACCCTACCATGATATGGGGTTCAAATTCAGGACCCCAAGATCAAGAGTTGCATGCTTTATTGCCTAAGCCAGCCAGGCGCCTCTTGCAGTGTTTACTTATTAATTCCAGGCAAGGCTGTGCTCATTCCTTCTTGGACCTACACCCACATCTGAGCCAACTGCTCTGGATGAGAAAGTGGGATGTTCTGGTCATCCTGGGTCATCAACCGAATGCCCACCATGTGAGAATCCAGGGATGTACGTTATCAGCACGACTAAATAGAGGGGATTGGGGGAGTTTCCAAACAGATCCGAAGAATGGAAATGGGAAGGAATGTCCCTGAAAAAAACATCTAGTTACTGTGATCCACTACTTCTTCCATCATCTGAGTTGAACAAAGGATTGGAGAAGAAACACTTAAGACAAAAGGGTAGGTTAGCAAGCTGTTTTAAAAGTTAAGGTGAAGGATGCCTCCGTGGCTCAGTCGATTAAGTGTCTGCCTTCAGCTCAGCTCATGATCCCAGGGTCCTGGGATCAAGCCCCACATCAAGTCCCCCATCGAGCCCATTGCTCAGTGGGGAGTCTGCCTCTTCCTCTCCCTCTGCTTCTCCCCCTGCCCCTCTCTGTGCTTGTGTGCTCTCTTTCTCTCTCTCCCTGCATCAAATAAATAAATAAAGCCTTTAAAAAAAAAAAGATAAAAACTGCTGCACAACAAAGGAAACAGTCAACAAAATGAAAAGGCAGCCTACAAAATGAGAGAAGATATTTCCAAATGACATATCAAATAAAGGGCTAATATTCAAGATCTATAAAGAACTCAACATCCAAAGAACAAATAATCCAGTCAAGAAATGGGCAGAAGATGGGGCACCTGGGTTGCTTAGTGGGTTAAAGCCTCTGCCTTCCGGCTCAGGTCATGATCCCAAGGTCCTGTGATCGAGCCCTGCATCAGGCTCTCTGCTTTGCGGGAAGCCTGCTTCCTCCTCTCTCTCTGCTTGCCTCTCTGCCTATTTGTGATTTGTCAAATAAAAAAAATTTTTTAAAAAGGAAGTGGGCAGAAGACATGAACAGACAATTCTCCCAAGAAGACATAGAAACAGCCACCAGACACATGAAAAAATGCTCCACGTCACTTGTCATCAGAGAACTACAAATCAAAACCACAAGGAGATACTGCCTTACACCAGTCAGAATGACTAAAATTAATAAGACAGGAAACAGCAAATGTTGGGGAGACTACAGAGAAAGAGTAACACTCTTACACTGTTGGTGGGAATGTAAGCTGGAGCAGCCACTCTGGAAAACAGCATGGAGGTTCCTCAAGAAGCTGAAAATAGAGTTACCCTACAACCCAGCAATCACACTACTGGGTATTTAACCCAAAGATACAAATGTAGGAATCCGAAATGGCACGTGCGCCCGAATGTTTATAGCAGCAATGTCCACAACAGCAATGTGGAAAGAGCCGAGATGTCTGTCTATTGGCAGATGAATAGATAAAGAAGATGTCACACACACACACACACATGCACACATACAATGGAATATTACTCAGCCATCAAAAATGATGGATACTTACCATTTACATCAATGTGGATGGAACTAGAGGGTATTGTGCCAAGTGAAATAAGTCACCCAGAGGAAGACAACTATCATATGGTTCCACTCGTATGTGGAATATAAGAAACAGCACAGAGGACCATAGGGAAAAGGAGGGAAAACTGAATGGGAAGTCATCAGAGACGGAGGAAAACCATGAGAGACTCTTAACTATAGGAAACAAACTTGAGGGTTGCTGGAGGGGAGGTGGGGGGACACAGTAACTGGGTGATGGGCATGAAGGAGGGCACAGGATGCAATGAGCACTGGGTGTTATACACAACTTTTGAATTACTGAATCCTACATCTAAAACTAATGATGTACTATATGTTGGCTAAATTGAATTCAAATTTAAAAAATACAGAAAAATGATATAACTAGGAAATCTTCATTTTTTTAAAGATTTTTTATTTATTTATTTGACAGAGAGAGATCACAAGTAGGCAGAGAGGCAGGCAGAGAGAGAGAGAGGAGGAAGCAGGCTCCCTGCTGAGCAGAGAGCCCAATGCAGGACTCGATCCCAGGACCCTGAGATCATGACCTGAGCCGAAGGCAGCAGCTTAACCCACTGAGCCACGCAGGCGCCCCAGAAATCTTCATTTTTTTAACTCCTAGTGAAATAAACCTTTGCGACAATGATTATGAAAGAATGTTTAAACAATATGTAGGGGTGCCTGGGTGGCTCAGTTGGTTGGGCCACTGGCTTTGCCTTGGGTCATGATCCCAGAGTCCCCAGATCGGGTCCCACATCGGGGTCCCAGCTCCACAGGGAGTCTGCTTCTCCCTCTGACCTTCTTCCCTCTCATGCTCTCTCTCACTCTCTCTGTCTCAAATAAATAAATAAAATCTTAAAAAAAATATGTAATAAGTTGTTAGGGACCAGGATATTCACATAGTATCAGATTATATCACTTTACAGGTCACTTGTTAATTTCAAGGGGGAAATATACCATTATTCGAATTGCTATAATAAAGTCACTATGAGCAACTATCTTTTCCAGTGACACAAACTTTACCAAGTTATCAAATAACATCACTAATACCTCCAATGCCAATTCTATAGGATTTACTGAAGCCTTCTCTTTTTCCACTTCCGCCAGTGAGAAAACTGGTTCCCATTAGCCTCAGGATATTAACTTATATTTCTTCAGCCCTCAGCATGCAGCCCATTTCCCGACCCCATCAGGCTGCCTTCTAGGTTGGCCATGACAGGCTGCCCTGTCGTGCCACCTGGCCCTGTGCCAAGCTAGCTCTCCAGTCAGATCTCAGATGAGAACCGTTTGCACTAATATTTATGGGCTTGAGTCTCTAGACCAGTGGCTCACTACCATGAGACACTGGACATATGGAGACACTTTTAGTTGTCACAACTATGGGGAAACTACTGGCAACTAGACAATAAAGGCCAAGGGTGCTGTTGAACATTCCAGAGTGCACAGGACATGGCTGTGCAACAGGGATGGTCTGGCTCATGAAGTCAAAAGTGCCAAGACTGAGAACGGAATACATCAGATTAAGATGATACAGTACCACACACATCGTCTTTCCGAGTCTTGCTGACTTAAGAAGTTTCATTCAAGGACATCTATTGGGCATGGATTTAAGGAAAGTTGGCCTTCCCACCCTTCTCTGCTTCCTAGTACGCAAGCAGAAAGGGACGCCTATGCCCACCATGGGACCAGAACCCAGGACTCTGGGATTAAGAGTCTCACGCTCTACTGACTGCGCTAGCTGGGCACATGACTCTGTTATTTCTACTCAGAGAAGAGTGTAAATACCGTGGGTACGACCACCGGGATCGAGCTGGGGCACCAGGAGTCTTGGTTGAAGAAGAAACACACACAGTGGAGTGGGATTTGCCCCAAGTCTCCTGGTCAGCAGGTGGCTCAGGGACTGTGCCAGCCAGGGTCCTGAGGCAGGCGCTCAACCACAAAACCCACCCAGCAGTAGTGCACCCACCCTCCCTCCAAGCCAAGAACTCCTGTCCTCCCATAAGTTGTAGGTCCCAAAGGTGTTCCAGCGTACCCAAAGCCATTGGCCTCACAGAGTTGTTCATTCACTCATTGGACACCTACGGTAAGCATTACTGGCGATACAGCAGTTAACAAAATTCATTTTTTAAAATAGAAACAACAGAACTCCAGGCAGAAAATTACTCACAGTCCTAAGCCAGATCAAGTCAACATTATCACTGGCCCATGTCACCTTGATTCTCTCCAGGCACCCATTCAGCTCTGACCCTCACCTCTCTCAGGTACGATGTCTGCCCTCCACCTTCTCTGTTTACCTCTTGAGCTGCACACTTGGCGTTTTGCTAGTCTCCATCTTCTCCCCTTCCCTGCATGGTCCTGAGCATTCACAGCCTTTTACACCTGTTTCTTTTCTGGGCACTTGTGCAAAATCAGCTGGGGTTTGGGAGTTACTGTTTGTCTTAGAAGAAGTGGATCACATGCCTCTCACCCTGGTGTTGCGTATTCAATAGAGATAGACAGAGGTTCTTTTCAAGATTGAAGAACACAGTACTTAGCCAATTAATCTTGCACACGCATCAGTACTAAGACACACTCATACAGGCGTGGAGTGGATGTAGGAGTACCTTGTTCTTTCCCTTGACATTAGATACAAGTCTCTTTGCCTTGTGACTGGAAAGAAGAGTAAAACCTCACACTCTTACTTCAGGGTTGGTGGAAGCTTGAGTTCCACAGGTTTCCGTGGCACTTAGGCTGTACCTCCTCTTACAATGGAAAACTTCCAACACACACCTAAAGGATCATGCAGCCCTACCACGCAAGGTAGGACTCAAACCCACAATCCCTGGCTTAGGAGGCCAGTGCCTTATCCATTAGGCCACTGGGGCACCTACCAAGCTACCTGCTCTGGCTAGAAAGAGTTCCAGAGATTGGTTGGGGCAGTTACTCAAAACCGGTCTGAGTTTCTGTCGTGTTCCAACGCGCATTCAGGCCTTCAAGAACAGTCGAAACAGACGCCCCTCCCCCACGGAGCTTGGGTGCAGCCGGCGCAGTCGCCCTCCCCTGCCTGCGTTCCTGCGGCTCCTCGCACACCAGCTTCGCGGAGCCTGGCTCTTCCGTTTTCTCCAGAAGGAGTCCCACGCTCAGAAATGCACTGGATTCTCCCTTGGATGAATGGATTCAGAGAGCAGTAGGGCACTCGGGCTGGATCGGTCGGTAGGGCATCCAGCCTGGCCACCGGGCTGTGTGGTTGATCAGCTTCCAGTCCTCTCCAGGCCCAGCTTCACCAATGACCCTGCAGAGCGCGGGGCTGGGAGGAAGGAGGGCGGTGAGGCACCGCCACAGCGCGCAGTGGGGAGACGACCCCTCCAGACCTTCCGAGGCTCACCCTCAGGCCAAAGTCGGAGCGTCCTGCACCACACCGCCTGGGGCTGGGTGCCCCAACTCCAGCCTTGGCCAATGTCCAGGAGAGGGAGGGAGCCTGGAGGATTCTACCCTGGACCTCGCCTTTCCAGAGCCCCAGACCAAACCCCTTCCCTCGGGGCAGTCTGAAGCCGAAGGCTGGAGTATCCAGGACACACCCCCTGCAATTTTCCTTGAAATTCACGTATTCGCTGGGGTTTGTAATTTATCCAATGGTTAAATACATACATAAATAAATAAATAGAATCAACCAACCAACCAACCAATTAGCAAAATCGGAAGCCTCTCAAGATTCTCTCCCCATTCCCCTTAGAATTCCTGGGACCTCAGAGCCTCCGCTTGCCACATCTCCAAATTCATCCTTTATCATTCGTGCAACAGGATTACCTAACGTACAGTCCATATTCGAATTTCCTCCAATAACGTCCTTTATGGCCAAAAAAAATTAAATTAAATTAAACTTAATTTAAAAGGCCCGAGCCAAATCGGAGAGCACACACCGCATTCATTGAGGTGTCTTCTAATGCCCTTTGTGCCACCTGTCCTGGCAATCTGACCACAGGCCCAGAAGAGGAAGCGGCAGGCAAGGGCCTGGAGCTGCCATCGCTGAGACTTCAGAGGGCTGGGCCTGGGAGGGAGGGGACCGCCACTGAGAGAAACTAGGACGCTGTAGACATGGGGTCCTTTGTGGGGGGGGCTCACCCTTCCGGTGCAGAGGTCTCTGAACAGGCTTGCCTCTTACTTAAAATTATTTGCATTTTAGCAGATGATGGGATAAGGAGGAGCCCCGAAGCAACAAGTTTTCCAGAGGAGCAGGAGGCCCGTGGGGGGTGGGACTGGTGTATTTCTGTGCATCTTTCCAGGGCACAGATTCAAGGGGGAACTTGGGAGCAGGTCCTGGGCTCTGCCTTCATCTCGTCCTCTTGAGGAAATTGGCAAATGCCCTCGGTGTTGCCGCAGCTTGGCAGCCTGGGGATCCACGCAGTCCTCTGCCTTCCCACCCTCGTTTAAATGTGGCCAGGAACTTTTTTTGCTCTCCCGAAAGCGCTTCGCCACTTTGAAGTGCGCTTGTTTGTTTTAAATAGCCAACGTTTTCCGTTGTTTTTAGCTAGAAGTTTGGTCCCCCAAATCCTGCCCATTCGTGTTACTGGAAACCGCGAGTCTCTCCTCGAATGTTTTCCTTGGTAGTAATTTCCTTAAAGCTGTTAACAATTTTTTCAAACCAATAAATAAAGGTTTAAAAAGAAAAGAAAAGAAAAACTTTAGGACAGAGATGGTGGCCCAGGGAAATCTCCCTCGAGGACGTTGGGCCCTGGTCCATGGTTGCCCCGGAAAGTGGGGAACCTGCGCCCTTTGTGGGAAGCAGCTCTCAAGGACTGAAACTCTTTAGGGGTCAAAGTCAAACCCTACCTGGACTTCCAATCTCCTGGACCTCACAGCCTGACGTTCGAAGAGGGGCACAGGACCCCAGTCCTGACCGCACTCAGTCCCCAGACAGGAGCAGGGCAGGTGAGGGCGCCCAGGTGAGGGAGACGAGAAAAAATGCAGGGAGGAGGTGGGGAAAGAAAAGGGAAGAGGTGAGGAGGGCCCACCTCAAAGTGCGTCACCCCTCTTTCCCCCCCTCAGTAGGGCTGGCGGGGGCCACTGAGTGCCTCCGGGGGATGGCGGGACTTGCAATCTTCAAAGGGGTAGAGGGGAAGAACCATGCTTTTCTCGGATTCCCCTCCCCCAAACCGCCCCTGGACTACACTTGACGCAGCCCAGGGAGGAGCTTCCTGACCCGGGATGCCTACACCTCTGGAGCCTAGGACTCCAATTTAAGATTTTTAAAGCGCCCGAAATGAGCTGGAGGATTTTAAAGCTTTTCTTCTAATCTTCTCTTGCCTTGGTCCCGTTTCGTCGAAGGCTGAGGTCTGCCGACAGTTCCTCAACCTCTAAGAGGACGGTTTTGTACCAAAATGCAAGAGGGCTCGTCCGGGATTTGAACCCGGGACCTCTCGCACCCTAAGCGAGAATCATACCCCTAGACCAACGAGCCACGGGACAAGGTGTCTCCGGCTTTCTCTATGACCCAGGAGTTGCAGCGAGCGGGATTAAGGAAGTGACGCAAGGATAAGATTCGGATTTCAGACCTACAGGGAAGGGGTGAATTCAGGAGCCAGTGGGTGAGGAAGGAGCCCACAGAGTGGAGAGCGGCCCCGCATGCACCCCAGTCTGGTGATCCCAGCCCTCACATTACGAGTCCCCAGCCAGGCAGACGCGCCGCAGCGGGGTCACTTCGCAGACATTCCTCACTGCCGCGAGCGCGCTGGTCACACTCTGGGGAAAAGCCCAGCGAGAGGCCCCCAATTCCCCGAGCAACGTTGCCTGTCTCGATTCTAGGTCACTGGGACGCCTTGCGTGGAAAGGCTGCCCCCCTGTGGTGCATCCACACTGCTCCCCAATCATGCCCTGTTGAGTTTCGCGCTCCAAACCAAGAAAAGAAGCCGCCCAACGTGGGGCTCGAACCCACGACCCTGAGATTAAGAGTCTCATGCTCTACCGACTGAGCTAGCCGGGCACCGCTCAACCCCTACCGTCCATGGTGGAAGGTGATGGAAAGTAGTTTAAATAATGAATTGGATCCAAGAACCCAGGACAGGTCATTAGGGTCCCACAGGAGTTCCCCTCTGGAGTGAGAATGCAGCTAACCCAAGACTTCCCTCACCCCTCACCCCCCCACCCCCATAGCCTCTAGCTGGGGAATGGGCCTGGGCCCCGGTCCCGCAGAGGCAGACCTGGCATCAGGCACAGGACGAGCAGCCCCAGCAGCTAGGTGCAGGGGGGAAGAGCGATCTGGCCAGGGGAGAACGCCTAGGACAAGATGTACCAGTTAGGTTACCTACTGACCCCTTTGACGGACATCTGGATTATTTCTAGGTTTTTTTGTTTGTTCTTGACTTTTTTTTTTCTTTTTCTTTTCTTTTTCTTTTTACATCGGAGTACAGGTTTTTGTGTAAATATAAGTCTTCATTTTTCTGGGATAGATACCCAAAGGTGCAACTGCTGGGTCAGATGGTAGGTGTTCAGTTTTTAAAGAAACCTCCACAGTGTTTTCCAGAATGGCTGGACCGTTTTACATTCCCATCAACAATGCATGAGTAACCCAGTTTGTCTGACAAGATGTTCAATAGAAAGAGACAGCATTGAAGGTGCCTGAGTGTCTGAGTGGCTCAGTGGGTTAAGCCTCTGCCTTCCCCTCAGGTCATGATCTCAGGGTGCTGGGATTGAGTCTCCCACTGGGCTCTTTGCTTGGCAGGGAGTCTGCTTAGCTCTCTCTGCCTGTCTGTGATCTCTGTCAAACGAGTAAATAGAATCTTTAAAAAAGAGAGAGAGAGAGAGAGCATCAGTACCCTTGTTGCATCTCCAACCTTAAAGGCAATGTCAAGTTTTCACTAGCAAGTATGAAGTTTGCTGTAGTATTTTGTAGATAATTTTGGCAAGCTATGGGGTTTACTAAGCGTTTTAAAAGTCATGAATGGAAGTTGGATTATACTGAACACTTTTCCTTGAATTTGTTGCAGAGCAATAGACTCCAATGTCAAATCAACTTTGCACTCCCTAGGATAAAATCAACTTGGACATGGTACATTATTCTTCTTATATGTCATAAGATTTGGTTTGCTAACATTTTATGATTTTATATCCATTTTCATGAGTGAGATTATACGCTAAGTGGTTTTAAAATTATTTTTCATATTGTCTATGTTTTTTTTTAAAGATTTTATTTATTTATTTGACAGAGAAAGAGAGAGATCACAAGTAGGTAGAGAGGCAGTGGGGAGGGGTGGGAAGCAGAGAGCCCAATGCAGGACTCAATCCCAGGACCCTGAGATCACAACCTGAGCCAAAGGCAGAGGTTTAACCCACTGAGCCACCCAGGCACCCTGTTGTGGTTTTTGTTTTGTTTTGTTTTTTAATGTAGGCTCCATGCCCAGTGCAGAGGCTGATAGGGTGCCTGAGCTCAAAACTCTGAGAGCAAGTGTCAGATGCCCAACCTACTGAACCACCCAGGGGTCCCTGTGTCAAGTTTTGATATTAGAGTTGTGCTGGCCTCCTCAAATGTGTTGTGAGGTTCTGTGTTCTTCTTTTCTTTGAAAGATTTTGTGTGAGTTTGTTTCTTGAATATTTGGTAGCGTGCACCACTGAAGCCATCTGAGTCAAGATCTTCCTTGGAGGATAGTTTTTTATATTGATTCATTTTTTCCAAGATTTGCCTTCAGGATGTGTCATTACTCTCTATAGTATGCTTGTTTTCTGCCTCATTATTTTCACATCTTATTATTTTTTAAAAGATTTTATTTGTTTATTTGACAGCAGAGATCACAAGTAGGCAGAGAGGCAGGCAGAGAGAGAGAGAGGAGGAAGCAGGCTCTCTGCCGAGCAGAGAACCCGATGTGGGACTCAATCCCAGGACCCTGAGACCATGACCTGAGCAGAAGGCAGAGATTTTAACCCACTGAGGCACCCAGAAGCCCACATCTTATATTTTTTTACCTGTTCTAACTTCTTTGGGTTTATTTTTGCAAGTTCTTGCCATTAGTTTTTCAATCTTTCTATTATACGCATCTAAGGCTATCAATTTCCCTCTAAGTATGGCTTTAGCTATATCTTACAGGTTTTGATATGCAGTATTTTCATCATCATTTATTTCAAAGTATTTTTAAATCCCAGTGTAATTTCTTCCTTAACTCATGGAATTTTTAGAAGTGTGTTACTTAATTTGCAATCATATTGGGATATTTTAGGATTTTATTTATTTTTGTATTATTTATTCTGACCTATTTCTTAGCTTACTTTTTCTCCATCTTTTTTAACAGTTATATACATCTATTGAATTTTGTTTCATTTTTTGTGTATTTTTATTTTTAGAAGAATTTAGGTCTTTCATAATTTTAGATCATTTTACATAGCTTCTGTTCTCAAAGATATTTTAGTCTTCATTTATTATGCATAGTAAGAATAGTTGTATTATACCCTGTGTCTAATAAGCTTAGCATCTCTAATCTTTGTAATTTTGTTTCCATTGCTTGCTGTTCCTTGGTTATTGCTCATGGTGCCTTATTTCCTTGTTGTTTTTGTTTGTTTTGTGAGTTGCCCATTTTCCTTATAAATTTCTCCATGTAGGGGAATTCTGTGAGATCTAGAATAAAAGTGTATTTCTCCACAGACAATTGTTTACTTCTGCCAGGGGCTCAAGGACTCAAATACCATTAATTAATTTCGCACTTAAATTAAATCTTCTACTTGAGTTTTTTTTTTTCTTCCAGTTGGTCCTCACGTACACAGAATTGGATTATTCATGATCCTTGGTTCAGGGCACACCTCAAACTTACCACCCTAAACAAAAAGGAAGACCATGCCACTAACAGTTGCCCAACACCATGGTCCTCTGACCACTGCATTCTTCTGATTCCGTCTCTCCAGTGTCACCCCATCCTTCAGGTCCTGTAGGAGGCAGATGCTCTTGGCACACCTTGGCACTCTTCTTTCCACACATGCTGAAGGCATCTGCTGGAAAACACTTGGGACTCCATAGATGGACTTTCCCTGGGCCCCTGGGCCTGACAAAGGGGAAAAGGCTGGAGGACTCAATCCCATTCCCCTGAGTCCCACTTTCCTCTCAGCCCCCAGTTCTGAGGGAGAGTTTTATAGGAACTGGATGCCTGGAGGCATCGCAGCTCAAGGTTCTGCAGAACACATGTCCCCCCCTTGCAGAGTTCTTGAACCTAGTTTGCTAGGGCTTTAGTCACATGTATGAGAGATTCTCTAACACAGCTCTAAAATGTTAACATGTGTTTGACGTCAGGGCTGATGCGACAAGGAGTGGGGATATAACTAACTACATGCTATCATAGCCTCGATCAACAATGTGTCCACTATTGTTATTCAAAAGCTTAGATTTTCAAACCTCCCGGTGTTGGCAGGACCCGGTCCGCTCCTCTCGCCGCCAACGTGACCCCGGTCCGCACACACCCGGAGCCGCAGAAAAGGGCAGTGGGGACCTCACTGGGGCAGACACTGGGGGTCAGGGACGTGGCAGGGGCGGGGGAGGGCCCCCGGTGGCCTCGCCCAGGTGAGGAGTGCTTGGCGTCTGGAGCCCCCTCCTGCCAGGCTGCAAACGCCCAAAGCCCAAGACCTCTCCTCAAGCTCCTGGACTCCTGAGCCCGGGACTGGGGGGCCCAGAGAGGCCGCGCCAAAGGCGTCGGTCTGGAGAAGAACCAGATCCTAGTGCACAGGAAGGAAAGACCTCTTTCTCCCACCTGGGTGCCTCAAACTCCGACTGACAAAGTAGTAGGGAGACAGGGCTCTGGCGACAAGGCCCCAGTTAAATTTTGAAAGCAGCGGTGGGCGGCACTCAGCCAGCTCTAGGCCTTCTCAAAAACGACTTTTCCCGGGTCAAGCTTCGCCGTCTGACGCAGAGATCTCTCACCCGTACCGGGGAGACAAAAAAGTAGGGCTCGTCCGGGATTTGAACCCGGGACCTCTCGCACCCTAAGCGAGAATCATACCCCTAGACCAACGAGCCTCGCTGGAACTTCGCTCCAGGCTCCTCTTTATGACCGTTGTGGCATCCGGGGCGGGACCTGCAGAGCAGCCCAGGGATGGGACTCCGGCTTCAGACTAATGGAGAACCGCTAAATTCAAGAAACCCTGGACGTGGAGGGAACCCAGCGCTACCCGAGCCCACAAAGTGGGGAGCGGTTCCTGCAAGCCGGCTATACGGTGGCCTCCGCCGCTTCCGCGCGGTGCTGAAGCCCTGGCCGGGAAGGGCGGCCGGCTGGGCAGGCGGTCAGGGCGTCCCCGCGCCGCCCTTCGTCCTTCGGTGTCTCTGCAGGTGCTCCTCCCGGCCGCGGGCGCGCTGGAGCGGAAGCCGGTGAGCACTTCCCGGTCGGACCCGGCAACTGCACGGCTCAAAAACGGGGCGGCGGCGCGTGGAGGGTCCCCGCACCGAGGTCACTAGGAAGCCCACTTTGGAAAACGCTGCACCCCTCCCCCCACGGTGTGGCACCCAGTGGGTGCTTACTAAACGCGTGCGAAGGGCATGAAAGAAACAGCCACCACCATCTGCCTCCGCCCCGTGTCCCCCGGGCCTCCAGGCTACGTTGCTCTCTCCCGCCACTGGCAAGGTCAAACCAAGAAGTCCGGTTTCCGACGTGGGACCTACATCCCAAGAGGCTGACGTTGAGTCGCTTTGTCATGCTGACTAAACCAGCAGTCCCGCTCTGGGTGCCCTCGGAAGGGAGGAGCTGACCCCTGGAGGGACGTGGATCAGGCCACCAACAAGACTCCGCCCCAGGACGACTCAGGGTTGCCCTCCCCTCCTCAGCAGGACCAAGAGGCGGGTCTTCTGCTCCTCATATAGTGGCGAGGACAAGGACCAGAGGGACTGCATCCAGGGGTCGGGTTCTAGGCATTCTGCTGTCTCAGTGTCCTTCCCCGCGTTCAGGAGTGACCCAACCCGAGATCTGGGCTAGCAGGTTCGCTTCGTACTGTCTGACCACCATCCCTCCCGATCCATGGCGCGAATTTCCTAGCGCTCTCATCTAGGAAGGCCCCGGGGAACCGAAGTTCTACCAGCCGAATCCCGAGTCTCTCTCCTCGCTCCCCTCCCCAACCAAAAAAAAAAAAAAAAGCCAACTGAAGTAAGAGTAGGCCTCACCCGGAACTTAAGCGGGGATCATCTCGAACTAAGACTATCTGTACCCTCGGGCACCCAACCTCCTCCTACTTCCCGTAGTAGTCTCCTTTAACCTCGTCACCGCGGGACCCAGCCTCAGGAGACATATACAGTCTGTGTCTCCCGGAGTCCTACGACCCTCAGGGGCTGGGTGCTGTTCTCCGCGGAAGACGAGGCAGGGAAAAAGGGCTCGCTCGGGATTTGAACCCGGGACCTTTAGCGCCCAAAGCGAGAATCATCCCAGTAGACCAACGAGCCGCCCCGCTCTGTTTCCTTCCCCTTCTGTGACTGACGCACGCGGAAACGCCGATCTCACCCTGGTAGCTCAATTGTTAACGTGTGCACCTGCGAAGCCGGCACCACAAGTCCGCGGGTTCGCGGCTGCTGTCAGGTTTCAGACTGAGGGTTCGTTCTGCCACCTAAATCAACAAGCTCATCAACCGCTGCAAGTGCGACCGCGAGCCGGCCCAGCTGCAGGAAGGCCGCACAGGGGCAGCTTTCCAAACCACCGCTTCCCACTCATCTGGATCGCGGCAGCGCTCGGGGGAGGGCTGGTCTCCAGCCCTAGCTGGGATCCAGTGAAGGAAAGAGAATCTCAGGGTGAACTGTGGGGGGCACAGCTCGCCCGCAGTGGGTCGCAAACCGGGAACGTTGCTCTGCCCACAATCGCCAGCCCTTATCATCCTGGGCTGAAGCCCTCTAAACTGCCCTGGAACCGGAGGACAACAAATACGGACTTGCCAAACTACTGAACATTAGGAACTGGGACCTCCTAAGTCCCTCTTCTTGACTGATACCAAACTTTCCCCCAAAAGAGCCATGAGGACTGGAGCAACAATAGCGTTGCTGAGCAGAGGGGAGAGGTTGGCAGTAACAGGAGTTTTCAGGGGTATAATCCTCCCTTAGAATGCAAAAGGATCAAATCCCAGCCGGAGGAGCCTAGGTTTTTAGACTTTCTAGTCTGTTAATTAGGGACAGCCTGCTGTGTTCCCAGGGGAGGAAAACCCCTGTAGAATTCCATCCCTGGGCTCTTGGTAACAAGGAGCAAGGAAGCCCTTGGTGTCAGCCTTAAAGGGTACTGGTCCTTGCCCTGTCCTGGGCGTGGGTGCTGGAATGGCTACTCTCCCTGTTCTCGAGAACAGTAGTCCAGAAGCACCCATGGGAGGCCACTCCTGGTACAAGGGGCAGATGTTCTGAGGGCAGGAACCAAGCATGGCTTCCTGGGGGAGCAGGAACCTCACACATTGTGCACCCAACAGGGCACTTTTCAGGCAGGAGTGGATAGCTGGGAGCAGAGAAATAACCTGTGTGGGCGGGAATCCTCAATGCCTTCAGTGGACCGCAACCGGCAATGAAAGTTCTGACTAATGGGAGGCTCAAAGTCTCAGTCTCAAGGGTCTGTTCTAAGTGCTTTACATAAAATATAAGTAATTGAATATCCAAGACAAATCTGAGTCATGAGCTGTGATCATCCCCACTTAACAGATGGATGAACTGACCCCTGAGAGACTGGGTTTTGGGGGTCCAGATCTGTGGAGTCTAGTCCTGTAACCCTCCTGCAGTCCTAAAAGAACTGCCCAAGATTTGTGTTCTGCACCTTGCACATCTCGAGGAAGGCTCAAGACCCCAGATGGCAAGCCATGGAAAATCCCAGTGCAGGCTCTCTCCAGGAAGTAGAGTCCCCCTGAGGCTGAGATTCAGGGATGGAGTGTGTGCAGCAAAGTGTGGATGCAGGGTTTAGGGACAAGGGACAAGGGTCAGCTCTGTGGATCCACGCTGACACATAGGACCTTGACGATGGTGCAGGGGGGAGTACCAGCAACTCCCTCCCCACCCTCCTTTCAATCCCTTTGCTTTCCATTGTAAAATTAAGGGACCTATAATCAGGACCCACCATTCCACCCCTCCCAAAAGTGTCTGTGTGCAAGAGAAGGGCTTGTCAGGGATTTGAATCCAGGACTTCTCACTCCCAAAGCAAGTTGTGCGCCCCCAGATTAACAAATCCCTCAAGGTCATCTGCCGCTCATCTCTCCATGGAAGAAAGTGGTCTTGACACTGGTTCTGTGAGACCTGGAGCCATCCACTCTTCTGGGAATCACTGGCTGGGCCAGGCTCTCAGGCTGAGGCTTTGAGGACAAGTACAACATTAGGGCTGTGGACCAAGACATCTCCTGGATGCTGGAGGGGGTCCCTGGAGAGAGGCAGTGCCAGGCTAGAGTAAGGAAGGCAGGCACAGGGAGAGTAGGGCCTCCTGCATGTGGGTGCAGAGAGCAGAGGGCCCCAGAAATTGGCCCTTGTCACTGGGGTCAGGTTTCATGTTAAATGTATCTGTCCCTTATTTCCTGAATTGTCCTCCCCATACCTGGGCCCCCGGCCTTCTCTCTCCGTCCCTCCTTCTTGCCCATCCCTCCTGGCAGGGCCAGGGGGTTGCGCAGGGCTACTGGGGGTAGGGAAGGCAGCTCACTCTGTGGGTCTGAATAGAATATGTCTGGAAAATGCCAGGAGGCCCCGTCTTGGGGTATCTTCTGAATTATTTTCTTGTATGGGTTCCAGGTTGGTCCGGGCCTCACAACAGATGGTAAGATTTTTTCAAGCTGGGAGCCCAGAGTGTCTAGGTGAAGGTCTCAGTTAAAACCCCAGGTCCAGAGCCTTAAAAGGTGGGTCCAAGGAGGACTTCGGGCCATGTCCCTCAAATAAGAGCCTCAGCGGACCCTCCTCCAAGGGCAGCAGCCTTAGTGGGAATAAGAGTAGGGGAATCTCAAAAGGAAGCAGAACTTGGCCTAGAAGCAGGTGGACCAGCCCTGGTCCTAGTTCGCTCTCCACCTACTTACCAGACTGTGGGAGCCTCTGGGGTCAGGGGTCAGGTGTGAGTCCATGCTGAGAGGAGAAGATTGGCCACTGTCTCTCCACTGGGGCTCTGGAGTCTGAACTGTCCTGAGGCCCTTTGCTCACAGAGAAGATGGTGGTCGTGGAGGAGACTTAAGGATGCTGGAAATCTAAGTCTATTCTTCTGGCAGAAGCAGGGTGTGACAGTAGACCCTCAGTTAGTGGGACAATGAGACACTGTCTCCTGGGTCAGGGTCCCTTCCTGCCTGACCCTCTGCCCACTCCCCTTCTTATCTGGAGACAGATCATCTGTTTGTCTGGGTTCCCAGGTGCAGTCTGACAACTGTAGCACCCATGCATAGACAAGGTGTAGGATATGAATCTCCTTTAGTATGAGGTGCCGGAGGCCCTACCCACCGAGCCTGACTGACCCAGAGTGACCTGATGCCTACAAGTGAGGCAGGGAGACTCAGTCCATAGGGGGAAAGCTTAGATTCATCTATACAGACCTGCCCCTCCAAGCTTGGCTCTGCCCATCTATGCTGAAGCCACCACCATCCCTAAAAATTAAAACTCCCAAGGCAGAGAAAGTGCCTCAGACTGTCTCCCTTGAAGGTAAAAGTTACACCCAAGTACCATGCTTTCTGATGCAGTGAGCAACCAGGAGATTTGTTTTCTCAGGAAGATCTCTCTCAAGAGAGAGTTGGAAACTTGTTGAGGCCCAAAATGCAGAGCCGCCCAGCGTGGGGCTCGAACCCACGACCCTGAGATTAAGAGTCTCATGCTCTTCCGACTGAGCTAGCCGGGCAACAGGAACATGCCTTCAGCGCTCTGTCCTTTGTTCTGAGGCCTCAGGTGACTCAGCTGCAGAGTTTTTGGGGATGCGATCCGAGGACAGGGAGGACCTGCACCCCCAACCCAGGACCGGGAACTGGATTCCAATCCTTGAACCACAGAAGACTCGCCCACGCCGCGGTGGCGGAGGAACCAAGCCACCCCCTCCAACCCCACGCTTGGGGCGTGGTTTGCGGTCTGGGCTCGCTGATTCTCCACATTGTGGTGGGACAAGGGGCCACGTCGGTCCGATGGCACAGGGGGAGGTTCCCAGTTCTCCCCAGACCTCGTTCCTTCCCACCAGGGTCCTTCTGCCCCCTCCGCGCGTTACCGAGTGAAGGACACCTCTCCAGCAGGAAAAAGCCGCATCGACCACCTCTCCAGTGCTGGGGACTAAAAGGGGGAGACACCTTCCCGGCTCGCCCCCACCTGACGCCAAGAGAATCTGGACACTTGGGGACGGCCGAGACTCGGGCGCAGGGACGGTAAGCCCCCAAAACAAGCACTGTACCTTAAACCAAGAGGCCAGAACGAAGACGACGGATTCGGTCCTTGGTGACCCACCTCGGCGCAGGGTACGGGGCATTTGGGCAGTTTCCCCTGATACCACAAAGTGGAGGGTGAGAGTCGGCGCGATGCCCCGGTGTCCCCGGGCCATTCCCGGAGATGCACACGCCAGAGGCTTCCAACCACCGAGGAACGGAAAACGGTGCAGCAGGGACTCGGGCGGCTGAGCAGCTGGGGCGGCCCCGGGACCCGACGGGCCACACAGCGCCCCGCGCCCGACCCACACCGGGCGCGGGGTGGGTGAGAGGTGCCGGGACTCTGCACCTGCCCGGCGCCCTAAACAAACCAGCAGCACAGCCAAACGCCAGAACAGATGTCTCCAAAAAGCAAGGGCGCGCAAGACACTTGGCGCTACCCACCGGCTCCCCGCCTGAGCGTGGATAGGGGCGGGTCCTGACGGGGGAGCCGGCGCCTTAGGGGTGCGCCCCGGTGGCCTAATGGAGAAGGCACTGGCCTCCTAAGCCAGGGATTGTGGGTTCGAGTCCCACCTGGGGTAGAATGGCTACGTTTTGGCACTCCTGAGTGGTTTCTGTTGTCAAAGACTGTTGTCAGCCACGACTCCACGCTACACCTCTTAGGACACCCGAAGCTGGGACAGGGGCCTCTGCCTTTAGTTGGTTTTAACCTGAACAAAGCCTACATTTTGAGAAAGCTGACCTGGGGAGGGTGCCCAATCCATTGTTCTCGGGACTGCACCAGCTGCAGGAGTGCCACGAAAGAATGGGCAGGGGGTTGCACTCTCCCGAGTATAACATAGGCAGCACCACTCTTGCTGGTCCTCTAGTTCCAGGGGGTGCATGAACCCGGAAAGGAACTGAGGGGAGGAGCATCGGCTTCTCCCATTAGCTGATTTTCTCAGCGATTCCCTGACACTCTGAGCAATAAATGAGCCAAGCACTGCTGATCTGATCTTTAGGTGGGTGCCTTGGAACCAAGAACCCTTTCTGAGGTTGGGGGGAAAAGCCAGCGTGGAGCTCCAAACCCAGGCTGGGAGAGAGCTTTGCAGTCTTCTGAGTGAGCTAGCCAGACACGGAAATTTTCTGTGGTTCTTTCTTTATGTCAAGGGGGAGCCTCCGCCTCACTCTCTCTAGAAAAGAAAAGCCCCAGAGTCAGGCTCAAATCTGTTGCTTAGCCCTGAGCAAAGCCTGACCAGGGACCAATTGTGTTAATGGGTGTTAAGGACACGCGCCCTTGGTGGACCCCAGTACTGAGTATCAGGGCCCCTGCTGGTTGTGGTTTTCATCCCTGGGCAGTCTATGAAGCAAAGAGAAACCTTCTCCTAGTTTCGTCTACCTAAGTTTAAAAGCAAGACCCTAGGGGAACCTGGCTGCCTCAGTTTAGGGAGCATGTGACTCTTGATTTCAGGGGCATGAGTTCCAGTCCTATGCTGGGTGTATAGATTGCTTTAAAAAAAAAAAAAAATGTCCAGCACCCAACAAAGTAAGATTATAAACATGTGACATTCAATGAAAAATGAACATACGTGAAAAGAAGCAGGAAAATAAACCCATAGTCAGGAGAAAATAAACAATTTTTCACGTCACTTTTCTTGTCTATAAGGAAGTCCAAGCCACGTGTAGAAAACCTGTGTAGATGCTCCATTCCACAGTCCCGGCTGAGCTGTTCATATGACAGACATGGGAGCAGAGGGGTTCATGGAGGCTATTAGAATTCAAGTTCTCCCAAACTCCAGTTTAATAGGTGCAGGTTGTACCTGCTATCCCCTCCTGAATTCCTGACCCAAAGAATCCATAAGCATAAAAACATATCATTTTATTTAATTGAATTTAAGGATTTTACCCATATACCTCTCTGCTAAGAGAGAGCAGGGGGGGCAGCAGAGGGGGCAGGAGAGGGAAACAGTCCAGCAGAGACCCTGCGGAGCACAGAGCCAGAAGAGGGGCTCCATCCTAGGACCCTAAGATTACCGCTCAAGCAAAGCAAGGCTCTGATGTTCGGCGACCGAGCCAGCCAAGTGCCCCCAAACGTACTGTTTTCTACCTCGAAGTCCGGCAGTGTTACACAGCAACAACTGTCGTGTGGTAACTATTAAAACAAAAGGCAGCAAACATATATAATAGTAGAATTTTGAAAACTTCTCTCTGCAAATTCTGCAACAAAACAAGAATGACTTCCATCACATTTCTATTTTATTGGAGGTTCTAGTTAGCGCAATAAGACAAGAAAAGTAATTAAAAGTAATCAAAATAAGTATGGGAAGTAAGTAATACTGCCTTGATTCACAGATGACATGCGTGAATATATAGAAAATTCTACAGATTAGAAATAACATATGAGGGGCGCCTGGGTGGCTCAGTGGGTTAAGCCACTGCCTTCAGCTCAGGTCGTGGTCTCAGGGTCTTTGCTCAGCAGGGAGCCTGCTTCCTCCTCTCTCTCTGGGCCTGCCTCTCTGCCTACTTGTGATCTCTCTCTGTCAAATAAATAATTAAACAAAATTTTAAAAAATAATAACATGTGAGCTTCACAGTGTCACTGAATCCCAGATTAATACATCAAAATTTATTATAATTTCGTATATCTGCAAAAAAATAGAAAAGTATATCCAAAGTGATATAATTTACACTGGTATCAACAACAACAAACACCTACCAAAAATTCTAGGGAAAGATGTACAAACCCTTTCTCAGAAAACTATAAAATACTATTATAAGTTAAAGAAGACCTTAATTAAGAAGAGATTCATCATGTTTATGACTTGAAAGACTCAGTATTGTAATGATGTCAAACCACCCAGAACTGACCTACAGAATCAATACTATACCAATAGAAATCCCAATCACTATTTTTGTGTAAACTGACAAGTTGATTCTCACACTTATATGAACGTGTGAAAGGCCAATAAGAACCAAAACAAATTTGAGAGACTAACACTCCTGGGTATCAAGTCTTACCCACAAAGCTAGACCAGTTTGGGTGCAAGGCTAAACAGACCATGTAAAAAGTATTAGAACAACACAGACTCTTGATTTGTGAAGAAGTTTGTACCACACATCAGTGGCAGAAAGGACAATCTTTCAAATAAGTCATTCTGAATCAGAACGGTCCCCATTTAACAGTTGGTGAAAGAAAGGCCTGCATGGCTAAGCTTCCTGTCCATAGCCACCCGCCCCCATACCCCCTACTCCTGTCCTGTGGTCCCTAAACCAGAAGGAACAGTCATGAGCTCAGTCAACATTTGGACCCAGGACCTCTATCCCCGCAGCGTGAGTCATGCCACTGGCCCAGCTCGCTCGGTCCATTATTACAGGTCACAAATACGAGCCGAGTCTCATATTTATTATTATTAAAATTATTATTATTAAATAATAATAAATAATAAAAGTTATTATTATTAAAAATAATAACAATAAGTCAAAAGAAACAGGTAAAATTAATGGTAATATATTTTACATAACCCAGTATATCCAAAATACCATTTCAACAAGTAGTAAGATACCTTACTTTTCTGGTAACATGTATTCAAAACCTGACTTGCATTTTACACTTAAGAGCAGCACATCTCAGTTGGGAGGGTGGGAGGAAACAGGTGTCTAGCAAAGGGGGGTGGAGGCGTCAGGGCCACAGAGTGGAGAGGAGGTGGGACTGGATGCTCCTGGGGCACGCAGTGGAGATGACTGTGAAGGTGACAGTCACTACTCCCCACCCAAAGAAACCAGCCTGTACCTGGATGAAAACCCAGGGTCCACACCTTAAACTCAATATTCCCGAGTTAAAATAGTAGAGAACAAGTATGCATGGCTTGGGCTCATCCAGGATTTGAACCCAGGACCTCTCACACCCAAAGCAAGAATCACACCCCTAGACCACCAAGCCTGACACACAATAGTGTTTACTAACACTTTCCCCACAACTGTTTGTATCACGTGTAACCTCCAGTTCATTCCCAGATAGGCTGAGCTGTTTCTGGAAGCCAGGAGTGGGGCTGAGCAGTGAGGTGGCCATGGGGAGACCTCGTGGGTCTAGGTGGCCAGAGGCAGAGCAGCCCAGTCCCAGGATGATGGATCTGTAGAACTGGACCGGGTTGGATTCCTGCCACCAGGGGAGTGGGGAGCAGATTGTGGGGGAGGGGAAGATGAGGGGCTTGGATGAGCCGCAGCCCCCCCTCCCCCAGCTGAAAAAGCACTCACTCGGCAGGGGATCCCGAGGCTTCATTCAGGCTGTGCGGGTTGTGGGGACTGTCAATGGCGGCTGGGGAGCAGACCAGAGAAAGGGGACTGGCATCAAGTGGGCCTACGCCCTCAAATCTCTTGAGGAGGAGGAAAGGAGAAGGAAGAGATGATGGTTCCATTTTACTCACCCATCTCCAGGGCTGCCAGTCTGGGCGAGGGGGAAGGAAGTGCCCATAGCTGGTTCTGGTTCTCCCTGTTGATCCCCAAGCCCCATGGGGTGGGAGACGACCCCCTTGGGAGCCTCCCGCAGTTCTAAGCAAATTGTTTCCATGGGAAAGGCAAGTCAAGGCAGAGTAAACAGTTTAGGACGGGCTGGATTGAATAATGCAGTGGGAAGTGGGATATAGGGGCTGTCCCTAGTTGTCTGATTCTGACCGTGGATGATTAGGGCAGGAGAAATAGAGGGTTGGTGTGTCAGATAAGGAGCAGGGCAGGCAGGCATATAGACCCAGAATTGGTTGGTTTGCATATGAAAGGCCTATTAGCAGGCAAGTGGTTTAGTGGTCCCTAGGAATTAGCTAGCTAAGGAGAGGGGCAGTCTGTCCTCAGCTAGCAAGCCCCCTCAGATGTCAAGCCATCGCGGAATACAGAAAATAAAATCCAGGTGTGATAATACAGGTGTGAATTGCATCCAAGGTGTTTACATTTATAAAGATCATGGGACTTTTTCAATCCATCAATATGACTGACTACTCTGATAGACTTTCTTGAACATAAAACCAACCTTGCATTCCTGGAGTAAATCCAGCTTATTTTCCAGACCTTATTTTACTGCTCCAATAAAAGAAGTGAGGACACGCAGGCTGCGGGAGTGATGGCCTTTTCTCCCTGGGAAACGCCCAGGCTGGCTAATTTGAGACAGAAGAGGATGCATTGGCCCCCCAGCTCAACCCTGGCTCAGCAACTGTCAGAGGCCAAGGACACAAGTGGCCCCCAGTTCCACTCCCCATGTGCTCCCGTGACACAAGGTTATGTGGGTTTGCTCCTTGGGGAGTTACACGTGGACCCCACACCGGCATGCTCTCCATGGTCCATGTGCACAGGCGTGAGGCAGCAGCAGAGCTCAAACTGGTCTAGGCTGGCCGGAGCTCTGGCCTGACACTGGGAGTCCTGCTGGTGACAGTTTTAACATTATCAACGCTATGGGGTACAGTTTCACAAACTCTGACCCGAGGCTTTCCGTCAGGACATGGGGCTGGTGCAGACATAGAGCCCGCTGTCTCAGCCTCCAGCCCACCCTCCTCTGCTCTGCACCTCTACCCCTGCCTTCCTGGGAGATGGACCCAGAGCCACTCTAAAGCCCCTGAAATCTAGGTTTGAATCCTGCTCCAAGGTCATACCATGGCTGGTGCGCCCCAGCTGGTATTTTAGAAGACTGGGGATGCCACCTGGATGGCTGGGAGTCATGGGGTGCAAAGGGACCCCATGAAAAACTCCTTTTTTCACTCCTTTTCCTGTTTCCATTCCCCTAGGACCTACATGCCCACCTTACACACATCTTATAGGACAGATAACATATGTTCACCTTGTAAATGTCAAGGAGTTAATGATTTCTTAGGAGTCTTCAAGCCCAACAGATAACATCTAAGGAGTGCAACTGTGCCCCAGGGGGAATCATCCTGAATGTCATCAAGACCCCTGGCTTCAGGGCATAAGCGACTTATGGGGAACCCCTAAACACTCCTCGGTGTTCCTGGATGGCTGAGAAGGCACACTCATGGAACCGCCATCCTCATAAAAACTCCAGGCCCCAAGCTAGGGCTGTCTTTTGCTTGGGGCCTGTCCTTTCTAAATCTACCATTCTGTCCGTATCTACTCTATGCCTTCAACAACTTCTGCTCTTACTTCCTCTCCGCTCATGTTTGATTTAGAAATCCAAGGACCCTCTTGGCTGGTCCTGTGGGGTCCCCTGGGGGTCAAACCAGCATCAGCTGCACTCATGCACATGGACACATCTGGTTCTCCATGGCCCAGGTGCCATGGCAAGGACTACCACCCAACAGCAGGAAGGTGGTGATGAAGTTCCCCTTTGGCTTCTAGAGCCCTGATCTTTCTGTCCAAGTTAGTGGATCAAGAGTTCAGGGCTCTGCGCCCCACCCCCAGAGGGAGCTGGGGACAGTGGAACAGACCGAAGGTGTCCTCTCCATGTTGATCCAGCTTCGGGTGACCAGAGCTCGTCTCCCTCCTCTGAACTTCCCAGCTGCCCAACCACCTTGGACACCTGCCACCCTAAGGACTGGGTCTCCTGGGGTGGGGGAGGAAGTGTTGAAACTTGTGCCAAAGAAAAGGCTCCAGGTTTCCTTTCTCAGTCTAGGGATGAGCAGACAGACCCTCATGGGTGCAGAAACTCCTGTTGCCAATGCCTGTGGATTTTGTTCTACGACCCTGCACATGAGGAGGGGTATGTCCCCCATCCTTCCATAGCTCTAGCCCATCTCCGTCTCTCCATCCCATCCCACCACCGGGGAAAAATTGGGAGCCCCATCCTGGGTCCCATTGGGAACTGGTAAGCTGTCCGCAGTCTGTGATTGAAACTCAAGGTAACTTTCACAGGATTGACTTCCTTGCACTTGTGAGGGAAATGGGAGAGGAGAGAAATGCAGCCTGTGCGTCTCTAATGAACTCAGAAGTCCAGGATCAGGAGGCAAGGGACTTCGCGCCTTTATATTTAATTCACATCTACACCCACTCTGGGGAAGTCCAGGGAGTCAGATCCAGGACCACATCCGGGTATCCCAGAGGACCAGGCAACTGGGCAGTGCTAGTCTTCTCAAGAGTAGGGAACACGCTCACCCACAGCGGTGAGGGGGGCGGGCAGGAGGGCATGTGCGTGTGCCGTGGGAGAGCCCCGAATGGCAGGAATGATCCCCCAGAGCTATGCTCTTCCTGTCCCGCCTCCACGGACTAGAAACACACTAAAATCTCATAATGCAAAAGCAACTCAGGTCCACCTTCTGTGTGGAAGGGACTAGATTCAGACCCCTTCCTGAGCAACCCCAATGCCTCACTTTCTCCTGTGGTGCCCTGCAGCTGCGAGTCCAGCCTGGGGATTTGGTGTTTGGGTCCCCCGAGAGTTAGTCCCTGAAATCTTGAGTTGTGCTAACTGCTTGCCTTAAGGTTTAGACCTAAGCACCTGAAACCATGAATTCTATGCACCCAGGCTTGTAAAAAGCCACATTCCCAACATGGGGCTTGAACCCACAACACTGAGATTAAGAGTCTCTTGCTCTACCCACTGAACTAGCTGGGCATACCACCTTTGCCTTCCTTCAAAGGGAAAGTGGGGCAGTGCGGGGGCAAGCAGACTTCTCCCTCACTGAACACCCGCCTGATCAGTACCATTTCCAATATGATTCCCCTGCCTGAAACCGAGAACCTCAGGATTAAAAGTTGCAAGGAGGAGGGACCATCTGGCCTGAAATTCAGGGATAGGGGCAGGAAAAGGGGCATGCTGACCCAGAGGGACAGAGAGAAGGAGGCCTAGGGGCTCGGCAACCCTGGGAAGCTGGTTCCTGGGTGGCACCGAGTCCCTGAAATTCCACGGTCCCTCTGTCCAGGGTCCAACACACAGGCGAGGAAGGAAGAAGAGCGCCTTCTTCCTTCTCAGCTCTGGGGTGCAAACCCAGGCTTCCCCCCAACAGACCAGCCCTCCGGTGAGACACGGGAAGCTCGGCACCCTCCTGCAGACTGGGAGGACAGGGTCATGGAGGTCAAGGTCACTAGATGTAATGGGAACAAGGTGCCCTTCTCTATTGTGGTCCCTGGAACTTAAGTCAATCTCTCTACCCCCACTCACCACCTGCGAGAGCTCAGGGTCCAAATCCCAGAGAAGTCTCACTTTCAAATTCTCAACATCTTCACCCCCTGTCCCCACCCCCCATACCTTCCTCCCCACCCCATGCCTGGCTTTGGGGCGGGCAGAGGGGCTTGGGCCAGGAAGACCTAGAGGACCAGCTGCAGGACTGGACCCCTGTGCCCCAGGATACTGTGCAAGGTCATGTCGAGACCACCGCCTTTCTTTCCAGTAGGTTTCTAGAACGACCACCCATCCACGGGGGAGAATAAGCATGGTCCCTTGAGGCCCCACATATCTGTGCCCAGGGATGCCACCACGGAAGGAGGGTCGCTGGACTGTGCCCAGCACCAGGGCAAAAAAAGGGATTTCGGGGGACCCAGAGCTGCGAGGGGGTTTTGGGGGCTGAGCCCAGAAGAGGATGGGCTTGGATGAGGACAGGAGCCTCTGAGTCTGCCCCTGACCCTAGGTCCCCTTCCTGTTAGCAGAGGAGACAGCTTTGGCCCAAGCTTTGGGAGGGTGGGAACTCCCTGGTCTTAGGTTTGAGTCCCCCCAGAACCCCTCACGGTCCTGGAGCCCTGCCCAGCTCCAAGGCAGCCCAAGTTCCCAAGCCTTGGCCCTGGAGGGAGGTCCTGGAGACAGAGCCTCTGGGGGAAATTGACCCTTGAGACTCTGGGCCTAGCATTATGGAACCTCACTCTTTTCTGGAAGATAAGCCAAATACTCCTACCTTGGGGTGCGCTTCTGGGACCCTGCTGCCCCTGAGCCCAGGGAAAGCAAGTGGACAGAATCAAGAACAGAGCATAGAGTCAGTGTGGTTCATTGGTCTAAGGGTGTGAGTCTCATTCTGGGTGTGAGAGGTCCTGGGTTCAAATCCCAGATGAGCCCTGTCTCTGGTTCTTTTTCTTATCCAGATGGTCAGGTTGTTACCACCTAAGGGAGCCAAAGTCCACCCAAGGCCAGGAAGAAACGGGGACCCAGAGACCCACCAGTACACATGATGGGGATTAAAAGACCTTCAGGTCTGCAGAGCCAGCTTGGACCTGCTCTTGCTGCCCTCTGCTTAGACTGTCCCTGTGTTCTCCCCTCCCCACCCCTACCCTCATCCCCACCATTTGGCATGGAGCACGGGGGAGAGGGGAGGAAAGACAGATGATGTTTCCCTTGAGAGCAGATCCCAGTGTTCTGGGTGGAAGGAAGCTGCTGGGTGCCACTGGGAGCATCTCCAGGGGACTGGTCTTAAAACCAGATCCAGAGCGGGCATCCCAGACTCCAGAATATGAGGGCACATGCCTCCCTGGCCAAGCCCTGCCTCACCCATGAAGGGATAGCGAGTTAGTATGTCAGACAAATGAGGGAGAGAGGAGGTTAGAGCCACTAAAGGTGGCCAGTGGGCACTTGACTTTAGACTTTGGTCTCCAGAAGTGTGAGAATATCTGTTTCTGTAGTTTTAAGTCGCTCAGATTGTGATAACTTATTATGGCAGCCACTGGAAACTAACAGAGGTACTGGGTTGGTAAGACATTTTTTCCAAAAAAGCGACTAAGGTGTATGGACCTAAGTACCTAGTAAACTGAACATTCTTTTACCCAAAAAAATACCAGGAAAGATTCCCAACACCAAGAGTGCCCTGAAGGGAGAGATGTGGACACTTCTGGGAGGAGTCCCAGCCACAGGCCTGGGATCTGAGCTCCAGGGAGGGGTCCAGGAGAGGGTCAGTCAGCTGCTGTGGTGTCTCCCCCAAAGCAGCCTCTACTCCCACCAAAAAGGAAAGAAAACCCAGTCCTAGCAAACATTGAGGCCTTTTTAACAGCATAAGCCATTGCAAGAGAATGGAAGAAAATCAGCTGATGGGAACCCTAAGCCCTCCTTTTCTCTCTCCCCCAAAATGGAAAATAAAATCCCCTGCTTCCATTTCCCTTTCACTGGGGAGAGTGGAGCAAAGTTGAGAAGCCTTCCGAATGAGAGACCGCTGACCTGAAGGTGGGAGTGGGGGAGGGCACTCCCCAGCACTAGGGTGGCCCTGCTTGGGAGCCTCCTCCTGGGAGCCCCACTCAGGACCTAGAGTCCTGCTCCCTCGCGACACCCCCTCACACACACACACACACACAGACTCTGACCTCTGGGTTTGAATCCTGTTCCTGAGTCAAGCACGGTGGGGCAGGGCATCCTGCGGTTACTAACTAAGCTCTGTGTCTTCTCCCGCCACGTATTCAAAAGCTGGCTGGCGGCCCCAAATATCTGCATTGTTTCCCTCAAGCACCAGCAAGGTGTGAGGCTTCCAAGAGCCACAGCCCGCGGCAGAGGTCTCACGGGAAGCATCCGCCACCAGCCTAGATTGCTAAACAGCCTCGTGTAAACGACAGGAAATACTTTCCTTGCCCGGTGTCATCTTAAAAGGCCTGTTGAGCAGTCAAAAAACCATACACCCAACTTGGGGCTCAAACCCACAACTCTGAGATTAAGAGTCTCGTGTTCTACCGACTGAGCTAGCCAGGTAAGGACAAAGTCTGTCTCTACCTCCCAGCTACTCCACGTAATAAAGGCACGTGTTGCGAAAGGAGACAAAGGTGCATCCTCCTCCGGGAGAGGTGATGCGCGCGTCATTGCCACCCACGGGAGTGGGAGGCAATTAACCAGGCCGTGAAGATAACTAGAAATAAGCAGAAGTAAAGGTTAGCTAGGTGTGGCTCGTTGGTCTAGGGGTATGATTCTCGCTTAGGGTGCGAGAGGTCCCGGGTTCAAATCCCGGACGAGCCCGAACCCTTTTCCTCTCACAAACTCCCCCGAAGCCTCACTGAAGCTCTGGGTACCCACCCCAGGGCCACCTGTTTCCACAATATCAGCCTGATGGTCCACCACACCCTCAGCCCGCTGCCGCGGCTGAAAGAGTCAGAGTTCCTTAATTCCTGAGGCTTGAATTTAAACTCCGCATTGAGTTTAGGGAGCTGAGGCCAGCAGAGACAGAGATCTCCAGGGAACCAGACCACACAGACATGGGGCGCCGCAGCTTCAGCCTTGGAGTCCTTGCGCTTCGCGCACCCGGCCGCAGTTCCTGCACTCCCAGGTAGTTTCCCTGCCTGGCCGCCAGGGGGAGCGCTGAGACTGTAGGGCTGGGCTGAGAAGCCCGCCACCTTCTCCCACGGGAGCCGTCAGAGCACCCAGACCAGGCCGGGAAGCACCCCCAGCTATGTTCCAGATGAGCCAGAGTCTGGCTGACGCCCCGCATTGCCTCTTGTGTTAATAACAGTGCGGGTTCAGGGAGCCTCCCGCGACCCGACCCCCCACCCCACTCCCCAACACACACACTTGCAGAAGGGGAGAATAAGGCGACTGCATAGGGCCTGTCCTAAGCGTGCGGCACACGAAATGGACACTTTGACTTCAGCTCCACGTTCTCCTCACCTCTTCTTTCCCTTCCTGGGACCTGCACAAAACCCGAGAGCCACTTCCGCCTGTGACCAGGTGCCCAGCAGCAGGCTCTGATGTCCTGCTTCAATACGGCGTCTAACGTTGTCCCAGCCTTCTCTTTGTCGATGGGGTGCCCCACCTCCCCCCAGCCAGGTGGTGACTGCAGAAGCTTAGTGGGGAGCCTGAACTCTCATTCCTGTTCAGCAATCAGGAGGCCCCACCTTTGTGACCTGCTCCCTCCTCCCCAAACAAAAAGGAGAAGTTCTCTTCTCCCACCACAGGGGCGCATTGTCAGAAGTCCAAAGACGTAAATAAGATCTGGAGTTTCAAAGCATAATACCGGAAACGTCCAAGAGGCAACTGAAAATCACTGGTCATTCTAAGAGCCACGAAAATCTCAACTTGAAAGAGAAAAGGCGAAAGACACCGACACGGATTTTGGAACTGTCTGAAAGGGAGGGGAGAGGTGGGAAAGCAGCCATCCTAAAAATGTTTGAAGAAGCTTTAAAGAACTCACTTGAAACAAATTTAAAAGTTGGGAGTCTCAAAGAAATAGGAAATATCAAGAAAAGCCACATGGAAAAACATAGAGATGAGGAATGCGGTAACTGAAATGAAAAGCCTAATGGCTAAACGCATGGGCAAGATGGAAGAAAGAATAAGTGAACGTGAAGATAGAACGGCAGAAATGACCGAATCTGAAGAACACAGAAAACAGACTTTGGAGGAATGGAAGGAAGAGGAAGACAAAGGAAGGAGAGAAGGAAGGAAAGAAGGGCAGAACCTCAAGGATTTGTGGGACTTTAACAAAAAACCTAATGTTGGAGATGCCAGAGACCCAAAAAGAAAAGAAAGACAGGGGGCGACTGGGTGGCTTAGTGGGTTAAAGCCTCTGCCTTCGGCTCGGGTCATGATCTCAGGGTCCTGGGATCGAGCCCCACATTGGGCTCTCTGCTTGGCGGGGAGCCTGCTTCCTCCTCTCTCTCTCTCTGCCTGCCTCTGCCTACTTGTGATCTCGCTCTCTATGTCAAATAGATAAATAAAATCTTTTAAAAAAAGAAAAGAAAGACAGGGCTAAATGTATCGGAAGAAATAGTAATGGAAGTCTATGTGCATTTTTTATAATTATCTTTAATGGGGCACCTGGGTAGCTCAGTTGGTTAGGTGTCTGCCTTTGGTTCAGGTCATGATCCCAGGGTCCAGGGATTGAGCCCTGCATCGGGCTCCCTGCTCAGCAGAGAGTCTGTTTCTCTCTCTCCCTCTGCCCCTACACCTGCTCATGCTCTCTCTCTCTCTCTCTCAAATAAATAAATAAAATCTTTATAAATAAATAGATAGATAGACTCCATGCCCAACACAGGGCGTGAACTTACAACCCTGAGATCAGGAGTCACACGCTCTACCAGCTGAGCCAGCCAGGTGCCCCTGTCTGTGTATTTTTTTTAAAAACACACTTTGTTTTTTAGAACAATTTTAGGTCACAGCAAAATTGAGCAGAAATATAGAGTTCTCCAAAACTCTGTCCCGAGCATGCAGGGCCTCCCCCATTTCTGCCTATTTTTAAAACCCACCTTCCTCCATTTTTTTGGTTTTAAAGCACATATAGCATTGCCTCGCCCATAAATGTTTTTCACTTTTGTGGGGGCTGAGGGGTGCAAATACCTCTACAAATAAAGTCTTTTGTTTTTGAACACCCTCAGTACTGTGCACACATCCAGCACCATTAAGGATGATACCTTCGTATTGTCTCTTCCCTGGTCTGTGTACGGGTTCCCTGACCCCTCCTTACCCCTCTCTGCAGTTGCTTGGCTGTATTCAGGATGCAGGCCAGCGGCCCCCACGGCAGGAGCGGAGCGTGGGGAGTCTGAAATCTCCCGGGATCCTCAGCAGATTCACTGAGGCAAACCAACTCCAGAGCTTGGGGTAAGGGAGGAGCAGAGAACTGCTAGGTCCCACTCCCAGCCCAGGGACGTCTTAGCCCTCACCCCTGAGTCCCTGGAGACCGGATCTAGAGGCAGAGAGCAGCAGGCAGGTGTGACGGCAGGCACCAGGGGGTCTCCAGAGCCTTCCGCCATCCTCTGCCAGGCGGCAGGTTCCTACAGCTCAGGTTCGCCCAAGGGCAGACCAAGAAGGTATGGGGCGAAATATATATTTTTATAATTTTACATAAAAATACATTGATTTCCGATCATTCAAAGGAAGTGTAGTTGGAGTTTTCATGCAAACACGTGGAATCTGGTGGGTCTAAAACTTATTTTAAGCACACAGGTTTGCTTGATTAGATAAGGGAGGATGGGTCCAGTTGCATTTCCCCATCTCGGGGCCGCAGGTCCAAGGGTGGTGGGGTGTCAGCGGGCGTGGGTCTGCTCTGAGCCCCAACGGTGCTGCAGCACCCCCTGGCGGCCGCGGAGCCCATCTGTCTGTGGGTGGGGGCGGGGCGTCTGCCTTCACCCGCTCGGGACCGCTCCCCTGCGGATTCTGAGCAGTCCACACACAGGGTGCCATCTGGAGACTCCAGAAGTGGCCATGCCCCTCCAGGACCAGATCTGCTCGGCCATTTTGGATTGTGCGCAGCCAATCACATTCTGAAACTCAACAGCCACCACCTGGTGGCAACTGCCCGGCTAGCTCAGTCGGTAGAGCATGAGACTCTTAATCTCAGGGTCGTGGGTTCGAGCCCCACGTTGGGCGTCCTTTTGAACCGAGAATTCACACCCATTTCTGGGACTGCTGCGCAATTCACACCCATTTCTGGGATTGCTGCTCAATTCCTGCATGTTTGGTTTAGGTACAAGCTGTCACGGTGGTGCACCAACACCTTGCCTAAGCCATCGGAGGTGACCAATGATGTTCCCCCCTTACAATGGGTTCTCCAGCCACTTTACTCCTCAACTTCCTTTTTGAGCCAAGTAAACTTAGAAAGGGGTCCGGCGGAGATTGGGACCTGGCTATGACAGAAAAGCCACCCATCCCAGTGTTTCCCTTGGAAATCCAGGGCTGGGTGTAAAGATGGGGGGCAGACCCCGAGGGAAGGAGGCTGTTGATTCAGAAGAGGATTTTGGTGGGGAACCATCCCCTTAAGGGATGGGAGTCTTGAATGGTTCTGGCCACAGGAGAAGGCAGGGCTGGCCAGGGAGTTCATTACCTCAGTTGCTCTCCACCAGGCCTCAGGTCTAGAGAGCCCTCTCCTAGCATCCCAGTGGGACCCAGGATCTGTGCAGACCTGCTCCCCTCAGGGACTCCAGAATCAGGAGGCATAAAAGGGATACTGCCCTGGGCTTAAGTGAAGAAACTGGGTCAGAAAGGAGGCCCACCGGTCTGTACTTGCAGGCAGCCGCCTGGTGAGGGCTCTATGCCACAATCGGGGGGCTGACTCTGGGATTGAGATCAGGAAGCTCCTCCCAGACTGGGGGCCCCTGACATTTCCACCACAGCCTTCGGCCGGGCTCATATGAACCATGTCTTTTATATTCTATACTCTGACACCTTGACATCAGATCCTTGCTGACCCTGGAGAGATTTTCCTTCCCAGGGTTGGCCAATTACTAGGGATAGCAAATTGTCCTAAACATTTCAAATGCAAACCAACCATTCCAGAGTCTACAGCCCCCAATCACCTCCTTCAGCGGGCTCTCACACTGGGGGTTCCTATCCCCCTGCCAGGATCACCCCAAGGCCAAGAAACAGACAGCTATGGACAGAGCTATGTTCTAGAAGCAGCTGGAATTAGTGCAGACTAGTCCATCTAAGCCTGTTCCCTTTGCCTCACCTGTCTCACCTTCACTGAAACCACAAGAAAGGCTCTGGACCGCATTTTCTAGAACTTTCTCTGCTCCTGGACTACCCAGAATACCCAGAGCCTCCTCTGTGCCCTCCCTACCCCCCACCTCCACCCCCTCCACTCCAGGGCAGGATCTGCCCCTCTGCTTTGGAGCTATGAGCCTCAACCCATCTTTTCAATGCCTCATCTGCTGGGCCCGCCATCCCTGAATAAAGCCTCTTGAAACACAGCCCTTCTTCCAGCGTGGCTGGGGCGCCTATGGGGTGCCCTAGTCGTTCATGGCCTCAAAACTAAGACCAAATCTCTCCCCATGCCCAATTTCCACTGTGGTTTCCTTCCTTCCCTTATCTGTGGAAGGGCTTTCTGGTAGCCCCTCCAGAAGGAAAAAGACGTATGCAAACGACCTTTTAATACCACAAAGAAAAAAAAAAAAAAGTGCCGAGAGGAAGTTGGGTCGTTATCCCTGAGGCTGGGACTCCCTGGTGCTTGCACAGTCCCGCACACAGACCAGATCTCCTGCTCTCGGAGAAGCAGACTAGCCTGTGGTGGACCCAAGTTTCCTCTTGCCCAGTACCTGCCGCGTGACACCGTTCCAAAAGATGGGCTCGTCCGGGATTTGAACCCGGGACCTCTCGCACCCAAAGCGAGAATCATACCCCTAGACCAACGAGCCACGTTGGATTGGTCTTCCTGACGTTTGTCCTTGGAGGCTTGTGCCCTGGCCTCAGGGCACTCCCCTAGTTCTACGAGTCCTGGCTTCCTGATCCCTTGGGAAGGTGCGTGGAGAGAGGTTTCGGTTTCGATTCCAGAAGAGGAAGGAGTGCAATGCAGCCAGAACCTGGGGGGAGAGAGAGCGCGCAGCCGGTCCCACCCTAGACCTTCAGGCCCCCTCCCCACTCCGCCCCCCACCCCCAACAACGATGGCCCCGCCCCCGCCGAGGGCTACCCAGCGCCGAACAATAAGAGGCGGCGGCAGATGACCCTGCGGAGTCTGTGTGGCCCGGGTGAACAGGGAGGTCTCTCATGGTGGACCCCAGCCCAAAAATTTCACCCAACGTGGGATACAGTCCCGGAGCCTGAGAATGAATCTCTGCTGCCTTCCAACCGGCCAGCCTAGCCCAGTCAAGCCTCCAAGTCGGGGAAGGACTTCAGGGCTCCTGTCCTCACTAGAGCCCTCTCCTGCCCCCCAACTCCAGACCCGGGCTTGACCCCAGAAGCTCCTAGCAACTTTGGAACCCCGATGCAGCGGTCAGAACTGGGATCAGGGCTCACTTCTTCCCAAACGGGCAGCTGCCCCAACGCTCCAGACTTTTACTCTCCCATCTTCTCTTTCCTCTTGCGCTAACAAGGGGTCCAGCACCGACTTGGGGAGGAGGGTTTCCCGGCTTGTCCCGACAGCAAGCCCCTGGAGTCCTTCGGATTCGCTTCTTGCTGCCCACTAAAAAGGGGGACAGCTGGAAACCCACGGATCGCCTGTGACTGGAACCTGGCACCTCTCACATCCTAGTAGAGGATCACACCACGTTCCTTACTGCCAGCCCCCGTGACGCTCAGCCTCATGCCCTCACCCCACACCCGGCTCCCCTGAGCCGCTGGGCCACGCAGACACACCGACAGCACAGCACAGCACGGCGCACAGTGGCCTGCCCTCGCTCCTTGCGGAAAGGAACTCGAATTCAGCGTTGTGCCGGGGAGGGAGCACGCAGAGGCTCCAGGACCTGTCCTTAACAGGCTCAGAACAGCAAAGTTCCCCAGTATGCCTGGAAGCCTGTGGCGGTAGGAAACCCCACATCTGCCCGGCTAGCTCAGTCGGTAGAGCATGAGACTCTTAATCTCAGGGTCGTGGGTTCGAGCCCCACGTTGGGCGTGGCTTTTTATCCTGATAGCCCTACAACTAAACAGGGGACTGGTTCTACCCCTTACTAAGAGGAACCTGTCCCGGTCCAAGGAGGCCAGGATGCTGGGCAACTTACTTCCGCTGTTTAGATTCTAGTATATGTAATTTTTAATTTTACAGAAGTTGAAATTTATGTCAAAGTTCCAGGTACAGTACACACAGCAGTCAGAAGCCTCTCTGAGGAGTTCCCCTTCAAGTAACTTCCTTGAAGTTGGCAATCTGGTCAGGCACTAAGCAGCCCAACCCAAGAATATCGCCCAACATAGGGCTCAAACCCACAGCTTAAGGGGTTAAGTCCACTCGAACCCACTACTTACGGGGTTAAGTCTCAGCTCTGTGGGCTGAGGGAGAGCTACAGATAAACAGCATAGAGTGGATTTTCAGCTAAAGGTGGAACCTCATCAACTCTGGCCCTGACTGGGGGCCCACATGGGGCCCCATCTGTAATGGGGGTGCTCCCTCTTCCTGACCCTGGTCTTCTCCAGTAGTGCGCCCCCTGCCCAGGCTTCCCTCGCTGGTGGACAGAGAAGCGGCAGTCCAGCCCTGTCCCAACTCCTCTCCTCTTTCTGAAGTAAAAATTAGAAATCATGGGATACTCTGAGGACAGGTTAGTGTGTCCACTTGTTGAGAAGCAAGCAGAGAGGGAACTGTGGGTTTCTTTCTGTGGAAGGATATGAGAGTCCAAAGGCTTAGCGGCCCAGATCCTGAGGCTGGTCAACAGCCGTGAGTCAGGATGTCGGGTCCTCAGAGTAATGTTGGTTTCCAGGGGTCCATTCCTCCGGCCACTTCTGCTGCTCTGGCACCCAGCCTCTCTAGGTCCTGCTGCATCCCAGAAAACCCACGCTTCCATGCAGGTGAGGAAGTGGGCTAGGGATTGAGGAGACATGTGCCAGGTGCCTCTTGGTGGCTGGGCCAGGGCACCCTACCCATCCAAAAGAGATTGTATTTGGGACACCTGGGTGGCTCACTCCATCAAGCAAATGACTCTTGGTTTCGGCTCAGGCTGTAATCTCAGGGTTAGGAGATGGAAGCCCCACAGTGGACTCTGTGCTTAGCATGGAATCTGCTTGGGACTCTCTCTCCCTCTCCCTCTGCCCCTCCTCACTGCTCACTCTCCCTCAGGCTCTCTCTTTCTCTCAAATAAATAAATAAAGAGAGAGACTGTATTTTTCAGAGTTCTCTGGGGAAACAGAACATAAAAAGATAGAAAAGACAGATCTATCTGGATTGATTTTTTTAAAAAGATTTTATTTATTTATTTATTTGACAGAGAGAGATCACAAGTAAGCAGAGAGGTAGGCAGAGAGAGAGAGGAGGAAGCAGGCTCCCCGCTGAGCAGAGAGCCCGATGTGGGGCTCGATCCCAGGATCCTGAGATCATGACCTGAGCTGAAGGCAGAGGCTTTAATCCACTGAGCCACCCAGGCACCCCTGGATTGATTTTTTTAAAAAGATTTTATTTATTTTTTTGACAGAGAGAAAGATCACAAGTAAGCAGAGAGGCAGGCAGAGAGAGACAAGGGGAAGCAGGCTCCCCGCCAAGCAGAGAGCCCAACTTGGGGCTCGATTCCAGGACCCTGAGACCATGACCTGAGCTGAAGGCAGAGGCCCAACCCACTGAACCACCCAGGTGCCCCTGGATTGATTTTTAAAGAACTGGATCACAGGTTGACAGCTGGAAGTTCCAGCAAAAGAAGATACTGCAGTCTTGAGTTAGAATGCCTCAGAGGTAGCATTCCTTCCTCCTGAGGGAGCCTAGTCTTTGCTCCCAAGACCTTCAACTGATTGGACAAGGCCCACCTGCATTGCGGAAGGTCATCTGCTTCACCAAGTCTACTGATCTAAATGTTAGTTGCATCTTGTGCTCGCTTCGGCAGCACATATACTAAAATGTTAGTTGCATCTAAAAAAAATTACCTTTACAGCAACACCTAGACTTGTGTTTGACCAAACATTTGGGCACCACAGCCTGGCCAAGGTGACATAAATTAACCATCATGGGGTCCTACCGAGTGCTAGGCTTCTTTCTTTGTTTTTTTTCTTCCAAATTTTTTATTTACTACTTTAGTGGGGAGGGTGCACCATTCCTGGAGATACTGCAATACCAGGTGAATGCATGGAGTGGATCGGAGCAAGCTCCTATTCCAACTCCTTACTCCAAAATTCCATTTAATATATTGTCCTCGGATAGAGGACGTATCAGATATTAAACTGATAAGAACAGATACTACACTTGATCTTAGCCAAAAGGTGGAGAAGTGATTACTAGGCTTCTTTCTTAATAATAGGGGATGCAAGGTACACAGGCTTATCTTCTACTTTGGATATGTCACAGTACCTGCCGGATCAGAGAACATCACTCCCAAGCTTCTCAAAGATGCTGGTGCATCCCCTCTACTGGGCATGCGTTATTCCCTTGGTAAATGGCATTGCCTCCAGGCACTGCCAAGACACACAAATAGCAGCGGGTGTTTGCTCTGATGGTGCCGGCCACTAGCATGCCTGTGTCTCTGTCCCTTCTGATTCTTTTCTCCACCGTTTGCCACGGTATTTCTGGCAACTCTACTTCATTTCAGGAAGCCAAGCGGGCTGTGTATTAAAACCAGTTGGAGGGATGCTTGCTGGGTTTTTAAGGTCTATGCCAAGAAAGAGTCCCAGAGAGATCATCTGTTCTTTTCCAGCTTTTTATGCTCCCAACCCTGATCCAGGATGGGTTACTGCTGATGCGTTACCCAGGTACTATGGCGCTGGGTTTAGAGTACCCCTCCTTCTGAGCAGTGGCTGGACTTTCTCAGTTGTGATGGGACCCATGTTCAGCCCAGGGGCTTGGAGGAGGAGTAGAATCCTGAAGAGATGAGACATTGTCTCATAAGCATTGGCTTCATCTGAGGTTCCTCCCAGCCTTGAGGCAGAAGGGGTGGAGGCCTAGGTCTCCATCCATCAGGCCACCTAGCCCCATTCCAAGTCTCTGGGTCCCACTTCTTCCCTCTCAGCACCCTGACATTGGCAATCTGCCAATGGTGAGAATTCAGCTTTTTCTCAGCATCAGCTCTTTTTACACCGAGGCCCCAAGCCTGGTCTTCAGCTTCATTGGCCCTTTAGGTGAAGGACACGTGGGCTGCTTTCCAGGCTGCCAGAGTGCTCAGAATTGATCATCAGTCAACACAACCATGTCATTCTTTTGTCTCAGTGCATTCAAGATGCTCTCCAACAGCCTAACCAAGGAGGTGAGGGACCGGTACTCTGCAAACTATGAAACATTGAGGAAAGAAACCAAAGACAATGCAAAGAAATGTAAAGACACTCCATGTTCATGAATTAGAAGAGTGAATATGTTAAAATGTCTATACTGTCCAAAGAAATGTACACATTTAAGGTAAACCCTGTCAGGATACCAACAGCATTTTTCACAGAATGGGAAAAGAGAATCCTAAAATTTGTATGGAACCATCAGAGACTCTGAATAGCCAGAGAAATCTGTTTTTTTTTTTTTTTAAGATTTCATGTATTCACCTAGAAAGAGTGCATAAGTGGGGAGGAGGGGCAGAGGGAGAGGAAAGGAGAGAATCTGCAGCAGACCCCATGAGGAGCACAGAGCCCTATGCAGAGCTTGACCTGAGCTGAAATCAAGTCAGATGACTGAGCCACCCAGGCAGCCAGCTCTAGCCAAAGCAATTTTGAAAAAGAAAAGCAAAGCTGGAGGCATCACAGTTCCTGACATTACAAAGTTGTAGTAACCAAAACAGTATGGTACAGGCACAAAAACAGACACATAGATCAGGAAACAGAAGAGAAAACCCAGAAATAAATCCACAATTAAAATATTTATTTACTTAACTAATCTCTACCCCCAAGGTGGGGCTCAACCTCATGACTCCAAGATCAAGAGTTCCTGGGCGCCTGGGTGGCTCAGAGGGTTGAGCCTCTGCCTTCGGCTCAGGTCATGATCTCAGGGTCCTGGGATCGAGTCCCGCATCGGGCTCTCTGCGCAGCAGGGAGCCTGCTTCCTCCTCTCTCTCTCTCTGCCTGCCTCTCTGCCTGCTTGTGATCTCTGTCAAATAAATAAATAAAATCTTTAAAAAAAAAAAAAAAAAAAAAAAGATCAAGAGTTCCATGCTTTTCTGAGCCAGCCTGGTACCCCAAATAAATCTACAATTATATGGCAATTAACCTTTGACAAAGTAGGAAAGAATGTCCAATGCAAAAAAGACCCTCTGTTCAATAAATGGTGCTGGGAAAATCAGACAGCTACAAGCAAAAGAATGAAACGGACAACTTCCTTACACCATACATAACGATAAATTCAAAATGTTTTACAGACCTAAATATGAGACCTGAAACCATAAAACTCTTAGAGGAGAACACAGGCAGTAATTTCTCTGACATCAGCTGTAGCAACTTCTGGCTAGACACATCTCCAGAGGCAAGAGGGAAAAAAAAAACCCATGGAGACTACATCAAAATAAAAACTTCTGTGCAGTAAAGTTAATGATGAGCAAAAACCTAAAAGGTAAGCTATGGAATGGGAGAAGATATTTGTAAATGACATATTTGATAAAGGGTTAGCATCCAAAATATATGAAGAACTTATAAAACTCCAGACTCCAAAAAAGGCATAATCCAACTGAAAAATGAGCACGTGGGACCTGGCTGGCTCAGTCCATGGAGCATGTGACCCTTGATCTCAGAGTTGTGAAATTCACACCCCGCTTGGGTGTAGAGATTACTTAAAAAAAAAAAATCTTTTAAAAACCTTTTTAAAAAATTAAAAAATAGGCACGAACAGACATTTCTCCAAAGAAGATATCCAGATGGCCAACAGACATGAAAAAATGCTCATCGTCACTCATCATCAGAGAAGTGCAAATCAAAACTATAATGTGATATCATCTCACACCTGTCAGAATGGCTAAAGTCAACAAAAGAAGAAACAGCACGTGTTGGCGAGGATGCAGAGAAAGAGGAACCCTCATGCACTGTTTTTAGGAAAACAAACTGCTGCAGCCACCCTACAAGACAGTACAGACCTTCCTCAAAAAGTCAAAAATAATTACCTTTTGACCCAACAATTGCGCTACTGAGTATTTATCCAACCAACACAAGCACAAAAATTCAGGGATTCATGTACCCTGATGTTTATAGCAGAATTTTCTACAACAGCCAAATTATGGAAGCAGGCCAAGTGTCCCTCGACTGATGAGGATTAAAAAGATGTGGTATGTGTAGCTATAAAAAGCGGAATATTACTCAGCCCCGAAAAAGAAAGCAAGCTTGCCGTTTGCAACAGCACAGGTGGAGCCCGGGAGTATAATACTAAGCAAGATAAGTCAGCCCGAGAAAGACGAATGCCACATGAGTTCACACGTATGTGGAATTTAAGAAACAAAACAAACAAGCAAAGGGAGAGTAGAGGAGAGAGACAAATCAAGAAGCCGCCTCTTAACCACAGAGAACAAACGGCTGGTTGCTGGAGAAGGGGGGCGAAGGCGGGGGAATGGGGGATGGGGATGGCGCACGCTCCTGAGATAAACCCGGTCGTGTCGGAAGTGCCCCGTCACTATACTGTACACCTGACTCTAATGTCACACTATGTTAACTAAATGGAATTAAAATTAAAACTTAAAAAAAAAAAAAAAAAAGATACTCGGCAGCAGCCGCATCATTCCCCCGGGCCTTACCGGGCCCACTGTGTCGCTGAGGTGCCCGGAGCCGCGGGACAAGCGCAGCTAGTCTCCCAGCGCTTCCGGTCTATCCGCAGCCACCGCGGGCGAGGATCGGAATAGAGGCCGCGTTGAGGCGCCCCAGCCTTTCTCAAAACCCTCCCTGGCTCGGGGGTGTGTGGTCTTCCGTGCCAGGCGGCCAGCAGGGGACTCAACCTCAGAACCTCATCCGGGGAGTCTGGTTCCAACAGCTGAGGCAACAGCTCTCCCGGGGGCAAGCCTGAGGCGGGGAGCAGGACCGGAGCGCGCTCACGAAGCGGCTGGAAGGAAGGGGCGCGGTCGACGAGGCAGGGCAGGGGTGCAAGTTATCACACTCTTCTCTCCCTGCTTCCTGCTCACCCTTGTAGACCCAACTGGGTGCCACTCTGCCTGGCCAGCGGACCCGCGTTAGGTTTTGCAGACGGGAGGCCTCGAATGAGCGGCTGGAGGACGAAGGGACGCGCCGCTTCCGGTTTCCTGTTCCCGCCAAGCCGCGCCCCGCCCCCTTATCCCGGAAGTAACCTTTTGCTCCAGCAACAGCAGCTGAACCCAGCATGAGATCTCCCAACCCACACAGAATCAGCCTCATCACGGCTCCTGAGAGGCTCCAGCGGGAGCCGCCTGCGGGGGGACCCTCCTCGGAACTCAGTGACACCCAGGCTAGCCGTGCCGCACTCTTTCTCCGAAATCTGCTCCCAAGCTCCTCGAGGCCCTCTGCAAGCTTCTGACGTTTCATGACCACAACCTCTCCCCTTGGCCCGCGGCTCTGCAGGTCGGAGCCCCTTTCTGTGGTACCTTTCTGCCTTCTCCACTGCCTCGGGGGCCACTCTTTGTACCTCGTTAACCATTGTTCTTCCAATAGTCTGTTAAAATCAGGGCCCAGCTTGATAGCACTGACAAAATCCCTACATATTGAGGGTGTTCAATGTAGTTGTTTTGTATCCGTATACATTGTGGACTGATCCCCACAATCAAGCTAATGAACACACCCATCAAGTCACGTGGTTACTCCAGATCTACCCCCTTAGCAAATTTCAAGCCCACCATACAGTATTACTCACTCTCATCACCATGCTGCAAATTAGGTTCCCGCAATTCATTCCTCTTACATCTGAAAGTTTGTATCCTTTGATAAACCTTCTCTGGTTCCCCCAACACCCACGGATGGGTTTGCTGCCTGGACCTTGGTTTGGTGAGAAGTTTGAAAGCAGCCAAGCTCCTTGCCAGGGGGAAACGGGATGCCAGTCACTAACGGCACACGGTGGCATCACAATCAAGCCACATATCACTTGGTTGATTATGATGAAACAGTGCCCGGAAAGACCATGTGGCTGCTGTCCTTAAGTGCTGTGGCAGCAAAGGTGATTATGAGGACTGTGGCCTGGAAGGGATTCTTTTGGGGGCCACTGGTTTGTTCACCAAAAGGAAATGGCAAGACCGGGTCTTTAAAGTTTCAGCCTAAGTCATGTTCAGAAGCCCAGGGACATTACATGATTGGCATGAAATAATCTTATAGCTGTGGGGCTGATATTGCTAAAGATCGAACCCATCATTGAAATGTACGTGTTGTGGAACAACATTGGAAGTTGAGTTCACAGCCTCAGGAAATCTTTCATGTGAAAGAAATGGCCCTGATTATGAAGGAGTTGGGCCAAAGACGTGGAGACCTCTGGGTGGGCTCAAACAAAGTTGACCTGAGTTTCCTTGTCAGCAAAATTAGTTTGGAATCGGGAGAGGAGGCTTCCCATGTTTCAATGTCCTATAATAATCTTACCCAGAGCACTTGTCTTCCAAGGGGATGGCAGTGCTCCACAAAGCCCACACCAACCACCCTTGTTAACACTGGCCCCATGTGGCCCCATGACTACAGCCAGATCAGCATGCTGAAGAAATAGCTTATTCAACCAAAGAATTGCAAGTGGTGCTCATTTATGCCAGCAGAGACCCAGGAAATACATGTGGGAAGGAACCTAAGGTCATTGGAGTAAGGAGGATGAGATACGATTGTTCATCTGGTGTTTATTGACCTGGGAGCACTTTCCAGAATGCCTATACTTAACATGTTATTTTGTGCAACTGAATGTGGTTCTGCCATGTTTCTGGGTTGGTTGGCTAAGCATTGAACTCATTGGTAGCCTATAATGAGACTGAGATGTGAGAACGTCCCTGGCACCGAGTAGAGAAAGGAAGCCAAAGACTTAGATGGGGATGCTGGAGCAGATCTAGCACACATGATGTGGACACCCACCTCCTGCTGACATCACCCAGAAGACATACCTTTCAAGAAGGCATGTAGAAACATTGGCAAGGGAAACACCAGCATCCTCGGATAGCTCTGCAGTCCCCAGTCTCCTCCCACGGTGGTGGGAGACATGAGATGACGTTGTTGATTCCAGGGGGAATAACGGATTTCCAGATATTTGGGAAAGTTGGAGAAGTAAGGCCAAAGCTGGAGGAACAGAAGAGTCTCACTTGTGGTTTTTGAAGGCAAAAGGGAACTATATTTTATGAAGCAGAAAAAGACAATTATCATATAATCTCATTGATATGAGGACATTGAGAGGCAGTGGGAGGTCGTGGGGATAGGGAGGGAAAAAAACAAGACAAGATGGGATCAGAAGGGAGACAAACCATAAGAGCTTCTTAATCTCATGAAACAAACTGAGGGCTGCTAGGGGATGGTGGGGTAGGGAGAGAGTGGCTGGATGATAGACATTGGGGAGGGTATGTGCTATGGTGAGTGCTGTGAAATGTGTAAGCCTGATGATTCACAGACCTGTACCCCCAGAGGAAATAATACATTATATGTTAATTTTAAAAAGAGAACTATTTTTGTATATGTATATGGCAAAGCTTCAGTGGTCTTCCCTTCCATGAACATGTGGTATAGGAGGTTTCTGATTTTACTCTACACCATGTGCAGAAGTTGGGAGATTTCTATCTCCAGGATGAAGACAGGGATTGCATGGATGAAAAAAAGAGGAGACTTTATTATGGACTACTCCAGACATGCACTAAAGCAGAGAAATAGTTTAAGGGGTCCTCATCCCCCAGCTTAAGCCATTAGCAACTTACGCCATTAGCAACCATTACCTTGTTTTGTCTATACCTCCAAGCAACCCATTGTATTTTCCCTAGCTTTATGGACAGATAATTGACAAATAAATATGATATATACTGAAGGTGCACAATGTGATGATTTGATACACACATACGTTTGTGAAATGTTTACCACTGTTAACACAACCGTCCTTCACATAGCTACCTTTTCTGCGTGTGTGCTGAGAACATTTCAGATCTCATCTGAAAGCAACTTGCAAGTATACGTTACCGTATTTATAACTATTGTCAGCACTCAGCCGGTGTTTTAAAGAAAAACAGTTGTCATATAATTTAGTCTCCAAATAATTGCCTTGGGTCTGTTTATAAAAGAACTTTTAAAAATATATAGAACCACTATAAAATCAATACACCTGGAAAAATGAATAATTATTCCTTTATATCATCAAGTAGAATGGATGGTTATTTTTAAAAGGTGAATGATGCAAGTATTCCTTTCTGAAAGCTGGAAACGTGCACCCCTTATTAGAAAATAAAGACAACCAATTTAGTAGTTTAGGACTAAGACTGAGCAACCTCAAGCACCTTTAATTTGGTTTCGCCCACTGCACAAGCATTTCACTTTTTCCCCCCTTGGAGGGGGTTTAAAACTTAGCCCTTTGTACCCCGGGTGGGACTCGAACCCACAATCCCTGGCTTAGGAGGCCAATGCCTTATCCATTAGGCCACCGGGGCCGACAATGAATGTCTTGCAATGGTCCTACACCAGTCTCTCCAATGCCTTCCCGTTGTTCCCACCGGTTACACACAGATTCCTCTGCCCTTCTCCGGCCCCTCAACACCTGCATTTGGCCCGCACTCGAACCTGGCCTGCGGCTAAAGCATCCCCGGATCGTGGAGAGACCGCGCATGCGCAGACGGAGCCCAAAGAACTGGGGCCACAGGTGTCGCTCAGTTCGTTGGACTAGGGTGTGAGCCTCGCTTAGGGTAAGAGAAGCCTGGGGATCAAATCCTGGGCGAGCACTTTCTTCTCCTTCTGGGAGACTCCGGGTCCGGTTATAACTATTAGCAAGCGGGAGTTGCCTGTGCAAAATGTGGGAGAGGAGAGAAGAGGGGTACCAGCCCTCCTCCCTACACTGCCCCGTAGAAAGGAGGTGTTACCTGTCCAGGTCTCCGCGGTTTTCAACAGATCCCAGTGGCCCGAGGTCTTTGCCCTGAGCGCCCTTCGCAATGGCTCTCCTCGGACTAGCTGCGTCGGTGGAGTAGGAGATTCTCACGGTCAGAGAACCCAGCGTTAGCTTTCCCACCAGAGGACAGGTGTTCTTTCCCATCTCCAAAATGTTCACCGTAATGAATTTCAAACCGCTGAAGCATCACAAAAACGATAAAATAACACCCCCACAGGACCCCAGGTCACCTGTGCCTACCTTCCCGAATGAGGTCCCCGGCTGCCACTGCCCTGGCGGTCACCTGGTGGGAGGAGGTTACATCACCTAGGTTACCTGCCTTAACCAGAATCCCTTGGAGAGAAGTCGGGTCCGCAGGTAAAGACATTTTTTTCCAGGTACAATGATGACCCAATCCTGGGCATATTCTTTTGGTTTAAACTTTTACATATATATGCACACAAACCATTTAGGTACACTATCATTGTAAGAAATCGGAATAATATGTTAGAGTTTTTAAAACATTTTTTATTGTGATAAAAAATATATATATTTAACGTTAAATTGGCCAATTAAACCGTTTTTAAGTGTACAATTCAGTGGCATCAGTTATATGCACAATATCATCCAACCGTCACTATTTCCAAAACTTTTCATCACAAGAACCTATTGTATGTTGAAACGCACCTGTCCTCTGACCTTGGGACCACCCCCCCCCCCACCTCATCCCGGCAACAATCCAGCAACCCGTCTGTCACAGCTCTAGTCGGCTGAACTATATTGACCTCGTTTGAGGTTCCGGGACTCGATGCGGGTGTCAGCAGGACACCGCTGGTGCCTTCAGGGCCCCGCAGCACCCTGGGGTCGAGGGAGGTGCAGACCAGACCCTAAGCTCCCGAGCTCCACGCGTGCTGGAACTCTGGAGCTCGGCGGTTTTCCGGGTGCTGCAGGGTGGGGCGCCGCGAGGAGGGGGGCACAGCGCAAACATTTTCAGGTTCCGCGGAGAGTGCAGTCCGGACCAAGGGAAAATGTGAAGTCAAGGGAGGAAAAACAAGCACTGCAGCGACCACGAAGGGACTCGAACCCTCAATCTTCTGATCCGGAATCAGACGCCTTATCCATTAGGCCACGCGGCCCCACCGATTACGTTTCCCCAGCTTCTCTCATAAAGCTGGTCCAGGCGCCTGTGTAGTGTACCACAATGCGCATGCTCCTACCACCGAGGAGCTCCGCCCCTCGGGCCCTCTGTGGGTGGGGCTGCAAACTGTGGGCCGGGCCACGCAAACCAAACGAGTCCTGGCAGCCCGGCAAGGACGGCCCTAACGAACTGTAGCACGAGTTCGAGCCCCGGTGAGGGGGCAGGCTCCGGCCCTAACCGGCGCGTTGGGAGCTCTTCCCCTACGTGGCTCCGGAGCGCGTTGGGTCAGAGACTGCCCACTGCTCCCTGTGCAGCCCCCGCGCTTCCCTCATCACAGCACCGGTCAGCCTGCTGTGCTCTGTCCAGTCCTGTGGTCCCAGCCCAGGCTCCGACCAGCGTGAAAGCCAAGACCGCATCTCCTGCATTCCCACGGCCCCAGCGTGGGGCGCCTGTGGAGTGCGCAAGCTGGGACAGCGACGTGGGCCCCGGCTGTCCTCTCTCCGAACCTCCAGACCAGCCTAGCCCGGGCCGGGTTCCTCGGTCCCCGCGCCCGTGGGAAGGCCCAGCCCCCCACCCCCGCTCCCAGGAGCACAGGTGCACCCTTACGGGGTGCCAGTCACGTGGCATGCGTTCTCTCACTGGGTCACCTCCCCGAGGGCAGGCACTGTTCACGAGCACTGGGATCACCCACAGACCTTTACTGCAGTCCCCCCACCTCCACGCCCCGCGCCCGCACTGCTGCGCCCATTTACACAAGAGGAACCAGGACAGGGGATGGAGTCAGCGGCGGCGCTGGGCCGTAGCCCCCAGTGGTCAGCACCCCCGGAACGGCAGCGGGCACAGTCCCGCCTGCAGGCAGAGCCGGCGCCTCAGCGAGCTGCGGATCTCCAGGCAGGCCTTGCGGCACCTCTGGCCATCGGGACCCAGTACCTCCAGTTCACACACCCGGCGGTTGACCTGCGAAGACCCCACTCAGCCTGCGCCCAGGACTGCCAGGTCCCTGGGCACCCAGCCTGGAGCCCCGTGGACGAGAAGGCCTAAAATTTCAAGCGCTACCTTGCCATTGTGGGCCCTCAGGGGGCCTCAGAGGCTTAACCATGAGCCCTCTGCTCCTGGCAGATGTGCCCCGCACACAGCAAGAAGGGCTCCCCACCCAGCTGGCTCCCCCACCCTCCACTTGCTCTCGGTCTGAGGGGCTTCGGTTCCCTGCAAGCCTGTGAAATTATTATTATGCCACCCACTCTTTATACTATAAAGCCTGCAGCCCCACAGCCTCTGCTGGTTCACCCTGTTCCTGACCGCAACCCCCAAGGGCCCTGCCAGGTGGGCAACTGCCTTCTCCACCCGGCAGTGAGCAGAACCCTCTAAGACCTGCTGTGGCTCTCACCAGGGGCCCTGGCCTGGCTCACCCACAGGGTGAATGGGAGGTGATCAGAACACCAGGGCTGGGGAGAAGGATGAATCCAGCCCCTTTCCCCAGGTCTCTGCCCCTAACCCCAACACACCTCAGTCAGCAGCTCCAGGGACTCTCTCAGCCCCAGAGGTACCCCCAGCCCTGCCTCACGGGCACACGGGGAAGTCAGGAGAATTAGCCCAGGGTGGAAAAGGCAAATCAGAACTCAAATCTCAACACCACCACTGAAAGAACTCAAGTCTCTCAGCTCTGCCACCTACGAGTGTGGGACCTTAGGAAAGCTGTCTCACCTTCCTGCCTCCAGGGTTGTTTTGAGGCTTAAGGAGGGGAGAAGCCCTCAATTTTCAGTGGCCCTTGCGGTTTCGGAAGGTTTTCCTTCCCATCCTCTTGGCAAGACCCCGATCAGAGCCCTGGAGAGGCACACCAGACAGCCCTCCCACCAGCCCTGGCCAAGCCTGGGCTCCAGCAGGAAGCCACGCCCACCTTGGGCATCAGCATAGATCTGGAGGACGTCGGCATGTGAGGGGGTGGTTGGTGATGCCTGCAGCCAGCGCCGGAACCAGGGGAGAGCTGTGTGCCCCACACCAGCGTCCCTCTGCCCTGGAAGGGAGCGGGGATATGCAGATTCTTTGGCTCAGCAGATACCTGGGGGTGCCCCCAGGGGTCCACAGCCCATCCCCCAGAAATCCAGGGCAGGCCTGCCAGGCTGCAAGGACCCAAAGGATGGAAATGCATGTGCTGAGGGTAAAGTGCTCAAATTCATAGACTTGACTTCTAGAAGAGGCTAGGAGGTGGGGCAGTGCACATGAAGCTCCCATGATGAGGCCTCCTGGAGAAGGTGGACAGCAAGTCCTGGGAGGTGGGGACCTGGCCTGGCCTTCAGCGGGGAGAGGATGGGCGGGCCCCACTCACCCCCACGGCAAGCCTGAAGCAGGAAGATCTTGGGGCAGCCCCACAGGGCCCTGCAGCGGCTCAGCTCCTGCACCAGTGCCTCTGCCTGGACCTGCTGCCCGTCAGCCCCCAGCAGCTGGTCCTGTGGCCCCCCATGGGCCATGAGGGCCACAAGGGCACAGCTCACCGGGACCCTGCGGGCATCTAGGCTCTCTCGGAACTGGGCCATCTCCTCCTGGAAAGCCTGGAGTGGGGACAAGATGGAGGCCTGGGCCCAGGCTTTGTCCTCCCGAGTGCCTGGTGGCCCTCCAGGGAGGCTTGTCCAGTCCCTGCCCACCCTACTTCCCACCTCCTACCAGCCTCAGGCCCACAGAGAAAGTCCTTTTTCTAACACACACTCCCCCACACACTGCAAACCTGGCATGGCCTAATTGGAAGAATCATGTGGTCTAGCCTTTTGCAGCTGAGTCTTTGGCCAGGGCAGGGAAAATGCTCCACAAAGGAAAGAGGTGTGAGGGGAGAGCAATGAGCTGACAGGTGTCTGGGAAGGAAGCTGAGACCCTTGAAGGAAAAGCTGGAGGGTCCTGCCGGGGCCTGGAGCAGAGGAGTGGAGAAACAGCGGGGGACGCCGCCGGAGCCCAGGAGGCAAGCTCCCCACACATGCAGCAGGAAGGATGGAAGCCAGAGCCGGTGAGAAGCCCTGCAGAGAGTCGCTTGGGTCCTGGGGTGGAGGGGGGAGCTTCCTTCAGAGCCCTACCAGAGCTCTGGCCTTCACCTCACCTGGGCCGTAGGGTCTGTCCTTAGGGTGGTCTTGAAGTTCAGGGCCTGACACAGGCCCCCCAGCGCCTCCACATCATGCTGGGCCCCGGGCCAGCCATGGATCACGGACAGCAGGAGGGCGGCTCTGGTCCCGGACAGTTCATAGTGAGCACTGGGGCTGGGTTCTGGCTACAGACAAGTTAAGGAGCATTCAGAGTGGTCTGAGAACCTCCCAGACCCCATCTCAGGTCTCGCCGAGCCTCTGTCCTGCTCGCATCTGCTGTCACATCATTCACCCCACCCCGTGCCCCTCACCTGGGGCTCCCAGGGTTCCACATCCCCCAGGCACAGTGCGCCCCTCAAGGAGCTCCGGAGGACTGGGCAGTAGGAGGCCTCTGACTCTTTGGCTGTCCTGTAGAAGACCTGGGGGGGACCAGAGAACCCACAGGGGGCTGCTCCATGGGGGCACAGTTTGGGGAGGGAACAGGGCACTGGCTTCAGGGAACAACCTGCCTAGTTTGTGGCTACTGCAGTCTCTTTAGGGTCCCCTGCCAAAATGGAGGAAGGACACAGACAAAAGAATGGGAGAGCATGAAGGAGATGTCCTAGTTCATGTTCAATATCATGGGCATCCCTGGACATGGATGTCTTTAAGTGGATCCTGGCCATGCCATTAACCACACCACGCCCCACCTCAGGGATCACTGTGTGCAGAGCTGGGGCACTTCCTAGAGCAGGCTGGGGCCTGTCTGGGAAGGTTCTCAGGGTAGCTACTGCCTGGGGAGGACACCAGGCTGGGGAAAGCTGTGGAGTGGAGCCTGGGCCCACCCTTCACCTCCAGGGTCACCAGCGGCCACCCAAGTGCCCAGTGAGACTGTTGGGGCTCCAGCCCAGACCAGTACTGGATCATTCACCACTCTGGCTTCTAGGGACCTGCAATCTGACAGTCACCGTCTGTCTGTGTAAGTATGAACAGGGCTGGGTAGAAGCAGAGGCGCAGACTCGAGGAAGTCAAGGAAGGGTATCAGTGACAGCCTGGTAGGGAACGTGTGAGGCTGGCTGGGACAACAGGAGGGCAAGCCAGAGGGAGTGGCATTGGGCAAAGGTGTGAGCTGAGAAGCGGTTGGGAGTGTCAGGAATCCGAGTAGGCTGTGAGCAGGGGGCTATGGGTGGGGCAGGAGGCAAGGGCTCAAGAATGATACCACATGCACAGACGATAAAGATTCAACTGTAAAACAAATGGGGGTGGTGTGTGTGTGAATGACTCGAACCACCAAGCAGGGTCAGGAGAGCACAGTAGAGCCTGGGAAAGTGACTGGCACGGACCCCCTCCCAGGGATTTCCCATCTGGAGCCCCTACCTCCATCAGCAGCTGCAGCAGAGACCAGTGAGGAAATCGGCCACAGAGCTGGCTCAGGCCAGTGAGGAAGGCTCCGGCCTCAGGGGCAGCTGGGTGTTGAAATGGTACATGGGCCTGGAGGGCCTGCCCACCCCCACCCCTACTTTGTGCCGTCCCAAAACCGGTGTCCCTGCCCAGCCCACTCACCCCCAGGAGTCGTCGAGAGCAGCAGGAAAACTTTGGGGCAGCCCCACAGGGCCCTGCAGCGGCTCAGCTCCCAGACCAGCTGCTGGGACTGCCTCAGCTGCCCACGAGGGGCCACCAAGGCCACGAGGGCACAGCCCACAGGGCCCCCAAGGGCATCCAGCTGCTTCCGGAACCCAGCCAGCTCCCCGAGGAAGCCCTAGGACAAGAGCAAAAGCTGAGCCTGAGTCCGGGGAGGCCCCAGGGTGGGCCTAGGGGTGGGTGCTGGGATGAGGGTGAGGTCAGAGGCGGGTGAGGACTCACCTGGACAGAGGCCTCCCTCTTCTGGCAGCTCTCAAAGCCCAGGCTCCGGAACACGCCCTCCAGGACAGCAACAGTGGAGGCTAACACCCCAGGGCTGCTGAGTGTCAGAGCCACCCTGGGACCCTGCAGGCCATACATCCCCTGGGAAAGCAAGGGCAGAGTTGGGCTGAGGCAGGGCTCAGCTGAAAGCCAGGAATGGGCTGGGCCAGACAGTGCCTCCCACTACCTTTCTTTCCAGACTCTGTCTAGCATCTGCCATCTGGGAGGCCACCTGCAGGGTCCCAGCCACCAGGAAAGGCCATGGGGGCTGGGTGGGGGCTTCCTCTGAGCACCAAGCGTACTCCCTGCCCCTGGTGCCGATGCCCAGATCCCAGAACTTGTCCTTTCCCTGAGCCCTGTCCTATCAGCTCTGTTATGAGCTGAGCTGGACTCTGCTCCTTCCCTGGAGCCCTAGGCCATAGGCCCCACTGCCTCAGTCCCTGTACTGTTCTCTGGCTCCCGTGGGCTACTTCCTGGCTGGCATTGGCACACCCCCACCTGAGCCAGGAGCCTATGCCCAATCCTATTCTTAGCTCTTGGCCCACCGCCTATCTGATCCTGTTACACAGGAGTGTCTCCCTTCCGAGCTAGCTACCAGCACCGAGAAGTCCACACGCAGCTCTCACCGGCCCCCTCACTCCTGCACACCACCCATGCCACCCGCACATGTGCATACGGCAGCCTTGAGCACAAGGGTACGGGGAGAGGTAGCGCGTGCTGTCTCACACGCAGAAACCCCCACTGGAGTCATCTGTCCACAGCGGGGCCCCAGGTGCCTCATCTGGGAAGTCCGGTCCATCACAGCGAGCTCAAGATGAAGCAAGTGTTAAATGGGGGACTGGCTGAGGAAGGGCCCTGGGGCGGGAGAGGCTGGCGCACAGACTAGGGGACGAACATTCTGTCGCTGTCTACCCCCACCACCCTTCAGGCGGCCTGCCGAGGCTACTACCAGGCCACCAGGGAAGGGCTCTGTGGGGGCAGGAGGCCCCCTGACCATGCACCCACCAGTTCTGCACAGGCTCCAGGCAGGGGCAGGGGGAGTGCTCAGCAGGGGATGGGTCAAATGTCAAGTTCTGGGTGGGGAATGGGGCCCATTCTGACAGCCGTCCTCTCCCGCTAAGGGATCTGAGCACCGGGACCCGCTTGGAGTACTGGATCCCCCTGAACAGCCAGAGCCACCGTCCTGCCCGCCCCAGTCACCTTGCACCCAAGCCTGTTTCTTCAGACTGCCATTGAGAAGAAAGGGAGCAGCCCGGTGAAGACCGGCTCAGCTCTCCTGTTGTCCTGCCGGGGTGGCGAGGGGTGTCACCAGCTGTCCCATCCTGAGCTGCCCCCGGTCCTCGGCTGACACAAGCTGATGAGAGTCCTGAGACTCCCGCCGGTACTTTGGGGCCCAGACAACCTGGAAGCCAAGAATGGGTCTCCACCAGGCAACCACCCCACGCCAGGGCCACTGGCACCCCCAAACCGGGAGCTGGACAGGTGTGAATTCCGGGACCCCCGCCCAGCAACCACACAAAGAACAGATCAGCCTAGAGAAAGATTCCGTTATTTATTCAATGTCCTCTGCTGCCTGCCCTTTGGAGACCAGCAGAGCCAAGCTCCTTCAGAGAGCCTGTGGTGGGTCCCTGCTGTCGCCTATCTGCAGACACTGTGGCACGCCTGCAGCACGGAATGCAGTGCTTAGGGAGTCAGCGACTGAGCGCTAACAGAGTGCTAGTGTTAAGTATCACGAACCCCACACCTCTGGGGGGGGCGGGGCCGCCGGGGGCAGCCAGCCTCCAGCAGCCCTGTCCTTGGTCTTCAGTGTGGGCCTCCCATCCCTGGAGCCGCCACCACCCTCACCAGACTGGCCTGGGAGTGCGCTCAGGGACTCGCTTGGGGGCAAGCAGGCTAAGAGCAGAGGCAGCCGGTTTCCTTTCAGGGCCCAGCGGTCACGGCCTAGAAATGGGAGGGGATGTGGCTGGAAAGCCCCCTGTGGCCATACCCAAGACCCAGATCCTCCCCAGGATAGGCTGTCCCTCCCAGAGCCCAGCAGCATCCCACAGGTCATGGCCTGTCCTCCACACCCAGTGCAAGGCACAGCTTAGAAGGGCAGAGGGCCAGGCCCACAGACTCAGCCCACAGGGCAGGGAACAAAGAGCCACGGGGGCCAGCAAGGTGGGGGGGGTAGGGCAGTGCGGAGGACCCCAGGCCCTGCCCCAGTCCTCACACTTCCCTGACGGCGCAGTCTGTCTCCCGCGCAGAGGCCACGGGCAAGGAATGTGCTGCGGCCCCAGGAAGGAAGAAGGGAAATGGCCATGAGGTACGGGGGGGGGGGGGGGGGGGGGGCAGGCCCTAGGGCAGGGCAGGCAGCCCAGATGGAGGCCACAGAGGGAGGGTGAAGCCCAGGAGGCCTTCAGTGCCTGTTCACCCTCAGGAGACCCGCCCCGCGCCGGCCCAAGCCAGCCCTCAACCCACAGGCTGGGCCATCTTGGCGTGCAGGCTCTGGTGGGCGATGAGGTGGGCGCGCCTGCTTTGAAGCTCTTGTCACACTCGCCGCAGCCGAAGGGCCGCTCGCCGGTGTGCACGCGCCGGTGGTCCAGCAGGTAGGAGCGCAGTGAGAAGCTCTTGCCGCACTCGCTGCAGCCGAAGGGCTTCTCCCCCGTGTGGATGCGCTGGTGGTCGGCCAGGTAGGCGCTGCGGCTGAAACTCTTGCCGCACTGAGAGCAGGAGAAGGGCTTCTGGCCCGTGTGCACGCCCTGGTGGCGCAGCAGGTCCGACGAGCTGCGGAAGCTCTTCTCACACGCCTGGCACTTGTGCGGCTTCTCGCCGGGTGTGTGTGCGCTGGTGGCGCGCCAGGTCCGAGCCCCAGCGGAAGCGCTTGCCGCACTGGCCGCAGCTGTGCGGCTTCTCGGCCGCCAGGTCCCGCAGCTGCCGCCGCCGCGCGGGTGGCCGCCCCCTGCGCGCCCCCACCGCGCGGCCCAGGGGCGCCCCTGGCCGGGCCTCGCCCTCCCAAGCCTCGGCTTCCTTGGGGCTCCAGGACGCAGTCACGTCGCCATGGCCGGTGCCACGGCCACCGTCTCCGGCCTGGCCCCCCGGTGCCATCACTGACTCCTCCAGCCCGGGTTGCTCCCTGTGGCTCCGGAGCCCCAAACCTGCAAGCCGAGAGGGGGCGGCCTCTTCAGTTCCACTGGGTTCTGGCACCAGAGCTGGGGCGAGGCAGAAACAGGACTCAGGTCCAGAAAGCCCTGGGCTACACAGACCCCAGCCTCAGTTTCCTCACCATAAAATAGGGACATGACAAAACGGCCACAGAGAAACACTTCTGAGGCGGAGGCAAGGGGATCCAGTCGGCCGATCCTGCCTGTATAGATGCCTACTAATCACACGCCCAACCTCCCACAGCCATATCCACACTGGCACCCCACATCCCATGCTCTGAACCTTGGCTATTCAAGCGCTGAAACAATAAATTCAGGCAATTTATAAATTACCGAAACCCTCAGTATTTCTTACCAGAAACTGAGAAGCCACATGGGTTCCGCCTAGGTGGCTACTCACATTCCACAAGCTCTTATCCCCTAAACTCAACAACAGATTTGCACAGAGAATGATCCTAGCCCGTCCGCTGGGTCATGTGGATTCCACGAGATAACCCCCAAACAGGGCTCAGAAAGGCTCTAGCGGGGACAGGAGCTGCAGGAGGGCAGCCTCCGAAGAGCAGGGCCCAGGCCTTGGCACATGGACGCTCTGCTCCTACTGTCAGCCCCTCTTCGCTCCTACTGTCAGCCCCTCTTCGTGGGCTGTCGTAAGGACAGTCCCGGCTCGGTCCCTTCAGTGTCCATTGACCTCTCTGAGATCCCTTGTCTGTGACCCACTACCACACTTCTGTGCAGCAGGTGGTGAGAATCACAGGAAAATGCCCAAATGAGAGCTCAGCACAGTGCTGACTCGGGGGGAGCACCCACCATATGGAAACACACACTCACAGGCCGAGAAAAATGAACACTGACACGAAGGGAAAATCACCCAGGGCTCTTGAAAAGACCCAGCGAAAGCCACTTTCCAGCCAGCTAAGGAGGAGGTAGGAAGACTGAGGATTCCAACAGGAACATTTGCGGGTGTATGGCCTGCCCGCCCCCACCCTCTGTCACCGGGACCCCAGTTCAGAGGAGCCAAGGACCTCAAGGGTCCAGTCTGCACCCACTGCTTACCCAGGGCAACATTCCGGGAGTTCTCTCGCTTTATGTCCCAAAAGAGTTCCCTCTGAGCAGGGTCCAGAGAGCCCCATTCTTCCCGGGAGAAATAGAAGGGAATGTCTCCAAATGTCACAGGTCCCTTGAATAAGATCAAAAACAGAAACAAAACCAAACCATCTGGCTCAGAACTAGCACTCTGGAGTACCCCTGGGGATGGGGGACAGGATGAGTCCAAGCAAAGAGCTGGGAGAGGCCTTAATGAAAAGACAAGGTCCATTTTAGGGACTCAAGATGGCACCGAGGGCCTCAGAGGGGACAAACGGACTGGTAACTCACGTGAGCCTCAGAGGCAAAGCAGGTGTCGGCTGTCTCTCTGGTTCTCCCTTCTTTAAGAGCGGGAAGCTGGGCTGAAGAAGAACAGAGGCTCACAGACGCCAGCCCGGGCCAGGAGTGAGATCTCACACGTGTACATGCACACGCATCCCTAGGCTTTCTGGAACAGAAATACCCTTCCTGCTACCCTCAGCGCAAGGCTCGGGAAGGAGCCAGGCCCCTGCCCAGCAATGTGGGGCCTACAAGCTTACTTACCACCACAGCTGTGCTGCTCCCGAGGTGCAGGAGGCCAGCTTCGCGCCCCCACCTTCATGCGAAGCCCCCTGGCCTGGGGTCCCTGGACTGTAGCCTCGGGTTCCACCTCCTCTGAGGGCACTTCCTGTGCGGGGACCACAACATGCTCATCAGCACCGAGACCGGACGGGGGAGACAGAGCTTAATCCCTGGGAAGGAGGACACAGGGACACGTCCCTCAGGACGTGGGGAAGGAGATCCACATGGGGTCCCAGAAAAATCCAGAGAAGGTGACACCAGGCAGTTCTGTGTGCCCAATCAAGCACAGGGCAAGAAGAGCTCCCCAAGGCCAAATCACAGAGCCCCTGAGTACGGGGGTGTGAGGGCAGACCTCCACACCCAGGGCGGAACACCACACCCCAGCCACTCATTAGCACCTTCCCCAAGGTCAAGAATCCAATACCCCTCAGAGAGCAGGGTTCACACAGACAGCTGCCTTCTCGTACCCACTCTGCTGCTCTCATTACACATGACTATATCCCCAGGGCCTTGACTACAGCAGAACATTGTATTTGTAGAACCAGCGTGGAGCTCAAACTGCCTTCCTGGAGCATGCCTCCTTTGGTCCTACTGGGACCACCCTCCAAAGCCACTAAAAAGAAACCAGATTCATTTGGACAGTGTCTTTCAGAAAGGCAACACCTGTATGACATGCTCCTGTTGCTGCTTCCTCTGGCTCTGCATCACCACCACCCCTGGAGGACTTGTTTCTATGGAGATGGCCACCGCTCTGTAGCCAGGTGCCAGCCAGGTGCAGAGGGGCCTCTTACCTGCGGCCATGCTTTCACTGGCTGCTTCTGCAGGACCTCCACCAAGGCAACGGCCTCCTCTCCACTCCCTGGACACCGATCTCGGACCCAGCCCTGGACGCCTCCGGGCAGCACACTCAGGAACTGCTCCAGTACCAGCAGCTCCAAAATCTGCTCCTTGGTGCGCAGCTCTGGCCGCAGCCAGCGGCAGCAGAGCTCCCAGAGCTGGCTGAAGGCCTCATGGGCCCTCCCACATTCCCTATAGCAAAAGTGCCGAAAGCGCTGGCGACAGGCCTCGGAATCCCTGCTATCTTCTTGCTGGGCAGAGTCCTGCTCCCAGGAGGAATCTTCCACCTTGACGATCAGCAGCCCCTCTCCCTCCCCAGGGGCCTCATCCTGAGGCTCTGGGGGTGCTGCCATTCCTCTGGTCTAAAGCTCAGGACTGGCTGGCCTCAACCTGGGCCTGGGAGCCTGCCCTTCAGTCTCCCAGAGGGATCCCCTGTGGCAGCCGGGTGGGCATCTGGACAGGTACTCCTGGGAAAAGAGCAAAATGCAGGGGTGGGGGGGGGGGGAATACATGAGCAAACACCAGCCAGCCTGCTCCTGTCCTCTCCTGGCTCTGAAGTCTTCTTTAGGCCTCACTCATGTGATTCTATGCTACCAACACATGTCTACAGCCCCTTATCCTCGGCTTTGAGATCCAAAACTCCCAGGTGTTCACTACCTGCCTACTGATGTGACCACATTTCATAATCTCCACTTATCTCCCTCAAGGTAAATGTTCCTATAGCTTACAGCAAAAATACTTATGTATCTCTTCAGCCTGTAAATATTTGCCAAGTTGTACTTACCATGTGTTTCTGTCTCACATTGGATGACTGAGTATTGCTGTAGGTTCCTCTGGTGGGGTTGCTTGATATACCATCTGTGCTAGATTACCTTCCTCGAATCTGAAAACTTCTGAATTCCAAGACATCTTGGCCCTGGGGTGTCGGCAAAGAGCTCACAGACACCAGGCTAAGCTATTTATCCACAGGTACATACGAATGAATGACACATATTTATACCTTCCATACTTCTTACAATAGCCCTGAAAAGTATGTGTTTTGAAATTTTCCTCAATTGCTCTTTTGTTTCAACAAACAACAACAAAAAGTGACACAAAGTGTTATAATAAAATGCGGGGGATTTCAACAACACAGAAACATAAAATAGGAGCTCCCTTCCAAAGGCAGTTGCACCCCCCTCCCATTAACAGTATGACATGTGACCTCCTGGACTTTTCCCTGTCCATTTACTGGAAATGTATCCATAGGAACGGGGAAAACCAAGTGGTTTTGTGTTCTTACAGAAACGAGGTCTTACTGCACGTACTATTTTGTATCTTGCTTTTCCCACCTAACAATGCTTCTTCATCAGCCGCTCTGGGAGATTCCAAAGTGTGAATGCGCTCCAGGTTCTTACCCAAGAGAGGCACCCAGCTTGTTTCCAGTCCTTCTCTACTACACACTAAACACTTTATTTACTTTATTCTCCTACTCCTCACAACACCCCTGAAAAGTACGCGCTCCATTCTCATCCTCCAGTGACCGAGGAGAAGGCTGCGCTCGGAGAGGGCCCGGGACTCACCAGGGTCGCTCGGCAGGACGCGGCGGGCGGGAACGTGGACCGGCCGGAGCCCGGCGCTCCGACCCCAGCAACCTCGCCAGCGCGCAGCTGAGAGGCGACGGGCGGGCTAGACGGGCGCAGGCGACCCCACCCCCGGCGCTTCCTAGCAGGCGCGCCCCCTTCGGCCTCTGTCTCAGGGCGCCGGCCCCTGCTACCCGTAGCCCTGCGCTCGACCTCGGAGCCGCGCAGCCCGCGTCTCCGGGCCCGCCCCCAGGATACACACCGCCCACAAATGTCCAAGGGTTCTTAGTTCCGTCTCCAGGTTCTTGCGCCGGAAGTTCGCGCGAGGCTCGCCGGAAAATGCGCCCGCAAGAAGCACTCGAAACTACACGCCCCCAAAAGCCCTTCACCCATTGAGTCCGCCTTCTTCCTGACGGATAGCCAATGAACGAGGAGAATTCCCAGAGTTGGCCAATCAGGAGGTAGCAGCGCCCACCTAATGCCCCCGAGCTGAGATCAGCTAAACTCGTTTTTTCCTATTTCTCTACCGTACCCCGGTCGGTGAAAGGCGAAAAGGGAAAGCCATGGCTGGTCTGGTGGGCCGAAACGGCATCTGGCCCAGCCACGAGTTGAATGCGCGCGTCTCGGATCCGGGGTACTTCTTTCCAGCCTCTTGGGTCCCGTCCTCGCCGAAGTCGTTAGCCGCGCCTAGCGGGGCGTGGAGCTTCTTGGGAAATGCAGTCCCCCGAGGGACGCGGAGCCTCCTGCGGCGATCTTCGCACCCGAGCTTCGGCGGGGGTGTTGTGGCAGTACGCCGCACGCGGTCACCCTGATCCCGGGGAGCCCCCCGGTCGCCCGCCAGCAGCTTCGTCTGCGGGGCGTTGGGGGAGCTCTGGGTTCTCCTTCCCATGCATTTGTACCTGCTCCCACACTCTTCTCTACCTGGAGATCTAAGGCTGTATTTCTATATAAGGCTATCTTATTTACACCTATATATATAGATATATATAAGGCTATATATATCTGTATTTCAGGAAATACATATTTCCTGAAATAAAAAGCGGTGTCTTTTGATTTGATTATGCAAGTACGGAATTAAGTACGGAAAATTTATCTGTATCCACAAAACTAGCACCCTCGATCTGCTCAAATGTCGCTCCCTCCAACTGGCTTTCCCTAAGCTATGTGAACAGCTTCCCGCCATGCTTCTGCCCTACCTTATTTTTCTCTTTTATCACTACCTGAGATACTTGTGTAATATTTGTCCCCCAATACTGGGCTATAAACTCCGTGAGGTCAGCGTTTTCACTGCCCTACTCCTAGCATCTGGATTTGTGCCTGGCACAGTATTTGCTGACTAACTGAAGGCAAAAATAACTGGAGGTAAAAATATATTCCTATTAAGGCCATTCAGAAGTGAACATTATTAATATTTTAGTCTGTTTTTACACTTCTACCTCTATGGATATTTCTAGTGTAATTTTGGAATAATTCTATGGTAAGTAATGTTTTGTTGACACAAAAGTCTATCAAGGATATCTCTAGGGCTACTGGGTCTCCCTTCAGTCAGATCGATCCCAGAGTCCTAGAATTGAGCCCTATGTTGGGCTATCCGCACAGAGGGGAGTCTGCTTCTCCCTCTGCTTCTGCCTGCCACTCCCCCTGCTTGTGCTCTCTTTGCCAAATAAATAAATAAAATGTTTTTTATTTACTGCAAGGGGAGCAATAGAGGAAGAGGGAGAAGCAGGGTCCCCACTGAGCAGGGAGCCCAATGCAGGGCTCAATTCCAGGACCCCGGGCTCATGACCTGAGCTGAAGGCAGATGCTAACCATCTGAGCCACCCAGGTGCCCCAATAAATAAAATCTTTAAAAAAAATAAAAATGGTATCTTTCTGTATCACCATGTACAAATAAAATGCAACTTTTTGCAGGCTGCATAGTATTCCATAGTACCAAAGTTCCAATTTTTATTTGATTTATTTACTTTTTTTTTTTTTTTTTTTTTTGAAGACTAGGGACGCCTGGGTGGCTCAGTTGGTTGAGCAGCTGCCTTTGGCTCAGGTCCTGATCCCAGCGTCCTCGGATCGAGTCCCACATCCGGCTCCTTGCTCTTCGGGGAGCCTGCTTTTCCCTCTGCCACTGTCTGCCTGTGCTCACTCTCTCTCTCTCTGACAAATAAATAAATAAAATCTTAAAAAAAAAAGAAGAAGAAGAAGAAGAAGACTTTATTTACTTGTCAGAGAGAGAGTGCACAAGCAGGCAGAGTGGCAGGAAGAGGCAGAGAGAACCGGGCTCCCGGCTGAGCAAGGAGCCCAATTTAGGACTCAAGCCCAAGAGCCTAGGATCATGACCTGAGCCAAAGGCAGCTGCTTAACTGACTGAGTCACCCAGGCGTCCCCCAAATTTTATTTAAAGTTCCTTACTCTGGGTCATTTAGACGATTTCCAGTTTCCTGTATTTGCAAGTCATTTATACAAACACCCACCTTCCAGCATCTGCTTTAACAATTTGCTGGAGGGTGTGAGTCAAGAACGTTCTGGGACCACTGCTGAAGTGGATGCTCCTAGGCTCCCTCTGCTGGTCCCCTGGAAAACGCACTGAAAAAAAGGAACTTGAAAGTCCCCTTTTAACTAAGTGTGGTCTTAGATTGTTCTTCTGTCGCCCTCTATTGGCAAAGGCTAACATCAAGTTGGCTGGCAAAGGAGAAAGGCTCTAGTACCACAAAGCGGGAAAAATGTGTGTATTGTGGGCTGAGAAATAATAAATTAATAACTGGCACACTTACCATATATTTTATTGGCCAGTGCCAGTAAATGACAAGTTATTTGCATTCAATTACATGGAAACTGACCACCCAACAGTACTTCTTTTCTTTGTTTTTTTTTTTTTTTTTTTCCTGAAAGTATTTATTTTTCTAGCTAGGAAATATAATCAATAAATAATGAAAAAGTCTAATTTTTCTTTCTGGAAAATTTATATTCATTTCCAGAATTTATACTCATTATTTTCTTAGTACAGAATTCTCTAAACAGTGTAAAAAATTGAGGACAACAGACATCACTCTCTTGCTTCATGAAAATACTTTTAATGATTTACAGTTACCCATTGTGTCTCTGATATATATCCATGCTCATATTAAGAAGCATTTATTCTCATTTGCAGCAAAAGAACTACTAGCTGTTCCCTAATATCACTTTTCTCCTATAGTAAGAATTTTTCAACAGGCACATAGCCATTCAGAATAAGGAGTAGGGGTACCTGGGTGGCTTAGTCCGTTAAACTGTCTGCCTTTTGCTCAGGTCATGATCTCAGGGGTCCTGGGATCAAGCCCCATGTAGTGCTTCCCACTCAGCAGGAAGTCTGCTTCTCCCTCTCCCCTGCCCCTCCCTACCCCAGCTTGTTCTTTCTCTCAAATAAAGTCTTAAAAAGAAAAAAAAAAAAAAAAGAATAAGGATTTCCCAGCCTCTCCTGCAGCTAAGTATGGCCATGTAATTAAATTAAAGGTGATGAGATGTGAGCAGATGTGATATATGTATTTTACTAGAAAGGGATGGGTCCTGTCTTCCTATTCTCTTTTTCCTAGGTGCTAAAAGGAATTTGGACACAGTGGCGTGGAGCATGCAGACTTAAGTAATACCCAGAGGTATCCAAGCAGTAAGACAGAAAGTGCCTGGACTCCTGATGATTGTGGAGCCACCAAACTAGGCCTGGGTTTATACCCAGGCAGTGATGTGAGAAAGAAATAGATACCATGTTTAAATTTCTGCTGTACTGAACATCTATTACAACCAGAGTGTATACCCTAATGAGATTACTGCCTAGTAAGAGGTGTTTTGTTCTGTTTTGTTTTGTTTTGTTTTGTTTCATTAAAAATAGAATACAGGGATGCCTGGGTGGCTCAGTTAGTTGAGCGGCTGCCTTCGGCTCAGGTCATGATCCCAGCGTCCTGGAATGGAGTCCTACATCAGGCTCCTTGCTCGGCAGGGAGCCTGCTTCTCCCTCTGCCTCTGCCTGCCTCTCTGTCTGCCTGTGCTCACTCGTTCTCTCTCCCTCTATCCCTGACAAATAAATAAATAAAATATTTTAAAAAAATAAAAATAAAAATAAAAAAAATAGAATACAGCGGTGCCTGGGTGGCTCAGAGGGTTGGGCCTTTGCCTTTGGCTCAGGTCATGATCCCAGGATCCTTGGATGGAGCCCTGAGTCAGTCTCCCAGCTAAGCAGGAAGTCTACTTCTCCCCCTCACTCTGTCCTTCCCCCTCAATACTGCGCTCTCTCTCAAATGAATAAATGCAATTTTGAAAAAAATAAAGCAAAAAAAGAACATTAGGAGCACTGCACGGGCTCAGTCAGTTGAGCGACCAATTCCTGGTTTTGGCTCTAGTCCTGATCATAGCATTGTGAAATCAGCACAGCATCAGTTTCCACGCTTGGCATGGAGTCTGCTTGAGATTCTCTGTCTCCCTCTGCCCCTTCCACTTGTGCTCACTCTTTCTCTCTCTTAAATAAATAAGCTTTAAAATATAGAGCATAGGGGCGCCTGGGTGACTCAGTCGTTAAGTGTCTGCCTTCAGCTCAGGTCATGATTCCAGGATCCTGAGATTGAGCCCCGCATTGGGCTCCCTGCTTGGTGGGAAGCCTGCTTCTCCCTCTCCCACTCCCTCTGCTTGTGCTCCCTCTCTCGCTGTCTCTCTGTCAAATAAATAAAATCTTTTAAAAAACAGAACATAAAAGTAATTATTTTTATAATTTCTCTCATGGGATATTAGATACTCAGAATTTCCTTGTCATCCTGACTACACTTTGGTAGTTTCACTTTTCTTTTTTTTTTTTTAAGATTTTATTTATTTATTTGTCATAGAGAGAAGCGAGAGCAAGCACAGGCAGACAGAGTGGCAGGCAGAGGCAGAGGGAGAAGCAGCCTCCCTGCCAAGCAAGGAGCCAGATGTGGGACTCAATCCCAGGACGCTGGGATCATGACCTGAGCCGAAGGCAGCCACTTAACAAACTGAGCCACCCAGGCGTCCCGGTAGTTTCACTTTTCTAGGAAATCATCCCTTTCATCTACAACTTCAGATTTATTAAGATAAAGCTGTACATAGTATTCCCATTTGGTTTACATTTTAAAAACCAGCATGTGTGAAGATCCTACTCCTTGTTTTGGGATATGAGATAGCATTTGAATGGTGGTACAGCTGCAGGCTAGGAAGAGCCAGGGTCCTGTTGACTTTGTGGGTTCCGGCTGCCACACCAGTTCCACCATAAGCTGCCTACCTCTCTATTATTTGTAGTGGAACTGAATCCTGATTCACTGCCTCACAGGGTTGCTATAAGGATGATGTAAACGAGCCCAGCACTAACTCTTACATGCAGGAAGAGCTCAGTAGTGAGTGCTTAGTACCAGGGAACGACCATCGCCAGGAACCTGTCACAGGGGCATGCCCACAGGAGCATACGGTATAGGAGAGGTGCTGGGATTTAGGCCCTCCAGGCACTTTTTCCACTTTCCCCTGAACATCTGAGCCCAACTTGTTCTGGTCGGTGGCCGGTTGGATGGTAGTATTAATCTCCATGACTGGCCTGGAAATTTCTTAGCTGAAAACAGAAAAACTGGGGTCCCCTAGGAGGTGACAGAGGTGCAAGCCACGGAGTGCTGTCTTTGCAACCCAGGCAAGAAAGCCTGACGGCCCACACATCACAGGCTGGCAAACCTCCCTTTCTCCACCCTCTGCCCTATACCAAGGAGAAACCTCAGAACACAGCCCTGGCAAGTCTCACCTTCTAGCACCTTCCGAGCCCCTGCCCGCCTCCTGCAGGCACCTCTCACCTTCCCTCCCACCCACCAGAGGTGTCATTTCAGCTTCCGGTATATCAATCTCTTCCTCATGGCAGGGCCTTTGTTCATTCTGCTCCCCTTGCTTGGAAGGTTCTGCCCCCAAATCCTTGTAAAACAGCTTTTTGTCATTCTCCAAGTCGCAGCTGAAATGTTCCCGCCTCGAAGCGGCCCGCTCTGACAGTCGGTTCCTATCCCCCTCCATCGCTTCGCCCGTTCCTTCCTTCTTGGCGTTTGTCTCTACTTGAAAACAACGTGTGTCACTTATCTGCTTATCAGTCTCCCTCACCGGACCAGAAGCTCCTAGGGCAAGGACCTCGTCTGGCTTGGTCATTGCGTATTCCTCAACGTTTGGCAAAGAACCTGGAAGGCAGGCATTCATGTGATAAACGGATGACTGAAAGCAGCAAAGTCCCACGTCACGTCCCGCCGCCCTTCACCTGCCTCCGCACGCCCCCAGGGCCACCCCCACTCCCGTCGCATTGGCCACCTCCGTTTCCCCAGCTCCTCACCCCTCCAAGAGGACCGCGGTCTCCCTCCCGGCTCTCCCCAGCACCACTGTCGGGCCCTGCTCCGGGGCTCGGAAGGTGCTAGAACGCCGGCGGGAGCTGTCCGCGCGCCCGCCGAGCTCCAGCGCGGCGGCCACAGAGGGCTGCGGGAATCCGGCTCCCCGAGTTCCCAGCCGGCAACGAGACGCCGGGACTGGCAGCTCGAAACCGGAAGCGGCTCTGGCCGCGGCCCCCTACCCACCCCCCCGCCCGAATCCCCTCTAGGACCGCAGGAGGCTCGGCATCTCGGTGGTAGGCCCAGGGCCCGCTGTGAAGGCTAGGGCGTTGGCGAAGTCAGGAGTCCGCCCCGCGTCGTTGGTCTCTTCGGCAACTGCCACGGGGCAGAAGGGAAATTGCAGAGCGTCAAAGCGGAGATTTTCGGATGTTGCCGGGCAACCGTGCCGCTTGGGGAGTGACGGGGAGAAAAAGGGTCTCGACTGGAAGGTTTTGCTGGACCCCGCCCCCTTCCCGCCCCGCTCCCTGATAGGCTAAGGGAGGAGCTGGTGGGGCGGGGCCTCCCGGAAAACCATCCTCCTCCCTGCAAGGGCCCTCAGGGAGGGTCGTCCTCTTACGAGCCCCTCTCCAGTGTCACCCAAGTGCGGGAGAAGCCCCCGGGCCGGGGAGGGCAGCAGGGCCAGCTGGGGCCTCACCTCCTGCAGCAAGGACCCGGGCGGTGCCTTGGGGCGCACAGGAGTGGGTGGGCAGCCCGCGAGGAATATTCTGCGCCTCCTCCCTCGCCCTCGCCCTCCCTCTGACTGCGAAGACTTACGCGAAGCGTGAGCAGCCAGGTGGGGGCATTCCAAGGCCGAAACTGGGAGGTCCCGTGAGAGCAGAAGCCGGGAAGAAGCAGGCCAGCGACACCAAGACCCTTCCCTGGCGTCCACCCAGAAGTCAGCTATCTCTCTATCACCCCCCAAGTCACGAACACCCTTCGGCCTCACACCCTAGGCCCTTCCACGGCATCTCCACTCCCTCCGCTGTCTTAATGGATCTTGCCAAATGTTTTCTAAATTGCCAAGTTCCATTCATAAAATGTTCTCTCCAGCTCTATCCCAGAATGGTGGCCTCTGAGTGGGTCTCTAGGGAAATGTGGACTGAGACTCACGGGGCCCTTGGAATCACATTCCTCTAGACGGTGCTATGAAAAGGGGAAACAGTTTCTCCAGGTCTCTGAGTTTCTCAGAGGCCAGAGTGGAGTCTTTAACCAACCCTCTGGCTCACTCCACAGACCTCAGTGGTTCAAGTCCTGGCCGTAAAAGCCCAAGGAAGCTGGGCACCTGGATGGCTCAGTGTGTTATGCCTCTCCCTTCTGCTCAGGTCATGATCCCAGAGTCCTGGGATCCAGCCCTGCATCAGACTCTGCTCAACAGGGAGCCTGCTTCCTCCCTCTCTCTAGGTCTGCCTGTCTGCCTACTTGTGATCTCTCTGTCAAATAAATAAATAAAATCTTAAAAAAAAAAAAGAAAAAAAAGAAGAAAAAAGCCCAAGGAAGCAAATGTATATCCACAGTGCAAATAAGCTAGTACCAAGTTAATAAGTGTCCTTTTTGCCTCTTTTCATCAGAAAACAAGTTTCTGGAAGCAGCATGCCTGCTTTAGGTGAACAAGCCCCCTTCAGCCCTTTACACTGAGCCAAGCTGAGAAATTCCATTTCTGAGTGACCAGAGAGCCATGAAGACAAGGTGAAGGGAGAAAACAGCTTTCTTTCTCATGTCTTCAAGAACTGCCATCTAATTCAACCAGTCCAGCCAGCGACCCGGCCCTAGATCTCACTGAGACCTCCCAAGCACAACCAAGTTCTGCACAGGTTCCCACTAGTCAGCAGCTTCCTGGCATCTGGCTGATGACCTGCTCTCCGACTTGCCATCTTCAGCTGAGTCCAGAACCCCTGAAGATCGAATCAACAATCTGTCTTATCCTTTTTGGACCACCCCACCTCATAACATGCACCAGACAGCCAGTAGTTGTTGCGTGGAAACAGGGTATTCTTTACACAATGAAATCCCTGGACCTGAACCCCAGCTTGCAGCTCTCTGGTTGTTGGCTAAGTTCCTGGAGCTCTCTCTCGGCTGTTTCCTCATCTATAAGACCAGGACAGAGTCCACTGCTCAGAGTTGTGGAGACTAAAAGTGACATACACATGGCAATCGGCCCCTCAACTAGCAGTTATGACTATCGTCAGTCCCCTCTCCTGCTCGAGCTCCTGTGGGAGCCAGGAGCCAGCCTGGGCTGCAGCCACCCTGCCAGCGCCGTGACCCAGACAGGCAGGTAGAGGCTCAATGGCCTCCCACATGCGGGTGTCCTCAAGGTCAGTCGGTGTCAGAACCAAATGTCATCTTGGGAGCCAACCTGCAAATCTTGGGTAATAAGCAGGCTGAGCCCATTCCTCCCCGGGGGGGAAACAAGAGGGGGTGCGGAGAGAAGAGGAAACAGAAGTACAGAGATCAAAAAGCAGAAGGCCAAGAGTAAAAGAGCCAGACAGGGGCAGGTAGGGCAAATCATAAAGGACATGTACAAAGAGGCCACGGAGGTGAAAAGTAGCAGAGAGAGCTGGCAGCAGCCTCAGAAGGCACCAGGAGGGACAGTGGGTCCCTGGCAAAGGGAGGGAATCCTCACTGGATTATAGCTGGGCCCCAGTAGAAATGCATGGAAAATGTCCAGTCACAAAACAGGGGTCCAGTACCTGAGACAGGAGACAGGGAGAGCGGCAGAGCATGAGTTCCCAGCTGGCTCAGGTCTGCTCCAGCTCCCAAACGGAAGAGCAGAGAGAGGGTTCTGGGCTCAGTGGGCCATGCCCCCGGGACAAGAGTGATGGCGGCAACAGCAGCAGGCCACCACTCCATGCGGATCCACGGTCTCACAACTGGCTGGCTGGCTTCAGGTTTGGAAACCTCTCTGTGCCCAGAAGCCTTTGCTCATTGACTTCAGTTCTGGGTGCTCTGGACTGGCCCCATGACAGGTCAAGGCTGGGAAGAGTACCCAAGCCCCCAGAACAATGACTCAGGGATGCCTCAGCCACGCTCACCACCAGGGCCCCACGAGACCAAGCACAAGTGGTGGGTGGAATTCCAAGGCCTTTAATTCGTAGCCAGCGTGCCTGCGCCTCGCCCTAGCTCCTGTGTTGCCATGCCCCGCCCCATGCCAGCACCCCCCACTCCCTTCCCACAACCCCTCTCACGCTGCCCTCGCGCATTCCCCTCCCCCCTCTGCCTCCTAAGTGGGAGCAGGCGGGGGTGCAGCCAGAGCCCCCGCCGCCCCCAGCATCAGCATGGCCAGGGCCTTGGGGCCCGTCGTGTGGATCTTCTCGTGCCGGTGCAGGTTGGAGCGGCGGCTGAAGCTCTTGCCACAGAGGGGGCAGGAGTAGGGCCGGACGCCGCGGTGGGTGCGCTGGTGGGCAGTGAGGTGGGAGCTGTGGCTGAAGCTCTTGCCACAGTCGAGGCAGTGGTAGGGCTTCTCGCCCGTGTGCGTGCGGTTGTGCGCGATGAGGTTGGAGCGCTGGCTGAAGCACTTGCCGCACTCGGGGCATGGGTAGGGCTTGACCCCGGTGTGCGTGCGCTGGTGGGTGACCAGGGCCGAGCTCTGCGTGAAGCACTTGCTGCAGACGGGGCACTTGTGGGGCTTGGCGCCTGTGTGCGTGCCCTGGTGGGTGACCAGGTCCGAGCGGCGGGTGAAGCGCTTGGCGCAACGGTCGCACACGTAGGGCTTCTCACCCGTGTGGATGCGCTGGTGCTGGATCAGCGTCGAGTGGTGGCTGAAGCTCTTCCAGCAGGAGGGGCAGGTGTAGGGCTTCTCGCCTGTGTGGATGATCTGGTGCTGGATGAGGTGTGAGCTGCGGCCGAAGCGCTTGCCACAGTCCGTGCAGGTATAGGGCTTCTCACCCGTGTGCGTGCGCCGGTGGGTCACGAGGTGCGAGTGCCAGCTAAAGGCCTTGCCGCACTGCTCACACTTGTACGTCTTCTTGCCGGCGTCACCGTCGGGGACCAGGCCCTCCTCGCTGCTCTCGGGGGGCCCCACCCGCCCCTCTCTGGCTTTCTCTGTGAGGCTGGCGTTGGGTGGCGCCGGTTTTGCCGGCATCTCCTGCAGGCGACCCGGCTGCCCACCGTCTCTGGCCGGTCCTGAGCTTTGGCCACTGCCGGTTTGCTGCCCGCATGGCTGGACGTCCCCCGAGGCTCTCCCCACCCTGCTTCTGGAAGCCTTCACATCCCCCAGGGCTGCCAGGGATGGGGTCGGCTCCTCCTTGCCCGCCTCAATGGCTCCTGGAGAAAGAGTTTCCAGCAAGACAGAAAGACTTCCGTGAGGGACCCAGGGGAATTCAGGAAAGGAAGGTAAGAGCGAGGACCCTGGAAGGAAAAGCCACCACCCTGGCAGAGGACAGGACTCCGGCAGCCCTGTCCCTGGCATGGGTCTGCACCCCAGGCAACAGAGAGCCCGCGCTGACAAGGGGCACCCGGGAGTGACAGCAAGGAGCCCACGGCCCCGTGCCACAGCCCGCCCACCTGTCACCTCTGCACACACCTGCCTTCTCCTTGTCATCTCCCATCTGCTGGCTCGAGCTCGATGCCTCACCCTTGCCCTGTCCCTGGGAGCCCCAGAGAGGTCTGCTGAAGGGAAATCCTGCTGAAAGAGAGACACGAGATGCTGTGCTCAGTTGTGGAACCCCAGGCTGCACAGCAGGAGACAACCCCCCCAAATGAAGAGGCAGAAATGGGGAGGCAGCCCTGCAAACATGGAGTAGAAAGACACAAGCTAAATTTTAAAAATAAATAAATAAATAAAAGACACAAGCTGAAAACTCGCATGGGGTCCGGAGTCCAGCCCTCGGTAGGCAGCGCACTGTAGGGGAACTGCCTGACTCACTCTTCTCAGGGCTGAGGTGGGCTCCACCTTGTTTCCCTGAATGAGCCCCAGAAGCAAAAGGAGAGGGGCCAGGTGAGGTCAGCTGCTGATAACCCCCTTTGTCACAAAGGCCTCCAGGTGCAGGCCCAGCAATGTCTCCAGGCCCGCAGCTCTCCAGACCAGGGGCAAGAAGGGCTCCTGGGGGAGGGACAGTGGTGGACCGAAGCCCAGGGGGAGGGCCCGGGAGAAGAGGCCAGGGGTGCCGTTGGCCCAGAAGTCAGGGACCAGCAGCCCCCTGGCCAAGTCCCCTGGGGCAAGGTCCTGGGGCTTCTGGTCAAGTCAGAGAGCAGAGCAGCCCAGCCTCCACGCCCCAAACCACACCGTGCAGGAAGATAGGAGTGTGTGGGACCCGCCCCCGGGTTTCGGGCACTTGTGAGGCTGGCCGTGGGGCTGCAGGTGGGTGCTGAGTTCCCTCTGATCTCCCAGGACTTGCCTGGGCCTGCCGCTCTGGGCCGTGAGGAGTGCTACAATGGGTGGTGAGCAAAGCCAAGAAATAAAAGGCGTGAGCTGTCCTGACTCCGAAGCCCACTGCCGAGGTCAAGGTGAAACCACCACACCCCCGGCTCCCCTAGACCATCAAGTATGCCCCTGGTAGGTACTGACAGACAAACAGGCAGATTGAACTGAATGGCAATGAAGGAATGAGCGCCAGAAGCTCCCTCTCAATTCTGCCAACAAAAACAGGGTCTGAAACAGAGAAGTTGGGGTGCTGGGACTTGATTTACCATAAGAAACAATGAGGGACCCAAGGCCCCTCTGAAGAGAGGATAGGCCCCTTGGGGTGGATGTGACAGCTCAGGGTCTGGGGACCTGGAGAGATGAGCTGGCACCAGGACCCCCCATCCCCTGGCACAAAGCCCCGATAGGCAGCCAAGCTCTCCACACACACACCTCTCAGGTGGGGCTTGGAGGAGCAGGACGGTGGCAGGAGCAGCCCAACACCACAGAAGGACCGGGCAGCAGAAGCGCAAGGCCAGCGCTGCCTGGCGCAGTGGCCACTCGCCACGAGGGGCTACGACAATTCAAACTTGACCGGTTAAAAGGAAATCAAGGATCAGCCCAGGCACTCCAGCCACATTTCTGGTGCTGAGCAGCCACACGTGGCTCGTGGTCTCCAGGTCAGTGCAGAGCGCGTGTCTTTCACCAGGGAGAACAGAGCGGCCCATGTGGATGCTGAGAAGCTTAAGCCTGAGATGGGGGGAGGAGGGGGTGGCAGGACAGCCCCACCTCTGGCATCAGGCCTCAGAAGTGGCCACCCCAGCACAAGCTCGGGCCCTTACCCAGGGACAGTCCGTTCCTCTTCTGCAGGACGTCCCTGTAGAAGCTTTGCTGGGCGTGGTCCAGCCGACTCCACTCCTCCCTGGAGAGGTACAGAGCCACATCCTCAAAAGTCACCGGCATCTGCAACATAAAATGCCCACTCTTCAGGGCACGCCGGGACACCCGGGGGGTGGGGGGGAATGGCTCCAAGATGAGGGCCGCCCCTGCCCCTGGCCCCTAGCCCACTGCCCCAAGCAAGGCCTGTGCTCCCATCTGACGGTGAAACAGGACAGCCACCCAAGGGGGGCATTTTTTTTGGTGGGGGAGGAGTGTAAAACACAAAGCAGTTGTGTACCACAGACGATAAAACACAAAGAAAAGGCCCTTTCTGGCACCACAGCCAAAGCTCAGGATGTCCAGGCGCACCCCTCCTCCAGCCCCCAGATCCAGACAACGAGGCCCCGTCTGAAACGCCACTCCTTCATGTCCTTGTGCTCTCCGTCCAGCCGTGCACCTGATCGGGGACACTGACCTGGGACCAGGCGGTGAGCAGCGCCGCAGCCATCTGGCGGTCTCTGGTCCGCCCCTCGCGAGCGAGCACAGGGATCTGGGGGGAGGGGAGGGCTGAGAGAGCAGAGAGGTCCTCAGGGCGGCCACCTCACCCTGCTGGGCCCCGCTGCTGCCCCTGAGCCGAGTCCAGGGGACACCAGAGCTGCCTCCAAATCCACCCCAACCCGACCCAAGAAGAGGTCAGCAGGCTCTGAGTGGCGCAGGAGCGGCCTCTGAGGGCAGGTGGGCAGACATCCGGGCATCTCCATGGCAGGAAAGCTCATGCCCTGCCCCCCTGTGCTATGATCTCCACCTCCCCCCACAGCTGCCACCCACAAAGAGCCTCCCTCCACATCCTTCTCCATCTCTGTCCTCACCTCCACTAGGCAGGAAGAGAGCCTTCTCCTTAGAGCCCTGGCTTAGGGACACCCAGCTTGGCGTTCCCAGAGCCCCATCCCCCTGCCATGCCCCCTCGGGGTGTGGCTCTTCTGGCTCCATCTTGATGTGCGGTGACTCCCGAGTGGCTCCCAAAGGCACCATCTCCTCCGACTCAGAAAGCATTTCTGGACAAGGATGCCCATGGCCCAGAACCTAGGAACGACAGCCCCCATCAGTACGTGGGCAGAGAACAGGAGACCCAGCCGAGCTCCGCACCTGAAGGTCCTGGCAGGGGCCACACACACCCAGATCCAAGGCACAGCCTGAAGAGGGGCCCTTGCTTCCTTCTGCTGGCCCTGAGGACCCACACATCTCTGGTTTACCGACACAAGGCCGAGGCAGCCAGGGAACGAAGGAAAGAAGGAAGGCTCGAGGTCGGGCGAGGGGCAGATGCCTCTTCTCAGTTCCAGCCTCGTGCCTCCCACAGCGGCACGGCCTGTTCCTGTTCAACACTGAGGAAACTGAGTGCAGTGGATTGAACGTGTCCCCCCAGATTTCATGTCGCTCGGAACCTCAGAACATGACCTTATTTGGAATAAAGTTCTTCACTGATGTAATTAGTTAAGGATCGGCTCCATAGCTCAGGGTTAGTTAAGGATCTTGAGAGGAAATCATCCCGCATTTAGACTGGGCCCTAAATCCGATCACTGGTGTCCTGATAAGAGGAAAAGACATGGAAACACAGAGAAAGCCACATGTATATAGAGGCAGAGCTGGGGGACAGAAGCCACGGGACACATGGAGCCGCCAGACCCTGAGAGGCAGAAGGAGCCTCCTCCTCGAGGCTGGGGAGGGAGCCCCGCCAACACTGCGACCCCGGCCTCTCAAACTGAGGGAATAAATGCTGGTTGTTACACAGACACAGGACACTGTGATCCCGGCTCAGAGGTCAGACAACGGCCCAAGGTCAGAGAGCCCATCAGGGCTTGGCGAGAAGTGGAACTCAAGGGTAGCCAACTCACAAGTCAACGCCAGAGCCACCATTTCTTGGAGATGACAGGGAGGTATCATGTGGCCTTGGGCCATTTCCAGCCTGACTCAATGTGGAGTTTTGGGCTTTGGAGAAAAAGGCCCAAGGGTACCACTAATTGTGCCATGGCCTGGGCCTGCCTCGGTCCGACAGAGGGAAAACCTCCCAGCTCACCCCTTCAGCACCACCCACTGCAATGGCACTTCCCTTGTCCCCCCACTTCACACCAGCCCCAGTTCCAGCCCCTGGGATGGGGAGGAAGAGCCTTTGGAGTCAGGCAACCAGAGTTCAAATCTAGGCCGGCCCCTCATTAGCTGCTCAGCCCCAAGTAGGCACCACAAACCTCGAGAGTTTGGGGCAAGTCACTTTCTTTGCATTGGGAGGCCCCCGGTGAGGCCTCACTGGCCTCCACAGCTCAGGGACCCGCCAGGCTTCTCCCTGTGCCATCTCCACCTCCATCTACATTAGGGTCTCAAAGAGAAAGACCCTCAGGCCAGGGAGCCACCTGGGCCAGGCAGCCTCCAAGACTCAGCTGCTCTGCCTCAGACACAGATAACCTGTGAGAAAGAGCTGTGCGCTCTGGAACATTCTGGATAAACACAGAGTGGAGCCAATAATTATTACTACTCCTCTCCTGTGTGAGCTGACGGACTCCAACAGCAGCAGAGAACGTCAGAGACGCGTGAGGCCCACTGGGTGTTACAAAGGCACCGTGGAAGCGAAAGCAAACAGTGCAGGGGCTTCTTTGTGCTTCTGCGGTACGAAAATGATACAGACGGTCCCCGGCTTACAACGGCTCAACTTAACCAGTTTTCGACCCGACGACGGTACAAAAGGGATATCCATTCCACAGAAACCGTACTTTGGATTTTGAATTTGCATCCTCTGCTGGGCTAGTGATCTGCAGCTCGGTCGTCCCTGGGGAGGGAGGCAGCAGGAGCCGCAGCTGCCGGTCAGCCACGCGGTCACGAGAGGAAACGACCCACAAACTGTGTTTCTCCTTCAGTACGGTCGTACTCACCACTTCATTATGGAAGAGGCTTTGCGGGAGGCGATTCTGCCTGACTACGGGCTGATGTTAACGTGTTTTGAGCATGTCTGAAGGAGGGAGATTAGGCCATGATGCTCAGAAGGTTACTGTGTTAAATGCATTTTCAACTTCTGATACTTACAATGGGTTTATCGGGATGTAACCCCGTCGCAAGTCAAGCAAGATCCGCACTTGATTTGTATTTGAACCTACAACCCCTGGAAATGTGAGTTGAGGTGTTAAGGGTTTCTCTGACCTAGGTTCTAGTTGCTGTGGATGTTTCTATTTTCTGTATTACACTAATTACCACCTCAGAGCCTCCCAACCGCCTGGAACAGCCTGTGGGAACAGCAGGCACATGACAGATGTTTTACAGATGACACACCTGGTTCCCAGAGGCAGGGGACTTGCCCAAGGTCACACACCTGGCCGCAGGTGACTCATGTTCCTTTGATTCCAAGCCCAATGGCCCTGGTCGCCCCCCCACCACCACCGCCACCGAAGGTTATAATTACACATGTGGGCAACAGGTACATGAAGGACTAGGTGCTTAGACCCAGAGTGGAGATGGGGTCCAAAGCAGAAGGGACGGTAAACTGAGGCTTCCCTGCGTGCTCTGGACACCGTTCGGAGAGGAACCCCACCAGGAGAATGCCCCATGCAGCCTCCCTGCTATTTTGTATGGCCTTTGGCCAAATGACAACTGAACTCACCAGGCAAAGCAGAGGAAACTTGGTAGCTGTCGATTCCCACCACCTTTTCCACCTCCCATCACCCCCATCCACCAGCTCTGCACCCCGGTGAGCCTAACTCTTCCACTGGTCTAGGCACCTTGCCTTGAAAGTCCTCTCCTGCTTGCTCCCTGTCCTTCCAGGGCACGCATCCCTTACCCAGCACCCTGTCCATACCTCTCGGGCTCTCTCCTTGTCCTGGGCAGCCCGGGTGCCTCCGCCATCCGCAGACATTTCTATCTCAGAGGTAGGAAGCACAGCTGAGTCGTTGGCCAACCCCTGCCAGCTCTGGCCAGGAGCCTGGAAGAGCAGGAAGAAGTCAGCCAGCGTCTCCCTGGTACCTCTGAAGCAGTGTGAAAATCCCCCACGCAGGACCAGACCCACCCGTGGTCCCAATCAGAAATAAACCTTCCAGGGGCGCCTGGTTGGCTCAGTGGGTTAAGCCGCTGCCTTCGGCTCAGGTGATGATCTCAGGGTCCTGGGATCGAGTCCCGCATCAGGCTCTCTGCTCGGCAGGGAGCCTGCTTCCCCTCCTCTCTCTCTGCCTGCTTCTCTGCCTACTTGTGATCTCTCGCTGTCAAATAAATAAATAAATAATCTTAAAAAAAAAAAAAGAAAAAGAAAGAAATAAACCTTCCAGCTGCCTTCCAGTGACCTCACTCCCTAGGATGGTTTTTGGTCCCTCGCTTAACAGAATGCTACTCTGTATCGTCCCTTTTGTCACTTAAGCCAGAACTCTGCATCTCCGAGCAGCCCAGTTGGGAAAGTCAGGGCTGACTCGGCGTCTGTCTCTCCTGCCATCAGGAGCCGAAAGGACTGCAGAGATCCTATAAACAGGTGCTGGGTGTGGCCACACCCGTCACAGCCAGCTCCGTGGGAGAATCAAGGCCCCACCGTCTCCCAGGCCCCGGACACACACACCCCGCGCTCGACCTGACTTGGCCCTGCCCGGGATGCAGAAACTGAGCGGCCCGAAACTGCAACCACCTGCCAAGTCCATCCTCCTCACGGACCTGGACAGACCATATTCTTCCCCTTCCCGAACCTGGGTCCAGGCCCCCTTTTCTCCCCACCAGCCTGAAGCCTTCCACCTCTGACCCCGTCCCCTCCTGCCAGCTGACCACCCACAAGGATCTCAGGATCAGGCACCCTCCCTGGCGCCCCTCTCACCGAGGCGGAGGCAAAGGGGGCACCTCGGGCGGTGGGGGGGGGCCCCCTTCCCCGGGGAAGGGAGACTCCACAGCCTGCAGCGGGCCGGGAGCCGGGTGGAGACTGGGATTAGGGACAACAGGAAGTCCCTCCCAGATCCCGTTCCCCACGTAGCTGCAGCCCTACAGGGTTCCTGGCTTCGAGGGTTCCGGGTCTGGGGTCCTGAGCGGGGCTGCACTTGATCTCAGCCGGGAGGTGAATCCTAAATCCTCACTGCCCGCTCAGGATCACTTTACCTGGCATGCACTTGTGAAACCAGCAAAGCAGGGACGCCAGAACGGGGAAATACATTCTCTGGAAGGTTCTGACATTTGACGTTTCAGAGAGGGCACTGCAGCTGTTCTCACAGAAGGAAGGACACTCTCCTGGGGAGAGGGGCACGATGGTCCTCTTCGATACACAGGGCTTCTGGAGGTCTTGTGGTGTCTCCATGGAGACGTTCCTGGATTTCACCTTAGGCCCTGAGGCCAGTGAGCAGGGGATAGTCTTGGGCTCTCCCCAAGACTGGCATGGAGTTCTGTCTCCCTCAGAACAAACTTAGTGAACAGGCCTGGGAACCTACCCTCAGCTCCATGCCCCACACCCTGAGGCCCTACCCTCACCCCCCGTGCCCCAAACCTTGAAATTATGTTGGACCAATGTGAGATTCCTCTAGACTCCCCTCCCCACCTCCATCTCCAGGCTGGGGAGTGTAACAGGGGTAATGGGGTCTGACCCAGCCATCCACAGGCTCCCAGACTCCAACTCTCAGTCTTGGCCTTCCCTTCGGACCCTGAGAGCCAAGGCTCCCAAAATGGAGGCTCAGAGACTGCTTCACTTCTAGGGTGAAGAACTCATCTCCCCCCTGAGCAGGGCACAGGGGATGGGTGTCAGAAGAGGGGGGCCAGCTCCAGAGTCAGATTCCAGGAACCTCCCTATAACCATGGCCTCCGACCATCAGAGTCCTCTGACATGTATCCATTTCACCCTGTAAGGCAGGCCCTGTGCTGGCCTACACGTGTACTATGTGGGCCCACAGGGGGTTGATTTCTTTAAAACTTAGTTTCCAACATTTAACAATTAGTATATTTGTAATAAAATCGATTTTCTTGAAAAATCAGAACATTGGGCAACCCCGGACTCATATTCCTCACATTCGGGGGCCGTTCTCACATAGCTGTACATGGTCCCCACTTGCTCCTGTAGCATTTTGAACTCTGATCTAGCCTTCTGTCACCTTGATGAACAAAAAATATTAGCCTTGGGGTCTGGTCAGTATTTCCAGGTGTTTTAATCCTCAAGGCAAAGAGGGATATCCAAAGTTGTAGCCAAAGTCAATACCGCTGTCAAGCCAGAGAGCTATAAACTGAGAAGTCACAGGGGGCTGTGAAAAAAGATTGACAACTCAGTCCGTGACTGTTTCACAATCAACATGGACCGTGACCAGTGTCCAGAGTAAGGGGACTCACTCCTGAGGTGACCCATTTCAGCCCACATCAGCTCCAGCCGTGCACCGAGTCCCAACACAGTGGGTGTGTCCTGATTCACGGGCAAACGTTTCTCTACCAGACAAAAGGGATACTGGGGAAGCCCAGCAGTTTGGATACCACCAGGGAATCACCTAAACTAGACCAAATGAAGTCTCAACATTTATTTAAGTGTTCGGAAAATATGTATTAAGCACTTACTACATGACAGACATTAGCCCCTTCTTGGAGATGAGAGGAAACACCTCTAGGGCTGGCTCTAGGACTGGGCAGGTCTAGGAGAAAGAGTGTTCACAGTTGCTGTGTGGGAACTGCAGTCCCTAAAAGACTGCAGAAAGGCACCAGGGAAAGCAGAGATCAAAAACCTAAATGCCTCGAACAAGTGGGCAGCACCACAAATGACCGGTGGCTTGGGTGCAAGACGGTAGTAGGGGAGGGGCTGCAGGGCCCTCAAGAAATCATATTTTGTTCAAAGGGGGCAGCTGAGGGCTCAATATTGCCAAAGCTTGAGAATTTTTCAAGAGAAGCCAAAGAAGAAGAAGAAGAAGGAGAAGAAGAAGAAGAAGAAGAAGAAGAAGAAGAAGAAGAAGAATTATTATTATTGCATTGATGTGAAATGTTGACGATTCAAATAAAAAATTAAGAACTCCATACAACTCCAGCAGAAAACACCTGCTGTCTAGCTCCTGGGGCACCAGGGATGTACTCACCTCCGGAGCCTGTCACGAGGATAGCTATATCATGGATGGAGACGCTTATCTGAGCTGTGGACCAGCAAACACTCCCGCATCTGGTGGCTTCACTGAGCTTAAGAAGAGATCACCTTCAGTAAATAAATCATGGGATCTACCTTCAGAGATTAGCCTGAGAACTGACTTCGGCCTCACAAAAACGCTCACAATAATTAAAACTAGAAAAAGGAATCACATGAAGCAAGAAGGGAAAAAATGTTTAAAAAGTAAAGGGAGGAGAGCATGTAGTCATGAAGGCTGTTCAGCCAGGCTGGAGACGGGGTAATGCAGACCTCTCTGCAGCCTTAGGGAGGACAGGCGGTAAGGGGAAATAAAGGAACGTGAGAGAGGCCAAGGAAAAACAGGAATAATCGAGGAAGCACAGAGCAAACGTTAAGCACGGAAAAAGAAAAGGAGAGCGGATAGGTGGGGAAATCCCATAGGTGGGGTCCCAGGAATACAAATTTTTTTTGAAGAAAATAACTAAGAACGCCCAGGGCCACGGAGACCAGGGCATGGGCACCCCCGCGGCCAGCAGCAAGCCCGAGGCCCGGTGCCCTGACGCCTGGCGGCAGCACGAGCCAGCGTTCCCCGCCGCGGACGCCAGCGAACCCCAGCCTCTTGCAGCCCTAGCGGGCGGAACACGGACGCCGGAGCGCGTCGCCCAGGCAACGCCGCCACCCCGCCCACGCGCTCACGCAAGCCACGGTGATTGGCTGGCGCCCGACAGCCCGGCCCGTGCGCGCATCCAGGGCTCCGCCCCGGCCTGCGCGCTCCCGTCCGCGCCCACGAGGGACAGCTGCGCCGAGGGAGGAGGTTAACGCTGGTGCCTCCTGCCCTTGGCCGGTGTGCCCGCGTTTCCCGTCCGGCTGCCCCATCTCAACTTCCGGCTTCCCGGCGCTCTCGCTGCGCCGCCTTGTGGCCATCGTGCGGGGGGACAGCCGGGGCGGTGAGGAGCGTAGGGCGGACAGCCGGGAGCTCTGGAGTCGGCGTCCGGCGTGGGGAAACTGAGGCTGTCCGCATGAGGGCCCGGCGCCCCGTCTGGCCCCCGACACTCACCTGTTCTGAATTTTGTTTCAAAAACGGGAGTGAAGCGTGCGCTGCCGCCCTGCCCCCTCTGTGGCACATTCCTTGCTCAAGATAAAAACAGACGGAGGGAAAGGAACGTGCTGGGTCAAAACCAAACCACCAGACATTAGTCGAAGCAGGGAAAGCCTGCTTTATTCGGTAGCCGCTGACAACCGGGGAAAGAGCTGAGCTCCGACTGGTCTGTGCAGAGGGGGCTGGGGTTTTAAAGGGAGAAGGGAGGGAGAGAGCAGGGCCCACTGGAGTCACAGTCAGGAAGGCCACGAGGCTCCTTCCCAGGCAGCAACACCAAGGGCTTCCTTCCATGATCGTCAAGGCCAGCGGCTTCAGCTTCTGCCTCAGCCAGGCAAGCTGTGAATTCCAAGGCCAGAACCACCCCCATTCCCCACGCCACACCCGGTCAAATGTAAAAGGGTAGACTGGAAATGTTCCTGGATCACCCACATCCCAACTTCCGGAACACTGGCTTCATCTGGGAGCTAGACAGCGGACAGTACAGGCAGGGAGCGGACACGCTAGTAAAACTAGGCTAAGAGCTCAAGACTCACTCTGGCTGATCCTTTGGTGTGGAAATAAGTTAAGTTACTTTTTCGTTAGAGACTGGTGCATTTTTAGGAAACCAGAACAGTGTCATCACCCCAAAATACCTTCGTTGGTGCGGCCACCTCCTATCATCTCATCCCTAAAGTGTCCCCCAGTCTCAGCAGAGATTCAGGTTACATTCACACTTACAAGCCTAAGACACTGAGGCAGATGGGGATGGGGGTCTCAGAAGGCATCCCGCCTGGCTCAGCACCAGAGGACCCTTACCTGAGGCCCCTTATGGGAGCAAATGGCAGTGGCACCAGAGCACCTGCCTTTGGTGGCCTTTTTTGGCTGATATTTACAGCCCTTTGTCCTGCTGCAGTCTCCCTCCCCCACTGTCCAGCCCTCAGACTCCCTCTACATGTCTTGTGGTCTCTCCCACAGAATCTTTTATATTCGTACTTCACTGGGTGTGGGGGAAAAATGTAGAGCTTCCACTGGCTTTTACTTCTCTCATCTTTTCACAAATTCAGGTTTTTTTTTAAGATTTTATTTATTTGTCAGAGTGAGCACAGGCAGACAGAGTGGCAGGCAGAGGCAGACGGAGAAGCAGGCTCCCGCTGAGCAAGGAGCCCGATGTGGGACTCGATCCCAGGACGTTGGGATCATGACCTGAGCCAAAGGCAGTGGCTTAACCAACTGAGCCACCCAGGTGTCTCCACAAATTCAATTTTTGCGAAAATTTTTTTTTTAAAGTAGCCTCTAAAGCCAGCATGGAGTCCAAGGCAGGGCTTGAACTTACTACCCTGAGATCAAGACCTGAGCTGAGATCAAGGGTCAGATGCTTAACTGACTGAAATACACAGGCGCCTCTTCAGAATGTTTTATAATGTGGGGGGAAATCGGCTAATGATAAGAATCAGGGCCCTTGGAGAGATGGCTGGTCCAAGTCCAGCACAAGATTTACACAAGATGAGTCTGTAGATGGTGAGAGGGGAAATGGTGCACAAGTGTGTAACAGAATAGTCTTCTTTTTTAAAAGATTTATTTACTTATTTGACAGACAGAGATCACAAGTAGGCAGAGGCAGGCAAAGGGGTGGGGAGGCAGGCTCCCTGCTGTGCAGAAATCCAGATGCTGGGGCTCGATCCCAGGGCCCTGAGATCATGACCTGAGCGGAAGGCAGAGGTTTTAACCCTCTGAGCCACCCAGGCGCCCCTGTAGCAGAATATTCTAAAGCTGAACATGTACATATCTTGTGACACAGCGATTTACTCCTGGGTAGAAACCCAGCAGTAACTCACATCCATGGTCACGAGAGACCTACAAGTACTACTACACGTAGCCCAAACTGAAAAAGTTGGGATGTGGGTGATCCAGGAACATTTCCAGTCTACCCTTTTACATTTGACCGGGTGTGTCTAGGTAGGTGGGGTGAACAAATGAAGCAACAGGGAATACCGTTTGGGAAAGAAGCAACACGTGGATTGACTGGGTCTCCCACTGTGGAGTAAGCAAGATGGAGAATTCCTTGGGGTGCCTGACTGGGTCAGTTGGTATAGCATGCAACTCCTGATCTTGGGGTTCCGGATTCGAGCCCCATCTTGGATTTAGAGATCACTTAAAAACAAAATCTTAGGGGCACCTGGGGTGGCTCAGTTGGTTAAATGTCTGCCTTTAGCTCAGGTCATAATCCTGGGGTCCTGGGATGGAGTCCCATGTTGGGCTCTCTGCTCAGTGGGGAGCCTGCTTCTCCCTCTCCCCCACTACTCATGCTCTTGATTGCTCTCTCTCACATGAATAAGTTAAATATTTTGAAGAGAAAAAAAAAGAAATAAGAAATAAAATCCTTTTTTTAAAGGATTTTTATTTATTTATTTGACAGACAGAGATCACAAGTAGGCGGAGAGGCAGGCAGAGAGAGAGAGGAGGAAGGCTCCCCACCAAGCAGAAAGCCTGATGCGGGGCTCGATCCCAGGACTCTGGGATCATGACCTGAGCCGAAGGCAGAGACCTTAACCCACTGAGCCACCCAGGTGCCCCAGAAATAAAATCTTAAAAAAAAAAAAAATCCTGTTCCGTGATTCATTTACACAAAGTTCAAAACCAGACCAAAGGTATCTGCGGGGGGTTGGAAGTTAAAATGGTGATTACCGGAGAGGAAAGTGGCCAGAAGGGGGCACCAGAGTCAGCGGGTAATGCAAGGGCTGTCCTCACTTGGTGGAAATTCATTGTATACTTCATCCTTGGTTTGTGCACGTTTCTATATTACACTTAAAATATTTCTTTAAAAGAAAAAATGTGAGTGAAGAGAAACCAGTGGGGTGCCTGGATGGCTCAGTTGGTTACTAACCTGTCTTCCGCTCAGGTCATGATCCTGGGGTCCCATGTTGGGCTCCCTGCTCAGTGGAGAGTCTGCTACTTTCTCCTTCTGCCTGCTGCTCCCCTGCTTGTGTTCTCTCTGTCGGATAAATAAATAAAGTCTTTTAAAAAGAGAAAGAGAGAGAGAAACAGGCCATTGCTATGGCCTTGGCAGGTGACGACAGTGGCCTGGACCTGGATGACAAGCAGTGAAGTAGAGACACAGGCAGATTTGAAAAATATTTAGGATATTAACCTTATGGAACTTGGAGACTGACGAGATCTGAGAAGGAGGTAAAGTGAGGGGATCCGAGATAAATCCCAATTTCTGGCTTGAGTGACTGAATGGACCGTCCCACGTTTACCAAACTAGAAAACACCATGGACACAGAGATTTGATGCAGAAGGCTCACGGGAGCCACGTGTCGAGGACTGGCTATGTCCAGGCACTGAGGATGCAGCCAGGCAGGCCACAGAGCCACTGCATGAGTCTGGTCCTGAACACGAGGACTTTGGGGCATTTACAAGACATCCAGGTAGCAACGTCAAGTGCAGAGTCAGAAACAAACGATAAATCCAGGGATACTGGCACGGAGAATGGTTACAGCTATGAAAGCAGCAAGGGAGGTGTATCAGTTACTTCTTGCTATTTTCTTTTTAAAGATTTTTTATTTATTTATTTGACAGACAGAGATCACAAGTAGGCAGAGAGAGAGGCAGGCAGAGAGAGAGGGGGAAGCAGGCTCCCTGCTGAGCAGAGAGCCCGATTCGGGGCTTGATCCCAGGACCCTGGGATCATGACCCGAGCCTAAGGCAGAGGCTTTAACCCACTGAGCCACCCAGGCGCCCCAGTTACTTCTTGCTATTAACAAAGGATCCCAAAACATTGTAGCTTAAAATAAATACTATCTCATAGCTTCTGTACCCTACAGGGCTTAGCTGGGTGCCTCTAGCTCAGGGTCAATAGCTGTGGTCAAGTTGTCTGCTTGAGGGCACCTGGGTGGCTCAGTTGTTAGGCGTCTGCCTTTGGCTCAGGTTATGATCCCAGGGTCCTGGGATCAAGCTTCCCATCGGGCTCCCTGCTCCATGTGAAGCCTGCTTCTCTCTCTCCCACTCCCTCTGCTTGTGTCAAATGAATAAACAGAATCTTAAAAAAAAAAAAAAAAAGGAAATTGAAGGTCAAAGGAAGAGGGCAGAAGATGTGACGGTGGGCGGGTGCCGGGGGTGAGATGTCTGCATGGAGCTCAAAGAGCGGTGGAAAACCATGGACAGATTTGTTCAATAGGGAGAAAAGATTCCATTAAATGATGCTGAAGGCATACAGTTGGTGGCAAATGGCAAAGCTGAGGCTACAGCTCAGGCCTCTGGGGCCAGTGAAACAAACTAGATGAGAGGCTTGGGGCAGGGGGGAGGGGACACAAATTTACAGACACCAAATAAATAGGGAGTGAGGCACAAGGCTTACCTTGTGCTCTCAACACCCCCAGTGTCTCTGGTCCTCAGTGAGGGCTGTGCCCTCCACACCCCGCAGTGCAGTCCTTTACTGTCAGCACCACAGGAAAACACTGGGATCATAGCTGCAGGTAAAGATGTTACTTAACCTGATTTAGGGACAAGCATCTGAGCCTCGGGAATAACCAGACCCTATTTAATAACAGGTAACAGAGATCTTCACAGTAATCTTTCCAGAGCTGGAGAAGGATTTCTCTCTTTGCCCTGAATTGTTCTCAATGTGTAAATCCTATGGAAATAGAAGATACAGGAAAACTTGTCTTTCTTTTGCCATCTCTGAAAAGATCTGAGAGAAGACTTCCATCAGTCAGGTGCTCTAAGTGACTAACACCAGACTTAAAAAATATCTTCACATTTGATAAGTCAAGTCCTTGTACACCTGAAACTAATTATGCTGGAATTAAAATAAAAAAATTTTTAAACTATTTTAAGATTTTATTTATTTATTTGACAGACAGAGATCACAAGTAGGCAGAGAGGCAGGCAGAGAGAGAGGAAGGGAAGCAGGGTCCCTGACAAGCAGAGAGCCCGCTGCGGGGCTTGATCCCAGGACTCTGGGATCACGACCTGAGCTGAAGGCAGAGGCTTTAACCTACTGAGCCACCCAGGTGCCCCTGAACTATTTTAAAAAAATTTTTAGAAGATTTTATTTATTTATTTATTTGACAGAGAAAGAGAGCACAAGCAGGGGGAGTGGCAGACAGTGCAAGAGGGAGAAGCAGGCTCCCCACTGTTAAGCAAGGAGCCTGATGTGGGCCTTGACTGCAGGACCCTGGGATCATGACCTGAGCCAAAGGCAGCTGCTGAACTGACTGAGCCACCCAGGCACCCCTAATAATTTTTTTAATTCAGTTTTTTATTTTAGGGGCTACGGCCACTACTCCCCTATCTTGTGCATGTGCTTTCTCTCACTGTCTCTGTCAAATAAATAAATAAAATCTTTACAAGAATTTAAAAAAGAATTATTAAATCAGAAAACAAAAACAAAAATAAAGTTAGCTTTTTGTTTTTGGTTTATTTTAAACGCACCAACTACTTAAAAAAAATTCTAAGGTAATGCCTAGAATAGTTTGTGTGCATTTTCAAAATAATTTTAGGAGATATTGAAATATACCCCCCAATAGGTGGATTTTTATTAAAAGTCTCTCCTTTGGAAGTGTGTTTATCACTTGGGGAAATAAGTAACAATCCAGCAACTTCACAAGAATTTTCATCTGTTAGCAGGTAACGCTGGGGGAGGGCAGTGTATTTTTCAAAGACCAGGGAGATTTTGAAGGGACTTAATGTTCAATAAGCCCTTTTCTCTGCAAAGTCACTGTAGTTAAGGGAAGTCCCCTTATGGTAAGTCCCCGATGGTAAGTCTCACCTGGCCAGGACTTGTCCCCTCCACTCAGCACCGGGTTCCCAGGGGCAGGACTGCGCAAGAGGCACAGGAGGGAAGCAAGCATTGCCTGAATGAATGAATGAATGAATGGTGCACGCTCCCGGCGGGCCAGGAGCAGGGTTACTGACCAAGCAAAGCCCCGGCCGAGGTTTAGGAAAGGACACCGAAAGCTAGTGTTGCTCTGTCTCAGTGCAGCCGTCAAGCCCTTCTGCCTGGAAGTTCTTTCTGGCGGTTTGGTCAGGCTGGTCTCGGCTCTTCTGACGCATTTCCAGGAAAGCTTCACTTCGAGTCGGGCGCCTGGCACTCCGGGTTGACAGCGGACCCCGAGCCTTCCCGCCTCCCGGGGGCCCTCACGGCGGACTCGGACCCTTACCAGAACAGCGCACGTTCCAGCAGGTCCCCTCCGCCGTATCCGCACAGGTCCCGGTGCCCACAGTGCAGCCGCCCCCACCCCCAGGGCTCGGACGTGGCCAAGTCGTCAAGGACACCACCACTACGGAGCTGGTCAGGCTTGTGCGGCGGACCGCCGAGAGGAGCGCAGGGGGCGCGGCTCTGGAGGCGCGGCTCTGGAGGCGCCTCCGCCCGAGGGGTGGGGCTTCCAGGCTCCGCCCCGGGAGGTGGAGTTACCGGGCCCCGCCCCGGGGTCGGGTGACCGCCGGGTGCCGTAGGTGGGGTTTCTCAGCCCCAGCGGATGCGGGCGTCAGGAAGAGTCCGGGCGGCGGAGCTCTGGGCGCGTTGCTCGCTGCGCACCTCTGAGGGCCGTGGGCTTCGCGGGCCGGCTCCTGAGCCATTCCGGCCGTGTTGACACGTGCTGGCCCTGGGCTAGGTGTGGAGGATGCGGCGCAGACAGGGAAACACCGCTGTCCGCGGGGAGCCTGTGGTCGCGGGAGGAGCACGCTAGACGATGAAAGTAAAGGAACAAGATAAGCCCAGGTGCCAAGTGCACGGAGACAAGAACCCGGCAGTGGAATCAGAGCGAGCGCAGGGTCTGGCCCGGACGGATCCACGAGTCTAAGACTAGGGGCGGCCAAAGCCGAACCTTGGCCGCGGAGCAGGTGGCCCCGGGTGTCCAGGACAGGCGGTGCCACGAGAGTGCCCGCGGGCTCTGAACCGTAGGTTCCCGCGAGGAAGCGCCCTCCGGGCTGCGGCCGGCCAAGAGCACGATGTGAAAAGACACCTTAGTAGAGCCAAGGGAAAGGCTTGACTTGGAAGCTCAACTTGGGCCCAAAGCCAGTGTGGGGTCCCGTCCCGTCCCTGAAGTCCTTGCTTCCTCTTGGAGAAAGCTGGGACGAAGCCACCTGTCAAGATTCTTGGGAAGATCTTAGGTGGTGTTGATGGCGGGCTTTCCTCCCCCGCCACATGGTCCTGTTACGTCCTTACAGCTCCCGCACACCCGCGTGTAAGCCCTCTGAGGTCCGGGCCTGTTCCTCCTGTGTACCTCAGTACCTGCAACTGTGCCTGGCACATAGCAGGCCCTTGGCAGAGATTTGTCAGATGAATGAAATGCTAGCAAAGGGCCCAGCACACAACAGGCATTTTTAAATGGCCGCTCTGGTCCCCCCAGAAAGTACAGGTTAACAGACCTCCCCCCCTCCCCCACAAGGAGAACAGGAACAGTCCTGATTAGGAGGGGGGCAGTTCTTAACTGGAGGGGTAGCGAGACTCTTCATCTCCTCCCAGGCTAGAGAGTATCCATTAGCCACTCCGTCCTCTTTTCTCTGGCCCCGCCCTCTCCCCCACCGCACTCCCAAACTGGGAGGTGAAGGGTTAACTCTAGGAATCCCCCTCATTACCTGGATGGGACTAGAGCAAGGCACTTCCTGTTCAGTTTTCCCGGAGTCCTTTCCCAGTCTGCCGAGGCTGACTCCGGCCCCGGGGCCCTCAAGGAACCCCTAGCACTTCCACCTCTGGAGTGGAGACCCTGAGTGGTGAGTTGCAGGGAAGCCTGGGGTGCAGGGTGCCAGGACAGACCTAAGGAGTTCCTAGCAGCTCGGAGGGAAAAGGAGGACTGGGCCTCAGCGATGGGATGGGGGATTAGGAAGCTGGAAAAGAAGTCTTGGGAGGGTGTGGGTTGGCTCTGCTGGGAGCCCAGAGCCAGCCAGCTGTGTGGACCTGCCACTATGGGGTCCTCAAGGAGGGTGTGGGGCTTCCTGTAGCATGGGCTTGCGGTACCCACTGGGGAGGGTTAGGCAGGCTCCATGCACTCCAGGTGGACCGGCCGGCGGCATCAACTGAGGCCAGCCCCAGCAAGGGAGCCTAGCCAACAAAAACAAGCCGGCCAGTCTCCTGCCAGTTGTGTCCAGGGAGAAGGGGGGCGTTCCCGGCTGAAGATCCTGGCTCTGGGCTCTCCTGTTGTCTGGGTGGGTCTTTGGGCCTCACCTTTACCCTGGGCAGGTCCAGCCATTGCCTCCCGGTGGCTCTCGGCTCCAGATTAAGCCGGTGGAAGGAATATTGGAGGATGGTTGACGAGCCTCCCACCCCCCACAGATGTGCATATGAACAGAGCTTTTGTCCGGAAGACTGAGGGGGTTGGGAGAAACTCTCAGGCCAACTTCCCTTAAATTCATTTCTTTCAAACCTTTTGGCAAGACCTCTCCTGGAGGTTCCGGGCACCCCTGTGGGTGTCTAGGCCCAAAGGCTAGAATTTGGAATCTCATTCCCCACCCCAACCTGACTCACAGTGTTCTATTCTGGCTAAAACTAGGCAAATTGCACAGGCAGGGAGAGAAATTGGGTCCTTATCTGTTTCTGAGCTTTTGCGTAGAGGTCAAGATCAGTGTTCTTGCCTTAGAGAAAATGCTGGCTCCTACTGGTGTGACCTTGAGGGAGTTACCCGTCCTCTCCAAGCAAGCTCTTTGCCCTTGTCAAATGGAGAAATTATAATTTACCAGGTGGGCTGGGGTGGGAGGAAGCAAGCCTGAGCAGAGACACATACTAGCCCCAGCTACCTACCACCTATTATTGCAAAGTGATTGATGACCCGCGATTGGTTCTGTTATTTTGCTCATGCTGCCAAAACATGAAACAGTAATGAAACAATAAGCCCTTTTCCTGCTGCCCTTTTCTGTAGCACACATTTTTGCATGCATTCCTCAGTAACACACCTTCTAGGTAGGCATCATTATTCCTGTTTGGTTACTTCTACTAACAACACCATTTTGAACAAGACGCAATCCTGTTTGCCAAGGGGAGAGAGACGCTCAACCATGATTGTGGCGCAGCGCGACAGTGGACGGGGAGAGACAGGTGGCTGGTGTGTTGTGGAGTCCCTGGAGAGTGGCGCCAAGGGGTGAAAGGTGCCGCATGCAGGGTCAGATGCCAAATGCGGGAAAGAATGTGGGCTGCGCAGCTGGGCAGCTGGGCGGGAGACCTGGGAGAAGCAGGAATGGGGAGGGAGGCTGGAGAGGCGGGCAGGTGGCAGGGATGGAAGCCTGGGTCTTCAGCAGCCCTTCCTCCTCCCCATCCTGGGGTGGGAAGTGCTCAGCCAGGTTTAAAACTTTGTTCTGCCACCCCTCAACCCCCCCCATCTGAACAGGAACATCAGGGAACCGCCCCCCTCCAGCCCCAGCCCCAGCCCCGCAACAAGGGGACTCAACAAACTGTCCAAAGCTTTTGGCCAGGCTGACTTCTCCCTGGCTGCATTGCCAATGCTGTGTTACCTCCTTGGGCAAACGTCTGTGCCTCCGAGCCTTGGTGTCCTGAGCTATAAAATGGGTCGGTGATGGGGTCGACTGTTAGTGGTGGTCCTTTGTGTTGTTGCTCAGTAATAATGAGAATTGCGATTGCTAGCTCTCCTGCTCGCCCACCATGGGCTTTCTTCCAGGAGCCCAGCACTGCTGTACTCCTTTCCGTGCTGGGGAGTGTTGCGAGAACATTTTTTTCCTTGCCCCTGCTTGGGATGTCCATGGACTGAGGGTTGGGCCAGAGACCGGGGAGAATTGTAGCCCTGAGGCCAGAGAGCAGGGAAGGCAGACAAATGGTGGAACTTAAATTTTATTTCCATAAAAATAATTTTGACCCAAATTAAAATATAAAAGTGCCTTGGGCGCCTGGGTGGCTCAGTGGGTTAAGCCTCTGCCTTCGGCTCAGGTCATGATCTCAGGGTCCTGGGATCAAGTCCTGCATGGGGCTCTCTCCTCAGCAGGGAGCCTGCTTCCTCCTCTCACTCTCTGACTGCCTCTCTGCCTACTTGTGATCTCTCTCTGTCAAATAAATAAATAAAATCTTTAAAAATATATATATATATAAAAGTGCCTCAAAACTCAGGAGCAGAAGTGCTGGCCTATTCAGGACAATGAAAGCCCTCTGGGTTGTGCTGAAGGACTGAACGGAGTCCCCTGGGTGAGGCCAAACTTGAGGAATCTCCCTGTTGTTAGATCTGGGCTGCCGCACCAGGAAACAGTGAGTTTCCCCATGGAACCCTCTGGCAGGAGAGGGGCTGGTGTGGGCTTGGGAAGCAGGTGGGGGAGGCTGTCCGTCTGTGGAACCACTGCCCCCTGGTGGCCAGTTAGCACTTTTTATTGCTACTTGGGGATGGACACTGCAGAGGGGTAGACCAGGGAAGAATCCAGAACTTTTAAAAAAAAATTTTTTTTTAGTAAAGAAAAACAATTGATTCTCCTAATCATTACCCAGCTCTCAAGAGTGTACCCACCAGAGGCCTCTGAAGTGGGCAGAGCCACTTTGATCGGCCTTGGGAACATATTCATCCAAATTTCTGCAAGTTTTAAACCTTAGTCTTGGTCTCTCATCTGGAGACGCAACCACTATTCCCTGCTCTCTGGGTCGTCCTGGCCTCTGTTTCTGGTGGAACTCTGGGAGGTGAGCTTGGAACACCAGGTGGGTGCTCGGGCCTGCTCTGACCACCTGGGTGGCCTCGGCCTTGACTGCTGAGAGCCCTATCCAGAGCCATAAATTGAGAACCAGGATGTCTGGCCACATGCATGAGCTCCCCCCACCCTCGCCCACACATGCACACCTATTATCTTTAAAACTGTCGAACTTTCGGGGTGCCTGGGTGGCTCAGTGGGTTAAAGCCTCTGCCTTCGGCTCAGGTCATGATCCGAGGGTCCTGGGATCGAGCTCCACATCGGGCTGCCTGCTCTGCAGGGAGCCTGCTTCCTCTTCTCTCTCTCTCTCTGCCTGCCTCTCTGCCTACTTGTGATCTCTGCCTGTCAAATAAATAAATAAAATCTTTAAAAATAAATAAATAAATAAAATGGTGAATGGCTGACAGCTTTAACTAGTGACTCTCCTAAAAAAAAAAAACAAAAAAAACTGTCGAACTTTCATGCCCACTGAAGGAACAGCACAGTGGGGGCACCTGGGTGGCCCAGTCAGGTAAGTGTCTTCCTCCAGCTCAGATCATGAACTCAGGGGTCCTGGAATCAAGCCTCATGGTCTTTCTCTTTCTCAAGTAAATGCATTTTTAAATTTTTTATAAGATTTTATTTATTTTTTAGGGGCGCCTGGGTGGCTCAGTGGGTTAAAGCCTCTGCCTTTGGCTCAGGTCATGATCCCAGGGTCCTGGGATTGAGCCCGGCTTCGGGCTCTCTGCTCAGCGGGGAGCCTGCTTCCCCCTCCCTCCCTCTCTGCCTGCCCCTCTGCCTACTTGTGATCTGTCTGTCAAATAAATAAATATTTTTTAAAAGATTTTATTTATTTTTAGAGTACACTAATTTTTTAAAAAAGGTTTTATTTATTCATTTGACAGACAGAGATCACGAGTAGGCAGAGAGGCAGGCAGGGGTGGGGAAGCAGTCTCCCCGCTGAGCAGAGACTCTGATGTGGAACTCGATCCCAGGACCCTGGGATCATGACCTGAGCTGAAGACAGGCTTAACCCACTGAGCCAGGCACCCCTAGAGTACACCATTATTGCCTGTATTCATTATATTGTGCATTAGATCTGTAACTTCCTAGTTACAAGCTTGTACTTTAAACACTATCACTCTTACCCACCACACCTCTAACCCTCATGTTCTCACTCCTTGCAGTGCAGAGCTGGGTAAAGTCGAGCTCATCCTGTAGCCGTGAAGCGTTTTTGACAAGGGCAGATCTTTGGTGGTGCTGCTCACTGCCTATAGCACAGCACTGAGAGGCAGGGAATGTTCTGTCTCAGGAATGCCAATTTGGATCTCTGGGGTGAAGCGATGTGAAGTTCTAAATGCTCCATCGGGGCAGGGCTGGGGTGGAAGGGGGACAGAGCTACTGGTTTTCTCTGCCTTGTACTGTTTTGGTCGGGCTGTCCTGCTCTTTGAGCCCTTACCCATGACCAACGAGAGAAGTGATTCCCCTGAAGGCCACATCTTTAGGCATTTCTCTTTTTTTCTTTCTTTCTTTTTTAAGAAAAAATTTTATTTATTTATTTAGTTGACAGAGAACACAAGCAGGGAAGGAGGGAGAGGGAGAAGCGGGGAGCCGATGCTGGACTCGATCCCAGAACCCAGGGATCGTGACCTGAGCCAAAGGCAGACGCTCAATGACTGAGGCCCCCAGGAACCCCTCTTTAGGCATTTCTCAACACCACAGGTGTGGGAGCAGAGAAGGAGAGACCCAAGTGGGAGCAGCTGCGGCGAGTCGCCCCCAAGCTGAAGGATGCTGGAAGAGCCCACGTCGGCTGCCCGAGAGCCAGAGCAGCTCGGAACAGTCAAGCTGGAGGAAGAGGAGACTGCCGGTCAGGAGGGCCCCCGGCATGCAGAGGCCAGGCCCCGGCCGGAGGTGGCTCACCAGCTCTTCAGATGCTTCCAGTATCAGGAGGACATGGGGCCGCGGGCGGCCCTGAGCCGGCTCCGGGAGCTCTGCTGCCGCTGGCTGCGGCCAGAGCTGCGTACCAAGGAGCAGATCCTGGAGCTGCTGGTGCTGGAGCAGTTCCTGAGCACGCTGCCCGCCCACCTCCTGGCTCGGCTGCAGGGCCAGCAGCTCAGAGACGGCGAGGAGGTGGTGCTGCTGCTGGAGGGTGTCCAGAGGGAGTCCAGCACCGTGGGGCCTCTGGTAAGAGGGTGGTGGCCAGCTGGGCGGGACAGCAGGTGCGGACTCAGTGCCCCATGAAGAGGTCCCTCCATTTCCCTTCCTGCGGTAATTCCTTTTTAACCTAACTCTCACCTTTCCTCGGTCACATTTCTGTTGGGAGTCAGGACAGGGACTATCCCCCTGTCCTGTCTGTCCCCTAACAGATGTGTTTTGAACAGGATTTTAGTTTTAATACTGGCAAGAATTGTCCCCGGGCAGACATCACTTTGGAGGAACAGGGGGGCTCTTCCCAGGTCTCTAGTCACAGCCCCAAAAAGGAAGTGTCCTCAGAAGGACCCCCAGCCCTGGAGGCAGCAAAGGAACCTCTGCCATCCCATTCCAAGCCCGCTGAGCTGGAGACCTGGAGACATCCCCCAAGTACAAAGCAGTCACTGAGCCCAGATCCCAAGAGGACATTCCAGGTCCTCCAAGAGACTGGTGAGGAGCTGGTACCCCCAGACGGTGGGTACTGGGAGGCACGGTATGTGAGGGCAGGGTGAGAAGGATGCAGGTCCCTCTTTGATGGGGATGGGCGGGAGCCAATGTCTCTCTTGGGGACCTGGCAACAGGTGTACTCCCTGTAGCCACATGAAGGGTAAATCTGGCTTCTAACAGCTCTTTCTCCCCCCACCCCCATGCTGTCAGTCCCCCAGGGCCCTGTGCTATGGCTGGAGGAAAACTCCCGGGATCAGGAGCTGGCAGCTGTGCTGGTGAGCTAGACCAGTACCCTCATTCCAGAATGTTCTGCCCTGGATGTTCTCCACCTCTGCAGCTGGCGCAGATCTATGCCTTCCTTCATTTAAACCTTAAAAGCTCATCGTCCCCCTCAGGTCATAGGGCCCCATTATCCTCTCTCACCAAGGGTCTCTGCCCACCCTTCTGTTACAGGAGTCCCTGACATTTGAAGATGTCCCAGCAAAGAAGATTTGGCCTGCACACCCACTGGGTAAGAGGTCCTTCCTGCTTGCAACCACTGAAGGCTCTTTCTTTGTGTTTCAGGAGTGGTCCCTGAAGCTCAGATCCTACCTCACTTTTGGCCTCTTGGGCTAAAAATGGGCTATGTGCGGGGGGCAGGGAAGGGCAGCTGGGTGGCTCACTTGCTTAAGCATCTGCCTTCCACTCAGGTCAGGATCTCAGGGTCCTGGGATCAAGTCTCGCCTGAGCAGGGAGCCTGCTTCTCCCTCTGCCCCTCCTTCCACTCATGACTGCACATGAAATTGTGCAATCTCTCTCTCTCAAGTACATAAATAAAATCTAAAAAATGTAAAAACCGGCCATCTTAATGAGGATTCATTCATCTTGTCCTTCATTCAGCTATTTATTCATTTATTTTAAAGGCTCATTGTGTTTGACCTAATCATCAACCCCTCAACGTTGAGCTTTCAAAATAGGTAGTCATTGGGGTGCCTGGCTGGCTCAGCGGGTTAAGGTTTCAACTCTTGATCTCAGCTCAGGTCTTGATCTCAAGCTCATGAGTTCAAGCCCCAGCTTGGGTTCCACACTAGGCATGGAGCTGACTTTATTTATTTATTTATTTTTAAGTAAAGCGGTTACTATGGTAAATTCTGTGTTGTCTGTTTTTTACCCTCATCTTCTGTCCACTCACCAGTTTTGCAGGAACCCTGGGTTTCTATCTGCTTTGAGGCACTGAGGTTCTAGGCCATTCCTGGGAGCCTCTAGGAATATGCCTGCTGTTTTCTGCTTCTTTCCCAGGACTTGAAAACAGAACCCCAGATGAGGAGTTCAAAGAGGAGCCCAGAGGGGTGGCCTGGCCTGCTGCCAACTCAGCAGAGTCTGGGGCAGAGGCTCCTGGGGTGGCAGAAGAGCCCGACCCTCCCCGGCTGGGGCCGGGCCCTGAAGCGAGTGGCTCCGGTGAAGGAGGGTCCCCTCCGGGCAGGAGTGACATTCTGGAGGTCAAAGTAGTCGGGGACGCGGCCAGGTCGGAGCCGGGGATGGAATTCATCTGCACAGACTGTGGTTTGAGCTTCCGAGAGCTCGCCCGCCTGGAGGCGCACCAGGGGCGCGCCCACCAGGGCACCCGGTGCTTCCCGTGCCAGTGCTGCGGGAAGAGCTTCGGCCGGAGTTCCATTCTCAAGCTGCACATGCGCACGCACACAGACGAGAGGCCCCATGCCTGCCACCTCTGCGGCCACCGCTTCCGCCAGAGCTCCCATCTGAACAAACACCTTCAGACTCACTCCTCCGAGCCCGCCTTTCTGTGTGCCGAGTGCGGTCAGGGCTTCCAGCGCCGCGCCAACCTCATGCAGCACCTGCTGGCGCACGCCCAGGACCAGAAGGCACCCTGCGTCCCTGAGACCAAGAGCGAAGCACGAGAGCTGGCCGTGGTCCTGTGCTCTCACTGTGGCCAAACCTTCCAGCGCCGCTCCAGTCTCAAGCGACACCTGCGGATCCACGCCAAGGACAAGGGCCACCAGTGCTCTGAGTGCTCGGGCAGCCTGCGCCCGGGCCCGGAGCGCAGGCCTTACGTGTGCAGCGAGTGCGGCAAGGCATTCCGGCGCAGCGAGCACCTGGGGGCCCACCGGCGCGTGCACACGGGGGAGAGGCCCTTCTCTTGCCAGGTGTGCGGCCGCAGCTTCAGCCAGAGCTCCCAGCTGGTCTGCCACCAGCGCGTGCACACGGGCGAGAAGCCCTACAGCTGCACGCACTGCGGCAAGCGCTTCGTGCGGCGGGCGGGTCTCGCCCGCCACCTCCTGACCCACGGCGGCCCGAGGCCCCACCACTGCACCCAGTGTGGCAAGACCTTCAGCCAGACCCAGGACCTCGCCCGCCACCGGCGCAGCCACACTGGCGAGAAGCCCTGCCGCTGCAGCGAGTGCGGCGAGGGCTTCAGCCAGAGCGCGCACCTGGCGCGCCACCAGCGCATCCACACCGGGGAGAAGCCCCACGCCTGCGACACCTGTGGCTACCGCTTCCGCAACAGCTCCAACCTGGCCCGCCACCGCCGCAGCCACACCGGCGAGCGACCCTATGGCTGCCCAACCTGCGGTCGCAGCTTCCGGCGGAACGCTCACCTGCAGCGGCACCTGGCCACCCACACGGGGGCCGGCAACGAGGCGGCGGCCCGGCAGGCCGAGACCCCCCAAGAGTGCCGGGAGTGCGGCAAGAGCTTCAGCCGCAGCTGTAACCTGCTACGCCACATGCTGGTGCACACGGGGGCCAGGCCCTACTCGTGCGCACAGTGTGGCCGCAGCTTCAGCCGCAACTCCCACCTGCTGCGCCACTTGAGAACCCACGCGCGCGAGACCCTGTACTAGCGGCTCCAGGTTCCGCCAGGCCAGCCCTGCGCGCCTCTCCCCGGGGTCCTGGGCAACCAAGGCTGGCAGAGGATGTCCGGATCCCCCACTCCACCGGCCTCCCTCTGGCTCCGCCAACCCTGTGTGTTAGTAACCCCCCGTCGCGCCCCCACCCCACCCCCACCGGCATCTCTCCGTGGCCTCAGGCGTGTATTTCAAAGTACCTAAAGGAAAACAGCCTTCTTGAAAATGACTTTTTTTTTTTTTTTGAGATCCATCAAAACACTGTCTGTCACCCTCACCGCTGTGATAGGGATGCCTTTTCCCCTTCCCTACCTCAGCTCCTTCCACAGTACCCTAGACAGGAGCAGGCCCAGAGAGAGCCCCGCCCAGACACACCGGAAAGGCCCAGAATTGGGCCAGGGTGGCAGAGGGGCGCCAGCTATCGGAGTCGGCTGTGAGTAAGGCCACGGAGTGCCACCCTGGAATTTTTCCTTCTCTGGTGTCTGCCCCTAATCCATGCTGTCCAATACAGTATCCTGTAGCCACACATGCTTGTTCAAATTAATTAAAATGGAATAAGCTTTAAAATCCCAGATTCTGTGTTATTTTTCCCCCAAAAGATTTTATTTATTTGAGAGACAGAGCACAAGCAGGGTGGTGAGGCAGAAAGAGAGGGAGAAGCAGACTCCAAGGAATGGGGAGCCTGGTGCAGTACTCGATCCCAGGACTCTAGGATCATGGCCGGAGCCGAAAGCGGACAATCAACTGAACCACCCAGGCATCCCTAAAATCCCAGATTCTGGATTCTTACGGGAAACCTTGTTTTGGGGATGTAGATAATGAGTTCTACTTGAAGATGCTAGCAGAGGAGAAGAAACCTGCCTGATGGCCAAGTGGGGCTGTGGCTGGAGACCACTAACAGGCCATAATTCTGTAAACTCAAAGCTGGTTTGGCTGGTTTCTCCACCTTTTCCCTACCAGGCAACCTTGGCTTTTTGGCTGTTTTTTCCCAAACCAATAGACAGACTTAAAATCATGTGACTTCTGTTAAGACCTCAGGAAAGAAAACCGCGCCCCTCCACTGCAGAAAACAGCACATCCTGCTTCTGTCTGTGGCTTTTTTTTTTTTTTAACCCACACTTTTCTAAGTTGTCTTTGTCCCTCCACCCTGCCATGAAATTGCTGTTTCACAGATGCCTGTGAATAGGAAGTGAACTCATCCACAAGGGCTCACGGGACTTGGGGAAAATCTGTTCACAAATCTACTTTCCCCAAAATGGGAAAGTAGAGATAGTCCTTGGGCGCAAGTGAGTGGGATGCCCCGAACCTGGGGAAGATCTATGCTTTCAGGGGTTAGGAGGGAGGTTAGGCAGGGTACAGAGAGTCACCAGATGTCACAGAACAAATTAGATTCATGGAAAGCTCCAGGGAAGAAAATTTCAAGAAGGAAATTTTCTTTTCTTTTTTTTTTTTTTTAAGATTTTATTTATTTATTTGACAGAGAGAAATTACAAGTACACTGAGAGGCAGGCAGAGAGAGAGAGAGAGAAGGAAGCAGGCTCCCTGCTGAGCAGAGAGCCCGATGCGGGACTCGATCCCAGGACCCTGAGATCATGACCTGAGCCGAAGGCAGCGGCTTAACCCACTGAGCCACCCAGGCGCCCTTCAAGAAGGAAATTTTCTTAGTCAACTGAGAGAGTAAGGAGTTGGGAGAACCCCCAGCATTTGGAGGCCTTATTACTTCTTGAGCACCTACTATGTACAAGGGAATGTGCTGAGCTATTGAGAACAAGGCCCGAAATAGAAGGGAGAGGCAACCACAGAAGAACTGGAAGAAGGACATCCCCCTCAGAGGGAACAGCATGTGCAAAGGCCCTGAGCTGCTGAGCAGGCAGCTGAAGAATACTGTCCCTGAGGGAACCCTGTAGGAACCTGATGACACAGACAGGGACTTAGAGGCCAAGGTCAGAGTCTATTTATGATGGGAAAAGGGGAGGATTTTAAGCAGGGAGTTACTTCATTTTGCAATGAAATTCTTTTGACCTTGGTGCTAGATAGATTTGGCTTGAAAGGGACAAGTCCAGGGAAACCAACTAGAAGAGCCTAGAAGTTGTCTAGGCTCTGGATGATGGTGACTTTAGTGGGGCCCTGGGGTCATAGAAGCCCCTGATGCCCTTAGCACAGTAGGAGGCTTTTTCTCAAGGGAAATCAGTGTGAAAGGCCTGAGAAGGAAAAGTTTGACACAAGGTCACTTGAAAATGCAGGGCAAGTATCTAAAACAACCTGAATGCTGATGGGAAGTGGGAAGAGAGGTCATGGCCTAGGGGAAGTAAATGCTGGCTCAGGCCCTGGACTGGGTGGCCCCTTGAAGCTGGGGACTCAGGCCTGAGATGGGCCTTCCAGTGTAAAAGGCTATCAGAGGGACCCCCACAAACGAAAGAAGATGCGGGCCGCCATGGGCCTCTGCAGAAAGGAACCCCCATACTGGATTGCCTTCTGCTCAGGAAGAAAAGGCCGGAGCCGAGTAGTTCCCCCAACTCCCTCCCCTGCTCAGTAAGCAGGGTCCCATGACCAGGCCACCAAGAAGCCACTAGTAGGGCATGCTTTGACCATTACGCCCTCCCACTGGATGCACAGGCGGCCCACAGAGAGCCGATTTTTCTAAGAATCAAGAGTTTATGCCTATGATCCAAAGGCTGTGAAGAAGGTGGCAGACAGGAAAGAAGGATGTTGACTCACAGAGTCCCTCCAGTCTGTGAGGCCTCCTGTCTCCCAAGCCTCTCCCACCTCGGGCATCCTTCTCAGACAGTGGGCCCTGCCCTGGTCTCCTGCCCCAGGTGCCCATTTCCCCCTTTCTTCCAGCTCTGCTCTCAGATGTGTGTGTGTGGGGGGTGTCGGAGGGTTGGGGGTGTGGAGTGTGGGGGGAGGTGCTGGAGTGTTTGCAGCCAGACACTCCCAGTGCAAAATCTGTGTGTCACTGCCACAAGCACGAAGTCCGTGGGGGTAGGGGGGAGCGGAAACATGGGGGAAAGGAAGAGGGGTGCCTGGGTGGCTTTGACAGTTGAGTTTCACTCTCAGATCAGCTCAGGGGCCCAGCATTGCCCTGGGTTCCAAGCTCAGCTCCGCCAGAGTCTGCGTGACAATCAACTTCCCTCTGTCCCTCCCCCATACCTTCTCGCTCTCAAATCAATAAATAAATCTTAAAAAAAAAAAAAAGAAAAGAAAAGAAAAGAAAAAGAAAGAAATGACAGCTGAGCTGAGCCCTTCCAGCCCGGGTCTTCTCCTCCCCCCAGGCCTTCTCTCCCCCCAGTTCAGCCGCAGGCCTGAGATTGGACTCCTGCCCCACCCTAAGCCACTTCTCAGCCTGGCCCAGGCAGGGGTACACCCTCCCTCCCCTTCCCTCCCACCCTGTGCCCCAACCCCAAGGCCTCTGATCTTGGAAGGAAGACAGAGGAGCTTCTGTGGCCCAGCGCAAGGATGAAGACCAGGGCCAGGAGAAACTCAAGGGCTGCAAGCTTGATTTCCTCAGTCCCCACCATGCATCAGGCAAGACATCCACTTTCCAGTTCTCACAGCAAGTCCGTGACCAGTTGTGACCCCCGTGTCCCATGTCCCATGTTATGACCCCCGTGTGCTGTGTGCAGATTAGAGAGTGGTCAGGTGGACCTCAGCCCAGGTCCATGTGACGTGTGCCCTGCCCCCACCCCTGGGGCCCCCTGCTCCCAACGCCACAGGCACTCAGTTGGATTCCACGAACTTTTTTTTTTTTTTTTAAAGATTTTATTTATTTATCAGAGAGAGAGGGGGAGAGAGCAAGCACAGGCAGACAGAATGGCAGGCAGAGGCAGAGGGAGAAGCAGGCTCCCTGCTGAGCAAGGAGCCCGATGTGGGACTCAATCCCAGGACACCGGGATCATGACCTGAGCCGAAGGCAGCTGCTTAACCAACTGAGCCACCCAGGCGTCCCGGATTCCACGAACTTTTATTAAAACATGGGAGCCAGAGCAAGGTCAGACCTGGAGACCAAAACTGGTCAGGGGGTTCTGGCTAGGCCTGGATGGTAAATCCCAGGGCCTGCGCCGTGAAGGAACAGAAATCCTGGAACACGCTCCAGACGGTCTCCACCGCGCAGCAGAGGGCCCGCATGCCGGCAGCCACGGCGCGCCGTAACCACGCCAGCAGGGCCCGCCACTTCTGCAGCAGGTAGCCCAGCAGCCTCTGAAAAAACCTCAGGACCCTGTCAGAGAAGGACTCCCTGGGATCCCAGCTCTCGAAGTCCTGGTCTTCAAGGGAAATGTCAGGCGACCTCCTGAGCCTGGACCGCAATTCCTGCCGCACCTCGGGAAGTAACGGAGAGGAGTCCTGCCGGGATGAGGTTGGGGGGCCCGTCAGGTCCTGGCCGGCGCTGAGGCCTCCCCAACTTTACGAAGCCTGTGGACGGAAGCTGCCCACTTCCTGCCAACAGCCCCCCGCATCCGCTCAGCGGGGCTGGGTCCTTACCTGGCAGCACCAAGATTCAGACAGACAGAACCGGCGGGGAAGGGAAGCAAGGAGGCCGCGATGGGCGCCTCACGCACCTGACTGTCGTTCTGGTAGTTCAGGTCCACGGTGTTGAGCAAGACCTCGTTGAAGCCGTCCTGGGGAGACCGGGGTGCGGAGGCTACGGACCTACTCCTGCTGGTTGCTCTCTGCAGCCGGGAGCCCAGACCCGGGGCCCAGACTCCCTAACGCGGCCATGCATGGCCCCACCCTGGGGAACCAGCTTCGGGGAGGGGCGGTGCCCAGACTCACCTCCAGCTCCTGTAGCACTATCCACTCCTGGTGGGGAAAAATCACGTGTTCAAAATCCTCCCCGCCCCTCCCTCGCTCAGTCTTATCCCCAAGCCCCCGGCTGTTACTTGCCAGGCTCGCCAAGGCTCCCATAGCTGGGTCCTGCCCAGGGGCTTGGGGACCAGCTGTCTGGTCTCCCAGCGCGGTCATCTGTATGCCCAATGACTCGGACGCCTTCCTAAGCCTCCGGGGGGGCCTCCGCATTCCTCACCTGTGTACACACCGGCCACACAGGTGTGAACCGAGAGATGAGCGTATTGCAGGGGTCTGTCCAGTGGAGGGTATGAGCACCTTACCTCTTCCTCCTCGCCACTATCATCGTGAAATCAACCACCCAAGCCAGAGTGCAGAGAGCAGGGGAGTGGGGGACACAGTGACCCACCTGGTCCTCTCCTTCTGGTTCATTCTGATGATGATCACAGTAATTGTCCACCAACCGGTGCTGCGAGCAGAGGAGAGGCAGAGGTGGAAAAGACATGCCTGATCCTCCCCCTCACCGCCCCCGGGGTCGGGACATTCCTAGTTCCTTGCAGCAGAACCCAGATACCCCCCACACCCCACTCTCCCAACCATGCATGGAGAAGCGGTTCTTACCAGCTCAAGTCGTAATCCCTCATTCAGGTCTTTGTCTGACTGTGGAGGTAACAGTGATATTCAGGCTCATATGACCTTGCCACCCCCCCCCCACATGCACACATTTGCACACCCGCACACGTGTGCACACGTAGAAACATTGCTCCACAGGGTGCGGGGTCCACTGTGTTTCCAAAGCCCTGAGCTCTCCATCCCGGCTGACAGTTGGCCAAGGGAAGGACTGGCAGCAGCCGGTCCTCTCTGAGGTGGTGACAGAAAGGCAGGGGCACCTGCAGACCCATCTCCCCTACCCAGATCTGGTTTCCAGGGCATACAGGTCTACTGGGATTGGTGCTCCCTCTGGCCCTCTCCAGCTGCCACACACACATGTGGCGTCTACCTCCTAGAATAACCCCTTTGTCCCACAACACACACTGTTCCCCAGGACCCCTGACACACACAAAGACACAGACACAGAACTGCCCCCCGTAATCTACCCCCAGACAGGAAATCTGGCCACACAACCAGGACCTGCTCTGTAAAGTGAGTAACTCAGGGATGGCTCAGTGGGTTAAGCATCTGCCTTCAGCCCAGGTCCTAACCCGGAAATCCTGGGGTCAGCAGGGAGCCTGCTTCTCTCTCTGCCTCTGCCTGCCACTTCCCCTGCTTGTATGCTCTTTCTCTCTCTCTCTGACAAATAAATAAAATCTTTTTAAAAAATTAATACAGTGAATGACTTAGAGCAAAAGGAGACTGTGAAGCCATTTGTCAACAAATTATTCAGAATTTCAGGAAAGTGATGGCAGAGCACTTGACCCAGCAAGCTAAGGGTCATTATGAGACTGGGGCCCTGTTGAGTGGCTCAGACCCCCTGCTTCGCCAGGGGACTCCCCCACTGGCCCAGGAGAACGGGACAGAGCCAGGTGCATGTGGAGGGATCCGGAGGTCCGGGGCCAGTGCAGGTGGGAGAAGAGGGACCTACAGCGTGGATATAGTATCCAGGCCACCCCCCCACCCCCCCACTCATTCTCACTCACCTTGGAGAAGCCCATGGCTATTCAGATCTCCAGGGGCTGTGACCTGGTGAGAGAGGAACAAGTGTGTGCAAGTCTTCAGAGAAGCAGCCTCCCCACCACCCCCATGGAAAGTCCCTTTGGCTGCAGCTCCCTCCCCAGGCCTTCACGGAGACATCGGAGACATCACCTTCTCACAGATTCTCCCAGCTGAGGTTTCCACTTCTGAGAAAGAGCTGCTCTTTTAAGAGGGAGGAGGGGGGAGGGAGGAGGGTGGAGGGAGGAGGAAGGAAATTGGAGCCTGTCCTAAAGGCAGGATGTGAGGCTCTGTGTGTGTGTGTGTGTGTTTGACACAGAGACAGAAGCAAATGACGGGCAGGGAGACCCAAGGGCCTGAGAGGGGGTGGGTGGGCACAGCTCTAGCCTAGACCCCTCCACACCCTGAGCTAGGGCAGGAATCTCAGAGCCTGGAAACAGGCCCCTTCCTCAACCTCATCAGTCTGGGATGAGGGAGGGGCAGTGGGAAAGTCCAGACTTGGGAAAGCACAGGGAGATGTTCTCTGAGCTCTGGAAAATGAAGTCATCCAGTTGGGGGGGGTCAAGGTCCTGAGGAATGCTGGCCAGGTCACATGGAGTGGAGTGGATCCCAGCACCAAAGTCCAGAGAAGGTTCCAAGAACCTCCCGGCCCAGGTGTAGCAGGACCTGCCGGACCCCTGGGGTGGGCCCACCAGGCAGGGCACCCGAACAGACTGGCCCATGGGCCCCTGCAGGGATGGCTGGAGCTGATGCCCAGCTGCCAGGGGGCAGGGTGATGCCTTCAGGGGAGGCTGAGCGTGGCTTGCTGTCGGCCTAGGCCCGGATGACCAGGTGATCCTGAGCTTTCCTGGGGCCAAGGGATGTCAGGGTCCTGCTGCCCTCAGGCACCTGAGTGTGGCAGGGCAGAGGGGGGACATCCCAGGCGCCAGGCAGTCCTCACGCGACTCCCTCCCAGCTCCCCAGCAACCCTGCTCTGGGGCCAAAGCCCCTCCCAGTTCAGCACAACCTCTGTCCTTCCCCTGTATGGGCGGCCAGAGCTCACACAAAAAAGTACTTGAGGGGCGCCTGGGTGGCTCAGTGGGTTAAGCCGCTGCCTTCAGCTCAGGTCATGATCTCAGGGTCCTGGGATCGAGTCCCGCATCGGGCTCTCTGCTCGGCGGGGAGCCTGCTTCCTCCTCTCTCTCTCTGCCTGCCTCTCTGCCTACTTGTGATCTCTCTCTGTCAAATAGATAAATAAAATCTTTAAAAAAAAAAAAAAGTACTTGAGCCAGGGGTGCTTAAACTGCAGAAACGTATCATCTCCCACTTCTGCCGGCCCTGCCAGGACTGGCTCAAAAACCACCATCTGCAGTCATTTTGTGTTTCATTGCGGTCTGTGCCATTTTCTTTATGGTTTCAGTGAGAAAGAATTCACATACAATTCACCCATCCAAATGTAGGATTTTCATCACCTCAAGGAGAAATCCCATACCCCTTTAGCCAGAACCCCCAGATCCCAAAACCCCACCCCCACCAGTCCCAGGCAACCCCTCATCTACTATCTGTCTCCAGATTGCCCCCGTTCTGGACATTTCATATAAATGGAGTCACATGGAAATGGTCACGTTATGTGACCTTTGTGTCCAGCTCCCTGCACGTAGCACAGGGTTTTCAATCCATGTTGGCGGCGACATGTATGAGAACTTCATTCCTGGGATGCTTGGGGGGCTCAGTCGGTTAAGCCTCTGCCTTCTGCTCGGGTCATGATCCCAGGGTCGTGGGATCAAGTCCTGCATTAGGCTCCCTGATTAGCAGGAAGCCTGCTTCTCCCTCTCCCTCAGCTGCACTCACGTTCTCTCTCTCTCAAACAAACAAATAAAATCTTACAAAAAAAGAAAAGAACTTCACTCCTTTTTATGGCTGAATAATATTCCATCGCAGGAGTCTGCCACCTTACATAGCTGTTCCTCTGCGGATGGGACATTCAGATTGTTTCTACCTTTTGGCCATTATGAATCCTGTCTCCGTGAGCACGTGTGTGCAGATTTCTGTAGACAGGGTTTTCCTTCTCTTGGGTAGACACCTAGGAGAGGAACAGCTGACTCATGGTAACTGTTTCAAAGTTACTGCACCGTTTTGTATCCCAGCAGCAGCAGGAGAGGGTTCCAGTCCCTCCAGCACTTACTATAATGTTGTTCTGAGTTCAGTCACCGCAGCGGGTGTGAAATAGCCCCCGGTGTGGTCTGCGGTTGCTTTCCCCTTAGGATGAGTGACCTAGAGCAGCTCTCAGGTGCTTGTTGACCACTGGGCAGCTTCCTTGGAGGAGTGTCTATTCTGATTCTCAGCCCCTTTTTAAACGGGGTTGTTAACCTTCTTGTAATGACATTGTAAGAGTATGTTATATATTCCCAATACAAGTCTCTTTTCATATATGTCCTTTGCAAATGCGGTCTCCCATTTTGTGGGTGGTCTTTTCATTCCTTATGGTGTCCTTTGAAGCACAGATGGGACCACGCCATTAAAAAATAAATAAAACTAATAATTTGACGTGGCATTTTCCTGAAGTATACTTAATACATTTTTAAAAACTAGAGAAGTTTCCACGGAGCAATGATAGCACAGATTTCACCTTGGCCGCTGATCCTCTGAGCTCCCCTGGCCGACTTTTGGGTTCCCCTCTCTGCTTTCTTCTCCCACTCATTCCCTCTCCATCTGCCGCCCCACTGCCCATCAACTCTGAACCCCACCTTCGTCTACAAAACAGAGTGAGATTCAGGTCTATCAAGCTCTTGTGGCCAAACTCCTGCCAGGTCCCTCTGTGCTCAGAAGCAAAGAAGGGCTTTCATTTTCTTTGTCCTCCTGTATGGGGCTTGTAAGATCTTAAAATACAAGTTTCCTCCTCCACCTCTTTTGAAAGGATCCTGACAGAGGCCCGGATTTCTGGATTTCCGGCAGCTTAGGATCCAGGTCATGGACTGGTTGAAGACCTCTGGTTGTTGCCTTCCTACTGGTCGGCTTGTGGCAGCCCACGACCCCCCCCCCCCTGACTGACTGACAGGCAGGCAACTTCCCTGCATTCTGGGATTTCCACCCTCAGTCCCCACCCCAGGCAGCCCTGTGGGCTGGACGGCATCCCAAGAATGGTGCCTAAGTACCCCCACCGATAGACCAGGGCCATCAATCTGACTCTCTGGGAATGTCAAGAGCTTGGCCCCTAGGAGGGAGAACATGGCAGAGACACAGGAAAACCACCGGACAGGGTTCCCAGCTGCTGTCCCAGCTCCCTTGCCCACCCCCAAGCTTACTCAAATGCAGACTTTTGCTCTCACCCCCATTCAGGATGAGGGTGTGAGGTCTGCAAGTTTGTTTTTGTTCGTTTCATTTGTTTTTTGAGGTCTGTGTTTTTAAGTTCCCCAGGTGATTTTGATGTGCAATATTCCAGAAGTATAGTTCCAGAGGCACTGATTTAGACCCTGAATTCTGTAGGTTTTTGTTTTTGTTTTGAAGTCTGCATTTTTAAGTTCCCCAGGTGATTCTGATGTAGAATATTCTAGAAGTATAGCTCCAGAGGCACTGATTTAGGTCCTGAATTCTGCGGGGAGTCCTGCGAGGGTGAGTGAGGTGGCCCACCCACTTATCACCCAGAGGTGCTGAGGAAGCAGTGCCCTGGACTGAGGGGAGCTAAATCCACACCGCACAGAGCTGAGGAGAATCCCAGAGTTCTCCTTGAGGGAAGCGGCAGACACTCTGGTGTGGAGGCACGGAGAGGATTTGTAGGGCTAGGAGGGTGTTCTGTTGAGCGGGGACAGTACTGGGTACAGAGTGGTGACCAGAAAGCAGGTGCATGGGGCCTACGTTGTGGAGGGTCGCCTGGGTGGCCACTGATGTCACCCAAGACACACCTACGTGTGCTCAGGGGTAGTTTCAGGGCTGGGTCTGGGGTCTCCAATCCTGTGGCATTGACCAGTGTCTTGGAAGCGGGACAGAGTGGGACATTCCTGGGAAACTCCGAGCAGCGGGTGGAGACAGAGGCAGGGGTTCAGTTTCCCAGTCAGGCCGTTCCTCCAAAGCCCGAACAGCCCAGAGCTGCTCCTAAGAGCCGCTGTCGTCCTGAAGGGGGTGGTTAAGGCGTCCCTCCGCGGCGGCTGCGCTCTAAGAAATACCAGCTATTCCGGGAAAAGGAGCGTCCGGCGGGAGGAGCGCGCACTGGTACCCCCGCAACCGCGCGGGTGGGGCAAGGGAGGCGACTCCGGTCACCTGACCTGCCCAGTCTAAGCGCCAGCTCTTTCTCCCCAGTTTCCAAGGCTTAGCTCCACCCACATGCTCCCATCTGCGTCCCTGCAGAGTCCCGCCCCTGGGAAGAGAGGATGCACCTCCGCAGCGACTCAGGACCACCCCCCTAAACACAGACCCGCGGTGGGAGACCCGTCCCCCTTAAGGGGAGGCGACGCCCCCCACCAGCAGGGCCAAAAGGGACAGCAGGAAGGACAGCGACGGCCTCCCTGAGGCCTCATTGATTTCGCAAGAGCAATCGCAGGTCCCCGGTTCCAGGGTCGCCCTGGGGGGCTGGGGGGAATGTGGACGGGCGCTGGGGGCCGGGCAGTCCAGCCACTTGGGGCCCATGGGCTGGGGGGAGTCAGGATCGGCCTTGACGCTGCCCTTGGGAAAACGCCAGTAGTGGGCGCCCTTGAAGAAGTACGTGTCACCTGCGCGGGAGAGAGGAGACACTTCGGGGGCGGGTCCAGGCTGCTTCTCCCACCGCGCCGCGTCTCTCCCGAGAGCTCCCCGAAACCCCCAGGAGGACCCCTCTCCCCGTGCCCAGGGCCTCCAGCCCCTCCCAGCACCCTCTCCCACCTGCGTTGCTGACGCTGACATCGTCCGGGGCGTGAGGAGCCCCTTCCCAAAGACTCAGGTCGCGCGGGTAGCCGGGGTCTGGGCGCGCCGCCGCCTCGTCGTAGCGCCAGTAGCGCCCGCCCCGGATCAGGTAGGTCTTCCCGTTCAGCGGCCACGAGAACACGGCGTCCACCTCCTCTCCCGCCGGCAGCCCCAGCTCGGTGAGCGGCCGCGGGGCGCCCTCCAGCTGCCGGTCTTGGAACACCCAGAACTGGGGGCCTGCGGGGCGGGGCGGGGGAGGGCCGCGCAGGTGAGCAGGTGCGCCCCCGCCCCCACTCCGCGCGCGCGGGCCGCAGCGCTGTCCCGGCCCCTACTCACCGCTGAACAGCAGGATGCGGCCGTCGGGATGCCTGGCATAGGCGGCCTGGATGACCTTCACCTCCGCGGGCAGCCCCTCCCAGAAGCGATGGAGCCGCGCGGGCCGGGGGGACACCAGCTGGCCCGAGGGCTGCAGGCGCCAGAACCAGGGACCTGTGGTGGGAAAGGGGCGGGCGTGGAGGCATGAGACGGCAACAGATCTCCCTCCCAGCGCATGGCTCGGGTAGAGTGGCCTTGTTTTGTGGTTTTAGCCCTTAAAGTGCTGCATCCTGGGGGAAAAAACCCAACTCTGTGGGGTCGGGAGATCCGGAGTAACTGACTCACCTTTGAAGAAGAATATCTCACCGCGGATGTTAGCAATGGCATCGAAATTGCCGTCACATCGGTCGGGGACGGGAAGAGAGGGGCTAGGGAGGAAAGGAGAGGTGAGCAGAGAGGGCCGGGGCTCCTGGTCTCTTGGCTTAACTGTTAGGACAGTCCTATGGGCTAGGGACGCTCACCACGCCCATCTCACCAAGGACCACCCTGAGGTTAGGGACTTCACCCTGGGTCGTGAAGCTGGAGGGGACTCACCTGTCCGGGGGCAGGGCAGGGGGCGGGGGAGCAGGGGCCAGGGGTTTCCTTGTGGGCTTATCGTAGGGGGTTTCGGGCACCTTCCCTGTGGAGAGAGAGTCAGCAAGGCCTGAGTTTCCTGCTCTGCTGCAGCGGAGGCCGGGGACAGAGCACCCCTCTCCCGCCCCCATACCGTAGAGCTGCTGCAGGCCTTCGCGGTCGTCCTGGGACAGGCGGTACTTGTGGGGTTCGCCAACCGGGCCCTGGTAGAAGGGCCTCATAATCGAGTTGGGTGCTGAGGAGTGGCCCAGGCCCAGAGCGTGGCCAAACTCATGGACAGCCACAGCGAACAGGTCAGTCCCCTCGCCATCTGGGGAAGGAGGGAACATGGACTAGACCTGTGCCCCTCCCCCACACCAGGAAGGGAGGCAGCCTGGAAGCCCCTGGAGTGGGGCCTGCTGGCAGAGGGGAGCAACCAGGAGATCCTCCAGAGATGGCTGTCCCCAGACCCTTCCGTGAGCCATTTTGTCCTTCTTGTGTGCGTTCACTTATTTGGTAGATTTTTTTTTAGTAGCCTTATTTGGCAGTTCTGGAAACTTGGGGAGCGGGCTGAAGAGACCCATGGAAGAGGTTAGGGAAGGGGCAGGAGGAGACAGTCTGGACAGAGGAAGCCGGCCCCCAGACAGGGAAGCCTGTCCGTAAGGAACACTCTGGGGAAAACAGGAACATAGGGATGCATTTCTCTCTCTCCCAGAAGGCCCAGTCCCTGGAGTTTCCCTCCTCTAGGCTTGTCTGTGGTCAGAACTCCCCTCCCATGGTCCCCTCAGCCTCTGTCCCCAAGACCTTCACCCCGCTCCCACCCCCTCAGTCCTCTGTCACCCTCCCCCATCTCCCCCTTCCCACAGCCTCCACTCTTCTCCTGCCTCCCCAGGGTCCTGGCTGCCTTCCTGCCTCTGCAGTCCATCCACCTCCTCAGGCAGGCACTCTCAGACCACAGCCTGCTGGCCCTGGCGGCCAGCCTTGTACCCAGCCTCTCTGACCACAGCCTCTTCCTTGGGGACCAGCCTGGGCGCCAGGATGAGCCTCTTCACGCTCTCAGTTGCTGGCCGAATCCCAGCTCCTCATTGATCCGCGGGCCAGCTTCTTCTCCCGCCGCTGAGAGGCCAAGAGACCACAACAGCAAGATGGCAAGAGAGGCAAGCAGCCACCCAAGGAGGCACGATGTCCACAGATGCTGATCAACTGCATGCAAATCTCTAACTTGGGCCAGTGCTGCTGAAAGTGGGTTTATTGGAAGGGACCTGGTGATCTGAAAAGCAAATTTCTCTCAACCCCTAAGGGCTGCTAGATGAGAGTATAAGAAAGAAATGGGTGAGCAAGTCTTAAGAAGAGTAGTGAGTACTTGCCCACATTTTCCTCTCATAAAACCTCTTCTTCCTGTCCTCATTTGATGGGTGGGAAACTGAGGCACAGGGAGGTCAAGTCCAATGATGGTAGAGCCAAGTCCTCTGCCTACACCGTCCTGCCTTTCAGCAGTGACTTCAGATGGTCTGGGTCAAACTGCACAGGTACTGAAGAATTTTGTTGGCTGTGGTTTTCTTATTGCCCTGGAGCCTTTTTCTGAGAAACTGGAGGAAGTTTGGTGTCCACATCAAGTACATGTCCTTCTTCCCTCACCTCACCCCTCCTACCCCTGCTTTGCCTCTCCTCTGGCCACACCCTTCCTTGCACCTTCTCCTGCTTTGCAGCTGGGGGAAGACACACCACTGCAGCCCCAGCCATGAGATCCCAGGTGGCCTTTCTTCGGGGTCCTTGACACCTCCGCTCAGCTCTGCTCTAGACCTCAAAGGACAGCTCCTCTGTGCTCTCCATTAGCCTGAACACCAGGCACATGGCCCCTCAGGCTGCACCCCAGCTCTGGCTCCCAACTCTTAGGTGACAAATGCTGACAAATGTGTTTCCTATTTCATCAAGACAGGCCAGCCGATGTAATCTGTAACTTCCTGTGTGCCTGGGCAGACAGCTCCACCTCCCCCACACTCACCTCCTGCCCTGCCCTGCCCTATGCAAGGACCTTGCTTCACTTACCTCCAAAAGGACAAGAACAATGCCCCACCCATCCCTCCATCCATCCCTGCATCCATGTGTCTATCCATCCATCCATCCTTCCATTCATGCATGCATCCATCCATCCACCCGTCCATCCATCATCCACCTGTCCATCTATCCAGCAATCTATCCATTCATCCATCCACTTGTCCATCCATCCATCCATACACTTGTCCATCCATCCAGTAATCTCTCCATCCATCCATCCATCAATCTATCCATCCATCCATCCATCCTCCTGTCCATACATCCATCCACTTGTCCATCCATCCAGCAATCTATCCACCCATCCATCCACTTGTTCATCCATCCATCCATCCATCAATCTATCCATCCATCCATCCACTTGTCCATCCATCCATCCATCAATCTATCCATCCATCCATCCATCCATCCATCCATCCTCCTGTCCATACATCCATCCACTTGTCCATCCATCCAGCAATCTATCCACCCATCCATCCACTTTTCCATCCATCCATCCATCCATCCATCCATCCTCCTGTCCATCCAGCAATCTATACATCCATCCATCCACTTGTCCATCCATCCATCCATCCACTTGTCCATCCATCCAGTAATCCATCCATCCATCCATCCATCCATCCATTCACCTGTCCATCCATCCATCCAACCACCTGTCCATCCATCCATCCACTTGTCCATCCATCCAGCAATCTATCCATCCATCCACTTGTCCATCCATCCATCCATCCATCTACCTGTCCATCCATCCATCCACCTGTCCATGCATCCATCAATCTATCCATCCACTTGTCCATCCATCCAGTAATCCATCCATCCATCCATCCATCCATCCATCCATCCATTCACCTGTCCATCCATCCAGCAATCTATCCATCCATCCATCCATCCACTTGTCCATCCATCCATCCATCCACTTGTACATCCATCCATCCATCAATCTATCCATCCATCCATCCATCCATCCACTTGTCCATCCATCCATCCATCCATCCATCCACCTGTCCATCCATCCAGCAATCTATCCATCCATCCATCCATCCATCCACTTGTCCATCCATCCATCCATCCATCCACCTGTCCATCCATCCAGCAATCTATCCATCCATCCATCCACTTGTCCATCCAACCATCCATCCACCTGTCCATCCATCCAGCAATCTATCCATCCATCCACTTGTCCATCCATCCATCCATCCATCTACCTGTCCATCCATCCATCCACCTGTCCATGCATCCATCAATCTATCCATCCACTTGTCCATCCATCCAGTAATCCATCCATCCATCCATCCACCCATCCATCCATCCATCCACTTGTCCATCCATCCACCCATCCATCCATCCATCCATCCATTCACCTGTCCATCCATCCAGCAATCTATTCATCCATCCATCCATCCACTTGTCCATCCATCCATCCATCCATCAATCTATCCATCCATCCATCAATCAATCTATCCATCCATCCATCCACTTGTCCATCCATCCATCCACCTGTCCATCCATCCAGCAATCTATCCATCCATCCATCCATCCACTTGTCCATCCATCCATCCACCTGTCCATCCATCCAGCAATCTATCCATCCATCCATCCACTTGTCCATCCATCCATCCATCCATCCATCCATCCATCCATCCATCCTCCTGTCCATCCAGCAATCTATACATCCATCCATCCACTTGTCCATCCATCCATCCATCCATCCAGCAATCTATCCATCCATCCATCCACTTGTCCATCCATCCATCCATCCATCCATCCTCCTGTCCATCCAGCAATCTATCCATCCATCCATCCACTTGTCCATCCATCCATCCATCCACTTGTCCATCCATCCATTCACCTGTCCATCCATCCAGCAATCTATCCATCCATCTGTCCACTTGTCCATCCATCCATCCATCCACCTGTCCATCCATCCATCCATCCACCTGTCCATCCATCCATCCACTTGTCCATCCATCCATCAATCTATCCATCCATCCATCCATCCACTTGTCCATCCATCCAGCAATCTATCCATCCATCCATCCACTTGTCCATCCATCCATCCATCCATCCATCCATCCACTTGTCCATCCATCCATCCACGTGTCCATCCATCCAGCAATCTATCCATCCATCCACTTGTCCATCCAACCATCCATCCATCCACCTGTCCATCCATCCAGCAATCTATCCATCCATCCATCCACTTGTCCATCCAACCATCCATCCACCTGTCCATCCATCCAGCAATCTATCCATCCATCCACTTGTCCATCCATCCATCCATCCATCTACCTGTCCATCCATCCATCCACCTGTCCATGCATCCATCAATCTATTCATCCACTTGTCCATCCATCCAGTAATCCATCCATCCATCCATCCATCCATCCATCCATCCATTCACCTGTCCATCCATCCATCCATCTGTCCATCCATCCATTCACCTGTCCATCCATCCATCCATCTGTCCATCCATCCATCCACTTGTCCATCCATCCATCCATCCATCCATCCATCCATCCATCCATCCACCTGTCCATCCATCTATCCACTTGTCCATCCATCCAGTAATCTATCCATCCATCCATCCATCCATCCACCCATCCATCCATCCATCCACTTGTCCATCCATCCATCAATCTATCCATCCATCCATCAATCTATCCATCCATCCATCCATCCGTCCGTCCATCCATCCATCCATCCATCCATCCACTTGTCTATCCATCCATCAATCTATCCATGCATGAATCTATTCATCCATTCCCCATCTCTTTCTTTCTTTTGGCTAACCCAACATCACAAAGTGCTCAAGTCTCCCTCATCCTAAGCCACCCCAGTACCTATCTGCCCGCCTCACCCACCTGACCTTCCCTAGCAAGTTCTGTGGTCAGTGGTCCAAACTCAGTTTTCACTTCCTCAGCCCCTCTCACGCCTCATTTCACGCTGGTCAGGACTCCTCCCCCACCTGCCAAGTCTGTAGGCACCAAGGTCACTTTGTCCTTAGATGATCAAATCCAGGCCCATGTAACATACTGGCCTGGTTGCTGCCCTGCCTACTGCTGCCTGAGTCCCTCGTCACTCTCATTCCTGGTCACCTGTGGACCTGTTCTTTCTCCATTTCCATTGGTTCCTCCTCTCCTTCTCTCCTCCCCTTCACTGTGGGGCTCTCCACAGCTCTGTGCTTGACCTTCACATCCTACACTCCCCTCCCAGAACCTTACCAACCTCTGAATGCCACCAGGCCAGCTCATAGCAGCCGGCCGCGAGTGGAGTGCTACTGTGTGCGGGGCTCGTGTTGACAGCTATAGGGGAATTACAAGCCCACCTGCCAGCAAGTACTATTATAACCCCTATTTCTCAGATGATGAAACTGAGCCCTGACCAGAGTTCGCTTCTAGCCAGTGTGCTTAAAGGCTGCGTTACACAACCTCACTTCTGTGGATGCTATGGGCACCTCGTCCAAGTCAGAGCCTGTGTGTCCCTCTCCCGGATGCCCCCCACCCTGGAAAACAGCTCTCCCTCCTGGCCAGCCTCTCTGCCACAGCTTACAGCCAACGGCGGCTTGCGGAGTGACTAGAAGACCTGGAACCCTGACCTCCAGGCGGGACCAGCAATGTGGGTTGGGCTCCTCTCAGCTGAGACCACATCCTGACTTAGCTGCTTTCCCTAGCCCGCTTTTATTTCCCTTTCCTTCGAGAACATACCCTGAGAAACTGCTTGCACAAGAACTTTCATCTTGAGCTGCACTAATGGAGAACCTGACCCAAGTCTGAGAAGTCCCAGTTCTAGAGCGAGACACTTGACCATGAAAGCATCGCCCACATTGAACGGCCCACAAGGGCAGCCAACGCGCAGCCAACCTGAACTCCCCTCTGCCTTCCGAGAGCCTGTCCTTCCACCTCCAGGGGCCCCTGAACCATCACCACTTCTTCCCACCTCCTCTGCCCCCAGGGTTTAGTTAGACCCCACTCTTTGCCCATCCCAGCTCAACTGTCCTCTGACTCCCATCACCATATTTTCTGGACCCTGCAGCCAGTGGCGTTTCCAGAACGCCCGACCTTCCATGGCCCCCAATCCCTTCCCCTATCTTCCCCATTCTGTCCCTGTGCTTCCAAGGCCCTCTGTGGTATGAGACACACCATCCATCTGTTTTCTACAGCCTGCCTCCCAACACTATATTTCAAACTCCCAGCCCCAGATGGCCCCCTGTGCCCCTGCCCCTGATGACCTGGACTCAGCGAGCTCACTGACTTGCTCTTTTCTCTGCGTCCTCCCCGTAGCCCCCCCATACCCTGGGGGAACAGGACCTCATGTGCTAGTTGGCCTTCAGTATACATATGCGGGATGAACAAAGTCACCACTTCTAGGAAGCCCTGTCAGTCAAAGGCTTTGGGTAGGCCTCTCTTCTGAGCACCGGAGGCTAGAGGACTTCCTCTGCTAGGATTCCCCCAAGTTGTGTCACAGTGTGTAGCAACTGCCGGTTACTATTCTGACTCAGCTGCTGGAAGGAGCTGTTTTCACCTCTTTAAGTCCGCAGCTCAGGGCTGGGACTTTTCTGTGTCAACTTAGCCAGACTAGGGTGCCCAGTGGTTTAGTCAAACACCAGTGTAAATGCTGTTGTATAGGTTATTTTGTAGACGTGATTAACATCTACAATCAGTGGACTCTAAGTAAAGCAGATTGTGGGCCATGGTGGGTGGGCCTCGTCTAAGCAGTTGAAGGCCCTAAGACCAAAACCAGAGGTTTCCCAGAGAGAAAGGAATTCTGCCTCCAGATTGCAACACAGAAATCAAACCTGGGCTTCCAGCTACCTGCTTGCTCTGCAGATATCAGACCCAGGACTGCAGCACCAACTCTCACTTGAATTCCCAGTCTTGTGTGCCTGCCCTACAGATTTTGGGTTTGCTGGCCTCCACAATGCCGTGAGCCAATTCCTTGAAATAAATCACTGTGCACTCAAACACATGCAACCTACTGGTTCTGTTTCTCTGGAGAAGCCCAACCGCTACAGTCTCCATCAATATATGTGATTGAAACCGAATTCTTAAAGACAGACCTGGGGAGAGCATGTCTCAGAATAGGGAGATCATACCTTTTGAGCCGTAAGTCCAGGTCTCCTCATCATCAAAATGAGTGTCCCCAGAGATGGGATGCTCCCCGGGGAAGAAGGCGTGGGCGAGGGTACCTCCCTGCCCGTCGAAGGGATAACTGTCCTGGTGATATGCCCGGGCGAAGTCGATGAGGATGTCGGGTTCTGTTGGGTCCTGAGAAACCAGCTCCTGGAATCTGAGGCCTGACTCAATGCCCCAGGTGCTCAGGGCATGGTGCATGAGGGTCCGCACTGTCTCCGCGGTCAGTGCTGAGCTCTGGGGGAAAGAGCGAACCCTGGGGAGACAGAAGGCAGCTATTCCACGCCAGGCCCAGCAGGCAGGCGGGCGGGGTGTGTCCCGGGACCTACCTCCACGTTAGGGTTCGCTTCTCCCACTTGCTGCTGCTCAGAGCGTATCGGCGCCGGCGCCGGCGGCGCCTGACCAGCTCGGCCACCCCCAGCACATCGGGCAAGGAGCAGCGGGGCCTCTGCATGGTGGCCATCGTCACGCGGTCTGGGAGAAAGGGTTTGGGGGGAAGGGGATCAGCAGTAGGACAACCTGCTCTACCCCGTTGTCTACCTGTAGCTACCAGCTAACTTCCTACGCGGACACACTGAGGCTTAGAGACATTAAACAACTTGACCCAGGAGGCCCCGTGGCTTGGATGTGAGCACGGGCTCTCCAGGTCTGGTAGCCAGCTCGGGTCAAATTAGGACTCTGCTCTTCAGGGCGGTGTCACCCTCTTAACTGAGCCCTGGACGGACTGGCTGCCTCCATGTGGTGATCAGATCTGGGATCTGGGGTTCCTGCTTCCCTGGGCCCCGGTGCCTGGACTCTGGAGAAAGGAGCCCCGGGGTTGCATGCGGATTCCTCTCATAGAGGCCAGAGCCCCCTTGGAACGTTGCTCGTCCATACCTCACACTGTAGGTCCCTAGTCCTCACCACATCCTAAAGTCCAAAGCCCCCAGGTTTTGGGGTGTCCAGTATCCCAGATTAGATATGCCTGGAATCCCCTTTCCTAGCTCAGCTCTCTTCCCAGCTGTCCCCCCATCTTCAAATGAAGATCAAACCTCACCTCATTGGTTGAGGTGACAAAAAGTATCCAGTGGACAGGACAGAGAAAGGTCCTACCTCCCTTGTAGATAGCCAGCATCCCCCAAGTTCTCTCTTCCCCGCTCAGTGCTACCTCCAAAATATGTACCCTGGATTCAATTGCCTCCTTCCTGGTCTCCACTCCCACCCTCCAGTCTCCATCAGCAAGCAGAGGAAGCTTCAACTGTAAAGCCAATCCAATGGCCTCCCTCCTTCAAACCCTCCAGTGGTTTATCATGCTTGTAATCAATCCCAAACACCTTTTAACCATCGCCACCCACCCCATTCCCAGTCAGGTTCTTGTTTAACTTTTTAATCCTCTTCTCCTCACAGGTACACCAGCTTGAGCCTACCACAGGGTCTTTGCTCTTCCCCAGGACACTCTTCTCCCACATTTTCCCATGGCTGGCTCCTCCTACTTGCATCTTATGAGTTCTTTATGTCATGTGAGCTCCTCTCAACCCATGACACCTTCCAGAGTGATATGCCCTGACTAGCATTTTATCTTCTTCAAAACACAAATACCTAACTGAAATTATCTCGCATATGTTTGTTCGCGAACTGTGTGTGTGAGTCCCATGAGAGCAGGGACCTTTTCTGCTTTGTTCATCACTGCACCAGCAGAGCCTAAAATGGCCTTACACGTAAGAGATTCTTAGCAAATACTTATTGAAAAAGGAATGCCTGAGAATCTTATGGGTTTGGCTCCAAGACCAGCGTTTTGCAGATCCTGTGATTCAGGTGCATGCTGAGGTTTAGCTACTGCTGGCTAATGGTCAGGCTGGGTGCAGAGGCAGGGCTGCGGAGGGTTGGGGAAGGGTGGGGGTCTACCTACCCAGGATGCCTGTCTCAGGTAGGCCAGCAAACCTCTGCATGACCTTGATAGCATCCCTCAGCTTTGCAGGGCTCTGCAGCTGGGCTTGGGCAGGGTGAGGTGGTGGCAGATAGCCATAGCGGGTCAGCCAGTCCTAGACCAAAGGAGGGAACAGGTGAAGCGGGATGAGTGGGAGAGACACCCCCTTTCTACCACCATTCTGGAAGCCGCCCCGCCTTACCCCACATCCGGGCATCCGGAGCACAGGGGGGCCCAGGGGTCCCCAGGTGACCGACTGTTGTCTATCTCAAAGCCCAAGCTCTCCAGCCCTGGCTTGTGTCCGGACCCAACAGTCCTGTCCTCCACCTCCCCATCCCTACCCCTCAACAGATCTTCAAATCCCAGCCCCTGAAAAAATGGGGCCAAGAATCTGGGTTCCCCAGACCCCATCCCCAGTCACTCTTTGGCAACTGAATCAGCCCCCAGCCTCATCCGGACCCCACCCCCACCCCGCAGATCCTAGGAGCGCGAAGACCCCCGCACTCACCACTCCCAGGCTCACGTCCTGCGCGGAGGGCTCCGGGGCGCTCACCGGCGACGGCGGCAGCAGTGGGAGCAGCAGTGCCAGGAGGCGGATCATGCCCGCGGGGCTCGAGGGGGTCTGCCCAGGGCCGCTCTGGGGACCTACGGGAGGGGGTCTGGGGCCCGGAGAGGCTTGGGAACCCCGCGCGAGGTAGGAGGGGTGGGCTGGAGCTCCGGGGGCCGCGCTGCGCGCCCGGGATCCTGAGAGGCACCACGCGGGGTACCTGGAGACGTCCCGCGGGGGGGCCAGGTGGGCCGGGGTGGCCGCGGGTCCCGGGAGGGTGGAGAAGGCGCGGGAGGGGGCGGAGGTGCAGGCTCCGGGTGCGCGGCGGCGGCCTCTGAGTCCCCGGCCGGCTACGCAGGACCCCGCGCTGCGCGGGCGGCCCCTCCCTCCGGGCGGGGCAGGGCGGCCGCAGCCGTTGAGCGGTGGCTACCCGGCGAGGCCAGTGGCCCAGCCTTCAGATGCCCAGCGAGCAGGCGGGAGCCGGCTTCTGGGACCGCGGGCGGCTACGGTGAGGGGCGGCGAGGAACCCCCGCCGAGCGCCCCCCGCCTCCCGTCCCCGGCCGCACCCGCGCCCGCAAGTTTCTCTTCCCAGAACCCGGCTCCCCCGGGACTCTCCGCCGCACGGCTCGTTTCTGCTTTCTGCACTGCAAGCAGCCGGGCGGGTGAGGGGAGGCTCCGGGGCTCTCCTCCCCACGCCGCCCCTGCCGGAGACCCCGAGGCCGGCCGCGGGAGGCTGGGATGTTTCCACTCTCCGCGGGGTCCAGGGCCGCCTCCCCGCCTGGCTCCGCTGGCGCACCGGCGTGTCCGCTGCGGCTGCCGGGGCTCGGCGCCTCTTCACTCCCCGAGCCCCGTGGGTTGCGCGGGGTCTCTGCGTCCGCGGGCCGGGCTCCGGGCCTCCCGGAGACGGCGCCCCCTCCCGCTGGTGTTAGCCGTGCAAGAGCCGGTGCCCCGCGCGCAGAGTATGGAGCTGCAGCCCAGGGCCAGACGCGCAGCGCGGAGGAGGGGGTGAACGGGAGCGGATCCGACAGAGACCAGGGGACCCGCAGAGCCACGCCTCACCCCCGCCGGGGAAGCCCGGGGCTACAAGGCGGTGCCGCAGGAGACGGATGGGGAGGAATGGGGGGTGGGGAGGGGACTTCCCGGCGAGGGCGAAGGGCGTGCGAGTCCCACCGCTCTGTCTCTGCAGCAGGGCAGCGATGGGCGCCCTGTGGCTTAGATAAAATAAATAACGAGCAGGATGAGCGAGCTCCAGATACAAACTAAAACACAGAAATCCTGTAAGCGTCCCCTCCAGCTGCGCTAACAAACCACCGCGGACCGGGTGCCGGAAACAACACGAATTTATTTCTGGAGGCTGGACGGCCAAGACCCAGGTGCCGGCAAGGTCGGATCTTCCGGCCAGTTTAGTCCCTCCGCTGGGCTTGCAGGTGGCTGCCCGGGCTCGTGCTCACCTGGTCTTCCCTCTGCGCCCGGCAGCCCTGGCCCACATCTCCTCTCACCGTTAAGGGCACAGTCAGGCCACCCTCACGGCCTCGTTTTGCCTTCGTCGCCTCTGGAAAGGCCAAGGCCCTGCCTCTCAGAACAGTCACAGGCTGAGGTCCTAGGGATGAGGACCTCAACACCAGGGCTGGGGGGTGTGGGGCGAGAACACAGCACAGTCCGTGGTCAATCCCAAATGCAACGAAAGCCTGCACTTCCCCTTCCCAGCTTCTCCTTGACCCTCCAACTCCTACCCCACTCAGGAGGCTTCTGACACCAATTGTGTGTTGGGTTTTCCCCGAAGTAAAATATTATTTGGGACAGGGGCTGAGTGATTCCTGTTCCTGTGGTGCTGGAGGGTGCCACCCTCCAGCACCAAGATGTTACTACCCAGAAACCTTCCAAAGCCCAAACTTTGGAGAGTTTTATGGAGGCTTGTCTCATAGGCAGGCTCAACTAATAATTCCATCTCTGGTCCCTCTTCCCTCCCTGGGTGATGAGAGATGGGGCTGAAATTTCCAGGCTTCCAGTCATGGGTTGGTCTTTTAGCCTCTGTCCAGGCGCTCTCCGGGAGTCACCTCCTTAGAATAAGACACTACCATCTCCCAGGAGATTCCAAGGGATTTAGGAGCCCAGTGCCGGGAACTGGGGTCAAAGAGCAAATGTTAGAACAGAAGATGCTTTTAGGCTCCTACCTTTTAGGAAATTACAGGAGATTTAAGACCTCTGTGCTAAGACCCATATATGTATTTTCTTCTGTTACTTCTCTCTCTCTCTCTCTCTCTCTCTGTCACACACACACCCCCCTAGCCTCTGGCCACACGACCCCTTGCAGCAAAATGATAGTATAGCACATTACTAGTATCCCATCCAGTTCTTGGGAACCATTCCGGTCCATCGTTCTCTTGCATGAAAACATCTCTCAGGGTGAGGCCAGTCATCAGGTTTGAAGCCCTTTCCTCGATCTGGTCAGGGTGCAGAAGCAGGAGTGATCTCAGCACATGCATGGTTTCGCTTTGCCCTTGTGGACATCCAGTATAATTGAGCTAAGACGACAACAGCATCTCTTGCTCAGAGCCTCTTTGGAGGAATTCATGGGGCACTGGATTTCCCTTATGACATAACTCATTTAGTCATTACTTTATATCCCCATCCATGCCCCCCACCCCATTTTAGACAACCAATGCTTTAATCGCCTCTCCCAATTCTCTACCAAACCAGTCTCCGAGAAGGATATCTCTCTGCCCACTGTGGGACATTACAGGCTGGCAATGGTGGTCCTTGGTCTGAAGAAATGTTGGTCTCCGTTCTGGTTAGTTTCTGGCTCTCTGAGCACATCCATCCACCTCTGGCTTAGCAAAGCCAGGTCCGGAGTTGGTATCTCTTCCTGTGGGGACCCATCTGCCACCTCCAGAATGACCACGGGCGTCCCCGTGATGATGTGTCATCATCACGTTCTGTAGTTCTGTAGTCTCTGTCCCTTCAGCAGGCAGAGGAACAGTTCCTACTGCCATCTCCCACCCTAGAAGACATGGGGGGAGTGAGTGTCTATTCGGCGCCCAGGGCCCTCCTCATTCACTCATTCTGTGGACCCGGGTGGCCACATTAGGTGAGCACATGGGGATATCTGATTATGGATTCCAGTTACCTTCCAAACCTGGAAGGGGGCTCTTCTGACGGGCTTCAACACGCCCTACTTTCTTTAATGCAAATTCCCACAGTGATTTCCATGGGACCGAGCCTCAACTGCGCACCTCTGTAGTCGGCCAGGTTACCACTGTCCTCCTGGCTGTGTGTCAGTAGAAACCAGAACATAAGGACTTTTTACCCCGGCTCAAGTATTCCTTCACAGCTGGAAAAACAGCCCGCAACTCAGTCCACCGGACTGACTTGTTCATACCTTCCTTGATCAGAGTGGCCATCTTCCGAACAGGATGTTGTCCGCTCCCTTCAGAATGGCCATCCACAGAAAGCAAGCGGCTCCTTGTTGGTCAACGGAGAGCTGTTTGCCAGGTACGGTCCCAAGGACAACAGAATCCCACTGCTCCTTCTGTAGTTCTGGAATCAGCCCTGGAAAGAGGCTCCCATGCTCAGAGCATTCCCCAGGCAGCACGGTCCCATGTAAACCACTTTCATTTTCTCAGGGCACGCTGCTGGGCACTGCCGTCCCGAGAGTGTCTCTCTAACAGTACCCAAGACAACACGGGTGTAACAGGTGCCAAGAACATTTTTTTAAAGTTTTTTAAAATTATTATTTATTATTTGACAGACAGAGATCACAAGTAGGCAGAGAGGCAGGCAGAGAGAGAGAAGGGGAAGCAGGCTTCCCTGCTGAGCAGAGAGCCCCATGCGGGACTCGATCCTAGGACCCTGGGACTATGACCTGAGCCGAAAGCAGAGGCTTAACCCACTGAGCCACCCAGGCGCCCCGCCAAGATCATTTTAAGTCCTTCCCTCACCAGGGTAACTTCACTCTATGTCAGAGCAAGGTACTAAATACCCGTTACATGGAGGATTCTGTAGTCCGAAGTCCCAGTGGTTGTCGCTGGGGGGCGCTCACAGGCTTATGCCCGTCTGCACTCCACAGGGGCCAGAGCACAGAGAATCGCGCCTCCCACCCCTATTAGCTGGAGGAAACATTCCCCGGTGGGGCACATCGCCCATCCCCAAAGTACAATCTGCCTTAAGAGACTCAACCATCTCATGTAACACCCGTTCCAACATACCAGTTCTCCGACTTTTACCTTAATTCCACCAACCCTCACAACCCTCACAGTACTAATCTCTGTTTAGTACTTAACCCACTCAGGGCAAAACCGACAGGTTTTGGTTGTACAATACAAACGTGGGGACGTGTTTCCTTATGTGACATAATATCCACTTGCATAAAACAGTACGTAAAGGAGACACGACCTCCTGCCAGCAGGCCCGCCCGAACATTCCAACTTGCACCGTTTTACCAACACTTATATTCTTACCTCCCATCTAATCGTAGCCCAAGTCAGGGCTTTGCCAGTGGGTTTCGGTGGCAAAGTGCACAGGGTCCTAGGTCAAGGAGTCGGAAAACTTCTCTTCTCCATCCAGGATCACTCGTGCCAAAGGCCTTGGATCAGGGAAGATCCTGGGGAAATGGCGGAGGAAGCAGCACTGGGAATTGTCTCCCCACCGGGACAACAAGTGCGCTAACGGAACCTCCAGTAGCCACTTCGGAACTCTAGAGTCCTGCGGAAGGCTTACACCTTCTGGGGAAGGCTCTGGGAGGCAGACTGCCATGGATTTCAGCTTTTAGCACAGTAGCAGCACTCTCTGAGCCGAGCTCCGCACATGCAGCCACACTGCAGCTCGTGAGAACTAGGGTGGACAAAAGGGACCCTGTCCTCCAGATATCAGGAATCTCAGCCCAGAGATGCACAGAGGTGGGCAGCCACTGCTGTCCCCCACCCACTGTGGTGAGCCCCTGTCTCTCCTGCCGAGGTGACTACCAGGGGATTTGAAGGGCCGGTGCCTTAAGCCCCCCTCATTGTTCACTTTTCCGCTTTCAGGAGCCAGACATTAAAAACTAGAACATTTGCAGTCAAATGCTCTACCCCTGGGCTATACCCCCCCCCCAAACTAGGACATTTGAAACCACTGCATATAATGGAGACAGAAAATAGAGTAGCATGGTGGTTACCAGGGGCTGGGCTCCCGGGAGAAGGAACTGGGGAGATGTGGTTTCAGTAGTAGGTCATGGAGATCTAAGATCCAGGACAGGCATTACAGTCAACACTCCCATGTCACATGCTTCAGAACTGCCAGGTGAGGAGATCTTAGGGGTTTGCACCACGTGGAAGAAACGATAATGATGTGGTGTGCTTGTGGTGTTCGTGGGCACCACCGGTGGTAGTTGTTGCTGTGTATAAATGTGTCAGATAAACACATTGCACACCTTCCACTTACACAGTGTTACGTGTCCATTATACGTCTGCTAAAGAAAACACCAGCTCCCACTCCCACCTCCGGAAAACCACAATGAAACAAAACAATTGTGCATGGGGTTGGGGAGGTGGAGTGAGAAAGCACGTGTCCCAGGAAGGGCTCAGACAGGACCTGGGAAGAGGGTAAGTGTACCCCGGAGGCTGCTCCCAGGCGCAGAGACCGCCCACGACCTTCACAAAAACAGACACAATCCACAAGCACAATAACAAAGAGGGAGGAAGAATCTGGGGTCCAGAGCATTGTTAGACTCAAATGTCTAGGGTTCCACCAAAAAATCACAAGTCCGGCTGGCTGACTCAGTCGGTGGAGCAGATGACTTTTTTTTCTTTTTTTAAGATTTAATTTATTTACTTGTTTATTTGTTTTTTGAGTATGTGGTGGGGAGGCATGGAGGAAGAGAAAGAAACTCAGGTAGACTCTTCACTGAGAGCTGAGCCCTGTGCAGGATTTGATCTCACAACACTGAGATCAGGAGACTCAGCAGGTGACTTTTTTTTTTTTTAAGATTTTATTTATTTATTTGACAGAGAGAGATCACAAGTAGGCAGAGAGGCAGGCAGAGAGAGAGGAGGAAGCAGGCTCCCTGCTGAGCAGAGAGCCCCATGCGGGACTCGATCCCAGGACCCTGAGATCATGACCTGAGCCGAAGGCAGTGGCCTAACCGACTGAGCCACCCAGGCGCCCCAGCAGGTGACTTTTGATCTTGAGGTTATGAGTTCAAGGCTGGTGGTGGGTGTAGAGATTAAGAAACAAACAGGGGTGCCTGGGTGGCTCAGTGGGTTAAAGCATCTGTCTTCGGCTCAGGTCATGATCCAAGGGTCCTGGGATTGAGCCCCTCATCCATCTCTCTGCTCAGTAGGGACCCTGTCCCCTCGTCCCCTACCCCCCCTCCACCTGCCTCTCTGCCTGCTTGTGATCTCTGTCAAATAAATAAATAAAATCTTAAAAAAAAAAAAAAAAAACAACCAACCAGGATCGCCTAGTCGGCTCAGTGGGTGAAGCATCCTCCTGATTTCCGCTCAGGTCAAGATCTGAGTGTTGTGAGATTCAGCCCAGCGTGGAGTTCCGTGCTCACTGGGGAGTCTGCTCTCCTTTCCCCTCTGCCCCTACCCTCCTCTAAAATAAACAAATAAATCTTTTTTTAAAAAGGCATACAAGGAAACAGGAAAGTATGGCCCACTCAAAGGGGAAAAAATTAAATCAACAGGAACTGTACCTAAAAAGACCTAATGGCAAACAAATACTCTTAAGATTCTACTTCTAGGGGCAGCTTGGTGGCTCAGTCATAAGCGTCTACCTTCCGCTCAGTTCATGATGCCAGGGTCCTGGGATTGAGCCCCGCATCGGGCTCCCTGCTCAGCAGGAAGCCTGCTTCTCCTTCTCCAGCTCCCCCTGCTTGTGTTCCCTCTCTCACTGTGTCTCTCTGTCATAAATAAATAAAATCTTTATTTAAAAAAAAGATTTAAATAAAATCTTTAAAAAAAAAAAGATTCTACTTCTATGAAGTACTCAGTGTCATCAAAACCACAGGAACCGAGAGTAGATGGTAGGTGCCAGGGGCCAAGGGACGGAGCATGTGGAGTCAGTATTTAATAGGGACACAGTCTGGGTTGGAGCAGCTGAGGGGGGGATCTGGGAGCACATGGGGTTGAGGGCTTCAGGACAGTGGGAATGTTGGCAGTACCCAAACAGCTGAGATGGCAAAGCTTCAGTCTGTGTATTTCCACCACAGGGAAAAAAAGATTGATGTTGAAGACAAACAAAAAGAGCCAGGCAACCAAACAGATCACCCTGCGTGGTCCCACGCATATTCAGTAAGTGTGAACTAATAGATGGTGCTAGAAGGCAGATCAGTGCTTGCCTGGGCAGGGTTGGGGGAGGTAAGAGGCATGAGGTTAATGTGAGGAGTTATGAATATCACCATGACCATAAGGGTTTCAGGAGTATATATATGTGTCCAAATGTGTCAGATTGGACACATTGTTTCCATTCCATCAATTCAACATTTATGCACCCCACTTAAAAGAAACCATCTAGAAAAACAACAACAGGGGCACCTGGGTGGCTCAGTGGATTAAAGCCTCCGCCTTCAGCTCAGGTCATGATCCCAGGGTCCTGGGATTGAGCCCCACATTGGGCTCTCTGCTCAGCAGGGAGCCTGCTTCCTCCTCTCTCTCTGCCTACTTGTGATCCCTGTCTGTCAAATAAATAAATACAATCTTTTAAAAAATAATTTAAAAAATAATAAAACAACAACAACAAAACCATCTCAAGATCCCTGCTGGGATGTGTCCTGCCACTCTACTCTCCCTTCTCTTTCTCCTCATTATTTTGTTTCTATCACTCCACTTCCCTTAGTCTTTTTTTTTCTTTCTTTGACAGACAGAGATCACAAGTAGACAGAGAGGCAGGCAGAGAGAGAGGGAGAAGCAGGCTCCCTGCTGAGCAGAAAGCCTGATGTGGAGCTTAATCCCAGGACCCTGAGATCATGACCTGAGCCGAAGGCAGAAGCTTTAACCCCCCGAGCCACCCAGGCGCCCCATACTCCCCTTATTCTTTAATAACTGTTTAAATTTCCCACCCTGCTCAGACCAGCCTCTTGACTCTCTTCTCTGACTTTCCTCATTTTCTCATTAATTAACCTAACACTATTTTTTTTTTTAATTTCATGTGTTCTCTATATCCAGCGTGGGCTCAAACTCATGTCCCCAAGATCAAGAGTCTCGTGTCTACTGGCGGAGCCAGCCAGGCGCCCCACATTTTTATTTTTACTAAGACCCACAAGAGGAAGCAGAGACAGCAAATGCTAAAAGATTTCCCAAACTGCCCTTCAATTTTGGAGCTGCGGGTGATATGGGGTCCCCGTGCAAAAGGGCATCCCTTACCCAGAACCTTTACCATGACCTGGGAAACCAGCATATTCAGAGGGTGAATGTCCATCATGAAGCCAGTCCTGCGTGGCTGGCCTAGAGAGCACATAAGGTGCTTTATCTGGGGTGCTCCGCTTGGCATTTATACAGAGGAACAGACAGCCCACCTGCTTGGGGGAAACAGACCTTACAGTGGTTTTTACCCCATCTGCTACGCTGGCTGTTCCCTCCCGTGGGTCTGGATCGTGTGCGGCCATCTGTGATTGTTTAATAGGGAGCCGTGGGTCCTGACTCACCCAAACATGTTCTTCCAGCATTCACAGCCCAAGACAGGCCCCACGTGAGTCACTCTCCCAATCGAGTCAGTAAGGGCTCCTCGGAAGCTAATGATAATGATCTATGAAATGAAACAACTCCTTCGCCCTGGCCCCTGGTTCCAGTGGCTTCTCGGTTTTGCCCTTCCCCTACACTGACTACCTCCTTGGCAAGCAGAGGTCTCAGAGGTCCTTTCTGCTGTCACTGGATCACTTTTCCCTTGGGGAGTGGCTTTTAGGCAAGTGGCGGAAGCAGCGAGGTCTGACCCAGCATTCTCTTTTAACTGCATTTTAACTATTACAGATAAGCAAGGGATTGAATATTTTGTCTTTTTCATACAAAATAGTTTGCATTTCCATAGGGCTCCAATGAACCAGCTCTTAGGAAGTTGGCTCCATCGCTATGTTCCACAGGTAGCCCTTCCCGGGAGTGACTGAGTGCCCGACAGCTCCTGCTTCATACCGTGGGTCACCACGTGGCCACTAGGAACTAGAGTCTCCTCGTTGCCCACCGTTTTGCCCTTTCTCTTCCCAAACCACATTTCTGTGAGTCAGGGCCATTCTGTCAGATCCCACTTCCATGACACCAACTGTAATAAAAACCTCATGTCCCTGGCAGCCTGATTTACAAGGGTTTGGGGAGCTTTGTGCTAGCACCTAGGGGCAAGTGGAGATACAGAGATATACACACTCACATTTTTTTCCCTATTATTTCACACCGTGTTTGCCACCACATCGGCAGAAATTTAAACGTCTGGTGATGTCAAGTTGTAGACAGGCGTAAGCCAGGTGAAACTCATGCTGCTGTCAGGAGTGTGTTTCGTGGCTGCCCCTCTATGGGGTCAAGTTTTCACCCAAAATGGGATTCAGATGTGAAGACAGATGAGGCCACTCATACCAAGACACTGTGACAAGACTGATGACGCACATTCGGGTCAACTGATGACGTGGTTTTCCATGGGTAGCAGGGCCAGTGTCCAAGCAGGTCTGAGATGGCTTGAGAGAGCAAGGAGGGGCTCTCATCATGGCGATGGGCGGAGGGAGGCTGGGTGGAGGCCCCCACACACTGGCCAGGGCTTCCCTGCTTTAAATTTCCCTCCAGTGCTGCGGAGAGAGCGCCAGCACCTTCTAATCGGCTTGCCCATACGTGGAGCACAGGGGGAGAAGGAGGCGTGTAGCTTTAAGGCTGTCAGCCATCAAACTTCAAAAATGGAGTCAGAATCTTTATTACAGAGTGTAAATTAATACCTACACTTTGCAAACCAGTTTGGCCATATTTAAAGGAGCTAAAGAGCATAGCCTCCATAGTGGGTAAGAGATGGCTGCAAATTCTTTGTTACTCCTCCCACTGAGAGGTGGACTCAAATCCTCCCCCCTCTACCTCCCCCCCACCCCCAGCCTGGGTTGACCCCAGTGGCTTGATCAGCAGAATACCACAGAAGCGATGGTCCTTGGGGTTGAGGTTCTCAACCTCCAAGGCTGAGTCTTGAGAAGACTTGCAGCTTCCGCCCAGGCCTCTCGGACCCTTGTGCTGGGGGAAGCAGCTGCCATGTCTGGCCTCGACACCCTGTGAGGACATCCCTGCAGGCCACAGGCAGGGACCACATGGTGAGGGAAACACTGACTGGTCCCAGCTGATCCAGTGACCCAGACGTCCAGCCCGGGCACCGGATGCAGGAGCCGAGAAGACTTCTGAGCCGAGAAGACTTCCCAGCCACTATTCATGTGCAGTTGCGCGAAAGCCCAGCAGCAAGAATCCTAAGCGGCCCCCAGCCCACCCTTGACGCTGTGGAACAGGAAACCAGATCATTGTTTGAAGCCTTCTAAGCTGCAGGATGGCCATTATGCATAGGAGAACGACGGAACACCTCCCCCTGCTGATTCCACTTCTAGATGGATAACAGCATAAGACTCCCACCCACGTGTCCATGGAGGTCTGTGTACAACGACGTGCATTAGAACGTTGTTTATAACATTGAAAAAGTGCCAAAAGGCTAAGTTCTCCCTGATAGAAGAGTAGAGAAATAAATTGGGGCATAAACATTGGATGAAAAACCATACGGCAATGACCAAACTGTATCCAAATGCATCTTCGGGGATAAATCTCAGAAACATTTTGGAAAAACAGCTGCCTGGAGTGCTTTTTTTTTTTTTTTTTTTTTAGATGTTTCTCTTTTTAAGTAATCTCTGTATCCAAGTTGGGGCTCAAATTCACAACCCCAAGATCAAGAGTCACACACTCCACTGACTGAGCCATGGAGTCCTTAAAAAAGAAAAATCAGTGTCCTGAAAGACACAGAAAAAGACAAGCAGACTTTCTTTCTTTATTATTATTTTTTAAACTAGGCTCTACACCCAACATGGGCCTCAAACCCATCACTCGAACCAAGATCAAGAGTAGCACACTCTATATATTGAGCCAGCCAGGGGTCCCAACAATGGACTATTTATTTTATTTTTTATTTTTTAAAAGGTTTATTACTGGGTGCCTAGGTGGCTCAGTTGCTAAGTGTGCCTTCAGCTCAGGTCATGATCCCAGGGTCCTGGGATCAAGCCATGTATCCAGCTCCCTATTCGGCGGTGGTGGTGGTGGGGTGCTGCTTCTTCTTCTCCCACTCCCCCTGCTTGTAGTCCCTCTCTTGCTGTCTCTCTCTCTTTCTCTCTGTCAATTAAATAAATAAATACAATCTTTAAAAATTTTTTAAATAAAATAAAAATAAAAGGTTTATTAATTTGAGAGAGAGTGAGAAAGTGAGAGAAAGAACTTGAACAGGGGAGGGATGCCTGGGTGGCTCAGTTGGTTAAGTGACTGCTTTCATCTCAGGTCATGATCCTGGAGTCCTGGGATCGAGTCCTGCATCGGGCTCCCAGCTGGTGGGGGGAGTCTGCGTCTCCCTCTGACCTTCTCCCCTCTCACGCTCTCTCTCTCTCAAATAAATAAATAAGATCTTAAAAAAAAGAAAAAACTTGAACAGGGGAAGGGGCAGAGGGACAGGGAGAGAAGCAGCCTCCCTCTGAGCACCAAGCCCACAGGGAGGGCTGGGGGTTCCATCTCATGATCCTGAGCTGAAATCAAGAGTCAGGTGCTTAACCGACTGAGCCCCCCAGGACCCTTAATGGACTATTTTAGATTAAAGGAGACCTAAGAGAAATGATAGTTAAATGCAGTATGTGGTCCTTGATTTCACATTGTCTAAAATGGTATTACCAGGAACGTCAGAACACGGGCTGTACATTAGGTAAGGTTATTGTGTCTTATTTTATTGTTTGGTTTGTTGCATGTGATAATGGTCCCTGATTACATAGAATATCTGTGCCCTCAGGAGATGCCGGCTGAGGTAGCCAATGGTTTAGCAAAATGTGTGCAGGTATGTGCTGTGTAAGAGAGAGATAAAGCACATGGGGCAAAACGTTCGCAACTGCGAGTCCACAGAGACGGTGTGGTATTATATTATCCCTGCAACTTTTCTTGAGGTTGGAAAATTTTCAAAACTATGGATTCCGCCAATACACACAACACAGACGAGTTCAGAACCATTACGCTAAGTCAAAGAAGCCAGGCACAAAAGACCATCCACTAGACAGGATTCCATTTAGAGAGCATTCTGGAAAAGACAAAATGATAGTGACGGAAAGCAGATCAGTGGTCGCAGGGATGAGCTACAGAAGACAGACTGCAAAGAGGCTTGAGGCGTGAAGAAAGTCCTCTCTACCATGATTGTGGAAGCACTTACACCCCAGATATTTGTTAAAAACTCATCAAATGAAATACTAAACATGGGACGCCTGGGTGGCTCAGTTGGTTAAGCAGCTGCCTTCGGCTCAGGTCATGATCCCAGCGTCCTGGGATCGAGTCCCACATCGGGCTCCTTGCTCGGCAGGGAGCCTGCTTCTCCCTCTGCCTCTGCCTGCCATTCTGTCTGCCTGTGCTTGCTCTCTGCCCCCCTCTCTCTCTGATAAATAAATAAAATCTTTAAAAAAAAAAAAAAAAAGAAATACTAAACTTGGTGAGTTTTATTCTATGAAAACTATTCCCGGGCCGCCTGGGTGGCTCAGTCGTTAAGCATCTGCCTTTGGCTCAGGTCATGATCCCAGGGTCCTGGGATGTGCACTGGGCTCCCTGCTCGGCAGGAAGGAAGCCTGCTTCTCCCTCTCCCGCTCTCCCTGCTTGTGTTCCCTCTCTCACTGTGTCTCTCTCTGTCAAATAAATAAATAAAATATTAAAAAATAAATAAGCGAAGAAAGAAAGATTTCACGATGAGACCATTCTGGATTTAGGATGGGCTCTACATCAATGAGTCATGTCCTTATAAGAGAAAGTGGAGAGCGATCTGAGACCCAGGGTCATACAGAAGACCCAGGGGGAGCCCATGTAAAGAGGCAGGCAGAGCTTGGAGCAGGGTTCTTCCTAGCCAGGGAACATCCAGGATCTCTAGCAGCTAAGAGAGAGCTCGGAATAGATTTCATCCTCGAAGCCTCTAGAAGGAACGAACCCTGTCCCTACTCTGCTTTTGGACTTTTGGCTTCTGGAACCCTGAGACAATAAATCATTGCTTAAGCCACCCAGGTTGTAGTGATTTACAACAGCAGCCTTAGGAAACAAATACCTACTTCCATAAAGCTGACTTTTTTATTTTTGGCGGCTTTTTTTTTAAAGATGGGAAGAAACTTGGAAACATCAGGTTAAATAGAAACAGCGAGTTGTCGACCAGCGCGTTCGGCGTGACCTGTCTCATACGGAGGGTTAAAGTGCTCCCAACAATTCTTCTTATTGTTCATAGACTGTGTCATAAAAGCCTGCAGGCCCCTTGGTCTGGACCTGAGCCATTCCCATGGGGTTGCCTCTACAGCAGGGGGCATCTGCTGGTCTCTGGATGCCAGTGTCGACTGCCCCTGGCTCTGTGAGGTGTGTGAAGTCTTCCCCAGGGAGGAGACCTTGGAGCCAAGATCTGGCACAGCAGGAGGCCCAGCAGGTGGCGGGGAAGGTGGGAGAGAACGTCCTAGGGTGAGCACCGGCCTGTCAGAGGGCTGACTCTCCAAGGCTGGCTTATCTTCCCCTCCCTTCACTGTCCCAGGCCTCTTCCTGGGGACACTCTGCCCCCCCCAATCCATTTTCCTGCTGGAATCAGCAGGGAGGTTGGGGGAGGGGAGCTGAGGGGCAGGGAAGGGGCTGGGCAGCTGGAAGCCAGAATTCCTGGGTCCAGAGGCAGCAGGGCACTGATTTAAACATCCAAAGACTGACTGAGGCTGAGCGCCAGGCAAGGCGGGTTGGGGGCCTCCCATTACAGGCACAGACAGATCACCGGGCCTCCCTGAGCTGGTTTCTGGTCCTCGAATGGTATGACCTCAGAGGGTGGCTGTGGGATTCTCTGGAATATGGGTGCTGAGTCACTTCTGTGGCCTTGCCCTGCCCCTGCTGAGGGCCACCGGCAGGACTGGACCCTTACTTAAGCCCCACAACCCTTGAAGCTAGCAAGTGCTATCATCCCCATTGTACAGACAGGGAAATTAAGGGCTGCAGAGGTTCATCAGCTGAATGACCCAGGGACATCCAGCGAACATACGGCCAAATTGGAATTTGGCCCGAAGCCATGGATGCTGGAGTCTGTGAGACAACCTCCTTTGCTGTATTGCTTTATGAGTTCATTTCTGGTTTATAGGTCTCTGCCCCCTCCCTGCTCCTGGGTAGAGCTTCAAACCTCCTGGGAGGAAGGCCTTGCCCACTTCATCACAGGTGAGTCCAGCCCCCTGCCTGGCAGAAGGCGGGGCTCAGGGAACATGTGCTAAATATGGGTGTGTGGGGGGTGGGCTAGGCATTGAAGGGGTCAGATGGTGGCACCCAGGAGAGACTGAGGCATCTCCAAAGTCCACCAGGCTGTTGTCACGGGTGCTGTGGGAAGACATGGTGGCCTCACTAGGCCATGCCACCCTCAAACCTCTTTGCAAAGCAAACTGGCACCCCTACTCCGTGTTGGCAGGAAACCTTGTCCTAGCCTTCCCAGGACCCAGCAATCCCAGCCCCTAAACCATCCTTCCAAGGAGTCCTTGAACCCTTTTCCCACAAGTCAGAAGGTCCAGCTCCCATCTTCCTTATTTCTCTAAGACCCAGGCAGCTGGCCCCCGGCCCCCGACACCCAGGAGTCCTGACAGCCAGCCAGAGGCCTGCGACCCAGCTGCTCCCAGCTGACAAAAGCCAGTAGCGCACATCCCTTCCCAAATACTCATGCAATAATGTCGGGGGTAGCTGGAAATCTGCCAAGCAGGGATCACTAACCCTCCGAAATTGCCAAGTCTACAAACTGGGCCTTTCTTTTTTTCCGCCAGAAAGCCTGCTGTTGATAGAACTTCCAGCACACCGCTGTTCCACCCCTCCCTTTGTCCCTGCCCACCAGGCCAGGAGGCCCCGGACCTCCCGCCAGCAAGCCCTGGGAGTCTGGAGAGACTTATCACCCGGCATGCCCAGGCGGCCTTGGGCTGGACCCACCCCAAATGCTCCTGGCCTCCACACCAAGTCCTCTGTCCTCGCACTGGAGCACGGGGTCCAGCCTCGGGCCACCTCAAGACGGAGAGCCCCAAGCAAGTGAGGGGTCCCCCTCAGCCTCAGCTTCCTCATCTGTAAAATGAGGACAATAGCAGTTCCTGCTTCATTAGGATGTCATAAAAGTAAACGAGTTGTGCTCATAAAAGAGCTTACTTAGCAGAGTGCTTGGTATGTTGTATTTGTCCTCGTTGTCATTCTCAGTAATGTCCTACCCTACAGGGCAGTTGTGAGGGGAAAGGAGCTGACGTTTGTGCGCAGCGTGGGATCTGCACCCAACAGGTGATCAATTAATGGGGCCCACGGTTTCCGATGGCAGCGGCACGGAGCAGGTGCCCAGAGCTGGGTGGAGGCGACGTTCCTTCAGCCCCGCCCGGCCACTCTGGCCGCCAGGGGGCGCCCCAGTCCTGCCCGCGGCACCGCCCCCTCACCTGCGCGGGCCGGGCACCTGGCGCCGCCTCCGGAAGAGGGGATCCGGGACCGCGGGAACCTTGGAGGGAGCCCGGCGTCGGCGGGTGAGAGCCTGGGGGGCGCCCGAGGACGCGGGCCATTGGAGCTTCAGGTAGAACAGGGTCGGCGCGAGAAGGCGCCGGGGGTGGGGTGGTCGAGCCTGGCTCCTGGGGCGCACAAGCTGGAGGCGTGGGCAGGAAGGTAGGTGGTCGCTGAGCCTCGGACGCCTGGGGCGGGGCGGGGTGGGGGGTGTCGAGGAGCTGGGGATCCAGACGCCTGGGTCGAGATGCTAAACAGCAGCTCGGTACGAGAAGGTGCGAGAAGGCGGGAGGAGAAGGGACGCCCCCGGGTCTCCAGAGCGGGGTTGGGGCCACAGGGGCCACCTCAGGGAGACTCCGGGACCCCGCTGGGCCGGAACAACCGCGACAACTGGGTCCTGCGGATGGGGCTGGGCTTGGACACCTGGGGTGGAAGGGACAGGTGTGTGTGTGGGGGGGTTGTGCACGCGTGTGTAAGGGGGGGGGACCCCCCCGAGGGTTGGAGGTGGGGAGGGTGCCAGCGAAATCTGGTGTGTCTCTTCTGAGCCCCGGATCGGCCGGGCCCTAAGCAGCCCTGGGAGAGCGCCACCGGGCTCCCGTCCCCAGGGGCGGGCCGGGAAGTAAACAGAAACCTGGAGTGGCCCCACCGTCTGCTGGTACAACTTGTTACTTGGCCCTGCCCTGGGCCTGCCCTGGGGCCCCTGGGAAACTGGGGCCAACACTCCAGAATGGGAGGACTGGGTCTGGACACCTGAGCTCCAAGGCATGGGGACCAAAACACCTGGATCTTGTGAAAATAGGAAAACAAGGACCAGGATACCTGGGAGGGAAGGGGGCTGGGGTCCTGGGCTTCTGGGGTCCTGGGCTTCTAGAAGAGAAGGGATCCGCAGGCCTAAATTCCCAAGGCCTGTACTCTGGGAGGGGAAAAGGCTGAGCTCCTCTGGAGTCCTGAGTCTCTGAGAACTTGGCTTCTAGAAAGAGCTTCCCTGCTGGTGAGGGGCTGGGAGCCAGGTCAGCAAGGTCCTGGAGCACTGGGACAGTTACCTGAGGGCAGAGGATGTCTGTCAACAGCAGCTTATTTCCTTGTACTCCCTGCCTCAGTTTACCCCGGGGACATTAACGGAGCTGGGTGGCCAAGACGCAGATCATTAACCCTTCACAGCCCAAGGAGGCCCTTGCCACAAGGCCAGATCTTGACCAGCAGGGGGCAAGTCCCAACCAGCTGCCTGTCCCCACTGACCCTCCTGTGCCCACAGAGGCTGCAGCCACCATGAGCTCCCCACAAGGACCAGGCTTCCTGTCGGGGCTGCTCTCTGGAGGTGCCTCCCCCAGTGGCAATGAGGGCTTCTTCCCCTTCGTGCTGGAAAGGCGGGACTCGTTCCTGGGAGGGGGCCCAGGGCCTGAGGAGCCTGAGGACCTGGCCCTCCAGCTGCAGCAGAAGGAGAAGGATCTGCTGTTGGCCGCGGAGCTTGGCAAGATGCTTCTGGAGCGCAATGAGGAGCTACAGCGGCAGCTGGAGACACTGAACACCCAGCACTCTGAGCGAGAGGAAGTGAGCTGGTGGCCGGGGCGGGGTGGGACAGGGGACAGCCTGAGCTGGTGGAGGGCAGGTGGGAGACAGGTGCGCAGGGGGAGGCCCCCAGAAGAGCAGTTCAGGACTGGGCCCCGTGTTCCTGGAGGGATTCTCCAGTGGTTGAGGACAAGCCAGGAGCTAGGTTCAGGCCTCTGCCTGGCTGTGGGACCCTGGGCCAGCCACTGGTCTTCTCTGAATCTTGGGTCTGGCCACTCAGTGGGATGGCACAACCCCAGCCACCAGTTACTGGGCACCACTTCCCTGCCTGGCCTAGGGCTAAGCCCTTCCTGTGCGTTATCTCAGCCAATTCTCTCCTAGATCTGTAACATAGAATTCCCCCCTCTGCCCAGGCTGTCCTCAGCTACACAGCCATTCTGAGGGTCACATCGGGCCCCTAATCACCCCGGACAACCCCAACCAGCATCCATAGAGCCCCAACCATTGCTTCAGGATAGACCTGGGGAGCTCATGTCCCTCAGTTCCTCCCCTGGCCACCTAGTGGGCATGTCACCATTTAAGTGGAGCATCTTGACCCCATCACCTGTGGTCCTCATCCCCACTTCCCATATCAGGACCAGAGCCCAAGCATCTCATGACCTCTCTTCTCCCGCATGTGCAAGCCCTAGGGATTTTGCCCCTAAACCAGATTCTGAATCTACCGGCTTCCCAGGGTCTCTGCAGCCTCCAAGCTGGCTGAAGCCAACATCGCCTCTGCCCCAGCCCCGCAGCTGCCTCCTCACTCATGCCCAGCTTCCACTCCTGCCCCCAGAGCCCATTCTCCATGCTCCATTATGGGGCCGCCAGAGGCATCTTCAAGAATTGCAAATTGGGGGATGCCTGAGTAGCTCAGTTGGTTAAGCGGCTGCCTTTGGCTCAGGTCATGATCCCAGCATCCTGGGATCGAGTCCCACATCAGGCTTCTTACTCAGCAGGAAGCCTGCTTCTCCCTCTGCCTCTGCCTGCCACTCTGTCTGCTTGGGCTCACTCTCTCTGACAAAAAAAAAAAAAAAAAAAAAAAAAGACTTCAACTTAAAAAAAAGACTTGCAAATCGGATCATTTCTGTCCTTGCCTAAAATCCCCTCACGGCTCCCCATCTCACTTAAAATGATGACACTCTTCACCAGGGCCCAAAAGTCCCTGCTCGAGGGCCTCGGCCAGTGACACTGCTGTCCTCCCCTGGAACCTCTTTTTAGTTTCTCAAGTAACCCCCACGTGTTCCCTTGGGACCTTTGCACGTGCTGTTCCTTGGTGTAGCCCTCTTCCATCCTGCTCTTTAGGTGTGAAGTCAAACGTCACTTTCTCTTTAAAGAACCCCCCAGCCTACCCCACTCTTCCTCATCAGGGTTTCTTTACAGCCCTTACACACTCTCTCTGAAACGACCAAGTTTGACCAAGTTCAAGCCTGTGTCCATGCGCCTGAGTCTCTAGACTCTAAGCTACCAGAAGCTAGGAACTCGGTGGTCTCCAGTGCTGCAGACAGCCAGACCCCACAGTGGGAGGAGCTCAGGAAGTACTGCTGGGCTGGCTAGGGAGCCGGAACCTAGGGGGTATTAAAGAGCTTGTCTAATCAAGGAGAGCAGCACAGCAGGGCACCAGCGAGGACAACTGGACCCTGAAACTGGGGATTTAATCCTAGAGCTCTTGTTGCCCCCACAATATTTGGTTAAGAGTTTGTGCACGTGGGTTGGAATTGCTGCCTCACTGCTTTACTGTGTGTCCTTGGGCAAGGCATTTGACCTCTCTGACCCCCAGGCTCCTCATATAGAAAATAAGTACACTGACAATTCTAACTGTGATTGGCTGGATGAAATGGCACCAGGAAGGCGCTAGCACAGGGCCCGGTCGGAATGCCTAATATCTGGAGCACCATACGTTTACCACTGCCTTCTTGCTTTGAGGGTTTATAGAGAGTGGGGGCCAGAGGCTGGCCCCCCGACTTGCCTGCCTCGCCAAGCCGGGCAGCTGGGTGTGACAAAAGCGTCCCCCCGCCTGTTGGACAGGTTTTGGGGAGGGCACGCTGAGGCCTGGGGCCCAGGCGGGGCTGGCCAGGGTTAATTAGAGAGAGCTGGCCCAGAGGAGCTGGGGGAGAAGAGCTGAGCAGAGGCTGAGCCTCCACAGCCCCTGGGACACCGGCTGGTGAGGCCATGGGCCGGGGCTTAAATTCTGCCAGACTCAGGCGCCAAAAACGGCGCCTGCGACCTCGGGTGCAGAAGCCCAGGCAGCAGCCGGAGGTGAGCGGGCATCAGGGATCCTCACTCTCCTCCAGTCCCAGATCAACTCCTCCTGCCTGACCTGGAAACCTCTCTCCACTCTCCCCGCCCCCTCCAAGGCTCTGGTTTTTACTCTCTGCCTGCTTCTCCCTCTTGCTTCCACACCTGTCTCAGCACCCCCAGACCCCTCTGGGTCCATCTGTGTGTTTGCTCCAGCCTCCCCTCCCCCATCCCTCCCTCTGTCCTTGACCCTCTGTCCGGGCCCCCACAGCGGCTGCAGCAGGAGAACCATGAGCTCCGCCGGGGCCTGGCAGTGCGGGGCGCTGAATGGGAGGCCAGAGCTGTGGAGCTGGAGGGGGACGTGGAGGCCCTGCGTGCCCAGCTGGGAGAGCAGCGCTGCGAGCAGCAGGACAGTGGGCGTGAGCGGGCACGGGCCCTCTGTGAGCTCAGCGAGCAGAACCTCCGGCTCAGCCAGCAGCTGGCCCAGGTGGGAGAACCGATCCTGTGTCCCTAACAGAGGGAGGGCAGGTGTCTGTGTCCCAGTGTTGGGGTGGGCGCATGGGGCTTGGGGTCAAGCCTCAGGGCCAGCCGGGGGCTCCACTGCCTTCCCCCTCACCCCCAACAGGCCTCCCAGACCGAGCAGGAACTTCAGAGGGAAGTGGATGGACTTCGGGGGCAGTGCCAGGCTCAGGTCCTGGCAGAAGCAGAGCTGAGGACGCGGCTGGAGAGTCTACAGGGGGAGGTGAGTGCCAGCTGGGGCTGGGGGTGATCTGGGGCTGGCCCAGCACCCCCCCTCCAGCCCTGAGGTCTCTCCCCAGAACCAGATGCTGCAGGGCCGCCGGCAGGACCTGGAGGCCCAGATCCGGAGCCTGCGTGAGGAGGTGGAGAAGGGCCAGGCCAGGCTGCGGGCCACCCACGAGGAGCTGCTGCTAATGCGGCGTGAGAAGCGGGAGCATAGCCTGGAGGTGACCGGTGGGGGGGGCGGAGGGGGTGTATCTGACCAGGGCAGGGGCCACTGCCTCAGGGCTTCCAGGGAGATGAGGCCACAGCTGGGTCATCGGGAGCCCCAGAAGCTGGGCCAAGAGAGCCTGGGCATTAGCCCAAGGGCACATGGGAGCTTTGGAAGGAGACTGAGCAGGGGTGGTCTGCCTTTAGAAGCCATTAGAGCCCGGCAGTTGGGAGGCCAGAGATGACGGGGACTTGGACCAGGTCTGGGGCAGTGGAGATGCACAAAAGGAAATGACAAGAGGCAGCAATGGCCTGATGTTTGAGCTCTCACGAGCGTGCACTCTGTGATGAAATAACGCGGGCCCAGATCCCAACATCCCTTCTCACTTTCCTTGTCTGTGAGATGGGATGGGGATGATGAAGAGCCGAGGGGAGGGTGAGGCACTCAGCACAGCGCGGGGTTAGAAGGGGCAATAAACGCATCGAGGATGAAGAGTTAGCAGGCCTACCGGTTCGGGGAGGGGGCGGGGCCCGCCAGGTGACCCGATGGGGTGGGGCTGGGGGGAGGCGGACTGGAAACTTTAAAGCCAGGGCACCTGTCCGCACCCTGCATTATAGAGGAGGAAATTGGGATCTGCCGAGGGGACCTGCGCGGTCCAAGGCCGCCCAGCGATCCGAGCGTGGGAGCAGGATCCATCCCTGGGGTGCTCCGACGCGCGGGACTGCGGGCTCTGGGCGGCGCGCCGGCGCCCCCTGTAGGTCCGCGGCGGGATGAAGGCGCAGGGCGTCCCTGGCTGACTGACCACACTTCTGCCCTTCTGTCTGTTCCTCCTCTGTCCCTCCGTAGCTGGAACGCGCGCGCTCCGAGGCCGGGGAGGCATTGAGCGCGCTGCGGAGACTGCAGAGGCGCGTCTCGGAGCTGGAGGAGGAGTCGCGCCTTCAGGACGCCGACGTGTCAGTAGCCTCACTGCAGTCCGAGCTTGCTCAGAGCCTCGACGGCGACCAGGACCAGAAAGCGGATGGATGCAGAGATGCCCCGGTGAGCTCGTGACCCACTAGCCCCCACGTGCCATGCAGACTCCGCCCTTCCTCCTTTCCCCAGGAGGTCCGACACCTCACTGACAGATTCCTTTGGCAAACAGAACACTCTGTCCCCTGAGATCCAAGAGACATTCAGCCACCTGCCTTCAGTCCAAGAGAAAAGCCTGGAGCCTCCCAAGAAGCGAGCATCCCTGAGGCCAGGGGAGATACTCGAGGAGAAGGAGGCCGAAGTGGCCCGGCTGCAGGATGAGGTGTGGGAGTGCGAGAGCGGATGGAGAGCCCCTCCCCAGGCCAGTTTCTCTTGCCCATCTACACCTCTGAGCCTTTGCCCACTAATTCCCCCTCTACATGGATCTATCTGCATCCCAACAAACTTGTAGTTATGCTTCAAGAGTCAGACTGTATGCCACCTCTTCCAGGAGGGCTTCCTAAGCCGCAATCCCCCCCACCCCCCAGCCCTACCTCCTAGTGCTTCTCTCAGCATCCCTTCTGCAGGCTTACACCACCCTGCCCCCACCCCATCCTGCAGCAGCCCGGGGGCTCAGATTATTCTCCACACTGACCGCAGCTGCCCAGAGAGTTTGTGGAGCAGGCGAGGGAAGGCCTGGAGACCTGAAGCCCTGGCTGCTGGGAGACCCAGGGGGCCCACCTGCTTCTTTTCGCCTTCCCCTGCCCACAGATCACGCTGCAGCAGACAGAGATACTGTCCCTGCGGGAGGAACTGCGAAGGCAGAAGGAGCTGCGAACACAGGACCCCGAGGAGGCCCTTAGCGGCGCCCTCTCGGATCGGGACGAAGCTGTGAACAAGTGAGCCTCTGCCACCACGCACCACAGCCCCTCAGGCACCCTGGGCCTTCGAATCCCACCCCCAACCCCCGCCACGTGATATAGTTATTCCCACACCCACCAGGAGCCCTCCGACCTTGCTTTCGGTGTCAGCAGCACCACTCCCGTCGGGGTCCAGCGGCGTCTCGCCACGCCCGTTCCCTGACGCCCGAGCGCCCTCGGGCCCACTCTTTGCCCCTCTTGCCGGCAGAGCGTTGGAACTGTCCCTGGAGCTCAGCCGCGTCTCTCTGGAGAGGGACTCGCTCTCTCGGGAGCTGCTTCGTACTATCCGCCAGAAGGTGGCGTTGACGCAAGAGCTGGAGGCCTGGCAGGTGAGGGGCGGGACCGGAAGGGCGGGAGACCGGCAGGGGCGGGGCCAGTGCGCTGACCCGCCCTCGGACCGGCGCAGGACGACATGCAGGTGGTGATCGGCCAGCAGTTGCGCTCGCAACGCCAGAAGGAGCTGAGTACCGCCGGATCAGCCCCGCGTCGCGCTGCACCGCGCTTCTCGCTGCGCCTGGGCCCTGGGTCTGCCGGCGGCTTCCTGAGCAATCTCTTCCGAAGGACCTGAAGGGCGGGCGAAGGGGGCCGCCAGTGGCCTCTGGTTCACGTAACTCTTCTGGCTAATGTAGCACCAGGGCCCTGTCTTCCAGAGGGGGCTGGTGCCCTCCCCGCCCCGGGAAGCTGGGCAAAGGCTCACTGGGAGCAGGGGCTAGCTTTGGGTGCCAGGGACCCCAGGTGGGTGGCGGGACAGGTGAGGCAGAGCTGTTTTAAATCTATATAGGTCTCTGTTTTCTAAGCATCTTGCGCCTGGCATGCTCCAGGGCAGAGATGGGGGTGGGTATTTATGTATCAAGGTCGAACAGAGTAATATATAAAAAATCATTACCCCAACTTGGCCTCCATTCTTGGGAAGAACATAAACGAAAAAATAACCTGGAAATTTATTTATTAAAAAAGAAAGAAAAAAAAGCACTCCAAATCCCTACTACAGAAGAGGTGTTGACACATATCAGAAGGACAGGGAGAAGGCGCGGTAGCCCAGATTGGTGAAGACATCCACCCGGCAGCTGTTACCCGCGGCTGTCAGGACCTGGAGGCAAGATGGGGGTGACTGGCCCGGCCATACATGTGTCCCCCCCTTTTCCCGCCCCGAGGACCATCGCAGCCCCTTGCAGGACCCACCTTGCACTCGGGTGCTGCTGGCTGCTGGTTGAGACTAAGGCTAAGCAGCCCTGGGGAGGAGCCAGGCACCTGGGCCTTCAGCTCCCCACTCAGCTGCCACTGGTTGACACAGCGGCCCTGGCCAGCAGACAGAATCTGTGGAGGGTAGGGAGGGCAGTCAGGGGTCAGAACTGGAGAGGAGAACCGGGCAAAGGTGGTAGAAGCAAGACAGAGGGCCTCACCAAGTCCTGGTAGAAGGTGACGTGTTTCTGTGGTGCCCGCATGGGGAAAATGGTGGTGGGCGTGGAGGATCGAAGGTGCCAGAGGGTGAGTGCTGGGCCGCCTCCACAGACCTGGGCAGAAGGGAGGGGGTCCCCAGCCACTTTGAGGTCAGGCTCTCAGCTGGCAGCGCCCGGAGTGGTAACCCCATTCTGCACCTCGCCCTGCTCACCATCCAGTCTGAGTCCGTTGCCAGACATCCGATCCAACGCCCATTGTGGGGTCTCGAGCACTCCTAGGGGAAAGAGGGTAAGAGAAGGAGATGAAGACACGGGTGATGCCCAGGGAGGTGGAAGGGAGGACAGGGCGTGGCGTGTGCCCTCACCTCATGCTTATACACCTCGATGGTCTGGACTTCCTTGGCTGTGCGGAGGTCTGTGGGGGAAAGACGGTGAGAAGCGCCCTGCTGGCCCCAGTCTTCGCCACCACCTTTCCCTCCAACCGGAACACTAACTTACCCCAAAGTCGCACGGCTCCATCCTCACCACCCGACAGCACCTCAGGGCTCCGCTCCCGCAGTGCCAGACAGTGGATATAGTCTGTGTGGCCCCGGAGAGCCCGCTGCAGGAGGAGGGCCAGTGTCAGGAGGAGACCCTGAAAGGATGCCCCTACTCCCATTCAGCCCTGACCACCCAGCCCTGTGGCCTGCTCACTGTGAAGGCTCCAGTCTCAAGGTCCATCGTATGCAACTGACAGTCTCCCCCTGCCAGGATGAGAGAATTCTCCTATAGAAGAAGGCAGAGTGGAATCGCAAGTCAACATCGAATCAGGACAGGGAGAGGGGAAAGGCTTTTAAGACTGGACCAAGAACAGGGCAGAGTAGAGCTCCAGTCACAAAGGGCTCAGACCTTGGGGACGAGAAGCAAAGCATTGATCTCAGGCACTTCGAGACTGGTCCTGGGAGAGAGAAAGTGAGGTCAGCTCTGGTGAGGCAGTACCTTTGCCTCCAAGCCCCTTTTGCCCACAGGGCCCTAGCTTACCTGTATGGAGGCTGACGCCGCCACAGCTCCTTACAGCCCTTCACGGAAGGAAACACTGGATGATGTCAGAGGCTCCCCGGGACCAGGCACCCCAACTGTCTCCCAGCTCCATACTCCTTACCTTCTTGAGGATCTCTGCCCAAAGCCAGGCCTTCACCTCCCCATCCCCAGCACTGAGCAGGTGTCGATCAGTGGAGACCATGCTGTAGACAGGCCCATCATGGGCTAGACGGAAATGCAGAACCTGAGTGACCCTGTCCTGCTGCCCTCCCCTACCCAGGGGTTCTCTAAGCCAGACTCAATGGCTGTACCCACCTTGGAATGTGACCACGGGCTTCTTACTTTCTTCTTTGGCCTCAGAACTCAAAGCAGCAGACAAGCTGAAGGGAGAGGGGGAGGGCAACCTGAGAGTCAGAAGCAGGGGGTGCCAGTAACAGGGCTTACAAGTGCTAGAGCTACAGGATAGTGGGAGCAGGTATGAGGATACCTGAAGATGGCGATCTGCCCGTAATTGTTGCCAGCTGCAAGGAACTTCCCACAGGGTGAGACACTCTGGGAGAAAACGGTCATGTGGAGCCGCTGCAGGGCCTGAAACACTTCCATCTGTTGGGGGAAGCTGGATGAAGGCGACCTGGAACATCTAGGACCTGCCAGTCAGACTCCTTCCTGCAACCCCTGCAGTCTGTCCGGCCTCCCACAGCCCAGATCGCTCAGCCATCCTTTGAGGCGGCCCACCAAGTGGGTGTGTGCCCAGAGTCCCAAGAGTTGTCAAGGTGTGATGTCTACCAGGACCTTGAGCAAGTGCCCAGCCTGGCCTGCTCAAGTGGCAAATGGAGTTCACGGGAGACTTTGTCACAGGTGTCTGAGCTCATATATCTAGAGCTTCACATACAACTGTCTGGTAGAAAGCGCTTAAAAAGTGGCTCCAGGGGTGCCTGGGTGGCTCAGTGGGTTGAGCCTCTGCCTTCCGCTCAGGTCATGATCTCAGGGTCCGGGGATCCTGGTCCTGGGATCTCAGCGGGGAGCCTGCTTCCCTCTCTCTCTGCCTGCCTCTCTGCCTACTTGTGATCTCTCTTTGCCAAATAAAAGAATCTTTTTAAAAAATTTTATTTAAAAAAAGTGGCCCCATTAACCCGATACATAAAATATACTGACTTCTAATCCCTACCCTCCGACTTTCACGTTAGGCCCCTAAGGTCTTGCTGGGTCATAGGCCGCTCCTGGTCAGAGTCCGAGTCCCAAACAAAACAGGGCAGTCGTGCTCAGGAATGACTCCTTGCCTGCCTCTTCCTAGCCGGGCATGGACTACAAACCCCAGAAGGCACCGCGCACCACGCCCGCCTCACCTGACCCAGAGGTACCGCGTGTGGCACAGCTCGCTCCATGAGAACTACAAATCCCAGGGCGCTCAGCGCGACGCAGTTTCACAAGTCTGAACGTGCCCGCGAGCGGTTCCCTTCGGGGCGCCGGACAGTCCCAACGCCGCCGGCCGGCCCGGCGCGAAGGCGGCCGCCGAGTATTACAGAGCTTCAGGATCCAAGGTGACCGCCGCGAAGATCGCCAACACGAAGTAGCGCCCAGCGCGGTCCCTCTAAGACAGGTCCCCTCCCCCACTTCGCCGAGCCCACCCGCTTTCTAGCCGCGCGGCGCTCGTCTTCCGCGCCTGCGCAGAACCTCGCCACTGCGCGCGCGTAGCGCCACGCCCCTCACGCTGGACCACGCCCTCTGAGGCTCCGCCCTGTCGCCTGGATCCCACCCTCTGCCTGTGGGACCCCGAACCCAAATGATCCTGCAGCAACCCCTAGAACGAGGACCCCCAGGTCGGGCCCAGCGCGACCCACGGGCCGCGTCGGGGACGCCCCGAGCCCAGGACGTGAGGTGTGTGTGAGGGAACTGGGTGGGCCTGCCCAGAGGCCCAGGAGCTTGGGCTGGGGGCTCATGGCTGGTCTGCAAGATGACACGCGGTGGGGCAAGTCGGCAAGGCTTGGGCATAAGCTAAGACTGGGCTGAGTTCTGAGGCAGGCTGCTGGCTGACCTGGGACATGGGGTGACTTAGGTGTCACCTGTGACGGGTGGTCTGGGGGCTTCCTGACTACACCGCAGGCACTGGAGAGCCGATCCTGGGGATGGGGCCAAGAGGGTGGGGTGCACCTGGCTTTCTTTTCTTCCCAGCTCCCCTCCCCGAGGAGCTGTGCCCATGAGCACCAAGCGGCGCCTGGAGGAGGAGCAGTGAGTTTGGGGGCAGGGAGGGACTCCCAACAAGACCTCTGTCACCTTAGGTCCCCATCAGACTGCCACGGATGTGAATATCCCAGCCTGCTTGTCTTCCTGTCTCTCCCCAGGGAGCCCTTGCGAAAACAGTTCCTTTCTGAAGAGAATATGGCCACTCACTTCTCTCGACTCAGCCTGCACAATGACCACCCTTACTGCAGCCCCCCCATGGCTTTCCCCCCATCTCTGCCCCCACTCAGGTAGGCACCATCCACCGTCTTGGCCTTCTGGAGGATAACACCCGATCTTTGAAGCCACTCTTTAGGCCCTGCCTCATCCTGCTATTTTTAGCTTCTACCCAACCTCTGTTGTTTCCCATCTTGGCTCCTTGGAAGGTGCTGGCAGCCCAAGAGCTCTTGGGGACCTGGTCCTGGAGGGAGGTGGCTCTTCCAGGCCAGCCTCAGCCCCATGCTGTTATTTCCTTTTCCAGGAGCCCTTGCTCTGAACTGCTTCTGTGGCGCTATCCTGGGAACCTGATCCCTGAGGCCCTCCGGCTGCTGAGGCTAGGGGACACTCCCAACCCCCACTACTCTGCAACCCAAGCTGGGGAGATAATGGAGCTCTGAGTGCTGCTGGGCAGTATTTCTGCCCACTTTCCTTCTTCCCCACAACACAGAAGACCAGCATCCCCACTGAGGGACCAGCTGTCCTGAATATTCTCCAGATCAGGCCCCTGGGCCCCAGAACGGACCCTCAACAGAGGAGGACACTGAATCCCACAGAGCTCTGGACTGGGAGGGGCTGGAGGGACAGGAGCATGGGAAGGAAGGGAGACATTTCCCCTAGAACTGAATAAAGATTGCTGAGCAAATGAAGGCTTCCGTCTGGAACCCTGGGACCTTTTGGGAAGGAAGGTGGGAAGGCTGGGACGCTGGATGCTTGGGGTTTCTCAAAATCTTCCCTGGAAAAAACGGTCAGGACCCGGCCAGGTCCTGGCAGGCTGGGCTCAGGCATTGAGAATGTGTGAGTCAGAGCCTCACCCCCCGCCCCCGCGGCTGACTCACTCCTCCCTCCAGCTCTGGGAAGTCGGGCTGGGGATCATGCCACTCTCCAAACCATTTAAAGTTAAAGATTCTTTTATTAATAAATTTTCCCTCCCTTCCAAACTCTCTCCCCAAAATAAATATTTCCCCCCCTTTGGGAGTGGGGGGGGACAGTGTCTTAGGGCCAGCCCCCCTAGAGGGCCAGCCCCCTAGTGTTAGCAACAGGTCCCTAACCCCCCAGGCAGAGACCCCACGGTGGAATTTCAGAACGTCAGTCTGAGTGGGTGGGGCCTGATGAAGGCTGGCCCTCGGGCCCTCGGGCCATGGGGGCGGAGGGAGGGACCCTTTGTGCAAATGCTGCGGTTCCTTGGTGTCAGCTGTCTGGTGTGAGCCAGTGTGGGGCTCCTTTCCTGTCCTGGAGCCAGAGACAGGGCAGTCAGACACCTTGGAAGGCTCCTCTGAAGCCTGGGCCCAGGCCTCGGAGAGCTGATTCACCAGTCCCCCATCCCTCCACACCCCTGTGGTTGGAAGAGTCTGGCTCTGGCTGTGTCTGGAGTGAGGGGGCTGGCTCCAAAATGAATGAATGAATGAATGATGAGTGGGTGGGGCCTCCTGCTGGCAAGGGCTCTGTCACTGGATCAGTGCCACACCAGGACAGCCCTCCCCGCCGGTCTCCTCAATGGGGGCTGCAAGATAAGAAGAGGGGTGGTCAGGAGCAGGGAGATGGTGAGGAATAACGGGGCGTGGGGAGAGGGGACGGGACGGGAGGGGCTGGCTCACTTACTAGTAAACTTCTCTCTCCTGCGGCACCGTCTCCAGACCAAGAAGCCAGAAAGCAGTCCCAGCACGAGGGCTAGGCTCAGAGCACCCCCCAAGATGGGCCACAGCAGGGGGAAGGAGGCTGGAGGGGCTGCAGCGCCTGGGGGCGGGATTCCAAGTTAGGCCTCGCCCCTCTCGGTACTAGCCCCGCCCCCTAGATCCCCCTAGATCCCACCTGGGGGAAAGTCCCACGCCTTTTCTCCACCTTGGCCCCTGCCCTAATCCTATCCCTTCCCACCCCACCTCCAACCCCCACTCCTGATTAATTCCCCAGATCTGAAGCCCACTGCTCCCCTCTCCACCCCCGCAACTCTTCTACTCTGGTCCATTCGCCCCTGGTCCCTCCCCCCACTCACAGCCCAGGCAGAAGTCGCTGTGTGGTCGCGCCGGGCAAGACGCGCAGTCCATGCACTTGTCGAGGTCTGCGCTCCAGGAGCTGCCGCGAGAGCAGGGGGTGGTGCCTGGGGAGGGGGCCGCCGGTCAGAGGCTGGGGCGGGGCACGGCTATTCTGGGGGCTGAGGTCAGGGTCGGCCGGCTCAAATAACGTGAGTCACCGGCGCCCTCCCCCCGCATTCCTCACAGGTGACCGCACGGCCCGGCCGGAGCTCAGCAGCGTGGGGGAAAGGGGGGCCTAGCGCGGGACGCTGGAGGGGGTATCAGGTCCCCAACCCCCCCCCCGCAGCCGGCGGGTGACTCACTCCTGGGCACCCGGCCCGACCCCAGTCCCTCCCCCCGCATAACTGGGCACTGAAGTCACCGGATGGAAGGGGGCACCCCACATGGTATAGGGGGTACCGACCCCCGTGTCTTCGATACCACCCCCCCGAGACTCTTTGGTCAATGGGGCCAGACAGAACCAGGTACTTAACACGATAGGGGCGTGCCTTTTCTCACCGAACGAGACATCCCGCCCTCAAACTTTCTTTTTCCCTCCACTTCTGAGTCTGGACTTATTAGGACAGAAGCCGTCCCCCCATTTGAAATGGGGGAAACTGAGGCCGAGACTGCGGATGAAGTTCGGAGCGGGATGAACCTCTCCGGGCCAGGGAGTGCGGTGTCTGGAGAACACCTAACCCCGAATCCCCGTGTCCGCCTACTTCCCCCCAAGTTCGGCCCGGTTCTCCGGGTCCCCAATGCCGGCTCTCCGATCCCCGGCGAGAGGCTCCCAGGGCCCCCGCGACCTCCCGCCCAGCCCGCGCCCGGCGTACCTGGCACTCGCTCCCCGCCCGCCGCGCCCAGTAGCGCCAGCCCGAGCCCCAGCACGAGGAGCCGCGGCAGCGGACGCAGCGGACCGGGAAGCATGGTGCGCGTCCCGCGGCCGCGGCCGTCTGAGCCAGCGGCGCGCGGGCCGGGGCGGAGAGCGGCAGCCCCGCCTCGGCCCCCGCCTTCCGGGGCGGTGCCCTCGGCTCGGCCCGCCCCGAGACCGGCTCCTGGACGCCCCGCCCAGCCTGGCCCGCTTAATTCAGTCATTAGCTCAAAAAGCACCAACTCGGTGCGCCTGCGGCGGGGACCCCGCAGGGACGCAGACCTGGCCCTATGCTGTGGATGCCGAAAGTCCAGGAAGTTGCGGGCGACAATCAGACACGAACAACGCATCTCAAAGATAACTGCAGCTTTTTTAAGGACCCCGGAGTATAATGATAACGACATAACAAATAATAATAATAATAATAATAATAATGTCTTTAATTTCTACCTTGGAGCATAGCTACACAGTTAAATGTGCTCTTGTTGTCTCCAATTTTTCCGAGTGTGAAACTGAACCTTGGGAAGGTTGGGTGAGTTCCCAGGGTCCCAGGACTAGTAAGTCGCGGAGTCAAGAGCCAAGCTAGGGCTTCATTCCCTGTGCCCTGACCCACTGGGGGCCGGCGTTAGCCAGCTGAGGTCCCACCCCCCGGGCCACAAGCCGGAGCAGCGGCCCCAGGCTCGAGCGACCCCAGCTGACGAGGCTGGGATTCGCGCGCCGCAGTCTGGAAAGGGGTCTCTGCCCCTCCCCGGGGCGGTGGTCCAGTGACGTCACTGCCTCTTTAAGACCCCCCACCTCCGCCCCCGTGAGCACATTCTGCGGCTCCTACGAATCCTTCTGGGCTTCTTTGCAGGTGAGCCTGGGGGAAGTGCCAGCGTTGGAGGGGAAGAGGCGGACTCCTCAAGGAGTGGGGTGCAGGGGGTATGTTGGTGTAGGTAGGGGTGCATGTAGAGAACCTGGACTTAACTGGGGGAACACCGCCCCTGGGCGGGGGTCTGCCCCGAAGCCGCGGAGCTGGTCAGGTTCTTCTGCAGCCACCGAAGGGTTAAACGCCCCTCCCCCTCCCCCGGGACAAAGGCACCGAAACCCGGGCGCCCCTCCCCCACCTGCGCTGCTCTCTGGGGCGGGGCCCCCCTCCCCCTCACCTACCGGAGCAGACCCTGCTGATAACCGCCGCCATTAAGCCCTTCCCGCAGCACCGCTCCCAAGCTGGCGTCCCTTCTTCGGGCCGGACTCAGATCGAAAGCAGGAGGGGGCGCCCTTGCACCAAGCCGACCCCATAGTGTGCGGAAAGAGAAGGGGTCGAGGACAGGGGTAGGGTCTTGGAGGGGATAGGTGCTGGGTGCCTGGACGTAGAGGACCGACGCCGGGGTTGGGATGAGCCTGGCGTGGGCCGCCCCGTCCGATCTCCTTCGCGGTCATTAGCTCCGTCAGGTATGGGCGGGATGCAAATGAGTGCGCAGTCTGTCCTCTGGCCACGCGGCTGGGGCCGGTGCTAACTTAAGGTCCAAATCCTGTGTGGAATCTTTGGGCAACGGAGAACCGCAACAGGACCTCGAGCAGAACTGACCTCCGAACCTAGCCACAACAGAGTGGGATGCGTGGGGAGACAAGTGAGGGGGGCGGTTCGCTGGACACACCCCGAGGGTTTAGGTCCTTTTAGAGGAATTGAATCCTGAGAGGATGGCATCTGGGACAGGAAGGCACAAGAAAATGTCCCCAGCCTTGGAAGTATCCTCAGTGTGACCCTAAGGGAGGGCAGAAGAGCAGGACCCAGGGGGTCAGAGGAGAGCCTTGGGGAAGAGCTTTTGGGCAAGAGGGTGGAATTTTTTTTCTTGTTCACTTCTCCAGCCCCCTCTGGAATTTGACTGAGGCTGGGCCGGGACAGGTAGGGCCTGGCTAGGCCAGGGATGACGGGTCACCTGAGACACAAAGGTCACTACCCACCTGGGGGTATGGTTGGGGTGAGGGGTTTAGACACTGCTATTGGGTGGTGGGGAGGAAGCTTGGATCTCCAATCTTGATGTTGAAACTGACAGGTTTTGAGCCTGAAATTCCTGGCTAGAGCCAACCCACCACCATCTGTGTGCCCCAAGGAGGGCACCTGGAAATTGCCCTCTTTTGGGGGATTCCTGCCCTTTTGGCTACTTTGCTGTCAGATAATACTGCCCTGTGGTGGGGCCACAGCCTGTGGTGTGAGAGTTGGCCCTCATCAGTAACAGAGGGTCTGGACCAGCCTGTCTTAATATCCGTCTGCTTCTGTCCCCCAGTGCGGCTCCTCTCAACCTCAACTTGGCCATGGCTTCTGCTGGTCTGCAAATCCTGGGGATTGTCCTGACACTGCTTGGCTGGATAAATGGTCTGGTGTCGTGTGCCCTGCCCCTGTGGAAGGTGACCGCCTTCATCGGCAACAGCATCGTGGTGGCCCAGGTGGTGTGGGAGGGTCTGTGGATGTCCTGCGTGGTGCAGAGCACCGGCCAGATGCAGTGCAAGGTCTACGACTCCCTGCTGGCGCTGCCCCAGGACCTGCAGGCTGCTCGCGCCCTCTGCGTCGTTGCCCTCCTTGTGGCCCTGCTCGGGCTGCTGGTCTACCTCGCGGGAGCCAAGTGTACCACCTGCGTGGAGGACAAGGACTCCAAGGCCCGTCTGGTGCTAGTCTCTGGGATCATCTTTGTCATCTCAGGGGTCCTGATCCTGATCCCCGTATGCTGGACGGCTCACGCCATCATCCGGGACTTCTACAACCCCCTGGTGTCAGACGCCCAAAAGCGGGAGCTGGGGGCCTCTCTCTACTTGGGCTGGGCAGCCTCTGGCCTTTTGTTGCTGGGCGGGGGGCTGCTGTGCTGCACCTGTCCCTCTGGGGGGTCCCGGGGCCCAAACCATTATATGGCCCGCTACTCGGCATCAGCCGCACACGCCACCTCTCAGGGTGCCCCTGAGTACCCCACTAAGAATTACGTCTAATTCTGGTAGGGGAGTGGAGGCTCCCTCAGCAACCGGAGACGGTGCCGCACACAGCTTGGGGATTGTTTTTCTTTTTCACTCTTGTGGGGACGGGTATTTTTAAAATTCACTTGATAACCTAACCAAGGAACCCAGGTCTCTCCTGGGCTCTGCTGTTGGTATTTCTTGCCTTTGGATGATGGCGCCAAGGAGGAGATGCTTTGGTTTCTGGATCTTTCTCCACCCTGGGCATCCCCTTCTTGGAGGCCAGCTGAAGCTGTGGGCCAGCATAGCCGTCCGGGGGCTCTCAGCCTGTACTGGAGTCCCTCCTCACTGGCCAGCCTCTGGAACCCTTGGGGGCTCTCAAGCCTCACGGACACCAAAGAACTGCCCACCTCCCAGGTCTCAGCTGTGCTCCAGATGCTCCACCCCCCGCCACCCTGATCCTCTCACCTTCAACCCTGCACACTTCTGCCATGCCACCCCACCAACACACTCACCAGTTTTTGCTGAATAAAGTATGTCTTATTTTGTTCTTTGCCTTGGGTGCTGCTGGGGGACTGCTGGGTGCCAACCTGGCAGGGGAGGAGGAGAACACAAGGGGCTCATCTTATCCTTGTGCCTCACCGGGGAAGGGAGGGTCTCCACTGCACAAGCCGTAGGCTGACAGCCCCCTGGAAGGCCACTTGGTCTTCCCCACCCTGCCACAGACCAGAAGAGCCAAGGTACAAATTCTCTTGTTTATTTCCCACTGGCAGGTGGGCATAGAGGGTGGGGTGATTGGCTGGGGCTCCTGGCCTGGACCTCTGGATTCAGGTGGTGGCCAGGCTGGGGAGGACCCACCCCAGGCAGGGATCCCCTCCTTATTTTGGAGCCAAGGACCTTCTGCCCTTTGGGTGAAGCTCGAATTCCTAGGCCAGGGGTAGCCTCAGAGGAAGAGGATGGCCAGCCTAAGCTGTGGATCAAAGAAGTGAGCAGTTCGTCCAGGGGGAGCAGAGTGGGGAGGTTGGGGGGGCAGAGGGGCACACCCTGTCAGTTCTGGCTCTGCCTAGAGGGCAAGGTAGGAGAAGGACCCGTAGGGACCCCACTCCATAGCCAGCCCTGATTGGAGCTTCTGGGAAAGGGGTTTTGCCTCGGGAGGTGTTGGCAGTGGGGGCAAGGTCAAGACTCTGAGCTGCGGGTTTCCAGGGACACTTTCCACGTCATACATAGTCCCTCTTGTCCAGTCCAGAAGCCCCTGAGCGGGAGGGGATGGAGTAACCCAGCCTTGGTCCTCTTGGCCGCTCAATCTGGGGTGGAGGGCACGTGCAGCAGAGGAGGCCCCCCCCAAGCATGAGCAGGGCAGCAGCGGCCCAGCCCAGGTAGAGGGAGGCCCCGAGCTCCCGCTTGAGGGCCTCCGCCACCAGGGGGTTGTAGAAGTCCTGGATGACGGCGTGTGCGGTCCAGCAGACGGGGATGAGCACCAGGATGCCGGAGAGGAGAAGGAGGACCCCCGCGGTGAGCACGATGCGGGCCTTGGCGCCTTCGTCCTCCACGCACGTGGTGCACTGGGCCCCTGTGATGGCCACCAGCAGCCCGAGCAGGGCCAGCAGGAGGGCAACGACGCAGAGGGCGCGAGCAGCCTGCAGGTCCTGGGGCAGCGCCAGCAGGGAGTCGTAGACCTTGCACTGCATCTGGCCGGTGCTCTGCACCACGCAGGACATCCACAGACCCTCCCATACCACCTGGGCCACCACGATGCTGTTGCCGATGAAGGCGGTCACCTTCCACAGGGGCAAGGCACACGACACCAGGGTGCCCAGCCAGCCCAGCACGGCCAGGGTCATACCCAGGAGTTCAAGGCCAGTTGAAGCCATCTTGTCCGCTCAGGTCTTCTTAACCCTAGACGGCCTGCTTGACTCCCAGGGGTGGGTCCGTTGCCACTGGGTGGGGGTCTCAGTGCCCAGGACGTGGGGAAGTCAGTGGCCTTGGCCAGGACTGTCCCTCACATCCGTGGGCCTCTTGCAAAGCACCTGTCTCTGATCCGGACGCGCACAGATCAGTCTCACAGCCCTCAGCTGAGGCGTTCTCTCGAGGGTCCTGTTGGCCACTGCCCCCGTGACCCAGCTTGCAAAGACCCTCCGGACCCACCTGCAGGCTGAGCAGAGCCTTGTCCCGCCGGAGGCGCAGCGGCGCACCGTCTGTGGGTGTCACCTGGGGACTCAGCCGGCTCCCAGGTGCAGGCGGGGTTTTGAGGTGGAGGCAGGGGAGGGGCAGTGGAGCCGAGACTGGGGAAAGCGGGAGCTACAGGCAGCGGGCAGAGCTAGGGGTGGGATGGGGAGCCTGGGAGGGGATACTGCGACCGGAATGGGGAAGGAAAGAACCTCGGTGCCTGTGGGAATGCAGGGACAAGGGAAAGGACAGACTGGCCAGCTGGGGAGCAAGGAGTAGGGCGGGGGGTGGAGCTCTGGCAGTCTCGGCAAAGAGAAGTAGAGGTTCAGGCCGCCGCCCCCTCCCCCAGCAACTCCTCCCTGTAGGCGTTTCATTCCGTGTTGCCAACACACCCGGATCCCCCAGTATCACACACCCCCAACCCAGCTCGTCCCCCTGCCCACCCCAGGAACCTGATCTGTCTTCAGTCTCAGCCCAGTGGCCCCGGCTGCTCTCAAGGGAGGGGCCCCGCCCGCACTGTTCCCTGGGCGACAGGTGCCTGGAGCCCAGCTCAGGTAGCATCACCCAGGCAACGGCCTAGAAACCCCCCCCACCCCAGCTCAGGTGTGCTGTCTCCACCCCCACACTGAAACTGAGGGCCCAGCTGAGCTGCCACAGGTCTCTAGGGGCCAAGGGATAAAGAATTTCTTGTGAAAGCAGGGGAGAGGCACACAGGGGTCTGTGGGTTAAGGGGTTAGAGTAACAGAGACAGAAGCCCCAGCTGGGGGCAAGGCCCCAGGACCCAAGGCTTTGCCATGAGGAGTAAATGGTCACTCTGGAGGAGCCCAAGAAGGTGACCCCAGGTGAACCCTGCCTCACTGTCCCCAGGAAAGACCCTCCCACTCCTGAGACCCCGTCGGAGCCTGTGACTCCTCTTGTGGGGGCAACCTGGGACTCACAGACTATAATTCAAATCCTGCCACCAACCAGGGACCAATCATGGAAGGTCAAGGTCCTTACTCTTCTTAGGTCAAATACCCCTGTGGGAAACCTTACATGACCCACAAACATGGGCCCTTCGTATGGGGGGTCATGAACTCCAAGCCCCTTTCTGGGTGCTAGGAACTGAGGGGAAAAGAACGGGGGTGGCAGATGCTGATGAAAATTCCTTCCTTTCATACACTTTCCTGGGTGGCAGGCGGACCCTTTAAGGCAGAGCTGGGGCCCCACTTAGAAGAGCATCTCACTTCCATACCTCCTCCTGAGAAGGGAGTGCCCATGGCCTGCCTGTCTGCTCTATGAGGGGGCACCCCTTGTTGGCCTGGGAAGTAACAGGGCCCCTGGGGCCCCCCAACATGGGCTCTGAAGGCACCGCTCTAGGGCCCTGGGCGTGGTGTGCACTGGGCGCCTCGCCGCCCGTTCAGTGGGTGCACTGCTTCTGGGAATGCGGTTTTAGCACTTTGGGGAAGAAAGGTTTATACTTTCATCAGATTTGCAACAAGGTCATCGACCAAAAAAAGCTCGAGAGAACTGCTGAAAGGGAGACTGAGGCCAGCACCCAAGAGCAGGGCTGTGGGGTAGACTGCGGTGGCCCCGCGGACACTGAGGGAGTGGAAAGGGGCCAGAGGGGGCCGTGACTGAGCCTGCAGGCCGCAGTGATCCTGGGGAATCTTGGGGCTGTTTGCCCAGTTCATCCAGCGCCTAGGGCCCTGGATTTCACGCTGGGGAGGGGCGGCTGAGGAGAAGGGCAAACAGAGGCAAGCCTGGGGGCCTGGAGGAATCTGGACACACAGGTTGAAGCAGTTGTCCAGGCGGACCTGAAGCCCAAGTCTGCGAGGGCTCCAGCAACCCTCCCTCGGGGCCTCCCATCCTGGGCAGCCCAGCCCCGGGTCTCTTTGCTCTCTAGACTCAGAGAAAGCCTAGGGTTTCATGAGATCAACTCACCCTGATGAGCCCAGGTCGCCTATGAGCCTGCAGTCAGGCCTGGTGCCAAGGACCCTCCGTTCCACCGGCAGCTCTAAACCCCCAGCGTTGTGACAGTCCCTGTGCGCGCTGCACACACACACCCTGGCTAAGCGTCCTGCCCCCGGGGGCAGCACCCATGACCCTCAGTGTTTTAGATCCAAATTCCTCTTGGGCTCAACAGGTCAACAGTCGAGCAGAGAAGACTGCACACTGCCAGGGGTGGGCTGGCCACATGGGAGGGGGTGCTCAGAGGCTGAAGACACAGACCCCCCAGCCAAGGCTTTCCTGGGGGGTGAACATGGGACAGGCTGTGGGAGAACAAGGAGAGGTCAGCAGGGCTGGTCAGAGGAACCGCGAGCAGGAGGGCTACCTCCTTAGGCCGTCTCGTGGGTCCTGGGGCCACCTGGACTGCGTGGGATCCGGGAACCAAAGGGTTAAAGTTGGGGCCCAGCAGGGACCGTCAGTGGGGCTGGAATGCTATTGATATGGAGGTAGGACTCCCCGGACACCCTCTGCGCTGTTACCACCTCCAAGCCCGCTGGACTCCCCACCCCCACCGCCTCCGCTTCCGCTCCGGAAAGAGATGGGGGAGGGAAATCCGCCCCAACACACGACTGTGGAGGGAAACTGAGGCACGGGGGAAGGGAGGACGGCCTCACTCCACTCACTGCTTCGGGGAGTAGCACAACTGGACCAGATCTTTGTTCTGTGGAGGGACAGTGGGGTGGGGCCACTCAGGTGGGCGGAAGCACCCGGCGCTGGGCTTAGGCAGGGGAAGGGCGGAAGCCGGTTTACTCCAACCCCAACAGCTGCCAGGCTTTTAGAGAAAAGTGTGGCCCAAAGACAAAGGAGGGGAACTGAAGGTCCGAGAGCCACCATGGTGCCAAGAAGAGTATAGGGTGGGCAGGGGGCCTGCACAACTCCAAGGGAACACCAGCCTCAGCTTTGGAGAGGTGCCCAAAGCCCCAGACTTTGTGGGTAGAAAAGCCAGATTCCCCGGGCCCCTGAACCAAAAGGTGCAGATGAAACCCTGGAGTCCCATGACACCTCTCTACCCCCATTTTCCAGACAATGAAACAAGCTCAGAGCGCAATGGAAACTTGCCCACAGGTGCTTTGAGAAACAGGACAAGCCTGAAGCAGCTCCAGACCATGACCTCAAGGCCCTGAGCCCAGGGCTGGAGGGTGACCTGGGGCTCCCAGTGCCTCTTTGCCCACAACCCCCTCCTGGCCCCCCCACATCCTACCCCATTCCTCCCCAGCCAGTTTTCCCTCCTTCCCCTCGCTCCTCCAGGCACCCGGCAGCCTGCTCCAGAAAGCCTGTGCACTGGACTGCCTCTGGATCTGATCACACCAGGAGGACCCCCTCCCAGACCCCCAACCCCAACCCCGCTGTCAGGTCACTGGCTCTGCGCCCATCTGCTGTGGGCAGCCTCAGGGAGGACGGGTCAGACCTTGCTGGGTAAGTCACCAGTGCAGTAACCTCAGCTGCTTCCCTGCTGCAAAATGAAGGAAGGGAGAAGTCGGCCTTACCTACCCCCAGGGGCACTACAAGAATCTGCCCGGGCAGGGAGCACCCCACGCACCTTGTGGGGGGATCACTGTAGGGCCTGACTTGTCACAAGACTCTTTTGATAACAGCATCATGGCCTTTTCACTCTGGTCAGACTCCGTAGACCTGGCGGCAATTACCCATCTGGGGTTCTGAGTGGGGGTCACCCCTCACCTCAAGGCTGTGAACTTTCAGAGCGTGCCTTCAGTCTTGTCGTTCCTGCAGAGTCTGATTCTTAGCGGAGAGAGGAGAGCTGCAGGATGTCAGTGGAGGAAGCAAGCCAGCAGGAATGGGAACTCGGCCATAATTCAAGAAAGGGGAAAGGGAGTCATTAAGGTACTTAGTGGCTTGGGCTCCTGCTGATGAACTGCAAGGGCACCCAGGGCTCCAGGTCAGCAAGAGGCAAGGTGTCAAACACAGGGCTTGGGGAAGCTGGGAAGACAGCTCTGGAGGTGGGCCAGCCCCCCCTCTCCGTATGGGTTGCATGGTAGCCCTCAACACAGGCCAGGCCTTAAGCCCTGGAACCCGTGGCTTTCAAACAAATGGCCTTATTTGAAAACAGTCTTTGCAGCTGTAATTAAGATAAATTAAAAACCTCAAGATGAGATCATTCTGGATTCAGGGTGGGCCCTACACCCAGTGACGGGTGTCAAAAGAAAAAACAGGAAGATTTGAGACACAGACACAGGGTAAGGCGGGGTGAAGCTCAAGCCCGAGGCTGGAGGGACAAGGCTGCAAGCCAAGGAACGCCAGGGTCACCAAGAGCTCGGAGAGGCAAGAGAGGATCCTCCCCAAGAGCCTTGGGAGGAGGACAGCCCTAAATGCCTTGATTTTGGACTTCTGGTTTCCAGAACCTTGAGAGAACAGATTCTTTTTATTTTAAGTGGCCCAGTTTGTAGTGATTTGCTCCAGCAGTCCCAGGAAATTCATATACTGCCTTTCTTGCTGGTGGATCCCCGGCTCTCAGAGGTAGCCCAAGGTCAAGTTGGCTTCCCGATACCACTCTGGACCTGTAGAAGACCCATTGAGATAGGACATCTGCCTGGTTACCTGAGACCAAGCCACCTGAGTAACAAAGGGAACTTTTATTCGGGGTTGTGCGCCGCTGGGGAGAACCTGGCAGGGTAGGGATGAAGGAGAGGGCAAGCAACGGTAGGGGGAGAAGAGTAGCTTCCTTTCATGACTCACCTTGGGAGTGTTCCTGTCCCTGGTGGGGATGACCTGGTCCTTACATGTGATGCTGCTGCTCCTGGGCCCAGTATCGGTTAGCCATCAGCACCAGTGCTCTTCCGGGGCACCCAGGAAGAACCTTTGGATCTATTTCAGTTCACAGCCTGACTCCCGACTCGTAAGGCCGCGGGCAGGTTTCCGGAAGCCAAACACGCAGAGTGGGGCAGGGCCTTGTGATGGGACCCAAACCCTTCGTTTTAGAGGGCAAAATGAGACATTTTGCGGACCCAGTCAGGGCATTTCAAACTCTTGTTTTCATTTCCTCAAGCCAAGTGCGGTGGGCGCCCCAACAACCGCCCCCCCCACCCCCGTCCCTGTCCAGAAGGCTCTGATAAGCCGCGCACTTATCAGCACACGGGATGAGTTACGGTCTCAAATAACCAGGCAGGAGGCTTGCTGTAGGGCGGGCGGGGAAAATGGAATAAAGACCCTATTCTTTAAAACGAATGTATTTTTAGACTTGGTGCTTCCAACCCAAAGCTGGGCGGCTCCCCGGACACTCCCTCCCTCTTGCGCAGTCCAGGGCTTTCTGAAGCCGTCGGGGTAGGGAAGGCGGTCAGGGCGCCCGGCCCGGCAGTCCCAGGCGGGGCTGGTTACTAACCCGCCCGCAGCCCCTCGGGATCGACGGTCTCGGGAGGGCCGCGCCGTCAGCAGGGAGGCGACAGGAAGAGGTGCGGCGGCGGCATCGGCGGCATCGGGGGCGGCGGCAGCGGCGGGGGGAAGGCGGGCAGCAACCAGGGGGCGCGGGGCGCGGGCGGCGCCAGCAGGCTGGAGGGCGCGGGCCGCGCGGGCAGCGGCGGCAGCGGCTGGGGGGGCGGCTCGGCGACGAGCGGGGGCCGGCCGCGCGCGCCCACCGGCCCAGGCGTGGCGGCGACGGCGGCCTCGGGCAGCGGCGGCAGCGGCAGGTGCGCGGGCGGAGGCGCGGGCGCGGGCAGGCGCGGCAGGTCCTGCAGCGCGAGCGCGGCGGCCGGCGGCGCGGGCACGCAGGCCTCGGGCGGCAGCTCCGGCAGCGCCAGGTGGGCGCCGGGGCCCCAGGGCGCGAGGGGCTCGGGCCGCAGCGGAAGCGCGGGCAGAGGCGGCAGCTCCGCCAGGGCTAGCGCCGAGGGCGGCGGCGGCTGCGCGGGGCTCAGGCCGGGCGGCAGGCCGGGCAGCGGCGGGTGCGGCAGGGACGGCGCGGGCGGCGGGGTCAGCGACAGCGACGCGCGGGCCCGGCCCAGCCGCGAGTGGGCGCGGGCGCGGACGAGCCGCGGGTTCGAGCGGGAGCGGGGGAGCCGCGCAGCCAGCTTGGCCGCTGCTGTCCGCGCCAGGGCGCGGCGCCGGCCTCCCGCCTCGACGGTCCTTCCCACGGACGGCCGCGCGCGCGCAGGGACCGACCCAGCCAATCACCGGCCGGCGCGCGGGCCGCCTTCGCGTGGGTTCCGCCGGCGGGCACGAGCTACTCCGGGCGACCAATCAGAGGCGGCAGCGCTCTCTGTGAGTGTCCCAACTAATCACGGCGCCCCGCAGTCCCACAGGCCCCACCTCCCACCAGCCCAGCGACCAGGCACTGCACATGTGCATTTGGCGCCCCCACCTGGCGTCAGGGTGCAGCCACGGAAGCCCAGCGCCGACGAAGGAGGTTAGCCCTTGGGGGACTCTGGAATGAGACGCCTGGGAGTGGGTCAAGACCTATGCAGAGGGGTGCCAGGGTGGCTCAGTCGTTAAGTGTCTGCCTTCAGCTTGGGTCACGATCCCGGACTCCTGGGATCGATCCCCGCATCGGGCTCCCTAATCAGCTGGAAGCCTGCTTCTCCATCTTCCACTCCCTCTGCCTGTGACCCCTCTCTCCCTGTGTCTTTCTCTGTCAAATAAATAAACAAAATCTTTTTTAAAATTAAAAAAAAAAAGACGTATGCAGATTCCCATTCAATTATCTTTAAGAAAAATCATTCAAAACCAAAATTTGATGACATGGAGCATTTACCTTAACAAAGGGTATAAATGACAGATGGGTGACAATCAGGAAAAAGGAGAGAATGATCGATCTCTTTAAAATCGGGATATAGAAACTTTTATTAAAATAACAGAACATTTCTAGGTGGGTTAGGAAGGCTATCACCCATTGCCCTCACTGAGACAGTCCGCTGGGTGGCCCCATGCCCAGATATTGGGTTGCAGTCCTGTTCTCCAGTGTTAACAAAGATTCCACCAAGTAAATTTGCAGATTTAATCGACTTTAAGTGATTCAAGAATCGGGCAGCATCTGATCCACCAAATAGCAGGGAGCTGCCAGGAATTGTACAGCATGGAAGGTTTTTATAGGAAGGAGGGAGAGGGGGCAAGGGAGTTATAGCAAAAAAGATTGTTCCAGGGAAGGTCACCTTCTCTTGCTGGGGTGGGGGGGCCTGCCTTGGGTGGATTACCTCATCTTCCTTTGGGTGGGGGTGGATAGTGAGGGCCCATGGGACATTAACTCATTCATGCTGACCAGAAAATCCCTGACAGGTTGAGACTTTCTGGGGGAGGTGGGAACTGCAATTAAGTTAGGTGTTAAGCCTCCCACTGGGGGACTTGGCCTAAGTGGCTCCATTTTTGTCTTCGGGTTTTCTTTCTAACACCAGTAAAAAGATGTGACTTATTCTACCACCGTGGGGCAGAGGAAGACAAGACTATTTGGATATATTTTTTAGAGATTTTATTTATCTGAGGGAGCGAGAGCTCACGTGCATCGTTGGAGAGAGAGAGCAAGGAGAGAGAAGCAGACTCCCAGCTAAGGAGGGACTGGGTCCCAGGACCTTTAGATCATGATACGAGTCGAAGGCAGAGGCTTAACCAAGTTCTGTGAAAAAGGCAGAGTCCACCGGGTGCCTGGGTGGCTCAGTCGGTTGAGTGGCTGAGTGGGACTGGCCTGTCTCTGAGGAAAAGTTCAGAGTGGCAGGTCAAACGCCAGTTGTACAACTTCCGTTCTGGACCCAAGTAAAAAGAGTCCTTTGCTTCTGCATTTCTGGGCAAGCAAATTTGTAATCAGAGGATAAGAAAAAGCAGCAATCCATTAGCACTAATATGGATACTGGATTAGTAACTGGCTTTTCAAGACGTTTGAAACGTTCAGTAATCTGAGATATTAAAGTTCTGATTTATTCCTTTCCAAGAGCCCCTTAAGTGCTTAGGAAGAAGTTACTGGTGGGATTTGCAGATCAAGGAGATTCTGCGTGTAATTTAAGTGTCTCTGGGAATTGAGCTAGTCAGGTTTGTAAGGCACGCTAAATATTCAGGGGGGAGTCAGATCTATCAAACTTATAATTTTTTTTTAAGATTTTATTTATTTGACAGACAGAGGTCACAAGTAGGCAGAGAGGCAGGCAGAGAGAGAGGAGGTAGCAGGCTCCCTGATGAGCAGAGAGCCCGATGCGGGGCTCGATCCCAGGATCCTGGGATCATGACTTGAGCTGAAGGCAGAGGCTTTAACCCACTGAGCCACCCAGGTGCCCCTCAAACCCATAATCTAACTGAACATGATTCGGAGAATGTGAAAGTGAGTTTTACATCAAATTATAAAATTGATCAGTGCAATAACATTGGGAGGCAAGTGGAAGGCTTAAGAGAGAAAGATTTTTACTTGAATAACTAATAAGCTGGTTATAAATGTAGACATAAAGAATGCATCAGTCCCCTCCCTAACTTGGATGTGTCCCCCACGACACTGTGACAAAGTGCTGTCCCGTTTGTGGAACAGATGAATGAAGTGGTGGCCTGGACTGCCCCCACACCAACCAGCAACCACCCCCCGCCCGCCCCACCCCGGGACAGTACACAGAGGCCAACAGGGTAGCATGCCACCTTTATTAATACTCTTAGCCCGCAGGAGACCCCCGGCCAGAAGCCAAGCCCCAGGATCTGGCCCTCCTCGCCCAAAACACGGCTGTGGTAGAGAGGCTGTCAGGGTGGGCAGTGAAAGGGCCTCGGTGTTCAGCATTTCCCAAGAGGACAGTGGCCTGGGAAAAGGCAGGGCCCTGGTGAGGTCTGGACCCCTCCTCACCTCCCAGGGGACCTGCACCCTCTCCCACCTCTGGTCTCTAAGATCACTCAGCAAATACCTGCTGGTGACCTGAGAGTGTCCTGTCCCTCCCAAGGGCTGGGACAGCCCCAAAGCAGCCTGGAGAGGCAACCATGGTGAACAGGGCAAGTGGGGGACAGGGCTACCGTGACCCCTCTCACCTCCATAGCCATTTCCCAGTGGGCCACTGCTGTCTCTCTTCACTGGAGGGCTGCCTAAGGCATAGATCAGCCAGGGCACCGGGTCACCAGGGGACTTTAGAGCCCCCCTGCACTCCCCAGCTTCACCCCGGGCCCTGGGAAACCGCCACTCACCAAACGGTCCAGGGCCCAGCTCTGGCCTTAGCTGTCCATATGTCGCTGGGGGAAGGGACAGAAGGTGGGAGCACTGAGTTCCCAGTGGCCCTCACATGGTGTCTGTCACTTCCCCATCTTGGTCTCGTGTCCAGGCTCACACTCAGGGTCCCCAGCTCCAACCGTCTCCTCAAACCCCATCCATTCCTACCTAATCCCTCTTGTCCCTGTCCCACGCCTTCTCTGCAGGGCTCTGGGTGCACCTTGGCCCAGGACCCAGCTCCTTACAGCCAGCCCTGACAACCCCACGATGCTCTTCCGCATCCCCCCTTACCTGGCTGGCTTCCGACCCCTGGGTATGTGCCTCCAGGCCCATATCCAGGCTTCAAGGCAAGCCCCCAAGGCTGCATGAAGGGCCAAGAAGAGCCCCTTAGGGCCTTGGCCTGACCTGCAGAAGGAGAGCTACTGTGGGCACCCCTGCCCACCAGCGCCAGACAACCAGGAACCCACAAGCCCCCTGGGGTTTCAGGTCGCTGCCCGCTTGGCTTGGTCCCCGCATCCCTTACCAGGGTTCACCCCCTAAACACTCATTTCCTACCATTTCCTTCAGAGCCTGGAACTGCTGCTTTGGGGTACACTGGTGCTTCCTCCCCATCCCCTGCAAGAAATCCAAGTGATTCCTGCCTAGCCCCTGGATGGCCCTCCCCTGCCCCCAGCTCCTGCAGTCTGTCCTCTGTCCCTGACTCACCATTCCTAAAGCCACTGGTCCCGGGAAACTCTGGAGGAGGGAGGAGAAGGTCAGAGACAGGAGGAACCCCTCAGTCCAGGGCCCCCCAGCCCACCCCAGCACTCCCAGGCACCTGGCTGCAGGTGGGCCTCAGGGAAGACCCCAGCTCCCAGACCATTCCCATAAGCAAAACCTGCAAGACAGCAGTGGGAGAAAGGCTGGGTGAGTGGGGGTTGAGGGTGGGGCTCAGGGTGACCAGCTTGTGGAGAGACAGGAGGCAGCAGACAGACAGAGACTGACTTGGAGGCAACCCAGAGAGGGCCTCACATACACGGTCCCCATGCTCAGCCAACCAACCCTGTGCAAACTCTGTTGTTCCACCTTCTGGAAGCCTGTCCTGGCCTCCCTCTGGCCCTCTTCCCTTTGCACCCAAGACTTTACCTCAGTGTGCACTTGACCCTCAGCAGACTCCTGTCTCCAGCCTGTCTCTGGCCGGCATTATGGCCTGCTGCAGACGGGATGTGTGCTGGTTCAGGGAGAGAGCCAGCCAGGGCAAGACACAAGGACAAGAGGGCTTGCCGCAGGGAAGATACCAGCTTGCACCCTTGGGGGCCCAGGGGGCTCACCAACTTTCTGAGGCTTGAGGCCACCACCAAAGCCTGAGAGAGAGGAAATGGGGGCAGAGATGGAGGAGTCAGAGAGAGATAAGGCCTCCGACTCCCCTCTTCCTGAGCTAGGGGCGAGGAGAGGAGGAAAGGGGAAGGGCCTCCTCACCCAGTTCTGTTCCCAGTCCATAGCCATTCAGGGGCTGGTATCCTGTGAGGAGAATGGGGGCCATTAACTCCTTGGGGGACAAATATGGACCTTAAGGGCTCTGAGGAGGACAAAGGGATACTCCCTATCGACACGGAACAGAACCAGAAGAAATGGGCTTAGAAAGCAGCAAGAGAGACTACAGGTAGACTCAGGGAGGGACTTCCTGGCCTTAGGAGCCTGGACAGCTGCAGCAGACTAGGGCCCAAGGATGATGGAGGAGTGACCTGATCTGGACTAGGGACAGGGGGCAGACAGAGTCACACCTGCTTTCTGAGGTTTCAGCCCCCACTGGATGGCAGGAGTCGGTGCTAGGAAGAAAGCCATAGGACAGAAGTGATCTTAGGGTGGGGAGGGCTGGGAATGCTGCAGCCTGCCCCGGGATGGGGGCACCTGCCATAATGGGAGTTCCATGGGGTCTCAGGGCCAGAGTTTAGGCTCTCCCTCAGCTGGCTCTCGGTGACAAGCCTCAGTCTTAGCTAGAGAATGGCCCTGGGGGCTTGTGAGCAGCCCAGCTAGACCCAGCCCCTCCTGGGACCAGGGATCCCCTGGTGCCCCATCCCCGGCCCCTACTCCACACTGACCTGGGAACTTGCCATTCTGCTCTGGGGGAGAGGGCTGGGATTTGGGGCCCCAGCCGCCGCCCCCTTTAGCAGAAGGGACCCCCGAAGTGGGAGGCCTGGGGAGAAGCAGTGGAGGGACCCTCCCATGGCAGGGACCTAGATGGGGAAGGAAGGGGGAGGGCAGTGAACCCAGGCTAGCGCCTGCCCCAGGCCAGTCTCCCGGCCTCAGCCTGGCCAAGCCACCAGCCCATAATGACTTCCAGGGCAGACACAGCTTCCGAGGGAGGCCATGGCTAGGCCAGAGAAAGCCCCACTCCCGTGGTACCTGGGGTACAAGAGGACCCAGCCACCTAACATGGCTCCTGCTCTTGGCCCACCTAGACCCTCTGTGTTCCAGCAACAACCCTCCTCTCCTGCCTTTCTCCTGGTGCATCTCCCTTCATTCCCAGCCCTGCCCCCAGGAGCCTCACCTGGTTGGGCCCCCACCCCATTTCCGTTGCCATATCCTGGAGAGAAAAAGCAGGGATATGAGTGGTAGTAATTTAGTGAGGAGGGTTCTGGAAGGAGGCAGGTGGAGGTGTAGGATAGAGACGGGGATGGGGGGGGTCCTCTCACTTGCCTGGCTTTTGAGGTTTCACACCTCCTCCCAGAGCTGCAGGAGAGACAGTCCCCCTCAGAATTCAGACCTCAAGCTCCCAAGAAAGAGCCCAGTGCCCCCCTTCTGAAGCCCCCGCCACACTCACCTGCTGGGAGCTGCAGTCCGGGAGTAAAGCCTGGGGAGAAAAGCAGGTGTGAGGGCTCTGGCAGCGGCAACCTCAGGGCAAGGTGGGGGAGGGGCGGGAATGGGCTCACCTGGCTTTAGAGGGCTCATGCCCCTTCCCAGGGCTGGGGAGAGACAGAAATAGGCCGAGTGACAGCTGGATGCCACCCTGTCCCTTCTCTTCCCAGGACCCAACTCTGCGCCCCCTGGGGCCCTGCTCCCCCCCCACCCACCCACCCTATGGCCTCCCTCACCTGGCTGGGCCCCTTGGCCTGGGAAGACTCCGGCTCCCAGCCCATTCCTGTAAACTGGGAGACAGGGTGTGTGGATTGGGAAGGGGGAAAGCAGTGAGAGGAATAGACAGTTTCTGGGGTTAGAGAGCAGTGGGGGCCTGATTCTGACGCTGACCCCAATTCTGGAACTTCCCCACAGCACCAAGCAATTCTCCCAACACCACCTGGGTGTCTGACAACATGCCTCAACCCTGACACCAGCCACCTGCAGACAGCCTCAGACCCCACAGGTGAAGGGCTCAGTCCCCCACCCCCTCATTTCAAGCACCCTCAGCCCAGCGGTACGTCTGACCCTCTGGCTAGGAACCCAGCTCCTTGCGTGGGACCGATTTGCTAGAGCAGCTCACAGAACTCAGGAAAAGCTTCCTTACTAGAATCCAGGCTCTTTATAAAGGCTAGCACTTAGGGCCAGCAGATGGAGGATAAAGAAGCCAGGCGTGTGGGAAGGCTGGAGGGGCCTCTGCACTCCCCAGGCCTCCAAGGGGTCACCCGCCACCCCAGAAGCCCTTTTGGGGTTTTAGGGAGGCTCCCTTACCATCTCCAGAGGTCAAAGGGAGGGACTGAAAGTTCCAACCCTCCAGTCCCAAGCTGGGTGCCCCCAGCAAGCAGCCCCAACCTGAGATGACAGGAGGCTCTCCAAAAGTCACATTAACATAACAAAAGACACTCTACTGGTCTCCACACTTAGGAAATTCCTAGGCTTTGAGGGGCTCTGTGCCAGGACCCGGAGACCAAATAGTTCTATCTTATTAGAAGTCCCCGTCTTGCAGGACTCACAGGGAGGAAAGCCTTACCTGGCTTCTGCAGCTTCCCGCCCTCACCGATGCCTGAAGAAGAGATGGGAACAGGTGAGTGACCTGCTCCCCTTCTCTGGGCCTCTCCAGAACCCCAGGGTCTGGCCCCAGCGCCCGCTTCCCTACCTGGTCCGTAGCCCACGGGAACCGCAGGGCCTGTGGAGATGGAGAGGCTCAGGTACGGGGGACCGGGGTGGGTCGGGGGGAGCCGGAAACCCAGGCCTCTGGGGCCTCCTGCAACTTCCATTTAATCGCCAGCCCCGCCCTCACCTAGTCTGGCAGGAAACCCCGCCCCCAACATGGCCTGGGTGAGGACCAGGGCTCCCCGCCAGGCCCTTCTCTCTTCTCCCCTCAGTACCTGCTCTGCAGCCTCTGGGAGCTGGAGGGCCCGTGCGGGTAGGAGGGATGACCAGGGGGTTGGGGCTGGCTCAGGTGGGGGAACTGCCTGTGGTCCCCCTTCAGAGCCCAGCCTGGAGGCCCAGCTGCTCCTAGGCTAACCCACCCTCCTGCCAGGCCGCCAGGGAAGCAGGAGAGGATGCCCAGACTTGTACCCCCCAGACCCCACCAGTCTCACCTGGCTGGCCTCCCAGCCCGTCGCCATTCCCAAATCCTGGGAGGGACAGATAGATAGGGGTGTGAATGGGGGCAGGAAAACTCGGGGTTTGGGGGAGGTGGAGAGAGACAGGCAGGGGTGAGGTTCACCTGGCTTCTGGGTTTTACCTCCACCAGGCTTGGGGAGGTGGAGGCTGATGTCCACCCACCAGACCTCTCCTTAGGGTCCCCTGTGCCCCCAGTTTCTCCCAACTCCTCGGCACCCCTCACGGCTGGGCTCCTGGTCCTTTCTTCTTCTTCTTTTTTTTTTTTTTTTAAAGATTCCATTCATTTGACAGACAGAGATCACAAGTAGGCAGAGACAGAGGAAGCAGGCTCCCTGCTGAGCAGAGAGCCTCATACGATCCAGGACCCTGAGATCATGACCCAAGCCGAAGGCAGAGGCTTAACCCACTAAGCCTCCCAGGCGCCCCTCCTAGTCCTCCCATATCCAGAGGAGGACAAACAGGTGTGGACAGGAAGGGCTGGTTTTGGAGGGGTTCAGGAGGAGGCAGGACAGAGCCTCAGCATGGGAGTGTGGGGCGAAGAAGCCGCGGTACAAGGGAGAGGTCACGTCCTCCCTCCCCGGGCCTCCCCGGCCACAGGCTAAGCTCCCACCTCCCCACCACTTGGAAGCCAGCCCTCCGCCTTCCTCTCTCCCTGAGAGAAGCCTGGGTCCAGGCCCCTGAGATGGCCATGCCTCCCAGCAGGTCCCAGATCCTAGAGAGTGACAGGGAGCCTGAGAAGGGGGTGCTCTGGCTTCAAGGGGCCCATGGACACAGACAAGACCGGGCCAGACTCACCTGGTTTCTGGGGCTTCATGGCCCCCCCAAAGCCTGGAGAAGATACAGGAGCAGGTGAAGGGCCCAGAAGCCCCATCTCAAGGCCTCCCCAGAGTCTTCCCCACCCTGCTTTTACCTGCTCCGTATCCATTCTGGGTCACTAGGCCTGTGGGAAGAGAAAGGGTGAGTTGGGAGATGGGGTCTGGGGGGTCAAGCTGACACAGAGGTGAAGGTGCTCGCTTCAAAGCCAAGCCCGAAAGCTGGAATCCTGGAAGCTTCCGCTCAGCAACCCCCCCATTATTTACCAATCCTGCCCCTGCCAGGCCTGGAGGGAGGTGAGAGAGGGTGCCCAGATGCTGACCCGCAGACCCCAGCAGTCTCACCTGACTGGACTCCCAAGCCGTTGCTGTTCCTGAGCCCTGGGGGACAGAGGGGGCTGTGTGAATGGGAGAGGGGAGTTTAGGGTTTGGTGGTGGAGAGAGATAGGCAGGGGTGAGGCTCACCTGGTTTCTGGGTCTTCATACCCCCTCCAAAGCCTAGTGAAGACAGGGAGCAGATGAGAGCCTGGTCCCCGTCTCCAGGTGTCCTTAGAGCCCTAGAAGGTGCCTACCTGGTCTGTAGCCATTTTGAGTTGCAGGACCTGCTAGAAGGCAAGAGGGGCTCTGGGGCCAGCCTCTCTCTGAGGTTCCCCCTGGAATCCGACAACGGCCACCCCCCACCCAGTGGAGCCCCTACTCTCCCCCTGGGGCCCAACTCCCTGGGAAACCTGAACATCATCCCCACTGCCTGGGTCCCTCCTGGACGGCTGTCACTGCCACCACATGCATCAGCCAGTGGGGGAGACCAGCAGACTGGGTGACCCGGCTCCGCCTCCCCAAGCACCAGCTCCTTTCTCGCTCCTGCCACCTTGGCCTCTGAGCTGTTTCCAGAGCCGCTGCCCTCTCCAGTCTCTCTTGGAGGCCGCAGCTCAAGCACCCACCGATTCAGTGGGCCCCAGCCAGCAGTCCTCCCCCTGGCCTCCGCAACCCCTTCCCCAGATGCTCCTGGCTCCCCACTTGTGCTCACACTCCCTTCCTGTCCACCCGTCCCAGAGCACCCCAACCTCCAGGGGTGCCTGTCTCCCACCTGGCCAGCCTCTGGTGGGCTGAACCAGTGTTGTTCACACCAGGAGGGAGAGGCAGCAGTGGACAGCGGGTCTCACGTGGCTCCCAGGCAGAGGGAAGGCCAGGAGGCTGTCTGTGTGTCCCCCCAGCCCCTCCTGCTCCCTCAGATCCTAACCAGGCCTGGGCACCCCCAGTGACCCGTATGCTCCTAGAGCCTCAGAGCCTCACCTGGTTGGGCTCCTACTCCCGGGAAGGCGCCACCTCCCAGCCCGTTCCCATTCCCGAATCCTGGGGAGACAGAGCAAGAGGGAATACGGGGGATCTGGGGCTTGGGAGCACAGACAAAGAGATACTGACGGGGAGACAAAGAACAGGGCTCACCTGGCTTCTGGGGTTTTCCGCCCCCTCCAAAGCCTGGGGGAGAGACTAGCAGGTGAGGGACCCAGAAGCCCAGCCCTGGGTCCCAGCTTCAACCCCATCCCCTTGCTACCCCTGGTCCAAAGCGATTATGAGCTGTGACATCTGCTGGGGGGAGGGGGTTACATGGAAAAGTGGGGTGGTGCTGAAATAGGCCCCGGGGTTCCCCCACCCTGCTGCATGGATCCCTCCCCTCACACATCCCTCCGTTCAGCCTGGCTACCAGAGTCAGGGAGGGGGCCATGGAGCCTATGACAGAAGAGGGTCTGGGAAGGCAGGCTGCAAGGGACCCATCCCTCAGACCTGTCCCCACAGCTGCCCTCTGGCCCACGTTTAAACCCCACATCTCCCGCCACCATGCTTCCGAGCCCAGCCTCCTTCAGTCCTCCCACCCAGCCCTGGGGCCAAGGGTGGCTCTCTCTGGCTTAAAACCCCAAGGGTATGGGCCTTTGCAAGGTTAAAGCCCCTCAGGACTGGGCATGCTGGCTGGCCCAGGACAGGCAAACTTGAACGCTGGTGGAATGAAGGAGCCCCTAAGAGACCCTGTGCTTGCACTCAAGGCATGGCCAGGACCTTGACCGCTCCAGCCTTGTGCCCCCGCCCCAAGCTGCCCCAGCCTGGCCAGGCCCCTGGCTATTGCCAGCTGCAGCCTAGAGAGGAAAAGCAATGTGAGGAGTGGGCTCGGGGAGAATTAGGGACTAGGGCAACACCCAGAGCCACAGAGCCACATATGGACCTCATCCCATCCTGTTCCCCGAGGAGTCCGTTTTCTGCCCTCCAGTCCCTGACCTCCCTAGCTCCTCCCCAGAACCCCAGCTCGGCCCAGATGCCCTTACCTGGCTGGGCTCCGAGTCCCATCCCATTCCCATTGCCGAGTCCTGGGAAGACAGCAAGAGGGAGTAAGGGGAGGCCAGGCAGAAGAGGACGGAGACACAGGGACAGCAGGCAGCGCACCTGGCTTTTGAGGTTTCATGCCCCCTCCAACTCCTGAGAAAGGGTCCCTGAGCTCCCTTGAAGCCCCACACTCACGCCTCTGGCCCCCGGCCCCCACCCTGTACCTGGTGCCTGGCCACCATTCTGAGCCACAGGGCCTGTGGAGAGAGGGAGGGCAGGGCTGGAGCTGGGCCAGTGTGGCTGCTCTGGGGGGCTCCCCTGACCTGTGCCGCCCTCGCCCAGGACCTCTGTGTCCCTCAACTGCTCTTTGCAGGAAGCGTGCCCCGAGAAGGGATTGGAAATCGAAAAGACCGTTCTGAGACCACGCTCAGGCCATGGAAATGCCAGCAGCAGCCCAATGAAGAGAGGAGTCCCTTAGAGGGGTAACATGTGCCCAAGGGGGGGACATGGAGAGAGGGCTGCTCTCCCCTTACCTGGCCTCTGAGGATCCATTCCCCCTCCCAGGCCTGGGGAGAGACCAAGAGGCCCCCCAACCTCCCCATGGGCCCACCCCTGACTTTCTCCCCTACTTAATCCCTGTTCCAACTCTACACCTCCTCCTGCTTTTCCCTCCCCGGGCTCAGGCTCTAGGTGTCCTCACCTGGCTGGGCTCCCAGCCCTGGGAAGGAACGGGCTCCCAGTCCATTTCCATATACTGGGGAGACAGAGCCAGAGGGAGTAAGCGAGAGAGAGTGGGCTGGGCTTCACAGGGAGCCAGATGGAAGGCAAGGTGGAGAGGGGGGTGGGGGTGGATGGGGCATCTCACCTGGCTTCTGGGGTCTCACACCCCCTCCATAACCTGGGGGGAGAGAAGTGGTGGATGAGGGAGTCCCAGGGGCCCAGCCCCTTTCTGGGACTCCAAGGCCATGATGAGAAGTCACAGGGCTTCTGGGGTCCCAGCTGAGATGGGGGTGAAAGAGGGGTGCCCTTTTTCTTTCCTCCCCCAACGAGTCAGCAGTTCTGCCCTGGGGGAGCCTGGGAAAAGACCCTCCCAGTGCCCACCCAGCCTTATCAGCCCTCAGCTATTCTCCCGCCTGACCTGGCTGGGCGACAGCGCCTGGGAAGGTCCCCATTGCCAGCCCGTTTCCAAACCCTGGGGAATAGGAAAAGAGGGGGTCAGGGGGGAATAAGAGAATAACAGGGAGGGGGGAGGCAAGACAGAGATGGGGAGAAACAGGGTGGGGGCTCACCTGGCTTCTGGGGCTTCACACCCCCTCCAGTGCCTGAAAGGGAGATGGGGCCCAAGTGAGGGTCTCAAATCCCATTTCTGGAATACCTAGAATCCTGACCCCAGCTCCCAATGACCCTGGGCCCACCTCTACCTGTTCTGTAGCCAGTTAGAGCTAGAGGACCCACAGGGAGAGGGTCGCTTGGAGACCTCGCTAGGGTGGGGGTACAGGACCCTTGGACCACACCAGAAATGGCAAACTGGAAGGCTCCCTGTCTGCCTGCCTCAATCATTGAAAAATCCTGATCCTTCCCTCTAAGGCCTGGGAGGGAGGCAGATAGAACCAACCGAACCAACCCCTAGTACCCGCCAATCTCACCTGGCTGGGCTCCCAGCCCATTCCCGTTCCCAAATCCTGGGGGGACAAATGGAGATAAAGGGTGTGAAAGAAAGCGGGGGGGACAGAGCTGGGGCTGGACAGATTTCCCTCAGAAGCCAGGGGAGATCCAGGGACTAGGTAAGGGGCCCAGGACCCTCCCTGCTGCTTCTGAGCAGCAGGCCTATGGGAATTCAGCTCCTATCTGCCCACCCCAGAGATGGAGAGCCCCGTTGGTGAACGGGGAAGGGGGCCTTGGAGCCCACTCTCAGTCGGCCCAGGGGACATGCAGTGAGCCAGACTTGCCCCCACTGCACGGGCCTCAGTGGGGGCAGCACAGACAACAAGCAGGGACAGGAAAGAGTTGGGGGATGTCCGGGGTGGGGCACACAGGTGAGATGACATCAGAGCAGGATTCCTACGTGGGAGGGGAGTGTGTACAGGAGGAAAAGGAGACCAGCCTGAAAGGGTCACAGTTCACTTCTCTGGGGATGGGGGCGGGGTGGGATCAGCACTGTCCCCACATATTTTTGAGGTGGTGCTTCTCCCAACTCCCATTTGTCCATTTCTCACCTGCTCCCAGGCCACTGGGGAAGCCGTAGCCTGGGGGGGGGGGGGAGGGGATGAAGACAGGAAGTTGAGCCCGAAGGGCCAGGAGGGTCTGGGAGCTGGGGTTCCTCACCCTCATTCGGAGGACACAGCTGCTCCCACCCTGCTCATCCTCTCAGCCAGCTTTACCTGATCTGTAGCCTTTGGGGATCCTGAAGCCTGTGGGTTGCGGAGAAGGGGGTTAACTTAGGAGGGGGCAAAGGGCTGAACCTGAATGCTACCCCTTCTGCTGTGCAAGCAAGAATGTAACCCCCTTTGGGCCTCAGTTTCCTCTCCGGTCACAGGAGGGGTGAGGACAGCACCAGGTGAGCAGCCTGGAGGCAGGGGCTTGGGGGCAGGTGTTCGGGCTGGACCCCTGGGGGCAGATCCCCCTGCTCCTTCTGCAGGGGCACGACCACCATCCCCCTCCCCACTCCATTCTTACTCTGGAGAGTCTCTGGACCCCTCCCTTCCTGGTGCCCCACCCCCTCATCTTTCTCTCTTGCAGCGAGCTTGGTGCATCAGGTCTCAGGATGGAGCCCCTTCTCCCACCCTGAGGACCCCACAGATCCCTGGACTGAAGACTCTTCTGCGACACTCTGCCCCTACCTGCCCAGCCCCTTGGCCACCAGCCTCGTCTTCTCACCTCCGCCCTACCTCCCAGCCTTTGCCCCTTCTCACTGCCAGGATGTCCTTACTCTTCCCTGTCCTAGCTTGACCCCCTTGGAGACCCAGTTCCAAGCCCCTCCTCTGAGATGTCTCATGCCTGCCACTGATGTGCTGCCGTACCTCACCCTGGTTCCAAAGGTGTGGGGTGTCTTTGCTCCCCACACTTGAGCTAACCACGGGCAAGAGTGTCTGCCATGAAGACAGGGAGGGACCCTGTGCTCTCCTGGGCCCCACATCGGGATCCCAGAACTAGGTAGGGAACATCTGGGGCTCTCTCCCAGAGATCTCCTGGACCCGCAGGGGAGAAACCAGGCCCTCTCCCTTGACCCCAGTGCCAACAAGGACCACTTACCTTTCCCTGGGCCCGGAGACAAGGGAGGTAGTCCTGGGGAGCAAGGAGGCGCAGACTCGGGATGGGGACCCCAGAGATGGAGAGGGAGAAGGACCCAGGCATCTGTCCCTGAACCCCCCCATAATCCTGCCCCCCAGAACTCACACACCCAGAGCCCCAGCATTGGCCCAGTGCTGTCCCTAGCCCTCCCAGCCCCAATCTCAGCTGCCTGCTTCCTGCCCTCCCCTCACCGCCTTGTAGGCTTTCTGAAGCCAGGCAGAGCAGGAGAAGGGCTGCGGGGAAGGCCCAGGTGCGCATTATGCCGAGTGGAGTGGGAGGGCACTCTCCCTTTGGGCCTTTAAGCACCTCTCCTGGGTGGGGTCTCTCACCCAGGCCCCCCAGCTTCGAGGGGCAGAGGCTCTGTTGGCAGACCCCAGGGGGCCAGCCCCCCACCTCTTTCCATGGCAGGACTCCAGAGCCCGGCCTTCTCCCTGCCCCACCCCTCATCCATCATGAGTGCTGACAGCCGGGACAGGCCCCCACCTGGCCCCCGAGGCTCACTCCGCCCCTGTCAGGATTGGGGCCCTGGCGCCAGGCCTTGGGGGCTCAGATTCCCTCCCCGCAGCTGGCAAAGGGCAGGCAGGCACCCCAGGCCCAGCCCAAACACAGCTGGAGAGAGGAGGGAAAGCCAGGCCCAGAAATGGGGGGGGGGGGCTGGCAGCAGAGCCCGAAGGAGTTACTGTGTTGCACGGAGAGTGGGGGGCAGAGGCCACAGTGTCCCAGAGGCACGTGGAGAAGCAGCAGTGCAGGACACTGGGTCTGACAATGAGGCTGTCCAGGAAGAGCCAGGCAATTAGCTCGTCTAAGCCCGGAGACTCCGGGACCAAAGCAGGAGCTGCCCCCACCCCCTTCCATAAGAAGCGGTGACACAGAAGGAGCCTGTCAAGGGACCACTGCCGTTGCCTGAAGGCTTGGTGGGAGTCCACCTGCCACAGGAGACACTCTCGGTGTCACCTTGGTCTCCTGCTCAGCTCTAGCAGCAGTGACTCCAAGGCTGGGGGACTGGAGGGAGGGGCACTGCCTAGGGGGCAGTGGAGATAGGAAGCACTCTGTTTCTAGGGTGGCAGAAGAGCCTGGAGCCTGGGCCAGGTGGGGGGCTTGGTGGGGAGCCAACTACGAGAAGACAGAAGAGGCAGGCCTGGAAGTGCCAGGAGTGAACCCCCCACCTCTGAGCTGGCTGGGGACAGCAGTGACTCAGCCCCTCTGGGCCCTTGTCCAAAATGCTCCACACCCTGTCTGTCTGAGGGTCTGGCCCCTGCCCAGCCAGCCCCTCCTGGCACCTCTGGCTAAGGAGGGCGGCCTATCAGGTGGGGCTGCCTGACGGGTTGAGGGCCTAGACAGAGACTATGGTGGGGAGTCGGCCTGCTGCAGGGCTCCCAAGACCATGGCACATGCAGAGGCCACCTCTAGCCACAGCAGGGCTTTGAGCAGATGCCCCCCAGCACGGACACGTGCCTGTCCATGCCCTTCCACCCACATCCCAGGCTGCACCCTAGGACCACACTCCCACGGCCCCTCTGTTCCCACTAGGTCTCCTCAGCCCGGTGTCCCCGGTGAGGTGCCCCCATGTGCCCACTGCTTCCCCTGCCTGGCATAGAGCTATGAGCCAGAATCCTGAGGGCTGGACCTTTTACTGGCTGCTGGGAGGGGCCCCAGGCCCCTGGGCCCAGCCACCCCATGAGAGCCCAGAACAGCTGGGACGATCTCTGCAGACTCCCCGGGGAGGGCTTCCTGCCAGGCCACCTGCTCCACCTCGTGAAGGCAAGCACCGGCTCCCTGGTCTCCTCAAGAGCCTCGGAATGGGCTTGTGGTTACCAGTCAAATTCCGACTGGGTTTAAATACCTGCTCTATCCGGCCAGGATGCCGGAGCAGGAACCCAGCCTCCCTGGGCCCATTCTCTTTCCTCTACAACGATGACACTGACATCCAGTGTGTCAGGGCTACTGGGGGGAGCTGCTTCTTACTCCCGTCTTACAGATGGGCAAAAAGCAGAGAAGCGAGTGGGCTCAGGTCCTACAGCTCCCAAGCAGGGGGCCTGGGACTTGAAGACAGATAGTCCGCAGGCCCAGTTATTCCAGACACTGTGTTGTTCTCTGCCCGCCTCATGTCACTCTGGGCCCAAGATGTGTGCTTCAGACTCAGTATAGCTAACAGCCCCCTCTACAGACCTAGACACAAGGCTTGCCCCACCGGGTGCCAGGGAAGCTTGGCCCACCAGGAGGTGGGCACAGACCAGGAGGGACCATGCAGGGGGTTCCGGCCGAGTGCCTGCGAGTCTTCTGCCAAAGGGAATGCTGGTGCCCACTGCCACTGCCAGACTGCCTGGGGGCTGGCATGGGCCGGTGGAAAATGCCAGCCAGCCTGGGGCTTGGGCCAGCTTCATGCTGCTGGGGGCCAAGCCCTGTGGGGCACCCCTGGCCCATGCAATGGCGCCACCCCTACCCCTCACATCAGTCCCTTCAGGTCATCCCCAGTCTTGGCCAAGCCAGCCTGGCTAAGAGCCGCTGGACCACGTGGGGGCAGGGGAGAGACCCTGATGGAGTCCCAGCCTCGGGAACCTTCTCTTCTAGGCGTGAGGACATGGTGGCTCAGCTTCCAAGGAGAGGAGCAACTTTGAGGGGATAGAGCTAAGAGCCCAGAGCAAGGCGACAGCTGGGTGTTGGGAGTGCAAAGCAGAGGCCCAGGAAGCCTGTTGCCTAAAATGGCAAAGCCTGTCAGGCAGACTCCCAGCCAGCTGGCTCAGAGCAGCACCTGCCCGGGTGGGAGGGAATTTGGGGAGGACAGCTGGAGGGGAGGCAGGCGCCCCGTGAACCTGCGACTGTGCTCAATCCCCTCGGGTCACCCACTCGGCCCTCCATCAGGCAGCTCTTCACCTCCGGAACACCGCTGCCAGCACCTCCAGGCCCTCCCAACGCTGACCTCTGTTAATTCCCTGTCTCCACCCGCCGCCAGATTTATTAAACCTGTGCTAGTGTGAAATGAGGCACACACCCAGAAGCGTGGGTAAGACAAATGCACACTAACACACCTATACAACACCCACCGCACCTGACACCAAGACCAGCTCCCCGGACGCACACACCACAGTCCCCTCTTCATTACGGTGCCCTGTTTGCACTTGGGCCGTCCTTTCCCTGCTTTGCTTAAGTCACCTTAGTCCGACTTCCCTGGGAGAGGTCTGGGTGTGGCCATGGCGCTGTTGCGGCGACGGGACACACGGGGGCGCGCTGGGCTCGAGCCGGCTCTCACCTGAGTGAGGCGGGGACCCCGCAACCCAGAGCTTGGCGGAGGTGTGGCGGGGGTTCTTGGCGGGCCCAAGCCCCCTCCAAGTTGTTTGGTCTCAAAGCCTGTGGGCCCTTGCCTCTGCCCCTGTGATCCCGGGGCGGGTGTGGGGGTCCCGGTTCCTCTCCCCAGGAACTTCCTTTTGGCCCCGGCAGCTGCTTTGAAAACCTGTACAACTCGATACAAATGACAGAATGTTGCTGTTATTATTAAACGGTGAGTAAGCTCCTACTGTGTGCTTCCTCGGCCTTGAGCTAAGCCCTTTGCATTCATTTTGTTATGTAGTTCTCCTATCCTACAAGGACGTGGGAACTATCATCTCCATTTTACAAACATGGAAACAGGTCCAGAAACAAAGCAACTCGCTCAGGACAGCACAGCTTACGGGTACAGCAAAGCAGGATAGAGTCCTAATTTTTCTTACTCCACGACTGGTGCTCTCTCCTACTATCTGTACTTAACTTCATAATACAGTCCTTCCACAGAGGGAAATATCCCTTGGAAGTATATTTTTGAATTTTAAAAATATTTACTTTAAATAATTGCAAAGCAGGCTTTGCAAGACTGGGCAGCTGGAAGAAGCCCAAGGTCCCGGACTCCTGGGAGATGGGACTGGCAGAGGGGATGGCAGCTGGAGAGAGGCCCACCTGCTTCTCCAGGCCTCCTGGGGACAAGCTTGGGGTCTTTCACAAGGACCCTGCCTGAGTCACAGGGGCTGTGGCTGCCAGAGATGCAAATGCAAAGGAAGGGGGGGGGCGGATGCAGCCCCCAGAGAAGCTCCAGGTCTATGGGCCTAACCTGATATGCCAGGCCCTCCCATGCTGGTCCATGAACTGGAATGTTCCCTGAAGGTGCAGGCACAATGGGCTGGGAACCCTAACCTGTCAGAAACTTGGGGGATGGGTGGTCAACAAATAAACCAGTAAATAGAGGACAGGATTTCAGATAGAGAAATTGTAATACGAAAATAAGGTGGGAAGCGAGATGCGACAAGATGGGGAGTGTTCCAGAGAGGGTGGCCTGGAAGCACCCCGTTAAACGGATAAAAGGTGCCCTATGTGAAGGAAGGGGCAACCCCCAGCCGCGCTTATGTTAGGAACCAGCCCTTGCCCTGCCCCGGCTCCCTGCTAAGGACTATAAGGGGATCATCCAATTTGAACCTCTAGCTGCTTGGGGAAAGCTGCATCAATCAGCCCGGTTTTTGCAGGAGAAGAGACTAATCCGCAGCTCGGAAAGGCCCGGTGCGTCCCCAAGGTCGTTCAGGGTAGAGTTGAGGCAGGGTAGAGTTGAGCTCGAATCTCAAATCCAGAGAATGGTTAGGGCTGCTTCGGAGGCGGCCGCGGCCACTCTGCAGGGCTTCCCCGGGGGGTGGGAGAATGTCTGGCATCCGGGTGAGGTGCACGGCAGGCAAGAGGGAGCCTGCGAACCCAGGGCGCCCCACCCCGCTGGGACCCGGAGGCCGCAGGGACTTCCCGACTGGTCCCGAGGGACCGCCTCCTGGGGCACCTCTGGGGCAAAACGCCCCTTTTACAGTCTCGAAAACCAAGCCAGCGAGGCGAGGGCGGTGGGTGCGGGACTGGGGTCTGGAAGTCTGTCCACATCCCGGGAACCGAGTGGAAGAGGTCCACCGGCCAACTCGGACCCCACGCCACCCCTCAACCGGGACACCGCACCGCGTCACACCCTCCGCCCGGGCTGGCGCCGAGGTGACGTCGCGCCTGCGCAGTGAGAGGGCACGGCCTGAGGAGCCGGCGGAACGGGCCCGGTGACGCGCACGCAGAGACGTGGGGGGCGGAGCCCCGGCGCCCTGGGCGCCTCTGATGGGCTGCATCGGGGCGTGGGCGGAGCGTGAGGCGTTCCTGGGCGGGGCCTCGAGGCCGGTTTGGAATTTTTGGCGCGAGCCGGCTCTGCGCGCGTTCACGGGCCGTTCCCCTCCGAGAGTCCTCCGGTAGAGAGCTGTAGCCCGCAGGCCCCAGCCCGCCTGACCGCCCCGGGAGCTTCCGCAGCCTCTGCCGACCCGGAATCTGGGACCTTGCTGAGCTGCTCCCCGCCCACCCCTCCAGGTGAGCCCAGGCCGGGTCCTGAGGATGGTGGGCCGGGACTCCCCTCCCGGCAGCCTCTGCCCCGTGACAGCCCCTGCCCGGGTCAGCCTCAACCGCCCTGCCCGCGGCGGCCCCGCCCTCTGCCCTGCCTCGGCTCCCGGGGCGGGCCCCGGCCCTCCTGGCCTTCCCGGCCTCCCAGGCCCCTTTTCTGGGAGCGCCTTTCCCCGAAGACTGGCCCCCCTCCTCTCCCGGAGTAGCTCCTCACCCTTGACAGCCGGTCTCTTCGGATGTTCGCCAGGGTTTCCCCACGTCCACCGAGGTGAACCAGCTGTGGCCCTGCCCGGGAGGAGCTCACAGTCTAGCGCGGTAGACCGTGGTCAGCGATGTGTCCAGCCCAGTGAGAGGGTGAGAAAGCTCCAGAGGTCTCGCAGGCCGGCCTGCTCCGGGCCACCCTGGACTCTCGTGGGAGCCCCTGTTTCTTCTTTCTCCCCTGTCGCCTCCCCAAAGCTGTTCGGCCAGGCCAAGTGGTGCTAGAATGCAAGGGATTATTGGGGTGGTCTGAGAACTGGTTTAAGAGACAGATGCCTGGTGTCCCCAACATGCTGGGACTGGGCCTCTAACCAGCGCTGGAGGGAGTTCTGACACCCTGGTTCTGCGCTGGAAGAAACCTGACATGGGAATCCTGAGGTGAACCCTGTGGAGGAAGGGTCCCCACAGGGTATAGGGTGCCTTCCCTGCAGGCCCCTTGACGGGGGGGGGGGGGGGGTCCCTCCCCTGTCCTCTCACTGTCCCAGCTACTGGAGGGCACACCACTTCAGACGACTGCTCCCTCCTGGTTCTGTTACTGACTCACTCCCTGCTGGGTATGGTATCTTTTGATACACTGTGGCTTCCTCTCCAAATTGGACTCCTCCTCTTTGGTCTTCTTGTTTTTGTTTCTGTTATAACATTATAGCAACATAAGAGCCCTTTCTCTCCCAACACACACCTTGGGACGGTTGCACTTTGTGTGTTCCTTCAGTTGCTGCTCAGAACACTATTATATATATTACTTGTTATGTAACAGCATTTACTGGGGGATCTGTATGCCAGACACTGGGCTGAGCCTTCCCTGAGGTACTACGGTACACAATGCCCTGTGGCTCCGTGTGTTTCTGAATTCAACATGTCTCTTGATTTTAGAAAGCTAATAGAGTACACACATCATTTATATGTAACATCACCTGTGAGCCTAGGACATCATCCCATAATCAAACCCATTAATATTTCTGTCAAGAAATACATGAACAGGGGCACCTGGGTGGCTCAGTGGGTTAAAGCCTCTGCCTTCAGCTCAGGTCATGATCCCAGAGTCCTGGGATTGAGTCCCGCATCCGGCTCTCTGCTCAGCAGGGAGCCTGCTTCCTCCTCCTCCTCTCTCTCTGCCTACCTCTCTGCCTACTTGTGATCTCCATCTGTCAAATAAATAAAAGAAAATCTTTTAAAACAAAAATACATGAACATTCACTGTTAGAGGGAAAAAGAAGTTAAGTCAAGAGTTTTCTGCTCGATGATTGTTGCATGTAGAAATCCAGTCGCTGCAGCACTGTTTGTAGAGAAGACTTCTTTCCCACTGAATGGTTTCAGCACCCTTGTCCAAATCAGTTGACTGTGAGTGTCAGGGTTTATTTCTAAACTCTCAGTTGCATTTCAGTGATCTATACATCTGTCCTTCTGTGAATACCACTGTTCTGATTCCTGTAGCTTTACAATCGGGAAATGCAAGACTTCCAACTTTGTTTCAACTATTCTGGGACCTATGAAATTCCGTATGATTTTGGGATCAGTTTCTCAATTTCTACAAAGAAGCCAGCTGGGATTCTGATTCTGATTTTACCGAATCTGTAGATCAGTTTGGAAAGTATTGACATTTTTTATCTATGTTAATTCTTTGGATCTATGAACATATAATGTCTTTCCATTTATTTATGTTGTCTTTACTTTCTTTGAGAAGCTGAGGGAAGAATGGAAAGCAGGTCTATATGTATGATGTTTGTTATATTGATCTTATTTATCATTTTTTTTAAGATTTTATTTATTTATTCGACAGGCAGAGATCACAAGTAGGCAGAGAGGCAGGCAGAGAGAGAGGAGGAAGCAGGCTCCCCGCTGAGCAGAGAGCCCGATGTGGGGCTCGATCCCAGAACCCTGGGATCATGACCTGAGCCGAAGGCAGAGGCTCCAACCCACTGAGCCACCCAGGCGCCCCTTATTTATCATTTCTGATTCTCTTCACTTGTTCCTGTGGATTCACCTGGTGTCATCTCCTAGTCCAGTATCGTTCTGTTCCCACCCAGCTCTTTTGGGCTAACAGTATGTATGTTACATGTCTATACTTAGTATGCCCAATATACAATGACATACATATCGTTTTGTACAATTGCTTTTTAAATCAGCTAAGAGAAGAAATACATATTTACATGTGAACGTTAACACTTCCTTTAAAGATTTTATTTGTTCATTTGAGAGAGAGACAGAGAGAGCACAAGCAGGGGGAGGGGCAGAGGAAGAGAGAGAAACAGACTCCGCAATGAGCTGAGTGCCGGACGTGGGGCTCAATCCCAGGACCTGGAGATCAGGACGTGAGCCAAAGGCAGATGCTTAACCATGTGAGCCACCCAGGCACCCCACATTGTCTTCTGGTTCACATAATTACTTTTTTTTTTATTACTTTTCAGTGTACCAGAATTCATTGTTTATGCACCACACCCAGTGCTCCCTGCAATATGTGCCCTCCACAATACCCACCACCAGGCTCACCCGACCTCCCACCCCCCGCCTCTTCAAAACCACATAATTACTTTTATCAGTGCTTTGTTTCATCATATAGATTCTGATTACTATTTGGAATCATGTACTTTTAGCATGGAGAATTACCTTTAAAAAGCATCTTAAAAAGATGCTTAAAAAGCATCTTTAAAAGCATCTCTATTAGCAATGAATTTTTTGTTTTTATCCAGGAATGTCTTTATTTTGGCTTTATTTTTTAAAAATATTTTATTTATTTATTTGACAGAGAGAGAGAGAGCAGAAGCAGGGGAGGTGGCAGAGGGAGAAGCAGGCTCCCCACCAAACAGGTAGCTGGATGTGGGGCTCAATCCCAGGGCCCTGGGATCATGACCTCAGCTGAAGGCAGACACTTAACTGACTGAGCCACCCAGGCATCCCTATTTTGCCTCTATTTTTGAAAGATAGTTTGTTGGATATAGAATTCTTGGCTGGGGTGCCTGGGTGGCTCAGTGGGTTAAGCCGCTGCCTTCGGCTCAGGTCATGATCTCAGGGTCCTGGGATCGAGTCCCGCATTGGGCTCTCTGCTCAGCAGGGAGCCAGTTTCCCTCTTTCTCTCTGCCTGCCTCTCTGTCTACTTGTGATCTCTCTCTGTCAAATAAATAAATAAAATCTTAAAAAAAAAAAAAAAAAGAATTCTTGGCTGACAAACTACCCCCCCACCTCACCCCCCGCCCCCAACACTTTGAATATGCCACCCTACCGCCTTCTGGCATTGGCTGTTTCTGGTGAGAAGTCAGCAGTTAATCTCCTTCGGTGGGGGGCTTATAAGTGATGAGTCCTTTCCCCTCTTGCCACTCTCAAGATTGTGTCCTTGTTTTTGGCTGTCAACATTTTTTTTTAATACGATGTTTCTGGATGTGGATCTCTTGGCTTATCCTACCTGAAGTTCATTGAGCTCGTTGGCTAGGTTGATGCATTTTTCTTGGGGTGGGAGTTTTTTCTGGGAATCACATCTGGGAAGTTTTCCCCTGTTATTTCTTAGTGTATTTTCCCTGCTGCTTCTCTTCTTTCCTTCCCACGTGCCATTCTGCCGACGCTGGTGAACTTAATAGTGTTCTACTTTTCTCTGAGGCTCTGTTCCTGGTTCTTCCTGATTTGTTCCGTCTGTTGTTCAGACTGAATAATCTCTTTCCTTCTGTCTTCAGACTGGCTAGCATCCTGCCAGTTCAAATCCACTGTTGGACATCTCCCGGGAATGTTCCCATTTCAGTATCACACCTTTCATTTCCATAATTTCCACTTTGTTCTTTTTATAATTTCTATCTCATTATCAATATTCTTTATTTGGTGAGGTGTTGTCATCAGAGTTCTCTTTAAGCACAATTCCCTTTAGTTCTTTGAACACATTTGGAGCGGCTACTTTGACATCTTCATCTGTGAAATCTGACATCTGGTCCCTCTTACCGGTCGTTTCTGTCACCTGCTTTGTTCCTGTGTGTGGGTCACACTTTCCTATGCCTTTGTGTGTTTTGTAATTTTTTGTTGTTGTGGGAAACTGGATATTTTAGACAGTGCTATAGCAACGGTGGGTACTGGTTTCTCACCGGTCCTCTGCAGCTTGTGACTTTGTTTGCTTGTTTATTTGCTTTGTGACCGGCTGGGCCCTTGTAGTGACGTCTCTCTCACCCCCTCCTTGGAGGGCCCAGACGGGCGCCCCGTGTACCCCTTGGAGCACCAGGGGCTTCCCGGGGGCTCTCTCTGCCCTTCCCCTCCCTCAGCTCCTATGCCACCAGTTGTGGGCTGATCGTCCCACTGTTTCTGACGCTGCCTCGGGCTCCACTGCTCCATAGACTGATCTAATTAACTTGGGGCTCCTTCAACAAGGGAGATTTTGCACTCAGTGTCTGGGGTGTGTTCTGACCACAGCAGGGCTCTTGCTAGCTGTCTCCTTCCCCAGTTCTCTCTGGGAAGCTGGCTGGCCCATGGGGTACTTTGTTGCACTAATAGTGGTGCCAGCTTCCTCACATTTGCTTACCACCAAAACCTCCACTGACTTTGAGAGTGCCTTTAAGCTTGAAATTCCCACACATTGTTTCAAAAAAAAGTCTTCCCCCCCCCCTCCCCGAGAGAGCCTCAGAACTTTCTGTGTCATTGTCTGCTTCTCCATAAGCAGAATCTCTAGGCCGTAGCTCTGGAGCTGAGGGCAGGGACAGTGGTGCCTGTCTCCCTGGGTGACACTGCTGCCTTAGGGTGGGGACAGCAGCCCCTCGCCTTCTCTGCTCACCTTTCCCACGGGGGAGCCTCCTTCCTCTGAATGAGCTTGGCCTGAGCTATCAGGCCTCCGTGTTCCCAGCCCCCTGGCCCTGAGGTTGAGCTTTTGCCTCTTGAGCAGGGGCTGATGGCAGAGGGACCCCCAGGCCTGTCTGCTGTACCTGCCAGCAATGCAACCTCTGCCACCCAGAGCGGGAAGTGGAGCTTCATGAAATGAGTTTCAGCCCCACAGCTAGGAGAAAGAAGTCAGGAAAGAAACTTGGCTTCAGACCTTTGTTTTTACTTTTGAATTGGAGATAAGAGATGCTGGGCTTGTGTTAATATTTCCACCTTACATTTTTGGAAGAAGGTGTAAATTTTCAGGCCAAACAGCTGGTTGTGACAGGGCAGGGACACACAGGCAGGCGGTCTGGCTCCAGAACCTGCCTCAGCTTAAACTCTGCTGGGCTGTGGGAGTCTCTAGGACATGGCCTTGAGCTTTTCACTTTATGCTTCTGTGACCTCCAAGGTACAGATGACTGTGTGCTGATGTATACGTATTTGTCCTCTGCCTTCTCCCGCAGGTGCTTGGTGTCCCTGTGGCCTCCATGTTTAAAGCTGAACGTGCGTACGGAGTGGACGTGGCTCTTTTCCGAAGCCCCTTTGGGGCCACAGGACCAGGCACTGTTTGAGTAGACACAGTGCTCTGTACTGTGCACTTGGGGTCTCCTGCGCTGGCCATGCCCGTGCCCACGGAGGGCACCCCTCCCCCGCTGAGTGGTACCCCTGTCCCAGTCCCAGCCTACTTCCGCCATGCCGAACCTGGCTTCTCCCTCAAGAGGCCTGGGGGGCTCAGTCGGAGCCTCCCACCCCGACCCCCTGCCAAGGGCAGTATCCCCGTCAGCCGCCTCTTCCCTCCTCGGACCCCGGGCTGGCACCAGCCGCAGCCCCGGAGAGTGTCATTCCGAAGCAAAGCCTCTGAGACCCTGCAGAGCCCCTCGTATGACCCCAGCCGCCCGGAGTCCTTTTTCCAACAGAGTTTCCAGAGGCTTGGCCGCCTGGGCCACGGCTCTTACGGAGAGGTCTTCAAGGTGAGTGGGGGCACAACTCCCTGGGCCTGCTGGGGGACACCCCCCCCCCGCCTCCCTCCCCTGCTTGTCATTGCTTGACAGGCTTCCTTCGTTAGTGCCTGATTTGACTGCTTTCCCTGTCCCCCTGCTCAGGCCCCCCAGTACCCACACTCCCCTTGCCCTGAGCCTGGCACCCCGCACAGTGGCTGTGCTTTCTCCTAAAGGAGAAAGGCTGCCCTTTCTCCTGCCGTAGAGCCAGCCCGCTCTGTGCAGTGCGCCCTTCCCCCGTCACCTCAGGCAAGCAGGCACCCAGGCTACATCCTCCATGCCACTTTTTTTTTTCTTAAAATATATTTCCAATCATTTATATTCCCTTTAAAATGGTCATTCTCCTTACACAAGTACTACACAGGAGACAATTTTGTCATTAAAAAGTACAAACAACAACGGCCCCTAGACCAGTTCTTCGCAGAGGCAGCTACTGTGCTTCTCAGGGGGGTGTCTTTCCTTCCAGACCTTTCTCTATACATGCCCAGAGTTGATCATTGAGAAACAAACTCACTTTATATTCCGCACAGCTCTCACCCTGCCCATGCAGTTTTGCCGCCGGCCCTCATGGAACCGCAGGCCACAGAGACCCTCCTGGGTCGAGACTTTGAGCTCTTGGAGTGGGTCATCCAGTTTCGCTATTGCACGTGCGCGGGTGTCCCTAAGGTAGCTCTGCTAGAACGTCCACGCATGTGCGGTCATAATAGAACCTGCCCAGCAGGCCTCCTAAGTGCCGGGGCCCCCTCCCATCCCTGCCATGGGCACCACCTCCCTTCCAGGTACGCTCTAAGGAAGACGGCCGGCTCTATGCAATAAAGCGCTCCATGTCACCGTTCCGGGGCCCCAAGGACCGGGCCCGCAAGCTGGCCGAGGTTGGCGGCCACGAGAAGGTGGGACAGCACCCGCGCTGTGTGCGGCTGGAGCAAGCCTGGGAGGAGGGCGGCATCCTGTACCTGCAGACAGAGCTGTGCGGGCCCAGCCTGCAGCAGCACTCTGAGACCTGGGGCACCAGCCTGCCCGAGGCCCAGGTCTGGGGCTACCTGCGGGACACCCTGCTCGCCCTGGCTCACCTCCATGGCCAAGGCCTGGTCCACCTTGACGTCAAGCCCGCCAACATCTTCCTGGGGCCCCGGGGCCGTTGCAAGCTTGGTGACTTTGGGCTGCTGGTTGAGCTGGGCACATCTGGAGCTGGAGAGGCCCAGGAGGGAGACCCCCGGTACATGGCTCCCGAGCTGCTGCAGGGCTCCTACGGGACAGCAGCGGACGTGTTCAGGTGAGGGCTGGGACGTGAGATGCTCTGTGGTAGGCCAGAGGTGGGTGCAGTTAGCAGAGGGAGGGAAACACTGCCCTAGTCCAAACTCAGGAAGACTCGGCCTTGGGCTGGACACCCTGCCCTGAAGGAGTGGAGGCCCGCCCTGTAGTCAAGGGGGTTCTGCAGAGTCAGGCTATCTAAGCAGCGAACCCTCTGGAGCCACTTCACATGGGTCCACCCCATCCTCGCCACACCCCCCACGGGGGAGACAATGACCCCATTTACAAGTAACGGACACAGTGGGGTTGAGGGACTTGCCCAAAGTCCAGTTAGCACGTGGTGAGGCTGAGACTGGACCAGGCACTGGGTCCCCTCGTCCATGCTAATAACCCTGTTCGGCCTTGAAGAGCCACGTCCAGCCTTATGCACAGAACCATGATGGGAACATTAGTAACCACAGTGCCCGTGTAGTCAGTGAGGGGTGCCAGGAGGACTCGCCAGCTGCTGTAGGCTGTGCTCTGCCTGGGGTCCATGCTGCACAACATGGTCCCATCACTGGCCCTGTTGAGTCCTTCTCAGGACCCCCCAACTGCCCCCCCAACCATGTCCCTGGCTCATGGCAGAAGACAGCACCCCTTCCCCACCCTCTTCTTGGGCAGCCTGGAGCTCTGGGGTCTGTCATCCCAAGGCCAACCTTGCCCCTCTTCTGTCACTGCCCCCGTCCTTCCCAGTCTGGGTCTCACCATCCTGGAAGTGGCATGCAACATGGAGCTGCCCCACGGTGGGGAGGGCTGGCAGCAGCTTCGCCAGGGCTATCTGCCCCCTGAGTTCACGGCTGGTAAGTAGAAGGCAAGGATGGAGAGGACCGTGCTGCCCCAGGGAGGGCAGGCTTGTGTGGGAGGGAATGGCCAGCAGTGGGGGACACTGGGCTTAGAGCCCCTCACTCCTGACATGGCCCTGCCCTGTGGACAGGCCTGTCTTCTGAGCTGCGTTCTGTCCTTACCATGATGCTGGAACCTGACCCCAAGCTGCGGGCCACAGCCTCAGCCCTGCTGGCCCTGCCCATGCTCAGGCGGCCTCGGCCCTGGAGTGTTCTGTGGTACGTGGCTGCCGACGCCCTCAGTCGAGGGTGGGCCCTGTGGCAGGTAAGTCAGTTGATGGGGCAGGGTGCCCCATCCCCCCCTCCCTGACCACAGGGTCTGATCTGCCTCCCCCATCCCTGTCCCCGCAGGCCCTGCTCTCCTTGCTGTGCTGGCTCTGGCATGGACTGGCCCACCCTGCCAGCTGGCTACAGCCCCCGAGCCCCCCAGCCACCCCGCCTGGCTCCCCGCCCTGCAGCCTCCTCCTGCACAGCAGCCTCTCCAGCAGCTGGGATGATGACAGTGTAGGGTGGGTGAGAGCTGTGGGTGTTGGGGGCGGGAGACGGGGTGGTCATCACGTCCAGGTCCCAGACCCAAGAGGATTAGTGGTGAGCAGGACCCTTCCCACAAACCTGGCCCCCGTCATGCCCTGGGACGGGAACCGAGGCCAGTGGGGTGCAGCCTGGCCGTGAACGCAGCGGTCTCTTCCAAGCTCGGTGTAGGGAATGTGTGGAGCAGAGCATACCTGGCAACTTTGGGCTTGGGGCACTGCCGCCCAAGTCCCTCTCCCCCCAATAGCAGGGGCTGCCAGTGTCCACAGATGAGGCGGGGAGCTGGGCCTGGGAAACTCCTGGTGGCTAAGTGAGGGACTGCAATTAAGAAACTGCTGCAAAAGAGAACCAAATGCTTGGGGCACAGGCCTCAGGAGGAATCACACCATTAACCCCTTCCTTATGGAAACGTCACCCCCTTGCCATGGGGACACTTCATATCGACAGGAAGTATCCGAAAAGCTTCATCTCCACAAGGTCACTACAAAGCCAGCCGTCCTAACCACGTGTTCTGAGATAGAACAGACGTGGCCTTTGAGTGGTCAGGTGGTCTCTCAGAGTTGTGAAGGTGCTTCTGTCAAAGGGCACCGCGTTTCTGCTGTTTCCCACTGGGTCCCCATCCCCACCCATGTCAGGCTGGAGCCTGGCGCCTACATAGGGACAGGGTTGGTCTTGCTGCTCCCACCCAACTGTGGCCTCCTCCCCGTGCACCCCCCACCCCCTGACACCTTACTTGTCTGGCCCATCCTGTGCAGGCTCTCGCTCTCTCCGGAGGCCGTCCCGGCCAGGGCTGCCGGGAACACCTCCACCCCCCGCAATGGCTCCCCTGCCCCCCGGAACAGGTACTCACTGAGGTGAGCAGGCCCAGAATCCAGGGGGGTGGGAGGTAGTGGCTTTCAGACCCTGACTGTCATTTGTCTCTCTTCCCTCCCACCCCAGGGATGCCCTGGACCTAAGTGACATTGACTCTGAGCCCCCTCGGGGTTCCTTCCCCGCCTTTGAACCTCGGAACCTCCTGAGCCTATTTGAGGACTCACTGGGCCCAACCTGAGTCTACAGGCCAGCCTCAGTGCTTTTAACCTTTTAGCCTCCCCCTCAGTCCTCCTGGAGGCTGGGGTCCCTCTGAGAGCTCCAAGGGTGCCTCCTGCCTACCCATGTCTAATAAAAGGTATTTGAATCTCGGGAGCACCCACGCTTGTTTGTGTGGCAACACTGTGCTTCCTGCCCCTTTATTGATGTTGCCTAGGGTCTGCGGCCCCAGCGTGCGCCGAGGCTGGGCCCTCATGCAGGGCCCCAGGCCAGCTGGCTGGAGGCAGGAGCCATGCACTGCATGTAGCCGAGATTTCCTGAGCAGGCACATCCCCACTGTGTAGGTCGGGCCATCAGAGCATGGCCCTCAAGAGTGGAGAGGGGGCCTCAGCGCAGGGGGCCCCTGAGTCCAGTGCCCCTCAGCTATCGTGTCTCTGTGCTAGCTGCCTGGAAAAAGCAGCTGCAGCTGCCCTCCTACCCCTTGGTCCTGGGATAAGAGACTGGTCCTGTTGCCCAAACTCCTCACTCCACAGTCTCTGGACAGAAGGGAGAAGAGGGGAGGTGAGCCTCAGGCTGCAGGGAGGGCTGGCATGCAGAGCAGAAAGACAAAAGTCAGGAAATAGGGGCTGAAGGCTGGGCCAGGCACCCATAAGATACCTTATGTGTGGGGGCAGAGTGGGCTCATGGCTCTGGGCTGGTAGGATTCCAACTGTCAGAGCCAGACATGACCCCAGAGTCCCTCCAGCCATGCCCTCATAGGTCACAAAGGATAAACTGAGGCCTAGGAAGGAAAGGGTTCCTTCTAGCCTACCCGGACAGTACCCTGAAGGAAGGCAGCAGGGGGGGAAAGCCAGAGCTCCAAGGTGTGAGTAGAAGAGATTAGTCCACAGGGAAAAATGGACGAACAGATGAGGGCTCCCAGCTGGGAAGTCCTGTTTGCTGGAAGCATCCAGGCCATCGGCCCCTCCAAGACCAGCAGCAGGAGTGAAGCACGCTATTGGTTCCAGAGGACTGTCAGGAGGGAGGCCGGCGTGGCAGGCAGGAGGTGGCTCAGTCTGGGGGACAGGCGTGGTGGGCGGCCCAGAGCAGGTCGGGCACGACACCAGCGTGCAGCTGGAGGATGGATCCCACGCTGAGCAGGTGCATGATCTGGTGGGAGTTGCCCCAGTAGTCAAAGCGGCCGGGTCCCCAGCGCTCCGGCAGGCGGGCCACGTTCACCAGCCCCCCGAGCAGTGCCAGCGCATCCATGCGCAGGTAGCAGGGCAGGGAGCCTGGAGCCCCGGAGCCCAGCCCCATTCCCCGGGCCCCAAACACCAGGAGGCGGGCCGCAGCCTGCCAACCGAAGGCGCGGAGCCGGGCACTGGTGGAGGGAGCGGTGAGGGCCCGCCAGCCGGCCACACCCGACAACATGGTGTAGCCCAGCAGAGCGGCCGGGCGAAGCCAGGGCCTACAGGCCAGGGTACAGTGGATGATGGGCAGAGCCCCTGTACCGGAGAGAGAGGCAGGAGAAGGCACATAAGTCTGGGCAACTAACTGCCTGCCCTTTATACCCAGGGCTCACGTGAGTGACCCCTGCCTCCACCACCTCCCCCACCGGCTCCCACCCTTCAAGCCGACCCACTCCATCCCTGGGCTCACCGAGGGTGTTGACGAGGCAGACCCCGCACATATCCAGGGCAAGGAGTCGTGTGTACACAGCGCTGCCCCCTTGGTGGCACATGAAGAGGTGATACAGCACGGAGCCTGCGGGGGGTGCCAGGCAGGCCACACAGTGCGTGCCCCCCAGCCAGCCGTCCTTGCCCAGCTGACCCCATGGCATGGTCATCGGCAGCAGCACCAGGAAGCCTAGCAAGGCCAGCCCTGGGGGAGGGAGACAATGAGCCACCACACAGCTGGAGCACAGAGGACAAGTCGCATCCTCAGGGAGTCCACGGTCTAGAGATAACACAAGAGGGATGAGGCAAGACCAGTCTTGGCAGTGCTCTCAGCACAGAGCAGCCGGGCCTCTGACAGGGGCAGCCCTGTGCCTTCAGTAACTTCCGTGACAGCAGAGCTCACAATTCTGGAAGTAGAGATGGTTATTGTCACTTTGAGTTGAAGACGCCGAGTGAGTGCCCTGGGTGAGCCCAGCAGGTAGGCCATGGACACAGTCTTAACACGCCACATTACCTCCCCAGAAAGCCGGGGGCCCCAATCCCCCAAATTTGGCGTGTCAGCAGAAGCCAGAAGGAGGCATGACCTCATGCTGAATTCTGAATAGGATATGTGGGCAATGATACCAGATCCCCTGGTCACTTAGCTTGCTTCTCCCAAAGCCTGTGTGACCAGACACCAGGAGGCTTGGATCTTTTTGTCTTCCAGAAAGAGGCAAAGTCAGACAAGGGAGAGGGGCTGAAGAAGCTTGTTCCATCTCCTTTAGGCTCTTTTTTCCCTCGTGCTCCATTCCTCTTGGCCCCAACCAGGGCAATTCCTACCCCTTCCCCTGGGTACTGGCATTGCCCTCACAGGGGTCAAAGGTGGGCACAGCAGACTGAGGCTGCACACCAGCCAAGGTCTGGCCGGGCCATAGTACCCCAGTGAGGCAGGTACCAAGGTTGGGCCCAGTCTGCTCAGGCCCCTCTCCTGGCGCCGGGCAGCCCAAGGACGGGCAGGGCTGTGTCAGCAGAGCAGGGCCGCGGAGGAGGGGCTGGGCGCCTGCCGGGGGGAGGAAGGAGCCGCCACCAGGCGGAGCCTCGCGGCTGGGCTCCTCCGACCCGGGGGTGGCAGGGCAGCCGCACGGGGAGGGGCTGAGGCCTGGCTTCTTTTCCTGGGCCCCTCGCAGCCGATGTCAACACCTCTACTGGACTAATGTGGGCGGGGGAGGGTGCCCCAGACGCAGGGATTATGAAAGGGGGCGGACACCAGACTCCTCCCCGGGGCTCAGAGGGATTAAGCGGACTTGGTCCTCTACTGCTTCCCTCGCCTGTCCCGGGGCCCCGCCCGGGGAGCGGAAGGACAGTTCCGTCCGGGACAATGGCAGCTTTGTCACCACGGCTCCTGGCCGTGCCAGGGCCCAGGCAGCCCAGGACCTTAGCAGTGGGGCGCTCGCCGGCCTTCCGGCCCCCGGCCAGGCTCGGGCAGGGCTGCCGCGGGTGTGGGATGCGGGGCGCGGCTCACCGTGCGTGTAGATGTTGCCCAGCTCGTTGTGCAGGTAGAAGAGGCTGCGCAGACAGCCCGAGCCGCTGCTGGCCGGCCGGTAGCCCGTCAGCACGAACTTGTTGAACTGCAGGTGCGGTGGCGAGCTGGCCCAGTCCAGCAGGCGCGGCCCGGCCAGGAACGCCATGGCCCGGCCCGGCGCGGGTGGTCCGCGCTCCCCTCGGCCCCCGGCCTCCTCCTTAGTGGTACCACAGCGCGCGGAGACTCATCCCGATGCCCGCCCGCCGCCCAGGCTCCGTTCGCGCACGCGCCGGCCGGGGGTCCCGGCCCGCGCCCCCTCCCGCGCTGCGCAAGCGCGGGCCCGGCGCCCCCACGCCGGGGCCGAGGCCGGGGACGCGCGGGGCGGCGGAGCGCAGTGCGGCCGGCCCTGCCGGGGCAGGCGAGCCGCAGGGACAGCTCGTGGCGGCGGCGGCGGCGGCGGCGGCTGCCGGTCGTCTCTTCTCAACCGGGAGGACGGGTGCGGCCGGACGCTGGTGGGGACGCCAGACTCCGCCCCAGCTGCTCGCCCCCGCCATCCCGCCAGCGTTTCGCGCGCGGTGCTCGTGACGTAGACCCTGCGAGGGCCAATGGGCGCGGCTGGCTGGGGAGGCCCCGCCCACGCCTGCCCAGATTTTTCTTTAATTAGCATAATATATGCGGCCCCAGATTTATTTGCATGGGGTAGCTGTGGGCGAGGGATCCAGAGTTCTAGGTCCGGGTGGCTCTGCTGGAGAGGCCCCGGTGCCTGAGTCTACCTTGCGCACCCAGGCTTTCCGCGCGACCCCCCAGATCGAGGCACCCTTGGGCACTCATCCTCTCACTTATCCTCACCCAGCCCCACCCCTCACCCGGGCTCTGTCCAAGGTGCTGCCGGCCCCGGACCTTCGGACCAGTAAGGTCTAGACCCGGCGCGTCCCCACTCCACGGGCGAGCTCTCCACTCTGCCGACTCAGCCAGCGCGCAGCAAGCCGCGCTGAGATGCCCAGGTCTCTACAGGTGTGTCTGACGCGCCCAGCACCCTCGGGTGATGCCCTACCCTTCTGGCCAGGCTCCCTATAGCCTGGGCTCGGTCAAACTCGCTCCCTGGTATTGCCCACTGGGGGCACCTTCAGTTCCACCCAGAAAAGACAGGAAACGGGGGGAAGAGAGAGGGCGGGAGGCCAAAGGAGAAAGGTCGGTCCCTGCCGGAGTTCATCCTAAAGCGGGTCCAGGAATGCGTCCCTTCTCCGGCTTAACCCCCACAACCGGCTTCCTCCTCCCGTCTCCAGGACCCCGCCCACCCATCCTTTCGCCTCCGCTGTTCCTCAGTCTTCAGCATTACAGGCGCCTCCAAATCACTCCTGGCCGGGAACCGACCTTAATTTGCATGGACACACCCAACCCTGGCTCCGATACCCTCATTAACATAACCCCTCCCATCAAGCAGGAACTTGCAGAACTGTACCAAAATAGGTCCTTTATTCAAAGTCTATAGTTGGTCTTTTGACTACTTTAATTGACCTCTCATACTTCCCTTAGGGCAGCAGTCCAGGACCACCACCAAGAGGCTCTCAAAGCAACCTGAAATCAGACACCCCCATATCAAGGTTCATGAGAAAAGGAAGCTGGGATTCCTCTTGCCCTTTGGCCTCAACCATCTGGACCCTGAGGGTCAGACCAAGTTCTCAATAGCATCAGATGCTTCCTGTCCAATGTCTGGCCGCCACCGGATGACCAGGGATCGAGCTGCCCTTACAGGGGCAGAAGGTCAATGTAGAGTTGGCATGAAGTCTCGGGTGTCCATCCCTCTGGCAGAGGGTCCAGTAGACCCTGGGGTTCCCGAGTCAGAGAGCAGAGATGAGCGAGCGCAGGGAACTCTGGCTGGAGGCGCTCAGGGGCCGGTAACTCGCGGCTAGACCCACAGCCTGAGAGTCGCTGGGAGGGCAGGGCAGGGCCACCCCTCGAGGCCGGCGGTACCACACAGCCCAGCTTCTCCCGGGGCCCCGGGAAGGCCCCAACGCTGGGGGACCTTTTCCCGGAGCCAGCAGACAGCTCCTAGAGAGGGAGCAGACGTCAGCCGAACCCTCAACCAATCTTACCTCCAGCGTCCTGCTTCACCTGCGATCCCACGCGCGATTCCCTGTGTGGACGCAGGGCTTCGACCCTCGAGAATCCAGGATTTCCTCCCCGTTCTGTTCCCCTTGGAGGCCCCAGCTTCCCAGCAGAGCCCCCCTTCCCCGGGCCACAAAGGCGTCCGCCCTCAGGCCCTGCCCCAGGGGGCGCACCGTCGGCGAAGCAGGCGCAGCAACGACAGGAACAGCAGCAGCAGCACCGAGATGGCCGTCACCGTCGAGAAGACCCGGGCTGCGGGCGCACGGTGCTGTGAGGACGGGGTCTGGGAAGGGGGTCTCCCTGAACTCCCTCCCGCCTCGCACGCCCGCCTCACCTCCCATCGCGGCCTCTGGAGCTCCGGGCCGGGGGCTGCAGCTGACGTTAGCCCAGTCGGGGGGCGCCGCGGGGGTCTGCGCCGAGCCCTTGGGCTCCGGGTCGTCGTCGGCGTCCTGTAGCCCTGCGGAGAGAAGTGTGAGGCGGGGCGGCGGGGAGGCGGGCGGGGGCGCGACCAGGCGGGCGCTCACCGCGGTAGGTGAGCGCGAAGCCCTGCGCGTGGCCGCGCGCGTCGCTGCGGAAGGTGAGCCGCAGCGCGGCGGCGCGCAGGCGCAGCGGGCCGGGCGGTGGCGGGCGGGCGCCGTCGAAAGCGCGGAGCAGGCTGCCCGAGGCGGCGTCGCGCAGCTCCAGCCGATCGCGCGGGTCGGCCAACTCGAAGAGGCGGAAGGTGAGCTCCAGCGCGGCGCCCGGCGGGCTCAGCGCCCAGCTGCAGTTCCGGTCCGGCCCGTACTCGTCCGGGAAGTCCGGGGAGTAGACGACGCCCTGAGGAGCCGTCCAGTTGCCCTGGCAGGAGCCCACGGACACTGTGGGCGGGGCCGGCAGTCAGAATCCCGGGGCCAAGCTCCTTCTCCTCCCCCACGGGGCCTCGACCCCAGATCTGTCCCGCTGCCACCTGAGCCGGGTCCCACTCTTTCCGTGGACCGTGACTCCCCTCCTCAAGCCCCACCCTCAACTCAGGCCCGGCCTTTGACCCCCCAGGTTCGGCCGGGTCTCCACTTCTGCGCGTCTCAGATCCCGCCCCCTATGAGGGCATCGCGCTCCCCGGTCTCACCCAGAATCCGGCGCTCCCCCAGGGCTCTCTTCCCCGCTCACTCCTCACCTTCGTAGATACCCAGACGCCCATCGCCACCGCACAGCTGGCCTGGGTGGCCGAAGCAAATCTGGTCACAGTCGGTAGCTGGGGCCGGGCGTCCCCGGTCCAGGTCGCTTTCAGAGCCACAGAAGCAGGCATAGCCAGCCTCCACGCCCGCCAGCTGGGAGCACAGACTGGGTGACCCCAGAGGCAGCGGTTGGGGCAGGGGCGGGGTAGTGGGAACCTAGGGTCTGGGTCTCAAGTGGGAATCGGACCGGAGGTTCCAAAATCAGCGTCAGGGTTTGACGTCAGGGTTGGGAGTTGATTTGGTGCTGAGGACAAGTTCAGGGTGCCGTTCTGGGCGGGAGGTGGGGGCAGTACCTGGTAGCCCTTCATGCGGCAGAAGCGAAGGCACACCTGGACCGTGAGCTTCGTTGAGGTGCCGCTGGGGCCACTGAGGGCGGGGGGTGCCCCCGAATCCACGAAGCAACCCAGGTATCCGGGCACTGAGGGGGCAGCGGAGTCAGGCTTTGTCGGGTGCCCCCAGAAAAGAAGTCTACGCAGGCAGCCCAGAAAATTCCCATCCTTGTCCAACAGGGCCCACTCACTGTGGCACGTGGGGATATCGCAGTAACGCCAGTAGATCCCCTCCTCTGTCTCGGCTACGTAGCACCAGGGCTGCACGTCTCCGTCGGGGTTCCTGCCCGTGGAGGACAAGTGGTCCCCATCCAGCACCCCCAAAGGCTGCAAGTCCCAGGCCCCACCCCACGGCCTATCCGCAAAATGGCCACCGTGTGTGTTAGAATTTGTGTGTTCCTCTCCGTTGCCGCACAAATTCTGGTTTGTCCCACGTGCTTTGGGACTTCCAAAGGGTTCGGTGGGAAGTCCTTAAAGGGACCCTGAGGGCATATTTTGGGCTTCAGCTGTTGCTAGGACGTGACCTTATACATAAGGACTTTGAGGCCACCAGACGTGTTGTCCCCAACTCTGCCTTGGGCCTCAGCCACTTCCCTTGCCTTGGGACCCTGCTTTAGAGCACAAGTGCTGAACCCTGAGCTTTGTGGTGTCCTCCTGCTCAGGTCCAGACATCACTTGTGGCTCTGAACCCCCAACCCCTCCATAACGAGTAGAGTCTCTCAAATCAGTTGTACCGCGAGGACCCGGCCCCTCTCTCCAGGGCTCGGCACCCCACCCCCACCCCCGACTGGATCCTGCCCAGGCGGCCTCCTTGAATGCCCAGACCTGACCTGAGACGGCAGAGTTTGGGCACCTAAGGCGGGTCCCATGAGCGACAGTGTTCTGAGCGGCCAGCCCCGCCCCCAGGATGGCTGGGACTCGTCCCTCGCGGAGGCTCCGCTCCCAGCCCCTCCGGGTGGACTTTGTATCCGCCCAGCAGAGCTCTCCAATTCCACTACAACTCCCCGGGCCAATGCCGGCTCCGCAGCGCGCAGCCCCGCCCCCAGCGCAGGCCCCGCCCTCACCGGCAGAAGTTGTGCGGGCCCAGTCCCCAGCGGCCTTGGGGGTCGCTGGCGCTGCTGTAGCTGTGCTGCTGCGTCTGGTCCCAGAAGAGGCACGGGCGGCCGGCCCCGCGCGGCCCGGTCCGGTTCTGGTGGCCGCGGTAGTCTGCGCCATTCACCTGGAAGCACTCGGACAAGCCTGCACGACGACCGCGGGGACTGGGGGGGTCCGGACCTTCGCCCGCATCTTCACCGCCCCCCCCAACTCCAACTGCCCGGCCACCCCCCTGCCCCCGGCTGCCCAGACAGCGCCCTCGGCGCCTGTGGGGCCCTGGCGCTGCTCAGCTGCCCCTGCCACCTGCTCTGCTCCCTCCTCAGCCTCTGGACCCGGGTCTTAGGCATGAAGGTAGAGGACAGAGTGGTGACCACGGCTCAGAGTTGGGCCAAAACTCACCTGGGCTGTGCAGGCTCCCCGCGGAGGCCCCGCGTGGCGGCAGAAGCGGGAGGAAGAGGAGGAGAAGGAGGAGGCCCTGCGGGGCCTGTGTGTCCATCACCCCCAACCAAAGAGAGGTTGCACTGGCCAACGCACGGTCCATGCCGCCCCCGGGGTCGCTCCGGGGTCTTCCAGGCGACCTGGGGGGGCGTTGTCCTCTGACCGTCTGTTCTCGTCCCACTCTGGGAGGCGCTCTCCGTCTAGGGCGGTCACTCCCGTGGATATTTACCTCCAGGGTTTCTGCCCCTGGAGGTGTCTCTTTGCCCCTATGTCCCCACTGGGGATATCTCCGGGGTTCTCTGACCAGGAGCCGTCTCAGTCACTGCCTCTCAGTGCTCCCGGTCTCTCCTCGGCTTCCACGCCCGCCCCCTCCCGCTGCGCCTTGCTCTCTGAGCCTCCCTCACTCAGGTCTCTAACGCACTGGCTCCTGCCCCCCTCGCGTCCCTCTGTGGGTCCCTCCCCCTTGAGTCCCTCCCTCCCCACCCCATCCCCCCGAGGCCGGGAAGCCCCGCCCGAGACTGGAGCGGAGGCAGCAGGTCCAGACGCCTCCCACTCCAATCCCCCCCCAACCCACTGCCCGGGGACCCTCGGTGTCCCGGCAAGCTTCTCCCCTCCCCTCCCCCTCTCAAGGTCCTTGCATGTTCTAGGGGTGTGTGGAGGAGGACAGGTCACGCTGGTGGACAGACAGACCCTAATGGGAGTGATACGCGACCTTCTCCCGAGGCCACACGCCCCTGGGACACCCCAGAGTCTCCTGTTCACAGGCACCCTTGATTCAAGGGTACGCACGCACTCCCAGTCTGTCACCCATTCATTGTCGGAAGCTCCAACGCACACCCTCTTTCGGATCCTCGCGTCCCTCTTTCCAAGTACCAAATGCCTCTGGTTTGACGGAGGAAGTGCCACTCCCTGCCCCCGCGCCCGCGAGACAGGCGGGAATGGTGGACTTTCAATCCCGGACAGGCAGGGGCAGCTGGTGTCTGGGGAGGAAGGCAGCTGCGCCCCTGGTCCCAGCCTGTCCCCTCCTGTCTTCCCCCTTCTTTCCGTAGGACCCCCAGCCCAGGCTCGCCTGAGCCCTCCCAGCGCAGTGGAATTCCCCCAGCGGAGCCCCCCCCGCCCCCAACCTGGCGGGGGAGGGGGAGGGGAGCAGGCCCAGGCAGGCGTGGGGGGAAATTCCCCGCCCCCTCCCCCGGGCCCGACTCCTCCGAATCCTCTGATCTCCCAGCGCCGCCCGCCGGCTGCCCCCAGGGCTTGGGGGGAGGCCAGCGCAGGTGCGTGGGAGGGCGGGGGCGGGCGCCGGGGAGGAGATGGGTGGTAGCCGGCCCGGAGCGGTCCCGCCCCGCCCAGATCCCTTGCCCCTCAATCCAGCCTCCCCACCTCTCCCCACGTCCTCGTCAAGCAGTCCAGCCCTGACGGACCTGTGCCCGCCCCTAAGATAGGGGGCGTTCAGGAAGGATTCTGCTGGGTGGCGACCATGGGATGGGAGACCTAACAGTTAGTGCCCAGTGATGAGGTTCCTGGATCCTAGGGGCGGGCAGCCCACGGAACATTCGAAGTGGGGGGAGGGGCTGTTGAAACTCGAATTGGACACCAGGGTCGTCTCCTGGGGAAGCCCTCTCAGCAGCCAGGCTGGCCAGGGCTCCACTCCCAGTTCCCTGGCCACGCTGAGCGCTGAACTGGGAGTCTCAGCTGCACGTGCTAGCCCAGTACAGACAACCTGTCTAAGGCCCCCCTAACCAGGGGACAACCTGTGGCTACCCTTTGACCTGGGCCCCTTCTCCCAAGAGGGTTACGGAGAGAGGCAGTGGCTGCTGCGGTTTGTAAGTGTCCCCCCACGTCTCTGGCCCACAGAGAGCCTCAGGGGACTGCAGGCCTGAGCCATAGCCTCTGTAGTGGAGGTGGGTGGGGAGTGTCACCTCCAGGGTCACAGACTGCCCAGGAAAGGGCTAGGTGGGGGGACAGGGATAGTGGTCAGTAGGGACAGTAGAGTAGGAACTGGCTCCTGTCATGGCAGGGACGGACCAAGCTGTCTATGCAGTCTACTTACTGTACTTTGGCTGCCCAGTCCCCAAGGGCTCAGTCTCCCACAGAGGAGCTACTGGATGAGCAGCAGGGGGTGCTCAGATCCAGGACTGGGGCACTGAGAGGAGAGGCAGTGTCTCCTTGCAAGCTCTAGTCCTAGATGACTCACAGAGCCTCAAATTAAAGAAGATCTTGGCCCTCACCTTGTCACTTACAGAGCGTTCAGGAAGGTTAAATGGCCCCACAGTCTCGGTCAGGACTTCCCCTTGATCCCTCCAGAACAACAGTACTGCTTTTCAGGGAGGACTCTGTCCCTCCTACCTGCTCTGGCCCTCCACCTGTGTTTCCTGATCCTGGTTCCTCCAGTTCCCACACAAACAGCTGAACTCAGCTTCCCAGACTCCCTTGCATTTGACTGTGGGAATGAGTTCAGGCCAATGGATGTGGGCAGGAGTGATGTCTCCTGGTACTGAAAGCGGGGGCCCAGACCAGCAGCATCAGCATCCCTGAGACTCTTGTTGGAAATGCAGATTCTGGGGCACCTGGGTGGCTCCGAGGGTTAAGCCTCTGCCTTCTGCTCGGGTTGTGATCCCAGCGTCCTGGGATGGAGCCTCATATCAGGCTCCCTGCTCAGGGGGAAGCCTGCTTCTCCCTCTCCCACTCCTTGCTTGTATTCCCTCTGTCTCTGTCTGTCAAATAAATAAATAAAATCTTAAAGAAAGAAAGAAAGAAATGCAGATTCTCAGGCTCCAGCCCAGACCTCCTTCATCAGAACCTGTATTTAACAAGATCTCCAGGTTTGCAAAGCGCACCTGGAGATCTCTGCCAGGGCTCTCTCTCCTCCCTTCATCAATTAGATGTGGGAGAGCCCAGGCCTGGGGAGGGTGGAAGGAACTGGATTCCTTAGTGCCCTGGTAGAAGGAGCCCACCAACACATGAGACATAAACATGTGTTGTATAGCCACTGAGACTGGAGGCTTCCTTGTTACGCCAACTGGCACAACTTAGCTCCCTCGACCCACCTCCTGCCCCATCTAGTTACTGTCTCCTCTACTGCTTTCCCAGGGCATCCGAGCAGAGTCCCACAGACTGGGGACCGGAATCCGGAGACTAAGCGGGGAGGGCTCCTTCTGCGAGCTGTGAGTGCAGATTTGTTCAATGCCTTTCCACTTGCTTCTGGAGGTTGTTTGGTCGTCACGGGTGTTCCTTGGCTTATAGAAGAATCACCTGGATGTCTGGCTAGGTCTTCACATGGTGCTCTCCCTGTGGGTGTGGCTCTGCATCCGAATTTCCCCTTTTTATAAGGCCCCCAGTCATATTGGCTCAGTAGCTCACCCAAGGTTTATGACCTCATTGTAACTAATCACAATGGCAATGATCTATTTCCAAATAGGATCCCACTCTAATACTGGGGGTTGGCACTTCTGCACATGAATGGGAAGGTGGGAAGCGCACAAGTCAATTCATGACAGCTCAACTCTTGTCCCTTTTCCATCTTTACTGCCACTTCCCTAGTCTGGGCCACTACGGTCTCTTCCTTGGACAAATCATACTCCGAAATGATGTTTGGCTCCCCACTCTAACCCTCTACAACCCCTCTGGCAGCCAGAGTCTTTTGTTGGGGGTTGGTGAACTGCAAGAACCTTCTGGCTCTTGGCATCTGCTCATTTTTTTTTCCCAGTAGTAAACACCACCTAACATTAACTTTATCATCTTAGCCATTTAAAAAAAAAGATTTTTATTTATTTATTTGTCAGAGTGAGCACAGGCAGACAGAGTGGCAGGCAGAGGCAGACGGAGAAGCAGGCTCCCGCTGAGCAAGGAGCCCGATGTGGGACTCGATTCCAGGACGCTGGGATCATGACATGAGCCGAAGGCAGCAGCTTAACCAACTGAGCCACCCTGGCATCCCTCATCTTAGCCATTTTTAAGCGAACATTTCAATGATGTTAAGCATATTCGCAATGCTGAAGCTCTCTCTCATCAAACATTAATTCCCCTCCCCTCTCCCAGCCCCCCAGAATCACCTTTCTACTTCCAATTTCTGTGATTTTTTTTTTTTTACTACTTTAGGTATTCCATAAAAGTGGAATCACAAAACATGACAGATTTCCCTCTTTTTTAAGGCTTCATAATAGCCCATGGTATGGCTAGACCACATTTTCTTTATACATTTATCTGTTGATGGACCTTTGGGTCACTTCCACCAGCCAGAGTCCAATGGATGTGGGACAGGGGCCTGAGCAGGACCCTCACTGGTCCCCCTCCCTTCCCTCTTCATTTACTCAATCACATCTTTAACAAATTTTTTTTGAGCACTTGCTAGGTGCAAGGCAAATACTCCTCCTTTCTCTCAAGCACTGGGTGTGCGAGGCCAGAGCCCAAGGCTCAAGCCAGGGCCTTATCTCCAAAGCTGAGGGGCTCTTCTAGTGCACCCCCGAGCCCTCAGGAGGGCAGTGGGGTGGGCAGCCACAAGGGTCTGGGCTCTGCAGGGCTGTGGTGAGGATATGACCCAAGGCCAGAGGCTGCCCTGTCCTTCGCTGTTTGCCAGAGGACGCCCTGCCCCTGTACCTCTGGGTTTTGGTCCTTGAACCAGGTGTCATATTAAAGTGGGAACCAGAGAGAACACCCAGGCCAGGTGCCTCGTGATGGGACTGCTCTCTAGAAATGCCCCCGGCTTTCTGGATATCATGGGGATGGACTGCAGAAAGGGGACGCGAGCGGTATCCAAGTTCCTGTCCATGCAGGCGTCCTCAGGCCAAGGAACATGGACCATCTGTCCTGCTGTGGTCAAGCTAGCAGGTGGCTGGGGCTTGGGATGGGGATGTTTATTAACATAAGGACCAACTAAAGGGTTGTCTTTACTCTAAGAGCACCTTAGCTGGGCTGTGGAGTGACAGTGTCCCTCTGAAATCCGCATGTTGAAACCCTAATAAAATGTGATGATCTTAGGAGGTGGAGCCTTTAGGAGGTCAGAGTGCAGCCTCCCAATGGATTAGTGCCCTTATGAGCAGAGGTAGGTAGCTGGTTGGGACCCCCAACCAGTACGAGGACCCAGCTAGAAGGCAGCCGTTGTACCTCAGGAAGGAGGCTCTCTCGGAACTTGCTGGCACCCGCACTCTGATCTCAGGCTTCCAGCTTCCAGGCCTCTGAGGACTACGTGGGCCTTTTTGGGCGCGCTCCACCCCCCAGCTACGGTATTTGCAATGACAGACACCTGAATTCCCCAAAACCGCCCAGCACCAGAGAAAGGAACCCCACCAGCCTGACCATGGAGGGAAAGTCAGGGGCAGAGCAAGTGAGGCTAACGGGTCTGGGGTTTCTTTTTGGGGTGGTGAATATTTTTGAATTAGATGGCTGGACGGACACACCACTCGTGAATATACTGAGGGCCACGGAGTTGCACACTTTGAATGGGTGAACTGGATGGGGTGTTGGTGACACGGTGACAGGCAGGTGGCGCTGGGGGGCACTCACAGCTAACAGGCTCCTGTAGCAGGCCACTGCTCCCCGTTTTAAAAAGCAGAGCTCCTTGGGGTGCCTGGGTGGCTCAGTTGGTTAAGTGACTGCCTTCGGCTTGGGTTATGATCTCAGGGTCCCAGGATCGAGTCCCACATCAGGCTCCCAGCTCCATGGGGAGTCTGCTTCTCCCTCTGACCTCCACTCTCATGCTCTCTCACTCTCTCAAATAAATAAATAAATAAATAAATAAAAGTGGAGCTCCTTGTTGAGACTTGTTATCCCTGGTGAACTTTTGTAAACAATTTCATAACTGAAACCTAATTTCATAATTGTCGCTCACCGTCACAGGAAGGGGCAGAGGCGCACTCACAACCAGCTCTGTGTGGTGCAGACGTCCTAAGATTGGGTTTATTGGGGGAAACAGCAGCAGAGCAGCAGCAGGGAAGGAGGCAAGCCCTGCTCACCCACGGAGGCACCAGCTTCTGAGGACCTGCCCCTCCCCACCCCAGTGCACTTTGCGCTGTGACAGGACAGGGCAGGGGGCGTCTGTGTGGCCCGGCAATGGTGGAGGAAGCGGACGTATGGGAGGAGCCTCTGGAGCCAGAGCGGTATCCAAGTTCCTGTCCATGCAGGCGTCCTCAGGCCAAGGAACATGGACCATCTGTCCTCTGAAGTCAGCGCAGGAGCAGGGGAGGGGACAAGCATACAGCCCTTGTCGGCATGGATGTCCAAGGGCGAGGAGAAGCCTGCATCCCTCTGTGACTCTCCTTGTGCTGCATCCTGGAGCCTGGCCAAGCTGAGGGCCATGGGACATGGGACGCAGGAAGTCACTGTCCTTGCAGAGAGCCGGCTGGGGAGGCTGCAGGGCTAGCAGGTCCCACTGGCCTTACAGGGGGTCACGGCTACCGGGACTCAGTGCTTCTCATAGGAGCACTTCATGGCTGTCTGAGGCACCCCATCCACAGAGGGGCTGAGCCACAGTGGCACCTCCCGTGGGCATGCGTCCTTGTGATACAAAGATGGACCCAGGATTGGGGTGTCCTATCCCACAGGGCTGTGTCTTTAGCCTTGGCCATGGGCAGCGGGCTTCATGACCAAGAGCACTCCTCAAAACCTAGCCCCTGTGTAGAGTGTCCTCTGCTGAGGGGTCCTCCGGCAGACAGCTCCCGCCTGGGAGGGGGACTGCTGTCCCCAGACTGTCTTCTTGACTGCTGCCAAGGGTGCGGGCGAGGGCCCCGGGGAGCTGATAACTGGCTCAGCTGATGGGCCACGACTCGCCTGGGAAGGGAACCAGGGTCTGAACTGAGGGTCTATGTTGCCCTGTCCTTGGGGGAGCCATTTCCATTTTAAGCTTGCCCCAGTCCATGAGAAAGACAGGGCCCAGGGTGAGGGGCAGCCACAGAGAACCAAGATCTCTCTTTCAGTGACAGGAGGATCATGGCCAGCAGGGGCCGCAGCTCCCCCTGCAGGCTGGGAGCAGAGCCCTCACCAACGGCTCCAGAGAACCCCCACCTGCTCTTGGTCCAGCCCACATGGGGGCCAGGTGAGCTGGCACTGCCTCCTGTGAGGGGGTCTCTTCAGGGGGTGCCCAACCAAACTCTATCACTCCTGACTTCATGGCACTGAGACACAGTATGCGTGGCTTCGTGGTGGCCAATGTGGACGCACATACCAGTTCTACACGGTGAGATATAAAACAGGGTTTATTGGCAGGAAATCTATAAGCAGAGGGATGGCGGGGGCGGGGCGCCCCAAGCTGTTGCTGTCCCATAGCCGGACAGCAGGCCCCATGGCCAGCTTGGCAGGAGAGGGCGGGCCTGTGGCTGTGTGCTCCCCGCCGCAATTATGCACAGATCGGAGCGTGGACGCAAGGATGCTCACTGTCAAGGCTGTGGCCCAGTTAGCAAGCAGCCACCTCGGGACCACCTCCTCCTCGGCCATCAGGCCGGTCCGCCGCAACGCTACCAGACAGAGAAGGGGGTGGGGCTCCGCCACCATCGGGCCCACCTCTCCTCCTGCATCAGACAGGTGTGGACCACCCAGACAGCGCTGGCCGGGTAGTGTCTGCCCAGGGCCGGCTTCCTGGCAACATCTGGGCTGGCTCCCGCGGCCAGGAACAACACCTACTATGGGGACCGCGACCCTGGATTTAAGCCGGAAGACAGCAAAGGAGAGAAACTCCGACAAGGCTGTGGCGAGGCCTCTGCTTTGGCGGGCTCTGCTATGGTGAGGGATGACTGCAGCCCAGCCGCGGGGGGGCCCAGGAGCACAAAGGGCCGCCCCCTCCCCACACACCCCTGCACCTGTCTGGGGAAACCCATGGAGAGGTCGCTCCGGAAGGGCAGCTCAGTGGGAAGCAGCAGTGACTTCAGATGTGGCCCCACCAGACTGGACTGTCCTTGGCAAAGTCAAATGCCCTGACAACGGACAGGTGTTCACGGCTCGGAGCAGTAGAGCAGCGAAGGGGCGTCTTTGTGGGAAGAAGCTTCTTCGGCTCTTTCGTGGGACCTTGCTCCAGGTCATGTACAAGGGGGGGCGAGCTCCCGGCACTTCTGTCTGCCCACTCCAGAGACACCATCCACATGGCGCTCCCGGGAGCCTCTCGCAGTGAAGGCCGCCAGTGCTTGGCAAGAGTGGAAGAGGGTTTTTGTGAGGCAATATCTAACCGGGCAGGAAAGGCCAGGGGCCCGGGTGTACAGCGCACGAGGTCCGTCCGCTCATGTCGCAAGGAGCTTGGCCTCCCTGGGGCCTACTGTCCCATTTTGTACCTTCCACCTTCCTGATTACAAAGAAACACATATTCAATATAAAAGCCCAAACACGGCAGAGGTAGGCAATGCAGAGAGTTTCCTCTTCCCCGGAGATAACCATCAGCTAGGTCATTTTTGTACACATTCACCTGCACACAAGCTCCCCGTTTCCTTTAAAAGGGAGGTTGCCCCATAACACACAGTCTGGGGGTGCCTGGCTTTCTACACTAGCATGTCCTGGGAGGAAACAGACACTCCTGAGAGGAGGAGGGCAGGAGTCCGATTCCCCTGGGCGGGGGCTGCGGGGGCGAGCTGGCTTCTAAGGAGCAGAGTAAAGCAGAGCGGCAGGGTGTGACAGTATTGTGACGGTATTCTAGAAGTCACTGTCCCCTGCTTCCTGGTGTCGTTAGAGAGCTTTACTGAGCTGCCATTCCCACGCCAGCCCGCTGGCCGTGTCAGTGCAGGACTCAGCGGGGTCGGCAGGTCCGCAGCCACGCACCCAACCCCACAACCACTTCAAGGACCTTTCCAATCTCCCTGGAAGTCCTTTCCGTCCTTGTCCACTTTTGAGGAGAGTCTGTGAAGGGCTGGTGTCAATTCTTGGCTAAGGGTCTGGTACAGGGCACCAGGCCTGCCATCCAGGCCTGGGGGCCTTTCTCGGTGGGAAGCTTTAAAATGACTAATTCAGGGGCGCCTGGGTGGCCCAGTGGGTTAGAGCCTCCGCCTTCAGCTCAGGTCACTATCCCAGGGTCTGGGGATCAAGCCCCGCATTGGGCTCTCTGCTCGGCAGGGGGCCTGCTTCCCCCTTTCTCTGCCTGCCTCTCTGCCTACTTGTGATCTCTGTCAAATAAATAAATAAAATCTTTAAAAAAATAAAATAAAATGACTAATTCATCTTACAGGTTTATTCAGATTTTCAGGTCTACTGAGATTTTCTTATTTCTTCTTGATTCGGCCTTGGTAGCCTATCTTTCTAGGAACATTTTCACTTCATCTTGGTTGACCCTTCCATGCGAGTGTGGTTTTTCTTGTAGGGTAGGCAGTAATGCCCCATTTTTAACACTTGATTTTAATAATTTGAGTCTTCCCTATCTTTATTTTAAGATTGTACTTTGGCGGGGGGAACGGCACCTGGGTGGCTCAGTCGGTTAAGTATCTGCTTCAGCCAGGTCATGATTCAGGGTCCTGGGGGGATCGAGCCCCGCATCTTTTTGAAAGATTTTTATTTATTTATTTGACAGGGAGAGAGCTCAAATAGGGGAAGCAGCAGAGGGAGAGGGAGAAGCAGGCTCCCCGCTGAGCAGAGAGTCCAATGAGGGGCTCGATCCCAGGACCCTGGCTCATGACCTGAGATGAAGGCAGAAGCTTAACCAACTGAGCCACCCAGGCACCCCCTAAATAAATAAATTCTTAAAAAATATAAATAATGGTATTATTTTTTAAGTAATCTGTACCCCCCACGTGGGGCTTGAACTCACGACCTCGAGATCAGAAGTCGCACACCCCTCTGAGCCAGCCGGGTACCCCTGAGTTTTCCCTACAACTTTACAAACCAATTTTGAAAAAAATTAAATTAAACTAAAATAATAAAGAAATAAAAGGCAATTTTGGAGGCGATGTAGTTAAAGGTTTGTCGATTTGGTGGATCCTTTCAAAGAGCCAGCTTTGCGTCGCGTTCATTTTCTCGTCTCTATTTCATTCATATCTGTTCTTTCTCACGTCCCTCCTTCTGCTTCAGGGTCTCTCCTTTCTTCTTTTCCCAGCGTCTAGCATGGTAGCGTAAGCTGCCGACGGGAGATCTTTCTTCTTCTTGAAGGAAGTCTTTCCAGCCACCAGGCTCCCTCGAGCGGTGCTCTGCCCCGGCCAGGCGTCTGCAGGGCCGCGGCTCCAAGCTGCTCACCTCAGACCAGGTCCCCACTCGTCTCGGGATTTCTTCCAGTCACCGGGTGCGCGGGAGTGGGGTGACATCCGAAATCTGTAAGCTCCTCATCTTGCTTTGTGCTGCCGATTTCTGGCTTCACTCTGCTGCGAACACATAACGTCCTTTGTGTGATCTCAGTCCTTGTCGCTGGACGAGTCCTGCTGTTCGGGGTCTGGGTCCCGTCTGGCCCGGCGAGCACCCCCCGTGCGCTTGCAGAGAAGACCTGCTGCTCCCCTCCGGGCCCCCATGTCACAGGGAGAGAGCTGGCGCTCGCAGGAGCAGCCCCCCAGGGAGAGCTGGGGCCCACAGGCACGTGAGTGAGCGAGTTGAGGCCCCGGGGAAGGGACCCTCAGCCTCTGCGGGTCTTCAGGGGACCGCAGCCCCGGCCCACAGCTTTCCTCCAACCTCAGGGGAGACCCTGTGCCAGAACCACGAACCCGACCACTCCGGACACCTTGCCCACTGACACCGAGAGATGATAAGTGTCGCCATAAGCCACTACGTGTGGGGGGTGACCTGGGGGGGCGCAAGACAACTCACAGTTACCCATGCGTCTCAGGGCTTTCCGGAGAGCCAGGCTGCACGCACGGAGGTGCTGCCGGGGGAAGCTCCATCTTTCCTGAGGAAAGAAAGTGGAAACCAAGGGTTAATAATTTTTCTCTTGTTTAAGATTTTCTTTTCTTTCTTATTTTTCCCAACGTGGGGCTTGAACTCACAACCCTGAGATCAAGAGTCACGTGTTCTACTGACTGAGCTGGCCGGGCGCCCGGTTAACTCTTTTCTTGTTGAAGCTGCTGGAGCCAAAGGCATGCTCTTTGTAATGACAACTTTACGGGCCTGAGGATGAGGAAAACGGGGTAGAAGGCTCCCCCCACCTCATGGGGAAGCCATTGGAAATTCTGGTTTTCTAATATCCCAAACTACCTGTGCCTGGTGAAAGAAGCCACTGGGGACCTTGAGAGTCAGCATTTGGTCCTATCGTTCAGGAGAGCAGGACTAAATGAGACATGGAACTGAGGTGCCCTCCACTGGGACACAGGTGTCCCACAACTTTTTTTGAGATCTTTTATTTGTTTGACAGAGAGAGAGAGACAGCAAGAGAGGGAACACAAGCAGGGGGAATGGGAGAGAGAGAAGCAGACTGCCCGCTGAGCAGGGAGCCCGATGCGGGATTTGTTTTTTTGTTTGTTTGATTTAAAAAATTTTTTTTATTCAGGGCGCCTGGGTGGCTCAGTGGGTTAAGCCACTGCCTTCGGCTCAGGTCATGATCTCAGGGTCCTGGGATCGAGTCCCGCATCGGGCTCTCTGCTCAGCAGGGAGTCTGCTTCCTCCTCTCTCTCTGCCTGCCTCTCTGCCTACTTGTGATCTCTGTCAAATAAATAAATAAAAATTTAAAAAGTATATATCCTTTAAAAAAATTTTTTTTTATTCATTTATTTGACAGACACACCACAAATAGGCAGAGAGGCAGGCAGAGAGAGAGAGAGAGGAAGCAGGCTCCCCGCCGAGCAGAGAGCCAGATGCAGGCAGGGCTCGATCCCAGGACCCTGAGATCATGACCTGAACCGAAGACAGAGGCTTAACCCACTGAGCCATGAGGCATCCCCCCCCTTTTTTTTTTAAGATTATTTATTGGGGCATCCGGGGTCTCAGTCAGTTAAGCAGCTCCCTTGGCTCAGGTCTTGATCCTGGAGTTGGGAGATCAAGCCCGGCATCAGGCTCCCCACTCAGTGGGGAGCTGCTTCTCCCTCTGCCCCTTCCCCCAGCTCCTTCTCTCTCACTCACTGTTCCTCTTGCAAATAAATAGTCTTTTTTATAAAGACTTTTATGACAGAGAGAGAAACCACAAGCAGGAGGAGCAGCAGGCAGAGGGAGAAATGAGCTCTCTGCTAAACAGGGTGCTCGACACGGGGCTTGATCCCAGGACCCCAGGATCCTGACCTGAGCCGAGGGCAGATGCTTAACGACTGAGCCACCCACTGCCCCCCACGACTTCTATTTCTCACTGATGCCAAACACTCCTTTCTCCCAGAAACCACTTTTTTTTTTTTTTTTTTTTTAGCAGAGCCATATTTCTTTTGGTGGTTTTATACAACTTGGATTCATTTTTGTATTTTTTAAGATATGGCCCTTATTGTTCTCATGCATTAATATGAAACACAAAAATGCTTTCTAATGACTTGTTTTCTATCCTGTTTATGTGACGGGAACCCACTTTCAGTTCAATAAAATTAGTTCTTGGCAAAACCTTATGAGTGTGCGTGTGTATGCACGTGTGTGTGTGTAAGCCTTTGTGCATGCATGCGCAGGTGTGTGTACACACAAACACTGGCACGCTCTTCTGGAGCAGTCTCTGTTTTTTCATCTGATTTTCAAGAGACTGATCTGTGACCAGTTAAGACCTCTTAGGATAAGGGAAAGGAGAAGACACGAATGAGAAGGGGAGTTGTTCTGAGAACGGGACGGATCTAGGGGTGCTTTCAAGTTCTGGAAAAGGAAAAGGCTCCAGAGGACAGGAGAGGTAGAAAACTCTGGAAAGGTAGAAAGGCCAGGGCACAAAGCTCCTCAGACAGTGCCTGTCCTCTGAGGTGTCCCCACCACGGGCTAGGAGGGCTGCAAGCCCCGCCGCTCGTGTTCGCCCCGCTCTGACCGCCAATCCCCTCTGCACCTGGGTCTGCCTGTGGCGCCACGCTGGGGAGCCGCTCCCGCTGCCTCAGGGCCTCCAGGCCCGCCAGGTCGGGCGGGTGGCAGTGGCTGCGCATCACAGTCACCAGCTGACCCTGCGTGATGGCCCGGCTGCGGCAGCCCAGCCGGGCCTGGTCCCGGCACATCCAGTAGACCTTCTCCCCCGCCGCCTTCTCCTTCCTATAGAGGAAGGACTCGTACACCAGGAACCTGCCTCCGAGGGACGTCCTCAGGAACTCCAGAGGCTGGAGGGGTCCTGGAAGGAATGTGGCAACGTGAACGGGGCAGCTCGGAAGCAGGCTGCAGAGCCTGGGCCGCAGGGACAGAAGCTGCTTCCTCTGAGCCTGCGGCGCCCCCACAGAGGCGCTCTGCTCTCTGCCAGCAGACCAGCCCCGCTCTGGGGCCCGAGGGCTGTGGCTCCAGCGGCCAGCCCAGGGCCTGCGGCCCTGACACCCTGGAGGACAGACTGGCTATCTCCTTCTGAGGGCTATGGGGCTGCCCGGGAGGCTGGCCCTGTGTCCCTGCACGCCCCTCCTGACCCTCCTGGGACCCCACACCTGCTGGCAAGCACCCCGCTCAAAGGTTGGGCTACACCACTCAGCGGGGCCCATGGCTGGCTGGGACCATGCACCAGGAGCCTCCTGGCTCCATGTCCCCTCTCCCCTTGACCAGCTGGCAACTGATCAACTCTCTCTTGAGGCTTTTAAGACCCTGAATTGAAAGGTCCTGCAATGCTGGGGTCTGGGGGGCTCGAGAGAACTGGGCGGGGGAGTGAGAAAAATAGATGGACCCGAGAGGGAAGACAGAATGTCCCTGAGGTCCAGGCTTATTGCCCCATTAGTGGATGCTGGGCACTTCCTGTCCTGTAGCAGATCATGCCCCCTGTCCCCTCCCTCTAGCTGAGTGGGTTTCTCTCTGCTGCCAGCCAGTCTCACACCAGCACCAGCCTCGAAGATGGAGCCCATAAGCACCCCTGCCTTTAGGGACCTTTAGGTCTGTTTGCATACCACCACACGTGGGTGGCTAGACCCCAACAGGCCCCGGGCCAAGGACAGAAGGTCAGCAGGGAGACCGGGGCCCAGCACCTGCCGTGCTCTGCACCAGCTCACCCGCACCTGAGCCTTCCCTCTGCGCCGGGCTGGGGATCTGCTCCCGCTGCCTCAGGGCCTCCAGGCCCCCCAGGTCGGGTGGGTGACAGTGTCTGCGCATCACCATCACCCGCTGGCCCTGCGTGATGGCCCGACTGCGACAGCCCATGCGGGCCTGGTCCCGGCACGTCCAGTAGACCTTCTCGCCCGCCGCCTTCTCCCGCCGGTACAGGAAGGACTCGTACACCAGGAAGCTGCCGCCCAGAGGGGTCCTCAGGAACTCAGGGCCTCCTGGGGAGAAACAGGACAGGTGCGGTGGGAGAACCGGGAGCCAGGTCTTGGAGTTCAGCAGGGAGGCGATGGGGGCCCCTGTTCTCAAAGCAAGAGCAGCATAGCTCCTGGACAGAGCAGCTCAGGGAGGGCCCTGCCCAGACAGAGCAGGGCTAAGGTGAGGAGGGGAGGGGAGAGCAACCGGAGAGGGCTGTACCCACTTCCAGAGTGTTCCCCTAAGAACGGGATGCTGCTTGGTGGAGCTCGCGGGAGGGCTGAGGGAAAGGTGGCCTTCTGGGTCTCCTGCTTGTCACCAAGGCCCACTGGCCACAATCTGTCCTACCTGGGCTCCCCCGCTGAGCCGTACCGGGACGTTTCTCCCGCTGCCTCAGGGCTTCCAGGCCCCCCAGGTCGGGCGGGTGGCAGTGGCCACGCATCACGGTCACCCTCCGGCCCTGGGTGATGGCCCGGCTGCGGCAGCCCATGCGGGCCTGGTCCCGGCACGTCCAGTAGACCTTCTGCCCTGCCGCCTTCTCTCGCCGGTACAGGAAGGACTCGTACACCAGGAAGCTGCCACCCAGAGGGGTCCTCAGGAACTCAGGGCCTCCTGGGGAGGAACGGGACAGGTGCGGTGGCGGGGAGGAAGTGGCGATTCAGGGTTTTGGGTCCCCTCCTACCTCCCTGGACCTGAGGAAGCAGGACCCTCGGGGGCTCTGGGCCAGCAGTGCAAAGGGCTCACCTGGGTCCTCGTCCTGGTCCTCGGCAGGGGATCCCTGTGGGTCCTGGGGCGGGGCTGGAAGGACTTTTGTGCGCTTCCTGGGCCGGGCTTTGGCGACAGTCAGGGTCCCAGGCCCCCTGCGGGGGAGCAGGCTGTCCACGCCTCGGAGCAGCTTGTCCGCTTGGCCCCCAGGTCCCCCAGGCCGGGTCTGCAGTGTCTCAATGGCCTTCTCCTGCTGTCGCCGGGCCTCCAGGCCCTCCATGTCGGGCGGGTGGCAGTGGCCCCGCATGACGGTCACCCGCTGGCCCTGGGTGATGGCCCGGCTGCGGCAGCTGTGAAGCGCATGGTCCCGGCACGTCCAGTAGACCTTGTCTCCCACGGCCTTCTCCCGCTTGTAGAGGAAGGACTGGTGCACCAGGAAGCTGCCACCATAGCATGTCCTCAGGAACTCCAGGGGCCGGGCTTCTCCTGGGGGAGGAAGCTGGCGCAGTCACGGCAGGTGGAGGAGAGGAGTCTGGGGCAGTGTGGGGGGCCAAGTGTTTTTCCCTTGATGTGGACGCCGACTGGGGCTTCCCCTGAGCTGGGCGTGCATGGGCCCCTTGGGCATTCTCCCGACCCCCCAATGCCCCGAGGGAGCCAGGGAGAAGGTGTAGGTCCTCTCCAGGAGGTTAGCGGGGAGGCCCCAGCTCGGGTGGTTACACCTCATGGTGTAACACTCCTGTCCATACTCTTTTTAAGGTTTGTTTTTGAAACTTTTCCCTAATTTTTTAAAGATTTTATTTATTTGGGGCGCCTGGATGGCTCAGTGGGTTAAGCCTCTGCCTTGGGCTCAGGTCATGATCTCAGGATCCTGGGATTGAGCCCCGCATCGGGTTCTCTGCTCAGTGGGGAGTCTGCTTTCCCCTCTCTCTCTGTCTGCCTCTCTGCTACTTGTGATCTCTGTCTCTTTGTCAAATAAATAAATAAAATCTTTAAAGAAAAATAGACAGTAAAAAACACATATTCTCCACCTCCCCCCCACCCCGCCCCTTTCCCCCTGCTCCAGCACCCAGCACAGCTGCAGCCCTAAGTCCTTAAACCCTCACATCTGGATCAGGAGGGAGCCAACCCTTGGGACAAGTCCACCTCCCCTTTGCTGGTAATAAAAGCCACCAAGACCTCAGCTACCGCGCACTGGGTGCCACCACATGTGGGACTGGCACCGATCGCTTCCAGCCCATCAAGCATCTCATCCCCCCCGCAGTGGAGTGATGTCCCAACCCGGACAGTTCCCAAACCCCAGAGCTTCAGCACCTGTGCTGAACCTTGGTGGGGTGGGGCTGTGACCTGAACCTGGTCCAGAGCTCTCCCCTAGGCTGACCTCCCCTTAATGTCCTGGGCCACTAAGACCACCTCGCTCTGTTCAAACTCACGTTTCTGGGCCTCGCACCAGACCCTGCTGCATCACAAAGTTCCAGAAGGACTTGGGCCCTGTGGTTCTGGAGCACTAGTTCTGTCCCCCGGGTTTGATGATTTCTGGGCCATGCTGACTTAGAGCACATTACAAACCATGGGGACCCCACGTTTCCATCTGAGCACAGGTAAGGACCCCCGGGTTCCTGCCTGCCCCAGAGTGGAAGCTGGGCACGGGGCACTCACCGATCCCCAGAGTCGGGCGTTTCTTGGGGGGCAAGCTCAGCAGCGACATGGCTCGCGGCCCCTCCTCTACTGCAGCCGGCTTGCTCAGCACCAACCCAGGGGTGCGCTCTGGCTCCTGAGGGCACAGCCAGGGGCCCACCCCTTTCAGCGGCTCCTCTGGTTGGCCCCCAGGGCCATCTGGACCCCCCAAGCCTTCAGGCAGGGCCGGGCCGGGCAGCTTCTGTCTTCGGCGCCGCGCCTCCAGGCCCTCCTCATCGGGCGGGTGGCAGTGGCCCCGCATCACCGTGGCCCTCAGGCCTCGGGTGATGGCCCGGCCCCGGCAGCCCAGCTCCCAGTGCTCACGGCATTTCCAGTACACCTTGTCCCCCACTGCCTTCTCCTGCTTGTACAGGAAGCACTCGAGCACCAGAAGGCGGCCCCCGAAAGGGGTCCTCAGGAACTCCAAGGGCTTGGGGGCTGTGGAGGAAAAGAGAGGGCTGGGTTGGCTGGAACGGAGCAAGTGTTGAGGCCAAGGGCACGGACGGGAGCGCGGGGGGATGTGCAGGGACGATGCCCTGAGATCATCACACCAGCCAGACAGAGTCCTGGTTAGAGAAGAGGATGCTTGGCTCCAAGCAGAGATGGGACCCCAAGGCCACCCCTTAGAAGGGGGTCCACAGGGCCTATGTCTGAGCGAGCAGGCCCACAGAGGGAGCTGGGCCAGGAGCAGGAGGCCTGGAACTCACCTGTGTCTGACTTGTTGTGCTTCTGCTCAAAGGCCTGGGGGGTTGGCCGGACTGCCCCCACTTGCTCCTCCACTGACAGGATCTGGGGGGTCCTGGCCAGTGCGTCAGGACTGGACATCTCCAAGGACAGGACACAGTGCCGTCCTTTGGGCTGGGAATCCGCCCCATCCACGCTCTCGGTGGAGGCCGTCAGCAGGACCAGTTCGGAGAATTCTTGGGGCTTCGTGGGTGCTACGGGGACAACATTGGTGCCTGGCTCAGGGGACTCCGGGGATGGCTCCTGGCCAGCCTTCACACTCTCGCCCTCCTGCTCGCTGGGCTCCGGCAGGGGCATTCTGGGATGATGGCCCGTCCCTGCGGCCACGCTCAGGACCCAGCAGGTGGAGTTCTCGTCCTCCTCCTCCTCCTCCCTGCTCGGGAAGCTGGCAGTCCAGGGGGTCCGTCCTAAGGAAGGAGGCAAAATCCATCCATGGAGGCCCCCTTGGGCCTGGGGCTCAGGAAGATGGACGTGGGCTGGAGGTGGAGCCAGAGGGGGCTGAAAGGCTGGGGAGAGTCCTGCGCGGAGCTGGGGCACCCCGGGTAGGTGCTTCTGCTCCTCTGTGCCCCCTCAGGCAACTGCGGTCTGGTGACGTCCCCTCCCCAAATGCCACACTCCTGTCTGTAAAATGTGCCACAGGCCGGGCTCTCCAGGGGCTTTTGGGGAGACTGAGGCACTGAGGACCATGAGCTTCTACAAAGAGAGGCCCTTAGGTGCTGAGCACGGTGGGACGTGTCTTCACGGGGTTTCCCATTTAACTTGGCCCCATGTTATAATAGTTTATCATTCTTATTGATCCAGTGTACAGATGAGGACACTGAGGCACGCTAGGACAGCCAACATGGCCACGAAGTGCAGAGCCGGGAGTCGGGTCGAGGGGGTTCCAGAGCCTGACCTCTCACCGGACCTGGTTTACCTCATCTGGGATGACGGTAACTGGCCTTCCTGAGCACCAAGCCTCAGAGACCAGCACGCAGGTCACGGGCTCAGGTCCCAGACCCTCCCTGGATACCTGGTGTCCCACCTCCTGACCCTGTGTCACAGGGAGACGAGCCGGGCACCCACGGGCGCTCTGCAGACCACAAAGGAGACGTCTGGCTCTGAGAGGCGGGACTCCTTGGACTCCCAACCTGATCTGTCCCCCAGCCTGGGCCAGAGGCCCCGGACCGCACAGTACTCAGGAGATGCCAGGACACCTGGAGGGCAGTGACCTTGTGTCTGAGCCGGGGCTGGTGCTGCCTCAGCTGGGAGGGGACAGGGCGGTAGAGGTGTGCAGAGAATCCACAGTCACTCCAGGACCCCTGGCTTCTGGGCTGGAGAAGCAGAAAGGATGTGTTACAGGGGTGGAGCTAGCCCTGGGTACCAGTGTAGGTTGAGCTTCCTTGCTTTCTTGAGGGACTGGTTGGTGGGTGAATGGCTTGGTCTCCCCTGACTCTCGTTAAGAAGAAGCAGGACTGCAGCCTCCCTGCACATTTCAGCTCCCCATTTGTGAGCTGTCACCCTCGTTTCCAGTGTCGCCATTCCTGCTCTGGAGTTCCTGGTTTGGGGCCCAGATTCAGCTCCCCAAGGCCTGGTCAGCCTAAGGGCAGGGCCCCAGTGCCCTACTAGGACAGAGCCAAGGCTGAAGGCTCAGAGGGGTGCCTCATCTCCGCCCCATCTCGCCATACACGACTGCCCATCCCAGGGCAGCAGAGAAGCCCATCACAGGGGTTTGGGGTGGGAGGTGGTGGCGAGACTCCAGGAAATCTTCCAGGTCCCAGGCCACCTGATTGAGAATCCTGGCTGTGCTGCCCTCCCGCGTCATGCCCTGGACTTTCCAACACTCGCTCCTCCCGTGCCACCTTTCTTTGCCCTGCCCATCCCGCCCCACACCCTGACGTGGCTGGGCCAGGACGCGTGGACCCCTGGAGACTGGCCCCAGCAGGACCTAGTGTGCGCGCAAAGATGCTCTGGGCAGCAAAGGGTGACAGCGAGAAGCCCCGCCCCTGGACCGCCATGTCCCCCTCGCGAATTGGCCTGAGGCAGGACCATCAGTCAGCAGCCTGATTGGGCTGGGGCGCTCTGGCTCCCCTCGCGCTGTGGTCCCTGTGCTCTGGGTCCCATGCCCCAGCCGGCTGGTGCTCTTCCGCGTCCCAGCGGCCTCCAGCCTGCAGGACCAAGGGTGCAGGGGGCTGGCCCTCCCTTCTGCAGAGGCCTCGGACAACTCCAGCCAGGCAAAGCACTGTGGTCGCCGTCCACACAGCACACACACTCCTACAGGCCCAGCCCTGGGTCCCTGCCACACGCGGGGCAAAAGGGGACGCTGTGGGGACCCCGACACGCCACTGGCCTCAGACCATCAAATGCCGAAGGCTGGCCTCCTCCAAACTAGAGGGCACTGGCATGACTAAGAGCCCCCACATTCCACAGGAACAGGACCCAGAGTCATGGGTACCCCAGAGTCAGAAGACGGTGAGATCTCCTCAAATACAAGTTCTGCATAAAACGCTTCTAACACGTACACCCCTCAAAGGATACGGAAGAGATTTCAGCACAACCAAAGGCGAACTCTGGCTACCCCCAACTCACCCCCCCGCACACCCTCATCATCTGCTGAAAAGCAGGGGTCTGGCAATGACCTTGAATTTGGATTGGTTTGATGGTTACCATCCTCACCCACTAAGGGGTCTTGGAATGTAGATCGTCTAATGACCACATCAAGTACGCAGGCCCCCCTCGCAATGTGGTCTTGAATCTGGACAGGCTCCAGCCCAGACGGGTCGCTTGCTCTGAGACTTGCCCAGCAGACCCCCTGCCTGTGCGATCCTGCACGGCGGCCATGGGAACAGCCCACCCACCTCATGGGATACCCATCAAAAATAAACTTATCTTAAGCCAGTGAGATCGGGGTCATTTGTTACTCAGCAATAACTGGTACTCTTGGAAGGTAATTGAGCCTGGTGGGTTTTGGCTTTTTGATGGATGGAACAGAAAAGGTTGTGAGATGCACAGTACCAAAGTGCATTTGAACTTCAGGGGCCATGATACAGAAACGTTAAATCCCTCAGCTGATCACGCTTAACGGGCTGGTAATCCACCAAGAAGAACAAAAAAATTAAGTATGAAGGATGGCAATGAGAATTAAGACCCCTGTAATGGGGGTGCCTGTGGGCTTAGTCAGTGAAATGTCTGCCATTGGCTCAGGTCATGATCCCGGGGTTCTGGGATCGAGCCCCACATGAGGCTCCCTGCTCAGCAGAGAGCCTGCTTCTCCCTCTGCCTGCTGCTACCCCTGCTTGTGTTCTCTCTCTCTCTAATCTTTCTTTTTTTTTAAATTTATTTTCAGAAAAACAGTATTCATTGTTTTTTCACCACACCCAGTGCTCCATGCAATCCATGCCCTCTATAATACCCCACCTGGTACCCCAACCTCCCACTCCCCCCTAATCTTAACAACAACAACAAAAATAGCAAAAAGTCTGCAATGTAATAAGCCAGTCACAAAAAAAAACTAATGCATATGATTCCACTTCTATAAAGTCCCTACACTAGTCAAATTCATGGCTGCAGAATCGGGGGGGCCACTGCAGTGGGGAGGGGAAAGGGAGCTGTTGTTCAGTGGGTGTGGTTTCAGTTCGGGATGATGATGACGACGTTCTGGCAGCGGAGGGTGGCGATGGTGGCATACCAGCGTGAGGGCCAGAATGATTCAAGCTGTAAATTTTTGTGATATATGTTTTACCACATGCACACAAATCTGTAACAAACTACATGGAGTAATGTTCCATTTACCTAACATCACTGGGGAATGAGGTTGTGCAGAAAAGGCAGATTTCAAACAAGCTGAAGTTCTCTCTTCAGGATGCGGACTTTAACCATTTTATCTGCTTCACAGTTTACCCTTTGAGGATGGATCTCTCCATAAGCTCTTACCACTCTTCACTATCTGGATGAAGGGGGCATACATATTTTCTCCTGATCTGGAAATAAACGGTCTCCCCCCAGTTCCCTTGGTACAGCTCCCCTCCCCTCTGGGCCCCTTCTCCACCCTTCATGTCCTGATCTCTCTGGTCACCAACACTCTCTGCCTCCACGTTCTCTGCACCGGGACTACCAAGGTTCTTCGGTCTCCTGTGTCTGAGAATAAGACCTAACCAAAGCTCCTCCTTCCCTCACCAGTCCAACTTTGGAAGGCCGGCTCACACTCCTGCCTTCTCGGCCCGGCTGTCTGCAGGCTGCCCGCCAGCTCTGCAGACACCAACCGCTCTCTCGTTCAGCCCCCGGTGCAGGGTTGGCACCAGCTGTGTCGATCCGTACACCGCGATCTCCCTCGGAACCACCTGCGCAGGCCTATGTGTGGTCCGTCCATACGACGGAATGATATTCGGACATAACCAGGAATCAAGTTCTGGCACGTGCCAGATGAACGCTGAGAACATCATGCTTAGTCAAAGAAGCTGGGCACGGGGCGCCTGGGGGGCTCAGCTGGTAAAGCATCTGCCTTCAGCTCAGGTCCTGAGCTCCAGGTCCCGGGAACGAGTGAGGAGTCTGCTTCTTCCTCTCCCTCTCTGCCTCTCCCCCCAGCTTGTGCTCGCTCGCTCTCTCTCTCTCTCACACACACAAATGAATAAATAAAATCTTAAAAAAAAAGGCAGCAGCAGCCAGACACAAAAGATGGCATATACATGACTCCGTTCATATGACATGTTGAGAACAGGCAAATCCACTGAGATGGAACGTAGATGAGCGACTGCACAGGACTGGTGGCGGGGGGAGATCTGGAAGTGATGCTAAGAGGTGTGGGGCTTTTGGGGTAACGAAACTGATTGTGAGTCAGTGAAACTGATTGTGGTGATGGTTGTTGGACTCCATGGACACATGGAATACAGTGAGCTATACACTCTTGACAGGGGAGTTGTATGCGTGTAAATCAGATCTCAATAAAACTGCTTAGAAAATATCCTTATAGGGATTCAGGTCCCCAGGGTCACTAGGATGAAAAACAGTTTTCTTTTTCTTTCCTTTTTTTTTTAAAGATTTTTATTTTATTTTTTTTTATAAGTTTTATTCATATTTCTTTTTTTTTTTTTTAAATATTTTATTTATTTATTTGTCAGAGAGAGAGGGAGAGAGAGCGAGCACAGGCGGACAGAATGGCAGACAGAGGCAGAGGGAGAAGCAGGCTCCCTGCCAAGCAAGGAGCCCGATGTGGGACTCGATCCCAGGACGCTGGGATCATGACCTGTGCCGAAGGCAGCGGCTTAACCCACTGAGCCACCCAGGCGTCCCTTTTAAAGATTTTTAAAAAGTCATTTCTACACCCAACATGGGGCTCAAACTCACAACCCTGAGATCAAGAGTCACACGCTCCACTGATGAGCCCATCAGGCGCCCCGAAAACCGGTCTTGTACACCCTAAGCAGGCCTTTCCCTACTGGGCTTGGTTTCCTCATCAAAAAAGAGGGATTGAACATTAGGAGATTGTGGAGGTTACGAAGATTATATTGTAAAAACGATATAAAAATTTGTTTAAACTGTTAAGAACCGAATTCCTAGTCAACGCCCCATAATCCTGCCCCTCAGACGCACTGCTCTGTCCCCTTTTTGGGTCAGAGCTCTGGACGGACGTTTTGTTTTCCGTGACACACACGTCGCATCAACATACCCTTTGCAATTTCGCCCCACTTTATGGTGGAGGCCCCCACCTAGACCAGATGGAGCCCCAGCCCAGGATCAAATCATTACGTAAGGCAAGCCTAGAACCGGCGCCGACGCGCAGAGAAGCCCGGCAGCAATGCTCCCGGCGGCCGCAGGGTGGCGGTGCTGCTCCTTAGGGCCCGCGCACTGCGTCCTCGGTGAGAAAGAGCGGCCTCACACGACCGTTTACAAAACAAGAACGTGGGAGTTCTTCCATGAAGCAAAAATAACCAAAGATTTCCCAAAATGTTTGTATTTACAAAACTTAACATTTAGGAAGCAGATGCAGTGAACAAAGTCTGCAAATACCATCTTTTCTAAGCTAAGGTTTTCCCAAAAACAAACCCAAGTACAGCTTGGACCCCGCGGGGCCTCTCCCTCGGCCTCTGGAGGCTCTGCTCAGAGTTGTGGGTTACAGACTGATTTTATGTATTCATGGCCTCAAAAACAAAACAAAACAAAACAAAAAAATGGGGTGCCTGGGTGGCTCAGGTCATGATCCTGGGGTCCTGGGATCGAGCCCCGCATTGGGCTCCCTGCTCAGCTAGAGGCCTGCTTCTCCCTCTCCCCTTCCCCCTGCTTCTGTTCCCTCTCTCGCTGTGTCTTTCTCTGTTAACTAACTAAATAAAATCTTTATTTTTATGTTTTTTAAAGATTTTATTTATTTATTTGACAGAGAGAGATCACAAGCAGGCAGAGAGGCAGGCAGAGAGAGAGGGGGAAGCAGGCTCCCTGCTGAGCAGAGAGCCCGATGTGGGGCTTGATCCCAGGACCCCAGGACCCCAGGACCACGACCCAAGCTGAAGGCAGAGGCTTAACCCACTGAGCCACCCAGGTGCCCCAATAAATAAAATCTTTAAAACAAAAATAAACCCCCAAAGCCTTAAACACCTAGGAAGAAATATCTCAAAATGTTAAAAGTAGGAAGAGCAGTCATTTACTTTCTCCTTCCATTTCTTTTTCTTGAAATTGTGGACAGTGTGCATGAACTCGGCACCTGGGGAAACGGGAGACAAGCTCCATCGCCTCGCTCCATCATTTGTCCGTTAACTCCGTAACTCTCCTGTGACAAGTCACACGAGAAATGAAAGGGTAATACAGATGACGGAACAGAGAAATGAGCAACACTTGAGGACATTAAAAATCCTTATTGTGGGACCCGCAGACCCTCAAAGACATTCCCTCCGAGATATATATTAACTACAAAGGGAAAGACAGTAACGACAAAGGGAAAGACAGTAACGACAAAGGGAAAGACAGTAAAGACGGAGGGGAAATCCTGCGAACACCCCGGGGCATCGAGGCCGACTTTGTCGGGCATAAGACACGTCAACACCATGACGTCCTTGATGAGATGCACCAAGGACACCCCACGGTCTCTGGGATACTCCTGCCCCAAGTGCACACCTCCACTTCAATCAGACAAGGCACATCGAGGGACAGCCCACAAAACAAGTGACCAGAACACTTGAAAAACGCTGAGGTCATCAAGGACAAGGGCCGGGTGAGGACCTGTCACTGACTGGAGAGGGCTGAGGGGACCGAGCAGCTAAATGCCATATGGGGTGGCGGGACGGAAAAAGGATGTTGGGGACAAGCTGGAGAAATTGGAGTCAGGTCAACAGTGTAGGCAAAGAGAACTGTACCATGTTGATATCCTGATTCACTCTCCATGCAGCATCGGGTAAGAGGTTGACAATTGGGGGGACCAGATGATGGGTATGTGGGAATTCTTCATACTACCTTTGCAATGCTTTTAAAGTCTAAAATTAGGGACACCTGGGTGGCTAAGTGGGTTAAGCCTTGCCTTCAGCTCTGGTCATGATCTCAGGGGCCTGAGATCGAGCCCCGCATCGGACTCTCTGCTCAGCGGGGAGCCTGCTTCCCTTCCTCTCTCTCTGCCTGCCTCTCTGCCTACTTGTGATCTCTCTCACTCCATCAAATAAATAAATAAAATATTTTTTTTAAAAAGTCTAAAATTAACTCAAAAGACTTTGAAAACCCAAGTGTCAAACTTACAGACGAAGTGGGAGTTGACGGAGAAAGTAAGTGACAGAGACCTCCTGAGTGTAGGGTGAGAGAGAGAGAGAGAGGGAGACACCCTCTGGTCCAGAGCCTCGCCGTCCATCCTGAGACCTGGGACCTGAGCCAGGAACAAAGCTCCTCTGGCACCAGCCCACACCTCCAGTCCGGTGACCCAGCATCTTCTTACCAAGCGTCACCACCAGCCCCGCTCAGTGTCTGGGGCCATAAGTGAGCAGCCCAGGCACACATGGCTAGCGAGAGCCAAGACTCCAGCCCAGGCCTAGCTGGTGTGGAGCTAACGGGGTGTCTCCCTGTGCCCTGGGCGGCTACAGTAAGACCTAAGAAGCACCTCTTGCTTCTCCCTCTTACAGAGGAAGCTGATGCTCAGAGCTGCCTTCAGAGTACGTCGTCAGCTGCACCGATGCGGCCCTACAAACCAGCTATTTCATGGTTCATCCCAGTGACTTCCGGCTGATCTGGCCCATGGGAGGCACAGTGGGACACTGGAGGCTGGGGTGAGGAGGGTGTTCCAGAAGCCACCTGCCTGCCCTGGAGCTCAGCCTGGCTGTGCCGGCAGTGTGGGGCCCCTGCCACACCCGGGCTTGCTCGCCATTTCCTGTTTGGCCTCCCAGCTCCTCCACCACCGGGGACCACAAGGAAACCCCCAGTGGAAATCTTACAGTGCGGGCGCCTGGGTGGCTCAGTGGTTAGGCGCCTGCCTTCAGCTCAGGCAGGTCATGATTCCAGATCGAGATCAAGCCCCCGCTCAGCGGGAAGCCTGCTTCTCCCTCTCCCACTGCCCCTGCTTATGCTCCTTCTCTCGCTCTCTCTCTCTTTCTGTCAAATGAATAAATAAAATCTTTAGAGAAATTAAAAAAAAAAGAAATCTTACAGTAGTTTCTATTTTCCCAGCTGGACAGGACAGTGATGACAGTATTTTCTATTTACCAGACACAAGGACGTGGCTGCCATTAGCCGGGAAGGGCTCTGCACTCACTACCCCAGTTTATCTTCAGTTTATCTTCCAAATAAGCCCCTCAGTCAGAGTCCGCTGTTCTGTCGTGTCCCAGAGGAGGAACCAAGGCTGAATCCTCGCTTCCTGTGACCCAGAGCGGGCTGATAAAGACAGTCCTCATTCAAGACGCCTGTGTCCGCCTTCAGGGCCTCAACTCGTAAAATCAGTAAAAATGGTTCTTTTCACACTAAGGATTCTGACCTAGGTATCAGTGCAGTGGGTTCAGACTGGTGTTGTCGGTCAAGGTGATTTGCTTCCCAGGCAATACCTGATAATGTCCAGAGACATTTCTGGTTGTCGCCACTGGGAGACAGAGCGTGCTACCAGCATCTACCAGGCCAGGTCAAGGATGCTGCCCGACATCCTACAGTGCCCAGGGTGGCTTCTCCAACACCCCCTAAAGAAGCATCTGGTCCAACATGCCAACCAAGCCAAGGCTGAGAAAGCCTACTTGAGATCAGTGTTTAAAAAATGAAATAAAATTTAAAAAATGAAACAAGAGAAAGTGAATCTGTACAATGAGCTAAGTATAGTTTTCATGCAAGTTTTATTATAATTAGTTGTATGTGTAACTCTGGCCTTTTTAAGAATTCCCCGGGGCCCTTAATAAAAATACAAATGCTTGGATTTCCATCTGAAATTCGGACAGAGGATCTGGAGAGGGATTCAAGAATCTGGATTTTTAGCAAGCACCCCATGAGGCTCTGGGAGACCATGGACTGTGCTTTGAGAAACACTTGAGGAGAGGCCCTGGAGAAACATATCAGTCACTAAGTGACGTGCCTAAGAAGGATTTAAAGGGTTTTCTTTTTGTGTGTGTGCCAGGCCCCACAGGAAGTATTTTATATACGTGATCTCACTTAATCTGTCTCACTGTACATGCTCCCTCATTAATGTGTTAAATAAAATCATAACACCTGTTTATTTTGGATAAGCAGGAGAGTTATGATTTCATCTTTTCTGAGATGATCCTGTAACATTTTTTTTAAAGATTTTATTTATTTATTTGACAGACAGAGATCACAAGTAGGCAGAGAGGCGGGGGGCGGGGAGCAGGCTCCCCACTGAGCAGAGAGCCCAATGTGGGGCTCCATCCCAGGACCCTGAGATCATGACCTGAACCGAAGGCGAGGCTTAACCCACTGAGCCACCCAGGTACCCCAATCCCATAACATTTTAATGTATTTCACATACCTTGAGCTATTCGGAGAACCTCAAGAACACAGACAGGAATTTGCTCAAACTCCTAAGCAATAAAAGTGAAATGTGGAGGAGAGAGCTTAGCATGGCTTCCGTACCTTGGAACAGCAAATACCAGACTTCTAAAAATCCCATCCTGGAAGGTTCCTTCCAGCAAAGCAAACTCCACAGGGCCTTTACAGTGAATTAATGTGCTCATACCTATGCAAGCAATCAGGCCAAATCGACTGAGACCAGCCTCATTTCCTGATCAGAAGTATCTTTCACTGAGGTTATGAGACTGTAAAGGACCGTTGCGCCTCAGCGGAAACTGGGCACTGTCTAGAACACAACCTTCCAGGTTACGGGCTTCCAGCCTGAGCTACTGGGACAGCTCTGCACAGCGTAGATAACCAAGATCAATGCAAAACTATTCTAGTCTATGGGCAATAAACTTTCTCTCCATGCAAATAAGTACATGTAAACAATTCTTCCGCCTGAAGAAAAATCCAGTTTTGCTTCCAGGTGCACATTTCAGTATCTGTCATCTTCTGGAATCTTCTCTGGGTTCTTTTGCAAACTGGTTATTAGATCTTTCTGGTTTCTTGGTTAATGAGTTAAGTAAAAGCTTCCATACACGTTCCTTCCACATCTGTCTGAGACAGCTTTATTTCTTTTGTTTCGGTCTAAGGTTCTGCTTTTCTAATTGCCTGGATCACTGGCCCTGTCATCCCTGGTTCAAGTCCGCAATCTTTAAAATTCTGCCAATATGCACTGCATGCAATATAAGTGGGTATGACTTTATGAAACTTTTCCTCTGCCACGCATATGTCTACTTATCGTGGGTGGACTTCAAATGCATTTTTTTTACTCTGGATGATCATTGCGTTGAGGTCAATACTTGGATCCTTGTGTTTGTTTTGTAGTATTTAATTTTCACTCACTCAAGATTTATTGAGTGACGAGTATTTTTTTTTTTAAGATTTTATTTACTTATTTGACAGACAGAGATCACAAGCAGGCAGAGAGGTAGGCAGAGAGAGGAAGAAAAACAGGCTCCCCATCAAGCAGAGAGCCCGATGTGGGGGGCTCCCCATCAAGCAGAGAGCCCGATGTGGGGCTCGATCCCAGGACCCTGAGATCATGACCTGAGCCGAAGGCAGAAGCTTTAACCCACTGCGCCACTCAGGCGCCCCGAGTGACGAGTAATTTAAATTGGGCAGATGTACACGGAAGGTTCGAGAGCCTTGCGGTTTGCTTCATCCCTCTCTTCTCTTCTCCCCTCCCCCAGGACTGAGACACAGAGCAATTCTGAGCCCACACTCAACTGCCCATTGATACTGCTTTCCTGCGTGCGGTCCCAAAGGGCTCAGTGTCAACCTGACACACCTAAGAGACCCACGGGACTCTAGACTGCCGGGAGCCTCTCAGGCAAGAGCTCATCACTAAGGTCCTGAACGTCCCAGCCTCACTCGGCAGCTGACAGTGGATCAACAGAATTACCTTCAGGCACCGAGAGCGAGACCCGCCATCCCCATCCACCAGTACTCCGGTCCTTACGGCTGAGGCTGACTTGCTCCGTACAACACCTGGGGCAAATTCCATCAATCCTCTGGACTGATTTTACCTGTGAAATAAGAAAAGTGGCGAATGAGATGCTGTATTTGAAAAGTTTCCATAAACTGTAAATCATCACGCAAGGAGTTCTTTGTTGGGCCCAGGGGTCTTGATGTTTGAAAAAGGTCCTGGGGGACTCCAGCTGCTCTCCCCTCCCACGTGTGCTATGGAGCTATGAGGGGTAGAGGTGTGCACTCACTGACTGGTGAACTTCCTATGAAATACGCATGCTCTCTGTGTGTGCGTACACACAGGTATTGCTCCTAGGAGGTGTTGAAGGTGGCAGCGACCGCCCCCCGCCCCCAGCGATTTGGAATCACGGCTCTAAAGCAGGGCTTCTCAACCTCAGCACCACTGGCATTTGGGGGGAGGGGGGCTGTCCTGTGCAATGAGGGATGTTTCGCAGCATTTCTGGCCTGTGCCTGCTGGATGCAGCCCACCCAGCCCAACAATACCATTGCCATATGTCCCCTGGGAACCCCACTCCTGAGTACCTGAGAGATGCACAGGGCACAGAAAGGAAGATTCTGGCTCCAGGTCCTTCCAGACCCAGGTCCTTCAGTCACCAGTCACCAGATCGGAATCTTATCTTTTTTTTCTTTCTTTTTTTTTTTTTTTTAAACTAATCTCTATAATGTGGGGCTTAGACTCACAACCTGGAGATCAAGAGTCCCCTGTCTTACCCACCGAACCAGCCAGCACCCCAGAATCTTAGCTATTTTTTCTTTACTTCTTCCTCACCAGGCCTCATGTGTCCTCAAATCTCATTCTCTGTACCTGGTCACACCACCTTCCCGTGGCCTTCCCACAGAACATCACTCCAGGGCTTTGGTCCTCCCCCATTCCTCCGTGGCCTTCTCATCCAGCATCCAGCCTGGCTAATTCTCCCTAGGCAGTGCCAGTCGGTTAATCTTCCTAAAGCTGAACTTAATTATTTCTCTGTCCAGTAAAAATCGTCTCCTTCTCCCTTATAAACACTCCACGCTCCAGCCCCAAGCTCACACCCTCTCTTCTCCCAGTCCGACTAGGAGCCTTTGGAAGAGGAACAAGATAAACCTGAAGGCATCAAACCAGAAAATTCAAATCCAGTCCTCGAAGTGATTTTTGGCCCTGAGATGCAGAAATGCCAAAGTATTAAAAATATACCTTTTGGGGGGAAGTTGAAGGTTACCATGATTATCTGATTATTGGAACTCAGCATGCCCCCAGAGGCAAGAAGCAGAGGCTGAGAAAGACGGAGGTTTGTTAAAACAAGGGTTTCAAACTGTGGTCAGAACCACCAGATCCCGAAATCAGTGTCACGGGTTAGCGATATTCATTGGGAACGGAAAGGACAGAACACAACAGAATGAAATCAGAACAAAGGTAGAGGCGACGCGGCCGTACCCTGCGAGGACGTTTGAACTCTCCCAGCAATCTACGTCCGCAGGCACAAGTTATGCATGGGGAACATATTTCTCAAGTCCAAAAAGTTTGAAAGTCACAAGAGGCATCCGCGCAATCAGAAGTGGAAGGAGGGGTGTAACAGCAGCAAAAAGTGCAAGGTCACTGGGACCTACAGAACCGCGCAGGCGGGACGCGGCTGGGGTGGGGGCCAGCGCGGGTCAGCACTGTGCGGAGGACACCGCAGAGCGGGGGTGCGGAAGGGGCGAACGGGGGGGCTCCCTTTCTGGGGGTGTCGGGGCTCAGTCCGGGGTCTGCTGGGTTGGGGCGAAGGAGGAGCGAGGAGAAGGGAGACGAGTCTCGGGTGAAGGACAAGGAGGCGGCCTGAGCGCCGGGACCCGGAGCCGGGTGCCCACCCCCACTTCCAGCCTCAGCAGCCCTCGGGACCCCCGGGGAGGCCTGGCCGGGGGCGCGGCCACGCCGTGGGACCCGGGACCCTCCCCGGCCCGCAGGGGACCGTGCTCACCGGGCACCGGCCGGGCGGCGGCGGCAGCGGAGCCCTCCCTCTCCGGAGACTGAGCCGCGGCGGGTCCTTTGGCCTCGGCCGCCGCAGCCACGGGCGTCGACCTCGCGGCCCAGGAGCCTCAGGCCACCACAACCCTAGCGCCCGCTCCCCGCCCCCACCTGCCCTGTCGGGAGCGAGCCCCGTGTCCGCGCGCCGCCGCGCTGGCCGGGAGCGCGCGCCACCCGGCTGGGGAGCCGACCCCTTGGAACGCCCAAGCAGTCTCCCAGCGAGCATGCGCAGCAGGGCCGCGGGGCCCCATTCCTCGGGCAAACTCCGCTTCTCCGGCTCTTCTGTGAGCGGCGCCGAGCTGGCGGCTTGACCAATCGGCGCGGGGATATAGGGCCAGGGTTTGCGAAAAGGGCGGGGCAAGCCCAGGATTGGGCGGTGTCGCCCGGGGGCGGAGCGTCGGCCGCAGAGGCGGCTGGCACTGGGGATTCTGGGCGGGGCTCTGAGACAGGTGAGTTGGGGGGCTTCTTTGAGACCACCCCCAGGCCTCCACGAGGATTTGATTCCCTGCTCACTAAGCGGGAGCATTTGGTTAAATATCGTATTAGACCTGTCACTTTACTTCGCCAGCAGAAGGAAATTTCTTATACACCTTGTTGAAACCTTCAAATGACCCCACCGCAAAGCCGCGTCAATTTGAGATGCAAAACACAGTGAATTTTGGTAATAACGGATTGTAACTTTGAATAAAAGAACCTAAGAGTTGATACTGATATAAATAAGTAGGGGCACCTAGGTGGCCCGGTTGGCTAAGCGTCTGACTCTGGGTTTTGGTTGGGGTCATGATCTCAGGGTCGTGGGATGGAACCCCTAATCAGGCTCTCTGCTGGGTGTGGAGTCTGCTGGAGATTGTCCCTCTCCCTCTGCCCTTCCCCCATCCCACCCCTCACCCTCAACCCTGCCTGCAGCACTCTTTTTCTATAAATAAATAAATAAATAAATAAATAAATGGGGAGAAGGGAAGGCTCGCTCTTACTGTAGGAGCCCAACTCAGAAATGCAGAAGAGAGGATGCAGAAAATCATCATTTGTCAACCATCCTAATTAATGGCTGATTTCGGCAAAAATTATTAATGGCCTCTAAAGTTGGAGGGTGAGAGCTTAACAAGGAAATGGTATTTACATAATCCCAAAGATACTTATTAATTACAAAGGGGGAAATACGAATTTTACAGTAGAAGAATGGTTCTCAAAGTGTAATCTGGGGGTTCTTAGAGGTCCCTGTGGAATACTGCAAAGGCGACATGACATGGATTACATGGATGTTGTAAAAGGCTGACTGCCAAAGCTCAAATGAGAACCTCTAGTATTTCTTTAGGCTTCCATTAAGGAGATTTGCATAAATAAATAAATAAATAAAATGTACAATTCCGTTTTTTTAGCATATTCATAAAGTTGTGCAAACATCAGCACAATCAGTTTTAGAATATTTTTACTCCAGGAAGAATCCTGTAGCCACAGTTGAAACATTCCTCAGCCCTGAACCCCAGGCTACTATTCAGCTTTCTGTCCCTATAGATGTGCCTATTTTGGACATTCATATATATGGAATCATACAATATGTGGTGTTTTATGTCTGACTTATTTCACTTAGCCTGGGTTTTTAAAAAAATTTTTTTTTAAGATTTTATACATTTACTTGAGAGAGACGGAGAGAGATCACAGAGGAAGAGGGAGAAGTAGACTTGCTGCTGAGCAGAGAGCTCAATCCCAGGACCCCAAGATCATGAGACCCCAGCCCAAGGCAGATGCTTAATGGACTGTGACACCCTGGTGCCCAGCTTTCCCATATTTATTGTTTTTTTTTTTTCTTCTTTTTTTTTTTTAAGATTTTATTTATTTATCAGAGAGAGAGAGGGTGAGAGAGCGAGCACAGGCAGACAGAATGGCAGGCAGAGGCAGAGGGAGAAGCAGGCTCCCTGCCGAGCAAGGAGCCCGATGTGGGACTCGATCCCAGGACGCTGGGATCATGACCTGAGCTGAAGGCAGCTGCTTAACCAACTGAGCCACCCAGGCATCCCTCCCATATTTATTGTTAATCGCTTGTTTTACACTTTGCTTTTCTTATTGAAGTCTGGCTGACAATGTTATATCAATGTCAGGTGTACAACACAGTGACTGGACAATTCCATACACTAGGCAACAGCACATCACAATGAGCGTAATCAGACCTGTTACTATGCAAGGTTATTACACTATCACTGTACTCCCTAGACTGCACTTTTCACCCCTGTGATTTAGCCAACACATTCTGAAAGCATGACGTTTTTACTCCCCCAGTGCCCAAACTGAACAACAAAAACAATGCAATTTCACTTTTTGCTGTTGTGGCTTGTGTTTTTGGTGTCATATCTAAGAAATCACTGTTTAGGGTTGCCTGGATGGCTCAGTTAGTTAAGTATCTGCCTTTGACTCAGGTCCAGCCCCAGGGTCCTGGGATTGAGCCCCTAATGGGGCTCCCTTCTCCAAGGGGAGTCTGCCCCTGCCCCTTGCTCATGCTCTCTCTTTCTCTCAAATAAGTGAATACAATTTTAAAAAGAAATCAGTGCCTGGGGCGCCTGGGTGGCTCAGTGGGTTAAAGCCTCTGCCTTCAGCTCAGGTCATGATCCCAGGGTTCTGGGATTGAGCCCCACATCAGGCTCTCTGCTCAGCGGGGAGCCTGCTTCCCTTCCTCTCCCTCTGCCTGTCTCTCTGCCTACTTGTGATCTCTGTCTTTCAAATAAATAAATAAAATCTTTTAAAAAATGACACAAATTTATAAAAAAAAATCACTGCTTAATCCCCATTCACAAAGATTTACTCCATATGTATTTTAGGAGTTTTAGATTTTAACTCTTAACATTTGAGTCTTAGACCCATTTTCAGTTTTTTTTTAAGATTTTATTTATTTATTTGACAGACAGAGATCACAAGTAGGCAGAGAAGCAGGCAGAGAGGGGAAGTGAAGCAGGCCCCCTGCTGAGCAGAGAGCCCGATGTGGGACTCGATCCCAGGACCTTGAGATCATAACCCGAGCCGAAGGCAGCGGCTTAACCCACTGAGCCACCCAGGCGCCCAGTTTTGTTTTTTTTTTTAATATGGGGTGAGGTAGGGTTCCAACTTCATTCTTATGCACATGGATATCCTAGTGGTCCCACTACCATGTTGAGAATGACACTGTTGTTCCCCCCATTTGGTAGTTTTGGTGCCCTCAATGAAACTCAGTTGGCCATAAATCAGAGGGTTTATTTCTGGACTCTCCCCTTTATTTCATTGATCTATGGCTCTTTTTACACCAATACCACACTGTCTTGATTACTGCTCCTTTGAGTTTAGAAATCAGAGAGTGTGAGTTCTCCAACTTTGTCCTTTTTAAAAAAAAAAAATTACTTGACAGAGAGAGACCACAAGTAGGCAGAGAGGCAGGAAGAGGAAGAGGGGGAAGCAGGCTCCCCACTGAGCAGAGAGCCCAATGTGGGCTCCATCCCAGGACCCTGAGATCATGACCTGAGCTGAAGGCAGAGGCTTAACCCACTGAGCTACCCAGGCGCCCCCAACTTTGTTTTCAGGATGGTTTTGGCTGTTCTGGTTCCTTCTGTTTCTAGGTATCATATTCTAAATTTTTAAAAAAAGATCTTATTTATGGATTCATTTAGAGAGAGAGAGAGGAGACTGGGAGGAGGGGGAGAGGGAGAGAATCTCAAGATGACTCTGCACTGAGTGAGTGCAGTGTAGGACATGGGCTGGATCTCACCACCCCCAAGATCATGACCTGAGCAGAAATCAAGGGGCTGAAGCTTAACAGACTCAGCCACCCAGGAGCCACTCTTTTCCATCCTTTTGGAAACAAATCTCTATTTTAAATTTTACATCATTGAGAAAACACTGCACAGCAAAGGTCTCTGCCTTTTCACTAAACTCTACATTGTAAACCACGCCCTATTGTTATAGTATTTCTATACCATTGGCTACACAATTTAGTTTTGTTTTTTTAAGATTTTATTTATTTGACAGAGAGAGATCACAAGTAGGCAGAGAGGCAGGCAGAGAGAGACGGAGAAGCAGGCTCCCTGCTGGACAGAGAGCCCGATGCGGGGCTCTATCCCAGCAGCCTGGGACCATGACCCGAGCCAAAGGCAGAGGCTTAACCCCCTGAGCCACCCAGGCGCCCGTAGTTCTTTTCTTGGTGAACGTTGCGGTTCTAAATCCCGCTATTATAAATACTGCCCCGTGGCTGGCTTTCTTCCTAACATTTGGGAAATCTGGGTGAAGAGCAGATAGGAATCTTTTTACACGTTTTGCAACTTTCCTATAGGTGTGAAATTATGGAAACAAAACGGCAGACAGGGGTGCCTGGGTAACACAATCCGTTAGGGGCTGACTCTGGATTTCCGCTCAGGTGGTAGATCTCAGGACCCGAGAGACCCAGCCCCTCCTCCCTGGCCCACTGGTCCCTCCCTCGTCCACCAGCCTCTCCTCCCCGGTCCACGGGTCCCTCCCTCGCGCACAGGTCCAGCCCCACCCATAGCCCACAGGCGCCGCACGCTTGTTCTCCGACTACCTAATGCGGTGGGGACCCAGACTACAGTGTGGAGCTGCTTTCCTGGACACTTGGCCGGAGGCGGCCTGAGCGGCCCCAGCATCAGCTCAACTGCGGCCATGTGGCCCCTCGCCGGCCCCAGATGCGGGGACGCCCCCGCCTCCACTCCGCACGGCTCCCGGGCCCCTCCGCTCACCGCGACCCTTCCCAGCCCCGCGGGGACCCTTCGATCCGCCCGCTCCCCTTCGCCGGGCGGGAGCCCGCCGCCTTCCGGCTGCGCGGAGCCTTTGCGGAGCGAAGACGCTGCCCCTCTCCAGAAACCCCCGCTGCCCTGACACCCCCGCCCCTGCGCCTCCCTGCTGTTGCCCTACAGCTGCTGCTGGAAGGACCCCAGACCCCGGCTCCAGGCAGGTGCAGGTGCGGGTCCCGTGGGGCCGGCCGGTCCTCCGACTCCCGGCCAGTCTCTGTTCTCCACCAGCCCCGAATCCACAGGGACGTCTCGGGACCCAAATTCACAGAGACCCCTGCTCCGGTGCGCTAGAGCTTCTGTCGGGGGAGCACGCGAGCAGCAGTGGGAACAAACAGTGACGGGAGGGCTGTTGCGTGGGTGGAGTGTGCGACAGGGAGATGCGACCCGGTGGAGGGGGCGCAGCAGGTGGTTACGCAGGAACCCTCGGGGCTCAAGCGCCTACGCCCAGCGCTGCGGAAGGCAGATGGGAGCCGGAGCGCTCGTTCTCCTGGGAAGGCTCCGGGACCGAGGCCTGCGGGCCGCGCGCGCCCCCTGCCGGCTACCGGCCGCCTCGGCCCCGGTGCGCGCGGCGCGAAGCCAGCGCGCGGAGGCCGTGCTTGCCCGAGACGCGAAGCGTGCTGCCGCTGTCTTAGTTCTGATTACCATCTTCTCGGAGACGGCGCGGGTGCCGGGGGCAAGGACGCTGGGGGCGGGCCCTCCGTCCCGCCGGGAGCATGGGACCACCAAATCCCATTGGTGGTCCTCCCCGTGAGCCGCGGTCTCCCGTCTAGAGCTTCGTCCCAGGAAAATCCAGGGCAATTTATGGGATTGCTGATCAGCTGGAGAGGACCGGGTGCAGCCGCGGCAGGTGTGCGGGATGCATGGGCTTCCGTCCCCGTAGCGGCGTGCTGCAGTCCGTAAAACCGCGTTGGGAACACATTCGTAATGGATTAAGAGAAAATTACCTGGATCATCCCAGTTTTCTGAATATGAAAAATATCATGGGGGCGCCTGGGTAGCTCAGTGGGTTGAGACTCTGCCTTCTGCTCAGGTCATGATCTCAGGGTCCTGGGATGGAGCCCTGCATCTCTCTCTCTGCTCAGCAGAGGGCCTGCTTCCCCACCCTCCCCCACCTGCTGTGCTCTCTCTCTCTCTGTAAAGAAATAAATAAAATCTTAAAAATATATATATTATAGACATATCTAGATGAGTTACTGGAGATATCTGTAATATATTTTCCATAATCGGTATGTATTTATTTCAATGAACATGAATTACCCCCCCCTTTTTTTTTCAGTTCGAAGAGTATTAAATTATGTTTGGAAGGAAGTGTATAGTCATCCTATTTACATTTTTTTTTAAGGGGAGGGCAGGAGAAGGGAGGGATAGAGGGAGAGAATCTTAAGCACACTCCACGCCCAGTGGGGTTCCATCTCATGGCCCTGAGATGGTGACCTGAGCTGAACAGATGGAGCCTCACAGGTACGCTGACTCTTGACTCAGAGCCCCCTTTGCTCTATAATGAAGATCCCACACACGCACAGAGTGCAGAGACCCAGCGCTTACTTACCTCTGTGACCTCTGAGGATCTTCTGCTCTAACATCTGAGGGAACCACTCTTCACAGGAACACATCAACTCTCCTCCTGATTGCCGACACTGTCCCTCCCAGATGGGACAACCGGTCACTGACCCAATGTCAGGTCTTGCCAGCACCACGACCTCCCCTATCTCCTCTCCCTTAAGGCTGTGGTGGCCTCCTTGCCAGCCTTTCAGAAGCCACATTGGACACTTCTAGTCCGTTCCCTTCATGGTGCCTGAGGGCTTTGTAAAATGAGGCTAACCCTGTCCCTCATCTGTGTAAATCCTTCCCCAGCCACCCACTCCCCATCATGAGCCTGGAATCCTCCCTATGGGCTCCCAGCCCCCAGACCCAGAGCCACTGCCCACCATGTACTGCCAGCGGCCAGGACAGCAGGGACAGCAGGCCCAGCCGCACCAAGTCGCCCCTAGCCAGCCCCCTGTCCCCCCAACGCCTTCTTCACTCTGCCTTCAGGGGGCGCCCCACCACCAACTCCTCCAACCTTCTTGTCAACTGACCACCAGCCCACCAAGGGGATGACCCAGAGCCACAGGAAAGGAGAAACGTGGTGGGGAGCGGGAATCTATTTAAATATCAAATGAAGACAAAGGAACGTTTCAAAGGATGGTTACAGAATATAAATGTAACAACCTCGCTGGAGGGATACAGGGATAACCAGGGAGGAGCTGGGCCAGGAGGGGGCTGAGGAACTCCCTTTGCCTAGAGGGGTCCATAGATACAGGCTAAATTCGGAAAACTGATGTTCAAAAACGTAAGGCCTCTGGTCTCAACTTTTTAGAAATAATCTGTTTCCTTTGCCTGATGGCAGTTTTCACAAAACGAAGACCACGGGAGGTGAAGGAGGCTGAACTAAGCCTTTCCTGTGGGGGGGCCTCCAGGGGTGACACCCAGGGTGAATGGAGGGGACGGGCTTGGGTGCCCAGGAATCTCAGCCCCCAAAACACCCCCAGAAGGAACATGGTAGGGTTATCGTACACTTCTGTTGGGATCGGCCTGCCATACTGCAGGCCCACACCCTCCCCGGCAAAACCCCCAACAGCCACGAACACAGGCCCCCATGAGGGGTGGGGGAAGCTGTCAGGTGGTGGGCTTCCTGGAGGAGGCGAGCCTCCTGATGATCTGGCACCAGCAGGCTGAAGCCTCCTGGGAACAGGCCTGGGAGGGACGATCAGGGAGGGGCCAGAAAGCCTGCCCAGGGGCTCAGGCCTGGGGGGGGGTCCCAATGTCCCCCTTTCAGACCAGGAGCAGCAGGAAGGAGAAAATTCAGAGACCCTACCTAGTCTCTGGGCCAGTGATGGCTCTCCAGGTGGAGGGGCTGGGGTCCTGGGAAAGAGCCCTGGGAGGGCTGGTGGGCCTCTCAAAGGACCCACGTGGGTCCTTTGCAAGTGGGGTCTCAAAGGACCACAGAAGGGTTTAAAACCTGCCCATAATGGGACCTAGCATATAGCTTCTTTGATCCTGTTTGAGGTTTTTTTTTTTTTTTTCTGTTTATAAAAGTAATTTATACTTGATTTGGAAAACATTACACAATGTCTGAGAGTGAAAATCAGTTGCAACTGGGTCCCCAGCGGAAGTCACAGCCAAGTTCATTGACCCAGTAAGGGCATACCCGTGTTTGTCAGAGTTACAGGAGCGTGTTGGGCATGACGGCGTCTGCGATGGGCTCCTCCCCCACCACCTCGGTCCTGGGGGCAGACTGCCCTGCCAACTTTCCATCTTCTTTTCCGTCTGGAAGAGAAGGGAGTGGGTCAGGCTGGTATCCCAGGAAAAGGGCTGCGGGGTGGGGGTGGGGGGCAACCCACGGCCTGAAGCTCTCAGCCAGCAGGGGGATGTTGTGGGATGCTACTGGCTGAGTTTCAGAAATCAGAGCTGATTTCAGAGACATGCTCCCCACAGCCACCAGGCCAGGGACAAAGAGGCTGTTAAAGTCATTTCCAGGGAACTTTGGGCCAGATCTGGGCTGAGAACAAGAAAGCCACTGCTACCCCCACCACAGGGCCTGGAATGGTGTAAGAGGTGGGAAAGTCTGGGGACCAGGCCTGGAGGTAGATGCAGGGTGACAGGCTGATGGGGCTGTTCACTGCCCAAAAGCACCTGCCTAGGGGAGTCTGTGGGGCTGAAATGTAGTCCTAGCTCTGCCCTCCAGCCCTCTAGCTGAGGACCGGTGGCTTCGTTTTAATTCCTGCCAAGGGGCCATGGCGGGTGGGTGGGGCCCACGTGGTCCAAGAGCCCAGGCAGATCTGAGAAGCATGCAGAGGTCTGAGACGGGGTGGAAGGGACCAGGGGATGGCCCACCGCCCAGCTCCCAGAGAAGAACAGGCTCTGGCCTGACACTTCCTTCTCTACCCTCTGCAATGACCAGTTGGTGGCCTCAGAGTGGTGACTTAGCTCCGTGAGCCCCACCTCCCCACAGATCATGGGTCCTGCTCCCTCCACCCCTGGGACTGGTGGGAGGCAGCAGGCGGACTCGAGGGCGCACTGGGAGCAGGACTGGACAGCAGGAACACTCAAGGGTGAGCTGGATGGGCTGTGGCGGGGCCTCCACTTCTTGAGCTTGGCTCCCACCTAGCCGTTGAGGGAAGCTGAGGGCTCCCTTGGGTCCCCCGAAACTCCAAGGAAGCCATGGACTAGGAATTCCCTAGGACTTCAGACCTCTCACTCCTACCCTTCCATCAGCGCGTGGGGCCCCCTGCACTACCCAGGCCGAGTGCCTTGGCTGGCTCCAAGGGGGCCACCTGTTCACAGGCAGCAAATGGTGGTTTTATGGTCCCCGTCTCCTCAGGGTCCAGCAGACCCCACTTCCAGCTGGGAAGAAACCCAGCTCATCTCTTCCCCAGCTACTGGGCATCCCCTCCCTCAAGCACCCCTCAGGACCCCACGCTCAAAGAATGCATCCATGTTCCAGTGTCGCCTGCAGCAAGCCGGGTGGGGCATGGGGGGCCTGCCTGGGGCCTCAGAGACACACAAACACATAGACACATAAGAGCAGAATGGACAGAAATAGGCCCAGGACCCACAGAGACACACCTGGAGGGACACACAAGCTCACCCTCCCAGGCCAATCCACACACAGACACACGTGTGTGGAGGCCTATAGACATGCAGGTCCTACACTGCGGTATAGTGTGGACAGCACATGCACGCCGTCCAGAGCCAGCCCGGCCTCTGGATCCCAGGCTCCCGGGTGTCAGGGGACTTCCGGCCTCGGGAAGGTCTTCCTCACACGGTGCGTACTATGACTGCCGGGGCCTCACCTATGTCCGGCTTGCTGCGTTTCTGCTCAGGCTCCTGGGGGGGCGCCTCGATGGCCCTCTGAGCCTCAGGATGGATCTTGAGGAGGGCTCTGGCAAGGGTGGCAGGGGCGGGCACCCCCAGGGACATGACGCAGTGCACTCCTTTGCGCTTGGCCCCTGCCACCTTGGCACTGTCCTTAGAGGCCGTCAGCAGGACCAGTTTGGAGAACTTTCTGGGCTTCCTGGGTGCAGCGGGGACGACATCTGTGCTTGGCTGAGAGGACTCCGGGGATGGCTCCTGGCCAGACTTCACACTCTCGCCGTCCTGCTCGCTGGGCTCCGGCAGGGGCATTCTGGGATGATGGGTCGTCCCTGCGACCACGCTCAGGACCCAGCAGGTGGAGTTCTTGTCCTCTTCCTCCTCCTCCCAGCTCGGGAAGCTGGCAGTCCAGGGGCTCTGTCCTAAGGAAGGAGGCAAAATCCATGAAGTGCAGAGCCAGGAGTCGAGTGGAGGGGGTTCTAGAGCCCGACCCCGCACAGGACCTGGTGTGCCTCATCCAGGATGACGGTAACTGGCCTTCCTGAGCACCAAGCTTCAGAGACCAGCACGCGGGTGATGCGCTCAGGTCCCGGACCCTCCCAGGATACCCGATGTCCCTCCTCCTGACACTGTGTCACAGGGAGACCGAGCTGGGCACCCGCAGGCACCCTGCAGACCACAAAGGAGACGTCTGGCTCTGAGAGGCGGGACTGTCTGGACTCACAGCCTGATCTGTCCCCCGGCCTGGGCCAGAGGCCCTGGACCATGCAGCACTTGAGAGATGCTGGGACGCCCAGAGGGCAGTGACCTTGTACCTGAGCCGGGGCGCTGCCTCAGCTGGGAGGAGACAAGGCGGTAGAGGTGTGCAGAGAATCCTCAGTCACTCCAGGACCCCTGGCTTCTGGGCTGGAGAAGCAGAAAGGACGTATTACAGGGGCCCCTGGCAGGGCAGTGTGGAGTGGACTTTTGGGGGCACCTGAGTGGTGGGCAGATGGCAGGGTCTTTCTCAGTGTACAGTGTTAGCCCAGAAACAAGACCTCATCCTTAGCAGGTATCTCCCCTGCCCTTCTCGGCATCCCGGCAACGGAAGGCTCACAGATACCTACCTGCCCCTGACCCAGTTTATCAACCCGGTTTACGGTCCTCACTGTTTCCTGGAACCCTTCCCAACACACATGGCCTGAGGGGGGCATGCCCCGATTTCCGAAGTTTTCCAAGACCCCATCCGTGAGAGGAGTCAGGGATGCGATTAGGGTGCCTTGTCCCCTGCAACCGCTCATCTCCAGTCCCTTGGCCACTAGACATAAACGCAGAGACTTCTTGGGCTGTGACAGACATGGAGACCCACCCCCGCAGTGGGTGAGCCCTCAAGGAAATCCACCTGGTAACGGGTCACCTGACCAAGGCACCCCTGGGATCAGTGTCTCTGTATCCCTCTTGTCCCCAGCCCCCCAGTTCAGCCCTGGGACAAGCCAACCTCTGCTTCCCCAGCACAGTCCTTCTCTGCCCCGCCCATCCTGTCCCCCAGTGTGACATAGCAGTCCTGGAGGAACATGTCCCCCAGTGTGACATAGCAGTCCTGGAGGAACGTGGAGCCACAGAAAAGACACAGCCACAGAAAAGACACGGCCCCTGCTAGAGCCACTCTGGGCAGAAAAGTTGATGGCGGAAGCCCCAGCCCAGGCCATCCGACCCAACCCACACACAGATCGCTTCAGTGCACATCTTCTGGAGCCAGCCCACTCTTCAAGCTTGCAGGCTTCCCCTGGACCTGGGGATGCAAGCCCGTAGCGTTGGACCCCTTCCTCACACCACATACAAGCATTAACTTTAAAATACTCTTAAGGAAAAAAAGGAGAGAGAGGAGTAAATGTTCATGACCTTAAATCGGGCAAAGCTTTCTTCAATATGACATGAAAAGTACATGTGACCAAAGAAGAAAGAGATAACCAGACCCCACCAAACTTCAATACTTTTGTGGGAGGACACCAGAGGACATCATCCAGAGGCTCAAGACAGCCCACAGAGTGGGAAAGAATTTTTGCAACTCTTATTTCTGATGAGGGAATTGTATGTGGAATTTATGAATTCCACACTCAGTAACAAAAAGACTAACAACCCGGGGCGCCTGGGTGGCTCAGTGGTTTAAGCCGCTGCCTTCGGCTCAGGTCATGATCTCAGGGTCCTGGGATCGGGTCCCGCATCGGGCTCTCTGCTCGGCAGAGCCTGCTTCCCTCTCTCTCTCTCTCTGCCTGCTTCTCCATCTACTTGTGATTTCTCTCTGTCAAATAAATAAATAAAATCTTTAAAAAAAAAAAAAAAAAAAAAAAAAAAAAAAAAAAAAAAGACTAACAACCCAATTTAATGGGCAAAAGTGCTGAATAAGCCTTTCTCCGAAGAAGAAATACAAATGGCCAGTAAGCATATGTGATGCTCAACGTCATTCGTCACGAGAGGAACACTGGGTAAAACCATGACAGACGGCTTCACACCACCAGGATGGACATAATAAAACGAACACACACACACACACCCGATAACAAGTGTTGGTTTGGATGAGGAGAAACTAGAAGCCTCTTATACTAATAATGGGAATGTCAGCGGCTTCTCGAAACACTGAGCACAAAGTTATCACGTGACCCAGCAATTCTATTCCAAGTACATGCATAAGGGAACCAGAATCAAGTGTCCACATAAACACCTGTCCACGAGGGGCGCCTGGGTGGTGCAGTCATTTAAGCATCTGACTCCTGGTTTTGGCTGGGGTTATGATCTCGGGATTGTAAGATCAAGCCCCACATCGGGCTCTGTACTCAGAGCAGAGTCTGCTTGGAATTCCCTCTCATTCTCCTTCTGCCCCTCTCCCCTGCACTCCCCCTCTCTCTCTGAAATAATCTTAAAAAAAAAGTTTGTAAAAAAAAAAAAAAAAAAAAAAAGTTTGTTAGGGGTACCTGGGTGGCTCAGTCAGTTAAGTGTCTACTTTTGGCTCAGGTCATGATCCCAGGGTTCTGGGATCAAGTCCCGCATCGGGCTCCCTGCTGAGCAGGGAGCCCTTCTTCCTCTCCCACTCCCCCTGCTTGCACTCTCTCTCTCTCTCTAACAAATAAATAATAATCTTTTAAAAAGCTGTATGTGAATGTTCACAGCAGTATTTTTTTTTAAAGATGTTATTTATTTATTTGACAGAGAGAGATCACAAGCAGGCAGAGGCAGGCAGACAGAGAGGAGGAAGCAGGCTCCCTGCTGAGCAGAGAGCCTGATGTGGGCCTCGGTCTCAGGACCCTGAGATCATGACCTGAGCCGAAGGCAGCAGCTTAACCCACTGAGCCACCCAGGCGCCCCTGTTCATAGCAGTATTAATCACTGTCACCAGAAAGTGGAAACAATTCAATTAACCATCAGCACCTGATTGGATAAAAGATAGCCTACCCATACAATCGAATATTGTTTGGCAATTTAAAAAAATTGTGCTACAACATGGGTGAACCTTTAAAAGATTATGCTGAGTCAAAGAGGCCAGTCATTAAAGACCATGTAGCATAGGATTCCATGTACATAAAATGACCTAGAGACCAGACAATCTGTAGAGTGGAACTATCTGTCCTTGGAGACAGTAGCTGTGTGGTAGGCTGGGGCAGGGGTTGGGGGGGAGCAGGAGAATGAGGAGTGGCTGCCAGCAGGGAGAGCTTCTTCTAAAACTGACCGTGGCGATGGTTGCGCAGCATTATGAATAAATCAAAAGCAGCTGAATTGCACCTGGTGAGAGAGGGAGCTCCACAGGATGAGAATTAGCTCCATAAAACTGTTAGATATAAGGACAAAGGGAAATGAAATCTACAACCAGTGGTCTCCCAACTTCACCATACCTAAGGATCACTGGGGTTCTTGGGACAAATGCACACTCCGGAACCACTCCCCCTACCATCCCCACTCAAGGTGTCTGGAGATGGGCTTGAGAAGCCACTTTTTTTTTTTTTAACCAATACCCCATTTGGCTCTGATACTTCGAGAGCCATAGGCCCTTCCCGTGGGAAGTCTGTAATTGCTAGTTCATGGATTGAACTTTTATCCATCTCTCCATGAACAGGAGTAGACATGTCCTTTGGCTGGATCAGCCTCTTTTCTGGAGTCATCCTTCTAGCAATTTTCTAGGTGTGGAGGGAAGACCTGAAAGGTATCTATTTTAAGCCTAATATATATTTTTTGAAAGCTAAATTTCACTCAGTGAAAGCTCCCTGAAGGAACAGAATTTTTATTTTATTTTTTAATAGGAAAATAAAATAAAAAAAAACACAGGGGTCACAACCCTAAGATCATGACCTGAGCTGAGATCCAGAGTTGGACGCTTAACCAACTGAGCCACCCAGGCACCCTGAATTAACAGAGTTTTTTAAAAGCGATGTAGAAATGAATTAAAAAGAGCAAAGGTATTAATAGTGCACTCCCCTCACTTGACACCCTCCCTCTTTTCATGTGAAATCCCATGGTTTGAAATCACCATTGACCTCCAGTCACCCACTCATCCTAACCCGATATCATGACATGGGTCTGCACAAAGCCGACCCAGAAGTGTCAAGATGGCTCAGTGTGAACCTCAAATCATACAACGTTAGGAACTGGCAGGAGGCCCTGAGATGCTGGGAAGCAGAATCATGGCTTAATGGTCCTAATCCCTGGAACCTACAGGGCAAAGTCTTCAGATGGCGTGAAAGTTACTGAAGCAGGAGAGCAGCTTGGTGACCCTGGTGGGTCCAATCACAAGGGTCCTAAAAAATACAAAAGGAAGGCAGAAGAGGGAAGGAGAAAGCAGAATGGAAGCAGGGTCAGAGAGCCTGGATGGTGCGGGCTTTGAAGTAGGAGGCAGGGTTATGGGGGGAGTGGCAGGCTTCCTCCTGAGGTGTCCAGGAGGAAGAAGAGTAAGGAGCACATTGTCTCTCCTGGAGCTTCCGGGAACGGGTACCTGGTCTTGACCCCATGAGACCCACGTCAGACTTCAGACCTCCAGAGCTATAAGACTGTTACAAAGCTGTGTCACTTAAGGCATCTACATTTGAGATTATTTGTTACAGCAGCAATAGATAACTAATACAAAGTCCGATCCCTTGTTCCTGAGGCTCTGGAAGGCGTGAACCCTGCCTGGCCACTGAGGAGGGCTCAAGAGAAGTACCTCCACACATATGGGAGGAAAATGCCACCAACATCCACCAGCATTTGTGCCCTCACCACGACCACAAAAGCTCTTACCCTCTCCCGGCTGGTTCCCCATGTATCACGGGAACAGTGGCGAATTTGGCAGCGGTTCTGAATAGCAGGAGGCAAGGGAATGCTGTTAGCCAACTCCTGGGGGTGCTGGCAGCTATGCCCCAGATCATCGCTGTCCCACGCGGCTCCCACAGAACTGTCTCCCACAGGGAGAGTCTCAAGGCAGCAGTGATCCAAAAAAGGTCAAGGGCTGCTAGTCTGTGGTACATGGGGGAGACCCTGCCCACCGTGGGAATTTCAGGTAATGCCCCCTCCTTCCCCTCAGCGCCCTGGCCCTTGGGTAGCTGTATTTTGTAATTGTAATTTGTCATCAGACCTGTCCGTGCGGCACCCAAATGGCCCCTCCCCCACGGTTAGTACCACCATCTCGTCAGCAAGCCTCCGGGGGGTTTCCCCCCCGCCCCAATATCTCACAACTCCAACTGCCAGAGTGGGACGAGGCTGAGGGTGGCTGCTGGGAGGGGGGCAGTACTGGGTGTGGTCAAGGAAAGGCAGACCAGTGCCGGCACCCTTGACTGGGGGCGTCAGGTCTCAGTCCGGAGTGGGGTGGGATGGGGGAAGGAAGAGCCGGAGGAAGGAGGCGGCCTGAGCTCCCGGATGCAGATCCGGGTGACCCCCCTCCCAGCATCAGCAGCCCTAGGGATCCCGGGGAGGGCCGGGCACGCCGTGGGACCCGGGACCCTCCCTGGCCCGCTGGGGCCCGTCCTCACCGGGCGCGGCTGGACGGCGGCGGCAGCAGAGCCCTCCCTCTCCGGCGTCCGAACCGCAGCAGGTCCCGCAACCTCCTGCTTGGGGACACGCCTCGGTTCGGGCCGTCACCTCAAGCTGGGGTCACCGAGCGAGCATGCGCAGCAGGGCTGGGCGGGGGCATTCCTTGGGCGAATTTCCATGCTCCGGGTCTTCGCCGCGCGGAGCCGAACTGGCGCCCTGACCAATCCGCGTGTGGAGGCGGGGTCACAGCTCGCATAGGAGGCGGGAGCAACCCGGGATTGGACGGCAGCGCCCGGGGGCGGAGCGCCAGCGAGCAGCCGGCCGGGAATCCGGCGCTGGGCGGGGCTCTCCCAGCATCCGAGGGTGGCTTTGACTCAGACCCCGGGATTCTCCCGGGGTTTGAAGCCTGCTTGCGGCGAAGGAAATCAGAGCTTTTGTTTAAAGGCCTCGATCGCGCCTGTCACTTGCGTGAGCGAGCGCAGGCTGTCATGCTCAGTGAAACCGCAGGCTCCGCTCAGCCCAATATCCTTGACGCAGCATCCTCACCACAGGTCCCTCCCTCGCCCACCAGCCCCTCCCTTGCCCTTCGGTCCAGCCCCTCCTCCCTGGCCCACCGGTCCCTCCTCCCTGGCCCACTGGTCCCTCCCCCGCCCACCAGCCCCTCCTCCCTGGTCCACGGGTCCCTCCCTCGCCCACAGGGCCAGCCCCACCCACAGCCCACAGGGGCCGGACGCTTGTCGTTCTCCGACTACCTAGTGCGGTGGGGACCCAGACTACAGCGTGGAGCTGCTTTCCTGGACGCTCGGCGGGAGGCGGCTTGAGCCGCCCCAGCATCAGCTCAACTGCCGCCAGGTGGCCCCTCGCCGGCCCCAGGTGCGGGGACGCCCCCGCCTCCACTCCGCACGGCTCCCGGGCCCCTCCGCTCACCGCGACCCTTCCCAGCCCCGCGGGGACCTTCCCAGCCCCGGAGGGACCCTTCCCTCCGCCCGCTCCCCTTCGCCAGGCCGGAGCCCGCCGCCTTCCACCTGCGCTACCTCAGCCTTTGCGGAGCGAAGACGCTGCCCCTCTCCAGAAACCCCCGCTGCCCTGACACCCTCACCCCTGCGCCTCCCTGCTGTTGCCCTACAGCTGCTGCTGAAAGTACCCCAGCCCCCGGCTCCCGGCAGCTGCAGGTGCGGGTCCCGTGGGGCCGGCGGGTCCTCCGACTCCCCGCCCGTCTCTGTTCTCCACCAGCTCCAGATCCACAGGGAAGTCTCAGGGACCCAAATTCCCAGAGACCCCTGCTTGGGTGCGCTAGAGCTTCTGTCGGGGGAGCGGGCGAGCAGCAGTGGGAATAAACAGTGACGGGAGGGCTGTTGCGTGGGTGGAGCATGCGACAGGGAGATGCGACCCGGGGGAGGGGGCGCTGCAGGTGGTTACGCAGGAACCCTCGGGGTTCGAGTGCCTATGCCCAGGAGGCTGGGGGACAGTGGCCTGCGGGCCGCGCGCGCCCCCTGCCGGCCTCGGGCCGCCGTGGCAGGGGTGTCTTAGGTCGCGTACACAGGGGCCTGGGGCTATTCTGTTCGTCCGGTCGTCACCGGAATAATTGAATAAATATTGAATAACTGAAGGACCTCCTGTTTATTTTTTCTTTTTTTAAAGATTTCATTTATTTATTTGACAAACAGAGATCACAAGTAGGCAGAGAGGCAGAGGAGGAAGCAGGCTCCCCAGTGAGCAGAGAGCCGGATGTGGGGCTCGACCCCAGGACTCTGGGATCATGACCTGAGCCGGAGCCGGAGGCGGAGGCAGAGGCTTTAACCCACTGAGCCACCCAAGCGCCCCAAAGGACCTCCTGTTTAGACGTCCGACTTCATTTCATCGCAGTGTCGCTCCTCGACCTACTCGGAAGTGACACGGATTTAGCCACCAGGCTTTTTTGAATTATTTATAAATAACAGTAAAGCAAATGTGAAGTGAGTCGAGTGTTCATCGAGTGATGAATGATAAACATGTCTGTGCCCACAGTGCAGTGTCATTCAGCCAAAGGACAAATCTTGCCTGATTCCACTGACATGAAATGTCCGCAATCGGTAACTCCATCTAGGCACGAAGTGTATTAGTGATTGCCTGGGGCTGGGGCTCGTTGAAGGGACTCACAGACTGTTAATGGGTGTGGACTTTCATTCTGGTGTGATGAAAATGTTTTGGAATTAAATAATGGTGACGGCCACACAGCCTTCAGAATACACGGAAAATCACTGAATTGGGGGCACCTGTCTGGCTAAGTAGAGGGACCTGTGACTGCATTTCGGGGTCCTGAGAGCTGCACGGTTGGGGGTAGAGATTACTTAAATAAGTAAACTTTAAAAACCAAACAAAACAAAATCTTGGAGGGGTACCTGGGTGGCCCAGTAAGATGGAGACTGCCTTGGGCCCAGGTCATGATCCCGGAGTCCCAGGATCAGTCTGCACTGGGGGGGCTCCCCGCTCAGTGGGGGGTCGGCTTCTCCTTCTGAACTTCCCCCATCTCCTGCTTTCTCTCTCTCTCTCAAATAAATAAATAAAATCCTTTTTAAAAAGGCTTTATTTATTTGACAGAGAGAGACACAGCGAGAGAGGGAACACAAGCCAGGGAAGTGGGAGAGGAAGAAGCAGGCTCCCAGTGAGCAGGGAGCCCCGCAAGGGGCTTGATCCCAGGACCCTGAGACCATGACCCAAGCCAAAGGCAGACACCTACCAACTGAGCCACCCAGGTGTCCCTAAATAAATAAAAATTTTTTTTTAAGATTTTATTTATTTATTTGACAGAGAGAAATCACAAGTAGATGGAGAGGCAGGCAGAGAGAGAGAGGGAAGCAGGCTCTCCGCTGAGCAGAGAGCCCGATGCGGGACTCGATCCCAGGACTCTGAGATCATGACCTGAGCCGAAGGCAGCGGCTTAACCCACTGAGCCACCCAGGCGCCCTAAATAAAATTTTTTTTAAGATTTTATTTATTTATTTGACAGAGAGAAATCACAAGTAGGCAGAAAGGCAGGCAGAGAGAGAGAGAGGAGGAAGCAGGCTCCCTGCCGAGCAGAGAGCCCGATGCGGGACTCGATCCCGGGACCCGAGATCATGACCTGAGCCGAAGGCAGCGGCTTAACCCACTGAGCCACCCAGGTGCCCCTAAATAAAATATTTTTTTAAAGGGGCACCTGGGTGGCTCAGTCATTTAAGTTTTTTTGACTCAAGTCATGATCCCAGCGTCCTGGGATCAAGCACCCTGTGGAGCTCCCGGCTCACTGGGGAGCCTGCTTCTCCCTCTCCCTCTGCTGCCACTCCTCCTGCTTATGCTCTCTCTCTGTGTCAAATACATAAAATCTTTAAAAGAAAAAAAACCCCGTGGTGCCTGGGTGGCTCAGTGGGTTAAAGCCATTGCCTTCGGTTCAGGTCATGATCCCAGGGTCCTGGATCAAGCTCACATGGGGCTCTCTGCTCAGCGGGGAGCCTGCTTCCTCCCTTCTCTTCTCTGCCTGCCTCTCTGCCTACTTGTGATCTGTCTGTCAAATAAATAAATAAAATCTTTTTTAAATAAATAAATAAAAGAAAAAACACCCACTGAATTATACACTCTAAAATGGTGAATTTAAAACATGTGATTTAAATCTCTATTTTTTATTTAAATTCAATTTATTAACATATATTATTAGTTTCAGAGGTAGTGTTTAGTAACTCATCAGCTGCATATAACACCCAGGGCTCATTCCATCACCCAGTTACCCCATCCCCCCACGCCCCGCCCCTCCCCTCCAACAAACCTCAGGTTGTTTCCCAGACTTTCCTAGTCTTTCACAGTTTGTCTCCCTTTCTGATTTCATCTTCTTTTTCCCTCTCTCCCCCTATAATCCTGTTTTGTTTCTTAAATTCCACATGAGTGAAATCACTGCTATCTGTCTTTGACTGACTAATCTCACTTAGCATAATACCCTCTAGATCCATCCAGGGCATTAGAAATGGCAAGATTTTTTTGATGGCTGAGTAATATTCCATTGTATACATACACCACACCTTCTTTATCCATTCATCTATCGACGGACATCTGGGCTCTTTCCATAGTTTGGCTACTGTGGACATTGCTGCTATAAACATTGGGGTGCAGGTGCCCCTTTAGATCCCTACATTTGCATCTTTGGGGTAAATACCTAAGACTGCAATTGCTTGGTCATAGGGTAGCTCTATTTTCAACTTTTCAAAGTTAAATCTCAGTTTAAACAGAAGAAATGAACAATCAAAATGGCAGCTTCATTAAAACTGCTCCCTCAAGGGACGCCTGGGTGGCTCAGTTGGTTAAGCCACTGCCTTCGGCTCAGGTCATGATCCCAGGGTCCTGGGATCGAGTCCCGCATCGGGCTCCTTGCTCAGTGGGGAGCCTGCTTCTCTCTCTCTGCCTCTGCCTGCCTCTCTGCCTACTTGTGATCTCCCACTCTCTCTCTCTCTAACAAATAAATAAATAAAATCTTTAAAAAAAAAAAACTGCTCCCTCAAAAATGGGTTTTTACTGGGTAGGTGGATGGGAGAATGGATGAAGGAAATAAAAGATCAGAGGCACAAATTTGTGTTTTAAGTGCTGAGCATGAGAGCTACAGCATGAGAAACACAGCCAATAATGTCATAAGAATGTTGCTTTTTGCTTGTTGGGGCACCTGGGTGGCTCAGTCAGATGGGCGTCTGCCTTCAGCTCAGGTTGTGATCCCGGGGTCATGGGATCGTGTCCCCTCCCTGCTAAAGCAGGGAGGCTGCTTCTCTCCCTCTCTCTCCCTGCTTGTGCTCATGTTCTCTGTTGAATGGGTAAATAAAATCTTTTTTAAAATAAATAATAAAAAAAAAGAAAGACAGTTGCTTGGTGACACTGAGCATAGGTATCCTGGTGAACACGAATGTATGGAATTGTTGAACCAATATAGTCGACATGTAAACTAATATAACATTTGTGTTAATTATATTTCAATTTAAAAAAAAGAACACAGGATGTAAAGTAAATAAGACGGACTTGGGATGCCAACCACAATACTTAGTTGTATGACCTTGGGCAACAACTAATCTTTATGAGCCTTCATTTCTTTAAAAGAAACTGGAATTTTTACTTTAAGAGAGGATGTCATGAGGATTCAGTATAAATCGTTTAGCACATGTCTGGCACAAAACAGGGCTCAATAAGCTTTAACATCTAATATGCCGTACGTAAATACATCTCTTTTTTAATCTTGTGAGTATCCTGTGAGGTTGTCATTATTAGCCCATTTTATGTGTGAGCAGATGGAGTCTAAGAGAATTTGAATTAAGCTGATCATGGTAAGAGAGCTAATGATAGGCAGAGTCAGAAAATAAACCTAGGGGGAAAACGTAGGTTTATCTAGCTAAAAAAATGTTTTGCACATCCACAATTTCATTTATATATTATTTTTTAAGAATTTTTTTTTTAAGATTTAATTTCCAGTGCGCCTGGTTAGCTCAGTAGGTTGGCCTCTGACTTAGGCTCAGGTCATGATCTCAGGGTCCTGGGATGGAGCCCCGCACTGGGCTCTCTGTTCAACAGGGAGCCTGCTTCTCCTCCCCGCTCTCTGCCTGCCTCTCTGCCTACTTGTGATCTCTCTCTCTCTATGTCAAATAAATAAATAAAGTCTTCAAAAAAAAATTTATTTTTTAGGGGCACCTGGGTGGCTCAGTCCTTAAGCATCTGCCTTTGGCTCAGGTCATGATCCCAGGGTTCTAGGATCAAGCCACAGGTCGGGCTCCCTGCCTGGCAGGAAGCCTGCTTCTCCTTTTCCTACTCCCCCTGCTTTTGTTCCCTCTCTCGCTCTATCTCTCTCAGTCAAATAAATAAAATCTTAAAAAAAAAAAAAAAAGATTTTATTTTTCAGTTATCTGTATACCCAACATGGGGCTTGAACCCACAACCTGGAGATGAAGAGTTGCCTGCTCTACAGACTGAGCCACCCAGGCGCCCATCAGTTGTTTTACATAATTAAATTTTTTAAAAGATTTTATTTATTTATTCGACAGAGAGAGAGATCACAAGTAGGCAGAGAGGCAGGCAGAGAGAATGGGGGAAGCAGGCTCCCCACTGAGCAGACAGCCCGATGTGGGGACTCGATCCCAGGACCCTGAGATCATGACCTGGGCTGAAGGCAGAGACTCAACCCACTGAGCCACCCAGGCACCCATATAATTACATTTTAAATACTGAACAGCGAAATTAAATATCTTTTGTTCTTTAATTTTAGATGTGCATTTTCTGCATATTTTCATTATCCATTTCACACTGAAATCACTAATTTAAATAATACTTACAAAAGTCACTGATTTATTTTGCGTGGTTCCTGACCTTATTGGACTCAGTGGCCACTGGCTGCACTATGTTCAGTTTTCAGTCAGATGTTACATGTGTTGAAAAAGTCATCCTCATGGTGCCTGGGTGGCATGATCTCAGGGTCCTGGGATTGAGCCCCACATCCGGCTCTCTGCCCAGCAGAGAGCCTGCTTCCTCCTCTCTCTCTGCCTGCTTCTCTGCCTACTTGTGATCTATGTCTAGTCAAATCAATAAATAAAATCTTTAAAAAAAGAAAGAAAAGAAAAGAAAAGTCATCCTCTTTCCATAGACAAAGAAGAAATGTGAACTCCAGCTGGCGGGCTGACGGAATCAAATTACCAATGTGCCTTAAGTTCAGGCACTCGTATCCACATGAGACGATTCTCATTCCTAATGTATTTAGTTTCAATCTGGGGATAAATATAGCTTGAATCTTTTTTGTTGTTGTTTTTTTAATAGCTTGAAATTTAAGCCAAGCTATTGTTGATGTGCAAGCAAGCAGATGAGGCCACACACCATTCAATTTCCTGGTTGATATTTTTCAAATCATGTAGGACGGATGAAAATTTTGGGTCATGTGATTTAATGCATATGTGATTTAAATTGCTAATGTTTGTAATCATATTCTCGTTGCTGTGATTGATTAGTGGAGGCTAAGGAGACCGGACACGTAAATGCCTTGTAAACACAGGTTAGATCCTGGACCAGAGAAGGACATTAGTGGAAAACCTGGCAAAATTTCAGTGAAGTTTAGTTATAGAGTGGTGCCTGGGTGGCTCAGTGAGTTAAAGCCTCTGCCTTCGGCTCAGGTCATGATCCCAGAGTCCTAGGATGGAGCCCCGCATCAGGATCTCTGCTCTGCAGGGAACCTGCTTTCTCCTCTCTCTCTGCCTCTCTGTGTACTTGTGATCTCTGTCTGTCAAATAAATAAATAAAATCTTTAAAAAAAAAAAAAAGTGGCACAGTAATTAAGCATCTGCCTTGACCTTGGGCCATGATCTTGGGGTCCTGGGATCAAGCCCCCCCGCCCCCCGCTTGGGCTCCCCACTCCACTGGGAGTCTGCTTCTCTGTCTCCCTCTGCCCCTCCCCCACTCACATGCACACTCGCCCTCTCTCTCTCTCTCTCTCTCAATAAGAAAAACGTTTAGTTAAAGGGACTTTAAAACGTTTAGTTAAAGGGACTGTATCACTGTTCATTCCTGTGGTTAATTACACTGCTCTGTTAGACTGTAACATTAGGAAAAACGGGGTGAAGGATGGAAGTCACGGGCACCCCACCCTACCCCAGCCAGCTGCGGGCCGCTCCCAAGCTACTCCCAGGCCTGCTCTGACCTACTGCAGGAGCCCGTGTTCTCTGCAGCAGTGGGGCCCACGGCAGAAAACACACAGAGGGCTGCAGTGCAGACCCTGTTCGGGGGCGCACAGTGACGCCAGGGTGACCACACGATGGAGACGGGGAGGGGGCTATAGGGCTCAGAGTCCCAGGCAGATGGGGGCAGGAAGCAGAGAAAAGACAGGGACACCTGAGAGAGCCTGTCCCTCCAGCTCAGCAAGAAGAACGGGCTCCAAGGCAGATGCCAGGGCTGCTGCACCCTCCTCGGTGACCAGCTGGTAGCCTCAGGGTGGGGACTTGACTGCTTGTAATCCAACTTTCCGCAGGTCCTGGGAACCACAGCTCCACCCCAAGGCTGGTGGCCTGCAGCAGTTGGCCCACCTGGTGGAAAGACTCACACAGTGAGCGGGGCTGCTGCCAAGGGGACTCCAGGCTCTGACCACAGGGTCCCTCAGGCTCCCCTAGCACGGCTCTGGCCAAGCCTGCGTCCCCCAGCAGGGCTTGGGAGCCAAGGGGTCCCTTGGGTCACCCAAGAGCGTCTGGCTTGTCGCTGTGAATGCCCCATCCTGGGGGTCCCGGCGTCTCAGTCCAGGGGGACGTGATGCCCCTCCCTACAGGCCCCCGGGGCTTTTGGTCATCCCAGGTGCGCCTGGTCAACAGGGGAAATGACCAGGGCCCTGGTCATCCCCCGAGCTAGGCGCTGGGCGTGGCCAGGCCTGACTTAGCGTGGGGGACCTCTTGGGTCACACCATGGTGACAGCCACCTTGGGGACTCCTCCTGCCTCCATCATCCCAACATGTCAGAGCTCAGCCCTGTGACACCCCACACTGTCTTCCTTCTTACATACTCCGATCTACTACACCCTGGATGTTTCCCAAAGGCCAAGGCCAGGTGTCAGCCTTTTAGCCTTCATGAAGGGCACACCTGGACAAGAGATCAGGGTGCTGGCAGTCCTGGAGCCTGTGCTGCTGCCCCAGGCCCATTCTGGAGTGTGGGGTGGATGTGCTGTGGAGGGTCCCATGACCTGCTGGGCCTCTGACTGCAGGCCTGGGGGTACTCAGATGCCCCTCAGGACTCTTTGCTGGGGGACCTACTGCCTCACAGCCCTCAGGCCCAAGTACACCAGGAGCTCTCTATCCACCCCACATCCTGTTCTGAGGCCCCAGGAGAGGGGTAAGGGGGCAGTGCTGGCAGAAGGCAGAAGCCTGAGAGGAGGGAGGTCTGCCTGTCCTGCCTAGGGATGGTGACCACTTCTCTTGGGGTCAGCTCCCTGTCCCCTGGCCTATCTGGGGAACCTGGCCTCTGGGAAATTCCAGGGGCAGCCAGCTTGTTCCCCTCCCTTTTACAGCCACCTACTGCCTCCCACAGAGTGTAGCCTGAGGCTTGGCCCATGGGCCCCTCTCCTCTGCTCCCTGGGTCATCTGGGGACACCTGCCAGTGGTGGTGTGTCCCTGCTCACTAGGCAGTTTCATCTAGCTGCTTGTAACCCTGACATCCTCCCAACTCACCCCTCCCAGCAGGAATGGGGGGAGGCAGCCTCAAGGGGATGGTCTTGATGAGGAAGCAGAAGGCCAGCTGAGCACAAAGTTGGAGTTGATACCCTGCAAGCCCGCCCCCCCACCTCCCAGGTTGGATACTTGTGACATTCCTCAGGTGCTGCCCTAAGCCACCCTAAAGCTAAGAGAAAAAGAAACCAACGGTTATCTTGTAGACTTTATAGTCCAACCAAGACCGGAGTCTCCCTCAATTTCCAAATGTCTTAGTGATTTACAAGAAAAAAGCTTTCTTTCTTTTTTTTTTAAGAGATTTTATTTTATTTATTTGACAGAGAGAGATCACAGGTAGGTAGAGAGGCTGGCAGAGAGAGAGAGAGAGAGAGAGAGAGAGAAGCAGGCTCCCTGCTGAGCAGAGAGCCCGATGCGGGACTTGATCCCAGGACCCTGAGATTTTATTTTATTTATTTGACAGAGAGAGATCACAGGTAGGTAGAGAGGCAGGCAGAGAGAGAGAGAGAGAGAGAGAAGCAGGCTCCCTGCTGAGCAGAGAGCCCGATGCGGGACTTGATCCCAGGACCCTGAGATCATGACCTGAGCTGAAGGCAGCGGCTTAACCCACTGAGCCACCCAGGCACCCCAAGAAAAAAAGCTTTCTTATCAGTAACCTGACTTCCAGAAGGAAACTCCCAACTGTTTCAATGTTCATATTGCCATGCTAGAGGGAAAAAAAAACTTTTTTTTTTTTTAAGATTTTATTTATTTATTTGACAGACAGAGATCTCAAGTAGGCAGAGAGGCAGGCACAGAGAGAGGAGGAAGCAGGCGCCCTGCTGAGCAGAGAGTCTGATGCGGGACTCGATCCCAGGACCCTGAGATCTTGACCTGAGCTGAAGGCAGAGGCTTAACCCACTAAGCCACCCAGGTTTAACCCACTAAGCCACCCAGGTGCCCCCCAAAAAACACTTTTAACTTTGACAATGGCCAAGCCTCCAGTATCTTGTGGGTCCTCTTTAGCAGAAAAGTTCTTTTTTTTTTTTTTTTAAGATTTTATTTATCTATTTGTCAGAGAGCGATAGAGTGCACAAGCAGGCAGAGGTGGAGAGAGAAGCAGGCTCCCGGCCGAGCAAGGAGCCCGACTCGATCCCCAAACCCTGGGATCATGATCTGAGCTGAAAGCAGGGGCCCAACCAACAGAGCCACTCAGGCATCCCAGGAAAGTTCTTTTTGAGAACCTCCCTTTTTCTTACGTCCCCCAACTCCCAAGTACATAAGTCACCCCTCGCAACCCCGCAGCTCTTTCTGACCACGAGTCCTGTCCCTTACTTTAATAAAACGAGCTTTTTGCACCAAAGTCGTCTCAAGAACTCTTTCTTGGCTGTAGGCTCCGGGCCTCACCCCACCAGCCTCACTTACCTCCATGGGCTAGCAGGTGAGGCGGGTGTCGTGGGGGGCTGGGCGCAGAAAGGACCACCTCAGCCCCCCCCCCCCGACACTCCCTGCTCAACTCAACCCCCTACCAGCCAATTCCAAGGCACACAGTCCAAGGCCAGGACGTCCCAGCTGACCACAGTTCTCACCCTGGTGTCCCCTCACCCCTTCTCTCTTCCACCTGGGCCTCCCTGGGCTGAACACCCCCCTCCAGACTCCACCTCCCTCCCCGCACAGACCCTGCTCATTCCCCAGCCCCCCCGCCCCACCGTGAGACCCCCCCCATCTGCCAGGCCGCCTGGGGTCACCTTGAGAAGGGCGCCGAGCTCCCTCCCCACAAGTTCCCTCAGACTCTGGCGGGGCCAGACCCAGAAAGGGACTTGAGAGTGGCATTTTCCACTCCTCCCTCCTGGAGCTCCTTAGAAAAGCAGGGGTTTTGCTGAACCCATGTCACTGTTTTCTGGGGTCCGGCCAGTCCCGGTTTCATTTCGTGTCCTTTCTCGTGCTCTGAAACGATAGCAGCTGGAATGTTCCCAGTGTGTCAGACAACCAAGAACTGCATGTGTGAGTGAGGGAGAGTGTGACCGCTGGCTCCTGGGCAGGCTCACCTGCACGGCTGCGAGCGGAGCCCAGGTGAAGGCCCAGGCAGCGGGGCAGGTGCTGGAGATGGTGTAATACTGGTCATCTCAAAAGTTCTCTGAGCTCGTTGTGCAAACCCGGCTTCAGGTCCGGCCCGTGTGTCTAATCCCTGTCTCAGTCTATAGCCTATAGCCCCGGCCCAGTATTCAGTATAATCCTTGGAGCCAAAGTTTTTTTTTTTGTTTTTTTGTTTTTTTTTATTTTTAATTTCTTTTCAGCGTAACAGTAGTCATTGTTTTTGCACCACACCCAGTGCTCCATGCAATCCGTGCCCTCTCCAATACCCACCACCTGGTAGAGCCAAAGTTTTTAACTAAAGACCCTTTCCTTGGCAGTTTTCGACCTAGAGCCTTCAGTCCTGGGAGACTTCCTGGAGGAGGTGACCTTGGGCCTGGGAGGGCAATGACTGACATGCCCTTTAGCAATGACCATCAGGAAATTTTAAGGAAGAAAAAGTGTCCTTACTTTCTGGACCTGGAGGTTCCTTAGCGCACCTGGGGGCCACGGAGTGAGGTAGCTGGGAAGGAGGCAGAGGGAGGAAGGACGGGGGAGAGAGAGTATGAGAGTGAGAGAGAGACAGCTCAAGAGAGGGTGCTCATAGATAGGCCTGGGGTTCTGGTTTTATTGGGATGGGGAGTAAGGGCCAAGGATTCTGCAGACTCCCCCTACTGCTGAATTTATCACATAAGGGCAAGAATTTAAAGTCAGGTGAGGGGTGAACAGGTGGCCCAAATGGTGGGCTACTGAAGCCAAACTCTGAAACAGAAGCCCAAATGGGGGGCCCAGTGGGGGCATTTTCTAAGGTGGCCTGCAACATGTGTATTTGAGATGGCCCTTGAGGTCGCGCCTCTTTAAAAGCAATCAAAGTCAGGCACTTGCATCACAACAGAGGAAAAAGGCCATCAGGGCTGGTGCTCTGATCCACACTTGATAGCCCCCAGCTCGGCAGGGGGGTGGCTGGTTTGCTGCAAGCAGGGTCGGGCACGCTGCCCCGCAGAAAGTACATTTCCACATAGGTTTATGGTAGCAAATCCTATAAAAATTATAGGGGCAGTAGTCCAGAATGTAGTCTGTAGCCATTGTCCCAAACTTGGGAGGGCCTGGGGCTATGAAAACAGGTCGGTCAGGTCGTCCTGGGTGGGAGGGTCGTCCTCAGGGGATCTGTTCACGGATTTGGATAACACTATGAGATATTTTAAAGATTTTATTTATTTATTTAACAGACAGAGATCACAAGTAGGCAGAGAGGCAGGCAGAGAGAGAGAGAGAGGGAGAGAGAGAGAGAGAGAGAGAGAGAGGAGGACACAGGCTTCCTGCTGAGCAGATAGCCCAACTTGGGCATGGGGCTCGATCCCAGGACCCTGGGATCATGACCTGAGCGGAAGGCAGAGGTTTTACCCTCCTGAGCCACCCAGGTGCCCCTACTGCTCTTCTAAGTCGGCCTTGCTGGAACCTTTCATAAGAAACCTCAGATTGAACTTGGAAAAGCCTTTCCAGGCTAAGAAGCCAAGCCAAGAACTTTCTGTCCGACTTCACCTGGAATGCCTACAGATCTGGGTGAGTTCCTTTCTTCTTGAGGTTCCTGGGCCTGTCAGGAGGCCGCCTTCCTTACTCAAATGATATGGCTACTGGGAATTCCCTTAGCAAGGTTATCAGGCTGATTTTCCCAAGGGGCTTTATTGGCTCCATAAAATCAACCTTAAGTTCCTAAAGCTATTTGTTCATATCTGAGTCTACGCACATCTTTCTCAAATATGACATTCCAGTCAAAGCCTTGGTGATATGACCAGTGTTTCCAGTAGTGTCCTGTAACAGGGGGAACAGATTCTTATTGGACTTACATAAATGAATAGGTTGTTATGAAAATATAAGAATACTTGGAGTTTCCAAATTCTGGAGGGATCAGGTAGGGAGAAAAAGTAATTGTTTCATCTTTGTTTACAAAGGTAGACTTTATAAATTGCTGTAGGTCATAGCTGGTTTTTTTTTTAACCTTTTTTTAAAAAAGATTTTATTTATTTATTTGACAGAGAGAGAGAGATCACAAGTAGGCAGAGAGGCAGGCAGAGAGAAAGAGAAGGAAACAGGCTCCCTGCTGAGCAGAGAGCCCCATGCGGCACTCAATCCCAGGACCCCGAGAGATTATGACCTGAGCCAAAGGCAGAGGCTTTTTTTTAATATATATATATTTTTTTATTTATTTAACAGACAGAGATCACAGGTAGGCCGAGAGGCAGGCAGAGAGAGAGGGGGAAGCAGGCTCCCTGCTCAGCAGTGAGCCTGATGTGGGGCTCGATCCCAGGATCCTGAGACCACGACCTGAGCCAAAGGCAGAGGCTTAACCCACTGAGCCACCCAGGTGCCGGGTCATGGCTAGTTTAAGAGAAAGTTTCCTTAAATCTGGAAAACAAAAGATTAAAGAACCAGCAGTGTTTCAGACAAAAGCATAAAAATTTATAATCATCCCCATTAGTCCTGTCAGTCCCCTGAAATTAATTCCTGTTGATCTTGATCTTTTGCTGATGGTGTTAGGAACCTAGATTTTCTTTCGAGTTGTGTAAATTCTTTCACAGGTGAGTGATGTGATCTGAATTATCAGAAACCTGTATTCTAGAGAGCTGGTCAGTCCTTTCCAGGAATTTCTCTGAAGATGAAACAGTTTTGCAAATGCATCCGAGTACAACAATAACTTTCTGTTTATGACAAAAGACTTAAAAACTTCATGTTTGAAGATCTGATGAGAGTTTGTTACAAGGCAATTGACAAGGAAATTTGGTTATTTTTGTGACATACAACATTTTAAGATGATAACTGGAATAAAGACTGATAATATACATCAGATTTTTAGGAGTTTCATATGATTTCTGGAAAACTTATATTAATAACATATCCATATAAGGATATTAGTAAAGAACTTACAGCATAATTTCTTAAAAAATTTTTATAAGCCACCCAGGCATTCCTAAAGCCTATTTTTAAAGATTAAAAAAATTGCGGGGGGTATGCCTGGGTGGTTCAGTTGGTTAAGCATCAGCCTTTGGCTCAGGTTATGATCTCAGGGTCCTGGGAGGGAGCCCCATACCGGGCTGTCTGCTCAGCAGGGAACCTGCTTCTCTCTCTCTCTGCTCCTGCTCTTTCTCAAATAAATAAATAAAATCTTAATTTTTTAAAAAATTAATCTTTACACCCAACTTGGAGATCAAGAGTGGTAGTCTCCAGAGATTGAGCCAGTCAGGCGCCCCAAGCCTATTTTTAAAACCCTTATAATAGCCATTCCATTTTTAGCCAACTGGACCATATAAGATCTCCTGTTCCCCAATTTCTCTTTTCTCTTCTCAACTTTCTATGTGCGTAGTTTGTTCTTTATTTTCCCCTTTCTCATTCTGAAATAATCAGCTTTACTTTAGGACAAAATTACTCTTGGGACACCTGGCTGACTCAGTCAGTAGAGACTGTGACTCTTGACCTTGGGGTTGTGAGTTTGAGCCCCATGTTGGAATTAGAGATTACTTAAAAACAGGGCCAAAACCCAAAAAAAACCCAAGGGGAAAAAAAAAACCAGGACAAAATTGGGGCACCTAGGTGGCTCAGTCAGTTGAGCGTATGCCTTTGGCTTTGGTCATGATTTTGGGGTCCTGGGATTGAACCCCATATCGAGCTCCCTGATCAGCAGGGAACCTGCTTCTCCATCTTTCTCTGCCTGCCTCTCTGCCTAATTGTGCTCTCTGTCGCACTGTCAAGTAAATAAATAAAAAGAAAAAAAAAGACAAAATTACTTTCTTTTCCCTTATTATTTCCAGTAGTTTAAATGGCATACAGTAATTAAGTTCTTAATCCTTAGAAAACTTAATTTCTACTGCAAACTAAGAAGTATGCAATTGTGAACTGCTGCAAAGTATCTCTTATTTATTTATTTATTTATATTTTAGATGATTTTATTTATATAACATAGAGAGAGATCACAAGTAGGCAGAGAGGCAGGCAGAGAGAGAGCATAAGCAGGCTCCCAGCATCCTGAGATCATGACCTGAGCCGAAGGCAGAGGCTTAACCCACTGAACCCCGCAGGCGCCCCATACACAGTATCTTTTAGATTGTCAAACTTACGAATACATCTGTTAATCCCTAGAAACTTAACATTTCCTCATAGTGCATTTTTTCCCAATTAAAATGTAGCAGTGTCACCCTATAATTAAGGGGAATGCCCTTTAAAGCATAATTCTCTGGACTCAGGGTCAAACGGTGCCTCTTGAGAGTTGGAAATAGAGGATCACTTGGGCCACTCACTGGGGTCACAGGTATGAACAGCCCATCGGACCACACCAAATTCACACAGGAGATGGGCCTTGTCTTATCGTTTGCTGTTCCCTGTGAGCCCTGGCAGTGATCACAGCGTGGGCACGGAACCAAGCAATAAATATCGAAGTGGAGAGAGTGTATGAGTATTTGTGGCTCTGGGGGCCTTTGCCTTCCCGTTTCCCTTGGCCTTCTCACTAGAGACCTTGATAACCCTGTCAGTTTCCCCTTGGTAGCAGGGACGTCGGAAAAATCTGGATGAGGTCCCTGTGGGCACTCTCTGTAGGTGGCTGGTTTCTTTTCCAGGGTGTTCCAAGCGACCAACTTGGAGTGAGGTAGGCCTCCGCTGGCATGCTACATGCAGGGCCTTGGGAAAAGCCCCGGGCCTCTGGCATGGTGTAGGAGCCTTAGCATGTTGGTATGCAGGTCACTGAGCAATAGCCCAGAAGCTTCTATGGGGTTTGCATTGCTCAAGGAGCAGGTACACCTCCTCAGTCTTCTTAGGAAGGGCTGGCACCAGCTTCTAAGGACATTTATACTTGTCCGTTCATATTTTTGCAATGTCACACCAGGAATAGGACCCATATCATGGGCTGAACAGCAGCGCTGAGTGAGGTGGTGGCCCAGAGACCATAGCTTTTGTCATGTTTTCCCTTTGGTGCGGCTACTACTGGTTTCCAGGTGCAAGGCTGCACAACTCTTCTGGTTAAGGACACGTAGTCCAGGCTTGGCCCACAGACTCGTCTCCTGTCCTGCTCACCAAGGGGAATCTCTTCCTTGCTCCTTGGGCCCTAGCTTCCCCTTGGGCTGGGCCGCCAGCCTTGTGATCCCGCCCACCCTCCTGAGCTCTCCTCGGCCTTGAGATGTGGAGCACCGTCACGCACATTGTCAATTAAGGCCTTTATAATTAGTGGTCTCATCATCTCGGCAGACCACAGGGCCTTGATCACGATCACTGGATAATTATGGCAGCTGTGACATTTTGGGGTTGGATCCTGCAGGCAACACATGACAGAGGCAATTTGCAAACACACAAAACAGCACGAGCAACTGCCTGCAAGTGGTGAGAGTTTTCCAGATGGTGCTCCCCACCTGAGCTAGCGAGGAGGCCAGGCGGCTGCAGGTGAAGACATTCTCCTCAGCTGAGTGCAAAGGCCATCACGCAATCCTGCCAGCTTCCGCCCGGTGTTCCGGTTGCTCCGTGTGTGTAGGTCGGAGTTTATCAATGCCCAGTGTTGTGGCTGGACCAGCCCTTCAGGTTCTTACTGTGATTGCAAGATAGTCCCCGGCAATCACCACCAGGAACCTGCGGGGGTTGGGGGAGGTTTATTACCTCAGGACCAGGAAATCCTTTAACACCCCAGGGGCCATGCAGTGTGGTCTTTAGGCTCACAGGCCTGGGGTTCTGCTTTGGTTGGGTCCATGGTGCAGGGGTGCAAGCCTCAGGGCTTTGAGCTTACTCTTTATTGCTAAATCTAAAACACAGTTGCAGGAATTTAAAGCCAGGGGGGTAGGGGGCATGGAGAAGTGGTCCAAGGGGTCACTTATTGAGATCAACCAAACTCTAGGATAAAGAAGCCTCAGCTGGGGGAGGTGGCCTGGCTCGTTAATTCAGAACTGTGTTTGAGATAACCGGCTTTTTTAAATTTTCCCAAGTGATGCCACTTTGAAATGGATGCTTTGGCAATCAAAGCTTAAGTCAGGCACCTGCATTACCAAACCAAACCAAAGCGGGCTATCCCCGCTGACACTACAGAAGCATGTAGGTTTTCCCCATCTTTTTGTATTAGAAATTATGCCGAAAGGGTGCTTGGAAGCTCTCCTCAGCTGGACCATTAGCCGCAGGCAACTCTGCGGCCCCTCCAGCAAGTGGTTTCCTAGTGGCTCTGGGGGCTCTGCAGAGTGGGGCTGAGGTGTTGCCACGTGGTGGGAGGCCACTTTGTATTTTCTAATTTTATAAGTGATGGGATTTGGCTGATCTTTCACCTTTCAGTGTTTTGTTTTGTTTTGTTTTGTTTTTAAAAGATTTTATTTATTTATGAGAAGGAACAGAAGCATGGCAGGGGGCAGCCGGAGAGGGAGAAGTAGGATCCTCGCTGAGCCTGATATGGGGCTGGATTCCAGGACACAGGAATCAGGACCTGAGCCACCCACTCGCCCTCCCAGTATTTTTAAATACAAAAGTGCCATGCCTGATAGTCATAATTCACCTGAATTTCCATAAAACAATCCTAAGCAAATAAAGTTATTGCTTTTATTTCTTTTCTTTTTTAATTTATTTATTTGACAGAGAAATCACAAGTAGGTAGAGGCAGGCAGAGAGGGAGGGGGAAGCAGGCCTTCCTGATGCAGGGCTCGATCCACGACCCTGAGATCATGACCTAAGCCGATGGCAGAGACTTAACCCACGGAGCCATCCAGGCGCCCCTTCATTTTATTTTTTAAGTTTATTTTATTTTATTTTAGTGATCTCTCTACCCAACTCAAACTCACCACCTGGGTGAGTTGGGACTCAAACTCACCACCTGGAAATCAAGAGGTGCCTATGCTTCCAACCGAGCCAGCCAGGCACCCTTAAAGTTATTGCTTTGATTTGATTTATGTATTTTTAATTTTTAATTTTAATTTTAATTTTTTTTTAAGATTTTATTTATTTATTTGACAGAAAGAGATCACAAGTAGGCAGAGAGGCAGGCAGAGAGAGAGGAAGGGAAGCAGGCTCCCTGCTGAGCAGAGAGCCCGATGCAGAACTCGATCCCAGCACCCTGAGATCATGACCTTAGCCGAAGGCAGTGGCCCAACCCACTGAGCCACCCAGGAGCCCTATTTTTAATTTTTTAAAAAGATTTATTTGAGAGAGAGCAAGCACATGGTCATACTTGAGCAGGGGGAGGGGAAGAGAGAGAGAATAAGGCTCCAGCAGACTCCCCAGGTAAGCCTGGACACCCATGCAGGGCTCAACCCCAGGACCCTGAGATCACAACCTGAACGGAAACCAAAAGCCAGACAATCAACCCTTTTTATTTATTTGCTTTTATTGCTTTTATTTATTTATTTATTTTTAAGATTTTATTTGTTTATTTGACAGATAGAGATCACAAGTAGGCAGATGCGGGGCTCCATCCTAGAACCCTGAGATCATGACCTGAGCTGAAGGCAGAGGCTTAACCCACTGAGCCACCCAGGCACCCCTGAAGTTATTGCTTTTAAAGCTGTAGAAACTCGCAAAGTTTAGACAGTGTCCATTCGAAGGAGTGGTGGGGGGGACAGTACTGACCTGGGCCAGGGCGTGCTGCACAAAGGCTACCACATGCGGCAAAGGAGGCAATGCTCCAGATGCTGCAGACTGGGACTGTCCCTGTGGCCTGTGCCAGGACTTCCCTGGTCGGGCTCCATTAAAATTAAAAACCTTTGTGCATGAAAGGATACTATCAAAACAGGAGAAACAACCCACAGAATGGGAGGAGATAGTCACAAATCAGAAATCTGATGAAGAATCAATACCCATGATATATAAAGGACTCTTGTAACTCAATAGTAAAAACAAAAACAAGCCTCCCTGCAAAAACAAAAAACCCATTTAAAAAAACGGACGAAGGGGGCGCCTGGGTGGCTCAGTGGGTTAAGCCGCTGCCTTCGGCTCAGGTCATGATCTCAGGGTTCTGGGATCGAGTCCCGCATCGGGCTCTCTGCTCAGCAGGGAGCCTGCTTCCCTCTCTCTCTCTCTCTCTGCCTCTCCGACTACTTGTGATTTCTTTCTGTCAAATAAATAAATAAAATCTTTAAAAAAAAAAAAAAAACCGACGAAGGACAAACAGACATTTCTCCAAGGGAGATATTCAAATGAACAAGAAGTACAGGCAAAATGGCCCTGAGTCCACAGAGAAATGCAAATCAAAGCCGCAAGGACACCCACTGGCATGGCGGGAGAGGAAAAGGCAGATAGCAAGTGTCACGAGGGTGTGCAGCCTGGAACCCTCATCTGCTGCTGGCGGGGGTGGGAATGGTGCAGCCCCAGGGGAAACCAGTGTGGTAGTCCCTCAGCAAGTTCAATGTAGAGTTCTGTATTGCTGGGTCACCTAATCCCAGGTGCACGCCCGAGAAGTAAAAACACGTGCCCACACAAAGTTGTACGCCGACATTCATAGAATTATTCATGATAGCCACAGTGTGGACACCCAAATGCCCATCAGTGAATGAACGGGTGACCAGTGTGGTCGGCCGTGCAACGGGACGCCTCGGGCAGTGAGAAAGAATGAGATTCCTCACACCCACCACAGAGTGGATGATCCTTGAGAACATGATGCTAAATACAATACGCCAGACACAAAAGGAGAAACACAGTGTGCTTCCATCCATGGGGTACCTAGACAGGCACACTTATAGGACAGAAAACAGAAGAGAGTTACTGGGGCTGGGGGAAGGAGGAAGAAAGGAGTTATTGTTAACAGGGTCAGCGTTTCAGTTCGGATGATGAAAAAATTCTGGAAACAGATGGTGGTGATGGCTGCAAAACACTGTGACTGGCTTAAAGGCACTGAACTGGATACTAATGGTTAAAATGGTATATTTCATGTTATGTACATTTTACCAATATACTGAAATACGGTTTCTCACATCACGGTAGCAGAATCTGGAAAGTACAGTATCCCATTTTGCTGGCGAGGCTGTGGGAGAGCAGGCCTTCTCATATTTTGCTACTGGAAGAAAGCTGTCATTACCAAAAAAACATAAGTGTCCTTACCTTTTCTTTTTCTTTTTCTTTTTTAAAGACTTTATTTATTTATTTGACAGAGAGAAAGAGATCACAAGTAGGCAGAGGCAGGCGGGGGTGGGGTGGGGGGGGCAGAGCAGGCTCCCCGCTGAGCAGAGAGCCCGACATGGGGTCTGGATCCCAGGACCCTGAGATCATGACCTGAGCCGAAGACAGAGACTTTAACCCATTGAACCACCCAGGCGCCCCAACCTTTTTTTTCTTTAAAGATTTATTTATTTTACCACCCAGGTCTACTCACCCACTATTCCTTGCACAGGCTGAGTGACACACAGAGAGAGAGAGAGAGAGAGAGAGAGGCTGTGTGTGTGGATAGTTGGCGGACAGAGGAACAGGGAGAGAAGCAGACCCGCCACTGGTGGGGGTGGGGAGGAGCCTGCCTGGGGCATAACCCTGAGATCAGAAATCAAGCCAAATGCCCAACCCACTGAGCCACCTAGGCGCCCCCTGTGTCTTTACCATTAGCCTTAGCAATGCTAATTCCAGGAATTTACCTTGAAGGTACATCCTCAACAATATGAAAATACCTCTGACCTGGTTACTCATGGCAGCTTGTAATCACAAAATCCTGGAAACAATTTAGATGTTCATACAGAGAAGCGCAGTTGAATGAGAAATCCATCCACACAGCTCTGTGAACTGATGTGGAATGATTTCCAGGCTCTGTTGCTAAGCGAGGAAAGGGATGTGTGAAGAAGTATCTATAACGTGCTACCTTTGTGTACAAAAGAAGGGGAATTAAGAAAATAAACATTTGCCTCCTCACTGGAGTATAGAGAAGCCTAGGAAAGAAAACCCAAAGAGGACGGAGATTGATTTCAGAAGGCAGTTGGCAGGACTTGAATGGAGAGAGAGAATTTGGGAGAAGCCATTTCTTTGAATAGACCTTTTTGTCCAGACCTGACTTTTGGAACTATGTTATCATTTTATGTATTTGAAAAAATAAAATAAAATCTTCAAGGATGGGAGAAAAATAAATCCCCAAATTTAATACAAACAGAAACAAATAAACCAAAGCATTCTTTCAAATGAATAACATAAACACACTCAAGGCTGAGAAAAAACAAAACCAGTAACTCAAGTAACTTTTTTTTTTTTAAGATTTTTTAAATTTATTTGACAGACAGAGATCACAAGGAGGCAGAGAGGCAGGCAGAGAGAGAGAGGAGGAAGCAGGCTCCCTGCTGAGCAGAGAGCCCAACTCTGGGGCTTGATCCCAGGACCCTGGGATCATGACCTGAGCCGAAGGCAGAGGCTTTAACCCACTGAGCCACCCAGGTGCCCCCTCCAGTAACTTTTGAACGTAGTAATATTTGGAGCATAGGCCACCGGGCTAAAGACAAAAAGAATCTAAACAAATATTTAGTTCTAATTGGAACTGGTAGGCTCCCCCCGCCCCCCGCCACACCCCCCAAATACAGATGAAAAATTCTGAAGCTACTTTTTGGAATTCTGGCAAACTCAATCCACAAATAAAGGAAACCAAGTCCCTCCGGACTGGAAAACGGGTTTACAAATACTGAGTGGGAGAACAAAGAATGAACCAGCCGATTCGGTCGGGATTAAAGACGGTGTAGACTCGTGCATGTGTGCATCCTATCCGTTTCCCGGCTCCGTTCCGCAGGAGGTAACGATGCCACAGCTACGCTGAGTGCACAGCAGAGAAACCACACTGACCACCTTTCCTAAACACCTGAACACTGGAAGGCAGATACCTTTTCACGCTATGCAGAGAACAGAGCATCACTTCCGTGGTCCCCCCTGCCCAAAGCATGGACCCTGACATCAGGCTAAACATCAGACACATCCAACTTGAGGGACAACAGTTAAATAAGGTCTGCGGGTTACTGTACTGTTTCAGTCTTATTTTCCTGATACTGGAAACTGGGCTGTGGACTCATTAGAGAATTCACTGCTCTCGCCATAAAAAAGGTTGACTGCTTATCTAGGGGGTGGTCCCGAGCAGCCAATTAAACGCGCTGATGGACACAATTCAGGACAGAACAACGGATGAATACTGGCAAGGGTCATCCTTGAGGAGAGATCTCACTGGACAGGGTGGGTTCTAAGAAACCGCCAGCTCGGGTGCAGAACTAGGCTCCGCCAGGGTCCCCTGGGTTACTCAGAGGGGTTCCGCTCATGCAGGCGGGATCTGCAGGTGCCCAGGTTGCAGGAGAGCAGGGTTCTAACAAGGCCAGGGCGGCCGGCGCTCCCACAAGAACCGGCGGGCCTTCCCGTTCCAGCTCCCGAGATTGGGCAGGTTAAAAAGGAAATTTGCTAACAGCCAACACAGAGCCCCAAACCCGAAGGGACTGCCGCCCACCGGGTCCCCGAGAGGATGCCAGACCCCGCCACCATGACCGGCACCGCCAAGGGCGAGCCCAAGGTCGGCGGGCAGGTGGCGGGGTCTCAGCCTGGCTGGTTTCGGCTCTGCTTTGTGACAGCACAGCTGGTTCTCAGGCTAAAAAAAAACCCGGTCTCTAAAAAGGTCACGAGGGACATACTACATGGGGTGAAAAATTAAGGGTGTTTGTGATGTTTCTGCCCTGACACGCTGAGCCCGATGCGGGTTCCGTAGGAGAACATGGCGTCGCAGCCCGGCCGCCTTACCCCGAGGCACTAGTACGAAAATCATCCCCAAGGGCAGCCAGCCCGGTCCGGCACCGTCTGCAGCGTGGAAGCTGCTAACACCTCGGCCAGCTGCTGTGGCCTTCGCCTCAGGCCCTGGCCCTGAACCTGGGCTCTGAAGTTAGGTGTTGGCCCGCTGCTTGGGGTCTGCGGGGGCTTCTCCCGGGTGCGGAAGGCCGGGTGCGACGCCGCCGCGGGGGTGCGGTGCTCACACCTAAACAACTCTGTCGCTGGCCTCGGACCATCAACTCCAAACATGGGGAAACAAAATGGCGGCCGTGTCCCGGGCCGAAGCCACATACGGGTTCCGCGGCACGCAGGACCTACAACTCCCAGAGTGCTCTGGGTCGAAAGTGAGGGGGCTGGGAGCGCGCTACCGTCCCTCAATGTGGCGCGAGGCTCTGTGCCCCGCCCCCTCCCGGCGGAAACCCTCTGGAATACGTGGCCTGCTACGGGCCGCTCACCCGCCCTTCTTCGCACTGACCGAAGGGACTCGTAGTTCATTGGCAGCGGCGTTGACCCTCCCTTGGGTCTTAAGAAACTACAGTTCCCGATGTGACTTCGGCGCTTGCGCACAACGCCGCAGGGCGTACTACGGTTCCCGGCGGGCCCTGCGACGCGCGCGGGTGCGTGCTGACGCGCTTAGCTGGTCGTGCTGACGTGCAGCGTGGCCCAGGCGGGGTGCGAGTGGCGCAGTCGGAGCCCGCTGCGGCCCCTGAGGAAGCGAGGAGGCGTCGGTGTCGGCTGAGGCGGGCGGACCGGCGAGGCGAGGCGGCAGCTCCAGGCCCTGAGGGACTCGGGAGCTTGAGCAGCGGCAGCACCTCTCCCCCTCGGAGGCGGCGGGCGGAGGCGGCGGCGGCGGCGGGTGAGAGGGTGAGGGAGCGCGCGAGCCGGGTGGGGGAGGGGCGGCGGCCCCCGGCGCGAGGCCAAAGCGCGCGGAGAACGGTCCAGGCCGCCGCGCGCACGCGCGCTCGCCGCCCCTGGTTCACGCGGACGCCCTCGCCTGCCTGCCTCCCCTCCCCCTCTCGCCTTCCCTCGGTTCCTGTCGCGCGCGGGCTTTTACTGCTCTCCCCCTCCCCCATGGCAACGGCTCGCGCCGCCGACTGCTCTCGGGTTCGCGCGCGCTCGCGACGAGGAGGGGGGAGCGCGCGCCTCGGCTTCTCGCCTCCCCCACGCGTGCGGCCGAGGAGGCCCTCCCGCGGCTGCCCCTTCCGACATTTTCTCGGCGGGGAGGCGGCGGCGGCGGCGGGACTCTGTTCCTGGATCTCTTCCCCCGAGTCTCGCCGGCCTCTCGCTTCCCCGTCCCTCCCGCGGGCTTGCGGTCCGGCGCGGAGCCTCCCAGACTCCTGGGCGCCACGCAGCCCCCTCCCCCATGCCTGAAGGCCGAAAATAGGCCTTGGCGGCCCCGCCGCTGCAGGGAGGCCTCGACTCGGTGCCCCGCGTATGGGGGCCCTTCAGACTCGTTACCGTTTGTCTCGAACTGGTAGGGCGAGGAGAGCTCCAAATCTTGGTTTGGTTTTGTTTTCTTTTTTTTTGAAAGACGTTCGGCTCAGGTACGTAAAGGCAGACTATGTGCTTTTCTTAATTTTTAAAAAAATTTTCCACTTTTTATCGTCGTCTTGAAAGTTGTGCTAAAGCCGGAGAGGCCGTTGGAGCCCTTCTTTGGGGGAAGAAAGCGCTGGGCGCCGGTGTAGGCCTTGGCACCCAGCTCTCCGGAGCCTTCGTCCGCACTCGCGGCTATCTAAAATGTCGTCTGTGCCAGGAATCGGGAAGAGCGTCTCGTTGCCTTTTAAGTGTGTGGTTTTAGGTCTCGTCTTGAGCTACTATTTCAGATGTGGGGTTCCCCCAGCGTCTACCTAGCTACTGAAATGCCCTCTTAGGAGCTTCCGTATTAGGTCTATTTTTCCCTCACACCCACGTCCTTGTTTCTGGTGCGTTTCTTGAGTGTCTCAGTATTGAATTTCCAGGTTGCCGTCTATCTCTTTGTTAGTTTGGCGTCGTGATTTTAACTTCCCAACAAAAGAAATCCTGTTGCCTTGCTTTGCAGCTTATTTTTATTCTTTTGACTTCGGCCTGGGTGACTTGGATGCTCACAGCGTGGCACCCAGTTAAGGATGCCTGTTTTATAAAGTTAATTGGTTTGGGTGATTTCTGTGTGTGTGTTGGGGGGTGTTCCCCTTTGGTCTTAACCTTTCCGTGTTTTGAGGACTGCATCGGAAGCTGTGCGCTGTTTTTTTGGGGGGGTTCCCTAAAAGATCTCCAGTTCCTTGTGTTTTAATACTCTTTTAGCAGCTACCAGTTTTCCCTTCTAAGGGAGTGGGAGGATTTTTGTGTGAGGTATGGAAGTGTGGGTGAGTAGTTAGGCTGTCAGAGCATCCCGTAAGGGGGGAAGAAATTTAGGTGGGCTTTAGAGAGACAAAGAAGGACCTAGGTTTAGGGTGGGGAGGATTGGTAGTTGAGAAAGCAGAAGGGAAGGTTGGAAGGTACAGAAACTGATTTTTTTGTGTGTTGTAAAGAGATTTTTCTTATTTTGTGCATTTCCATTTTCTTTTCGTAGATTAAGCCTTATTTGTGACTGCTTTACCTTAGTGTAGTTTTCTCTTTGTTTTTAGCCCTCTTGAGTGCTACTGGGGTTGGGCAAGGATCCAGCCTTTAGAGTTTGGGGATAGAGGTACAAGCAGTTCTGGAATTGGGCAATTTTCCTTCCATTCAGTGTATCCCCGTACTTAAATTTTTGTTGTTGTTTGTTTTAGTATGTTTTTCCAGGTATTTGTATGGTGTTTTTTTATTCTGGAATTTTCAAAACATACCGTTTCTTTTTTATCCAATTTTATCTCTTTTAATCTCTCCACTTGTTCCTTGGGGTAGTTTCCCCTCATATTTATGCTTTGTGAAGCTGTCTACAACAGGATGAGATCGGGGAAGAAACAAAGTGTATACAGTAGGGAAAAGGAATAGAGTATGTGTGAATAAGAAATGTAACCAGAAGAATGGGGGCTTGAGGGCTCATTCTGAGCCATGCTGGAGGTTGGGACAGGTTGAGAGGAGAGAACGTGGTAGAAGGTGTGGAGATGAGAGGGATAAGGCAGGGCTGGAAGAGAAACTCTAGGAAGTGAGTGAGATACAGGGGTTGATAGGGAAAGCTGACATTTGTAAGTGAAGGGGGAGTATAAAGAGTGGGGGGCGGCTTCTGAGTAAGTTTAGGGCAAGGAATGTAGACAGTATGGGAACAGTTGGAGCAGAGAAGGCTGATTTGATGTATTCAGAGCATTGAGTTAAAAACAGGTGATGTTTAAGAGGAGCTAATGAGACTTGGGTGAGCTGCAAATCATGTAAGAAATCTTGTTGGGAAGGAAATCAAAGGAATAAGAGATACAGGTGGGTTAGTGGATAGGCGCTTGTAAATAGTTGGAATCCAAGAAATGACCCCTTCCTTCTGGGAGGTAAAGTACAAGAAGATTATGTATTCAAGGTTCATGTGTTTGTGATACGCATACTGGCCTTTTCTTCAGCGTGAGGCTGTACAGGACACTTGGCTTATATGAGGAGCCAGTCAGTCCACCTGGTCAGGTACATAGGGGTCGTTCAGTCTGTTTTGTTTTCATAACAGGGTAGTCTGAAATTCTCAGGTCTGCTCTTAGAAGAATCTTTGAACTTGGACCGTGGGCCTTAGTTGCCACAGATCTGTGGTGGTGGTGGTTCCCTGTTTGGAGGCCTCAGACACCAGATGTTAGGGATTAGATTAGTTGGTGGAGACATCTCTTGTACTTATTGGGGCTGGAGAATAAAGAGGCGATGTGGAGAAATTTGAGAGAAACAGGTTTCTTGTTTCCTTAGTGTGGAAAAGAAGAACATTTAGGTGCAAATAGAAGTGGAAATAGCTCTTGCCCTTTGGGGGAAAAGGCTGTAAGAGCTGGGCTGTGATTTTAATGGAGAGTATGGGAAGGGTGAGGAAGGGTTTTTGTTAGACCAGGAAGATTATGCAGTTAAAGGAGGTTTAGCGTGGAGATTCATGCTGAAATAAGGATGAAGGAGTACAAGGATTTGGGTGGTGGTAAGTGGTTAGTTTGGGGTCAGGGGCCTGACCCGTGTTATCCCGCTCCCCCTCAGGAGCGGTGGTGCCCCCCCGGGCACGGGGCCATGTACAACGGGATCGGGCTGCCGACGCCCCGGGGCAGCGGCACCAACGGCTACGTCCAGCGCAACCTGTCCCTGGTGCGGGGCCGCCGGGGTGAGCGGCCTGACTACAAGGGAGAGGAGGAACTGCGGCGCCTGGAGGCTGCCCTGGTGAAGCGGCCTAATCCTGACATCCTGGACCACGAGCGCAAGCGGCGCGTGGAGCTGCGATGCCTCGAGCTGGAGGAGATGATGGAAGAGCAGGGGTGAGGGGAGGGCTGGGGGAGAGCCAAGCACTGAGTGAGTGCAGAGCTGGGGGAAATTAGATGGGATGTAGGGAGTTTAGGGTTGGTTGAAAAGAGGCCTGTAGAGGAGTTCAACGGAGGGGAGGAGATAAAGGAGCTAGTGAATGGAAAGGAGTTAAGGGACAGCTCAGGGTGGGAGATGAGGAAACTGTGACAAGAGGAAGCCTCAGGGAGTATGAGTTCTTTAGGTGGAGGCACATGGGAAAAGAGGGAAGTCGGAGAGAGAGAAAAATGTGCTTTAAGGGGAGAGGTGGGGAAGCAGGTACCAGGGAGGATAAGAGTTGAGGTATAAGCTGACAGGTGTTGTCATTGGTAGAGAAGAGGAAGGTAAATGGATTTAAGGATCGAGGCCTTGGAACGTACTGAAGGCAGGGAAACAGGAACTGGAATAATACCTGGATAAGAGGAGATCATGGGTTGAGTAGGGAAGTGAAATTTTGGAAAGGGGGTGTAGTCAGGCAGAAGACCTTTTAGAGCAGTGGTTTTCAAACTTGAGCAGTGGCACCCTTTTTACACAATGTACTTTTGGAATCTCAGGAAATACCTGTTGTTGAAGTTGGGGAGGAGAACCTAGAACTTGCTTAACTTTCCTCTTTTGGCCCCTGGAGTGTGGCATGTTTAAAATCCACTGTTCTAGAGGCTACAGTCAGTGGACAGAAGAAAGATAACAGGAAAAGATCAGAAAGATTTAAGAGAAAGGCCCTTTGGGTGACAGTGAGTGAAAAGTTTTATGTGTGCATGGAAAGGGAAGGGATCCTCCTGGGAATGAGGAAGCTGTAAACATGGGACTGGGGAAAGTGCTTAGTCCAGCTTTAACCCTGAAGGGATTTGTTCTTTAGGTACGAGGAACAGCAAATTCAGGAAAAAGTGGCTACTTTTCGACTCATGTTGCTGGAGAAGGATGTGAACCCTGGGGGCAAGGAAGAGACCCCAGGACAGCGGCCAGCGTGAGTCTTTTCACTGTCTCTTACTTCCTCTGGACGCCAAGTAGTTCTTTATATTATCCTCCTTATCTTGTACTTTTCCCCTGCCGTCATCTTCTTTTTCCAGTCCCATTGGACTGCCTACAGTTGTGTGAATATCACTTTGCTCTTTGCTAACTCCTTCTGACCTTTGCCTTATTTTTCCCATAGGGTAACTGAGACTCACCAGTTGGCCGAACTGAATGAAAAGAAAAATGAGCGACTCCGTGCTGCCTTTGGCATCAGTGATTCCTATGTGGATGGCAGCTCTTTTGATCCTCAGCGTCGTGCTCGAGAAGCTAAACAACCAGCTCCAGAGCCCCCTAAACCTTACAGGTACTTAAGGCCAAGACACCCATGCCAGCTCCTTTTCTTGATTCTGAGTACTCTGGTTTTTGTTTTTGTGGGGTTTTTTGGACTGCTTATTATCAAACTGTTGAGATTCTGTTGTTTTGAAGTTGAAATGTTTAAAATTTGTCGTAGCACTTAACCCTGTTTCATTTCATCTTTCCCCAAGCCTTGTCCGGGAGTCCAGCAGTTCCCGCTCACCAACCCCAAAGCAAAAGAAGAAAAAAAAGAAGAAAGATAGAGGACGGTAAGTTAGTTGGGAAGTTACTCTAATAGCCAGAGAACCAATCCTGTCGTTTTCTTTCTCTTTCTGGAAATGGAGAAGCAGGTGAGAGTTGTCACAGAAATCAGGGAAGATGGGCGGGTGCCTGGGTGGCTCAGAGGGTTGGGCCTCTGCCTTCGGCTCAGGTCATGATCCTGGGGTCCTGGGATCAAGCCCCGCATTAGGCTCTCTGCTCAGTGGGTAGCCTGTTTCCCCCTCTCTCTCTCTCTCTGCCTGCCTCTCTGCCTACTTGTGATATCTCTCTCTCTGTCAAATAATATCTTTAAAAAGAATCAGGGAAGGTGGAGTTTCCATTCTGATTTCAGTTGGGGAATGAATATGTATGTTTCTTCAGTGGGGAAAGGTTGATTCTGCATTTTTGTCAACTAAGAGTTAACCAGCAATATTTTAAATTGTATTTTTTTTCTTATTTTGAGATTTGTTGCTTTATGCTAGAGATACACTTCTTGGAGAGTAAATAAGTCTGAGAAACTGGTGTGCCTTTTATTTTAAAAAGCCTCCTTTTGGGGGTAATTGTAAGTGGGAGGGTGAGGGAAGGAGCTGAGCAGAATGACTTTGTTTTTAAACCCATCTTTAGCAGGTCAGAGAGCAGCTCTCCTCGACGGGAGAGGAAGAAGAGCTCTAAGAAGAAGAAGCACAGGTATGAGGTGGGAGTATGTGGAGTGATTGTGGAGAAGCTTGATGAGTCCAGACAGAGATATTGGTTCATTTTTTTTTCTTTTCTTTTCTCTTCCCCTTCTGACAGGTCAGAGTCTGAATCCAAAAAACGGAAGCATAGGTAAGAGTTTTTTGGGGCATAAGGGGCATAGTGGCGTATGGAATGGTGAGCCCCATTGGCCTTGCCTGTTCTCCAAGGGGTTTCTTGGAATTTAGCTCAATTTTTTGATCTTGCACTGTTAAAAATTTCCCTGATTCTTCCCTTTTCTATTTTGGTTTTATTGTAAAATGATTATTTTTAATAATCTCACTTACATTGTCAGGTCTCCCACTCCAAAGAGCAAACGTAAATCTAAGGACAAGAAGAGGAAGCGGTGAGTGAATTTGTGTGGATTAGAGGGTAATTAATTGGCCTAGCAAGTAGGTAAAGGCTACCTGGTGGGGGATAGAGAAGAATTAATTATGTCCTTGACTGATGGTGGAGGGTTGAGAGATGGATGAGGAGAATCCAGTACAAGTGTGACAGTGAGTTGTGGTGACCTTCCTTCAGGTCTCGAAGTACAACACCAGCCCCCAAGAGCCGCCGGGCCCACCGTTCAACATCTGCTGACTCTGCTTCCTCTTCTGATACTTCCCGCAGTCGGTAAGGGGTGGTCCAGGAGGAAGGGAGGGAGAGGGACTTGTGGGTTAATCAATTTAATATTTATTGAGCGCCCACGGTGTGCTAGGCGCTGCACAGACCATTCGGAAGACACGGTCCCTGCCCTCTAGGAGCTGACAGGCTAAAGCAACAGGATGGACAGACATATACATTTCCCCTTCTCTTTTTTGTTTTTGTTTTTGTTTTTGTTTATTTTGTTATTTTTTGTTTTGTTCTGATGTATATGGACTGCCAGAATAGGGGGGGTGGTGGTTTGTTCGTGGTGTCTGGGGGAGGAAGGAATCCTTACCCTGGCTTCCTTAATCGGGGAAGGCTTCCTGAAGGAGGTGGGCTCAGAGGTGAGTTGTGAATGAAGTGGGTAGGGAATGGGCAGGGTGGAGGGTTTGGGGAGGTTGGGGGAGGTGAATAAAGGGGTAGAGGGAGAATGTTTTTTGGGGAACTGTTTTAGGAAGAAAAAGACAAAAGTGAATTGGACTTGAATTTCCATATGAGTGATTTGAGTGATGTGTGTAAGAGAAGGCTTTTTGGAAGAGGGTTTGTACAGTCAGGAAAGGTGGATGGGAGCTGGGGAGGGGGTATTTTGTTCTCCCCTGAGCTGATTTCCTTCCTCTTCCCTGCCCTCAATTACCTTCCTCAGGTCTCGAAGTACAGCAGCAAAAACCCATACAACTGCCTTGACTGGGCGAAGTCCTTCCCCCGTTTCAGGGCGGCGAGGGGAGGGAGATGCACCTTCTAAGGAACCAGGTACCACCAACACAGGGCAGCCTAGCAGCCCGGAGCCCTCTACAAAGCAGCCTAGCAGTCCGCATGAAGACAAAGACAAGGAGGTATGTTAGTGAGTTGGTGGATGTTTATTGGGTTGCAGGCTTAGGATGGGTGTGTGAAGTGAAGTTTTTGAAAATGAATTTAGTTCTCTTTTGTGCATTTCTCATCAAGTTCTTTTTTGCATCTGCACATTCTTTAAAGTTACGTTTTTCAAACCTAAGTGGTTATTAATAGGTTTTACGTCAGCATTTTTTTTTTTTTTTTTTTTTTTTACAATTTATGTACAGTTTGGGCAATTTTTTTTTTTTTAAATTTAGCCTTATTCCTTGATCTATCTAGTTTTTTATTTTGCTAAATGCTGCTTGTAGTTAACTAAGAATTTTCAACCTCCTGGCTTGCTGCCTGCAGTTTGAAAACACTACTACATTTGTCTTTCCAGTACCTACCATTCTGTGGTTATTCTCATTGAGCCTTAGTCACGATGTTTGCTTGCTATTACATAAATTGCTCTTTGCTAAATTCTTTTTTGTTCATTTTCCATGTCATCCACAGTTAGGTTTCTAAACAAGGTGGATCACCAGAAAAATTTGTTTTATGTTTAAAAGTGTTTATAACTTAGTCTTCTGTCTGCATTCTTTTCAAGGGTGAAATCAGATGCCTCCTGCTTTGGGAAACCGTTTTGTTTCTCCATTTTAAAAAAGTGCCTTTGTGTGTGTGTGTGTTTCCATAGCATTTTGTTATGGTTGTTACACAGTGTCATGCATTAGTTGTTTTTATTGTGGTTTTTTTGTAGGTAATAAGACTTAAAGTGACAGCTTGTCCATACTTTTGTGTTACCTTCACTGTCTTTTTATATGATCTTCTGTTAATGAATGATGGTCTGTGGTGAGGAAAGGGACAACTTGGTGTAATAAGGATGTGTAGAGAAAAATTTCACTGGGAAGGACATTGTGCTTTTACAGGTGATAGGAAGTTTTGGTGCTTACATTCCTATCCGTACTTTTTTTTCCACTCTTAGAAATCTGCAGTTCGACTTAGCCCCTCTCCGGAAAGGAGCAGCACAGGCCCAGAACCACCTGCTCCCACTCTGCTCCTTGCTGAGCAACATGGCGGCTCCCCACAACCCCTTGAAACAACCACCTTAAGTCAGGAGCCAGTGAACCCCCCATCTGAGGCTTCCCCACCCAGGGGCCGTTCACTACCTAAGTCTCCTGAGAAACCAGCCCAGTCTTCTTCAGAGAGCTGTCCACCATCCCCTCAACCTACCAAAGTTTCTCGACATGCGAGCTCTTCCCCTGAAAGTCCTAAACCTGCACCAGCTCCTGGGTCCCGCCGAGAGATTTCTTCTTCTCCCGCATCCAAGAGTCGCTCACATGGCCGGGCAAAGCGGGATAAATCACATTCTCATACTCCTTCTCGAAGGGTGGCAAGGTCCCGTAGCCCTACCACTACTAAGAGGGGACGCTCTCGGTCTCGAACCCCTACCAAGAGAGGTCATTCTCGGTCCCGATCCCCTCAGTGGCGTAGGTCCCGGTCTGCACAGAGGTGGGGACGATCCAGAAGCCCCCAGCGACGTGGGCGCTCTAGGTCTCCTCAGCGACTAGGCTGGTCTAGAAGCAGAAATACCCAGAGAAGAGGCAGGTCTAGATCAGCAAGGCGAGGCAGGTCACACTCTAGATCCCCAGCCACTAGGGGCAGATCTCGTTCTAGAACGCCAGCCCGTCGGGCCAGGTCTCGTTCTAGAACACCCGCCAGGCGGAGATCACGATCCAGAACACCCGTCAGACGTAGGTCTCGCTCTAGAACACCAGCCCGGCGGGGCAGGTCTCGCTCTAGAACACCTGCTAGGCGCAGATCTAGGACCCGATCACCAGTACGACGGAGGTCTCGTAGCAGATCACCAGCCAGGAGAAGTGCCAGGTCACGTTCTAGAACCCCAGCAAGACGTGGGCGGTCACGCTCTAGAACCCCAGCCAGAAGAGGGAGATCGCGGTCTAGAACACCTGCAAGACGAGGTCGGTCTCGGTCTAGGACACCGGCAAGACGAGGACGGTCTCGGTCTAGGACACCTGCAAGACGAAGATCTCGTAGTAGAAGTGTGGTTAGACGGGGAAGATCTCACTCTAGAACGCCACAAAGAAGAGGCAGATCTGGTTCATCTTCAGAGCGGAAGAACAAATCCAGAACGTCACAGAGAAGGAGCAGGTCTAACTCAAGCCCTGAAATGAAAAAATCTCGCATTTCTTCAAGGCGGAGTAGGTCTCTCTCTTCACCACGGTCCAAAGCAAAATCTCGCTTGTCTTTGAGGCGAAGCCTTTCAGGGTCCTCTCCGTGTCCTAAACAGAAGTCTCAGACACCACCAAGGCGCAGTCGCTCTGGATCATCCCAACCAAAAGCTAAATCTAGAACGCCACCAAGGCGAAGTCGTTCTGGTTCTTCTCCTCCTTCTAATCAGAAATCTAAAACACCATCAAGACAAAGTTGTTCCAGTTCATCTCCTCAACCTAAAGTAAAGTCTGGAACACCACCAAGGCAAGGGTCTGTAACAAGTCCCCAGGCAAATGAACAATCTGTAACACCACAAATACAGAGCCGTTCAGAATCATCACCTGACCCTGAGGTGAAATCTGCAACCCCTTCGAGACATAGCTGTTCTGGGTCCTCTCCTCCTAGAGTGAAATCTAGCACATCTCCGAGACGGAGCCGATCTGGGTCATCATCTCCACAACCCAAAGTGAAGGCAGTCATGTCACCCGTCCTAAGCCATTCTGGCTCCTCTTCTCCAAGTCCTAGCAGGGTGACATCTAAAACACCTCCAAGGCAAAGCAGATCAGAGTCTCCTTGCTCCAAGGTGGAAGCTAGATTGTTGGAAAGACACAGCCGTTCTAGGTCCTCCTCACCAGATACCAAAGTGAAACCTGGAACGCCACCAAGACAAAGTCACTCAGGGTCTACTTCGCCATACCCTAAGGCCAAGCCCCAAACTCCATCGGGGCACAATATTTGTGGATCAAAGTCACCATGTTCCCAAGAGAAATTGAAAGACTTAACAGCACAAAGTTCTGGATCCTTCTCTCTGTGTCCAGGAGTAAAGGCTAACACACCACCAGGAGAGCTGTATTTTGCTGCTGCCTCTTTGCAACAGAAAGGACAATCTCAAACTTCACCAGACACTAGGTCTGATACTTCGAGTCCCGAAATGAAACAGAGTCACTCTGAGTTTCCATCTGTGCAGAGCAAATCTCAGACACCTCTTAAAGGTGGCCGGTCCAGGTCCTCATCTCCAGTCACTGAGCCGGCCCCCAGATCTCCGGCAAAACAAGAAGGAAGTGAATTGTCAAGTCCTAGGCTAAAATCTGGAATGTCTCCTGAGCAGAGCAAGTCTCAGTCTGACTCTTCCCCATATCCTGCAGTGGACTCTAAATCTCTTGTGGGGCAGAGTAGATTGGAGCCTTCTGAATCGAAAGAGAAAACAGTCTCACTCCTTCAGGAGGAGATGACTGCGTCCTCTCCTAGACCAAGAGACAAATCGAGTCCTCTTCCAGTGCAGGACAAGCCTGATTCCTCACCAGTACTCAGAGAAATGCCTAAAACCCCATCAAGGGAAAGAGGTGGTGGTGTTGGATCATCTCCAGATCCAAAAGACCAAAGTGTGTTAGCTAAGCCAGGCCAAGATGAAGAGTTAATGGAGGTGGTAGAGAAATCGGAAGAATCCTCAAAGCAGGTCCTCTCCCATCTGTCTCCAGAACTTAAAGAAGTGGCTGGCAGTAACTTTGAATCGTCTCCTGAAATAGAAGAAAGACCCACTATGTCTCTGACTCTTGACCAAAGCCAGTCGCAGACTTCCTTGGAAGTAGAAGGCCCTGTAGTGCCCTCAACTTGGAGTGGGCCACATTTTTCTCCAGAACATAAAGAACTGTCTAACTCTCCCCCAAGGGAGAATAGTTCTGGATCACCTTTAGAATTTAGAAACTCAGGTGCTGTTGCAGAAATGAATACTGGGTTTTCTCCTGAAGTCAAAGAAGATTTGAATGGATCTTTTCCTAATCAAGTGGAGACCGATCCATTTGTAGACCTTAAAGAACAATCTACAAGGTCTTCTAGACGCAGCAGTTCTGAGTTATCCCCAGATGCAGTGGAAAAAGCGGGAATGTCTTCGAATCAGAGTGTTTCCTCACCAGTACTTGATGCAGTACCCAGAACACCGTCTCGGGAAAGAAGTAGCTCTGCCTCTCCTGAGCTGAAAGATGGCTTACCCAGAACCCCTTCACGGAGAAGCAGGTCTGGGTCTTCTCCAGGACTTAGAGATGGGTCTGGGACTCCCTCAAGACATAGCTTGTCTGGGTCCTCTCCTGGAATGAAAGATATACCTAGAACACCATCCAGGGGGAGAAGCGAATGTGATTCTTCTCCAGAACCAAAAGCTTTGCCTCAGACTCCTAGACCAAGAAGTCGTTCACCATCGTCCCCAGAGCTCAACAACAAGTGTCTCACCCCCCAGAGAGAGAGAAGTGGATCAGAATCCTCAGTTGAACAGAAGACTGTAGCTAGGACTCCGCTTGGTCAGAGAAGTCGATCTGGATCTTCTCAAGAACTTGATGGGAAACCAGGTGCATCCCCTCAAGAAAGAAGTGAGTCAGACTCCTCTCCAGATTCTAAAGCTAAGATACGAGTGCCTCTCAGAGAGAGGAGCCGCTCTGGATCATCTCCAGAAGTCGAGAGCAAATCGCGACCTTCTCCTCGGCGCAGTAGATCTGGCTCATCTCCTGAAGTTAAAGATAAGCCAAGAGCAGCACCCAGGGCACAGAGTGGTTCTGATTCCTCTCCTGAACCCAAGGCTCCTGCTCTTCGGGCTCTTCCCAGACGAAGCAGATCGGGTTCATCAAGCAAAGGCAGAGGCCCTTCTCCTGAAGGAAGCAGCAGTTCAGAGTCATCTCCAGAACACCCACCCAAATCCAGAACTGCTAGAAGAAGCTCTAGGTCCTCCCCAGAGCCCAAGACCAAGTCCCGTACCCCACCTCGCCGTCGCAGCTCTCGATCATCTCCTGAGCTGACCAGGAAGGCCAGACTTTCTCGTAGAAGCCGCTCTGCGTCGTCCTCACCAGAGACCCGTTCTAGAACTCCCCCAAGACGCCGAAGAAGTCCTTCAGTGTCTTCCCCAGAGCCAGCTGAAAAGTCGAGATCCTCACGCCGCCGGCGCTCAGCTTCATCCCCGCGTGCTAAGACAACCTCAAGGAGAGGCCGTTCTCCTTCGCCAAAGCCTCGTGGGCTCCAGAGATCCCGTTCCCGCTCAAGGAGGGAGAAAACCAGAACGACTCGACGTCGAGATAGATCTGGATCTTCTCAGTCAACCTCTCGGAGAAGACAGCGGAGCCGGTCAAGGTCTCGGGTCACTCGTCGGAGGAGGGGAGGCTCTGGTTACCACTCAAGGTCTCCTGCCCGGCAGGAGAGTTCCCGAACTTCTTCCCGACGCCGAAGAGGCCGTTCTCGGACACCCCCAACCAGTCGGAAGCGGTCCCGCTCACGCACTTCACCAGCCCCGTGGAAACGTTCAAGATCTCGGGCCTCTCCTGCCACTCACCGGCGATCCCGCTCCAGAACACCTCTGGTCAGCCGCCGTCGGTCCAGGTCTCGAACCTCACCAGTCAGTCGGAGACGATCAAGGTCCAGGACATCAGTGACTCGACGAAGATCTCGATCCAGAGCATCCCCAGTGAGTCGAAGGCGATCCAGGTCTAGAACGCCACCCGTAACCCGCCGTCGTTCGAGGTCCAGAACACCGACACGCCGGCGCTCCCGTTCTAGAACTCCACCAGTGACCCGAAGAAGGTCTAGATCTAGGACTCCACCAGTAACCAGGAGGCGATCACGAAGCAGAACATCTATTACTCGCAGAAGGTCGAGATCCAGAACATCCCCAGTTACTCGTAGGAGATCTAGATCTCGCACGTCTCCAGTAAATCGCAGGAGGTCCCGCTCTCGAACCTCTCCAGTGACACGCCGCCGATCTCGATCCCGAACGCCTCCAGCTATTCGGCGCCGCTCTAGGTCTCGGACCCCACTGTTGCCACGCAAACGTTCTCGAAGTCGCTCTCCACTTGCCATTCGCCGCCGTTCTAGGTCCCGTACTCCACGAACAACTCGGGGCAAACGGTCCTTAACAAGATCTCCTCCTGCCATCCGAAGGCGTTCTGCATCTGGAAGTAGTTCTGACCGTTCACGTTCTGCTAGTCCTCCAGCAACAAGGAATCATTCTGGTTCTCGGACACCTCCAGTAGCACTCAATAGCTCCAGAATGAGCTGCTTTAGTCGTCCTAGCATGTCACCAACACCTCTGGACCGCTGTCGATCACCTGGAATGCTTGAACCACTTGGCAGCTCTAGAACACCCATGTCTGTCCTGCAGCAGCCTGGTGGCTCTATGATGGATGGTCCAGGTCCCCGAATTCCTGATCACCCAAGAACATCTGTGCCAGAGAATCATGCACAGTCAAGAATTGCACTTGCCCTGACAGCCATCAGTCTTGGTACTGCTCGGCCGCCTCCATCCATGTCTGCTGCTGGCCTTGCTGCAAGAATGTCCCAGGTTCCAGCTCCAGTGCCTCTTATGAGTCTCAGAACGGCCCCAGCTGCTAGCCTTGCCAGTAGGATTCCTGCAGCCTCTGCAGCAGCCATGAACCTGGCCAGCGCCAGGACACCTGCCATACCAGCGGCAGTGAATCTGGCTGACTCAAGAACACCAGCTGCAGCAGCAGCCATGAACTTGGCCAGTCCCAGAACAGCAGTGGCACCTTCTGCTGTGAACCTTGCTGACCCTCGCACCCCTACAGCCCCAGCTGTGAACCTAGCAGGAGCCAGAACCCCAGCTGCCTTGGCGGCTTTGAGTCTCACCAGTTCTGGCACACCCCCAGCTGCTGCAAACTATCCCTCCAGCTCCAGAACACCCCAGGCTGCAGCCCCTGCAAACCTGGTGGGTCCTAGATCTGCACATGCCACAGCTCCTGTGAATATTGCCAGCTCAAGAACCCCTCCTGCCTTGGCACCTGCAAGCCTCACCAGTGCTAGAATGGCTCCAGCCTTGTCTGGTGCAAACCTTACCAGCCCCAGGGTGCCCCTGTCTGCCTACGAGCGTGTTAGTGGCAGAACCTCACCACCACTTCTCGACAGAGCCAGATCCAGAACCCCGCCAGGAGGCCCAGGCTCCAGAACCCCACCATCTGCCCTGAGCCAGTCTAGAATGACCTCTGAGCGGGCTCCCTCTCCTGCCTCTAGGATGGTCCAGGCTCCCTCACAGTGTGTTCTCCCTCCAGCTCAGGATAGAGCTAGGTCCCCTGTGCCATCTGCTTTTTCTGACCAGTCCCGAGCTTTGCTTGCCCAGACCACCCCTGTAGCAGGGTCTCAGTCCCTTTCCTCTGGGACAGTGGCCAAGACCACGTCCTCTGGTGACCACAACGGCATGCTCTCTGGCCCTGTCCCTGGGATGTCCCATCCTGAGGGTGGGGAACCACCTGCCTCCACTGGGGCCCAGCAGCCTTCTGCACTGGCCGCCCTGCAGCCGGCAAAGGAGCGGCGGAGTTCCTCCTCCTCCTCCTCCTCCAGCTCCTCTTCATCATCGTCATCATCGTCGTCCTCTTCCTCCTCCTCCTCTTCTGGTTCCAGTTCCAGCGACTCAGAGGGCTCTAGCCTTCCTGCTCAACCTGAGGTAGCACTGAAGAGGTGAGGGGCTGGGCTCTCAGAACTGTTTCTATGGGGCAGGTTTTGGGCGTGCTTGGTTGGGGGGAGGGAGAAGTCCCATCCAGAGATTTTCTGCTCTTCGAAGGAGGTGTGGGGACCTTGACCCTTAAGCCGGGGGTAGAAGAGAATGCGGGGGTGGGGGCAGTGGGAGGGGGAGGAGGAGCGGGTCAGATAAAAGTCTCCAAAGGTTCATTCTCTAGAGGATAATGATGAGTTTTCCGTCTCTACAGAGGACAGAACTAGAGGAAATGGACTTAATTTTACAGCAGGAGGGATGGCAGTTAGACCTCAAGAGGAACTCCCTGGGCTGGAAGGATCTTCAGAGGTCATCCCGTCCCTCTCCCTGCCTCCAGGCAGGACGGCCCCTCCCCCAGCCAACCCGCGCACACGCAGGGGCCTCCCCAGACTGTGGCTCTCCATGGAAGGAGACCACCCTGCTCGACTTCCACACCTGAGCCCAGGGGCCTTATTCCTCCATCAGGGACATTCTTGAGGTTTAGCCTTGATCCCTTGTGCTGCGGGCCCCAGCCTGTTGCTTGTGTTAGCAGAGGTTGGGTCAGCTCGGGGCCACTGCTCTCCAGAGAACACACTCACTGGCTCTCAGCTTGGACAGCGCGCAGGGCCTCTCTGCGGCACCCCTCCCCCACTGCCGTTCCTCCAGGCCAAGGAAGGTAGGGTTGGGGCTGGGGCGGCTTGTCTCCTTGTGACACTCTGCTTCTCCCGCAGGGTGCCCAGCCCCGCCCCAGCTCCAAAGGAGGCTGCTCGAGAGGGACGTCCTCAGGAGCCGACCCCAGCCAAGCGGAAGAGGCGCTCTAGTAGCTCCAGTTCCAGCTCCTCCTCCTCTTCCTCTTCTTCCTCTTCCTCTTCGTCCTCCTCCTCCTCCTCTTCCTCCTCCTCCTCTTCTTCCTCTTCCTCCTCCTCGTCTACTTCCTCCCCCTCCCCTGCTAAGCCTGGCCCTCAGGTCTTGCCCAAACCTGCAAGCCCCAAGAAGCCGCCCCCTGGCGAGCGGAGGTGAGTGCTGCCCGGCTTGAGATGGAAGGGGTGGGGTGAGACCCTGGGTGTGCAGTCCCCGCCGGGAGTCTCAGGCGGACTGTGGTGTCTGGTTCTGTGGGAGGAGTTGGGCTCTCCTCTCCCCGCCACCTTCGTGGTGCCCTGCTGTGGCGAAAGGCTGCACCATCCGAGTGGGTGCTCTGGTCCGAATCGTGGAGTCCTAGGTTCCGTCCTCTCCCCGCCCCTGACATGCTGCCTGCTCCCTGCTCCGAGGTCCCAGGGATACTAGCTTTTAAATCTCCCCGTTGCTACTGCCAGGGCTCCGGTCTGGCCACCATCGTCATCTCCCGACTCTGTCCACAGCCTCTTCCCTGTCTCCCTGCCTCCACGCCATTCTCTTCCACACGTAGCCAGAGGGATCTTTCTAAAACGCACATCTGGTTACTTCCCTCCACTCCACAAATCCTTCCGGGACGCCCTGTGGCCTGCAGGATAAAGCCCCACCTCTGCGGGAATGGCGTGTGAGGCTCTTCACCAACTGGCCTTGCCTGCCCTGTGTTCTCCTCTCCTGCCCGCCCCCACACATGCCCTGTGCTCCAGCCACACCCAGCGCCTTGCAGTCTAAGGAGAACCCCATGCCTTTGGACATGCTGTTCCTTCTGCCTGGAATTCCCTTGTCCGCCTGGTGAACTCCTCGTTCTGCAAGACTCCGCTCAAACAGCACCTTCGAGAAGACTACCCTGCCCCACATCCCCTCCCCCTGGGTCCCCAGCCCCATGTACATCGGTCCTTGTGGGGCTGCTTCCCATACACGGGGCCAAGTGGGCCTCCCTTGGCCTTCCTCCACCACCAGACCGAGCCCCTCCAAGGGCAGGGACTCTTTATCTGTGCCTCCCCCGCTGCACCCCGTGCCCTGCCCACTGGGGCACTCGGTGGATGGTGTGCGGGCGGATGGGTGAGTGAGCAGACAAAGGTGGGTCTGAGGCTGGCCCTGTGTGGTATGAGGTTTGGTGGTCAGGACCTGGGGGGTGGTCCTGAGTGCCGGCTGGTGGCTTTGGAAGACTGTGGTGCTATGGGGACTTTCTCTGCTCCCCAGGTCCCGTAGCCCCCGGAAGCCAATAGACTCCCTCCGAGACTCTCGGTCCCTCAGCTACTCACCTGCGGAGCGCCGCCGCCCCTCACCCCAACCCTCGCCACGGGACCAGCAGAGGTAGGGCCTCCCGTCAGACCAGCGCGGCCCCGTGAAGAGTTTCAAGGCCCAAAGGTGCCACAGGTTAGTGTTGCTTCGCGCGCAGACTGATGTCATTCCTGTGTTGTTGCAGCAGCAGCGAGCGGGGTTCCCGCAGAGGCCAGCGTGGGGACAGCCGCTCCCCGGGCCACAAGCGCAGGAGGGAGACGCCCAGCCCCCGTCCCGTGCGGCACCGCTCCTCCAGGTGTGTCCTCCTGGCGTCCAGCGCCAGGTCCCCTTCTGTGTGCCCCCGCGCTGGCTGATCTCGGCACTGACTGTCCTCTTTTTTGTTGCAGGTCTCCTTGAATCTTTTTTGGGGGGGATTCCACCACACCCTAAGTTCTGGAGCTGCAGGGAGTGTCCCCTTTCCCCAGCAGAGCCATGGGGAGGGGTCCTTGTCTGCCCCCCTTTGAACCCTGGCAGCATCTTGGGGGAGGGCTCTCTCTTTTCCCTCCCCCCTTTTTTCTTTGTTCCTGTGAAATGTTAATCTCTGTGAGTTTTTCCTGGTTCACGTTTTGGGGGGTTTGGGGGTGGGTGGGAATGAGAATGGGAGTTGTGGGAGGGGAGGATACAGTTGGGGACATCCTGGTCTTGAGTTAGAAAGGGCCTGGGAGGCAGTGATGCCCCCTTTTAACCCTAAGTTCCTGGGGAGCAGTGCTTTGGAATTTGGGAACTTGCGTGAGGTATACCTAGAAGGAAGGGGCAGGAGTGGAAATGAGTTGGCCCCTGCTGCCCCCCCAGTGACGTTGTGGCCCCTCCCCCAACTTTTCTTCACGTTTCTTAAAGGCATTTTGGTTTTTTAAAATCTGTACAGCAAGAGCAACTTTTTCTGTCAAATAAAAATGAGAAATGCAGGAATTGGGTCTATAGATGGTTTATTAGGGGTGAGAGCTGTTCTACTGACTGCCCCCCCACCCCCGTGCATTCTTATGGCCTCCGAGGACCTGTGTTGGGCAGCTCTAGGCTTCGGGTCCTTTGTGGAGCCGAGTCTAAAGCCAGGGCACTGGCTCCAGCTTCCTTTTGCTCCTGGCTTGTCCTTACCTCTCAGAAGCTGCCGTGAGCCTGCCTACTGGTGGGAACTCATGAAAGGAACAAAGCCTCAAAGCTTGGGTTTCCAGGCTGAGCAGAAGGCTGGCCTGCGGGCTCTGGGTTCCTCCCAGGCCCCTGTGGTGGCCTCAGAGGGGCAGGTTGGGGTGGGGGCAGATGGCTGGGACCACAGAGCTTGAGGTCTCTGAAGGTGGCCTTAGCAGCAAGGGGCTGAGGTTGGGTCTCGCAGGGGTGCAGAGCCATCCCAGGGAGGGCGAGGTCTGCAGCGGGAGAAGGTGCGCAGAAAAAGGCAGCAACCAGGCAGACACCCAAATCTCTTTTATTGAGGGGGGTGGGCACTGGGGTGGGCCCAGGGCCCTCTCACTGCACCGCTTGTTCATTGGCGCTGCTTCCTGAGTCCTGTGGCTTCATCACATCGGGCAGCTCAGGTGGGCTGGAGAAGGGCTCGATGCGCAGAGCCTCAAAAGCTTCATCTGGTGGACAGGGAGGTTGAGAGAGCTGGAGGGAACGGTTAGCGCCAGCTTCCGGGGTCCTCTGACATCCCCATCTCTTCAGAGTGAGTCTTCTCCATGACCCTACTAGAATTGCGTCCCCCCTACATGCCCAGCCGGACTGCCCACCCGCCTTCCCCATGCTAGAGTCCTCTGCCTCACCCTTTATACCCACTAGGGACGCTGTGGGGACCCCTGCCCATCTGGTCCCCCCCCCCCCCCGAAGCTCCACCATCTCCTTGTCCCTTTCACACCTCTCTACCAAGTACAGATTTTTAGATTCAAACCAGACTGTTCTTCCTTGTGTAAAGCCTTGCAGTGGCTTCCCATGACGCTCTGAATAAAATATCTCAAGTCCATTGCCCTCTGTCCACCTGTCTCCTGTGTTCCCACATCAAGCTCTCTCCTGCCTCGGGGACTTTGTATTTGCTGGGCCCAAGCCTGTCACTCTGGCTGGTTGGGGGAAATCAAGGGGACAACCCAAACGTCACTCGTCAGAGAAGCCCTCCCCAGCCTCTCTACATAGATCGTCACTGCATCCCAACTGTGTGTCACTTCAGGAGCACTTACCTACCGCTTTGCCAAAATGGCCTTGACCAACCAAACTGCTTCCCCCACTGGCACAGTAGCTCCAGAAAGCCCCCTCTGGTTTCTGTTGCCTTAGCAGAGCAGGTAAGCCCCACTTGCAACCCTTCTCGCACTTTGTTCCAACAGGGAGACATCTCTCTCCCTGGCTCAAGGTTCTCAAGCAGTTAGACCACCGAGGACAGCTGCCCACGTCTGGCAGTTCTGTTTGTGACAACTTGGCCGAGTGGGCAGAAGGCCATCTCTCCTAGTGGCCAGAGATGCTTAACCACCCTGCCGTGGACACCCAATGGCCTGACCCCCAGAGGTCAGCAGTGCCAAACTGGACCCTGGCTCAGCTTAACTAGTTCATCTTCCAAGCCACACATATGCAGTGACCATTCTTGCCTTCGTTCACAATTCCATTTTTGATTAGCTAAATTTGGAAACCGCCCTTTAACACTTGATTTGAGCAGCCAGTCTGCGCTGGAAAGTTCTGTCTTGCCCTTCCAAAAACTCTTAAGGAAAACAGTTACCCACGCAAAGGGCATTTTTGCAACAAAAGTAGCCCAAAGGAGGAACAAAGAACATCTAGTCTGGTCCACACTGTGTCCTCTATAAAGACAACAATCACCTGTCCCAGTGGTGACACCGCCTAGGGGTTAGTCACCCCCATATTCAATGCCCTAACTGGGGTCATGGGAAAAACAAATGCCCTCCCTCTGTTCTGAGCTCTTGGAGAACAAAACAGGCCCACGACATCCTCCTCAAGAGTCCCCACAAGCCTGCAGGAGACACCTGCCCTTGAGAGGCCGGGAACCACAGGGGGAATGCAGCCGAGCCCGGGCTTAGGAAGCAGAATGGGAGATGCGCCGTCCCCTCACGTAACCCCCTCCCAAGCGCACCTCTGTACAAAGTCTGCACCAGCTGTGCGCCTGCCTTCACGTCACAGAGGGTCAGAGGGGACCCGCAGGAGAGGCCCCTTAGATACGCATCTGCCAAGCACCCTCAGGCCGAGGCCCGGGGTGTGTGGGGGCTTGAACCACCCGTGAGGCTGGCCTGGCCTGAGTGCCACATGCCGCTATGGAGTCGGAACTCCAGCCAGGAGGACGGGAGGCATGAAGTAGGCGCCCAAAGCCAGAGCTGCTGAAGCCTGGCACAGTGACCCTCATGAAATCTGACAGTGGCTAAGGTGGTACGCGCCTTCCTCAGGCCTCACTATAGTTTTCTCCTAAGAAGCCAGAAAAACTTACCACCTGAGTCTATACAGCCATCCACACAAGGCTGAGTCCACGGCTGTGAACCCCTGTTCAAGTTTCTAGAGACAATAAAATTCAAACCTCTTTTTCTTGGGGGAAGAGGGTGTACTGGAGGGCAGTGAGCCACCTCCACCCTTGTGTTTCTAAACACTAGGCAGGGGGCATGTGGTTCATGAGAGCACAGTTCCTGGGGCAGGCAGAGACCTGGATTCCAGATCTGGCAGCAGTGACCCCACCTCCTCAGGCTCAGTTACTCATCCTTAAAATGGGCACAACACAAGCGTGCGTGTGGAGATGCTGGAGGGCTGTGATGGCTGCAAACACTGCATGGCACGGTGCTCAGCTCAGGGCAGGTCCCCGCAGTCTGCATTTGGACTGCAGCTCCCCAGGGGACTGCCTGTTTCCAGTCTCCAAAGTGGAGACTGAGTATTAAATGGAAAAATGGGAACAACGCAGATTACAGGACCCAGTACTCGCTAAGACCTCTGCACACACAAGCTGGTAGCGTGACTTGGACTGTTTGAATCCTTCATGAAATAAGCTTCAATTTCTACAAACATCTCCTCTGCTGCTTTTTTTTTTTTTAAATAATCTTGCCGAGAAACAAATACATGGTCTGACTGCGCTTTGTGGCCTAGGAAGACACTGCCCTTGACGCTGAGAGGAGCACCAGCGGGCTCCCCGGTGACCCCTTCCTTTGGCTGTCTTCACTTGGTCTGGCAGCCCCACTCACCCGCTCGGAAGGCCAGCCCTACAGTGGCTGGGGCCTGCGGCCGGGCCGTCTGACTGGTGAAGCCGCACTCTCCCAGTGTCTTGCCGTCATCCAGAAGCTGGTCATCCTGAGGAGAGAGGCAGGGTGTTGGGAAAGGCCCCAGGAGGGGTGGGTCCCAAAGACTTCCCTGGTCAGCAAATACCCTGAAAGTTAGAAGAGGGAAGATAGATGGCCCCAAGTGGGGCCCAGAAGCACCCCCAGAACATAGCAAACACAATTCACAGGGCCACACACAACACTTTCCAATCAGAACCTTCCAGGCTACCACTGGGGAATCTTTTTCCCTTCCAAGTCTCCAGGTGATCCTAATTTCAAGAGTCCGTGATCCATGGGCAGACCTCATTTGAATCCCAGCTCTGCGACCTTGGACAAAGCGGTCGAGCTTTTTGATGTGCAGTTTATTGGTAAGCTGGCAATTCTCGGAATTCCCAACTTGTCGGGCATCCCCGAGGTTCCAGCGAGTGAGGCACCCCCAGAAAACACGAAAGGCAGTACGTGGAAGGAGCACAGGCGGCAGGGAAGCGTCCCTGGACGCCCGGCAGGAGGGGCTTTCAGAGACGAACCCAGCCTCGGTCTGGAATCAAAGGCCAGTTTCCCACTTCCCACTCTCCAGCGAGAGTCAGACCAGGACCGCCAGGTGAGGGGCGCCATGCTGCTGGACGCCCGAATCGGGCCAAGACGGAATCGGGCCCCATGGAAACCCGAAGCCCCAAGCCATCTTCGCTACTTAACTGCAGTGGGTTTGAGGGGGAAAGGACGGGCTTTCAGAGCACCGGCAGGAGCATGGGGACAATGCGCTCGTTGGCGGAGGCCTGCTGGGCCTCTACTCACTCCGACCCCCTTGGCTTGCCGACAGTAAGGAGTGGGACTGAAGGGGTGCGCTTCCGACGGGCCCATGGGGCCCTAAAGGAAACGGGGTTCAAACCCCGGCTCTGCCGCTGACCTTGTGCTGAGCGGCCGCCTCGCCCAGCCTCAGTTTCCCCAGCCCTCCGCCGCGGGGATGAGACGCGCTGCCGAGCCCCCGCGCGATCCCCGGGGCCGCCCCTCCACGGAGCGCCGGCACCGCCTCGCCTCCACGCGGGGGAGTTCCGGCCACTGTTTACACCAACGACGCGGCCGCCGCGCAGCGCCCGTCCCCGCCCGCCCGGGGCCGCACCTTGTACAGCCGCTGCTCGTCGGGTGGCCGCTTGAGGATGCCCTCGACGATGCGCTTCAGCTCGAACACGGTACTCGACTCCTTGGCGTCCGTGAAGATGGTGGTCTTGTGGCGCCGGATCATGAGGAACACGTCCTGGGGGCGGCGGGCCGGCGTGAGCGCCGAGCCCGGCCCCCCCGCTCCCCCGCCGCTGGCCGTCCCCACCCCCACCCCAACCCCGCGCGGCCCGCCGCCCCCCGTCGACCCCCGCCGGCCCGGCCCGCCGCCCCTCCCCCCGCACCCGCTCACCATCGCGGCTGCTGCCTGTATCCCCTCGACGCGCCGGCGCGGCCACGCTCCGCCCCGTTCCCGGCAGCCCGCGCGGCTCGCCCCAGCGTGCCTCGCGCCCCGCCCCAGCGTGCCTTGCGCCCGGCGGCGGCGGCGCCATCGCCGCCGATATTTTAAGTGATGCGAGCCTGCCGCTCGATCCGACTGTATGTCTGGCTGCCGTCTCGGCGCCGTGGCCTGGTGGGCGTGCGGCCGGGGCCCCGCGCGGCAGATGGCGGCGCCATCTTGGGAGTGGCAAAGCTGAGCCCCACCCCCACCCCTCCGGTAGCATTGAGGGGGTGGTCTGGACGCAGCATCGACCCGATGGTGGGGAACGTTGGGGACTGACGTGGCGAGTGTATAGTAGCCCCACATCCCAGGGAGGGCCAGTGAATGTTGTGTATCTTGGTCATCGGGGCGCAGGACTTTCGCGTCTCAACGAAACCACCTGTGCTGGTGTGTGTGGGGAGGGAGGTCTCATAATTGAGGGGCTCCCTGGCCGCCATTTTGGGGGGGGTGATAATTCTGGCTCTTCCGGCTGCCCCCACGGCCAGCCTTGCCTGGGCTTTGTGGCCGGGAAGGACCCTAGGAAGCTGTCCGTGGGTGTTGGGGGAGGAGGTGGGCTGGGGGAACTCCCAGGGAAAATGTCCTAAGGCTCCAGGGGACTGTGTGGCTCAGTAGGTTTAGGTCTGTCTTCTGCTCGGGTCATGATCCCAGGGTCCTAGGATCCAGACCCCCCACTGGGCTCTTTGCTCAGCGGGGAGTCTGCTGCCTCCGCAGTCTCCCCCTGCTTGTGCTCTCTCGCATGCTCGCTCGCTCTTTGACAAATAAAATCCTTTTTAAAAATGCCCTAAGCCTTTGCCAAAGTTGGTGCTCGCTGCCCAGGGGAGGAGGGAGGAGGAGCCCCCCAGCCCAGGGGCCTTGGCTGGCTCCGTGCACTGGGGTTCTGGAAGGACCCCTAGACTTGGTTTCCCGGGCTGGCTGTCCTTGCAGGGGGCTTCCCTATCAACAGAGCAGGCCTTGTCCTTCAGTCACTGTCCTGCCTTGCCCCAGGTAGCACTTACACTAGAGCAAGGGCAAGACGTGTTGTCTCTCCCGTAGCCAGTACTGGGAGGGACAGCGCCTCGGCTGGGTCGCTCACGGCTCGTGTCCCCCATGCCGGGGCACCCAGGGAGCCGGTGGGTGGCCCTGCATGCCAAACAGCGCTGCCGATTTTGGGGGCTGCGATGTGAATGACGTCTCTTGAGAGTGGTTAGAAGCTGAACCTGCTGCTGCCTTGGCCGTGAATCAAGCTGGTGACTAACAACTATTACCCTTAAAAAAATAAAGCTGCGGGTTATTTTACCAGCGAAACTGGGCTTACCTGGGGAAAGCGGAGAATTACAAGCCGGGACGAGCAAGCTGCCGCAAAACCGTAGGCAAGTCAGCAGAACGAGGGAGAGAAACTCTGGTAACAGAGGAAAGGCGAAATCGGGAGGGCTGTTGCAAACGAAAAAGTGAACTGGAATAAAGTGAGTTCTAGTAGTGGCTTCTCATTGGCTGGGCTGTTGCCTTCCTCCAGCTGGGGTGGTCAGGTAGCGTGCACCTGCCCGGGGGTGCGACTCTCCCCGTGGGGGCCGCGGTTGATGAGCGAGAAAGCTGACAGCGCCCCCTGCTGGCCTCCCGGCTGCGTTCTAAACTAGGTTTCCTTTGACTAATTTTCCCCAGGCTGGGCTTGGTGTTCAGACCACCGGGGGATTCATTCCAATCCTCCGTCCCGGTGCAGCCTATGCCGCTTTGGGCAGTTAAGGTCATGAAAGCCCAGTTTCCTCGTCTTTAAGAGGAGAGAACAGCTGTTTATAAAGTTCATGGATTTTCGCTAAGAACCCCAGTACCTGGGGTTCTCGGTTGAGTGTCTGCCTTTGGCTGGGGTGGTGATCCCCCGGGTCCTGGGATCAAGCCCCACATTAGGCTCCCTGCTCATTGGGCTCTCTGCTCAGCGGGCAGTCTGCTTCTTCTGCCCCTCCCGCCTGCTCATATTCTCTACTAAAATCTTTTTAAAGAATTGGTCCTCAGTAGGTGTTTCTAAAACTATTACCAAAATTATTATTTTTGACTTCTAGCCTCTGCCTTCTCCAGAGCCTCCTGAAGTCCTTTCCCCTCCTGTGACTCTTCCCTCCCTGATCCAGTGGCCGTGGCTCCCTGCTAACTCCCCCGCCCCGCTGGTGATCTGAGGAGGCTGTGGCCTGTCCTTGGCTCAGGCCAAAGATTTCCATCTTAATCTCAGCCTCTTTGTGTATAGAGATTTGGGGGCGTTAAATCCTGTACTGCTGAGGAAGGAGAGCATGCGGCAGGGGAGGCGTGGGGACTGTGGGGACCATGGGGGCCAAGAAGGTTCTCAGTGGCATCCAGCCAATGTCCCGGAATGAGACAGGGAAAGATGGAAGCCCAGAGGTGTGGGGAAAGGAGGGGCCTCCTCTCCACCCACCATGTTCTGTCCCAGCTGCACCCTGGCCCGTTGTCCCTAACGTGTGCACTCTTGCCACCTAGACACCTGCTTTATTAGGTTTGTCCCGGCCGGTGTCACAGCTCAAGATACCTACTGGGAGTCACCCTGAGTGGGCCCACACTCCATCCCTCCAAAGATCATGTCTGTCTCCGCCCACCCTCCAGCAGGCTGTTTGGGTTCAAACATCAGCTTAGTAACTATGATCTCCGGCAAGGCCCTGAGCCTTAACCTGCTTTCCCATCCACGAAGGGGATACACAGTTGGACTCCGCAGGGCACTTGGGGGCGTTATGGAACTAACACACACACAGCCCAGTGCTGGGGTTTGGGTGATGACTGGTGTCTGATTACAGCGGTCCCCTCTGTGGGAGGTCACCCAGCCTAGGGGAGGTGGTGAGGAGGGTGGGGGGGCCTGCCCAACATGCCCCTTACCCTCTCTGGGCCTGTCCCCCCTTTGGCGAAAGTGAACAGGAGTTCACTTTCTGAACTTAGTGTTCTTAGCGCAGCCAGGACATGCCCGGTAGGTGAGGGCCTTAGCCGTCTTCTCAGCCCTCCCAGCCACCATGAGAGGGCGAGCAGCATCAAGTCAGAAGACAGAAGGGGAAACCGAGGCCACGTCGGCGGTCTTGGGAGGGCCTAGGTCCTCGGGCTGCAGCATCACCAGCTGGAGCAGCAGGGCAGCTGGGAAATGCCTGCCTTACAGGGGAGCCCAGCGTCCCCCTTGCCTGGGACTCCCCAGAACCACCCTGGGCGACCTGGAGCCTCCCGGGGGCACAGCCTCCCGGCCTGTCACCTAGCAGGTTACGTCACCCCCCACGCCCCCCAGCATCCCCACTGACCTTGCGGATAGACGCACAGCAGGAAGGAGCCGAGAGAAAGGGGGCCTCTGGACCCCCTGCGCTGAGGGGAAGCAAGCAGAGAGAGTAAAGGGGATTGGAACCTCCGCCCTCCCATCCCCAGCTGCCTACAGAGTCAGACTGCCTGGGCCAATCCCAGCCTACCATCTACCCATTGCGTGACTTGGGGCCTCAGTTTTCTCGTCTGGTTGATGGGTATCAGGTGATTTCCCACGTGGCGGTGCAGCAGAGCTCTCCGCGTGGCGTCTGGTAGGGGCTTCATGAGAAGCAGCTGATGTGTTCGTCTGTGCGGACCCCTCCCCTCCAGCCCAGCTCCCGCCCCTCCAACTCCGGACACTCCCACTGAGCCCCTGGGTTACCCTTCTGAAACATGGGGCCCTCTGAGTGCGGCCCACTCCTCCAATCGCAGCAGGTCCACGGCTGAGGCAGACCGGCTCCCAGCCCCTGGCTTGTGCCCATCTCAGCATCCTGGGGAAGGTCCGTTAGCTGGCTACAGGCTGAGGGAGGGAGCGAGGATGGCCGGCATCACCCAGCAGGGGCCACCGGGGTCCCCTTGCGGACGTGCCCATAGCCATGCCCCATTTTGGACACCCTGCTCCCTGTTAACCATCCCCCAAGGACAGTGGAGCAGCGCTTCCCTTGGACGGATGGCCCTCGGCCTTGGGGAGAATGCAGTCTGGAGCCCCCTTGTGGCCCAAGTCTGTGGGCCCAACCTGCCTGCCTGGCCTGGAGCACCTACCTTCTCTCCTGGGAGGGAAAGGAGGAGGCGAGCATGGGGCCTGGGCTCCTCTCCAACCCCTGGGGCCGCATCTTTGATGATGGCCTCCTCCAGGTCTCCTGGCCCCACTGACCCTGTTAGCCCCAAAGATTAGGCTTTGGGGTTCCCAGGTTTTGCTCAGCTTCTTGATCTTTCTGCAGACACTGAGCTGTATCTACTGGGATGGTCGGTCTTCCGCCTGCCAACGAGCAGACGGCAGGGAGGGGACAGGAACCAGGTCCCAGGCACACAAGAGCGGGCAGGGAGCTGCAAGGGGCCTCACCTGGTTTCCATGCAGGTGGCAGGGGGTGGTCCTGGGCGTGGGGGCCTTCGCCACAGCCGGGACACAACCCCAGACTCTCCCCAGCAAGGGGCCCCACCACAGAAACTAGCACGGCTGAAGCTCTGGCCAGGCCTGTCTGGGGGCTCCCGGCCCTGCTTGGGTAGAGGGCATGGGGCTAGGTGTCCCAGGCTCCTGAGCCTTTTAGAGCCTAGGGCTGGCCCACCCAGACCTCGGGGGCACCTCCCCTGCAGGGGGGCGAGGTCTATACTCGTTTTCTATTGCTCCGTCGGAAATGACCACCACTCACAGAGCAGCCTGCAACACCTGCATTTATTAAGTCACAGCTCTGGGGGCCACAAGTCTGGGAGGGCTCCACCGGGTTCAAGGGCTTGGCCTGTGGGGTGGCCTGATGGGCTCTCAGCTGGAGGCCTGGGGGGAGTGGGGAGGGCACTGGGTCCCAGGTTCATTCAGCTCCTTCCGGTTGTGGCAGGGAGGCGCTTCCCCACTGGCTGTCAACTGGGGATCCCCCGCAGCCATGGAGAAGCATCTCCTGGGCCTGATTCCCTCTCATACTTTGACTGTCCCCGACTTCCTCCAGATAAACAGATAAATGGGGCCCAGAGGCCAGATGGTGCACCAGCTGACTTGCCTGTCTCTGGGCACCCAGGGGTGTGAGCTGAGAAGGGTAAATATGAGCGGGAAGGGGAGGGGAAGGGAGGGATTGTGACACAGCACACACCCCCTCGCCCCCGGGAGGCTCCTGGAGGAGGGCTGGTGGCTGGGGTTTGGTGGGCCCTACAGAGGAGACGGCGATGGACTGGTGGATGATACCACTCATGAGCCTCAAGTCGGAGGTACAAGGCGGGGGTACTGCGCAGGTCCTCAGAGGGACCCCGGCCTCTGGCTCCAGGTCAGTGTGACTGCATTAGAGGCTAAGGCGAGCCTGAATCCAGGGGCTGTAAGTGGCCACATTGGTGTAGACGCCTGGACGGTTGGGCAGGGCACAGCCCTTGCCCCAGCTCACCACGCCCACCAGAACCCAGCGCCCAGATCTCATGCAGGTCAGGGGTCCCCCAGAGTCACCCTGCAGGAGAAAGGCAAGCTTAGGTCTCAGCCCTTTGAAGATGTGGGAGGGCAGTCCCAGGGATCTAGTCCCCGAGGTGCTGCCTCCGGGTTAGGGGCCAGGATGGATGACCCCTCTGTCTTGGGTTCCAGGGAGGGAGGGAGGGCGGGTACTAGGCACAGGACCTAGACTCCAGGGCTCCAGGCAGTTTTGCGCACCTGACAGGCGTCTTTGCGGCCCTGGACGTAGCCCGCACACAGGCTTCCCGGCAGCACGATGCGCTCAGTGCCGGGCACGTCGGTGCCCACGTGGTACAGATGGTCACAGGTGCGCCTGTCCAGCAGTGGCACCCTCACTCCCTGCAGAGGTCGCCAGTCTGGAAGTGGCACTGGGGTCGGGGCAGGGGGTGGGAGGAGGACTTCTGAGAGCTGGGAGAGACCAGGGCTGACGAGCCTGACCCCGGGGGCCAGGCACGACTCCCTGTCTGACTGGGAGGAGGAGGACAAACAGGGAAGACCTCCCCAGAGGTCGCGCCCAGTCCCGGACAGGGACAGCGTGGGGCTGGGGTTCCCGGTCAGAGGGTGATGGAGAGGAGCCCCCGCCCCCGGCCTCACCTCCCGGGTACAGGCTGCCCCAGCCGGTGACCCAGCACGGTGTGCCGGTGGGCGGGCGGGCCCCGGGCTCGGGCAGGCACACGGGCTGGACGCGGGCGCTCAGGGGCACCGGACGGCGCAGCTGCAGCAGCGCCAGGTCGCCGCGGGCGCCGTCCTCGGAGAAGTCGGGGGGCAGGAGCACCCTGCGCACGGGCTCCGAGAGCGCGCGGGGCGAGGCGGGGACCAGGCGCAGCGCCCCCAGAAGCACGCGGTACTCGGACGGCAGCGTCGGCCTGCACGACCAGGCCAAGCTGCTGCTGGAGCCTCCGGCCCGGGCCCCGCCCCCCCGCCCTCCTCGGGGCCCCGCCCCCCCGCCCTCCCTCCCTCCCTCCCCGGCGGGGCCCCGCAGCCGCCCGCCGCCCTCCGACCTGGGGAAGCAGTGCGCCGCGGTCAGCACCCACTGCGGGGCGATGAGCGAACCCCCGCACACGTGCTCCCCGCGGTGCTGGATGCTCGCCTGCCACGGCCACTGTCCGACCCGGGCGTCCCGGCCTCCTACGATCCGGCTCGACACCTGGGGATGCCCGCAGGCTGAGGGGGACAAGGGATACTCGAGGGAGGGCAGAAGACGGGGGTGGGGATGGGGAGTAGGCTGCGAAGTGGGTGGGATCGGGGAGACGCCGGGCCGAGAGCTCAGGGACTCTGAGGCGTCCTCACCTGCAGACTCCCGCGTCGCTGTCCCAGCAGCTCCTGGAGGAGGAAGCAGCAAAGGGAAAGGCCTGGATTAGGAATTTGGTGTCAGATAACGGGGCTCCGGGGAGGGATGTCGGAGATTAGGAAGGAGGGTGGAACATACTCGTCACACGGACCAGGTGCCAGGCTTTTGTGCAATCACCACACCGGCCTGGTTACCTGATTTAACCCTCTCCAGGGCAGCCTGATGGGGGGGGTGTCTCACACCCCTACACACATGCGCACACAGGAGCTTGGAGAGGCCACGGTCATTAACAGGGAGAAGGGGAACCGGTGAAGCCAAGATTAGGGTGTCCCTGAGTGCTCTAGGGGAACCAGGCCAGACTGGGGTGTGATGGAACATCAGGGACCACCCCCGGCCCTTGACCCCCACTCACCCAGCAGCAGTAGGACCAAGACCCCGAGACAGGAAGCCCCCCTCATGGTGTCTTCAGAGCCTGGTAAGGGTGGCACAGCTTAGGGTGCGGACTCTGGTCAGAGCCTGCAAAGAGATGGGAGGAGGGTCCTAGCCCAGGCCCCAGAGGCCCTCTGTCTTTCCTCAGCCCCTGGTTGGTCCTGGATCTATCCTGGCTCCTGGGGATGGGGGATGGGGGCAGGTCCTATGCAGGACCCTCTGCCCACGCCACAAGATTCTGCCCCCCAGCTCCCACAAGATTTGAGCCCCCTTGGCCTCCCCAGGCCCCCGCCCCACCACCTTAGCCCCTCTGCCTGCCGGCCGCCCTCGCCTACCCTGGCAGTGTCCGAAGCCTGCTCTCACCCTCTGGCCGGTGCCCTCCCTGCTGACTGCGCAGGGGAGGACCTGGGGGCTTAAAGGGCCAGAGGGTGTGGGGGCCTGGCCAGGGGGTGATTAAGGAGCCAGGGCGGGGCTGTGGCTTCACCAGTGGAGCCTAAAACAAAGATGCTTTGAGCAGCACTTTTGAGGTGGCAGGAAAGGGACTCCTGGGTTTGTCAAAGGACACCTGGCTTGGGCCACAGTCCTGAGAGCTGGGGGTGGGGGCCTGGGCTCGGGGGCCAAGGATGGGTGGAGGGCTGCGGTCAGGCCAGGGAAGCGCTGGAGGAATCCCTGGCAGCTCATCTCTGAACCTGATCCCGGCTCCTGGCTGCTGTTCGTGCTGGTCACGGAGCCTGTGAACACTACCATTCTGTCCAGAAATTCCCGGCGTGGCCGCACACAGAACACCGAGCTCTACTCAGTTCCCTACTCTGCACTAATTCAACGCAAGGCACGGCTGGTTCAAAGCCTCCAGCACTCCTTGCTTGACCAGAAGCAGACTTGACCCTGAGGAACAGTCCATTCTTGAATTTGGTGTGGCCGGAACAGCGAGGCTGTTGGCCTCCGTGAACCTGGTCGATGCTGGGAACCAGGGTCGGGGAGTCAGGCCTGGACTGTGTCTACCACCCAGAAGTCTCTGGAGCTCTTTTCTGCTGGCTCACCTCCTCCTCATCCCGCAGCTGTCCACTCTGCCCCCGGCCTCCTGGGGCGCCTTCCTGCCCAGCCCTAACTCTGTCCCAGGCTTGTCACTGTGTGCGTTGACATGTGATGGAGGAGGCCTGATTCACGGCTGTTCATCTCCTCCTTGGGAGGTAAGGTCTGGGTGTCTGTCTCCGCTCTGGCTGCCAGAACAGAAAAGCACACTGAGCCCCGAAACAAACATGACTGCCAAGTCCAAGGACAAGGTGCTGGCGAGGAGGGTACTGTCCTGACACCTCTGTTCCTGGTGCCTAGGCCATGGCTGTCTCTCAGGGAAACGAGGGAGAGTTTAGGAGATTCTCCAATAACCAGATGCCGAGAGGGAGCGTCGCGGGCAGACCCACCGTGATGCGGAGCACGAAAGGGAGCCGTTGGGCAACAAAGGACACTGCATCCTTTCACGGGAGGAGAGACGGCTCGGGTAGAGGTGTTCTTACAGTCTGGGTTTGTCACTTCTCTTTTCTCCTTGCATAATTGAAGACACATGCATAAAGCAATTGGACGTCTCTGCTCATGGTTGCACGACATGGAAACTGGACGCTAACAGCTTAACAGGGAGGAACAGAGCTGTACAGGGGCAGAATTTCTCTATACTACTGAGGTTGAGCCAGTATTGACTCAAAATAAATTGCTATAAGGGCGCTTGGCGGGCTCAGTCAGCGGAGAATGCAGCTCTTGACCTCAGGGTTATGAGTTCAAGCCTCAAGGTTAAACTCAAGGTTATGAGTTTAAGAGAATACTTAAAAATTTAAAAAAAGAAAATCTTGAATAAAACAAAATGAAGGAAGTTTAAGTTGTTGATTATCATCCATGGGACAACGGCTACAAAAACAGAACAGGAGCTGGGAAGGGAATCAACACAGGACAGTAATAAAACGCAGTGAAACAGGGGCGCCTGGGGGGCTCAGTGGGTTAAAGCCTCTGCCTTCAGCTCAGGTCATGATCCCAGGGTCCTGGGATGGAGCCCTGCATCGGGCTCTCTGCTCAGCGGGGAGCCTGCTTCTCCCTCTCTCTCTGCCTGCCTCTCTGCCTACTTGTGACCTCTCTGTCAAATAAATAAATAAAATATTTTTTAAAAATCAATGAAACACAAAAGGAGGAAATAAAAAATATCCAGGACATAGACGTAGCTATTAGACAGGACAAGATACAGGAAGCAAACAGAACAGCGGGAGAGGTTACTCATCAGTTGTTAATTTTAATGTAAATGGACTAAATACTCCGGAGGAACCCCGTGGCAGGATGGATCACAAACACAGGACCCCAGCACATGCGGCGTGCAAGACATTTTATTTTTATTTTTTTTTTAAGATTTTATTTATTTGTCCAAGAGAGAGAGTGAGCACAGGAGACAGAATGGCAGGCAGAGGCAGGCTCCCTGCAGAGCAAGGAGCCCAATGTGGGACTCGATCCCAGGATGCCGGGATCACGACCTGAGCCAAAGGCAGCTGCTCAACCAACTGAGCCACCCAGGCATCCCCATGCAAGACATTTTAGAGTTGCAGGCACACAGAGCTGAAAATGGAAGGTGGGGGAAAGCAGGCCATACGAACAACAGCCAGAAAGGAGCAGAGGTTGTGTCTGAGCGTCAGACTTTCAGTTAAAACTTGTGAGAATCAAACAAGGACATTCTAGACTGATAACTGTCAAAATCATTAAGAAGACAAAATAATGACCAACATCTACACTCATACCCAGACCCAAAATACATGAAGCAAAACTGACAGAACAAGTGGGAGAAACGGTTCTGACCACCGTGGGAGGCTCCATACGCCACTTTTAATAACGAGCAGAACCGCCAAAGAGGAAGTCAGCCGGAAGAGGGCCGGAGGATGCCGGAGAGCAACGAGATTCAACACACACTGACAGAACCTGCCCGGACAACCGGCAGAACACACGTCCTTCTCGGGCACGACGGACACCCTTCAGGACAGACAGTAGGTCTGGCCACAAAATAAGCTGCAAGAAATTAGAAAAGATTGAAATCATATAAAATGTTTCCCCAGGGTGCTGGGTGGCTCAGTCGTTAAGCGTCTGCCTTAGGTCATGATCCCAGGGTCCTGGGATGGAGCCCCACATTGGGTCCCCTGCTCAGCGGGGAGCCTGCTTCTCCATCTCCCCCTCCCGCTGCTTGTTTTCCTTGTTTTTCCTCTCTCACTGTGTCTCTCTCTGTCAAATAAATAAATAAACTCTTTAAAAAAAAAGAAAGAAAAGAAAAGTTTCTCTAAGCCACAGGGGACTGAGGCTGGAAGCCGCTAACAGAAGACTGAAAAATTCATGGATATGTGGACATGAAACAGCATATTCCTTACCAATGGATTGAATTAAAAAAAAAATTCACACAGGAAAAATGAGAAAACGCTTTGAAATGAATGCAGATGGAAATAGACCACCAAAACTAACGGAACGCAGCACGGGCAGCCCTCAGAAGGAAATTTACCAGCTGGGAACGGTGACATTAACACAGGAGAAAAATCCAACGTACTTGGATTTACAGCTTCCGGAATAGAAAAAGAAGAGTGCAATGACCTCAATGGTAGAAGAAGGAAGGAGATCGTAAAGAGAGGAACAGACAAAATCAAGCTGGGGGTAGAAGAAGAGAGGAAATCAATGAAACCAGAATTTGGTTCTTTGAAAGACGGACAAAACTGACAACGAAAGTGAGGACATTACTACTGATCTTATAGAAATAATGATGACTGTAAGGGACTATGACCAGTTGTACCACCAACACATTAGATGACAGCAATGAGAGGGACAAAATCCTAGACCCACAAAAACTACCAAAACAGAATTAGGAGGAAACAGAACATCTGAACAGAGCAATTAAGAGACTGAATGTGGGGGCGCCTGGGTGGCTCAGTGGTTTAGGCCGCTGCCTTCGGCTCAGGTCATGATCTCAGGGTCCTGGGATCGAGTCCCGCATCGGGCTCTCTGCTCAGCAAGGAGCCTGCTTCCCTCTCTCTCTCTCTCTCTGCCTGCCTCTCCATCTACTGTCAAATAAATAAATAAAATCTTTAAAAAAAAAAAAAAAAAAAGAGACTGAATGTGTGCTGGGAACATTCCAGCAAAGACAAGCCTGGACCAGATGCCTTCAACGGTGAATTCCACCAAACATCTGCAGAAATGAACACGCATTCTCCTTGAACTCCTCCAAAATATAGAAGAGGAAGGAGCACTTCCTAACTCTTCCCCGGGACTAGCATTATGGTGATGCCATCCCCAGACAAGGCATCCCGAGAGACAGAAACAATAGATCGATAACGCTTACGGATGCTTGTGCACAAGTCCTCACCAAATCGTAGCAGACTGAACCCAGCACATCTCAGAACAACCGTACGTCATGGCCAAGTGAGATCTGGCCCATGAATGCAAGCGTGGTTCCACAGGTGAAAATCGATCAGTACGATGGGCTTCATACATGAACAAAACGAAGGGAAGAAACCACAGGGTCAACTGATGCGGGCAAAGCACTTGGCAAAAATCCCAAAACTCCTTCATTACAAAAACCCTCGATAAACGGAACGGAAGGGGCTTCCTCAGCATGATAAACGGCGTCTGTAAAAAACCCACAGCTAACATCATACCAAATATCTAAGACTGAAAGCTTTCTTCCTGGGATCAGGAAGGCGACAGTGAGGCCAGTTTTTGCCATTTCTATTTGACATTTTACTGAAAGTTCTAGTCAGGGTAGTTAGCCCAGAAGAAGAAATAAAACACATCCAAACTGGAAAGGAAGAGGTGACGGTATCTCTATTCGTAGATGATGCGGCTTTATATACAGAAAATCATAAAGGACACACAAAAGAGGACCACGTTAATAAGTGAAGTCAGCGAAATTGTAGAGTCCAAGATCGAGACGAGTCTGTTATACCACCAGTGAACAATTCTAGAAGGAAATTTAATAAGAAATTTCATTTTCAAAGCATCAAAAGTAATAAAAAGGAAATAAATTTAACAGGAGATGAAAGACTTATGCACAAAAAAGCTACAAAACATTGCTGAAAGAGACCTAGAAGCACCTGGGGGGGGCGGTCTGACTCTTGATTTCAGCTCCAGTTATGAACTCAGGGTCATGAGATCTAGCCCTGCACCAGACTCTGTGCTCAGCCTGGAGTCTCCTTGAGGTTCTCTCTCTCCTTCTCCCTCTGCCCGCCCCCCTCCAGTTTGCATGTTCTCTTGCTCTCTCTCTCTTAAAAAAAAAAAAAGAAAGAAAGAAAGAAAAGAAAGAAAAAAAAGAAAAGAAAGAAAAAAAGAAATTTTTATAAAGGATTTTATTTATTTGAGAGAGATAGTGAGAGGGAGCACAAGCAGGGGACAGAAAGAGGAAGAGCAGGCTCCCAGCTGAGCAGGGAGCCCCAAGTCCAGCTCCATCCCAGGACCCTGGGATCATGACCTGAGCCGAAGGCAGATGCTTAACGGACCAAGCCACCCAGGGTCCCCGGGAAAAGGAATTAAAGACCTAAACAAATGGAACTACATCCCCCGTCCATGGATTGGATACATAATAAAGATGGCAGCACGTCCCAAAGCAAGGCACAGATTCAGCGCGACGCCTCTCCTAATCCCAAGGCTCCTTTTAGCAGAAATTGACTCAAAGAGTCGGATGGGCGGAGCTCGGTTCTCCCAGCAGGGACCCTGCCCACCGGGGACCCTCCTGTGAGTGAGCCCCAGGGGTCTGGAGGTTTTACTGTCTGGCTTCCACCCTGTGAGCACAGAGCCCCTGTGGCAACATCAGCGCCTCCAGAGGTCCCCAGGGCACAGGGTGGCCCTAAACGTTGCCGGCGGCCACGCTATGAGCGTTAACCATCTGGAGGGGCACAAGGCTCATGTCTACAGAGATGCTCTTGTCAAGCAAGACATTCCAGAGGCTCAGAGGTGATTTCCTAGGAGCTGGTCGAGGGCCCCTGCTTTCTTTGGCTAGTGCCTGGGGGGAGCGTCGGCGGCCTGGCACTAGTCTGTGACCACCGCACAACCACCAAGGACAAAGCAATGTTCGCAGAAAGCCCATGCACGCACCAGAAACATCTGTTTGAATCAATGGCACCGCCTTCCAGGAGAACCGAGAGATGACATGGAACAGGAGAGGACTTGGAGGATCCTAGCCGCTGCCCCCAGGAAGCTCCTCCGCCGTGCTGGCAAACACGACACAGGAATTACCCAGGGAAAGAGTGAGCAGAGAACAAGAAAGGGCAGACCTTGAAGGTGCTGTTGGGAGAGATCGTCTGGGGCAAGGGCTGAATGAGAAAATGGATGTAGCTGAAGGGTGACCCGGCAAATTTGAAGAAAAGGTAGAGAAACCTCTTCAGACCCCAGAGCGAAAGTACATGAAGATGGCAGGACCGAAAATAGTGCCGACAGGGAGGGACACACGAGGTCAGTCCCACAGCAGACAGTCGTCTACGCTGGGTGACGACTTGGTGTTTCCTATTCTCCTCTAATCTGTGTATATTTAAATTTTTCTGTAGCAAAAAGTGTTTTAAGTAAAATAAAATCAGGGGTTGAGAGCAAAGACAAGGCAGGGCTCTAGACAGCTGGGAAGGTCGGCAGACCGACAGCCCTGCCGTGTCCCCGGCCGTGTGCCTGGCCTCGCTTGGAAGGCTGCAGTGCAGAGGTGTCTCTCCGCCACCCTGCTCTGTACATTCCTAACACGAGGTCAGGAGACACAAGGGATGGCGCGAGCCCACACCGAGGAAGAGCACTGTGACATCACTTCTGAATCAAAGGCTTTGCTGGGTGACCTCATCCCCTTGGGCTGCTGTGACAAAATACCGTAAAGTGGCAGGGAGGGTCACAGATAACAAGCATTTCCTTCTCATGGTTCCTGGGCTGGAAGCCTGAGGTCAAGGTCTGGTGAGCTGAGTGGGAGGGGTGGAGGGAGAGGGAGAGAGAGGATCTCAAGCAGGCTCCGTGCTCAGCCTGAAGCCTGACCGGGGGCACAATCCCACAACCCTGAGATCGTGACCTGAGCCAAAATCAAGAGTTGGGGACCTCACTGACTGAGCCCCCCAGGTGCCCCAGGGCTAGAATTCTTAAGAATGGATTATACCGGGGCGCCTGGGTGGCTCAGTGGGTTAAGCCGCTGCCTTCGGCTCAGGTCATGATCTCAGGGTCCTGGGATCGAGTCCCGCGTCGGGCTCTCTGCTCAGCAGGGAGCCTGCTTCCCTCTCTCTCTCTCTGCCTGCCTCTCTGCCTACTTGTGATCTCTCTCTGTCAAATAAATAAATAAAATCCTAAAAAAAAAAAAAAGAATGGAATATACGGATATTTTACATTGACACAAGTTACAAGTTGCTGAAAAGATTATGCCTCCAACAACAGAGCTTTGAAATAAAGAAAAAAAAAAGTTCCAAATACTCAAGATACAAATAAATCCACATTTTTCTCAGAAATCAAGAGCTCTGGTAGATGGAAAAAAGCAATAACACCAGAGTACTCACTGAACATGCTTTGGACCTAAATCAAGTATTTGGGGCTGCTCGGAAACCCACCATGCCCCCCAGAGGGAATAAGCCCCTTGGAGAAGGAGCTGCCTAGAGGCTGGGTTGACGAGGTGCATCAGGAAGGATGGGTATTTCTTGAGAAATGGATAAAACTTAGCAATCAGGGAAAGTGTCCTGCACCCCTCCTCCCCTCAGGGGCCAGGCTGCTGGGTTCTGGTTTCTGGGCCTCGCAGGCAGTGGCCGTCCAGGAGCTCGCTACATGTGGTCGGGGAAAGGGCAGGGCTGTGCTCTGCAGCTGCTCCTGGAGGAATGTCTCCTCTCACTTGGCCCCGCCTTAGGCCCCTCAGAGCCCCAGGGTGAAAACCAGCAGCTGAGAGAGCAGAGTGTGTCCTAGGTTGGCAGTCCCCTCCTTGTCCCCCCACACTGCGACGCAGAGCACGAAGTTGAAATATCTGGCTTTTCCCCTCTCGGTCAGGTCATTCAACCGCAGGAGTTTCACTGACTCTGCTGTAAAATGCGGCTCGTAATAGCTCCCGGGGAATCAGGAGGCAGAGGCGTGTGTGACATAGGGCTGGCCCATGCTGGGTGCCCCAGACGTGGTGGGGGTGGGTGGGCGCTCTGATGCTGGGGCCAGGGCAGGAAGGGGAGGGCAGGTCCTGAGGGTGGCCGAGGACCCTGTGCCCAGGAGCAGTCTGGTGGCCTCGAGGATGAGGAGGGAGGGTGGCAGCCCCACCCCAGGGCAAGCCCAGCACTCGGGCTAGACGGCTGTCGTCTTCGGCTCCTTAGTGCGTAGTGGACTCTGCTCCCGGAAGTGGGGGCTGGAGCGCACCATGGAGCTGGCCCTCACTGCCACCCTGCTCGCCCTCCTCCCCGCGGCCCTCCAGCAGAGCACTCCCCTCCCAGCCAGCCTCTCTGTGACCCGTGCCTGGGAGAGAAGCCTGGACTCAGGTAGGACAGATCCTGGGGTGGGGGAGACGGCCACGGCAGGACAGGGAGCCTGGGCACTGGGCTGACAGGGGCATCAGAAAGGATGGGTCCTTCTGGAGAAATGGATAAAACGTAGGAATCGGGAAAGTGTCCTGCATTCAGGGGGCAGATCAAGAGGAGTGTGTAATTCCTTCCCTGCCCCTCCTACCCTGTGCTGGGGCATGTTCTCTAAGGAACCCTGATGTTGGGAGGGGGCCTCCCTCAGACCCCGCCAGACCTCAGCCCCTTCACTGTCCCCGCCGGCCAGGCACACAGGACATGGCAGGCACCGGGCCACAGAAAGGAGCCAGCGGCTCCCAACTCCCCTCTTCCCTCTGAGCCTGAAAAAACCACCCAGCCCCCCAGCTCCCACTTCCCCCGACTCAGCAGGCTGTGCGCCCCGCCCTCCCAGGGCCACCAAGTCCTTCCCTCCAGCAGAGGGTCCTCTATCACAAGGAAGTCCACCTTGGGGAGGCTGGGGAGGGACCAGGTGCCGACCCGTGAGTGGCAGGGATTGGAGAGGGCCGGTCTGCGGGGCCAGGGGATCCCAGGCGGGACCACGCCTAGCTGGCCCATGGCTCCCCTTGCAGAGTGTGGACGCCCACACGTGTCAGGCCGCATCCTGTCGGGGCAGGACGCCACGCTGGGCGAGTGGCCGTGGCAGGTCAGCCTGAGGGAGGAGGGACAGCATGTGTGCGGGGGCACCCTGATCGCTGAGGCCTGGGTGCTGACTGCGGCCCACTGCTTCGACCAGTGAGTACCTCCAGGGAGCAGGGCTCTGAGCTGGGGGTCGCGCTCCCCGACACCCTCCCTCCCCATTTGAACCACAGCCTTCCATGCAGCTGGAGCTGTGTGGGGGAACATCCGCCAGGATGGCCCCTGTCCTGGGGCCAGCCCTGGGGAGAGTGGGGGAGGGGACAGACCCAGCCCGGCTCTCCATCACTGGTGAGATGATTCATTTCCCAGAGACCAAAGGCTCCCACATGGGGATCTCTCGAGAAGCTGAGGCCTCCAGTCCACTGCCCAGCATCTGGACGGCACGTGGACAGGTGACCGCCTCCCAAGCCTGATTCACACTCACCAGATGGACAGGGGGCTGGGGGCTGTGCAGGGATGTCTTAAGGAGTAAACGGGGTCCTTTTCATTTCTGGCATGTGCTCCGCTTGCAAAGCTGTCTATAATGTCAGGACCCTCAAGTCAAGACGGTCCCTTCCCCCGACCCGTGAAACCCGGCACAGCTTTCCTGACACCACCCCCTACCACCCCGGACTCTCTCACCTCCAGGAAGCAGCTGCTGTCTGCCTACTCCGTGCTGCTGGGCTCCGTCTCCTCCTACCCCCAGGCCGAGGAGCCCCAGGAGCTCCGAGCGGCGGCTGAACTCATCATCCACCCAGAGTACTTGCCGGAGACCAGCAGAGCGGACATCGCCCTGGTGCAGCTGGCCTCCCCTGTCACCTACAGTGACCTCATCCTTCCGGTCTGTCTTCCTAAACCCGGAGACCCCCTGGATCATGGCACCTGGTGCTGGGTCACCGGCTGGGGGAACATCGACTTGAGTATACGTAAGGACGCCCAGGCAGGGAGGAGCTCCATAAAGGGTGGCCATGGATTCCGCACACGCTGTTGTGCGCGCGGCAGAGGGGAGCCCTGGAAATACGGCCACGAGCGTGGACAAGGGGCCTGCCACCCCAGACCCTCCCTCAGGCTCCCCAGGCTGCCCTCCCAGCACACGGAACCCCAAGGATGAATGCTGGCCCAGACTGGGGCCCAGGCCCTACTGACCGTGCCCCATACTGGTTGGAGAATGCGATGCAGGGCCCCCCCCCCCCCCCCGCTCCGCCCCCACCGCGATCCTCACAGCACGGGAACTGGGGCCAGACTCCCTGGCCTTTGTCCTGGCTGGGTGACCTCATCGGCCTCGCTGGGCTGTGGCTGCCCCTCAGACAAGCAGAGCCTCCAGGGGACGATGCATTTCAAGCGTGTCCCACAGGGTGGGGCAGGAGCAAGGTCCACGGTGTGGCAGGACCATCGTGGTCACCGTGAGCACGATCACCTCTCATCCGTGTCCTGGGCTGCCAGGACAAACCAGCACAGGCTGGGGGGGGGGGGGTTCAAACCACTGAAATGTAAGCTCTCACGGTTCAGGATGGCACGAGGCTGAATTCATGGTGTTGGCAGGGCCGGGCTCCCTCTAGAAGCTCCAAGGGAGGACCCTTCCTTCTCCTTCTGGCTTCTGGTGGCTCCTGGTGATGCTTCGTGTCCCTCGGCTGGTGTCTGCGTGCCCCTGCCTATCCCCATCTTCACATGGCCTCTCTCCTGGGTGCCCCTGCGTGTCCCTTCCTTTTCTGTCCTCCTGGATCCCATATGACTTCATCTTAACGAATTAACCTGTAAAGCCCCTATTTCCACCAAAGCTCCCATTCTGTGGTGCGGGGTGGGCTTGAGTTTTTGAGGGGCGCGCTTCAACCTGTTTTTGGCCAGAGCCTTGGAGAGTTACAAACAGTCGGGTCATCCGGTGGAAGTGACTTGACCACACCCTGTGGCCAGGGCCAGGCCCTGACACTGAGTCCTGGCTCTTGGCCAGCACCCCAGTGTGTCCCCAGCCCCCCACCAATCCTGCCCTGGCCTGGGCACTGGGAGGGCAGCCAAGCCCGAGGGGAGCTCCGCACCTCTGTGCACGCCCCGCCAGAGGGAGGAAAGGAACGGTTCTTCCTTGTGCTTTGAATATTCGACACAGGCTCACCTTGGCACCCAGGCTCATGGGTCAGGGACTCCTGAACACCAGTGCAGGCCCAGGGTCCTCGAGGGGCAGAGCAGTGGAATGCTGAAATGACAAGACAGGCTTCTTGCCATCAGTCCCGCTGTGCACGGGGGAGCAGGGATGGGCCAGCGAGAGCCCGTGGACAGTCACCTCCCGTCTGAGCGCTCCTCTGCTCCCCACCCCAGCGCTGCCCCCGCCCTTCACCCTGAAGGAGCTGTCCCTGCCGCTCATCAATGCCTCAACCTGTGACGGCTACTACCACGAGAACTCGGACACCCCCATCCAGGAGCCCATCATCCTCGAGGACATGCTCTGTGCCGGCTTCGAGAGTGGCCAGAAAGATGCCTGCGGGGTGAGCAAGCGCCCTCTGGGAGGGGGGGCAGGCAGCAGGATCTCCCACTCCCCAGCACCCCCGGGAGCACCCCTAGGGTGGAGGAGGGCAACGTTGCTTTAAATACCAGAGTCAATTCCAATAGAAATCACGTTCTCTCTCCGCTGTCTCCCTTTAAATGTATGGTATCGGTATTATCAGAAATGAAATACTTGAAAAGCGTTCAAGCAAACGGTGACCATATCCTTATTCCTATAGCTCTTCTTTGCGGCCCAGAACGGTCTTTTTTTCTTTCCCAAAAAGAATTTCAAGGCCTCTGAGCTGATTGCCCCCAGGACCAGGTTACTTCTGGGCTGGCTTGGTGTTGTGTTTCCTAGTCTGCTTTCACAGGCAAAATGCACATTAGCTCACACGCCCTCTTAGCATTGTTGTATCACAGATTTTTTTCATCCCAGAGCAAGCAAACAGCATTCTTAGCAACACCAAAGTGCCCCCCGATCCCCTACCCTGACACGCACAGTTGTATCTGGAGAACACGGCATTCCCGTGCCACTGCTTCTCCCACCTGCCAGACATTTTGCCCAGAATTCCCAGATCTCTGTTGCCTTCCAGAAACATCCAGCCCGCCGATCCTCCGTCCACCAGACCTAGCTAGCCGAGCTGAAGGGAGGTTGGTGGGCCCGGGGAGATCCCTGGGAAAGTTCCCCCTCGCAGTCCCGACACTTCTGGACTCCTCCTTTGTCCCTAGGGTGACTCCGGGGGACCCCTGGTCTGCGACGTTGGTGGAGTCTGGGTCCAGGCAGGCGTGGTAAGCTGGGGCTTTGCCTGCGGACTTCCAAAAAGGCCGGGAGTCTACATCAACGTCAGCACGTACGCCACCTGGATTGCCAGCACCATCTCCAGCTTGGACCTACACCCCGAAAACTCTTCTCCACATCTTGCCGGGCTCTTCTTCCCGCTGGTGCTGCTGGTTCTGGGGCTGCTGGGGGACACGTTTGCCCCCCTGAGGCTGACCTAACCAGGCAGCCAGCCCTGTAGACTCAGCCTCTGCTGTAGAAACTCAGGCCCTTTCTCTGGGGTCTGCTGGCATCTGTCTGGAAACGCCTCCCCAAGCCCTCCCAGGAAGGCTCCCTTCCACCACCCTCCGTCCAGGTCTGAGTCCCAGGGTGCACACACACTCTGGGATTCCTCTGGCCGCTTGGGGGAACCTGTGGAACTGAGGTTTCCAGCCCCCAGCGCAGGGCGGGTGCCTTGGCAGGCCTGTCTTGTCTGAGAGGCAATAAAGAGAAGGCAGCACGCAGAAGGCCCTTCCTCCCTGCGCCTCCAGGCCTCAGAGGGTGTCCGGGAAGGCGTCTCCCACTTGCGGGAGCTCTCCCACCAGGGTGCCGCTGGGTGCAGCCCCGAGAGGTGCATGTTACTCTTATTTCCAGTTTTTCAGATGTGGAAACTGAGGCTGGGGGGGCCTGGGTTTATATCTGGGCAGGAGATGGGAGGAGAGGAGGGCAACCTGAGCCTGTTCTGGTAGGCGTTTCAACCCCCATCCTGGGACAGCCCCCACCCCGGCCTATGCCTGGCTCTCCCACACACAGGTGAGCCGAGTGGTCCCATCCTTCAGTGGCTCCCTCTGCCCCCGAGCAGCAAGCTGAGACCCCTTCACCCTCTGGAGCCCCCAATTACCCCTCTAGCCCTTTCTCCACAGCGTCCCCAGTCCCTGCTGCCGAGCCCACCGGAACCCCATGCTCCCCTCTCTGGAGACTTCTCTGCATGCACAGAGAAGTGGGTCCCCATCAGGGCTGTCTCCCGATGGCCACATAGCCAGGGAGCTGCCCCCATCCCCAGCGCTGGGCCTCTCCAGGAGGGGGAGCAGCCATGCAGGTAGCATGGGGGGGGCTGCGGCGAGGGATGGCCTGAGCGCTGAGCCACAGGTGTCAGAGCAGGCCCCCTGGGTGGCCCGCCCTGGGGGAGAGGGAGCCCGTGTTAGATCTCCAGGATCATCTGGGGCCCAGACCACAGCAATGGGCTGACCACCAGGGTCACGGCTGCAGTGACCACACCCCCAAGGCTCCATACATGTTTCCAACACGTGTCAGCCAGGCACCCCAGGGAGGAGTGTGAGTCCCCTGTGCATGTGAACGACAGACACGAACTCTGGCTGCTGCTGCCCTTCTACTCCAGGCATGTCACCTGGGGGCACCTCCAGGGGTGGCAGCCCAATGTGACAGTGTGCATGAGGGAGAGAGAGGAGGACAGGCTACCGCCTCGCCTACCAAGGGGGTCTCAGTGACCCGAGCCTTGCACACCCTGCTTCTCCATCCCCAGGAGCTGACAGCCCCCAAGGAGCTCCAAGGGGACACCTGATGAAGCTCATGGTCAGGGCCACTCCTGGGCCACTGATGTCTCCCCTGTGCTCCTCCTCACCACTCCTCCCAGGCCAGGAGACCTGGAGGCCCTCAGGGAGGCAACAACAGGGACCTCGAGAGCCAGGGCCCCTCCAACCCGGGAGACGCTCTGCCAATCCACGTCCTTCCTTTTCTACCTTCTCTCCTTCCAACCCTCCCTCCCAACACTTCAAGTCCACATACATCAAGCCTGTCACACAGAGGTCCTGGAGGCTGACAGCCAGATGCACACGTGACCAAACAAGATCCTTTTGGATATTGCTAACTTCCAAGAAGAACATACAGGGGGGGCAGTGAGAGACAGTTGGGGAGCAGGAGGGAGGGCATGGAGCTTGTTGTGGCACCAAGATCTGAAGTCTACAGGGAGAGGTCGCCCCAGGCTGGAGCAAGCTTGGGGTGCACTAGGAAAAGGTAGCTGGGGAGGGGAGGGATTCAGGGGTAGGAGGGCCCTGGGCGAGCCTGGGTCTGCAGCAGAAGCGATCTTTTGGGCTGTAGCAGAGAAGGGGCGGCCTGGGCTCTCTGTGCAGCACCAGCAGGCAGGCGCGGGCGCAGCATGCCTCATAGGCCCCTGCTGTGGGGAACTCACAGGAGACTGGCCAGTTATGGTGCTGTGGTGCCAAGGCCACAGAGGGGGACGGTCATAGGGAAAATCTTGCCTCCTTGCAATGCCTGGGGTCCCAGTCCCACCTAGCAACGGCCTCCCACAGGGACCTGTTCAGTCCCTGAGTCCACCCGGCTGAGCCCGTGCCCACCATCCCTCACTCTGCAGGTGATTTGGTGGGGGGCACACCAGGGCGCAAACTCAAGGGGGTCTGGTGACAGGCCAGCTTCAATACCTGTAGAAGGTTCCAGGGTCACCAAGCATCCAGTGTCTCTCACCGGTGTCCCCCTCAGTGTGCCTGCATTGCGGGCACCGCGCGGAACTCTCCTGCTCGTGCAGGTAGGGGAGCCGGCCTCCAGGTAGGGGTGCTGACTCTGCCGGCTCCAGCCTCCAGCGCCTGATCCCTTGGCCACTCATTGCCCAGGCCCAGCTGAGTGTGTTGTGGGGCTTGGCCCACCCGCAAGGCTCCCACAGAGTGGATACCTCGGGACACCCCTGCCAGTCCAGACTGGCTCCCCTACCTGGAAGGACCCCAGAAGCTGATGCTGGGAAACTCACAACTTTGTCTATACCACCACATCCCCAGTAGCACTCAGGACACAGACAAGGACACCAAGAAGTCACAGCCCTCCCGGAAGCCCCACTGGTAGAGTCACTGCTCACAGGGACGCCAAGATGGATAACCTCCCGGTGTCTCTCTCATTTAGGCCATTTCACTCCCCCAAGGACCCCATGCAAGAAAGTAAGTTTGTTAAAGGTGGTTTCAACCTCCAAAATGTAAACTGAAGGAGGATGAGGAGGGCTGCGGCCTGCCTTGCCAGCTACTGACCTGGAGTGGGCTCAGGGCTCGACAAGACCGGAGACTACCATTTCCCCCAAGAAAGGAAGAAAGGGGTCTTCTCTTCTTGGCTCAGCCCCTTACTGCCAGGCCCCTGAGGGGTGCTCAGGGAGCACGTGTCAACGTGTTCTCACGGGAGCCCTGGCCCTGGGCCAGACACCGTCCTTCCTGGAGGAGTGGGTGGCTGTAGGAACGGGGGCAACTGGGGGGGGCGGCCAGGACCCCAGGGTCGCCGACAAGCAGAACTGCGTGGGTGTACGCAGGGGGTGGGGGACCCAGCCCAATTTGGGGCTCTGAGCCCAGCGCCAGGAGGCACGATGTTACCGGACCACGGGCCCCTCCCACCCGGAAAGGTCCGAGGGGCCGGGGGCCGGGAGGTGGGGGCCGGCGTGGCGGGCGCTCCCTCTCCCCCAGGGGGCGCCCGGGTCCGGCCCCCAAGCGGGCGGAAGCAGAGGGGGCGCCACGCGGCGGGAGAGGAGGCCATGGACGCGCGCCTCGGGGCGCTGCTGCTGGCGCAGCTGCTGGTGCGAGCGGAGGTCGGGGCGCAGGGTGAGCTCAGGCGGGGGTGCCGGCAGCCCAAGGGCTGGGGGCGGGGGTGGGGTGGGGCGTGTACAGACCGGGCGGAGCTCACCCGCACCCCCCCCCGCCCCCCAGAGTTGGAGGACGAGGACCAGCTGTTTGCAGGTAAGGCGCCCAGGACGCGCGCTTCCCCGCGTGGGCCGCGGAGCCGGAGCGCAGACGGCGCCTCATCTTCTCCTCTCCCCCCGCCCAGGTTTCGAGAACTCGTCGTTGCTCACGTGTAACTGCCGGGCCCCTGGGGGGAGGGGCGGGCGCCCGCGGACCACGTGGGGAGGGTCCCGGGGGTCCCCCGTCCCCCTGCGGCAAGACCCCCGACGTGCGCCCTTCCTTGTTGCCCGGGAGCCCCTTCCCTTCGCGCGGGCGGTCGGGGTCCTGCAGCTCAGCCGCGTGTCCCGCTGTCCGTCCCAGGGCCCTGCGGCCAACGAACCGTTTCGACGCGCATCGTGGGCGGGAAGGACTCGGAGCTGGGGCGCTGGCCGTGGCAGGGCAGCCTGCGCCTCTGGGGCTCCCACCGCTGCGGAGCGAGTCTGCTCAACCGCCGCTGGGTGCTCACGGCCGCGCACTGCTTTGAAGAGTGAGTCTGGGGCAGGCGGGCCGGGTCATGCGTGCCCTTTGGGTGCGGATATGGCCTGCCTGTTCTCCTGAGCTCCAGGCCTGGCTGCAGGCACGTGAGGCAAACCCCGTTCCCCTTCTAGAATGTTCCTCAGAGCATTCACAAGCACTTTTGTGTCGTGTTCCTTTCTGTCTTCTTTTCTTCCCAAATGACAGCACCGGGCGTCCCCTTCCTCATCCCAGGTCCGGGTGGAGGTGTACCGTGGGTGGGAGGAGGTGGGTAAGTGCTGGGCCTGTCCTGTGGCGAGGGCGGTGTGGAGTTCTCCACCTGCTCTGGTCCTGTGCATCTGTTCACCGTTTTTTATGATGGCTGCGGGAGGTGAAAGTCTGGCTGAGTGGCCAGACCAGGCCCCGGGGGAGGGGAGGCATCCTGCTTCCCCCCACCCACCCCTCCCCCCACCCCCAGACATCAGGTGTGCTCAGGGGCCGGGCCTCCTCTGAAGACCCTGCCTGCTCTCTCGTCCTGCCAGCCACAGTGATCCGTTTGAGTGGTCCGTGCAGTTCGGCGAGCTGTCTTCCTCACCGTCTATCTGGAATCTGCAGGCCTACTACAACCGATACAGTGTGGAGGAGATCATTCTGAGCCCTCTGTATCTGGGGGCTTCGTCCTATGACATCGCTCTGCTGAAGCTGTCCTCCTCCGTCACCTACAATAAGTACATCCAGCCCATCTGTGTTCTGACCTCCTCCTCTGAGTTCCAGAACCGGACCGACTGCTGGGTGACTGGCTGGGGGGACATCGAAGAAGAACAGGGTAGGGCTGCGGGCAGGGGGCTGGCGGGGGGGTGGGGAGCCTCACACCCCACCATCTATTCCGTCCGCACCTAGGTCTGGGTGCAGCTGGGTCCCTCCTGGGGCCGCTCGGCACTTGTCTCATCACCTGCCGTCCCTCCTGCTTCTCCTGAAAGGACAGACTTCCTGTCCTTACACCAGCTTCCTTCTCCCTTCCAGAGACTGTGAGCCAGAAGCCGCAGTGAGAGGGAGGCCAGCTGGGCTCGGGCCTGCACCCCCCAGACGGCAGGGGTGTTGGGGTTGTGGGAGGGCCTCAGGCAGCCTCGGGCATGGACTGATGTAGCCAAGCACTCTTTCCACGTCGGCATGGATGCTCAGCCAGCACCCAGCCAGCCCCACCCTGGCTCTCCCACACCTCCTCCATCTCCCTGCCTTGCTTCCTTGCCTGGAGCGCTGAGCCCGTGAGTCTCCTCCTGCAGTTTCAAGCCATCCACAATCCTCGGCTTCCCACCCAACTCTCCGGGGGTCCTTGAGCCAGCATGAAGTGCCACCTGCATACCTCTCACCATGAATTCCCCAAAACTGCTGGGCACAGCCTTCGCGGAGGGGCCCTGGGCCTGGACTGCCCCATACACAGCTCCCTGGCCCAGCCCGTTCCCACAGCACCCTTCCCACAGCAGCAACGACACACAGCTCCTCACGTCTGTGCTGTGCACCTGGCCCTGTTCTAGGCTCTTGAGACTGAGGAATGAGCAGGGAGAGGGCTCTCTCCCTTCTGGACCTTACCTATGAGTGAGGCTGGGAACATTTTTAGACCTGCTTTACAGATGAGGAAAGTGAAAGAGGTAGGGAAATGGCCCTAAGGCCCCAGCAGGAGTCGGAGAAGCTGGGGTTCACTGGCCAAGAGGGTCATGGGTCCGTAAGGTCACACATCTGGAATTGGCAGGGGGGTGGAGGGGCTTAGAGTACCCACCACTGGCCCCACCTTCCTCGAGAGCTGGGGTCCTGGACGAGTGTCCCTGCAGACCTCCCCTGGCCCAAAGTGCCGAACGGGTGTGAGCCAAGCGGCCTAGTCTCCAGACTCCCTGACCCCGTGCAGACAGGTAGTCCCGACCAGGCCCAGGCTCCCCTTCCTGCCGGCAGGTAGGAGGGGGCTTCTGGACCCCACCGTCTTGCAGGTGTCAAGCCCAGCTCAGCCACATGCCAGGTGGGAGACCTCGGCCACCTCATGTGGAACGGGGCCATCGTAGTTCCCACCTGCTGAGGTGGCTCAGAGCTTTGACACTGTTTATAGGGAAGGGCCCAGGCGGGGGCGTGGCCGACAGGAGGCCTCCCCGACTCGGCAGCTCTTGCGTCAGCCCTGTGGCCGTCCCCTGGCTCGGCTGCTGGCCTGGGCCTAGACTGCAGAACTGCAGGGGTTTGGGTTTGGGTTCACAGCCGGCTCAAGCTCCCCCCGGTGCTCTGCGGGGGCGGCGGGGTGGTGGGGTGTGGGGTGGGGGTGGGGGTCTTCCCTTACCTGAACGAGGGTCATGGTGGCGCTGTGTCGCATGAGGGCTCCAAAAGCCCGGAGAGCTCCTCCAGACGCTCTGGAAGCCTTGGGCTGTGTGAGGAGGGGAGGCTACTAGGGTAGGCCACAGGCTGGTCCACCTGCTCACGTGCCTGACCGCCCCCTGCGGAGGCTCAGCTGTGCCACCCCCGCCCCCTGGCTGCTGGCCACCTCTGAGGGGCTGCTCTCTGCCTGCTGCGGAGGGGAAGCTGCATGTTGGGAAGGGGCTCTGGCCGCCTGCCGTCGCCCACAGGGGGCTGCGTGCTGGCCCCAGGGACCCTCTCCCCTACCCTGTAGCCTGGGCCAGTCCTCCTGCCCATATGGCAGAGGAGAGGCTTAGGGTGCCGTCTTTGTCTCTCCCCGCCCCCCAGAGCTGCCGTCCCCCTACATCCTGCAGGAAGTGCAGGTCGGCATCATAAACAGTGCCATCTGTAACTACCTCTACGCACAGCCCGTTTTCCGCTACGACATCTGGGGAGACATGATCTGTGCCGGCACTATCCAAGGTGGCAAGGACGCCTGCTTTGTGAGTGTCCCTTCCCAGCCCAACCAGGGGCCTCCGGGGCCCAGCAGGCCACCGCCCCAGCCCCAGGCTTGAGAGCCACCAGTAGCCCTGCACCTCATTTGGTCCTTGTGTCCCCCTCAGAGGGTAGAGACCGTGGCCCCACTTTGCAGATGCAGAAACTGAGGCTTGTTCACTTCCGGGGTGGAGCATAGGGTTTGCACCCAGTCTGCCCAACTCCACAGCCCCTCCTGCTGTCCCTGCCTCTCCACCAACTCCTTGGCCCCTCTACCCCCAACGCCTGGCTCTCCCACGCTGCTCCCCAGGGTGATTCAGGCGGACCCTTGGCCTGCGAAAAGAAAGGGCTGTGGATTCAGGTTGGAATCGTGAGCTGGGGGTCGGGCTGCGGGAGGCCCAACCGGCCCGGAGTCTACACCAACGTCAGTAGGCACTTCAGATGGATGCAGAAGCTGTTGGCCCGCAGCGGCGTTCCCAGGCCAGCCCCCTGCCTGCAGCTATTGCTCCTGGCTCTGCTCGTGCTGGCCTCCCCACTGCGGATGGCCTGAGCACACCAGAGCGCCTGGGAGTTGGGGCCATCTGCTATGCCAGGCCCCATCCCCCACTGTCCTTCTGCTAATAAACACGTTCCGTTCACATGATGGAGTCTATGCCTTGCAGAGCCCTCTGTGGCCCGGGGGGGCTCCCCGGACACCCAGTCACCCCAGCAGCACGCCCTTACTCCTGAATCTTGCTCCAGGTGTCTGCACTCTTTGGGTTTGGGGGGCAAATCATAGGACCCCCTCTGGTTAGATCAGTCAGAAAGGTAATTGCTGGGAGGACATTAGTAGCCCTTGGGGAGACGAGGGGGGTTGCCGGGAGGAAATGTCCTGAATCCCCCGGTGCTCAGGCCCCCCACCACACACAACAGACACTCCTGGTCTGACCTCTTTCCCCGAGGCTGACCTGAGACCAGGACTGGAGTGCAGGAAGCTGCTTTGGGAGGTAATCCCAGGAAGCCTCAGTGGGGAGGGTCCCGCTGTGGACTACTGAGGCACAGTCCCCCTGGCGCCTGTGAGAAATCATGGAGGCGCGTCTCGGTGTCGGCAAAGCCAACCTCCCTGCTCACCCGTGATCCTGGGAGATGGGAAGGGGGTTCGCTTCCCCAAATGGGGAGTGGTTGAACACTGGTGGGCTGCCACAAACAAGACCAAAGTCCTCCCCGCTGGGCAGGAGGCCCCCAGCCCGCTCCCTGTCTCACCAGATACCTCAGAGGCTGCTACTGTGGCATGCGCAGGCCCCGGGTTCTGTTTCCTTCCTGCCCTCCCCCTGCAGCGGGAGGACCTCCTCTCCACACGCAGCAGGGCCAGTGGCTTCCCTGGGCTCCTGGCCGGTGGGGCACCCCACGCTTGCAGGAACCCTGCCACCTCCTGTCACCCCTCACCCCTGTCAAGACTCCCCACCACGCTGTTACATGGCGCCTGTGTGACCGGCTCTGACCTGACTTGAGGTCCTTGCGGGTACCGTTCCCTTGGTCTAGAGTGTTCCCTTTTCCTGGTTGAGCCCTGTTCTCCAGGCCTCAGCTGAAACCTTGCTCCTTCCACTCTGTCATCCTGCTCATCACAGTCCTTACGGTTCTTCCTGCCAGCTCTCCGTTTGTCACTAAGTGGCCTTGGCCATACTTTCCTGCATGGGCGGTCCCGGAGCCTGTATGGCCCAGCCATGACCATGCAGCCCTGTGCCCTTCAAGGTGGAGATGCCCCACCACCCCGCCCGCAATCAGTGATGGGCTCCGGGAGGTCTAGCCACGGCCCCCTGCCACCCCTTCATGTGGCACAGACCACACTGGATGTTTCCAGGCCCAGGGTGGAAGGGAGCTGCAGGGGACCGTCGACACTGCACCCCGGGGGTCATCGTGGGGCAGCATTGGGTCCCTGGTTTACTCACCCCGTAGCGTCCCCTGCCTTTGCTCTCCTGAGATAGGCCGGAGATGGTGAGAGGTCTCAGCCATCCTGGGAAGGGACTCGGCAGCTTCAGGTGGGCAACTCGGGCTCATCACTCCGCCACCCGCCCCTACCCCCTGCGGCATTCCCGTTCCCAGCTGTCTTCCAGGGAAGACATGGCCCTGCCACAGAGAGAGGCCTTGTGCGCCTGGGCATGCATGGTCCAGCAGCCTCCAAGCTGATGTTGGGACCCCGTCACGGACCAGTGGGCCTGACCCGGTGGCCACTGGAGTTGCTTGTTCCCCCACAGCTGGTTCAGGGCATGCCACCCCACTGTGGACAGACAGCTCAAGTCACTCTGACTGCTGGGGAGGACATGCATAGTGGGAACATGGGAGTCCTGTCTGGTGAAGAAGGTGGAGGCTTGGGGGGGGTCCCCCAGACCATAAGTGACCACTGTCCTATCGTGTGCTTTCCCACCAGCCAGTGTCAACCAAGAGGGGGCCTTCCCTTGTGGTCAGTTCCTGCAGCTTTCACCTTTAAAGACATCTTCAGCTTGGAGTCAAAGTTTTTTTCTTGTATCGTCTTTTATTTTCGCTTTCTTTGCTTTTTCTTCCTTCTGTAGGTTCCACGACCCGTGTGGAGTCCAGTGTGGGGCTTGAACTCACAACCCTGAGATCAGGAGTCAGATGCTTAACTGGTTGCCTGAGCCCCCCAGGAGCCCCTGGAGTCCAGAATTTCTGAACATAGTTTCTGAACATAGAGCAGATGTTAGCTTATGACACTCATCATTATTTTTCACTTCTATTATGGGTGATACCAATGTATTTTTTCTTTTCCTTTTTCCTATTCTCCAAAAAGTTGTAGAAGCCAGAGCACATATTTTAGGTAGCCACTAAGATTTACTATTTCCCTTATGCAAACAAGAATAATTACAGAGTTGGGCTGCCTGGGCGGCTCAGTGGGTTAAGCCTCTGCCTTTGGCTCGGGTCATGATCTCGGGGTCCTGGGATTGAGTCCCACATCGGGCTCTCTGCTCAGCGGGGAGTCTGCTTCCCCCTCTGTCTCCTCCTGCCTCTCTGCCTACTTGTGATCTCTCTTTCTCTCTTTGATAAATAAATAAAATTTAAAAAGAATAACTATGGAGAAACGGAAGTATTTTGGATGGGTTCTATGCATAACCACAGTCCAGAGCTTCATGCATTTCATAGTGTGTGGAGAGTCGGGTGCAACTAGGGACACACCAGAGTGTCCACACTTGTCACCCTTGGGTGATAGCCGTCTAGGCACTTACCATTCTTTTAAGCCTTTTCCAGATTTCCTTTGCTACCCCTTTGCTATCGTGTTGTAATCAGAAAAAAAGAAAAAAAACCCACAAAAACACAAAAAAACCCAGTAAGGGCATTTAAAGACCAAACAAGAATCCAGTTGGTTGGGTGTGTGGACAGGTGACATTTTCTCAGGCTTATGGAGGAGGGTCTGCTGATGCACTTTCAAGCCACCTGCCTGCCACTTCCAAGGACAAACGCCAGGACTGCCGCTATCAGCAACAATAGAATAGCTACGAAGATTCTGCACTTGATCTTAGCCAAAAGGCCGAGAAGCGACGAAGATTCTGGTACAAGAGCGAGAAACTGGTGCTACCGGGTCTTCAGAGATCGGAGACAAAGTTACGTGGGTGTTGAATTCTAGATCCTCTAACAACCAGTCAAGGGGGAGAGCAACGTGATGTCATTCTCAGGCGGGACGGCTGATGAAGGGGACCTCCCGCCTGCCCTTCCCCAGGGAGGTTCCTACGGCAGGGAACAGAACGGAGCCCAAGGATGTCGGCGTCCTAATCTCCGGAGACTGAGTGTGTCACTCTCGGTGGCAAAAGACACCCTGCAGACGTGGCTGAGCCAGTGGTGTGACATGGGGAGACTGTCCTGGATTGCCCTGGTGGGACTGGTGTCATCACTGGGGGCCTGAAACCTGAAATTCCTGGGAGGAATCGGAAGAAGCAGTTCCTAGAAGTGGTGCCCGAGAAAGAGGCTGGATGAGGCAGTGGACGCAAGAAAGAATAAATAAAACATGCCAAAACGGCAGAAATACGGTGTCGATGTCCCATTTCTACTGGAAAGAAGAGGGAAAAAAAAGGCAATCGGGGGCATTAGAGGTGAGGGCAGCAAACCTAAGAGCCAAAATTAGCCAGCGTTCCCCAAACTGACCTGATCATGGAACCCTCGTCTTGGGGGGAGTTTCACAAGAGACCTGTAAGACGCTGCCCCACGTCTCCAGGGCCAAGCTGGGTCCCGGCAGTCTCCTGAGTCCCTCCCTCTCCTTCAGGAGCCCGTGATCTGATACACTCCATCTCCTGGGGTGGATTTTCCTTCAGTAAACTCTCAGGGCTTTCAGCACCTGTCTCTGCCATGTGTGCCTTCTGACACAAGGGGGCACTGCTGAGCTGGAGCTGCACAGGGGCTCTTCTAGAGGGCAGGCCAGGGCTCTGGGGCAGCGTACCTCACTGCCTGTTTGCTAAATAAGCAGGTAGCTGAACATGCAGGTGACTTGGGGGCCCGAAGCAATGTTTCCGTCCCCATACTTATTTGTATGGGATGAGGACCCCGCCCCCCCCCATGCGTCCCCATTGCCATTAGCCCCGTTCTGTGTCTGCGGGATCCCTTCCCTCCACTTCAAGTGGTGTCTCCCTTTCAGAGTCCAAGGCCAGGTGCAGAGCCAGGCACCCACGGTCTGCCCACGGAGCAGACTGCACTCCTTCGCATGTGAGAAGCGGACGGTCACCTGGAGACTTTGCACGTACCCTGCTCGGGGGACAGACCTACTTGCAATGTCCAAATACCCTCAAGATGGTGACTCTAAAATCAGTGCATCCTCCTTAGAACATACAAGTCCACAAAAGGAGCATAAAGAAGAAACCCTTAAAGATCACCAGAACTGAGGGGTGCCTGGGGGGTTCAGTGGGTTGAGCCTCTGCCTTCGGCTCAGCTCATGATCCCAGGGTTCTGGGATCGAGCCCTGCATCGGGCTCTCTACTCAGCGGGGATCCTGCTTCCTCCTCTCTCTCTCTGCCTGCCTCGCTGCCTCCTTGTGATCTCTCTCTGTCAAATAAATAAATAAAATCTTAAAAAAAAAAAATCACCAGAATCGAACTTTGAAGGAATTTCTTCATGTTGGACATCTGGGTTGTTGACCAATGTCCTTACACACGACACGTCTGGGGCACCTTCGAGGCTCCGTCAGCTAAGCGTCTGACTGGATCTCAGCTCAGGTCTTGATCTCAGGGTCATGGGTTCCAGCTTCGAGCTCGCTTCGCACTGGGTGTACAGCCTACTGAAAAACAACAAAACACATCTTCGGGGGAATCTTTATAATCTCAGCACCTGCTCCCAAGCATTTCTTTGGCTAACGTGTCTACAGGCTCGATGCTTCCGTCAAATGGACTTCATGTCTTCAAAGGACTTTAAATGAGGAGGAGGACACCAGGGCTCTCCTCTAACAAAGGAAGAGGGACCCACCTCCCAGCCTGTTTTGACCCTGAGGGCGTCCACTTTCATATCCTTTGTAAACTTAGAGGTTAAAAAAAAAACGCTTTTCAGGGGCGTGGGTGGCTCAGCGGGTTAAGCCTCTGCCTTCAGCTTGGGCCATGATCCCAGGGTCCTGGGATCGAGTCCCGCACTGAGTGTTTCTGGTTCAGCTGGGAGCCTGCTTCTCTCTCTCCCTCTGCCTACAACTCCCCCTGCTTGTGCTCTCTTGCTGTCAAATTAATAAAATCTTAAAAAAAAAAAAGGGGGGGGGCGCCTGGGTGGCTCAGTGGGTTAAGCCCCTGCCTTCGGCTCAGGTCATGATCTCAGGGTCCTGGGATCGAGTCCTGCATCGGGCTCTCTACTCAGCAGGGAGCCTGCTTCCTCCTCTCTCTCTCTCTGCCTGCCTCTCTGCCTACTTGTGATCTCTCTCTGTCAAATATATAAATAAAATCTTTAAAAAAAAAAAAGAGCTTCTCAGTTTGTAAAAGTGGTAATCTAACCATAACAACAAAAAAGTCAAAGCAGAAAACAAACAAACAAACAAACAAACGGACAGGAAGGGAGCAATGTCCTAAATGCCCTCATGTGGAAGTAAGCGTCGTTGCTTGGATGTTGCTGCAGAAGTCTGTTTGGGCAGGCAGGTTCAAGGGCAGGCCAGAGGAAGGATGGGGTAGGGTGTGCGTCAGGGTGGGGTCCCGGACCCCAAGACCTCTGAACTCCAGGAAAGGAGAAGATGTTTACAAAGGGAATTCTTCTCTAAGTGTTGGACCCCTGCTATGGGGTGGGTCTCTCAAAGCAGAGAGGCAGATGGGTTTGAGACGATGGGGGTGGGGGCTTCAGTGGGCTTGGGGGAGGGGCTCTGGCCATCTGGAGGTGGGATGCACTGGCTCTGGAGTTTGGGAGAGTCTCCCAGCCAAGCCTCAGCCTGGCTGGGTAATGTCCTGTGATGGGTTAGATTGTCGTCCCCCCAAAAGGATATGTCCACCCAGAACCTCTGATGGGACCTTATTTGGAAAAAGGGTCTTCACAGATGTAATTAAGGTAGGGATCCTGAGACACTCCTGGATAGAATGGGCAATGAACACAACACCAGCCGTCCTTACGGAAGACGGGAAAAGAAGCCACAGTCACAGGGAGCAGCGCAGGTGAGGGAGGAGGAGAGACTGCAGGGGTGTAGCTACGAGCCGAGAAGCACCCGGGCCAGCAGGCAGCCAACAGAGAGTAGAAGAAGCAAGGGATATTGTCCTTCAGAGATTTCGGGCTGAATAAGGATTTATTTATTTGAGAGAGTGAGCACGAGCAGAGAGCAGAGCAGAGGGAGAGGGAGAAGCAGGCTCCCCGCTGAGCACAGAGCTCGCCCTGGGGCCCTGCACGGGGCTGGATCCGAGGACCCCGAGATCATGACCTGGGCCAAAGTCAGATGCTCAACCGACTGAGCCACCCAGGCGCCCCGTGTAATTTGAACTGCGTAAAAGATTGGACAAAATGTGTGGTTTTCCAAAACAGGAGTTGCATTTCTCTGGGGAGAAGGAGAAAAAGTGCTTAGCTGAGAGCAGGGCATCAGTGAGAACCGGAGGCTTTCTTGTCTGCTGTGCCGCAGGCTGCAGGGCACAGAGGGGCCTCCCCAGTCCCCACATCCCGACGGGAGGGAGACCCAGTCCAGCCCCTCTCCTCTGCTGGGAGAAGGCCGCATTGTTTCTGCTCCTGGCAGCGAGGTCCAAGCACGTGCTCGGTGGGGATTATGGCCTCGCAAATCCTCTTGTGGGGAGCTCTCGCCCTGAGGGACAAAGGGCTTGTGTTGAGCCTCCCCAGGGCCAGTGCTGCGCCACGGGGGATGAGGGAGGCCCCTTGGCAGGGGTGCATGTGTGCGTACGTGCAGGTCCTGTGCAAGGCCCTGTGTGTGGACAAAGTCGGGCAGGCGTGCGAGCTTGAGGGTGCGTCTGAGGGCGAACGCATGTGTGTGCACGTGAGTCCTGCCCTCTGAAAGTGTCCCTCGTGTGTGCTTTTTGGCACATCCTGGCACCCCTGTCATCTAGGCAGCGACTGGCTCTTCTAGCCAACCCCCTAGGCAGTGCTCCCCTGAGTTCTACTCCCCAGTAGGATCCCCAGAGTTCTACCCCCCAGGCAGCGCTCCCTGGGGTTCTACCCCCCAGGTACTGCTCCCCGGGGCCTTCCCCCGCCCCCCAGGCAGTGCTCCCTGGGGTTCCGGTTCTCACAGATTCTCCTGGGCGCAAACCCAGCCAGCCTGGCACTAGGAAGGAGGCACCTGAGTTGGCAGCCACAACCACAAAAGCACCCAGCGATTGAGTGGGGTGAGAAACAGAGCCCCCTTTGTGCAACCCCCATCCCCTCCTCCCAAGCCACGTCTGCCAAGGTCCTGGGCCTCCGCCACCTCCACTGCCTCTGCCTCACAGGAGGCTCTGGGGCCTCAGGAGGGGATTGGCTGTCCCTGCCCCTTCCATCAGTGGGCCCGAGGACCTCTGGGAGGGCGAGGAGCATGGGGGCCAGGTGGGGAGCCCTTGGCTTTCAACCTGAGTCAGTGGAGGGTGGCTGAGCCATAAGGGGCCTCTGCAGAGAGACCAGCGCAGGCCCAGAAGGAAGGGTCCAGTCCAAAGCAGCCCTCGCTCTCCCCACAGGGGGCTGGCTGGGGGATGCTGTGGACGGGACCGCCTCTCTTCCAGACTGGGGACCAGCGAGGCAGCAGGATTGCTGACTTTGTGGGTAAAGGGCCAGAGGACACACGTGGCAGGTTTTCTGGGTCACAGAGTGTCACAGTGGCCCAGCTCTGTGGGGAGACAGCAGCCCCAGACGATGTGCCCATGAATGGGCTTGGCTGTGTGCCTGGAACACTTTCTTTGGACCGTGACAGTGGAGTTTCACCGGCCTTTCATGTGTCACAAAGCGCTATTCTTTTGAGTTGTCTCTAACCTTCGAAAACTAAGAAGTGTTCTTAGCTCTTGGGCTGTGCACCAAGGGGGTGGGAAGCGGGATGTGGTCGCGGGCCGTAGTTTGCTAACCCCTGGCCTGGGTACCTTGGAGGCACGTAGGGAGTGGAGGTCCCTTGAGACAGGGTCTCCACGCCGTCCCCAGTCCCCCAACACTGGCATCCTGGTGAAAGCAGGAGGAGGAGCCTGCGCGTCCAGACTGGGTCTGTGCACATAAAAGGCCATTCTCAGCACCCACTTCTTGTAACCTGATGGGACCTTCCCAAACACCCAATCTGCGCTGAGCCTGGCTCCCGGCCCAGGCCACGCATCCCTCCTTTCCTGAGCCCGCAGAGTGCTCCCCTGCACTGCCAACACCATCATTTATGTGTCTGGTAACCAAATGGACAAGCGTGTTGTTTCTGATCTTTAGCGATTTCGGAGGACATGGCCCAAAACGACCCCGTCCACCTGGCAGCACAGATAAGGCCCGGATGGTCGGGCCCTTGCAGGAGAAGGCCCCCCGAATTCTCCTAACGCCCACGAGGGGGCTGTACCGCAGCCCATGGACAGCAGATGACCTGATTGTCTGTTGGGGTGGTGGGAGCTCCCGGTAGCAAGCCCCACACGCAGGGAAGTCAAGATCTAGACGCAGTCTGGCTCCTGCGGCGGCGCTGGCAGGGGCCTGAGACCCGCAGCCCTCGACAAGTGGCCCGTTACCTCCCAGGTATGTCTGACCCGTAAGCCTGACGTCAGGAGTGCCCAGGGGCACTGGCCTAGAGAATCGCCCGCTCCCCAATCCTCTGCACCTGGGTCATCCCAAGGCCTGTTGCAGCCAGCCTGTCCCGGCGCCATCTGCTCCGGACACAAAGCAAAGACCGTCACTGTCTTCCAAGTGACATACCATGGAGGGACCGGCCTCTGGGGTCTCTTCCACCTGCAGCTGGGCACAAGGTCCAGCTCTCTCTGACGGTCCGGGGGCAGCTGGGCCTGAGCTCCTGGAAGCCCACAAGACCCCAAGCTCCACAAGGCCTGAACGAGGTCCTGGGGCCGGTTCTGCACAAGGCAGGAGCCCCGGTGGGCACCCGACTGCAGCTCCTCCATGGGGTGCAGACCTGTCTGGCCAAGCTGGTGTGGGGGGGGTCTCAGCAACCCCCCATTTAAAGTGCCATTCTAGTCCAGGTGCTGAGGAGGGAGACCTGGAGGTGGCAGAGAAACGCTCGTCACTGTCCCATTTTGTTTGTGTAGGCCATGAAGCCGAGATAATAAACACAGCGTGTCCGGGAGCCTCCCCCAGGACGGCTCTGGGATTCCCCCAGGAAGAGCCCTCACCGCCATTCCTTCCTGCTCCCCCCGTGGCCCTCACTCCTTCCTTCTGGATGGGGGCCCACGGGGATGGGGTGGGTATAAAGGGCCGGGGGGAGAGTGCCCAGGCACAAGGCATTGTGCCACTGGGACTGGGCGACAAGACTCACGGTCAGGTATGGTGGCGCTCCCCTCCCACGATGGGACCTGGCGAGGTCCAACGGGGGCCCCCCTCAGAGGCAGGGGCCTGTCCTCTTCCCTCCAGGAGCCTTGGGACTCACCATCCAGAGGCCATGCTGCTGGGGCTGACTCTCGGCCTCCTGTGGAGCGCCACCTGCTGGGCAGAGCGTAAGTCTCACTGAGTCTGACCCCCCCAGCTTGCCGCCCACCGTGGGGGGGTGGTGGTGCATCCTCACCCCGGCCCCAGCCCGTCCCCCGGGAAGGCCACACTCACCCTTTGCCACAGACCGATGACTCCAGTCCTGGAGCCTCGCGGCTGTCTCGAGGGCTGTGTCCAGCTCAGGGCAGGGACATGCTCTCCGTCAGCATGTGTGCCCTTCTCTTCCCCTGCTGGCTCCCCTCGTCCCTCTAGAGATGTATGGGGTCGGAGGAGGCACATATTTCAGCACCTCCAGTGACTGTGAAATCACCGGAGTCCGGGTGGCTGTGGATCTCATTGGCCTGGTGAAGAGGTGAGTAGGGCCCGGAGCCCCATCGCCACGGCCTCAGCAGCCGGTGGAGGGGGCTTCGCACCTCGTCCCCGCATGCCTGTGCGGGGGGGCTCGGGATGACCCTGGGAGTTGCAGAGCCGGCAGCCACCAGCTCCCTTCTTGTCCCGGTTCAACGCCCCCTCGCCCGCACATCAGCCCCTCCCATTGTCTGCAAGTCCCGCTGGCTTCCCTGGGCTGATCTAAAAAGAGGGGGAGGGGCGCCTGGGTGGCTCAGTGAGTTAAAGCCTCTGCCTTCAGCTCAGGTCATGATCCCAGGGTCCTGGGATCGAGCCCCACATCGGGCTCTCTGCTCTGCGGGGAGCCTGCTTCCTCCTCTCTCTCTCTCTCTCTCTCTCTGCCTGCCTCTCTGCCTACTTGTGATCTCTGTCTGTCAAATAAATAAACAAAATCTTTAAAAAAAAAAAAAAGAGGGGGAGATGATGCTCCTCCCTCCTTTCTCCCTTCAACCCCAAACAGCCTCTCAGTCCGAGAGGCTCGAGATACTCTGCTCCAGATGCCCAACGGGAAGCCCGGGGGTGGGCTGTCCGGGGGAGAGTCTGAGGAAAGGCAGGGACACAAGTCAGCAGAAATGTGTGAAGGCCCAGAGTTGGTCCCTGCCCTAACCTTGCTCCAGGCCCGGGCGGATCCGTGGACTGCATACCCAGGGTCCTGGCGAGAGCAGTAGGCCTCAGAGGGGACAGAGCGCGGGTGGGGCCAGCGGGAGGAGGCGTGTGGAGGGAACAGGGCGGTGAGCGGAGCAGAGCTAGTCGGACTCCCCCAGGTGACCACGGGTGTCGCCTGCTTCTCAGGCCTGGGACCTGGTCTAGTCAGTAACTGGGGCTCAAAGTCCAAGCTGGGTCTGGGGACAGCTCCCCACTGCGTGCAGTGACAGCAGCTGACACCGCCCACCTTATGAATGATCTCGCTGACTGCCCCCAAACCACTTTCAGAGAAGAAAACCAAGGCCTGGAGAGGCTGGGTGACCAGCCCAAGCCCACAAGGCCCGAAAGCATCAGAGCAGGGGTGTGAGGGCGACAGCTCTGTCCGCGGGCTGGGGATGTTTACCAGCAGTGAGGGGACTGTTGTCCTCGCAAGGGGACCGAGTGCCCGGGGAGTAGGGGGCCAGCCCGGCTCTGGCCTCCAGCTACCCCCCCAACCCTGTCTCCCAGCATCCAGGTGCGATGTGGCAACTCCTGGGGCCCGGTGTTTGGCGCCTCGGGTGGGACGACCCAGGAGTTCCTACTGCTGCCGGGAGAACACATCGATACCATCTCCGGCTCCCACAGGGTGTTTATCCGGTTCCTGTTCATATCCACAGACTGGGGGCGCTATGCCACGTTTGGGCGGGAAAGTGGCAACACCTTCTTGGCAGGTGGGGATGGGAAGGTGCTCACAGGAATCTGTGGTCAGCATAAGATTTTAGGCCTTTCGGGCCTCTGCTTTCGCTGGGACTACCCTCCTGAGGAGGAGGAGGAGGAAGAGACCACTGCATCACCCCCTACCTCGACTAAATGCAAGTAGGGCTCCCGGTGAGCCGAGGGGGCTGAGGGGAGCTGAGTTGACCTCAGTTGGAATCCGGCAATAAATAATGCTTCTGCGAGAACGGCGGCTCCACGTGTGGTCCTTGGGCCCGGGGTGTGACCGAAGTTTTCCCGGCTGGCGGGGGACGAGGCTTCAGGAGTAGAGGTACAGGGTGCAGAAGGAGCGGGTCTGACGCCCCAGGCCTTGGGGATTCTGCCTGTGCAGACCTTGGGCCTTGGAGATCTCCCATCTTTTGGGAGTCTGGGCTCCAAGGACGCCCCCTACCCCGTCCTGACCCCAAACCCGTCCGTGGGCCTCTGACGGCCCAGACTCAGTCCTGGTCTTCACCGAGTGGGTGACAGGACTCAGGGAAGCCAGCCATTCACATCCCCGCTTGCTGAGCGCACCTCTGCCAGGGCCTGGGCTCCCCCAGCCCCTCACGGTTAAGAGAAGAGGCCAGGGGTCCGGCTGAAGGGTGCCCTGTGAGGGGTGGAGGCAGAAGCAGGTGGTGGCAGCTGCATTCACGGGGACACAGGCAGGGCACTGAGTCCGGCACCTGCGTAGAGTAGAGGAATTGGGGGCGTGCTGCAGGGACCCTGCCTCCAGGGGTCCTCCTTCCTTCAAGGGGGGACCCTACCTCACAGTGGTCCCCCCACCCCTTCCGAAAGGAGGCAGCATCTGGGCCTGCAGGTGGAGGGACACCTGGCCTGGTGGAGACAGAGCCAAGGGCATTCCCGGCAGAGCGACCAGTAGGGCGAAGGCAGCTGAAGACAGGCTCCTGGAAGTGTGATTGTGAGAGAAGCCTGGGAGCTCGTGCAGACCCCGGGCACGCCCGTTCTTTGTGTGCCCCATCCCGAGCCCGGGATCCCACGTGAGAGCTTACCTCGAGTCCCAGCGACCTCCAGAAATAGGGCTTCCAAACACTGGGGGACGGTGACCGCAGGAAGGCAGGTTCTGCACTGCGCCACCGTGCACACGCACAGCCAAGGCTGGCTGCCGGCGCGGGCTGTCCGGTCCGGCTGCACCCGAGCGACCCCGTGGGCAAGGCCTCCAGCAGCTCCTGCCTGGAAAACGAGCAAACTGAGGCACAGAGAGCCCAGCAGCCTGGCCTGCGTCACACAGTGGCGGGCAGCAAGGCCGGGGTTCACTTGGGCTGGGAACCCCAGACCCTTGCTGACATTTTTCTCTGTTCTGCTTCTTACCCTTTGAAAGGCTGCATGGGACCCACTTTGTGGTTCTCGTCTGGGGTCCGTGGGCAAATTTCAGAGAATCCATGAATGTGGCTGGGGGTGGGGGGAAAGATACCTGTTTATTTTGGGTGTTTTCTACTGGAAATTCGGTGTTTCCTTCACATGTGCGTGTGACCACACCAAGCTCATCAGCAGTGTTCATGACCTTGACAATGACACTTGTCCGGACTTCAAAGTTACAGGCATTTTCAGATGTGCCCCGGGATCTGTCAGTAGTAAAGGGGATTTGGAGAATTTGTGAGGACACATTTTGACGAGCTCATCTGACTGTTTTCCTCCAGTGTTGTAGAAAAGCCCCTGGGCTGGGGCTCTCCACCCTCCCTCGACAGCGGCTCCCTGGTGCCCGAGGTCAAGCATCATTTCTTGCCCCTGGATTGCTCAAAGGAAAATCTGTTTTCAGTAGGAGACTCCTGACCGTTTCCACAGGGGATTTTCTCAGGGCTGGCAGCTTCAAGGGGGCACCCTACCTCCCAGTGGCCCCCCACCCCTGTATGGCAACAAGGACGGTCAGAAATGGGACGGTGTTGAAGAGGGTAAGCAATCGCTGCCTTGTGACCAGATCAGACGGGAAGGGAGAGGACAGGCGAGAGGGCAGGGGCTGGAGAAGGAGGAGACGCAGACAAAGGGGCTGGCTCCGGGCAGTCAGACCCACTGACTGCAAAGCACAGGCCGAGAGATGACCCGACGGCCATCCCCCCAAGCTCCAGAATGCTCCCGGCTCCGGCTTCTTCCCACTCTGATATTCCCAGACGCCTCTCAAGGAGGGTTGCCAGATACACAAATTTCAGCATTTCAGATAAATAAATAATGTTTTACCGAAGTAAGTATCAACCACTGCATTTTTAAAAGTGTAACTACCGGGGCACCTGGGTGCCTCAGTGGGTTAAAGCCTCTGCCTTCGGCTCGGGTCATGATCTCAGGGTCCTGGGATCGAGCCCAGCATCGGGTTCTCTGCTCAGGGGGAGCCTGTTTTCTATCTCTCTCTCTGCCTGCCTCTCTGCCTACTTGTGATCTCTGTCAAATAAATAAATAAAATCTTTAAAAAAAAAATAAAAGTGTAACTACATCCTAAATATATATATATGTAAATATTAAAAATATTTATTTATTTATTTTAAAATGTAAGTATATCCCAGACACTGCACGGGATATACGTATACTAAAGGTTTTTTTGTGTTTTCCTGGAATTCAAATTTAACTGGGGGTTCTGTATTTTCATTTGCTGGATCTGGCAACCCTAACCCAAGACACATCGTGTGCTGCCAGGGGAGGGGTCCTTAGACAAGCCAGTGGGAGCGGTCCGGAATGGAACCGTCGGGAATATGGGCCCTTCTAGGACAGGGCAAGGGACCCGTGGAGGGGACGGAGTTGAGTGTGACGAGCGGAGACCCAGGGAGGTCTGGGGACTGAGAGTTCTCCTGAGGGGGTGCCTGCCGCTGACCTCTGAGACCCTGAGGCCCCAGAAAGAGGGGATCCTTCACTCGCTCCCATCCCGATGCCCCGCACTTATGATTCTTCCTGAGCTTTCAGTGCTTTTATCAGCAGCCTGCCCCGAAGCCTGTATCCTTCCCTCCTCCCTCCAGCACCCCAGGCCATGGCGGGGCAGGGGGCCCAGGTCAGGCCTGCTCTGGGGGCTTCAGCTTCGGGAAGTACTGCAGAGTCAGCACATCTGGGGACCCTCTGGAGCCCCGAGTTTTGCTCAGCCCTTGCCTAGATCTGGATACCCAGCTCTCCCCTACTCTCCTCTGCCCCACGTATCCGTGGGAGCTCCCTCAGTGCCTCTCAAGGGCAGGTGTGTCTCGAAGGTGTGTCTCGAAGACAGTAAGCGGGAGGCGGGGGCGGGGGTGGGGGTGGGGGTGGGGCTGAGGGGGGACAGAAAGGAGAGAGGGCGGGTCCAGCTCTGTCACCTCTGTCACTGGGCAGGTGTGCCAGGCTGCGGGCTGCACGCGGGACAGCTGGGGGAGGGGCAGGGAGGGGCCACGTCTTGGGGGGTGGGGGAGTGAGCTGCAGGCAGGACCAGAGAGGCCAGGAGGCACGTGGGACTTAGGCCTCAAGGTCAGGAGCAACAGGACAAGGAAGGAGCTCCCAGGAGGCTCTGCAGAGGCGAGGTTGGGAGGGAGGGGTCCTGGAGGCTGGGCACGAGGACATGAGGGGAACCCGTGTTTCCTACAGGCTTCAGAGACTTAATGAGAAGATGGCACCCAGGACAGTGTCATGGGGTGTCACCCACACAGCTGCACAGAAGGGCCCCCCTTTGGCTGGGTGCTCTGACATCATCATCCTGAAGTTCTTGACAAGTGTGACTCAAGGAGCCCTGTGTTTTCACTGTACGCTGCGCATTCAAAGTCCGCAGCAGGTCCAAGGAGAGAGTGTTTCCTGAGGCCCCTTTCCGCCCTGCTCCCTGAGCCAGTCCCTAGATGGGCCAATCATGCCTCCTCTTCTGCTCCGGCCTCGCCTCCCAACGCCATGCAGGTCCCGCCAGCTGCACGTGGGCTGAGCCCCTCGCCCGGGCGCTGCCCAACCGCCCCCACCGTGAGGGGCACTGAAGATGGCACCTCTGGCACGGACACTTGCTGCATTCCAGCTCCCAGCCCCCAGGAAGTGAGCCCTACAGCCCAGCCAAGCCCACAGGACATGGGGAGAGCAAGGGAGGGGTTGGGAGGGATGGTCACCCATGGTGACATTAACCGAGGCGAGGGATGGCCCAAAGCTGAGGGGCTCGTGTTGGCTCTGAGCACCCACGCTGCGCCGGCCGAGCCCTGGACGGGGGCGAGGAAGAAAGCAGACAGGTCCTGCCTGAGACGGGCCCCTCGAGGGGGCAGAGATGTCGAAGCATCTGCCTAGAGCAAGAGAACACTTTCTGCCCCCGGGATTTACTTGCCTAAGCTCGTCTGCGGTCCCCTCCCCGCTGCAGCTTCCGGGGACTCATAGGTGGCCTGCTGTCCCAGCACTCCGTCGGCCCAGGCCTCACAACGTCACACCCTGCTTCATTCCCATCTCACAGCTGAAGAATCAGCTGGGGACACATTTAGCACCTTCCCCGAGGTCACTCAGGGAGTCAGCGGCCAAGGCCAGACTCAATCCCAGGGACAAGTCGTGAGCAGGACCTTCACTGCTGCCCATCCCACCCCGACAGACATGCCAGAGGACAGACACTCGACATCGGGCTCCCGGCGCCCCTGGGCTCTTTGTCCCTCCCAGCCAGCTCCTGCCCCTTCCCTGGCCCTGCTTCTCCTGAAGGTCTCCCAGCGCGCAGCCACATGCCCCTGGCTCCCTCCGACGCCAGAGCAGGGGCACCACCCACTGGTCCCTGTAGCATATGCCCGGGGGCTCCCCGCCCCTGGCACTCCTGGCTGACGGGAAGGGGCAGCCAACGCTGGGGAGGGGGCCGGGGCGGCGATGGGCAGCCTCCCCCCAAGGCCTGGGAGAGTCTCCCCGTAGGGCTGCTGGGATGACAGGAGTGGGGGCCGAGGGCCCAGAGGGGCCAGCTGAGCCCTCCAGTGAGCTGCTCTCGGGAAAGGGCACCCGGAGGCCGCTGACAAAGGGCTCGTGGTTCCACTGCTGAGCCCCAGGCTGGGAACCCTTTTGCGGGTTTGGCTGCCCTTTCAGGTTCCTCCTTTCCGCCTCCCGGAGGCACCTTCTGGGAAGGAGGGAGGGCGGGGGGGCCGGGATCTCATCTGGCTAAGAACCAGGACTGCCCCAGGGACCAGGCAGCCAGAGCTTGCTTTATCGTCACCATTGCCCCATCACCCAGCCGAGCACTGGGCTATCGTCTCATCCGATCCTACAGCGAGTGAGCGACGTTCGCCCGGTTTTACAGATGAGCCGACGGGGAGCCCAGGAGGGGAAGTAATGGGTGAGCCTTCCACACGCCAGAGCTGGGGTCCCCGCAGGCACACACGTGCCCGAACAGCCCCAGACCCGAGCTCGTGGATGAGGAGGCCAGAAGCCCACAGCCAGCGGCTCCCTACCGGCAAGACGTCGGGGTCCTCGGTGACGGGCTTGCTCGCTGTTTCCAAGGCCTTGGGTCCATCAGGAGGCTGCACAAGAGGACCAGCCGGTCACAGGGACTTCTCTGGTGACAGAGGGTGATTCGGTATGAAGCTCTGTTTTACAGACGGGGCGCTTCTCCAGGGAGGACCGGGACAGGGCAGAGCGGGCCCCTGACCCTGGGGAGACTCTCCGTCCGGGAACTCAGCTTCATGGAGAGCCACAGACTGTCCCACGGCTAGGGCCAACCCCCTCGGCTTAGGGCCGTGCTTCCCACTGGGGGTGATGGTGCCCACAGGGGACTTCCGGCCATGTTGGGAGACATTTTGGGTTGTCACAACCGAGTACGTGTCACAGACCTCGTGGAGATAGAGGCCAGGGACATCGGCACATACCCTACAACACACAGGATGGCCCCCACAAACACAGAGGCGAAAAAGAACTCTCTGCCCCCAAACTGCGGGAGGCCAAGGCTGAGAACCACGGGCTAGGTGCTTCGGTCTGTCCCACAGCCCGCTCCCTTCCACCCCTCATGAGTCTGATGGCGTCCAGAGTGGCGTCCATCTCCCTGGAGCTCCAAACCTCACAGCCGGAGGTCTGAGCCCCCATCCTGGCGTGCCTTTGGGCCCGGAGTATCTTCTCTGGGATCCCGCTCCCCAACCCCGGTTCCCATCGCTCTGGGCTTTCCGGTGAAGGGGTGTTCAGTGACGCTTTCCCTATCAATTCATGGCTGCATGAGGCTGGCAGATACTTTTTTTTTTTAAAAAAAAAAAAGATTGTATTTATTTATTTGACAGAGAGAGATCACAAGTAGGCAGAGAGAGAGAGAGGAGGAAGCAGGCTCCCTGCCGAGCAGAGAGCCCGATGCGGGACTTGATTCCAGGACCCTGAGATCACGACCTGAGCCGAAGGCAGCGGCTTAACCCACTGAGCCACCCAGGCGCCCCCTGGCAGATACTTTTATTGTGGTGAAAGACACATGAGATTTGCCACGGAAGCCATTTTAAAGCATATGCCGTGGCGACACTTAGGGCCTGTGTTGCCGTGTGGCATTGCCGCCGTCCCCCAGCCCCAGAAGCTCCTCAGTGCTCCGACGGGGGCCCCAGACCCCAAACCCAGGAAGCGTTTACTCCGGGTACTTCCCAGCTGTCTGATGGACCTCAGACCGGTTGCACAGAGAAGTCTGCTCCCTGCCTTGGTGTCTGCGGACGGTTTTGTCGAGTTAGGTCTGGGGCCCGCGACAGTGCTGAGGGTCAGCCACGTTCCCCTTGAGTTTTCCTGTTCTGGTTTCCCACTCAAAGTGAAACGCATGCAGTGAAACGCATACTACGTTCACAGTGAAGTCTGATAAAAATTTGACGAACGTACCCAGCGGTGTCATTGCCACTACACTCAAAACAGAGAAAGTGTCTGTCACCGCTGCAGGGCCCCTGGAGCCCATCTTCTCCCAAATCTAGGTCCAGAGAACCACTCATCTGGTTTGTTTTCTCCCTCTAAATTGTGTTGTCTTCTCTAAAACTTCAAATCAGCAAGGTCACATAGTACGTGCTCCTATATGTCCAGCCTCCTCTGCCCAGCGCTCTGGCTCGGAGGTTTGTCCCTGTGACTCGGACCTCACTGGTTCCCTCCCCGTCGAGCGTAGCACCGTGTGCATCTGTCTGCGGACCAGCCGACCGACAGCGGGGCGGGCTGTCTGGGCTGTTACGAATAAAGCTTCTGTGGATGTGCGTGCACGAATCTTTGGGACACGCCGTTTCCATTGCTCCCGGGGGAACGTCCAGCAGTGGGATCGATGGCTCACGTGGTCAGCGCAGGTTTAAGTTAAGAAGAAATGGCAAGACAGCTTTCCAGGGTGGTGGGCCATTCTGCGTTCCCAACGGCAGCACCCGCACCCTCCAGGTGGCCAGCACTTGGCACTGTCAAGCTCCCACATTTAGGCCATTCGGGCACTGCCGCCACAGAATGTCTTTCTACACCTCTGCTGCCCGCTCCCCTGGTCTTCCTCGCTGACGTCTCACACCGAACCTTTGCCCAGCTGTTTGGTGTTTTATATGGAGCTCCCTTTTCCTCTGGCTGTCATCCGGTGTATGAGGTGAAGGGAGCAGTGGGTGACTTGCTGACGACTCAGTAAGGAGAGCTCCAGCCCATTCCCGGCTTCACCTGGGGCGGCCTGGGCGCACCCTCGGGCCCCCCAGGGACGTGCGCCCAGTGTGTCTGTTCTGTGGAAGCATTTTCTCCGAGGCCTTAACTTTGTCACTGAAGTTTGAAAGGTCCCTGCCACTGTGACACCAAGGTCCCTCGATGAAGAGGCTAAAGACATTTCGGATGTTCCCAAATTGGCAAAACACTGGCAGCTGGGGGAGAGGGAACAGAAGCTGCCATCAACTCTTCCATGAAATGCAGTTCTGGAATGTTTTTTCTCGTTACAAAAGTCCTACGTGTACACTGCAGGAATTACACTGGAAAGAAGTCCCACTACCCAGAGGGACCCACTGCTGACTTTCTGGTGTATCTACTTCCGGTGTTTTATTTTAAGATTTTCTTTCTTTCTTTCTTTCTTTCTTTCTTTATTTGACAGACAGAGATCACAGGAAGGCAGAGAGAGAGAGAAGAGAAAGCAGGCTCCCTGCTGAGCAGAGAGCCCAATGCGGGGCTCGATCTCAGGACCCTGGGATCATGACCTGAGCCGAAGGCAGAGGCCCCAACCCACTGAGCCACCCAGGCGCCCCTTAAGATTTTCTTTTAAAGATTTTATTTATTTATTTGACAGAGAGAGATCACAAGTAGGCAGAGGGAGAGAGAGAGAGAGAGAGGGAAGCAGGCTTCCCGCTTAGCAGAGAGCCCGATGCGGAACTCGATCCCAGGACCCCGAGATCATGACCTGAACCGAAGGCAATGGCTTAACCCATTGAGCCACCCAGGCGCCCTAAGATGTTTTTTTCTTTATTCATTGGAGAGAGAAACAGAAAGGCAGAGCATAAGCACAGGGAGAGGGAGAAGCAGACTCATCGCTGAGCAGGGAGCCTGACACGGGGCTCAATCCCCGGACCTGGAGATCATGACCTGAGCTGAAGATACATGCTTAACCCACTGAGCCACCTAGGCAGACCAACTTCTAGGGTTTTAAAACGCATTTAGGCAGGGTCCCTGGCCGGCTCAGTCGGAAGAGCGTGTAACCCTTGATCTCGGGCTTGTGGGTTCAAGCCCTACATTGGGTATAAAGAATACTAAAAGATAGGGGCACCTCGGTGGCTCAGTGTGTTAAAGCCTCTGCCTTCGCCTTGGGTCATGATCTCAGGGTCCTGGGATTGAGCCCTGCACTGGGCTCTCTGCTCAGCAGGGAGCCTGCTTCCTCCTCTCTCTCTGCCTACTTGTGATCTTTGTCTGTCAAATAAATAAATCTTTAAAAAAAATACTAAAAAATAAACTTAAAAAAAAAAATAGGATGGATTCAGGCATATAAAGGGTTAAGTGTGATGAACAGGGCTGCTGGCTATAGAAGCTGGCGGTAGGGAAGAAAGAATCTGAGGCCAAAGAGGTTCAGGAGAAAAGCTACCGGGGGTGACCTGGACCTAGACAGGAGACGAGAGAAGCAGCTCCCGGTGTTTGCAGGGGGTCGTGTGGGAGCTGAGGCTCGGGGGTGCCGGGCAGGGGCGCCGGGCAGAGTAATTCTGAGCCAGAGGCCACTGGCCCCCGAGTACACACGTGTCCATATGGATCTTTCTCCTGGAACCAGGGGACTGGCGGACGGACGCACAGAGCAACGCTAACATCCGTCATGCACCTGCTCGGGGCCAGGCCCGATGCTCGGTGGCTTCCCAAGTGCTCCTGCACAAACCCTGGCACACACCTGCGGGGCGGGCACTACACTCCCATCTTCCTGGGGGTTCCTGTGCCCCAAGGGCCTGGGGCTTCAGCACACCACAGCACGGGGTTCTTGCAGGCTGGGTCCCCCCATCTGTGACTTCTTTCTCGGTGACTCACAACAAGCTCAGAGATGAGGTCCCCGCCAGACCTGAGCCCGGGGTCCGGGCTGAAGAAGGGGCTGTTTATCCTGTGCTGGGGTCCTCTTCCTCACAGCTGGCTTTCGTGCCAAAGTCAGCCTCCAGGAACATTGGAGTAAATGTAACTACTTCCTTATCCATGTACTGGCTCCACCGCCACACGAACCTTTCCTTCTTATACAACATTGAGCTGTGCGGCTCCTGGCCCTAATGTGTCTCTGGGAGGTACCCAGACTCAGCCCAGGGCCTACCAGGCCCCCCAGGGTCCACCAACTCATCAATCATGACTGGGGAGTGTCCCAGGAGATATTCTTTTTTTTTTTTTTTTTTAAGATTTTATTTATTTATTTGACAGACAGAGATCGCAAGTAGGCAGAGAGGCAGGCACAGAGAGAGGAGGAAGCAGGCTCCCTGCTGAGCAGAGAGCCCGATGCGGGGCTCGATCCCAGGACCCTGGGATCATGACCTGAGCCGAAGGCAGAGGCTTTAACCCACTGAGCCACCCAGGTGTCCCCCTGGGAGATATTCTGTTGTGAGGGCGGATGCACGGCAACTAGGGGCAAGGGGCTGAGTGAGAGCCCTCCATGCTTGCCTCCCACCCCGCCTCCTCAGGGCCAGGACCCACCCGCTCCCCTCACTAGGATCCAGGAACCCCTATGCTCCTCACTGGGCACAGGACAGCTTACCCCACCCCCTGCCAGGCACCAGGACCCCCTACCCCCCACCCCACCAGGCACCCGGACCCCCTACTCCCGCCCCAAGCACAAGAGAACCTCCTTTGTCTGCTGCAGTCAGTGGGGGTCAGGGTGTTACAATCAGAAAGGTCAGTCTTCTAAATCCTCCCCACACACCACCTCTGGGGGGACCTGAGGGACAGAGACAAAGGGGCTTGTGTCTGGGCTGCAGTGGTAAACAGCTGGGAAAATCTTCACGTGGGTTTGGTGGCAGGTTTGGGCTCCTTCCCTCTCATTGGTCTTGGGAGAGGTGGGAGGCGTTGGCGGGAGTCACCTGTGGGGGGCAGGAGCTGAGTAGTCTCACTGCCTACCTACCGTCCTGAACGTCTGGGCTCCCAGGAGCACGCACAAACCTGCGCACACATGCACGCCCATAATGGACACGTGCAGCACACAGGGCGTGGTACCACGGCCCTGGGCAGTCAGCGGTCACCTGGGAGATGGGGCCTCGGCCCTGGACAGTGAACTGCAGCTCCTGGGTGGTGGGGATGACGCTGGGACACGGCCATTATCAAATGCAGCAAAGAGGCCGAGGAAGTGAGGGACATTACCTGTAATCCTCCCTGTCCTCTCCTCACTGCTTTCTGGAAGGGCCTCGTGCAGAGCAAAGAGCTGGAGGTTTAACAAAAGAGCACAGAGAAGTGATGAGCGAGAGGAAGTCACCAGGAGGGACAGACTCAGCAGGGCCGGAAGCCCTGTCCAGGAGGCAGAGGGAAGGGGGGGAGGGGAGGGACAGCAGAGGAGAGGCTCTGAGGGGCACTCGACAGGGCCAGGGAACATCCCAGAACATGTCCAGTGTGTGGCTGAGGCAGCAAGCCTTCTGGGCAGCTTCCCCGAGGCTGTTGGGGCTGGTCTGGGCCCCAAAGGGCCGATGCCACAGAACCATCCCACATATCTGCCCGGCACTGTCCTCCCCCCCAGCCAGGGCTCCAGTCAGCCCCGAACTCCCTCCTCCACGGAATGTTTCAGAGACAGCCCCAGGGAGAGGAGGGGCAAGGGGACACCGTGGCTGCCTCTCTCAGCCCTCTGCGGACTAACTGAACTGAAAGCAGGTCCCCCTTGCCTCACAGACGCCAAGGGAGCTTATCAGGATGGAGGGTGTGCGAATGCCCAAATGCTGAGCCGGTCCCACAGGTCTGGCTTTGTCCCTGCTTCAAACACACATTGCCAAGCTGGCAATGGTTGCCAGGGCCCTGGGAGCAGCCCCTGGGTCACTGGCAGGGAGGGTAGGAGGTGGTGGTTGTGCCACTGGCCAGAGTGAGGAGATTCAGTCCTAAATGCCCAGCTGGCAGCCATGGTGACAGGCCAGGGGTGCAGAGACTGAAAATCGGGGGGTTCTGAGAGGCCGGGAGCCCTGGCAGCTGAGTCACTGCTGGGTGGACTGCAGAATTCTCCAGCTCTAAGGACACTTCTGGGAACACAGATCACGTTAAGAAACAAAATCCAGAGGAGGAAACGTGAAGACTGGCTTGCGTTATCAGCGATGTGCGGGCCTGGCAGTGGGGAGCTCAGGGCTGCACCCAATGGAGAATGTTTAGGAGAAGCGGGGGCAGGGAGTGAGCAGCACAGAAAAGGATGGATGGCTCTGGGGAAGGCTGCTTTCCCCCTGGGGCAGGACAGGGGTCTGAGGTGGCTTTCCACACCTTCTTTAGGGGATGGCCAGGCTTGGGAGGGCAGAGGACCTCACCAGTGCCTGCCAAAAAGCTCCCACCCGCCGCTTAAGACCATGTTTCTGGGGGTGCCCGGGTGGCTCAGTTGGTGAAGCGTCTGCCTTTGGCTCAGGTCATGTTCCTAGGCTTGGGATCAAGTCCCGAGTCGGGCTCCCTGCTCGGCGGCGAGCCTGCTGCTCCCCCTGCTTGTGTTCTCTCTCTCTCACAAACAAATAAAATCTTTAAAAAAAAACTTTTAAAAAAGATTGTTTCTGGGGGAGCCACGCACGTCAGGTGTTAAACTCTAGGTGGGAGACTTGGCCCAAGTGATACCATTTGGGGCCTGGGATTTCTTTTTTAAAGATTTTTTTTTTTCTTTAACTTAGACAGAGATCACAAGTAAGCAGAGAGGCAGGCAGAGAGCGGGGTTGGGGGGGGGCTCCCTGCTGAGCAGAGAGCCTGACGTGGGGCTTGATCCCAGGACCCTGAGATCATGACCAGAGCCGAAGGCAAAGGCTTTAACCCACTGGGCCACCCAGGTGCCCCTTGGATTTCTTTTTAACAATAATCCCAGCAGGAAAGGCATCACCCTAGACTGCCAATCGAGCCTAGGCTGTCCTCCGCACAAGCAGGAGAAATGCCTCTCAAACTCTCTGGGGTAAAGGACTACCTCTTCATGGTCTACCACGGTCAGACGCTGTCCTGACCCACTCGGGCTGCAACTGCACAGACCGGGGCAGGGTGGTGCAGACAAGCAGTTGTGTCCCCACCATTCTGGCTGCAGGTGGTCGGAAAGCAGGCGTCACAGGGATGGGCTGCTCTCTCCCAGGCCCTCAGGCAGCCTCTGCTTCACATGGTCCAACCCATCAATGCACTGGGAAGTGTGCGTGTTTCCCTGAGCCCTGTAAGAGGCTCTAGTCCACTGCGGGGGCTGGAGAGGAGGGACCGAAGGGGAGGAGGGACCGAGGGGGAGGAGGGACCGAGGAGGAGGAGGGACGCTCCACTCTGCAGGCTGTGATTGGAAGCACAGGACTGGGTACTGGCGTCTGGGGAGGGGCTGGGGCTGAGTCCCTCACCTGTGGGGCTGCTGCTGTCCCTGGGTGGACCGTGTCATGACTGGGCTGAATTCCGGGCACCCCCTGGTATCTGAGGAGCCCGGTGCTCGCCACGCTGGAACCGGCTCTGGGAACCTTAAAAAAATAGTGGCATGTGCTTTTGTAAAATATAATAATATATTTGTAAACTACAATAAAAATGAGTAACTAACAAATAGGAGGGGGGAGAAGACATAAAACACATACCTACATTTTCTATAAAAATAAAAATAGGGGGCGCCTGGGTGGCTCAGTGGGTTAAAGCTCTGCCTTTGGCTTGGGTCATGATCTCAGGGTCCTGGGATCGAGCCCCACATCGGGCTCCTGGCTCAGCGGGGAGTCTGCTTCTCCCTCTTTCCTGCTTTGTCTCTCTCTAATAAAGAAATAAAATCTTTAAAAAAACCACTAAATATACACACAGTTTATGACCCAGCCATTCCACTTCCAGGTGTTGGCTCAGCGGAAGTGAAAACACGTCCACGTGTGAACACTTCCAAGTGTTCACAGAGCTTTAGGGGGAAACAGCCAAACCCAGAAACAACCCAAGGGCCCATCAACATGAGAATGGGTGAGGTCTCTCAGCGCTGTGGCCTCTCAGGAACACCCAGGCACACCACCGGCAATAAGTGCACACCACCGCCGGGGGAGCCCCCACAGACATCCCGCTGAAGCCGAAGAAGCCAGGCCCAAGACAGGACTTGCTGGGTGACTCTGTTTACCTCAAATACCAGGAAGGACAGAAGGCAGATCAGTGGTCACTCGGGGACTGGGAGGTGGGATAGGGGAACTGACCAGGAAGGGGCACAAGGAGGATTTTGGGGTGACTGAAACGCTCTGCAACATAGTATGTTAAACAGTAATACATGTCCCAGGGAAGGAAACCGTGCAAAGGAAGAAGAGGGGAGGGAGGGAAGGCTGCTCTTGTAAACAGGATGGTGACATGGTGGCATCTGAGCGCAGATCTGTGGGAAGTGGAGCCTGCAGTCACGTGGGGGAAGCGGAGACTGCAGGTGCAAAGGCCCTGAGGCAGGAGCATGCCTGTGGTGTTCCAGTGCACACCTGGGAGCCCTGCAGCTGCAGCTCCCTGACTGAGGAGGAGGGGGCGGGGAGGCCAGAAGGATGACGTCATTTCCTCTGAGGGAGGTGAGGAGCCCACAGAGGGTTCTGAAGGGTGGCGTGAGACTCAGGCTTGGAGACAGCCAGTTTCAGAGCTGTGCAGCTGTGCGGAGACGAGGCTGCTGGAGCCAGAGCAGAAGCAGGGAGCCCAGTGAGGAGGCCACTGCCGAAACGCAGGACCTGGTGGAGAACAACCAGGCCGGTGGAGGAACGAGTGGCCATATCTGGACATATATCCTGGATGGAGGAAAACCAAAAGGATTGGCTGATGGCCTGAATGTAGACCAGGAGGGCAAGAGAGGAGGCAGGGGGTGCCCACGGCAGCCACTACCTGCTCTCCGCCCCTGCGGCCCTGGGAATTGGCAAGTCCCCTCAGCTTGCTCACAGGGCGTCTGCAGGCCTCACGGGGCGTCTGCCCCTCTCAGTGGCTAAGCAAATCCTCCCGAATGATCGGGCGCCGTACAGTGTGTTTTCTCTGACCACCAGCTGGAGGGCATTTCGGGGGGCTGCACTCAACATGGACACTGGTGAGTTCGCCAGGACCCCATCAGCTGGGGCAGCGGTGAGACTCCTTCAGGTGCCTTGGGGGGCGGCAGCCCCACAAAGAGACTTGAATCAGGAAAGAGACAAGGAAAGGCTTGTTCTTGGACAAATTCTTTACATCCTTGGGATCCCTGAAACAGCATGGGGGGGCCCTCTGCAGGTCCAGGATTCTTGTGGGCAGGTATGAGCTCAAAGCCTTCATAATTTGGATAATTCATATGTGCAGGATGCCTGGCCGGCTCAGTTGGTGGAGTGAGCAACTCTTGATCTCAGGGTTGTGAGTTCGAGCCCCACGCTGAATGCAGGGGTTACTTAAAAATAAAATCTTAGGGCGCCTGGGTGGCTCAGTCAGTTAAGCATCTGCTTTCAGCACAGGTCATGATCACATAATTCCGGGATCGAGTCCCACCTCGGGTTCCCTGCTTAGAGGGGGGTCTGCTTCTCCCTCTGCCCTTCACTGTGATTGTTCTGTCAAATATAAATTTTAAAAAAATCTTTAAAAAAAATAAAATTTAAAAATTAAAAAAAATTAAAATCTTTAAAATAAAACCTAAATGTGACGTGATTGACGAAATCTAACATTACCGTTTTCATGATAACAAAAAGTTTTCTGTAAAAAACCAAGAATCTAAATCTAAAACTATTCTAAAACTATTGTAAAACAGAGGATTTGCAAGTATAACAGCTAGAAATGCAATTAGTGGCAAGTAAAAGATGGACCAACAGCGGCTTAGAAGCACATGGACGCATGGATGGAGGCAGCTGTCAAAGACCGGATAGTGGACCCACCATGTCCTCACACCCACAGCTCCTGAACCTTTGCTGTCATTTGGTGTAACAGCTTGTCACCTCATGGTGGTAAGATGGCGGCTGATGTTTAAGCATCCCATCAACATCCAAGACTAGAAGAAGGAAGTGGATGGGAAAGGATGTTGGCTGAGTATGTCCCTTTTACCAGGAAAAAGCCATCTTCCCAAGAAACCACCCACCGGACATCTGCTTCCCTCTCCTGGACCAACACTCCAGTGACCTTGCAGGAGATTGCAGAATTCTGCTTTTCACTTTTCCAGTATCTTCAGAGGAGAAAGCAAGGGAGGGGCATGGGCTTACCTGGCACGGAGGCTGCCACTGTACAAGAGCTGGGCTCAGTGCCTGTGTGCTCACTTGCTCTGGACGTGCGGGCAGAACCGTGGAGTCCCGGGCATGGGGATGGACGTCTCAAGGGTTAAAGACCTGAGGCGAGAGCATGTGGAGGGACAGACTGAATAGCCCGCAGCTAAGGCAGCTCCTGCTGGAATGACATTTGTCACCTTGGGGAGGTCAGGGGAGCTCTGGGAAGGGCTGTTCTGTGTGGGAGGCTGTGGCAGGTGGAGACAGCTGCCCCCCTGGGCCCCGGGGACTTCTCCTGAGACCACCGGCAGGCCCAGGGACTCTGTGGTCCCCAGAGGCAGCTGGGGTCCATGGAGCCCAAACAGCCAGTCCTCCCCACCGAGTGGTCCAGATTTGGGGGTTGTTCCTAGTCCAGCTGCAACCCAGGAGCAAAAGGGCTTCTCTGCTGGCACTGGGTGGACTCGGTTTCCACCTCCTGGATGCCCCAGCCCTGAGCAAAGAGGGGTCAATGCATATGGTGTTGTGGTGGGGACCCAGGTGCTGGTTCCCCACTTGGCGCCCAGCCTGCCCTCCCAGCCCGCCATCCAGCTTCTCCAGGAGGGTGCGCTGGGGGCTCCCTGGAGGCCCAGAGCCCAACTCAGAGAGAACCCACCCCCACTGGAGTGTCCTGGCAATACCCCTACCCGTTCCCTCCCTCAGGGGCTTCTGTGGGGGATCCTCTGTTACTGGGGACCAGGGAGAACATGAGGAACAGAAGACAGAGAGGGGAAGAATGAGGAGAAGCAGCAGGGGCAGAAGAAGGGGCGAGGGGTGCTGGGAGAGCTTGGAGGACAGAGGGAGGAGGAGGCATAGCAAGAGGTGGGGCAGGCTGAAGGCAGGAGAGGGGGCAGGGCAAGTGGCAGGTAAGGAGGGGACTGGGTCACAAAGGGAGGGCTGGGATTTGGATGCAGCGCTGACCTGAGTTACCGCTCCCTCCCCAGGCTGGTTCCCAGGTGAGCAGGAGGCAGGGGCCCTGTTTGTTTTTTGATAAAACTAACCCCAAGGCAGTTACACCAGGGTCATCAAAACAACACGAACCAATGCTTAAGAAGCTGCTCCTTAGGAATGGGGCCAAAAAACAAGCCAGCCAGAACCCCGTGCTGCCTTCTCAGAAACTCGCTTCATAGGCAATTTCTAGCTGGAGACACTTTGTAAGCAGTCCGCAGGCATGACCGCACCTAGTTGCTTCCTTGACTTCTAGAATGAATCTCTTTGTGTGAACCACCATCGGGTTCACACAACCACAGAGCCCTCAGCTGGCACATCCATGGGCTGCAGGGAACCCCAGGTGGGTGAAGATGAGGTTCTCGGGGTGGGGGGGGTCTCTGGGGGGCAGGCCCAGGAGGCCACGGCCCCCGCTGCAGAGGAGAGGGCGGGAGAGGGGCAGTCCCAGGGGAAGGGGGTTAGCTGACATACCCTCTGTGGCCCAGGACTTGCCCCCCCCTCCAACCCGCCACGGGCTCAGGCCAGCTGACTCTAGCCCACTGTGTCGCCAGGCTTAGTGACCTCCCATCTCATTGTTTTGCTCCGTCCTTGCATCCTTGCAGGACTACTCACAGAATCAGCAGTGAGTCACTCCTGAGTCAGCTCCTGGGGGTGCAGAGGCCCTGGTTGCCTCAGCCCAAATCCGGGAGACCTGGTTCTCAGTGGAGGGAGGGGACACCCCACTCTCATATGGGCGGGTTTTTCCTCACTAGCCCAGTTTTGGAAACCCAACAGGCAGGTTGGGGGCCTGGACTGGCCCTGCAGCCTGCTGGGCCTCCCGCCTCCTCTCTCTGTGGCCTTCCGGTGGGAGGGGGGCAGAGGAAAGAAGTGCAAAGGCCGGGGGTCAGAATGCTGAAACACAGGTGCACGGGACACCTGGTCCCTGGCGTGCCACCACAGTCACACCCATCTGCTCCACTTTAATCCCAGGTGTACCCCTGCTTCCCAATGTCCCCACACCTGGAAAAACAGGAACAGGGGAATAAATAATTTATTGAAATTAGAATAAATAAGATATACGGGCAGGGCTACAAATAACTGTAAAAATCGTTAACATATATACACATAGAAAGGTGCTCCTGCGGGTGGGGCAGGGCCTTGCTGCAGAGGCAGCGGTGCCGGCACGCAGGCGCCCCCGGGAGGCAGGTGGCTCACTTACAATGGCGGCCTCCCATCTCCCTGGATCCTAAGGCACAAGGCCAGGGGAGGGCCCGCTCCCCTGCGAGTGCCCACGTAGCTGCACCCCCTGCACGATCCGCATCACCCAGGAGCGGTGGGCAGCCAGGCTGATGTAGACGCCAGGCCGGTCGCGCTCTGCGCAGCCCTCACCCCAGCTGATGATGCCCGCCAGCAGCCAGGTGCCCTCCACCTGGCACATGAGGGGGCCTCCGGAGTCACCCTGTGGAGAGGAGGTGAGGTCAGGGACCCAGGTGGGTCAGGGCTGGGCAGAGCCCAGTACTGACACCTCAGGTGGCAAGGGGTTCCCTTGTAGGGTGGGTGGTGGGGGTGGGCTTCTGCAACCTGGAGGACAGGCCCTCGGGCTCACTGCTGGTGAGGGGCACTTTGAGCCAGACCTCGGCGCTCACAGCCCAAGCCACATTAGCACCCCAGGTAGCAGAGGAGGAGCCACGAGCAGGATCTAGTGTCCGAGCCACCCACTGTATGGAGCTGGAGCTGGGGGCCAGGACGGAGGAACCCCCTCAGAAGAAGGCAAGCTCCCAGAGAGTGGGGCCTGGCACCCGAAGATGCTCAGGAGAGCTTTGGTGTATGGCCTGGCGGACGGGTGCCTGGGCCAAGCAGAGGCCCAGTTCTGTAGGCATCTCGGGAACTCGCGGGTCCCAGCTGACTTGGGGGGTGGGCAGCGGGCAGTGCTGGGAAGAAGGTGGGTGCTCACCAGACAGGCATCTCGCTGCCCCTCCAGGTAGCCCGCACACAGCATGTCCTCAGTGATGGCCCCCTGCCCTGCTCCCCTCCAGTATAGGCGGCCGCAGATTTCTGAGTCGATGATGGGAACCTCCAGTTTCTGCAGGGTCTGGGGATGGGGCAGGGGCACTGGGGGCAGGGAACAGGGCATCAGGCTTGGGAAACCCTCTCTTCACTGTCCCCACGGCCCCTCAGTCCCCCTTGGAGGCCATTCTCAAAGGCTAACGATCAACTCTGTCAGATTCTCCCAAACGCCTATAGAAAACCCCAATTCCCAGACTCCACCTCTGGATCTACTGAACCCAAACAGGAGTGTGCATCCTGAGACCCAGAATTTTTGGAGATTGGAGATGCCCACAAATGGAGAGAATCATGGGTCCCAGCTCAAGCACCACCTTGTCCAGCGTGGGGACAGGACAAGGGAAGTGGTCACCATCACCCCATGCTGGAGGCTATTAGGACATGAAAGTCCCCCAAACCCCAGGGAACTGGAGGCCTTGGGGACAGTCTGCAGACCCTCCCCAGCCCATAACTAGAGTTCCTGGAAAAGCCCTGTAGGATGACCATGGGGAGGCTGCCCGCAACCTCAGACTCAGGGACCCCCAGGAACCTGGTGTCATTTCTTGTACTTCTTTTGGAATCTGGTTGAGGTCCCATTTTTCTTACACTTTTTCCTCTTAGCCTCCCTCCCCATTATCTACCTACCTGCCTTCCTTCCCTCCCTCCCTTCCTTTTTTTCTGCTTCTCTGTCTCTTACTTTATCTGACTTATGATGTTTTCCAGACTTGGTCTGACAATTCTGTTTTCTGGTTATGGTGACTATGTCCTTCTGGAAATTTTGCCCGCAATTATGGCACACTGCCACCAGGAGGAGCCCGTTTCCCACTTGGACATCGGTCTGCAGTCAGCCCGGCCCCACACTCTTCTTCCAGACCTTCCTCCATCACTTAATAGCCTTGCTGATCTGCCTGTTGCGGCCTCAGGACATCGCCACAGATCCCTTTTATGGAGAGAGGCCCAAAGCTGTCTGCCTAGCTCTCCATGACTCCCCACCTCTGGACTGCAGCTCACTTTTTGTCTCTGTCATCAGAAGAGAGTCTTTTTCCTTCTGCTACGCCTCTGGCCTCTGCCCTCTGCTCCCCACCATCCCTGTGTTCCTGGCTACCCTCCAGCCCGGGAGAAGCCGCACCTCCGTCACGGATGCTCCCCCAGCCTGCGATCCAGCAGCGTGTGTTCGGAGAGAGGTGGACGGAGGAATCAGGCAGGCAGATGGGCAGGACTCGCTCAGAGAAGCGGATGGAGTGCTCCAGGCGCACCAGGGCGATGTCCGCACGGGAGCCCTCTCTCCAGGAGTACACGGGGTGGGACCGAACCCAGGCGATACCCACCTCCTGGGACCTCGGGCCAGGGTTCCCCAGCCGCCAGGCCCCTAGCAGCACAGAGAACTGGGATGGGTTGTTCAGATTGCTGGCAGGAGAGGAAAGGAGATCGGGTCATTAAGGAACCTGGGGCGTAGGGTGCCAGGAAGGGTCTGGGGGATGACATGCTCAGGAAGGCCCCTGAAGCAGAGTCTCTCTTCTGAGAGGCTCTGGGACTGGACTGAGACCTGGAGGCTGGGGCTGAGTGGGGAGCCCACGGTCTAGGGCAGAAAGCCTGGGTGTCAAGTACAGGACAGGCCATGCATACCCCTTGAAGCAGTGGGCGGCAGTGACCACCCAGCGGCTGGTGAGCAGCGAGCCCGCACAGTGGTGGGTCCCGTTCTTCTGGATGCTCACGACCCAGGGCCACTCGGCATCGCTGCTGTCCTCGCCACCCACGATCCGGTTCAGCCGCTGCGGCTTCCCACAGGTCGGGGGAGCTGGTGGAGAAGAGTCACGTTTTGTCACCCCTGGGGCCCAAACCTCCCGCCCTGGCTATGCCCCGTGCGTGTGTTGGGGGGCCCTTCCCCGCCCTTCCTCTGCCCTCCCCTCAGGCTGGCCTTCCTCTGAGCTCCTCTCACCCGCTGATGTTGCCCTGCCCTGGGCCCCCTCTCGGCTCTGCTTTCCCGGCCCCTTTTGCAGCCTGCCTTCCTCTCCTGCTCCCCCAAGACAGACAGACTCCCCTGCCCCTGCCACTTGGTACAGGCCCCACTCACCAGGTATCCTGGCAGCATGGAGGGAAGCTGCAGGAGAGAGAAGGAAGAGTCAGGTGAGCAGAGAGGAGGCCCCCGCCCCCAGTGCCCAGGGCAGCTCCCCAGACCTCCAGGGTGGGGCATTTCCTGGAGCCTGGGTAGGGCTGACGGAAACCTCAGGCGCCCTCTCTCAGTTGCAGCCTTACCCTCCCACCAGCCTCCTGGCCTGCCTGCACCCACGCTCCATCCCACCTGCCTGGCAGAGGACGGCCGGCTCCTGGGCACCTCTCACGGAGGCTAAGAGTCGGGGCGCACACGCCCAACCCTTTTAGGTTTCCCCCAGACCTGAGGGTGGGGCCCGAGACCCTCTCTATCCCCAGCCTGAGGCCTACAACAGAAATGCGTGGACCAGAGAGCAGGGAGGAGGACGAGGATGAGGGGGACAATGGATAGCTCAGGGACGGCTGAGGTGTGGTGAGGTCCAGGCAGGGGCGCAGCCTGCCTCAGTGTGTCCTGCAGTCCTGCTGGCAGCCACAGGACACAGCAGAGAGGAGCAAGCAGCAGAGAAGGCCGGGGGGGGGGGGGCGGGGTGGTGGTGGTGGAAAGGAATGGAGACCAGGTGCAGGCAGGGCTGGGAGGGACCGGCAGGTGGGCAGATGCTGAGTAGGGAGCAGGAAGGGGGTGGCTATGGGGGGTGCAGAGGAGGGGGGGCAGAGCCTCAGAACTCACCTGCAGAAGTCAGAAGCAGCAGTGGGGTTAAGATCCTGAGACCGCCCCCACCCAGGGCTGGGGGAGCTCTGGAAACTACCATGGCCAGCAGGGGCACAGGCGCACGGCTGGGAGAGCAGTCCTGCCTGTGACAGGGTGTGTGGAGTTCCCTACAGGTCACCCGAGGTTTTATCCTGGGAGGTGGAATGCTGTTGGACCAGTCCCCCAACTGAGTGAGTGGTTCAGTCCCTGCCACCCCAGGCTATAGGTCACAGGAGGGGTGGGACTACTGGGAGGAAATGAGCCGTTAAGGGGAATGGGGGCTCTAGCTAAGACCCCTCCAGACCCCTCCCTCTGCCCTGGAGCAGTGGACTCAGGGATCTGGTTTGGGAGCTCAGGACCCTGGCTCCAGCTGTGGGCCCTGGATCTACCCTCTGGAGGAGCAGAACCCGGACCCAGAGGTCTAGGCCAGTGGCACTGACATTGCAAAAGCCCCAGTTTGGGTGCTGAAGGGAGGGCCTGGGGCCTGGGCCTGCAGAAGCTGAAGGCTAGGATAAGGGGTCTTGGCGAGGTCCCAAGGCCTTGGGGAGAAGGGGGCTGCCCAGAAAGGCTCAGTAACGGCTCCTTCCTCCAGGGGCCACCGTGACTCAGCCAGGAGACCTCACCAAGCCCCGGGCTCTGGGATCCCGTTAACCACTTCCTGGAAAGCTATGAATCAGGCCCCCAGTGACTGCTTGTCATGTGGGTCCTGCCACTTGGTGGCGAACGACTCACCCCTCACCTGGACTGCAGGGAAGACCAGGCAGGGCCGGCCAGGTGCCCAGGTGACTGACTGACACGGCTGCCTGGGCAGGGCTGGGTGCCATCCCCCACACTCGGGTCAGAGGGCAGCGGGGCTCTGCTGGCGCAGGGGGTGCCCCAGATGAGACCCGGTGACCCGGGGTCCCCACCAGTTCCTCCCTCAGTGCCCCGATCCCATGATGCTCCCACCCCAAGCAGGAGGGGCAGGCCGAATCCTCTTCCAAGACCCACCGTGTATCTCTGTCCTTTTGTTCATTTGATCAATAAGCCCTGTGCTGGGAAGGAGCACAACATAGTGGGAGCCTACCGTGGGCCCCACCCCGCTGTATCTCAGCGGAGGAAACAGGGCCTGGTGGGAGGGTGGAGTTGGGGTGGGGGGAGCCTAGATTTGAACCTCAATCTGGAGGCAGGTGACTGGACGGGACTCAGCAGATCCTGAGGGATCCCGGTCCAGGGGCTGGATGGTTTTTACCCAAGGGCCTAGGTGTGGGGGTGCTGGGAGTCTCAGGGGCCCAAGGAGGCGCCGGACTCTGACGGCGGCCAGCAAAGGCCGCCCAGAAAAGGAGGGCCTCGAAACAGAGGCCCAGAGGGCAATTGGGAGTGGGCCGTGCAGAGACTCAGGCAGGAGGGTCCTTGCAGGAGAGAGGGAGTCTGGGCTGGGAGGAGCTGGGGGCCCTCCAGGCCGCGCCTCAGTGCACCCCACTGGGCACACCCCCTCAGCCCCTCTGGCACTCCCCAGCTTGGCCAACATGCTCCGCTCTCACAGCCTGTGTGGGGGGCCGACTCCAGCGCTGCCTCCCCACCCAGGATGGAAGGGTCTGGCGGTGGCAGGTGTCAGCAACTGGTCACCTCCCCTGGAGACGGGGGGTGTCAGTACCAAAGGACCATCGGTGTGTGTTACTGACCCCCCTCCCCCACTCCCGCTTCGGTGGGAAGGGCAGGAGAAAACTGGGGGTTAAACTGCAGCCAGAATCACCCCTCCACATCAGGGCGAGCCCGCCCTCCACGAACAGCCCCCACCTAATACACTCTTCCCAGGACTGAGAGGAGGGGGCTGCCCGAGAGCACCTCGCCCAGTCGCCAAGGTGAGGGGCTGATTCTGCAGGTGCTCTCCCTCACCTGCCTCCGATCCTGGGTCACCCCTGTACTCCATGCCTAGCCTCAAGCTCCCCCAACCCACTCCCTTCCTGCTACTAAGGTGGCTGGCCTCCCAGGCTCATTTGATAAGCATTTACTGGGCAACTGCCGTAGGCCAGGCCCTGTGCTGGGCACTGGGAAACAGTGGTGGGTAAGACACAGGTCCTGTCTTCAGGCAGCCCGCATCTTCCCTGCGCTGGGAGGTGGACCACACGACGATGGTGAGTCAGGGACGAGGGCAGAGGGGATTCTGGAATATTCTGCTGGGCTGAACCACTCCAGACTGCTGCCTCCCCAGCGTCCTCTGTATAACAGCCTTTCCTGACACCTGGGTGACTGCCCAGGTGACCCAAGGGGCAGGCATGTGTCTGAGAGGTCACTGTCCCCAAGACAGGGTAGCCTGGCTGAGGGCCTCAAGCAGAGGGACCTGGCAGGTGCCACAGAAGTCCTGAAAAGCCAGTGAACTCTGGCACGGGTCCTAAGCAAGGCCCCAGTTCCCACAGTGGGAAACCTGGCATGATTCAATGGTCAACCAAAGACCCACGGCATGCCTACTGTATGCTGGAGGGACGCCAGGTGTGCTGGCTGGGCCCCTCGTCACCTGGGCACCCACCCTGCCACCTACCTGTAGCCGTCTATCTGGGGTGCCCTCTCAGGGCCAAGGATGAGGCCAGAGGTATGCAGGACGCAGGGGACTGCGGAGCTAGTCCCACCACGCTCCAGGCAGAGGAGCGCCTACTAATGCCATCCCCGGCAGGGCAGACATCTGCATCGGGCCACACACTCACCCCCAACCCACAACCACCAGAGCCCGCTGGGCACCGCTGCACCAGCCCAGGACACAGCAGGGAGTGAACTGAAACCAACCCCAGAGGAAAGACAAAAACAATAGGAATAAATCATTTAGTCTGATGGATGATGAAGTCCTGGGGAAGCCCAATCAGGAAGGGGATGCGGCCGGGGAGAGGGCAGCCCTTGTGTCGGGACACAGGACAGTGCTCCCTCCAGTGCTCCCTGTCCGTGGAGTCTCATGGGTGCAGTCGGAGGTCATTCCGGCCCCCGGAACCACACCAGCAAAGGCTCCACTGGCTGGGACTGGCGGATTTGAGCTGTGGCAGAGGAGAGGCATGGCGGCGGGGTGGGGGGGGGAGAGGTATCTAGGTGACACTGACCTGGGCTCCAGGGAACCAGACAGGGAAAGAAGTGGGGAGGCTGTTCCACGGGGAGGGCACAGGGACAGGGTGCTTGGGGGTGCGGGGAGCAGCTCTCAGCAGACGGTGAGAGGACCCATGTGCCTGAGCCCCACGTCCACAGCAGTAGGACCCACAGAGCCGAGCCGAAGCAACCCCGTGTGCATCCACGGATGAATGGACAAACAGTGTGGCCTGTCCACCCACCCAACAGAATAGCATCGATAGTATCCAGCTATAACAAGGAAAGAAGCATCGGACATCTGCCATGGGGTGGAGGACACTGGGCTCAGTGACAAGAGCTGGACATAAAAGGACAGATACGGCAGGATTCCACTTCCAGGAGGTCCCGGAGGTTGCAGAGCCACAGCCCCAGGATGTGGAAGGGGTGTGCCAGGGGCCAGGGAGGGGCCTGCAGTTAGGGTTTGGCGGGGACAGTCCTTCGGGAAGCTGGGAAAGGTCCGTGGACAGTGGGACATGTGCACGTGTTTAATGCCACTGAGCCGCGCACTCAGCAGTGGGGCAAACGCTCAATCCTGCCGCTCTGACTACAGCTAAAAGAACAGGGAAGAAAGTCTGAATGTCCCCCTGTGAACACTGGGCCGCAGCGGGGGAGTGGCCCTGGCCAGCACCCAGTTGCCCAGACAGCGATCACACAGGCCCCTGGCGAGAGCCAGCAGAGCACTCACAGGAGCAGGGAAACGGAAGCTCCTCCCTCCACCTGGGCCTCAGTTTAACCATCTGTGAGGAGGCCCGGCCCCACCTTGCCTGTCCAGGTACAGGAGGCAGGGCGCTCAGGTGTAGGGCCTGGCAGCCTGCAGGGCTTAGCACCAGTGAGCAACACTGGCCACAAGTCTGCAGGCAAGGGTTTCTGGGGCACTAGTGGCTTTCAGGAACCATTTGTCCCTGGCTGGCAGGCCCCGGGGACACCCGAGGACATGGCTCACTGGCTGGTGTTCCGTCACTGGGGATTCCTTCTGCTGGTCTAACCGCACTCCTGAGCTCTCCTAGGAACCCACAGGTCCCCAACCCTGTCCCAGGTCCCACTCAGAGCCCCTCCTCCACCCCAGCCCAGCCCCCATAACCAGAGCCTTCCATTTTCCGTTCTTTGCCCAGGCCCCTCATAGTCTCCCCGGTTCTGCCCATCCCCGTCCTGGCCACAGAGCTCTGCTGCTCCCTTCCACCCCAGGCGTCTTTGGATACTGGGTGGCTCGACCGGGGCCTCAAGCGGCAAACACAGTGAATCCTCTCCCCATCTTCCAGCTCTCCAGCCTGGCCTGTGTGGTCTGAGCACATCCCCAAACACCACCTACCTAAAACTCAGGGGAAAAAAGCTTTCTCCACCTTATAATAGCATTGCCTTCTGTGCCACATCTCCATAAAGTGGAGGCGGAGCAGCCCCCTGTTGCCCAGCCTTCCTTTCTCTGGTCTTAGGGGTCCCCCTGCCCCACTCCCTTCCTCACTCCCACACTTCCTAAATACAGAGCTCAGCTGCCTGACTCTGAATGCTACACTCCATTTGTTAATTATAGGACTCAGGTATCTCTGTGCTGGCTGGCTAATGTCTTCCGGGAATAGAAAGCATTGTTAGTTCTTGTGGTCCACTAAGACCTTCAGGCATCTTCCAAGCTGCACTTAGAGCTGCTCCACTATCCCTTACTGATTTACTATCTTCTGCTATGACACCTCTCTAAGTCAGCTTGCTCTAGAGTTTTCCCTCCATGCCTTAGAGCACTCTCCGAAGTTTTGTTCACAACCATTTCCTCCTTCAGAAAAGCTGGCTGTACACTGGGTTTCTTAGGGCTAACCACGTTTTTTCAGTAACTCTCACTGTTCTCATGGAAAAATAACTCATCAGTTTGGCTGTGAATCTGTGAGGAGGAAAGCAGTCAGTCCTACAGACCTACAAGTGGTCTTGTCCACCCTGGGGGCCAGAACCCCTTACACCTCCATTCCCTCGCCTACACACCACCTCTCTGGTTGGCGGAGCATCCTTTCTTTTGCCCACACCACCATCACAAGAATTGTCTCCTTGTGTCTGGGCAGGCTGAAGGATCACAGGTAAACGTAGACCCCTCTGCTCTGTTCACCTTTCAAACTGCACGTTTACTAGAGGGATGTGTTCCCACGGGCTCTGACTGGCTAGCAAGAGCTGGTCGTTAAGTTTGCAGGAAGTCTTCAAGTGGCTGACATCACATTAGTATTCTGAAATCAGGTGAGCACAACGGGACAACGTACACCACCAAAATCAGCAAAGGCCACAAAACAGGCCTTTCCCCTGAGGCGGCGCACCGTGAAGTTCTGACCAGCAAGCCCCCTGAGTGTCTTCCACATGACCAGCCTGGGCTAGAGCGAGACTCCCAGCACTGGGGCATGTCTCCTTCCACCTGGACGGACTGGAGCCCGCTCTCACAACAACACTGACATGAGTCCGGAAGGGCTGTGCTTCTCCACGACCAGGAAGCAGAAGGGAGCTCTAGGTTGGGAAGGCCCAGGGCCGGGCCCAGAGGAGCCTGCTGGGAAAAAGGGCAGACGGCAACAGGCAAGCTGGCTGTGTACCCATCACCAGGCTGGGCAGCTCCCAGCACTCTTGGTGACATATAAGTGACTCACGGATGAAGGGGAGGGGGCAGGACCTCAGAGTCTTGAGGTCAGAAGTCATGGCCAAGGGCTCATGGAAAGGAAGTGAATGCTGCACGGGATCAGCCACATCTGGGGGCAGGTGTAGAACGAGAGGCCCTCGTCCAGTTCCCGAGGGAGCTGGTCCCAGAGCTGGTCCCAGAGCCTCGTCCAGTTCCCGAGGGAGCTGGTCCCAGAGCTAGGAGCGGCAGCACCCCAGCCTTCCTTCAGAGCTTCCCACAGAGACGTGACCTAGTCCCCCTGGTGACCTGAACAGCCGAGTCATGCCTGCAGAAAGGAAGCATGGAAAACCAGCCCCAGCCTCCCCCACAGGGTGGAGAGCCACCTCCAACCACGTTCCTCCTCCCCCTCACCCCTCCAGGGCAATGGGTGACTTCTGGTTTCTGCTAATGAATGGCTTCTGGTTTCTCCAGCCTGGAGGACAGACAGCTCTGGGGCAGAGGTCAATGACTGAGATGGGGACCCCTATCTGTGCTGGAAGTTGGTGGAGGGGGAGGCCCAGTACACTTAGTGAGGTATGAGGCACCCACTTCCACTCATCACTGCCTGTCCTTCAAGCCCGTCTGGGTGCTGAGGACTTGGGACCCCCAATGGGCATCCCCAGACCTCAGATCCACTTGGACGGTCCAGCCCTAAGGTGAGCCATCCCATCAGCCTTTGCCTCTCCACCCGTATCCAAATGAAGAGGAAAAACTACTCTGTACACGCAGAATACTCTTCTGACACCAGACATGTGGGATTTTGCTCACCAAGCAGTTCTCCAGCTTTCCAGGGACACCAACTGGACTTGGCGCAGACCCCACAGGGTAAGGGCTCAGCCTCACAAGATCCCCCCGACACCAGGTACCAACCGATGTGGCTACAAATCCAGGGTTCCCAGAACCCCCTCCTCAGGTTCTGTAATTTGCTAGGATGGCTCACAGAACTCAAGAGAACACTTATGTTTTCTAATTTATTGTATGATAAAGGATGGAGGAACAGCCAGATGAAACAGTACAGAGGGCAAAGTCAGGAAGAGTCCCGAACACAGGACCTACCATGTCGTGGAGCTGGGGTGTGCCGTGCTCCCAGCACGTGGACGTGCTCACCAACGTGGAGGCTCCCCGAACCCCACAGTTCAGGGATATTCATGGAGGCTCACCTCGTGGGTGTGAATGACGATTCACCCCATCTCCAGCACCTTCCCGTTTCCTGTAGACTTGGGCTTTCTGGTGATGGGCCTATCCTAGAGCTATCCAGAGTCCACCCAGAGTCGCCTCCTCAAACAAAAGACACCTCTGCCACCCAGAAAATGCCAAGGGATTTAGGAGCTGTGGGTCAGCCGCTGGTCCCAGTGTATCTGCAGCAGGAGGCCTGACAAGAAGATTTGGATCACGGATCACAGGGCATCCGTTTCAAAGACAGCCATCTGGAATAAATAGGTCACCAGCTGCGTGACAAAGCTACCAGTTACAACCAGACAAGGAGCCAGGCCGACCCCCTCGTGGAAAGTCCCAGGTGGGCTAGGTAACTGGCCCCTAGAATAACCGCACTCCTCCCTTCCTATGCCCTAATTCCTGCTCTTTGTTTAAATCCACCAGTAAGCAGAGAGATCACGAGACCCTAGCCCTCTCTGGCTTGGACCCTAGGAAAGGCAGAGCCCTGGTGGGTGCCCTTCCCCACCTCCCGGAGACCTCACTGGGTGGCCCGAGGGTGAACGGTGGCTTCTCCAGGACTTGAGAGTAACAAATCTGGATTTATTTTGTTTCCAGTTTCCTGATGGTCCCTGCTGAGGTGCATCTTGCAATCAACCACAGGAACCACAAGGACCTAAACAGTCACATGGTGTCTGGGGGTCCCACCACCATAGTGCAGGCAGACAAGTGCCCTGAGTGCCCCCGCCTAGAGAGAGCAGCACCATCAATGGGATCCGCAGCAGGCCACGGGGGTCCAGCCATGAGTGGGGCGTCCAGGCCCCCTCCCCTGCCGCACAGCTCATGAGCTCTGCCCTGGAGTTGGCAACAGCCTCTTCTCCTCACAACCGGAGCTGCTGAACAAAACTCTCGTCAGATCTGGACTCTTCCTCCTTTACAACTGTGCCGCTGCCCCCTGCCCTTGGGAGGAGCTCCAGACTCCTCCCTCAGGCTCTGCATTACCTGCCCCCTGCCGCCCTCTCCCTCACATTCCCTCCTCCTGGCTCATTCCTGCCCAGTCACATGACACAGGTGCCCTCCCTGTCCTCAAAGCCCTCTGCCCTCAGAGACCCATTCAGGGCCTCAGAGGCCCTTGAATCTGGAAGGTTCTAATCCCGTCATTGTTAGAGTCCGCACCTTCTCCCACAGCTTAGTTTAAGTGGCGCTCTCTCCCCGACTCTCCTACTGGCCCACAGGGCACAGTGCAGGAGATCTGCCCTGGGCCAACGAGGTAATGAGAGCTCCTGATCCTGCCATTGTGTGCCCTAAGGGGTCTTTTTTTTTTTTTTTTAAAGATTTATTTATTTATTTATTTGAAAAAGAGAGAGAGAGAGCGCGCACAAGCAGGCAGAGAGGCAGGCAGAGAGAGAGAGGAAGGGAAGCAGGCTCCCTGCTGAGCAGAGAGCCCGATGTGGGGACTTCATCCCAGGACCCTGAGATCATGACCTGAGCCTAAGGCAGCGGCTTAACCCACTGAACCACCCAGGCGCCCCCGCTACCGGGTCTTTAATGAGGCTATTTACAATCCTGTAGGGACAGAACTTAATTGTCAGAAAACAGAGAGTAATGCCAGTAACTCGGATCTCTAGAAAAAGCAAGTCACACCCCCCAATGCAACTGCGCTGTTTCCTCCCTGTCCTGACAACTCCTTGTCAGTTGGCGAGTTCATTTCAGCTCTTTCCAGGACTACAAATGTGTGATGGTTTGAGCCCTCTCCTGAACCAGTTAGTATCTTACTGGTTCCCTCCTTAACTGACGAAAAAAATCTGCTGTCAGCCTGTACATTTCTCTTATTAAAGCCACCGCATGTTTGTTCAGAAACTAGCATGGTGAACGGTCAGTTCCATGAGGACAGGAACTTCTTTTGCTTCTCGGGAAAAACCTTGATACTGAAACATGTGAAGAAGGAACCTGGCTGTGCTCCCAGAGGGGGCTGAGCACAGAGGGCAGGTCCTCCCGAGCTACCTGACTCTACAGGGTCTCTGGTCTGCCATCTTCAATCAGGCTACTTCAGCACTGCATCTCCCCCTCCAGCCTGTGGAAAAAATGATTCTCAGCATCATTTTTTCTTGTCCTGTAGGATACCAACCAGTTCTGTATCCAATTAGCAAAATGATTTCAGCACTCCTGATTTCCTATATATGTCCTCTTCAGAGTCCCTTTTATTTTTTTCTCATTTATTTATTTGACAGTGAGAGGGAACACAAGCAGTGGGAGTGGGAGAGGGAGAAACAGGCTTCCCACCGAGCAGGGAGCCCGATTCGGGGCTCGATCCGAGAACCCTGGGATCATAACTTGAGCTCAAAACAGATGCCTAATAACTGAGCCACCCAGGCGCCCTTTCAGATTCTCTTTTAAACTAGTTTTGACAAACTCTTGGTTTCCTCATTAAGGACTTAAAATTTTTGACACACGCCCATTTTTTATTTATTTGAAAGTCATGCCTTTACATTTCTGAAAATTACCTTAAAAAAAAAAAAAAGATTTTAGGGATGCCTCAATGGCTCAGTTGATTAAGTATCAGCTCAGGTCATGATCCCAGGTCATGGGGCCAAGTCCCACACTGCCACGTAGGGCTCCTTGCTCAACAGAGAGCCTGCTTCTCCATCTGCCTATTGCTCCCCCTGCTTGTGCTCTGACAAATAAATAAGTAAAATCTTAAAAAAAAAAAAATTTAACATATTTTGGTATCCCATGTCCATAAACTACTCATTGGTAACACGACTGTTTATGCCATGTAATCTCCCACTGTATAATCTACCCGAGGCCATGTCCTCTGATACTGCACATTCATTCTTTTTACTGTTACATATAATACTTCACTAAACAACCTTGTTCATAAACCCTTAAAAGACGTCTGTTTAGTTCCTCTAGTTATGTTCCTGGTAAGGAAATCACTAGGTTATAAACTTATTTGATACATACTGTCAAACTACTCTCTTAAAAGACTTTTCTAGAGTTGTGTAGTGCTTTCTTTCTCCCCCTTTTTTTACCACAGAAAAGTAGAATGCAAGTATTTTCCCTTGTATCCTGGCAGGGTTTGAAGGCTCAGCCTTCCTTGTCCTTAAGGGAAAGAAGAATTAGCTCTCCAGTGGCTAATGATGTGGTGTCCAGGCTGAATTCACCAGCAAGGTGTTGTGAAAGAGGGAAGCACTGGTGTGGAAAGAGAGAGGAGACAGGAAATGTGTCAGCTAGGAACAGGAAAGGGGAAAGATTTCCCCAACTCTAAGATGGGCAGGCCTGCAAACCTAGCAAAGTCCTGTGAGGGTGCACTCAAATGTCCAGGAGCCCCAGAAGCCGAGGCCTCACCGGCAGACCCCAGCTCTCACCAGGACCCTGTCGATCATGTGCCAGGGCTTCCCTGCACAGGTGGATTTTCAGGCAGGATGCTGACAGGGCCCAAACTGAATGTCAGCTTCGAACAGGTAAACAGCCACTTCCCTAAGGCCCCAATTGCCCCTAAATGCCCAGCTGCTCTAGTCCTCCCCTAGACCTTCCCAAACTCTATCAATTAAAAAGTTCAAGCGTGGGGGCCTCTGGGAGGCTCATTCAGTTGCACAGACGACTCCTGACCTGATTTCTGCTTAGGTCATGATCTCAGGGTCCTGGGACAGAGCCCCATGTTAAGCTCCCTGGTCAGCAGGGAGTCTACCTGAGGGACTCTCTCACTCTCCCCCTGCCCCTCCCCCTGCTCTCTGTCTCTAATAAATAAATCTTGGGGGAAAAAAAAAAAAGTAAAAGTTAATGCCTGTTGAGGCATGGGGCTTCCCAGCCTCTTGAGCAAGCCTGTTCTCATTGTTTAGAACTAGTTATTGAATATATTTAATGTCACCCTTGCACCTGTTCTGGGGGGCGGGGGTGGGGAGTAGTCTAGGAAAGGGAGGAAACTAGACTGTGCTGGTAGAGTGGTTAATATCCTGTCCACTTCTCCTGCTGGCTCCCAACCTGGTTAACACACCCAGTCCTTCCCAGCTCGCTCACTCGGGGCCCTCAGTCTGTTCTAGACCCACAATATGCAGAGCAGCCCACACCACCGATGACCGCTGACGCTGCTCCAGGATCAGGTGGACTTCAGTTCCAACAACAGCTGGCTGCCACGCTCAACATGTGGCCTCACTTCCTCTGTACTCTGCTCAAAGCATCGTCTTCCCCACTGTACAGATGAGGAAATGAGCTCAGAGAGGGGAGCAGCAGGGGACATGGGAGGCCAGGAGTCAAATGCCCCAAGGCCATTTTAAGGTTCTGATAACCCCTGACCATACAGCGTCAATCACACGCACCTACACCTCTCCCTACAGGGTAATGCAACGGACGCGTAACTATATGCCTTGAGTTGCTGCTGGGTGGTGAACAGTAATGCTTTCAAGATATTAATAAGCACCTATTCATTTCGATTTGGCAGCTCCCTTTTCCTATGTGAGAATAAGAATTGTTGTTTTTTTTTTAATTGTTTTTCAGGACTCAGACATTTTTATGAGCCCCACGGTGCTACAATACCAAAAGGCTAGCATAGGCTGAAACCCTGGTCTTCTCAGGGAATGTCCAGCTCCTACCCCTCCCCCTGCAATATGATCCCCACTCTACAGGTAAGCAAAGCCCATACAGGATTCCTCTGGATGCAAATAACCTAGGCCGGTGACTCACCCGCTGAGGCAAAATAACGTGACTATTATTGGGACTTAACCATGCCAGGAACACCTGCCCAGGGAAACAAAAGGTGCAAATAAACTGACTCTCCCACTTCTCAAAAATCCATTTAAAACCGCACAACTTTCCGGGCGCCTGCGTGGCTGAGTGGGTTAAGCCTCTGCTTTCAGCTCAGGTCATGATCTCAGAATTCTGGGATCGAGCCCTGCGTGGAGCGCCCCGCTCAGCACGGAGTCGGCTTCTGCTTCTCTCTCTTCCTCTGCCCCCACCCCCAGCTCATGCTCTCTCTCAAACAAATAAGTAAAACCTTAAAACAAAACGAAACACCCGCACAGCTTTCAACAGTTTCCATTAAACAACAGTCGAAGCTCCAAGACTGGAAACCCTCACCTCACTGGGACCACAAATCCTTAACTTTTGTGCCTGACCATGCTCAACTAGGTAGCCTGAATCTCATCCAATCCTAATTAAATCCTGCCTCCAAAAGCCCTCCTTAAGCTGGCCCCGAACCTCAGTACCTCAACCGTGCCCTCCCACCTCCTCTCGACTCAGAACGCTTTCCACATCGCGCTCCCCCTGAACAAGACAAGCAAGAGGAGCTCTCGACGCTGTTCCCAGCTTGTGACTCGGTGGCGACCGCGCTGGCGCGAACGTCTCTGCCTCAAAGCACCGCGTGAAGGAAGAAAAGCGGCGTCTGCTGCAGAAAGTGAAGCCCAGCGGGGCGCGGCGCCTTGCCCACGGTCACGAGAACCGGCCTGCGCCGCGGGAGAAGGCAGTCCCCCGGTCCCCCCACCGCCCGCGGGGCACTGCCCTCGTCTGCGCCCTTGCCTGCAGCCTCCTTGCCTCATCCCCCCGGCGCCGCTGACTCAGGAGGAAGCTCCGGTGGCTCGTCCCTCCGCACTAATCCAGCCGGACTCAGCACACGGGAAAACACACGCGACTCCGCGGTGACTCACGGACTCCTAGCGACGAACTACGCGCACTCTCACGGGTTCCCCAGCCGCCGGAAGTGCGGCCCCCGCGCGGGGAGTGCCGGGAACGCGGCCGGTCGACTTCCGGCCGCAGGGGCTTCTGGGTGGGGAGGTGTGCGCGCGAGGCTGCCACGCGTAGAGCGGCGGGCGGAGAGATCGCGTGGCGCCCGCGCGGGCCCTACCCGGTGCAGGACTCGGGAGGGGACCCCGGCCGGGGTGGAGGAGAGACGCCCCCCAACTCGGAGCTGAGGCCTGTGTCCAGCGTGCCCGGTAGCCGCCCCCCCAGCTCTCACCTGCCCCCGTTCAAGAACTAGAATACGAACCACCAGGAACGGGGGGCGCGCAGCCGGGCGCGTGCTGCACCGGCTAGTGCCAGTCCCGAGAGCCCCCTTGGGCATCTTGCAAGCCGGCTGGCAAATGCTCGTGATCTTTAAACACTTCTGTAAACCTACAACTAAGTTACATTAGAAACAAGCAAACTGGAAACTCTCCTAATTATTGCGCTACTTCTTACTCTGTCCTGTGCTCTACAGACTTATTGTCTGCGTTATGTCCGCTCTGCGTGCTTGCGGACGTTTACTTCAAGCCCCCGCCCCCTCCGGGACCCTGCGGTGCCGCGACCCGAAGCTTCCTCCCTGGGCAGGTCCCGGAGCTACCGGGAGAGGGAGGTTGGGCGGGCTGTTGTAAACTAAACGTCCATTGGAGTAAACCGGGAGCTCTAAGTATGGAGGCTTCTCATTGGCTGGGCTGTGAAAGTCTCTCATTGGCTGGGCTGTTGCCAGGGCAAGAGGAAACCCTCCTGCTGGGATAGTAAAGCAGCATCCACCTGCCGGGTGTGTTGGTGTGGCTGTTCCTGAGTGACAGGGCTGAGAGTGCCCCCTGCTGGCGTCCTGACTGCAGGTCTAAAGGAGGTTTCCTTTTTACCAATTTTCATAATAAACACTGGGGGACTCTAGAAACCACCACAACTCCACCCCGCTCCCCCGGAGCTGGTTGTTAAATATTCCCCAGCACATCCCTTAGTGACACAACAACCAGAATAGAAAATAAGGCCCAGGGCTTTTTTTGGACCTACCCAGGGACGGAATCAGCCTCCTCTTTATTAAGGCCTCCTGCAGGTTCTGACCATGGTGCGCACAGGGCATGTTTGAGGAAGGGAGGGAGGAAATCATGTGCTACCCTGGGCTGTCAGTTTACTTAAGGTCGGCTTGCCTAACCCTGACCCTGACTGTGACTCTCACCTGACCTTTCTCTAATTGTCCTAACAGCCTTCACTGCACCCGTGCAAGGCCTTGAATGCCAACACTCAAAAGATTTTCCCTGGTGAATGTCAGCCAGGAAAGGATTTTGAATTGGGGTGATAAAATCTAAACTTTGCTTTCGGATGAGAATCATGCCCGTCTGGAGGACAGCCTGAAGAGAGGGATGAACAGACACCAGGAGACCAGCCTGTTCATTTGGGACTTTGTTCAGTACCCACTGTGTCAGACCTTCAGAGATGAGCATGAGCCACTATGCATGGCTCCAGGGAGTTCAATCTAATGGGGCAAGAGACAGTAAACAGACAATTACTATGAGTGTGATAAGTGCATTGAAAAACGCAGATCAAAGTGCCAAGGGGTGACTCATTCTTTCTGGAGGAGGTAAGGAAGCTGTAACCCAGCCCGGACTAGTGGGTCTTGTAGGCAGAGGGAAGTTGTCAAAAGGAGGAAGGGGGTGGAGCTCCCAGGCTGACAAACTGCCCTGGCAAAGGGCCTTGTTTGTAGAGGGCCTAGGAGACTGGACTGGAACAGAGAGGCCAAGAGGGCGGGGAATGGGAGACCGCCTGTCAGCTGTAGGGGGCAAGAAGCCAGTCCCCACAGAGTGGGGTTGGGGTGTGTTCTCTATTATTCTCCAGTCATGAGCTCTGTATCTGCAGTGACACTCACCTTTCCAGCTGTATCTCCCACCTTCCTTCCATGCTCCTGCCAGAAAGGAATACTGTTCGCAGCCTGACTCCGCACCAGGTACTCTTCTCAGCTCACTCAGGTGTGGTACCCTCTGCTCTTATGCCCCAATCTCTCTTCAAACACACATATGCTTTCTTTTTTTTTCAATTTTTAAAAAAAAATTATAAACATATAATGTATTATTAGCCCCAGGGGTATAGGTGGGTCACCAAAAGTTGCACTCACCATAGCACATACCCTCCCCAATGTCCATAACCCCACCACCCTCTCCCTACCTCCCTCCCCCGGCCACCCTCAGTTTTTTTTGTGAAATTAAGAGTCTCTTATGGTTTGTCTCCCTCCCGATCCCATCTTGTTTCATTTATTCTTTTCCTACCCCCCAAACCCCCCACATTGCATCTCCACTTCCTCATATCAGAGAGATCATATGATAGTTGTCTTTCTCCAGCTCTCTCTCTTTCATTCACACACTCTATTTTGTAAATTCTACCCAAATTTGTCTAGTTGAATGTATGACTCAAAATCATTCCACAGGACAAATTAAAAAAAAATAAAACTGCACAAGTGGGGGGAGTGCCAGGCAGAGGGAGAGAGAGAAGCAGGCTCCCTGCAGAACAGGGGATATGGGACCCAATCCCAGGATTCCAGAATCATGACCCAAGCTAAAGGCAGTCACTCAACCAACTGAGCCACCCAAGTGCCCATTGTTTTAATCTTTATGACATTTGTATTGTTTTTGTATTCCAGGGTTGTAAACACATTCTATATTTTCTTCCAATATGCTTGTAGTTAAGGGTTTTAAAAACATTTTTGTGGATGATGGAAAGTATTTTTATGTATCAGCTAACTTTTTTTTCAATGATGCTTACTGAATAATAATTTCATTCCCCCACTGATTTAAAGTGACATTGAAATAAGATACATCTGCATGTATCTATTAGGAATATACACAATATATACAGAAAGATTAGGGATACAGAAAAACTGTCTGATCTCACTTATATGTGAAATCTGAAAAGGTCATTCACAGGAGCAGAGTGGTGGTTGCTGGGGCTGCAGGTGGGGGAAATGGGGAGACAATGGTCAAAGGGTGCAAAATTCTGGTTATAAGATGAATAAATTCTAGGGATCTAATGTACAGCACAGACACTGTAGTTAATAATAGTTAATAGTTAATAAAATAGTTAATAAATAGTTAATAAAATGCTTAAAATCTGCAAAGAGATTACACCTCAAGTGTTCTCACAACACACACACAAAGGTTACTACAGGAGGTGATGGATGTATTAATTAGCTTGATTGTGGTAATCATGTCACACTGTATACATATATGAGACCACACTGTACGCCTTAAAGATATACCATTTTTATTTATTTATATTTCAATAATACTGGATGAATAAATAAATAGACAAATAAATGCTTATAATGGAGAAAAAGAGAAAAGATGAACAAACTCTACAATTTAGCAAAAGTGAATCTATTTTTCACATTTTGCAAGGTCATTTCATCGGCAGAGCGGTGGATCTGGTTCTTCTGTCCCTGAGTAGGTTTTCTAGAGATATCAGAGAAAACAACTGCCCTTGTTTATGAATTCTGAGAAAATCTGGAGAATCACATGGTGGACATAGGTGACAGGTCACATGACATCTGTCCTTATCCTGCAGCACCTTCTCAGCTCACCCAGGTGTGCACCATTTCTCTCATTAAAATTTCTCAACACCAACCCCCCAAGAAGAAAGTCCCACAAGCTCTTAAAAGACCATATTTGACCCTGAGGCTTGGTCTTTTGTGGACATGTTGTGATTTGTTGGACACCTGTTAAGGATAATGGTTCTGTGGCGATCTCTGAGCACCCAAGTATCCAAAAGTATAAAAGGTTTAGTTCAAGAACAATCACAGCTATTGTGAGAAAGAGGAGGAGAATATTTTTTCTTCAATGTTTTAGTCAAACAAGGCCTACCTAGGAGAATGAGTGTCAAGGGCAGGTCAGATTGGTCAACTTTCTCAAATGGCTTTTAAAAACTAGGGTGCCTGGGTGGCTCAGTGGGTTAAGCCTCTGCCTTCGGCTCAGGTCATGATCTCAGGGTCCTGGGATCCAGCCCCTGATGTGGGGAGCCTGCTTCCCCCTCTCCCTCTGCCTTGATCTCTTTCTCTCTCTCTGTCAAATAAATTTTAAAAACGTTTTTAAAAAGCAAAAAAAAAAAAACAAACCCTAATGGTTGGTTTTACCTCTTTTTTGGGTCAGAATCAAAGATAAATTACAGGTTTTACAGGTACACAATTTTTTATACAGAGAGAGAGCACGAGCAGGGTGAGGCTCAAAGGGAGATGGAGAAGCAGACTCCCTGTTGATCATGCAGCCCATGAGGACTCAATCCCAGGACCCTGGGATCATGACCCGAGCTGAAGGTACTTGCTTTACTCACTGAATCACCGAGATGCCCCCAGGTACACAAATTTTAAATAATCCTTAGCTAGGGTGGAAATTCTTGTACCAACCAGTGACACCCAGAGTGTTGGATGTCTTCTGAGAATTTAATACATAAGGTTCCTAATCAGGTATTGGTTACCTGGGAGTTTGGGTTAAATGCATGAGATGCCCAAAAAACAAATGCAAAAAAGTGGAACCTATTAACTTTTCATAGTCTACATAAAGTTCTTGGTGTACCAATTCATGCAAAATGTACAAACTTTGTAATCATACAGGTCATTTTCCTTGCCTTGTACTTTATAGTTGTCATATGCCTTATAGCTACATGTTACAGACCCCAAAACATAGTTTTTGCTTTAAATGCTCCTGTATTTTGAAGAAACAAGGAGGGAAAAAAACAGTATTCTATATTTACCTACATAGTTTCCATTTCCACGGCTCCTTTTTACTCTCTGAAGATCTGTGATTTCATCTGGGATCATTGTACCTTTAGTCTAAGACCTTCCTCTGGCTTCTCTTACAGGGCAAGGCCTATGGGCAATCCATTCTCTTAGTTTCATTTATCTGACATTGTGTTTTTCCTCTCATTCTTGAAGAGTATTTTCATAGGACATGGGTTTTATGGGGTTTTGGGTGGACAATATCATCAACGCCACTACCATCATTATCGTGGTATTCCAACATGAAGGGGGTCCACTGTCTTCTGGCCCCCCTTACTTCTCAGGAGAAGTCAGCATGTTATACAAGCTTGAATGAAGGGAAGGTTCTTTAGATTCCCAGTTTTCTACAGATAAGAAACAGGTTGGCAGGGACGCCTGGGTGGCTCAGTGGGTTAAGCTGCTGCCTTGGGCTCAGGTCATGATCTCAGGGTCCTGGGATCGAGTCCCGCATCGGGCTCTCTGCTCAGCAGGGAGTCTGCTTCCCTCTCTCTGTCTCTCTCTCTCTCTCTCTGCCTGCCTCTCTGTCTACTTGTGATCTCTCTCAGTCAAATAATAAATAAATAAATCTTTAAAAAGAAAAAAAGAAACAGGTTGGCAGAGAAAATTATCCTACTATAGACACAGATGGTTTCCTATGGAAAAGGACAGATGATTCAGAAACCAGAGCCCAAAGCCCAGAGGGTGGTACGGAGAGTCATGAAGAATGACTTCCAGGGACTCCAGACAAGCCACACTCCCTGCTTCCAGTCGGAGAAAGTAGCACCATGTGCCCAGCTGGATTTCAGAACTGTTATGGACCAGCGACGCTTTGTGTGGTTACAGATGATGGCTGCCCTGTCCCTTCCTCACCGTGTGTATGTTGGGATCCCAGAATGGGATGAGGCTTCGGGGCCACTGGGCACACCTTGCAGTGTATTTCCTGTGTTTCCTAACTTGACTCCCTGAAGTTAATGATTGCTTTTGTTGGTGGTGTTCATTTCCTTTGTACCTACCCACACTTTCCTGTTCCGTACAAGGTCAATCCCATTAGGGACTACATCAGTTGCTCCTTCTCCTTGTTCACCACATCCCTCCATGAGATGCCCTCCTCTCTGGGACATCCCATTAGCCGTTATCCTTGGAATGCCGTTTGTCCTTCTCTTGGAGTGTACTCCTTGTCCCAGATCTCACGTCTTCTTCTGTCTCGGCTTCCATCTTGTTTTGGTAAGAACATCCTTTGGCCAGTTCATGAGACTGAAAAGAGCATGCAGTGGCAGATGGCACGATGGTGACGTTGTTGGCATTCCTATTGCTTGTGTCCCAGTGTTGCAGTGAGGACTCCCTGCTCTCTCTGCTTGGAGCACAGCTGTCCCTCCAGCTCCCACCCCCACCAGCATCCTAGAGGGTCCCTTCACCACTCTTCTGCGTTGGAGCTCCATGTTCCGCAGCACACATTTCCTAAATTCCTTGCTGTACTCCCACAGTCAGACAGCATCTCTCCTCGAATAGCTTCCCAAGGACAGTGCATGGGGACTACATTTTTTGAGATGTCCCATGTCTGAAATTTTCTTTATTTGACTCTCATGTTCACAAAAAGTGTGGTGGTTATTGCTTCTTACTGACTGGTATCTTTCCCTCTTCCTTTCTATTAACAAACTGTCCTGGGGGCACCCGGGTGGCTTGGCCAGTTAAGCATCAGCCTTTGGCTCGGGTCATGATCTTGGGGTCCTGGGATGAACCTCACATCAGACTCTCTACTCAGTGGCTCTCTCCTTCTCCCTCTCCCACTCCCCCTGGTTGTGCTCTTTCTCTTTCTCTCTCTCAAATAAATACATAAATACAATCTTTATTTTTTAAAAAAATTCTGTCCTGTGGCCATGTGGCGGCATTTGACCAGCCTGGGGCAATCACATGGCCAGGAGACAAGTTGGCCATTTAATGTCCTTTCCTGGGGTGGTTCATCTGAATGGGGCAGAAAAGGAGCTCTGTTCCTCTCAACTGGCTTTCCTTAGGGGAAGCCATTCTGGCTTGCAGCCACATTCCTGGCTTGGGGAGTCATCCTGGGCACCACAGAGAGAGGCAGAGAGCATCCTGGGGACAGAATGCCAAAGGCAGCCACCCGGGGTCCTGCCTCTCTTCCTTCAACTGGAACATCGCAGCAAGGTCGCACGGAATGGGTCCCGCCAAGCCACCAAATGTTCCATGAACATCCCTTGTGTTCCACGAATCTAAGCTGCCTTCCTGTCACTTGCTTTCAAAAGAAATCACCCGATCACAGACATGTTCCCCAGCTAGTCACTGCTGAACATTCTGCCTCCTTTTCTTTTGGATGCTGGACGATGTCGCTGCTGTTGTTCTAGAACTGAAAACGTCTTTATACTTGGGAATTCTACTCATGGCCAGACTAATTTCTGTTTTGTTGATTTGTTTGGTGTTTTTGGTTTGTTTGTCTGTTTGTTTTTGCCATATAAACACAACGTGAAACGTGGCCCACTAACACGTTTCTGCTTACTCTGTATTTCGGAGTTTCCTCTTGGAATAGCCTGCCAGCAGCCAAGTCGTTGCACCAAAGGAAATACCTCTTAAAAAGCTGAAGCCATGGACCGACCAGCCAGCTCCCAGGAGAGCTGCGCCCACCAGCCCCCCACTTCCGCACGGCCCCGACCTGCAGCATTCCTCCACCACCTGCTAACTCCCGGCGGGAGAACCTGCCTCTCCCGGCTGGCTCTGATTTGCATTTACTTGACTAAGGAGGCGGTACCTTTCTCAGTAAAGCCTATTAATCAAATCGGTTGTCTTTTTGAAACACTTTCCACAACTCGCGATTAGACGTTTTTCCCCGTAAAGAATGCCTCGTGGTTTCCGCGCCGAGAGCAGCGTCTGTTTTGTCCGCCTCGACAGTCCCGGTGGCTGGGTCGGTGGTAGCGGGCACCGCCTGTGCTCAGGAAACCGTGCGCTAGGGACGAACCGGCGAACGAAATGGGGGTTAGGACCCCCGCAGGGGGACCAAAGCGAGAAGCCGGGGCGGGGCGGGGTGCCCAGGAGACACCGGGTCCGCGCGCCCCGCGCTGCAGCCCGCGGCCACCAGGGGGCAGGCCCGCGCCGGCCCGCTGCGCCACGCAGGCCGGGGCCGGGGGCTGCCGCACACCCAGCGCGCCCCGCGGCTGGCGACCCCGGCCCCACTCACTCCCAGTCCGCGCCCGCACCCGCTGCGCAGGCAGGGGAACCGAGACAGGGCTCCGTCCGCGGCCCGGCGCCCACCCGCCGGGGCTGGCGGGGCCGACAGCACCCGGTCCCGAGCCGGGACCCCGCGGCCCGGGCGGGGAGCGGCTGCCCCAGCCCCGAGTCCGGCCCTGACGTCAGCCCCGTGCCCCAAATAACTTCCTCTGGGGACTCTTCCGCCGCGGCCGCACGTCCCGGAGCCCGGCAGCCGCGCCCACCGGCCCGGTCTTCCCAGAACGAGCTTCCGCCCCGCCCGCCCCGGCCCTCCGGTGCCGGGAAGCCCCTCCGCCCACGGCGCGCGGTAGAATGGTGCAGCCCCGGGGAGGGGACCGGGGTCGGGCCCACCCTACTTTGGGGGGGTCCCGGGACGCAGGTCCTCCCGGGGCAAGGGCCCGTGAGGGATGCTGGGATACTGCCCCCACACCCGCAGCGCACCCCTGCCCTTGGTTCTGTAAGCACGGGTGACCCGGACTTCTCCGTGTCCCCGTCCTCATCAGGGTAAACCACAGACCTGATGCCCTGATACCAGGTTGGTGCTCAATAAATCAATGAATGAACCAATCAATGAATGAAAGAAACAGGGAGGGTGGTGGGCCTGCTGCCATCAGCTTATGTGGGGCCTGTGGCCAGTTGGGGAGTGTCTGGTCAGTGATGGTGGAATCCCAGACCACAAGCACCCAAATGGGGCGGGCACACCCCTGCCCCAAGACTCTAAGGTATTTTGGGGCGAGGGGTCTGCTCTCTCGGGGTTCAGGCACAGGTCATGGAGAAGTTGGGAGTTCTGGGGCACCTCCTTCCGCTGAGAGGAGCTGGGCGGGCCGGGCCAACAGGTCCGGCGGCATAGCCAAGCCGACACTCACCTCCAGCATAAAACCCCACTTCATGGAGCCCTGCACCTTGAGCCAGTGCTCACGGACCTCCGGCCCCCACTGCGCCCGGCCGGGTGCCCCAGCCAGGCTGAGACCATGAGGTGGCGGCCAGCCATGGCCCTGCTCCTGTGGCTGCTGTGGTTTGGTGAGTACTGGGTGCTGCAGGAAGGTAGTCCGCCTCCTGCCCAGAGGGGCGCCCTCTGGGCTGCCTGGGGCTTGAGAAAATCCCCCACTCCCCAGCCAGACCTGGGGCTGCAGTGCCGGCCTCCCTTTCCCGCCCAGCGGGCACTGCTGGGCAGGGGGGAAGGCTCCAAGGTTCACTCTTGGGGCAGTGATGTGCGGAAGGCAGGATGAGGCTGGGGCACAGGTCCAGGAGGACCCTGTGGCAGAAACATGTGAGGGGCTCTCCTCCCTCTGCCCCCTGCCCCCATTCTCTCTGTTGCTCTGTTGTTCAGCCAAGCTCTGGATTTGGGGTTTCTGCTTCCTCCCATCTCAGTCTCTTCCCATCCCCAGATAAAGACACAGGGCTGCATGTGTGCAGGATCTGGACTTGGGACCCCCAGGTTCCAAAGCCTTGGATCACCTTGTGCTGGGCGGAGGGAGGGGTGGCTGAGATGCCACCTGAGCCTGGGAACCCTCAGGAGGCGGGAAGGGGTTCACCGTAGAGTGGGGGGCGAGGGGTGCAGGCTCTTGCCCCCGCCGGGCAGGGAGGATGTGTGGGGAGGAGCAAGGCCTGCCTCTCTTTCCCCTTTCCCAACCCTGGGTCAGGGTCAGCAGGTGCCAGCCAGGGGAACCCCACCTGCCAGGCCCCTTCCCACAGGGCAGGCTGCTCCCTGCCCAGGAAACACTCCCGCATTCCTGGGCTAGCCTGGCCAGCCCGGTGCCACCTCACTTCCCTGTCCTCAAGTCACCTCCCAGTGCCGGGCCAGGTCACCCCAGGCTTCGACTCTGCCGGGGCTCCAGGCTTCCTACCAGGGGTCAGAGGACACCAGGGTGGCACTTCAGTGGGGAGGCCCCCGTCTCCCCAGGCTCCACCGGGCCTCCCCAACCCTCGCTGCCTGCCTTCTGGCTTCCTGGCACAGGCATAATGACATTTTTGGAGGAAGCCCATCTCCCTTTGGGGTGTAATGCCATGATTGCTCCTAATGGGGTGAGTAATCACGGTCATTGCCAAAGTGGAAACAGCAGCGTGCATCCACAAACAGCTGTGAGCAGGAGCTGTGGGCTCCTTCAATGCCATCCTCACCCCCCCACCTACTAGAAGCTTGGGTCTCTCCCATCCCCACCAGCCGAGCCTGACCAGCTATAGGAGGATGGGAACCTTGGCCCAAACGTGGGGCCTAACACCCCAGGTGGCTCACCCAGCCCCTGACAGGACACCCACCCTGCAGAGCCCAGGACTCCATAGTATGCCTTCCTGGTCAGCCCAGCCCCCACAGCTGTTCTCTCTATACATTCCCTGGGCTCAGGGCCCCTGGAAGGGGGCTCCACCTGGACTGAGCTCCTGGGTCCCTAGGTGAATTGAGACCATGATTCTCCCTCCACAGTGAGGTGGGCAGAGCTCTGTGTGGCCCAGCAAGAGGATGGAGAGCTCAGGAGCGGGAGGCAGGCTTCCTAGACAGACCGCACAAGCCAGGAGGGCTGCTCGGAGGAAGTGGCATTTCACTTGAGACTCGTTGGATTCACACGAGTAGGGACTAGGAGGAAAGGGCCTCTAGGCAGAGGGATGTTGTTAGTAAGCACCCAGAGGTCAGAAGGCTCAACCTCTAGGAGAAGCAGAGAGCTGCATGAAGCTGGGTTGAGGAGTCTGCAAAGACTCAAGGGGGGGGTCCACTGGGCCACAGGAGTGCGTACTTGATCCTGGGTGCAGACAGCAGACCCAGCTGCATGTAAGGGAAGGGGGGCTGGCTGTGGGGAGAACCAGAAGGCCCTGGAGAATCTGCACAGGGAGGGAATGAACCTGAAGGGACGTCAGTGCCCACGAGGACTGGGGTGAGCTGATGCATCAACCAAGAGCAGAGCCATCAGGGCTTAGGAAGAGCAGCTGGTCGGGTGTCTTCAGTCCAATTAAATTATTTTATACTAGTTAAAGGGGGCTGGAGGGAACAACCTCCAGCACTCTAGAAGGGCATCTGTTAACACAAATCAGGCACTGGAATGTCCAGGGCAGACTTTCTGTCCCCATCACCGGCCTGGGCAGCACACCTGCCCCCACACTTCTGCCTGGCACCCTTGCTTCGAAAACAGTCCTGCCTGTGCCTGCTCAGCCCCCTGGGGCCACCTCCTCCCCATCACAGCTTCATCGTCCAACCCCACCTTCAGCACTGGGAAGCGCACCCCCAGAACGGTGCTCTAGCAGGAAGCATAGGGGGCCTTGTGAAAGCCCCCAAAATCATGGAGAAGCATGGCTCCGCCCCCGCAGCCCCTCCCCTTTGGGGGCCTGCTGACCTCCTCTGGTGAGAATGAACTTGCCACACCCTCACTGGACAGCTTCTCCCCACCTCAGCTCTGATCAGGTTCCCCAACCCCCAGTCAACCAGATACGCTGGAGGCTCTGGGAGACTGGCAGGTATTTCTAGAGTGTTGCTGACACTGGGCTGGGGTGGAGGTTTCCTGTGTGCCTCACTGCGTCCAGAGATGTGGGGGGTGACGGGTCCTGGGGATATGGACTCTACTCCGACCCCTCTGCCTTCTCCCCTGGGGGGGTGGCCCAGCAGGGGGGTCTCAGGCTCCAACTACAGAACACACTGAGATGCCGGACAGGTGTTCGGTACTTTAGGGGCTGACCCATGATGCCACTGGCTGGCTTCTCTCTACTCCCTGGAGACCGCAGAGACTTGAGCAAGACTCTGGGAAGAACCCTAAGGAGGAGGAGGGGCTGCCCTGACCAGCAGTGGTCAGAGGAGAGGCAGACCTTGGCTTTGGCAAAGCGGGCTGACCACCCCCTTTTTTCTCACCTCCAGGGACTCAGGGAGTCGTGGCATCAAGTGGTAAGCATCTGAGGCCCTTGGATGGGGTCAAGGGCAGGGGCCCGTCTGAGAGCAGCAAGACTGGCCAGAGGCTCGCACACACCCCTGGAGCGAGGCCCAGAATCCAGAATCCAGGCTCGCACACAGCCCGGAGCGAGGCCCAGAATCCAATCTTTTTGTGGCTCCACAGAAAGAGAGCCAAGACAGGAGAGGAGGAAGGCCTGACAGGCAGTGCAGCGGACACGGGAGCCCAGCGAGGCATGACGCACAGGCACAGGGGAGGCGGGCAGGGAAGCATGACAGCGGAGAGGCTAAGGGCCATCTAAAATCGTTCTGCCGTAACAGTAACAGACGCCGCAGGGTCACCTATGTGTGTGGGACCGTTCCAGTGCCTGCTGTCCCTCCCGGAGCCTGTTTGCCGGGCCCTGGGTCAAGACCTTTCCAAGAATTATCTGAATCCTCTCCATGTCTCATGACTGGGGAGGTAGGCCTGAGGTCACCATTTCAGAGGTGAAGGGCGGGGGAGGGGGGCTTTCCCACAGCCAGGAGGCGTCTGCCTGTGACCGGTCGTCCACGCCCTTGACCTGCCCAAGGTCTCCCCGCAGGTCAAGGGTAAAGACGGCCCAGAATTGGGCAGAAAGTGGAAACAGGAGTGTGGGCCTAGGAACCAGAAGGACTCCCAGTGAGTGCCGCTCCGGCTTTGTCCCCTAGTGTGCGGGCGCCGGAGAATGCTGAACCGGATGGTGGGCGGCCAGGACGCCTTGGAGGGCGAGTGGCCCTGGCAGGTCAGCATCCAGCGCAACGGAAGCCACTTCTGCGGGGGCAGCCTCATCACAGAGCGCTGGGTCCTCACGGCCGCGCACTGTTTCTCCAAGTGAGTCAGCGGGCCCCAGGCTCCCTCCACACCCAGCACCTTGGACAGCGCCATGGCCCAAAGGGAGGACGACCCCCCCCCCCCCCCACTGGTCTCACCAGTGAGGCACTCTGCCAGGCCTGGGGCCATGGCCCGGTGATGCTTGCAGGCTCAGCCCACATCCTGGCTCTCTTCCCTGCCCCCCTCCCACACCTCAAATCCAGGACACTCCCTTTCCGACTGGGACTTGGGTTCCAGATGAGCCTGAGGGCTGAGGTCCCCCACACCACCAGACTTGGAGCGACCTGCCCCCAGACCCCCACCTGGTCTCTTGCCTCACCAGTGCTGCGATGCTTTGACATCTGAGGTTCAGAAATGTGGGCTCAGAGGGAGCAGGTCCTTTACTCAAGGAAGACTCACAGGCTGGCCCCCAGCGGGAGCCTGGGGGTGGCAACTCTGCCAACCCTCCCAAGTAGGGACAGTCACAGAGGAGGAAACTGAGTCCCAGGGAACGTGCCGGGTGACTTGCCCAAGGCCATCGGGCTTGCCAAGGGTGTACACTCAAGTCAGGAATTAAAGCTGCTTCAGCTTCTAACCCCACCATACGCCCCCCCCCCCCCCCCGCCCGGGGAGGACGATTCTGAGGACTTCAGGCAGGCACGGTGGCCGGCGGTGAGGGGGGGGTCTCAGAGGAACCACGAAGCCCCTCCCTGTTTTGAAGCTCCGTCCGACCCCTCCCAGTCTCTCTTCTGCCTCACACCAGCCCTCTGCTCTTTCCCACCAGCACCTCCCAGACATTCCTGTACCAGGTCCTGCTTGGGGCACGGCAGCTGGTGAGGCCAGGCCCACACGCCGTGTACGCCCGGGTGAAGCGGGTGGAGAGCAACCCCCTGTACCAGGGCATGGCCTCCAGTGCCGACGTGGCCTTGGTGGAGCTGGATACCCCGGTGACCTTCACCAACTATATCCTCCCCGTGTGTGTGCCTGACCCCTCGGTCGTCTTTGAGACGGGCTTGAACTGTTGGGTCACCGGCTGGGGCAGCCCCAGTGAGGAAGGTAATGGGGCAGAGCTGGGTGAGGGTGGGGACAGGCCTGCAGAAGGGCAGTGTGTGTGGGGGAGAACCACTGCGACCAACACTCTTTTTCTGTTGACTGGTATGCGTGCATCTCTCCTCCGACGGGGTGAGGGGGTAAAGTGAGCTCCAAGGAGCCGTGGGCAAGCAGGGAGAAGGGGGGCAGCAAGAGCCCAGGTCCAAACCCAAGCAAGAAACGAGGAGGGACAGAGCTGTGGTTCTTAAGAACGCAGGCCCGTGGGGTGCTCGGTAAGCCAGCGCGCTGACCTGCAGGCTGTCCCGGCCCTCCCAGACCGCCTGCCCAACCCGCGGGTCCTGCAGAAGCTCGCAGTGCCCATCATCGACACGCCCAGGTGCAACCTGCTCTACAGCAAAGATGCCGAGTCCGGCTTCCAGCCGAAAGCCATCAAGGATGACATGTTGTGTGCTGGCTTTGCCGAGGGCAAGAAGGACGCCTGCAAGGTAGGGACCGGGTGGGCTGTGCCCGAGGCCGAGCCCTGCTCCCTAAGCCCAGGTCGAGGTGGGAGCCAGCCTGGCTGGGTCCAGGAGGCCCCTATAGACGGGTCTGCCCCAGAGCCTGGCATTCCATCAGTTGGGAAGCGCAGGCCCCCGGACCCCACTCAATACGGCCATCCAGTTCACTGGTGTGCAGTGGGCCAGCAACCTTTGAAAGCCCCTTGGAGGCGAATCAGAACAGGCGGTCTCGGGGTGCTAGGGAAATGGGCATCCCAGAGAAGAAAAGGAAAGACCAGCCAGCAGGTGGTGGGGTGGGGGGTCCCAGATAGGGACGCTCCTGGAGGAGCGAGGAGGGGGACAAGGAGAGGTAGAGTGGGTGCGGGCCCCTGGGTGCCACAGAGGCTGGCTCTTGGGCCCGTGGGCTCTGATCGTGCCTCTGCTTCTCTCACAGGGCGACTCAGGGGGACCCCTGGTGTGCCTGGTGGGCCAGTCGTGGCTGCAGGCGGGGGTGATCAGCTGGGGCGAGGGCTGCGCTCGCCGGAACCGCCCAGGTGTCTACATCCGTGTCACCTCCCACTATGCCTGGATCCATCACATCATCCCAGAACTACAATTCCAAAAGGCCGGGACGGGTGGCCTGACGCGGGGGCCCCGGGGCCAGCAGCCCTCCGTTCAGAACTCTGTGCCCGGGCTGGTAGCCCACGCGGTCCTCTGGGTCCTTGCAGCCCTGCTCACTCTCCTCTGAGCCCCGGGACCCATGATGTACATTTGTAAATAGCGCTCCCATTCTCTCCCGCCAAACACCCATTTTTTATTTATGTTCACCCTCCAATAAAAGCCCAACCTCAGTGCTGGCTCCGAGGTGCCTCGGGGGGAGGTGGGTGGCGGCACACCATATCAGGGGTGGGGGGCTACTGCAGCGCTGGGCTGGGGCAGAGGCTCCCCAGCGGGAAGGGAGCTGCGGCAGGTGCACAGGACACCTGTCCCCCGGCCCCCGCACAGGGGGCTTCCCTGCTCCCAGCCCTGCCCCAGCGTCTGCCAGTAGCGTCCTCACTGTATGCATTGAAGGGCACCCCTGGGGGCAGCAACAGATACCAGCAGAAAAAAACGGGGGCCCCATGGAGGGTCCTAGAGAAGGAAGGCTTTGCTCTCCATGGCCCCCATGGCCTGTGTCTGAATCACCCCAAGATTCCTCTAAATCTTCTCACCAGCAGGGTGACTCGCCCAAGGCTGTGCTTTCCTACTGCAATGTCAGGGGTGACTCGAGGGCTGTTCCTGGTGCCCTGGGCCCCCCCAGGGACTCCTTGTTCCCCTGGTACCTCTTGGCTCCTGGCTCCTTTTCCTCCACACCCTCCCTCAGCATTGACTTCCCAGGGATGAGCCCAAAACTGCAGGAAGTAGAGGGGCTGGAACTGGGGCCCACATCTGCTGGGAGATACCGGAGAAGTTGTGACCTTCTCTTAGCCCTGAGAAGAGCATCCCCACCTGCCTTTCAGAGGTGACCGGACGGTGGTTAACTCACCGAGGTCAAGGCAGGGAGAGGTGGAGACACAGATCCTGTTCCTGGGCTCCCATGCCCGCGCATCTCCCTTATAGGTTCCAACCCCCCTTCCAACAGCCTGGCGGACAGCTATGCTGGGCCACCAGCCCTGACACCCCAGGAGGCCAGACCTCCCTAAGCCTCAGGGATGCAGGGACTAGCACGAGCCCCAAGTCTACACACTGCCTGGGCAGGCCACTCATGACCTTGGAGGTGAGCAGAACGGGTCCCTCCTGCCCAGGCCAGGCTCCACTTCCTTCTTCCATCCCCAGGATTTAGGGTTTAGGCCAGATCAGCCAGAGTCCTCAGTGGTTTGTGCAAGGATCCCCAAGAACTCAGAAATGAACTAGAACCCGTCACCAGCTCCCCCAAGCTCTGCAGCCACCCCTGCTTCCCAGCCACCCTCTTGTGGCCTGTCACCACCAGGAACCCAGCACAGAGCTCTGGAGCTCAGGTCCCCAGAGTGCTCCAGCCCTACTCAGGCCCACTTGGTGTGGCTGCCCCGGGAGACCACCTCAGGCTTGCTGTCTGGCCCAGGCGCACCCATGGCAGGCCCCCCTTGCAGCCAGTCAGCGAGCTTCCTGTGCGGACCGACTCCTGGAAGGTATCTGGGCTGGTCTGGGAGCTCAACAACCATCTATGGGACGAGACTCCTAGGAAGGCAGGGCCTTGCTCCCCCCGACACGCACGTGTGCAGACATGTGTGCACACGTACGCACACACACCTCCGTACAACACACGCACCCGTGCACACACTTGCCGGCGTACACAAAGGCACAGCTTGCCCAGGCCTGGTGCTGGGAAGAAAGCGGACCTGGGTATTTCTGGAATGGATCCACAGCCACTCAGCAAGCACCTGCTGTGAGCTGGCCCCAGGGACAGGGCGCGAACAAATACGAATTCCCTTCTGTGCCCCACTTTGTCTGGGCACGTCCCCACCACCAGGCAGGAAGGACTGGGAGGGGAGGCACTGGGGAGAGGCTCAAAGGGCCCCACCTCCCTGCTGGCTGCTCCGCGGCCCTCTAGGGAACAGGTGGCTTCAAGAGCTCCTTCTCCAGACCAGATGGCTCCAAGTCCCTCGGGTGGGGGCGGGGGTTGTGCAGCAAGTGCACTGATGGGGTCTAGGTCGGGGTGGGGGGAGAGGGTCTAATCTTGAGAGTGTCTTGAGGGGAGCCCTAGGGATGAATTCTGGGTCATCCTGGCTGGGAACAGGGGCTGGTCTGGGTCCTGCAGCCTTGGAGACCGGCCTGGGTGAATCCACCACTCCACTGTGGGGGTAGAAAAAGACTTAGGCCCTGGGCTGGGATGGGGGGTGCTTCGAGGTTAACTGGCTTCTGGAGGGAGGCCCCTCTGCTGTCTCTGTGCTGAGAGCCCAGGATAAAACCGACTGTGGGAGACGGGACAAGGACCAGGTTCCCCTTGGAGGCCGTGCCACCCCACCTCTGCCTCCTCTTGTGGGCTGTTCCAGCTTTCTACTGTCCTGGGGCACTCCCACCACCCCCATCCTCCCATCTCTGCCACAGGGCAAGGGTCTGGTCAGGATCCTTTGGGACACGGCCCCTATCCCCTGGCCTCCCCAAACTTGAGACTGGGGGCAGACATTCAAGAGTGGAAGAGAACAAGTCTCGCATAGGCTAGGAGTCTGAAGGGCGAGTGCTGGGACAGGAGCTGGGAAACTGCCCAGCCGTCACCGTCCCTTCTACCACCCTGGGCAGGGTGGCAGCTTATGCAGAACTTTCCATGTTGCTGCCAGGCCTCGGAGCGATCTGCCAGGGTGTGGAGGGGGGCATCAGAGAGCGGACGGACGGATGGACATGGACTACAAGTCCGTCCACTGGCCTAGGCCAGGGCCCACAGAGAAAAGCCCATCTTGGGGCAACCACAGGAGGAGGAGAGGGCTGACTTCTCTTCGGGCTGCAGTCAAACACAGACATCCACACCTACGCGTGCACGATGATCAGCACATGGGAGCCCCAGGAAGGAAAACCGCCGGGCCAGCTCCCCAGGCCCCTTCTGGCCTCAAGGGCCAGGGATCAGCCATTGCTCTGAGGTCCCAGAACTGGTCCTGGAGCATCTGTGCGGGGCTGGCGGGGGTAGGGGGAGCCTGATGCAGCTACGCCAAGGTAAGGAGCTCCGAAGGCAGGGCAGGCGGCATGCGCAGGAGGAAAAGGAGTATGTGTGCAAGTCAAAGCCAGAGACCAACTCCCTTCCAATCCAGGGGCCACTGCCCACACAAACTCTGAGGCACACGCACAGGGGACTCGGTGCCTGGCCGGCCTAAGGGCACAGGCTCGCAGGGATGGACAGATAGCTGCAGCCTGGGGCCCACTGAGCCAGCCACTGCCTCCCACTCTGGGGAAGATGGTAGAAGGCCAGAAAGACCTGGGGGGGCAAACAACAAAGCTTAGGTGGGAGAAGCCAGGCCAGGGGACCAGAAGGTTCCAGACACGGGCTCAGTAGGGGGCCCAGCAGCTGCACACTCCATGTGCCCGCCCACCTCTTCTGTCCTGCCCGCTGGAGCTACAGGGCTGGCTGCCCAGAGAGCTGTGCCCCTGCCCTCCCCACACCTTCCCCCAGCAGGTGGGCCGGAGGACAAGGTTCAAGAGGCAGGGCTCTCTCCCTACCTGGCGCACCCAAAGTAAGAGCCCTGTGTCGGGACCTGGGCTGGGCAGCTGGCTCCCCTCCAGTCCTCTCCTGGGACACGTTCAGATTTGCTGCTGGCATCAGAGCTGAGAGATGCTGAATCAGCCTGTGCAGAAAGTAAACTCTCTGAAGCAGGATTTGGAGTCCTTCCCTGCGTGTCCCTGGCTGCGTGCTGAGCGCCAACCCCCCACCCCAGGCAAGCAGGCCCTGTGCCCCAGCCTGGGCCCGCAGGACAAACCACCAGGACCCTGGGAGCCCTGGCCAGGCCAGCAGCACACCTGCAAGCAGGATGGACGCTCAGATAAGGCTGGGGGTCTGTGCAACCTCAGGGAGGGCGGAGCTCTCCAGGGAACACCGGGACAGGAATTTCCCCCAAGCATAGAGGGCACGGCTCAGAGCGTCCCAACAACAGCCAGCAGGGGGAGGCCGAGCAGCTGTGAGGCGGGGCGGGGGGGGGGGGGGCGGGGAGGCGCCCCAGGACCCATGCAGGTGGCGCTTCTGAGCGGGGTGAGCAGGGCGGCATCACTTGAAGATGATCTTTGGATCTTTGTCCCCTGGGGATGGGGCAGGAGGCTGGCAGGGGGTAGGCCGCCGAAGGTGGGGGACTGGCCCTCGAGAGCCTTTCAGTGCTTGTGCAGCAGCCCCTTCTCTGTGTGTTTTGAGACACTAAGAGTTGTTGTCATTCATAAATACACAATTTTATTTGCTATTTTCAGGGGAAACTTAGGCATTAAACTGTAAGCTGATAAAATACGGATACCTAAAAAAGTATAAAAGTATAAATATCCCCTTAGAATAAATTTTAGTGAATTAAAGTCTTAATATCTTTAAATTAAAAAACCACAAGCCTATCTATTATGTCAAGGTCATGAATCAAACGACGCTACGTGGCCAGCAGCGCCCACAGATACACCCCAAGGCCAACGAGGGGCTGCCCCTGCCCCAGGCGCACGGAGAGGATGGGTCGCCGGGGCCTCAGGGCGCCCTCTAGAAAGGCTGCGATGAATCTGAAGCCAAACATTTAACAACGTACGAGAGACCTTACAGAGAGGAGGAGGTAAGTCCTGGGCGCCAGAGAACCTGGTTCATCAGGTTGTTGGCAAAGAGGAGGGCACAGGCAAGAAGCCTCCGGAAGCACTGGAGACTGAGCACACCCGAGCCAGCCCCCCCCCACCCCCCCACCCCTGGCTCTGACAGTCCCCCGACAGCTAGGGAAGGCCTGTCTTCAGAGCAAGCGGGCGGCGTTGTTTACAGGGGTTCTGGTCCCTCCGGCGTCGTGTCCCGCGGGCAGAGCCTGTACAGGGCGCATCTCAAACACCCCAAACCCCAGAGAGAACTGCATAGTTAGACGAAGAAAATGAGCGAGCCGGCAAGAGGGAGAGACTGGTGATGCACTGTAAACATTCGGGTTTCAGCGTGACCTGGAGTCTCGGCTCCGGAAGCCAGGCGGACAGGCCCCCCCACCCCGACCTCCATCCCAGGCGAGACAAAGGCACTGACGAGCAGCAGCTCCCCACAGGCCCGCGGCCGGGCCACACCGAACTGCTACCCCCTCTCAATGACGTAACACATCCGTCCGAACGCAGCCGCGTTTGTAGGCGTTTCTAAGGACTAAGCACTCTGGGTAGTCCATCCACACTGGGGAAGAAGGGATGCAAAGTTCTCTTGCCTGGAAAACACAAGTGGAGAAGCCTCGACTGTTCCAGGTGGGGTCAGGCTGGGGGAGCCGGGCTCTGAAGGAGGCCAGGCCTCGGGGGCGAGGCCCGGGAAGTAGTGAACACGCAGAGGCTGCCTCTCTCAGGAGCCACACGCCGCAGCTGCGAGAAATCGCCAACCATTCCTCCAGGGAGGTTGCGTGGACTCCCAGGGCCTGGTGCGTGAGTGGACCAGGGCCTGGTGCGTGAGTGGGTGACCAGCGGGCACTGGAGCCTGGGGCCACGGCACTGCAGCCACGTCCTGCCAACAAGGCCCGGGCTCCGTCAGACTGTTTATGTTAGCACCAAGAGCGCTGTCCTTTAAATGACCTTCGGTGATCACAGGGGTTGGCTGGAAGCATCCTGCCTCAGGCCCGTGCAGCCTGGGGAACACGGCACGGGGACACCCACCTGGCCAGCAGGCCTGCTCCAAGTGGGGACGCCCGGCCTCAGCGGGTCCCGTCTCTCACCGCCCACCTCAGAGGCAAAAAAGGATCCACACCCAGATCTCTATAGAGAAATTGTCAAACACAGGTTTCTTCTCACGGCCAAGCTTCCTCCACATGGCAGATCGTTGCAACTTGGGACAAGATAAAATGCTTCTTCAGTCGACAACACTGTGCTTCTCACATCCTTGAACCCCGTTCTTGCAAAATCTGAAAACGCCAAACACAGACAGTGAGGTCCTGGATGCTGGACGGTGCTGCAGCCAGCCACCAGCTGGGAGCCACAGGGCCCTGAAGCAAAGCACTGCTCTGGGAGCAGGGCCCAAGATCCCAAGTCCACCTGCAGGGAGCTCAGGGGCCAAGAACAGGCTGAGAGACCCTCGGCTGGGGGCCCCTCCAGATCTCCATCCCAACCCATGGCAGACACACACGCCCCAGCCTCCCACCTCTGCAGCCAGCCTGTCCCCCACCAGGCGCCTCTAGACCACCTCGGGGAGGCCTGAGACGTGTTGGGGAGGGGCACCTGGGACTTGTCTCCTTATCAAGTGCCCAGAGGTCCCTGGCAGCACCCGCTGATGGTTGCCGCTGCTCTCCTGCAGGGGCCAGAGCCTGGCTGGCAGACACCAAGTCCTGAGCCTCCAGCCTGGCCAGGTCTGGGCTGCAGACACAGCTGCTACACCGCCAGGGGCCTGGGGGTATGTATCAGCGGGCCCCACCCCAACCTGCTCTCTTTTCTGGCCCCATCACAAACCAAGTCCTCCGGGTGTCCCCTCAGCCCTACCCCAGTCACACAATCCCTAAGCCTGGGCCCCCAGGACCACCCCATCACCGCCACACCCACCAGTTCAGCCCAAACGCTGCCACTGCCTGGCAGGCCTTGCTGCCTCAAGGCCGCCAGCCTCTCCTCACTGCACCCCGCAGAGTCCCCTGCCTCTTGGCCACCATGCCTGTCCCTGTTCCTCTCATTCCTTAGCGACAGAGAGGGCCCCTAGCCCCCCTCAGCCCTGAGCACGGGTGGAACCTGCAGAACCAGCACATCTCTCGCTGTTTCGACGAACACACGCAGTACAGAACCATGAAACGTGCCCAAGTCCCAGCCTGGCCCAGCACAGCCAAGACCAGTGCTGTATGGCGGCCCGTGCCATCAGCCGCGGACAGCTAACCTCCTGGGGGCATCTTCTGCTTGGATTCCAGAGCTGAGCCACATACAGCTCTGGGGACACTGTTTCTGAGCCCCAGACCTGGGCACAACGTGGGGCTGGGCCCTGGGAGGGGCCAGTTTGCTCACGCCAGGTCCAGGCCCACATAGACCCTCTGGCCAAAAAGCAGCTCCTGGCCACCTGCTCCCAGGCTGGGCGGTAGGGGGGATGCCCAGAGCAGCAAGGCCACAGGAGCTGGGCACCGATCACTCACAGTCACGGAGGGCTCATTCGGAACCACTCAAGAAGGCCCAAGCTATTGAGGGCCACTCAGCCTCTGCCCTGGTGCCTTACATACTGCTGTCGACCCCTGGGACTGCACCTGCCACGTCTCAGAGGGCTCCGGAACACCCGGCTGGCATGGCTGTGTGCTCTCCTACCCTCTGCGCCCACCTCCTGGGACCCCACTCTTCTACCTGTAGGATGCACCTCCCGCTGTGATGGGGAAGCAGTGCCCCGGACTGAACGTCCCTCCTTGGCCCGTACCACGACAGGATCTTACGTCTAGTAGGATTTGCCAGCTGGCTGGGAAAGCCCAGGAGGCCCCTGTCAGAGGGATGTGGTCTGGGGAGGGGACCTGGGACTGTCACACACAGGTCCCTGCTACTCCCACAGGGCTGGGCTCAGCCCCACCATCTTCACTGTTTGCTGGGCAAGCTGGGATCTGTGGGCGCCCACGAAACAGAGTTGTCTCTCACTCAATGGGGGCCCAGCAGAGAACACAGAGTGTCTAAGTCCGCAGGAGAGAGGATGAAGCCCTTGCCCCCAGAACGTGGCCCGGAGCAAGGTGGCCACGCCAGAGGGGCTGCCCCACTGGAGTCAATCCCCAAACTATCTCCTGATGAGGACTGAAAACCAGTCCTAGACCTGTGACAGTCACAGCCCTTCTGCCCGGGACAGAATCTTACCTGGGCCACCGCCCACAGGGGCCCACAGCATCCCCCAGGCAGCAACCCCTTGGACAGGCCTGGGGAGGGGAACACTGTCCAGCCAGGTTCCTGTCACAGGCCGGGGGGCGTGCTCAGCAGCCAGCCGGCCAGGTCAGCGTGGCCACTCCAAACAGAGGTGGGCTGCAGATGCGGGCCATGCGTCTGCTTCCAGGGACTGACTGAGTGAGGACAATCAGACACCTCCATGATCTGAGGTTCTGCACACACTCAATTGATAGCATTAACTTAAGTCCACATTGCTCTTGACTTTCTCAACGTGGCTACCAGAGAGTCTGAAGAGACAGGCAGACTCGGGCTGTGTAACTCCTGGACCGTGCTCGTCCAGGCCAGGGCTCGGCAAACTGTCTCAGGGAGCCGGGTGACGAGTGCGTGAGGGCTGGTGGATCAGGAGGCAAGACTGAATACGCTGTATGTGTACGTAGTCACCAAAAAGTGACCGAACACATAATGCTGCTCTCCGTCTGCAGTCCCAGTCCAGACCTCTCACAGCCGGCGGTCCACCTTCCGGGGAATGGCTGGTCACACGCTTCCCCCGAGCGGCTCCTAGGACGCAAGCTGAGGGCCCCGAATTGGCACAGCTTCGCCCACGACTAGGGGGTGGGGGGTCTGGAGGGAGCAGGGGGACCCCGTGGACAGCGCGTGGCTCGCCCAGCTGCAACCTGCCCTCTCTGCAAGCTGAGGGCACAGAGCAGGCAGCCCCGGCTCACGGGGAGCAGTCGGGCTCCGGACCCATGCAGCGGGGAGCAGCCAGGGCGTGAGGAGCGGCCGGGGCAGAGGGGCGTTTGCGAAGACCCCCCCACAGGGCAGACAGACAGAAGGTCATCACAGACCCCCGTCTACCGGCATCCCTCTCCTGAGGCTCGGGGCAGAGCTGCAGCCCTGGCTCTGGGGCTCTGAGCCCATGGCAGAGAAACAGGAGGGCCAGGCCATGTCCTTGCCCATGGACACCCATGGTTACGAGGGCACTGTAGGGCCCGACGCACAGGGTTCTCAGGCCCCCCAGCTGAGGTCCCAATGCCACCCGCACAGAGACCCTAGAGGAAACAGGCCGGCAGCCCCCACCCCAGACAGGCTGGCTCCACTGCACGTCTACAGTCAGTGTCTAGCGCGGAATGTTCTCTGTCCACTACAGGAATCAGAAAGCGCAGCGGAGGAAAGGCTGGGGTCAAGGAGACTAAAGTGAGTGGTCACTAAAGGGTGACAGAGCTCACCATGACATTTACACTTAATCTGAGTCATCCCCATCGTGACCCGCGTCTTCGTCGTCACTCTGGCCCGACACGCAGCATGCGGCAAGGGAGAAGAAGAGAGGGCAGCATGAGCGCGGGCTGGGACGGCGCAGCAGCTGGGGAAGGCCACGCACAGAGGCCAGGACACACCCCCCACCCCCATGCTGGGTAGTGAAGCAGAGACGGGCCAGTCTCGTGTGGGGGTCCTGGGCCCCAAACCCACACACCCAGATGTGCCATGGAGGGAAACCCTGGCCGGAGATGCCCTCACTGCCTCCAGGCCTGGCGCTCCCAAGGCTCCAGACCTTCCTGCCCTCTTTTTAGTGAAGAGCTGAATCTTGCCCAAACTGCGATGAGGCCTTTGCTACTGGCCCTGGAATGGCTGTGACCTCCAGGCCACACAGACGGTCTAAGAACATGATGGGGTGGGCTCCACTGGCCGGGGGCCAGAAGTGGCGCTCAGGCAAGTGGACGCTCAATCACCGATCAGTTCTCTATCGATCTTGTTTGTGTCACTGAACAGTTAAATCCCTGCACGGGGAGGCAGGGACACCCCCAGTGGGCAATGTCGTGTGTGCCCCCACCTGTCCCAACTCGGCAGAGGAGCCCTGCGCTGACACAGGGCTCGTGGCTCTAGGCCTCAGCCCCACGCCCTCCCTCTCTGTCCCAGGGTCCCCTCAGTAAGTCCTGCAAACACCCCCAGCTCAGCTCGGATGGGCAGATGGGTTTGGGAGGCCCCTGATCTGGCGGAGCTGGGCCACCCTCGTGTGCACCACTGCCCTCACTAAGCTGCCCAACTGATCCCGCCCTGCGCCAGGAGGCTGGCCCCTAGCGCCCTCCGAAGGCATGGCACTGTACAACCAGGCTGTGTCTGGTATCCCCAGGTCACTGGGCCTGCCTGGCGCTGCGTTCTGGAGGCGCCAACCACGTTCTGCCTCCTGGGGAGCTCCTGCCACTGTCCCCGTTTAGGAGCCACAGTGACAGCCATGCTTCAGACCCAGGTATTTTTGGAGAAAAAAGCAGGGCATGTTTTCAAAAGCAAAGGATTTGGGGTCACACCTGGAGCTCCCTCAAAGCAGAGACGCAGCCACAGAGCTCCCGGACTGACAAGAGCGCAGGCGGCCGTCCTGCTCAAGCACAGCGACGAAGACTTCAAGTTCAGAAACCAGAGCTTCCGCAGATGAATATCCCACACCAGGATTCTGCAACTGCTCAGAAAGATGTGGCTCCTCACGACACTTGGGGACCCCGGGGCGGGGGTTTCCACCCCAGACTCAACAGGAAGCACGTCCCTGGGCTGAGCACTGCCACCCCCCACCGAGTCCTGTCCTGGGCAGCGGGGGAGTGGCCTGGACACGCTGGGTGCCAGACAGTTGCCCCATCCTGAAGACACGGGACCGCTTCATGCTGCCATGAGCCCCGTGAGGACGGCCACCACGGGAAGGTGAACACGCACGGGAACTGTGCTGTTTGCTCCTAAAGCCACACCTCCAAGGAAGGCCCTGAAAGGGTCACAAGGCAGTTCTTGGTCAACAGCACCAACCAGGGGCCACCTGGGGCGGAGGGAGGGAGTGGAGAGTCAGGAAACATCAGGAGCCCCCAATTTAATGTCATTGGTTATAATCCTCTGGGCTGGCTCCCCTCAGAACTGGCTTCAGGGCTGACAGGCCACCACCAGCCTCCAAGGCCCAGGAGTCCCGCCGGGTAGAGCCAGCCCAGGGCAGAAGCATCGGGAGTTTGTGACCCTAGGGGCATGAAGCTAACCTGAAACCCGGCGTGGCTGCCCTGCGTGAACCCTGGGAGCCCCTGCCCTCCTTGGGAGATGGAGGTGCCTGCGCCCACCAGGGAGCCAGTTCACACAGGGACAACCCGGACGGAGCCACTACTGAGGAGCCTGGAAATCAGAGCCTCTGCATGATCTGCTGCTCCCTGTCCAAATCAAACACGACCCCCAAGACGTGGTCGGATGTGGCTAAGACAGGGACCACTTGGGAGACCCTACTCTCCAGCCCAGATGTCCCAAGCCCCAGGAAATCCATCCACACTGGCATCAAAACACAAACTTCCAGAAGCAACTCTGCCTGTCCAAAGAGGTGTAGGCAGAGGGCATGGGCTGCAGATGCCACAAGGGCTCGCCTCAAGGGGAGCCCCTGCTCCAAGACCCCTCGCTCTGCCACCTATGGCACTCCCACCACCGCGGCCCGCAGGACCCCCGTGTCGTCCCTGTGGGACTCTGTGGATGCATCGGGCAAGACCTCTCAGGAAGGAGAGCACAAGGCAGACAAGGCCCCCCTGCAGAGGGAGCTAGAGGGTCAGCGGCTGGGCCCAGAATGCCAGTGCCTACCGGCGGTCACCCACCTTGGCTTTCTCGCTGGGCTCGCTGGTCGTGCCGTACGGGGAGCTGTGCAGCTCCTTGGAGACCACGCACAGGAACTCGGCCTGGTCTTCGCTCCCGTAGTTGTAGGAAGAGCCGATGCTGACCAGCTGGGAGGAGAGAAGGGCAGCACCATGGGGGCCAGTGCGGCACAAGCCCAGCCCTCCCGCTGGCAGGGACACAGCAGCCCGGGAGCCCATGCTGGGGACACCCAGCACAGCTTGTGGCCAAGAGGTTTCTAATTTCTAATGAAATCCCCACACAGCCGTACACAGCACAGACATGCACACATGCTACCCCATGAGGACACCACGCACGGGACAGGTCATCGCGGCTAGGTCATTCAGCTCTCCCAGACTTTCTGGTGGGGCCCATGGGAGAGGAGGGCCTGGTGCTGGGAGGTGGGGGTGGGCAGGGGCGGCTGGCTCAGAGCAGGTGGTGAAGTTGAGGCCTTTGGCACAGGGACGGTCCCTACGCATAGGCTGAAAACAAGCTCCCAGGGAAAGCCTGAGCTGACCTTCTCCCAGCAGGGCAAGTAACTGGAAAGGGCACACACTCTGGGGTGGGAGGGGAGGGAGGTGCAGGCGCCAGGCTCAAGGAGCCTGAATCTCAGAGATGGACACGGGCAGGACCTCAGGCTGAGCTGGTGTTGGTGGCGTGCGACAGGGACACACACAGGACCGGTCTGCTCCAGCCCGCCCCAGAGCCAGCACAGACTCATGTACTTCTGGAAGCAAAATGAGGCCAGAGGGAGCCTCGCACCACAGAGAGGCTTTCCAGGGCAGGATTGCTGAGCTGACGAGTGACTTGAAGGGCCCTCGCTCTTTGGCTGCACACGCTGGAGAAGGCCAGGGGTGGGGGGAGCACGAGGCGCAGCGCAGGAAGGATGAGGACAGCGTGGGGGCGGAGGGCAAGGCCGAGCAAGCGGAGTGTGCCGGCCACGCAGCCTGTCTGGCCAGAGACGGGAGAGCATGGCGGGCCGGCCGCTGGAGGGTGTGCCCCGGAGAGGTGTCTCCCTGCCTCTCTGGACAGATGTGCCCTGCCCCCTGTAGACCGCGGGGCAGCCGAAGCAACCTCGGAACTTTGTTCTCGCCTGCGCTCACCACGGGCTGACCCCGGGCTTGAAGCCAACACCTGTCAGGGCTCCTACCCCACTGTCCTACAGCAGGCCTGGCTCCTGCTTCTGGGAAGCAGAGCACTCCTCGTCAAATGGGACTGGTTCTGGAGTCTCGCGGGCAGGAACTGGGAGAAGCCCATCCTCCAGTGACAACGACTTAGGGACAAGAGAGGAACCTGGCGTGTGTGAGGGGTCTGGGTCCTGTTCAGGGGACCTAAGGACAAAGCCCTCAGGCTGAGCACAGAGAGGAAGGGAGAGGCCCACGCAGGAGGCAGGAGATTCTCCTCCTCAGCCAGAGAGGAACAGAGGGGCTTTCCTCCCAGCGATGGTGGCCAGGTCAATGCCCTGACCGGTGTGCCTTCTCTGGGCCGCATGGCGAGGGAGGACGCCAGGGGCATGGGAGGGGACCTCTGTCTCTGCATGGTCTCTGGCACGAGTGTAACGAGGTCAGACGCTACCTGGATCCCCAGCACGCAGGCAACACCGTGGAAGGACACGGAGAGCAGTCCTGGTGGACGCAGGGCCCAGCTGCTTACCCTGCTACCCTGCCAGGCCCCCCCGATGCGAGGGAGAACGCAAACCCTGCAGCTATCTTTGTGACATTTTAAGGGGACTCCAAGCATGCTCTACCACATGACCCACTGTTTCAAAGGACCCAAAGAAAAGATGTGGCCTAATCAGAAGGGAGGCTGGGATGAGCCTGTCATTTCCCACCCTCTCTCCTACGGGACTGCTTGCCACAGCTGGAACCTGCACTGGACAGAAGCAGAAAGCTCAGAGGCCTGAGGGGCCTGAAGAGCCAGGCAGCTGAGACTGGGGCTGGGGGGCCAGGCCGGGTCACAGGTCCAAGCCTTAGTTCCAACCTGCCTGAGCGACAGGAATAGTGGGCACTTTGTGGAAAAGGTGCCCGCGAATGAGTAAGCATCCTGGACGTGCTCCTAGGCCACACCTAGTGGGCCGCAGCTGCACAGGCGGGGAGCCCGGGCTCCACGAAGGGAAGGAGCACTCGCACACCCCTGCATCAGGCCGGCTGAGTGGAGGGCACAGCTGCACCAGAGCCGAGGGCAGGAGAGGGACTGGGGGCCACAGAGCAGCCCCGCTGGGAAGGGCATCTGTGCCAACCGCAGCATAAAGGAGCCCAAGCCGCCATCTGCTCAGCCAGCGTGGGAGGGGATGTGAGGGGACGGGAAGGTGGGGTTGGGCCAGGACGCACTCAGGCTGTCAATCCCACACGCACGGAGAGGCCAGATGGGAGCGAAGAGAAGAGTCCCCGCAAAGCACAGGCTCAAGGAAGACGGAGAACTGGGGAAGTGGGGACGGGGACTTCCACGGGGGGCCCCGAGGAACAACTCCACTCGCCCCACCCAAACCCGCGACCAATCCAGTCAGGACAGGGCACAGGCCGCCGTCTGCGAGGTGCCGGAGGACAGTGAGAGGCTGCCACAGGCCCCCGACACCTCACGACTGGGCCCCGGGCGTCACCTGCTCGAACTTCCAGCCGTCGGACATGGTGGACACCATCTGCGTGAGCTCCTCCTCCTGGCACTGCAGCACGCGATACACGTGCTTCACCGGCACCTGCCAGAGCGAAAGCCACGCCTGAGACAGGCTGCACGTGCCCAGCCTGGGAGCCTGGTCCCCGGGCCCATACCAGGGACAGTCCCACGGCGGACCTGGGGCAGGCTCGCGCCCCTCAGGCTCAGGTCGTGGTGCGCAGAGCGAGCCCAAACGCATCCAGCAAAGCAGAACAGGCTGAACAGGTGCTGTTGTCCTCATCTGCCATCAAACATCCTTCTACTTCTAAATCACAAAGTTCAGGGAGTTACGATCCTGAAACCCCAACGCACCCCGAGCTAGACGTGAGCACGCAAGGATGCGGCGATGAACGGGGACAGCTGGGAGGGCCGGCGCGGAGGCCTGCGGAGCCTTAGACCGGGCCCTCCCTCAGGTGAGGCAGCTTCCCCAAAGCTGGTGTGTCCCCCAGTGCGGCGGGCACACTGCCTGGTGCGCACAGCACCCCGGGGACGTGCCCACTGGCAGCCTGCCCTCATGGCGCTGCTCCTGTGGTGGGAGGCGGCAGCTGTAACGGAGGGCATGCACGTGCCGGGACGTCAAGGCAGTGGCTCATGCCACAGTGGTCACAACGAGAGGGCGCTGGCTGTTGCACAGCCCCAGTGCGTTCATTCATGACAAGAATGACCTGGTGCTCCCACTGAAGGCCCTGAGGAGGGGCTCTTCTACCCCCACCATGCAGAGGGGGACTCTGAGGCCAATAGGCCTCAGTGCTGCACGCGTGGGTCAGCCCGTTTATTAAGCAGGGTGACTGGACAGAGGGTAAAGTGGCAGCAAATGGCCACAGATGACCAGGGAGCCGGTGGTCAGTCTCCCGCCTCCTCTGTGGGCCCCTCCCTGCTGTCCTGGTGCCTGAGGGGCACCCAGAGGAGGGAGAGCTGGGGGCACCGTGGCCCGGGACCGGCCACTCTGAGTGGCCAGGCTGTCAGCGAGCCTCTCGCAAAGGCTGACAGCTCTAGTTCAGGGCCCACCAGACACCTGGCGGGACAGCCCACGATGGGACAGGGTGGCCAAAGGGCTTCAGGTGGGTGCAGACTCCAGATACCCAAGGCGGCCCTGAAGGCACGTCCAACGCGTGGCATCCCCCCGGAGGTGCTGCTCAGCGGGAGTCGGATTGGCGCTCTGCCAGTTGCTGCGGCGCTGGCGTGTTAGCAAAGACGAACGCCTCAGCCACGTCGGCACCTCTCTCTGCAGAAGATGACAAACTGGCTCCAGCTCTGCCGACTGGCCAAGTGCACATGGGCTCCCCGAGGGGATCTGCCCCGGAAGGCGGGCACACAGAATGCTGACAGCACCCTCCTCTCCCAGGAAAAGCCAAGACTTCGTGGAACCTACACTGACCTGCAGGACCCCCACCTCCACTGTCTACCCAAGTTCACTGCCAGCCGCAGGCCCTTTGCACTTGCTGCACCCTGCTCCAGTATGCTCCCCGGTATGTCCACACCTGCTCCACACTGGAAGCCTCCCTGGAATTGCCCCCATGGCACTGTCTTGTCCCCCTGGAGTGGGGCTCCCACAGGGCTGGCTGGGCAGGAACATGTGAACATACCCAGCTGGCAGAGCCACGGGAGATGGCTAGTGAGCCGGCTGTCAGGCATTAGGATGATTCCCGAGGAAACCCAGTGCAACAGGGCCAGCACTGGGGCCTCCTGCAGAGGCTGTCCCTGGTCAGCGAAAAGGGAGGGCGGGAGCTCTGCCTCCGTGGCAGGCCTTAGAAGCCACAGCCACGGGTCTTACCTGTGATGTTTTGCTGTCTCGTTCTCTAATTTTGTCCTTTACAAGTTTTATTAGTGAGGTGATATTGTAAAACTCTGCTTCCTCCAGTACTCCTAGAATAGAAAAAAGTAATTTCCAGATCCAAGAATAAACCTGCCCCGTCCCTCTGTGGACCCAGCCTGAGCCTAGCCCAGCCCCCAGCAGCTCCTCAGCTCTTCCCCACGGCCACCGTGCAGACATTGTCGGCTCTCAGTGGGGGCACCCTGGGATCAAAGGCAGAGGGCCCATTTCCTGAACACAGCCCTGGCACGTGCCACTCCAGGTGGCCTACCGGGCACACTGTCGCACACGCATCTACTCTGAGCTCTGCCCTGGGCACCCCCGGATGGAACTCAGAGACTTTCCCTCTCGCCCGCGGGTCATCTACTGCCTTCGCAGGAGGCCCGGACGTGGTAGATGGCTTCACGCAGGTCTGTCACTTGGTGCCTCAGTTTCCCCGTCCAACCGGAAGACAGGCTGGTTGAGAGGGCTGCTCCCGGCTCCAGGACTCATGCCTCTCTTCCCAAGGCTGCTGCTTGTGCTGCACCCTTTGAGGGACTTTCCGGGCCCAGGACCCCTCCTGCACATTCTGGAAGGGCCATGCTGGCCGCCCTACCCAGGCCTTGCTCTGTGGTGTACCCACAGTGGCAGTGCCGGCAGCCTGGGGCTGTGGACTCTGCTCAGGCGCGTTCTACCCAGGTCCCCAGGCAGCAGAGTCAGAGGAGGAGGCTGGCGGTGGGCGGCCGCACCTCCATTGTCCTTCTCAGAGTGGCGTGTGACTGTGTAAGTCAGGGAACACGCGCCTGGCACCAGCCTGCCGCTGTCCTCGACAACTGTGGGTGAGAGCTGGGGCGATCCACACGCTGTGCTCCCAGGGGCAGGCAGGCAGCCACGGCGGCCGCATGGGTCCTTCTGAGCATGCGCTGTTTGAAACTGGCCAGGAGGCCAGGGATGAGGCCGGGGGTGGGGGCCTGTCTGCAGCAAGAGCCTGCCTCTGAGCAAGCCGCCCCAGGAACCGGCTGTGAAGTCCCGGCTTGAACCATACGGCTGTGCCAACAAGACAAAAGAAGGTGCCACACAACGTGAGTGCACGTGAGGGCCAAAAGGTGCAGGCTCCGGGCTGGAGGCCAGGAAGGAAACTGACCCGGAGGCAGCAAGAGTGCAAGGAGTGAGCCCAGTGCAGTCCCGCAGTGGCTACAGGACCGCAGTCCAGCAGAAGACAGAGCCCACACGGAGTGGAAGAGCCTGGACCGCTCAGGGCCGCGGATGCGTGAGGCTCCCCACTCGCCGTGCCCAGTGCCGGAGTGCGGCGGCACAGACGGCGCTCAGAGGTGAGGCTGCAGATGGCCCTGGGAGGAGCGTGCCCGGGGCTTACACAGCCGCATCCCATGCTGTGCGAGCCAAAGTTGCTGTGAGAGGGAGCGCTAGCCCCAGCGGCATCGCTCGCCAGGCCTCTGATGCGGCCCAGAGCCCATGGGCAGTCTTCACCTCCCGGAGACCAGTGACCACTGCCCCGTGGGGCACGGGAGAGAGGCAGCCGAGAGCCAGGGAGGGGACGTGGGCACCTGGGATCTCTGCAGGGGAAGGTGTGTCGGGCCTGCTCCTCGCAACCCTGTCGCTCGGGCTCCGAGGGGTCTGTGTCAAGTGACCAGTCAGCTTGTCCACTGGGCGCCTGGCCCCAACTCACCTTCCTCTGCGAGGTCTTTGTTGACGACCAGTTTCCCGTGTCTCAGGTAGTTCAGCACGGGCCCAAAGTAGGTGGGGTCTCTGTCGATTAAATAGGCCCCCGTTTCATCCTACGAGGAAGAGAGCATCCTGAGTCCTGGAGGGCAAGGCAAGGGTCCCCCAAGTGACACCAGGCCAGGCCGCACAGAGATGGCTGTAGAGGCACGCAGGTCCTGTGTCCCTTACCCCACAGGCAGACGGCCACGGCACTTCGGGAGGCAGCTGTGCACACCTCTGGCAGTTGGCAGCCTCGCACCCTCGTCTGTCACCACCTCATGTCTCGGCCAAGTTCACCTCCCTTTATGTACTGGGCAGCATGGTGACAGTGGCTCAAAGCACGGTTTGGCCTCCGTGCAGCTCAACGCTGCCCAGCACGAAGGACCTAACACACAGTCTCCCCCTGGGCACCTGTGGCAGGGACTTCTCATCGGGGGAGGGGATCAGAGAGGCACACAGAACCGTGCGGAGAGGCCTGTCTTCCATGGCAAGGTGGCCCCAAAGCCTCCCAGAGATTGCTGACCAAATGGGCAGGGCCTGGCCCAGGCTGCCTTCCTGTGGGGCAGTCCTGCAAGGACAGACCACACAGCAGCTGCATGTCCGCCAGTGCCCTCGGTGGGTCCTGCACCTCCCGTGAGCCCACCTCCCCTCCCCGTGGCCCCAGGGAGGCCTCCGAGACAATAGGGTGACTCCATGAGTCAATGGAGTGGTCGGTGTGGTGGGCTCTGGGGGACCCTCAGCAGGAGCATGACCAGCTGAGACAGTGTGACACGCAGAAGACAGTGTGTCAGCACCTCTGCAGGGCGAGCATAGTGGTGGGAACACCTGGAGCTCTTGGGTGTCTGTGCCTACGGACACCGGCCACAGACACAGGGCAGCGGGAAGTGTCCTAACCGTAAAGCAATAGGCCACATGAGGGACCTACTTCTCACCCACATGTGCCAGAGCCTAGAGGTGCCAGAGGCTTCCTGACACCCCCCCACCCCCGCTGCAGACCTGCTCTTCTTATATCAAGTCAGTTAGGGCTCTGGATGTGGGCGTGCTGTGACCTGGACCCTTGATGCTCAGGGGGCAGGACCCGGGCACTCAGCCCAACTTCCTGGCAAGAGAGGCCATGGCCTGCTCCCCTGTGGGCTTCTGTTCCCCAAGGCGCTGTCCCAACCACACACAGACTTCCTGAGTTCATCCTCGTGCTCGACCCCCTCCACCCTGCCATGGACCCCTGCCTCCCATCTCTCTGGACCCCTACCATTCTCTGAGCAAGACCAAGGAACCCGCGGACCAGCTTCTGGAGGAAGGATGCTCTACCAGTCTCCCTACTGGCCAAAAGTGGCCATGAAGTCGGGGGCTTGTCCCCAACCCCGGCTCAGGTGTGAAAAGAGCCCAGTGCAAGACATCTGTGTCACCAAGCTCAGGATGACCCAAAGGCTCACCACTACCTTGACAGCTGGCAAAAGGACAAGATCAGACAGGAACAGGGCTCGTGTCTGCCCTCAGGGCACCCAGGGAACCTCCTCGTCACACTGGGCCCAGGTCCCAGCGGACCCAGACTAGGGGCCCAAGAGGACCATCACAGTAGGCCTGAGCTCCGGCAGGTCGAGGCAGCATGCACTCAGCCCTGCGACTGTCTTCATGTTGGCACCACTGTGCCAGCCCTGGAGGGAAGGCGGCTCCACTAACCAGTAGACCACCAACGCTGCCAGCTGCGGAGGGACACGCGGAGCCCGCATCCCGAGGCTGCCCAGGGGGCCCACAGTCACGGACCCAGAACGGCGGGTTCGCTGAATGGCCTTGTGTGGCAGGCTGTGCCCTGAGTCATCTGACACCGGGGACGTGCCACCCCCTACCGGTGACAAGCCGGCCTGCCCAGCCCTGCACCGAGGAGCAGCACTTACAGAAACTCAACAGTGGTTTCTTCCATGGAGGCCCGCCGAGGCTCTCGAACCGGTTCCTTCCTGGGACTTTGTTTGGCTCTGATGGAGTTCGAGGTTAGGCGGGGCCAGGCGGCAGCGTCAGGACGCCCTATTCTCTGTACTCAGACCTGTGCTTGTCGCGGGGGTGGGGGGGGTGGGTTCAGCCTCCACAGCAAATGCGGGGGCCCCAACGCCAAGACCCCAAAACCCCAAGACCCCACTGGGCTTTATCTCAGGCTGCTGCTCAGAGGCTCACAGACTCTCGCCGAGATGCGCAGAGAGTCTGGAAAAAGCTGACACAGCCCCTCACTGGCTGAGCTGGGCGTGCAGCCCTGGGGCCTCCCGCCCACAGCAGAAATAAGGAGAAACACACAACCCAGAAAGAAGAAACAAACAAAAAAAACCCAATTCAGAATATAAATCTCGGGCTCACTTCTGCAAAAGCCCAGAGAACAGCATTTCGGTGCCACCTACACTGGCGATGGGTGTGTGAGTGGGGGGCAGCAAGGGCCGCACACAGTCAGCTCCACCGTGTCCGCACGTGCTGCGGGGACCCCCGTCTGCTCACACTGGCAATGGACAGCAGGGAACGGGAGCAGGACACAAACTCTGGCTGGTGGGAAGACTTGCGAGTCCCTCGTTTCCTCTTGCCATCCTGTTCTTGGTTTATGCAAGTGTGTGCTACATGTGTTGAGTGGCCAGCTTTGTGTGTTTTTTGTAAAAGAGGCTGAATTAAGCCTCCTTTCTTGACAAATCATTTCCCTCTGTTGACCTTCCCCACTTCTCACTGAATTAGCGTCTGACCTACTTGTGAAGTGCCAGCTTTAAAAATATACATGCACCTTAAAAACTTGAAACAGGGGAAGGTGGCCCTGGCTTAGAGATATGTAATGAGGACCAACTCCCCACAGACTGTCAGTCCGCAAGCTGCTGGGAGCAGGGCAGCCCGAGGATGTCCGGGTCGCCTGGATCCCTCTCCTAGGGGGACCTACTCCAAGGCCAAGCTGCTGGTCCGCACGGCAAGTCTGAAGCCTGGACCCCTAAGCTTGGGCTGCTGGGCCACTGGCACCAGGCAGGGAGGTGGCCAGGCCAGAGATCACGCCCTGGCCATGGGCCCCGCGTGCAGAGTCATTTCTCCGAGAGGAGCCAGTGAGCAAAGGTAGGGCCAAGCCCACATCACATGCTCTCGTAGGAGACACCTAACTGTGGCCCCAACAAGGACCGAGGCAGAGAGGACATTCCTCACTTGAAACTCCTATCCCCTCCCCACCCTGGCCCGTTCTTTCCTTTCCGGGCCTACCCAGCATCCTCAGCCCACACCCCTGGTTAGGAAACAACGTTCTGCAAAGGGCAGAAACACACCCGCGCCCCTCGGGAGGCAGCCCCCAAGACCCAGGGTCTCCCCACTCACTCTGCACCCAGAAGTAAAACTTCTGGCCATGAGGGGCAGGGGCAGGATCGCACACACTGCCCAGCAAAGCACCATGGGTAAGGTGGGGGCTGCTTTCTCAGGGCCAGCCGGTCCTGGAAATGGTGATTAGGAGTGAGGGTCAGGGATGCCGAACTCTCCCCAAGATTCTAAATGGACAAGAGCTCTGGGAGCGCGCTCTCTGTGGAGCGTCTGCACTTGGCCCCATTCCACCACCTCCAGGGCCTCCACAAACATGCCAGGAAGCAGGACTCTGCCACCACCTTGTTGCGGGAGGAAAAGCACAGCCACTGGAGCCTGGAAATGAGGAGGGCTGAGTGTCCTGAGCTAAATGGGAGAAAAATTCTGTCACATCTCCCTGTGAAAATCTAAATGTAAATGCACAGAATTCTCTGTGCACCGACATCTGCGATCAACCTAATTAGAAATACTCAGCTTTTACCCTAAAATGATTCGTTTCGAGGGACTGTTCCAAATTTGCACAAGAAACCTTCAACTTCCACCCTCTCCTCTGTTTCATTTTCTACAGTCCGTCAAACCCTCCATCCAGGAGAGGCCTGGGATGCCACCAATTATAAAGGAGAGGCAGAGACCTGGAGACCAGAGAGAGCCGTGGCCTGGGATCCACCAGGGAGGGCCCCTGCGCTGCCGGGAGTGTCAGCGGGCTCTGACTGCGCGTTCCCTGCACGAGCCCCCGAGACGCCCGTGTGTGCTGAGATCAGGTGCACTCCCAGTCCCTTGCCCACCAGGGGCTGAGGCGGAGGTGCGCACGTCCGGGTTCCGGGTCATTCCCAACCTCAGTGCCGGCCCTGGCAACAAACCTCCTCAGACCTCCAACAGCACCCAGCTCCCAGGGCCCTGACCCCCAGAGTGTCCCAATTTAGGATGGCATACACGACTCAGATGAGGCTCGGCCAGACGCAAACAGCGGGGCCTGTATGAAAGGACCCCCGCAAGGCCCAGGCTCCTCCTGCAGCAAGCATGTCTCAGACTCAGCTACGGCAGGTCCCCTGGGACCCCAGGAACCCGTGGGGGTGGTTCAGAGTGACCCACTCAGTGTGGCAGGACTGGGGGCGCTGACAGCAGATGCCAGGTCACCTGTGCATACACAGGGGCTGGGTCACCCTGGGGCCAAGGGACAGTCCTGGGCAAGGTGCTCAGTGGACTGGCCAGCCCGAGAGCCAGCCATCAGAGTCACAGCTGCTGTGAACGTTCATGTCACAAAGCCAGGGACAGAGTGTCTGCCAGGCCTTTGCAGGTGCTCCCCTCCCTAGAAGGTCTAGCCTCAGAACATCTGCACCTAAGTCCTCTACACATGTCACATTACTGACTCTGGGGTGAGTGTGTGCGTTTAACATAAATCTGCTGGCACGAGAAAGCCAGCTAGTGACAGAAACAGTGTGTGGGGGGGTGGCACCACAATCACCTAGGGCAGAAGCACCACACAGTGACTGACCCAAGGTCCCCGGCTGCAACGCCCCCCGGCCACCTCAGAGGGGAGGCCTCCTCAAGCCCAGAGCCCCCAGGTCCCCAGGCGCCATGCTGCCCCCACCTCACGCCTAGCGCACTGCTCCTGGGAGGCCCTCGAGCCAGCCCCGCCAGCTGTCCCTGCAGCCACCGCCCTGCTGGCTCCAAGGCGGCCTCTGCTCTCTTCCCACACCCAGTCCCATGGGCAGATCTGGTGCGGAGTTCACCCTTCCTTCTTGCTGGGGCCGAAGGGCAGGCCTGTGGCTCCTCTGCTACCTCGCCGCACCTCCCCCCTCCTTGCCCACTGCACAGTGCTGGGGCTCGGCCAGTGCCCCTGCGGCCTGCCTCTCCCTGACGTGTTTCCAGAAACCCACCTCAGTCTCTCTGCTGGAGCTGACCCAGCTCACCACCTCCACAACTGGGGCCACCCAAGCCTGACTGGCAAAACCAGGCCAAGATCCCAGAAGCCCAACAGCTGAGGAAACTAGAACCCACTGGAATGCGGATGATGGGAAGAGACACTCGTGCACACCCACACGCGGACGCCTCCAGCGCATTCTGAACACGCGGGCAGATGGACTGGAACCCTGGAGTATGCTCACCAGGCTCAAAGACCTCGATTCTTGCAAGAAAACTCGCTGGCTGCCCAGGAAGCTGTGTCCCTCCCTGACGCCCAGGCTCCAGAGCTGGGAAGCCGCCCTCAGGCCTGTCCTCAGCTCGGCCAGGAGCTCTGGGTGGAAGAGACCAACACGGAGGGCCGGAGGACAGGAGGACTGGGCTCGCACACAGCGTTCGAGGCTGGCAGCGCAGACCAGACTGTGCGGAAATTCAGAGGCTGCATGCACGACACAAGCTGCAGCGAGGACAAATTCCGAAGCAGAGAGGAAAGCGCCCTCTCTAAGAACAAAATAGGGAGCAGTGTGAGGCACCTGCTGCTACAAGGACCCCGCGGAGCCCTAAGCGGGCTGGTGTGGCCCGCACCGTCTTCCTCAACCCTCACAGCTCCTCCATACCAGCGTTGCACAGCGAGTTAAGTTCTGGTAAAGGTCCAAGTCAGGCCCAAGTCCCCAGTCTCGCTCTGCCACCAGAGAAGACGCCCCGTCTCCCAGTATCCACAGCACACCGGCGCCAGCCCGGACGTTTCTGGAGCTCTGCAGCCCGGGTGGAGCCCCCCAGCCACGCACAAACCTCCCTCAGTGCAGAGCCGGCTCCTTTACGGGACTTTAGGGACTGCTGACCTGCAGCGGCCCTGGAAGGGAGCTGGGAGCACCCAGCCGCGGGTGAGAGCAGCCACGGACACCCTGTCAATGAGCCGGAATGAAACTCGATTAGCAGCATCAGCCAGGTGGGCCACGGGGTCCTGTGGTTGAGGATGAGGCTCTGAGCACAGCTCCAAACCAAGCCTAGTCGCCATGCAGGGCAGAAAGAGGAAGTGCAGTGATGACCCTTTCCGCCTGGGCTGCCCTCAGACAGCTGAGGGCAGGGACAGCTGCAGGCCCGTGTCTGATAACCTAGAGCGAGCTCTTCTCCCTTAATGCAAGTCCTTTCCCAGGATGGTCTGGCCTAGACTGGACTCACAGGCTGCTTCGGGTCTGGGGCTGTCCACTCAGGTGCCCCGTGGAGACGTACGGTGGGCTCTGCCAGCGAGCACCTGCTGCACAGCGGGGAGGCGGGGGCCCCTCCCTCGGCCTGGGTCCTAGGCCAACCACGGCACGTGGCCAGGGCTAAGAACATGCTCAGAGCCACATCCTTGACCACAGTGGGAAATGAAATGCACCAGAGTCTCCGGTCACCCACTCCGGGCCTCAGACAGGACAACACGGCTCTCACGGGTGCCCGGAATGCCCTTCGGAATTTGAGAAGTTAGCCTTTCGTCTCTGACTTAGTTCCCTGGAGCATAATCTGCTCTTTCCACTCTAAGGAATCCCCACTTCTCTTGCCAAGCAACTTAAAAGTCTGTACTTCCACCCACATCCCTCATCGCTTGGCCATGCCTGTAAACTCCCTTCCACTCTCTCTCCAATCCCAGCACTCTTGCCAACACCAAGCGCACCCAGAGTGAGCCCAGGCAAAGAGCTGCAAGTGACAGGTTACCAGAGGCCCTGTGATGGCCCCACCCCTCAAAGACCCATCTGCGCCACAGCATCTGCAAGGACAAAAGCTCAGGTTTTCTCTAGGCCTGGCTCAGGCAGCACGGAACCCACCTCAAATCCTACTTAATCTGAGTGGTTTCCAACCACCAAGCAGCAGTATTTCCTGTTTCCCTTTCAACTCCTAGAGCATCTCCACACCGAAACAGGGGCTGATTCAGCTTGGAACAAATGCTACCCTGTTTTCAGCTGTGCCCGATGGGCCAGGTACCATGGAATCCAAAGAGACTTAACCCAAATGAATCACACATCAAGCATTCACCAAGCACTTCCAGGAAGGAGTGTCACACCCCGCCCGCCCCTTACGAGAACCTGGGAGAAAGATGACCCAGACAGCAGGGGGGCAGAGGCTGAAATGAACACCCCAGACGCAGCCCCACTGAGGAAGTGAGAATTCATACTTGACCGGTCTACAGAGAGTTGCACAGCAGCCATGGGGCTAGAGTCAGCACTGAGACAGGAGGGTAAGCGTTTGGAGCCCAGAGCTGGTCTCAGGCTTAGTCCCAAGAGAGGGAACACGGCCTTAGGGGGAGGGGGACCACCCTGCTCCCCACCTCCTCCCTAACAACCTGTTCATGGCCTTCAGAAAACATTCCATCACTCCACCTCTCCCACAGGCTCCCGCAGTATTTAAGAGCAGGCTCCAGGCACTTTCCCAATGAATTTCAACCCATCAGGCTCCCAAAAGGTTCCTGGTCTCCCCTTCAATGGAAAACACCCCCCCCCGCCCCAATTTCCCCACTCAACCCCTATCCAAGCACCAGCTTGCTGGAGCCCAGGAGCTCAATAAACACTCGCCCGGTGCCCAGCAGAAACCTTCCACCAGGTCTGTGCTGACATCCAGCCCTAGGGACATCTGTCAGGTATGCTTTCATCCATTTTAACTATGAAGTGAGGGCTTCGAGGTTTCTACAAGTGAATCAACATCCTGTTTCTCTTCCATCATGTCATAATCACTGGTTGTCCCACTCCTCCAAACACCCCTTCCCCTCCGCCCTCAGCCTCCACTTCCTCTCACACGGGGTCTAATTATCTAGGAGTGAATCCCTGGGACATTCCTTCATCAGAGAGGCAGAGGGGGGGAAACGGCACTGAGGAGACCCAGTATCTTACACGTTGCAGCTCATCTGAAGTAAAGAACTCACTCTCCGGCCCTGACCGATGTGAATCAGCATTACTCTTTCTGGCAAACTCCCATTACGCTCGACAAAAACTCACGCTTATTCACTAACAACTATCCTATGAGACAGAAACTGTATCTATCTGCTGCATTTCCATCGTGTTCTAAATTTCACTCTTAAAACCTGCAGATCAAATGCGGGGAAGCGCCCGACAGTGACAAGAAGCAACCGCACCAGATGCGTTCCAGTGGGTTAATTACCTCCCCCAAGAGGCTGTTATTACAGTAAGCATGTTTTTTTTTTTAAGTCGTTTTGAGACAGTAAAACGAAGGCACGAACGGACTTAACTGCAAGGGCTATCATTCGTTGGCTCTGAATCAACTGTTTTAGTGAACAGAGAGACTGTGCCTCAAAAAAGAAAAAAAAAATGCAATGGACAAGAAAAATTTTTAAAAATCGGATTCAATGTACAAAACAGGAACTCTCGAGTAGAATTCCCAGTGAATGACCACTGTGGCCTCGGGTTTTAATACCAAGCAAGCAACCAACCAACAGTAAAACGTACACCCTCACCATGAAAGGAAAATCACAGCAAACAAAAGCCTATTTCTGTCCTGGAGAGGTCTGCCATTTTCTGGGAGGTCAGTTCTCCACCAGCGGAGAGAGCTGGGTCAACCCGGTGGAAGCAGCTGGGGGCAGCGGCGCGGGCAGGGGGACGAGCGCTGGCATCTCAAACCCTGATTTCTGCCAAGGACAAGTGGTCTTGTGGTGGCTCAGGAGCTCGCCTTTCCTTATCGTAAGGTCACGCCACCAGGAGGATGGGTTCCGTCAGCCTTCCCAAACTTGAAGAGGGAGCTGCATCTCTCTGGGAAGACTTGTGCCTGGCAAGCGTTGAGCCGGCGAGGCACAAAGCCAAGTGTAATTATGTATGCTCCACTGAGAAGACCCAGGAAAGTTAGAAGGTTGTGAACCGCCTGGGATAAATATAGGTGACAACTACTCTTACGACTGAGCCTTTCCCAAGTCTCAGCCGGTACAGATCCTGAGCCGCTCTTCTCAGCCATTATTCTCACAAAGGGAATAATCCAGTTTCCATTACCATCGGCACCACCGGAGGAGCCCTTAATGCAAGACAAGCTCCCCTTTCGGAAGGCCGGTGGGGACGCAGCCCGGAAAAACATCCCTACCAGGTCCCTCCTTGCCACCCCTCGGCCCGCGCAACCTTCGCTTTGAGAAATTACTCCACGGACGGCCCCTTCTGCGAGTGCTGAGTGGGCGCGTGTTGTGGCTGTAAACGACGGAGCGCCAACTCTCTAAATGCAAGTCACTGGGAAAGGCAGGTCACCCGTGTCAACACCCCCCCCCCCCCCCGCCAACGTGAAGGCAAACGTCTGGAATGCGAGAAGATGAGGAGGAGGCCAGGAATCTCCGATTCCAGGGCCACGAAGTACACGGGGACACAGACGAGGCGCTCCCACGGGGGAAAAGAAAGTGGATCCCCAGCAAGGTCCGGGGCGTGGGAAAGCTCCGCCGGGGGGCGGAGGGGGCGAGAGCGAGCCGAGGCGGGCCGGCCGCGCGTCCTCCAGGGCGGTGGGCGCCCGGGCAACCAGCCGCGGCCTCCCCGGCCCGGGACGGGAAGTCGGGCGGCCCTCACCTTGTCCGAGTCCAGGTCGGGGTCGGCCTGGCACAGACGGTACAGGAAGGATTTCGGGTCCCGGCACAGCGTCTGCCGGGTGGTGAGGAAGTAGGTGCCGCCGACGTTGAGCCGGACCCACTTGGACACCCCGCCGGGGCGCTGGGCCAGGGCGCCGAGCCCCGCGCTGCAGCGGCGGCACAGGCCGGCCCCCAGCCCCGCCCCGAGGCCGCCCGGGGCCGGCGGCAGCACCTCGCAGTGATTCTCCGCCATGATCCCAGCAAGCCCCGCCACAGATCCTCCCCACCGGAAGCGTCCGGCCTTTAATACCGTCCTCCTCGCTCTGTCCCGCCCACGGGTCCGCCCTCATAAAGCGCCCGCCCTGGTGTCACGCGGCAGGCGGAAGTTCCGGTCCGGAAAAGCGGCCGGCCGAGCCCCCTTCCGGCCGGAGCCGGGCGTCGGGCTCGAAGGGCTCGCCAGCCTCCGCCCCGCGGGCTTGCGCCGCGCAGACGCTGGGTTCCGGGCCCGGAATGCAGGTGGCCACTGTGCCCGACCCGCGCCCCCGGTCAAAGAAGAGTTACGCCAGCGACCGTCTACACTCTACATGCTTTTTTATTACAAGACTACCGAGCATACGTGGAAAATTCATCATCCAGTAACTACATCTAAAGCACAAATATTTGAAAAAAAGAGAAGAAACAGATTCATTAAATTATATGATTAAATCATTGACCAAATAGAAAATTTATATAATAAAGCCAGAAAAAAAGTTGTAAAATATAGTTTACAATAATTATTCACATTCAAGGCTGTACATCAATACATACAACAACGTGGCCCCGAACATGAATTCAATCCAAATAATTCATATATTAGATTTTAAATAACACAGACTGAACTAGAGGCCAACAATAGCCAGCAAATAACCTTATATAAGAATAAAAATACAAAAGTGTATATCCTAATATCATTGCATTATTTGTTTTCATGTTTTAAATTTTTGCTTTGCCTGTACATCACAGTTACAGCTACAGACCAGGTAGAGAATTTTACACATGTTCTGACTGCCACCAACCTGAAAGACAGCTACCATACTATTGATTCATCCTATTTTGTGTAAAGGAACAGCTACAGCAGCTCTAAATACTGCAAAAATTTATTTTTGTCAACGTCCAATCAAACTTCTGATAAGGATAGAGGCTTTTCACCAGCAAAATGACCCCTATCCCTAAGTCATTCTGCCAGACGGGTTGGGACTAGGGTGCATCACACACTAAGAAAAGGTCTGCCTTTGTAAAAAGTTCTCTGCACGGGAAGTTTGGTGCTTCTTCATACTGAAGAAGTGGGTTCTGGGGAAAACAGGTACACATGCAGGCCGGTTCAGCTGTCTGTCACAGCTGTCTTGAGCCACAGAGAAAATGGCTCTTCGCTGCAACAGCTCCTTCCCCAAACCAGTTTTCCACAGGCAGTCTGATTTGCAACTCCGCAACCCGGGCCAGCAGCCTGCACCCCTCAGACGCTCTGGAAGGGACTCCTGCCCTGATTTAAGGCACTTGCCATATAGGCTGCCTAAGAGGGAAGGGCCACACCCACCTGAGTCACCGTCAGCTCATGTGAGCTTTGGATGAAAAGAAAGGATGTGGAAAGACGTACATGGCGACATCTCTAAGAACAGTACCTTCATCGTATTCTGGGAAGTGGCTGCAGCCTCTGCATCTGGGGAGTGAGCACCCTCAGTCTGTGCATCGGACAGGGGGGCGGGGGACCCGAGGTGTCAGGGGAGGGCAGAAGTCCAATTCTGCACAATCCAGCCACAATCTCTGGCAGACTTGAGATGCTGCGTACGGCACCTGAAGAAATCTCTCATGCACCTCTCCCCTCGCAATTAGTGGACCCCAAACTACAGAGGAGAAATTAGGAATGAAACCAAACTGGGTGGCCTGGGTTTGAAGCCAGCCAGCCAACCTGCAACACCGCGAGGGCAGACAGGGAAGGAGTCCCGAAAGCCACGAGGGTCAGGGCCACCACCCTCTACTGGAGGAGGCCTGACTGCTGTGCTGGAATGAACTGCTGAGACCTCCGTACTGAGCGCCTCCCCTTGAGCAGCACGCCTCCCCTTGAGCAGCACGGGGCCAACAGCCTTCCTTCCGGGAAACTCAGCTGCCTCTGTGGTCTCTTCCTCAAGCAGAGGGTTTGCTCTTCTAAGGATTCCAAATGGCCCAGTGTATTTTTCGAATATGCAAACTTAATGACAAATCACCCACTAAGTGTGTGGCAAGGTCAGTTCAGCATTTGTGTATCTCTGCTGCCTGTGCAGATGCAGATTCAGTACCATTGTGCACACGAAGCACAAGCTTCGGAAAATCCCAGCAAGCGCCTGAAAGCCACGGCAGCAGGGACGGGAAGGTGCTAACATGCAAGCATAACCAGATTGTCAATGAAAATAAGGAAACGACTTTCGGAAGAATCTGTCACAAACGGACTGCAAGAAATGATATCATTTTAGCATTGTGGGGGGAGAAAAAAAAGAGCAGTCTTACTAGGACATCCTTGGGAACACACACTTTACCAGAGACGGATTTGTTCCAAATGAGGAGGTTGTGTACTAGAACTCTGAGCTTCCAGGCCTCAGGTCAAGACGCAGCAAGAGAGACTAACACCACCTTGAAAACAAACACTTTGTGACCCAAAAACACTCCCTCTAGAAACGGGGGGTGGGCCGGTGGGGGGGCATTGGAGTCAAAATCAAAGATTTATGAGGACATTCACCACAGCATTATGTAAATAGTGAAAACCCAGAGACCACCTAAATGTTTTGTAACAGGAAAATGGTCAGAGAAGTGATGGTAAAATTTATAACCATTAAGCTCTACAATCACTAAAAACAATGTTTTTAATCATTGTTTGTGATGTGGAGAAATGCCCAAGATAAACGATCGAGTGAAACAAGCTAGATGCAGAGCAGCATGTGCTTCATGTTCCCAGTTCAGTTGAAAAAGCAAACACACGTGTGTGCATGGAGGGGGGGTGGTCTCTCCTGGGTGGTAAGCCTACAGGCTGTGCTCTCGGAAAACAAATGTTTGAAGGAAGTACAGAACCACCTGGAGCCCCTGGGCTGGCACATGGCCCTGGTGAGTCTGTGCCACGGGGCTGCCTCCTGCGATGCCCACAGGCCTTGGTCACAAATACCACAGACGGCTGCAGTGCCTGGAGAAGGCGCGGGTCCTGCCAACCCTGGTGCAAGCATGAGGCGTCTCCCGCAAAGCGGGTGTGTAACGCGCTCTCCTGAGAGCCAAGATCAGAGCAGCAGGACAGCACAGGGCCATGTGCCCCAGGTGGGGCCTTGTGCAGCCCCTGGGGCCACCTGATACCACAACCCAGTGGCTATACTCCTGCTCAGGTCCTCAGAAAGAGGGAAGGAAACAGTCCCTCCCAAACCTGGCTTCCTGGAGTTCCCAGAGAGGGGTGATGCGCAGTGGGCCCCCTGAGCCTGTGGAGGCCACAGGCCAGCCCCCTGCCCTATGCCTGGCGAGGCCACATGGTGTGGGACCGGCCCTGCTTGCCGGCTATGCGGTTTGGCACTGAACCTTCTCCTTGCCCTCACTGACACACGGCTCCTGGATCTAGTCAACAGCAGGGCACTTTCTCAGCGTGGCTAAATCATCTGTACTTTCACATACAACTGTGTACACACTCGACCGACAGCCATGCCCATGTCTTAGAAGGCAAGGCACCTGCACGCCAGGGCGGGAGCTCTGAGGACGAGCTGCAAATGACAAAAGCTGACACGGACAAGCACAGGGCAGGGAAAGAACATGTATGTGCCTTTAAAAAGGGGGGAGGGGCCCAAGGCTCTGAGTGAGAGGAGAAAGGTGGCATAAGGAAAAGGGCTCAGCTGTCACTGGCTCAGGTAAGGGCAGTCACTTCAACTCTGTCAGCTGCAAGCTAAACCCTGAACCCCTCATTCTCTAGTTTCGGAGGTTATGATGGAGCTGGTGGGTGAAGCCCAGGAGGTAGTGGCACCACCCAGGGGAAGGCGGCAGCGGACACCCGTTCCCCCCCACCCCCGCCAGAGCAGCCTGGCTGAATGCTCTTATTCAAGCCAAATGCCAGCTCCACTGGTCTCTGTAGCCAGACCCACGGAAGCATGCGGTGCAGCAGCAGCCCCCAACTCTCTGAACAGCCCACCCACAGACGTGGGGGCTCTGAGAAAGGCAAATGATCAACATGGGGAGAAAGCTGGAAATTATGTTCCTGAAGGCCCGGCAGACTTACTTTTTTGAAAAGCAGGTGAACACAAAAGCGAAGAGGAGGAAGAGGGGAGCTTGACTTACGACCCTGGCCCAGGGCAGGCATGCCCTCAACAGCCTGGCATCCGTCCTGGCGCGGGCACACATGCACACGCACCCTTGCTCGTGCACAGCTCTCACACAGCAATGCACAAGACTCAGGCCCCGGATGGAGGCCGCTGGCGCCCTGGCCCACCTCTGCTCCCATCCAGCCCCCACACGGCCCAGCAGGGACACCTCCGCAGCCATGCTTCCCTCCCAGGCTAACAAGGGTCACTCTTCTCACTAAACCCGTTTGAGAAAGACATCTTTTGTCTAAATCTGGACCACTCTTCAACACAGGGTGTTGGATGCTTTGAGACAGGAGATGGGGGCAGAGTTGTCAGGGGGAATCTTTTGTGTGCGAACCTTGTGCTGGTGCCTTCATGAAAGTTAAAGGGAACTACGAAGTTGTTCATCTCCTGGAGACAGACAGACATGTCTGTGAGTGGCCTGCAGGCTGTGGACCGCCCTCACGGGACAACCTGGGCAGGGAGAGGAACTCTGAGCCCCACTAGACCCACCGGCTTTCTCTGTCGAGGAGGCAGCAGCAAAGAAATCAAAGGACCGGTAAATCGTGGACCCCCTGTGGTATGTGCACATACCGCATGAACTGCCTCTGAAGAGGGAAAGGCAGGCCAGCTAAAAGCACAGGGGTGAGCAGGCTGGGCGCTCGGACCCCACTGTGGTGTTCCTATCCTTGTGCAGGGAGACCAACGCTTTCATCCCGGCAAGGCCCACATCTTGCTGGAGATAAATGACCTGGCAGCAGGAGAAGGCTTTCAGACTTTCACTGTGGATATGTGAATGTGCTGGGAGTCAGGCTACAAAAACGTTCCCTCACCATGAAAGGGGTGTGTGTCACAGCTGGGCGACCACTGATGCCCAGAGCCCCTCAGCCCTAGCAAACCGCTCCAAGGGCCTACACGTTCCACCCTCTGACCAAACTCTCAGGGGGAGTTCATCAGGCAGCACTCCTCCACGTGGGGGACACTGGGCCCAGTCTGCCCTGCTGCGCAGGCCTTCCACGGAGCGGGACACAGCCCTCCCTATCTCCTGGCACGAGTGGGTGCCCACCTCTGACTATGCTCTTTCCGGACCCGTGCCTCCTTCTAGCTCCACAGGGCCAACCCCGCGCAGAGGGACGTTCAATCCGAATAGCCTGCCGGCACCCTCCGACCTCAGCAGCAGCCCCATCGCGCACCCCGACAGCCCGCTCCATGTCTCCCCACCTGGAGCCTGCCCAACGAGCACAAGGCATGGAGCACTCGCAGCCAGAGTGATACAAGAAGGCCAGCAGGGGCCCTGGCGGGGCACAGGGGCATCAAGTAGGGACACAAGAAAAAGAGCACACGGACCAAAGCCAAGAACCCCCCTGCCCTGCAGAGATCGAAGCCGCCCTGGCAGAGGCGCACGCGGCTCCCTGCCGACGGGTTCTGTGATAACTGAGGGGCAGGAAGAGCCCAGACACACATCCCATCCCCTCGGCCACAGGAGGACCGGCCAGTGGGTGACCAGGGCGTGTGGCGCAGAGCTGGTGACTTGAGTCTGTTCCACTCGCCCGGGTGGGAGTCAGGTGGACGTGCACAGCGCCGGGTCCCCCCGGCAGGGAGAGCCTGGGGAGCCTTCACAGAGCACAGAGAGCAAGCAAAGCGACCCTGAATTCCTTTTCGTTATTGGTTTTGTTCTTTGTGTGGTTGGGTATTTTTTTCTTCTTTTCTTTTAAATAAAAAAGCTGCAAGGTTCCGCCGTCTGCGTCCCCGTTGAGATGGCTGGCAGGTGGTCTGGAAGCGTCCCAGAGGGTGGCGAGCCGCGCTGGGGCACGTGTCCTGGCAGCAAGAGCAGCAGTTGCGGCCTGTCACTGCACGGCGGCATCCGGGTGGCTCTGGTATCTGTGTCTCCACACCTCCTGGATCTTTTTGCACCATTTGTGAGCATTCCCACTCGGGTCCATCAGGTAATACGTCCTGTTCGGCTGCGGAGACAGAGAGCGTGTGACGTCGCAAGGGGGTCCCACTAAGAGCAGCACCCCACTGCGGCCGCCACAGGGACCTCAGAAGGCACGTGAGCGTGTGGATTTCCCCTGCCATAAGTGCAGACTTCACACGTGCACACAAGGACCCCCAGCTCCCTTGGGTCAGCCCCCTCCTGATGAACAGGCACAGGGGCCCCGGGACACGACGAAAGGGGCAGACAGCCCCCATGCAGAGCACGGCCTGCACAAACTCACCGTGTGCACGAAGAAGGTTTTAAAATTCTTGGCCTCTGGTCGGAGCTCTTGTGACCACGGAATTTCCCCTTTCAGGACTTTGTTGACAGGATCCACATAATACAAGTGGGGCCCTTCTGTAAGCAGTAACTGTCGTCGTCGTGCAAACAAGCCCTGATGCAAAAGGAAAAGGCCCTGCTCATCAGGGCTCAGAAGTGGGGGCAGGCGGCACCTACCACAGCCTTGGAGACCGGGCCATCACAGCAGCCTGGGCTGCCGGGACTGGCGCCAGCCCCCCACCCTCTCCCTGGGACCTGGCCTTCCCTCCCGGCCATGGCCCTGGCCTCTCAGGTCAGAGAGGGGCAGGCAGAACGTAGCGCCCAGCCTGCCTGGCCTTCGTGGGCTGGATCCCAACAGCCCCACTTGGGCGTGTCTCCCTCCCTTGTCACACAGGGGAGTGGCAGCGCCAGCAGACAAACCCAAGCCTGCTCCACCGAGCCTGCCGGGGAGACTCAGGGCACCCCTCGTGCCCTCTGCACCATGGGCAGGGGTGGGTGGGGTGGGGGAACGCATGCTCCCTACTGCCGGTGCCGCACAAGGCCGGTGTGTGCAGCATGGCCAGGAATGGAATGGAGGCCTGGAAACTGAATTCAGAAAGGCCCGCGTTGGCAGAGTGAGAGCGTTTGTGGAGCCTGAAATTTCCGACACAATTAATCCATTTAATTAATCCAGAAAACAAACAAATAACAATTTTCAAAAACAATTCTAATGCAGTAAGACACAATTTGATAGGATTATCAAAACCCTGGTTCCAAGCCAGAAACAAGAGGCTGTACTTCTATTTTACCACAGCCTTCCTGTGTGGTTTCAAACAGCTTCCCCTGAGTGGCTCAAGTCTTCCTGAGCCGCCCAATCTAGAAATGATCTTTCGAGAAAGGGAACCAAGACCAAGGATGCACATGCAGCAAGGGTCAGCCCGCGGTGGGGGGCCAGACCCTGACGCGGCTGAGGCGAGACAGACACTCGGGGAGGTGCGGCAGGAATCAGACTTACCTTTCGCTTATCTACGGGACCCATCTTTAGTATTAAGTTATTTTCTACAAACTGATGCCTATAAAAAGAAGAAAACAAGAGTGAGACTCGCAAGTCAGGGTCAGAACTCTCCACACTCCTCCACTCAAACCAAACTTCCAGAGGGCATCTGTGACCCTCTCCCAAACCTCTCCAGTCACAGCCCCAACTTGCTCCAGGAACTCGGGGGCCCCCACTGTCACAGCCCACGTGGGCACCCACCGCTTAGAGCCTTCGGTCGGGGTGCAGACCGGCACTGACACACGCCAGCACCGCCGCCTGCTGCCACCTCTGGCTTGGCAGCGCCTACCTGGTAGCAGGAAAGGAGCGGCAAGGTGACACTGTCCTTCCTCATCTGAACACAGCTGGAGTGCACATGGAGCCCCAGACAGGCTGCAGGCTGCTGAGAGTCAGCCTCAGGACACACTGTCAGCCACGCGCTACCTCCCCGAGCAGGGCCCCCCAGTCCGATGCTCAGAAATCACTAAGCAGCTGGGAATCACAGATCCAGAAAGACCTCGGCCGGGCTCGGTTTAAGAACCCCTTCTCCGGTGTTTCTACTACAGTCACAGAGCACGCCCACTCAAATACGGTAGGAGCTGGGAGAGCTGGGAGGAGAAATCGAGGAACACAATTTCGACTTACTGTGCATCGTGAGCAAATACTTTACACTTGGGCTCTTAGCTGGATCAAAGACGTTACTTAATGTCTGCAGGTTCTTGCTTTTGGTTAAAGTGAGCCGTGACCAGTTTATGTTCTCACTCTACTGAAATTCCTTATCTGAGGATCTACTGTAGAACACAATACTGTATTTGCAAAGGCGTAAGACAACTGTCACCTCAGTGACACTTTTAGCACTTTAGTATCTGAGCGCACCCACACAGGACCCAATGTGTGCAAGACGACCGGCCAGGCTGGCGGAACTGTGTCCCCACAACCGGCTCACCTGGCCCCGCAGTCTGCCCACGCCAAACCAAGCAGACCCATGGTGGCTCCAGACCTCACGGAGGCCACGTCCCCAGGGATCCAGCCTGCATGTGAGGGGCCCCAGCTGCATATGGATTTTGAAAACTGGAAAGAATTTTAACGAAAAAAGTGCTGTATGAGGATAAGTACAGTACTTCACTCTTAGAGGTATTTAAAAACCTAACCAACAAACAGAACCAAGACTTGAAGCAGAGGAAGATAATTCAGAGGATTTTTGGAAAGCAGATGTAATGATCCACAGCACAGAGAAAGGTCACACAGAAAGCCTCTGCTGGCCAAGAGACCCTCCTGCATGAGCCCTGGACATATGGTGAGGCCCGCAGGCTACCGCAAGGGGAAGACGTGGATTTAGCTGTACTAGGTGTGGGTGGCAAGGCCCGGGGCGCTAGGTGGATGGAGCCATGGTGCCAGGGAAGCCGGACAGAGGCACGGAAAGAAGTGGCCTCCTGGCGTCTCCGCAGCTTCATGTGGTCTGACACGAGACACCAAATAAAATATTAACTCGAACAAGAGATTCTGGTTTTCCCTGAGCTTAAGAAACCGGGGAAGATCTTTCTCGAAGACAGCCAATGCTGAGTCCAGCTCACTGGCAGCCCCAAAGCAGTCCAATCCCTGGCCAGCGCAGAGCTGGGGGGACGGGGCGGGGAGTCCCTCTCTAAGCAGCAGTCAGGACCATGGGAGGACAAGAGGGCCACGGTGAACCAGAGTGCAGGCTGGAGAGGTCTCGAGCAAGCATGGCCCACAGGGTCAAGGCTGCTCTGCAGAGCACACACAGAACAAAAGGAAAGGCTTAAAGCTTCAAAAAAAAAGGGAACAAAGGATACAAACTACAAATTCCCCAAAGAGGGAGTGACCAGAAGATTTTCAATGGCTCTAAGTAAACAAAACTGAGCTAGCTGCCCTTCCCACATGCCCTACTGGGGCGCCCGGGTGTGTGTGAACGCCGGCTCAGCACGGGCGCCTGTGGTCCTGAACCTGAAGCTCGCTTAAAAGCAATTTGGAGGGGCACCTGGGGGGCTCAGTGGGTTAAGCCTCTGCCTTCGGCTCAGGTCATGGTCTCAGGGTCCTGTGATCGAGCCCCACATTGGGCTCTCTGCTCAGAAGGGAGCCGAGCCTGCTTCCCCCTCTCTCTGCCTGCCTCTGCCTACTTGTGATCTCTGTCAAATAAATAAAATCTTAAAATAAATAAATAAATAAATAAAAAGCAATTTGGAAATGATGTGTGGAGACACAATACCACTCCTAGCCACCTACCCTCAGAAAGTAAAGAAAAATGAAGATTACAAGCACCAATGTCCTCGACGGTATTACAGTGACACCGACACCACTGCAATGGCTCAGCAACAGAACACTCTGGCACTGCAGGGAAGCAGGTAAGCCCCTTCCTCGTCCCTGCTGGGAGGACCCCACCGATAGACCCCAGCCCGACCGTGTGCGCCAGCACGCTCCCAGGCCGGGCTCCTGACTGGGTCCAGCAGCTGTGGTGAAAGGACCACGAGGCAGGACACGGAGAGGCTCAGAAGTTGCCATTATCAGCACACACACAATGGGATCGCGAGGGTGCACTCACCAATCAGCTTACAACAGGCTGCTTGTGAGCTACCTTGAAAAGTTTAAGTACTTTTAAAGCAATCATTCTGAAATTTTTACTTCAAAAAGTCATCTTCTACTCCCCTGAAAGTGCACTCCCTGAGCCCTGCATGAGGCGCCTTTTCCTCGTTGGCAAGCGGTAGATGCTGTCTGTAGACTCGCAGCCGAAACCATATCAGTCAGAGACTCTCAGAGCGTGGTCAGCAGGCAGGTCCCCACAGCCCTGCTGCACACACAGGTGACACTCACCACTGGCTCTGTGCCCATGTCCACGTGGGCTTGCTCACTGTCATTTTGCAAGGGGGGGCCGGTGTCGAGATACTCCTTCTTCCTGATGGTAAAGCCTGGGTTCTATCCTCTTCAGCCTATCCCTTCTGGAACTCCAAGGCCCCAAGAAGATCATTCTGAGCCTGAGACCACAAGCAAGTTTGAGCCACTGTAAGGCAGTCGCTGCCAGGGAAGCAGAGCAAGCCTGCCAGAACCCTGAGGTGGCCCTTCTGACCACCTCAGGAAGGCTCTCCACACTGGGCTTTGATACAGGTGACAGAGGGACAAGTGACTATGACCAGTCTGCCCTAAATGCGAGCTCTGGGGACCCGTGTACACCCTCAAACTTGATGGGAGATCCCAAAGAGATTTCCTTTATTGTGACTAACGTTGATGTTTATGTGGAAGAAATTAAAATGGAGACATTTTCAAATATACGTTTAACTCATTAAAAACCAAAAATAAAACCATCATATATTAACATAAGTGATATTTTTATTCAAGAGTCACTTTTTCCCAAAACAAAGATAATTCATGGGAAGCAGGACCCCGCTGTACATTTTGCAAATCTTAGCATCTGACTTTGGAAAAGACAGCTGGGCTCCTGTTGGCCTTGGCCTTCAGTGGGCTGCGCCCCGCTGGGCAGGCTGGAGCACATGGAGGACTCAGCCTCATCTAGGCAAGGAGCTGGACAGGAGGGGGCGCCTTTAAAAGCCTTTTTGGACACCTATGGGCGTTCTTCTCTAAAAAAGCACCCAAACTCTACCAGCGAAGTTCCTTCAAGGTCTGCTGCCACCTGGAGTGGGGAGTGGCCGATGGCACTGTCACACTCAGACACTGGACTCCTTGGCCTACCTGGCACTCTGAACAACTCTGCCCCTAGCACCCACCTGGAAAACGGTAGTTTGCTGAGTCCCAGAAATTGTCCCAAAACTGGTAAATTACCCCCTACGATATCAATCAACTCACTGCCGTCACTACCTCTCTCCCCAACAGTCTAAGTCCTGGGAAGATATCAGACTCACAGTGACAGATGAAGTTTCCCAAAATCCTAATTTCAATCTCATCTCTGTTAACCAATACTGGCAGTTGTCTTAAAGTGATGGGCTCATTCCACTCCTTTTCCAGAAAAAACGGCCCCAGAGCCAAGTCTGAATAACAACAGCATGCCAGTAGAACAGCAGTGACAGTGGTCTTCCACACGGGGAGAGGCTGGCCGGGCTCCCAACGCCAGGGCTCTGCTTCAGAGAACTCGCACGGCATGGGTGCTCCTGGCACACTTCCCGTTCTACTCAGACCGCTAACAAAACCAGGGATTTGACGACGACTCCTAAGTGAATCCACTTTCCATTCTTCCTGTGCGTGCGTGCGTGCATGCATGGGGACCCCAGGTGCTCGAGCACTGACCTGCCCCCACGGCTCCTGCAGCACAGGTGCACAGGTCAACAACACATCTGTTCCAGAACAAGCAGGAGAGTTCCAGGGAGCACTCAGGGAAGACCCTACACCCGAGGCAGTGCACACAGCGGACACTGTCTTCTTCGTGCAACTCTGATGGAAAACCTGACTGCACTGCAGGACACACAACCTTCCCAGACAAGAAGATCACTCCACTGGGTGCTGGACAAGTTGGGATGGTGCGTGCTGAAAGCATTCTGGGAAACTCTCTAGCTGATGAACTTGCCCTTGTGGGTGTTTTGGAAGATCAACTCAAAGGAGAGATGATGGGTCTGCAACACGGGAACTTGTTTCTTCGGAAGCTCAAACTGCGGGGGATAGAGGTGACTCTCTGACGCCAACTCCAGGCCTGGGCTGGTAACTGCAGGCCCCCAGTGGGAGGGAGGTGGCTCAGATGTCAAGTGTCTTCCGGTTCACTAACTGAGGTCCTACCGTCCTACCAGCGCTGTGGCTGTGGTCTCCAGCCCAGCAGGCGGTCTCACGTGTGACCGGGGACCGGGGGGGACTACACGAGTCTGAGCGCGGTGTGGCTGCAAGGGCATATCATCTGGATTCTGTTAGATTTCACTATTTCAGGGCTGAACACTTGGCACTCATCCCAGCAGCTGCCATGGATGGACTTTGGGAGAACATGGGGACTCAAGAGTGGCTGTGTGGAGGGGACTGAATGTGACAGGCATTTCTGCCCGGGAACTGAACCCAGAAATGGGAACAGATGATAAGAGTAAGAACTGGAAGGGAGCACGAATGATGGCGGCTGAAAGTGCCTACGACATCATTAAGCTAAAAGGACACACCAACCAGACCACTGGCTTCGGTCTGGCTGATCTCACCGAACCCCTGCTGCAAATATAGCCAGGATCCGTCCGGGAACACGATGGGGAAGGGAACACATGGCACTGAGAAGGAAGTCTTCCTGAACCTTCCGTGCGCCGAATGCTCCAGGATTAACCAGTGTGATCAACCGGAAGCTGCATAAGGAGGCTTCTCAGCTCAAGAAACGTGCAGACACCTTGCAGGACATCCAGAAAGACCTAAAGGCTTGTGACCTCTGGCTTCTAGGCTGTAGAGATTCCACACCACCGTGTGATGACCCGTGACCTCCCAGTTTTTGCCCCTGTGCACCGACCACGGTTCACTGTCCTCCTCCGTGTGACTCCAGGCTCTCAGACCCGATGCCCGCATGTGGTTCAGTGCTTGCAGCGTGAGCAGCACCTGGACATTTCTCCACCCATCAGGAAAAATCACAACTGGCCAGATGGATGCCAACTCACTCCTGGCGTCTGCAGCCGCCTCTGTAACCTGGAGAGCTGCTGTGCCAGGACCCATGGCAGTGCTGGGACCCCCTGCCCCCCGACAGTCGCCAGGCAGGCACTCCGCCATGCCAACGGCCCAACACCCCTTGGCCCCCCAGCTGTCAAGTGCACTCTCCCAGCCAGGACATTGCAGCTTCTCTGGAAGACGCCCCGGCGGCTTCTGAAGTTTGGCTTTGCAAGAACTCCTCACGCGTACACTGACAACGAGCCTTTCCTTTATCACTCAAACCCTGAACTATGGGCCTCCAGCACTGCAGCTCCACCAGCACTGGGACCAGACGCAAAACCACTGTGTTCCGACACATGGATGGAAGGCGCGGACATCCACGCATCTGACTGGAAGAGAGCCCTGGCGTGCTGTAGCTCCGCAGCTCAGTTCCGCCCAGCATCTCTGGAGCGGTCCCCCCATTCCCCCCACCCCATGCATCACAGAGCATGGTGACAGCCCTTGGTATGGGCACGGCTGCTGTGGGCTGAAAATCACATCTCTCTGAGCCAATGTTCCCTACTTACATATGAAAAATGTTATGAATGTCCTTTTGTTTTAGAATGTATCATTAAAACCTACAATAACATTTTCAGATAAAATTTAGAAATGTTTTTCAGAAATCTTCAAATTTTATTGCAAAACAAGTCAGCCAAGTGCCCTGAAGTCCTGTTGTGTGTCAGGATCTCAACGCAAGGATTTACGGGATGCCACTGAGTCAGTGATTATGGCAGGCATAACTGAAGACAGCTACTAAGAGCTCTGCAGGAACACCGAAGCCTCAAAAAATGTCTAAACCTGCACATATTTATACTGTAAACCTGAAACCGACTCCTACGGAAGATTCAAAAACGACAAAGCACACAGTCCAGCAGCCGCCAAAGCAACGACATCACGGTCCAGTGTGCAGCCTCTGAAGACAGGCACTGCACACTTGGAGAGATCGGGGGGAGAACGCAAGGATCCTCTTAATGCTGTGACACAGTTACCACCATGCCCCCTGGGCTGTGCACTGAGAGCCACTGTCGTAAGAAAGAAGTGCCTGACAGGCCGTCCCGGCCAAGTAAGAGATTGCGCAACCTTCGGCCATCAGCAGCCCAGAGACCCTCAACCTGGAGGGAAGGGAAGAGCTGAACAAAGGGAGGGAAGGCACAGGTCCTGCCCGGAAGCAAGGATGCAGGGCCTTGGGGAAGGCCCTAGGCCCACAAGCCGTCAGAGGAGTGAGCCCACGGCTGCATCAGAGAGGGTCCTTCTGAGGCACCCCAGCACGCGTGGGCCTGGGAAGCGTGGTGCACAGACCTGCCTGGAGTGTGCAGCCAGGTGGTGCCCACACCATCCAGACCAAAGCCCCTTCCTCCCACACCGACACTCCTAAGCAACACCGCTTGAGGAAGGGTAAACTCCCGACAAGGGCAGGTCATTCCACCAGGCTGACATCTAGCTGCACTTTTTCCAGAGACAGTAATTTCTAACGGTCTACACTCCTAGTTCATTACCCACTGCTTCTGCTCTGCACCCTGCCTCCCCCTCTTATCCCTCCAGGCTCATCTAGCCCAGCCCTCCAACCAGCCCACCTTCTCTCTCCAACCCCATGCCTACCCCAACACACCTCCCCGCTCATCCCTGCGCAAGACTCCCCTCTGCCAAAGTGAAAGGCCAAACTGTAAAAAAAGTGAAGAAAGTGTCTTCTCACCATGACCAAAATGGAAAACAGAAAATAAAAACATGGACGCGTTTGACTTCGTAAGAATTTACAACTTCTATACAAAAGTACACAAAAAAACCTGAAGGGATAAAGTGAAGAAAAATGTTTGTGAAACATGTAACAAAAACGTTCCTCATGTCCACGGCTCCCAGAGTCAATTCCAGAAAGACAGAAAATGTACAGGAAGAAAAATAGTCGAAAACCACGAGTACCTTGAAAGACAAACAACACGCCCAATGACATTTCCCTCAACCAGAACACAGATGCACATTCCCATGACCCATTTTTAGACCATCAGGTTGCGCACGGGAGTCAAGAGAGCTGGGAGCTGGGGGTTCCCCAGCACTGTGGCCACAGGGCACCGCATTCATGGGCTCCCCCTCACTCCACCCACCAACCCAGGGCTCCCCGTTACAACACCCAGGCAAGTGGGAAAACCGATGAGAAAAGGACAATCTGTGACAGTAAACCCTGCAATGTCCCACACGCCTCACCCAGGGGCAGCGGTCATTTGGCTGGTGGTAAATCCGCATCAGAAGTCAGATGCTGGCAGGGCCAGGCTCATGCAGCCCCAAGGGTAGCAGCCCCGAGGGTCTCAAACCACTCATCCCCAGGATCAACACCTCCAAACCCCCAATTCCAGCTGGACCCTTTGAGGGTCCTTGTTTCTGGAGCATTAATAGCAAGGGAGGTGCGAGCCAGTGCAGGGCCCTGGCAGGCAGTGGAGACGGAGGCAGGCGCACCATGCTCTCGGTCTCCGGCCAGTTGGCTCCGCACGCCCCTCCGCTGTCCTAAATGGAGCACTGCTCATGTCCGTGAATTCTTACCAAGGGTTTCCACTGGCCTGCTTCTCCAGTAGTAACCTCTTCTCATCTTCAGAGAACTCTAAGTCCAGTTCAAAAGAATTAGTGTCCAGGTCATGGATATACTGCTCGATGTTGCTGCCCGCCGTGTGTGGCAGGCCTGCATCCGCGGTGGACAGGGAGTGGGAGGATGACGACGAGGACACCTGCATGCAGCCAAACTGGCTCAGGAGGTTGTCGTACTGCACAGAGAAGAGGAAGAATGAGACCCACGTGCCACTTCCCCTGGGCCCCCAAACCAGATCCAGCAAGCCCACACCGTGGAGGTCCTGAGGCCCCGTGGCCGCGGACTCCTCCTGCACTGGAGGGCAGGCCCCTGACCTGAGGCGGGACTAGATGCTACCAGTTCTGGTCGCCCTCCCGATGGGCTGAGTCCCAGTCCTCAGCCCCAGGAAGAGGAGACTCAGGGCCTGGGGCCCGCTGACCTCTGCAAGCCCCTGCCACCCCAACCAGGGGAAGGAAGAGGAGGGATGGGTGGCCTCCTGGGTACAGAGGCACCATCCTGTGAGCTCAGGAGCCCTCCTCCTTGACGCTGTGGTTCAGTGTTTCTAAGTCTGTGGTTGTCACTCTATATCCCAATTTGACTGACTGCATTCAATTAAAAAAGTATATATCCCTTTTAACTATGGCAAGTATTAAACTTGATACAGAGTTGTGTGCTCTTCTGGAAAAGACTACAAACCGGTGGTGACAGAAAAATGGACTTCCTCATAGATGTGGCAAACAAGTGATGCCTGTGCACGCAGATACCCCTGGGGCCGGCGAGAGGGCCAGGGAGCCCCCAGCAGAGACCTAAGGAGGAGCGCTCGCCCTTGACGGCCTGCTCCGCGCAGCTGCAGGCCCCACGCCTGAACCCCACTGCTGCTAAATATGAGGGAAAAGAAGCCACCAGCAATCGCTGAGACCAGAGTCCGTGTGTCCTCCCAAGACCCCTGTGCCTCCACAAAGGCCTGGGCTGCCTCCCTTGAAGGTGGGCCCCAGACAGAGCATCCCTGCCCCAGCACTGCAGACCATGCTCCCACCCTCCCTACTCAATGCCGGGAGCGGTCTTCTCCCTAGTGCTCGCACAGCACAGACAGTAGGTTCAGCCCCATCTCCTGGCTGGGACTGACCCTGGAGAGCCCCACGGCCTGTCATCTAGGTAAGGTTTTCTAGCACATTCTCTGCTTCTGCTCTGTGAGGACTCCCTGGGCCAAAGCCGCCTCTGTTCAACATCCCGAAATTTACAGAGGCTTCCATGAGCACCCGTGTTGCTGGGCGTGCACAGGAACCTCCCCACGCTGCTCCTGCATGGAGGTTCTCTCCCAGGGCTCCCCACCTGGCCCGCTCCCTCTGAGGCCAACTGCCAGCACCATCACCAGCCATGGCAGCAGATCAGGAACACACAAGAGAACTGAGTGCCTGTGCTCTCTGTTCACTGAGTGAACACCGTTCCCAGTTCCTTGCCCCCAGAGGGAGCCCCCTTCCTGCTGAAAAGGACCGCAGACTCTCTCGGAGCCTCACCGATGAGAACATGCCCCTGCGAGACTGTCAACGGCCACAGACCGGAAGCACCCCGTCCCGTGTGTAACACTTTCCCCGGGCTAGGCTCCCTGCACTGTCCACACGGAGAGCGTGGCACAGCGCGGGCTGTCTGAAAACCCACCAAGGCCTTCCAGCCCCGCAGCTTTGAAAGTTGAGGCTCTGCCCCACCAGAAGGAAGCCACTGACCAAGGGAGCTGGCTTTACGATGGCCACATCTGACACGGAGAAGCCAGGGCTCTTGGCGCAGCGGACGTGACGCGCCGGTGGGCAGACAGCCTGCCCAAGACTCTGACCCTGCGTGCACACGCGTGCACAGGCACATACAGCTCCACAAAGCCGAGCCTCCGGGCACTGAGCCCTGAGTCAATGACGGTGTGAGCGGCTGCTGCGGAGCCGGGGGATGCCCCTGCCCACCCACTCCGACCAGCCGAGGCCCAGGAGGACGGAGTCTTGAGGCAGGGTCCGCCGCAGTCCGCACACGCCAAGGCCACCGCGGTGGGGGAAGCAGACAGGGAGTGAGTGCAGATGGCTACCCACATCTAACCCCCTTCAAGTCTGGGCACAAAGGATGTTTTAGGACAACGAAAGGGTGATGTGTTGTTTACAACAGTAAGCAGGAGACAGAAGAAACTTGGTCCCTGGGAGAAGATATGAGCAATAACTCTGACTAAGCTCTGGACGACTTTGAGAGAAAATCTAAGCTCCCCAGTCAATTACTGCAGCACTCTACACACGGGAACTGGCTAGAATGAGCCATGATGACAGAAGCTACGCCAAGAGAACGAACTGCGGATGCTAAGACAAACACAGGATATCAGTTTTAAACATGAGGGCTCACGGTAGAGGATGAGGAGGGAGCACAGGACGGCCAAGGAGCCGGTCACGGGTGGTGTGAGGGAGGTGCGTGCCACTCGCTGGCCCCCTCTGCCCACTCCTGTGTCTTCACCTCCCCCATCAGGATGTTCAAACAATGAAGTATACTCAAGACCCCACCTTGACCAGACAAGCCAAAAGTGACCAGTGTCCAGCCTCAATGCCATGTCCCCCAGAAGTTCAAAACAGCAGCACCTTGGGCTTCTTGAACACGAGAAGCATTCCAGAATGTCTTCAGACACAGGATTACAAGGCACCACCCAAAAGCAGAAGACAGAAGCCCAAGGGGGACAGCATGGAGGGCTTTGCTCCCACGGGCTCCAGTCCTCTCAACCCAATAGCAGGCTCCTTCTGGGTGAAAACTAACTACAGGAAGTGCTCTCACTCCCTGGGCCTGGCAATCTGTGCTTGGGGCAGATGGGTAGTGGGTGCTTCCCTGGCTCCCTATTGGGGGGACTTGGCTGGGGGCGCACAGTGCTCAGCCACCAACAGGTCTGTGCCAGCCCCTCCAGCCATGCGTCCCACAGGCTGGGCTCCCAGGGCCCCAGCACAGACCCACTGCGCACCGAGGAATGACGGCACATGGCACCGTGGGGCTGTCCCCGACACACACATGCACGCACACCGAGACACACCCACGCATATACCCACCCCAGCACACACATAGTGTGCACACTCGCACACACACACCACACACTCACAGACGCACACGGCCACACTCGGGTGCGTGCGGGCACAGGCCAGTGGGCTCACGTTTCCATAGCAGTCCTCGTCGTCCTCTGACATGGCCGGCAGGTAGGCGGTGAGCTTCGGAGGCGTCTGATGCTGCAAGTTCTCCCACGTGATGGACTCGAAGAACGGATGAGCTCGCAGGGGGCCATAGCCTCCCATTTCCTCACAGCCTAATCGCTTGGTGGCATCTAAAACCTGAAACAGAAGCCAAACATGTGTCAGCGTCCGGACCAACTCTGACTAAAACATTCTCTGAGCACTCCTTTTCCTTCCGTGTCATCTCAGACACAGGAGGCCTGTGTCCTGTGGCCTGTTCCGCTCCATCCCACGGTGTGCTGGGGATGGCAGAGTCACCTTGGGGCCACACCTATTTCTCTCAAGCTCCTAGCCTTCCCCTCACAAAGGTGAAAATAACCCCAAATCTAATGAATAGCAGCAAGTGTTCCCTTAAAATACACAAATTAAAAATGCTACAACCAAGAAAAAAATGAACACACTGTCTTTAAGAACAAGGAGACAGAAGAGTCTGTCCGGACAGCGAGCTACCACAGACAGAACACAAATGCCGTGTGCTCCCACCCGTGCTTCACCTCAAAGTGAAGCTGTCCCCTCCCAGGTTCAGCTTTGTGCCCCTAAACCCACCGAGCGTCAGCACGCTGCCCACTGATGGGCCAGGCCAAGCCGGGACCGACCCTGTTCCCCAGGATGAAGGGAAAGTGAAGGGGGGTCCGGCAGTCACGCGCGGGGGAAGGGGCTCTGCGACTGCTCAGCACAGACCCACAAGGCTTTTCTGAGCACACGCCTGCCTTGTCCGTAGCACCCTGGTGACCCTTCAAACCCCCTGCCGCAGACGCTATGGCTGACGGCCAGAAATGTCACCGTGCAGGATTTACAGCCACCTGCACTGTGACATGCCCAGCCGCTCCAGCAACCAGTAACTTAAAATGCTCTGCGTGTTGACAGACAAGAGCGAAGCGACACAAAGACTTCCTGTCCTGCTAAGTCAAGAATCGGGCATCTGAAAACTGAAAAGGACTTACAGAGATGAGACAGAAGACACCAATCTACCCACACTCGCTATCAACCCGAAGACACTCTTTTGTTAAACACAGGTGCCTCCAGGAAAGCTGCTCTGACCACAAGTTCAGAGGGACTCAGCGTGTGTCTGTCCGATCAGCTTGCAGAAGAAAATTCAGGATATTTACCAAAAGTTTTTCCACAAGGTCTCTTGCCTTAGGGAAGAATTTTTCAGGGAAGTCATATTCCAACTTAATGATCTTCTGAAATATAAGATACTCATTTCTGTAAAACAAGAAAAGCCATCACTTTGACAGAGTGCACGAACCTCCCCAACACAGAGCTTTAACATTCCTGGCCCAGCAGTTGCCCTCTCTCCCTGCAGAAGCCCCTGAACCCTGGCCCAGCCCTGGCCCAGCTGCAGGGGCTGCCCCCTCCCATCTCTGTTGCATCTGCTGTGATGGGCTTGGGGGCGGTGGGTGGGCTTACCCTGCTCGAAAAGGCGGCAGTCCGGCCACAAGCTGGTATATTATACATCCGAGAGCCCAAAGGTCTGAACTTTAAGGGAGGGAAAAAAGGGAAAAGAATGACATTTGTAAAATGTCCGTGACAAGCACAGTTCACTTCTGACCACCCCGTTTTAGCCTCTGATCTACTTCTGTCCTTTAAAACCAGGTCAAGGGCGCCTGGGTGGCTCAGTGGGTTAAGCCGCTGCCTTCGGCTCAGGTCATGATCTCAGGGTCCTGGGATCGAGTCCCGCATCGGGTTCTCTGCTCCGCGGGGAGCCTGCTTCCTCCTCTCTCTCTCTCTCTCTGCCTGCCTCTCTGCCTACTTGTGATCTCTCTGTGTCAAATGAATAAATAAAATCTTTAAAATAAAAAAAAATAAAACCAGGTCAATGTGAGGCTGGGAAGCTGCTTGGGGTCCTTCTGGAGGGGGCCCCCTGAGGACCTGGATTCTGAGGATCCCAGGCACGGAAGGCACCCTGGGGCCAGGCCGTGCAGCCATTCCCACAGACACACCACTGCCCGTGGGGGCACCCAGCTTCCTCACAGGGCCCGTGTGGACCTGAAGAGGCAGCAGAGGTCACTCCTGACTAAAGAAACACAGACAGTGACAGAGAAGCCTTCTTCCAGCACGGGGAGGCGGGTAGCGGTACTGGTGAGGGGGCCTTGGCACTCGCTGCAGGTGGGTAGGGCGAGGAACCAACTTCATCCTCTCATATCTCCAGCGTTTCTCCGCTGAGGGAAGGAGGGGCCGAAGGAGACAAGCCATATGGGTGCACAAAGCAAGCTTTAACTCTATCCCTTCTTGAACTTGTGAAAATCCCTACTCCTCCTTTATAAACACTTTAATTCCACATTTTACAAGAAACAGTTCTAAACTTCCCTAAGTTGCTTCCAGAACCAGCTGCCAGGGACCCTGGAGGGGGCACTCTCCTCACCCGTGATGCCGCCACTCCCTTCCCACCCCACCCTGCTCTCGTGCCCCTCGGCGCCCCTCGACGCCCTCTCAGAGCTCGCGGCTGACACTGACCTTGCCTATCTGGTTTCCTCAGGACGTCTTTCATTCTATCCCCAGCTCAGCACTACAAAGGCATTGAGACACAACTCCTCCCGCACCATCAGCTGCCTCCCTCAAGCCCCCAGTGTGCGAGGACACAACCAGCTTCTGGAAAAGGACACAGCCTGGACCTCAGGAGGTAAGACCGTAGGGCACAGGTGGAAGGACCCAGCCAGCTGCAGTGCCGAAGGACACGTGACACAGGTTAGAACATAAAACAGATCAGAAATCTGAGCCATGACATACAAGTGGAGTGAGGGGCACTTAAAAAACAAATCTACATTCTACCTAATAACTAGTTTTATACTCGGTTTTCTCTACTGTCTAGTTAAAACAGTGAGCCACACAAAACAGACACCAACAGAAAAGCCTTGGCCCTTGGGAGTGGCAGCGGCTGGAGACTAGGCGGCAGGCTATGGTGGGGCGGCGGTCTCCAGAAAACAGGACTGTCGGCACAGCCAGGCCCTGGGCTCCGCTCGCCGTGTGCATTATCTCAGTGTCTACCACCAGCAGCTCTCCTACCATTTAAGATGGTTTGTTAATACAGTAAACCCTGAAGAGGGAAGCTGGTGTAACATTTCTAGAAAGGATTTTTTTAAAAAATTATTTATTTGACAGAAATCACAAGTAGGCAGAGAGGCAGGCAGAGAGAGAGGAGAAGCAGGCTCCCCATTGAGCAGAGAGCCTGATGCAGAACTCGATCCCAGGACCCTGAGACCATGACCTAAGCCGAAGGCAGAGGCTTAACCCACTGAGCCACCCAGGCGCCCCCCAAGGATTTTTTAAATGCTAACTTAGACCAAGTCATTCCTCTTCCTGCAATCCAAGCAGAGAACCGTGAGGCAGCCCCAGCAGACTCGGGACAGGCAGGGGTGCCCTTCCATGTTGGGGCCTGGCATGTGTTGCACGTGGCAGTCAAGGCAGATTGTGCCACGGAAAGGAAAAGCACCTGGGTGCCAACAGTTAAGGAAGAGCTCAAGGAACTACAGTAAATCCACATGCTGGAAGGGCACAGGTGTCACAGATGTCTACACATGACCTAAGGGACACGGAGAGATGCTGGTGCCATAACCCCAGGGAACAGGCTCAAGCTGAAGAGTCACATGAACCTGCAGAAGCACGCACGCAGCTGGAAAGACAGGCCAGTCACTATCTGGCGTCCATGAGCAGGCGGGAGACGCCGAGTGTTTCTTGCTCTTTTACCTTCCATGTTTTCTAAGCGTTCTTTATAAAACACAGGTGTCACTTTTAGAATTAGAAAAGAAATCTTAACTATATTTGAATAAATATCATGACTTAAAACATTTAAAAGTGTAAGAAGATACGCAATGAGGTCTCCCTCACAGAACTATCCCCACAGGCCCCCTGAAGGCCACTGTCCCCACTGCTGGTGCACCCACCCAAGAGAATTTCAATGACGGACAAGTCAATGTGGGGTAGACATTCTCTTTCCAGTTTTCACACAGAAGGCGGTGGCCACTGTGTCTTCCTAGCTCACCCAGTAGAGCCCCCATTGATGCTGCAGGGCTGCTTTATGCTAAAAACCCCAAATCGAGGGAAAGCTAGCCCTTAGGCAGCCATGAGATATGCTTCAAGAATCTGGGCCACAGCACCCACCACCCAGAGGAGGGTTTCCCAGCCTTGGCTCTACGGACCCCTGGGGCCAATTCACTCCTGCTGTGGAGGCGCATCTGCTTCTCACCACACCGAGCAGGGTCCCCGCTTCCACCTGCTCGTCAGTAACAGCACTTCCCGTCCCACCCCTGCCAAGTGGTGACAGCAGAAGCATCCAGACAGGGCCAAATGTGCCCCGGCTGAGAAGCCCTGCCCTACAACTACGTCTGGCCCGTGGTAAGAGTTCCGAATCTGTTGAGTATTACGAATAAAAAACAAAAACAAAGAACCCAGAGACCGCTAAGTGGCCCAGCCACCTTCATAGGCTCCCTATGGCTCCACCCCCCGGAGAGTCGTTAAAAAGCGGTCACGCTCAGCAACAGAGCCACCCCAGAACCACTCAGTCCTCTGCTGCCTCTGGCAGGGCTCCATCTCTCAGGGCAGCGGGTCCTTGCAGCTGGTCAGTTGCAAGGTGTCAAAGTGTCAGTACAGGACACTGACCATGCAGCCCTCGGGCAGCCCAAGGGAGCCCCCACCCCATGCCCCAGCAGCAAAGAGCCAGGGGAAGCTCCAGCCACAGAACCTGTCATCCGAGACAGCTCTCCACACTGAGACCCCAGACTCTACTGCCCCCTCTCTGTCCTCCGCCTGCTTGGGCCCATGCAAGGCCGCTCTCCCAACGTCTCCCTGCTCCTAGCCATCAGCTGCCCCACCTCCTTCTCCCACGCTGTCCTGCTGACTCTTCACTCTCCAGACCTCTTTCTGTGAGCAGAACCTCACCTATGCACCTCTCAAGACTCAGGCCCTCAACCCAGGCCCACTCCAGTTCTAAGGACTGGGTAGGGAGAGCTTGCACTGGCTGGGCCCTGGCAGTGAAACCAGCTCCAACCCTCCCACACGGGCTGCTTTCCCGGCCTGTCCCCACACTCCGAGGAGGCCAGTTTGCTCGAGCTGACCTGCCACCTGCCAGCGCCAGGGAGCACCAGCCCGAGGCAGCGCTCAGGATCCCGGGGCTCAGGGGAATGGCAATGACCACAGACCTCCTGGCCACATGTCTCCCCCACTGTATAGTTGCTCCTAAAGGAACAAGATAAAATCTCACAGCATCAAGCCGCAGTAGCCCCAGGAAGCAGAACACAGAACAACAGAGCAGCACACAGGTTATCCGAGAAAGATACCGACAAAGGTCGCAAGAGGCACTCTCGTAACTGTTAACTGTGCATGAAAAACAGACGTAACAGCTACTGTGGAGAACAGAAAATAGTCTGGATCAAGTGAAAGCAAGTTACCTTTTACAGGCCGACTTCTCGGTGAGCAGCTCTGGAGACACATACTGGGCTGTTCCTACAAACGAGTTGGCCCTGGCTGATGAGAAGAGGAGAAAGGAAGGACAGTCACACACTGAGACAAGCATTCCGCAGCGCTGCACCAAGGGCACTCACCCACCGGGACTCCCGGCTCGTTGGCAGGACTGTAGCTCTTAGGCACAGCACGAGTCCCCTGGAATCGGACTGTACACTCCCAAGCCCCTCCCCGGTCCAGGGCCCTCCCCTCAAACCCCCTTTCTTGGGGCTCTCTCCTCCAAGAGCTGGCTCAAAGGTCAACCACTCTGTGACACCAGCCCTGACAACCAGGGCAGTCCCTCCAGGCCACCCCGCCGCGCAGACACACCAGAGAGGCGTTCGCCCAGCCTCCCGTTACCTGGGAGCATCTTGAAGACAGGTGGCCAGTCTGTCTGGTTCACTATTGCACCTGTGGTGCCTAAAACAGCCCCAGACACACAGCAGGCACAGATGGGACACGTGCAGATGTGGGAACAGACCTGACTCCCTGAAGGCTACGCATCCCTAACAGAGCCCACGGAGGTTAGGGGCGATGAGGGGAGTGAGACCCAGGAGCTCCAGCCAGGAAACCTTCTCCACACCCGCCGCTTCCAGTAGAAGAGGAGAACACCAGGGCTGGGGAACATGAGGTCTGCTAAGCTCGACCTACAGACCCCCAGGGTCAGTGACAGCAGGAGCCTCCAGACCTGTCCGACACACAACAGATGACGCAAACACCACCTGAGCCATCCCAGCACATTGGGTGTCCTCTGACATAGGGGGCAGTAAAGCTATTCTGCCTTTCCCTGTCACCGACAGACACAGGACCGGGGTTTCCATGGGACAGCTGCCCACTGTGTGAGCGTGTCTGAAATGCTGTGTCACCTCCGACACCCGCCAGGAGACGCCCCCCATCACTTGCCGTGACGTGCCATGCATGGTCTCCCACCCCAGCCCCATGTGAACAGCACATGCATGGAACAGCTGCGGGCAAGGCTTCAGCCCTGCTCGGGCAGGACCCCGGAGGAGACTACCTTTCCCAGCAGCAGGGTCCGGCTCGGCTCTGTCTCCTGTCCAGCACCCCGAGGTAGACGGGAGACCGAACCGCAGATTAACATCGTTTTGCTCCAGGCAAACAAGCCCCGTGACTGAGCCTGACCCTCTAACAGATCAAATGGTCTTTCTTCTCAGTATCTTTAATAATCCCTGCTAGAAAGTAATTGTCCCTGAGGACACATTTTCCTGAACTGACCTGAGAAGTAAAACATCACAGCAACACACCTACCAGTGAACAGCCTCCAGCCCTCCAGGCCACGGCTGAAGCCAGGGACAGAGGAGGCAGCAACCAGCCCCACGCAGGGCCCTGCCAGGTGGGCTTACTGACAAGTGTCCGAGCTTCTCTACTCAGGGTTCTCAGCGGGGGACAAAGAGGCCCCCGGGGGACATCTGGCCATGCGGGGAGACATTTCCTGCTGCCACAGCAGGGGCGTGAGGCAGCTCAGGTCACCTCATGGACAGACCCCATAGGGCTACAGACAGCAGGAGCACCCCAGCGCCACACGTCCCCAGGCCCTGGGTGGCCTCCGTGCAGCCTCCCTGGGACAGGGCTCTCCCACCCTCTGGAGGCAGAGCCGCTAACAGAACAGGTGGAGCCAGCCCCGTTCTGGGACGTTCTGGAGGACGGGGAGCTGGGGAAGGAGAAGAGCCGAACATCCCTTCATCGTCCCTGCTCGGCTGCGTGTGTGCTGAGGCAGGGGAAGCAACCTTCTCCTCCTGCAATGACTGGAGACTCTGAACTGGGCACCTCAGCCTGGTCCTGACAGAGAAATGACTTGAGGTTACAGCTACCTGGGACAAACACAATAGACCCGTGTTTGGTCAGTCTGCAAAATTCTTGACCGTATATGGCTATAAATAACACAACATCTGAATTAAAATGCAAACAGAAACCAGGGCGCCCAGCCACAGCAATGCGGCACACGGCGTCTGGGCTGAGAGAGGCCGCGCATCCCCACTCATCACCCCCCCGGGGCGGCCTTGAAGCGTGGGGGCTCGCCGAGGGGGAGAGTCCCTGACTGCCGTCCGAGGCCTCTGAGGCAGATACCCAGGAGAAGACACAGACGGAGCCAGTGTGCTCCCTCTTCCCCACGTGTCCCCAGACGTGGTCTCTGTCTTCGTCAGAGCTCCAAGGGGCCATCCTGGGTACTGGGGCCCTGGGGTCCGCAGGAGCCCCCAGGGGAAGGGAGGGGAGAGCCACAGGCGCTACCCTTCCTGCCTTACACCACGCCACACCCCTCTCCCACCACGATGCCCACACCTGCCCCAAGAGCGAGAGGCTCACAGTCCCCCTGTGGGGATCCAGCCCTGTTGCCTCCTCGGCCCTGCTCTCCTCAACTCTCCCCGCAGCCAATCACTCTCCTGCGCAGGCCGCGGCTGCATCTGCATCCTGCCAGGACCCTGAGTGACACTGCCAGGAACACTGAGGTGACTGAGAAGAGGGAAAAAGAACCTGAGAGCCAAACCAAATGAAACCATTCAATGATGCAACGAATCAAAGAACTGCAAATGAAAACATGATGGCCTTCAAATCAGCAAAGATAAAAAAAAGGAAATACACACCATCGGCAAGGATGTGAGAGGACACACACACCCAGTGCTACTGGTGGGAATGGGAGGGTGTCATTTTCAGGTGAGCAATTTTACAAAAAAGCACCAAAATCCACAGAGAACAAACTTGCCCTGTGAGCCAGCAGCTCAACTCCTGGCACCCCATCCTCACGGACAGATCCAGCACAGGCAGGAGACCGACATGGACCCTGGGAGCCCCACTCGGTAATTCACGGCCTCCGCTGGGTGTCCATTCGGCACGGGAGGCATGTGCTGCTTCCGCAATCTGTTTTTTTTTTTTTTTTAAGATTTTATTTATTTACCTGAGAGAGAATAAGAGCGCGCGAGAGCACAGAAGGTAAGGGAGAAGCAAACTTCCTGCTGATCAAGGAGCCCCACACGGAGCTTGATTCCAGAATCCTGGACCACCACCTGAGCTGAGGGCAAACGCCCAACTAACTGAGCCACCCAGGCACCCGAGATTCGTTTTTTTAATGCTATTATTAAAAAGTTCTAAAACTGTATTTTTGTATGGACAGATTTATGCATAATTAAATAAGTAATTCATAAGTAAATAAATAATTCAATAATTTTGCCTTTAAATAGCTACACGATACACCAAATATAGTCTAGAAGACATACACCGCTCCCGCCCCAGCCCGTGACTGGGCTTTAAACAGTGAATCAGGATGTTATTAGGGCTGTGTGGTTGCTGCAGGCTCTCTGGGCCTGGCATGGCTTGTCTCCCATGACACCTGTGGCTTCCTCTCCCCCAGGAGCCCATGCACACCTTCGTAGAGGTGGGACTCCAAGTCCCCAGGAAGGTATGAAGCCCACCCCCCAGGACAGGAGCTCTCTTGTTAGTCATGAGATGAAAGACTCCTCTGGCGTGTGGAAGAGAACAGGAATACCCTCAGAGTGATGTTCTAGAGGCATAAAATAAAACATGTAGGATGAGACAAAGGACGAAAATACCAAAATATTAAAGCAGTGACCGTGAGATGTAACAATATGTGATTTTCTTTATCGATGTAACAACGAGATCTGGCAGGTCTAACAGAATTCTGAAGCCGGAATGGGCACATGTAACAGATCAAGAAAGTGACAGCCGAAGGGACGCGTAGGGGGCGCAGTTGGCAGACTATGCTCTAGCTCCTGGTTTCAGCTCAGGTCATGATCTTGGGGTCGTGGGATGAGCTCAGCGGGGAAGCCGCTGGAGACTCTCTCTCCCTCCGTTCCTCCCCCAACTTGTGGGCGCTCTTTCTGGAATAAATAAGTCAATCTTAAAACAAACCAACGAACAGAAACCCGCGACAACTCTAAAGGAACAGAGGGGACGCGTGTGACTGCCCTGGATGAGCGCAGGCACTTGCTGCCCGCCTTCATGCCTTCACAGTCAAAGAAACGTTTCATTTCACGGAAAGTTTGAGGAAAATATACAACTTTTCCCTCTCAGCTTCACGGACAGCCAACTTTTTTGCATGACAACCAGGGTGAGAGCCGCAGAGAGACAACCTAGTTCCTCCCCCCAGGCTCAGAGATGAACCGAAGGCCAAACTGCTCTACCAGTTAGAAAACCAGGCCTACAACCCACCACCGGCCGAAACGCAGCCGTTTGCATGCCACTGACCCACTGGAAACAGGCCACAGGGTGAGGGTAAGGAAGAGGGTCTCGGGCTGGGCTGCTGTGTGCACCCTGAAAGTGATTCAAAGAAACTGACCAGCATCCTGGGCTGTGGAGCACTCTGGCCACCACCCCGGACTCAGAAGTGCCAGTGACGAAGGAGAGACCTCAAGCAATGTTCCTGCGGTCAGAGAACACCTACACTCTCTTCAAAGCTGGCGGCGCAGGCTGCTGGTCTCTTACCCGTATGCCCACAAGTGAAGCGCAGCAAACATGCTCCGCAAACGGGCCGCGCTCTTCACCAAGGATGAGCGAACTGAGCATGGCGACGCGTGAGAAGGAGTCTGCACCGCCACCAAGTGGCGTTTATCCCGGGAGCACAAGAGTGGTTCAACATATAAAAATCGATCAATATACTATGTGACATCAGCATAAAGGGAAAAAAAACCCCACACGATCATCTCAACAGACTCAGAAAAATGTTCTAACGAACATCTAACACTCTTTCATGACAAAAATACATCACAGAGTAAAAACAGAAAAACCTCCTCAGCCTGATCAGGGTGTCCAGGAAAACCCCACAGCGAGAGTCCCACTCGATGATGAGAGATGGAAGCCTCTTCCCTCAGATCAGGAACATGACAAGGACACCTGCATGGGCCCCGCCTGCTCCACATGGTCCTGGAGCTCCAACCACGGCAGGGAGGCAAGAAGAGTTAACAGGCATCCAGAGCAGAAAGGAAGAAAATGAAACTGTCTTGAATCACAGATGACTTGCTCTTACATACACAAAGTTTTGAGGAATTCATTAAAAAATGATCATAACTAAGAACGAAGTCCTGCCAGGCTACAGGACACAAGATCAGGACCCCAAAATCAAGTGTATTTCTGTATACTTGCAGTGAATAATCAAAAATGAAATTCAGAAAACAATTCCACTTACAAGAGCCTCAAAAATAAAATATTTAAGAATTTCCTAAAAACAGTGCAGAGCTTGAAGGCTGAAAACTATGAGAGATTTTTGAAAGAAATGACAAGATGAATAAAAAGACCCCCTATGCCGAGGGACCAGAGGACTTAGTACTGCTGTGATGGTGACAGCCCCAGACAGCTCCCCCACATTCCCACCCCCATTGCGGGCCTTCGCTCAGCACAGGGCTTCCAGGCCCAGCAACACTGCAGGGAGTACCAGAATGCCACTCCATCTAAAAACAATGTTCCCGGGTGAGGACCGACCAGGTTCTATTTACCCATTTGCATGATCACCTAAAGGACACGAGTTGTCTCCATGTTCTGGCTATCAGACAAAAGCTGTTCTCAACAGTCCTATACACCTTTTCTCCATAAACATGTTCTCTGCTCTCTTGAGTATGCGCCAGGGAGTACAAATGCTGAGTTACACGCTAACTATGGCTAACTGCCACCTGACTTTCCATAGGGACTGCACCATCTCACGTTCCCACCTGCAGGACACCAGGCTTGGGCTTCTCCACACCCATGCTAAGGTTTGTCATCACTGTTGGTCACTGTGATCACAGCCGTTCAAAAAGCAGTGGCTCAGTGTGCTTTTGATCTGCATTTCCCCAATTACCTTGAACATCTTTTCATGCATTTACTGGCATTTGTTTGTCTTCTTTGAAGAAACATCTATTCAAACCCTGTGCCCACTTTAAAATTTTTATTTCGTTTTATTTAAGTTATGAAATTTCATAAGTCCCTTAAGATATACAATTTGGCAATATTTTTTTCACTTTCTCAATGGTAACACAGCACAAGTTTCCCAACTGGGCGCAGCTATTTCTCTTCTGTCGCTCATGCCTCAGATGGCGTATCTAAGAACCACTCCCGGGGCGCCTGGGTGGCTCAGTGGGTTAAGCCGCTGCCTTCGGCTCGGGTCATGATCTCAGGGTCCTGGGATCGAGTCCCGCATCGGGTTCTCTGCTCCGCGGGGAGCCTGCTTCCTCCTCTCTCTCTCTCTGCCTACTTGTGATCTCTCTGTGTCAAATGAATAAATAAAATCTTTAAAAAAAAAAAAAAAAAAAAAAAAAGAACCACTCCCCACCGACCCTGAGGTCATGGAGATTTACACCTACGCTTCCTTTCAAAAGTTTCAGTTTCTGCATTCTATATTCACATTTCTGCTCTACCCATGTTTAACTTCAGAGTTAGCTTCTGTGCATATGGTGTGAGGAAGGGGTAAGTCATGTTTTTGAAGAACTGGTCAACGCTGAAGGATGACAGCGAACCAGTTCAAGGTTGTCGCAAATGGCAAATAAAGGGGAAAGGAAAGCAAGCACTTATCCTGTTTTGTCTCTGTAGTTAATACCACCATAGCTAACCAAACAGTTACTATGGGGAAGTTGTTCTTTAAAGAATTCCAGCCCATGAATGAAAGAATTAGACTGTGATCATTCTGTATTCTCTAGAGAATTAATGGATCTAGGCCATTATGGTTAAAAAGGGCTGCTGACATCACAGGGAGATGACAAGGTGTTATGAGTGTCCTAATGGAGAACACACCCCAGCCTCTGGTGTGGGAGGACAGAATCTGGTGATCTCAAGGGGCCAGATCCAACTTCCCATTTCCAGCACACAGAGGAGACAGGAGCATTGTTACAGGACTCCGCAGAGGTGCAATCAGGAAACTCTGTAAGACAAATGACCTGCTTTCTTCAACAGACTACAAGGGAAAAAATAAAGAATGAAAAAGAAATTTAAGCAACAAATTAACTAGGCCCACTGTGGAGCTTTATTTAAATCCTGATTCAAGCAGACAACCACCAAAAAATCCTGATGTAGAATTATGACACCTGGAAATTTAACACAGTATCCTGGGATATAAAACAAATACTGTAGTTTCTCATTATGAAAATAGTTTGCTGTTGCAGTTTATATATATATATATATATATATGTATATATATATATATATATATATATATATATATTTGACAGAGAGAAACATAGTGAGAGAGGGAACACAAACAGGGGGGGAGAGGGAGAAGCAGGCTTCCCACCCAGCAAGAAGCCCAATGCGGGACTTGATCTCAGAACCCCAGGATCATGTTTAAGTGGGTTAAATGATCATGATCAGTGGGTTAAGGCAGAGGCTTAACCCACTGAGCCGCCCAGCCACCCCTGCAGTTATACTTTTTAAAAGAAACTTTATAGGAGCACCTGGGCGGCTCAGTGGGTTAAACCTCTGCCTTCAGCTCAGGTCATGGTCTCAGGGTCCTGTGATTGAGCCCCACACTGGGCTCTCTGCTCAGCAGGGAGCCTGCTTTCCCCTCTTTCTCTGTCTGCCGCTCTGCGTACTTGTGATCTCTGCCAAATAAATAAAATCTTTAAAAAAAAAAAAGAAACTTTATACTTTAGTGATAAATACTAAAATATTTAGTGGGAGAACTAATCGATGGTGGAAATCAGGTCAAAAGCATGGTCTGAATTTTACAAAAAGCAACTACTCTCATGTATCACAGCTATGACTAAATAAACACCAATACTGAGAAGACCAGAGTAAACCATTTCTCAATATAAAGAGCTGTACCTGGGGGTCTAAGTATAAGAACCTGACTCTGTCCTCCAACATGTGAACTTGGCTTTGGGGTGGGTGGAGATGTCCTGCTCATGCCACACTGGGGGCAAGGCAGAGGCGCTTGGCCAGGGTCCAGAGTCTATAGCACAAGGCAGAGGTGGTCAATATTGGTCTGAGGGTCTGGAAGATGGCCATCCATGGAAAGTACATCTGGAGTGAGTGACAGAAGTGACTTCAGCTCCGCAGTCTCTCTCCCCACCCCTCACGGCCCCTCTCCCGTCACCAGCCAGCCCTCCCCTCCTGCTTAGTGAATGGAACTTCCACATCTGGCTGCATACCAAAAAGGCCTACACGGCTCAAGACACATGTTTCTAGACACAAACTCTAACTCTGAACCTCTGTGGCATCCTAAGCTCCGCAAACGTCTTACAAAGAGGGCAAAGACCAGGGCCACGGCCACGGACAAGGGGCTTACTGGCTTACTCTGCGTGATTAAGCTGTCCCCACTCGGACAGGTCTGGGACCCTTGTTAGGGTAGGTTAGAAGTCAAAGTCCTCTGTGCCAGGAAGTCTTCCACGGTCCCACATACCCTCTTCCACAGCTGGCTGCTGCTTCCTATCTCTGCCTCTCACAGCCACAGGGCCACGCGACTCCACAGGAAGCAGTGAGAGACACAGGCACAACCTGTGTCTGTCTGGGAAGACAGACAACCTGCCTCTTGCAGGAGGATGCAACAAGCTCATGTGCACAGCACAGCTAAGGAGCCTGGGCCATGTTCCCACTGACACCTGCTTTCTGCAAGCTTAAGATGTCTCAGGAATCCATCTCTGCACGAAAGGTAAAAGCTAATGCAAGAATAAATTCTAAGATTCTGAACTACTTCAAACAGAAAGTGACAGCAAGTCAGTATAATGAATCCTTCGTGTAATTATACATGTTCTTCCCTCTTTCTCTAAGGAGGAAAAAAAAAGCCAACTCCTCCATATATATGAGCTCTCCCTGGTTTACAGTGTAAGCACTTTCACACTTCTCCTTCTAGAAAAAAAAAAATGCAGGTATATTTCACTATTTCACCCAGGCATTTACATTCTTCCATTTTCTAAACAACTACAAGGCAGCAGGACTAGCTTGTGCCAAGTATCAGATTCTAAAGAGAATGCGAAGGGCGGGGGGAATGGCCAGAGCAGACCCGTGAGGGGCTGGCTTCTGAGGCTGACTGGGGGGGCCCACAGGAAGTCACAGACAACATGACAAGAACAGGACCACGGCATTTCCTATTCAGTTCGCCCGGGTCACGGGCAACACTTACGGCTACCGGTTACACCATACCCACAGAAACTCGGCTGCCGGCCATCTCAATGTGACTCTGCAGTAGGAACGAGTCCAATCGATCAAGGTTTCAGGGCATCTCACGAGTGCCCACAGAACACTTGTGAGGAAAGGGAGCCGCAAAAGGTGGGCAAGTGGCACCAGGATTGAAATTTGTTGAGAAATAAGCATGTCTTCCTTGACTGCAAGTTTTGTTTTGGCCCCCAATGGGTGGTGTCCTAGGAGTCCCAGAGAAGTGCCCAAATCCCAGACGCCGTCTTGGCGACTCAGTGAGTGTCTGCACAACAGGAAGGCCCCAACTGGGTCCCCACACCACACTGCGAGTGAAAACATGGGGCTGTGAGAGCAACCGGGAAGCAAAGATAAGGCACCCTGCGGAGAACTCAGAGGCCCAGCCAGGTGCAGCCGGAGGAGGGGACCCCAGACACCAGCCTGCCAGCCGCCCTGGGAGCGTACACTCCCCGAAGAGGCCTCCGTTCAACCTGAGGCAGAGCAGGCCTGCCCGGCTGAGCTAGAGGGCTCTCCCGCTGGCGCATGGGGCTCACGGCTCCCCTCTTCCGCAGGAGGGCAGCTCGAGCAAGCTGGGTGCTTCCACCGGAAAGCCCAGTCCTTCTCACGGGTCCCCACAGGACCTGGCAGAGGCAAGCACATTGCCCAGCCCTTCAGGCCAGACTCAGAGTAACTCTGTTGGGGACACTTGTCCTGACTCAAGGTTCATTTTCAAGGTCTCTTATTAATTTCAAGGTCCTGGCTGACTAGCCAGGACACCCCAAGGCACTCTTGTGGTCCACTTTACAGTTAGTCACTCCTCAGGCGATAGAGCGGTCATGATGCATAAACCAACACCAGAAATTACCCTAAGGGAACAGTGATAGGAGGGTTTGTAATTATAAACATGCACCTGAGGAGGTTAGACATCAGCCCCCATGTGTTCTGTGACTTCACAGAACCTTGCTCTGACCACTGTGCTGGATCAACTACACAGAGGAGACGGGGAGACAGTGGGGGCCGACGGCAGGCACCGGGATACTGGGCAGTGCTCTCTCCCCATTACAACCGACAGTCCCAACGCAGAGGGCTGGGAGCGGACTCCACTGACCCCACACTCCCACGGCAGAACACCAGGAACGCATGTGGCACCTGGCATCCCTCCACCCAGCAGACCAGGCGCCCACTGCCCAGGCCTTCAGGCAGAGCCACCACGGAAGCCAGGGCCTGCCCCATGAAGGCTTAAGTGTGTATAACAGCAGGGGTGTGGCAAGCACGTCATGGACAGTGAATACAATGCCATTCGACGCATTTCTGAGAAGGTGTTTTCGATCTGGAACACTGAGCTGGGACGTGCTGGGAAGAGGGCATTCACACACCTTGTTTACTCTCCGGGGATAGCACTTTTGCTGTTCCAAAATCCGTGATCTGGATGTGCATATCCTCATTCAACAAAATGTTTTCTGGCTTCAGGTCCCTGTGAAAGCAGATTTGGTCCATCTGAGATGAAATATTTCAATAGCAATGTTATCACAAACACTAAATTTGCTGAAAACAAATGAGCTGATTAAATACTTCTAATCTTTACGGACTAACAACCAAGAATGAGAGTCTACAAAGTTCACACTGAGTAAATACCAGTTGCATCTAATGGGTATGTTCCCAACACGTCACTTCAGAAATGCATCTGTCATTTTCTTTCTTTTTCTTTTTTTTTATAAACATATAATGTATTTTTATCTCCAGGGGTACAGGTCTGTGAATTGCCGCATCTGTCATTTTCAATACACTTTTTGGTAAAACTGTATTCCAGAATTTTTAACCCATAAAAGGCAGATCTTGGGAACCTATTGTGGTCAGGTAATCATTTTACAGTATATATAAATCAGCCACCACGTTGTTCACCTTTGACTTACACAGTGTAAGTGTTCACCGTTTCTTGATAAAACCAGAAAACAGGATTAAAATATTAAATTTTGTGGGGTGCCTGGGTGGCTCAGTGGGTTAAAGCCTCTGTCTTCAGCTCAGATCGTGATCCCAGGGTCCTGGGATTGAGTCCCGCATCAGGCTCCCTGTTCAGCGGGGAGTCTGCTTCCCCCCATCCTCTGTCTACTTGTCAGTCTGTCAAATAAATAAATATTTTTAAAAGTCTTAAAATGTTAAATTTTGTTATATGTATTTCGCCACAAAAACCATCTATAACAGGAACAAGAGAGCTCATACGAACACTTTCGATTTGACAAAATCAGAGAGTCACGGAGACGGAGATCAGAAATGAGCACACACACGAGCTCCAAGGTGGGACGGACAGCACCAGTTGGGACGGCCAAGGGTGCCACCGGCCGCCAGCGTCACCCGGCTCTGGGAGGCCCCGTGAGTCTCAGCACCGGGTGACGTCAGCTTCTCCTCAGTTCCTACCAGGAGGCCTCCCATCCCTCCAGGCACCCCCACAGAGCTGAGCCAGAGGCCTGGTACCTGTGAATGATGCCCTTGCCATGCAAGTACTCCAGAGCTGACACCATCTCGGCCGTGTAAAACCGGGTGCATGTCTCATCGAATGAGCCAATTTTGCGAATGTATTTAAGTAGTTCTCCATTTTTGGCATAACTAAGACCAAAGTCTAAATGTTGCATCGTTAAGGAAGAGTACAAAAGTCATTTTTTTAAACTAACCTTACAGCCCCATAGGAATATTTTTAATTAATGAAAACTGAAGGTACCCGTGTCCCGAGACAGCAGTCCCGCTTCAAGTCAGGCCCTGTTGTGATCACACCCACAGCTGCTGGGGCTGACAGGACGCCCTGGCCCCAGCCCCAGGCCCAGGCCCCAGGCCCCAGGCCCCGGCCCCAGCCCCAGGCCCAGGCCCCAGCATGGGTTTCTCCCTGAGAACACAATGACACACACTCCACGGCCCCACTGCTCCTTCTGGACCCCACCCTCTCCAGAAGGTGACGGGCTCAGGAAAGCGAAGCCACTGGAGCGGAGTGGCCAGAGCCTGTGGCACACGTGCCTCTTGGCAGGCTTCAGCAAGGAGAAGGGGGGCCCCACGCTAATTCAGCCTCCAAACCTGCACCACGGTGGGCTCAGAGCATTTACTGAGCACCAACCACATTCACAGTGTGCTAAGAGTTCACTCACGTAAAGGTTTCTCAAATGCAAGCTCCTGTCCAAGTACGAAGTAACAAGTCTTGTAAGAGAACTGCCATTTTATTATCTTCTCGATTTTATCAACAGGAGAAACAGAGACCGTTTTTCCCATTCACACTGTGGTGTGATCTGCTTCCATTCTCCCTTCCCAGAAGGATTATAGGCTGGAACAGTAACACAGCCCATACACCAGCTTCCTCTTAGAAGCTCCGAACATGTGCACCTATAAACGGAACCGTGCAGGCTGACTTCACAGCTCCCTAGCTGCCAGGGCCACAGCGACAGGAGTCCTCACTGCCCTAGCTAGTGGCTCTGAGGCAGGAAGGGGTGGCCCACACTCGAGGTCTTCACCAGGGCACTGTGGGCTCCCATCGAGGACAGTCTGATGCTGCAGGGCCATGAGGACAAGCCCAGGATGAAAGGGACCAGCGAGCAAAACTGCCTAAACCTGTCCCTGATTCAGCCCCAACCATGACCACCCACACCCTTCCAACTAGGACAATAGGAACCTGAAGGAGGGAATGCAAAGGGTCCCAGCCAGACCCCTTCACAGCTCACCCTGTTGGCTCCTCTCCAGGAAAGGCTGGTGTCCACGGCCCCCTCAGCAGTGGGCCCACCTGGACTGGCCACTAGCCTGAACACTCAGGAGTGCCAAGGAGCCTGCAGCAGACCCGAGAGGCTCGCCTCCATGCAGGGACAGCGCCTCTCTGAGCTTCACGTGGTTTGCCCCTTTCTGACCACTTCTGGAGTTCCTGCTTCCTGGGTGAAGGACACTTCTAGTTCTTCACTCAGCTTGAGGCTAAGGCAACCAAAGGTTCTGAACATAACAACTGTTGAGGGTCCTGGCTCCAAGCCCACATTGTCTCCAACCACACACCTGCCTCATCCCCAGAAGTATTCTCTCGCACCGCCTGGGTCCGCCTCATAGCCCAGAAAATTTTTCCCTCCCTTGGCACAGCCAGTGGCCCAGGACAGCAAGGAGGAAGCTGCTCTCTCCCAGGAAGTGGGTGAATTCCCGGAAGGATGTCACAGACAAGGCCTGTGACAGAGCCCGGTAAGCTAAACGCCTGTGCTTGGCAAAGGGACCTGGCCCAGAGAGGTTAAGCAACTGACTCAGGGTCATGAAGCCAGGAGGGACAGAACTGGAGCCCAGCCTCCTAAGGTTTAAAGCACTATTCCTGTCCCCGAGCCGCAAGAGGAGACACACGATGATATGCAGTCAGTCCAGACAGCCTCACAGGTGAGAGAGACACTGAGCAGCCTCGAAGAAGACTCTTCAGTGTCCTCGGGGGGCCATAAGCAGCGACGGCAGAGTGGTGGGGACACGGCTGATGCTGGAGCCAGGCAGAAGCACACTTCTCTAACCCTGAACATACCAGGCAGGACCCTCTGCCCTACATGCCCGTGGCTATGACACCCCTTGACTGCTCCCCCATGAGGGCGGAACCACTGGGCAAAACGCACCACAGGTGCTGCCAGGACCTCCTCAGCTCTCTCTCCTGAAACTCCCTTCCCACCCTGAAACAACCTGTAGGGGGGCCATTCCACAGGGGAGACCCAGGGCCCAGGGGCTTGGCCACTCCACAGCCCCCGGCTGGCCGCCAAGCACCCCACACTGGAAACCGACCAGCCCTGCGCCCCCCAGGTCTGTCCTCTCCACTCATGGGCAACGCCCTGCCCCCTATGTGCCGGTCCCTGTGTCAGGGTGACTCGGGGTCAGGCCTCAGAACTTTTCCCTGCTGAGTGCCCGCCCTCCGGTGGCCGGCCGGCCAGCCTGCTGATGCCCCCTGCCCCCAGCCCTCAGTTCGCACGCTGCCCTGACTCCTGACCCAGCAGCAGTCAGCACCCACAGATGCATCAAACGCCAACCCCACACACACCCCCAGCCTGGTCTCACCCTCAGTCTCTTCTGGCTCGCTCCCAGCATCCCCGGGCACCCCAGCCTGAGGCCCCACACCCAGGAGCCAGGCTGACTGCACTGCCCCTTGCCCAGCTCCCTCACAGGAGCCTTCAGGGTGGCACCAGCCACGATCACAGCAAATGGCTGCTCTGCTCTAGCCCTCGGGGCTCCCAGCGCACTTAGAAAAAAATCCGTAATTCTTATCAGGCGTCTAGGGGAGGAGAAGCTGGCCCCTGACCAGCCTTGTCACTCCACTGGCACGCCAGCTTCTAGCCCTCGCTCTACCCAGGTCTCTGGCCGAAGTCCATGTCCCTGCAGACCACCAAGCTACAAGAACAGCACTCTCCTTCACCCTCTTACCTGCCCTCACTGCCCTGGCTCCCTCAAGTCTACTGCACAGGCACTGACAGTCTGGGTGTGTCTAACTGCTCCTGGGTACGCAGACTCCATGAGGGCCAAGCCTTCTTCACCTTTTCACCAGCATACCCCCATTGCCGGGCACTCAGCAAGTACTTCTCAGTCAGCGAAAGGACAAATTCAGCCGACAGCTGAAGGAGCCAGAAAATGGTGCTGGGGCCGGGGCGGGAGGGGGAACGGGAAGAAGCAAAGTTCTAAACGAGAAGAATCTGTGTAGAAAGAGACAGGGGAAAGCCTGGGGAAGGGGGGCAAGCCAAGCCCTTACGGGGACTGGCTCTGTAGGAGTAGGGCACAAGCTGAGGACACGTGAGGGCAAGAGGGACAGAATTAAGAGGTCGAGGCCTGAACAAGCCCTGAGGCAATTCCACATGACAGCTGACCTCTCGGTCCAGCAGAAACCAGAAGAGCATCTACTGGAACTGGGGACAGAGTCACGAGGGCACAGAGGGGCTGGGCAAGTCCTGGTTAGGAAAAATGACAGGAAAGGGTTGTGAAACGAGGAGAAACTGGATAGCTAGGCCATGCAATGGGCAGGCCCTGGGATGAGTGAGACAACAAAGTATGGTCTACCCTGGAGACCAGAGTACCCTGTCTGCCCTGCTCCCTAAGCAAAGACAAAAGAGGGGGAAAAAACACTACTCCAGGGGTTAGGGGAGAAATCAGGGAGCAGAAGAGGCCCTCAGAAGAAGCAATCAGTGGTGTGTGACAGCCTTGCTGGAGAGCCAGAGGCACTGGGTGACCAGAGCCATGCACAGGCAGAGAGCAAACTGGGGTGGGAGCCACGGGGAGGACGGAGGGCAGGAAAGAGGGAGGGAGGCTGGATGGTCTGGGAAGGAGAGCGTTCTGGGTACTGTGGGAAAGACTCTGGACTCCTATGGGTGGCTCCCTGGACTTCTCACTTGGGGGCGACGCCTGATAAAGCTGTCCCTTCAAACAGACCCCATACCCCTGGGCCAAAGAGAGCAGAGAAGGGCCCTGAGCACCCAAGATCCTTTTCCCTCCCTCACTGCCCTGCTTTGAGCGGAGGACCTGACATCTGATGGATATCCCAAGGACACCAGTTAGAGGAAGAGGGAATGCCTCTGAATAAATGTCTAGCAGTCACAGGGTTAAAAATCCTAACAATCCTTTAGATTGTTTATGAACAAAAAAACCTCAGAAAGGTTTGTGATGTTTTCTTTTGAAGTAACATTCTACTTCAGTGAACACCAGCAATCCCAGGGGCTCCCAAAGCAAAGTGACGTGAATTCATCCGCATTGAGAATATGCCACCCTGTCCTTTCCGGGAAAGAAACGACTTGTGAACATACACAGAGGGGCCATGACTCCAAAACCATACGGGGTCACTGGTGTGACTTCAGAAGCCTCTGACTGTTCAAAGGATACATAGCTTTTCATCATCCTGAAATGTGAAGTAAAGTTTAACAAAGAACGGGTGATCCAGGCGTGACATCACGTCTCTCTCTCTGGTTACATACGGGACCTTGTTCTCTTTGATAATGTGACGTTTCTCTAGAATTTTAACTTAAAGTAAGAGAGAAGCAAGTTACTACGATTGATAATGGTTTAAGAAAATATACTAAAAACTCATCAAAGTAACTGAAACAAATCAAAGTTTTTCACAAAACCTACCCATCCGGTTTGTGCTCTCTAAGACCACCAGCATCCCACCCCTGAAATCAGCACAGAGCCTCCAGGTGCTGGGAGGCCGGGATGCCGCGCGCTGGCACACGCCCTCACCTGCACCCCGGACGCACAGCCCCGGGGTCAGTACTTACTAGCATATTCCCTTGAGGTTGCCAGTTCTCGGGCCAGGACAACCTGGTTTGGGAAGAAAAGAGGGAAAAAGAAGAGAAAAAACACTCAGTATAACCTGGGCATCAACTCTCACAGGTTACCTTGAGGCTAACCACACAGGCTAACCTGCCCCCACCATTAAATTACATTTAAATATTAGAAATTATGTTAAAACACATTGGTCCTGTGCTAAAAATCTGGCTGGATGTTAACGATGAAGTTACTGTGTTCTAATAAACAGCAAATGCACAGATCAATCAGGGTCCTCAGAAGGCTTTCCGTCTCTGCTCCTGCTGAGTTCCCAGGGCGCAGTGACGTATGCATTCAGGAATATCCAGGACTAACGTCACCCCCACAAACAGAGACAGAAACAGCAAATAATAGCCCAGATGGGTCCTGGGAACGCCTTCAAAAAATAACTTTTAGAATATGTTCTCAGTGTATGTTCACTGTGATAAGCTTCCCTGAATTTGGGCTTTTACAAAGAACTGTGACCACACATTTCAGTGGGTGCTGCACTCGGGGACGGTAAACACTGTCCCAGCTGTCAAGGGCCCAGGAAACCAAGGCCCATGAGGCCCACGGAGAGTGCCCCCTGCACAGCGCGCCTCCCACCCAGGATGCAATCCCACACCTGGCAGGCTTTCTCGGCCGCACACCTAAGGCCTATAGTCACACTCCACCTTGCGAACAGAGAGCCAACAGGGCATAGCACAATGTGGAAAAGAGATTTCTACACAAGCAACCTTTGGCACAAGTGGGCACCAATTTCCACAGGCCTGATGAGGTCCGTTGGCCGGGAAGCTGGGGCACCCGATCCACCACAGCCAGCTGAGGCGGATGACGCCCCTCAAGACACCTGCAGGAAGGATGGTCCGAAGACCAGAGTGCAGATGGAAACCTGTCCGAATCCTGGGGTATCGCTGGGCCTCCCCTAAGGGAACACCTTCGGAGGCCGGACTCATCGAATTACAGAATTCTCCAACAGACTCACCAGAAGCTATCTGGGGAAAACACTGTGTGAAACGACCTGCAGTGATTAAGAAGAATGGGTTTGGATTGTATGTGCTCAAAGGGAAAGATCTCAGAGATCTTGCCAAAGGAATGCACCTGTGTGGGCTGTTCTCAAGCACTGGGGCATGTGTTTATGAAATGTTAAGTTTCTTCACAGGAGCATGTGCTAGCTACAAGGAAGGCGGAAAGAGGAAGAAAGAAGCATCAGAAAGCACTAGTACTTAATGGGATCTTCTCTGAAGTCGGCACTTAGGAAATCTCTCTTGTGTGAATTCAACATTTCACGTGCAGGTTTCCCTATGGGCACAGGGCAGGGAGTATCCCTCTTCCAGGGAACAAGGCATGACGCACCCCTCTGTCACTGTGGAGCCAACAGCAGAGCTCATCGGGACGTCAACATCATCCCCAGGGGGCCAGGCAGCAGCAGGCTGGGCCTCCACACTCTCCGGGGCCAGGCTTGGCCAAGTGCAGATCCTGCTCAGGCTGGGAACAGCCGCTTGTCCTCCCCCCTCCCCTAGAAATCTAATTTTAAGTGGTCTCTATTTCTGGAGCGATGAGGAAGACCTGAGGGTAGCACGTATCATCTCAGGCCCAGAGCATCGGGACTATACACAGCGCCAGGAAGGAGCCTGCAGCTCCCGGTGCTCCTCCAGGGCACCCGGCTTCGGAAGGCGCAGGGAGACAAGCATCACAGCTGGGCCCTTCCAACATCAGGACTGCATCATCCAGAATGGGCGGGGCCTACTTTTATCTGCTGTGCAGACCCACAGACAAGGGGGAGTTTCATAAATAAGTCCTCATTTGTGAGTCGAGGTAAATGTCCATGAAGCAGAACTGAGAGAGGGAGAACGCTGCTTCTTTCGCTGGACTCTTCAGTAACCGTGCAGAACAGCCAAGGTTCTTTTCAGAATAGTTTCTTCTTTCTGAGAAGATCTGTGAGTACCAGAACTACTGGGGACTATCCTCACAGTTGAAGACTATTATCACGTGGGCACAACTGTTTCATAATTTAAACAGAAACGGCCAATAAAAAAATCTAAATTTAAAATGTAAGGGGAGGCGCCTGTGTGGCTCAGTCAGTTAGGTGTCTGCCTTCTGCTCAGGTCATGATCCTAGGATCCTGGGATCGAGCCCTGCATCGGGCTCCCTGCTCCCTCTGCCCCTCCCCATTTGAGCGCACATGCTCAGGCTCACTCACTCTCAAATAAATAAACAGAATCTTAAATACATACATATATATATATATATATAAATACATACAACTATATATATATATTTGTTCCCCATGTGTGTATATATATACACACAGGGAACAAAAAGTTAACACTGATTAAAACCAAGTTGGGAACGTAGGTGAGCTATAAAACTTCATATTCTTCTTTATATTTTGTGACATTTCATGAATGTAAAAAGAGAAAAGCGAAACAGGTTTCGCATGAGGTTTCTCCCCGGAGGCCAGTCAAGAGGGCCCCGGCCATCTGCAGGGCGCGCTGGTACCCAGGCCGCCCCCCAAGCCTGCGCAAGCCCCCTGCCCCATCACAGCCACGTGGGGCTCCCACCTCTGCAAAGCGGCTGCTCTGAACCTTCACTTCTTTGCTTGAAAAGGAAAGGCACAAGACAGGCACAACTGGCTCAGGTAGCAAACAGAGGTGCTGACTGAAACGGAGACCGAGAACCTGGAGGCTCGCAGGTCTGGGGCTGTGCCTCCAGCAGGGGTAAAGGCTGTGCTGTTTTATGCATTGTTTTAAATAACAGAGAAATAGTAAAGGTCATTAAATGTTTCCCGAAAGGTCTGAAGAGACATTGATACTGACACTTTCAAACAAAGGGAGAGCAAAGCTTCCAAGACCGTGCTGACAGGATACAGGATGCAGGATGAAATCTGTCGATGACTGGTTAGGGTAAAAACATAACTGCATCAAACCCCAAACCAGACCAAGAACAGAAAGACCAACAGACAGATGCCTTTTACAGCTTTCGTCTTCAAAAATCATGGCTTAGGGATCTTACCCACGTGAATCACCTGGTGGTAAGCGGCCCCAAATCACCCTCGCAACCAGAGTAGAGACCCTTGACTGGGGAAGACCACCACCCAGGTCACGGGGTCCGCTAGCTCCAAGCCCTGAGGAAAGGCAGCCTTCCCAAGGAAAATATACTCATTGAGGAAACAGCAGCAGCAGGTACTCACTGTGGAAAAAGAGCCTTCACCAAGAATTTTCCCAAATTTGAAGTCTTCAGGCCGTTTCTTCCGAGGCTGTGGCGGTGGCTGGGCGGTGTGCTGCAGGGAGCTCGCACTTGGGCGGGGCGCAGCTGCGGTGCTGTCCATGGTAGGGCCCTGTCTGCTGCCGCCGCTCGGAATGCCAGGGGCCGTGCCGGACTCAGTCTGGGTCCTCACCATTGATGGGGACGGGCAAGCACATAACACCACGCTGGACTGAATAGGAACGGTGTCGTACTGGTAGACACAGGAAAAAGGGGTAAGATTCACAGTGGCTCACTTTTCCTACATGTATGAACTGAAGTGGTAACACTGTTGAAATATGAACACCAAGTACAGGGCAAGGCATCTGATGTTCTACCACAGGGTTCAGGCCACTGCTTTCCTGCAATCCCTTCCCTGCTCAAATCCCAGCCCCCACTCCCCGTCCCGTGTGCCCAGCAACCCCACCATCCAGATCCTATCCGCCCTCACTCTCCTCCATCAGCACCGAGTGACTCTCCCTCCAACCAGCCCCTGCCATGGCCAGTTGGGTCTTCCCATCACGGCCCAACCTCAGTGCCCCCAGCAGCCAGCCCCAGCCCCCAGAGGAAGCTGGCCTGAACTCTGACCACAGCATCCCCACCCGGAGCTCCTCGCCGACTCACCCACCCACACCTCATACAGGCTGGACACACGGAAGGTACTCAATTAGGGCTTGAACACACAGACTGGCTTAAAACTGCACAATGAAACAGAATTTTAACCTAGCAGCGCTAGAGCACGGAAGCAGAACTTCATGGGAAGAGGACTCCAGGACTGTCAGCTGTACATGAAAGCTACAGCTGAGGGTGCCTGGGTGGCTCTGCCAGTTCAGTGCCGTACTCTTGAGCTCAGCTCAGGTCAGGATCTCAGGGTCGTGAGTTTAAGCCTCATGTTGAGTCCTTACTGGGTGTGGGGCCTACTTCAAAAAGAAAGTTAGATTTGGTTAAATAAGCTTCTCAAAAAAGACAGCAGTGGAGTAACTGGTTAACACCTGGGAAACTACCTGTTCTAGAACCCAGTGGCTCAGTCCAACCAAAGGTACCTCCAGGCCAGGTAGAGTTTCCGGTTTTTAAATTATTTAAACAAATTCAAAATTTAGCAAATTTTTTTTTAAAGATTTTATTTATTTATTTGACAGAGAGAAAGTACAAGTATGCAGAGAGGAAGGCAGAGAGAGGGAGATGTAGGCTCCCTGCCGAGCAGAGAACCTGATGCGGGGCTCGATCCCAGGACACTGAGATCATGACCTGAGCCAAAGGCAGATGCTTTAACCCACTGAGCCACCAAGGCACCCCCAAAATTTAACAAATTTTAAAACTTATTCCATGGATCTCTACTAACTCCCCGACTGGCTTCTTTGCAGAAATTGTAAGCCGGTCCTAAAATTCACATGGGACACAGAACAAACAAGCTCAGAAATGAACAAAGCTGAACCAGCTTACCCACACGACCTTAGAAACAAAGCTACAGTAACCAGAACAGGGTGGTCACGCAGAGAGGAGTGGAGAAGAGTTTAGGAGAGGAGGCCTAGATGTCTACAATCTTCTTATATTTGAGAAGGGCACCATGACCCTTAGTGAGTAGGAACATTCTTTTCAACAAACGCATAGCCACACACAAAAAGAATGAAGTCAAATGCCTTTCCTGTATCATATACAAAACCTAGCTCAAGTTTACCAAAGATATACACGTAAAAACGAAAACTATAAAACTTTTAGAAGAAAATATATGAGTAAATCCTCCTGACCTTAGCAATACCTTCTTAGATATGAGACCAAAAGCACAAACAACAAAAAGAAAAAACAAAACAAAACAAAACCACGGATCAAAGGGACTTCACCAAAATTAAAAACTTCTGTGCTTCAAAATTACCATCAAGAAAGTGAAAAGATGGGCGCCTGGGTGGCTCAGTGGGTTAAGCCGCTGCCTTCGGCTCAGGTCATGATCCCAGGGTCCTGGGATCGAGTCCCGCATCGGGCTCTCTTCTCGGCAGGGAGCCTGCTTCCCCCTCTCTCTCTCTGCCTGCCTCTCTGCCTGCTTGTGATCTCTCTCTCTGTCAAATAAATAAATAAAAATATTAAAAAAAAAAAAAAAGAAAGTGAAAAGATGGGAGACGCCTGGGTGGCTCAGTGGGTTAAGCTTCTGCCTTTGGCTCAGGTCATGATCTCAGGGTCCTGGGATCGAGCCCCGCATCAGGCTCTCTGCTCAGCAGGGAGCCTGCTTCCTCCTCTCTCTCCACCTGCCTCTCTGCCTACTTGTGATCTCTGTCAAATAAATAAATAAAAATCTTTTTTTTTTTTTTTTTAAAAGAGAAAGTGAAAAGATGGGGCACCTGGGTGGCTCACTGGGTTAAGCCACGGCCTTTGGCTCAGGTCATGATCTCAAGGTCCTGAGATCCAGCCCCAGATCAGGCTCCCTGCTTAGAGGAGAGCCTGCTTCTTCCTCTCCCTCAGTCTGCTGCTCTGCCTACTTGTGCTCTCTTTCTATGTCAAATAAATAAATAAAATAATTTTAAAAATAGTAAAGTGAAAAGACAATCTACGGAAGAGAAGAAAGTATGTGCAAATCATGCATCTGCTAAGGGACTTGTATGCAGACAACATAGAGCTCTTACAACCCAATTAAAACACACACACACTCACTCACACACACTTAAAAACCAGGCAAGGGATCTAAATAAACATTTCTCTGAAAAGATAGACAAATGGCCAATAAGCACACGAAGAGATGCCCAACAGCACCGTCACTATGGAAACGCACATCAGAGCCGTGAGGAGATTCCTCCTGACACCCACGAGGGTGCCAGCATCACACAACAGACAGTAACAATTGCTGGTGAGGCTGCGGGGAAGTCGGGACCTCCAGGCACTGCTGCTGGGCGTGTGACCTGGCGCCGTGGTTTCGGCAGACAGTCTGGCAGTTCCTCAGGAGGCAACAGGCACCACGAAAGCAAGGAATTCCCAGCCTAGGTGTGCACCCGGAGACAGGCAAACCTATGTCCACAGGAAACTTGTACGAAAATGCTGACAGCAGCAGGACACCTAATGGCCAAAAGGTGAACACAACCCAGATGTCCACCAACAGATAAATGGATGAACAAACGCAGTCCAGCCATGAAAACTGAGTACTGTTCAGCTATGAAGAGGAAACACTGGTACATGCTAAGACTTAAATGAACGTGGGAGACACCATGCTCCATCAAAAGGGCCAGACACAACAGGCCACGCATTGTGGGATCCCATGCCCATGAGCTGTCCAGAGGAGGCAGACCCACAGACAGAAAGCAGATGGGTGGTCTGGTCATCAGGGGCTGGGGGCAGGACACAGGGTGGGGGACGGTCTGCTAATGGGTCTTGGGTTTCTTTGTAGGGTCTTGAAAATGCTCTGGAACTAGATCGTGATGATGGCTCTATGATGCTGTGAACACACTAAAACCAACTGAATTACTTATATAGGTGAACTGTACAGTCCACAAACTGCATCTCAATAAACTGCTAAAACAGCTGTATCACATATGACTGCATTCAGTTATATACAAGAGCTCATTCAAATTTATAAACCATCAAGACCTTTAGATGAAGAAATGGACAACAGAAAGGCACCAAAAAAACTCATGGCACCAAGAGATGAAAACGTGCAAGGTGGTGGCGCCTGGGTGGCTCAGTGGGTTAAAGCCTCTGCCTTCGGCTCAGGTCATGATCCCAGGGTTCTGGGATCGAGCCCCACATCGGGCTCTCTGCTCACCAGGGAGCCTGCTTTCTCTTCTCTCTCTGCCTGCCTGCCTCTCTGCCTACTTGTGATCTCTGTCTGTCAAATAAATAAATAAAATCTTTAAATAAAAAAAAAAAAAAAGAAAACGTGCAAGGTATCCAAAGACACCTTAAAGAGACCAGAGATGGCACTGGATGTTTGCGATTATGGGAGAGGATGGAGAACAGACAGATACATAGTAATGACAATTAAATATGTTCACCACACACAGAAACACCAAAAGCTGACAAAGCCACGATAATACAAGGCACCTCTCTACCTGCGGCTGGCACCACGAACCCATGATGCTGGTACCAGGTCTTCTGGAAAGCAACGTGGTAATGTGTGAACGCAACGACGGAACAGTTGCCAGTGAGACACAAAGAAATACTACAAAGGTGGGAGAAGAAAAGAGGAGAAATTTAGGTGGGCATTAAGAAAGGGTTAGACACAGGGGCGCCGAGGTGGCTCAATGGGTTATGCCTCTGCCTTCGGCTGAGGTCATGATCTCAGGGTTCTGGGACTGAGCCTCGCATTAGGCTCTCTGCTCAGCAGGGAGCCTGCTTCTCCCACCCCTCTCTCTGCCCGCACCTCTGCCTACTTGAGATCTCTCTCTGTGTCAAATAAAATCTTAAAAAATAATAAAAAAATAAAAACGAAGGATTAGACGGGGCACCTAGGTGGCTCAGTCACTTAAGCGCCTGCCTTCAGTTCAGGTTGTGATCTCGGAGTCCTGGGATCGAGCCCTGCATCGGGCTCTCTGCTCAGCACGGAGCCTGCTTCTCCCTCTCCCTCTGCCCATCCACCTTGCTCGTACTTGGTCTCTCTCTCAAATAAATAAATAAATAAAATCTTGGAGAAAAGAAAAAAAGAATGAGATAGCCTTAAAGTTAAATCAGAAATACATACACACTCACCCACAAGCACGAAGACTGCCCTTCCCAGCTCTGACTCTGGAGTGTTCCAGCAGTGACATCACGAGCCTACCCACAGCCAGACTGTTGGAGAACTCCACGAAATGAACCCAGAGCGTCCAGACTGCTTCGAACAGCGCTCCCCATGAAAAGAACTCAGGAAAACACACACACACACACACACACACACAACACAGGGCAGCAGTTAACTCCATGTCTTAGAACAGAAAAAGGAGAATACGGTACCAGAATCCCTTGCTATGTCTGAAAAGGAGAAGGCCTTTGTAGGAGAAAAGAGTGGGGAAATGGCCTACAGGGGCTGTCACTAGCCAAGCTGTGATCCTGCAAACCCTGAAAAGAGATCAGCCAGTACAGCTAATGAGAGTAAGCCCAAACGGGTCCTGAGTCTGTAAGGGTGCACACAGGTGATAAGAAGTCTGTCACTACTCTAATTATAAAAGCAGGCTAATTACAATGGAACATTTCATTTTATAAATCTAAGTAACTAAGGGACTGGTCATACAGAGCTCTGTTTCTTATATTGTTTGTTCGTAAAGGATAGACATTTCCTCTCCATTTAAACAGGGAAAGGAGACACACAGGAAACTGAAGAAACCAGAGTCCTGCAGAAAGCGTGCCACACACAGGAAGGACAGGCGGGCCTGGTAGCCAGGGTGACAGCTCAGCCACCACAAGAGGAGAGCCAAAGGACAAACTCATCCTGAGATGCACTAAACACATCAAGTCAAAAACCAATCTAAAGAGAACATCTTGTGCCCCAACACGATGAGGGCAGAGGCAGAGAAGGCAGCAGCGGGTGACAAGAAGAGGCAGGAGACCGGGCAGCGCCCACAGTGCTGCCTGAGCCCCTCTCCCTGCAGCAGGCTGGCCCGGGAAGCCTGACTCAGACAGGGTCAGCCCTGAAGACACACTATGCCCAGCCAAGGAATCCCCATCAACGCCGGGGGTGCACCATGTATAGGTCTGCGGAGAGCATCCAAGCTGCAGGCAAGGAGCAGGCCTACCTCGGACATACTGGGGGTTTGATTTCAGACCACGGCAAGAGAGTGACTGTCACAAGTGAGTCAAACGAACTTCCTGGTTTCCCAGTACATATAAAATTATGTGTATGCTCTACCATGGTCTGTTAAGCATCCAGTAGTATTATGTCAAAAAAACAACGTCCATGCCTTAAATAAAAAATACTTTATTGCTAAAAAATGCTAACCATCAGGAAACCTAGCTAGCTCGACTGCCGGACCATGAGTTCAAGCCCCACACTGGGTGCACAGAGCTTACTTTAAAAAAAAAAGAGAGAGAGAGAGACAGAGCGCGCGCGCACTATCTTCTGAGCTTTTAGGAAGTTGTAATCACTAATCACGTATCACCACAACAAAAATGGTAATAATGAGAAAGTTTGAAATGCTGTGAGAATTACCAAAATGTGACGGAGACACACAAAGTGAGCAAACGCCATTGGAAAAAGGCACTGACAGACTTACTCAGGGTTGTCACAAACTTCCAATTCGTTACAAACACAGCACAGCACCGGTGAGAGGGAATAAAGAGGAGCTGCGCTGTGACCAGCGCGAAGACATGACCCAATACCCAGTCCCAGTGAACATGTGAAGAATGACTGACTGGGTAAAAACACCTAAGAGAATCTGAGTTTTTAAATGAAGCACACAGCACAAATGTGACCAGCGGGACAGGTCCTCCAGCGGGACTGCGAGCCCAAGTGCTCCCTTTATTTATGGAAAGTGGCCGGGTTCTTGAACACCCTACGGCTCACACATTTCATAACACTCCACCGCACACACAGAGGATACCAAGGGTTGGACCAAGCTGAGGTTCAGTCTGTGCCCTAACGGTTTGTTCCTTTATAAGAAAGCGTGCAACGCAACAGAAACATAATCAGATTCAGTAACTTCCCGCCAGAGATGAGCAGCAACTTCTCTGCTCTCGGGGACAGTTCAGTGGGGAAGAGTCAGTGTGCAGGCAAAGGTCCAGCAGGAACCGTGACAGGCCTGGACCGTCCTCGTAAGTCAGGCCAGCTACACAGCCAGGGAGGGCTATGCACACAGAGCCCTGGGCACTCATGGGACTCCTGGACACAACTAAGGATACCTGCTTGCTGGGCCTCCAGGGTCATCCCAGGTGTAGACCCTCAGGCCCAGGGCTGAGGAGGACACACACAAGGGAAGGGAAGTGGGAAGGAGCCAGCACTTCCAACAGCACAGTCCCGGGCATGACAGTGGTGCTGTGAACTAACCTGGCCACAGGCCCCCATGGGGTAAAGGAGGGGAGAATGAGGCCTGTCTCTGTTGTCCCTACCCCCACCCCTGCACCTGTCCCAGCAATGTGTAAATCAGATCAACATGACCTCACCTCAGTCCACATGTATGCCCAGCCTCCTGTCAAGCATGCCTCAAGAAGACAGCACGAGACCGTGACACACACCGCTTTTAATTCAAAACCAACAAGAGAAATGCTGACCAAAAAACCCCCTGAAACATGAAGTTAATAAAGACCGACATTAGGACCGGCTGATTCCTGAAAATGTTAATTATGCGTGGACAAGATTCCGAACTCAATGACAGTCCCAGCAAAGGCACTGACATATCTTCATGTGGACGGGTTGGCAGAGGTCGGGGACAGCCCATGGCTTCTTCGAGGTGGGCAGAACCTCAGGACTGGGATGTGTGGCAGGAGACATCCAAGAGCAGTGAAGAGTTTGCCAAAGGTCAGCCACAAGGCCTGAGGTGGCCGCACACTGCAGGGAGCAGCTGTCCATGGCCACAGACAGCAAGAGGGCACTGAGGACCGGGGGGACAACCCCCACCCAGCAAACTGGCTGCAGTGAGGACAAAGAAGCCTGATATCAAACACTCCGCAAGGGACGCTAAGAAGGAGGCCGGCTGCAGGAGCACTTACCAAGAAAAGCTGCCTTCAGCACCGACATCCTGACTGCAAACTGCCCAAGACCAACAGCAGACCCCCAGAACGATGACCAGGCACATCTGGTGAGACTCTGGTTTATAAGCACGTGCTCCCGAGAGCTTTCTCTCATCAAAGTGATGTATGTGGCTGTTAAAAGGTCTCCAGGAGAGATCCCCAAGTAGAGCACTGCCCCCTGAGAGGTCCCCCTAGGCAGGGCAGCCCGTGGTACACGCCTCTGCCTATTCCCAGGCTCTGGGGCACACTGGAAACTAATGGGTCGGGTTTTTGTCTTTTCTAAGATTATTTTTAAATTTATTTTTGTGGGACACCTGGGTGGCTCCGTTGGTTGGGCATCAGCCTACTCTGCCTACTTGTGCTCTGTCAAATAAATAAATTTTTTAAAGGATTTTATTTTTTTATTTGATACAGAGAGAGATTACAAGTAGGCAGAGAGGCAAGAAGAGAGAGGGGGAAGCAGGTTTCCCACTGAGCAAAGAGCCCAAAGCGGGGCTCGGTCCCAGGACCCTGAGATCATGACCTGAGCCGAAGGCAGAAGCTCAACCCACTGAGCCACTCAGGCACCCCAATAAATAAATATTTTTAAAAAATAAGTAAAATTTATTTTTTGCAAGAGAGGGCAAGCACAGGCTCGAGTGAATGCGCACAAGCAGGGGGAGAAGCAGACATCCTGCTGTGCAGGGATCCCTAAGTGGGACTTGATCCCAGGATCCCAGGATCATGACCTGAGCGGAAGACAGATGCTTAACTGATTGAGCCGCCGGGCGCCCTAATGGGCTGTTACGGCGGACGCAGACCTGACCCAGCAGACCCTGTGTCACGGAGCAGCGTGTGGCCTGCTGCTGCTGTGGAAGAAGTAAGGCATCATGCTGGAGAACGCCCGCTCCCATCCTCTCCGCCACTGGTCTGCACGTAAAGGCCGTACGCACCACAGAACAAGCCCAGGCCACCTGAGCAGGTGTGAGAGGAAACTGCGGTTCGAAGGTCAGGCGGTGTGCGTATTCGCCAGAAGTGGCAGAGAGCTGCCAGTGGCGGTGTGCAGCAGCCACTCTCCCTGCACACCCACAGTGCCCGGGGGCCCGCAGTGCATCCACACACCGGATGAGGGGCCTCCAAGTGCTACCAAAGCCCCTTCCCCAAATGAGAGCCTGCTCCCTGGCCAGGAGCACTGAGTGTGAGAACAGCTCCATCTCTTGGCTGCCCCAAAGTGGGGCTCATCCTGGGAATCACCAGGGCCACAAGGAAGCAAAGCCCGCTACGGGGGGAGCCGACCACTGTGAGCCCCCGGTCTAAGGAACTCTGCGGCCACTGACACATCTTCTATTCCAGTGGTTCTCAAGTGGGGTGGTTCTGCCCCCAGGGGACCCTCACAGTGTCCAGAGACTTTCCGGGGGAGAGAGAAAGTGGTGCTGCCTCTGGTAGGTAGGCACAGAGATGCTGTAAACACCCCACAACGAACAGGACGGCCCCATAACAGAGAACAATCAGGTCTGAGCGGCCACAGTTCCTGGGGGAGTCCCTGCTCTATTCTGGTAAACTCCATGCTCCCTTCCCCAGGAAAAACCCCACCAAGTGTTCAGTGACCACCCCCCCCCCGAAAGCATGCAGCCTCGGGGGAGGCCCCCGTGGGCCCTTGGAGCAGAAGGGAGAAGTAAAACCACCAGGAGCTGGAAACCATGGAGAGCGACAGGTGTACCCAGCCTGAAAAAGGCAAAAACCCTAATGCCACGTTTGGGGAACAAGAAACCCCCATGACCTAAGCAGTGTACATGGCAGTGCTGACGAGGCTTCGTAGTAAAGCCTCGCAGCCAGGGGTGTGGCTTCACACTCAGCAACACCAGACTGGGGCAGATGCAAGCACACCGCCAGCGTGCTCCCAGCCCTCCTGGCCCAGTGGCAGTGCAGGGACTCAGGGCAAGCGGCTGGCTCTGGGAACTGGAAGAGATGGACTGGAGGGAGCGGCCCATGGGCATGTGGGGAGTAACACCCCACTCTCAGCAGCCAGACCCACATTCAACCTTCAAGAGGGTAAGAACGGCAATCCAACAAAGATGCCCGAATCTGAAATACCTCCACACAACCCCCAGCTCTCGGGAAAGCAGTCAGCAACTCCCACGGCAGCTGCAAGGCCTGGGCTGGGGAACCGCAGAGGCACGAGCTCTGGCTTTCTCATTCAGTTTCTCCAGGACTCTGGGCTCCACTGGCCAACACACAGGTTTTGGCTGGAACTCTGTTGACAACGCTGTTTCCAAATGCCAGCCTTTGACATTTCACTTGCTGTAACATTATACTCAATCATTTCTGTGATTTAAGATCTTTTTTAAACTAATGAAATAAACTCTCAACTTGGAGCTGGAAAAGTAAAAACAGCTAGGAGCCCACTTTGATGGCCAGAGAGAACACCATTTACCCCACGGTAAAGCAGGCATATGCAAAATAACACATCCAGCCAAAACTGGCACACAAGGAGAGAAGCAGCTGAGCACGCCTGACCTGCAGCCTCTAAGCCTGTCCCAGAATGACCGCTCCCGCAGGGAAGCACCTCTCTTGGAAGGAGCCCCCTCCGCCCAGACAGCAGGTAAAGGGAGGGGCATAAGCATAGGACAATCCCGGACAACTGGGTGGCTCAGTCGATTAAGCATCAGCCTTCAGTTCAGGGCCTGATCCCAGGGTCCTGGGAGCCCCACATTGCGTTCCCTGCTCATCAGAGAGTCCACTTCTCCATCTCCCTCTGCCCTTCCCCACCCCCAGCTCGAGCTCACTCTCTCTCACAAATGAATAAACACACTTTAAAAAAAAGACTTAAGACAATCCCACACACATTATTCTTAGCACTGTACCCTGCAGGTGGTCTAGGACTGACATCTTGGGCAGAAAAACACTGTATTCTGTATACGTCACAGAGACTACCACGAGATAAAAGCTGAGACCTGGTCTTCCCCGCCTGTAAACACAAATGCACCTGCTACTCTTACCTTTCCTGGCAAGTCCTCCTTGCCCCAAAGTGCAATTCCAGTAGGAGGCTGGAAGGCCTAAGGAAGCCTCCCCTTTAAGAGACACAAAGTACCTGGGGCGCCTGGGTGGCTCATGGGTTAAGCCTTTGCCTTCAGTTCAGGTCATGATCCCAGAATCCTGGGATCAAGTCCTGCATCCTGCTCCCCGCTCAGTGGGGAGTCTGCTTCTCCCTCTCCCTCTCCCTCTGCCCCTGCTCCTTCTCTAATAAATAAATAAATAAATAAATAAATAAATAAAATCTTAAAAGAAAGAGAGAAGCGCCTGGGTGGCTCAGTGGGTTAAAGTCTCTATCTTCAGCTCAGGTCATGATCCCAGGATCCTGGAATCGAGTCCCGGAGAGGCTCTCTGCTCAGCAGGGAGTCTACCTCCCCTTCTCCCTCTGCCTGCCTCTCTGCCTACTTGTGATCTCTGTCTGTGTCAACTAAATAAATAGAATCTTTAGATTTTTAAGTTAATAAGTAAGTAAGTTTTATCAGTTACTATCAACCAGTCAGTCACCTTACTGCAGTGCTGGCAGCTGGCTAAAACCGTTAGCTGGAGCTGAGCTGAGCTGCGCCCACCATGCCTGCTTTGGTTTGGTGGCTACTGAAGTAGACGGCTTGGCCATAGAAAGAAGAGAGAAACAGGGCACTGACTCCAAAGATGGAGACACAGGAGGGTGGTGAGTGGCCCTGAGGCCAGGCTGAGCAGGGGAGGGGAGAGGACATCAAGCGCCTCCACACAAACCAGCAGGCAGCACACAGTCACCCCCTCCAACCTTTCATTCCCAGGCCCCACTGCCTACCCCCCTACCCCCCGGCTCAGCAGATTCTGTTGTTTGCCACAAATCAGAGCACATCCAGCAACCCCTGTCCACAGTCCTGGGGGTAAGGGAAGCTCCAAGACCTTGAACCCACCCAGTGCAGACAACTCGGGCTGTTGGGGAGACTGTGGTAAGTCCCTTAAGTACACCTTCCTCTCCAAAGCCACGGGTTCTCTGTTACTTCACAGGAACACACATACTCATTTTGCCCAACCCCCCCCTTTTTAAAAGATTTTATTTACTGACAGAGCGAGTGTTGTGTACACGGTGTGGTGCGTGGGGGGGAGGGGGGCAGAGGGAGAGGGACGAGCAGACTCCATGCTGCACAGGGATCCGGATGCGAGGCACCATCTCACAACCCCAAGATCATGCTCTGAACGGAAACCAAGAGCCGGACGCTCAACTGAATGTGCCGCCCAGGCGCCCTGCGCATCAGAGTTTCTTAAAGGAGGTAAATTAATTACATTATTAATCCGATTACTCAGAAAACATTACCACTGTGCTTACAAGGGTCCAGGGAACATGGCCATAAGGCAGATGCGGTCCCTGCCCCTAGGAAGCTACATCCTTACAGGGTTATGGGCCTGATGTCATTTACAAAACTGGATGGCCAAAGCTGGGAGGGTGGCCACGACAGAGATGGGCCAGTGCTGGAAGCAGGAGGCAGCCAAAGCAGATCTCTGGCTGCCATGGGGCTGAAGCGTGAGCTGGCAGGAGGCGCAGCGGTGGGTGTCTCTCAGGTGCTGGCAGTGGTCTCGGGTGGAAAGCCGGGGTGCTGGTGGCTTAGACACAGCTGCATGGCAGGGAAGAAGTATTCACGTACAGAAAGTAAAATGTAATGACAGCTAATCACGCATCACACTTTTTCAAAGACTTATTTATTTTAGAGAAAGAGAGAGAAAAAGAGAGTGCGTGCTTAGATGGGGGGGGGGGGGCGGAGAGAAGAGCAGAGTCTGATCCAGGCCAATTCCTTAACCCTGAGATCATGACCTGAGCCGAAACCAAGATCCAGCTGCCTCACCACCTTCCCCCAACCCCGGGTGCCCTGCATGCATCATATGTTTTAAAGTTTCACTTTCCTCTAATGTTTCAGATTCAAAATACAGCAGCTGTCACGAGTCAGAAAGAAAAGCTAGTCATTCTGAAATCAACATCCACGTGAGGTGTAGAAAGAACTCTGGATTTCTGAGATGGCAATAACAGATGCTATGAGACAGAGACACAGACGGACACACCAGCTCTGCCATTACGTGATTTACGTGAAATGCCAGAGCCACACCGCAGCTTCCGCAATCTGAGGCAAACTCAGTCTCCGCAGGACCACTCTGCTCTACCCACCTGACATCAACAAATGTTCACTGAGGGCCTACTATGCGCCATGCACTGCCCTAAGTACTGGAGATACAACAAAGAAACAAGCCAAGCCACTCCCTACACTCTGGGGCACCTGGGGGGCTCCATGTCTGCCTTCTGCTCCGGTCACGATCTCAGGGTCCTGGGACTGAGCCCCAGGTCAGGCTCCCTGCTCAGTGGGGAGTCTGCTTCTCCCTCTCCCTCTGCCCCTCCCACATGCTCATGCTCTGTCAAATAAATAAAAATAAAATCTTTTTTTTTTTTTAAAGAGTGGCTACATTCTAATATGGCACACAGACACTCCAAAAAACAAACAACAGGTAGTGTTAGTGTTGGACAATGACAACCACCATGAGAAAAGAACAGCCAGAAAGGAAGACAATAGTATTTGAGGTAAGAAGTTGTGGGATGTGCAAATTTAAACATAGAAGCCCTTACTGGGTAAGTGACATTGGAGCAAAAACCCAAGGAGATGGGGGAAAGCCCTAAAGAAATCTGGGGAGAGCCATCTCAGCAGAGGACTGGCCAGTGCAAAAGCCCTGAGGCAAAAGCACCTCTAGACTCAGCAGCCCAGTTGACCCAAAGTACAGGCCACCTCCAGACAGAACCCCTGGATGCCAGGCAGAGACCTCAGTGTCCCTGAAACACTCCTTCTGGGGTCACTTCTGGTAAGTTCTGGGTACCTCAAAGTGCAGGGGCAGGAGCCTGAGAAATGAGGCTGCCCAGAAGGGCCTAAGCATCTCCTGATCCAGACTGTGACGCTAGTCTAGCGCCAGCCGTACTGTCCTGAATCAGTCCAGGGTTCTGAGATGCTGGCCACCAGACCACTGCTGCTCTGGTGTCCCCTCTGCTCCAGCAATTATGGGCATAACCACACAGGAACCTCTCATGGGCAGCCTTCCTCCTTCATGGAATTCTGCAGTTTCCTTCCTGCCTCAGCCACCGCATGCCAGCCAAGCACGTCCATGCAAAACCAGCTCTTGGGGACACCTGGGTGGCTCAGTGGGTTAAAGCCTCTGCCTTCAGCTCAGATCGTGGTCCCAGGGTCCTCGGATCAAGCCTCACATTGGGCTCTCTGCTCAGCAGGGAGCCTGCTTCCTCCTCTCTCTGCCTGCCTTGCTGCCTACTTGTGATCTCTGTCAAATAAATAGATAAAATATTAAAAAAAAAAAAAAAAAAAAAAAACAGCTCTTGGGGCCCCTCCCTGATGAAGATGTTTTTAGGGTCAGACGGATGCTCGCCCTTGATTAATTTTCCTTCTGTAGTTAAGAAAGATAGTCACAGTGTGACTCTTTGAAGCATTTAAGTATCAACTGTGAAACAAAAAGCCTAAGAGAAAAGGCCCTCTTCCAGGTGAAAAGTCCAAATGCTTGTTATTATAGTTGTTACTCTTAACAGCTAATTTCTTTTCAACATCTCAAGGTAGCATTCAAGCAGCATCAATAGCACGCACTGAGGCAGTCTGCCACATTGGGGGACACAGGCTGACTGGCAGCCCCACAGGGTGGGTTCTGGTCCTGAGACACCCCCTCCAGCTAGCCAGCACTCCGCCCTACAGAGGCACGGCCCAGGGATCCCAGGTGACCCAGGACCTGCCTGTGAGTCATTCCCTCCCAGCACAACCCAGTCAGCTTGCCACCCATCTGATGACCCAAAACTGCGGTAAGTAAATAGTTCTGGTTACTCCATAGCTTCTGAAATTTAAATTTCTAGAGAAATTTCAAGTAACAAAATCCTAGTCGTGCCTATCCCCCAACCCCATCCTCCCTAATCAAATGAAGCTGACCACAAGAGAAGTTCTCCAGAACATAGCCCACAGGGAGTTAGGATCACTCGCCTTTCCCATACACATGCGCACACCCCAAATCCACGCCCCTTACACCCCAGGAAAGGCTGGGTGCTGCCACCTGCTCCACCAGCTTCACACTGTGGGCCAGCCTACATCAGTGCTGCTCCTGCCCCGCCAGCACCGCCCCCACCGGCATGCCCAGCCCCTACCGTTCCTCCCCCACTTCCCAGAACCAGCACCCCCACGCCGGAGCTCCCCTCCCTCAGAAGAAGATCCCCTTCTGCATTTCTCCCTCCGACCTCCTGCGTGGCTGGTCAGGACAAGCTTCAGCAACTGCTTCACCACCGAGAAACGTGGCAGCTACCTCTGTGGCTGAGCGAGCTTGAGAACGAGGAAGGACAGCTGTTCTCAACTGAACCTGCCTCCAAGAATCAGTGTCACCAACTTCTGGCACCGTGAAGCCTCTGGAAAAGGGGTCACCATGTCCCCCCCAAGTCCTCTCAACATGACTCTCAATCTGTACAGATGAGTGTGCAGACAAGGAGTGCCACCTGCTGTGCTCACCTTACCTTTTCCGAATGGGGACCACAAGGTGCCCTTCACAAGAGCAACTCTGACAGGAAGCAAACATGAGTCTTAGCTGATTCCCAGGGGCGCCTGGCGGCTCTGACGGTTAGGCGGCAGGCTCTTGATGTGAACCCCCATGCGGGACTCCATGTTGAGTGTGAAGTCCACTTGAGGTTTCTCTCTCCCTCCATCCCCCAACCGTGCGCATGCACAAGCACATGCTCTTAAATAAATCTTTTTTTTAAGGTACAACATCTATGTATTTTTTAAAAGATTTATTTATTTATTTGACAGACAGAGATCACAAGTAGGCAGAGAGGCAGGCAGAGAGAGAGGGAAGCAGGCTCCCTGCTGAGCAGAGAGCCCGATGCGGGGCTCAATCCCAGGATGCCGGGATCATGACCTGAGCCGAAGGCAGAGGCTTTAACCTACTGAGCCACCCAAGCGCCCGGTTTATTTTTATTTTTTAAAGGTTTTATTTTTTAACTAATCTTTACACCCAACAAGAGACCCAAACCTACAACCCCGAGACCAAGAGCTACACGTCCCACCAGGTGAACCAGCCAGGCAGCCCTGGAAGCTTCTTTTTTTTGAAAATACAGAGCCCCACGTTTGTAAAGCACACCTCAGTCAGTATCAGTGGTGCCAAGATGGTCCTCACTGGGCGGGGCGGGGGTGGGTGGGGGCAGTGCAGGTCACAGGAAGCTACTGCCAGTGTCTGGGAAGAAGCCACAGTGACTCCCAGGGCTCCCACGTCTGCACAAGGGATAGGGGATGGGGTTCAACCTGTAGAGGTGCTCTTGAGCCTTAAGTGCGTTTGAAGTGGTTTGAAGGTGGTACTTGGATGGGAAACTCATGGTTTCTCCTCTTTTGTTTGAAAAATGGTAACTTAAAACATTTCACAAGAAAAAGTGATTCATCCACTCATCCGCTCCCACACAGTTCAATGAACACCTACTAGGAGCCCAATCCTACCTGTGCCCCCGGGACAAGGAGAAAAGGCAAGAGCACCTGGGTGGACAGCAAACTGCAAAGGAAGGAGATTTCCAGGAAATTCTCAGATCCCTCCAGCTGCTTCTTTATCTGTGTCTTATCTTTATCTCTTCAGGAAGGATAAAAGGCAGGGGGCGCCTCGTTGGCTCAGTGGGTTAAGCCCTGCCTTAGGCTCAGGTCCTGATCTCAGGGTCCTGGGATGGAGCCTCTGACCAGCTCTCTGCTCAGCAGGGAGCCTGCTTCCCCTGCTCCGTCTGCTGCTCTGCCTACTTGTGCTCTTGGGCTCGCTCTCCGTCAAATAAATAAATAAAATCTTTTTTTTTTTTTAAGATTTTATTTATTTGACAGAGAGATTACAAGTAGGCAGAGAGAGGAGGAAGCAGGCTCCCTGCTGAGCAGAGAGCCCGATGTGGGATGCAAATTAAGCAAGGATTTCAAACAAAGAAGGGCCTTGGGGAGTCTGAGGCTGGACTCTGGCAGGGGGATGAGAAAGTCTTTCACCTTGAGGGGAAGGCGGTGTCCCTGCCGGAGCCCCGGATTCAGCACTCTGGGCCTACACCCTCAATATCTGAGCAATGCAAGTAGCTTCTTTAAATACATCTTGGCTCCTGAGGGTTTTTACATTTCTACAAACATGCTGAGGAAGAACCTAATTCCGTGAAAACACAAAAATAAATATCCAAGCTCTTTTTTTTTTTTAAATATCCAAACTCTTAATCATTAGTTACTAAGCTGTCTAAACCTTCGCATCTGAACTAGGAGTCTGGGCCTTGGAAAGACAGACACGTTACACGCAGGAGTGGAGAAGCCCCAGCATGAACTGCTAACTTGCACCGCACTGGTTCAGATCTCAGCTCTGCTCCTCGCTGGCCGTGTGACCTTGAACAAGTTTGTCAGTCACCTCTCAGTGGTTCACACTGTCCACCTCATGGCCAGGGATGAGGAGAACCACAGCTCCCAGCTTGCTGTAAGGATTTTTTTTTTCTTTTTTTAAGACTTATTTGAGAGAGAGTGCAGGAACAGGAGGGACAGAGGGAAAGGAAGAGAATCTTAGGAGCGCAGAGCCTGACACGGGGCTCGATCCCATCACCCCAAGATGATGACCTGGGCAGAAACCAAGAGCTGGGCGAAGCTCGGCTGCGGCATTAAGGCGCCCCGTGCCCCGTGCCACAAGGGTTTACTGAGTTAATCCGTGCAGAGCGCACCAGCTGGCCTGCTCAGAGGACGCGCACTAGAGGCACTTCCACGACTAAACACAGAAGACACAAAAAGGTTTCCCGTCCAAAGGTCATTAGATCATAAAATAAGCCTTCCGAGGCAAAAAATAAAGCCCATCCCCTTCCCAAATATGGCTGCCAAGTCTGAATGAACAGCATCAACTACACACTGCATTAGGAGGCCCGATGCTAACTCTGAGGCAGATAAAACGATACTGGAAGGCTGAGCCTTCCCAGCCACCAGGAGAGAAACCACCATCAAAATCAGGCCCTTCTATGCTTAAGATGCAGCCTCACAGCTTACAGCTCCAGCCAGCAACCTCTCCTTGGGACAGGATCTCAATCTCAAAACGCTAAGTGCTCTTCAAATGCTGCCTGGGCTGAGTGTGCTCTGGAGCTCTGAAACCCCCCCAGACAGGCACAGTCGACATGCCACACCATGGGAACACTCCCTTCGAGGGGGACAAGCTGCCCCCAATCCGGCCAGCTCTTCCCCAAAGGAGCATTGCTTTCATTCAACGGGGCTCCCTGGCAAAGAACACTTCCGTAAGAACCCGCTACACCTCGACAGCCTCCACAAAGCTAGGCCCAGCAACCACTGCTGCCTCCCCCCACTCCCGACTCCCAGCACGAGGACTGCAGTGGAGTACCAAAACCTAAGACCCAAGTTCTAGATGTGTGACTTCGCTGAAACCAGGGGTAACCATGGGTCAGCCACACTCTCTGAACCGTAATTTACTCTTCTATAAAATGAGGCTGATAACACTGACCCAGACCTTGAGGCTGCTGAGTGCCTTCAAGAGACAAGGGCAGGAAGCACCCTGGGAGGTGTGGGGGGTGTGGGAGCTCCCGGGACAGACTGTAGGGCAGACCACGCGTGGCTCCGACCGCGCATGGCTCCGGTCTCAGGTGGCACTCTCAGCCCGGTGCCTGTCTGCCTGAGCTCCTACCACACACCGGGCCACACGCTCTATGGGCTGCACAGGTCTTCAGCCGCAGCAGTCAGGGAGCTGCTCACACAAGACAAGTGGCCACCAGTGCTCCGGAGCAGCACCACACACAGCAAAGCGCAGCTGCCACTAACCAGCGCGCAGACTTGTGCACCAGCCGAGCTCCAGGGGTCAGCAGGCTGGATTCAGAGGAAGACCAAAGGAAGACTGCTCCCCCTGTTCCCCAGAAGGGGGTGCAGAAAGGGCAAGAAGGAGGGGAGAAGCATTCAGTGGGTGATCCCAGAGGATGCCACTTCACTTGTCTTCCCACTCTGTCCCCCAGCAAGAAGCAGATGAGGCAGGCGGCAGAACACAAGGTCAGGGCGGCCTGAGGTCTAGTCCACAGGCTTGACAGATGGCAGCCCTCAGCAGACACTGTCTCCGAAGGTTACTAACCTGCATCCTCAATGTTACTGTGGCTGTACGTCACCACACACGCAAGCGCGCGCGCACACACTATGATACGCTGAAGTACAGTCTTGTGTGGACACAGAAGCTCTGCTTCCTGAATTTTGGAAATCCCTAAAAGTAACCTTCACACACTATTAAGTTAATTAACATGAACATCAGGGTGCCAGTTACCCCTAAAAGTAACCTTCACACACTATTAAGTTAATTAACATGAACATCAGGGTGCCAGTTACCCCTGGACCGCAGGGGATAAGATTACAATCAGGAGGGTCACTCCGAGGGCTCCTAAGAACTTAGCAAAACCCTATGTTTAATGCAGGGTGGTGGGCACATGTGAATCTGTTTATGTGTTCATTCTTTAAATTCTCCATGAAATTATATACACCCGTTACAGATACAACTTTACCACCGCTGAAAATAAAATTAATGAAATGCCATTTTGTTCTCTACTTCTAAAAATAATGAGCATTTATTACATGCTTCCTCTCAACATTTTACACATACTATCATGGTCAGTCCTCAAAACAACTCTCAACATCCACCCCCCCACCTTTTTTTTTTTTCAAGATGCAGACACCAACACACAAGGCAGGTTCCTGCCCATAGTCCCCCACCCAGCAGTGAAGCCACATTCAAACTCCACCCCAGTTGGCAGAGGGTGTCTCAGATGCTCCTGTTCCGTATCAGGGAGATAAGGAAGTAGTGGGGGCACTAACCAGGCAGGTCCTGGTTAGTAATCACTACCATATCACACCCTCTGCCCTAACAAATTCATCTACACAGAATCTAGTTCAAAGAGTCAGAATTCAGACTAAAATTTACATTACAAAAACATTCATTAAGGGGCGCCTGGCTGGCTCAGTCAGTGGAGCATATAACTCTTGATCTCAGGGTTGTGAGTTCGAGCCCCATGGTGGATGTAGAGATCACTTACAAACCAACCAACCAACCAACCAACAGAAAACCAAAAACCACTCATTAAGAAATTACTAACAACTGGAAACAGCCTACGTAAAGGTCCACCAACAGGACAAGGCCTCGTGGTTCACCCAGAGAGGACTATGATGCCGCCTCAGAAGCAGAGGGTTACAGAAATGCTCAAGCAAAAATGTTAAGTGAAAACAGCAGGAGACAAAATCCAAAACCAAGTCAGGGCCAACAGGAGTCCCAATTTAGTTTTAAAAAAAAAAAAGACAGAAAGGAAAACAATGAGGACTGTTGGGCCGCTGGGTGGAAAACGTATCTTCCAGTGGGCTCTCGGTAACTGTTAACCTTGTTAGCTGCCAAGGACAAAGTCCAAGCTCGGCAAGGTCAACAGGGCCTGTGTTGGATCTCCCAGCGAGCAGGGGCCCAGAGAAGCTGCCTGAGAGGCCCACCCACCACAGGGCCACTAAGTCCTCCATGGACACTGGTGATATCACACGGGGCCAACAGACCTTTTGAACTTCCAGGTTCACCAGCTCACTCACTCAACAAGGACTCCGACATGTGATGACAGTACTTCCTAACTAGGTGAGTGAGCTAGTTATCTTTCAGACACAGATCCTCTGAGTGGGCCGCCTACCACTGGGGGCCCAGCGTGGAATTCCTATTTCTGCTTTTCAAGCCTGTCATCCCGGAGCTATACCAGAAAAACTGCAACATTTCAAAGACAATTAATCCATATACTTCAGATTTCATTTCACAGCCAAATAACCTTGGACAAAATCTAGAATGAATATGCATTAAAAGCTTTACTAAGTAAAATCTATTATTAGTTAGAAAACAAAAACAACACATTCTTGTCTTCTGTTTTGCTAAAATTAGTAATTTAACATATTAAAGTTGACAACTAAGAAAGACTGGGTTTCTAATCTAAAACCACATTAATTATACACCACTTAAATACGAACCTCTCACTGGGAATTAAATTCATTCAGCAAACTTTTTCCCCCACAACTTAGCCTGGAAATCTCAGTGATACCTAACTCGAATCAAAAGGTTACCTCGTGAAGCACTGAGGCCACAGATATTGAGCGGTTTCCTGTCAGACCCAGGAGAGCCAAAGCCTGGGGGCCTCCTCTTTCCCATTCTCTGGTTCCTGACCCCAGTTCCTTAGGGGAAACCTCCCACAGCCTCCACAAGTCAAAATTTAAAATCTAAAGCACATGGGCGCTTCCAATAATATGAGGTCCTTTCTCTGAGGTTCTAGCCCTATTATCCCCTCCTCTCCCCTCCACAACTTCCTCCCTCTCCTCCGGTGCTCTCTGCTGGGCTGGGGCCCCTCAGTGCTTCCCACACACGTGCTACAGCTGCTCCCATTACATCCCCCTCTCCGATACTAACTCACTAACTGTGCCCTCTCCTCCTCCTGTGTCCTTCAACCTCATTGTGGACAGCGCTGCACCGCATCCTTGCGACCTCGAGGCTCCCGTACCCTCAAAGGAACAACATCTCCCCGGGCAAGGCGCACGGTTCTTTTCTTTTCTTGCCTTTTTTTTTTTTTTTAAAGATATTTATTTATTTATTTATTTATTTAACAGACAGACAGATCACAAGTAGGCAGAGAGGCAGGCAGAGAGAGAGGAGGAAGCAGGCTCCACACTGAGCAGAGAGCCCGATGCGGGGCTCGATCCCAGGACCCTGAGACCATGACCTGAGCCGAAGGTAGAGGCTTTAACCCACTGAGCCATCCAGGTGCCCCAAGGCGCAAGGTTCTTGAGAGCGGTAAAGGGACCTATGGGAACTTCCCACGGTTCCTTAAAATGTCCTGGTCTTGTTAATCTTCCATCAGAGTTCCCCACACATAAACACAATCACAGTGGTATCGGTAACTGTTCTCGTAACCCTAACAGATTAGCCTGTAAGGAAAAGGCCAGATTAATGTGGTCAGACGTTTGATTTTTAATCCTCTCAAAGTTCTTGCTCCTTGAAATAGGAAAAAACAAAAACACCAGCCCCCAGAATGTAACTGGCCACAGGAATAAATGTCATCTGACAGGAACACCTCTCCCACAGCAGACACGTGCGTGGTTTGCAACAGCGAAGAGAATCAGTGATTTCTTACTGCGGATGCCACCTCTCCGGACACCTGAAAAGGCACCTTTGGCAGCTGCTCTCCCTTCCTGGGCTCCCTAGCTACAAATCCTGAATAAAGAGTTTCTTACTGGGAACAGTAATAGACAACTGAGACACACAGAAAGACTGTCCCAGTGTTAACGGCTAACTCCCACAGCAGAACTTCACGACACCATCAGCATGCAGAGAAAGATCCATTTTGTCTAGCATGACATTCACTCACACCTCCTCCCAAAAAACAATTAAGAGACAGAAAAGGAAAATGAACACAGCAAGGGCGGACAGGCAGGTCTGTCTGTTTTTGGCCTTAGCCATCAGGCAGGTCAGAGCCCAGAGGCCCACCTGCCCCCTGCCAGGTGCCACCACGATCACTTTATCCAGACTGTTCTCCCCTTACACCTGTGCCCCGTTCTTTCTTCCTATCAATTCCTACCTTTGTAACAGTACCATAGGTGCTGTCGTTACATGGAAAGGAGGTGGGAGAGGCAAATGTGTACACGGGAGGGAAAATAAACCAAATTCACAATTTTCTGGAGATGCTTGCCTTCTGAGTTCCAGCCTAGACAAAACTCCAAACTCTGCTCAGAGTTCAATCTCAAAGCCCCAAGTAACAGCTCACAGGTTCATCTGTGACTCAAGATGAAGGCCTTCAAACAATGAACAACTGTAGCTTCACAAGAAAAGGAAGAAGCTAAAAGAGAACGAATCAAAGCCAGCTGCATACTTTCACAAAGGCCAGGTGACATAACTCCAGCCTCCTGCCTGTAAAGAAAGGAGGAAGGGACTGGGCACAGAGGACCTGAGCAGACTGTGGCAAATGTCCACCGGATCATCAGCAGCAAATACTCCAGAGGGACACGGGCCTGGCCCTGAGCAGAAACCAGTTCTAGCAAGGAGTCTGGGTTCACTCTGCACCTGCACACATCTCGGTCCCAAGGTATCCCAAGAGTGTCCAGGCTGGCAGAAAGCAGTCAGAAACAGGCAGGCACCTGGATCTCATGCCAGTTCTGACCCAGTCTCTAAGTTAGAAGCCCTCCAAGTCCCAGGTATCTTTATCTGGAACTCAGGAGGACCCAAGAAGGTAAGCATGAAGGTCCCTACCAAAATGGAAATACTGAGGTCGTCTTAGGACAAAACAACCGGTTTCAGAGAGCAGAGCAGGGCGATGGGCCTAATTTCAATCAATAAGAACTAATTCTGTTTCACCTCACCAGCGCTAAGTCACATGGACCCCTGACAGGATGCCCTCAAGTCACTCCACCTCTGTGGGATGCTTCCTGAGCCCCAAACCCCAGTGTCATCGCCAAAAAACATCCAACAAACCCAAAATAAGGGACAATCTACAAAACACCTGACCAGTACTTTTCATGAAAAGCAAGGAAAGACTGAGAGTGTGTTCTCCACCAAAGGAGACCAAGGAGACGTGAGGAAAACTGAGTGTGGCTGCCAGACAGGGCCCCGGGGGAAGCTGAGGGAGCCCAAACCAGCGCTGCATTCACTTCAGAGCCTGGCGCCCAGGCCCACTCCTTAATTCTGACACAAGTGTCATGGCCGCATATATATTAGTATCAGGGAAGTGGGATGAAGGGTCTCTCTCAAATAAATAAATAGTCTTTAAAAAAAAAAAAAAAAAGAAAGAAAGAAAGAGATTTTATTTATCTGTCAGAGAGTGCGCAGGGAAAGCAGCCGGCAGGAGAAGCACGCTCCCTGCCAGGCAGGGAGCCCGGTGCTAGACTCGATCCCAGGCCCCTGGGATCATAACCTGAGCCAAAGGCAGACACTTAACTGACAAGCTGCCCAGGCATCCCACCACAAGTTTATTTTAAAAATAAGTTTGTCTGGGGCGCCTAGGTGGCTCAGTGGGTTAAAGCCTCTGCCATCAGCTCAGGTCATGATCTCAGGGTCCTGGGATCCAGCCCCTCATCGGGCTTTCTGCTCAGCGGGGAGCCTGCTTTCCCTCTCTCTCTGCCTGCCTCTCTGCCTACTTATGATCTCTGTCAAATAAATAAATAAAATCTTTAAAAAAATGTCTGGAGACTACTTTCATAGCTTCAAGAAAACTTAAAGGATCTGAAAACATCCCGTCACTTAAAAACTTGATCAGAGTCAGTGCCTCAACACTGATTTAAAAAATGTAGGTACGGTTACTGAAGGAAAGTAATCTTGAAAGATTAAAAAAAAAAAAAAAAACTAACAGAGAAAGTTTAGAATACATTTCCTAATACCACCACCTTCTTCAGCCTGCACTGCCCAAAAGTCTTCCGCTTTTGGAAACAAGTTTCCCAGCACTAGAAATGGTGCTCCCTCCTCAAACTTCCCCCACACTTGGCTGCGCCCCTGCTCCCCTGCCCTCTGGGCTGCCCTGCCTGGAAAGCCCTTCCTGCTCAGTGCACCAGGGCCCAGGTTCTTCTGTGCTCCTCTCTGGAGCAGCCCATAAAGGCTGGCAGGGCAATGTTCTCCCCTTGGGACACTGTCTCCCTTCAGCCCCTGGGGCAGGGCTGTGGTTAGTGGGGCTCACAGGGGTGGGACACATGGAGGCTGTCCCCCACCAACTAAGCTGCCATCATTTGCAAGCAAGGATTCCTTCAGGCCCTGAGCGTGCAGCCCTGGTTCCGTCCACGTCTCTTCTCCATCATTAACCCATCCTCACCCCCCTTCACCCCAGAGACATACAACACAGGGCCAGCACCTTCTGTGCAGGAGAGTTTTCCAAGATTTAAAAAAAAAAAAAAAAGTCATTTAGGTTATGAGTTTTGTTTTCTTTTTTTAGGAATGAGAATAAAATGCATTCGCAAATAAAATCTATATTTAGATACACATTTCTAAGCTGTATATATCTGATAATAACCAGCTACGTACATACAATCAGGAGAAGACTATAATTTTGACCAATGAAAAAACCCCATGAAAGAAAAATGCCAAACTGCAGGAAGAAAAAAACGATTTAACGATGGAAAAAGATGGCAGTAAACGCTGAACTTCAGAGGTCGCGCACTGAGGGTACAGATGATTCTCCCTGCCTCCTGGCAAGCCTAAGTCACGGGCCCCTCTAGGAGAGGAAAGAATGCAGAACAGTCCAGTGCTTACCCTCAAGGAAGGAAGCCAGTCAGTAATGACAAGAGCCTGGAAACGAGCAGTTATCAAGCTGCTCAGCTTTCTAAGTTAGCCTGCGACCTCACCTGCTCCCAGGGTCTGGCTGCGGTGACTCTCCAGATCAGACCTTCCTAAGAACACAACTGAGCAGAGTCAGAGTCCGGGCACTTTTCCGGAAGAATGGGCTGGTCCCATCATCTCCCAAAGGAGGCCTCCACGCAGCACTGCTTAGTGGCCAGCGCTGGCACACGCCAAGTCTAGCATTCCCGTCGCTTCCGCCCTCCTCCTAGGATGGTGGCTCTCTCACTCACTGAGCATGGTGGCTGAGAGGTGCAGAGGTCCCCTGAAGGAACCTCTAAGACAAGGCGGGCTGCTTGGACACCCCCAGGACCATCAGCCACACAACCATCCACGGAGGGTGGCACGGACGGACGTGGCTGCACCCAACACAGAGCACACGCCCCTTTCAGGACTGGACACTTAGAAATCCGCGCAAAGTCGAGGCCTGGGGAGACCCTCACGGATCCTGCCCGCAGCAGCAGAGAGTGCTGCCATTTCCCCTGAGGGCCCTACATCATACGGGGATCGAAGCTTGGCTTCTGGTCAGAGGACTGGCAGGGTGATTCGCAGGGATCTTTTAAGAAAACGGTCCTCCTGAGAGGTAAGCAGCCACCTCTCGTGCGGAGTCCACGGATCCGACGCTGGCTCTTCCACAGGTCAGGCACTCAGATCTGGCGACGAGAGGACAGCGGTCGCAGCAGGGCTCACCCCCCACGGCGGCAGCGCCAACAGGAAAAGCCCCCGTGTGAGCGCGCTCACGCTGCGTCCGCGTCCAGGTTTATCCCGACAACAGGTGGCTGAACCCTGCCAGAAGAGCTACAATACGAGGACGGGCCGATCTTTGAAACACAGCCTTTCGGGCTCCAGCCGGTGATGCTGCAAAATACGTACAGGAAAACCAGACACCCCTTCCTCAGTTGCATTTCCTTAGAAGATGGAGGAGTGGGACGCGAATCCATGTTTTTAACCCTCCGACTGCTTCCTAGTTCGGAATGCTGTCGTACCGGGCATTAAACAGGCAAGAGTTCAGGACGAAGCCCTGCCCTGCTCAAGGACACACAGCTCCAAACGGAAGGGCACCGGAATGCACAGAATCAGACACGTTTTTGTTAACCAATAACAAAAGTGGGAAGACAGACAGGTAAGTGACAAATACACCACAGGAAGCCCAGGTAGGAGAACCATGAGGAGACGGCATGAAAGAGAGACAGAAAAGCCGTCTAGGGGGTGGTTTCCACTGAGGGGAATTTCTTCAGGCAAAGAGAAAGAGCCCGAAGAGGAGAACCTGGCAGCCCAGACGGTCTGGACACTACCCTGTACAGGCTGGGAGAGAGGACGCACGGCAGGGGCATCTGCGGAGGGACCCTCGTTGAGGAGGAGCAAAGTGACAGGCCACGAGAGGCAGGGGAAGCCACAGGAACGATGCTACTGGGCACCTTTCCAGCAAGTACTCACTTATCGATGCCCGGGAAAAGCGGGCCAGGGAGGAAGCATGTCGAGAGACTTTGCGGCAAGAGCACAGAGTAGCCGCCCTCCAGCCGGAATCACTTCCTTCACTGCGCAGCAGCGCCCACAGCCAGGCCACAATGAGTCCACGCACTGGCTTCACACTGGGTTCAAGAGCAAGGGTCCCCCCACCATCGGGGCAGCGGGAGGCCCTGTGCTCCCCGTCTCTCAGAAACAGGGAGGGTGAGCAGAAAAGTTAACTCGAAGCTCTGCACCTCACAGGTCACCACTGCAGGTCAAAGCACGTCGCAAGAATTTCTGTGCGAGTCAAGCTTCCCTGCAAATCTTATGGGCCTCCCCTGACAGCACCGGTATGTAGCTATCGCTCTGAGATACAACTCCCACTGCAGCACAATTAATTCCAAAAGAGAAAAACAGGTTGAAGAATGAGACTTTAACAATGAATTCATTGTAACAGCTAAGCTCTCCGCCGGATGAATTCTGACTGAAATACCGCCGAGAAGCACACACGCAGCCGTCTGCGCGCAGCCTCGCCTCAGCCCTCTCCGACGTGGGCAGACCTGCCACCGGCTCCACAAACGTGCAGAAGACACAGATCTCCATGATGAACCTCCTGGCACCCAGACATACCTCCACATAACACCTTTACAGGCTCTGCTTCCCTGAAGGCCGCAAGCAGATTCAAAGCGCAGTGGCTGGTCCACAGGGCACCGGATCCTGTCTGTGGGGCAGGAGACGTCACTAGGCCACGAGGAACTATGTGCCCACCTTCCTCAGGCCCCTGACAACACTCCAAACGAAAACCATACTTGTTTGTTCTTCCGTAGGCTATGCACCAAGGCAGGGGCTAGGATAGGGCACGTCCCATCATTTCCACGCACAGACCGCGTTGCGCAGTTGGTCCTCCTTCTGTGGGCCTGCAAGCCATCCAGCTATTTAAGCAGAAACCTCCATCAGTTGCTCTGAGGAGGCATATAAAAGCCACAAACATAGATCCTTTATAACAAACTACCTCTCTTAAGACATTCAAAACGGGGGTACCTGGGTGGCTCAGTGGGTTAAGACCTCTGCCTTTGGCTCAGGTCATGATCCCAGGGTCCTGGGATGGAGCCCCACATTGGGCTCTCTGCTCTGTAAGGAGCCTGCTTCCTCCTCTCTCTCTGCCTGCCTCTCTGCCTACTTGTGATCTGTCTGTCAAACAAATAAATAAAACATTAAAAAAAAAAAAAGACATTCAAAACAACTTGGAATTTCTTGGGGAGTAAAAATCTCAGTTAAAATCAGGAAAATTTCCTACACTAAGAGGATGGAAACAGATTTTGTGCAGCTACAGAAACGCAACCAGCCAAGCACTTGAAAACAGACCAAGGGCCACCATGAACCCAAAAAGGCCTTTCTCCTCTAAGGCACTATCATCAGACCGTATTCCCCATTAATCTTGAAAAAATGCACTCTGCCTCTTGTTCGGCTAGAGACTGATACACCACTGGTTCTAAGTATTCAAACGATTTTTTAAAGGCTCTGGTAACAAACGTGAGCCAGTTAAACAAGACGGCACTGAGGAACAGGCCTGAACAACACATGTCCAAAACCTGGTTTCCACACCAACACTTCCTCCCCGGTGACCTGCCCTTTGAACCTGCCTTCAAAGCAGCTGCACTGCCCCACCATGGCCGGCTGTCATGCACAGGGCAGGCACAGAGCTCACACACATCGCCCGCGCCCTCGCACCTGCTGAGGGCATCATTTCTGCATCAAGTGTTCCTCAGCAGCGTGTGGAGCTCCAGCAAAGTCCATTTCCCGAGAAGCTACTCCTCAGGAACGGACAAAGTCTAGTGCCGGGGAAGGTTCTCCACACTCCAGCAACTCGGAGGGGACTGAGCTGCTCCCCCGTTTGTGCAGCTACTCCCCATTTATCACACCTCTGCTTGCACGCACCGGAACCCTACGTCAGGCGGCTCAGGGCACAAGGGCACTGAGTGAAGAGGATGACACGCTCAGGACCTACCTTTTCTTCGTCCTCCAAGCTCTGCTAAAGGAGCCCAGAGGCCAGGACCTGCTCTGAAGAGCTGCCCAGGACCGCTCTGTCGGCCCCACAGCTCGGAAAGCTGCCGCCGCTGCTGCTGCCATCCTTCCCACGAAACACTCAGAGAACAGCACCACCCTCCACTCCCATCTCTGAGTACAGGGACCTTGCTCTGCCGGCTCCCAAGTGCAGCAGGAGTGTCACAGGGACAGAAAAACATCACACCACGCAAGACTCAGGAGGAGCGGCCCAAAAAAGGAAGGTGGAAATCAGAACCCACTTCTTTCCATGTTCCGTATTTCCCCAGCCACCTTCCCGCACGGAGGCAGCCACCCTCGCAGAAGCCAGAGCCGCCCTACCTAGAGCGTGCCAGGGGCCGCTCTGCCTGATCTCCCGTTTTACCTTTCTCCGAATCTCTGCCCAGTCCTTGTTCCCCAAAGGGAGGATTCCAAGCCTCACCCGCTCAGAATATCAGCGCTCAAGCACAGATGGAGCGCAAACAGCTGCTTTCTGACAGCGTGAGGCCGAAACAGGCTCCAGGGGTCACAGAGTTCAGCCATCTGCCCGAAGAAATAAATAAGCGTGCTGTCCTCCCGTGTGAAGATGGCCCTCCTGCCTCCAGGGCAGCACAGTCCGCACATTCAGGCACAGCTCCCAGGGAAAACGTTCTGGGCAGTGGCACCAAGCACTTCCTCAAGCCAAATGCTGCACTGTGCTGCCCAGGAGACCCTCCCTCAGGACGCTCCTCCCATGGGGGGTTAGAGTGCTGCCCAGGCCAGCCGCCACTCAATGGAGGGTTCACACTAAGCAGATATGATACCTCCCCACATCCCAGCTTCCACACCTGTAAAATGGGAAGGACACTGACCTCACACAACACTGCTAACAAAATCAAGCAATACGGGGTGAGCTACCTGGACGTGTCTGCTTCCACAGTAAGTGCTCAAGAAATGGTTCCTCCAGTCTTTGGCCCACCTGAAAATCGGAGTAGACTAGACCGTTTTCACACTTCATTTGTACTGCTCCCCCTGTTGGCGGTACACGCTCAGAGAAATGGGAAAATTCAGTAATTGGGATGGGGGCTTCTCCACACAATGCCACCTTAAAAATCTAGATGCAGGGAGGTCTGGGTGGCTCAGTTGACCCAAGCCTTCAGCTTGGGTCACGATCTCAGGGTCCTGGGATTGAGTCCCACATCAGGCTCCCTGTTCAGCGGGGAGCCTGCTTCTCCCTCTGCCTGCTTCTCCCTCTGCTCGTGCGCCTGCACATGCACGCTCTGACAAGTAAATAAATATATATATGCAGGTACACACACACACATACACACATAAAATCTAGATGCAAACCCACTTGAACCATGCATATCTGTCTGCAGGTGAAAACCCAATACTGGGGGCACCTCCGCCATTCCTGAGGGGAAATATGGCAAATTCTTAAGCACGGAGGAAGGGGATCTAGCTGAAGACACAAAAGCCTTGTCCCTCTCACTTTCAGACAGGGAGATCTATCCTTTATAGTACGATTCATTTTCTCTCACTGGATTCCAGCATTTTTGCACCAAAAGGGTGACTTATGCAAAGAAACTCCAGATGTCCCAGGCCCATCATGTGGTACAACCAAGACCATGAGGAAATGTATTCTTTACCTCTTGCTATGACCTCCACCGAAGTACACACCTTGCACTCCAACAACATCGGTGTCTGAAACTTCATTTTACACACTTCCATGGCTGTCGTCACCCCCGGCCTCCACTGAGGCTCGCCAAGAAGCCCAATTCGTGTTTTTGCCTGTTAGCCCAGACACCCCAGGGTACAGCCACATGTCGCAACAGTCAAAGACGGCCCCTCCACCTTTCACCATTTTCTCAACCAAACAGGTCCCTCTTACACTCACTCCGAAGCGTCACCCACCTCTACAGTGTTCTTAGCCTGAAGTCTGAGGCTGAACTGCAGAAGGTTCAAGAACCGGCTAAATTAACTACAAAATACGGGGTAACTCAGCTTTTTTTCTCAGGAGAGGAGTTACACCTTCCACCAGATTCTCACAGGAGCTCAGACTCCCCAAAAGGATTAAGAACGACTACCACAAAGCTGTATACTGGAAAACACGGCGTCAGGTAAGCTTCCTGGATCTTCACTCACTTAAGCAATTTTGATTTGCCTTTTGAACCAAATTTTGCAAGCGGTGCCGACGTTCTTCCATCACCCACTTTCACAGTCGCGCCCGAGGTATAAATTCTGAAACCACCTTCGCGACTCCCAAACTCAAACACAGGGAAAACATCAGAACACCGAGGATACTTTTAGCAACAGAGAAAAAAACATGGAAACACTAACGATACTTTTAAGCAAAACGTTTCACCCAACAAGTGCTTTTCCTTTTTCTTTTTCCCCTGCAATCCCTCCTGCTGTCACGATCACTCGCCCCTCGGCAGCAGGTTCAAGTCCGACCTCCCACGGGCTTCACACACTCGATGTCACTGCTGGAGAAGAGCCCCAAGGCAGGAAAAGCACCCAGTGTCGCTCCGCCGGGCCGGGAAAGGAGGCTACCAGATCCCACCCTAACCGTGAATTTGCGGGAAGCCTGGAGCATCAGGTGCTCTGAGCAAGAACTCGTCCCTCCCGCTTCGCTTCGGTAGAGACAGTGGGACCCCGTTCCAGATGAAGGCCCAGGAAGGTTCCTCCGCAGACGGAACGAAAGCAAACCCCGGAGGCTCAGCTCCAGGCCGCGGCGAGCCGAAAACAAACTTTCCGAGCACTTCCACCGCAACAGGCCAGTGACACCTCCCCGGCTTCCCCCGCCCTCCGCGCGTCTGTCAGCGCCCCCGCCGGGCAGGCGCCCGTCGCGCCGGGGCCCGGGCTCCCCGTGGCGGCCGAGAAGCGCCCTCCCGAAGCCCGCGGTCCCCGGCCCGGCCACCCGGCCGCAGGTGAGGCGCCGCCCGGCCCTGGGGACGCAGGGCCGCCCCGCCTCGCCCGGCCCCGGCGGCCGCCGCGCTTGGCTTGGTGTCGGGCCGGCGCGCCCGGACGGCCGGCGCGCACTCACCAGCTGGCTGGTGGTCCTGGCCATGGGCCCCGCGACGGCGCGGGCGCCTCCCCCGCAGCTCTGCGCGGCTCGGCGCCTCCTCAGCGTCCTCCTCCCCGCGGCGGAGCCTCAGCAATGGCCGCCCTCATCCTGCGCCCGCCCCGCCGCCCGCCGCCCCCGGCGCCACCCCGCCCCCGCGCGACGTCGGGCGGGACTTCCGCCACCCTGCCGCCGCTCCCCGCGCCCATTGGCCGCGCCCGCCGTCGCTCCGCCGCGACTCGGCCGGCCTCGCCGGCGCCCCCGAGCCGCATTTCCGGGTTGGGGGACCAGCGGGCGGGAGCGGCCCGGCCCCGCCTCGGAGGGGGGGGGCGGCCCGCGCGAACCAATCCCGGGGCTGAAGGGCGGGGCCGGGTGGGAGCCGGGGGGCGGGGAGCGGGGAGCTGTCATCCCCGGAGCCCACAGGGGAAACTGAGGCTCGCTGGGGCCCGCGCTGGCCAAGGTCACGCCCCAGGCAGCGGAAGGGTCCCGCGCGTGGCTGGACCAGGAGCCGGGCTCTGCGCAAACACCGACAGGTGCAAGTCGGCTGCCTACGACAGGGACAGGTGCTCCCGGACAGAAACCGGGGCTGGCAGATCCCATTTGTAAGGCAGCACGGACACCTTCGGAGCTCTCTTCTTCGGTTATGGCCTCGTGGATTTTTCTGGTCGTCGTTACCATTGATGATGATGTCGAATTCTTTTTGTAGTTGTTAACGACGATGGTGGTGGTGCTGGTGTTCGCAGTTGTGGGGAAATATACATACAATTTACTTCCGTAACCATTCTAACATCTGCCATGTGTACAGCTGAGTGGCATGAAGTGCATTCGCACTGCTGTGCTACGACCACGCTGCTTTAAACAAAATCCCCATCATCTCTGCTAACTCAAGCTTGCATGCTTTTAAATAACCCTCTTTCTACTTCCGAAAGAAATACATGTTTTTTTTTTTTTAATGACAATTCAGACGGTACAGAGATTAGATAAACGAATCCATAAGCCCAGTAACTGGAATTAATTCTTGAACAGCCGTGATCTCTGCTAACATTGACCAAGCAATTACTTTTTTTTTTTTTTTTAAGCACTTAACTCTTACTAAATAATTTTCCTGCCTATGGGGCGCCTGGACGGCTCAAGTCTGTTAAGTGTCTGCCTTCGACTCCAGTCATGATCCCGGGGTTCCCACTCCCTGCTCAGCGGGGAGTGCGCTTCTGCTTCTCCCTCCTCTGCTCCCCCTGCTTGTGCTGTCTCTCTAATAAATAATAAAATCTTAAAACAAAACACAGAAAGAGAAGCATCCGTGCTAGTGTGGCCTGCTTTCAGGTGAGGAAGCTGAGGCATAGCGGGGTTCTGTAACTTGCTCTGGGTCTCACAGTGCCAGAACCAGTATCTTGATACCCATATGCCAGAGGCTATGCTTTGAGCATTAGGCTCTACAGCCTCTGCCTGTCCAAGCTTCCAGTCTTCTGTACACAGATGCACCTTGAACAACAGTAAAAAAGGTCAATATAACTCCTACTCCCCAAAAGGGCTTCTGCGGTTTTGATGCTTTTTTCACTTAGCCACGCATGGTCCTACACCCTGTACGGCTCTCCTGACATCTGGTCACTATCTTCCCCAGTGGCAAGGGTTGCAGAGGACTCCACTGGAGACACCCTATAACTTCTAGATCCACGCACTTGATCGAGCTCCCTCCAGACACTGAACTGGTCCTGGACTTCCTCCTTGTACACAAGGCCCCGCACTCAAATTCAGGCACACCTTTATTTATTTCCATGGGATAAATTCTCAGCAGATGGATCTGCTGGGTCAAAGTACAGGGATCCCTCTCGGCACTTCTGCTACAGGCTGCGAAATGCCAATTGCTTACCTCACTCCAGACACTAATCCTTAGTGAACGTAAAGACAAGGTCAAGATCGAGACCAGCTCTTACCACCATGCCAAGCCACATGGAACACTCAGGAACCCTGGGAACATTATCCTACATCATAATCCTTAGCACAGATTAAAAGTAGCACATCTGATTTTGCCCACAACTGCTCTGTGAGCGGCAGGCAGCTGTGACCAGTTCCCTCTTTCAAATGAGGGAACCGAGGCTTTCATGCCCTGCTTCCTCTCAGTCACAGAGTTTGCAGGTCACAGAGCACAGAACTCAAAACCAAGCCCCAACCAGCAGCCTGGGCCTGCTCTCAGCCACTGCACTCAAGTGCCTCCCAACAAACCCTTCTTTTGTGTTTACTGTAGTCCTCACAAAGCAATAACAACTTGTCCTCAGGGAACGCTAACCATTTTTAAAGATTTATCTTAATTCTCATCACAACCCTACCAGATACTTAGTATTTATTACCATCTTACATGGGAAATTTGCCACACCATACACCAAATGAAATTGTAAATACACAGCTTTAGATTCTAAAAGTAATGTATCTATATTTATGTATACACACACACACACACACACACACACACACACACACAAAGAGCAACCTTTTTCAGAAAGTTACTAATGGATGTGCGCCACGAAATGACAGTTGTAAACCAACAAAGACGATGACTTGAGATCCGGGAAACAAGAAGGAACAAAACACGCAGGAAGGTGATGAAGGGGAAGTCCTAGGGTGTGTCCACTCAGCAAGGATGGGTTCGGTCTCCCCTCCGTGCCAAGCACTGTGCTAGACCTTGACAATTCCCTGGCAAGCAAAACACAGAAATCTCTGAAACGCTGAAGCCACAGGCCAGAGGCAGGGTTGGTGAGACAAATAAGCAAATGTTGGGGGAGGTTAGAAGTCAGTGAGTGCTGTGGGGAAGAAAGAAATCAGCATGGACTCAGGAGTGCCTGGGGGAAAGGTGCAATTCTAAACGGATAATGAGGAGAAATCCTGGGATAAGAACAGGGAGCACACAGACCCAAGGGAACCAGGCCTTGGAGGGCTCCAGAAAGATGCTGAAAATGATAGATCCTCTCATGGCTTCCGCCACATAAAAAACTAAATTAAGAAGCCAATAGAGAGGGGCACCTGGGTGGCTCAGTGGGTTGAAGCCTCTGCCTTCGGCTCGGGTCGTGGTCCCAGGTTCCTGGGATCAAGCCCCACATCGGGCTCTCTGCTCAGCAGGGGGCCTGCTTCCTCCTCTCTCTGCCTGCCTCTCTGCCTACTTGTGATCTCTGTCTGTCAAGTAAATAAATAAAATCTAAAAAATATAATAATAAATAAAAAGCCAACAGAGAGACAGGAAAACTCCAGAGGAAGAGTCCTATCAGGGAGGAAGCAAAGTCACCATTCGTTCTCAGCTGTGAGGGATACTCACAGTCATAAAACAGGAGTACAGATTAATCATTGTCTGCCTCAGAAAGACCCAGAGAAGAGAAGGGGCATGAGACAGCTGAATCCTCACCTCTACTAATAGACAGGCAAGAGAAAACAGCTGGAAGTGATGGTCCACACATAAAGGGGCAGAGTATTTGCTAGCCAGATAGACGTACACAGCAGGAAGAACACTTAAACCAGGAATAAGTGCAATATGAGTAAGGGGAGGTGAGGGGCTGCTGTTCTGCATTACAAGCCTTTTTATTTTTATTTTACTTTTTAAAACATTTTTATTCTTATTTATTCAAGAGAGAGAGAGAGAGAGATGGAGGGAGGGCACACAATCAGGGGGAGCAGCAGAGGCAGCGGGAGAAGCTGACTCCCCACTGAGCAGGGAGCATGATACAGGGCTCGAATCCCAGGACCCTGAGATCATGACCTGAGCTGAAGGGAGACAATTAACCAACAGAGCCACCCAGGCGCCCCTACAAGCCTTTTTAGATTTGGCTTCTTAGACAGTGACGCAAATAAAAATAAAATGGGTGTATCTTCTTCATGGAGATTTTAAGCTCTCAATCACGAAGGTAAAACTGAGCAAGAATGTTGGTGACGACGATGCTTAAACGCGAAGCAAATAACAAAAGAGAAAAAGAAAAAAAAGAACCACACGATCAACAAAAGAAACGGTAAAATAAATCATGATATGTTCATCCTGGAGAATTCAACGCAGCTACTGGAAAGAAGGGGGTAAAGGTCTAATGGAGAGAGTGAAGGTAAAGAAGCAAGTCACAGGGACGCCTGGGTGGCTCAGTTGGTTGGACGACTGCTTTCGGCTCAGGTCATGATCCTGGAGTCCCGGGATCGAGTCCCGCATCAGGCTCCCAGCTCCATGGGGAGTCTGCTTCTCTCTCTGACCTTCTCCTCGCTCATGCTCTCTCTCACTGTCTCTCTCTCAAGTAAATAAATAAAATCTTTAAAAAAAAAAAAAAAAAAAGAAGCAAGTCACAGAATATGGGGCGCCGGGGTGGCTCAGTGGGTTAAGCCTCTACCTTTGGCTCAGATCATGATCTCAAGGTCCTGGGATCTGGCTCTGTGCTCAGCAGGGAGCCTGCTTCCTGTCCCCCCGCCCCCACCCCCGCCTGCTGGTCTGCCTACTTGGGATCTTTCAAATAAATAAATAAAATCTTAAAAAAAAAATGAATATAAACCGAGGTCTTTAGCTTTTCTTTTTCTTTTTTTTTTAAAGATTTTATTTATTATTTATTTGACAGACAGAGATAGCAAGTAGGCAGAGAGGCAGGCAGAGAGAGAGGAAGGGAAGCAGGCTCCCTACTGAGCAGAGAGCCCGATGCGATGCGGGGCTCCATCCCAGGACCCTGGGATCATGACCTGAGCCGAAGGCAGAGGCTTTAACCCACTGAGCCACCCAGGTGCCCCTAGCTTTTCTTTCTCTCTCTCTCTTTCTTTCTTTTTTTTTTTTTTTTTTTAGGGTCAGTCACACCAAAGCATGACCATGTAGTTCTCTTTGGGAATTCAAAGAGCTATAGGGGCGGGGAGCATGAGGGACAAGTTCCTGGAGAATGCTAGAGCCCCTGGAGCAGCAGGTGGGGCAAGCATCCTCTGCGGCGAGAGGGGCATGGGGCCCTGCGGAGAGGACCTGAGCAGCCAGCCAGGGGCAGGACACGGAGCCCAAGTCCAAAGAGCAACAAAGACAATACTCATTTCTCATGGGGCCTTGATGGCAGCTGGTGGGCAAGTCACAGGCCGGGCCAGGCCACCCCTCTCACCTAGCGCGAAGCAGGGCACCCCTGCCATGGTTCAGGTCTGGCTGCCGATCCCAGGACAGCAGGCAGGAGGGGACATAGACTCACCTGGCCCCCCACAGCACTCTGGCTGGCAGGAGAGGAACGGCGGCCAGCCCCTGACTCTTCCCTCTCCCTTCCCTCCCCAGGGCTTCTGTCCCCATGGAAGGGTGACCCCAGGCCAAGAATGCGATGCTCGGCTTGGCATTGTGAGGTCATTTCCACCCCAGGAGGAACGGGGATGCCCAGAACCATCCTGGGAAGGGCCGGGAGGCTGCCATTCACACAGGGCTATGTGGGGGGAGGGGAGCGCCAGGTTCCATCCCCATGGCCTGGCGCATTTCACCAGGCGCCTCACTTACTTCTATAACCCGTGGCAGGAGGGAGGAAAGCCTGGTTCAGAGGCGATCGAAGCTGCCCGGCATCACTCGGCGAGTGTGTTAGCAAGCTAGTCCTGTGCAACAATTATCCCCCAACTCAGAGACATTAAGCAACAGACCTTTACAATCTCCTGGTTTTTGTGGGTCAGGAGCAGGAGCAGCCTCGTTGGGTGCTTCCGGCCGAGGATCTCTCAGGAATTGAAGGTAGCAAAAGCTGAGTCATCTAAAGGCTTGACTTTAGATGGGGGGGGGGCACCTGGGGGTCTCAGTCCACGAAGCATCCAACTCTTAGCTCAAGTGGTGATCTCAGTGTCCTGGGATTGAGCCCTGCATGGGGCGTTCAGCATGGAACCTGTTTGGGCTTCTCCCTCTCCCTCTGCCCCTCCCCTCGAGCCCATGCTTGGTGCTCTGGCTGCTCTCTCGCTCCCAATTCAATCAATCAGATCTTAAAAATTAATAAAAGACTTGGCTAGGTTAGGAAGAATCCCTTCCGAGGTGGTCCATTCACTCAGACGCTGATGGAGGTCCCAGCTTCTCACCAAGGGGGTCTCTCCACAGCTTTCTGAGTACCCTCATGCCACAGCAGCCAGCTTTCCCTGAAGCGAACGATTCCAGAGCAAAACAGCACACCCGACAAAGGACCTGCAATGACTTTTATTATAAGTTTTCAGTTTTAGTTTTTCTTACTATTTGTTTTTAAAGAGACTTTATGCCCCATGTGGCACTTGAACTAATGACCCTGAGATCAAGAGGCACATACTCTACAAACTGAGCCAGCCAGGTACCCCTGCAATGATTTTTATACCCTAGTTTCTGAACAGCCCCAGCACTGCTTCTAGCCCATTCTCCCAATTGCACAAGAGCATCCGGCACCAGGGGGGGGGGGGGGGGGCGGGGGGGGGGGACTAACTGCCCTGGGTGTGGACGCCCGGAGGTGGGATTGCTGGGGGCTGTCTTCAAGACAGCTATCTTCAGAAAGCGGCATCAAATCTCAGGCGAGTAAACCTCCTTCCCTAAATCTTAACCTTCCCAGCCCAACTCCAAAAACTGATCAAAATCCCAAAGACTGAAAACATCCAGTGTTGATAAGCATGTTAGAGAAACGAGCCCCTTCATACACTGATGGTAGGGATGTAGTATCTCCCTTCCACCCAGGCAGTAGGGAGCCATGACCCAGGCCCCTCCATCTGGAAGAGGTGGTAGGAGAACACCAGACCCGCCAGAAATGACCGCACCCTGTTCACCCAACCTGGGAATATGCTACATCCCATAGAAAGGGAGCATGACAGCTGCCCATAAGCTGACCTGAACAGAGGCCGATTATCCAGGATCATCCAGCTCGGCCCACTGTAATCACAAGGGTCCTTAAAAGATAGAAGAGAAAGAAAGAGTCAGAGCCTTAACAAGGCAACACAAACTGCACGACTGGCCAGCATGAGCTTTAAAAACAGGAGACCCTGAGACAACCAGTGTGGGCAGCATCTGGGAGCTGGGAACAGAAGATTCTCCCCCCCCCCCCACCAAGAACCTCCAGAGGAACAAGGCTCTGCCACCCCTTTGATTTCAGCACCCTGAAACCTATTTCTGACTCCCACCTCCAAAGCTATAAATGTGTTCTTTTGAACCCCTAATTTGCAGTAATTTGTTACAGGAACACCAGAAAACGAATGCGGTAGGCCCTCCTGTGATCCCCAGAAACCCAGAACCCAAAGAGCCTAAAGAAGTGCCCACACCGGGTCCCCTCCTGCCTTCTAGACCGGCTGGACCATCTGGGGCCCTAGGGCTCCCTGCCTGTCACTCCATGGTCCCTCCTCCTGGGGGCAGCGTGGGCGGTTGGTGGGGTGGGGTGGGTAGGAGCCCAAGTGGTCCACGGTGGGATCTGGTTAACGTTATGAAACATCCATCCTACAGAACACTGGGGACCTTGTTCAAGTAGAGACATTTCCCCGTGTCCCCGCCCAGGCAGCTTTCCGTTTCAGGCTGCTTAACTAAAAAGTAGTTACCAGCAGAGCAGTATCACCACTACAATTCCAGGTGATGAAACAAATCAAGACATAAACATAGGACAAGGTAAAGGACCACACCAAGCTCTTCACGGTGGGGGAGTGGGGGAGGCAGGCAAGACCCAGAGAAGGCAATCGCCCTGGGCACGAGGCTGCCGCCCACCCTGGCGCTGCCTGGGGACGACAGGAGGCCAAGGGAGGAGACCGCCCTCGGCCTACCTTGCCGGTGCCACACCCCCTGCTATACCTCCCGCACCCCGACACCGGTCACGCTCCGAGCTGGTGCGAGGCCAGGAGAGGCAGTGTAAGGGGGCCAGAGGGCAGCCCCACACCCAACTCCCAAACGCCAACGAGGGCGGGGCGGGGAAAGGAGGCTTGGGGCGCAAGAGAGGCAGAGGCCCGCGATGGGAAGGAGGGAGGGGCGCGGAGGGCCGGAAGGAGGGCACAGAGGCAGACGGACGCTCCGGGGCGCAGTGGCGTCCGCAGCAAGCGAGGATGCCAGGCCCCCGGCTCCCCTGCGCCCGCCGGGCCCCGCGTCCCAGGACTCCCGGCTCCGGGCCGGTCCCCAAATCCCGAACTGGGTCAGGGGCGGATGCGCGCCCCAGCTGCTCCGCCGCGGCGTGTCCGCGCGCACGCCCGTCCTGATTGGCCCCAGCAAGGGCCCGCCCCCAGCAGCAAACCGCATCCACGCACCGCAGCTCTTACCGGACCTGCGGGTCCACTTGAACCCGGCGCCTGGGCCGCAAGCCCGCCCGGCGATGGGGAGACTCGGGCCGGATTCACCGCGCCCAGCGCACCGCGGTAGATACTGTCTTCCCCCTCCACTCGCCTCCCCAAGCCGGCTTCTCCGGTCTGGACCACCAAGATCCTCCGCACGAATCAGCGCCCGAACGCTGCGCCCTGGAGCCTACGGGGCGCGTCAACCCGATAAAGAGCCCGAGGCTTCGAAAGGGACGACTCAGCGCCTGGCCTCGAACCCTGGCACTTGGCGCACTCGGTGGGGGGGAGGGGGGTCTGCAAGGGACGCCTCCGCGGCTCCCAGGCACGGCCGCCAGGGGGCCCTCGCCCCACTCCCAGGAGCCGCGACGCGCCGGCCGCTGCACAGGGTCCCCCGGCTCACGGACAGCAGAGCAAGCCGCGAAGGTGCGGGCTGCACGCCAGGTCACCTCCCCGAGGATCCCACCTCAGTGGAAGTCACCCCCGCCCACCAGTAACTCAGGCACAGCCCTGGCAGCCCACTGTCCACCCACACCAGAGCACGCCTTGCCCTCCGCTTCAACTGTCTCCAGACCCCGCCCCCCACCTGCCCCGCTACAGCCCTACCCCCGAGTCTTCTTGCCAGGGGTCTAGCTTAGAATGGCAGCACACCTTCTGTTTGAAACCCCGCAGACTCAAGACTCAGAAGTGGAATGGGCGCTGGCAGGCTGGGGGAGCAGGGACAGGGGTGGAACTTTGTGGTAACAGAGCTGCTCTTAGGAGCAGCTAAGTCAGGCAAGTGGTGCAGAAGACTGCACCCCTTCCCCAGGAGGGTGACTGGAGATCCCCTCCACCACACCAAGCCTGTGCCATTGGAACGGAGTGGGGTAGTTTACCCCTGCCTGGAGCGCTCTTCCCAACCAGCATGGTGCCTCACCCCTGCGACCCCGCGTTCAACCAGCCCTTCCCACCTCTTCCACCCAGGGAGGCAGCCTGTAAGGGAGGGCCCCAGAGTAGAGCAGCCAGGACAAACCCAAGCTCTGGAGCTCACTAGCTCTGCAGTCGGGTGCCCCCTTGCCCACCTGAGAATGGGGATGACACACCGGAAACTCTTTTAGATATCTGGCACGAAAGAATGGGGTCACGCTGCTAGTGCATGTAGAGTCAGGCCTAGCCCCAAAAAAGACAAGTGCTGCTGCTCAGCTTTTGGATGTGTTTTTGGAGACCTTCATTTGCTCCCTCCAACCAGGGCAGCCCCAGTAGTCCAGTGCGGTGCTGCCCCTGGGTCCTGGGAGCAGGTGGTTGCCTTACAGGAGCTGTCCGTCACCTGCTAGGCCTAGGATGTCCCTGCACTCCTCGGGCATCTCCTGACCCTTGCCTCATGGCGATGGTTCTTCCCAAGCTGCTCAGCCTCAAACACAGCTGGGAACTGTGTCCATTTTTGTCACTTTGGACCCGGACACACTTCCTGTAGAGGGCTCTGGGGCAGAGGAGGGGAATGGTGGCCAAGCCACATAGCACAGTGTCCTGGAACACTTGGCTTCAACTTCCTATTCCAAGGACTGCAGCCATGAGAAAGAGGGAAGGGGCCGCCCACCCCAGCAGACAATGGGGGAGAAAGTCAATCCCGATCTGGGGCTACACCAACCCCTGCCCTCCGAGTGCCATGTCACGGCTGTCCTCAGGACCTGCATGGCTCCCCAAAGCTGTCCTACCCAGGGAATGTGACAGCCCACGCTCCCAACATGGGGGCACCACTGCCAGGACCGAAGGGACATGGAAAGCTGCGGGATGACACTAACGGGCAAACAGGTGCAGGGCTCGGGACACTGGTGACGCCCAACCTGCCCACCAACACCAGGCAGGGTCCCCCCAAGCTGTGTAACCACCACGGTGCAAACAGGTCTTTCATGTCAACCCAGAAGTTGAGTCAGAATAGGCTGTTCAGAAAAAAACGCCAAAAGAAGTGAAGCCCTGATTATCGCAAGGGCTCAAAGAGGTAGGGCTGCGGGCTGGGCAAGCAGTAGCAGCCAGCATGGGCTCAGGCGCCCTGGGCCACTGCTTCCTGCACTTACCGCCAGGCAAAGTGGGGTCCTGAAGCTAGCACGGATTCCTCCTGAAGGCTGGGAGGAGCCCCTGGCACTGTGCCCACACCCAGCACTACGGCCCCAGGCCCCGACTTTGCTGCCCAACTCACGGGTGCAGAGTGAGTCCTTGGGACTTTGTCACACAGCAGCCTTCTGAGACCTCCACGCCGCCCACCCGAAGCCCCCCCACACCCAGCTCCTCCCAGCCCAGGCTACTAACTCAGCTCCACAATCAGTTCTCTCCTTGTTTAAAATCCTAGGAATTACCCCATCCCTCAGTCCCCTGACACGTGAACTTCTGAAGCTGTCTGCGCTCGCTGTCCCCAAGCCCCTTCCTGTCCCACTTCTCAACCAGAGCCCAGGGCTTCCCCTCTCACCCTCCACTCACCTCCAGGCAGCACCTCTGCCTATGGGTGTGCAGGCCCCGGACACATCTGTGCCACAGAGAGGGGCCCCCACAGAGCTGGGATGAGCCAGAATCCAGCCACTCCCACTCCCAACCGTGAGGCACAAACACCCCCACCCAGAGAGCCACCAAGGTGACGGCGCCCTGCTTTGAAGCAACACTCGGAGACCAGACAAGTCCCTGCCGGGCGCGTGTTTATCCAGCTGCCTGCTCAGCGGAGGCCTCCACCTGGGGCAGGGCACCCACTCGCTCCCTGAAGACCAGCTCCTCCACGGCTCGGCCCTGACGGAGGCCGCCTAAGGCTGGGCGTCCGTTCCAGCGGTGGTCCTTGGTCACTGCCTGGCCTCCTCTGCCTGCCACACCAACTCGCCCGAGATGTAGGTGGCCCGCACGTGGAGAGAGTCATCGAGCACCACGAAGTCTGGGTCAGAGGCGGGTGGTGAGGAGGCGGTGGGGGGGGGGGGGACGCACAGGCACCCCCATCCCCACCCAGCTCCCAGGAGCTTCATTACCCCGAGAGAAGCTCTGTTCCCATCTCCACCGCCACCCAGGAGCCGGTGGGGAAACCGAAGCTGGCAACACGATTTGGGTAGGGCACCCCAACCCCTCGCAGGCTGCCCAAGGTCTGGGAGCCAGCGTTCCTGGCGGACAAAGACCCAGGAAGCCCCTCACCAGGCCTCATCTCATTCGCCAGGAAGCCTGGCCTGATGGGAAAAAGGGCCCAGGCTGGAGGTGGTGGTGGGCAAGGCCACCTGGACACAGGGAAGCCTCCACCTGCCCCGGCACCATCCCAAGTACCGCAGGAGCTCCCAAGTCCGCAGAGGCCCGGGTGCCCACACCAGGCCCTGACCTGCATCAGCCCCGAAGTCCAGGGTCCCCTTGCGCTTCTCCAGCCCCAGCAGCTGAGCAGGGTGCAGGGACGCAGCCTCCAGGGCCAACTCCACACTGCAGCCTGCTCAGGGGACACAACTGGGTGACCACCCCTGCCCCAGCTCTGCCGGCAGCCCCTCCCCCAGCCCACAGCCCCGAAGCTCCAAGGCCTAGGAAAACTGGGTTCTGCCAGGGTTCTGCAGCAGGGTGACGAGGCTCCACCGCACCCCAGTCTAAGGGTGCTGCTGGGGATCCTTCTCTTGCTCGCTTGCTCACCTACCTGGCCCGTCTGGCCTCCCATCCCCCTGAACAGATGCTCTGGACACAAAGGCCCGCAGGCCCCCCCTCCTTTGGGGTCCCAGATGGGCACCCCCACAAAAAAGGAACAGCCTGCGCATCGACAAAGTCACATGGTCTTGCCTTTCTATCCCTGCTACCCCTCAAGAGGCCATGTGACTAAACTCCACTCTCCCTGCACCCCCATCATCCCCCCAGCTGCCGGCCTGTCTCTCTGCTTGAAACAGCATGTCAAGCCCCGACACCCCCGATGCCCAGGGCACTACCAAGCATCCCTCAGGGTCTGGCCAACCACAGCCTCTACCAGACACCCCTGCCCACCTTCCCCGCAACAGGCCCACCCCCTTAAGAAGCCCAGAGCACAGCTCTGACCCCTCTCACACCTCATCTCCCTATCTGTGGACCCACGAAGGCCCGCGAACCCATAGGGTCCAAGACCAAGGCCCAAGCTGTGGGTAAACTGAGCTCCATTCTCCCATTGGGTGCCAGGGCTTCAGTGCCGTCACCCTGGGTCCCAGCCATCTGCCTGCCACCGTCTTATCCCACCCAGGAGCTCCCTGCAGGGGGACCTCGACCACGTTCCCAGTGCTCGTCCCCTAGGAAACTCTGCCAAACGAGGGCTGTGGGTGCGAGGCTCCAGTGGTCTCCGTGCTTCCCTCCCACCTCCCCCAAACGTAGCTTCCACCCTCCACGCATGCACACATCCACCCACACACACACACACGAACACACACTCCCTACCCCACACCAGCCTCACTGACCTGTGGCCTGTAGGAAATGCCGGACACACACGTCCATCGGAGCTATGCTACCACTCAGTGTCTTGGTGCCTTGAGAAGAGAGAGTGCAGGCTCTGTGGGACCAGAGACCACCAGGCATGCAGTGGGGGGTGGGCAGCGGGCTGGCAGGGCACGCCCACATCCCACTAGAGGCGGAAGGCCTGTTCTCGTGGGGGCGGCCGGCAGGGACAAGCAAGTCGCTCACCTGCCACGTAGGCTGTCAGTCCATCTACTTCTACCTCCTGCTGCCCCAGTGTGTGCCGGCCGTCACCTAAGCCCAGGGCAGGAACGGCATCGGTGACCAGCACCAGCCCTGTGGGAGGAAGGGGCTTCAGACCTGCCCCACAGCACACTCACCACTGCCCCCAGACCGCCCTGCCACGCACCCTGGGGATGGGCCCGGTGGGCGATGCGCAGGGCTGCGGGGTTGGTGTGCGTGCCATCCGCGATCATCCCATAGAAGATGTGGCGGCCCGGTGGCAGCCGGTCACTGGTCAGGAGCCCCACGATTCCTGGGTCTCGGTGGTGGAACTGGGCAGGGATTGGAGGCGTGAGCTGAGCAAGGGCAGAAGCCCCTGTACCCGCCCCCCCTCCACCTGGGGGACTTGGTGGGGGACGACTCACAGGCAGCATGGCGTTGAAGAGGTGGGTGATGAAAGTGGCCCCACACTGCACGGCTTCCTCCGCGGCCTGCAGGTCGGCCACCGAGTGTCCTGCATGGGGGACCAGGACTCAAACAACACACCCAGCCCAGGATCCCCCACGTGCACACATGCCTGGAGGCGTCCCGCCTCACCTAGGGACACACAGATGCCCCGGGCCACCAGGGCCCGTATCACCTCTTGGCTACGGCCCAGCTCGGGGGCCAGCGTCACGATGCGGACGTTGTCCAGGGCCCCATAGGTGGTCAGCACGTCGTGGAAGGCATTGGCCTCGAAGGAGCGCAGGTGGGCTTCGGGGTGTGCACCTCGCTTTTCCCGGCTGATGAACGGGCCCTCCAGGTGCACCCCTGGGAGTGGAGGGAGCGGATGGCTCCAGCATGCCTCCTGCCGCACAGCGCCCACCCCAGCCCATCACCTGCCCGACCTCCCTCCCCAGTTGGGCCTCTGGAGGGGGAGGGGCTGCCAACAGGTCCCCGAGGAGCCTCCCCGGGTCGGGGCAGGGAGAGGGGTCAGCCACTCACCGAGGACCCCTGCCCCATGGGGACCACCACTCTTCACGGGGATCTGAGGAAGGACCTGGGGGGAACCAGCTGTTAAAGCCCTGCCCCCTATGGCCCAGCACCCAGAGGTCACATCCCAGCCGCGGTCAGAGATCAGCCCCCAGTGGCCTTCCCTCAGGTATAAGAAGGTAGTCAAAGGTCCCCAACGGAGGTCAGGGAAAGCACAGCACTCGGAACCGTCCGGACGGAGAGGAGTCATGGAGGACACATGAGCAGCTGCCTGCGATGACCAGGAGAGGAAGAAGGATCTCCTGCGCAGAGGGCAGGCACGTGGACAGAGGGCCACCCCACGATCCTGGCCCCTCCAGGCGGCCCCCAACCAGGCAGCAGCTGGGACACAGTGGGTGGCATGCTCAAAGGGTCCGGACCCAGACAGGGTGACAAGCCTGGCCTCCTGAGCCGCAGAACCAGAAGCATGGCTGGAAGCAGAAAGAGGCTGTGCGCTCCCCGCAGAACGAGTGCAGAAGCAGGGGCTGACCAGCCGGGGAGCTCGGTGCGGATGGGGCTGGAGGCTCGACAAGCCGTGTCCCAGCTGAATGCCGTCAGGAAGGTCCCTCGTGTGTAACAGGTGCTCACATGACCCATCTCAGGACCAGACAGGCCGCCGGGCCTCACAGCCCACACCTCTCTCACGAAGAAACATGGCGAAGGAAGCGAACAGGGAGCCCTGCAGGACAGCAGAGTCCCCAGGCGGAGCTGCCGGATAAACGCGCCCACCTCTGGAGCTCCCCTATGCCGGGCAGGATAAAGGGATTGACTTGGAGGAAGCTGAAACCTTGCATGACCTGCAAGACGGGAGATGAGCAGACCGTCCAGGGAGGCCGAGGGGGACACGCCCTGCACACAGAAGCCGCGCTGCGGCCCCACTTAGGCCCCAGGGACTAAGGCCCCTGCCTTAGTCCTGGCCACGCCTGGCACCTTGAGAAGCGGGGGGACCACAACAGACACGCCATCAAAGAGCAGCTGTGTCCCGAACGTGCCCGGCAAGCAGCTGGAGCAAACTGGAAGGTGTCCAGACGGGAGGTGGATCGAGGTGAACACGCCCTACAGTTAAGTGCAAGTTCATGCTCTTAACATGGTCAGCATGGAGCCAGGGAGGCCTGTTTCCGCTGACCCGGGACCTCGACAAAGGGGGCCTCCGCAAAGCCTCTGCAGGCCTGGGACTCCCAGCAGCCTGCTGGAGCCTGACCTCAAACAGCCGGTAACCGAACCCAAGAGAAGGACAGCAGGTTAACAAGGGAACAAACAGCCCGAAAGCAAAGTCAGAGGAAGAATGAGAGAACCCATCCAGGAGGCCCAGCAGGGGAAAGATAGCACCCAGGAGAGAGACGACAGAGAAACAGGGCAGAAAGTCACACGGAAGTTATTCAAGACAAGCAAACAAAACCGAAAACCAGTTTGAGAAAGCCGGGCTGTGCTGAAGGCCAGCACCACGGATGACCTCCCCCCAAGCCCCGCCCGTGTCCCCCTCAGGCTTCAGAACCCAGGGCCAAAGGGAAGGTTCCACAAGCCTCCAGACGAAGAAATCGGTCACGCACCAAGTATCAGAGGTCGGGCGGCTTCTGACTTCTCAAGAGCCACCTTGGCAGTTAGAAAACAATATAGCAATGCTTTTAAAATTCTAGGGCGAAGTCACTTCTAACACAGAATCATTCCCCAATCAAGACAGTAAAAACAGGGAGACCTGGGGGACTCCGTTGGTTGAGCGTCTGATTCTTGATTTCGGCTCAAGTCCTGGTGTTGAGGGCGTGAGATCGAGCCCCGTGTCGGGCTCCACGCTCACCAGAGAGTCTGCCTGGAATTGTTTCCCTCTCCCTCCATCGTGGGCACTCTCTCTAAAATAAATCAAACTCGGGACACCCCGGGTAGCTCAGTGGGTTAAAGCCTCTGCCTTCAGCTCAGGTCATGATCCATCCTAGGATCCTGGGATCGAGCCCCACATCGGGCTCTCTGCTCGGCAGGGAGCCTGCTTCCTCCTCTCTCTCTCTGCCTGCCTCTCTGCCTACTTGTGATCTCTGTCAAATAAATAAATCTTTAAAAATAAAATAAAATAATATAAATCAAACTTAAAAAAGAAAGAGTAAAAACATTCTCAGGCCTTCAAGATCTCGAAAACTCGACCTCCCATGACTCCTTCCTCCAGAGGAAGCGGGGAGATGTGCTCCAGAGTGAAGGCAAAAACCAGCAAAGAGGAAGACCCAGGATGGGGGATGGAGGCCCAGTGGAAAGACGCTAGGGAAGCCCCTCAGGTGAGAGTAAGGGAGCTGCCGGCACAGCTCTCGGCCCAGGAGGCCAGCAGCCAGTGCTGGGAAACAGGTCCCGGAGGCTGTTGCAGGAAGACAACGCTGATGGACACCTGGCGTGTCCAGATGTCCCAAAAGAAGAGGGAGCTCCTGGCAGGAAGCCTGGAGTTGAGTCACGAGTTAAGGGAACAAAGAGCAGGACTTCCAAGGAAAGGAGAGCAGCCAGGTAAGAAAATGGGATGCGCAGAGTGGCCCCACCTAGTCCTGCAGACGGACCTCCCCAAGGCAGCGGGCGGCTCTGTGGGGAGGATGGGGGCTTCTTCTGCTCCTCGGCTGGGCAGCAGACACACGGCCCTAAACAGAGAAGTGAAGCCGGAGTCCCAGCACGGCCTTTTGAGACAGAAGAGCAAATTCCAAGCATCCCGAGCTAAAAGGGACGGTCTCTAGATGGGAGCCCGTGGGGGCAAAGGGCTGCTAGCTCTCCTAACCAACCACGGATAGGTCTAAGTCCACTGATAATTAGAAAAAAGGTAATGGTTGAGTTTTTCCAGAACAGATTTCTTTCCCCCTGGAACAGGTGGGCATGCACGTCAGAGGCTGGGTCGTTCTGGGACACGTCCTCTAGACCCCCCGCCTTCAACCTGCCCATCTCCATATGGGACAGCACGAAGCCTGTCATCCACATTCCACCGGGAGACCCTGTTGTGATGAGTGTCAGGTTCTGTCCTATTCTCCTAAGTCCTCGGAGGGAGCTCAGCACCAGACATAAGACTCTTGTGAGGGGTGGGGGAGGGGAGTACTTCAACCCAAGGGGTGGATGGGATTGTGGGTGAAGCCTGTCTTTGCAGGGGGGATACTGTGTGGGACATTCTAGGGGATTTTTCAGAGAGCCTCCCCTGGGAATGACACACAGAAAGAGGGGACCTGCACAGTGCTGTGCCCGTGGCTGGCTGCTCTCCCCACCTGGGCTCACGGGCGCCACCTCCACCCCCCTAACCCCCAAGTCTCAGATTCAGAACTCGAAGTCCTAACAAGACACTCAAGGTTTACTTCACCCTTCAAAACAAAACAGAGTCTCACAAGGAAAAGCTAGGGTACGCTAAGTGGGGAGAACAGCATAAACGACAGGGTAGAGGTAGAGAAAACAAGGCATGTTCCAGGCAGGAAAGCAGAGGAAAAGGTCAAAGGATAGAGGGCGTGTGGGGCCAAAGGCAAAGGTCTGCCTGCCAACAAGAAGGTACTAGATCTTGGTGAAGCAGATGATGGACTTGAAGCCGAGAAGGACACCAACAGATCTTCCTCCTGGAAGAGTATCAAAGCATAAAGCTAGAGGAGACCCCAGAAAAGGACCACATGGTCTCCGGGGACCAGAACACAATGACAAAAGATCTGGATAACTTCTGACAGAGGAGCAATCCAGTTCCGCCTAGTGTGAGCTAGTGGGGGGTGGGAGATTATCCCAGGGAACAGTCCTGTAGTTTCTAAGACAAAACTGGAATCAAATTTTTACATTCATGCCCCTCAAAACTCTAGTTTCTGCTAAGACCTTCAACTTGCAAACGTTTATGGTAGGTGACACGTTCTAGCAAGACAACATAAGCTAGAAGTCCCCATGTCCAGAAGCCCCTTGTCCTGTAGAAGACCACCTCATCATCTGTGTGGCATGGGTCAGATGCGCTGTGGAAAGCATGGCTAGTGGGTGACCAGAGTAGAGCCAAAAAAGAAGCAACACACAGAACACGGCAAAGGCCTTCCAGGCAGAGGGCTTGGAGACAGGAGATAGAACAGCCTAGAATGTCTGGAATGTGCCTAGGGAAAAGACAGAGGCCCGGGCAGGTAGGGAGGGAATGCTCAGAAGGCTGGGGTTCACCTTGAGCACAAAAAGGGAGAGGACAGGGAAGTGAGCTGAGTCCTGCACCTCCTGAAGGCCCCCGTGGCAGGACCTGGAGCAGGGACAGCGTTGGGAGAGTAGGGAACTGTCACCGAGCCTCACTGGTGAGGCCCAGGAAGGAGGAGGACAAAGAACACAGAGATAATAAGATGGGCACCTTCCTCAGCTCTTAGCCGAGGAAAGCACAGACTGATGACCAGGAGAGAAAAACGTGGAACCATGTGCTGGTTTCCAGCAGCACACGGAGCTTAGTCTGTAAGCTCTGACTCTGGGATGGGAGGCCTAGGGAAACTTCCAGAAAGATGTCCACAGCTGCTAGTGTACCAACGGCTTAATACAGACCACACACAGTGCTGTGTGCCCTAACCCCAACACACGGACACGGCCATCATTCTCAACTTAGACTTGAAGAAAGAGACTCAGAAAAAAGTAAAGGCTGTCTTGTGTCTCCGGCTGACAGATGAATTTAAGAGGCCCAAAGCCCACACCCAACCTCCCCCAACACCCAGGTAGGACTCTGGGCCCACACACTCAGGAGGGACCCCACGACGGGCAATGTGACCCATCATCACAGTAAGGAGCCTGTTCTGGAGAAAACCACCACACCAGAACGCACAGGAGGGATCACAGCGGAACTGCCCCCTCCCTAAACTCAACTCTGGTAACGGAACAGCCACGCTTTTCAAAACTCGTTAAGCTTCAAGCAGTCCAGAAGCACAAGGAACACACCCTGCTCTCCAAGAGTTCGGGAAGAAGGAACATTCGTGCCCGCAGAGAGAACATCCGACAATAAAATAAGATAAAGAATAAAACCAGAGAACCCGTGCAAAAATAAACACGGTTTCATGGGAACGGGCAGAGAGAAAGGAGTGAGGGGTGTCAGGGTAGATGAGAGTAGCAGAGAGGATGGACTAGGGTGGCTGGGCAGACAGTGAAGCTTCTTTCTGGAAAGCACACTCAACTGGAGTCACAAAGCACAGACATGTTGCGGGGGGAGGGGATAAGCCTGACCAGCAGCTACAGGTGCGGCAATCAGAAGTCCCAGCAATGGGTTTCTGGAGCCCAGAGGCAGCCAGAGGGCAGCGAGGAAAGGACATGTGGCTGGGGAGGACACCGGGGCAGCACAAGTGAAGGCCTAGGGGACAGCTGCAGAGACAGGACACTCTGCCAGTGGAGGAACGACCGAATGAGAAAGCCTAGGGGCAGGACCCTGGCCCCACGTGGAAGGAGGCCAGCAGATAAAGCCAAATGCTAGGCTAAGAGAGGTCTGTGGGAGCACGGATTTGAAAAACATGGCGGGGCTGCTTCCGGAGGCCCCGTTCCTCTAGACTGGGAGCCGGACCTCACCTTGTGATAAACCTCGGGTGGTGAGGTGACCAAGGTGGGGCAGAAGGAGGTGACTCCGTGCGACAAGATCCTCCGGGCCACCAGGGCAACCCCGGAGCCCACGTCCTCCGAGGCCTGAGAGAAGTCAACGCCAAATCCACCTATGGCCACACAGAGGAAAGTCGCACAGCGCCCAGACCACTTCCTCTGGGTCACCACCCACCCCCGAGCCCCAGGCCGCACCGTTGATCTGCACGTCGATGAAGCCGGGCGCCAGGATGCAGCCCCCACAGTCCCGCTGCTCATCGGCCACTCGCCGCTCTTCAAAGAACAGTTTCTCGGGGTCCAGTATGCGGCCTTCGCGCACCCACAAATCCTCCCTGTGACCAGAGCCACGAGAAGCAAGGATTAAGATGGCCTACCCGAGAGGCACCCTGCGGCCCACACGAACACCGACCGGCCCTGAGCCCCGCACCCTAGCAGCGCGGCCCCGCGCCCAAGCAGCTCCTGGTCCTGCGCCCCACCGGCCCTGCGCCCCACCGGCCCTGGACCTCACTCAAGCAGCGCCCGGCCCCGCGCCCAAGCAGCTCCCGGTCCCGCACCCCACTTCTGAGCAGCTCCCGGTCCCGCGCCTCACCGGCCCTGGGCCTCACCCAAGCAGCGCCCGGCCCCGCACCGGAGCAGCTCCCGGTCCCGCAACCCAACGGCCCTGGGCCTCACCTCAGCAGCGGCCAGCCCCTCGCCCGAGCAGCTCCCGGTCCCGCACCCCATTTCCGAACAGTTCCCGGTCCCGCACCCCACCGGCCCTGGGCCTCACCCAGGCAGCGCCCGGCCCCGCGCCCGAGCAGCTCCCGGGCCCTGGGCCCCACCTGAGCAGCGCCCGGCCTCGCAGGATGCGGCAGTTCGTGAACTGGAGCACCGGGGCCCGCGCCTCGTCCTGCCCGCCGCGCATCGTGAGCCACCCGAGCCCAACAGAGCGGGCGGCGCCCGGAGCCCCAGAGCGGAATCCGCTCCCCGCGCAACCCGCCGACTGCAAGCAGCGGAGCCCAGCCTCCACCCACGTGACCCTCAGCTGACTGAGGCGGATCACGTGATCAGCGGCCCCACGTGACCGCCGCCCCTCGTCCGCCCCGGCCCCTCCTCGTCTCCAGCCCCGCCTCCATCACCCCTCCCCGCACCAGCCCGGGGCCCACACAATCGGTCCACAAAGGCGTCCAGTCACAACCGAGAACTTTATTGGACATGGCTCGGCTCCGGACCTGGCAGGCCCAGCGCTCTGGCCCCGCAGCCCCGGCAGCCGGGGCTGGGGAAGGGTGGTTCCATCCAACGAGTCTCAGGGCAAACGGTAACCCCACAACGCAACACTACCTAAGATTACTATATAGTTGGGAGACGGAGGGCTGCTCCACAGACGTATGAACAGGTCAAATCTTTATAAATAATAAACATCCAGTGAAGAGAAAATGACAACTCTAATTCATCCTTATACACAGAGCACTCTAGGGTAGATGAGTGGGGGCAGCAGAGGCCTGCGTCCTCACTGGTCGGGGGCCTGGATGGGTAATGAGTGGGCCCAGATGTCCACGGCACGGGGCAGGCGGGGGCAAGGCCAGGGGGAACAGACGATGGGCACTAGGACACTGCGCATTTACAAGACCAACTATTGGGGGGGGGCAGCTGCCCCGTGCATGTGTGTCAGGCTGTTCATCTTGGAATGCGGGGATGGTCTTTACATCATATTCTGTGGCTGGTGCGCTCAGAGAGGGGCTACTTTGTGGAGAGGATCAGGGCCACGATGAGACCGTAGAGGCCGAGCACCTCGGCGAAGATGAGGATCAGGATCATGCCCACAAACAGCCGGGGCTGCTGGGCCGTGCCACGCACACCAGCGTCCCCCACGATGCCGATGGCAAAGCCGGCTGCCAGCCCGCTCAGCCCCACGCTCAGGCCAGCACCCAGCTGGAGGAAACTCCTGGGGGAGAGGACGTGGGAGAAATGTTAGCAGCCTGCTGGGGAAACCACCCGCCCCACGCCCCCTCCCCGGCCCTCCTGACCCCATGCGATAGCCTGACCCCAGGCAGGACAGCACAGGCAGGGAGGGAGCCAGCACTCACTTGTAGAGGCTGATGCCATCATTCAGGGAATTAGCGATGAGGACTGCCACCACCAGCCCGTAGATGGCGATGATACCAGCCATGACCACTGGGATGATGGACTTCATGATCAGTTCTGGCCGCATGACGGACATGGCTGCAATGCCGGTGCCACTCTTGGCTGTACCATAGGCAGCACCCAGGGCTGTGCAGAGAGGGGGGAAGCCAGGTCAGCTCAGAGTACTAGGGGTCAGGTCCCTGGAAATAGCTCCGGCATGGCTGAGGGCCACCCTAAGTTATCACAACAGGGACATGAATTTGGTACCTAGCCAGAGGTGGGAGGTGGTCCTCAGGGGCAAGAGCCCTCACTGAGCACACAAGGAATCCAGATAGCTCTTTCCTTCACCAGAAGCCCCTGTGGCTGTCGCCTATCTGTGCAGCTGCTCTGCTGTGAAATGTACGCCCCACCTCCCAGGGAGCCTCCATGCAGCTGCCCGCAGCCTCCAAGGTGGAGCTGCGACAGGTCCAGCAGCCCCGTCACAGAGAGAAACGGGCAACTGTGCCACTTAAGACTTGCTGAAGATTCCGGACACCTTTTTACTGCCTGGAGTCCTGGACATTCAGGTCCGAAATGGCCTGGCAAAGCACGAGGTGGTTACATCTCAGCAGCCCAGTATCAGGCCAGACTCAGCCTGTCTGCCTTGGGGCTCCAGCCAGGGACAACACGCTGGAAGACCCTCACCACACACAAGGGCCCGACCACAGGGTCAGGGAAAGCTGGCCTGGCAAGTCCTGCCTCAGGCCACAGCATCCCGCACTCCCCACCGCTCCCAGCTCTCCAGGAGGGCTAGCATCTGTTGTCAACAGGCCAAGTGCTTTCTCAGCCACACAGCAGGCCCAGACCCTGTAGTTTGGGAAGAATCTCTTTAAAGAACCAGAGTAAAAAGGGCGAGCCAAGGAGAGGACAGGGCACAGGGAGCCACCACCCAGGCAGACCATGAGCCCTTAGCAGACCTCTCAGAAGCAGCCCTGCATGCACAGAGGCCTTGAGTGCCTCCAGTAATGGGAGTGGGGGGAAACTCGGGTGGCCTGTCTCCTCTGATGCTGTTCCTCCTCCCTCTTGCTCGGTAGGGGGTGCTACTGTCTTCAGAGTTCCCTTCTCCTGGCCTCAAAGTCTAGAGCAACTTTTGCACAGAACAGATCTACAGGAGGGCCCGCAGGGTCTCCCAGGGTCCCACCGCACTGCCTGAGCAGAGCTTAACATGGCTCAGAGGTGGAAAAGACCAGGACAATCCCAACCATTTTTCTGCACGTTTTATTCATCTGTTTGGGCCACAAAAAAGGTCTACTCTCTATGCTCATCACTAAGCAATGAGGAGGTCCAAGGAGCTCTGGCTTCCCAGGGCTCCAAGCCTGGTGAAGACACACATGGCACCTCCACACATGATCTAGAAGAGTGGGGAGGCTGGCAGGGGGGAGGTTCTGGGGAAGGGCTCCATAGAGAAAATGAAATTGGGTAGAGGTATGAGTGAGCAAGAAGGACTGCAGACGACATGAACGGAGACATCCACCAACATGGCATAGGCTGGGAGCTACCAGAAGGAAGAAAGAGGCAGGGGTGGGAGCAGAGGGACCTATCCTGCCTCTGCCACTCGGTCCCAAAGGCACCCAACACCACCACACCTGGGCATTCAGCACAATCAACCCACAGCTCAGGGCTGGTTTTCATGAAGCTTTTCCAGAACTCTCCTGGTCACAGTGCATTTTGGGGGCTCCTACTGCAGGCCCTGCACCCCATCAGGCTGCATCACATGCGTGCACATGGCCAGCACCATGGCCCATTCCTCAAGTGGAGAGCACAGGAGATGTGTGGCACTGAGTGAGAAACCGATTACTGGGAAGTCAGCATCCCAGGAGAAGGACACTGCCAGACGTGGAAAGTGAGCAGGGCTCTTCTCCAGGAGGTGGCAGAAGAGCGTGTGGCTGGAGGTGAGGAGGCAACAAGATGAACAAAGGGAAGAAAACAGGGCTGACCACGAGGGAAAAAGCAGCCTGGCCTGGGCAGCAGCAGGTGTCCACAAAGGCCAGGCCCTGAGTGCTAGCTCTGGAGACAAGCCCTACAAGGTCCCAGACCAAGCAGAGGACAGAAAAGCGTGCGATCAGGAGGCAGTTCCAGGAACAAAGCACCAGAGGCAGGGTGCCTGCCAGGAGAGAGGAAGTCAGAGAGATTACGGAAAAGGAGCAACCAACGGCCTGTGGAAGACCCGATGAAGAAAGAATCAGCAGGACTTTTGTCACAAGAAAAAAAGGGGAAGCAGGAAGGGAGACTGGGCACAGGAGAGCAGGCAGCACCCATCCTCAGGGGCCCAGGGCAACCAAAAAAGCCCTAGACCACTGATACCTGGTTCTCAGTAACTTCCAGAGACCTGCTTTGGGTCAGGCTCCATCTGAAAGTATCAGGTTCTAGGAGAGGAAAAGATGTACCTGGTGACTGGAGGCAGGCCAGGAGCTGGGTACAGATAAAGGGCTGGAGGCAAACCCAGAGCTTCAGGAACAGGCAATGACAGCCCGAACTCAAGGAATTCTGGGGCAGGAATATCCTGTCCTTCAGTGATGCTCCTCCGTGCCGGGCACATAGAAGGAGCTCAATTAAGATTTGTTGAATGAATGAATGAATGACAGCCACAAGTAACCCACAGGTGGCCAGGCAAAGCAGAATCTCTGAAGGCATTCTGGAGGCAAAGAGCAGAAAAGGCTGGACGAGGGGGTCACAGCAGCCCGCTCAGAAGTGCTGGAAAGTAGGCAGCCCCTGCAGATGTGGAAGAGCAGGCGTTGCCTGGGAGAGAAGGGGAAGTCCAGACCACTTCTCCCACCACAAATGACCCCTTACTTACACGTGATGGGAAGGGCAGGGCAGGGCAGACTCAGCAACTCATGACTGGCAGACAGGCCCAGGCAGAGGGAGGCCAAGGAGGGAGCAGAGTCCCCAGGCCCCTACCCCCCAAGTGTTTACAGTCAGCAGAGACTGTTTGGAGTTCAAACCCTCCCCGTTCTTGCACAGGCAGCCTCCCCAGTCCACCAGGTAGGGTGGGGCAAGGCGGAGTCATCAAAACCAAAAACCAGACCTACCCAAGAAGGCCCAGAGGAGACCAGGTCAGACCAGTCCACAGGGTTGCAGCGGAAGGACTAACCTTCCTGGGTCCCACATTCCTGAGCCTGGCCCACGTGCCTTTCTCCCAGATAGGCCAGTTTTCACTAAATTCAACAGTCCATGGCCGTCGAGACCCAAGTTCAATAGAAGGGGTGCTACCAAGAACCTGGAAAGCCCTTCTCTTTACCTAGAGAAGCCCTCCCCAATTTGGGGCCTCCTGAAAGGGAAGTCACGCATCCTTTCATTCATTCATTGGGGCCTAATCTACAACACTCTTCCTTCTAAAGACAAAGGCCCAATCCCCTCAACGCTGACGCTTCAGCCACCCTCTCTCAATCACCCAGAGGGACACTCTTGGCAAGCGGCCGCACACACAGTGTCGTTGCTGGCCTGCCTCCTAGACACCCATCCTTGGCCCGGAGCCTGTTCAGACCCCCACCCCATTCCACACAATCCCACCTATGGGTTCCGGCCAGCTCTCAGGACCAACCCCACAAGCCAGTTTTCCCAAGCAGTCCACACGCCCCGCAGGACTACTGGGAAACAGTGACAGGCCCTAACTAGAAGCGTCTGCCTCTGGGTGCAGACCCACTTGACCACCGCCGGGGGTGGGAGGGTGCGGGTCGCCATAAGGGCCAGGGCTGTGTACCTCGGGAGAGGAGAGCCGGGACCTCATCCATCCCTTGCCCCCACCTCCGCCGATCAAGGCCGGCCCCGCGTCGGGGGAGCTCTCCGAGGTGTGATGTCACACCTGCCCGCAGGATTGGGGGGGTGCAGAGCAGGCGCAGGACCGCGCGCCCCCACCTCAGCCTCCCTCCCGCCTCTCCTAGGGCTAAGATGGCAGCGGCGCCGCCGCCCCACCCCCGCACCTACACCGACAGGGGCAGGGCTGCCGGCTACCGATCCCCGGGAGACCCCTGGGACCCGCACCCCAGCCCATCCCGCAAGCCCTGCGCTCCGCAGCCCCCGGGGCCTCGACCCCCGCCCGCTGTCACGTGAGTCCCGAGACCCCCCAACAGATCGGAATTACGTCAGCGTGACGTCACACCCTGAACCCTGGGGAGATGCGAGCACGAGCCCCGAGCGCCCCGGCCCTCCCAGCCTCCCAGGTCCCTCCTGTCGCGGCGCTCACCGCTGAAGACCATGGCGGCCGAGGCGCCCATGACCGCGAAAAAGGAGGCGTACTCGGGGCCGTTCTTGGCCTCGGACATGTCTGCGGGTGGGGAGAGGTCGAGCTCAGCAGGCCGAGGCGGGGGCGAGGACGGGCCGGGCACGGCGAGCGAGCAGGAGCGGAGCAGTCAGGCGGCTGCGAAGGCGACCCGGCCCGTCAGCCGCTGCGCTCTAAATACCAGCACCGCAGAACAAAATGGCGGCCGCGGTCTCGTCACATGACCCGGGCCCCGCCCCTGCGGGCCATACCACTTCGCGCCTGCGGGGGTCGCCACGGCCTGAGGACGCCCTAGCGGTCCTCTGGCCGCTCCCGCACTGTACCGCCGCCCGAACGACCCAGACCAGGCGTTCCGCCCCATCTCGGCCTCCGCGGATGCGGGGCCGGGCGCTGGTAGCCTCTCACACCCCGTGGCGTTGGGCCCGTCCGACTCGCGAGCGGGGGCGGGGCGGTGGACCTCCGTATTAGCATACGGGGCGGGGCCTGGGTGCCCCGCCTCCTCTGCGGCTGCGCGGCGCCGGCTGGTGTTGGCTGCCGAGTGCGGCTTTCCTTTCCGTACGTTCGCCGAATGGAGTTGGCTGCGGGCTTCTCACGGCCTTCCCCCAGGGACCCGGGACCGAGGTGTCCCCGGGACGTCTTCATACATTCTGGAGCGCTCCGAGGGTTCGAGCAGACGGAGCCGAAATCCCAAGTCCAGGGCGCCGGCCAGTTCTGCTCCAGCCCCCAGGAAAGCCCTCACCCACCTGTGAGGTCCAGGCCTCTACTTTCTGCCCTCCTGGGCCCCCGGGGTCGCACCACCCCGACTCTGTCCTCAGTCTCCTCCAGACACAGACCCCGCAGCTCTAGCTGTCTTCTGGCTTCTGAGAAAAGGAGCCCTTCCCTCCCCCGCATCTGTCCCCTCCCTTGCATCGGGGAGCCACACTTCAGCTGGGGGGCTGTCTCTGCCCCTCAAGGTGTAAGCGTAATTGGTTTGAAGCCCTGTCGGTGCTGCGACCTGTGGAGGCTTCCCCAGATTTCTGCATGTTCTGGGATCCATTTCCTCCAGCCTTTGCTTGCGCAAAGCCGGCACCTGCAAGGCGGATTTCAAGAACAGCCTGTGGTTCCCTCCCAGCCCAGCATGCAGCTTGGCCTGGGGCTGAAACTGTCCTGCTGATCCCCTGAGGGGTACCCAAACTGGTTGCCTTATCTCTATCCACCAGCTCTGGGTCTCTTTGCCCTTTTGTCCCCTGCCTTTGAGGACTGGGTGGCTGTCATCTGGTCCTTGGCTCCCTTGAGCTCCTAGCCCTCTCCCTAAATGTCCTGAGTGGCAGCCTTCTCCACGTGGGCAGTAGGGAAACGACCCCTGGCCTAGCCCTCCTGCTGGTCTCAGCCCAACCTTGCACAGGAACCTCCTTCTGTCCTCCTCCCCTTGGCCAGGCCAGGTCTTGCATCTTCTGAACTGGCAGCCCACAGGTGTCTGGTCTGTCCTGTTTTAAAGGGAGGAGGCTGCCATACCACTAGAGGCCTCCTCACCTTCCTCTGCCACCCTCTTCCTTGTCCCAGACTCTGACTTCTGAGAAGAGAAACCTTCACTCAGCGTTTCCACCTCACCTGCCCTCCCTCCCAGCCCCCTGCCTTTGCCAAGGTCACATGTGATTGCCATTTCTCTAAGCTGAGGGACGTTTACCAGGCTGAGTGGGCCTCTTTGCTGCATGGCCCGCTGCCCACTCCACCACACCCTCCCCTTTATCTCCAGCTTACCTCCTACAGACCTGACACCTCATTCCTTCTTCCTGGGGGCACAAGGAGGAGCAAGGACAGGCGCAGGCCAGGCAGCCTCAGCCTCCCTGCCCCACCTGATATTCCCAGGGTTCCCCCTGTCCCGCCCTACCCCCGGGGCAATCATGTTCTCCAGCTCAGCCATTCTGTCCCTCACCTGCTCCTCTCCAACCCTGATGGCCCCCTGAACTAGCAAACATCAGAGCTGGCCATGGGCCTGGCCCCTCACCACTGCAGGTATGGAGGACCCAGGGTCAAGGGAGCCCAGGCCAGGGAGCCAGTCCTGGCTGGGGGACTGTGTGCAGAGGAAAAATTCAGACCAAAGAAAGGGGGGCAGGGTACCCCCACCATCAGGAAGCCATGCAGTCAAAAACACAGAGGTGGGCAGAGCACGGAAGCCCAGTGTGGCTAAAATCCTAAGACTCAGGGAGACACGTCCCTCCTCGAGCTCGGGGAGCGGGTCAGGCTCACCCACCATCCTCTCATTTTCTGCGCGGTGTGAGAGGTCACACTGGGTCTCCAATGGGGCTGCTGGCACCTGAAACCAGCATGTCTCAAAAGGAGTTCACCCCACCCCCACCTTCCATTCTATTCCACTCTGTTATTTCCATTTTGGGCAAAAGACACAGCCATCCACCCAACTGCTCCCAGCAGCAGCCTTGAGTCACGCCACAGCTCATTCCTCGTTACTCATTGAGCCCTGAGATCCTGTGGTTTCCTGGCTCCTAGCTCTGCCCACCCTGCGGCTGGGCTGCCCTGTGACTGGGGTCCCCTCACAGCCTCTAACCCAGTTAGCCTGCTCAGTCTTAACCTCCCCCCGCCCCCATTCTTCACCCTAGAGGCACAGGAGCTTCTAACTGGGACATCTGACTGGCCACTCCATTCCTGGAATCCTTCAATGTCTTTCTGTCACAGGCTGGAGCCTTTGGTGGTCCCCTCCTGTCTCCCTATCTCATCCCATCATGCTGCTCCCTCCTCACCTGGATTCCTAAGTCTATGGCTCTCTCTACATCAACTACTCTCCTTTGCTTCTTGTATAGGGAGTGCTACTCAATCTTTAGAGCACCACGCCCTCCAAGAAGCCCCCCTGATTTCTCTTCCTCCCTTCTCAGACCCCTTCTTCATCCCTCACACTCCATTATTACCTTTTTTCACTCAATACTTCCTCTCCTGAGGGTCCCTGTGCCTCTTTTTCTGCCCCCCCATCCCTGCTAGAATGCTTGGCACATAAAGCTAATGTTTACTGATCACCAGGTGTGTGCAAGTCCTGTCCTAAGCACTTTTAGGGTATGATATAATTCTCATAAAGACGCTTTGAGAAAGATATCACCATGACTCTTCATTTGGTGGACAAGGAAGTGGGCCTTGGAGGGTCACACATCTGGCCCTGGTCAGCCTGCTAAGGAGAAGCGGAATTCAAAACTCTGACTCCCAGCGGGGCTGAACCCATGTGGCTTACCACACTGCCTTGTCTCCTACACAAGGGGGTTGGGTGAGCATCCAGGGACCAGTGACAGGGCCAGGAGGCCCCCAGAGAACCTTCCCCTTGGCCTCCCGCACCAGGCAGGGCTGGGGTGACGAGGGACACACACCTCTGCCTTCCCCCTCACAGCTAGGTCCCCAGCTGGAAATCACATCATTGAAAGACCCTGGCCTGTCACTGCGTAAGTGGGGATTTCTAGGAATAAAGGGCGGGCTTTGGGAAACCCAAGCCAGAGACTCTGATAGGGAGATATAGAGAGACATGTGGCCGAGGGGCAGGAAAGTTCCCTGAGTCCCCAAGAATTCTAAAGAAGACAAAAGGACGAAAAGATGGTGGGAGAGGGAAGTCCAGTGTCACTTGGCAAAGCCCTGAGGGAAGGGAGGGTGACAGCTGGGGAGATAAAGACCAGGAATAACTTTCCAAATGACTGGAAAGATGAACTTACCCCAAGGAAGCTGTTTCAACAACGAAGGGAGGGAGTCCGGCAGCTGATGGACACTGCAGGGTGCCTTCTCCCAGCAGACAGTCCCTTTCTTCCAAGTCACAGGGAAGGTACGCCACAGGGACAGAATGCTAAGAGCAGCACCTGCCCTCCTGCATGGCTGAGTAAAGGCTCCATGGGGCCCACGCAAGGTTGGGATGAGAAGGAGCAAGACCATAGTAGTGCCATGGAAGGGGAATGTGCAAAGGCAATTTTTCTGCTGTGATTTAAAAATTGGGGCTTACATTGAGGCACCTGGCTAACTCAGTCAGAACACCACGTGACACATGATCTCTGGGTCATGAGTTCAAGCCCCATGTTGAGTACAGAGCTTACTTTAAAAAAAAAATTAAGCGTTTTTAAATGATAGGATTTAAAAAAAAATTTTAAAGATTTTGCTTATTTATTTGACAGACAGAGATCACAAGCAGGCAGAAGGGTAAGCAGAGAGAGAGGGGAAAATCAGACTCCCTGCTGAGCAGAGAGCCCAGTGCGGGGCTCGATCCCAAGACCCTGAGATCATGACCCACACCAAAGGCAGAGGTTTAACCCACTGAACCACCAAGCACCCCTAAATGATCGGATTTTTAAAAAAGATTTTATTTATTCATTTGACAGTCAGAGATCACGAGTAGGCAGAGAGGCAGGCAGAGAGAAAGGGGGAAACAGGCTCCTTGCTGAGCAGAGAGCCTGATGTGGGGCTTGATCCCAGGACCCTGAGACCATGACCTGAGCTGAAGGCAGAGGCTTTAACCCACTAAGCCACCTAGGCACCCCAAATGATAGAATTTTTTTAAAAGACTTTATTTGAGAGACAGAGAGAGAGAGAGAGAGAGAGAGCCAGCACAATCAAGAGGAGGGGCAGACAGAGAAGCAGGCTCCCCCCTGAGCAGGGAGCCCGATGCAGGGCTCGATCCCAGGACCTTGGGATCATGACCTGAGCCAAAGGCAGACGCCCAACCAACTGAGCAACGTGGGTGCCCCAAAATGATAGGATTTTTAAAAAAGATTTTATTTATTTATTTGACAGAGAGAGAGAGAGAGATCACAAGTAGGCAGAGAGGCAGGCAGAGAGAGAGGGGGAAGCAGGCTCCCTGCTGAACAGAGAGCCCAACATAGGCATGGGGCTCGATCCCAGGACCCTGGGATCATGACCTGAGCCGTAGGCAGAGGCTTTACCCACTGAGCAACCCAGGCACCCCAAATAGGATTTTTTAAAATAAAAAACGTCTTCCAAATAAAAAACGTCTTCTAGGTAAATACAGCCTGGTACAAACCAGGGCCTGACAACCACCACCATCACTGCTAGAGGGAGACCCGGGGCCTGCCCTGAGGCCTGGGCAGCGGTGTGCAGCCAGCTCTCTGGGCTGCTGGGAATGAGGGGGGCCTGACACCCTGCCGGGCGTGAAGAGCAGGTTCTCAGGGTGCCCATGAGGGCATTGTGTGGCCTGGACCCTCCATCCGGTCTAGCCTTAATTCACAGCCCATCCCAGGCACAGAACTGGCTGCTGGAAGGAAGCAGCTGCAAGGGACAGCAGGAGGCTGAGGAAGGGGTACACAGGTGCATTCCCTGAACACGGCTGCAGATGCTAATAGCGGTAGCCCCTGGGGTCTCCCACGAGGACACTCAGGCACCACATTGATGCTCTAGAAGGAGCACAATTCCCCTTGTCAGAACCTGTTAGACGGGAAGGCTTAGGCTTCCTCTCAGGAAGTGAGACATGTGGAAGGGGGGGGGTGCGCACCGTGATCCCGCTGAGAGCCCTGAGGGTCGGTTAGGCTGCATGCAGGGCCATCCCCACAGAGGGGCCATGTGAAAGCAGGTGCTGGTGGGGGTGCGGGAGGGGGGACCCCAGGGTGGGCTGAGCTCCGCACAGACATTGGTCACTGCTCACAGAAGCAGCCGTGGCTGAGGGAGTCAGGCGTCTGCAGTGTCCACAGCTACGGCCCTGTGCCCAGGGCCACCCCTCCCCCTGGGAATGGCCAATGCTACCATCTCCATGTCAATCACAAAATGACCAAATGATACTAAGCACACTTACAGTGAGAAGTAGTTGCTGCAGGGAGTTTGGGGGGTACCCCCAACTGTGGGCCCAGAAATACTCACCCATCTCCCCTCCAGAATCGCCCAGCTGGGGACAGCAGCACTGGGGCTCCTGCTCAGGGGCCAACAGGCTCCAGGGGTGGGGGTACGGGGGGAGGAAGCCGGCTCCTGGGGCCTCAGGAAAGCGTCCTGGGGCAGGGGCACCCCAGCTCCTGAAGACTGGGAAACTCCGGCCTGGCCACAGGCTTGTGTAAAGGCCTCCAGGCAGCAGAGGAATTGAAAAACAGCCTACCCCGAGAGCGGCCCCAGGGCCCAACGCAAGCGGCCCCAGGGCCCAACGCAAACCAGGCCGGCCACTTCAGGGCGGGGCAGCAGGAAGGGGCCTGGGGAACCCGAGTGTTGTGGGGGACAGCCGGGAGAAACAGAGAGCATTAGGAACAGGGGTGCTGCCTGTGGCTTGAGGAAGATAAGGAAAGAGAGAAGCAGTTTCCCAGAAGAGGCAGAGGCAGAGGCCTTAGCAGCTCCAGGAGAGGTGGAGGGGTGGGGGCGTGGAGGGGTGGAGGAGTGGAGGGGCTTCAGCACCGGGAGAAGCCCCACCAGACGGGCATCCGTGTGGCTGCAGAGAAAATGGTTCCTGCGGTTTTCTGTGTGGGGTATCGGTTCACCCAATTGGAAGGTCTTTCCCAATGTTCGGAAAGACATTACTGTGGATCGCTGCGAACCCCCAGGTAGAACCCCCTCCCATTGCACGAGGAGGACTTGTTGATACCGGGCTTCCGTGGGTCAGGGCTTGGAGTGATTCTGGACTGAGACTTTGTACCGAAGCCCCTGGAGGCTGTTCCCCTCGCTGCTCCCGGGGCAGTGCGTGTTGGCAGGACGGCACCGTGACCAGGAGTAAACAAAATCCGGACGGACTTGGCCTGCACTGACCGCGGCAGCGAGAGCAGCAGAGCGTGTCATCTTCTGGAGAGAGAGATCCAGCCTCAGGCCGGGCCCTGCTGGTCTCCCGCACACCTCCGGTTGTCATTCCCTGCACACCACCCCACATTCCCCAGATGTTCTCACAGCAAATACTTCAGTGAGGTTCCGCTGCCTGGCAGTAATTTTATTTAGGACTCAAGTGAACATGAATGAATCTAAGATTTGGCTGCCAAGCCATACGCCTGTCTAGTCTCACTTGGTCCCTCACGATTCTTCATTCATTCGGATGCTCCAGAGCGTCAGTCCGGTGAAGTCCATTTCTCAGCCAATAACTAACTGCCCTACATGAGAACGGAGAGGTGAAGAGATTCACATAATCCTTTCTCCTCCTTAATTACCAGCTCGCTAGGTTTTGGCAAACCATGGCCTTTGCCAGGCAGTGCGCTTCTGTTGGAAACAGAGCAGGGGCCCACTCTCGGACCTCCATGTAATCGCCGGCGCCACTGGAGCAGACCCGACCTGCAGGCACCCCCGCTCAGGGGCGCTTCTTGAGGAAACGCCCTTCACGGCTGAAACCAGCTGGCCAGCTAGGGGATACACCACCAGATTCAGCAATCTGAGGCAGGAGGTCTCCCACAGTTGGTGTGTCTGCTCCACACAGAAGTGTCCGGTGATTTTGCTTCCTTGGCCCCCAGCACAAAGTTAACAAATTCCGCACAGGCAGGTCACACGCGTGTGTCTGCAAACGTGTGAGGCATTTCGTCCATAGCCATGAGGCACATGGTGCTGTACTTGTTGACCACGACCCAACACTAATATAATGAAGACCATGATTTTTAATTTTTAATTTTAGTCAACATACAGTGCAAGATTGGTTTCTTCCAGGGACGCCTGGGTGGCTCAGTTGGTTAAGCAGCTGCCTTCGGCTCAGGTCATGATCCCAGCGTCCTGGGATCGAGTCCCACATCGGGCTCCTTGCTCAGCAGGGAGCCTGCTTCTCCCTCTGACTCTGCCTGCCATTCTGTCTGCCTGTGCTCGCTCTCTCCCGCCTCTCTCTCTGATAAATAAATAAAATCTTAAAAAAAAAAAAAAAAAAAAGATTGGTTTCTTCCAAAACGTGGTTGCTTTCCTACCTACAGGCTTGCAGTGTTATTCTCTCAGATCTCCGACCGACAGCCGAGGAGGGAACACAGCAGAGAGAGAGGGAGGCAGAAGCGGGCTCCCCACAGAGCAGGGAGCCCGATGAGGGGCTCGATCCCAGCACCCCGGGACCATGACCTGAGCCGAAGGCAGACCTTAACGACTGAGCCCCCCAGGTGCCCCCTACCAGATTATTCTTAAAGATCCATGCACTTCTGTGCCTAACTTCCACGTGGTAGGGGGAAGCGCTGGCGAGGAGTCCTCCACTTCTGCTTTAGTTGGTGACTTTCCCGTGCAAACGAGACATTTGGGGGGAGAGGACAAGGACACTCAAGATGAGCGTCCATTCCGGAGACCTCACTATGCTAATTGGTGGCATTTTTTTTTTTTTTTGACCAGTGTTAGTCTTGTGAATTTTGAGGACATTCTGGACTTAATGAAAATTTAAGTATCTGTACAAATTAAATCTATTCCTGGAACACAGAAAGGACTGTGGGAAAACTGAGGGCATCTGATTAAATCTGCAGTTCACAGCACTATAAACCAACATTCACCTCTGCTGGGGTCCCGTATCCACACAAGAGAAGCTGGGCAGGGTCCATGGACACTCTGTGGGATCTTTGCCTCTCTCTGGTAAATCTGAAATTATTTCCTAGTTAAAAGTTACAAACACCGCATCTATTAAATATAAAATACTTAAGGGGACTATAACGGCCTTACGGGCTCAGGAAACAAGTAAGAAAAATTTGAAAGCCTGAAATCCTCAGAGTTTTCTAAACCAAGGTGCTGTGAAAAACTCAAAAAGTTAATCCCGCAGCTTATAAAAGCAGGAAAAGTTGAAATACGAATTTTTATTCAGCAATTAGAGCTCTGAAAATTTCCTAATACAAATGACTTACTCTTGTATTATAAATTGTTTTTTGCAAAACTCATGTTCTGAAGCCCTAAAGGCATATAGTCCACGTTAAGAAATTATTTAATTTAATGAGCTGGTTTAAATTATATGATTAACTTGTTTATTTATTCATTTATTAATTGATAAGTAAACTCCATGGCCAATGTGGGACTCAAACTTACAACTCTAAGACCAAGAGTCCCAAGCTCTTCCAAGCCTCTTCTGAGCCAGAGAGGAGCCCCTCAAAATAAACTTTTAAATGTTTATAGAAAAATGAATGGTAATATCTCATGCAATTCCATAAAATGCTCGTGATTTTTAACATCGAAAGCAAGTTTTATGGGGTGCCTGGGTGGCTCAGTCATTAAGCATCTGCCTTTGACTCAGATATCGAGCCCCGCATCAGGCTTCCTGCTCGGCGGGAGGCCTGCTTCTTCCTCTCCTGCTCCCCCTGCCTGTTTTCCCTCTCTTGCTGTGTCTCTCCCTGTCAAATAAATAAATACAATGTTAAAACAAACAAACAAACAAGTTTTATAGGGCACCTGGGTGGCTCAGTTGTCAAGCTGAAGTCATGATCTTGGGGTCCTGGGATCAAGCCCCACGTTGGGCTCTCTGATCGGCAGAACCTTCTTCTCCCTCTCTGTGCTCTCTCGCTCTCTTTCCTCTCCCTTTCTCAAATAAAATAAAATACTTAAAAAAAAAAAAAGCAAGTTTTAGGTAGTAAGAAATCATAGAGAATATTAACAAAACATATTCTATTCGGGAACACCTGATACGTAACAAGGATGATAAATAGGAATTTTAAAAGTAACAACCACACATACCTCTCCATTCAACAGGCCAGCCAGGAAGACTGCTCGCCAGGGGAACGGACGGCTGCACGTGCACACAAAGACCTCACGCTGGACACCAACATGGTAGCTAAGCCTCAGGGGCCCTCCTTGGCTGGACCTCTGGGAAGGCCAGACAGGGCCCTGGGTAGCCGCAGACTCCCCAGGGCTCACTCGGGGACAAGCAATCCCCCAGTCCCCCTGCAGAGGGAGCCCGGAAACAGTGCTGGGACACCGTTTTCAAAGGGCCACAATGTTCCATGTGATGCCCCGACCAGTAGGGCAAGGGTGCAGTTTCCGGCGCCCACCCAACTCGGGGGGCGCACCCCGGGGAGCCCCTGGAGGCCCCCGTGGTTGAAGAGACCAGACTGGGACCCTCAGAGTTCATGTAACAAGACCATGTTTTAATGAACACCGAAGTTGGCGCTACGACACAGGGCTGTGAGGGCTCAGAGGAGGGGAGACAAGGGTGGCAGTGGGGGGGGGGGGTGAGGAGTGACACTGCCTCCTAGCACATCTCTTCTCACTAGGGACTCACGCTGTCCCTGCAGAGCCTCTTGAGAGTCCCGTGGGGACAGCGGAGCAGGATGACTGGCCCCATTTTACACCTGGAGCAACAGAGTTCCAGGCAGGTTCGTGGCTTGCCCAATGCCACCCAGGGCTCCTGGTCCTTCTCCTGCACCATGGTGGCCCGGCTCTGGGGATACTGGAGTGGGGGGGGCAGGGGAGGGCCAATGCCCCACAGGAGGAGCAAGCGAGACGGAGATAGCAGAGGTGTGGCGCGTGGGGACACTGAGGGGCTGGCTGCAGCCACATGGGGACCAGGTTGGGGGGTAGCTGCCACAGTCCCAAGAGGCTGCTTGGGTGTCCTCCCCCAGGTGCCCAGGCCCTCAGGACCTGCTGAGGGCCGTCACGAAGCAGGAGACCACTCCCCAACCAGTCTTCACGTGGCACCTACAGTCTGCAGGGCCCCTGTGGGGTCAGGCTGGGCAGGGAGGGGGCAGGGGAGGCAGCACAAGAAAACCAACCACAGGGCTGTGAGAGGGGCGTGTGATGGCATGTGACAGCGCCGCAGGGAAGGGATCTGGGGAGCAGGCAGCTCTAACAAGCTGGGGTGCCTGGGGACGGACGAAGACCAGCATGCCACGTTGGGGAGTCTGGACAGGACCCTGGGGCCACTACAGAGACTGTGGGGGAGTGGAGGCGGCCCCGGGCAGAGAGCAGGAGGGCTGCAGAAGCCCCCGTGGGTCCGGGCTTCTCCAGGACACGGAGCTGGCTGGTTTGGGGTCAGCCGCGGAGGGCCCCTCCCTGGGCCATCCTGGGCGGCCTCTTCAGGGATGGGCCCACAGTGAGGCCCAGCAGAAGCCTCAGGCTCTGAAAAGCAAGAACCCGTGATGTCCCCTCCAGCCCTTTTTCATACTGGTGCTCGGCACTCCCTCAGGAGGGGTCCAGAGCTCAGCACAAATTCAGCCCTCCCCTCCTTCCCCCTGCTGTGACCATCCAAGAGGCAGCCACAGGAGGCCAGCACGGGGAGGAGGGTAAGGGTGAGAGGTGGTGGGAGGGGGAGGGGGACAAGGCCAAGAAGCCGTCCCCAGCGTGCCTGTTTTTTCTGGGGAGCTGCCAGTGCCAGCCACTGGCCAGGTGGCCAACCACCCACAGGACCAGTGGTTGCCACGGGCCTCTGCTCAGGAGCTATGCTACGAGGCACCAGCAGGGGGCGCCATGGCCCCACACTTGATGGAAGGTTTCTTCTTTTCCTGTCCCCGCACTGCACCAAGGGACTGAGACTGTGTGGGTGGCCCTGCTAGCCTCGGGCACAGGATGCCTCCACGGAGAACTGGGGCCTGAGCCCACGCTCAAGGCAGCAGCAGGTCTGAGCAGGGACAGGCCCAGGCGGCTGAAGTCCCGGCATCCCCTGGCCAGCCCAGCCCCAGAGCCCCAGCTGCACTTAGACACTGGCCACTGGCATGGCACAGGGGAGAGGAGGGGACCTCACTTACTGCCCTGAAGAGGGGGCCTGGCCTCTGCCCCACCCCACCCCATGGTGATGGCTCAGTCACCGTCTGTGCAGGTCCGTCACTGGGTGTCAGGGTCTTGGAAGCCCCAGGCCTCCACAGCCGCGATGAGGAAGTTCTCAGAGCAGAGGGGCTGGTTGTTGAAAGTGTCACAGTGGCCAGTGCGGCCCCGGTTTAGGTCCCCATCGATGTAGAGCGCCTGGCCGCCCCCTCCACCTGCGGAATGCTCTGGTCAGTGGCTGCTCCTCTGACCAGCACTGCCCCCCCACCGAGACCCTCTCCCCACTCCTGATCATCTCCCCGGGATGGGGTAAGCCTCCTAGCTGTCCCTGCCCTGGCGCTCCCAGATACTTCTCCGAGACCACAGGGTGACCCAGGGTGCCCCACCATGCACCCTCCTGTCCCCACTCCTGCTCCTGCACCTGCTCCAGCCCCCACAATTCTCTTCCTCTGCCCATCCCTTGGGGGAGGCACCTGCCACGCAGGACCTCCGTGCCCCACGGCCCTGAGCCCATCTCCCAGGCTAAGTAACCAAGGGTGTGCGGGTGGGACCAAGCACGGGGAGCAGAGGGGTGCCCACCTACGATGAGGCAGTCATTGCCCCCAGCCATGAACATGGACTCTGTCTTGGAGGGCAGGTTGAAGTGACGTGCAGCCAGGAAGGGCGAGAGGCGGTCAGCAGGGTCGGAGGACACGGGGCGGCACGGTGGCGACGGGGCGGCGGGGGCCTCCGAGGACACAGGCTTAGTCAGCTCTGGGTGTTTAATGACCACCCACTCATAGCGCTGGACCTCGGGCTGCAGCTGAGGGCAAAGGGGCAGCCGGAGTCACCACACACAGTCCCCCTGCCAGGCCCTCCTGCCCACGCCCCCCACCAGTCTCAGCACCAGACCCCGTGCCCGGGCTGGGGAGATGCTGCACATGGCCAAGGCCCGCTGCGCTCACGCACTGTCATCTGACCCTGACCTTCCTCCCGTGAAGCCAACAGTGGGGGGCCCGTGGGGTGAGGAGCCAGCAGCCTCACTCACCCGAAACACGAAGCACTCTCCAGTCCCAAAGAAGCCCACTTTACCACCAAACTTGTTCCTCTCACTCCAGTCTGTTGACAGGTAAGCCCCACACACCTGGGGAGAAAGGGCCAGGGCATGAGGCCACACCCTGCCTGCCTGCAGAAGCACCCCTCGCTCGCGGCCGGGCAGCACTGTGGGCACAGCCGTACCCCCGCCCCAACCCGAGGCCAAGGGCCAGAGGTGGCCTGCAGTGTGGGGATGTCAGAGTCCGGAGGGCACGGGGCAGGTGGCCGCCTCGGCTTGTCGCAGGTACTTCTGTTTCCGTCCTTGGCCCTTAAGCACGGTGAGGAGCCCACGGCCGCACTTGGACTTCGGCCATCAACCCCAGGGGTGCCCCCTCACACAGAAGCTTCCGAGATAACCTCACTCTAGAGTGGTCCCCAATCCCGCCAGCCAGCAAAATGCTACATTTCACCAACAGACTCAGTCCCTTGAGTGGCTGCAGGCTTTGCCCTCCGTGTCTGACACTGAGTCCCTTGCTAGAAGGCAGACACAGGATCAGGGCGGGGTGAGGAACCTAACACTCCCAGGGGTGCGGGTTTGGGAGCCAAGGAACAAGAAGCCTCTCGGGGAGCATAAGGCCCTAGAATGGAGGCCTGGGAGTTCTGGCTTTCCTAGACACTCCAGGGTACTTTCCAGGTGACAGCTACTGCAGAGGACGGCCGGACGACGACTATCTGTGAGCGGGGAGGGGGTGAAGACAGCGGGTGGCCGGCAGGTAGGGCCTTGCTCACAGGGCCATCTCTGCAGAGCTCCTCAAAGCCAGGCCCTGGGGGTTCAGGCTGCTCCCACAGGGGAGCCCCAGGAGAGAGAGGCAGTTCCTCGGGGGGCTGGGGTCCCCCTCCGTGGAGGGCTCTCCCCACCCTGTGCACCTAAGAGCAGGGAGCCTGGGTGGAAGTTTCAGGGCGGCTCCTCCCTCCCTGGAGCTCAGCAGACGCAAAGATCCCTCCTCACCTCCTTCTGCGTGGTCTTGATGAGCAGGAGGGTGGGCTCATGTCCTTCACACTGGAGATAGAACCTGGGAGAAAGACCACACACAGCAGCCTGGCATGGTGCTCGGTGCCCCCTTGGGCCACAGCCTCTGGTGCTCCTCACATCTGAGAAGCCTGGGCTGTCTGCGGTAGACAGGCCTGGGAACTGTGTTGCCCTGTGTCCCGGGGACCAATCATGATGGCCAAGGACCTGGCAGCGCCTTGGCCTGGATACTTCTCAGCCAAGACAGAGCCCAGGCCAGGCAGCATGCGGCCGCAGTCTCCTACCCCAGACCACAGGCCCTGGTATGATGGGGGGAAGTCACACGCAGGTCGCCCTCAGCAGGCGCAGCCACGTGCCAGGTGCTCCAGGGAGACAAGACCAGAGGAACAGGTCCCTGCTCTAGGAGAGCTTGGAACATGCCTCGGGGTCTGAGGCGGAAGACAGCCAACACTGGGAAGTGCCTGAGGAGGCCTGACAGTGCCCTGTGGTGGCACCAAGCGCCTGGAGCTTGGCGGACATCCCCGGGGGCCCTGCCTGTCTGTCCTGCTCTCCAGCCGGGGCTCCCACAGGGTGCAGAGTTGGGGAGCAGGCGAATGTATCTCTAGCTATGCCACATGCGTGGGGTCACCTGGGACTGAAGCCAGAAACTTCTGGGGCCACCTGCTGTCTCAGGCTCAACAGGGGCTGTGCCTGGTGGAACGGCCGTGGGAGGTGGCACGATCTGAGGGGGCCCAGCCGGAGTTTCCCGGACCCACCTGTGCACCAGCCAAGTGGGGGTCGGGGAGTAGTGACCCAAGGCCTACCAGCATGGGCCGTCTGTGCTAGAATTCTGTACAGTCCTGGGTAGGGATTCTGCTTCCCGGGTCATCCCAGCACCCACACAGAGGCCTGGAGCCGGGCTGTGTATTCACGGCACAGAGCCCTTGCGTGTGGGAAGCTTGAGGGTAAGAGAAGTCCAGGAAGAGGGGCTCCCATTCCAGGGCCCCCAAGAATATCCAGGGGCCCATCTCCAGCCACCACCACAACGTTCTGGAGTGGCCCACAGCTCACTCTGTCCCCCCACACTGGCAGGCCCCGGAGCCCAGGCCAGTGTGTGCTGGTCTCCTGGGGGTTACCTGGTCAGGCTGTACCCGTGCTGCAGGGACGAGAAGAGGAGGAGGGGCTGGCACAGGGCGAAGCGTTCGGGGACCCATGACCAGATGTCTCTCATCTCCTTCACACTGACGATCTCTGAGTGGAAGTTCTCCGCGTGCACGGCCAGGTGCACAAACTGCCTGGGGAGAGTGGGGAGGGCTCAGAGCACAGCCTGGACCCCAGCCCCGATGCCCCCCCCCCACAGAGGGATGCAGAGCCTCTCGTGTAAGCTAAGCCTGCAGGGGGCTCCTCACCTATGGAGGGAGAAATGGGATGGTGCTGACCCCTGGAGCCCCACTCCCAGAGGTTACAGAGGGGAGAGCACCGGCCTGGGCCAGGACAAAAGCACCTGTTCCCTAATAAACGGGGACGGACACGGAACCAGCTCTGGCAAGACAAGGTTTCAGAGTCAGCCAAGCACTGACAGACAGCAGAGGTGAGGCAGCCACGCAGACAGACAGAGCAGGAACAACAGCCAGGCTTCCAGGCAGCGTTGCCGAAGCCAGTCCTGAGAGCCGGAGCAAGCAGCCGGGCCCTGGGACAGCCAGGCCAAGAGACGGAGAGAGGCCAGGCACGGACATTTGGTTAACAGACCTACCTTTTAGAGAGTGAAACACTGAAAAACAGGAGGAAGCAACGGACACAGAGAAGAAGAAGAAAAACAAAACAGACAAGGACAGGTTAGTGGCAGATACTGACGGCCGGGACGCACCTGCCTGTGGCCCAGGAGAAAGGCCTCCTACCAACAGCCTGGTCAGGCCGAGACGGTACGGGGACGGTATGGGGACGCTGTGGGCCCTTCCCAGCTCGGGTCCCCCAGGTGCTGTGCTCAGGGCGGGGGGCATACCCAGTAGCCACGAGGACAGCAAGCAAGGGAGCCCAGAGCAGGAGGGGCAGGGCAGGGGCGCCTCTGAAATGATGTTCGGCAGTCAGCCAGGCCCACTGCCAACCTCTGACTCCATGGTCAGCGTCCAGCTTCCGTCTCAGTGGTGGGCCTTGTCCCCGAGGACAGGACTCTACACCTGTGCCCATAGCTGCCTAAGCAGTCCGCAGCTGTGGTCACAATTCCCCTTCTCCCTTCTGCAGTTTTCTATCCATGCAGGGTGGCCTGGCGGGCAGGCCCGCAGGTGACCAAGAGGCTGGCAGGACAAGGTCCGACCCCCACCCTGGGATGCATCCCAACTGAAGCCCTCCCCCACGTGGGCCCCTCAGAGCTGTGGGGTAGGCCACAGCTGAGGCCCCCAGGGGCCCACCTACCTCTTCTGCTTGACGGTGATGCCCTTCTGCTTCAGAGCTTTCTCGTTGGCCATCTGCAGGAGCTGGATTTCCTTCCGGGAGAAGAGGCGGATGGCAAACGCCTTCTCCAGCAGCTTCTCCGGAGACACGGTCTTGGCGATGTCCCTGACGAAGGCTCGGATGTCCTGCTTCACGCTGTCCGACTCTGGCGGCTGCCCGGCTCTCACCTTGTGGAAGAACTTGAGGATGGCCAGAGCCACGCGGTACAGCACCTTGTAGCCCTCCACCAGGAAGACGTCGAAGACGCGGGAGAAGTGGCTGAGCGGCAGCTCCCCAAACAGCCAGCGCTGCCAGTCTGCATAGACCTGCAGCACGTCCTCGGACACGGCCACCATCAGCTTGTGGGCCGCCTGGCAGTACTTGTTCACCAGGTCCCCGAAGGTCATGCAGGAGGACTCGAAGGCCAGGAAGCTCTGGTCCACCAGCTTCCTGCTGGGGTCGTTGCAGGCCAGGATGCGGCAGGTGTTCTCAAAGCACTGGGCCTCGTCCGTGCTGTAGTGCAGCAGCAGGGCCACGACGGCGGGCAGCGCGGGGCAGAAGGACACGTCCGGGAACTGGTTGGCGATGCACAGCAGGATCTTGCGCACGGCGCCCTCGCCACGCGGGTTCAGGCAGTAGCTGGGCACCTGCGTGTTGTCCACAAACTCGGGCAAGGGCAGGCTGCTGTCGCTGTGCTTGCCCACGATCTTGCCCACGATGTCGCTGTACACGCTAGCATCCGGCGTGACGGTGCGGCAGGGGATGTCCCGGATCAGCCGCTGGTACACCTTGCCACGCAGGGCATAGCTGCGAGCCCAGTAGCCCTGGCGGGCCAGCTGCTTCAGCTCCTGCGGCTCCGTGCAGCTCAGCTCCTTGGGGCCCATGTCCTGCACGGCTGCGTCCATCTTGTCTCTGTCCACAAAGCAGTTGTACCCTGGGGGGTCCATGGTGCAGGGACTCCCGGGAGGGGGGGGTCCCAGGACGTCAGGCGGGGCACGGAGCGCCAAAATCCCCAGCCCCCTCTCCGAGGCCTCGCTGCTAACCTGTTTGCCACCCCATACCCTGTTGGATTAAAAGTCAGGCTTAATACATCCGTACAAAGGTTCGTGTTTTTTGGTTTTGCTTTTTTTTTTTTTTTTTTTTTAAAGATTTTATTTATTTATTTGACAGAGAGACATCACAAGTAGGCAGAGAGGCAGGCAGAGAGAGAGAGAGGAGGAAGCAGGCTCCCTGCTGAGCAGAGAGCCCGAAGCGGGCCTCGATCCCAGGACCCTGAGATCATGACCTGAGCCGAAGGCAGCGGCTTAACCCACTGAGCCACCCAGGCGCCCTGGTTTTGCTTTTTTAAGGTTAATTTATGTATTTATTTATTTGAGAGAGGGAGTGAGAATGCACACACACAAATGGGAGAGAGGAGGAAGCAGGCTCCCCACTGAGCAGGGAGCCCGATGCAGGGCTTGATCCCAGGACCCCGAAATCATGACCGGAGCTGAAGGCAGAGCCTCAACCCACTGAGCCAGCCAGGTGCCCTGAAGGTTCATGTTTTAAAGAACGTGTTCTTATTTTAATCTTTCTATAAAGTATTTGAAGTGTTTCCGTTTAAGATAAGTGGATATTGGGTGCCTGGATGGCTCAGTCAATTAAGTGTCCGCCTTCAGCGCAGGTCATGATCTTGTAGTTTTGGGATCAAGTCTCACATCAGGCTCTCTGCTCAGCGGGGAGCCCGCTTCTCCCTCTGCCTCTGCTGCTCCCCCGGCTTGTGTTTTCTCCCTCCCTCTCTCCCTCGCAAATAAATAAATAAAATCTTTAAAAAATATATAAGGTAAGTAGATACTTTGAGAATTCACTATAAACTCTGCAGTAGAATTTCTTTCCATGGGTCTTATGCTATCACCGGAGTAGGTCACACAGACTAAGGAGAGGCTAGGGCTGAGTTCCCCAAAGGGCTAGGCCAGACGGACCCACTCAAAACAGCTCTCCACGGGGTCGGGGAGGCCCACCAGTACCTCCTCCCGCCCCCACATCACCCTGTGGTCATTGGACCACTGCACCCCAGAGAGTTAAGAGATGCTCGGTTTCTGCCCATCAGGTGTTGGCCCTCCGGCCCTGTGCTCCACTGGGTACTGGCCCTGCCCCTCCCCGCCCCACATCAGGATGCAGAGGCCAGCCCTGAACTCCCTAGAAATGCCAGCTAGCTTTCGGGTGGACAGACATCGCAGCTGGGAAGCAGACATGAGGGCTGCGAAACCCAGTGAAGCAGTCATAGCTTGGCCATGAAGACATTTCTGGGTCTGAATGGGCCCGAGGCCCTGGGGGATTTGGTGCCTGTGGGGAACCACAGAGATCCAGGCAGACGGTACCCAATGGGTACGCGGTGCGATCTCTCTCGAGCTAGGAGGTCACCGGTCTACCATGCAGGGGACCCCAACTTAACATCTGTCTTTGCCAAAGGCTACTGTCCTCAGCCACATCTACCTCATACCTCAGACCAGCCTTTCCGCCTGGGATGGAACAAGGGGACAGAGGGCTCAGGGCTCTGCTTTAGCGGGTTTCAGTAAATGGCCAGATCGTTCCGGTTTCTCCTGCACCTAAAACACTCATCTGAAAATATAAAAAGGAAGTCACGCCTTAAGAACGAGGAGTGGAAATTAAAGATATACAGTATAAAACCTGTAGGGGTGAGAAGGCAGCTGGAGAAAGCCCCTTGATACATTGTTTTTCATTGTGGCATAATATACAGAAGGTTTACATTTTAGCCATTTTTAAGTGCCCGATTCTGAGACATCAGAACTGTTCACAGAGTCCTGCAGCTCTCACCACTGTCAGCCCCCAGATCGCGCTCCTCTTCCCCAGTTGAAACTCTGCCCCCATTAAACACGGACGCCCCCTCCCCAGCCCCTGGTGCCCACCCTTCTATCTCTGTCTCTGTGAATGGGACAATTTTAGAGCTTCACAGAAGTCTCATCGTACATGTTCGTCATTTTGTGCCCACCTCATTTCACTCAGCATCATGCCCTCAAGGTTCATCTATGTTTATACTGTGTATCATAATTTTTTCTTAATTTAAGCTATTTTTAATTCTTTATTTTTATTTATTTATTTTTTAAGATTTTATTCTGTAAGCCCTAGCTACACCCGTCAGTCTGGAACTCCTGACTCTAAGATCAAGAGCTGCACGCTCTACCACCTGAGCCAGCTGGGTGCCCCAAGACTATTTTTCCAGAGCAGTTTCAAGTTCACAGAGAAGTGGAGAGGAAGGCACAGAGATCTGTCACCCACTGCCTGCACTCCACCCCCAGACTCGTGCATCACCAGTGTAGCTCAGCACTTAGCAGTCTGCATGAACATGCCATCGCTATGTGAAACCTGCAGGGTAACGAGGGTTCACTCCTCGTGTACCTTCTAGGAGGCGGGACGAAAGTACGAGGACATGTGTCTTCATGATACAGAGTATTTTCACTGCCCTAGAGTACCTCTGTGCTCCACCGTCCATCCCACCCTCCGCCAATCATAATGTCCTTCCTCTTTACGCCTAAAGAATATTCCACATGTCGCCGGAACATGCTGTGTTTGCCCCCCATCTGTCAGCTGTCACAGGTCACTCCCAGCTCCCGTGAACAATGCTGCTACGAACACGGGGGTGCCGGGGTCTGCCGGAGCCCGGCCTCCAGCTCTCCTGGAGATGTATCTGTCAATGCTGCTCTTCCCCGAGCTTCACCACACAGAGAAGATGAGCTAACCTAAGGTTTTGTGGCAACACCCGTTTCACATGTCCCACCAAGAAGTGCCTCACCCACAGCGGGACCGGCCTGCTGCTGGGCTGGAGCCTGCCTCTCCAGAGGAAAAGACGCCTTCACGGAGCTGGTAAGTTTGTTCTGCCCTGTGTGGGAAAGGAGCTGGGCCCGTCCCCAGGCCCTAAAGAGCCACGTCCAGAACCACACCCAGGTGGCACTCCACAGCCCCCATGGGCAAATTACCTATAGGTTTGTGGGGCTTGGGTTTTTTTGTTTTGTTTTTAGTTTTTATTTCTTTATTTGAAGTCCTCTCTACCCCCCGACACAGAACTCGAACTCATGACCCTGAGATCAAGAGTGGCATGCTTTTCGGCTGAACCAGGCAGGGGCCCCTCTAGGGTTTACATCCTTCATTCTAGGCTCTGGGCCCGCTAACCTGTGAAGGGGACCCCAGGCCCATCCTGTGTGTGTGAAAAGCACTAGCTGCTTCTCGGGGCAGTAAACATGTTTATAAGCAGAACAAGAGCCGGGCAGGACAGCAGTGACCCTCGCTTAGCCGGCCTCCCATGCTGGTGGGGTACTGGACTGGCAGCTCCAAGCAGATGATCGCACCCTGCACAGCTCCTCCAGAAGGACCTTCGGGGAGGAGCAGATGGTCTCGTCTGCTGCAGCAAGGAGCTCAGGGATGGGCACACCAGATCCGGAGGAAGTCCGGGGCAGGGGCATGCTCCCTGGGCCTCCACAGGCCTTCTCCTCCAGCCCCACCCAAGACAGAGCAGGGCACTCCTCGGTGGGCAGGCCAGGCCTGCAGCGACTGCTCTAGGCACCTGGAACACCAGATTCACAGTGGTTTTCTTAGTTGTTGTTTTTAAACAGGAATGCAGCGGCACCTGGGTGGCTCAGTGGGTTAAGCCACTGCCTTCAGCTCAGGACAGGATCTCAGGGTCCTGGGATAGAGCCCCACATCGGGCTCTCTGCTCAGCAGGAAGCCTGCTTCCCCCTCTCTCTCTCTGCCTACTTATGATCTCTCTGTCAAATAAATAAATAAAATCTTAAAAAAAATAAACAGGAATGCATCGTCACAGAAAGGGTCAATGATACAAAAGGACAGAACAGAAATGTGAAGCCCTGTTTTAGTCCCTCACCCCAATCCTACCCGGTCTTCTACCTAAGGCCAATCACTACACACGTTTAAGCGCGTATCCCACAAAGTCTTTCCTTCAATTGACACGCACACTCATTCACAACCACGTTAGACAGTGTAAGCTACCAGCAAAGAGAAGTCCGGGGATAGGAAACACACCAAACATGTAAGAACATATAAACTCCTCTGGATTAAATACTGGTGCCCTGGAGGTAAGCTCTGGAGCTGACATGGCTGGCCCCCCAGATTCTCCTCCTGCAGCTTGCGGCTACCACACGACACTGTCAGGGATGTGGGAAACAGGCCCTTGATCCCCTTGCCGCCCCCCGCCCCAGGGGCTGCCCCAGGGGCCAGGAAGAAGGAAGGAGGAAGGAGGCCAGGCTTCCACGTCCACACATAGGGGTCAGTGTGGAGAAGGGAGGCAGGAGCTAGTGCGGGAAATGGTCCAGTGTTCAGCCTGATAGGCCTGGCTTCCAAGTCCAGCTCTGACAGCCTGAACCTCACACGACCCATGCCTCTTCCCCAAAGGACACGTGCCTACCCAGGAGATGGAGCTGATAAGCACTGTCTCATGGGCATGGGTCCTCCTGCAAGCACCACCTCATGGGCATGGGTCCTCCTGCAACATCGGGGGTTGGTGGGGGTGAGCTCATGCTCCAGGCTCACTGGCTGGGGTGTGCGTGACACCCGGCAGACAAGCACACCCCACTCTCTCTCATGTCCCCTCATCTGTGCTCCCCACCATGGCTCTGCTGCACAACCCCTGCCTCTGTGCTCTGGTCGTTCTGGACGCCCTGCCTGTGGGGCCCTGCCACCACATAAACCCCCTTCCTTGGGGGTTTGACTTTGCAGAAGGGAGGGAATGACTTTGGATCACAAACACCGCACTCACCTAGACGCCACCCCCCACCAGTCTCAGGCTTGCTGTAGAGCAACAGGGCAGGGCCTGGGCTGGTTCTCAGGGGACACCTCTGACCAGCCCTGTGGGAGGAGGCTGGCTCCAGCTGCCTGTGGCTCCCTGCCTTTGGCACGTTGGGAAGTACTTGGTACGTCCTGTCCTCGGCTCTGGGCCTAGCCTGCCAGTTCCGGGAAAACTGAAAAAACTCCTTTCGATATCCTTTCAGATTCACCAGAAGCTGGCTGATGGCTTCAGACACCTAGGGACACAGCGTGCCCAGCAGGCAATGACCACTAGAGTAATCAGGGTGGACTTCTCTAAATTTGAGCTCAAGTGACGAGAAGGAAGCAGCCAAGAGAGCTGAGGAAAGGTCACTATGGACAATGAGAAGAGCAAGTGCAAAGGCCCTGGGGCAGGAGCACGCTGGTGAGCTCCAGGAAGGGGAGGGTGTCCAGAATGGCCAGAGCACAGCAAGCACGGCAAAGAGCAGCGGAGACCTCCGGGGCCAGATCGCCCACAGGGAGGAGTCTGGATCTCCTTCTAGGTAAAGCCGGAAGCAGGAAGGGATGTGATCCAACCACTGTACTTAAAAGCCAATTGTTATGAGGATTAACGAAGACTGTTTATAGAAAGCACTCAGCCTAGTCTGGCACACAGGCAGCTCACATGTCCCTGGGGCGTCTCTTTATTGCTCCACAGAGTTCCTTGGCCTGGTATAGGCTCAGGGACATCTGGGGAGGGCTAGGGACCTGGTGGGTCATCCCTTGATCAGTCCTGCAGAGGGGCCTGAGTATGGCTCCTTCTGGTGGGGGAGGTTCTCCCACAGGCCTACCCAAGACCCTGGCTCGCTCTTTAGGGACAGTCGCTGCAAAGGGCCTCTTCGACAGACCTGTTTCCCCCACCCCTGTAAGCCCTCTCCAGTGATCCTCACAAACGCAGTGCCTGTTTTGAGGGTCCAGACTACCTACAGAAAGGAAGCAAGTTATTCTTAATAAAAAATAAAAGAGAACTTGGGGGCCCCTGGGTGGGACAGTCGGTTGGGCATCTGACTCTCAGTTTCGGCTCAGGTTGTGATCTCAGGGTCTTGAGATCAAGCCCCACATCAGGCTCTAAGCTCACCACGGAGTCTTCTGGAGTTTCTCTCTCCCTCTGTCCCTCCCCGTACTTGTTCACTCTAAGTAAACTCTAAAACAAAACCCAGAACTCTAAGTGGTCATGAGTGACCCCTATTTCCCCCAAATGTGATGTTGCTATGCTGGTGACAGCTTGGTCCACCTCCCCTTCCTGTCGTGATGACCACTGTGCCCTCTGGCCATGTACACTGTCCTGGGTATGCCAAAGGCAAGTTGACATTAGGCTGTGGTGAACTCCGATGCACGGGGGCGGGGAGGGGACTCCCCACAGGCCCCGGCCAGGACAGCTGTTTCTGGGGAGGGAGTTCCTAGGAGGAGACACTTGTTTCTGGGGAGGGAGTTCCTAGGAGGAGACACTGTTGCTGGGTGCACCCCATGTGAGTTCAGATCAACCCCAACCCTGTCCTCCAGGGCAACAGGAAGAGAAGGTACTGGCTGGGCTAAGAAGCAAGGCAAGAAGACAGAGGTGGGAGGGACAAGACCTCCTTGTGGGACAGTGGGGCAGGAGAAGCTGAGGAACAACAAGCCAGCAGCCCCTGTTCAAGCTGGACCCCTCCCATCCCAGTCCACAAGGGCCGCAGAGCACAGGGCCCTCGGCTGCTGGCCGCCAACTGACTCTGCCTTGCAGTCCGAGCTCCCCTAATCCTGAGGACAAGTCAAGGGCATGGGGACTGGCTCCAGTTTACAGAGGAGGAAACCAAGCACAGAGATGTACCCATGAGTGCCACAGCACAGGGACAACTGCCCCAGGTCTGTCTGCCTCTGGGGTGCTCATGGCGACCCCTGCCGTGCCCAAAACCTCTGGTCACTTTGGGATCACAGGACACCTGGACAGTCAGCCCCCCGCCCCAAACGCACTCTCCTCAGTGTGTGCAGGGCTGGCTTCCCTCTGTTGTACTCAAACACTGCCCAGCATCTAAGGAGTCACGACCTCTGCATTTCTCACCTCTTAAGTGGGGAATATGATTTCCCCAAACTCTTGGCTACGAGCCTCACTTTCTTTTTTTTTTAAGACTATATTTATTTGAGAGAAAGCGGAAGCAGAGGAAGGAGAAGCAGACGCCCCGCTGAGCAGGGAGCCTGACGCGGGACTCAATCCCAGGACTTGATCTCAGGACCCCGGGATCATGACCTGAGCTGAAGGCAGACATTTAACCAACTGAGCCACCCAGGTGCCTATGACAAGAACAGGCACACACATGAAGCCTGGGTGACTCCATCTTAACCACCTACCATGGGCTCTGTGCCCTCCTTCCAGGCTGGGCCTCCCCCTGCCCCTTTTATTCGTCTGTCAGGCTTCTGCTGAGGTACAGCCTCTGTGCCCTGAGGGGCCACCAAGGCACTGCACTGGTTCCACCTGAGCCCAGCAGAAGGGGCAACGGGAGGGGCGCTGAGTATGCGGAGACAGGGAGCAGGCCAGGTGCCAGAGTGGGCAGGGCAGAGAGAGGAGGGCACACAGAGGCGGGGAGGCTAAGGTGGACGGGGAATGGCCAGAGCTGGGACAGAAGGGGACCGACATCCTTGTGTGCCAGCTGTCCTGGGAGGCTGGATCAGCCCCACACAAGCAGGATCAGTAGGAGAGCCTAAGCAGAAGGTGGCATGTGAGGAACATTCCACTGGCGGCTGAGGAAGGAGGGCTGAGTGCAGAGAAGAGGCGCGGGGAGGGTGGGGTAGGGCCAGCCGGGGAGGATGGAGGAGACGGGGTGCAAACAGACTGCCCAGGGGTAGGTTCCACCAGCCGAAGTGACCCAGTGGTGGGGGCAGACACCCAAGCAGGGAACAGAGAATCTGACCCAAGGCAGGGGCAGGGCCGGCAGAGCAGCCAGGGTGCTCCGGCTGAAGTGCGAAGGCCTGGTATGGCAGACGTGCCTCTTGGGCTACTGCCCGAGCTGCTCAGGTTGGAGGCAAGGGCCCGCCCAGACGCCAACGCCGGCTCCTAGACTTGTCAGCCACCGGGTCGGCCTCATGGAGGCGCATACACACAGCCTTGGTCGCCACCAATGGGCAAGGGGCAGCCGTGTGCAGAGGGATTCTCACCACCCCCACCCCCAGCTGCGGAACAGCACTGGGTCCGGAGCTGGGCCTGCTGGGCCTGAGTCACCGAGCACAGGACTGGGGAGCTGTACTGCTGGGGTCGGCAGCTGTGGCTCAGCATTTCCTCTGTTCTGAGCAATCCTCCATCTGTTCAGGGAGCAGGACTAGCAAACAGAGAACCGACAGGAAGGAGGCGGCGGCCCCAGCCATGTGCGTGTGTGTGGGCGCACGTGTAGGTGTGTGTGTGCGCGTGTGCATGTATGCGTGTGTGCGTGGGCACGGGTGTGCGTGTGCAGCAGGACAGCAGGACAGAGACGTGCCTGGCCTTGGGGCTACAGACTTCTGTGGACAGAGCTGCTCTCCTCTCAGGTGGTGGAATCCGTGGCTTTCTTGGTCTCTAGGGAGCCCCACAGCTGTAGAGGCCGTGGGTCTCTCTCAAGGTAGAGCCTACAGTCAAGCCAGGTGACAACAGCACGAGGAAGCCCACGACACCCGCTTGGAACTAGAGACCGGCATGCAGCAGTGACACAGCCCCATTCCAGCCCTTCCTCAGGTGTGTGCATGAGAAAGACGTGTTTGCTGCCTGACACGGAGATGCTCGGGGCTGAGGCCACTGGGCAGTGTGCCAAGCGGGGAAGACAGCCCGTGTGGGAAGGGAGAGCTCAGCTCACAGGGCATTTGGGTATGAGACAGGGTCCGCGGGGCGGGGGGCCGGGGGCAGCCTGAAGGGCGCTAGCAAGTCAGGAATGGCAGACATGGCTGGTGGAGCTTCAGGTGAGGACAGTGGAAAGAGGTGGAGGGTTGGGACAGGTCCCTGAGGCCATCTGGCCTACAAGACGGAAGGGGCAGGGATGGGCCTGGCCATAGGCCTGGAGCAGGGCACATTCCAAGGCAGGAGATGACCAGCCTCTCCCAGTACTCTGGAACCTTCTTCTCAAGTCTGAGTCAAATTGGACCTCACGAGGCCCAGTCTTCCCACCCATCTGTGGGGAGAACAGGAAAACACCCCATTCCACTGGCAGGAATATGCTAGAGGCCACGGGGAAAAGCTGCAGCGCCCCCCCCCCACGGTTGGGGGGAAGGGGGCAGGTATGCATCTCCCCATCTCAGCCCTGGGCTGTAAGAGGACTCCATTTGTGCAGACAGTGGTGGTGATGGTGTCACTGACTAGGGTGCCCACAGTCACTGATCCCCCACATTCTCTTACTGTGCTGGCCCGCTTTCACCCACCTCCCCCACTCCCACCACTCTTCTGCCTCTGGAACCTGCGATCCATAGCACCACCTCCTCATCCTCTCTCTGAATGTGCCCTCACCCTTCTGGCCAGACCACAGGGGCCCCCCTGGACCCAGCCCCCTCTATCTGGGCTCTCCCCCACCCCTGCTCCCCCTCTATGTGGGCTCTCCCCAGACCCTGCCCCTCTACCAGAGCTCTCCTCGACCCCCACCCCCCTCTATCTGGGCTCTCCCCAGACCCTGACCCCCAGCTCTCCCCACACCCAGTCTCCCTCTGAGTTCTCCCCAGACCCTGCCTCCTCTATCTGAACTCTCCCCAGACCTGCCCCCTCTATCTGGGCTCTCCCCAGACCCTGCCCCTCTATCTGAACTCTCCCTGGACCTTGACCCCTCTACCCTGGCTCTCCTCAGACCCCATCCCCCTCTAGCTGAGCTCTCCCTGGACCCCGCCCCCCATCTGAGCTCTCCCTGGACCCGCCCCTCTCTATCTGGGCTGTTCCCAGACCCCATCCCCCTCTAGCTGAGCTCTCCCTGGACCCCGCACCCCATTTGAGCTCTCCCTGGACCCGCCCCTCTCTATCTGGGCTGTCCCCAGACCCTGTCCCCCTTTATCTGACCTCTCCCAGGACTCTGCCACCCCGTTTATGCTCTCCCCAAACCCAGTCCCCCTCTGTCTGAGCTCTCCCCAGACCCTGTCCCCCTCTATCTCAGCTCTCCCCAGACCTTGCCCCACTCTGTCTGGGCTCTCCTCAGACCCTGCCCCCCAGGGTCCTGGTTTCCTGGCCCCCCAACTCAGCTCAAAACCATCACTGCAGGGGCGCCTGGGTGGCTCAGTGGGTTAAGCCTCTGCCTTCAGCTCAGGTCATGATCCCAGGATCCTGGGATCGAGCCCCGCATCGGGCTCTCTGCTCCGCGGAGGGCCTGCTTCCTCCTCTCTCTCTCTCTGCCTGCCTGCCTCTCTGCCTACTTGTGATCTCTGTCTGTCAAATAAATAAATAAAATCTTAAAAAAAAAAAAAAAACCATCACTGCAGAGCACGAGGGGGCAGAGCAGGCAGCCTTGGCTCGATACTCCCCAGCTTCAGAAGCTTTACATCTCTATCACTTCATCCACATCCTGGTCAGCTCCAAAAGTGCCAGAGATGGGTGTCATGTGCACCCCACTCTCTCATGACCCCATCCAAGGGCTTTTCATGATGCCCTTCCCTCTTCCCACCCCTCCCCCTACCCAGCGGCCCCGCTTGGCTTCACCTCCTCGCCCTAGACCTGCCTGTCAAGCCCCTCCGGTCTTCCCCGCTGGGCCACCAGGCACACCCACAGGTGAAGCTAGCCCCACAGCACACTTCTCTGCACCTGCACACCAGCTGGAGGGGAAAAATGAGGCTGCCCTGGTCCAAGCCCTCAGAGCCCCCTGGCCAGCAAGCTCTCTGAAGCCGCATCCCAGCTGATAGCTCCACACCCACCTGTGGCCCTCCCGCTCTGCCCTTAAGTCTGCATCTCCCCCGGGGCCCTGACTCTCCCCTCTCGGGCACCCCATCTGCCGTAGTGTCCCCTAAGAACCCACAGGCTGCTCTGGCCCTGTGGCTCCTTCTTCCTTCCCTCCCAGTGAAGCTTGTGGACAGAGTGGGTGTGCCCACCTTGCAGAGACACCCTTGGGTCCTTATCGCCCTGAAGCACACATGGGTGACCCTGCTGCTCTCAGCTCTCCTCTGCGGAGGCCTCCCGCTTCCCACCCTCCTGACCCCTCAGCTGCCCCACCTCTCCTGCTCCCATTGGCCCGCGAGTCTTTTAAATGTGGCTTTCACGGGGTCCACGCTCTGCTCAGCCTAAGATCCTCTTGTGAACTCAGGTCCTATACCTCCAACTGCTTTCTTGAGTGACACTTACCACCTGCACTCCCCATGACCAATGCAGCTCTGGGCTGCACTGGAAACCCTTCCTTGACCCCTCCCTTCAGGATCTGGTCCTGGTGTGTGGGGACCGGACAACTCCTGTGGAGGCGGCAGCAAAGCAATCTCCTTCACCTGCCTTTCCTGGCCTCCCAGGCAGGGCTGAGGGTGCCCTTGCTGCATGTGATCCCTCCTTGGGCAAAAACAGCTTTAACTGTGGGCCTGCTGGTGTGAGGATGGGCTTAGGGGTCCAGCTCTTCCACTACATGATGATTTTTGAGTCCAGGGGCCTCCCGCCATAGCCAGTGTACCCGGGAAGGAGGAACCTAGAGATAGCAACATGGAGACGCAGAAAAATCCCAAACCACTTTAGCCCAAGAGGAAAATTTAATTCTAAATAGTAACAACAGGAACGTTTGCCAACCTGTGCTATACATGTGACCTTCCCAGCAGGTGTCTGCATATAACCGGAGTACAGGCTGTGCTCTGCCTCGACCCTGAAGCAGAACACAGGGATTTTCCAAATATTAATGGCAACTGGCAACTCCACAGTGACTACTAGACAGCCAGTTCTGGGAAGCTGGATAGTGGCCTTCGCTGGTGGCAGATGATGGAGGGCGCGTGCCAGGGACAAGGGGTGTAACCATTAACGAGGCATTAATCACAGCACAGCTGGCTGGCTTGTCTGCCCGTCTCCAGGCAGAAGTTCAAATGCAGGTCTTACCAATGACACCTGAGCCTAGGGCACAGGACCTGGAACAGGTCCTTGTTAAGCACTCCAAAGAGTCCCCTGTGGCCCTCTGTTGGGTCAAACACATTTGCCCCAGCCTGGCCTGGCCTGGTCTGCCCACAGGTAGGGGCTAAGGCTGGAATGGGGTTCTGCTAATGCGGGATCTGGATCTTCCCAGCAAAACAGGGTCTTCCCAAGAGCAGGTGTGAGCAAACACCCTCAGGGCATGGGAAACATCAGCCAGCTACACAGAATGAGAAGCAGGAAAAGAGGTCTCGCCCATCGGCAGCATCAGAATTCCAACCAGTCTGAATTCCAAGCAAGGTGCCTGTCACAGGTGTGCCTCAGAAGGCTGGGCACAGAGCAGGTTCTCGAGCAAGTATTTTTAGACCTCACAACAAAGCTGGGGCGAGAGGGAGTCTTGCAGTCATAATCATTTTAATAGGCAATCAAAACACTTCCTGGGCACCTGGTACCAAGTGCTGGATACAAAGACACAAGCTCTCCATGAGCCGCTGCCCATGGGGACATGGAGGGATGGACCATGCCAACGGAGATGCAGGTGCGCAGAGAGGAAAGCACAGGTGCCTCAGCTGGGTCCTGCAGGACAAGGAGGCCCTGGTCCAGGAAGAAGTGACAACCTGGGCCCAGGACAGGGAATCAGGGGGCACAGCTACTCGGGGCAGTGAGCCCTACAGTCTTTAAGAGGACAGGCCACTGACCACCATCCACAGCGCAGATGACTAAACGTCATACAGTCCAGCTGCATGGGATCCCAGAAGCCAAAGGAATCTGAGACCAAGACCTGGCGTGTACTGGGCAGTGGGGAGGGACAGCCCCAAAGGGCAGGGAAGGCTGTCTGAGGCAGGAGGAATTAATGTGTACACTTGAGTCTTTCTAAGTCTGGCAGCTTTACCAAGATTTAAAGGCTAGAATGATCCTTGCTGGACAAGGAATTCCTGAAGAGAGAGAACCCCGGCAAAATGATACAAGGAAATGCTGAAGGGACAGAATGGGGAGGGAAGCGTTCAGTGGGAGCAGGTAAGAACTACATTTAAAATACTACACAGTAAGACTTTTATTGGTAACAGAATCGCCCATCAGTAAGCAACAGCCCTCACTGTGTGTGGTACCCAATTAAAATTGTGTAACCACTAGGAAGACACAGTTTCAGATTATGGGAAACAGGCCAAGCCATATAGAGTATGTTCCGGATCACCTGTAAAAAGGGAGAGCAGCAAGGGAGGCTGGAGGGAGAAACCATGACCGCTCCCATGTGACCCCTGCCAGCAGGTCCTTGTGCAACACCCAGGGGAGACTGATAAGGTCCCACAGTCAGCTGGGGGGACATAACCACCATGGGACAGAATGAGATCTTGTCTCGGGTGCCCTAAGTGAGGAGCACGTTCCTTCACAGACAAAGATAACTTCTAACAGCCCAGTGTGCACTTATCTGAAGGCCAGACCAGTCCTGTGGGGTCCTGTGCCACCTGAGGGCAGAGAGAGGCTCCTTTTGCAACATGGGCCTTTCCCCACCCTCTCCCCCTTAGCCCCCAGGTGTGGGAGAAGACAGAAGGGGCACCACACACTTGCTCAAGAGAGCATCGAGAATCTTTCCCAAGTCCTCCTTGCTGTTAATGCTGGTGTACCACACAGAAACTGGGGTCCCAGAGGTACAGCAAGGGGGCCTCGAGAATTCTGTAACTTTGAATTGGTTTCTGGGTGTGAAAAACACTTTTTTCAGAGATCTAACTAAGAATGCTCTGAGGGGACCAACCCCTCGTCTACAGGGAAATGGGATCCTTTGAGATAAGTGACAATCTGGGTTTCCCAAAAGGCACATAAAGCCATGAGATAGGAAGGCCCCTGGCATCAATCATCTGATTTTGCACCTTGAGGATCTTACATTTCGCTCTTTACTCTAACCAACAAACTGGGGCCCTGTGACAAAGAAGAACCCCACGATCCGGCCCCCAGGCTCCCAGGCAAGGGCTTATGAATCAGACTTCCATTACCTTGCCCACCCTCTTCCCATACGGACATAAAACTTCAGATCCCTCCAGGTTTCTCTTGCTTACTCCATACACAGCCCTGGGGAGACCCACCCCAGTCCTGCGGCTTCAGCACCACTGGAAGGAGTCCCGCGAACGCTCCCCAGCCCAGGACGCTCTCCCTGGCTCTAGACTAATGTACACCCACCTCCCACCCGGAAGCCTTACTGACCTTCAGCTCAACATCTCCAACCGGAAGTTGTCACCTTCCCCCAAACCAGCTTCCTTCTAGCACCCTGTGTGTGTGGCACGGGGCTGCCAACTGCTGTCACCCACTCTTGGAATGTTCCTTACGCCTCCCTTCTCCCTGGCCCTTCCCCTCCCTACAGCCACCTGTCCCATGGTCCCTCTCTCCTTTCTGTCCCCCGGCACCCTTCCTCTGCGCTGGGGCTACATCTGGCTAGAGAGGCTTCTGTGGCCCCTTAACGGCTTCTGACTCAGTGCAGGCCTTCACCACCCAACACTGCTACCGCTGCCTGGTCCCCCACTGAGAGTACGATCATATCAGCCACTCACAAACCCGAGACCCTTTGGGGGCTTGCTTCAAACCGCTCTCAGGGTAAAGTTCAAAACTGAACCTGGAACTCAAACCCTCTTTCCCAGTCTGCCACCAGCCTCACTTTCCCTGACCTCTGGAGTCTCCCGAGGCCCTTCCTTCAACTACAGGGTGTGAGATCATCAGGCCTTTCTCTCCACACACGCATGGTCCCTTTGCCCAGAAGCCTCTTTCCCTCACACGGCCTCGCCACATCTATTCTTTGTGAAGATTTAGCTCAAGTCCTTCCTAGGAATCCCTACGGAAGGGCAGCCAGAGGCTACTGCTCTCTCCCCTCTGCACAGCCAGAGGCTACTGCTCCCCACCACCAGCCTCACACAGCAGTCCCCTCCTCCCCATGCGGCCAGCTCCGGCACACGGTCTCCCGCATAGGGCCTCCTTGTACCAAGGACAGTAGGATCTCGACAAATTTGTGTTAAAAGCATAATGAAAAGCACCGAATAAAGAATTCAAGTGGATTCTTAATAAAATGCCTTAGGTGTTTTTTTCCCCCTCTGATATTATCTCCCATTTGGAAAGTGACGCTTGCAACAGCCACTGAAAATGCGGCTTTGAGTGGAAAAGGGCTTCTTTCTTCCACGGACAGAGTTGTCATAACAGGAAAGGTATGCTTCAACGGGTAAAACATTGAACAGGGTAAATGTTAAGTGCTTTTTTATAACCTGCTTTGTTGTTCTTATGTACTTCAAACCAGAAACCATCTAAAAGCAAACACTCAAATATGTCTTCTGAGGTTGGCTCAGACCACAACTGGAATTAGGAGCAACACGGTGTACCCAAGGTCACTTGGCCTGCTGGACGGTCCTGGCAGGTGCGCCGGGGCCCACCTGCAGGTGAACCTGCAGACTCGGGGGTGAATTTTATTACTGTTATGAGAAGCCTGTCCAGGTGACGTCTACGTTCCCCGAAGGTCACCCTTAACCCAGACGGGAATTACTGCGCTAGCTTCAGGACCTTGGTTCATGTCAACAGCTGTTCAGAGATACCCGCCTGCCCACTCCATGCCAGACAATAATAAGGGAGCAAAGATGAATGTGACGTGGCTCTCACCCTGTTCACAGGGAGAGACAAGCTTCCAAACAGACCACTTGCACCCGATAAGTGCTTCACGTAAAGACTTAATCCGAGGGCTGAGAAGATTAGTCGAGGACCAAGCTTCAGAGCAAAAGAAGTGCGTGAGGGGCTGCACCCCCGGCTAGGGCTAAGTGCAAAACCTTCGTGAGATTCCCTGAACTTTTCTTACTTAGGTTTGCTTCTTAAAGCCTGTACCCCTTCAAATGAATAGGACCTGCATGCTTGGCTCCAAGACAATTAAGCAAACAGTTACAGTGGTCTGGTGCGAGCCCTCATCCTCAAGTGGAGGAAACAGCTACATCTGTGGAATAATGGGGTTTGGGGGGGCAGAGGGGGTGTTTTTTGTTTTTTGTAATTCACCCTCTGACAGCTGACCAAATATACATCGAAATAATGAAAACCAGCTTCAAGTGCCCCTATTGACCCCAGAAAGGCAGACAGACTCCTGACTAGGAATAAGAAAATGGGCAAACACCAGAATGTCAGCATCACCACCACAGAGCCACTGGCCACCAGGCCTGTGGCTCCCGTGCACACTGCTATCTTCAGACTACTTGGGCCTCCCCATAGCCCAGGTGGCTCTTAGACAACCTTTGGCCTTTAATGTCAGTCCAGCCAGTGGCACTCCAGGAACCCCACAGCGTCTGTCCCTGTATGGAGTGAGGTCACCAATGAAAACCTACAGCCAGGCCACCAGCACCCCTGCCCAAAGAAAACCCGAACCGGGTGCAGCCTATGCCCAACCTCCAGCTATGCCTACTCGAGGCTCGGAAAGCACAGCGCCAGGGGCCCTGACGAAACGCTCCCTTCCGCAGGCAAGGCCTGGAGGATGGCTGCCGCCTGGCACAGCAGCCAGGCCAAGGGCTCCGAGGCTGGGCAGACAGGTACCTGGGCGGCAGGTGGGCGGGCGGGTCATCCTGGGGCAAGCAGAGGGCCCAGAGGAGAGCAGTTGCAGGTCTTCAAGGGCAGAACGTTATCAGAGAATCTGTTGCAATTTCGAGTCCAGGAGAGGATTTCCTACCCCGCAGAACCGGAAAGTGCCCCAAGAAATGAGTGACACAGGAACAGCTCTTTCCGACGCTTTGCCCTGGGCCGACCGCGGACCTCGGCTGGTGGGGGGAAGGAGGGGGCGTAGGCCCTGCCCCCGCGGTGGGCGTCGGGCGGGGCTGAGATGGGCCCCTGCCCTGGGCCCCTCGCGCCCGGCGCTCGGTCCGCGGGGCCCAGCCCGAGGAGGGCGGGCAGGGCCAGGCGGACGGCCGCGGGCCCCGGGCGCACGGGGTTCGGACCCCTACCCGCGCCACGGCCGGCCCCAGCGCCCCGCCTCGGACTGAGGCCCCGCAGCCCTGCCCCACGTCCCCTCCCTCAGCACGCCCCCGCCGCGCTGACAGCCGGCGACCCTGCCCCGCGCCGGGCCGTCACGCCCCCCGCCCGCCGAGCCGACCGCGCACCCACCTCCGCCCGCCGCGCCGCGCCGCTTCTCCTCAGCTGGCCGAGCGACTGAGCGCGGGCCCTTCTGCGCACGCGCGCACGCGGCCCCGCCCCCGCCGAGCACGCGCCGCCGGCTGCCCACCCCGGGCGCCCGCGGGTCTCGGCCGCGGCGGGCTCTGGGCATGCGCGCTGGCGCCCTGCCGCCGGGCCGCGGGAGCCGGCGTTGGCCAGAATCGGGTCCCTATGCTGAGGGGCTCAAGCCGAGTGGGCGGGGGATGCGAGGTCCAGCCAAAGGCAAGGCTGGGGGCGTCCGGAGCCGAGAGGGCGGCCAGCCAGAGTCGCCGCCCCGCCGGGTCACGCGTAGACCGGGGAACGCTAGTCTGCGTGGACACGACGTCCGGTCCCGAGCAGGCGGAGAGGGTGCGCAGGGGGTCCTATGGGCGGGACCTGACCTGAGGAGCCCTGAGTCCGAGGCCGAGAGAGACAGCCGGACGGAGACAGGACAGGGATACAGCAGGCCAAGAAAGGGGCCGAACTCAGGCCGAGACGCAGCGGGGACAGGGACCCGGACGCCCAAGCGGCAGAGGCAGGGCAGGCGGAGGTGACAGGCGGGCAGACGAGGACCGGAGGCGGTCGTCCTCGCTGGGGGAGGAGTCACAGCGCCCTCTGCGGGTCCCGGCAGGGGGCGGGGGAGCCGGTGCCCCCGAGCCCCGCGGGGGTCCACGGGCGTATGTGGAGATCAGAGTCCGTGAGGGTTGAAGCCCCCGCAGCCCTTGGGGAGTTTTCAGACCTTAGGTGGGTTCTGGCATCACAAGTGGGTTCGTATCTGTTGGGAGAGGGTCACGGTGCCTTTTGGAAAGTTGAGAATGCGCTCCGAGGGGTCACTGCATCGCTGGTGGGGGAGTCTCAGCGGCCCTTAGGGTGTTCGCAGAGCCTCGAAGTGTAGTTCGGCCCCCCGGGGGGCTCCCAGCCTTCAGAGACGATCGCAGTGTCTCTTGGAGGGGGAAGATAATGCGAGGAAGGGATGGCAGCTGCCTAATGGAGCCTCGAAGCAGCTCTCTGGGGCCATCACATCCCTCTCTGTCGGGGTGGGGTGTCGCTGCGTCCGTCACAGCCCTCGCAGGCATGGGCGCGTGGCTGGGGAGTCGCTGGGCACGGTCGGGGGAGGGCCTAGATGGCGACGCGCGCGACGCCAGCAAAGACTCCTCTGCGGGCGGATGCAGTGGATGAACGTGCGCCTCGATGTGGAGGCAGCGCCCCGCCCGCGCTTCGGGCTCAGGCCGTCCCGCAGCGACCCCGCCGCTCACGCCGCTGCAGCCTCCGCAGGCGCCGCGTCCACGCATCGCGCCAGGGCAGCACGAGGCTCCCTCGGGTGGCGCTGAGCCCGGGCCCTCGGCCCCCGACCGCGGTCCCTGGCCCGCCGCCGAGCAGCAGGTAGCGGCGCCCCGGCAGCAGGCGCGGGCAGCCGCAGGCCGCGTCCCGTGCGGGCACCCACAGCGCGCTGCTCCCCCGCCTCGCGCGCTCCTCGCCGCTCCGGAACACTGCAAGCACGGCCACCGGGAAGCGCGTCCACGAGCCGCGCGCCTCGCCGCGCGCGCCCACCGCCACCTGCACCGCTGCGGGGAGGGCGAGAGGGGGCGGGGTCAATTGGGGGCGGAGCCGTGAGGGGGCGGGCCGTGCGGAGGAACATCGCGCGCCAGCGGTGTGGCGAAGGGGGAGCGCGAAAGGGACCGAACTGGGTGGCGGGCACTAAGCGCTGGAGTGGGGGTGTGCATCGAGAGGCCACCGGGAGCTGACAAGGCGGGGGCAGCGATAGTGGGAGGCCCAGGGAGGGAAAAGAGCAAGGCGAGAGGGTGAGGGCAGGAGCCTACCATAGTCCTTCCTGCAGAACTTCTTCAAGCTGATGCGGTAACTGCCCCGGGCTGGTTTGCAGTGCAAGTCGCAGTCTGGAGGGGGTGTGGAGGCTGGCACAGAATCCCCACCTCCCTACCCCACCCTTTCCTCCTCCCCTCCTTGAACCCAAAGCCTTCCCCAACGCTCATACCAATCTGGGACCATGTTCTGGGTCCACTCACCCTGGGGCTCCACACGGCTGCTCTCCTCAGTGGGTCCAGGGGCAGGAATCTCTGCGAACAGGATGAAAGAACGGCCTGAAGAGGGACCATGTGCAGGGAGGGCTCAGGGGACAAGCCAGTACCAGCAGGGAGCTGGCGTGGGTGGACTCAGCTGAGGAGGCAGAAGGAGGGCAAGGTCACTCACTAACACAGGGGGCCACTGGAGAGCGGCTCTGCTGGAAGCCAGGGGCGCAGCGATTACAGGTGAGGCCGGTGACGCCGTCCTTGCAGGGACACTGGCCTGTGGTCTGGTTGCAGGTTTTGCCAGCGGCACCAACAGGGTGACAGTCACATGCTGAGGACAGAGACAGGATGGTTAGAAGCCCATGTGGGGATGCAGGAAACGAGAAGGCGAAGATGTGCAGGTAGCTGGTGGCAGGCTCACCCCTGCAAGCACGGCGGTCACTCAGGGCACGCCCAGGGTCGCGATAGAAGCCTTCCCGGCAGTAGTGGCAGTGACGGCCTGCGGTATTGTGCCGGCAGTTGAGACAGACGCCGCCGCTGCGACGGCCGGACAGTCGGTACAGCTCCATGTTGAAGCGGCAGCGGCGGGCATGGCCATTGCAGGAGCAAGCTGCAGGAAGGGATGGGTCAGGGGCAGGCTGGCCTGGTCCAGGATCCCCAGGCCACCCTCCAAGGCCTCACCAAGGCAGGCGTGGGCTTCCCGGGCCGTGGCCCGCTGCCATGGCCTGTCGCAGTAGAAGGGCTTGCAGCGGCCGCAGTCGGGGCCCTCGGTGCCATGCTGGCAGTCGCAGATCAGGTGGCCCTGGGTGTCCAGCAGGCACCTTGAGGCATGCCCATTGCACTTGCAGCGCCCGCCCACCTGGAGCTCAGTAGCTGAGTAGGAGTAAGGGACCATGGCCATGGAGTCCCTGGCGTCCCCCAGCACGGCAGGCCTTGTGAGCACTAGTTGAATGTCTGTGGCAGTCACCCAGTCTTGGAGAACTGGGCTGCTGTCCAGATCCAGGCCTGGTGGGCTTCCGTCCTGCACGCTGAAAGCCAGGAGGCCACCGCCATCAGGCTGGACCTGGGGCTCAGGGAAGCACAGAGCTTCAGGCCCTGGGCCAGGTGGGCCATCAGCAGAGGCAGGTAGGCGGCCATAGTCCAGGCCACAGCGGGAGGAGAAGAAGCCCAGTGGCGCCCAGCTGCGGCCATGGTCCTGTGACTTGAGCAGGGCCACCGAGGCCGGGGGCGCAGAGCAGAAGCGCAAGCTCACGAACACCAGCTCAAAAGCCTTGCCCAGGGGCACCGTGAGAGTCACATTGTGGGGCACCTGCGTGAGTGAATCCGAACGCCAGCACACAGGGCTTGTGGTGCTCCCCGCCGAGGTCAGGAGGGCGGCGGGGTGTGCCCGCCTCGGGTCCGAGGCATCACAGGCCCGCGTGGCCGGCCGCCCGCACGTGCTGGACGCCAGAACCTCACGGCCCAAGGCGGCGTTCACCAGGCCAGGCACGCAGCCGCGGGGCGCGCCCCCGTCGTCATGGCAGGGGTCGGCGGGCGCTGGCTGGCCCAGGCTCAGCGCGGCGGAAAGCGTGCCAGCGGTCAGCAGCAGCCCCCAGGGCCAGCCGGGCATGGCCGGAGCCGCGGTGAATCAGCCAACCCGCCGGGCCCCACGCCGCTGCCCTCGGGGGGAAAGAACTCGGATCCGAGGCTCTGCCCGCTGGCCCGCAATGCCGCGCAATCCCGGGCGGCCCCAGCCGGGGCCAAGAGGTGGGAGCAGCCGCGGGCACGCCCCGGGCCAAGCGCAACAGCCGGGATGCTGGCGCGTCCTCCCGCTGGGCCTGGAGCGTTGACAGGAGTCGCCCCAGCTCCCGGCGCCTCCGCCCGCGGAGGCCCCACCCGTCGCCCGCCGCTGCACTCACCCACCGAGGGCCGGGTCGAGCAGGTCTCCCGGCCTCCCGGGAAGGGCCGAGGGCGGGCGGGGCCTGGGGCGCCCGGGCCGCCGCCTCCTCCCGGCTGTAGCGAGGGCGGGCAAGCTGTGCCAGGAGGGGGTGGGGGGCGCAGTAGGCGCAAGCCTGGGCCCAGCCGGGGGCGGGGCTGCTCGGGCCGGGGAAGGAGGGAGGGGAGGGGAGGGGGCCTCGTCGGCAGAGCCGGAATCAGAAGCAGATTCAGACACTGGCTGGGCCAGCGGGGGAGGGGGCTGGGAGGCCCGGGAACCGGGGGAGGGGCCGGGGAGCCAGGAATGCGCCGGCGGGAGGGGTCTGGAGGGGGCGGCTCAGCCACGCAGCCCGTGGGGGACCACCCAGCAGGGTCCCCGGCCGGCATCCAGGCCCTGACTGCTCCTGCGGCTGTGCCACGTGCTGGGCGGGGGTCTGGCCGCCTCCTTCCTCAGGCCCATCTGGCAGGCTGGGCCCTCCATCTGAAGGCTGGTGCCCTGATGCTCCCTTGGGTCTCTACAGGGAACACTCAGGGCTGTAGCAGCCAAGCAGGGCTGGTGGTTATGGGATGTCCCCAAGCAGAGGTCGGCTCCAGTAGAAAAAAACCCACAATTGGGACCAGGTCTGATTTTGAAACCAAGCTGCTCCAATTTCTGGCTCTGTGGTTCAGGCTCCTTAACCTGAGATTTAGTTTTTTTCATCTGACTGTTACTCGACTTTGCTGAGCCTTTGGTGGTGGGGGCGGGAGGAGGGGTTGACAAGCTGCAAAGGTATTGGATGCAGCCAGGGAGGGACCCCACAGCCTTGAGTTCTTCTTGCTTTATGTTCAGGAAGGATGTGTCCTCCCGATCTGACTGGAGCTCGCCTAAGTAATGAAATTGGCATATCCCACCCAGATCGGGCCGAACTCATGTCCCACAGCATCTCTGGGTCTCCATCTAGTTGCATCACCGAGATGGGGCCAGCCCCTAGAGCTGGCATGGAGGAAGCAGAAGCTGGGGCAGGGGAGCCCACTAATTAACTGGATCCCGTGGGGTTCGGAGTCTTGGTCAGCAGTTGAGGACTCCTGTAGAGGTTTGGGAGTGGAGTTTGGCCCATGGGGAGGGCCTGGTCACATGTGAGAACCCCTGAGCCTGGACCACATGCTGGCAGGTTTGAGTAGGGAAACTGAGGCAGGAACCCAGCTGGGCAGTCTGGGCCCCAGCTGGGAATGGGGCAGCTGCAGCCGAGAAATGACCCGATCAAGAGAGGACCAGAACCTGCTCCGGATATAGACCACTTCCCCAGAACCAGTAAGCCCCTGATGGAGGGGGGGCAAGCAGGAAGAGTGGGCTGCGTTCAGAGGGGCAGGGAACACGGGAATGTGTGTGACCCTGGGAGAAAGTGTGAAAAGTTTCAGTTCAGGCCGGGCCCAGCAGCTGATGGAGGTTGCCATGTGGATGCGTCTGGGCTGGCAGAGCTGCCTCTTCTACAAGAAGAAGGTAGAGAGAAGCAGAATCTCCTTGCTGTATAGGAGAGTAGGGACAGGGGTCCCTGGAGCCTCCCAAGGGAAACCAAAAGAGAAAAGGAGGGAGCAGCCAGGAAGATAGGGTGATGGGGCACCCGAAGTGATTAGCACCTTCTGGTTAGTCCCTCACAAATGCAGGGGTGGGAGTGCAGGGGCTGATGAGATCCTGGGAGGCTTGGGAAGAATCCAGTCAGAAGGGCTGCTGGCTTCTCTCCCTTCTCCTTTAGCAGCAGCAGGGCTGCTGGGTCTGTGGGTCCCCTCTGCCCCAGGTGCCATGGCACCTAATCTCAACTTTGAGGTAAAAATAAATAAATAAATAAAAATAAAAATAAATAAATTCCCTTACAACGGATAGCCGCGAACAAATGAGGGCGCTGACGGGAAGCCCAGTCTGCTCCAGCATGAGTCAAGTTCAAAAACAGCATCTTACCAGCCACCCTCTTCGAGGTCCTTTCTGATCAACAGCCTCAAACCCAGCCTGGGAGAGTGAGCCCCTGGCAAGAGAGTACCAGCTGTGACAGATCCTTCCGGGACCGTTAGGAGCTAGACTAGCTGGCCGCAAGTGGGAGAGATGCCCAGGCCAACACAAGGGTTCCACAGAGACCGAGATGAGCCTCCAGGGAGCCCCTGGGCTGTCTGGAGTTCAAGACACAGGAGGGAAGAAAGGAAATCGGGGGCAGCCTCCCCCTCCAACCCTGCGTCAGACTTGCAGGCTTTGTCTGCAGCCCAGCCTCCCCGGGAGTTGGGGCTAAGGTCTGCAGAACATCTGGTGGTTTCTGGTGTGGGTGGAAGGAGGCCCCCAGGGCTCAGCCTGCTGTGTGCACAAGTGTTCAGAGCTTTGGTCGGTGTCAGCAAGCAGAAAGCTCTGGGCCCAGAGGGCTGTGGTACCACCACCTCCCCAGGGAGGAGGCTGCAGGCAGCCCTGCCTCTTCCCCCAGAATGGCCCCCTGAACGCATTCTCTTCTGACCCCTAAGGATGGCCCTGGCAGATGGCCTGATGAGAGTGAGGGAAGGCCCTCGCAGCCCCAGTCTGGGCTCATTGCTGGACTCAGTCCTGCGGACTGTGCCACCTGTCCCCAGCCTCTGGGGCCTCTCACGCCTCTCCGCTGGTCCTGGTCCATCCTGGTACCTTAGAGGAGACCCCACCCTCCCATCCCCCCCCATGCACCTTGTCAGTCCACTCCCACCCCCAGTCAGAGTGACAGCTGTTGGCTTTGGGGGCACTCAGAGAACCTGTCCAGGGAGAAAGGGATTCAGGGGGCCAGACAGTCCCAAGCCTCAGGCGCCTGGGGTCTTTCCTTGTCAGGCAAACTGGCCCAACACTCCTGGCCCAGCCCAGGACATACTGTTCCGTCCAGACCTTTGCAAGCCACCACTTGTACACATTTCACACAAACATTTATTGAGCGTCTATTATGCCAAGAGGGGCTTCCAACCCAGCAGGCAAGACAGACGGCGTGGGGAGGGGAGCACGGTCTGCTTCACCCCAGGAGGGTAGACCCACCGAGTCCGCGGCCATCTCGCATTTTGCTCCCCTGGCAGGGCCCCCGTGCCACGCAGGCCCTCTCCACGGTGGCGATCGACTCTGCGCGCCAAGCAGAACGCTGAAAAGCAATGCTGGGAGGAATGGGGAGAGGCGAGTCCGAAGAGCAGAGGGAAATGGCTCGTAGCCCCCACCCCCTTGGCCTCCTAAGGGCTTAGGAAGGAACAGTCTGAGGAGGGGGCTTTCGCGTCCCGCTCGCTGTGCTCTGCGCGCCCCGGCGGGGCGAGGTCCGGAGAGAGGAGGCGTCCGGCTCCCGGTGACTTCGCTGGGGAGGGGGCCGCGCGCGCGCACGGGCTCAGGACGTCCCGGGCTCCCGCCGCCCCGCGCGCCCGACCCGCCGCTGCCGCCGGGCGCGCCAGCACAGGAAGGCGGCGGCCAGGAGCCCGAGGCCCGCGCCCAGCGTGGTCAGCGCCACGCCCTGCTCCAGGTCCAGGTGGGGTCCGCGCAGCGAGAAGGTGATGGCTGTGGCGGCGGCGCCGGCCAGCAGGGTCACGGCGCCGAACGGCAGGACGCAGCGCGGCCAGGAGCCCCCCACGCCGCCGGTGGCCAAAAGCAGCGCGTGCAGGGCCCCGGGGGGCTCGGGGGGCGCAGGGGGCTCGGCAGGCGCGGCGGGTGGGGGCTCCGGAGCGCTCATGCCGCCGATGGGGGGCCGCGCTCAGGGTGGGTGTGGGCGCCCGCGTAGCCCCCACTCCCATCCTCGACCGCCACATCAGAGCGGATTGGCCCGGGATGCGGTGACGCCACCGGGACGCCGGGGAGAGGAGGTCGCTGCCGCCTCCCGGCTTGGCGCTGAATCAGGGTGGGCGGGCGCGAATGTCGAAGGGGGCCCTAACCCGGACCTCTGCCCTCCTTTTCCCTCATGCTACGGGCGCCACCTGCCTGCCCAGGTGCGGACAGCGAGCTCCACAAGGCAACACGGAGGACGGGTCCTGACAGGAGGGTCACTGAATCAGCAATCTCTGGGCGCCCATCTGGGCCTGGCTAGGAGCCAAGGTGGATAGCATCCCTGCCCCCAGGGGGCAAAGGTCCAGTAAACCAAGCGGACTGGTGGACTAAAATAATTACGGTGGAGACCATTGGCTATGGAAATGGGTTTTGGCCAGTAGCAGGGTGGTGGGATTCACCCTGGAAATGAAAGGTTCCTCAAGATCAGATCAACTGGGCATGGTCTCTGGAAGTAGCAAGAGTGGCCTGGAGGGGAGTAGCTGTCCACCAGGCTCCCCACCTCTCGGTTCCCCCTTCCCTGTTCCTGCCCTGGTCAGTGGACAGAGCTGTTCCACTCCCTACAGGCCCCTTAGTGCAATGAGGACTGTTTTTAGGTTTTCTGCTTTAGTCTGTCATCTGGTCCCCAGCAACCCCCAAGACCTGGGATTCCATTACTCAAGATTTCTGGCCTGTGGGGGCAACCCCAAGGCTGCTTCAGCATCACTCAGCTCATGCCCCACACCTGTGACACCTCACCTGGTGTTCAGAAGACCCGGCCTACTCCAGAAGCTACCTGGCTCAGGGCCTGGGTCCCCCTGGAGCAGAGGCTGGTGTGAATTCCCTGCTGCTCAATCCTAGCTACACAACAATGCCCCAGCTCTTGAGGATTGTGCTTGGTTGGCTCAGGTGCCTAGGCAAGGCTTATTTAAAGAACACCATGGCCTCCTGGGCCGTCCCAGGGCCTACCACTGTGTAATTTGTCCTCGCCCCAGCCACAGGGGTAAGGGCCATTACTATTGTGGGCCCCTTAGGAGCCTCTTGGGGTCATCTGAGACTGGCTGCACAGGCAGAGGGCAGGCATAGGCTGAAGGAAGAGCCAGGCCACCCCAGGTGGGGAGGTGGCAGGGTTCCTAAGCAAAGGGAACTTACATCCCCGTACCTGCCCACCAGAGCCTAAAAGGTGGTGTCGGGGGAGGCCTGCCCTGGGCTCTGTTACCGTGCAGGTATTCTCAGCCCCACAGCGCTACCTCGGGGCTGGGTCCTCACAGCAGGCTCGGGAGTGAAAAGGCTGTGGAACCCATAGTCCAAGACGGAGAGGGGAGTGAGGAGTCTCCCGTTGCCCAGATCCAGCTCTAGGGGCCACAGGTGGTCATGTCTCTTTGATAACCTCTCTTGACAACTACCCCCAGTACAACACTGGGGACGACACTGGAACTGAGGCTCAGTCTCCTTAAGAATCTGCTGAAAGGGTGCCTGGGTGGCTCAGTGGGTTAAGCCGCTGCCTTCGGCTCAGGTCATGATCTCAGGGTCCTGGGATCGAGTCCCGCATCGGGCTCTCTGCTCAGCAGGGAGCCTGCTTCCTCCTCTCTCTCTCTCTGCCTGCCTCTATGCCTACTCGTGATCTCTCTCTGTCAAATAAATAAATAAATCTTTAAAAAAAAAAAAAAAAAGAATCTTGCTGAAAGTCCCCCAGCAGAAATCAAGTCAAAGTGGAAACCCAAATATGACTGGTATAAACCCAGAGACCATGACCTTGAATTCTGCGTTTTCTTGCCTTCCTTCAGCGGGAGAGGCAAGAGCCTCGGAGGAGGTGACAGTGCAGTCAGTGAGGGGGGCTCACGCTGGGCACAGCAACAGCCCAGGAGGAAGTGGTGAGCACGGGTGCTAGAAGGACCACCGTGGCCAAGAGAGCCCGTTCACTGAGTTGGGCCAGTGGCTTTGGCGTCTTTTAGTGAGCCCAGTCTAGGCAAGGGGGGAAGGGGCATCCGGTGTGCTCGGGCCGATGCTGGAGGGGAGTCCCCAGTGCTACTCACCTTCAGTGCCCTCCTGCCCCCTCCCTGCATCACAGAGGCCTACGCGTGTTCTCAATAAATATGCTGGATATGTTCGTGGTAAGCAAAAACACAAAGAAAAAAAAACCAACACGCCAAGTCCTGCCTTAAATCTAGATCCTTTCTAAAGGAGTTTTAATGTCATACAAACGGCTGGTAAGTGTGAAAGCAGGAAAGAACAGAGGTAGCTAAGAAAAAAGCCTGACAGGCCTCTGTCTCCGAGCCTGCTGAAGGCTATGCCAAGCAGAGGCCTGACTGCTAGCTTTGGGGCCCTGGGTTGTTCAGTAGGAGCCGGGGGCTGTCCCCCACCCCCCGGCCAGGGACCTTGCTTTCCTAGGTGGGTAGAGCCATCTCTAAGCCCCCCAGGCCACCACACAGAAAGTTCTCTCAATCCCCCTTGACCTAATAGGGGGGCGCTCTCCCAGTCTCGTGGGTCAGAGTAACCTCACCCTCCTGGCAGGGTCCAGCAGTCTGGGAAGCGGCAGGGTCCGGGGGCAGCCGGCTACAGGAAGGGCTCAGTGGGCAGGTTCATCTCGAAGGACAGTGAGGAAGCGCTCCCCTCCCTCACAGAGCAGGCTATGCACAGCTCGGCAAAGCGCCACCCAGGGCGGCCCTGGAGGCTCCCGCGCGCCCACCAGCGGGAGGAGATCAGCCATCAGGACCTTGGAGGGTAACACACGGCCACAATCTCAGTGGGGGACTGGTCCCGGGCGGCCACTGGAGGGCTTACAGAAGGCCCCCACAGTGGGGCAATTCCAGGGAGGGCTTTGGGCACCATGTACCATCCTCTTCATCCCAGAGCTCTGCCCCTAGGCCCGTGCACAGCCCAGAGGCTCCATCTTCTGGCTGGACCCAAAGCCCCCCCACTCCCCTGGCACCCAGTCACCTAGTCCCTCCCCTCACCCGGAAGTACCTTCTGCAGGTGAATCTGCTGGTCCAGCATGGCCACCCGCAGCCTGAGGACCGCCAGACTCTGCAGCTCCTCGGGGCTGGAGTAGAAAAGAAGCTGGGGGCTCCAGGTAGGGTCTGTTCTTCCCCCATAGGACAGTGAGGCTCTGCAGCATCTCCCCTCAGGCCACGGCCCCAGCTGTTGTCCTGCTACGGCTGTGAGGACAGAGGGATGTGGCCTCATGGTGGAGCAGCCAGGGACCTCCTTCCCACTTGCCTTTAAGGGGGTGCGAAGCCTCCATCTGCCCTGGCTGGAGCGCTACCGTCCAGCAACAACCATCTCTAGCAACACCAGGCAAGTCACCTGACTGTACGCATGTGACTCTCACACGACACTTTCTCGAGAACTAGATAAACATGCAGACCATTTACAGTGACACGGCTGCGTCGGGAAAGGCAGTGGCGAGGGGGCGCAGTGCCGCCTAGTCCTGCGGGACAAGGCGGTGGGGAGACCCTATCTTTCCCCAGAGGCCCATGACCACTGACCAGACCTTAGCACGAGGGGCGGGGGGTGGCGGGTGTCACCTGCACGCAGCTCCTGCAGTCTGTGGAGACACTGCCCCGTGATGGCCTGCAGCCCCTCCAGGGTAAGCAGGGAGTAGTACTCCTGTATCCGGTCAGCAGGGTCTACGCAAAAATCAGGGAGGGCAGGCTGGATCCACGCCAGTCCTGAAGCCCTCCCAGCCCTGAGACACACTGCAGGGCCCGCTCACCTGCAGAGAGCACTTCCTCCATTCGCTGTCTCATCAGCGAGCAGGCCTTCCGCAGGAGCCCGGCCTCCGCCTCTACCTCCGCAGCAGCGAGCCCAGAGCCGGGCCAGCCCGACTGGACATGGGTCAGGGAATCTCCTCTGCAGCCAGGTTCTCCCCTTCCCCTCCCGCCAAAGACAGGACCCCAGAGCGGCTCTGGCCCTTGCTGGAGTTCCTCTTTAAACTCACCAGGCCGGAACCACCCACAGCCCCCACTCTGGGGGTCCCACAAGCCCAGAAAGAATACAGTCGTCTTCATTTTCTGGAGGAACTGGGTTTTGGCCATGGAAGCAGCGTCCTTGGAGTCACTGGTCTGGGGAGAGCTGAGCTGGGCCCACAGGCTGCAACGCACACAGAGGCACCGTTCATCCAACTAGCTGGGCCTCAGGAGGCAGGGAAAGGCTGGGGCAGGGACCCCATGAGGGGTGTTTGGTTCTGCCGAATGCCAGGAGGGGCCTCCCCAGGCTTTGGGGGATGGAGAGGATGCTGTCCGTGAGAGGGGGACAGAATCCACACACTCTGGGGAAGTACTAAGAATTCAAGGGAGGAGAGGAGAGGAACTGGCAACTCCCCTGGAAACTGGGACTAACTGGGACTACCTGCGACCACGGTAAAGAACTCTGGGTACGGGCTCTAGAGCAGACACTGCACGAACACGTGAAAAGCCCCACCTTGTTGAACCCTTATCGCACCTCTACGGAGCTGACACTATCACACCCACCTCCACAGGGAAGACAGCTGGGGACACAAAGTCTCTCAACCCCAAAGCCTGCTGAGTCCAAGTCCTAGCCAGGCAGACTCTCTTAACATGGAAAGTGTCCCCACCCAGCCAACAAAGCAGAGTGGCCTGCTGGAAACGTCTTACCGATGTGGCCTGGGCTGGTGGGTCGCCTGGGTCTCCCTGGTCTCCCCTCCACCCCCACCCAGCAGAGACTCAACCTTACCGGGAGTTCTGGGAAGCCACTTTCCTGTAGGCCATGGGTAGCTTCAGCAGGCTCCTGCCAGGGAAGCCAGTGCTCAGAGTAGCCTCACTCTGGAGGCTCCCCCCACCCCCAACAAGCAACAGGACTTTCAGATTGGTTGTGGGAGCCAGCACAGTCCAGCTCTGCTCCCTGCTCTGGAGGGAAGAAAGGACACCAGGAGCAGAGCCCAGGCCCTCCACAGCCCATGTGGAGCCCTGGGGCTGGGTGGAACGGGTGGGTAAGAGGATGGGGCACTGGACAGCCAAGGAGAAGGGGACAGGCTCTAGCAATGGTCCATTCTGCAAGCTTCGGGGCATGGATCCCATGGGATGGCACCCTAGGGGCTCCCCTGGTCCACATCCAGCTCAATACCCTGCCCTGTCACCCCCCATCCCAGATTCCTGCTGCTGGCCAGAGTCTGAGCAGGTACACACAGCAGTTCCTCTGGGAAGGGTTTGGGCAACATACCCCTTCTCCTTCAGTGTGAAAGCTTCTGGGGCCCGAGGAGTAGCCGATGGGGGTATCTGTTGGTCCCTGAGGCTTGGTCTGGGCTTGGTGGTTGAGGCTCCTCTCCCCATACGGGTGCGATCCGCCACTGATGGAAGCCTGCACTCAGGGAGGCCCCTGGCAGGCACTGTGGTCTGGTGGATGCCCCTGGGTGGTTTTGTGTCTGAGGTTTGCCGGCCAGCCTGGCCTGAGGCCCCGGGTGGGGCAGAGGCTGTGGTAGCACGAGAAGTGGCAGCGGACTTCAGGCTAAGGGTCCCATGTCTTTCTCCAGCCTTAGAGACGCCTTTTCTCACCCGCACAGCCTTCTCCAGTGCCTGGGTCAGAAGCTCCAGCTCCCTGAGGTCTTGAGGGCTGGGCGTGTCTGCTGCAAAAGCCAAGAACTCTTGCAGTGGTCACTCACCACAGCTTGTCAGAAAACAGAGCAGGGCAGCACCAAGGACAGGCGGGCGGTTCAAGTTTACCTGGAGGCGGGGCCTCTTCATTAGTTTCTGGCTCTGGGGTTGGCTCCGCAGCCGGCGTTTCGGCTGGTTCCCTGCCAAGACCAGTACAGTGGCGGCACAGCCAGAAAGCAGGGCCCAGACCCGACCGACCCCAAGGAGCCGCCTGGCCTCGCGGCAGCCTCCCAACCTCAGAGCCTGCAGGCAAAGGGGACCAGAGCTGGCAACAAGCAAGTGGGCGCTGGGCCCAGCCTCCCCGCCCGGGGGCTCTGAGCGGGGTTCCGAGGGCGGCCCGGCCGGGTGGTCTCGGGGTCCGCGTACCAGGTCCGCAGCAGCCGGCGGGAGACGCGCAGGCTCCGCTCCAGCTGCCGCTGCCGCTCGGCGCAGGCGTCCAGGGCATCCCGCAGCTCGGCCACCAGCCTGGGAGGGGCGCACCGGCGGCTCAGCACCCCGGCCGGCCGTGCGCCGCGCCCCCTCCCGCCCCGCTCCCTCCCAGCGCGCGGGTCTCACCGGCGCGAGCAGCCCAAGGGCAGCATGAAGGCGGCCGCAGATCCTCCGGATTTGCCGCCTCCGGGAAGTCAGGTCCTTTCCGGGCTAGGACACCGCCCCCTTCCGGCTGCGCGACCCAATCCCGACCCCAGGGCTCAGGCCCCGCCCCGCCGTCCCGCCCCCCGGAACCCCGCCCCAGTCCCCGGCCCTCGGGCTTCTGCGTCCCAGCCCCCGCGGCGCCCGCGCGGACTCCTGCGGCTCGGACCCAGGCTGGGAGGCAGCAGAGGGTGCTCCGGTGGTGCACGGACATCTAGTTTGGATGACTGGGCAAATGGTGGCCCTGAGATTGCTTACGGTGGACTTTGTCCTTACTGAAGGCCCGCTAAAGCAGGGCCGATCTGCCCTGCGGACCCCAGGCCACCTTGGCTGGACCCAGTGGGTACTGACAGAGGTGAAGAGGACACATGTGTTGGGGCCACAGCCAGGGAGGAGGGAGCGTTCGCTTGTAGACATCCTTAGGAGGCGATGACATTCGCAGGTGGCATCAGTCCAGAAGACTAGGGATGATGGCCTTCGAGCAATGAGCCCAGGGCCAGATGGGCCAGGGTGAGACAGGTGACTATAGGTGGGCACTGGTGAAAGATGGGTGATGGAAGGGGAGCTGGAGCCCAGAGAGGTGGAGGGACAGAAGCAACTGGAAACGGTTCCAGGAGGGTCTCCACAGGATGAAGGAGGGGGGCCTTCAGGGGCTCGGACACCTGGGGAGACGGGTGCTGGCTGGGAGGAGTGATGAAGCCCGAAGGGCCCCACGTGATTGGATTAAGTAGGACTGTGACCCCTGCTGGGGCTGAGAAATCTCAGGGGGAGCTACAGGGATGACATGCTGGGGGTTATGATGGAGAGGTGCCCCTTTCACAGCTGCTGGGGAGCGGAGCTGGGGTCCCTGTGCTGCTTGGGACTGGTCCATGGTGGGAGCTTAGGGTGGGGCTCTCCCGTTCTTATCTGGAGAGGCTCTCATCAGCACCGGCAGGTGGCATTACGTCCCCACTGGAGTAGTCTCCTAAAGGTGCAAGCTGAGAGGAGGCTTTTGTCAGTGGGCCACAGACAAGGAGGTGGGCAGTTCAGACACGCACATCACTCAGCTGCCACTACCCTCATCACATTAATCCCCACAACACCCCTGTGAGGTAGGTACGATGGCCCCATCTTACAGACAATACGGAGACTCACACATGCCCAGGGGCACAGTTGACTGGGAAGGTCGCAATCCCAACCGTGCCCCACTCAGGGTGGTCAAAATTCTTACAGAAGCAGGAAGACAGCTCCATCGGAGGCACCCAAGTGCTCCAAGCACCCAGAAAAGCCACTAGGGAGTAGCTCTTTGTTCCAGAGCCCAGGTTCAAGAGCATTTGGGGGACACTCCTGGCCCAGTGGTTCTTTCCAATGTTCTGAGAAGAAACAAGCTATCCCGGAGTGGTCCGCCTGTCCTGGGAGGGGGGGCAGTCTGGAGCAGATCCCACTGGTTTTGGTTGCTGTACTCAGGAGGTGGCAGGTGTCGGGGAGCCTCAGGAACACAAGCAGATCCATCCTCAGCCAGCAGGTGGGGACAGGTCCTATGAGTCTCACTCTTCTGCCCTAGGGTCACCTCAGATGTTACAAATGACATTCAACTTTTTTCTGATCTCTCTGGAAGAGGGTCAGGAGACCACTCAGGTCTGAATCAGGTGCTCCTTTTTCCTTTAGTGGACCCTAAATGAAGTTAAGAATCTCTTTATAAAATTTAACGCCTTCTATCTTTAATTTTTCTTTTGTTTCCATCTTAGAAGAACTAAGGATGGAAATAAAGACATGAAAAGAAATGGCCTAGAAATTCAGTGCAAAGAGAGGTGTTCACACGGACACCACCTGCTGGGGACAAAGACAAATCACTCTGGAGGAAGGGACAGACTTCTGCAGGAGCTGAGAGTGTGGTGGGCAGGGAGCTTAGGGCCAAGACATCCAGGCCCTGGCCTGAAAGCAGTCAGGGCCTCCTACCTGGTGGTCCACTGTAGTACACAGCAGTGTGCAGGGGCAAGTCTCCCTCAGCAGGGAACCTGCCACCAAGTGAGGATGGGAGCTGACGGGGGGGGGGGTGCGGTGCAGTATGAAGACAGTCGTGTGCTCAGAGCTGTCAGCTCCCCACTGGAACCCCAAACCATATAGATGCCGGGAGGGGGGCTGTGCCAGGCCACCTGGTCACACGTGTTCTCAACTGTGAAAGCTATTGGCTCCTGGGATGGGATTCAGTTGGGGCCGGGGAGATCAGGGCATGGGCTCTAGCTCCCCAGGGAGAGCAGGAAAGACACAAGAGGGAACAGAGACACAGGCTTCCCAGGGTGGGGCATGATTGCTTTGAGGCTAAGTTTCCAAAACAAAGAATCTGAGGTTTTGTTCTGATTCAGACATTCTGATGGGAATGGCACTACCCTGGAGAAAGAGACTTAGCGTCCAGTGTTCTCTCTGTTCCCTGTGCGAGAGCCACTAGGGGCCCACAGGGTGTCCACCTCCAGCGCCCCCTCGGCTCCCTAGTGCGGCAGCAGCCCTCCCTCAGCAGACGTTCCTTGCGATGAGTGGAGGCACGTGTGCAGCCTCAGCAAGCCCGGCTCAGGTCCCTCTCCTCCTCCTCCTTACTGGGTGTCTATAGGTTTTTCCTCTTCACCTGGGGAACGCTGCTCTCCAGAAGGCTTGGAGAGCGACACTGTAAACACGACTTCTTGGCATGGTGGTGGCAAGGATGTGTGTTTGAGTTGCTGCCTGGGGACAGCGCTGAGGTAGATTGGGGAGGGCCCCCCCGAGACGCTGTCCACGGAGTTTGTGGGACTTGCGCTGCTGATGGAGGAGTACCCTGAGGTCACACTGTCCCTGCCTGGCTCCCTTGTGCCGCAGAGCCGAGGCTCAGGCCCTGGCGTCGGAGGTGTCTGGGGGCCTGGTACCCAGGTGTGCAGGTCCTGGCGTTCCCTGTCCTCTGGGCAGGCCTCCTCATCACTTGATTCCTGGCAGCAGTGCTGTTCGGGGCTCAGATAGACCACGGTGACATCAAGGATGCCACTGGGGGCCGTCACTGTGGGAGACACGGGGAGAGAGATGTGGCCACTGCCCAAGCAATGGGGTGCCCCCCTTGCCCAGTCAGGACCCCAGTGGCCCGGGTCCATCTCTTGACCAGGACAGGTATGGCTCTCAGTACAGTCCCCTGTATTGCTCTCCTTTGGGTAAGAAATTGAAGGTGGCACTCATCGTGACTTGGGGGACAGCAGGAAGCGACTACAGACTAGTCCTCAATAATTTACTTAATCTGGAGTGCCTGGGTGGTTCAGTGGGTTAAAGCCTCTGCCTTTAGCTCCGGTCATGATCCCAGGGTCCTGGGATCAAGCCCCGCATTGGGCTCTCTGCTCGGCGGGAGCCTGCTTCCTCCTCTCTCTCTCTGCCTGCCTCTCTGCCTACTTATGATCTGTCTGTCAAATAAATAAATAAAATCTTAAAAAAAAAAAATTTACTTAATCCCCAAGTGGCCACCACAGCAAGTAATGGGAAAGTTGACAGAATCTGCTTGAGCTGGGCTTTCTTCATGTTCAGCTGGTCGAGAACACAAGGGCAGAGGCTCCACAGGCAGCTCTGGAGGGGCGCACAAGGCACAGAACCCAAAAAGGGCAGCGGGTGGCACATTTCACATGACGTTCTAGAAAGATCTGCTCATGAATTCCAGACAAGGTCTCCTCCGCCTCCCTGCTCTGGTGAGGCCCCTTCACGGGCCTGGACACAGGTCTTCTCTCCTGGCCCCCCAGCCCCCCGCCTTGCTCTGGTGTTCTAGGGGCTCTGCTCTCTCATGCCTCCCGTGTGTGAATCCCTCCTTCCGAGGGGGCATCTGGGTGGTCTCTGAGTCCCAGTGCTCACCGTCACCGTCCTTCTCTCCTTCGCTTTCCTGGTCACCCTCGTAGCCAGAGCAGTAGTCCAGGCTCCAGTCCAGAAAGCTGCCCAGCAGCATGTCCTCTTGGCTGGACAGCTCCGCAGTGGGCGTGGTGACGAAGCTGCCCCTGTCCTCCTGGAGGCTGTTCTCCCGCTTCCTGCAGGAGGGAAGAGCCAGCAGCCTGGTCACAGGCAGCAGTGTGGGAGGCCCAGCCTGGCCCCCTGCAGCTGCCCACCCTTGGGAGGCTCACGGCAAGGCTCCTAGAGGCAGGGCCGGTGGCACAGTGAGGGGCTGTGCTCGGGACTTGGTGGGATCAACAGGAATTCCTGGGGTGGGTAAGGTGGGGGAAGCGAGTGATTCCAGGGGATCACACCAGAACACTGTGACGGGGGGGGTGCATGTGGCATAGACTTGGGAGACGAGGGTGGGGACAAGACCAGCCTGGGAAGTGTGGAGGGGCCAGGCCGAGAGCAAGAGCAACACCGTGTAACCGGGTGGCCCGTGGATGCCCGTGTGGGGCTCGAGACCGTCTTTGCTCAAAGCGGCCCGCTGCACCAGAGAGAGGACAGGGCTGCTGACTGGAGATGGGGCCCAGGAACCAAGGCCTGGATTCAACCCCAGCTACATTTTTTGCGGGACCTGTTGCTTCTCCCTGCTACATCTTAGGAGCCCCCTGTGTAAAAGGGGGTCCATGGAGCCTCTCAAGACAGCTGCGGGGGCCACGAGGGAATCCAGGCCCAGCACATGCAGCTCACGCACCGCTTGGTCCTTCTTCCTGACGGAGAGGTGAGGAAGGCGTGGATGTCCCCCGTGCTGAGGAAAGCCGCGGGCTCCGGGCTGCCCTGCTTCACTCCCAGAGCTGCGCACAGCTGCCCGTAGCTCAGCACCTACAAGGAGACCGGGTCAGAGGGTGGGACGAGGCCCAGAGGGGCTGGTGTCTGGGGGGGCCTTGGGGGGCCAGGGTGTGGGCACCTCTTCCTGGCTGATCTCTTCATAGCGCTTGTCCTCGAACCGCTGCTTCACGGCAGTCAGAGACACTTGCCTGTAGTCCTTGGGGGCGTCATCGTGGAAGCTGCAAACAGGGGGACATGTGAGGGACAGCAGGGCCACAGGCTGGGCTCTGGGGCAGCGACAGCAGCACCCCCAGCCCAAGGGACTCCGTTTTAGCCTCCACTTGCTGAAGCGAGAGAGTACAACAGGTGTTTAGAAACAGCCTAGCGATGGCAGGGCAGATGGGGCACCCTGCACAGATGTCCGTAGTTGCCTCATTCCAACAGCCCCCACGTCCACCAGGGCACAAATGAGCAAGACGTGGTCTGCCTGTGCAGCAGACTGCGAAGCCAGTGGAAGTGTTACATAGGTGACAGGCTGGTTCCGAAGGGCCACATGAACAGGACTGTGTTTCTCTGAAGTGTCCAGAAATGGAAAATCCAGAGAGAAGGAAAGCCGGGGCTGGGGAGCACAGGCCTGACCCACGAGGAGTGCGGGCTTTGAGGGCGCCGCCATGGTCTACAGCTGATAGTCGGGATGGCCGCATGACCAAATATGCACGGTACGCTTAAAAAAAAAGTTTCGCTGGTAAAAAGTGTTTCCAATTTATCTGATGTGAAAATAAAAAACAACTCTGAGAGGCAGGGGAACGGCCTAGTAGCAACTACTGGGAGCTGGTGTCAGGTACGGACTATTCACACCCATCATGGAGTGATGACACACACGTGGACCCATCAGCTCACCCATACTTCCCGTCCACTGGCTGTGACTAGGCACAACGGAAAACAGAGTCGGCCAACGCACATGCTGGCCCCAGGACCTGGTGACCGGTTCCCCACGGTGGAGCAAGGCAGGGAGCAGGCCAGAGAAGGGGATACCCCCAGGGGCTTGGGGCCTGGCCAGAGAGTTCCGATCTCATTCTGGATGGTATACAGAGCAGGGACCTCCCCCCAACAACAGAGGCAGTCCCTGAGATAATTCAGGGGGCAGCTGGGGAATGCGTACGTGCAGGCAGCACAGGCCTCCAGAGCCAGGGAGACTCGGGAACGGAGAGAAATGGCAGGGCCCAGGTCCCTGCTAGGATGACTGAGGTACACCTGCCAAGCAGCCAATTCAATCTATGACAAGGAGGAATGGTTGGAGAGGGGAGCAGGGGTCTGGCCTGCATAAGGCAGCGGCAGGGAATAGGTCCTGGGACTCAGATGTATTCTGAATCCCAGAGGTGCCCGAGGACAGACAGAAGGCCGGAACTGTCCAGCCCCTCACACGGGGGAAGAATGTGCGGAGCGTGGATGGGCAGAGGAGCTGGCGGCTGGGGTCTGGCACAGGCACGTGTCGGCAGCAGGTACCAGAGTGAGCGGGTGAGGGACAGGGCTGTGGCAGGAAGCCATTGCAGCCGGCCAACCCCTAACCCAGGGGACAAGCTGTCCCCCGCCACACTGAACGCGGCTCAGGAACATAGCCTCAATGTTTCTAGTACCGTCAGCTGCCTGCGGGATGAGCTACAGTTGGGAGGGGCTACTGCGCTCATCCAGTGTCAAACCTGAACGGGGACGAACGTGGCCTGGCGTTTTTACATGTCGACTGTGAGAACACAGTGCACTGCGGGGAAGGTGTGTGTGGGGGGCTGCCAGCCACGTCCCCGTGGGACGTGAGCACGAAGCCTCCGTGGCGGCTGGGTGGGGGCTCGCGTCCGTCTGCAGACTCACCACTTCTGATGGAGGCTCAGGACGCAGGGTATGAGGTCTTCGCAGGAGAACCCGGTCAGGTCCCACAACCGTGGGGTCCAGGGCTGTGCTGGGGAGGAAAGCCGGGTGTTGGGGCCGTGCTGATGCCATCCCCGCTCTGCCCCCTGGCCCCCACAGTTCTGCCGTGCAGTTTCCTGGAGCTCGGGGTTACAGACGCCCCAGGCTCACTGTCGGTGGTGCGGGAATACTATGCTGGAGTCCCCTGTTCAGCTCACCCCCACAGGACAGCTACCGTCCATGCCTGTGTCTCCTGGTCCGGGGCGGGCATGCTGCTTTGTCTCTCTCCCTCCCCTTTGTATGAGAGTCGCATCCCGTGTCCCAACTCAGGGGACCCCCAGGCCCTGGCTGAGCCCCCGCTGAGCAGCCAGCGGAGGGCGGGATCCTTACTCTGCCCGTGCATCAGCCTGGCGAGCAGCAGGGCGGCGGCGGCCAAACGGGCCGGGGCGTACACAGCCAGGCTGGTGTGCAGCAGCGAAAGCTCACACAGGAAGCTGCACAGGTGCTGGGTTCTTGGTGCTGCAGGGACCAGCGTCAGTAGGACATCCTTGTAATCCACCACAGTGGGGACCTAGATGGGACGGGAAGGAGACATGTGGTCCTGGCAGGCAGAAAGCTCACCCACCCACTCAACAGGGCGGCGGCCTCACCCACATTCACACGGGCACCAGGGTCACGGTAACCAGAGGCAGCTCCGGCCTCAAGCCTTCTGGGTCCAGGCAGACCTTTTGGAGCAGGAAAGCTCACACCGAGCAGGAGCCCCTGGTTCCTCCTGTCCCTCCCATGAATTCAACTCTGATGTGAAAGGAAACCGCCAATGGGCACTTACCCGAATCTTCCCTTCCAGGGCAGAGATGATCTCTCCCATCATCCGCACCAGGTCCTCGTACTTGTAGGTGTTGTCCGTGAGCCACACAGCCTCGCGGATCGTCAGGATCTCCTTGCTGATGAACCTGGAATGTCAAGAAGGGGTCTGAGCGCTGAGTCTGCTCTCCCTGGGGGCAGCCATCACTTGAGTCCCCAGTGACGGGGGGTGGGGGTCAAAGAGCAGATTGAACTGCCCACAGCTCCCAAGAGGAAGAGATGAGCTCCTGTGACCCTGTCCCAAGGCTCTGCAAAGGAGGCGGGACTGGTGCCGGCTGTGGGAGGGGCCAGGCTCCAGGCAAGCCAGTGTCTGCACGAGGCACCCACGAATGACCCTCTGGTGACCTGAGGATTAGGCCACCCTCTGCAGAGCGCACGTAAACAAGAGCTTGAACCTGGAAGCCAGGGAGCCAGCAGGACGGGAGCTGGGGCTGGTGTGTCCTCAGCACAGGCGTGGCCACAGGAATCTCCATTGTCCCTTAAGCAGGCAGCCACCCTGTTCTCTACTCTCCAGCGGCCCCAACTAGCAGGGAACACATTGGTCTGGCAGACTGCCAGCAGGGGAGCAGGGCCACGCTGGTGGTTGCTCTGTCCTGGGGCCTCTGTAGCCTCCCCATTCGCTATAGGCTTGGCCAAGAGACGGGAGATCAGAGAGCACAGGTGGGCATCTCTGCCTCTAGATCTATATAAAGCATCTCACTGCTTGCCAGTTGGCGGCCCAGTAACTCCATTCCTGATTACAAGGATGTAATGATGCTGCTTGGGCATGAGGTGGTGAGGCCCGTCTGTTCTGCCACCTCTAGTGAGAAGGTCTGGACTCAGGGTCCCATGAACACACCCTGCCTGCAGTCCCAAGCCCACACTGGTCCCCTAGAGACCGCAAGTCCTATTCCTCTCACGGCCTTGTGACGTAGCGCACTGCGAAGTTGGACATAGTGGGCTCAGGGGTCACCAGGGGTGGCAGAGACTAAGAGAGGAGCTGGAGCTTTCCATGACCTCGTGACATACAAAAACCACCCAAACAATGTAAGCCTGGAGCCCCTGCCTCTGGGCTACATGCAAAGGAAGTGCGCGTGTTTGAGCGTACCCCACTACGTGTGGCGAGCCTGTCTCTCACCCCCACCCCCCCGCCGGCTCACAGACAAGGACAGCCAGTCTGCAGAACGCTGCCAGGGGCACAGCAGACCACACGGAATGTAAGAGAACAAGAACAGGCAGATGCTTCCAGGGCAAAACTGGGGCAGAGACGTAAGCTGGTCCCACATGAAGAGTCAGAGTTGCCAGGGGTGCAGGCAGCTGTCTGAGGAGGCACCCCATGTTCGCGGTGGGACTGGAGTGTTCTGGGAGCCGGTTGGGGGCGTGAGACCCTCTAACTGCTGGTCTCCGGTGACGCAGGCTAGAGAGCTCGACCGCTGAGAAGGGTCTTTCTATGAGCTCAGCAGGGAGACCCTAGAGGGCAGGTCTCCACATCACTCTCAGGGGCCTGGGAAAGAAGGACCCGGCCTGTACCACCGAGCAAGGCCATTCTTTGGGGTCCCCGCAGGCCAGGATGAGTGGCCGCCCACACGCCGAGGTTCGGTCACCACCTGGGGAGAACTACTCTGCTTGCGCTCTTCCCGCAGCTCAGACCCCCATCTGGTGAGGTGCGACACTGAAGGCTCAATTTCAGCACTAAGCCCGCCGGGGATGCCCGTCCCGCAGCCCCTGCACTGGGAGGCTCCCTACCGGGTACAGATGACCATGCAGGCGATGCCCAGCAGCTGGAGCCTGTACCGGGGCACCAGCCTCCGCCGCAGGTACCGGTCCACGCACTCCACGGTCAGGTGAAGGCACAGGCTCGTGAAGTCCTTCATGGTGGCCACTTCCACCAGCCAGTCAATCAAGATGTACCTACAGGACAAGCACCAGCCCTGAAAACGAGGGCGAGAACCCCATTCCCACCTGGCCCACCCGTACTCAGAGAGTGAGCAGGTCATCTGCAGTGCTGTCTATGTACCCGGGAACTCGTCCCGGCCGGAGACGCTGGCTCCAAGGGGGCTGAGAGGGCCCCAAGGTTGCTAGGTTCCTAGAAGGAAGCTGGGCTCACACACCTGTGTCCCCTGCCTTCTCCCCGGGGACTGCCAGGTACTGGAGGAGCCCAGACACAGGTAGGGGACAAGGGGGGCCACCCTGTAGGGCTGAGGGTAGATCACAGGGCCGGGGAACAGTCACGCAAAGCTGGAAGACCTCCGGCCCTCCTACAAACCCAAATCCTCCCCAAGGAGCGGCCTGTCCACAGGGTCATTTATCTCGACCCTCTGCAGTGGGGCAGAGAGCAGGAATGGAGCTCAAGGTGGACGCCCCTGAGCCTGGCACTGGACTTCTTAGGCACCCTGCACAGACGAGGGGTCCCTCCTCTAGGGGGCTTAACCTGGGGCCAGCACCACAGACCACACATGGGAGTGCTGGGTGCCATGGCAAGGACACCCGAGGGTGTTCCACGCCTCTCTGAACAAAGGAGAAGAGCCCAGGAGCGAGAGGGAGAAGACACGTAAAGCTGCCGAGTTCCAGGCAAGAGTTCCAGGTGCTGGGTAGAAGCATCTGTCACAGGGCAGGAATAGGATGTAGGAAAGAAAGACAGCCTGAGACAGACAGCCTGTGTTTCCCCCGGAAGCTGGAAGAGCGTGTGAGTGCTGCCAGGTGTATGAGGTTTAAACCAGCCAACACTGGGAACAGAAGAGGATGCCGCCCCTACCCAGACTGAGTGACCTTAACAATGGGACTTCTAAAAACCAACCACCCAGAGTGCCTGGATGGCTCAGTTAAGTGTCTGTCTTTGGCTCAGGTCATGATCTCAGGGTTCTGGGATGGAGCCCCATGTTGGGGGGCTCGGGGGGCAATTCCTGCTCAGCAGGGAGTCTGCTTCTCCCTCTCCCTCTGCCCTTCCCCCTGCTCGCTTGCACACGCTCTCAAATAAATAAAATCTTAAAAAAACACAACCAAATTGTACACTTTAAAATGGCTAAATCCTAGACCAACATAATGTCGTATGTCAGATACACCTCAGTGTAAAAAACAAAAAAGGTAGCTGTGGCTCGGTATAGAGAAAAACGAAAAGAAGTTCAACTCAAAGGCTGAGGTGATGTTAGTATTTCAACAAAATTCTGTTGTTCTGGAAAAGAAGAAAGTGTCCCCAAAACAGAACAGCCACAGTCCCCCAAAAAAGGGCTGATGGAGAGGGGTACAAGGTGCTCTCAGGATACACATTCCCACAGGAGGAGGAACAAGTGGGAGAGAAGGGGGCCGCAGCCGCCGGCACTGGCCCAGGATTCCAGAGCACAAGGGCTTGCTGACACAGGATATGCGACCCCGCACCGTGTGCGTGACACCAGGTCCCTTTAGGGAAGGCACGATCCCATTAAACACAAACGTCTACTGAGCACGTCCTAGGAGCTGCTGGAGTACAGCCAGAGCCTGGCCCTTCGAAACCCAAAGCATGCGTTTAATTAATTGAGTGATTTTTTAGAGATAAAGTGGAGACAGGGAGAGGGAAAGAGAGAATCTTAAGCAATCTCAGTGCCCTGAGATCATGACCTGAGCCCAAATCAAGAGTTGGACGCCCAACGGACTGACCCCCAGGGCATTCCTTCAAAGCATATCTAGAATCTGGTGGAAGCTTAAAGTATTATTTATATCCCTGTTATTTTCGATCGTCTCCCATGATGCAGTGAAAAGCCTCAGCGGTAGGTGGGCCGCAGGAAGCAGCAGGGCATGGGGGGCTGGAGGCCACCCCCAGGGCCGCGGACCCACTGACGCCCACACAGGGCTGTGTAAAGAAGATGTGGTGTTTTGGCTGCTGAAACCGGTGATACAAACGTTGTCATTCTAGAAAGACGCTTCAAATGGTTTAACACGTTCTGAGGATTAAAAAGGAAACAAGCACAGACACTCACGGGGGATGTTTTCTCTTCGAAGCCCTGGATAACACCCGGCGGAGGCTCGGGTGGAACAGGACAGGCAGCCCCTCTGCCCCCGGAGCCCTGCCACTGCTCAGCCTCGCCCACCGTCCTGAGCAGACGCTGGCCCTCGAGGTCCTCACCTCATGGTGTCGCTGAGGCCCTTCTGCACGGAGAAGACCTGCTGCTTGCCCATGGCGCGGGAGGTCTGGAAGAGCTGGCGCACCACGCTGTCCGAGGCCTTGGCGTCGAGGCCCAGCTGGCTTCCGTGTGCACAGGCTTTGGCTAAAGACAGCTGCGGGGACAGACACGGCTGTGAGCGTGAAGCCACGGGCTGCTGAGGGAGAAGACAGTGTGGACACAGGGGGTGTGTACACCTTCTCTGCCTTCCAGAAGCAGCACAGCTCAGGTTTTAACTACTCCTTGTGAAATAAACACCACATCACGTGGTAACGGACTTCAAGAGGGACAAAACGTGCATAATGGAGTCAGCGTAGCAAAGTGGCCAAAACCGGCTGGAGGTTCAGATGACTTGGCTTTAAAACCTGGGTCTGTGTGAACGCCACAGGCAAACGAACTGCTGTGTGCCTCAGTTTCCCTTCTCACAAGGGCCTAACGGCACCTGCCTTGGTAGCTGGGTATGTGGGTTGACTGAACCGCATCCTCCACTTGGCATGGGCCCCGGCACCTCTAGGCCCTCCAGTGGTAACTAGCAACCATTTCTAGGTATTTCTTTCCAGATGTTTCCACGCATTCCTGATCATAACGCAGAGGCATTTATCTTCTCTCAGCTCACTTAGCGTTAACATGGTTTGGGGCACCTGGGTGGCTCAGAGGGTTAAACCTCTGCCTGCGGCTCGGGTCATGATCTCAGGGTCCTGGGATCGAGTCCTGCATTGGGCTCTCTGCTTGGCAGGGAGTCTGCATCCCTTTCTCTCTCTGCCTGCCTCTCTGCCTACTTGTGATCTTTGTGTCAAATAAATAAAAAAAATCTTTAAAAAAAAACAAAAAAAACATGGTTCCTTAGCATATGAAACTCCTGTAAGCACGTTTCACCTGTTCCTCATTCTGGGGTTTGATCTGTTTTATTATTTTGAGGAACATCTCGGTGCAGCTGTTTCGGGGCTGGACCCCGTCTGCTTACATGGTCACCCACAGGGGCAGCCGTGCCAAAGTATTTTCTGAAAGGTCCACGTGGATTTTCATACCAGCTAGGAGAATGTTATTTTATCACATCTTTGCCAGCAAAAAGTGCTATCGTGAAAAAAGTGTGTTTTCAGAATATTAAGGATCCACTCAATACGCACAGAGAAAAGACCTACATACACACGCTATTGTTGAGCTGTGGGCCCCGATGACTAGCACTGAGGGGGCACACTGCCCCGGACTTGGACCAGCTGTTTCTATTTCCTCCTGTGCGGGAGCTCGATGTCAGAATGTTGCTATTCTTACGATTAGTTAGAGTTGCCGAGAGAACCGTACTATTCAGTGCTCTGCTGCAGATCTGCTGACTGCCTGGGACACAAACGTCGCTGCATCTGTGAACTGTCAGGCTGGGCCACCTGCTGCTCTGTAATTTCTTCCCTCACTTTTAGGGCAGAGGACTCTCAAACACTGCCCCTGATGGGGCGACAAGAGCATTTCTACCTGCTTGGCAAAGGGGGACTGTCTTTGATTTGTCCTAAACGAGAATTCCTTACAGCTGTAAGAGGAGAGCACCAGGAGAACACCCCCGGCAAATCCCTTGTGTCCTTGTCCTAACCCTGGCTGACCCAGGGAGCGGGACATCACGAGTGCTCACAGCAGACAGCGCGAAGCGGCACCCAGGAACAGAGAGGCTGGCTTGGAGGCTCCTGGGTGAGGCGCAGGAAGGAAGCACTGGCAGCCCCCCCACCTCCCGCAGCAACACTCCTGGAAGGCCTGGTGCTGCCCTGGGCCGGTCCTACTGCCTCTGAGTGGGAGCCCGGGCAGTCTCCATACCACGGGCCCCACGAGAGGAGCTGGACGGAGAAGGCCGGCTCCTGCCTCACCTGTGCTTCCCAGCAGCCTTTGGCCGCGTAGTCCCTGAGTTTCCGGAAGCTGTGGAGGCATCGCCCGGGATCTGACATCTGTCAACGGGAGAGAGGCACCGTGCTCTTACACAGTTGTGTCTCTGGAAAACTCAGAATCAACCCATCGAATCTTAAATGTTCTTCCCAATACGCCCAGAGGGTCTACGGCTTGGCCTCCTTCCCAGACCCTTATCTAAGAAATGGTGGTGGTTGCTGGGGGCAGCTATGCAAGCAGCTGCTGGCCAGAGGCTCCTGGTGCTCAGGGAGCTGCCGAAGGGTCCGCCCACCCCCATGCAGACGCAACCTTGCCGACGGCCCATCTGGAGACCGCACCTTAGGCCAACACACAGCCTCCTCTCCCCAGACCCCAGCCCACTCACATCCATCCTCCTGTCACGTTCCCAGAGGAGGTACGAGCTGGCCAGACAGCCCTGATTGGCAGACTCTTCAAACAGATCCTGGGCCTGCTGCTTCCGCTCTTCATCCTACAACAAACCCCAGCATAGCAGCTTTCTTCACCCTGCTCCCAGACTCCAGCTTCTCCCAGCGGCCCCTCTCCTCCCAGACTCCAGCCTCTCCTAGTGGCCCGCGCCCCGCGTCCTGCTCTCTGCAGATACCAGCCTCTCCCAGCGGCCTCCTCCACCCTGCTCCCCCAGAACACCAGTCTATGGGCCACCACGGTCTCTCCGTGGACCTCTCAGTTGTCATATTTGGGAGTCTTTCTTTTACCAAAATGAGTTAACTAAACCAGGAGTGGAAACGACTTCTCTCAAGATATGTGCTCTCACAACCACCGGGAAAGCGAGCTTCAGGGCTCTGCCCTCACGGGCCCCCTCCCTCCAGGGTTTGTGAGGTTTGTGTTTGGCTCGGCTCTGGGCTGCCAGAGGGTCAGCCCTCCATACCAGCCCTCCCAGAGGGTGGCACACAGGTTTTCCTGAGGCTTCTCCCAGGCCTCGCTCACGCTCAGTGTCCCTCCCTGCTGCTGCACCTGTCACCAGAAGCCACCACTTTCCCTGAGTTTGCTGCAGAGCTGGCTTCTTAATCATGAGCTTGGTAAAGCTTTCTTCAGCATAAGGAGGTCTATGGGAAGAGCGAGAGAGGCTGCCCGGAGCCAGGCCACGAAACCAGCCCATGGTCCAGCAAGTACTCAGACACTCTGCCAGGCTCTAGGCTGCTTCCAACAGGTGGGGCTGGCCTGGGTGTTACACCCCGCATGACCCCTCCTGCGGGTCAAGTCCCATGTACTTCCTGCTCCCTGGTGTCTGCAGCTGCCGGAAAGGCGGGCAGCACAGAAACAAGGAGTCCCGTGCTCCATGCCACGTGCTCGGGGGCCCAGGGCCACCGCGGCTGGCACAGGGTCCAGGCGGGACGGACGACTCACCTCGAAGAGACTGAGCACTCTCCCCAAGCAGTGCAGTATAGACGCCCGGTGAGTCTGAGCAGCGAGAGGAGGAGGACAAAGTGTGATCATCGGTGGAAAGAGGACTTCCAGGGCACCACCATTCCCCGTCCACCTGTCCCTATGGCCCCTGCCTGGCTCATACCCTACCCTGAGGGCTGCTCCCTGATTTCAGGCTTCGAGGAGCTGGGGTCCTGTGTTCCCAGCTGTCAATACATTTTCAGTCCAGACCCTCATGGGATTCCCTGGGAGCCCCAGTGGTGAGCCTTCCTCTCCTGCTGGCTCATCTCTAGATGCCCCCACGCCCACGCTCCCGATTTTCCACAGCTCCACTGCCGTCAGGTGCCTGGCTTTACGTGGTCCAGTGTCTCTACTCACCCTATGGGGCTCGGACCGTCCGGCATGCGGGCCCCACGTGTGTCCCTCGCCAGGACCCACCCCCTGCAGCTGGCACTCCGCCCTGAGGCTCTCATGAACCACGGCCTTGCAGCAGCTTCCAGACACCGACCACGGGGGTCGGATGAAGAGCCAGATGAAGGGCGCGGCACCCACATTCAGTCGCTCCGCGAGACTGAAGAACCGAGAAGCCTTCAGGCCATTCACCTCCGCACGGGCTTCATCAGACACAGACACTGCGGACACGGACAGAATGTTACCCCAGACATCTCTGACGGACAGGTGCACAGAAGTCTCGATGGCTTTTTTCAAAGTCTACAATCTCACGCCTGCCACAGTACAACATTGCTGGTATTGAAGGAGAGCAGAGCCCTCCAAGATGGGGGCTCCTCCCTTTCTTCCCCTACCTTGTGAATCACGTGTCCCTCACAGGGTCCTCCCAGCAGCCTAGGATCTGAAGGTCTGGGAGCTACAGCCTAAACCCACTCTAGCAGGTGTGGTGTTTCCTGCGGGGCTAATGTTCCAAATCTGGCTGGTGGCAATGGCTGCACCACGCTGTGAGGGAGGTGTGTACAAATTGCTGGCTTGGACACTTGGGGCGGGTGAGGCGGATGGTACATGAGTCCTGTCTGGAACCACTGTCTGATGGGGCAGCAGGACTGCTCCTCGCCTCTACTGCTCTCAAGAGTCCTATAGCAGGGGCTGACTTGGCAAGATGCCACATCTTTGAGCAGCAGCGTAGCAGCTCTCCCCAGGCTTTATGTGTTTGGGAGTTGCAAATGGACACCCTACAGGCTGGTTCTGTGTGCTAAGCACCGGGCAGGCACTGGGACAGGAGAAGGCTGCACGGGTTCTTTCAAGGAGCACCTGTTCCCTGAGGGGCGAAGGAGTTCAGGCACCAGGACGGCTTTGACCTGCTTGGACCTGCCTCCCACTGGAGCCGGGGCTACTGTGTTATGAACACCCCATGGAATTAGGCATTCTTTCATCGCTGCCCCGGAGTTCCAGGGAGGAACTGTGGCCAAGGAAGGAGAGGAGCCAGCACCTACATGTGGGCTGCAGGGTTCACTGGACGGAGCAGGGAATTGATGGGGGGCGGGGGGGAAGCCTGGCTTGCCTGAGTAGCCTCCCCTCCCCCACTCTAGGTCTCAAAGCATTCATCAAAACAAGGTTTGTTAAAATAAAGCATACGGACTCAAAGTTCACCAGCACATCCCACTCCTGTGAGCATAGGCTGCTGAGGGGAGAAGCCTGCAGCTGGACCTGGCAGGGATAAGGGGTGAAGGGGCGAGGAAGGGCTCATGCCTGTTCTACAAGGTCGGCACTGAGCTGGGTGAGGCCAGCCTTGGCCCCAAGAGGACTTACGGCCTTCATTGTAGAGGTAGGCTATGCCCAGCTTCACGGCAGCTTCAAAATTTCCCTTTTCGGCAGCCCTAGACCATTAAAAACACACAGCATCACCTGTGTTGTCCCGGGAAGTTCCTGTCCCTCCACGGCACCCGACGCTAGAACGCTTGTTTCCTAACTAGGGATTTTTTAGGTAATGCAGTCAAATATCACTCATCCATGACGCGCGACAACATGGACCAACCTTAAAGGCATGCCAAGCACAAGAACGCAGCCACAGAACACCACATGTTGTAAGATTCCCCTTACGTGAAATGTCCACAGCAGGCAAATCCACGGATAAGTGGGCAGATGTAGTGCTGCCTGGGACTGGGGGGATTGCAAGGAAAATAGGGAGTGGGCACCGAAGTCAAGCCCTATTTACTCTGGCTTTGCCACGGGAGTAGTGAGGATGTTCTCAAGTTAGTGGCGATGCTTGCACAACTCTGTGATTCTATAACCACTCTTTAACTCTAAAACCACTGAGTTGCACACCTTCAATGAAGAAATCACATGGTATGTGGCTTAGGTTTCAGGCGGCCTGTGTGGAGCCACCGACACGCAGGGACAGTAGGTCTAGCCACTAGCATGCTGGGGCTCCCAAGATGAGGGGCTCACACCTGATCTGACCCTCCCTCTGGGTCCCAACCCCAGCAGGAAGACGGGATCAGCCAGGGAGTAAAATCTAAAACGAGTGAAATCACAAGCTTTGAACTAAAAAATAAAATAAAAAAATAAAAAGAGGGTTGAGTAAAATTTCCACAGGGAGGTGACCTGCATTTGAATCATGCAGACTGGTCCCAGCCCAGGGGAGACCATTCGAAGCATGACAGTGACTAATGAGTCTGGTGGGGCTGGTGGCACGGATGGCCAATGACTGTGCTTCATGTGACTCCACGGGTGACGCTGACAGCCCTCAGTCCCTCCCTGGGGGGTGAGGTGTGGGCGAGGGCAACTGCAAAAGGAAAAGCCTGCCCAGGTCAGGCGCTGGGACACAGGCTGGCATACCAGGGAGGCCCAGAGACGGGAAAAAACGGAGCTGTGGTCAGGGGCACGGATACCTTTCAAAGAGCTTCAGGTTCCTTGGAGAAGGCCACAGTTCCTGGAAGCTGGCACATGCCCACACGCTGGCGTGGTTGTCCACCAGGTATTTCAGGTGGGAATGCACCTGCAGAACAACGCAAGGGCAGGGGATTACCATGGGCCCTCCCAGAAGCCCCACTCCTGGAGCCCTTGAACATGGGACAAAGACAGATGGAGGGCCCCCTGTGGATCAAAGTCATGGCTACTTTAAGAGACGGAAAAAACAAGTTTCTCGGAGGCTCTAAAGGTGGGGACAGTGCTGCCAGAAGGGGGAATAAGCATCCAGACTGAGAAAGGGGGAGTCGCCCCCGTAAGGGTGTATTCCCTACTTGACTCTAACGGGAGCAAGTAGAACAGAATTATGGTTTGTGCTCCTCTACCTGGGGCTTTGCCAGTGGGAACATAGCTGGCGTCTGGAGGTCAACGGAGGGTCTAGAAAAAGACCAATAAACTCAATACCACTCTGGTCGGAGGCAGGAAGTGCCTCAGTTGGGAGCCCTGAGCCCAGGCGACCGTTTCAGGGGCTGGAGTTTCCATTGCTATTGAATACTCAGCACGCGTGGATATTATGACCACACAGAGGTGGCTTTGGGAGTCAGAGAAACAAGTTCCTGGTGTACTCTTCCCACCAATTTGCTGTAAGCCCTTGAGTAAGTCAGTCTGAAGGAGGCTGTTGAGTATGTGCAAACTGACTCCCAGGGTCCCTTTCAGGGCTCGATACTACATGTGGTTTGTCCTCGTGAATGTATTTTTGTTTTCTTTAACGCTCTTATTCTTAAGAGGTGAGAAATTCACCACCACGTTAGGGTCCTTTCTCTGTCAGACATCACAATGAACGGATTCAAAACATACTGCACTATGTTTCAGCTTTTCGATTGCAACAACCTCAAACACCTAGTAACAACATCACGCTTGTTGCCTCTTCCCTCTCTCGTAGCCAAAATGTTGTTCTGACACTGAAGAACTGAAAGCCCTGATGGGACAACCAACAAGTCAGGCCAACAAGCTACAGGGCTGACGCCACTTTAATCTGGCGACTTACAGCTCGGACAGCCAGGATGTCCCCAACAGAAAGCCACTTCAGGATATGAAAGAGCACATCTTCAGGGAGGCTCAAGATGGTTAAGTTTCGGGGTCTCCTCTTTATCCTTCGCTTTGTAGGGTAACAGAAACACTTTGCACACCGGCAGTGGATCACTGAAGAAGAACAGCAGAATGGTGTCGGGGATGTGCAGGAAGGGAGCTGCGCTGACGGGCACAGTTGTATCTGAAGACGACTGAACAGAAGGAACCGGCCGCATTTCTGGTCCCAAACAAGCGTTATTTAAAAGAGTGGGGGCCCACGGATTCCCGCAGCCACAGTCATTCATTCAGAGTCAGGAAGTGCTTAAGGCAAACAGGAGGCTAGCCTGGAACTTGGCTACTAGGACGAGAGCGGCCAGGGCGGAGGCTGGTTCTGCCCTCCGACCCCTGCCCATCTCCGGGACGATACAGCAGGAGCCCCTCGCCCCGCTCACCTGGCATCCTCCCCGCCGCCCGCCCGCGGGACCCCCTCCGGAGGCCTTCCTGCCCTGCCCGGCTCCGCACCGGGATCGCCTACCAGCAATTACCCGGCCGCGCGGGGCGCCCGGGGCCCACGGGGTAGCTGGATGGGGCGCCACACCGTCCTCGTCCCCCCGCTCTAGGCGGGTCGCGCTACTTTCCGGCCGGGACAGGTGCCCGGCGCGGGGTGTTCACGCCGAGCCCACTTGTACCCGCGGCGCCGCCAGGCATTTAAACCGCGCGCCCGACGAACGCCGCTGTGACACCCCGCACGCGGGGCCGAAGGGCCCGAGCCGCCCCGCCCGTTGTCCGCCCGCCGTCCGCCGCCCGCGCCAGGCACTCACCACCGCCGCTCCCCATCGCCGTCGCCGCAGCCAACTCCGTCGCCCGCGCCCCCGACGGCCGTCAGCCCCGCGCGCCCAGCGCAGGCGCAAACCTGCCCCGCCGCCCGCCCGAGTTTTCAAATGCGCCCGGCCCTCCCATTGGCCGGCCGGGGGGGGCGCGCGTCGCCGGGCCGCCGGGCCCCGGCCCCGGCTCCGCCCTCCCGCCCGCGCCAGGCGCTCGCGACTGGCCACGCCAGGACGCGAATTCGAACGCCGGCCATTGATTGGTGGATTCCGCGCGGCCGCCCCGCCTCCCCGGGCGGGGCGGGAGGAGTCCCCGGGGGAGTGCGGCGTCGCCCGGCTGGCGGGGGCGTCTCTGTGTGTGCGTGAGCCCGGGCCGTTCCGGCGGCGTGGGGACAGGCGAGCAGCGTCCGCGGAGGCCTCTGCGCGCCCGCCGCGCCCCTGGCCCTGGCCCCGAGAGGCCGCGCGCCCAGCCTCCGGGCGCGTCTGGCGGGAGACTGCTGCTCGGACGGCCGGGCCTCGGAGGGCTGGGACCGGAACGCCGCCCCTCCAGCGCCTCGGCCGGCGCCTTCTTCCCGCGAATTGTGGCTCCGGCGTCCCTCGGGCAGAACGTCGCCCCGTCTGTCCCCGCTGTGTCCTTCCTGTCCCCCGGGATCCGGCTCCACTGGCTGCCGCCGGCCACCCCAAGCATCGTGTCAGTCAGGACTGGGCAGTGCCCTCAGGCCGGGCCCGTCTTTCACGGGGGGAGCGCTGGACGGAGGAGGACACTACTCACCCGCGCGCGCCCCCAGCCAGCCCTCCCTTCCCCTCCCCTGCGGCCGGCCCCTGGGTCGTCTGGGCAGCCGGGCAGCCGCACACGAGAGCCACGCTGCCCGTTCTGCCGCAGGGGGCAGGGAAGTCCACGGACCGCCGCACCCGAGGTGTGAGCGGCCCCCCGTTAGGCCCCTGGACCTGGGGTTGAAGCAGAGTGGACGGAGCCCAGCGAGTGGCCTTCGGGGGCTCCTCAGACGGCCTGTGGCACCCAGAAGCATAACGAGGAGCCCAGGGTGGACCCCGGGCTTCTCATCCTTCCTCACACCTTTGGTTACTGGGCTGTCTGCCTCCCCTGCCCTGTGGCTTCGTTGCTGGGCTCCCCCAAGGCAGTGGCATGCCCTTTCAGCCTGGATGCGGGGAGCACCTTGAAGGGATAGTAAACCATTGTCACCATGCCCACTCCCCTGGGGAGCCCAAAACAGCGTCCTTGCTCCCTTAAGTCCCTCAGGTGTCCTCTCCCTGCTTCCTTATGTCGTCATTTTTTTCTTCTTTATTCAGTGGTAAAGTTTTCATATTTTTCGAAAACCAGTGCTCTTCTCTTGGCCATGCTGTGAGCCCTCGCCTGCAGCTTGCGTCCATCAACCTGGCAGGAAGAACCTGTTGGGGGGTGATGGGGTGGAGGGGGGTGCCAGAGCCTGTGGGGGTGACAAGCCGCTCCCAGAGGGCGAGGAGAGCCCATTTCCTATGGGACACCCCCCACGCAGGAGGGTTGAGAACTCACTGGAAAAGTCTGGATTGTCGGGGGTCTGGGAAGTTCCCAACTGGAAGAAGATGGTGGCTGAAGTCATGGGGTGGGGGGTGAATGAGAATGATTCAAGGACAGCAGGGTGCAGAGGGGGGAGTGACGGGAAAAGGCTGTGTGTGGGACCCTGTGAAATGCCCCAGAGCAGACACAAGGAGAGAGGGTGGAGAGACCAGCGGGGTGGCCGCCAGGGGTGGAGCAGTGCCGCAATTTGGGGTGACTGGTGATGGCAGGTAGGAAGTCTGCTGAGGGTCAGGAGACACCGCTTTCCAGGAGCTTGGCTGAGAAAGGAGGGAGAGAGCTACCTGCAAAGGCTGGAGAAAGGCTCTGTGACAGGGCACGTCCCAGATGAGTGCACAGAGGCTGGCCCGAGCCTCGGCCTGGAGCACACAGGCCTGCACTCAGTGGTTGTCACACCTGAGCGGCGTCAGAAGTGCCTGTTAACACGGGGTCCTTACAACACAGATTGCGGGGTCCCACGCCAAGTATTTCCAATTTACCAGGTCTGGGGTGGGGCCCAAGAATCTGGGTTTCTAGCATGTTTCTAGCTGCTGCTTAGGAACCCCACTTTGGGAACCTCTCTGTGACTTGAATCTTGGCTCCACTTCCTGTTAACTGTAGGAAGTGGATGGATGTCTCTTAAGTTTCAGGTTATTCATCTGAGTAACACTTTATGGGTTGATGGGCTGTCTTGTGCAGGCTCACCCCTAAGATTTGTAAGGACCGGGGCGGGGGTGTGTGTGTGTGCAGAGATCAAACGGAGTCTCCCGAATCCCGATACTCAAATGCCGAAAAATTAAGACTTTGCTTAGCAAACTTGTCAATCTCCTTTCTCTTGCTTTCAGAAGGACGATGCCATGAGAACCATGGTCACCGCCAGGCCACTGCACCTTGAAAGGACATGGCAGGTGCATCTCTGAGGCTACTTCCAACAGCCAGGTCTCAGGGAGGCCGTGCAGCCAGCCAGTAGGACTCAAGGGGATCGTTTTCCACTGAAATGGAACTAGGTTCTCCGCCAGGCCTCTAAAGTGAGAGGGCCCAGTCTCACAGAGAGCCACCCAGACCCTGAACTGAGCTCACTGGGTCTACGAGCTGCTTTTGTACTCCTTGCAGCATTTGGCAGACTGTGCACTCTTTATTATGGGAAGTAAACATCTCACGGAAGTGGAGAGGGAGGTTGGGAGGGAGATGGAGAGCTCGTTGGAGAGGGAGGTTGTGAAGGAGACGGAAAGCTAGTTGGAGAGGGAGGTTGGGAGGGAGATGGAGAGCTTGTTGGAGAGGGAGGTTGTGAAGGAGATGGAAAGCTAGTTGGAGAGGGAGGTTGGGAGGGAGATGGAGAGAGAGGCTGGGAGGGAGGTTCAGAGGGAGGCTGGGAGAAAAGTAGAGGGGGAGGTGGAGAGGGAGGCTGGGAGGGCAGTGGAGAGAGAGGCTGGGAGGGCAGTGGAGAGGGAGGTGGAGAGGTTGGTGAATGGTCTGCTGGCTCTTCTTGCTCTTGTTTGTGTTCCTCTTTGGTTGGATACGCAGAGCAGGTGAAGCTCAAGAAAATGTCCTCCAGAGGCACTTGGTTGACACAGTAGTCATCCAGCCTGAATTTTGTCTTGGCTTGCTCCAGAATGTCAAACACCTTTTGGGAAGAAGGGAGGCCACTGTGGATGATGGGCACAAGGGAGGGGAGAGGAGGCAGCAAAGAGTAGAAAGAGGGAGGGTTTTGGGTGTGATGAAGCCCCTTAAAGACCCATCTCTTTTTCAGCTGTCCCCAGAGCACTTTCCAAGAAGTCAGTCCTAGGGAAGTCAGCTGTCTGATCTCAGGGAAAGGCACTGCCCGGGCATGGGGCCAGCTGGCAGTAGCCCCAGCTGGATCTCTGGCATGCTATGGGACCCTGCATGTGCAGTGTCCCCTCTCTGGACCCGCTTCCCTCTCTCTGAAATGAGGGGTAGGAGGAGCTGAAGGTCCCTTCCAGTTCACACGTCCTTGTGTTTTATGAAATCTGCGTGAATATTACCATGGAGACGGCAGAGAGAAAATGCTGTGAATGCAACGTTCATGAAGAAAAGAAAACTCGTCACCCCAGAAAGTCGGTGACATCACAGGTTTGCTCCCTCTGATGCCCAGGTACATGCTCACCTTGGCCCAGCTGAGGTCATCCCCAGGCAGGTGGTAATGGACCATCCCTTGGCGCTCGTCTTCCAGGATGCTGCCTGCACGGAGAGGACACCGTGTTCCCCGGAGGGCCTGGGACCATGGAGTCACGGCCCTCCTCCCAGGGGTCAGGGACGGGGGCGGGGGGGCGGGTTGCTCGGCAGGGCTGAGGCACAGAGGCCCTCTTTGTGGTGGCCCTCACCTGGGAAGGTCAGGGTCACGAACGCCTTGAACTCCTCCAGCGCCTCCTGCTGCCCGTCGCCCCGCACCTTGGCCTGCAGGGAATAGCCGCTGCCGAACTTGCTCTTGAGGTGCTGGGGGCTGCCCAGGCACTTGAACTGACCCTGCACCATCATGGCCAGCCGGGTGCACAAGGCCTCGCATTCCTCCATGCTGGGGAGAGGGGCAGAGGCCTGACAGGGGCGGGGCAGGGGAAGCCGACGCCCGTCTTCCACAACAGAGGCTCCCGCAGAGAGGCCGGCGTCCACAGCCAGATCACACCGCTCCTGATTCCCACGTTCAGAGAGGGGCCCGCCTGGCGAGGCTGGGCACGTTCCTCACGGGCTCCGACACAGCTACTGACAGGTCTGTGCCCCCGGCCCCACCCAGCCAGCCCTTGTCCCTACTCTTCCACCGACCCCCGGAGACTCTGGCTCTACCTGTGGGAGGTGATGACGATGGCCTTGCCGGACTTGCGGGCCCGGGCCACGGTGTCCCAGAGCAGACGCCGGGCCACGGGATCCATGCCAGTGGATGGCTCATCCAGGAAGATGACCGAAGGCTCTCCAAGCAGGGCAATGGCCGTGCTCAGCTTTCGCTTGTTGCTGCCGCTGGGAGCAGAGAGGGAAAGGTTGGGATGAATGGCAACCAACAATCAGCAGCAGCCCACCTGCCCTAGACACACACACACACACACACACACACACACACGCACAGGCTTTCTGTTCTCTGTGGGGAAAGCATCCCACAGCCCCTGAGTGGGGCTTTAGTGACATGGCCTGCCACCCTCCTGTGAGGTTGCACTGTGACTTGGCTGTCCACTCAGTATACAGGTCATGGCCCCGGATACAGGGGTAGGTCTGCAGAGAGCACATGGTCTGTGAGTCTTCTCTGAGGGTCTCTGGTGTTGGGAGCTTAAGGACAGAGGACCATTTTAGCGAACTTTTAAAAAATGAACACATAGCATTTACACCGTGCGGGGGGGCTGTTCTAAACTTTGCAAGTGTTAAATCGTTTAATCTTCAAGAGATGCAGGGAAGTACAAAAACCTGTCTGAAACCCTAGCCAGCAGGGAGGGAAGAGCCAAGGTCAGCAGTCGTGGACTGGCCCCTGGGACTCTCCGCGGTCCCTGTCCCAGGGGTGCGATATTGTCATCAGCCTCCAGGGGGCGCTGCACACACCGGAGGAAGTCCCGAGATGGGCGGCTTTGGATGCTAAGGGCACTGGGTTCCAGATCAGTGACCTCGGAGTACGGAGGAAGACCCCTTCAGTCTCTCACTTGAACATCGGCAGCTCAGATGCCCCAGACACAGTGAGATACGGTAACGGGCGAGCCTACCAAAAATCGAGGCCCTCTGGGACTTGTGGGACGGTAACACCTGTGATGCTACCTGATCTTACCCACCTATCCACCTTCCCCCGGGTTGGAGCCGGGAGCAGTGCCTCCCGGGCAGCCCAGACCACAGACCCGTGCGTCTGCAGGACAGGGCCGCTTCCCGCAAATCTGCCCCATGGCACACAGACTGCACAGCCACCCCAAATCCGGAGCTCATGGTCTTGGCCTGCACGGAGAAGAGCGGGAGCACCTGTCCTTGGTGGGGGCGGAAGGCCTCACCTGTAGGTCTTCACCAGCTTGTCTGCGTGTGCGTGCATGAGTAAGTCGTCAAGAATTTGTTCCACACAGGTGGCGATGTGGCGCTCGGGGACGCCCCGGATCCGGGCGTACAGGACCAGCGTTTCCCGGCCAGTCATGTGGTTGAGCAGGGTGCCAAACTGCGGACAGTAGCCGATCTGGGACCGTACCTGGGGTTGGAGCACAGCCCAAGAGGGGGCCCATCAGAAGGAGAGCCGCCAGTCACGTGCAGGGCCTGGACACCCAACCTGGCCTTGCCCCCGCCAGGCTCCAGCCCTGCTCTGAGTATGGGCCATGTGCACGGACGTGTGCCACGTGGGGGGAGTGGGACAACAGTGGCATCAGGGAGCCCAGATGAGGTGCTCGTGGACGGGCCACTGTCTGTGTATGTGCACACGTGGGGCCCTTCCCCCTGCCTGCCTGGCGTGTATCCTCAGTGCCCTGCCTCTCGTCACCATCATGGCATCTGGGCAGTAGAAGGTGCTGTATTCCCCCTCTTAACAATATTTTCTATTAGACATGTAATCCATAAGTAGGTTTCCTCTGTAGGACACTCGCGGGAAGGCTGCTAGAACCTCGGCTGGCTCCCAGCAGAGGACCGGTTGTGTGTCTGTTTTTGCCAAAACAGTATCCTCTGCCGTTCTGCAAATCACCTTTCTAACTCAGCCTGGTGTCTTTTTTTTTTAAGATTTTATTTATTCATTTCAGACAGAGAGAGAGTGAGGGTGAGCAGGAGGTAGGGGCAGAGGGAGAGGGAGAAACAGGCTCCCCTCTGAGAGAGGAGCCTGACGTGGGGCTTGATCCTGTGACCCTGAGATCATGACCTGAGCTGAAGGCAGATGCCCAACCCACTGAGCCCCCCAAGCGCCCCTCAACATTATGTCTTAAAGATTTTTCTCAGTCAAGAAATACATGTCTAATCCAACTCAGTTGAACTACTACTTCGCCAGTCAGGGAAGGCTTCTAGATTTTATTTAGTTGTTTATTAAAAAAACTCAGGTACATGTGAGTTATTTCCCTGTTTTTGGCTTTATAAACTTGCACTGAACTGTGCTCTCGTTTGTGCCCCTGGCCAAGGGCTCCCCTGGAGTAGATGATGAAAGCGGTAAGATACCATTCTTGAGAAATAGCCAATGCTCTTCTTCCCATCTGCGTCCCCACCGCAGCGAGGAGCCACTCTGGCAGGGGGCGGCGTGCACTGCTCTGCCCGGACGCAGACGGGAAGACTGCATGGATGGAGTGAACGAGGGGAGAACGCACCGGGAACATCACACCGCTGAGTGTGAGGCTTCCCCTGAAGACATCTACCACCAGGAGCAACATGTGGGCCCGAGAAACAGTCTTGAACCGAGATGCGCCAAGCGACTCACACTACGAGATATGAGCATTTCTGGTAGGTCGCTTTCATCAGATGCTTTTAACCTGATGATTCTCCTATTTGTAGTTTGCTGAAAATTGTTTAGTCATGAACAAGGTAGAGGGTTGTTTTTGGGTTTGGTTTTATTTCTTTGTTTTTTGACTGTTTTGTTTTGTTTTTAAAGATTTTAATTGTTTGAGAAGGGGGGGGAGCAGCAGAGGCAGAGGGAGAAGCAGGCTTCCCACTAAGCAGGGAGCCTGATGTGGGGCTGGAGCCCGGGACCCTGAGTGACAGCCTGAGCTGAAAGCAAATGCTTCGCTGACCAAGCCCCCCAGGAGTCCCAAGAAGGCATAGATCTTTTGACCCTTAGTTCCGTTCACATCTGGTTTGGGTCTGTATAAGTTTTCTTTTCTTTTTTTTTTTTTTAAGGGTTTTATTTATTTATTTGAGAGAGAGACAGTGAGAGAGAGCATGAGTGAGGAGAAGGTCAGAGGGAGAAGCAGACTCCCCATGGAGCTGGGAGCCCGATGCGGGACTCCATTCCGGGACTCCGGGATCATGACCTGAGCTGAAGGCAGTCGTCCAACCAACTGAGCCACCCAGGCGTCCCGGTTTTCTCTCTTTTGAAACAGTTTTGGGGTAGAAGCCTTGAAAATGTAATGTGATATAAAGAAAATGAAGGAATATGATGTTCTTACACACCTGAGCCTGTAGTACACTGGGGCTGGGCTGGGGTGACCACAGAGCACTGTTCAGCGTGGGCCAAGGACAACCCCTCAGTGGAGCCACACAATTCCGGGGCGATGAGTGTGGCTCACGGAAACGCATGTCACATCCAAGCCATGGCTGGTAACACCAGCTCATCCTGGTAAAAATATAGCTTAGAAAACGCAAAAGAATGCTTGAAAGGGCTTGTCCATCTAAACGGTGGTGAGAAGGAGGCAGAGCGAGGAGTTCGGTAGCGAGGTGAACTGGTGCGAGATTTCCAGGAGGAGGAGGAGGGATGGAGGGGCAGGCTGAACTAGACATAAGTCCCCCATTTCTTTTTTTTTTTTTTTTTTTTTTTTTAAATATTTTATTTATTTATTTGACAGAGAGAGATCACAAGCAGGCAGAGAGGCAGGCAGAGAGAGAGGAGGAGGAAGCAGGCTCCCTGCCAAGCAGAGAGCCCGATGCGGGACTCGATCCCAGGACCCTGAGATCATGACCCGAGCTGAAGGCAGTGGCTTAACCCACTGAGCCACCCAGGCGCCCCAGTCCCCCATTTCTAATGGCAAGGTCACACGGATGCCAGGAGGCGATGTGAAGAAGGGCTGTGGGGAGGCCGAAGTCCGATTTCCTGGCAGATGCCATTTGATTTTTAAATAACACAGAGAAATGTAAATTTCTAGTCCCCTGAGTTTATGGAACAAGTTGGTACTTCTGCGTGAGCCTCAGGAAAGGTCTGTGGGCCAGAGGGCTGGTGACAGTAAGACCAGGTTCAGGATCTGTCCGCGACCAGCTACTGTGTCACTTCTCTTCCTCTCCCTTCCTTTCTTCGTTTGTTTTTTGGTTCGTTCCTCCCTTCCCTTTTTAAAGATTTTATTTATTTATCTGAGAGAAAAAAAGAGTGTGTGTGCGAGTCGGGGGAGGAAGAGGGTGAGAATCCCAAGCTGACTTCGTGCTGAGTGCAGAGCCGGACGTGGGACTCGATCCCTCGACCTCGAGACCATGACCGGAGCTGAAATCGAGTTGAGCGCTGAACTGACTGAGCCCCCCCGGGCGTCCCGTTCCTTGCCTTTTATAGCAGCTTTATTGAGACACAATTCACATGCCACGGAATCCACCATATTCACGCATTGAACGTATACAATTCTGTGGTTTTGGCAGACTTAGAGGGGTGCCTTTATGATCACAGTCAAGTTTAGAACACTTCGTTTCCCCCAAAGAAACCGCATACCCATTAGCACTCCCTCCGCACTGTCTCTAATATCCTCAGCCCCCAGCAACCACTCGTCTCCAGATTTGCTTCTCTTGGACATTTCACCCAAAACAAATCATATAACATATGGCCTTTATTTAAAAATTGTTTTTAAAGATTTATTTGTTTATTTTTGAGAAAGAGAGTGTGCAAGGAGGAGAGCGAGGGCAAAGTGGGGCAGAGGCAGTGGGAGAAGCAGGATCCCCGTGGAGCAGGGAGCCTGATGCAGGGCTCCATCCAAGGACCCGGGGATCATGACCTGAGCCGAAGGCAGACGCTTATCTGACTGAGCCACCCAGGCACCCATTAAATAAATTTTTTAAAAAAAATTTAAAAGGGGCTCCTGGGTTGAGCATCCGACTCTCGGCTTTAGCTCAGGTCATCATCTCAGGGTCCTGGGATCGAGCCCCACAAGGGGCTCTGGCCTCTGCAGGGAGTCTGCTTCGACCTTGCCCTGGGCCTCTTGCTCTGTTTGCAAGCTCGCTGTCTCTCAAATAAATAAATAAAATCTTTAAAAAAAAATTATTTAAGGAACACCTACTCCCAACATGGGGCTCGAACTCCCAACCCCGAGATCAGGAGGCACACGCCCCTCCCACTGAGCCTGCCAGGCATCCCTGATACGTGGCCTTCCGTAACTGGCTTCTGTCACCAAGCTTCCCGGTTCCAGGTCCAGCCGCCTCGTAGCAGGTGTCTGTCCTTCATTCCTTTACACGGCTAGATGGCACTCTATCGTACGGATAGACCACATTTTGCAAATCTACTCCTCCCCTGACCCACGCTGGAGTTGTGAATCTGCCACTGTGGCCAGGCCCTGTGCTGACTTGATGTTCCGGCCCATGAGTACCTTTCTGATGGTCTTCCCATCGGTCTTCAGTCTGTTTCTACCGAGTGCGCTCCCTGATGCTTCGGGAGTTCTGTCCCCCTGCTTCTTCAGGGCTGCCTGTCCTGTGTGCCCTGGGCTCCTCCTCCTGCTTGTGCCTGCTTGTCCTCGGTCACGTAATTGTTCTCGTTTTCCTGCTGTGCCCCATACTGGCTTTTTGTCCCCCTGGATACTATGGCGTGTGTCCTTGATTTAGTGCTGGGCGCTCGTTCCAGGAACTCGGCCCCTTAACTCCATTTACGCCCCATGACCGGCAGGCATCACCGTTGTGTCCCGTCACAGCACATGTATTTCAAACCTCAGAGATGTTCTTATTATTATAGTTTCGTTTAATCGAAACTCATACATCTCCCTTTCTTTCTTTCTTTCTTTCTTTCTTTATTTTTAATGACTTTTCAATCCTTCCTGTGTCTTCAGGGATAATTTTCCTCTCTGCCTAAAGGTGGCTCTGTCTGTGGTTTTGTTTTGTGTTTTTTTTTGTTTGTTTGTTTTTTCACGTACATGCTGGTGATCTGTCCTGTCAGTGTTTGTTTATGTGAAAATACCTTCTTCATACCTTCCTTTCACAGCATGGCTTTTACGGAGTGTGTTCGCATAGGCCGGTTGTTAACACTTCTGTCATTTCTGAGGTGTCCTGTTGTCTTCTGGCCACTGCCATTTCTGTTAAGACATCACCTGCCGACCTGATTCCTGCTCGTCTGGAAGTGGGTCCCTTCGAGATTTTCTTCCTGTGGGGGCGCCTGGGGGGCTCAGTCAGTTAGATGTCTGCCTTCGGCTCAGGTCATGATCTCTGGGTGCTGGGATCGAGCCCCGTGTTAGGCTCCTTGCTCAGCAGGGAGCCTGCTTCTCCTTCTGCCTGCTGCTCCCCCAGCTCGTGCCGTCTCTCTCTCTCTCCCAAATGCTTAAAAAAACAAAAAAAATTTCTTCCTGTGTTTATTTTTCAGCAGTTTTATTATAACATTCCTAAAGATTTATTTCTTATAATTTCTTCTGCTTAGGGCTAATAGAGATTTATTATTTGTAATTCTATGACTTTCATAAGTTTTAGAAAATCGTAGACACTCATTTCTCGAATTCCGCCTCGCCTCTTCTTTGCGCCCTTTCCTTGCAGGACCTCAGTTAGTTAGACCTTTACTGTTAGACCCTTTCCCCGGATCCTCTGTATCAGCTTGTCATATGCTGCTGTGTAACAAGTTTCACCAAAACGTAGCTGTGGTTTGTTCACTATTTCGTGGTTTCTGTGGGTCAGCTCGCGGGTCTGGGGACGGCTTGGCTGGGCGGTCCTGGGCAGGCTCCTTCACAAGGTGGTCCTTGGCCCCCCCACTGGGCCCATGTTCCTGGGAGCCTGGAGGATCGGCTGTCGAGCTCGATCACGTAGTGGTGGGCAGGTCTCAGGACTACGGTGCAGCTGCTCTCCGCGTGGCCCCCCCTCCAGGCTGCGTGAGGACCTCGGGAGGTGGCAGTTACCTTCCCCCACTGTGAGGGATGTGTGGGGGAGGATGTACTCCTGGAGAAGCTGCAGCGCCTTCCGTAGCCCAGTCTAGGATGTGACATACCATTTGTCCTGCAAATTTTGCTGCCACCCGGACCAGCCCTGGTCCAGCATGGGAGGGGCTGCTCAGGGGTGCTGGTTTCAGGATGGGGACCCCTTGGGGCCATCTTGAAGGTCTACCCAAAGTTCTTACCTTATCTTGGATAGCTTCTGCCCTTTTGACTCTCCAGGCTTCGCTCTAAGTTATTTTTTTTGAAGGGGGGGCTTTGTCTTTTATGCACATATACCTGGTTAATTTTATTGTGTACCAAGCATTGCATTTGCAGAGTTGTAGAAATCATCTGAAGCTAAGGATGGTATCGTTTCCCCCCAGAGGCGGACACTGGCTCCTGCCAGGTGCCTGGGAGCATCGGCGGCTTAGGGTCCCGTCAGCGCCATTCCAGGGACTGGCACGCATCCCGGCTGTTTTGAGGTCCTTGGAGGAGCTCGTCTGCATGTGGTTCCTCCCTGCACCCAGGGCGCAGCTCTTTGGGGCCCGCTCTCTAGGAAGGGGTGTGCTCCCCCGAACTTGCTGCCAGTCACTTCAGCCTCAGGAGCAGTCCTGGGCTCCCAGCCTCCCTGGCAGGACCTGGGCCTCTCCCCATCCTACCTCCTGCCTCCCAAGTCTTCACTGTCTTCTCAGAAGTCTCTCTGGAGGAGTTTTTCACATTTGGTCCTGTCATTACCATTCTTGCCAGGAAGGGGGTCAGAGCCACGCAATATTCCCTCACCAGAAGCCACCCCCGGAATGTGTAGGATCATAAAAGAGCTGAAATGGATCTGAGTGTCTCGCGGCCGTGCGAGGCTGACGTTGGCTTCGGCTGTTCACCCCGGCTGTGGGCACCGAACACAACAGAGCTGAAGGGGCCTGCGCAGGTTCTTGGGCTTTCTCTCTGAACATGATTTCGGTCGTGGACATTGCAGCTGGCTTGATCAAGTTTTGGCAGCTCGATGGCTTGTGCTGTGAAGGGTACATCCTCCCTTACGCTGCCGCGGTTTGGTCTCTCCTTGCACCTTTCACTGGCTCCCCGCGATTGCCCCATCCTGTCCCTCTCCCCTCCCTGCACTGCCGCCTGGCCGCTGTCCTCAGGGCTTGGTGCTGGCGAGGGCCACTGGGTCGGCACAAGTGTGGGCACCTACGGGGCAGTGATGGAATGAGTGCTGGTAGCGGAGGTGGGGACCCCACGAAGAAGACTGGGTTTGAGGAGCTCATGACAAGGTCGGGTGTCAGCAGGAGGACGTCTGAGCTAGGCTGTCTAGGAGGCGTGTGTGCACTCACGGGGCTGGGACTGGGGCCAGGCTGCAGACGTGGCTGTGTGGACACCCTCAGCGGGCAGAAGACGGGGGGCAGAGTAACCACTGGGCTCAGGTAGGGGCAGCCCGTGTAGAGCCTGACAGACGGAAGGCTGGTGTTGCAGCCCCGCGTGGCGTCTCCAGGAGCCTCGTTGTGAGTGCAGTGCGAGCGGCTGGGAGACGGGACCTGGGACCTGGGAAGGTGTGGGAGGGATGTTTGGGACTATGAGCAGTGGACACAGGAGAGGGTGGGTGGCGAGCTCAGAGAAGAGGTCAAAGGTAGGGCTGTGGGACTGGGGGTCACATGTAAACCTGATCGGTGGGTTTTCCAAAGACCACGCGCACCCCAGGCCTGAGGTCACACGCCCAGGTGCCGTTCCCCACCCCCTCCTGCCAACACAGCCATCCCTTCCCAGTGCTCCCCTGCTCCCGGGTCCCACCTACCTCCCTCAGGTGAGAGCTGATGCTGAGGCCCCTGACAAAGGCGGCCCCAGAGGTGATGGGCTCTTCCCCGGTCAGCATTTTGAGGATGGACGTTTTCCCAGCTCCATTGCTGCCTAGAAGCCCAAAGCACTCCCCTGCTCCAACGGTGAAGGAGATCTTGTTCACAGCGAGCAGGGGCACATTCTGCACGTAGACCTGAGGTACCCAGACAGAAGGCACGCGGTGAGGAGCCGCCCTGCTCCTGTCACACCGTCTTGGGTCAGGCACCAGCTGCCCTCGGGGCCCAGGCCCTCGGAGGGGCCTGGCTTCCTTCCCCTCCCAGCAGGGTTGCAGGGTTTGCCCTCCTCTTTCTGTCCCTGCAAACGCAGAGCCTGGTTCTCCGGGATAAGCCTCTTCCCTTCAATCCTTCAAGCAAACAAAACCCCTTGATGGGGCCTGGGATGTTGGCTGGTTTGTTTGAACCGCCAGTGGCTCTGGGGAAACAGAGTAAGAACTTACAGACTGGGGGAATGCCGCAAAGCTCCCGGATGTTCGAAGGGTCTCCATGAACTCCTGGCTGGAGCTCTAGGGGTGCCCCCGCCCCTCACCAGGAGCTCCCCCAGAAACTGTCTTCTAGATCCCAGAGAGGGTCAGCTGGTCATGTCCGCCCCCGAGGCTTCCTGCCTCTGGGGGCTCTTGGCTCCGGCCCTCCTGCCTTACTGGGCCCCGGGGAGAGGCGCTGGAGGACTCAGGCCCTAACTCCTGCTTCAGGCACTTTGCGGGTGAACCTCCCGGACAGTGTGTCTCCACAGCGCCTGGAGCCCCCTGGTGGCTGCTTTCTTCCGAAAGGCCCGCAGAGGAGTGGTCTTTGCTTTTCAGGAGCGTCTGTGTGACTCTACCTTTGTCACTTCTCTAAGAACCAGTGGGTTTTCCGCACGCAGCTTTTCCAAGTACGTCTCCACCATCTTTGCCTCCTGTTCCACGTCTTGGTCTACGGGCATGGACGCTGCCTCCTGCATGGTCCCCTGCTTTCCAGGGACCAGGGTAGGCGGTGTGAGTCCCTGCTGGTGCCAGGGCAGGGGGTGAAGGCAGAGGGAGCGCGGGCCTGGCACACACCACCACCCCTTTGTCCGGGGCGACTGGGGTCTACCAGACCTGGAAACATCACATGGTGTTGGCTTTTGAGGAAAATTAAAAGACTTGAAGCCTGGGGATATTGGGGCAAAACCAGTGAATCTTCTCCAGAATTTCCTTGGGGGGCTTTCGCCTCTGGACCATATTCAGACCGAGAACTGACAGACAGACCCTTCTCTTTCCAGGCTCCTGGCTTACTGGGTGCAGGCGGGGAGGAAGAGGTGTTCTGAAAAGGTGACTGGCCTTAGAAAGTCCACGGTCTTGTCCTACTCAGCAGACCAGGGTCACAGGGGCCAAGCCCCCTCTAGGTCCCTATCCCTCCAGGTCCCCAGGGAGGCACGGGCTGTCACCCCTCTGTCCTGGGGTGGATGATATGGTCTCCAGGCTCCCTCCGATGCTGACAGCCACGGACTGTGGAGCCAGCCCGTGGACCCAGGCTTCCCAAGTTACACACTGACCCACTCACCAGTAGTCCCTTCCTGTTGAAGTCAGGAAACCTGGCTTTCAGCCCCCACAAGACGTTGGTTTCAATGAGGAAGAGCAGGACGAGGTACACAAAGCCCATGATAGCCATGGCTGCCAGGTACTTCCCCATCCCAAGAGGCTCCCAGGCGTAGATGCTCTCCTGGACTGTGGATCCCTCTGCTAATGGGGAAGAAGCTCAGGTTACCGAACTCGGGCTGGCATCCCAGCCTTTCCTCCTGTAGCAAATGCCACTGAAACCGCACAGGAATGTCATCGGCGCTGTTACCACGTCCCAGCAGGTGGCAAACATGAGCAGTGTTCTGTTTCTCTTGCTACAGCCCACGTTCAGTGCAAATAATGCTGGGAAGTCAGAGACCTCGCCCAGTCCTGTGGCAGTGGCTGGAAATGCAAGACTTCTGTACTTGGGTTCTTTGATCAGTTGTCAGTCACCTGCCGCTTTGGCTGACCTGTCCCATCGAAATATCCAGAAGCCTCCAGTCCCCTCTCTGTAATCTCATCTGCCTTCACGTTTTCCCTTTAGATATGTGTATTTTAGAATTATACCATAAATACACCCTCATCGGAAAGAAGGGATACGTGTGAGGGCCAATGGAAAGGTACCCTTCCCCTGCTCCAAACTACTGTAAGGATTTGGGTGTAACCCTTCTCTCTGTTCCAGACACGAGCTTTTAAGATATGAACGGAATGATGCTATGCATTTTTTCCTCCAGCACACCAGTCTCATTTAATAATCTATGATGGACAGGGACTGTCCAGGACCTACAGATCGGAATAATGAAGGTCCCTGGCAAAGGTAAAGACAATCCCAGAAGCTAGTATTCTTGTCAGGTGAGTTTGCAACTCCACTTGCAGTTTTCTCCATGGCTAAAGAAACTATTACACCAAAACAATTATTGGTCTCCGTTTCTGGATGCACAAAACATGATAATTGAAGGGGAGTGGGGACATGACCATATGGGAGCAGTTTCTATGTTACTGGAGTCAGGCTGATATAAATTCCAATCAGAATGTGATAACGTTAGGGTGTTAATGTAATCCCCATGGTAACCACAAAGATAGTAACTCCAGAGTGTCCAGAAAAGGAAATGAGACAGGAATTAGGAGGTTTCCTGTGAGGTCCCTAGAGCCGTGGAAGTCACAGACACCAAGGGAATGGTGGGTGCCAGGGACTGGGAGGTGGGGGGGTTGATGTCTTACAGGGATAGTTTCGGTTTTGCAAGATGAAAAAAATTCTGGAGATGGTGGCACAACAGTGTGATTGTCCTTAACGCCACTGACCTGTACCCTCAAAAATGGTTAAAATGGTAAACTTCATATACATTTTACCACAATTTAAAAAATGAGTACTTTAGGGGTGCCTGGGTGGCTCCCTCGGTTGGGTATCCAACTTCTGGTTTCAGCTCAGGTTGTGATCTTGGGGTTGTCGGATCGGGCCCCATGTTGGGCTCTGTGCTCAGTGTGGAGTTGCCTTGAGATTCTCTCCCTCTGCCCCGCCCCCTGCTTGCTCTCTTTCTTTGCATTAAAAAAAAAAGTGTTTAAAAGGTGTTGGGGAGAATGTGGACAAATTGGAACCCTTGTCCGTCACAGACGAAACATGAAATGGTGCACCTGCTGTGGAAGACAGTCTGGTTGGTTCCTCGAAAAGCTAAGCACAGATTCATTCCTAAGAAAGGTATGTAGTCAAGACAACTGAAAACACGTTCCCACGAGAGCTTGTCCATCAGTCTCATGGCGCCATCATTCCCAATCACCAACAGCTGGAAACAACCCGCGTGTCCCTCACGCCATGAACTGATAAACCGTGGTCCATCCACACAACGGACTATGATTCTGCCACAAAATGGGAACAAGACTCCGACACCAGCTCCTACATTGGTGAACCTTGAAACCAGAGCAGGCAGACATGAAGGACCAGAACAGGCAAGTGCACAGGCAAGGTGAGCAGGTGTAGTGGCGGCCGGGGGCTGCGGGGAGGGGCAATGGGGGAAAGACTGGATGAATCGTGCTTCTTGTTGGGGGCGATGGAAATGTGGAACTGGATGGTGGCCCTGCTTGTACAACCTTGTGAACATACCCATGCCCACTGAGCTGTGTCCTGCCAAAGGGAGAATTTCTGTGTGCAGTACTCACAAAGTTGATTACACTCCTGCTGGTCCAGTTTCCTGGCTTTGCATAGCTTCTGGATTCCATAGTTGTAGTATAAGTTGAAGAGGGCCATTCCCAGGCAGTGGCCTGGCAGCAATAGGAACTTGCGGTCCAAGGAGTCTGACAATGTCACGTAGCCCAGCTCTGCGAAGGGGATAGAAATGACTCACTCACTTTCAGGCAGGAAAGGGCACAGCCCCTGGCACACGTCACTCTCCTGGTCCCTGGACCAGAGACTTCATTCAACCTCCATGCCCAAAGCAAACATAGTTTCCTTTGGGCCTTGCTTCCTGAGGCTGTCATTTTACTTCTGTTCAGATCGCTTGTGCCAATGAATCCCAAAGAGCTGTGTTTGGGAAAACCAGCAAGAGTGTGGCTGCCACATGGGATGTCTGTGGAAGAGGTGAGCCAAGGTGGAAGGGAGATGAGGTGTCCCAGGGAGTGGGGCCCAGACAGCAGGGTCTGGAGGGCCAGCTGTGGGGTCGACCGGGCACCCTCTCCAGATGGATGGGAGCTAAGAAGGACACCGTCCCCGCCTAGATCGTCTGTGGAGACAAAGCCATCATTTGCAAATGCTCTGCTTCACCATGGACCTGGAAAGGCCACAAGAATTAGCGAAAGTCCTATGAGACACAAAAGCAAGGCAGTAAATCGGCTGGTTATGAACCACATATGCAGAAACTGGGGACTCTTAGAGGTTAAGAGAAGCCAATTTTCAGATTCATGTCATATTGCAAAGTGAGGAAATGCCAAACAAGGTTGTTGGGCAAGAAATTGAGGGCATGTGTATTTAAAATATTTTAAACGTTTATTTATAACCAATACACACAAGTGTTCTGTGGAAGAAACATTCTGCTCATCAGCCGCTCATTAGAGGATGAATTCGCAGTGCTCCCCATAGGGCCTGGGCTGGTGGTGACCGGGTCCCCGAGCCCCGCCCCCACTGCACCGGCTGCTCTCTGCCCTCCCTCTACCCCAGCACATCCTCCCCAGCGGGAAGGAGGAACTGAGGGGCAGGGACAGGAGCTCTAATTTTGGACTTGGTGACAATTCACATAACAGCCCCACCCCTATGGGTAACTCTGGGAGGAGCCCGCGGGCTCAGGACTAACAGATCCCACGGCTGAACCAGTGACGCGAAGGGAGCTCTACCCTCCAGACCTGAGATTAGAGCAGTACAGCTTCTGGGTGCCGACCTGTGAGATTCTTGCGAGCGGGGCCACTCCTCATGGGATTGACCTTGGGACATGAGGTCTCCCAACCAACATGTTCTGGGCCAGGACTCCGAAGCAGCCGCAGAGACAGGGCCCACCCAGCCAAGGGGCGTGAGCTGTGGCGCTCCACACGCTTGCTGCGATCCGGCCCCGAGGCCCAGGGGGCCATGGCTCTGTGACCAGGCCTTGAGCTGCACTTGAGACCATAGCGCAGCAGGACAGCTGGGAAGGTGGCAGACAGGACCGGGAGGGAAGCCCAGAGGCTCATGCCCTCCTCGTCTGCTCTACTTAGAATTCTAACTTTGGAAATCTTGCCTGGAGGCTGAGGCGGCGGGGCCAGGGATTGGGGGTAACTGGCAGGACTCCAGCCTTGCCCCTCCTGCATGGGCTCAGAGACAGGCTTAACCACTAAACAACGTTCCTGAGCCCAGTCGGAACCAACAGTCCACCTGGCGGTGTCTCTGGGCCCTAAGCGGGAAGTGGTTAGACTCTGAGAGGCGACACCCGCTTCTCTCCAGCTCACCCTAACCAGAATCAGAGATGTCCATGAGCGACCTTCTCACTGAAGAAGCAGATCTTCACGGCTCCCACTCATCCTCCTTCTTTCTCTCTGGCTCCTACCCCAAAGCCGCTCAAAGGCCGGGGCAAGGTCACAAACCCTCGAATCTCGGAATCTCGCCCTCCACCAGAAGGTGGCTATTCGCCGCTGCACCCCGGGGTCAGACCTGCTCCCTCCTGGTCCTGTGCCTTCTTTGTCTCTGTTCCTTCACTTTGCCGGGCCACCGTCTCTCCGTTGACTTTTGAAAAGGGCAACACGGTGGGTCGTGTTTCCCTTGGAGTGGCTCAACTTGCCCTCATCCCGCCCTTCCACTCAGCGGACCGGAGAACAGTGCCTAGAACTTGTCTTCTGGGAAGCATCTGGGTTTAGGTCTGAACCCCTCTACCCCCATCTTGGGACATCTGACAGATCCCTCCGGCCTTGAACTTGGTTGCAACTCTGGGAGATATTGGTGGTGATTTCCTCAAGTCCACTTTCCGTTTGCGGCGTGCTTTTCAGGGGACGGGGCTACAGCTCCTGGACACCCCCCCCCCCCCACGCCTGTCCCTGCCTTCCCTGTTTCCTCCTGTCTTTGGCTCTGCCTTCCCAGAGGTCGGAGATCGGGCGGTTGACAGGCTTCCTCGACCACCCCTTCTGCTAAGTGTTTATGTCGGCAGCCAGCTCTTTCTTGCACTCAGATTGTTTGCTTTTCTTTTCCCCCCTCATAGAATTCTACAGTTTAATAGATGCCATGTTTTCTGAAGTGGTGGCTCTGCGTCCCGCATTTCCCCGTATTGCATTTTTGGCAGTCTGCTTTGCTCTCTGTATCTGCTTTGCCTCTCCTGTATCTGCCGTGCTCAAGTGCTCAGAGAACTCTGCCTGTCTAGCCACAGAAACAGAAGAGGCCCCAAGAGGTGATCGCTGGCTTTGTGCACAGGTGCGGGCGACATTTCAGGCAGGGGACTCAGCAGAATGTGTAGGTCTTGTGTGCGAGCAAGTTCCGGCCACCCAGAGGAGGGCTGTCTGCCTTCCAGAGCCTGCCTGTGTGTTGTGCGCTTCCCGACTGAGACGGTGGGACAGGAACAGGCCCAGACTGCCAGCAGCCCCTCCTCCCCTCTCCGGATTCTGGCTCCCAAGCCTCCCCAGGGTTCTGCGGTGCTCAGTAGGTCCTTGCTCCGCCATTGCCCCCAAAGTACCCTTCAGATGCTTCTTTATCATGAAGTCATATACCTTTATTTCCTTTCCTATTCCTTTAGTGGCGTCTCAGAAAAAGGAGAGTTCAGATGTGGCTTTACATCCCGGACTCTGTGCTGCCATGGCGACAGCCTCCTAATGAGGCCCCTGGGGTGCGTGTACAGAGGCCAAAGTGTCCTAATGGTGTCCTTCCTCAGGAGGTGGGGGTGGGGTGCACACAGGAAGCAGCGAGCTACCCCCCAACCCTGTGCTCCCCCCAGACCAGAGCATCGTGCCCTGTCCCAGCCTCTTTTCCCCGTGACTTTTAAGGCAGAAGGGGCCTCCTGCAAGTCAGGAAAAGGATCTTGGTCTTTGTTGTTGTGCAGGAGGGGAGAGGAGAAAGGGCATGGGGCAAGCTAAGAAGAAATGGGTCCCAGGAAGGTGGAGGGATCCAGAGAGAAGGTCCAGAGATCAAGGCACCCTGGATTGATCATTCTTTCTGAGAGCTCTGCCCCCATTAGGGCCCTTCAGTGTCCTTGGACTTGCAGGTGCTTGTCTCCCTGGGGTGGGTTTGGGTGGCTTAGGGGAGGAGGAAGGGAGGAAACCTTGGGTTCTTTCCGGAGACGAGGGCAGCACTGCTCAGGGTGATTCCGTGGCCTGCCCACGCTGGGACCGCCTGGGGTGCGTCTTGGCACGCAGACCCGTGAACCTCGGACGCACAGCGTGGCTGAGGACTGTGGGGTTAGGGTTCCCTTAGGACATGCCTTTTCTAACCCCCTTCCTCTGTCTGCCATGTGCTTTTTGTTCTGTTCCCATCATAAAGTCAAAATGCTGTTGCTTTTTTGATCTGCTCAGATGAAAACGGTTCCACCTCCAAAATTCCACCGGTGGCGTGCAAGATAACTCGGCAGTGTGCGGCACAATGCAGACCGCCACCAGGGAGATGTGCTCCAGCACAGTGGCTGCGGGCACAGGCATGGCCGGTCCTCCAAGAGACAGAATGGCTCCTGAGACGAAGAGAGGGAGCAGTTCACATACTCTCAGGTAGAGACAACAGAAACCCAAGCGCCCATTGAAAGGAGGGCATCGGCATCCAAGTGCCTGGAGAAGAGGACCACAGAGGGAGAAACGGTGTGTATCCAGCCTGATGCAGAGAGAGATGCAGCCAGACATGACGACATCTAAGCCTGGGTGCACAGTGTGGATGGCGGCTTGCTCCTGGGGCTCCGCCATGAACCGCACACTCACCGAACAGCCCTCTCCCAGCCTCGGCTTATTCATTGACTTACTACCTTCCTTTAAAATGGAGGAATAACTCATTTCAATGAAACTCCTCATCCTAAATGGACCATGTGATGAATTTTGACATACGGTTATGCCCACATAACCCGCACCTTGTTCAAGACGGAGAGTGTGTCTAGGAGGTTCCCTGGGGTCTCTGTTTCGGCAGCCCCTGTCTCCCAAACCCGAGGCCACCGGTCTTCTGACTCTGTCACCCGGATCCGTCCTATCAGCGGGGCCCTATGTCCATCCACGGGGCTGCGTGTTTACGCTAAGTGCTTTGTTCCCTGCCGGCCGCTGCGCATAACCCACCGGGTGATTGTAGCCACGTCTCTCCGCTCCCCAGGAGATGTGTGCTGGGGACACAGTTTGGGGCTCTTCAGGGACCGCTGCTGAGAACAGCCTAATGTTTGGGGGTGCACCGTCTGTGACCATGAGCGGAAGAATGAAAGGTATGTGTCGATGGCCGGTCCTCACCTTTTTGGCTTGTGACCCAGACGAGAATGTTGGGGCAGATGCTCAGGAAGGTGAGTGTGATGAAGAGCTTGATGAAGGCGCTGCCTTCGTAGTGCAAGCAGAAGCTGGCCAGGTAGACGAAGGGGGTGCTGGCCCAGCTGTAGAGCGCGAGCGCCAAGAGAATGGCCGGGATGTTGCCCTCATGCGTGAAAGCTTCTTCCTTGTAGTACAGAAACACCACCTCGGGGGAGAGGGGAGAATTTGGGAGAGTCTCTAAGAGTTGATGCTAAGGGTTAGAGAAAGGCTACGATGATCCCAACTTTAAGAGTAAGTTTGCTGCCCAGGTGGCCCCTGACCTGCGCGTCCTCCTCTCTGACCGCTCAGGTGAGGGGCTCTGCCCTGGCATGTCCTCACCGTGCGGTCAGGAGTTCAACAGCGGTTACAGAACACAGGTGGAGCGAAGGCGGACGTGGCCGTCTCACCCAGAGTGTCACCATCCAGGGGCTGCCCCCTTGGTGCACGGTGAGCCGTTTCTGGGCTCTGAGCACGGGTCCCCAGCGTGCTGCCTCTTACTGGCTTGTGCACTTGTGGGCTTGGCACACATTGGAGACCCCGGAGCCAGCCCCTTGGCTTCTAATGGTGTTGGGACCTTTTCCCAAGAGTCAGTGACGGAATCACGTCCTGGGTGAGCTTTTGGCCCAGACTTCCGGTCCCTGGCAGGGTCCCCACAACAAGCCCACCATGATGTGCAGGGAGGGGTCCCGGCACCACACAGCCCTCACCAGCAGCAGCAGACTGGGGACGAAGGAGGTGATGAAGTCCCACAGCAGCGCAGAGAGCCAGAAAGTGGCCACGTAAACGCCGCTGGTGAACTGGATGTGTTTGGCCTTCGTGGACCGCTCTTTCACTGTCAAGATGGAGAAGGAGCTGGACAAGAACGCTATTCCGAAAAGCAAGTTGGTGATGAGGAAGTGTGCCTTCGGGCCCCTGCAGCAGGGCACAGGCAGGGGCAGACAGGGGGAGGCGATCTGAGCAGAGCTGCCCACAGGAGCCATCCTCCACAGCGACAAGTTGTCATTACAACAAGAAGCAAACGCGAAGCGACAGGTGGTCAAGGGGGCCCTGCCGTGGACGTGGTCGGGGAGGCTTTGTTGGGGGGAGGGCAGTGGCACATACTGGTACAGGATATCCTCCGAGGCTTCCAGGGCCGTCCGGGGCTGAGGGTGGTTGACGGCTGTGATAGAGGCTCTGGCCCCGGAGAGCAGCTTGAAGAGAATGTTGTCTACAAGTGCCAGTGCCACGGCGGGCGAGTGGTACGCGTGGTTGTTGAATAGCGCCGTCACTGTGGTGTGGTTCCCCGAGTCCTCAAATGAAGCCGCCACGACGTATTTGTAATCAAAGACCTCAGGCTCCTCCTCTTCCTTTTGCAGGAGGAGGTCCTCCACGGAACCTGCGAGAGAGCGGAGTGTCCCAGAGCTGCGCACCTCGTCGCCGGGACCCCGTGGCTCCTCCGGCTGTGCCCTCCCTTCCGGGGACACCTGTGCCTGCGGGACCACCCCCTGTCTGGGCCTCACAGCTCTGGGGAAGCTCTAAAGCCTCTTTTGTTGATGGAAGCCGCAGGAAAAACGCAGAAAAGTCTAGTCATCTTTCCAGCTGTCCCTCCTCTACCCTCCCCAGGGCCTTGACGCAGCCCTGGGCCCCTCTCTTGTGCGTGGAAGGCCACGCGTGGTCACACTGCACGCCCCTGGACCACCACTGGTGGCCCTCAGTGCCCACACGGCCTGCCGCTCTCAGCCATCGCCCAAACCCAGCTCCTGTCCTCAGGCTCTTTCTGCCCCTGGGGACCCACCGTTCCCCGCACTTACAAACACTCTCCTTGTGGTTTGGAATGTTCTGCAGTTCTTTTCCCCTTCTGCCGGTCAGCTCAGGCTCACAGCTCAGGCTCTGACCAGGGAGCCAGTCAGCCCCGCTCCGAGGCGGAGCTGTGTCCCCGCCATCCGGCAGGCAGCGCTGCCATCATCCCAGCTGTCTCTCCCTTCCTCACTTCCCCTCTGACCTCTAGGCCGGGGCGCACCCCGGCCGGCAGCAGCCCCTCCTTCACTGTGCTCTCAGCACACGGCGCCGCCTAAACACAAGACCCACCCAGAACTCCCTGGAACCTGGGGGTCTTCGGCGCCGGAAGGGACTACCATCCCAGCCACAGCGGTAACCGTGCTGCTGGCGGGACGCCCCCTCGGCCGGCCCTCGCTCGCGGAGGAGGTGAGGTTCCTCCTTCTCCCCATGTGCTACACCACGTTCTGCCTTTGATCTCTTTACTTGATTGAAAAAAGTGAGTACGATTTTACTTCTATTCCAAGTAACTCATGCAGTAGAACTTTTAAAAGCAAATAATTTTGCAAGACTTGCACGGACAAAGAGCGATGCCCTGGCCTGCCCTGCGTCCCCAGTGCCTGGTCGCGGGGGGTGCCCCTCCAGAGGGCTAAATGGCGCATTTACCTACTGACCCTGGTCATGGAGACGCGGACCTTCCTCTCTTACCCACTGCCCCTGCAGGCTCCCTGCCCCTGCTGTCCCCTAGAGCCCAGCATAAGGTTGGTTAAATCCGTTCACAGCTGAACCAAGTGGTGTGTTCTGTTTCCTTTTTTGTGCAACCTCCCTGCCAGAGTTAACGTCCTGCCTTTTCTTTCTTTTAGGTGTATTTATTTTTGGAGACAGAGAGAGGGGGTGTGCACATGGGAGCAGGGAGAGGGACAGAGGGAGAAGGAGAATCACCGGCAGACTACACACCCAGAGGCCCCATCTCACGACCCCGAGATGGCGACTGGAGCCGAAATCAAGAGTCAGACGCACAACCCGAGCTACCCAGGTGCCCCATGACCTTCCTTTTCACATTTGTCACCAAACCCCCTTGACAGACGTGTAAATCTCTCAGGGCTTGTCCAACACATCAGATAACTTACCAACTTCATTTTTGGACATGCCGCAGTCCCCAGAAAGACACGACCTGGTTTCATCCCTGGGGATCCTCCCCTTCCTGTCATTTAGGGGTTTAAGGATGTTTTCCTGAGCCTTCTGGCTGTTTGTCTGACTTCAGGGAGCACTGTGTGGCCCCCAAGGATGGGGCGTCCCCCCACGGAGAGCAGCAAGCCTGTGCACGCCCTTCCCTGGAGCCTCGGACTTACCCAGGGTCTCCAGAGGGAGCTGCTCCTCAGCTTCAAGCATGTTTGTAAAATATTCCGAAAGCCGAGGACCCAGCCTGGAATTGGGAGAAATATAGAAAGGGACGGTGGTTCGACCGTATGTTTTTAGGGTCAGTTCCAGCGGGACCTCATCCATGCGCGTATCCAAGCTGAGGAAGGCCAGGCTGAAGACGGTGATCGCCAGTGGCGCCAGGACCTGCATCGTTACCATCAACATCCAGTTGCGCCAAGAGTACGTGAACCTTTTCAGGAACATGGCATAGAACTGCTGGCAGATGAGGCGGGCCTGCAATGGCAATGGGGCACCCATGAGCGCGGCCGCGGGGAGGAGCCACCGGAGGCCTGTGTGTCCCCCAGCACCCCCCAGCTGCCCTCTCTCACACTGGGCCCGACATCTTGGGGATGTTCAGAACTTGCTGCAAATAGAAACTCTTTGACTTAGTGATCTGATGGACATTCGATGGCAGAAAAAGAAGTCATAGGTTGGAAAGATCTGGAAGAGTAGCCTGAACAGATAGCAAATGTAAGTATGGTGCCATTTTTATTATTATTATTTTTTTAACCTACAAGATTATCAGAAATTTCCAGTTGGGGAGGATGCGGGGAAAATGCCACTGCTGGAGTTTTAATTTGGTACGACTTTCTTAGAAAACAAATTAGCTGGAGGAATACCTAATTTAATGTTCATATAGTCTTTTAACTTCGAAATCCCACTTCTGGTGACGCATAGTGCGGGTACCCATGCGCATTGTCCCTGTGGCCCGGACAGTAACTGTGAAACGTGTGGTGATGCGCGCTGAGCATCAAGACAATACTGGGCCTGCTGGGGAGAGGCTGGGGGTCAGCACCGTGGGCTCCCAGCCCGCCTCTCGCTGGTGCTACATGAGCCAAGGCAGGGGGAGGGGCCGCCGCTCATCCACCTAGAGACTTTGTGGGAAGAGGCTTGGTGGTCAGGTCTGAGTCAGGGATTCCTCCGTTCCTGGCCCCAAACACTGACGAATCCCTGAGAGTCTCTACCAAGGAACCCGGAAATTTCCTGCATTGGACACGATGAAGGCCACAGTCACTGGAAGTGTTCCTTTAAAGGCACCGCTCTCCACGTGTCTGAGGTTGTACACTGAAAAATCCTCCCTGGGAAGTCTCCAGAAGCAAAGCGTGGCCAAGCGGAGCCCAGATGAACCTCTTGCTGGAGTCTGGAGAAGAGCCTGGGGGGTGGCTGGCCTCCAGACCCCGAGACCCTTTCCAACTCAGAGGCACCGTGGATGACAGCGTGTGATTCGAGATTACGAAACAGTGGAATCAGTCTCTTCCCTAGCCCATGAAAACCAATCTCACTATTTCACAGGTCATACCTTATGGATGGCCAAATCGAGACCATTTTGTAGATGCACATCAGTATTTTTTTTCAACAATAAAAGAACATGATAGGTTATCCATATATTTCATAAGGATGCTTAAAAAAATCTTAAACTCCAGGTGATCTAATACATGATCTGTTTCACAGTGAAAGATGAAAAAGGAAGATTAAACATGCTCTTGTGGCCAGCAGACTTTTATTCTTTCTTCTTCTTGGTGAGAAGAAGGGCCAAGACCTTTCCTGTGACCTTTTCCGATACTTTTCTCCGTTGGGTTAATCCTGGCCACAAAACACTGGGATGTTGCCTTTGAACTAGAGCCGAGAGCCTGGCATTGCTGAAACCTAGCGGGGGCCTGTCTTTTATGCTGGAAATCTGCACATTTTTCCCTCAACCCCTGTGAAAGTTTGACCTGCACTTCTTGACAGAGGAATAGCATGATTCTAAGAACTGAACGTGCCTCTGCTCTCCTGCGTGTGTGGGACATTCTTCCTCACCCCTGTGTTCAGCTGGACTGGCAGGCCCGGCTGCATTGAGAAGATCCGGGACTGGATGCGTTTAATCCTGCTGACAGACACTCTTTGTTGGAACTGCGTGGAGGAGATCTTGAGGGCTTGGACATCTGTGTTGCTGTCTGACAGCTTCTTAACCCTAAACCAGGCCAAAACAAAGAGAAATGCAAATTCACAAAAACCACAACTCACGTCAGTTTGTTTGGATCTAGAGAGCCTTTTTTTTTTTTTTTTTTTTTTTAAATTTATTTATTTGACAGACAGAGATCACAAGTAGGCAGAGAGGCAGGCGGGGAGGGGGAAGCAAGCTCCCCCCTGAGCAGAGAGCCCGATGCAGGGCTCGATCCCAGGACCCTGGAATCATGACCTGAGCCGAAGGCAGAGGCTTTAACCCACTGAGCCACCCAGGCGCCCCTGGATCTAGAGAGTCTTAAACAGGCCCCGAGTAATGCTGAATTAACTGAATATTGAGTTAACTGACCAATGGCACTTCCAAAGAACGGAGGCAGCCTTACGCAAATTAAGGCAAAAATGAAATACTCCTTAATATCTATCTTATAAGCAAAATCGTCAGTTATAAACATAGCATTGCTGACCATTTTGGCCGGGGCGGGTAAATTACAGCCCGGGGCCAAATCTAGCCCAAGGCCTTGTTTTCTGTTTGGTTCTGAGCTCAGAATGGGTTTCACAATTTTAAATGATTACGTGTTAGATGGTTATCAAAGCACCTGCATACTCTCCTTGATTATGCCCTGAGTGTACGTAGCCTAGGATATTCCTCTCTGGCCAGAAAAGGTTGGCTGAGCCCCGCTCAAGGCAAAAAGACATTTTCATTGCTGGCAACAAACTGTTAAGAAGTCAGGAAAGATATTTTTATTCATAGCCTCTGGGTCAGTTATTCCTCTAATGGAACTTTTCACAACAAAACAGTCCTGTACAGTGTGGCTCATTTTCCCTCTAGTACAGTTCGGTAAGAGACAGTGTGTTTGTTAGTGTCTATGGCGGTGGCACAAATTATCCACAGGTTTAGTGGCTCAAAACAACACAAGGGGTCTCCTCTCCCACAGTTCTGTGGGTCAGGAATCCAGGATGGTGGGTGATGGGCCAGGAATGTGGTGGTCTGAAGGCACAGCCGAGGCTAGAGGATCCCCTTCCAAGATGGTGCTCTCCCATGGCTGGTTTACAGCTAGCTCTCCTGAGTGGGGTTCCGACCAGAATGTCAGTTCTAATTAACATTAACGATCAGGGTACACCTGAGATAACAAAGTCGTGTGCCAGAAATTTGCTTATTCATCCCCGGGAGGAGGGAGTGAGCAGCACTGTTGTTGAGTTGAACAATACTTTTTTTTAATATTGGAAGGATATTATCTCATGTTTTTTGCTCTTCTTAATGAGATGGCTCAGGATAGAAGAGGTTTTCAAACTTCCATTGCATTATTTGTGTTTTTCTCCATGACTTTCTAAGTCTAGACAATCAACAAAGTGATCAACTAAACCCTGATTTATAGTGTGTACCAAGTTTCGTGTGTAGACGGTCTCACTGTAGTCGACTTCAAACTGTTGACAGATACGCCCATCGCACAGACACGAGTCAGTGTAGACAACCCACGAGCACTGGTAACAGTAGGACACGGCCAGAGCAGGAGGAGATGAAGTCTGTGTGTTACCGTTTGTGACACTGTGGTTTGTGATAAGAAATAGATATTTGGTCTTCATTCTGGTCCTGGCACAGAGCTCCTCAAACACTTCCAACTTCCCAAGCAGCCACAGTGGTTAAGGTGTGTTTTGTCTTGCGAATGACGAGACTTTCAGAAAGCGACTGAGGATGGGGGCTGGTTGCCTGGGGAACCATCCACTTCATGGCAAGGTTGGAACTTTCAAGCCCACCTCCCAACCTCCTGGGAAGCGACAGGGGCTGGAGATCGAGTTTAAGCACCAGCGGCCAGCGATGTAATCCATCCACCGCGCACATGTCCAGAAGCCTCCACAAAAACCTGAGTGGGCAGGACTCAGAGGCTTTCCAGTTGGGGAGCACATGGAGGTATGGGGACTGTTGCGTTCTCAGAGAACGTGGACACTTCGGACCCTTTCCCTGTGTCCGTGTTCATCTGGATCCAGAGGCATCTCCTTCATAATGACCTGCTAACTGTGAGAGTGTTTCTCGAGCTCCGTGAGCCGTTCTAGCAAATGAATCGAAAAGGGGCTGTGGGGACGTCCGGTGTGTAGCTAGTTGGGTCAGAAGCACAGGTGACCACCTGACTGGGACTGGGGTCCAGAGTTGGGGCTGGGGGGCAGTCTTGCCGGCCTGACCCCTCACCTGGGGATTGGACGCCATTCTTCCAGGTAGGAAGTGTCAGGACAGAGTTCATTGCTTGGTGGTGTGGAAAAAAAAAAAAAAACCAAGACACACCAGAATGGATATCACAATTGTACCCCTGTTTTTATCATGACTTATTTATAAGCATGAGCCATTTAATTTTTAATAATTGCTCTGTTTCACTGGCTCGCACAATTCTCGATAATTTAATAACTGGCTCTCGTGAGCCAATGTGAGCCAACCCCAGCAAACCTCTGGAAGGCTGAGAGAGCTAGCGAGCAGGGCCCCGACACTTTGGTGACCTAGCCTACGAGTCACCCAGCCAGTTCTGCAAACTTGCTGCTTTTATGGGTCAGCCGTGCTTACGGTTAGGGGGCCCGGAGGCCCTCCCTGCCTTTTGCTGGGCTCTGCTTCTCCCGTTGATGGTTCCTCCATGACTTTTCCAGGCGTTGTGCTTGTCCGTTCTTTAGCGTTTCTACACGCAGGAAGTATTAGTGACAATCCCTGGGATTTGCGGGGCCTCTTGTCAGGACGTCATCTGCAGTGGGTGTGTGGGGAGAGGGGACACCACAGGGCACTTCGCCACAGTGTTTCCTTTGATATTTCACGGCGTAAGGTTGTATTTTTACATTTTTCCTCTTCATGTGGTTTCTGCTAGTAGAATTTTTTTTTTCCTATTTACAAAAATAAGAGTGTTGCTTATTAAGACTGAATTTCAGGAGGGAGGGAGGGGAGTTTCCTACGGTGGGATCTCTGTGAGCACCATATCGCGCTTTCCTCGGACACCAGAGTGCGAGCTTCTCGGAGGCTTCTGCCCTGCAGTAGATGGGATCCAGCTCGTCCCTCAAATCTCTACATCCTGGTGTCTGCTCTCTGTCCTCCTCCCCCAGTTTTATTGAGATATAAGCGACATATGCACTTGTGTAAGTTTCCGGGGTACATATATACTGTGGACTGGTCCGACGCCTCATGTAGTTACAATAGCTTTTTCTTGTGGTGAGAGCTTTTACGATCTGCCCTCTTAAAACCTGTCAGATATACAATAGAGGACCGTTAACTGCAGTTGCCACACCATACGTGACATGCCCAGAACTTACTTGCCGTGGAACTGCAGGTCTGTGCCCTGTGACCCTCTTTGCCTGATCCGCCCCTAAATCCCCCCTCAACCCCTGCCTCTGGCGACCACACAACTGTTCTCGGCTTCCAGGAGGTTGTCTGTCTGTGTGATTTTGAGATTCCTCATGTAAATGAGACCATACAGGACTTGTTTTTCTCTGTCTGACTTATTTCATGGTTCATGATGCCCTCAGGGTCCATCTGTGTCAGTGCAAACAATAGGATTTTTCCTTCTTTTTGATGGTGAATAGTGTTCTGTTGTGGGCACTGGGGGTGTGCACACAATATAGAAATGTTTTACTTTGATACCATCCTACTTGTTTATTTTTGTTTCTGTCGCTTGTGCTAATCTCCTCCCCTAGATGGTGACCTGCACCTAGTGCCTCACTTTTTTTTTTTTAAGTTGTAGCTTTTTTTCTTTTTTGAAGATTTTATTTATTTATTTGGGGGCGCCTGGGTCACTCAGTGGGTTAAGCCTCTGCCTTCGGCTCAGGTCATGATCTCAGGGTCCTGGGATCGAGCCCTGCATCGGGCTCTCTGCTCAGCAGGGGGTCTGCTTCCTCCTCTCTCTGCCTGTCTCTCTGCCTACTTGTGATCGCTCTGTCAAATAAATAAATAAAATATATATTTTTAAAGATTTTACTTATTTATTTGACAGAGAGAAGCATGAAGAGCGGAGGGGAGAGAGAGAGGGTTGAGCAGACTCCCTGCTGAGCGTGGAGTGTGACGTGGGGTCGATCTCATGATGCCAAGATCATGACTTCAAGCTGAAACCTAGAGTCGGATGGTTTAGTGACTGAGCCATCCAGGTGCCCCTAGATAATTTTTTTTTTTTAAAGACTCCGAAGATTTGTACACAACAATGAACCCACTGGACCTTTGGTTGTACACAAGACACCGCGCCCAGCCACCGAAGAATGCAGGTTGTAAGCTGAGCCACAGACAGGAGCATTTTGAAGGACGGAGGCTATCCGGAGTGTATGCTAGGACCAGAGTGAAATGCGGTCAGAAATCAAGTGGATTAACAAGACAAACAGGCAAAGACCAAACAAGAAAACAGTTTTTAAAAAATATCTCCCTGAATTTGGAAATTAAGAAACACAGTTCTAAGCAAGCCACCTGTCAGAGCAGAAAGCACATGGAAAAATAAGCAGATTTCTAACCAAATGGTAAAGAAAATACTACATAGCCAAAAAGCTGAGATGCAGGCAAGTGCAGCTCAGAGGGAAATTTGTATGGCGATGTATTCCCCTCCTCAGGAGAGGCCATCCCTCCTCTCAACTTGTAGTAGGCCAGTTGTGGTCAAGCCTCTACTGTGAGATAAGCAAGTGGAGATGTAAAGACTGGAAAATAAGAAGCAGCACTGTCTTTACACTTGATAGTTACACACAAAATACTAAGGAAATCAACCCCAAACTGTTTGAATAAGGGAGTTAAATAATATCTCCAGATGTAGATAATGCAAAAATGATTTCTGGATCTGCAACAAGTGATTGGAAACGAAATTCAGAAATCCATTTCCAAACTTTCAAAAATTTCAATATATGTAGGAGTCAGTTTCACAAAACATACGCAGAACTTCTGGAAACTGCAAAACAGGGCTGGTAAAAATTAGTGATGACCTCCCAAATCAACGAAGCTGTGTGTAATAGCTGTGGATTGGGAGGGTGAGTGTTTGAGGTAGCTGCCTGTGTGCCCCATATTAATCTGTAAATTCAATTTAGTACCAGTCATATCATATACCCAGCAGGCTAAAAAAAAAAAAAAAGACTCAGATAAAAAAAAAATGGACTTTACAGTCTAGAAACTTACGTTATAGAAAAACCAAGCAGAAAGCACCGAGTTCCCTTTTATTTATTCTACGCCTGCTCCCCACCCCCTCCCCGTTTTCCCTATTGTGAACAGCTTGCGTTCACCTGCTGTTACCAGCTGTAACCAAGGAACCAGTTTTCCAACAAGGTCTTTTTTTTCCCCCCCAAAATAGAAACTAACGAGTTTATATTTAAATTTACACGTTAACACAAACAACCTATAATGGTCTAAACAATCTTCAAAAAATAGATCTGGAGAAACCATCTGCTCCCTGACTTCAAGACGTCCCACAAAGCTGCAGCGATCACAGTGGCGTGGGACTGGCTGGTGTGGGACAGCAGCGAGTTCCATGGGACAGGGTAGGGGATATAGAGATTGACATACACGTCGACCGATTTTCAGTGAAGGCATCCAAACAATTTGGTGTGGAAGGACGTCTCTTCCCCAAATTGTCCCTCAAGCCTGGATACCCATGTTCAGGAAAATGAACCTCAGCCTTTTGTCACACTGCACACAAAAGTTAGTACCAGGTGGGCCACAGAGCTAATGCAGAAGCTGAAATGGTCCCGTTCCCAGAAGAACACGTAGCAGAATGACTCTGTGACACATGGGTGGGCTCTGAGAACAGGAAGAGAGAAGCCTCAGGCAGGGCAGAAAACGGGCCTGACGAAGGACTCGTATGGAGCCTTAGGGTGGATATTTGTGCCCCTTTTGGTACGTCTGTTATACTTCGAAAAAAATGTAATTGTTTAAAAGAATTCAGAGGAAGCATTGAACCGAGGATCAGACACAGCTGGAGGGAGAAGAGGCAACCTGGATGACACGTCGGGGGATATTATCCAGCATGCGGCTCCGGTAGGCGGAGGGCTGGAAAAGGTGAAAAAGAAGAGAAAACTAATAGAGCACCGAGAATGAGAAGATCTAACCCCTGTCCCACTGTGAGAGAATGGAAAACAGCAGATACACTGGGCGCCGTGGAACTCAGGAAAGGCATTGCACTGGGGCCGGAAGTCCATCAGACATCCAGGACAGTAATTAAAAAGAAAAATGAACCAAGACAGACCATGGGGAATGTGCATGACTTCTGAAGTGAAGAGTGGCCAGATTTCTTTCAAAGGAGCACGGGGTAAACCTACGGCTCACTTTCAGCAGCAAGAGTGGAGACTCGGAAATAGTCTGGGAATAACTTTCTTTCTTTCTTTCTTTCTTTCTTTTTTTGCAAGATTTATTTGAGAAAGAGAGTGAAAGAGAGCATGAGTGGGCGAGTACGGCTAGAGAAAGGCAGAGGGAGAAGCAGACTCCCCACCAAGCAGGCAGCCTGGTATGGGTCTCGATCCCAGGACCCCGAGATCACACCCCAAGCTCAAGGCAGATGCTCAAACAATTGAGCCACCCAGGTGCCCTGGCAAATAACTTTCAATCTGGTGACAATATCCTTTAAAAATTAGAGAACTAAAATCATTTCCAGACCCCTGCCCCCAAAATACCCAAAAAACGAAAACCCCCAAAGACCCCCAACACCAAAAAACATTAGTGTTTTTGGCTCCTGCATAAAAACGCTAATGGGTGCCATGCAGAATGTCCTGTGGGCAGGAGGACAGTTATCGGCGATGGAAGAGGAATGAACCCGGAGGAGGTGTATATTCACATGGGTTTAAGTGGCCACTGCTGTTCTCAAACACGAATATTACAGTTCTGTGGAGTTGAAAAAAGGATTAAAATATACAGTCTATACAAGCTGGTGACGGCAGGATGCGTGCCTGTCCCATGGTCTCAGCGTTTTCCAGGAGCAGAGCAAAGATATGACTTCACTTGGCACCTTGACAAATTACAGAGATGTGTTTCAGTATCTACGCCGACCGCTAACGTAGTATAGTAAGAACGCAGAATTTCCCACTAGCGTGGGGGAAGAAACTATAGACTAAGGAAAAAGAACCCCCCAAAAGGGAGAGAAAAAGCCACGTAGACTGGTGGAAAATATAAAAGAAAAAATATATTTTAATGTATCATTAGTAGCATTTGTAAACTGCCGGCGTGTTGCACATAACAGATACATATTCCCGCATCTGATGTCGCTCTCTGGCCTTGTTTTGCCTTTGGGGTGAATCATCGGGATCCGCCCATCCCGGCCCTCCTCGAAGGACACTGCATCCCTGCTTCCTGACACTCACTACCACCACTACCTTCACTCTGTGCTACCACCAGCCCAGCGGGGGTGGGGGTGGTGGGGGTGGTGGGGGGGGGTGGATGTGGGGGTGGTAATAAGCCTTCCTCATTGACTAAAGAGCCTCCTAGGTGATACAATTTCTGTTTGGTTTGTTTTTCCCTCCTGGAAGGTGATACAATGTATCTAGCACGTCCCTGCTGAGCAGTATCCCTATTCCTGGAAGTCCCCATGGGAGGCTGGCGGGCCACCCTGCAAGGGCAAGGGTGTGCCCCGGAGAAGCCAAGCGCGGGACGTGGGTTAGACGCAGGACCCTCAGGACCCCTCCCACTGTGAAAGCCGTGGGGTCTGCGGCTGCAAACTTGCTTACCGCATGAAGACCTCCTCCATAGTGGTGACCGCCACTTGGAAGTTGGCGACCCCCAGCTCCTCCTGCCTCGCTTCCAGCTGGGTGAAGAGAGATGCAAACCTGCGAGGGAAGGGCGGTTCCATTCCTCACAGGTGGGAAGGGGCCTCCTCCCTGTCACCCGCCCCCGCCCTCACTTCCCACGGGACAAACCGTAGGGGCTGGGGAGTCAAGACTCTCTTTGTTCAGAGCTCAGCCTTGTCACCCCCCAGCTCCAGGACTCTGAACATGAGCAGCAAGGGCGACAGCATTTACCCCAGAGCGTGTCTGGGATGACCACTCTCACACCCAGCTCGTAAATAATTCATCTGTGTTCTGCTACTTTTGGAGTGCTTACTAAGTGCCGGGGGCATTCCAAGCCCTGTTCCACCTCACCAGCTCAGTCAATTGTCTCAACAGTTCTTCAGCTCTGCGCAGACAGCTGGGAGAGGTTAAGCAACTTCCCCAAGATCACACAGCCGGGAGGCAAACTCAGAGGCCCGCTCAAAAGACTGTGAGTGCCCTTTCCCCGCCCTGCTGTTCCACTAAATGAGGAAAGGAGCTAATGCTTAACCCTGTTAATCCAGAGCCCTTCCTTATGCATGCCTTCCATAGTTTGGAGCTGAAGGAATCGGGACTTTTTGTGCGATATTAAGAAATCCACAACCTCCCACGTTGCAGGTTTCTGCTCCTTCAAGCCAGTGTCCAGGCCAACAACGTGCCTTTAAGAAACCTGTGGGCATGCGGGATGCCCAGAGAGGCCGCACTATGCACCACCATGGACGGCGCGGAGGGTGAGAGCATGAGCTGCGCACTGTTGGGGGCTGCCTTTTGAGGCCAGTGTCTGCCCCTTATGGGTTGTGTGACTCTGGGCTAGTTCTTTCATCTCGCCCACTCTCCTCATCGGGGTGACAGACACGACCTCGTGCCCCAAGGGAGCTAAATGCAAGGACCGCAGCAAAGCAGCCCACCTGTGCTGTGAGTTCAGCAGTCAGACCCTCACAGGGTGCGCTGCCTTGCCCTTCAGTCTCCCGGGACTGAAATCATGCCCGTCAATGAGGCTGTCTTGCAGCAAGGTTTACCTATCGGGAAATGCCTTGTTCTCACCCCAGCCAAGAGGCAGACCTTTCCCTCACCCTGCAGAGGGCTCTCCCACCCCCTTCAAGTGATTCCTCTCCAGTCCACACACAACCAGTATCCAGACTCCTACTGTCAGAGGTGCCTTGTACCTCTGTATCTCATTTCATCTGGGTGACATGTTTCTGAGGTTCAACCACACCAGTGCACGCCTTAATAGTTTCTTCTCATTCATCATGGAGGGCTGTTCAACAAAAGTAGTATACTACAGTTTGATCATTGGTTCCCCTGTTGGTTGACTTTAGACAGAAGGGATAGGGTTTGGGTCAGAGGGGCTTGGGCAGGCTCTGGGCGGCTTCTCCAGGAGCCCTGAGTCACCATGAAGCTGCCATGCCCTGGAGGACTTGGAGATGCTCTGATCAGGGGTTCTGGCTGGGTTCAGCCTTCCAGAAATCCTGCCGAGACCCCAGACCTAGGGGCCAAGCCATCCTGGAATTCCAGTTAAGTTCATTCAATGGCTCTTATATTGCTAAAAACTTTGTGTTTATGTCCACATTCTAGATGTTGGTATTGGTATCAGAGTGTGCTGCTCCCTTCTGTATTTTCTGAAAGATTGGGGAGATTTATTTGCCTAGCAACTGATGGGACCTGCAATTCTCTTTTTGGTAACATTTATCATCGCAAATTCGATTTAATCAGTAGATGTGTGGTTCTTAGATTTTCCTCTTTTACTTTGTGTCCGGTTGAGTAGGTTGTGTTTTTCAAGGAATCAGCCCATTCTACAGTGTCCAGTGTATTTGTGGTATTTTCTCATGAAGTTGTCCTAAGTCTGTGCTTGGGCTGAGAAATGGTCCACTCATTCCTGATGCTGGTTCTTATATTTCTACTTTTCTTTAATGGCTTTGGCAGGAGCTCATCACTGTTACTAATATTTGTAATAAACAACATCTGGCTAGTTTAGTCTTCTCAATTTTTTTTTTTGTTGTTGTTTCTTATTCCATCATTTGCTCTCTTTGAATTTATTATTTCTTTTCTTCTCTGTACTCTTCACTTCTCTCTGCTTTTTCTCCCTCCCTCAGCTGGAAGCACAGGTCATTGGTTTTAAGGCTTTCTTCTTTCCTAACATAGTGTTTCAAAGCTGTATGTTTCCCTCTGGGCACCGCAGTAGCAGCATATGAACATTTCAAGTCTGTTGTGTTTTCATTGCTGTCCAACTAAAAAAAAAAAACTCTTTGTAATTCCTTTTTGACCCATAAGCTATTCAGAAGTGTGGTGTTGAACTTCTGTGTGGATTTTCTAGGTATCTTTTCATAATCGAGTGGTAATTTAACTCTTCTGCTATGTGATGAGGAGCCTGGCTCATGGCTGAGACTGTACAGGTGAGGCAGGGATTAGCGTGGGAAGGACCCGGAATCTGCCTCATCACCAACACAGCATACTCACTGGCAGGCTCCGTCTAAGGTGCCTGGCACTGGAAGTTAGATTCAGAGACATTAGGTAAGAGAAAGAAATAAAAGGCTTCCAGATTGGAGAGGAAGAAGTAAAATGATCTGTTTGCAGAAGACATGATCTTATATGCAGAAAACTCTATAAAGATGCCACAAAGAAGCTGTGAGAACCAATAAGTAAATTCAGCAAAGGAGCAGGATGTAAAGTCAACACACAGGAATCAGCTGCATTTCTAAGTACAATGAACAAATCTGAAAAGGAAACTACAGGAACAACCCCACTTACCATCGCATCCAACAATAAAATACTTAGGGATTAACTTAATCAAGGAAGTGAAAGACTTGTAGAATGAAAGTTGTCAAACACCACTGAAGGAAAGTAAAGAAGAGGGAAATCCATGGAGACACATCCCGTGTTCATGGACTGGAAGACGTAATGCTGTTCAAACACCAGTGTCAGCCTGAGCATTCCACAGTCAGTACAGGTCCTACCAAGAGAGCAATGATTTTTTTTTTTTTTTTTTGCAGAAATAGAAAAACCCATCCTAACATTCATATGGCATCTCAAGAGACCCTTAATAACCTCCCCCCCACCAAAAAAGTGTTGCAAAAGAACAAAATGAGAGAATCACACAAAAAAATCACACAAAAACTTCACAACATGGGATCTGGCAATGATTTCTTTGGACGTGACACCAAGGGCACAGTAACAAAAGAAAAAATATATATGTTGGACTTCATTAAATTTAAAAATTCTGCGCATCAGGAAACACTGTCCTTGGAGCAAAAAGGCAACCCATTGAATGGGATAAAATATTTGCAAATCCTGTATCTGATAAAGGACTAATACCCGTAATATAGAGAGAAGTCCTACAACTTCAGAACAATAGAAAACAGCTTGGATCAGAAATGGGCAAAGGACGTGAGGGGCACCCGGCCGGCTCAGCCAGAGACGTGTGCAACTCTTGATCTCAGGGTCCTGAGTTTGAGCCCCACCTTGGGGGCAGAGATGACTAAATTTAAAAAAGTATTTAAAAAAAAATGCATAATAGGCATTGCTCCAAAGAAGACCTGTGAATAGCCAGTACACTCACGAGAAGACGCTTGACATCACCATCGTTAGGGAGATGTGAAGCGAAACGACAGTGAGTCACCGCCTCATACTCCTTAGGTCGGTTACTGCTAATAGAACAGAACAGAACACAGCAGGTACTGGGGAGCCGTGGAGAAACTGGAATTCTTGTGTGCTGTGGGAGGGAATGCAAAATGGCCCAGCACCCCTTCTTCTACGTAAATATACCCCAAAGAATCCGAAGCAGAGTCTGAAAAGATACTTGTACACCATGTTCATAATGGCATTATTCACGGTAGCTCAAGCGTGGCAGCAGCCCAAGTGTGCACGGATGAACGGATAAACACAGCGCGCGTGAGATGTGAGATGGCACATTATGCAGCCTTAAAAAGGAAGGAAATTGTGCACTGAACCTTGAGGACCTTATGCTCAGCAGTCTAAGCCAGTCACAAAAGGACAAATGCTTCCCTATGTAACAGGAGCTGAGAGCAGCCCGAATCATGGAGACAGAAAGTGCGGCTGTGGGTGCCAGGGGCTGGGGTGCTCTCAGAAGTAAGGGACCCAGTAGAGAGACAAACTGACGGTGTAGGTGAGCAGGGCGAGTCAGGCACATGGGCTTTTGAGAATTGAGCATGGAAAGACCTGGAGCCAGGGCGGAAGGGTGAGCCTCTGGGAGGAAGAGGCTGTGTCCTTGGCTGTAAAGATGGGAGGAGAAAGAAACTTGTGACGGGAGTGAAGGGGACTTCCCTTCGGTGGCTCTCATCTTCCCAGAGCTCAGGTTCCTGCCTGAGAACAAGCTGAGGGAGAGGAGCCCGTGGGGAGTGCCAGGGACCACACTGAAGCCCGAAATAAAGAAAATCGGGCCGAACATTCATCTCAGCTCCGCCACCCAATAAAGGGCTTCTGACTTTAACCTGAAGGCCACTGGGAGCCATTGAGGGCTTTGAAGGAGGGAGGGGATATGACCAGAGCCCCGTGTTTTCGAGTGTGATCTGGCTGGAGTGTGCTGTCTTCCCAGCAGATGCCCAAGGCCTGGGGAGTCCAGACCCCAGCAGAATAGAGAGTCCTCGCTGGGGAGACAGGCAGAGAGGTGGCTCTGAACTCTGTCCCCGCAAACAGCTCCTCCTGTCCTCTGGGGTCCGCACCTGTGTGTGTCCTTTTTAGGAAGAATGAAGGTTAATTCTTCTCCCTTGCTGGACTGCAAAACCGCATTTGGGATATGGTGATAAATCAGACAACAGATCTCCTCTGTGTTGCAGTGAGGTTTCTTCACCAAAGTCATGTAATATCCGCCGCCTGAAACAAAATTTCAGAGACCCTGAAACGTCCTTACTCCTTATCCGTGGCTCAGAATGCACAGCTTCGCAGGAAAGTGGAGCAGGGCCAGTGGGGGGGGGGGGGGGGGAGGGCGGCGCTGTGGGGCTGGATGGAAACCCCAGGGAAGTCGCTCTCGAGGGCTCTCACGGGCTCTCATTAAAGGGGCGTGAGGCAGACAATAAGAGAAATGGGGAAAATCTATATTATCAGTGACATAGGCTGAGGAGAAAGATAATCATTGGAGGGGACTTGGGGGGGTCGAGGAGTGTGATTCTAAACAGGGTCATGAGGCCTAAGCGTGGCCAGCGCTGGCTGGGGAGGGAGCCGGAGGGCAGGAGCACAGCAGGGCCTGGAAGAGCACTGGAAATGCCACTGCGTGATGGGACCAGGCCAAGCAAGGCCCTGCGGGCCAATCCTAGGACTTTGACTTTCTCTCGGTGGGAGGGAAGATCACTGCAGAGCCAAGCAGAAGGGTAACACAGTCATTCGGACAACCGAGCAGAGACAGGGGGTGAGTTAGCCAGCGAGTGCAGTAATCCAGGAGGGGACGGACGACAGGCCAGGGCACTAGCCAGGCGTGGAGGTGGGAGAAGGGAAGGCCCCCCCGGGGCCTGCACACCAATGGGATCTGGGCTCTGAGAGATGGAGAGGTCAGGGAGCCTCCAAGGTTTTGGCCAAGCTCCCACGAGAAAGGAGCTGTCTGTGCTGGGGGCAGTGGGTGTGGTCGTTGAGAGCAGGGGCCCCTGGTCTGCTCAGGGTGTGGACAAGCCCCATAGAGCTGGTCGGCGTCCACGCCACTGTGGAGTAGGCTCCAGATGCAGGCCTGCGGAGTTCAGGAAGGCATCCGGGCTGCAGACACAAGTTCCAGCACAGGAGACCGGACGAGGTCAGGGCGTGGGCACAGGCACGTCCACGCCACAAGCAGCAGAGACCAGGAGGGCGTGGGGTCCAGGAGAACAAGGGGGCTACCGTGGAAACCACCCACACCCACCCAGGCGCTCTGCACACACTGCTCACTCCTTGAGGAACCCGGTTTTTGAGGTCCGTTTTCTAGATTGGACGGGGTAGGCTAAGGTCGTCCTGGCCACGTGGATGGAGGCTACGAACCGGCAGAGTGAAGCTCAGACCTCGATCTCCTGACTCAGGGTCTCAGACTGTCTGCACCTCACTCCCCGCTGCTATCTTGGGGGCCCTCCAGGGAAGCAAACTGTCCCGGGGCCGGGGCCAGGGCCCGTGGGGACGGGAGGCCGACCGGCCCGCCCGCCCGCGCCGCTCACCGTACTTCCACTTGAGAAACATCGAGGACCCGCAGCACTGCAGCTCCCCCTTGGCCATGATGGCCACACGGTCCCCCAGCAGGTCAGCCTCGTCCATGAAGTGCGTGGTCAGCAGCACGGTGCGGTCGCTCTTGTGCTGCTGCAGGAGGTCCCAGATGGCCCTCCTGGAGAGGGCGTCCATGCCCGAGGTGGGCTCGTCCAGCATCAGCACCTGCGGGCAGAGTGGTGGCTGCTGGGGGTGGGGGCAGAGCGTGGTCGCGGGCCGGGGCTGGCTGTGCTGGAGGCCCTGTGAGGCTCCGGTTTGGGAAGATGTAGCCGTCCCCACGCTGGCCGGGCCGCTCTGCCGGCGTCCGGGGGCTGTAGCCAGCCCAAGCCACGTGGGGGCTGGAGCCCCAGGCCCCAAGTGGCCGTCCCCGTGCACGGCCTCCCGCCCGCCTACCTTGGAGCCCGCTATGAGGGCGATCCCAATGGAGAGCTTGCGCCTCATGCCCCTGCTCAGGAACCGGCTCAGGGTGTCCTGCTTGTCCTCCAGGCCGAGCATGTGCAGCATCCGCTGGACTTCCTCGGGGCACTTCCGATGGGACAAGCCCTTCAGCTGCGAGAGTGGGGACGGAGAGGTCCGGCAGGGGCTCCTAGGGCGGGGTGGCCTGTCCAGTCCGTGAGGAGCCTGGCCTCCGTGTCGTCCCCTTCCCACCTCCCCAGTAGACGCCCACCAGTCCAGCCAGCACTTTGTTAGCATATACGTAAACTCGGCACAAGAGGCTTACTACCTTCAGGGAAAGGGATGCGCAAAAGGCTTTTGTATTTTGAACCGCGTGAACATACGTCTCATAGACACTGAGTGCGGCACGTTAAAGGATCACACAACAAGACCGAAAGGGAGGTGTCCCCAGGAGGCTCAAGGGATAAAAAATCTGTGTTGCGTAATGAAGAGTCTGGTCGGCCTCTGTCCCCAGCTACTGGGAGGGACCTCTAAATCCTTGGTGTGATGGGGTGCCCTGGTTATTCACCTTGTACCCTGGGGCCACATCGGAGTTTATGCTAATACGTTGACTCCAGACCTGCTGGGAGTGGGGAGATGTGCCCCAGGATTCGACCGTTCAGGCCTGTGTGATGAAGCTCCGAGAGAAACTGGACACTTGCCGGTTAAGTGAGCTACCGGGTACACAGCCACGTCCCAGCTGGGCGGACACAGGCCCAGACCTCACTCTGCATGTCTCTTTTCTTCGCTGGTTCCGATTCGTATCCTCTGTAGTCAAACCGTACCCCATGCCCCCGGCCCCTTCCTGAATGTTTAGGGACTCACGTCCAGGGAGGTTTCGGGGCCTGCCGAGGCTGGGTTGGAAGGCTACAGTCTGCCCCTTCCCAAGATCGGTCGCAGAGGAAACACAGCCCGCCGTCCATGAACGCACCTGAGCATAGAAAGAAAGATGCTCGGCTACGGTGAGGTCTGGGAACAAGATATCGTGCTGGGGGCACCAGCCCAGGCTCCTCCGGATCTCAGCCATATCGCGAGAAATTTCATACCCCTTGATATAGGCCCATCCACCTGAAGGGGGAATAAGACCTAGGAGGAGGAAGTACAAGACATATGCCAAGGTCATGTTCCCACAGAGCACCCCGCAGACCCGGGGCTCACAGATGCCCAGTGCTCGCATCAGATGGCCTCACTCCTTGTCACAGTCAGTGACCTCCATGGACTGTGTGTTCCGTGACCCTGCATGAGGACGTGTGGCAGAACAGAGACGGAGACATCTCTCCTGCTTCTGAGGAGTGCCTGTCTGGCTAGGGAACAAACACATGGGCGCACGGAAAGCAAATTACACTGTCATATGCGCCAGGTGATACTGCGGAAGTGGGGTTCGCTAGAACACTTCACCGACTGAGCCACCCGGGTGTCCCTCATGCATTAAAGTTCTTAGCAAACACGGGAAAATATAAATTCTGATTTTTTAACTGACTTTTCCACAAAATATTCTATTGAGGTCATTTCTCCACATCCACGAAATCTACATAATTTGGGCAGGCTAATAAGATTTACGAATACATGCTCTTTATTTATCCAACGCATGCTAATTAGTTAGTCAGTGGTTTGCAGTGTTCCCGAAGTATGAACTCGTGAGAGGACTTTGCCTTCTTTCCCCTGTATCTCCTTCCTCTATGTCAACCTAAGCAGATTCGGGGCACCTGGCTGGCTCAGTGGGTCCAGCTCTTGGTTCCAGCCCAGGTCATGGTCTCAGGGCCGCGCCCAGCGGGGAGCCTGAGACGCTCTCTCTGCCTGTGCCCCTCCTTGTGGGAAGAAATGCGCAGAGCCGTGTGCCAGCCCCTTGATCGTGTATGAGACCTACTTCCCCAGACGGGAAGAGCCACCGATGCCCTCTCCCGAGTACGCTTCATATTACATGTCGGTGAGCTCTGAGGAGGGCCGACAGAGGCTCTCAGGGCTGGTGGAAGGCTCTATTCCTTGAGGGGCCGGCTGGCACGGGTACCTGCCAGCATGCAGCACAGGGTGGTTTTGCCGGCTCCGCTGTGTCCCAGAAGGACGGTGATCTGCCCCTGGTACAGATTCAGGGTCAGATCTTTGACCGCTCTGTGGCTGTCCCTTCCCGTGTCATACACCTGTGGAAGAGTCAGCGTGTGACCGACTCCCTAACGGGCCCGGGGCATTCCTGAAGCATCTATGACCCACATCAAGTCCCAGGGAAGCCGGTCCGTTGGGGGGAATCCAAGTGGGAATGTGGACAAGAGCCCTTCTTTCGGGGCGTAGCTGCCCGGGGCTGCCGGGGAGCCTGATGGGGATGCCATGCCGGGGGTGGGGGTTTCTCCCCGACACCCATGCCACAGAGGCCAGGGCTCGAGGATGCAGGGCTCAGAGCTTGGCAGGGAGTGTTCTCCCTGCTTCTCGAGCCACACCTTGCCCCGCATGACATGGTAAGCCCTTGGGAAATCGTGCCAGAACCACATATCTGCAGACAGCCTGTTTGGTGAGCAGAGGGGAGATCCTTGCTCTCGGAAGCCGCACGAGTGCCTAGCTGTTCCCGCTACTGCCATGTGTGAAGGAGCTGGAGCCATCCCCCGCGTCGTGAGTCCCCTGGGCTACGATGGGACACCACCCCGTCCCCCTCCCCGGCTCTCCAGCTCCCACAGGCAGAGGAAGGCGGCACGAAGCGTGACAAGGACATCGCCTCTCCTTGGGCTCATCGCATTTGAAGAACAGAAGATGCCGAAGGAGAAAAAGATGCTCTGTGGGACGTGCGGGGGAGGGCCAATGTCCAGGCATCCTGTCCCGGGAGCGTCTGGTCACGCGGGGCTCTGCATGCAGGAAAGGTCCAGCGAACGCTGGTCACAGACAAACACACCCCATCTGGAAGCCCGTCCCAAAAGCCAGGACAGCCAGCAACCGGGTGTGTGAACCATGGAGGAGCGGCGTGAGGGGCTGAGCTCCAGGGTGTCCCTGGGCACCCGCGCTGGTGTGGTGGGGCTGGGGAGAGTGTTTTAGGAGATGCCACCAAGACCCTGCATCCTCCTCCACTCCACTGCACGACAGCAAACAGGAGACATTGCACGTTCGATTCCTCTCCTGAGGACAGTGTTGCAGGAGAAAATCCCACCAGGAAAGGAACCCCTTAACCACCATCAGAATGAATCACAAGCCTCTACAAACTATTCATCAATTCTAGGAGGAAGGGTCGTGCGCTGATACCTTGTAGAGATGCTGGATTTCAATCCCCTTCACCAAACTGGTGGGCTCTTCCTGAAAGAACTTGCTTTCCGCAGGTTTGCTAAGGTCCCCAATGTCTAGCACGGACCGTGTGAGGAGCAGAGACTGTCCGCGCCAGTGCGACGGCTAGACAGAAAGTCAACTGACATTAGCCTGTTCGGGTGAATCGACTGTCGTCTCCAGGAAGATAAATAGTTTGGTAAATTAAATTCTCCACAGTGCCCGCCTCCAGCCCCCCACCTTTCCTGGTATCCAGCATTTAACGGTGCCCGAAGCCAAGCAACCTGCTCGTGGACTCACTACTGGTAAGCTGCGTTTTCGCCTACAGCTCATGGTCCCGAGGTTGGGGCGAGCGATGGGGGGTGCACCGCACCCAGGCTCCCAGCGAGCTGGGGAAGCCGTCATGTCGGCTGACAGCCTCCCTGGCTGAGCCTGGGGAGATCCTGAGGTGGACCCTCCTGCAAGGGCCAGCAGGTAGCCACTCAGTGCCCCAGACGGGGTCACCCCCTTCAAAGACCATGGACAGGCCCGCTGGTGGGGCTGTGGGAACACTGCACCCGCAGGTGATCCCACTTTGTAAGGATACAGTGACTCTGAGAAGTTGTTGGGGTCGCCAAGAAAGGGGGAGAGGAGGCAGAGGTGTCCCGTGTAGACTTTCAGGGCCTGACACGGGGGTGGGCACACCAGGACATCGCAGACACGCCTGTAAGGGACTCTGCATGGGACACCTGCTGAGGCAAACATCAGAGACACTGAGATGCGTTCATCACACTCCCTTGGTGACCACAGCTGATAGGTTTGGGGTGAATCCAGGTTCAAGAATCTGGCTTCGATTTCCTGGGATTTGAGATTTCTATCAGGACACCACTGAGATGGCTGAGGGTACGGGGTGGGGCCCTGTAAAAAGGTCTAACATGGCCTATGGAACAACAGCACCGGTACTCACCATGACAAAGAAGTACCACGGCTTAGGGACACCATATTCGCCCAGGAGGACGGCCTCCACGTACCAGGCCACCACGCTGTACAGGACGGCGTCCAACAGCAGCAGCAGCAACACCTGGCAGAAGTTAAACTCCCCACTCACGCTGCCGATAGTTTTCCACTGCATACCCGTGCCTGAGCCAAAGGAAGGACAATGTCACTGCACGGAAGCCAAACTGCTCCCCTCATACCGCTGGTGACCAGGCCGCTGGCAGGACTGGACTACCTGGGAGTCAAGGGACGGGCACTGGGAAGGGGAAAGTGAGCGTCGTGGGCTCTCCAGCGAGATAAGCTACTTTCAGGATTGCCAGAAGTGCTAGTGGTTTCCTTAGGCCAAGAAGGGGGTTCTCCATGGGTCAGCACCTGGTAGCCCGTTGTCTTGCTGGGCTAATTCTCACTCCAAGTGAGGTCAGGGTAGTTACCTCCTTACCCTGCAAGCTTGCGTTCTCATTCCCCCTGTGTGGATTACCAGCCCGGCCCCGGGGACCAGCGTCCCGGGAGCAAGCGTCTGGTGCCAACCGTGATCATAGGGGCTCCCGCTCTGCGCGCTGAACCTGGCCCCGTACTGTTGATTCACCATCCGCGCAGGGCCTCATGCACACCTACTCCCGGAACAGGGAAGGGACAGAGGAAGGGCTCGGAACCAGTTCCAGGACTCCAGGGGTGGGAAGTGATCTGTGTGATGCGAAGTGCCAAATCTAAGTGCCAGCTGACAAAGCTTCTCCTTTCGAGCCTCCGAGATACGGAGCGTCTGCTGCCACCTGGCAGGCTCGTGGTGGCGGAACCGCCAACACAGCAGGAGAGACTCGAGGTGGGGGGGTGAGCGCACAGATGGGCCAGGTCCCTGGTCTCCAATGCTTGTCGAGCGCCTGGGGATTCAGTTCTGATCAGGTGTGTTGGGGGTGGGGGGACCCCCGTGGAGGCTGCATTTCCAAACCCGATGGTGAGGGGCACCAGGGGCCAGAGACCCACAGGGATCCCATTCCCATGACCAGTGCGTCGACATGACTTCCCAGAGTGTCGCCATTCGCTGGCCACCAATCAGATCTCACCCGACTCGGGACGGGTTCCAAGGCTGCAGTGGCCACGGGGCACACTTGGCTCCCAAGAGGTCCATCCCTACTCAGTGCAGATCTGCAGGGTGCAGAGGGCAGATGGGCGAGTCTCCTTCCCCACCTCAGCAGTCATGGGATCACCGGTCAACTTTAGGTATTGACCATGACCGTGTGACCCAAGAATCACAAAACAGAGCTTTAACAAGCAATCTGAGGGAAATATCGGTGGGACCTGACCCACACCGGGGGGCGGGGAGATCAGTCACCCCAGAAATCCCCAGAGCGCATGCCCCATCTCCACCCGCCCGTGGCCGGATGTTTGCAGGCAGCCTCGGGCCCGCTCCTGCCGCTTGTCCAAGCTGACAGTCTCTCTGTACCTGGTCTCCCCACACCACTCACATTCCACACAACTCGCCTCTCGCCAGCTCGTGACTCTTCGTTCCAAACCTTTCTTTTTCTCCCCCTTTTTTCCTTGTTCCTCCGGTTTTCACGATTCCATTTCATTTCCAACATTGATAAATTATTCATACTTCTAAAAAAATTTTTTTTCAGTGTCATTGTAGGCTCTACATTATTCGTCTTTTTTTTTTTTTTTTTTTTTTTTATAAATTTTTTTTTTTTTTTTTTAAGATTTTATTTATTTACTTGAGAGAGAGACAGTGAGAGAGAGCATGAACGAGGAGAAGGTCAGAGAGAGAAGCAGACTCCCCATGGAGCTGGGAGTCCGATACGGGACTTGATCCCGGGACTCCAGGATCATGACCTGAGCCGAAGGCAGTCGTCCAACCAACTGAGCCACCCAGGCGTCCCTACATTATTCGTCTTTAACCAGAGTGTGTCATCAAATGACGTGGCGCGAGGCCTGTTCGCGGGGTCTTCCCAGTCCTTCCCCATCCCCGCTACGGTCCTACGTCTCCCTTCTGCAGGAGCTCTCAACGCTGTAGGCTTCTCCCACTTTTGCTGTAGACACGCAGTCCTCTCTCAGAGCAAAAAACCAACAAAACAAAAATACCCCCACGAAAACCAAAGTATTTCCCATTTCCGCCCCGCCCCCATCCGTTGCATCCAGACTGCTGTGCACCAGCCTGTCCTGCTGCCCCATGTCTCAGGCTCCCCGCAGTGGGGGTGGGCAGGGGCCCCGAAGTCTGCTCTCCCTTCTACTGCTTTGGGACTCAGCCAATCTCCTACTTACTCCTTTCTCTCTCTATCCGACGCTTCTAGTCTTCCGTTGGCTCAGTACTGAATTACGGGATCGGCTCCGCATAGCCAAGCCTGAAGTTAATTATCTTTCCTTTCCTCCCGCTAAGTATTTATGCCCTCTCGGTTCTGACATTACCCCCTCAAAGAGCCCCTCTTATGTATTTTAATCTCACCTGTTCAAAATACAACAAAACACAATAAAACCTGAAGGCGTCTCTCTCAGGGCGAACCACTGGCTTTGGCTCCCGTTGAAAAGCACTTGGTTCGCCTTTTGGTTCCTCCAGCTTCTCGTAAGATTTTCCTCCTGCCGTCTGCTGTGCTCTCTCTTACACTGGCGTGTCCCGTGTAGACGTCTTCTTCGTATTCTTGTCTGGGATTTGCCGGGCCTCCTGGCGTCCAGTTTAGGGAGGGATCTGGGCTCTGTCTCTTCAGAAGCATTTCTCCTGCCCCCTTCTCTCGTTTCCTGTGGGACCTCTGCTTAAATGGGGGGAAGCTCTCCCCACTCTTCTCTGAATGTTTTCTCAGCTCTCGTGCACATTTTCGCATCTTTTTGGTCCTCTCTGCTGCCTCCCGCGTGGTTTCTTCTAACCCAGTTCCAGGTCATAACCCTCTCCCGGCGGTTTCAAAGCCACCGCGAGCCTACCCAGTACACGCAAACACTGCCTTTAGAGAAAAACATATACTGAGTGTTGCTGTCTTATAATCTGAGCCTTGGTAATTCCAAAACGTGGGACTTTTCTGCTGACTCTCACCCGCGGTGGCTTATTGCCTTGGGTTTTTAATTGCTTTCTACTGTGTTGCGTTTTGCCTTGGAGAACGCGTCTGGGAGGATTCATTGTGATGGGGATGAAAGTGCTTCTGCCAGGCACCTGAGTGGGGGCTCTGTCCTCCCGGGACCACCGGAAATCGCAACCCGCTTGAGGGTCCCTGGACGGCCCTCGCGGGGTGACTCCAGGCTGCAGCCCCGCCATGTTCTCAGGTGCAAATTTCTCCTGGGTTCTCCTCCACGATGTGTCAGCACCACAGCACCTTCCCCAAGGCCCTATCGTTTATGAGGGGTTGGGGTGCGGATGCGGGGACAGACTCCCCAGCTTCACTTCAAGAAAGCCGGCGGGGAGAAGAGAATCTCAGCTTTCAACAGAAAGTCCTCATAAAGTTCCCCTATCCACTCCCTAACATAGGAGGAGTCACAGAGACCTTATGAATTCTACATTCCCCCGTGCTCATTTCGGAAGTGTGGCCTCATCAGTGTTTTCTTAAGGACAGCCACTCACCGGCAATAAATTCTGGTCAGCTTCACACCCTTAACCCATTGAGACCACCCTGTTTAACAGAGAAGTAAATTGGTAGGTGATTCCAGGTCATTGGAAATTATCCCTGTTGCAGTAGGAAGACCCACAAACCAGATCCAGCCTAGAACTTCCATCCCTGCTGCCGGTCCCTAAACCAGGCTGTAGCGTCTAGAACCAGAACTCGAGATAGAAGCCGATGCTGAGCCGTGAGGTCGCCGTGAAGTCGCTTGCTACAGTGTCCACGGGTGGCTTCGTGCCTCCGAGATGGGCACCGGTTCCACCCAGAAAGCTTCCTGAGCTCAGCAGGCCCTCGGTTTGGATGTGTTAGCTGCCAGCTTCTGCGGTGGCCATTGGCATTCTGAGGAATTCTCCTGCCTCCGGAAGGTAGGACAAGCGAGCCTGTGGGGGTGTGCTTCCTAAAGTGGAGCTTGCGAGGCCCCCAGGCCGCCCCCAAGTCTGTGCGCGAGGAACGTGGCATCTGCGAATGGCCCTCCGTTATCTGCAAAGTTCTAACGTGCTCACCGACTCAGCTCTGTCTTCTCCATGTAACTACATAGGCTTGTAATTGCAAAGTCGTTACTGGCTTTAGCTGGGCTCCCAAACCACCGAGAGCCGTGTGGTGTGAACCGTGTTCTACCACCCACCGTGGTTGCCAGGGTGTTGCAAGCGCTCCTGAGGCTGAAAGAAGCTGCCTGTGAGGGCCTCGCAGAAACGCAGGTCCCCTGGCCCCTCTGAGCTTCAAGGTCACCCCCCACTCCGCGGGAAAGAGAGGGCTCACCTTTTATCTCAAACGTGGAGATTAATTGGACCCCCTGTGCCATGGCCACGTTGGAGAGCAGACAGAAGACCAGCTTTTGGAAGTGCGTCCTCTGGGGGTAGCTGAACGTGAAGTACAGGTACGGGAGGTACGTGAAGAAGAAGCTGATGCCCCCCGCGGCAGCTGCGACGTGGGCTGCGGGAAGACATGGCAGCGGCCATCAGCCACACGCCAGGTGGCCCACGCCCCTTCCTGCCTCAGCTGGGCAGGGGGGCGGCGGATCTGCAGGGGCCTTGTTGTCCCAGAAGGGAAGCAGCCTTTTACGGACTCTGTGCTTCCACTCTTGGAAAGGCTAAGGGCACCTGCGGCACTACCGGCGGGCATGGATCCGTAAGGGCACAGGTCTGTGACTGCCGCAGACAGCATGGACAGCGTCTCCTACAGCCCGAGCCCTCCCTGCACAGATGGTGGCCTACACCGCAGCCCCCAGCCCAGCGGCCTACCGACAGCCCCTCACAGATCCTTCACGCCCTCCCTGCTGGCAGAGGAGGAAAAGGAGGCTCAGCCACAGTAAGTACGTGTGTGCAGGGTCGTGCAACTCGGGAAGCACCGTCAGGGTCTCGGGGTTTTCCCGGCTGTGAGCACAGCCCTCCGGACTGGGAGATGAGCCAGGCCGACCACAGGCTGGGAGACGAGCTCGGGTGCGATGCCGATGTTCAGCTCCTGGGAAGTGGAGAGTGTAGGAGCCGGGGAGGTGAGGATGGCATCCACGAAGGAAAGAGCCCCGTTGAGGCTCCAGGCGGCCCTGCCTGAAGCCGGCTTCATGAACCATGGCTGACCTTCAATCTTGTCGACGTCTCTGAGTTTCAGGTTCTCCGTTTGTAACAGGCCTTAAGAACTGCTAATATTTATTAAGCTTTTGCTCTGTGCCAAGTACTGTTCTCAGCACTTTCCCTGTAATATCCCATTTAATCCTCACAACAGAGTCACAAATACTGTGGCTTTCCCATTTCCCAGAGGGGGAAACGGATGCACCGTCTGTGTGGACTTGCTCAAGGTCAGGGTCCGCACAGAGAGCCCCGTGAGGCCAGCACAGCTGTCAGCCTCGATGCGGAGGGGAGAAAGGCTGCTGTCCATTGCAGGGTCGAGAAGAGGTTCCAAAGTGCTGTCTCAGAGAGGTGAGAGGCAAACTGACCATGGGACGTGGGTGGGTTGCAAGGCCAGGGGACCTCACTGAGACCCGGAAACCAGTCCGCCCAGGGGAGAGTTTTTCTCCAGCCAAGTTCCCCTGCTCAGGTGTAGGTGCAGGGGGGCAGGGAGCCTGGTGGGAGCCGGGCTGAGAACCTGCAGCGCCAGCTCAGCGGACAGTCGACAGGTGTAAGTTTAAGGAGTCAAAGTCATGATGGGCCCCAGGATCGGAGCGGCTGGGGAAGCCGGCCAGGCACACGGTGGGGTGACGGCTAGTGGAGCAGCGTTAGGGGCGACGATCAGGTGTCTCGATGGGGGTCAAAGAATTACTGGGAGGGGCGGGTGTGAGAGGGAAGAAGCTAAACAGGGAGATGAGGGGCCAAGAATGAAGTGTTTGGGGCAAGGCGTTACTGGCAAGGCTGAGGTTTAGAGAATGAAGCACTCCAGCGAGTGTGGAAGGGGACAGGCAGCAGCAGAGTCCTGGGTAAGAAGGAGTGTGGTCTAGTTGGATGACACCCTCCTGGTCAAAGGGGCTGAGTGCTCTGAGCAGGGAGGGCAGAGGCTTGGTCTGGAGGCAGCAGGCAGGAGTGGGGAGACACCTTCCCACCCGCAGCCTGGCGGTGGGGGGGGGGGTCCTGGGTGGCAGCGCTAGCATCTTTCAGGGATCCCCAGGGAGGCATTTCCTGGGGCCCCGTTATAAATCACAGGTATTTGGGGAGGTGTTTTAAGCTTCAGTTTTAATTTGATTTTAATTTTAATTGTTTTCTCGATTTCCTTTTTGGAGCGTTCACTGCTAGTGTCTAGAAACACAACGGTTTTCTGCGTGTTCATCTGTAGCCTGCAAACTTGCTGAACTTATTTAATGGCTCTAAAAGTTGCTATTGTGGATTCTTAAGGGTTTTCTCTATATAAGATCGTGTCATGTTTGCATGGAGAGAGTTTTGCTTCTTCCTCTCCAGCTGCCTTTTCTGTTTCACTCTTAATTGCTCTGCCTAGAACCTCCTGTACATTGCTGAGTGGCAGAGGGGCGAGTGGTCATCTTATCTTTTTCCTGATCTTATGGGGAACGCTTCCAGTTGTTCAGCATTGAATCTGAGGTTAGCAATAGGGTTTTTGTGAATGCTCACTGTCGGTCGAGATACTTCCTTTATATTCTAGTCTGTTAAGTGTTTTTATCATGAAAAGCACTGGATTTTGTCCCATGCTTTTTCAGTATCATTTGAGACAAATAAAAGTGAATAAAATTGTGTTTATTTTTTCCTGCATCCAAAGTAGTGTGTTAAATATATTGTTTTTCATATGTTGAATTATTCTTTTTTTATTAAGCTTTTATTTTAATTCAAGTATACTTAAAATACAGTGGTGATTATCCTTGTATCCTTGGTATAAATCCCCCTTGACATGGTGTGTAATCATTTAACTATGCTGTTGGTTTAGTTTGCCAGTATTTTGTTGAGGACTTTTTACATCTTTCTTTATAAGGAATACTGGAGTGTAGTTTTATTGGTCTGCTGTCTTTCCTGGTTTGGGTATCCAGATAATGGTATCCTACAGAATGAGTCTGGAATATCTGTGTTCTTATTTTTCAATTCTAATTTTTCTTTCATTTATTCTGTGGATTGTCTTTCTACTTTCTTGATGGTATCCTTTGAAGCACAAAAGTTTTTAATATTGATTTAATCCAATTTATCGAGCCTCTTCCTTATGACTTATGCTATTGGTGTCATGTCTGAGAAAACACCATCTAACCCAAGATCACAAAGATTCATGGCTGAATTTTCTTTTAAAGGTTTTGTAGTTTTAGCTCTTACCTTTGGGTTTATAAGCAACTTCGAGTTAATTCTTATGTACCATGTGAGGCGGAGGTCCAACGTCATCCTTGTGTGTGTACACACGCAGCTGGTCCGGCGCTCTTTGTTGAAAAGACTAAACCTGCCCTGCTGAATTGTCCCAGCCCCTTCGTCAAAAACCGGTTGATCGCGAACTCTGCAATGGTGCTACATTCCTGATCCCACTTGTGACTCTTGCTGCTATTTGCTCTCTAGTCTGGTCTTGCTTTGCTGTGCATCTGACCTCTCTGGTTTTGCCTTTTCTTTCCAGCCCTCTGCTTCCTTCTTGTGCTTGACCACAAGTTCAGTATTTTGGGTTTTTGTTTTCAGCACCATGTTAGCCTTAACTTTGAAGTACACTTTGATACTCGTGCTCCAGGGTCCCCACATAATTCTCTTGCTCGACCCCGACTCCAGCCATGCTTGCCCTGGAGCTACTGTGGGAGGGGGGGGACTTGGTATAGAGTTCAAATCAGGAGACAGCGTCCAGGCGCAGTCAACCTCCCAAGGAACACACTCCCATCTTGGCGGAGTCGGTATTTGCCAGGACCCACATATTAGACTATTACAACGTGATGTTTGATGTAAAATATTCACAGATGTCAAGAGTAAATTGCCTGGCTTCATTTATAACATATTTTGATTTTTGCCCAAGTTCTCGTAAGCCCTCTTTCTGTCACCAGCTGCTGGACCCACCCTCCATGAATGTTTTTACGTCTGCCTCTCTATTGGAATTCTCCCATACTCTGACTTTGACCCCATTTCCTGTTATTTGTGTCCCTAGTAGTTCATTGATTCTCCCAATAATTTTGTTTTATTTTAAAGATTTTATTTATTTATTTGACAGACAGAGATCACAAGTAGGCAGAGAGGCAGGCAGAGAGAGGGGGAAGCAGGCTCCCTGCTAAGCAGAGAGCCCGATGCAGGGCTCGATCCCAGGACCCTGGGATCACGACCTGAGCCAAAGGCAGAGGCTTTAACCCACTGAGCCACCCAGATGCCCCTGATTCTCCCAATAATTTTAGAGGTAATACCCCTCCTGACAGGACCGAAGTCCCAGGAATTCTATTCTTACTGTGGTGTCCTGGAAGCTACCCTACCTTTGTGCCCAAGTCACAACCAAGATCTGGGAAACCATCAGCACTGATGCCTGACCCCTCATCTCTGTCCAACGTGGGACTTAACCATTTGCATCCCTCTGAAACGACATTGAGAAGCCAAACAGCAGAAAAACATACCTACACGAGCTGGTTCCCTAAGCCTTTGACGGGGCATGGAATTAGCCCATTGTTACAGTAAGTGCAGAGGTGACAACCTGGCTTTGGAGGCACGATAATTCATGCCGTGGGTGACCCAAAGAGCGGCGCTGCCAGAAAGAGAAGTCATGAACACCCTCCCTGACAGCCAGCGGCGTCGGGACTCACCTTTTTGAAAGAATGTGCTGATCATGAATGCAAAGAAAATGGTGGCCGTAGCAAAGCACAGTAGAAAAACGAATATCAAACTAGGGTCGCTGTTTCTGAACACCGTCACACCGTTCACCTGCGAGGCAGCCACAGGCGGGCGCCATTTTTACATGGAGGGAATGAGAAGACACGAAATACCCGTTAACAAGGCAGGAATTAAACACACACACACACCGAAAACGCACGAGATGATCCTAATTAAACAACACATGCCGATTTTTGGAAGGCAGACTTTGGTCCGGTGTCCATCATCATTTACAGATGATGCCTTGTCCGTGCACCATTCTTTAAAGAAAGCACAAGTCTGAATGCAGGGTGAATCTCTTGCTGTCATGAGGGAGTTTATCGCATTGGTCACTGTCACTATTGCAGAGGACTATAGTATTCCTTTTGGTAGCTTACGTCTGTCTCCTCTTTTTGACACTTCCTGGCCATTTTCTTTGTTTTACGTGTTGTGCTGTGTGGCTGGATTTTCTTGCCTTCCCTTACCCGAAGGGCCCCAACGTTGGCAATTTAGAAGGTAGATTTTCATACATCCACATGGGGGATGATAATTTAGTCCTTGAATGGAAGTTAGCAAATCGGAACCCTGAATTTCAACAGCAGCGTGGAAGGAAAATTTAACAAGGTAGCAGGGGCCTGAGAGACATCCTCATCTCTTCCAAGAACTGTTTTCAACTCTGTGTAGAGTGCAAAATGTGCCATGTCTTAAAGTTTCTGAAATACATCTCTCGGAATTCCACTTTCCTAATGAAACTAACCATGCCCGTGGCCAGCCCTTGCAGACCCGAGATTGGAAGGAGGGTCAGGCTCTCCCGGGCAGTGCAGGTTCTGCACCTGAGCCCCCACCAAGCTGCGGTACCACTAGCTGTGTGCTCGCCGGGGGCAGAGCCTCAGCACACACCCCCGGCCCCCCTCTGCACCGCTGAGTACCTCCCGGGGCCCAGAGACGCATACCTGCGTGCAGAAGAGGACAGTCATGAGAGAGACAGCGATAAGGGCGGAGATGAAGAATGTGAGGAACCAGGCGGCCCAGTGCTGCCGGCTGCTCGCCCCCATCATGCACATGTACTCCTGCGGAAAGCAGAAGGGCCAGCGGCCTCACGCGTTCGGCCGAGACGCCCACCACCCATGCCCAGCCAGCCTCGGTCTAGAGCACGCTGTATGCGCCAGCATGCAGAGCAAACTGGCCACGGCAGGTGTGGCCGGGCAGGGTCCCTGGAGGCTATATCTAGACATAGTCACAAGAATCAGTCAAAGGGGAAGAAAATTAGAGAGTAAGAAGGTCGATGGCCTCCAAAGAGAGAACCGTGAGGAGAGAAGTCACGGGAGCGAGGACGGCAGGGAAACCGGCGGGAGCAGCCCTGTGCCTGGCGGGGCCTCCCGGCAGAGGGCTCCTAGCTGCAGCGGCAAAACAGCAAGCTGCTCCCAGGGGGTCACTCCCCTCCTGTGCGTTTCTCAGGGAGCCCCTCAGCAAGCCCCTCCCGATCGGTGCCCCCGCCCGAGCCCCAAAGCAAGGGCTCACATCGTCACAACAGATGGGGTCGCCTCAGTGACGAGCGGGTCCAAGGACAGAAGACCGTCCACCTCCCAGCTCCCCTTGGAGGCCCCTCTGAGGCCTCGGCAACCTCTGCCCTGCCTTGGCCTCACCCCGCTCGGGGCATTTCTCACGCGGCAGAGGCTCGCGTCCCACGCCGGCCCGGTTACCTTCAGCCTCTTCTCCTTCTCCCGGGCCACGGAATTGATGATGATGAGCTCGAGGCAGAGGAAGCTGAGCGTGAGCAGGAGAGGGAACTCACTCTGCAGGACCAGCAAGAACGTGTCCTGGATGTGGGCTCCGTGCGGGAACTGCTTCACCAGCACCGTGAGATCCTGGAACATCTGGGCGGTGGCATTGTGGGCGTGGTGCCGCATGATGGCCTTGTCCAGCGCGTGCTGTAGGGTCAGGAAGCCTTCCTTGCTGTATCCTGAATGAGAGCAGAGCGCACACTGGGCATGAGACACCCAGGAAGACCCACGCGGCAGGATACCCGATGAGTCAGACGGTCGCGGCTAATGGGTCATGAAGGCATGCCGACGGGGGGGGAGACAGAATCCCCCCTTCCTGCTGCTGCGTGGAAGGAGGAGCAGAGTCGCCACGGCCCCCATGGCTGTGATTGGCACAGAGACCAATCACAGAGACCGGGGCAAAGGTGTCCCGAGGAGACAAGGGACGTCCCCCACAATGCTCTCGTGTGATGGGCCCATAGCCCCTCTGCTCATCCAAGACGCATGGCATGGTTCAATTCAAAGCACTTGGGAGACACGGCGCCCCTCCCCAACTATGACCTGTCTCTGAGCGGTCACCACTGTGTTCCGAGGGTAACGGGCATCGGCGTTTGCTGCCAAGCCTCACAAACGGTCGTGACCATAAGCAGCCCTTGTTCTGATACAGTGTCGTCAGTGGGCTGAGATCATCTTTTTGGGAAAAGATGAAAGGTGAAGGGCAGAGACCCGGGCCTGGGGGTCTTGTAAGAGGCAACGGCCCCACCTCCAAGCGCGGTTCTGGGCCCTCCTGTGGGCAGAGGCAGGGCAGGGCGCACAGGAGTGAGGTGGAGGCAACCAAGGTCTCCCGAGGGCCCAGGCCCCGTGGACCCCAGATCCGGGAGGTTGAACGTGGGAGGAACACACGGTCGGTACTAAAATCCCAGGAGTCTTACGTGGTCTTGACTGCGTGTTGGAGTTTCCTCCGCAGAAGGGCTGGAAACTTTCTGGAATCACATGGGTCTGTGAGCCCTTGGTTTACACTCCCTTGCTGGCCGCTGGCCGGGCAGGCCCAGGGTGTGGGCTCGTCCCACAGTGAGGTGCGGCTTGTCGGCGCCCTGTCCTGCGAGCAGCTTGTGCCCTGCAGGGAGGGCCCCCCCCAGCCCCTGACAAAGAGGGAGCACAGAGCTCTACGGTGACACGGGGAACGTGCGTCCTTCAGGAGGACGAGCAGGTGTCCCCAGCCTGCTGGAAGCTAAGGCAAATGTTAGTGTGCACAGAAACCTAAGGGACGCCCCCTCCTTGTTTCTGTAAAACGCTTCCTTCCTTCGCAGAGCAGTTCGGCATCGCTGCAACACAGGGGGACGCATCACTGCCGCTTCCTCTAGAATGAAAGCCTTTTGCCCAGTGACACTCTCTGATCATTTCTCCCTCATCCTCTCCCGAAACGTTCAGGGCCAGGTGGCACGCACGCAGGCTTCCTCACCAGGGAGGCCCCCGTCGAAATGTCCGAAGGCCCGGGGCACTTGGCTAGGGTTCAGAGGGTAGCGCAGGCCTGTGCACCAGCCCTCCAGGCGCTCATGGTCGGCGGCGACCTTCAAGGCCAAGGGGCTCCTGTGCACGCTGCTCAGGCGCAGGCGGTACTTGATCTGTGGGGGGAAGGGGGACCACGGTCACCAGACCCCGATGCCCAGAGGACCCAGCACAGAGCAGCCCCGGGCCTGAAGCCAGCCCGGAGCCCCCGTGAGGAGGCCACGGTTGGGCAAGTCATGTGACCTTTTTGTGGTTTCCTCGTCAGGGAAGGGGGAGGTGTTACGGACTGTGAGGTCCAGTCGGTGACCCCAGGGCGAGCCTGGCCTACATGCTAGCCACGCGTTGCTGGCTGTGGATACGTCCATCCGTCTCCGCCTTCCAGCACCCCACGCAGGTTCTGACACTCTAGACGTGACGGTATGGCCCGACACCAAAGCTTTCCCACCCCAGACAGGAGCGTCTGCCTTCCCCTCAGACAGACAGACCTCCCACTTTGAGTCCGTGCCTGTCACCGTGGTGACTAGGACCAGTCCTTCTGGAAAATGCCTCTTCCCAGCTCCCTTCTGGGCACAAACTCATTTAAGACTCCAAGTTAGGAACTACTATTAATCCCATTATGCTGGCAAGGAAACTGAGCCCCAGAAAGGCCAGTGCCCTTCCCACAGCTAGACGGCCAGCGGTTGTGGATTGGGCTCCAGTCCGTAACCAGGCGGCTGGCACGCATGTTCCCCTCCCCTCGGAGGCAGCCTCCCCTGCACAAGGCTTCCCTTGGAAGGAGCCTGAGAACCGGAGGGGCCCCTGGGTCTAGGCTGCAAGGAGTGAAACCCGGAGGACTTACTTCCCTCCTCCGGCAGTAAAACAGTAACACAGGACAACAGAGGGACAGCTCAGGTGACGAGACTCGCTCATGGACTCACCCTCCGGGCTGGGCAGTGCCATCAGGCCGTGCCAGAGAGGCTGTCCTTACCTTCAATGGCAGGGGCTGCTTGCTGTCCCTGAAGCTGTGATCCAAGACAATTCCAGCCCACATGTAGAAGCCTTTGGGATCCTGGATTATGTAATTCTCAAAGACGGGCACTGAAGAATAGCCTAGAACTGCAGAGAGAAGACCCAGCCCATGAGGGGCTGGCGGGATGGCCCACGCAGCCCACCCATTGCCGTCCTCCCTGGGCAGGGGCTCCCACTTCTCAGATGAGGGCCGCAAGCCTCACTCACTCCCTTGAGCCTTCTGCAAACCTGCGAGCACACGGAGGGTGGCCGCGAGCCATGCAAGGACTGGAAGGAAAGCCCTGGAACCCACAGTCAGCGCCACATTCCTCTTAGCAGGGGTCAGCCCAGCACCCAGAGCAGAATACCCACGGCAACACGACAAGACAGGAGCCAGAAGAAATAAAACAGAAGCAAACGTTCAAGACCTCGACCCCAAGAAAAGATAAACTGCCTGAGCTGGGATCTTAAGGAAAGACAGAATAGAAATGCTTTCCTCCTGGTGGAGGCCACTGAGGGGTCCCTAGAAATGGGGTGGAAAACCAGCCCAGATACAAAGCCTAAATGTTTTGGGAGCAGGAGGGCTGCCCACTGAGAAAGGCCCAAAGCAGGCAGGAGGGCTTCTGACCCACCATGTCCCACTGCAGATTTAAAATATATATATATTCTATTTATTTCAGAGAGAGAGAGAGAGAGAGAACAAGCAGGGGGAGCTGCAGAGGGAAAGGGAGAAGCAGGCTCCCCGCTGAGCAGGGAGCCCGATGCGGGATTCAATCCCAGGAACCTGGGATCACGACCTAAGCCAAAGGCAGACAGCCAACCCACGGAGCCACCCAGGCGCCCCTCCAGCTGTAGACTGATCTCGAATTCATCCACACAGCTCCATGTCTGCCTGTGTGTCCAGCGCCCTCCCCGGCCTCCTCCTGAATGTCTATGAAGACCACGGGCCCTGGTCTTTCTTCCAGAAAACAGTCAGAGTTGGCTCTTCTAGAACAAATCAGGTAACTTCTCTTCTTAAAACCCTTCCCGGGGCACCTGGCTGGCTCAGTGGGTTGAGCCTCTGCCTTCGGCTTGGGTCATGATCTCAGGGTCCTGGGATCAAGCCCAGCATCGGGCTCTCTGCTTGGCAGGGAGCCTGCTTCCTCCTCTCTCTCTGCCTGCCTCTCTGCCTGCTTGTGATCTCTGTCTGTCAAATACATAAATAAAATCTTATTTAAAAAAAAACAAAAAACCCTTCCTGCGGTGGGCGGCCTTGGGAATGAGAAGGAAACCCAGGACCTGGACAAGGCCTTTGAGGCTCCTGCAGACACTCCGACCTCAGCGGGACCACTCTCCCCACTTCCTTCCTCCTCGCTCATGGCTGCCAGCTCCCCAACCCTATGGCAGGCCCCCCTCTGGCCGTCCCCGAGCCCTGAGGTCACCCCCGAGCCCACATGGCTTGTCCCTAACCCTCACGGCTTCACCACCGTGTCTCCTCCCCGGAGAAGATCGCTCCGCTGTAGTTCATTTCACAATCCCACATTTGTGAAAGATATGACTGGACTGGCACGGGATTTCAGGGCGCTAGGCAAGCACAAGGCACCAAACAGCGGTCCCAGCACGCATGGCCACGGACGGGCTTTGAAAGGAGTGTGTGCACGAGGAGTGCTCCGGGCTGCATGGGGACAGCCCCGCCTTTTCACTCTGTACCTTCTGCGTCACTGAAATGCCTTTACAAAAACACATGCCATAATTAGAACTTTGGGAAATCACCCCATGTTTTGTGGACTCTGTCTTTTGAAAGGCCGTGTCGGCCTCAGTGCATTCATCCATCCAGCCAATGTGTACCAAGAGGGCAGTAGGTGCCAGGCACGTGGTAGGCCCAGAGGGGAGCAGAACAGACGTGGGCCTCTGTCCTCGTGGAGCCGGAGCCCCACCGGGGATGGCAGGTGCCGCCCAGAGAGCCATTAGTGGCCGTGCGGTGAGAGAGACGGAGGCACGGGTGAGAGACCTAAGCCCCAGCTGCTTAGCTAAGCGCCATTATGAGGATAGGCCGGCACAGCCCTCGGGAGGCGTGTGGGGCGCAGGGGAGCCTGGAGAAGGGTCTGCCTGGCTCTTCCACCGCCCGTGCAGTATAAGCAACTGGAGGGGCTGAAGCACCGGCTGGCCAGTCCCTGCTGACCTCTGAGAGATCTCCCTGGCTCCATGCAGAGACGGGACTAGAAGGGGTCAGGAGGAGAAGAGAGACCCATCGGAACACTAATTCAGAATCTCTCAAGTGTCGGGGGCACGGCTGCAGGATCCGAGTCCCCCCCCCCCGGGCTGCTCTCCCACCACCTCTGCAGACTTTCTCGGATTCGGAGACCCCGATTTGGAATCATGTCCGTGAACACCCTCTGGAGAAGGCCTCCCACTCTGGAAAAATGCCCTCCCCCCGCCCCTCCCCCATCTTCATGTCTCACCTTCAAACTCAACGTCGAAGGCGTCCTGCACCATCTCCGTGACAGCCCTCAGCGCGTCGCTCTGGGACGGGATGTACGCGAGCTGGTATTTAGCCTGCGTGGGGAAGTAGAAGAACGCTGGCAGCAAACTGATGTTGACGGCGGGGTGGTTCAAAGGAGGCCATTTCCTGGGCACACTGTGGAGGCGAAGGTACATGGCGATCGCAGAGAACAACAGCGGCGTGAGGGCCTCGAGCACGGCGACCAGGGGCTTCCGCTTCTGCAGCAGAAAGGAAAGCGTGTGTTCACCCGAAGCAGGACGCACGTGTTAAGTCACCCGGTGCCGAGGCTTCCCCTAGGACAGTTCGCAGAGCTCCAATGGGAACCGACCGGACTTGCAGAAAGGGGCCCCGTTCTAAGCTGATTTTTTTCTTTCCTCCATTATTAGAACCCAACCTGACTTCGACATTCAGTCCCGCCCCAGGAGACGCCCATGGCCCCACCGAGCGTCTTACCCACCTTCAAGGTGAAATTCTTCCAAAGAAGAAGTTTGAAATTCCTGCACATTCTCACGTGGAGGGGAGGCATCAGCAGCGGCTGGGAAGCAAACCGGGCAGATATCGGTCCTCCAGGAGCTTTCAGAGTGCTGTCCCTGCCTTGCTGCTGGCTGCCCCTCCCCTGCACACCTCTCCACACCCCTGTGCCCCGGCTGGGCTGACACCCCCAGGGGTGACCTCGCTGGCTCTTTGGGGTTGCAGTGCAGGACACTGGGGTGACCTCTGTCTGTCTGCAGCCTGCACCGGGGTTCTGCAGTGGGCACAGGGCTGGTCCTGCCCCAGCCCCCAGCCCGTGTGACTCCACGGCCCCCAACCTCCCCTCCCAGCAGGGGGATGAGAACATGCGAAGCCCTCCCCAGCTCTTCTCCTCTCCCACTTCCTGCCTGCGGCAGGCCTGGCCATGACCCAGAGGGGACAGAACTGGCTTCAGCTTGCCCCCCTGGGGCATCACCCCCACGGAAAGCCGCCATCTCCGTGAGGCCTTTCTTCCACCCTGTGTAAAATTTCGGAAATGCCTCCAGTCCTCCGTGTTCGTTCTTCGTAGCCCATTTACACCACTGAACGCGCTGTTGGTCTGATTTCCCTCTAGAATGCATGCCCCACGAAGGCAGGGAGTCGGGGATTTTTGCTTTTTTGTGGTTTTTTTGACCTGATTTTTTGTTTTGTTTTGTGTTGTTCTGCCACCGAGTTGCCAGACCCAAGAGCCGGGCCGGCAGGTGCTGAGCTCTCCATAGTACGGACACACAACTCCAGGCATTCCGGGGCCGCAGCGAGTGTAGGGTCGGGCCTGTGAAGAAGGGCAGGCCAGCCAAGCCGCGAGTTCCTTCCCCTTCACGCTCTGCTTCCCAGGGTCACACGCTTTGACTTTTAGCTCCCACCACGATGCGATTTTCACTTCCATGAAGACGTTTTCCCATCGGTGAAAGAGCGGAGGGATGCATATCCTCAGGGAGAAGGCTCTCCGACGCTGCCCGCCGGGAACTGAAGAAACAGTGCTGCGAGCACTAAACGTCGCTGGAGATGGGCTCCATGAGTTTTTGTAAGATTTATTAATTTGAGAGAGAGAGCATGAGCAGGGGGAGTGGCAGAGGGAGAGGGGGAAGCAGACTCCCCACCAAACAGGGAGCCCGATGCGGGGCTCGATCCCAGGACCCCAGGGTCATGACCGGAGCCGAAATCAAGAGTGCCACACCAACAGACAGGGCCACCAGCTGCCCCGGGAGGTACACTTTAAAGAGTCTCATTGTGTGATGTGAATTTCACCTCCATAAAAAAAGAATGACTACAAGACACGATTATATTAGTCAACCTTGGGGGCAGGCTTCTTATCTGACAACCCCAACCGCAGACATTTACTCCCTGCTCATGGCCTGCTGCCTCCTGGGTTTGGCTGGTCTGGCCTTTAGGTCTGGTTATGCGCTGAATTGTGCCCCCCACCAACCGCGGTGTTGAGGTCCTCGTCCCTAGGATCTCAGCCTGTGACTGTTCTGAGAGGCAGGGCCTTTCCAGAGGCAATGAAGGCAAAACGAGGCGGTGAGGGTGGCCTGACTGTGCCCTTAACGGTGAGAGGAGATGTGGGCCAGGGCTGCCAGGCGCAGAGGGAAGACCAGGTGAGCATGAGCCCGGGGCAGCCACCTGCAGGCCCAGCGGAGGGACTGAACTGGCCGGAAGATCCAACCTTGCCGGCACCTGGGTCTTGCGCGTCCAGCCTCCAGAAATAAATTCGTGTTGTTTCCGGCACCCGGTCTGGGGTGGTTTGTTAGCGTGGCTGGTGGGGACGCATGCAAGTCTGCTCTGCACACCTCTCGTGGCAAGCTGCTCTCGTGGCAAAGGTCAAGGCAAACCGCACAAATGCATTTCAAGCGTCTTCCCACACACACTTGCTAACCATTCCAGCATCAACGCAACAGGGCAGGAAACTCTGTCCGCTCTCATGGGGGCACTGCCGACTCACCCGGCAAGGGGCGTGGGCATCACATTTAATACAGGGGGCTCCATCCCAGGACCCTGAGATCATGACCAGAGCTGAAGGCAGAGGCTTAACCCACAGAGCCACCCAGGCGCCCCCAGGAAGAGACTGTTAAAAACCTAAATATTTCTGCAAATAAACTGTGAAGAAATCGAGAAAGTTGTCCAAGAGCCTGCAGAGAAGGACAAGCAGTAATAACTCAAATGGGTGAGTCGTTTTCAACTGCAAGGAACAGTTTGTTCTGATGCTACTCGATCTGATCTATAAACGTAAAGCCAGAAAACGTCCGGTACTTAAAAACCTGTTACCATAACAGTGATCCCAAACTCTGAGAAGGATGGCATTTATAATCAACCAATCCACCACCCAAACAAAAAAACTACAACTCGTTGCCACTGAAGAAAAGAGAGAAAAGCCCTTGATGAGGTCCATGAGAGGAATAAAACACCATGAACAAACGGGAAATCCATCCCAGAAATACAGGAATCATTCACTGTTTTCACTATCATGAGATGTGTTGGTGTAATTCCCCGTATTTACTGGTCAAAAGATTCAAAACATATTATTGTGTCAATAAATTCCAACAAGGCATTTGATAAAATCCACCAAGTATTCCTGGATCTCTCTCTCTCTTTTTAACCTTAGAAAAGGCTTGCTTATAACACACTGATATTACATATACAAATGCAGGGCCATGCAGGTCTCCCTCTCTGCCTCCCCCACATTCACCTGTGCACACGTGTGTGCGCACTCTCTCTCTCCCTTCCAAATAAATAAACAAGTATTAAAAACTTAGAGCAAGGGACGCCTGGGTGGCTCAGTTGGTTAAGCAGCTGCCTTCGGCTCAGGTCATGATCCCAGCGTCCTGGGATCGAGTCCCACATCGGGCTCCTTACTTGGCAGGGAGCCTGCTTCTGCCTCTGCCTGCCACTCTGTCTGCCTGTGCTTGCTCTCGCTTCTCTATGACAAAAAAAAAAAAACAAAAAAACAAAAAAACAAAAAAACAAACTTAGAGCAAGCAGTGGAGGCGTAGAGGGGTGGAGGGGCAGGGGCAGAGGGAGACTCTTAAGGAGGCTCCACGCCCAGCCCAACATGGGGCTTGATCTAACATCCCTGAGATCATGACCTGAGCCAAATCAAGAGATGTACACTTAACCAACCAGCCATCAGGGTGTCCCCGGGGAGACATATCACTGCAAAGGAAGAGTCAGTATGAAGATTTTAATTCTCCTAAATAAATCTACAAATTTTACATAGCACCAATAAAGATTTCAACAAGATTTTTAAAAAACTGATTCAGAAATCCACAGGAAGCCCAAAAGTATGAAATCAGGCAAGAAAATTCTGAAAGGGACAGATAACAACCAGAAAATATCCACATTATTAAATTTGTTGTTATATAACTTCATTAATTAAAAGAATATCATACTAGGGGCGCCTGGGTGGCTCAGTGGGTTAAAGTCTCTGCCTTCGGCTCGGGTCGTGGTCCCAGGGTCCTGGGATCGAGCCCTGCATCGGGCTGTCCGCTCCACGGAGAGCCTGCTTCCTCCTTTCTCTCTCTCTGCCTACTTCTGATCTCTGTCCGTCAAATAAATAAATAAAATCTTAAAAAAAAAAAAAGAATATCATACTAGGACAGTAACAGCTCAATAAAAAAAAAAAAGAAGAATCAAAAAAAAAAAAAAAGAAGAATCTATATATACACCAAAGTATTCATGGGAACTTAGAACAGGATAAAGAAAACATTTCAAATTAACTGAATATTATCAGTAACAGCACTGATTTCTCTATGTTCTACTACCTATGTGAAACCAATTCCCGGAAAGACATAAGCTATCCAAATTCACTCAAGAGGAAATAGGTAGCCTGAAAGTCTTTTATCTGCTAAAGAAATTATATTTGTATTTAAAAGCATCCCAAGACAGAAACCATGACTCAGATGGTTTTATTGGCAAATTCTAACAAACATCTAAGGAAGAAATGATACAAATTCTACACAATCTCTTCCACGAAGTAGAAGAAGTAAGCTACTTCCCAACTCATATTATGAGGTCAGCATTACCTTGATACAAAAGCCAGACAAAAACATTACAAGGAAGGCATATAATGACGATAATAATAATAATAATGTAAGAAGAAAAGTGTCTCTACTCTCAAATATCATGATTTTCCCAAGAAATCTACAAAAAAAAATTCTCCAACTGATAGGTGAGTTTAGCAAGGTCCCAGGAGATGAGGTCAATATACAAAAGTCAGTTGTATTTCTATATACTAGCAAGGAACAAGCGGAAAACCAAAGTTTTTTTCAAGGTATCATTTGTGATAATATCAATAAAATGAAATACTTAGAAGTACATTCAACAAAATATGTCCAGAATCTAGACGAAAGAACGTTAATGAAAGTTTTTTAAAAATGAAATAAATGGGAAGATATACCATACTCATGGACTGTAGGCGGATGTACAAAGACTTCAGTTCCCCCAAAGTGATTTTTAGATTCAGTGCAATCCCAGTCAAAATCTCTACAGTATCAATGACGGACATCAACAAGGTGACTTTAAAATTCCCACGGAATGGCAAAGGGACTAAAATAGCCAAAATCATACTGAAAGAGGAACAGAACTGGGAGATACCTCCTGCCTCATTAACACTACACTAACTAAGACAATATAGACTTAGCTGAAGCCTAGGCAGGACAACTATGGCCCCTGGGCAAACGCAGCCCACTGCAGCCCAGCTTGCAAACCAATGGCTGGGAGAACTGCCCTCAACCACAGCGACCAAGCACGGAATAGCTCTGAATTTAGCCCCTACCGTGCCCATTGGGTGAGACTTCTTCTGTCATATGATTGTTTTGATGACAAAACAAGCAACATCTTCCAAGCTCAGATGACAGCTCCAGCAGTGTTTTCCAGACCTCAGTGTACATGCAAAGGAAATTTTCATTATTTTTTAAAGAATTTATTTATTTATTTGACAGAGAGAGAGAGAGATCACAAGCAGGCAGAGACAGGCAGAGAGAAAGAGGAGGAAGCAGGCTCCCTGCTGAGCAGAGAGCCCGATGCAGGGCTCGATCCCAGGATCCTGTGATCCTGACCTGAACTGAAGGCAAGAGGCCCAACCCACTGAGCCATGCAGGCGCCCTGGAAATTTTCATTATTTTAAAATCGGTGTAATTATGTGACTAAGGACCCTCCATCTCACCTTCAGCCGGCTGGGACTTATCTGTAATGCACGACGGGCAACAAGGCAAGTTATGGAGAGGAGTCTAACGGGGTTCGATCAAAGCTTTCAAGCCATGATGACAGTCAACTGAAGTCACAGTCAAGGTGAGACACACAAAATCTCGTGACCGGTCCACAGTGACAGACAAGCGTGTACAACAGATTCTGATGGTAGGGAGTACTATCTTTGAACCCTGGCAAAGCAATACATTAACCCATAAAAAAGAACTCCGTTGTTCTCATGAGTAGATCTATGTTGCAAAGAGAAAGTTATATTCAATTATTATATTAATGTCTTAAATAATTTTTTGGAAAACATATAATAAGTTAATATAATTATTAATTTAAATTACTTTTAAATTAATATAAATTAATGTCTCATATAACAAGGATGTGTATGATACCCTGAAATTTGCCTCTTGGCATGCAAAGCCTTAAGCATTTGCCCTCCAACCCTTTACAGAAAGAGCGTGCCAAAGCCCAGACTAAAATCACACGCAGACCAGTGGAACAAAAGAGTTAAAAAAGAGAGGTTCACCAATATGGTCAATTTTTGACAAAGGTGAAATTCAATGGAAAAAGAATTATCTTTTTAACAGAGGGTGGTGGGACAGATGGTATCATGTATGGGGGAAAAAAAAAAAAACCATTGATCAATACCTCAATCCATTATACAAAATCAGATCAAAATACAGCATAGACCTAAGTGCGAAACCTCAAATTCTGAAACTTCTAGGAATAAAAAAAAAAAAAAAAACCCTCCAGGAGAACATCCCTATGTCCTTGGATTAAGCAAAGCTTCCTGAGATACGACACGAAAAGCATAAAAGAAAAATCAGTTTAAAATTAGAATCTTTTTCTCTGCCAAAGATTAACAGGGTGGGAAAACAAGGCACAGACTGGGGGAAAATATTTGCAAGTTGCTTACCTGACAAAGGAGCTCTAACCAGAATATATAAAACTCTCAAAACTCAACAGTAAGAAAATTAACACCCAATTTCAAAAGATGCTGGCCCGAAGAGGATGTATGTATGGCAAATAAACCCAGGAAAAGATGTTCAGCATTATGTCACTGGGAAAAGCAAATTCAAACCACAATAAAATACCACAACCAGCTACTCGAATGGCTGGGAAAAAATATTTTTTCAGTGATGGCAAAGTTACAGAGCGACGGGAACTCTTATAAATAAATCAATGGGGCAATGCAAAATAGTGCAGCAGTGTGTTTCTTACGTTTTATAATAAAGCTAAACACACACTTCCATACAATTCAAAGATCCTATCCCTAAATTGTTACTGAAATAAAATGGGCATTTTTACTTTCAAACAGACACAAATAATATCTCTTATACAAAACCTATATACAAATTATTACAGAAGGCTTTACTCAAAACCTCCCCAAAACTAGGAACTGGCACCTTGCTAAGTGCCGAGCATTTCTGAAGCATTCCTTATGTTTCCAAGCTTTGAATCCTCACGGCAATCCCATGAAGTGAGTACTATGTGCTGCCTGCTTTAGGCAAGGGAACCAAGGCACGAAGAGGTTACGTGAGGCATTAAGGACTGGGATTCAGTTCGAGGCTGTGTGGCCAGAGTCCATAAGCAGTTTTAACCACTACAATATTAATGCCTCTCCATCACTGAATGAAGGAGTATATGTACAGCCCTTGGTCTAGAACGAAGCCTCCAATTATAACATTGCTCCTATGGAAACAATCAGAGAAGCTGTCTTCTGAAATTCTGTATTGAATACCACCAACGTGGGCACTGCTGTACAAGAACGTACATATCTATAAGCACAGACAGATACAGATGGAAAGGGAGATAGTATTTGTGTCCTTGCAAAAGAAACAGGAGCTGACATATTGGTTCCATTTTTAAAAAGCATAGAGGGTGTACAAGTGTATATCTTTTTTTTTTTAAGATTTTATTTATTTGACAGACAGAGATCACAAGTAGGCAGAGAGGCAGGCAGAGAGAGGAAAGCAGGTTCCTGCTGAGCAGAGAGCCCGATACGGGGCTCGATCCCAGGACCCTGGGATCACGACCCAAGCCGAAGGCAGAGGCTTTAACCCACTGAGCCACGCAGGCGCCCCTGTACAAGTGTATATCTTTTTTTTTTTTTAAGATTTTATTTATTTGACAGACAGAGATCACAAGTAGGCAGAGAGGCAGGCAGAGAGAGGAAAGCAGGTTCCTGCTGAGCAGAGAGCCCGATACAGGGCTCGATCCCAGGACCTTGGGATCACAGCCCAAGCTGAACGCAGAGGCTTTAACCCACTGAGCCACCCAGGTGCCCCTGTACAAGTGTATATCTAAATATGTCAGCCAACTTCTGCAATGACAAGGTTTACTGCCTTTTGTAAAGCCCTATGTTTTCCTTGAGCATAACCTTAATTTTTGACATCAATCTTGAGAAATGTCTGAGCCACGGGAACCCCAAGGAGTATCCGCTGTAATGAATGACCTGGCAGGTTTTCACAGTATGTGAGTGTGAGTAATTTACCTCCCAGAGACTGTCAGGAGTCCAGGAGTCCGAACATCGGAACACCTGGGCTCCAGTCCCACATCTACTATGTGACTTTGGATAAATTATGCCCCTTAACTGGGCCTCCACTTGGAAGAATACCAGCTACACCGTCTAGGTTTAGTGAGCCTTGAGCAAAAGAGTGACTGTTGAGGATCCATCCGAAGGGCTCACCCCTTGTGGGCTGTCGTTTGTGACCACGTGTCTGGAGCCTACAGAACGTCTTCCTTTGCCAGTGGCCTTGTACCCTCTAGGTTCATGACTGCGGTGACTAATCATAATTACCACACAAGCACCCTAACAAGGTCAAGAACAAAGGTTCAGTCACTATTCTGTAGGCGTCTCTCTCGGTCAGCGCAGTCCTTCCTCCTGGTCCGCACCTTCACCTTCCATCTGAGGGAAGTCTGACCCAGTCCCGCTCCGTTCCTGGATTGGGTCATGCAGAACCCTTCCAGGTTTAGAAGGGCTGTGGGGAAATTGCAAGGTGGAACCAGTATGAGTTGGAGATGACAAAGATTGGTTACTGAAAGAGGAAAGAGTGAGGAAGACGCCAGTCAGCGAGGTTCATAGAGTTTCTGAGCAGAAACCTGGGCTGGGGGCGGGGGTGAGGGCTGTGAGCGATGATGGGAAGAGATGGTATTTTAAGATGCTCGCCACACATTAATAATCCACTCCTCCACCTCGACTATAACTGTTTTCAGTTGGGTTTTCCATTGCTGGGTTTGGGGGTTTTATTTGCTTCACGGCTGTCTGCTCCGTGAAGACCAGGCTGGTAAGTCCCTGCTAGGCTCACCTGGGACTACCACTTCCTTAGTGCTTATGTGTCAGGCATCGGGATAAGCTTTTACTCATTTTCCCATTTGACCCGAAAACAAAATCCTTCTGAGTTTGGTACTATTACTAGTCTATTAGCATCCTAACTTGAGGAACAGGAGATGGCAGCTCAGAGCTGTCAAAAGACACGCCCACACTAGTCCAGGGGCCGGTCCAGAGCAAAGCCAGGACATCTGACCCCTCATTCAACAAATATTTACCGAGTGCCTCCTCTCTGCCAGGCACTCCAGGACCCTGAGATGTCCCGGTGAGCTAGACAAGTCCCTTTCCTCATGGAGCCCACCTTCTGGTGAAGGAGACAGAGGGAAAAGAGGCCAACAAAAGCCCAGGTAAACAGCACCGCTTCCGCCGGTAACAGGGAGACCCTCTATCGCTAATCCGCGGTCTTGGGGTGGCAGGGACCGAAGCTTCCCTACTCAGGTCATTACTTTACGGTTGGATCGGCGGCCTCCTGGTCGCAGAGGTGCACGGGGCACGGCAGGTGCGGCCACCCCAAGTACGCCCCGGGAAGCGCTGACGCAGCCAGCGTACAGGGACGATCCCCGAGCCTTAGGCCCCTGGCGCGGCGCTCAGTCCGGGCGCTGGGGACCCGAGGGGGTCGGCCCGCAGCGACTGTTGGCCCTGGCCCTGCGCCGCTGCCGCCCACGAGACTCCAGCCCAGGCCCCTCGCCCAGTCCCGCCCCGCCCCTGCCACGCGACCTCACCGATCTCCAGGTGACCCCAACCCCAACCTGGCCTCAGGACCTCCGGGTCCCAGCTGATCCCTGCCTGGTCTCGTGACCTCTTCGCAGCAGGTGACTCTCCCCCACCCACGGTGGCCGCAGCCCAGCTTCAGGCCCCTCTCCGCTGCAGGTGCCCCCCACCCCCGCGTCTAGCGTCTGAGGTGGCCCCGGCCCGGGCAGAGCTCCCCAGTAGCCCCCGTGAAAGCAATGAGTCACTGAGCCTCGTCAGGGCACACGGACTGTGCACACGCCAAACCACGGCTGGCAGAGCAGGCCCGCCCGCGGGGCGGGGGGCGTCCGGGCGCGGCAGGCAGCCCGGACCGCAGGCAGCCCGGACCGCGGGGCGCGCTCGGTGCAACGCGGCCCCTTCTCGGCGCTCGCCTCCCGCCAACCCGGGCCCACGGTTCCCGTTTTATCGTTCGCAGCGGCACCAGCAAGAAGCGACAGGGGTCAGGCTAGCCCTGAGAAACACGGCAACCCTAAGCTCTGCCCCAGGACCAGACCAGCTCTGTCCGCTCAGGGGCTACGCAAGGCTCGTCTCCGTCTGTTTCTGATTTTAGCAACCCTAACCCACGACCTCCCAGCTCAGGTGGCCCCCACCTGGCCTCGTGGCCCCCAGGCCCTCCCGCCCTTCTGAACTCCGCCCCGTGACCCTGGACACACCGCAGGATGCTGGGCCTTCCAACCCGCCTGGCCGTTTTCTAGAAAGTTCCGCACCCTCCACCCAGCACCCCTGGGCCTCCCCACCGCCCGGCAGTCCGCACCAGGTCCGAGGGGGCCAGTCGCCCTCCCTCGCGACACAGGGGACCGCGCCCAAAGAAGGGAAGTGCTGGAGGGAACGGCTAGGGCAGGCGTCTGCTCCAGCCGCACCAAAGGGCAGGTGGATGCAGCCCCGCCCCGCCCTGGGGTCCGGCGCCCCCTGCCGGCCGTGCGGCGGCGCGGGGGCACTGCGCAGGCGCGGGCGGGGCGGAGCGGGGCGGGGCGGGGCGGGGCGTCGGGCGGGCCGGGCACCCGCAGGGCTGGCCCACTGCGCACGCGCGAGCCGGCCGGCGCGCCCCCTGCAGGAGCCTGCGCTGCGGGGTCAGCGCCGGCTCCTGTTTGCAGGCGCCCCCTCCCCGCCTGGCTGCCCAGCCGCTACCAGCACGGGCTGTTGGTGTCGCCGCCGCCGCGAGGCCGAGCGCAGCCGGGCCCGAGGCAGGGGACCCCGCGAGAGGGCAGCGCGCCGGCCGCCGCCGCCCTGGCGCCGAGGGTCGGTGAGTGCCGCCGGGACCCGCCGCGCGCGCTCGCTTGCTCCCGGGGCTCGCGGCTCCGGGCCGTCCACCTCCCGGCCGTCCTGCCCCCGCGGCCGCACCCCGCTTGACCGGCCTACTCCGGACCCCCCACCCTCTCTCCCTTGCGCCGCCCCGCCCCGCCCGACAGGTGCACCTCGGCGGGGCCGCAGCGCCAGGCCGCCCTGACTCACGCTTGCCCTCGGGCCGAGCCTCTGGGCGTGTCCCCCTCCCCGCGGGCGGCTTCCTACGCGAACCCTGGAGCTGGACGCGCCGCGGCACCCTTTGTGCCGAGCCGGGAGGGTGGCCCTGTTGGCATTCGTCCGGCAGGCAGGCACTCGGGGCGCCCGCCCGGTAGAGCCTTGCAGCCGCCAGGCCGGGAGCGCAGAACAGGGCCACTGGGATGCTGCTGGCTCATCCCTCGCGCAGATTTCCCGGGTGGGTGGGAGTGCTTCCCACCCCTGAGTCCGGCCTGCGCCCAGCCCTTCACTCCGGGGAGCCAGAATCGGGGGGCCAGTGCTCCATTGCTCGTGTTGGGAGCTCAGCGGCGGGCAGAAAGGCGGGGACGCTTGGTCTAGGTGGAGAGGCCTGCAACAGCCCTCAGTAACCTCTGGGGTCCGTGGTCAGTGGGTCCGTAGTGTGAGTTTGCGTTTACACCGGATCCGGCATTCACACACTACCCTGTAGCCTCATGAGGGCAGGGCCTGTCTCCTGTACTTGGTGCACACTTGGTCTGCGAACCAGAATCCCCCGCCTCACTTCCTTGGACGTGGCCTAAAGAAAGCCCATTGCCTTATCGGGTATTTCTGTTTGTTGACCCCTCTGCCTGCTGCACTGTGAGCCCACTTACTGGCCAGCCTGGGTCTGGTCAGGGCTTGGGTTCCCAGAACAGAGCCTGAGCCTGGCACAGAACAGGGGATGGAGGAACGCTTGTTGAATGGGTGACTGACAGCCCGTGACAGAGCAGGGACCCGGGCAGGGTTCAAATGAGTCAGGCTGGTTTTTTTCTCCTGAGCAACGGTGTCATTCAGTTCTGAACAGTTGGGTCCTGCCTTGGGTAAACTTGAAAAGATCAAGGCTCTTTTCCTCTAGAAAGTTTGCATCAAGGGAAAATAAGAAAAATGGATGCCCTGGGAATCTCCTCGCTCTTCTTCTTCTTCTTCTTTGTTAATTGCACATTCGGTCATCATATTTGGCACACAGGATGACATTGTTCCATCTCTGGTGATCTCCCCTCATGCTGACGAGACAGCCGTTTGCAACAGGAGAGATCAGCTCGGGGGCTTTTTAAAAAACACTAGCCTTACAAGGTGCATGTGCCGGTCTCATGGGAACCTGTTCTGACTTAGTCTAAACTGGGAAGGCCCAGGAAGACTCCCCACTTGACTGTCTGTTCTCCAGCCCAGCTTCCCAAGACGACAGTAGACTTGTCTGCTAGTGAGTCGGTGGAGGGGAAAGAAAACATTCTAGAACTCAGGGGAGAAGGATGGGCAAGACTCTGGGCATGATGGAAAAATGAACTGGATGTGGTCCCTGCTCTTGGGGACCTTAGGATAGAGCTAAAGGGAATGATTGATTCATGAGTAACTGTAGCATCAGACAGAATGAGACAAGTGCCCCCTTGAGACATCAGAGAAGCTGCTTCCAGCTTGTTGGGACGGCTTCCAACAAGAGCAGAAGGTCTCAACCCTGGCTGCATGGTGGCGGCATCCCGGGGCAGGTCCCATGACCAGGCCAGAGTGCAGGATCTTCGGGGGGCGGGCCTCTGATGTCAGCTTCTGTCTTAAAGCTCCCCCCCCCCCGAAGATTCTGTTGTGCAGCCAGGGTGAAGAACCCTTGGGCTGGGGTTATCCAGGCCTGCTTCACAGCAGGACTGGGACTGGACTGGGAAATGATATTGCAAGAAGACAAAACCCCAGGAGGTCCAGGCCCCCTTGGGAAAGCATGGGGCGTGTCAGCCCCCGTCCCCCGGAGTGGCTCAGATTTGGAGTCAACAGGCAGACTGGTACCTTTGCAGGAGCCGAGTAATACGCTTGCTGCAGAAACCCATGGTTACCTGTCCCCAGGGATCTTCAGTCGCCTCATTACCTCCTTTCCTACACCCAGAGAGGCAGAGCAGCTTGCAGGACAGGAGTGGGACCGAGTCTCCAGCTGGGGGGAACAAAGCAGGAGGCGGCACAGATTTTGTGGAAATCTCTCCTCATAGCTTCCCTTGGGCCACACCGCTGCCTTAAAAATGCACCCCCCCAACCCCTGTGAGGAGCCATATGACCCCAAGGAGACAGCTGTCCCAGCCCTGGACAGGGCAGGTGGTGGTGGTGAGCGCGAGGCCAGCAAACCGGGTCTCCGGCTGGGCCTCCGATACAAGTGACCACAGCCTTGAACCCAGCCTCCTGGGGCTCCCGGACCATGACCAGGCCTCAGGGATTTGTTCCCACCTCATCCGTGCAAGGGCCGCTGTGTAAATACGTTGTCCACAAGCTTTTTCTTGCACGCTGTTATGTGTGAGAGAATTTGAGTTTGCACCCCCATATGTTTCATTTAGTTATTTATAAAATAAAGCCGTGTACTACCACACCAAATATCATGGGCACAGAAACACACATACATACGGACCTCTTAAAGGGACAAGAAGCGAAGTGAACACGGTCACTTTGTCCAACGTATTACTGCCACTAGGTCAGTCATTAAAACACAGGCTGTTTTAGTTTTTTTAAAGTAGTTTGTATGCCCATTATGGGCTCAAACTCAACATCCCCAGGAGCAAGAGTCACACGCCCCAGTGACGGCGCCAACTGGGCGCCCCATCCCGTATGCTGTTTTTCGAAGAAAGCCGTGTGAGCGAGCCTGGACCCCATTTATAAAGTCCTGGTGAACCCTGAGTTCTTGTCTGAAGGTCTGGTTCCGGGTTCTGTTTACTTTAGTCCCGGGTTCTGGCAGTGTTGCCAATAGACCCCACGACCCTCGTGAAGCCACACAGACTGTGCTGGGAGCCCAGGACTTGGCTTTCATTCACTCCCCCTCGCCAGTCCCGCAAGGGCGCTTGCTGCTGGGGCACGGGGTGGGCGGTGCTAAGCGTTTAAGTGTTTAGGGGCTGCTGGTGCAGGTGGAGCATCTGGCCTTGGGATGCTCTTGGCGTGTGCATGTGCGTGTGCCTGTCGATGGCGCTGGCCCCGGGCTCCGCACACCCCGTTTCATAAATGCTCTATTCCTAGCCCAGGGTGTTTCGAAAAGCCGCAACTCTCACTCATTGCCTTTTCTTGAAGGCACAGAACTGAGTGTTTCAGCTTAAAAGAAATGAGCTAGCGGAGATGCAGCAGCGGTCTGTTGTTGTGGAGAGAAAGGAAAAGGACCTCCAGATCTGGAACATTCGTTGAAAGAAAATACGTATTTCCGTCCTAAGTTCCAAGTCCCAAGATGACCGGTGACCCCTGCTGTCCCCAGGGGTATTCACAGTCACATCCCAAATCCCTACGAAGTACCATAATGCTTCAGCCGTGATTTTGTGTGTTTTCATTCCACCCAAACATCCTATCCTGCATCCCATGAAGTCCGGGATGCATGCGAGGCTTAAACTAAACCAGCGGGCGAGGGCCACTGTCCCTGCCAGGGTGCGTGACCGCCAACAAGCCAGCAGGCGTGCCAGAGTCCCTCCTTACTGAGTATCAGTAAAGCCAACTTCCCCCTCATTTCTGGAGAAAAATACTTATGAGTGCCGTTTCTCACCACTCCTCTCCTCCAGCAGATGGTGTCGCGCAGCCCGCTTGGAGGCCAGGGGTGGGCCTCCCTGGCGGGCACCACACTCTGTAAACGCGCCTGCTGCTTTCAGCCTATGCTGTACGGCGCGGACTGGTATTTAGACTTTGCCTGTGCAGAATCCACTGAAATAGACATTTTCACATGTTTCCTTTGCACCCCCCCAAATTCCCTTCCCCGAAAGAAGAGATCATGGGCTGGGAAAACAATCAAACCCCAAAAAACCACCTGGAGAGCAGCTTTACTGCCCGTGTGGAGCCTCCCCCCCACTTCTTGGCACAGCATCCAAGGCCTTGGTTGGCTTCCCTTTCTGGCTTATTCCCCACTGCTCCCTGACCAGGTGCTCAGAACCACCAGCTGTTCCCCGCACACACTCTTCACCTCCCCTCCTGGCCACCAGGACACTGGACACTGGTCTCCTGTGTCGCCCACTCCCCGGAGCCTTCCCAGAGCCTCCCCCGTGTCGCACGTGTGCGTGTGTACACACACACACGCGCACACACACACACAACTTCTGTCCTCTCCAGAACGTCACGCTGCCTCCTCTGGCTCAGGCTACAGCACTCACGGTACACGGACGTGTTCACAGGCTGTGAGCGCCTTGGGTTGGGTGTGTTACGATTTCCATTTCCACACCGTCAGCACCTCGCGCACAGCAGGCACCGGGCAGGTGTCTGCGGGAGGAATCAATGCCTTTCTGTCTTGCATGTCATAGAAGACTGCAGATTCCACCCACAAGTGTTAAGTACCTATCTGGAGTGGACACATGGGGACCTTTACTACCACTCGCTGTTGTGGACTCCCTGGGTCGATAAGGAAATGCTTTCCCAGCTGAACGGGGTCCTCACCAATCTCGGTCCTCAGGAAAAGCACCAAGGCCTGGCCAGCGCCACCCGTAAGGCCCTATCTCTATTCCACGTCCGTGGAAAGAGGGCAGAGGTGGGCTTGTCTTCTGCCGTGTGATGTGTGGAGGCCTGGCTCTGTGGAGACCCCTCATGTGGGACCGTGGGGTCGTGGAGACCCCATGCCATCCTCCAGGCCTGGACAGACTCAGGCGTCCCTGGAAGGAGATGCACTGAGCTTGGGATGTGACGGGAACTCGTCACCGAACAGGGTGCGTACCCTGCACAGGGCCCTGTCCATGTCCACTCGCTGGCCTCAGAGCCTCCTTGGGGGCAACTTCTCTAGAAGCATTAACGCCCCTCTGTTCCTCGTATGCTGAAACAAAACCCTGTTTGGTGTGGGCACGTGGACAGTGGACGACAGGTTCAGGCCAGTAATGAAAAAGCCACTGGTGGGGAAGTGGAGGTGTCCGGGCCCTGAGCGTGTACCCCGGCGGCCGTGGGTGCTTCCCACTGGCACGACCCGTACCTCTTGAACTCATGGAAGTTACTGGAAAAGCCCTCATCGGAGGAATCCTGTGTGTCACCACAAGAGCGCCCCGAAACTAGCAGGCCATAGGCCACAGGACGCACTCACTCTGGACTAGTTCAGTCGTTCACTTAAAAAGCAAACACTGAAACACTCCACACTTTGTAGTAATGTTTAATATTTTAACAGTGAGCAAACAAGCCTTTTAGGAGTGGAGGGGGTGGGGGGAAGCTTTCCCTTCCCTTCCTGGCTTTGTCCCTGGAGGAGTGAAGTGAGTCCTGGAGGGGAAGTCCTCAGCCGCTCAGTGGCCCCCTCCTGAGTGTTTGCCTTAGAGTAGGAGGCGTTGGGCTGGCTCTGCCTGGCGGTCATCCCTTCTTCTGCAGACTCTGGACCTCAATGTCAAGTGTTTTGAGGAACTTTCAACTTCCTGTCCCGTTGTACATTTGCTTTCTTAACCACAAAGCTGTCTAGATTTTGTAATTCTGGGAATCGCCTTTAAATTCCTTTCTGCTCAAACAGAACAGATGCGGGTAAGGCGTGCGGTGGGACTTGGGCTGCAGCCTGACATGCACGAGGCAGCCAGCCGGGTGCTGAAAGGAGGCTGAGGGGTACCCCTGCAGATGGCGGGGCGCAGGGAAGAGTTTCTCTTGTTCATGTCTAACGTGACACAGTGGGAGCGACGCATACAATTTTATGAAGGTTTACTACTTTTCGGATGACACAGGGCTAGAAACGTGTCCTGGCTCGTAGCTTTCTTGCTGTGTGACCAGGGCCAGGTCCTTCCTCTTCCTTTCTTCGTGCTTAAGAAGAGTGGTGATGGCAGAAGCCAGGGCTGGGTGAGCCCGTCTAACGGGAAAGCTCCTCATATTTCCACGTATCAGTTGGGAACAAAGACCCATCCCCTACAGTCTGTTTCCCTGCATCCGTATTTCTTTGTCATCAGATCTGCTCTGTTTCAAGGAACACACTTGCGATCTGTTCACTTTCTAACTTGGTAAAAAGGTTTTTTTGTTTATTTTTCAAATTATGCTCTAGCGCCGTCCCTTTGCCCAGAGGTGCCGGGAGAGTCATGCCAGCGAGTCCCAGGCCCCTCCTGATGTCCCGTGAGGCATCCGTCACCCCGCTGCACTCAAGAGGCCCACAGGCCCCACCCCAGGGTCCTGGTCACAGAGCCGCCTCCTTCCGGCCAGTCCTGCCATAGCCCCAGAGGGAGACCACGGCCAGGAGCCTCTCCCAGGACTCAGGTTAGTGCATGGGTGCTGCTTGGCCTCATAGGGACTCTGGGAACACGGTTGGTCTGTCTTTCTGTTCTCCGCACTCCTCGGGACAGAGAGACGAGAATAAGCACAGGGATGTGTCCTTTCCTGGCCAGACTTTGCCAGAAGTCTGACCAGCGATCTTATTTGAGCTGTGACCTTTTTGTATTGAAGAAGGTTCACCCTGGCCAGGCCAGGGCGCATCGTGGGGATGGCGGGCCCAGAGGGAGGCACTGCCTTCCCCTCTTGGCTTGAGCCACTTCTAGAAAACTTTTAAAACCACAGGTCCTCGGGGGTCTTATTTCTTTTTATCCTTTTATGTACTTTGTGTGTGTTTATGAACTGTCCACAGCTGATTTTATGACACTTTATGCACCTTGTGAATTTTGGAAGAATTTGGAACATTTATTAAGTGGCTACTTAACAACGTTTCATTCTCCTTTAGCTTTAATCTCTTCTCATTTTAACCACTTGGTTAATTACAAGCATATTTGAGGTTAATTTGTAAAAAACAGTTATGTTCTCTACGAATATTCACTGTGTACCCTTTAACGCGAATTCTGAGCAACTATCATCCGACAGGGACGGCCACATCTTTTCTTAAAAAGCAAGAGTTTCATTTTAAAAAGAGCTTCCGTGGAAATGACTTGTAACCCATTGGGTCCAAATGTAAAGTTGGTCTTTGGAAAAAATCGAAGAGCTCTCACTCAAGGCAGGTCCTCCGGGCCAGCCGTGTGGTCGGCGTGCCTGTGTTCTCTAAGGGTCGTGCTCCCTTGACCTGCCTGGTGGACAGCGTGGGGCTGCTGAGCTCTGACCCTCCCAGGTGCATCACACAGGCTTCTTCCCCCTTGCAGGACTGTGAGCACCAGGGGACTCTCTCCACTCCCCACCCCGTGCCCTCGCCTCCGTGTGGTCGGGAACCAGCAGCTCTCGGGAGAGGGGCCCGCCACCTCCGCCACTCTCGTGCCCACCCTGGGTGGGCGCGGCCCTGTCTGCCCCCAGCCTTCATGCCCGCAGCCTCGGGCCCACGGTGCAGCCGTGTCCCGGGTGCCGTGGGGTCTTCCTGAACTCATTCAGACCACCTCCTTCTGCAGCAGGTGGGTGTCTCATGCACGCGGGGCTCTGTGTCTCTGCCAGGTTTAAACACAAGACCTCTACGTGATATGGGACAGATTTCCTCTTGAGGAAAACGACTGCTGTCACGTGGAGGCCGCATACCAGCCCTCATGGTTAAAGCAGGAAAAACTGGTCCTGAGAGTTCATGGCAGGAGAGCAGGGGCCATTGTTCCGCCCATGTGTCTGCCTACCACGTCCTGTCCGTGGGTCAGCCCGGCTGGCAAGGGCCCCCTCCTGGGCCTCTCCTCCCCGCAGCTCTCTGCCAGCCAAGTCTGCTTTCACCACGACCGTGGCCGTGGCCAGGGTGGCCAGTTGGTGGGGAGGGGCGATGCGCAGGAGGAAGCACGTTCATCCGGACCACAGGGGATGCCTGCGTGGGTTTACAGCAGCATGAGTGCCCCGCCAGCAGCATGTGGCCCCTAGAGCCTGTCACTGAGGGTGTGTCTGGGGAGGAGGCGAGCCACTGCCTAGCAGTGCACTTTCTCCGTGAGCTGACAGAGCCGAGCCGGTATCTTTCTCTGGTGGCAGCCAGGAGGTGGGGACACAGGAGGAGGCCTTGTGTCTGAAGGGGGGTCTCCCACCCTGGCCCCCAGGTGCACTGCGGCTGCCTCCCCAGCCTCCCAGGCAGCCTGAAGATGGCTGTGCTCCGGCAGCTAGGGCTCCTGCTCTGGAAGAACTACACAGTGCAGGTAGGTGCGCGCCCCGGTGTGCCTGGGCCCCAGGAGGGGTGTCCTGAGGGCAGATAGACACGCGCCCTGGTGTGGCCGGGTCCTAGGAAGGGCGTCCCGAGGGCGGGCCCAGCCCAGCCCCCTGCCGCCGGCCTTGTGCTCCCTGAGCCAGAGCCTCCCCTTCCTCTTCCAGAAGCGCAAGGTCCTGGTGACCGTCCTGGAGCTCTTCCTGCCCTTGCTGTTCTCGGGGATCCTGATCTGGCTCCGCTTGAAGATCCAGTCGGAAAACGTGCCCAATGCCACCGTCTACCCCGGCCAGTCCATCCGGGAGCTGCCCCTGTTCTTCAGCTTCCCCCCGCCGGGCGATGCCTGGGAGCTCGCCTACGTCCCATCCCAGAGCGACGCCGTCAAGACCATCACGGAGATGGTGCGAAGGGCGCTGGTCATCAACATGAGAGGTGACGTGTCCTTGGGGTTCCGTCCCATCCAGCTGTGGGGGAGCGAACCCGGGTGAGCGCCGGTGGCCAGACTCAGCATCTGCCCTTGTTGGAGGGCCACTTTTTTTTTTTTTTAAGATTTTGTTTATTTGACAGAGAGAGAGATCACAAGTAGAGAGGCAGGCAGAGAGACGGGGAAGCAGGCTCCCCATGGAGCAGAGAGGCCAACGCGGGGCTCGATCCCAGAACCCTGAGATCATGACCCAGGCCGAAGGCAGAGGCTTTAACCCACTGAGCCACCCAGGCGCCCCTCCCGGGTCACTCTTTATGAAATGGGAACAGGCTTGTGAGGGCCAAGTGGAGCCACGTAGGCGACCGCTGGATCGTCCCGGGCTCTGGAGTTGCCCCCAGTTCATGGTGGGGACAGCTCTGGAATTCCATGGGTCATCCCAGAACCCTTCCTGGGATGTGCTTTTGGGGGGACGGTTCTAGAAAAAGGCATTGGGAAGCACGTTGAGCGACATGTCTGGTACACACAGCTATCGGTCCCCTGGCCTCACGCTTTGCTTCCAGGATAAAAAGTGTCCGTGTTTTTCCCACCTCTTCTTTGGCATAGGTCATCTGTGGCCTGTTGAGTGCCACGTGGCAGAAAAGGCTCAGGGGAGGTTCTCCACCCTCGTGGAGCAATGGCAGGAAAGCCCTTTACATGTGTGGGGTCTGGTGACAGAGAAACCATGTGACGTACGACATTAGTGTCCACTCCCATCTTCAAGGCACCCCACGTGGCCTGAGACAGAGGCCACCCCATGCAGGGAGGCCACCCTGGAGGGTGTGGACCAGCCCTGCCCCCAGCTCTCCCCAGAAACCCCGCCCCCCGATGGCGGATGCCTCCCGTCTCCTCAGCAGCCAGTCTCTCTGCCCCCATCCGCAAAAGCCTCCTGCACTCTGAAGACAAGGGTACAAAGCCCTAGAGAAACCTGGACATTTGCCGTCTTTCACTGAAAATGATGTGAAATGGCCTGATTTCCAAGTAGAACAGGCCCTCGGGCAACTCTCGGCTCCCCCACAGCTCGCGGCTTTCCCTCCGAGAAGGACTTTGAGGACTACATCAGGTACGACAACCACTCCTCCAACGTGCTGGCCGCCGTGGTGTTCGAGCACACCTTCAACCACAGCGCGGAGCCCCTGCCGCTGGCGGTGAGGACCCCCCCCATAGAGCCCCTCCCCTCCCCATCCCCTCGGCCCTCCTGCGGGGCAATGCCTGGCTTGGCTGCGGGGCCCACATCGCCCGCTGGGTCCCCGCCAAGGGCGCCCTGCTGCCGCTCTAGCCCGTCGGGCCCATGCTGCTGGGAAAGCCAGGAGAAGGCAGCCAGCCGCCTACTGCAGACCCCGTAGTCCTCCGGCGCGTCCCCTGCGCCCTGTCAGGTGGGCAGAGGGGAAGGGAGCGGACTCCAGCTGTAGAATTTCAGTGATTTAAAACACAAGAGGTATTCCTGCCTAATGCCATCAAGCCCAGGAAATGACGCAGCTCCTCTAGTATTATTCTGGGGACCCTCCCCTGGTGATCAGGGACACCTCGGGCACAGAGTTCCTGGAGGTAGATGGCAAGATGGGGCTGGCGAGAACACCCCGGGGATGCACTGCAGGGCTCCCTGTCCCCGCCCAGGGCAGGGCTGTTGGTGTGATGCTCGGGGACCCCGTGGACCTTGTGGGGGCTTGCGGGTGTGGGGAGGTCACTGACGAGCCCCTAACCTATCTCTCATTGGACACGATGTTTGCTTCTCTGTCAGAGCAGGCGGTTTTCTCTTTGTTCCTGTAGGTGAAGTACCACTTACGGTTCAGCTACACACGGAGGAACTACATGTGGACAGAAACAGGCTCCTTTTTCCTGAAAGAGACAGAGGGGTGGCACACCACTTCACTCTTCCCACTTTTCCCAAACCCAGGACCAAGGGAATCAGCGGCCCCCGACGGTGGAGAACCTGGTGAGAAACCACGGCCATGCCCCCGGCCTGGGCTGCTGACAGGGGCGGTCACGGGGAACCCCCACCTTGCTTCTCTCTGCAGAAGTATCTCTTTAGGGCTGTTTGGTCTTCTTCCGTGTCGAGGGAAAGCTGGCTCTGACGGGTTAAAACACTCCCAAGTCCGCAGAGGCCCTTCTCCACTTCCCGAGGACGTGTGGTCCCAAAGGAAACCGGCGTCTCAGTCTCGGAGAGGCTGCAGTTGGCATCATGTCTGTGGGGTCGGCCTCACGCTTCACTTCCCTCCCTGGCCTTGGCTGTGTGCACTCGTACGGGCTTCGGGGGCTCCGTAGTCCTGGAGCAATTGTTTGACTGCGTGAGCGGGCCGCTGGCAGAAGCTGGCTCCTGGCTAGCTGTGCCCCTCAGCAAATGTGTTGTCTGTCCCATGAGGCCTGGGAAGGCAGCAGCATGTATGTCTCCTCCAAAGCCCGGCTGCCCTCCTGGGACAGAGCTGGGGGTGAGCAGGGCCCCCTCCGTGGGTCCTGGGCGGCAGCAGGGTATTACAGAGAACACAGGATCCCACCGTCTGCAGATAGTAGAGTATGTTCACGTTTTGGTGGAAAGAACCAGGAATGTCCTGAGAGGAGCGCCAGGCAGCCGGGCTGGTGGGCAGGAGGAAGGGAGGCGGCGGCCAGTGTTTAGAGACCATGGCCAGTGCCTGGGGCCCGCAGCAGGAGAGACCACCCCCCTGTTCGTGAGGACCCTCTCACTAGGTACAAATTCAAAATTTGTCTAAAAAGGAAAACCAAGTAGGAGCCTAAGGAAAACATTCCAGCCGATGACCAGGGTCCACGTCTTTTTATGTGGAGGACTCGTTAGTCCACCCCAGTTTGAAGCACACACAGAGGGCTGAGCCATGGCAGAGACGCGGGCCAGGCACACGGCACATGCTTGGCAGCCACTGCTGTTGCAATCGTAAACATCTGGAACCCAAGGGAGCCGTGGGTACCCCTGTGTTGAGGTGGGGGGCCGTACTGCTTCTGTCTCCTAGGGGCTGGGACAGAGCCTGCTGGCCTTTCCATAATAGAGATGTTGCATATCTTAATGGTCCCCGTATTTTATGAATAAGGGTGCCTGTGCCCATGTGCCCATCTGTCCTCTGCTCGCCTGAGGCTGTGCCCACTCCTTCCTCAGGCTCCCCATGGCAGGCTGGGCTCTGGACTGGGATCCTCACCCCCAGTCGGTCACTCCTCCCAGTCCTGTCTCACTGGCAGTTTTGTTACAGGGCACATGGCAGGGGCATCAGAAAGGGCCAGCAGAGAGAGCACAGCAGCTCACAGCCCTGAGTACTGGCCTTTGGACTGTGATGCCTCCCTCCCTTCAAGGCGCTAGCGCGGGGGGATGGAAGTAAGGCTGTGACTCAGCGGGCCTCGGGATAGTGGGTTACTGTTGAGTATCCTGGAGGGCTCGACATTATCACCGAGGTCCTCCAAAGTGGACGAGGGAGGCAGAAGAGAGGGCCAGACAGATGCCACCTGGTTGGCCTTGGGGGTGCAGGAGGGGGCCGTGAGTCGGAGATGAGGATGACCCCTACAGGCCAAAAGACCGGAGTGCCCAGGGGGTGCTAGGTGGTGTCGCTCCGTGGCCCCGAGCACCACGGAGACCGGTACGGCTCAGGGCGCATGGCTGTGTTAGCGAGCCACACCCATGACGTGGCTTTTCCACCCGGCCCGCGCTCAGGGTACATCCGCGAGGGCTTCCTGGCCGTGCAGCATGCGGTGGACCGGGCCATCATGCAGTACCACGCCAACGCCTCCGCGCACCAGCTGCTCGAGAAGCTCACCGTGACCGCGAAGAGGTTCCCCTACCCGCCCTTCATCTCGGACCCCTTCCTGGCGGCCGTCCAGTACCAGCTGCCGCTGCTGCTTGTGCTCAGCTTCACCTACACGTCGCTCACCGCCATCCGGGCCGTCGTGCAGGAGAAGGAGACGAAGCTCAAGGTATCCGTGCCCGGCGCGGCTTCCCACCGTCGGGCCGGTTGGGTGCAGGGGGGAGGGGCGTGGGGGCAGGCCGTGGCCCGGGAACTGAGCCACTTGAGCAGCTGGCCGCGGAGTGAACGCCCACCATGGTGCAGGCGATCCCCGGGCTTCTGGGAACTCAAGCCCGGTGCACCCAGGTCCTTCACACCCTGCTGAAGCAGCCATGCGTGGGCAGTGCGGTAGGGCCTGACACGCTGAAACGACCACGGCTCGGATGTGCTGGGTCAAGCAGGAGACAGCGTTGAACTAATTTCGGTGGTTCGTTGACGTTTTGGCTGCGGCCAGTATAAAACACTAAATTATATGCCTACTCATCCGATTTCTGCGGAATACAGCCACCCCCAAGGCCGGACGCTTCAGGGGGCGGCCACACACAAGGCCCGTTCACATTGCACGGGGCGAGCATAGCCGTGGGTCCACACCGCCAGGCCCAGGGGGACGGGGGTTAAGGGGTATGGAAGGGGTCGTTAACCAAGCACAGCTTGCCTTAACCAAGCACAGCTGTGCAATAGAGTCACCCATAAACTCATGTTGGCAGTGCTGCCGAAATGACCCAGATTTTATTTGAAGTTCTTCCTTTGGCAGCAGCCACGACACTTAGAATATTCTCGGAGGTGCCACATCTGTGATCATGGGAGCTTGTGAGCTGCGGCAAGCCGGGGGCCAGGAGAGGGACTGGGAGAGGGACAGGGTGCTGTCCGCGTGGGCGCTGGACGTGACGGTGGCGCAGTGGTGACGTGAATGCAGTCGGCAGCAGATGTAAAATGGCTCAGAAGCAAACATTTATGCCCACAGATTCGTGGGTAAAACCAACGTGGCAGATGTTCAGTGATGGTTGAATCTGAGTGGAGGGTGGGAGCACGCTGGGTGAGGGGCGAGGTGGGCTCATCCTGCTGGGAGCCGGAAGGCTGGCCCAGGGCGCAGCACCTAAGACCAGGGAGACAGAGGAGGAGGGCAAGGGATGACAGCACAGGTGGACCGCATCTTCTGCCTGGCGCGTGCTGAGCCTGGGTCCCAGGCTGTCCCTCTGTCGTTCCCTCCTGGCCCATGGGGGACACTGGGCATTCGTACAGACGCACAGGCTCCAGACCACAGGGGCAGGCGTGTCGGAGCATGTGCATGTGGCCCTCTCCCCAGGAATACATGCGCATGATGGGGCTCAGCAGCTGGCTGCACTGGAGCGCCTGGTTCCTCCTGTTCTTCCTCTTCCTCCTCGTGGCCGTCTCCTTCGTGACTCTCCTCTTCTGTGTCCAGGTGAGTGTGGCCTCGTGGAGAACGTGATGGTAGCATGGACGGGCCCAGCACCCCGGGAAACCCCAGCCTTGGCTCAGGGCTTTCAGAGTGCGTCGGCCCTTCTCCCACCCTCGCCGGTTTTGTTGGAGACGGGCGACCTTTAAGGTGTCCCGGTCTTGTCCCCACTTCCCGGGCCACACAGGTGAAGAAGGGCGTGGCGGTGCTCACCCACAGCGACCCCTCGCTGGTGCTGGTCTTCCTGCTGTGCTTTGCCACCTCCTCCATCTCCTTCAGCTTCATGGTCAGCACATTCTTCAGCAAAGGTGAGCCAGCCCACCCCCAGGACCAGGGCACCCCAGGGACCCCCAGCCCGGGAAACCCCGGGGGTTCCTCCCGGTGGGCTGGAGGGAGCTGTGCTCTGACAGGACCCATGGGGTGGCGCAGGCCTGAGTCGTTCTGAAGCTGAAGCTCGGGGAGCTGTTCCTCCTGTTCTGTGTGTGTCCAGGCCGTCCTAGCCTTGCTCTCCCACCTGCATATTGTGGAGAGACCAGGAGGCTGTGGGCGTGTCCTGAGGTGGGCGTGTCTCCACACGTGGGCGTGTCCCTGTGGGTGGGCGTGTGTCCACAGCTCTTGGATACTGTGGCCACAGGTGTGCCTCCCACCCCAGTGGAGTGTGCTTTTCCCTCTTTTACCAGCGGTGTCCGAGGGTTCAGATCTTGTTTCAGTTCCTCACAATTTCGCTCCCACGTCCACCAGACCCTGTGTTCCGCCGTCTCCACGCTGTCTTCTAGACTCAGCTGGAGCCTCTGGCTCTGTCCTGCGTCGTCTTTCTTTCTCTGTGGCGGCAGCACACACAGAGCAGTGGGCCATCGTCATTGTCCTTGAGCGCACAGTTGAGTGTCAGTAAACGTGCCCACAGGGTGGTATGACTGTGCCCACCCCCACCCCAGAATTCTTCTGTCTTCCCAGACAGAAGCTGTGTCCCCCTAAACCCTGACTCCCCATCCCTCCTTCTGTCTCTGTGGCTGTGGCCATCCTAAGTAGCCAGCACGAGTGGACTCCCACAGTGTGCGTCCCTTTGTGGCTGGCTTCTCTCGCTGAACCTGCTGTCCTCGGGTTCATCCCCGTCGTAGTGGGGTTCCTCCTACTGTGTGGATGGGGCGCTTGTGCTCGTCCTCCCACCTCTCCACACACGCGTGTGCACAGCTCAGCGCCTGGAGTCAGGCTGCTGTGAACATGAGCATGCCGGCATGACCTTGAGACCCTCTGGTCTGGTGTGGGGGTACCCAGAAGTGGCATGGCCGGGTCACGTGCTGGCCCTGCGTTTATTGTCTGAGGAGCTGCCGGGCTGTTTCCACTTGACATTCCCACCTGGAGCGCCCGGCGGCTCCACTCCTCGCCGCGCTCCTCACATCCTGGTTTGGGGCCGAGCTCGGATAGCAGCCGTCCTGGTGGGCGTGAGGCGGTATCTGTCCTTCGAGTCTCCCAGCCTCCCCTTCATACTCACAGAAGTCTTCGTGCTGAGTCTGTGTGACTTCCTCACGGCTGTCTTCCAGCTCCCTGGTTGTCTCATTGACCGTGTATGTTCTAAAATGTTCTAGAATCTACCGAGCCTTCCTTTCTCAGGCCATATTTTTCTTTTGTCGGGTATCTAGCTGATTCTTGTACGCATCCACTTACTCTTGTTTCTTCATCCATTTTTTGGGGAAAACATCCCCCTTTTTTCAGTGGAAGCTCTTCATGTGTTCCTCTTTGTGTTACATCCACGACTCCCTGATCCTGCAGTCCTGAGTTTCCTGTCACCTGCCTCTCCTCGGAGGACTCTGGACATGTGGCCCATCCCCAGATTGCAAGCCCCAGCTGAGGCTTCTTTCCCAACACTCACACTCACACACAACTTCCCTGAGATGCTCAGCGTGCACACACCCAGCTGTGCCCACCACCACTCCCTGACCTTTTCCCCAGAAGCCCGTCCCCTGTTTCTGCTGGAGCACCCGGTCTTTCCTCCACTCTCACCAGAACACCTTGGGATCATCTCTGACATGCTTCTTTCTCTCACGTTCTACACCATGTCAAATCAGACCTGCAGCTCATGTTCCCACCACTTCCACTGCCCCACCCAGCCACTGTCACTGACTGGGTTCACGGTGGTGGCTTCGACCTATCTCTCAGTGTCTGCCCTTGCCACACTTCAGCTCTGGGCACAGTCCATAGTGTGTGCCTCCACAACCTGGCACTCTTCCGCTCAATCCTTCCCCTGACCATCGGTCTCACTCGGAAGGAACGGAGGGAATGGTACAGCCTTCACCCGTGGCCCTGCCCAGCCCCCTTGCTCTAGGCTGGGCACACCCCCTTCTAGCGCTCTCTCCTCCGCCAGGTCAGAGGTTTCCACAGTGCAGTCCACAGCCTCCTGGGGATCTGCAAGATCCTTAGGAGGGTTCGCAAAGTACACACTATTTTTCTAAGAATACCCAGATGTTGTTTGCCTTTTCTGCCACATTGATGTGTGCACGGACTGGCCCAGAAGCAAAGGCAGGTAAGACTGTGGCCTCTGAACACCAGTCAAGACAGGCCCCAAGCTGCACTGGGAGCCATCCCCGCACACACTCCAACAAGCCAACAACAAACAAGTGTCAACGTCACTCAGAAATGTCCTTGATGAGCAGCAAAAATTTATTGATTTTGTTAAACCTTGACTCTTAAGCATACTTTTCAAATGTTCCGTGGGATGAAACAGGAGGTTCACGTAACGTGCTTGGTTGCATACTCAAGGGTGATAATTGTCTTCAGGAAGAGTGCCGTGTCTTGTGTGCCGTGGCCGAGTTGTCAGCTAAACTAGCCACTTCCCTCCTGGGACAGCATTTCACTCAAAAGAATGAGCCTCGGATGATAATTACTCACATCTGAGTGTCTGGCAGGCGCATTTCTCAAACGTGAGCTGTCTTTTAAGAGCACCTGACAGTATCTGATGTCAATTGTGAAATCCTAGCTTTCAAGCAAAAAGCAGGATTTTACGAACTCGAGCCTAACATCGTGAGCTCGATGGCGACCCAGTACTTAGCCTCTTAGGAGACTGGAGCTCCGATCAGCCCACGTGATATTTCCGTGTGTACGATAAATTGTGTCCACTCTGGGAGGGTCTGCGGAGTCAACAAGTTACGTTCCACATGATCAGCACAGCACGCCATGAGATCATGTCCAAGGAGTAACCCTTTCGAAGTGCAAAGCAGATTTGCACGTTGCAGAGTGTGAGAGGTTCCTGGGTCAGCCTGGGTCCCCGAGATACCCGGCCTTTAAGAGATGACTGCCTGGGGCGTGGTGCTTGAGTGACTCTATCGAGGGGGAAGACCCACGCGTGTCTGAGAAGCCTGTCAACGTGCCTGTCCCTTGTCCAGCTGCGAACCCGTGTGAGGCCCCAAACAGCGTACCACAACAGGGCGACCACAGAGCAGCCCTAATCCCTTAATTAAACCAGACGCTGCAGAGGCATGTAGACACGGAGCACAGTGCCACTCTCCTCGCTAAATTGCCGGAAATATAGTTGACTTTCATGAAAATACTTATGTTAACTTAAAGTGGCTTTGTTGTTCTGAAAAATCTTTACATTTTCTTAGTACTGGGTTGCTGTACGGTAAGAACTGGTACGTGTGTGTGCACGCGCATGACCCATGCGAGTACACGTTCTCTGATGTCCTCGATCACTTCTAAGTCCATAGAGGGGTTGTAAGCTCAGAGCACCTGAGGGCTGCCGGCACGGACCACAGCCAGGCCGTTCTCCCCGACTCACCCATCACGCCTTTACCACGCATCACCTTCCAGTCAGAGCTGTGCTTGGCCTGCTGGCTACTGTCACAGCCCCAGCCCAGGGAATGCCTGGCCCCTGTCTGCGCCTTGTTACTCTGCCCAGGACTGTCCCTACCCGGCACACTCCGTTCTGCTCTGTTACCCTCTGTGTCCTTGGTGGCTTGCAAGCTCCAGGAGGGGAGGGGCTCGTGTGTGTGGTTGTGACAGATGCCCCGGTGCCGGCCACAGGACCTGTCTTGGAACGGATGAGTGAGAGCAGATGGACGTGGTGAGAAGCAGGCCTAGGCTGGGCTGGGCTGTGTCCGCAGTACTTTGTCAGGGCAAAGTCTGCAGGAGAGGGCTGGGGACATCCGTGTGGGGGTCGCCTGGGTGGGAGGGTGTGCGGCCCCAGGTGAGGTCAGGGTCCCTGCAGAGCATGCGCGTGACAAGAGGAGCGGCCAAGCCTGGGGTCCACCAGCCCTGGGGCTTGCGTCCCTGCGCAGTGGCGGATGCCGGGCGCTCCCCCGCACTCAACACACGTCTCTTCTCTCTGTCCATAGCCAACATGGCAGCCGCCATAGGGGGCTTCCTCTACTTCTTCACCTACATCCCGTACTTCTTCGTTGCTCCCCGATACAACTGGATGACTCTCAGCCAAAAGCTGCTCTCCTGTCTCCTGTCCAACGTTGCCATGGCAATGGGAGCCCAGCTCATAGGGAAATTTGAAGCGAAAGGTGAGTCTCTTCCTTCTGATGAGCAGCCCTCGCCAACTGAGCAACAAGGGAGCGTGCTTAGGCGTGCTCCAGCGTGTGGCTCCAGGACAGCTCACAGAGCAGAGCAGGGGACGGCAGGGGACGACAGGCGCTCTGCGGTGGGGAGGCTCCTGCCCCCACAGATGGGAGGTGCAGCAGGAGTCCCAGGGGAGGCGGCCCAGACCCGGACTCTCAGAGGACAGAGCACTAATGTACCCAGCGCGGTGATGGCCACCACTGGCCTTGAGCTCCTGCCCGGGAGCAGACGTGAGCACCTGTGTCCCGTGAAGGACCTGCTCGATACCTCAGTGAGCCACTGCCTGCACCTGGGGTGCTCAGAACAGCAAGGCCCTGCCCTCAGAGTCTGCGGGAGCTGACCCGCTCCCTGCTCTTGGTCAGGTGCCGGAACGGGTGCCTCCCTGTGCAGTGAGTGGGAGTCACAGCCCAGCACTGTTTTTGTGATTTTCATGAAATTTCCTGATTCCATGAAATATCACAAGGGTTGAATAAAACACGTCACTGGTACATGGGCCACCTGCTCGGTTTTAAGGGTGGGGTCAAGCCTACTTCTCTAAAGGGTAGAGAGGCCTCCATGGGGAAGCCCACCTGCTGGCGGTGCTCTGGGGACGACCTCAAAGGGGCAGAGGGGGCTGTCACCACCGAGAAGAGGCAGGAGGGTGAGCGTGAGCTTCTGTGTGGCCCTGACATTGTGCTGGCCTCTCCCGTGTGGGGACGGCCCTGCGCGTCTGCGGGCACTGGGCCCTGTGCTGCCCGGCTTCTCTGTCTCGGGCTGCGTGGTCTCATGGTCTCGTGTCTCATAGCCCTGGCTCTTGTGGTTTCCTAGCATGGGTCTGTGGGAGGAGGGAGGTCGCGGATCCTCCATGTGGCCTTATCTTTCATTAGAGTTGTTTTCTCCTGTGGTGGTGTCTTCTCGCACTTTGGCCTGTAACCGTCTGTCTCTGTGTTTAGCTGTGTGGGATAAATGTAGACTTTTTCAATGTACTTGGCCTTCCAGGGTTCGAACACTTTCATAAAAGCTGTTAACCAAGAACCTAACTGTAGGGCAGCTCTTGGTCTTTAAGACCAAGGCAAAACTTGAAAATAGGCAAACTTCTGGTCGTTTGAAAGTGACCGAGACCAAAAGACAGCTCCTTAGAGCTGACAGAGGGTAGCTGGCCGTGCGGAGGCCGCAGGCCCCATTTGGGCTGTGATGTTCCAAATGCAAAGGAAGGCAAGACCTGCGGGGACTAGAAGTCGAGCTTTACTTGTGCCTCAAGTGCTTGTGATTTTTGGAAAGAGTTGTAGTGAATACACACTATTCGCGTGGGACTTCCCCGAATCATGCACACGTATCCCTGTATCTGTGCGTGAGTATGCATGTACAGTACGTGCACACGCGTGGGTGAGTATGTGGGTCGTGCTGTGTCTTTCAGGCGTGGGCGTCCAGTGGCGAGACCTCCTGAGTCCCGTCAATGTGGATGACAACTTCTCCTTCGGGCAAGTGCTGGGGATGCTGCTGCTGGACTCCGTCCTCTATGGCCTGGTGACCTGGTATGTGGAGGCGGTGCTCCCAGGGGAGTTCGGCGTGCCCCAGCCCTGGTACTTCTTCGTCATGGTGAGTTCCGCACACTGGCCACCTCCGGGGGGGAGGGGTGCCCTCCGCACGTGTTCCGGGCCCCTCTAGTCCCTGGCACGCGACCCCGTCCCACGTGCAGTCAGTGAGCCGTGTGTCCCCGGAGACCCTGAGGCCCACCCCGAGCCGAGAGGAGCACTGCACTCCAGGGTGTGCGAGAAGGGCTCGTGCTGCTGTCACGGGACCAGCACGCCCCACACCCGGGGCCTCCTCTCAGACAAACATCTCCCTAGCTTTTCTGCCCACAAAGTAAAAATGATCCCCACACAATCCCCTCACCAGAGATGAACTGGGCTGATCCTGTTTGGATTGTTTTTCTGCACACGTGCGTAGCACACACATACGCTTGTGTCTGTAGAAAGGGATCATGCTGTAAAGATGCCTGGAACTTATCTTTTTCCTTTTAACCTGATTTAGCTATCTTAACTCTAAACGTATGGATCTGTTTTTAAATATACTTTTAGATTTTTATCTATTTGCCTTTGTGAGTTTTATTTTTTTGGATTACGTTGTCTGTACTCAGGGGAAGGCTGCCAGGGACCATGCACCCAGACGGCAGGTCAGGAAAGGGGCTCCGAGCCTCCCCAGGATAGAGGAGGGAGGAGCCCTGTGCCCCCGGGGCCGCTCTGTGGCCTTGGCCTCGCGGTACAGAGGACCCGTGACCTGTCTGTATTCAGCGTGTTGGTGAAGGTTAGGCTTTCATCACACACAAAATGAGCCAACCAGGATCAGCTGCTCATCAGAGGTCCGATATCCATCCTAGCCCTCGTACTGGTGTGGGCACCCGCGAACGGTTTTGGGAAAAGAAGAGGAAGATGATGACCCAGAGAAGGTGCTCAGAACCGAGTACTTTGAGGCGGAGCCGGAGGACCTGGTAGCTGGGATCAAGATCAAGCATGTGACCAAGGTGCCACCCCCTGTGGACTGGGTAGGGACAGGGACCTTGTGCCACAGGGCGTGCCACCTTATTCAGGGCTCTCTCCAAGCCAGTGACCATCCCCCAGGCCATGTTGTCCCCAGGACACCCGTGGCTGCCCTCTGACCAGGTCTCCGGGCACAGCCACTCTGCAGGCTCCATCCCCAGGCCCCGGGGGACTTAGGCTTGAGTCAGCAAATGCTAGCTGTGCTCACCGCACAGGGATAGACACTGGGGACCTGCCTGGGTCAGGGAATGTTGAGAGTGGCTGGGAGCAGCATGGCCTCCGGTCAGACCCTGCCCAAAATTCCCCGCCTCTGCCCTGATTGAGACCCTCCGGTGGGCAAGCCGGGGGCATTCCTGAGGGCAGCTGGGGACGGGGCCCACAGTCCAGGGCTCCCTCTGCCTTTGCCGCAGGTGTTCAGAGTGGGGAACAAGGGCAAGGTGGCCGTCAGAGACTTGAACCTGAACCTGTATGAGGGGCAGATCACGGTGCTTCTGGGCCACAACGGCGCAGGGAAGACCACCACTCTCTCCATGCTCACAGGTGAGGGGCCACGGCCTCTGCCCCAGCAACCCCACCACAGGCCCGTGCACCCACCGAGGCGGGAGCAGGCTCACAGGTGACCTCGTGACCAGGCTGCTTGGGAGAATGGAGCGACCCGGGGCACACCAGAGCCGACCAGTGGGTGTCCACACTGCGCTCATACCTCTGGGTCTTCTGCTTTCCCTTAGGTCTCTTTCCCCCGACCAGCGGACGGGCGTATATCAACGGGTATGAGATTTCACAGGACATGGTCCAGATCCGCAAGAGCCTGGGCCTGTGCCCGCAGCACGATGTGCTGTTTGACAACCTGACGGTCGCAGAACACCTGCGCTTTTACGCACAGGTGAGCTGGCAGCTGAGCGGACTTGGGGCCCTGCCGGCTCCATGGCCTGCATGCTCTTGCCCCAGGACGTGAGCCCCCATCCCCAGCCAGCAGAATCCATTCTGAGAAGCCTTTGCGGACCTGCAGTGGGGGCAGGGAGGGATGTGAGGCCACCAGGTGCCACTCATGGAGGAAAGGGGACGATGCTGAGGACAGGCTCCCCGCGGACTGGACAGGCCAGCCCCCCGCCCCCGCGGGAGCCCCTGTCGGACCTCTCCGTCCCCGCTTTCACAGCTGAAGGGCTTGTCCCGTCGGAAGTGCCCCGAGGAAGTCCAGCGGATGCTGCACGTGCTCGGCCTGGAGGACAAGCAGGACACCTTGAGCCGGTTCCTGAGCGGGGGCATGAGGCGCAAGCTCTCCATTGGGATTGCCCTCATAGCGGGCTCCAAGGTAGGCGGGCAGGAGACCGTGCATGGGGATGGCCACCTGGCTCTTGGGCTCCAGCCCCCACATGGCTCGGGCTGGCAGCAGCCCCCGGACGCTGGCAGAGCGGCCCGGCCAGTGTGGGGACGGCCACATCTTCCCAAACCGGAGCCTCATGGGGCCTCCTGCACAGCCGGCCCTGGCCCTCGACCCTGCTCTGCCCCCACCCCCAGCGGCCGCCACTCTGCCCGCAGGTGCTGATGCTGGACGAGCCCACCTCGGGCATGGACGCCCTCTCCAGGAGGGCCATCTGGGACCTTCTGCAGCAGCACAAGAGCGACCGCACCGTGCTGCTGACCACGCACTTCATGGACGAGGCTGACCTGCTGGGGGACCGCGTGGCCATCATGGCCAAGGGGGAGCTACAGTGCTGCGGGTCCTCAATGTTTCTCAAGCGGAAGTACGGTGAGTGGCGCGGGCGGGCGGGCCGGCCGGCCTCCCTTCCCCACGGGCCCTGGCCCTGGCCCGGGGACAGTTTGCTTTCCTGGAGGGCCCCCGAGACAGGAGCGGGGAGCAAGGTGCAGACAGTCTCGAGCTGGTTAGGATGATGTCCATCTGTGAACAGGTAAGGAGAGTAGCCAAGTGCCCGCCAAGGCCGCAGAGACCAGCGGTGCCCTTGGAGAGGCCACGCTCGGTAGCGTAGAGGCTCTCAAGCCAGCGGCCTGTGGCATGTCCAGGGCCGGTGGCTAGTGCGTGGTTTGCCACATGAGCATGGCTTCCTTTCTCGAGGGCAGTCTGACACAGTCTAGCATGGCTGGTCCACCTGGGTCCTGCCCACGGGAGAGAGCAAAGACAGAAGCCGAGCTCCCTTCCTCAGACACCCAGCCGCATCCTCCTCAGGATGGAGGGAGGTTGGAGGGAGGCCAGAGAGGATGGCCATGGTCCCAGCTCCCTGGCAGAGAAAGCAGGGAGCACAGGTCTCAGGGAAAGCTCCTGTCACAGCCTCTGAGACTTGGAGCCTGGAGTCTAGTCCCGCTTGGGCCTCGTGTCCTTGCTGTACAGCAACCCCCACCCCAAGTCCTCTGGCATCTCTGCCCAGCAGGGGGTGGAGAGGCCAGGCCCTCAGGCCAGTGGGCACCCAGAGGCTCCACTCTCCAGCCCCTGCCCCATGAGCCGGCCCTCGTCGGGAGCCCGGGCCCCGGGGAGACAGCCTCCTTGGTGTTCAGGTGCAGGCTACCACATGACGCTGGTGAAGGAGCCTCACTGCGACCCCGAGGCCATCTCCCGGCTGGTGCAGCACCACGTCCCTACTGCCACGCTGGAGAGCAGAGCTGGCGCAGAGCTGTCCTTCGTGCTCCCCAAGGAGAGCACACACAGGTGCGCACTGAGGCCTACACGGGGTGGAGGAGAGGGCTCCGTGGGCCTCTGGGGCTCCAGGCTTAGAGTCCCCCTACCACTGTCCATGTCGGGCTCTGCCAGCAGGGACCTGTGACAGCACAGGGCAAACCCGCTTGCTGGGCCCGGCAAGCAGGCCTCCCAGTGCTGCGGAGCCGGCGGACCGTCCTGTACCTGGAGGGAGAGTGTGTGTGCCCCGCAGCCCCAGGTCGGGCATGCACAGCAGCCGCTCCAAGTTCCTGTGAGGCCTGTACTTGTGTATCTTCCTGGTGTCAGGCTTGGCGTCCTGCAGAGTCCTGGTGTGGGGGGGTAACAACCAAAGTCCGACTCACATTAAGAAAATGTAGGTATAAATCTGGAAAGTTCTTTTAATCTTGCCACAAGCCCGGTTAACGGGTGGAGCTTTAATAAATTCATATGGGTTCCCTGACCCAGTTACACCACGACATCATCAGTGTCTGTGCTGTGTCCCCATGCTTATGATTTTCCCCCAGAAAACATGCTAGTGAACCCTCTTCTAGAAAGGTCTCTGAACCTCCAGTGAGCCCCGCTTAGGTTAGAATCCCAGTGGTGGGGTAAATTGTACCCCGTTCCCTCCTAGAAAGGAGGCGTGTTTGACGTCCCTGTCAGCAGGGTGGGCGGGGACTGTGCTACCCCACGACCCCAGCGTCCAGCACTGTTTTCCTAAACACCTGTGTACCCGGCAGGCGAAGCTGGGCTTTACCGCTCCTGCTAGCAGGCGGTGGGGTCAGACCACGGCACGTTGCTCCAGGAGCTGCTTTCTCTGGATGGTGTGTGTTCTGTCCCCTGCTCATTTATCCATCAGAGTGTTCAACATGTTAACATCTGCCATTTTTTGCTGTAGATTTTTGCAGTTGGTCGCTGGCTAGTTCTGTGGGCTCTGTTTGCCACGCAGAAACTTGGTGTGCAATGGGTCGTACCTTCACCCGTGTTCATTTTTCCTACAAAGCGTTACCCCGCAGGCCATTGGGTTTGTTTTGTGAGTTCACGTGGACCGGTACTACGGAACGCCCCCACAGGCCCAGGTACTCCGGGTAGAAGGTCCCATGGGGACAGAAAAGGAGGACACCAAGCCCGCAGGGTTTTTTGCAGTGGCTTTGCAAGGACGGAGGTCCCTTTGTTCCCCCAGACAGAGAAGCAAGCTGCCTCGGAAGGCACTTGTGTGGTTGAAGATGTGGTTTTCACTCCGGGTCTTGCTCCCAGGTTTGAAAGTCTGTTCTCGAAGCTGGAGAAGCAGCGGAAGGAGCTGGGAGTCGCCAGCTTTGGGGCCTCCGTCACCACCATGGAAGAGGTCTTCCTTCGGTCAGTAGACATACACTTCCGACAGACAGGCGCATGTGCCTGGTTAACGTCACACCCAACACCCCCCAACGGGTGGCCGGACAGCCGGCTGCAAGCAGGGCCCCAAGTTCCCCGCGGCACTCGCCCAGCAGAGGGCCCCTGAGCTTAGGCCCTGGAAACTTCCGTCCTTCCTCATGGGGAGTGTGCAGCATCCCCGGGGCCCCTTCCTGGAGCAAGTGTCTGTCCAGGATGAAGGTGGGGCCTGGACAGGCGGAGGCCCAGAACCGCGGGCAGGGACAACAAACGTATCTGCCAGGCTTGTCTTGAGGGCGTATTTGGCAGACAGAGTGCTAAGAACCAGATGTACAAAAGGAAGTGCGAGGTACGTGTCTGTCCTTGAGGATCCTGGGCAGATCCTAGAGCAGGCAACAGGGCAGCGAGTGCGCATGGCTGAGATCACTCTTGGGCACCAGGGTGACCCGGGCCAGCCTGTGGCCCAGCACCCAGGGGCCTGCCAGCCTCACTGCCTGTGCCCCCCACACACGCCCGGCCCTGGCTGTGAATGCTGGCTCTGGCCCGTCTCCCAGGGAGGCGGGGTCCTTGTGGGCAGAGCAGGTCCCTTGTCTGGTTGTCTGTCTCTGCCGGACTCTGCTTGACTACGGTGCCCAGTGTCTGGGGCACATGTTGATGAACCAGTGAGGGAACGAAACTCTAGCCAGGACAGCCAATGGCATGTTCCTCCTCCTCCGCGGGGACAGCCAAGCGGTGACCAGGCCTCTCGTGTCTCGGCGCAGGGTCGGCAAGCTGGTGGACAGCAGCATGGACATCCAGGCCATCCAGCTCCCTGCCTTGCAGTACCAGCATGAGAGGCGGGCGAGTGACTGGGCCGTGGACAGCCACCTGTGTGGGGCCATGGACCCAACCAATGGCGTAGGCTCCCTGATCGAGGACGAGTGCGCCACCGCCAAGCTCAACACTGGGGTGAGCGCAGGAGGCTGGGGGACCCCTGAGCCCCACGTGTTAGGTGTCCACGGGGGCAGACCAGGGCTTGTGGAAGGAAGCGCAACTCGCTGGGAAGCGGTCAGAGTACAGGTCACACGGTCATGCCAGGGAGGAGGAAAACCCGGAATGTTTGAACCGGCAGCTGTTGTTTCCTTTTGTCACTGGGCTGCTCACCGATGAGCGGATGTAGCACATGACGCTCACGGTGCTCCATGGACTGAGGACTAGCCGTGGGCCTCGTGCTCTCTGGTGAGGCAGAGGGCAGCATCCGGGGGGCCTGGGCCCAGGTGTACAGCTGCCATATGGCTGAGCCAGGCTCCAACCCTGGTGCCTCCACTGGGAGGACAGAGAAGGGCAGCCCTCTGCTCCCTTGTGAGTGCCGCCCGGGTCCTCCCACCAGCAAGGGCAGGGCACCAGGCAAGAGTAGAGGCCTCAGCGCCCCCGTGGGACCACAGCTGGACCCCCTGTGCCCAGCACCTGCCGGGCCTCCATGGTGGGGTGAACCACCTCTGAGGCCGAGTCGCGTTACTGAAGGAGCTTCGCAAGCAGCCCTGGGGCCTTGGGGCACATATGTCAGCCTGGAGCCCCAGGCTCGCGTTTGGACTGGGCCCGCGGCTGCTGCACGGGGTTCCCAGGCTGGGCCTGCGTAGCAGCCACGGCAGCTCATCTCCTCTGCCGCAGCTCGCCCTCCACTGCCAGCAGTTCTGGGCCATGTTCCTGAAGAAGGCCGCATACAGCCTGCGCGAGTGGAAGATGGTGGTGGCCCAGGTCCTGGTCCCGCTGACGTGCGTCACCCTGGCCCTCCTGGCCGTCAACTACTCCTCTGAGACCTTTGACGACCCCAAGCTGGAGCTGACCCTGGGTGCCTACGGCCGCACCGTCGTGCCCTTTGCTGTCCCAGGGGCCTCCCGGCTGGATCAGCAGCTGGCCGAGCGTCTGAAGGGCATGCTGCAGGCTTCGGGCCAGGAGCCGCGGGAGGTGCTGGGTAAGTGGCAGCCACAGGGCCCGAGCTCCGCCCTCTGAGCCTGGCTTCTCAGCCCAGGCGCTGTGCACCTCGTCCTCACACACAGGGGATGTTCGGAAGCCTCCGCCTCCCCCACTCCATCACGACAACCACAGACACCTCCAGACCTTGCCCTTGGGGGAGAAGGCTGTTGGCCAGAGTCAGAGGCAGGCACAGGCAGTGTCAAGGGCTCAGGTTTGCCCGGGTGGCCATGTACCCAGGTTGTCTGTTTCGGGGCCATTGGAGGTGACGTGCGGAACCTCCGTGGCCTCTGTTTGCCAGGCAGGTCACCACATGCACTGAGGGGACACTGCTCTTTCTTCTATCCCATCAAGCCCGAACGATCTCTGTCCCCACTGGTGGCAGCCGGATGCTGCCCCGGGCTGGGAGCAGGCCTTGGGCTTGGGTTCAACGGGTCGTGCAGGAAGGCTGGCTCAGGTCACCGCTCCCCTCCCACATCCTGGCCGGCACACTGGCTGGCCAGCGGGTCTTGGCGGGAGTCGGTTCTTGTCTGGGGAAGGCTGAATGCCCCGGCATAGGCTGTCCCTGCAGTGGGCCCTGGTGACGGCAGGTGCGTGTGCAGCCCCGCCCACCACCATCACCGCTTATCCCTGCCGAGACCACACTCCTGTCACCTCTGTGCACCCCAGCTGGGTGCTGGCTGCCACCCAGCCAGGCCCCAGGAGCTGGGGGCTCTCATGGCACACAGGGGCTCTGGGGCACTCAGGACATAGCCTCGGGTGCCCCTGCCTCAGTCCTTCTGGAACGCCAAAGTGTCCATCTCCTCGTCAAGCATGTGGGTTTGACCACCTCGCTGTGTGGACTCATTACGCCATATTTAGGGACATCTTCTTTTCCTTGTGTAACAGCAGCTGTGGCCAGCCCGGGAAGCCTTTGTAACTTTTTTTTTTTTTAATATTTTAGTTATTTATTTGACAGACAGAGAGAGGTCACAGGAGGCAGAGAGGCAGGCAGAGAGAGAGGAGGAAGCAGGCTCCCCTCTGAGCAGAGAGCCGATGCGGGGCTCGATTCCAGGACCCTGAGATCATGACCTGAGCTGAAGGCAGAGGCTTAACCCACTGAGCCACCCAGGGGCCCCTGCCTTTGTAATTCTTGACGTTAGGGCTCACGGACAGGTCCCTGTTCTCTCAGTGACCCTCGTCCCGAGGGCAGGTGTCCTCGTTGGCCCTGTTTATAGAGAGGGGGAGGCAGGCCCGGGGTAGCCAGGGTGTGAGCAGGTGTGAGCGATGCTGGAACGAGCTGGCGGGCAACGAGCGCAGGGCAGGCCCAGCACGCGCGATGGGAACGCCTCTCACCACGCGTCTGCCGCGGAGTAAAGTGAGGGCCAGCAGGACTGAGGCAGGTCCTGGCCTCCCAGAACCCAAATGCCCGGGGGGGCGGTCCAAGACCTGAAATAGTGATCGGCTGGGGTTCTTCCGGGTGACCAGGGAGCGTTCCTCCTCCCTGGGCCCCCTCCCCCAGGTACTGTTAGTTTTCTTTTTTTTTTTTCAGATTTGTTCATTTATTTGAGAGAGAGCGCGAGCCCATGCACACAGAGGGAGGGATAAAGGGAGAAGCAGGCTCCCCGCGGAGCAGGGAGCCTGACACGGGGCTCCATCCCAGGACCCTGAGATCACAGCCAGAGCCGAAGGCAGACACTTAACCCATTGAGTCACCCAGACGCCCCGGGCCACTCTTTTTAAAAACCATCTTTTTTTTTTTTTCCTGATTATGAAGGGGTACTTTTTCATTCCATAAAAACTAGAACACCAGGAAAACAGGCAGGGGTCCTATCTGATCACACCCCCTGAGGGCAGCCCCTCCCTGCCAGCCCAGCGCCCATCACCTGAGACAGCTCTGCCTTTCAGAGCCTGGCCTCCTGCCGTGTAACCCTGGCCGCTGCTCCCTATAGCATCCCCCCAGCCCAGGACAGGAGGAGGAGCTCTCCTCATCCCTGTGGCCTCCTGTGGCTACAGGGTCCCCACTCACCCGAGCCCTGCAGCCTCAGGCCCAGCCCCTCCCATGACACTGCTCCGGGGCCCACGGACTCCGACCATGTGAGGAGAAGGCAGCCTGTCCTTCCCAGCTTCCTCCAGGCCTGAGCTCCTTAGAGTGGATGCCTTGGGCACGTGCCCTGGGGGGCTGTTCACCACTGACCCTTCATTGTCCCCCAGGTGATCTGGAGGAGTTCCTGATTTTCAGGGCCTCAGTGGAGGGAGGCGGCTTCAACGAGCGGTGCCTGGTGGCAGTGTCCTTCAGAGACGTGGGCGAGCGGACGGTGGTCACGGCCCTGTTCAACAACCAGGCCTACCATTCCCCCGCCACCGCGCTGGCCATCGTGGACAACCTTCTGTTCAAGCAGCTGTGTGGCCCCTTGGCCTCCATCGTGGTCTCCAACTACCCCCAGCCCCGGAACACCCTGCAGGCCGCCAAGGACCAGTTCAATGAGTACGTGCGCTGCCCCGTCCCTCGGCCCAGCCCCATGCCTGACCATCATGACCTCCACCGAGACTGAGCCCCCGGGGCACTCAAATGGGCATGCAGGTGGATAGAGCACAGTGTCTGCCTTCGGGAAGCTTCTGGGTTCTGGCCAGGAACCTCTGCCCCACATCTTTCTTAGCCTTCCACACTCACCCTTTCCTTGGGTAACAGATGAGCTGGTGGGACCCTGTCCTACGTCCAATGAGGTCTCCGAGGGAGACCTCCTGGGGATCTGGAGGGCGGTCATGCCCTCTTCCCAGATCTATACCCACCTCTTGCTGACTGCTGTTCCCAGGGGTCCCAGCACATGACCAGGATGCAGAACACAGCGAGGTCAGGTGTCCCTGCCTGAGGCGGCCACGAGTCAGGAAACCCCATGGCACCTCTGTTCTCAGGCCTCATCCCGTTGTGATGCATGGGGGAGCCTCCCCTACACTTACAGAGCCTCCCAGACTCTGGGACCATTCAGAGGAAGCCCAGGAAAATCAGTTAATTTCAGAACCATCGCCCCACGCAGGGCAGTTCATTAATGGGGTGGCAGTTTCATCTCCAACCCCTGCCCCGTGTTGGACGGTGCTCTGGGTCCTACGAGGTCCTCCACCTCAATAACCTCCTGTCTCTACCCCGAAAGCAGAGATATGGTGGTCGTTGTCTGCCCCTCTAGTGCGGGGTCAGGAGCCACGCCACCCCAGGGAGGGGCCTCTGCTCTGACAGGGCCCCAAGGAGACAGGCCTGCGGGGCCCTCAGACCTAGGAGGGTAGGCACATGGAAAAGGGGCAGCTCCCTCCCGGTGGGCTCAGTGTGGTGGACGGGGCAGTGGGGACCTTTGTTTCGTGTTCGCGGTGTGAGGAGCTAGAGCTCTGCACCCACGTGTGACATACAGCCAAATGGTCGTTAGCATACTCAGAACGTGGGCCATCGGCAGGCTTGCTGTCGCTGACACACAAGGTTACGTTAGTTGCAGGTGCGGGGTAAACCGTCACCACCCGTCGTCTAGTCAACACCCCAGTCCCATGTAGTTCCAGAGTCTTCTCTGTGATGAGGAGGTCATCTCTCTGAGCAGCTTCCAGCACTTAATCCAGATCGGTGACCTTAACCGCAGTCACCATGCTGTACATGACCCCCCAGGACGTGCTCATTTTTTGACGGGAAAGCTGGACATGTTGACCCCTCACCTGCTTTGCCCACCCCCCGCCCCCACCTCTGGTCTCCGGGTCTGTGACCTCCATGCTGGTTTTTGGAGACTCCAGACGTGAGAAAGATCACACAGTATTCTCTTTCTCTGTCTAACGTACTTAATTTGACTCCATGCCCTCAAGGGCCATGCACGTTGTCACACGTGGCAGGATGTCCTCCTTTGTTGTGGCCAGAAAGCACTGCCCTGCAGTCCGACCCTGGTTTCTTGATCCCATGGACGGATGCTAGGTCGTCTCAGTCTCGGCTGCTGTAAGCCATGGGGCCTCCCGCACGCAGGGCCCACATCGCGCCCAGTCAGCGGTTCCGTTTTCTGAACGCAGGATGGCCGGAGCCCCTGGTGGCTCAGGCTTTCACTCTCTGCAGACCATCCGCGCTGTTCCCAGAGCGGCAGCCCCAGTGTGTGTTCCCGCCTACGGCGCCGGAGGGCTGCCCCCGTCCACGTCCTCTCCCGCACGTGCTGGACACAAGAGCTCCGTGAGGTGGCCTCTCACTGCAGCTTGGCTTGGTGTTTCCCTGGTGGTTCTCAGTGCTGAGCACCTTCTTGTTTGCCTCTTGGCCCACGGTGTCATTTTACTTTCATGGGGGTTCCGGGACACAGCCGTCACTGGCCGCTCCTGTGTCCCCTTCTCCAAGCGGCCTCCATGCTGTCTCTGTCTCGGGGACACACCTGCTCAGGACATCTCCTGCTGATAGAATCGTATGATGAGAGGCCTTTTGTGACTGGCTTTTTTTACTTCCAAGGCCCGTCGGTGTTGTAGTGTATATCCGTAATTCTCTCTTTTTGGTCAAATAGTAACCAGATGTCAAAGTGCCATTTTTTGAGGCAGACAGGAAATCTTCAAGCAGCAGAATTACGCCATCTGTGCTGGTTTCTGGAAGGCATTGCTAGCCGTTGTTTACAGCATGTGGAATGCACCCAATGCGGGAGAAGAGCCGCCGCAGGGGGGGTGCATGGGGGCAGGGGCACAGTGGCAGTGTCTGACCAGGGCAGAGTGAGCCCCCGTGGGAGTTCTCAGGGGATTCAGGAAAGGCAGGAGGGTGGTGGCACAAGCACCTTGGGGCCGGGGTGGGGGGGCGCCACTACCATCCCTGGCCCAGAAGCCCAGAGGAGCTGTCCTGGGGGGATGGGCTTTTCCCCGCTCTGAGATCCCCGCCACACACATACAGCTGTGGCATTCTCTCTTAACCCCCATTAGCGGCGGGGCCACTCCACCTCCTGCCTTGGATGGTGACCAAGGACCCGATGGGTGTCCCCTGCTGCATGGACTTGACTACACTCAGTCCCTGAGCTGCCCTGTCCCCCTACCCCCTGCAGGGGCCGGAAGGGATTCGACATCGCCCTCAATCTGCTGTTCGCCATGGCGTTCCTGGCCAGCACGTTCTCCATCCTGGCGGTCAGCGAGAGGGCCGTGCAGGCCAAGCACGTCCAGTTCGTGAGCGGAGTGCGTGTGGCCACTTTCTGGCTCTCCGCGCTGCTGTGGGACCTCATGTCCTTCCTGGTTCCCAGTCTGCTGCTGCTGGTGAGGGCTGCGAGGTGCTGGGACCCCTCCCCAGCCGTCACAGGGGGCTTACCCTGGGGCCCCTGCACTGACTGCAGCCAGCCTGGGGTGCACACCGGCAGCTCAGCCTCAGTCCTGGGGGGATGGCTAGAGACACCCCTCATCTCTGCACCACTAACCTCAAGCCCACGTGCGGGGGCAGGGGGCGTCCAGAGCGGCACGTGCCCAGACGGCTCCAAGTGCAGAGGGGAGAAGGGGGCAAGTCGTCAGGGAGCACCAGGCCGCAAAGCCCTCCGAGCCACACGCCTCTGTGCCGTGGCAGGTGGTGTTCAAAGCCTTTGATGTGCACGCCTTCACGCGCGATGGCCACATGGCGGACGCCTTGCTGCTGCTCATGCTATACGGCTGGGCCATCATCCCCCTCATGTACCTGATGAACTTCTGCTTCTCGGGGCCCGCTGCAGCCTATACCAGGCTCACCATATTCAACATCCTGTCGGGCGTCGCCACCTTCCTCATGGTCACCATCATGCGCATCCCAGGTGTGGGCCTCAGATCCCCTCCCCCGTCCTGCACATGCGGAGCCCCCTGCTCTGGTCCTGGGTGGCCCCAGCGTGGGCACTGGGCCAGGCGCCTCTGCCAAATACAGCCCTGCTGGGCCCGCGGCACGTCTGCCTCGTGATTTGGGGGCAGGGAGGCATCCTGGAGGTGTTGTCCCGGCCGTCACCCCCAGCACCTACTGGTCTGTGCCCTCCGCGCAGCGGTCAAGCTAGAAGAGCTTTCCAGAACCCTGGACCATGTGTTCCTGGTACTGCCCAACCACTGTCTGGGGATGGCGGTCAGCAGCTTCCACGAGAACTTCGAGACGAGGCGGTACTGCACGTCCTCCGAGGTCGCGGCCCACTACTGCAAGAAATACAGTGCGTGTCCCTGCGGCTGCCCCTCCCTGCAGGCTCGCCGACCTGCTGTGTCCCCCTGCCCACTGGGCATCTCTGTGTCTCGCACACCCCTGCCTTTCTCTAGCAAGGTCGTCTGGGGTGCATCCAGGGCACATCCTCACTACAGGCTCTTACCTCAGGACCTGAACTTACTACATCTGCGAGACCGTTTCTGAAGTGGGGTTTTCACGGGCTCTGGGGCTTGGGGCATGTCAGGTCATTCTGGGGGCCACCTCTCAGCCCCCCACACACCCTTCCCGTGCCTGGACCAGTCTTCAGCATTGGTCAGCTGTCACGGCTGTGACCACGGGAGTAGGGTTGGCGGGTCCCATCTTCACGTCTCCATGCAGCCCCCAAGCGGCAAAGGAGCATGGGAGCAAGCAAGCGAGGCTGTGACTCGGTCACTTGTCATGTGCACACCTTGCAAAGCAAAACTGCCCCCAGATACAGGCAGTTCTTGGGGCTTCTGGGAGGTAGTGAGAAGCACAGGGCACGACCTCAGACGACGAATGGACCCTGTGCCTTCACAGCCACCATCGTGGCCGGTGTGCAGGCACCTGTGGGCCTACAGAGGGGGGGCTCGGGCTGGGACACAGGGTAGAGGCACAGGGTGGGAGGATGGTTTGCAGGACAAGAGTTGCAGGGTAGAGGGGGACGGGGCGAGGCAGGAGGGCACATGGGGCAGCCGGGGTGGTCGGCGGGAGGGGGGTGCGCAGGAAGGTGGCGGGGGATGGCATGCAGAAGGGGGATCATGGGATGGGGTGCGGGGCTGGGGGGAGGGCACGGGCGGGGGGCACATGGGGCAGCAGGGGCGAGGGGACGGGAGACGTGGTGCTCACCCCCTCCCCCACACAGACATCCAGTACCAGCAGAACTTCTACGCGTGGAGTGCCCCGGGGGTCGGCAGGTTCGTGACCTCCATGGCAGCTTCTGGATTTGCCTACCTCAGTCTGCTCTTCCTCATCGAGACTGACACGCTGTGGAGGCTCAAGACCTGCCTGTGTGCCTTCCGGAGGAGGCGGGCGCTGGTGAGTGGTCCCGGGGCCCCCTGCACTCCACCTCTGGCCTGGGCACCGGAGGCTGTGGTGCTTGCCGGCAGCTGCCCTTGCTCGGACCCCTGGGGCCCCCACAGTCTCCGTCTGGGCAGAGGCTGTCAGGCCAGCCGCCCTCGTGTGTGTCATGTCTGCCCCATTGCACAAGCGAGCCTGGGAAGGAGCCTGCGCTGGCCAGACACGGGAACCCAGGGCGGGGTGGCCATTCTGACCTGTGAAGACCCTTCCAACATGGAGCTTCTGTCCACGTAGGGCAGACTCCCGCCCCTCAGCTGACGCTCTTGGCCATCTGGGTGCGTCCTGCACCGTCCTTGCTTCTTGGTGGTGTGCGTCTCCTGGGCGCTCATGTCAGCCCTTAAGTCCCCCAGCCGTCCTTGTGAAAGCCTGAACTAGCACACCCGCGGTCTCAGAGACCCCCGCCCTTTGTCCCACGGAAAAGAACTCCCTGACCTGGAGCTCAGCCGTTGTGGTCTTTTTCCGGAACAATTAGATGGAAGCTCGGACGTCAGCACCTCCTGAGGACCAGGACGTGGTGGAGGAAAGGAACCGGGTCCTGGCTCCCAGCATGGACTCCTTGCTGGACACCCCGCTGGTTATCAAAGAGCTGTCCAAGGTCAGGCGAGTCTCCCCACATGGGCCCTGGGCAGGCCCCCTGGGCTGCCTCCAGGCCCCAACACCTGGTGTCCTGCAGGTATACGAGCAGCGGGCGCCCCTGCTTGCCGTGGACAAGATCTCCCTCGCAGTCCAGAAAGGGGAGTGTTTCGGCTTGCTGGGTTTCAATGGAGCTGGGAAAACCACGACTTTCAAAATGCTGACAGGAGAGGAGACTATCACATCTGGGGATGCCTTTGTTGGGGGCTATAGCATCAGCTCTGAAATCGGGAAGGTGGGTGCAGCCAGGGAGGCGGGAAGAGGGGGCACCGTGGAGGCAGGGACGGGGCTCGTTTCTGGCTCACATTTGCGCAGATGGGGGACGAGGTGGTGGCCAGGGGCCAGAGAGAAGCAACAGGGAGGAGAGAGAGAGGACAGGAAGATAAGAGCCTCAGGCCAGAAGGACCCTTGCCACAGTGTCTCTCTGAGAAGCCACTTCTCTGGCCCCAGGACCTTGGTGCTCGCAGCACTGTGTGGTCTGTGTACACAGACCAATCGTGAGTGTGCCCTGGGCTGCTCGGAGCAGGCATTCCACCGAAAACCAAAGCTGGGTGTGATGTTAGTGACAAAGCACACTGTTTAGAGCATCGTGGCGCCTGCTGCACAGTGAGGAACCCTGGCCACAGCTCGTGAGCCCAGCGAGGCACGGCCGGGTCCGCCTCAGCAGAGGGTACACGGTGCTCTGGGCCCCCCGGGTGTGGGTTTCAGGGCCTCACTGAGGGAAGGGGAGAAACCACTGGGGCCTGTGCACCAATGGGTCGCCCCAGACCGATCTGCTGGGGGAAACCTGGAGGAGCCCCCCCTGACCCCTGCACCCCGCCTTCAGGTGCGGCAGCGGATCGGCTACTGCCCCCAATTTGATGCCCTGCTGGACCACATGACAGGCCGGGAGACGCTGGTCATGTATGCCCGGCTCCGGGGCATTCCCGAGCGCCACGTCGCCGCCTGCGTGGAGAACGCGCTCCGCGGCCTGCTTCTGGAGCCGCACGCCGACAAGCTGGTCAGGACGTACAGGTGCTGCTGTGCTGGGGCCTGCCCCAAGCAGCGGGCACCTCCATGTCCCGGGGTAGAGTTGGAGTCTCTCCTCCCACAAAGCTGGGGACAGCCAAATGGGTCCAGGGCCAGAACTCCCACCCGCTGTTCCAGGATCAGATGGGGCTTCAGCGGCATGAGCCGGGTGGTGCAGGGTGAGAGGGCCTGCGTGCCAGTTCCTGCCCCTGGGAGGCACAGCCGGGTCAGGCCCATCAGGTTCTGGTCAGCACAGAGAGTGTTGCTGTCCTCTGTGTGGGTGTGTACGTGACCCCCCTCAGCACAGCTTTCCTTGGACCCCCCCAAAACTACAAGGTGGGCTTTCCAGGCATGCTCCCCTCATTCCTGTCCACCCAGGACGCTCTGGGATCCTGGGGCCCAGTCTGATGCTGGGACACGGGGAGCCCGTGCTAATTATGAGCCTTGCCCTCCGTGCTCCCCTGTTTCCAGCGGCGGCAATAAGCGGAAGCTGAGCACGGCCATTGCCCTGCTTGGAGAGCCTTCGGTCATCTTCCTGGACGAGCCATCCACTGGCATGGATCCCGTGGCCCGGCGTCTGCTCTGGGACACCGTGGCCCGGGCCCGTGAGTCCGGCAAGGCCATCGTCATCACCTCCCACAGGTAGAGCCAGAGTCTCCGGGGGTCGGTGGAAGAGTGGGGACAAGGGCTGGCTGGGTGGGGCCGGGGGCACAGACCTGTCAGCAGCTGTGTCGGAGCCCCTGAGGAACGTGCCCAGCCTCGCCAGGTGGGCCCCTCTCTGAACGTGGGAATCAGGAGTGGTGTGATCTGGCCGTGGACACCGGCCTCTCTGCGGGAGCCTCTGTTGTGGAAGGCGGGCGTCGGCATCCCCTGCCCCGCCCCTGTCAGGCCTCTGCCCCTCTCCCCAGCATGGAGGAATGCGAGGCCTTGTGCACCCGGCTGGCCATCATGGTGCAGGGTCAGTTCAAGTGCCTGGGCAGCCCCCAGCACCTCAAGAGCAAGTTCGGCAGCGGCTATTCCCTGCAGGCCAAGGTGCGGGGCGACGGGCAGCAGGAGGCGCTGGAGGAGTTCAAGGCGTTCGTGACCCTGACCTTCCCAGGTGAGGGCCACCACACAGAGGGCCTCTGTGCCTCAGCCCTGCCGAGCTCCCCCGCCCCGGCCCCCGGCCCTGACCCCTGGGAGGAGGGCCATGACTCCATGGTCCCAGGCCCTCCGGGGAACACAGTGTCCTCCCCGTGCAGGCAGCGTCCTGGAAGACGAGCACCAAGGGATGGTCCATTACCACCTGCCCGGGGATGACCTCAGCTGGGCCAAGGTGAGCGTGGGCCCTTCCAGCCATCACTCCTTCTGTGGTGCTTCTAGGCTCCTTCCAAACAGGAGTCTCTTACAGTTTATACTCTAGCACGCATCCTAAAATTTGCCAGGTTCGGAGATTCGTTCGAGTCAGAAAAAAAAATGGGTGCAAAAAAGGAAACTGGCCCAGAGAGCATGCCCAAGGTCGCCCTGTGAGCTGGGAAGATTCGGGGGATGCCTGGCCCCCGGGGCCGGTTCACAGGGCACAGCCCCCCCACCTCCCCCTGGGAGCATGGCTCGCCCCGTCAGGCCCACTCCCTGCAGTGACCTGGGGCCCTGTCTGGGGCAGGGCTAGGACCTCTGGGAGCCTTACTCCCACCCCCCCCCATGGCCAGAGCACTCCCAGCCAGCCCCCCCGTCCCAGCTCCTGGGCTTGTTAAAGCTGTTTCCTCGTTCCCACAAGGTGTTCGGTGTCCTGGAGAAGGCCAAAGAGAAGTACGCCGTGGACGACTACTCCGTGAGCCAGATCTCCCTGGAGCAGGTCTTCCTGAGCTTTGCCTACCTGCAGCCGCCCGCCGAGGATGAGGGGCCCTGAGGAGCCGCCAGGTGGGCGCGTGGCCGCACAGGCAGGCGTCCTCCCCCTCCAAGTTCATCTTATCCTGCACCTTTACTTCCAATCACTGTTTCTATAATGGACGCGAGAATCAAGGCACAGTGGGGACCAGGGTGTCGGAGCCCTCACGCTGGCAATCAGCATGCGGACATCCGTGCCCAGGGCAGTCGCCAAAGCCCCTCTCTGGAGTGCGGGACCCAGCACGAGCAGCCCAGTAGCCCGTGTGGGCGAACCTCGGGGTTTCTGGGCAGAGCGCCACTCAGGGAGGGGCTGCAGCCGACCTGGGAGTTGCACGAGGCGAGCACTGGCGACACCCCTCACCTGCACACGCACGGAGCCTCCCGTGGGGCGATACAGGGAGCCAGCAGGACGGTGGGCTGTGGGGCTCACCAGGTTGCCCAGAACAGAGAGCAGGTCGCCTGAGGCCACCCACGAGGGAGGTGCTGGCTGTGACTAGGCTCCGTGGCCTTGGCTTCCGGGGGCCTGGGAGTCGCTGCTCCACGAGCGTGCGCTCGAGGCGGGGTAGGGCTGACCCTGCACCTGGCACCATCACATCAGCGTCTTCCAGGGTTCATGGGCTCGGAGAAAGAAGGCAGTCCTTCCTGCCCGAGACTAGCTTCTGGAGAAGCCACCAGCACGAGGCCAGTTGGGGACCACTGCGGGACTGAGGGACCATCTAAGGAGATGCACTTGACACATGGTGACTCTGTCCAGAAAATAAAGTCCGGGAGGGAACACAACCACAGTCTGTATGGAGGGACTTCCAACACTCACTGCTAGGTCTGGCAGCCAGACCCGCAGGGACCGGAGTGGGTTAGACAGCCCCCCACCAGGTCGGCCATCCCTACCAGGAGGTACAAGCCCAGGGTCAGGGTGAGTGGGGCAGACCGGCAGGGTGGGAGACCTCTGGCCCTGGGGCCACTCCCAGCTTTAGGCATAAGAGCCTTCTGCATCAGCTCCCTCTGTTTATTTACGTATCCTTATTTCTGACCGTTTTTAGAGTTTTAAATTTATTTGAGATAGAGTGAGTGTGCGCACCGTGGGAAAGGGAGAAGCAGACTCCCGCCAAACAGGGAGCCCGATGCAGGACTCTGGGATCATGACCTGAACTGAAGGCAGACACTTCACTGACTGAGCCACCCAGGCGCCCCATTTCTCAGTTTCTTAAATTTCCATGATTTTATTCTCTGCTGTCTAATATTCTCTTAGAATTCATAGTTTCAGAGAAGACCTGTCCTATCACTTTGTTCTCTAGGACAGTCTCTTGTGCTTTTTATCAGCCTCTCTGAGCTCTGGAACACTGCAGGCTCCAGGAACTGTCTCTTCGCTTTAAATTTCCTTACCCCCTCATCATCTAGTTTCACATTATAAAACATAAGCCCGGGGATGGCTGGGGTCCTAGACATGCCCCAGGGGAAGCATCTTCTAGGTAGTGGCCCCTGTGGGGTTGGCCAGGCCCTCTGGGGTGGGGTGGGGGCACAAGCAGTGGCCCTACTGCTTGCTTTTAAGTCTGTGTTAGAGATTTAGAAAATGGGCATTTTCTTCCTTTAAGGGCATGAGGAAAGGCATTCGAGACTGAAGGAATGGCACCTGCGAGGCACACCCCCACTGCAGTCAGCTTGCGTTGGTCCAGAGAGAGGTGGTTCATCTGACAGGGGCCAAGAGGGAGAGTGAGGGCTGCAGAGACCAGTAGGAGGAAAAGTGCCGTGGGCCTGATCAGGCCCTTCTTAGGAACACCACCAGTGCCTGGGGAGAGGGCAGGGCAGGGCAAGGCTGAGCTGCTGCAGTGGGGACCCGAGAGGCCAGTGTGCCACAGTCGGGGAGAGCCCACAGGGCCCGGGGTTTCTGTGGGAGGAGCACAGAGCTGAGGCAACGGCAGTCAGGCAGAGGGGACCCCAGGCACAGCAGGAAGGGACATCCCCAGCTCATCTGCAAGGCTGCCAGACACGAAGCACAGGAGCTGAGAATCCTCGAGGAGCCAGGAGTGGGACCTGAACCCCCTCCTCCCCAAGCCTAGCTGGTTTGGTTTGAGCTGAGGCAGCTCCCGACCCAGGGGAGATGGGGAAGAAGCCACAGGCACACAGCTGACCTGCTTCACCCCCCAACCCCAGCCCACCCCTCTCCCCAACAATCCTTGGGGCCAGAGGGTCCCCAGAGAGGGAGAATTGAGGCCCAAACAGCTGCTGTGTCTGCTGGACTCCTGCCCCTCCCCCACAGCAGTCAGCAGACCCCAAATCCAAGGTCATGCGGCGTTGGGTGGGGGAATGCTCCCAAGGGGCTGACACCCACACGAGAGGAGAGTAGGTCTGTGGAAAGCCCAGCCCCATCCACCGTGTGCCTCAACCAAACCACACACAGTGGGCTTGGGGACAGTCCCTCAGCACGACAGTGGCGCACAGAATGTGGCCTGACAAGGGAGGAGGGCGCAGATCCTGCTGGATACAGGCCTCAGGCTGAGCCCCTCCACTGCCTTCCCCGTGGGGATTGCCAGGCAGCAGGCAGCGGGTCGAGGGGTCCCCACCCTGGCCACAGAAACAGCTCCCATGGGAGGCAGGCTATGGCGGACTGGTGGCCCACACCAGAAGGCCCAGCCCCAGGTTTGGGAAAAAACACGTATTTATTTCTCTGCCAAGTACAAAGTCCAGAGAAGGCAGTCTGGGGATTTCATCACCATCTGCACCGTCCAGGTGGAGGCTCCCTCCTCAAGGTCCTTTCTCAGGGTCAACGTGTCCCCAAGGCTCCAGCTGGAATTGGCAGGAAGCAGGAACAGCAGGAGGGCGCAGCTCCTGGAAGTCATGTGGGCTGTCCACGGTGCCCACACACAGGCGTGGCTGCACCAGGGGCAGGGAGCTGGGATGCGCGATCTCGTGTTTAGCTGGGGAACCCAGATAGAAGCCAGGATGCAACCCCAGCCTCCACCAGGACTGCAGAGTGCAGGCTGGCATTGGGGGGGGCAGGGGGCACCTGACAGGCCCTTGTTGCCCACCCAAGCTGCTGAGAGCCCACCTCACTCAGGAAGCCCCACAGCACAGCGGAAGTGACCCACCCCTGCCCCCCAAGGAGTGTCGGGGCCCTTTCACTGCAACGGCACAGGCAAACTGGAGTGTTCTCCCAGGCAAATGCCAATCCCAGGTATTCAGGGCAGGACTCCGGGGGAGCCGAGATCAGCCGTGTCTCAGGGACCCTCAGCCCAGTCCGACAAAGCGGCTGACAGGACTAAGGCTGACAAAGGAGTGAGCCAAGGCCAGCACCCGGAAGGAAGGCTGGAAGGTTGCTCCAAAGGTGGCCACAAGCTGCCTGGGGATGCCGACACACCTCAGCAGGCCCAGCCTGCCTGGCCCGGACCCACGTGACCCCAGGCTGAACTTCGTCAATTCCCTGACCACATAGGGATGGCAATGTCCCGACACCCCAGACCTGATGCCTGCAGGGCCGGAGCCCGGAGATGAGAGGCCAGAGTTGCGAGACACCGGCAGCCACACCGCCTGCCAGGGCAACTTGGCTGCTGTGTCTACAGGCCACCCTGTGTCTACAGGCCACCCTGCGTCTACAGGCACGTCTACAGCTGGCACACCATGCCAGCTGCCGGCTGGGTCCTCTGAGAGCCCCAGTCCCATGCAGACTGGTCAGTGTGAAGGGAGGGCCACCTGAGCTCACCCAGAGCCTGTGGCCAAAGCAAAAGCCTGAGCCTTACCTGCACACAGAGGTACATTCCTGGGTAGACAGCCTGGGTTCCACCTGGGCCCGGAGGGGCTAACCCCCACCGGCTCCTGCATCAAGGAGGCAGTACACAGAAGTCCTAAGAGGTCCCCCAAACACCAAGGTCAGGAGAGGCTGCTCACACCATCCCGCAGCTAAGGCCAGCAGGCCACATAGGACACCCCACTCTCCAGACACGAGACCCCTTCCAGCAACCCCGGCTCAAGTCTACTCCAAACCCTGGAAGGTTCGACTCCCTTTCCCAAAGGAGGGCAAAGCCACTGGCTTTCCTGCACAAGAGGACTCAGGGCAGGTGGGCCGAGAGGCTACCCAAGAAGGGGCAACAAGGCAGAGGTCTTGGCCCCCACAGCCCTTCAGGAGAGCACCAGGAAGCAGGGTGTTGGGGCCTGGGGTCCCATCCCTGCCGGATAGGACCGTATGGCCTGGGCCTCAAGTAGGCATGGAGAGGAGCTGAAGATACAGGGTCGGGCCCGGGGAGCGGGGGCCCTGCCTTCCTTCCTCAACACACAGGGCTGCCCAGGCACCACTCCTGGGGCCTGGCCTACACCCCACAGATGCTGGTGTCAGATGCCTCCAAGGCTGGAGACACTCTAAGTCAACAGGCTGTGGATGGCGCGGCAGAGGCCCTGGGAGCAGGGCTGGGGGCCTAGATGGCTTAGCTGCAGTGAGCACCTCCATACACCCTCACTGCACCCCGGGCTGCAGCACTCCAGCCTGCCTGCTTTGTATCCAGCTCTGGCTGGGCCCCTCCCCGTCCCCTCTGATCCCCCCCCAGCTCTGGTGTCCCTATCCTTGACTTCCCTGGGGCAGAAATGAACACAGGGCTTCCCGCATGAAAACCAGCACAAGCCCCCAAGCTCACTGCTCAGGAGCGCCTGCGGGAGTCCGGAGTTGCCTGCCAGCAGGAAGAGTAGGATAGAGCTCAGGACTGGACACCCCACACCTTGGGGACACAAGCCTAGAACTGCAAAGGCCTCCCCACAACTCCAGACCCTCAGTGGTGGTCTGGCCCCTGAAGGCCCAGCCTGGCCACCCAGAAGGACCAGCCGGAGCCCCTTACTGGGCTCCTTCAGGGGAGGCAGGCACTCACCCGCTCAACCACACAGAAAGGAGCCAGGCCTTGGTGATCCAGCCCCTCTTCTAATGCCTCCCTCAAGGTCACCAAGCCATCACCAGCTCCCTGACCCCACCCAAACGGCTCGGCTCGGCTCTGCGGCACCTGGCTGGGCCACCCTGCCCCTAGCGTGGCAACTATTAGCAATAGATTAAAAAAGAGCCTTCTTGACATGCTTTACAATGGAATGCAAGGCCTGGATGGCCCACCATGAGCTCCAGCACAATCCAGGCTACCACTAAACCCTGTGTCCCAGGTGACCGGCCTCCAAGGAGAGCCCCTGCTGAACCCATCAGGCCCATAGAGAACGAAGGCAGAGGGGACATTCTGATTCCAAAGTGAGAGCAGCCCCACATGCCAATAAGTGAACCTCAACCCTGGGAGGGAAGTGAGGGGCTTAGAACACTGGTAGAACCAGGCCTGGGGCTGGCTGCCGGACACCCTGTCTCTAGGAGCCCTGCCCCACCCCCGCCATCAAACCTGGACCAAAGACCTTCAAAGGTCCCCAAGGACCTAGCATCCCAGCCCTGAGTCCCCAGAGCCTTAGTAGGTTGGCACAGGTGTAAAAGAAGGGGAAGCCAGAACTTCTGGAAGGCAGGGGCCGGGGGCCACCAGTTTTAACTTCTTACGTTTCTTCCAAACACATACTGTTGTTCTTCAAAATGCCAAAAGACAAGATGCTCAACTTTTAACGTTCAACAGCTGATAACACACTTGATAACAAAAACTTATAATATTTAGAAACAAATGTGATTGAACTTCTGTGTCTGAATAAATCATGCTTTAGATTTAACATAAAACGTGTTAAAATTTATATGCGTGCCAAGTTATATCACTTTAACACATTTTTAAAAAGCACAGGCAGCTGTCAGCCCAGCTGGTGGTGTCCCCACCGCCCTCTCCCCATGGTGGGGTCACTGGCCTGCTCCCTCCCCACCCGACTGCGTTCGTGCGCCCTGGACAAAGGCGCTGCTGGGTCAAGGCCCTTCAGGCAAGCAAAGGGCAATGACTTGCAGAGGGCATCTGCAGCCCCATCCATCCATCCCTGGTCACCAAGCGGCAACCCGGACACTCCTGTCCTTGCCCTTGGCAGCTAATCCATCTCCAAATCACAGGGCTTCCTTCCTCCAAAAGAGATCACTCTCCGGACGCTCGCTTCTCTTCCTGGATGCACCTACCTGTTCAAACAATGTCTGGGGCGGGGTGCCCCTTCCTTCCACTGAGCACCGAGTAACGACCGCTCGCAAGACACGGGCGGGGACACGTCGGTGAACAAAATCCGAAAGCTCTGGCCCTCTCGGCGCCGGGATTTACTCTCCCCAGTCCTCTGCCTGGGCTCGGGGCCACTACTTTGCCAGAAGAGTCGGCCTCCCTGCCTGCACAGTCCGCCGGCCAGGGGGTGACGCCTCGCACGGGATGCTGCCCCAGCACCGCCCTGGCCTGCGAGCCGCCCCCCGCCCCGGGCTCCCCTAGCTTCTTCCGATGGGCCTCGGCACCGCTGCACCCGCCTTTCCTCTGCCCGACGTCCCCTTCCACTCGGGTCTCAGCCGCACGGGTCCCTGTCCAGGCTCAGGACCCGACCGAGCACCGGCAGTCCGCACACCTCGGGGTTTTTGACTTCATCAAGCCGTCCCTGCACCCGCCCGGCCCCTGAGCCGCCTTGCGCCCTGCGGGACCCCGGACCCGCCACCAGAGGCCGCCGCACCCGGTCGGCCCCGCCGGCCCAGAAGCCCCGCGCGCGCTGCGGGGAGGACAGGGGCTGCGAGGCAGTGCGCACGCGCAACGGGTGGGGCGGGGCCGCGGCTACATTAACTCCCTCCGCGCCGGCCCGGGAGCTGTCCGCGCGGCGCGGCCCTTCGGAACGTGGCCAGCCAACCATCTGCCGGCCCCATGAAGCACGCACTCAGCCCCGGATAGCCCCAGATATGTCCCCAGCGAGGGAGGTAAATGAAGAGTCCCCGACACGGCTCGCCAGAAACGGCCCTGGCCCTTTAACGCTCCTCTCGCTCACTCCCATTGGCTAGGGCGCTTTACGTCATCGCCGCGCGCCCGACAGCGGCGCCTTCCCGCTCCCGAATCCTGACGCCAGAGCGGCGCCGGCCTTAGCGGCTGAGGACAGTGGGAGGAGGTTGCGGCGGCGGGAAGATGTAAGTTGGGGGAATCCGACCCCATCCGAGCTTCGGGGGCCGCCCGCAAAGCTCGGCGGGGCGCGTGGTTGCAGCCGGCCCGCTCCTCGGCCTCTCGGTAGGCCCGGCAGCCTGGCGGCGCGGCCGCGGCTGTGAGAAGAAAGAGTGTGGCCCGGAGCGGGCGGAGTGGGAGGCGCCGAGGCCGCGGCCCGGAAGTGGTCGGGGCCGCGGCGGGCGGAAGGGCGCCTCAGACCGTCCCCCATCTGCGGCGCGCCCGGCTAGGCCCGCGGGACTCGGAGCAGCCGGGAGCGCGGCGTCCGCCTTCGGGGCTCTGCGGCCGGCGTGGAGACCCGGGCCTGCCACGCCAGGCCCGGCGCCTGGACGGGGGAGTTGTGAGTGAACGCGGACGGGGGCGGCGGGGCGGAGGTGCTTTGTGGGGTGCGGTGGAGGACCGTGCCGTGGTCCGGGCGAGCCCCCGGGACGCGGCCGTTCTCTCCGTTCGCACGGCTGGTGCGGAAAATGTGCTCGGAAGCGGGGAAGTGCTCTGCAGGGGGGACCGGAGCGCCGCCGGCTCGACATGTAACTAACTGTTCTCTCTCTCTCCGGCTTTCGGACGCGCACCTTTCCGGAGGATGGGGGCGGTGACCGAGGCCCGGTGCGGTGACCCGAGCTTGTGCGAACAGAGCGCCTCGGTCTGTGCGGTCTAGCACGCGGCCACGCCCGGCAAAGCCCGCTCGCCCTGTGCTCCTTGACGCGTAGGGTTGGCGCATCCCGGTGGTGCTCGTGGGCGTGGGGGGCCGTGGGGCGCGGGGTGGGGCCGGGGAGTGTGTTCCGCGCGTCCGTGCCGCGCACCGGGGCCCTGCGAGCCTGTCGGCCCGCGGCGATGTCCATGCCCCACGCGGGTGTTGGAAGGGCCTGGTGCGGGGCGGGGGGTGAGTGTTTGCCCTGGTTGGCGGTGGACAAGATGACCTGGGGCCCATGGGTGGGCAGATCTTCACCGAGCGCTAGCCGCATCCCTTAGCCTCCGTGCACACCGTGGCTACTGGGACATTCGGCATGTGCTGTGGCTCCCGCTGTTCCCGGGGACAGTGCTGCAGTGGGTGAGCACTCAGGAAGTCGTGCGGGACTTGGGACACAAGGGTTCATGTGCGGGGAAAGCCTCCAGACACGGAGAAGCCTCCCTTTTTTTTTTGACACAAGCGGTAACCAGGTGCCAGGTTCGGTAACTGAGGACCCAGTGGGAGCTGCATTTGTCTCTAACGCTCAGGAGGAAGGGGGTTCAGAAGGGTTCTGTGACTTACCCCAGGTCACACAGCAGAGCTTCGAATCAGACAGGCAGGCAGAGTCCACGGATTCCTATCCTGAACTGTACTCCCTCATTGTCCCAAGGCCACTGACCTTGTCCTTCCAGTGTTGCTCAGTACCTGTGGGACCTTCCTGTTTTAAGGCAGAACATTTAAACATTAAACATTTAAACATTAAACATTCCCCCAACCCGGGGAAGAGCAGCAGAGGGGACTTTTGCTTGCTTCTGCTCTCACTAGATCGCCCAGAGCTGGCCTGCCTTCTTGAGTCACCACCTTCTTCAGCATTCTGGGCACCCTTACCCCTGGGGAAACAATCCCAGGTGCTCACTTGTCTGTGTTACGTACAGGCTGTCGAGGAAAACGAGGTAGAATTGGTCGACACAGTCTCCCAGGGTCTTCGCCTGCAGCCCAGGCAGACTGTAGGAAACCACACTGGAGATGCTGACGATCAAAGCGCCCCCCCCCCGCCCCCCCCCCCACAGGAGACAAGGCACAGAGTGGACTAGTAGTTTGTCTTGAGTCGTATTACGGAGCACATGCCGCGGTGTGGGTACTCCTTTAGACATTAAGGAGCTGTGTCCTTGGATTCCAGTGCCGCCTCACACACACTCACACATTCACACGCACACTTTATTTGGGGGTAACAGTGTAAACCTACAGAAAGGTCAAAAGAATTGCACAGTGGACCCCTGCATAGCCACCCACCAAGATCCTACAAGTCACATTTGTGCCGTTTTTGCTTTATCCTATACCAAACCACCCACCAGTATGTTTCTGTTGCATTTTGAAGGAAACAGCACACTTTGACGTATTTTTCCCATAACACTTCCATTTGCATTTCATTAGCTGAAGCTCAGCATTGGCATTGTCTGCTTTCTAACTTAACTATTTTACTGCTTTTTCAGTGTTCGTATGGGACATTTTGTCTGCTTGCATTTGAGTGTTAAATGTTTTGGTGCTGGTACCTGTCACTTTTGAAATGGGTTTTGCTTCCAGTCATCGTATATCCAGTATGTCCTACAAGGAAATAGAACAAGAGATCTGACCACACCAGTAATCCTAGCAGGAGAGCCAAGCTTTTTTCTGTTCTGCATGCAAATGTGGTGTTGCAGTATTTCTAAGGGGATCATAGAGGGCTTATCAAATTAGGAGAGAAAAACAGATAGTATGCCCCCTGTAACCTAACCGTGACAGGCACCGCCACCGCTTCCTTAAGGAAAAGACAACGAGGTGAGGTGAGGGTCTACTTGGGGGGGTGGGGGGACAGTCCCCGAGGAATTGGAAGCGGTGCCTGTATGTTCCTGGCTTTGTGGACGCTCGCTGCTCCCTGTGTTCCTCGTCATCTTCTCGTGTGCTCACCTTTTGACTGCAAAGTGGATTGTTGCCTTGCCAACTCGTTCACTCTGTAAATCCTTTTATCTTGTTATTAGGCTGCACTTTGGCGTAAATTGCAATCGATTAGGGATCGTTTCTCAAACTCGAGTTAGAAGTGAGAGTTCAGATAAGTGAGGCCACCATTGCTGCTTTGAACACCTCAGAAGGGGAGAATGGATTTATCAGGAGTGAAAAAGAAGAGCTTGCTAGGAGTCAAAGAAAATAATAAAAAGTCCAGCACTAGGTAATCCTTCTGTCAGACTTTTCTAGTGCTACTTTGGGGGTGCTTGTGACTAGGGACTCTCAGAAAGGGGAATAGTGGAAATGACTTACGTGTGACAGTGACCTGTCCTAAGCCACAGACCATTTTGCTCTGTGATCCTCTGGGATCTCGGTAACCCTTGGGATCCCCTCTTTTGGGTAGTGTTGTTTCCGGGTTTGGCCAGAGGGGTGCGCGATCTCACATTCTAACTTACCATCCAGGGCTCCTTCTCCTACCAAACGCAAAGACCGCTCTGATGAGAAGTCCAAGGATCGTGCGAAAGATAAAGGGGCCGCCAAGGAGTCCAGCGAGAAGGACCGCGGCCGGGAGAAGACTCGGAAGAGGCGCAGCGCGTCCAGTGGGAGCAGCAGCACCAGGTGGGAGCAGGCAGGGCGGGGCACCCAGCAGCCCCCCCTGCGGCTGCGCCCATTTCCTTGCCAAAGAGCCACGCAGGGCGCTCTGTGGCCTCACTGTTTACACAGAAAACACTTCGAGCTTGTTAATCAAGGCCCAAATTACGCCAGACCAGTTTGGGTCTGCCCCTGTTGTCTGTGGAAAGTGGTGCACGTTAAAGAAGGGGACATTTTGGTTATTTGTTTCTCTCAAGTACTTTTTCTTTTTTTTTTTTTTTTTTTTTTTTTTTCCTCAAGTACTTTTTCATTCACACTCATGAGTGGATTACCTTAGCCTAAAGCTTATTTTTATTTCCGTTGAAAACCAGCCCCGGGCGCCTGGGTGGCTCAGTGGGTTAAAGCCTCTGCCTTGGGCTTGGGTCATAATCTCAGGGTCCTGGGATGGAGCCGCGCATCGGGCTCTCTGCTCAGCGGGGAGCCTGCTTCCCTTCCTCCCTCTCTCTGCCTGCCTTTCTGTCTACTTGTGACCTCTGTCAAATAACTAAATAAAATGTTTTTTTAAAAAAAGAAGAAAAAAAAAAAGAAAAGCAGCCGGAATCCCTTGGCAGCCCTCTTCGAGGCTGGCTTGGCGCTTCCCACCTGCCAAGCTTTATCCGTACTTCCCAGTAGGCACGGCTTCTGTATCGTTAGGAAGTCACTCCTTCCTTTCCTGTGTGAATGCTATGTGAATGCTGTTTCCTGTCCCCACCTAGAGTTTTGGCCGGGGTTGAGGGGGGAGATACCATCGCCTCTCCCTGAGGAGGGAGACATTGAGGCTTGAAAATAGGAGGACAGGCTCTTTTTAGAAGCCTGAGCGCGTGCAGGCTCGTCCCGTGGGGAAAAGCGCTGCCGTCCCCTGTTGCCCACAACACCTGCGTCTCACTCATCAGGTCCCGGTCCAGCTCTACCTCCAGCTCGGGCTCCAGCACCAGCACGGGCTCCAGTAGCGGTTCAAGCTCTTCTTCCGCGTCGAGCCGCTCAGGAAGTTCCAGCACATCCCGCAGCTCCAGCTCCAGCAGCTCCTCTGGCTCGCCGAGCCCTTCTCGGCGCAGGCACGACAACAGGAGGCGTTCCCGCTCCAAGTAAGCTCCCTGGGGAGTGCCTCGGTTTGGGGGGGATTGCTCCCAAATTTGTAATTATCTGGGAACTTACTTGAGTTTACAAACAGAGGGTTATCATGTTACAGTTGCTTTAAAAGCAGACCTCGAGAGGAGGCTTCCTGAAGCAGATGTAACTTGAATGTGCATGAACCGGTAGAGAAAGCTTCCATGTAAAAAACTCACCTTGGCAGTTAGCAGCCCCACTAACAAAAATTTTGACTTGACAAATCGTTGCTGGTATTTTGTTTTTTCAATCAGATCCAAACCACCCAAGAGAGATGAGAAGGAAAGGAAAAGGCGGAGTCCTTCCCCTAAGCCCACCAAAGTGCACATCGGGAGGCTCACCAGGAATGTGACCAAGGTGAGTGAGGGTCCTGGTTCCACCCAGCAGACAGTAGGGCGTGTCTCTTCTGTAGATACGTTAAATGGAAAGCTAGAGAAGCAGGCCTCAGCCACAGGTGAACTGAGAACAGAGGCTCTCAGAGGACTGGCGGGATGTGGCGCGTAGAGCGGAGCAGTAACTCCTTCAGCGTAGGTACCCAGGCGTAGTCGTCGTATGGGGACTTCTCAGCTCCCACGGGGCAGTTGTGGGTGTGCCTCAGTGACCCTTCTTTCCTCTAGGACCACATCATGGAAATATTCTCCACCTATGGGAAAATTAAAATGATCGACATGCCTGTAGAAAGGATGCACCCCCACCTGTCGAAAGGCTACGCGTACGTGGAGTTCGAGAACCCCGATGAAGCCGAGAAGGCACTGAAGCACATGGATGGAGGTGGGTGACCCTGCCGGCCCCCCGCCGGCTCCTGTCTCTGCTCCCTGTGCGGCCACATGCAGGGACCTTAGGGCTGGTTTGCTGCCTGGAGGCACATTGCAGTCTCCCTGGAGCTCTCTCGGGTTCGGTTCTTAACCAGGGGGTGTGTGTTTACTGAAAACAATTTTAATGGGACATTGTTCTTGGAAAAAGATCAGCAGATATGAATACATTAGCATTTTGAGAGTTTTCCAGTCTGTGAAAGCGAAAGGATGAAATGAAGGGTTTTTTTGTTTTGTTTTGTTTTTAATAAAGACTGCATTATGAGTCAGTAATGAAGCATTTGGCTTTTTATACGGGAGTGTTTCCTTCCATTTTCTTGGAGAGTCGTTTTCTATTGTACCAACATTTCAGCATTTTTAGGATTACTTTGTTGGATCCACACATTTTACCCGTTTCCTTAAAGCTTGTATCTTAACTGTTGCTGACACTTGTAGCTGTTCTGTAGGGTGCAGCATGGTTGTAACCTCACTTGAGCACCATTGAGTAGTTTCGGACGGCCACTTGTTTCGTCTTCAAGTCAGTGTTTTAAGGAGCTTGGAACTTGTCTCTGCCCCAGCTTGGTGCTGTTGTAATCTGGACAACCAGGGCCAAGAGCCAGGACTGCCTGGAGCACGCTGTGGGCTGCCAGGCCACCTAGGGAGGAGGGTCTGAGCACCCCAGAACCGTGGCGGCCCCGTCACACATGCAGAAGAGCAAGCGCAGTGGTTTGATAGGTGGCCGCCCTCGAGCCTTGGTAGAGGTGATGTTAGGACACTTTACTTCCACTAAGCTAACTCTCTTTTCACTCGACTTAAATACACTGTCGCCCCCCAGGCTCCACACAGCAGTTCTTGACTTTGTGAATCACACCTTCGTTTTGGAGATCTTCAGTCACACATCTTTCAGAGTTGGAGCACTTGCTAAAAACCCAAGGACGCCAGCCACATCCAGGGTGTGCATGGCTGTACATATTCCACATATTTTAAGCCTCTGGTAGGCCTCAAGTATATGTCCACAGATGTGCTGCGCACCATGAGTGGGGGCATTGGCCAGATCGGTCCTCACTGCTGGGTGGTCAGTGCCTGTGAAGTTCCTGATTTGGGCTGGCTTTGGCAGTGGACCAGGGCGCTGCCCCCCCCCCATGGGGGGGTGTTAGGCTGCATTTAGTTAAGTCTTTTGACTGTGTTCTGAACACGGGTTCACATGCCTAAGTTATTCCCTCAATACCTTTGCTATCTCCTTAACAGTAGGAATTGAGAAGATAAAAGAACTCTCCACCCTTTAGAGGCACACGGGCCTGTGCTCGGTGCCCTGAGCAGTCCCTGGACTGGGGTCAGCATGCGTCCTCCCTGGGGTTCCTAGGTCTGCCCTTGTCTTTCTTCGTTCTTTCTTTTTCTGAGGCCCCAAAGATTCTCCGGCTTCTGTCCTCACTATTCTCCTTCAGTTGCATTCACACGCCTCGTTTTTTGGTCTGAGGCACTTTTTCCAAACCCTTAAGACAGACTTGACAGCTGAACCCTGTTTTATTTTGTTTCCGCACCCCCAGAAGTCTTTTCTTCCTCCTGAGCTATGGTGCATTCATAGCTCGTCCAGAATGTGGGTGCCACTCATCCCTGCCCCCGCCTCCACCGCCAAGCTCTTGTGGTGTGGTGGCCTAGTTACGGTGCCCTCGTGGGGGCCTAGCACGCTGAGGCCACCTTCTGGTCTCCTGGGAGGTACCAGGTGAGGGGGCTTTTACAGCACAAGAGAGGACCAGGCTACCTAATTGGAGGCCACCTCTTCAGGGGCACTCTTTTTTGAGTTCTTAAGCATCACCCCCAATCTCAGTCCTGCGGAGCCCCCAGAATGTCCCCACTCCCCTTGCTGGTCCCCTTCCATTGTTCTGGAGGATTAAGTTCAGGGTCAGGGCACAGTCCTCTCCTCATTGGATGGATTCAGGTGTTCCCTTAGGTGCTGCTTCCTCTTGGAGGTGGTTGTGCATCAGGTGCCCCAGGCATCCAGGTGGAGTTCCCAGTGAGGGTCCGTGCTCCCCTGCAGATTTCCTGATGAAACCTCCAATAGTAGTAACTGTCATATTTCTGTGATGAGTTTCGTTCCCCTGTCCTTGCTTACCACACCAGGCCTACAGCTGGCACGGGCTGGCCTAGGCTCTAGGGGCTTGTCAGATACTGTGTGACTTGATCCCTTTTTCAACAGGACAAATAGATGGCCAGGAGATCACTGCCACCGCTGTGCTGGCCCCCTGGCCTAGGCCACCCCCCCGGCGATTCAGCCCTCCTAGGAGAATGCTGCCACCACCTCCCATGTGGCGTCGGTCACCCCCACGGATGAGAAGAAGGTGGGTCGGTTTGGAGTCCTACAGGGCATTGCTTGGGGCTGGTGTAGACTTGTACATTTTCAAACACTGTGGTGGTGAGGTAGACCTCACTCAGCCCTGCCCACCCCCATGCTCCATGCGGGGCTCATGCTGTCTGTCCCAGCAGGGTAAGGGGGAGCAGGGCTGCTGCTGGAGGGAGGAGGGGCAGGCCCAAGGTACAGCCATGCACGTCGCACCAGTAGGCCCTGGAGCGCAGTTCCTCTTCCCCTCCCTAGCTAAGAAGACAGGAAGGGTAGGGTGCGCGGCTGGCTCAGTCGGAGAAGCGTGGGACGCTTGGTTTTGGGGTTGCGGGTTCAAGCCCCATATTTGGTATAGAAATTACTTAAATAAGCAAACATTAAAACACACACACAGGAAGGGTCAGGAGAGGGGGTTGAGTCTGCATCCTTGGCAGAGGCTAGAGGCTGGCCTTCCTCTGCTGGAGGCATTGAGCTGCTAGCCCTTTCCGTGGTCCTCAGGAAAGGGGTCTCCACAGCACACACCCTGTTCCTTCTGGCTCAGTGTCGGTGCCATCAAGAGAGCCATTCTGACTCTCAGAATGGAAATGTGAAACCTTACAGGATGGTTTCTTCAAGAAGCCAGCTTTGCCCCTGCTGTCCGGGACATCGGCCTCCGTGTCTCATGTGGTCTTTCCTCTTCCCACAGGTCCCGCTCCCCGAGGCGCAGGTCCCCAGTGCGCCGGCGATCTCGCTCCCCCGGCCGCCGCCGCCACAGGAGCCGCTCCAGCTCCAACTCTTCCCGATAAGCAGGGCTCCCGGAGCTCTGCGCCCTGTGACTTCGATCCCATCCACTTGTTTTGTCCCTTCTCTAGCCAGAGGAGGGTTGGTAGGAAAGAAATTCCTCACTCAGGGCAGGCTTCGAAGGCAGCAGCTGAGACGTCTCCTCTGACGCAGACTCCCAGGGGAGTGTTGGCGGTTCGGGTCGTGCCTGTAAGAATGCCCTCCAGTTTCTGGCTAGGAAGCTCCCCCGTTTCCAATTCCTAAGAGAGTCCCTCTGGTGGCCAAGCCAGCAGGGACAAAGCAGGGCTGCAGGTGGTAGGGTGGCTCCAGCCTGGACATGGGGCACCTGTTTCATTTCCACAAATGCCTGGAGGCTGGGCTGGGGGCCTGGTCCTGCCCTCGCGTGGTGGTCTGCAGGCTTGCTCGGGACAGGCCGCACTTGGGTGCAGCTGCTGCTCCTGCTCCCCTGCTCAGGTCCTCGTCCGACACCTAGGGTCCACCAGCCCATGTTAGTTCCCGGAGATGCTTCTGTGTCCACGTGTACTCACACGCACACCGCCACACCCCTTCATCTCTCTCTGTCATCACAGACCCTCCCCCTGCCGCAGCTCTTAACGGTGGTCTTGCGGGTTACGTTGGCAACATGTACATTACCTTTTTTGGCTTTTATTGTACAGTCAGTACTATAAATTTGTTGTTTCGAGTTTTGTAACTTGTAGCATTTTAGGCGCTGTTGTGTTTGTACTTTGTTGTGTAGAGTGAAGGGATTGTGTTGAATAAACAGGATTAGAGTACAGAGGAGTCCTGGCTTCACCACCTCTTTCATCCATGGCTGCAGAGACAGCTTCAGCTGCGAGGCAAGTGACAACACAGGACTATGTTCTAGTTTGTTTCCAGAGTCACACCTCCAGGCGGGACTGGCCAGCTGTGTGGGGTGCCGGGCCACTGCTGCAGGAGACACGGAGCACCAGAGTTCATCGCCTGTGTGCTCCCAGGAGCTCTGAGCCCTGCCGGAACGGACACGCAGACGGTGGTGTGCTGCCACTCCACCACGCATCTGTTATTTCAAGGAAAATGTGGAAACGCATCAGATGTTAAAAACTAAAGTCTCAGTCACTCTGCACACTGGATGGTCGGAGCAAGGCTGTGCCCTGTGAGGTAGCACACAGGCCGCCTGCTCCTCCTAGCTCATCCTGCCACCAGGCCAGGGGCCACCTGTGTTTCTTGGGACCCTGCCAGGGTCTCCTTGCAGGACGGAGTGAAGAAACACCATGTTCCCTTTGCTTTCCTGTGGCGGAGGGGGCACTGCAGTCCTGCCAGGAGTGTGTGGGCACCTGCTGCCCAGCTGTGGAAGAGGGAGGTGGATGGGCTGCTCTTAGTCCCCCACACCTGCCTCGGCCACCAGCTTGATTACTGTGTCCCCCCCCCCCCCCCAAGTACATGAGGCAGCCCCTGGAAGCCCCACGTCTTCGTGCCCCGACAACAGCCTCGGTGTCCTCTGGTTGCCTTTGCTGCTCAGTAGCTGGGACTTTCCCAAAGTCCCTTGTCACTGCCTAAGCTCACAAACCTCTCAGGACTCCGTGCGTCCAGCTGCGGTCTCAGCAGTGCTGCCCCATGGACTTGATCTTAGCCTGGACAGCCCAGGAAGCGAGCTCACTTCCCGATGTGCCACTGAGGCGCAGCACCGTGTCCACGGTGGGTGTGGGGAGTAGCCTGGCCCACACCCGCTTCCTGACCATGGGCTCAGAGGAGCGTTGCGACCTTGAAATCCTGGGAGCCAAGTGAGGCGGTTGCGACCTTGACATCCTGAGAGCCAAGTGGGGCGGGGCTGCGGGCGCAGGGCCCCTGGGAGGGGCGGGCCGCAAGGGCGGGGCTAGGCGTGGACCCGGGCGGGCTGCGACCCCAACCTGGCCGGTCAAGATGGCGCTGGCGGTGGGAATGCGCGTCCTGACGCGTTCCCTGCTGCGACCCTGTGCGTGACTTAGGGGGGCGGCCGCGGGGGGGCGGGTCGGTGGGCGGGGGAGAGGCTCGGGGACAGGGAGGAGGCCCGGGGTTCGGGGGTGCGGGGTCGCGGCCAGAGGGCGGCGAGGCTAACGGGCCTCACGCTGTCGTTCGCAGGGGTCCGGGGCCCCGGGGCGACCCCGGGGCGGACTGGGCCGGTGGCCGGCGGCGGGGACTGCGTGCGGTGCTTCGGGAGCCCGCGGGTGCTGGTGGAGCCTGACCCGGCGGCAGGTAAGCGCGCCCGGGACCGCAGGTCCGGCCCAGCGCGGCGCTGCCTCCACGCGGCTTCCCGGGCTCCCGGGGGCCTCTGGACGCCCACGGGCCGCGATACAGCGCAGTGCTGAGCACATTTCTTTTGCATTCGGATCTTGAGGGACCTCCGTGTAGGTGGTTTACGTGCGGCCTCCCCCCGTTTTTGTCCATTACTAGTTAGGGCGTGTGCACGGGCGGGGGGCGCCAATCCCAAGCCGACTCCCCGCTGAGCGTGACCCCGGGACGCGTGAGCTGAGCGGAAGCTAGAGTTTTGCGCTCCCCGGAGTGAGCACCCCCCCCAAGTCACTGTGAAGTTTAAAAGGCTTGGGCTTGTGAAGTTTGACGGTTGTGTCCCTTTATCTAAACTATTTAATTGGAAACTGGAGGGCGCCTGGGTGGCCCAGCCGGTTCAGCATCTGCCTTCGGCTCTGCTGGTGATCCCAGTGCCCCAGGTAAACCTCTGGGCTCCTCGGGGAGCCTGCTTCTCTCCCTCTGCTCCCCCCCCAGCTCATGCTCCCTCTCTCTGTGTCAAATAAGATCTAAAAAAAGAAAAGAATTGAAAGTATTTTGGAATAAAATATTTTAGTGTTTCTTCCTTAACCCTCACCATGGCACAGAGCCTAACAGCCGTTTTACTAAAGAAAGCCAGCAGCCACATTGCAGTCCCTGCTCACTCACCCCTGGCTCCCATCAGAGCAGCTCTTAAACCTGCAGCAGGGACAGAGAAGGTAGAAAAAGCACTGTTCAGAGAGAAATAGGTTTCCTTTAAGTAAGAAGGCTCCCACGCTGGGGCATGAAAGGCCTGTCTTCGGAGATGGGCACAGTTAGGGCGCACTGGCCCGGCTTAAGGCCTCAGCCTTTTGACAGAGGCCTGGTGCTGGGGGCTCGGGCGGCCTCCAATTGCAGCCTCAGCCCCCCTCCCTGCCCCGGCTCAGGGTTGGGGCTGCTTACCCTGGGACAGCCAGGTTCACCCAAAGTCCTCTTCCTTAACGCATGTTCACCTTTGGCCTATTTACCTTTCTTCAGTGGCCTCAAATCTGCTAGAGCAGGCCCTGTGGAAACCCAGTCACCCTCAGGTTGCCCCAGAGGCCCTGGTGGCTAAGTGTCCAACTCTGGATTTCAGCACCGGCCCTGATCTCTGACTCTGACTCCACACTGGGCTCCATGCTGGGCACGGAGTCTGGACCCCAGACGCAGGAGGAAGGAGAGGGCAAGGGGACCAGACGCTCTAGTGGGGAAGGGTCTCGAGCCAAGCTCTGTCCACAGTGTTGCTGTGAGTCTTATCCACACACCTGGCAGGAGGACGTAGCTGTAACCATGGGGACAGCAGTGTGTGGGGCAGTGGGTGAGGGGGGAGCCTGGGTGCCGGGCCCGGAGGTCATGAGGGCCGTGACTGCCACAGGTGTCTGCAATTCACTCCCTGGATGGGAGCTTTGAGGCACAGTCAGTCTGGCCGCACTCAGCCAAGGAACTTGTTGGAAGCAGACCCAGTGTTCCGGGCCCTCCTCCTCTGCTTTTCAGTTTGTCTTGTCCAGGGAGGCACAGAGAAGTCAGATTTGTCTTCTCCAGACGCTATAAATGCGCACACCTCCCCACCCCCTCATCTCCCCACCGCCGCCCACACTCCTACACTCTCCAGGAAGAAAAAACCCAGTGAGCCTCAGAAACTGCTCTGAGCCCAGTTCAGAAACTTGCTTCTGGGCACGCCCATTGCTGCTTCTGTGCACACGGGTGTGCCACCACCCGGTTAGTCAGTACTCCTCCTCGTCAGAGGCCTCCAGGGAGCCCATTTGCCTCCAGGACTTAGTCGTCAGTCTGGAGTAAACGGTGGCGTTTCTGCAGCCCTTGGGGTCTGTCGTCAGGCAGGCAGTGAGCTCACAGGGGCCCGGCCAGCAGAGCCAGCAGCCGTTGGCGGACGAGTGAGTGCACCGGGGACAGCTCCACATCCGGCCACCCGTGTTTGTGGCCTCTGTCCGTAAACAGGCGTGAATGAGAGCACCCTGAGGGAGGTCCTCCTTGCACACCTGGTCTGAGAGTTTGCTCACTCACCACCCTCCCTCCAAGAAACTCCAGCCGTTTGCTCCTCCCGGGGATGGAGCACGCACCTGGGAGGAAAGGATGAGCAGAGCTTGGTGCACAAACATTCGCAGCAGCGTGGTTCCCAAGAGCCAAAAGGCGGAACCCCAGCCCATGCGTGGATGCACAGTGTGGGGTCCCCACGCTGCGGCTCGGGTCAGCCTTGAGAGCACAGTGCTCTGGGAACGCAGCCATATGGAAGAGCTCACAGATTGGACGCTTCCCTTCCTAGGAGATGGCCAGGATAGATGAGTCCGTAGGCACAGAAACCATCGGCTGCAAGGAGCCGGGGGCGGGGGGGTGGGGGTCGGTGACCATTGATGGGCACAGTGTCCTCTCTTCTGGATAGACCCACTCTACAACTAGATGGTGGTGGTCGTGCGGCACTGCGGGTCGCTAACGACCCAAGTGGTCCACTTTTAAAGGGTGAATTTCTGTTGGGTGGATCTGGCTGTGGCCAGGCCGAGGGTGCAGGCTGAATGGGTGTGCTCTTCCCTCTTCGCATTCACACTAGGGTTCGCTGTGATGAAGATGAGGAACCCACCCGTGAACAGCCTCAGCCTGGAGTTCCTGACCGAGATGCTCATCAGCCTGGAGAAGCTGGAGAGCGACAAGGCCTTCCACGCCATCATCATCACTTCGGTGGGTTCTCGTTAGCTGCCCAAGTTCGGGCTCCAAGCTTGGGCGCCGGCTGCTCAGCACGTGCGTGTCCCCCAGTAGAAGGGCCTCCCTGTCACAGAGCCCCAGGAGGAGGTCTCAGCTCGGCCGTTGTGAAAGGCAGGTGGTCCCAGCTTCTGCCGCCAAGGCTGGGAGCGTCCTCGGGCATGCACCTGCTTCCCTTAGACCCTGGGGTTGTGCCGGGTATGGCCCGGAGCGGTCACCTCGCTGAATGGGTGGGGCTCGTGCGGCCTGATGTGCACGGCCACTGGGAGCCAGGAGCCAGGGTTTGCCGAGCCTCGGCCTGCAGAGGCGAGGGCTCCTCTGTGCTGGTTCACCGCGGGGGTGCCTGGGACAGCTGCGGCAGACCCGCCTGGACACGTTGCACATGCCTGGGAATGTTGTGCTCCAGATGATTTCTGGAAATATTCCACTTAGGGTGTAGTTTGAGAGCGTGCTGCTTTCTCTCTCGTGCCCTGAGGCCGAGAGTGCCGCAGAGACAGGCGTCCATCCCTCTGCTTCCCCGGCTTCGCGGTGGTGCCAAGCTAGTGGGCGTGGGGAACGGCACTGGCCTGCGTCCCTTGGAGCCTACGTGCTCTGCCCGCAGATGGGTCAGTTGTGCTCTAGGCTGTGTGTCCGCCGAGTCCTGAGCAGGGTCCTGTCCCGTGGGCCCGCAACAGGCGGTGGCCTGCGACAGGCCTGCTGCTGCGGGGTTATGGGGACATGGAACTGCGGGCCGCAGGCTTGGGTGCACAGTCCCAGTGGAGCATTCTCTCCTAGGGCTCCCTCTTTGCTTCCTCCAGCTGCTGGGGGGTCCCAGGGCTCCTGTCCTCCGGCCTCTCCTGCCATGTGTCTCTCTGTCCAAATGTCCCTCCCCTTAGAAGGACCTCTGCTCTCCTGTGATTGCCTGTTGATCACAGCGGCCAAGACCCTGTTTCCAAGGACAGTCACATTCATAGGTCCTGGGGGTAAAGGCGGGTCTGTGTCTTTTTCCAAGGCACGGTTGGGCCCACCGGAGACCGTTGGCGGAGTCTCCGAAATCTCACCATCCTGGTCATGGTGCAGAGCACGTCCCCCGCTAGGACGACGGTGCCTTGTGTCGCGGCCGCAGCGGCACTCTTCACCTTTACTTTCCCCAAGCGCAGGGATGTGGGCCGGCTTCAATGGGGCTAGGCCGTGCCAGGGATGCCAGGCTACGACGGGGACCTCAGGACCCAGTGCAGGGACGTCCGCAAGAGGCAGTCACAAGGCTGTGTGGCCTTGCCAGGCCACGGCGAAACATGGGCCGCGGACCCGAGAGGGTGGCTTCCAGGGGCGGCGCAGGGGCTGCAAGGAATCGCATCCAGCACCCTGCACGCAGCCTGCTCCTGTCGCTTGGCACGAGGATGCAGGGACGGTGCCTGTGACTCTCCCGTACTCCACCTGTCCCCCGACTCTATGGAGACAGACACGTGGCTGTCGGCCTGTTCATGGAGCAGGGACAGGGCATGTCGGCCCCTAGACCCCCCAGCTCCAGCCACGGGAGCGTCCCGTTCTTGTTTGCTCAGGGACATTGTGACTGCACTTGGGGGAGCCCCACAAGTGCGCTTTTCTCGGGATGACTGCTCAGTCACCGTACTCCTCCCCCTCCCCCTTTCTGGGCCAGCAGGTCTTTGCTGCAGGGCCACCGTCCCCTATCCCAGCTACGTCTGCTGGTGTGTATTTGCTTTCCTCCCTCCCCTGGGGGCTTTGTCACGGCCCAGTGGCAGCTGCACAGCATTTGTCTCATGTGTGACAGCCCAGGGCAGAGGTCTGCCTTCCTGGTTCATCGTCCCTTTCCTCCCTTGCTGTGTTGTCACAGCAGCCCCTCCCAGCCTGCCCTGCCATCTGTAGCTGGCTTGACCTTGGGGAGCCATCACAACATGGGCCCCGAGGCCCCAGCTTGCCACCCCCGGGGAACACGACCTTAGCCCCACTGCCTCTGGAGCGCCTGTTGGGCCCTGGGGACCTGCTGCAGGCAGGGGATGGACTCTGACAGGGCCCCTGGCTTTCTCGCCCCCAGGACTGCCCCGGCATCTTCTCCGCCGGCCTGGACCTGACGGAGATGTGCGGGAGGGACCCCACACACTACGCCGAGTACTGGAAGGCCGTGCAGGAGCTGTGGCTACGGTTCTACCTGTCCCACCTGGTGGTGATCTCGGCTATCAACGTGAGTGTCCCCGCGCCCCAGCCACCTTGCTCACTAACCAGGGGCCAGGGGAGCCCCGCCGAGGCGCACAGGTCAGCATGACCAGGTGACAAGGGCAGGGGCACAAGGACGGGATCAGATTCATCTTTGGAAACACGGCTTTGACCTGGCCTGTGAAGGCAGGGGCTGCTCAGGCTCAGGAAGCCGCGTGCCTGACAACGTGGGGGTCCAGTTAGGTGCAGAAGGGTCTGTGCCAACAAACGGGAAGGTGGGCAAGCTGGAGACTCCACAGGGTGCAACGGACAGCAGCTTGCTGTCTCTGAGGCCGTGGGGTGCATGAGATGAGGGTGCATGAGTCTGGGGTTCCTGGGATGTCCTGCTGTGGATGGAGATGGGTCCTATGTGGTGGGACATGTCATGGCCACTTTAGTTAAGTACTTGTCAGTGTTTTAGCATCCCGGCAAAAGCCGGGAAAAAAGGGCGCCTGGGTGGCTCAGTGGGTTAAGCCTCTGCCTTCAGCTCGGTCATGATCCCAGGGTCCTTGGATCAAGCCCCGCATCGGGCTCTCTGCTCAGTGGGGAGCCTGCTTCCCCCTCTCTCTGCCTGCCTCTCTGCTTACTTGTGATTTCTGTCAAATAGATAAATAAAATCTTAAAAAAAAAAAAAGCTGAAAATAAAGGCGGTTTGCAACCCTGATGGGAGGGTTCTGGGCAGAGTAATTCTCTGGCCCCAAGAGCCGCTGGCCAAGCCCGAGGGCCCGTCGTGCCCGCCCAGCCCAGCCGTTCTGGACATAGCACTGTGGGCTGGGGGTCTGGGGCGGGGGGTGGATCTTCCCTGGGACCTGCCTCTCTGGGATACCCCCACACCCCGCAATGGGGACAGCACGCACAGCCAGGTGGCATCTCTTCCCCCACAGGGAGTCAGCCCCGCTGGGGGCTGCCTGTTGGCCCTCTCCTCGGACTACCGGGTCCTGGCTGACAACCCCAAGTATGCCATAGGCCTGAACGAGACTCTGCTGGGCATCGTCGCCCCCTTCTGGTAAGGCTGGGGGCTGCGCCCACACTCCCCTGGCACAGGGCCAAGCTGGTCCCCCTGGGAGTCCCAGCGAGCTGATGTGTTGCAGGTTCAAAGACACGCTGGTGAACACCGTCGGGCACCGCGTCGCGGAGCGCGCCCTGCAGCTGGGCCTGCTCTTCCCACCCGCGGAGGCACTCCGGGTGGGCGTGGTAGACCAGGTTGTGCCCGAAGACCAGGTGCAGAGCGCCGCGCGGTCAGTGCTGGCCCAGTGGCTGGCCATCCCGGGTGAGGAGCTCAGGGAGGGGCCGGTTCGGGCAGGCGGGCAAAGCCAGCAGCCCCACAGCCTGGGGCTCCTGGTGAGAGCAGGGGCTTCTGCTGGAAGGGGGTCGTGTGCACGTCAGATGCGTGCGTCTGTGATGTAGACCGACTTAGTCCTGCGGCCACCGCATCCAATCAGCACACAGCGGACAACGCTGGGGAGTGGGGAGGCGCGTAGAACCCCACGGTGCATTCCCTCCAAGTCTGCAGGCCAGGAGTCTAAAATCCAGGTTTGGGCCGGCGGTAGGGCTAAAGGGAAGGCTCCTTCCCGCCACATCCAGACTCTGGCGGCTCCAGACACTCCTCGGCCTGTCGCTGCGTTGCGCCAGTCGCTTTCCCTCCACGTGGCCTCCCCCGCGTGTCTGTGTCTCCAGTCTCCCCTCTTCCCTTCTCTGGTCAGGACACTTGCTGGATGTGGGGCCCACCCTGAGTCCAAGGTGATCCCACCCTGACTTCATCCACAGAAACCCTTTTCCAAATAAGGTCCCGTGCACAAACTCTAGGCCGCTGGTTAGGTTCACCCTTCAACCTGCTGCACAGGCTGTCGGAGACGGGCCGCGTGTCTGTCGGTAGGAATCGGGCTGGTTATATCCGCTCTGATGGAGACCAGGGGTGAGATGGCTGGCCCTGTGGGTCACTCGGTCACAGCCACACCATGATGCTGGAGCCCAAGGGCATGCAAAGAGTTTGTGACCCAGCAAGCGCCTCTGTTTGCAATGAAACAGGCCACTGATGCTTAAAGTGCGTATCATTTTCACGTGCCACAAAACGTCCTTTTTTCAATTCCAAAACAATGTAAAAACCATTCTTAGCTCCCTGTGGGGGGCCAGCCTCGCTGACCCAACTGTGTGGAAAATGAGTACTTAGTGATGTGGAAGGTACCCCTGTGTTACCAGGGGGTGAGCACAACGGGGTAAGCAGCGGTTTCGCAGGGTCACCGCCTGTGCTTCTGACGGGGAGGTGGGGAGCGGCTGGTGCTCGCCTTGTGTTAGTTGACAGAGCCTCCGCTGGGTGCTCTGAGAAAGGGGAGTGGCGCGGCGTTGGGGGCGGGGGGGGGGGGGTGCCTTCACACTCCGGCCCTTTTCCCAGGCCACGCCCGGCAGCTGACCAAGACCCTAATGCGCAAGCCCACAGCCGACCGCCTGCTCAAGGAGCGTGATGCAGACATCCAGAACTTCGTCCGCTTCATCTCCAGAGACGCCATCCAGAAGGCCCTGTGCGCCTACTTAGAGAAGCTCAAACAGAAGAAAAGCTAAGGGCAGGGCTGCCTCCATGGGGCTTGTGGCCGGATGCGCCCCCCCCAGGGCCCTCAGATTCCGAGCGGTTTTAAACAAGCTGTTTTCCAGTGTAAACGTACTGCCGGCTTCGTTTGCTGATCATCTCAGTAGGCCCTGTTCCCTGTAGCCGGTGTCCCAAGGGTCACTGCCCCCCACAAGCACCTTTTCCACCTGGCAGGTAGGCAGGGCCTCAGTGGGAATCCTGAACCGGCAGGCCGGGCCATTCTGGACCTCAGTGACAGTCACCGCTGAGCGTCCCCTTTACCAGAGCAGAAGTGGAGCGAAGTCCTTGCATGATCCCATCCCTGGCTACCCAAATGCCTGACTGCTGGGGGTGCACCCCTAGGCTGGTGACCCATAGAGGGCCCCCCAGAGGAAAGCCCTTTGGCCGCCACATCTGCCCATTGAGATTGAGGGAGCACAGTGGTCCAGAGACTAGGGGGAAGGGGCGTGGTGAGGGGCGGGGGAGGCAGACCTGGGGAGTCTGTCTGCGCTGCAGGACCCGCGGTCTGTCTTTGGAAAGATCACACTAGATTTGTCCAGACTCTTAAAGCTTTTTCCTCCATACACTTCAGGCCACTTCCCAGACCCACCACCAAGTGGAGTTGTTTCCAAAACCAGAAGCCTCACTGGGCCCCCATACCCTAGTTCTGCACATTCCCAGTCCCCAGGCGACAGGCTTCCCGGGATACGGGCCACGGTTCTCCCTGACAAGCCCTGGCCCAGCCCGGGGCTCCCGAGAAGGACCCTACCCAGGCTGGCCCCATGAAGGGGCTCTGCATCCACATCGGGTGTGTGGGTGGCACCTGCCTGGGCCGTGTGAGGAGTCCAGCCTGCTCACCACTGAAGGGCTCCCTGCACGTTGCAGAGCTGCATACTCGCGGGGCCTCCTGACTGCGTGTTCCTGCGTTACTGCACGGGGCCCCTCATATGCAGGTGTCTGCAAATCTGCAGGCCCCCGGGATTGGGGCGCGGGAGGGACACCAGGGGCTGGGAGGTTGGCCTTGCACATCAACACGGTGGATATGTTTTTACCCCAAGCGCACTCAGCCAGTGTTTGGAAGCGTCTGTGGTCTGTGCAATGAAAGGAAGCGACGGGCATGTCAGAGCCAGCATGGTCTTGGGATTATCCGTCCCCAGCAGGGAGTAAAATGGCCAGGCCGGACCTGTCCCATAGGGGCAGGGACCCAGGGCCCACTGGGCTGCGGGACCAAAGTTTGGGCCTCAGAGGGTTCAAGTCCTAAGAAAGGACGTGGAGGCCTTGAAGCCGACCAGCATGCGGTCCTGGCTGAGGGCCGGCTCGAGTTTATTGAGCACTGCCCTGTGCCCAGCGCTCTGCAGGCCACTCCTCACAAGCCTGGGAGGTAGACGGAGTAGCCCATTTCACAGATGGGCAAAACAGGCTGCGTGGTCCTGTGATGTTTCCTAGCCGCTCGTCCCACCAGCTCTGCCCTCAGCCTTGCTGGAGGCTGGCCAGCTCCCCACAAGGAGCCCTGCAGGACTGTTCTCCTGGCCTGAGTCTGGAGGCCGCTTCCCGGACCAGGCCTTGAGGGTTTTCAGTGCGACTTCAGAGTCACCTCCACAGGAAAATGGTCACTGATGGCGAGGGCCTGGAGAGGAAGCGGAGCCTGAGCCCCCTGCTGGGCAGCCTGCCCTCCCTCGGGCCCCACCTAGGAAAATGAGCAACCCCTCACTGCCTCCACTGCCCACACCCCTGTGCTGCCTGCCTCCCTATGCTGGCCAGGGATGGAGCCCACTGTGCTTGCTGCCTGCAGGTGGGCTGGGGCCCAGACTGGAGACACCCCCCGCCAAACCCCTGAGAAGAGGCAAGGGCATCTTCTGCCATCCCAGACGATCCCTTCAGCCAGAACTGAGCCTCTTAAGGGCTCTGTGTTCTGGGGCGCTGGTGCAGGGAGGGGCGCGCCCCCGCCCCCGCCGCAGCGCTCACCTGAGCCTGGTCCAGGCCGAACTCCTCCTGGAAGTTGTGCACGGTGGCCGACTGGGGCTTGAGGCTCCTGCGCAGGCGGGCGCCGCACGCCACGATGCGGTCATAGGCGCAGTCCGAGTTGCCCACGGTGGTGTCAGCGCTGTCTGGGATGAGCCACTTGAAGACCTCACTGCTGCGCAGGCGGACGGAAGGCCAGTCGCGCTCCCGCACGTAGTTGCAGTCGGCGTTGAAGTCGCCCAGGAACAGTAAGTCCTGCGGGGACCGCGGAGCCAGGGCTGAGCCCTCGGGCGCCGAACCCTCCCCGCGCAGCCCCCTCCCGCACACGCGCACCCTCCCCGCACCGCACGCCCCACACGCGCGCACAGGGGCAGGGGCGGGCCTTACGTCCGTGCCCCACTTGTCGATCACGTCCAGGTACACGTCGTAGAGAGCATCGATCTCCGCCACGGCCCGATGCGGCGCCGCGTGCAGCGGGATGAGCACCAACTCCCCGGCAGCTGCGGGAGGCACGGGTCAGAGGCGAGGCGGGGGGCGGGGTTTCCCGGGGAGGAGGGGGCCTCACCTGAGCCGGGGGCAGAGAACTTGACCACAAACGGTTCACGGCTGAAGGCGTCCTCCGGGTCCGGGTACTGGTACGTGTCCACCACCGACACCGCGTCCTTCCTGGGGGAACAAGGTGGGTAGGCGCGCTGAGCCGGCCCCTCCCGCCCCGCGTGCCCGGGCCCCGCCCCTCACCTGTAAACAAACAGGTACATTTCCTTGTACTGGTCCCGACCCAGGGGCTCGCTGCTCACGAAGCTGTACTTGTGCCTGGACACGCTGCAGAGACACGGGCCAGGCACCGGGTCAAGGCACGGTCCAGGCCATATCCGGGCCTGGACTCTGAACGCTGGGCCCTATCCACCCGCCCCTCCTCCCCACACCTGTTGATCTGCTCCATGAGAGCGGACACAGCGCTCAGGTCTGGGTCTCGCACCTCCTGCACCAGCGTGATGTCATAGCCAGCCAGGATCTGGGGGAGGGACGGGCAGATGCGGGGTCACCCGCGGTGGATTCACCCGGGAGGCCCAGCTGCTGCCCCGCCCCTGGTCCCTGGCCTCACTTGCGCAATGATGCTGCCACAGGCCGGGTCCGTCACTTTGCTGTCGCCAAAGCTCTGGATGTTGAAAGCTCCAATGCGCAGCGCGGCAGCTCCTGCGGCCCCCAGGACCCAGAGCGCGGCCAGTAGGACCTGGGGCCCACCCATGGTGGAGAGCAGGTGGGCTGGGAGGGACAGACGCGCTCCTGAGCGTGGACCTGGAGTCAGACACACCGAACTACCCGTCTGTGCCCCAGCCCTGGGGGACCGGCAAGGACCTGTGATTCAGAGGTCCAAGGAGGATCCTTCCCCTGCCTCTCCACCTCTCCCCAGTGGTGTGCTAGGTTTACCATGGCCATTCTACTCCTTGGGTAAACTGAGGCTCCAATAGAGGGACCTCACCCCCATCTAGGCTCCTGGTCAGCCCAGTCCCCAGACTCACCTGGGATGTGGATGGGGCGGTAAATGAGACTCAGGATCAAGGTCGGAGATTCAGGCTGGGGGTGTGTCTGTGGCAGGAGACTGACGCCTCGGGTTTGGTGGGGCAGGAATTGTAGGCCAGGGCCCAGGCGGGTATTTGAGGCCCTCGTCCAGGGAGGGGCTACACTGCTCTGGCCCCACCCCCTCTGTAGAGATGGACACTGGAACTGCTGGTTCCGGTTCCCAGGGAGAGCCCTGGGGGCAAGGTGGCAGGGGATCCACCCTGAGCTGGCGCTGGCACGAAGACCGTCAGAAGCAGGACCCTGATGACCCTGCTGGCTCTGCGAAACTGTGTCCAGACTGGACGAGAGGTCCGGCCACCCAAGGTCCAGCCCTTGTTCTTGTCCACGCACCCCCCCACCCCCAACTAGGTCACCCAGAATCTCCCTCCCTCAGGGGTGCCTCCTGAGGGAAGGCAGGCAGTCCATTCATTAAAGACCTTCCTGGTTGGTCTCCTGCTGCTTCTTCGTTGTCACCTCTGGATAAAAGGTCATGGTTCCTTGGCCTTCCAGCCTGGTCCCCTGCCCGTGCACCCCCCCCCAAACAGCCCCATGGTTGGAGGCTGTGAAGCAGCACCCCCTTCCACCCACCTCCATGGAGCTGGGGAAGACAGGGTCACGACTCCAGCTGGGCAGGGCGGCGGCAGCAGGCTGCCCGTCCACATGCCAGGGACACCCACGCACCCCGTGGTTGCCCTAGCTCCAGTGCCAGCCCTGGGAGGGGTGGCCAGGTACCTGAGTCTGCAGGGGGAGGGCTGGTGGGGGCCCCCAGGGGAAGCTGCCTGGGCAGTGGCATCACAAGTGGCAGGTTTTCGTGTTTTATTGTAAAGCAACAAAAAACTATTTACACTCCCACACCCACTCTGAACACCTGAATTCTATGCCCCCTCTTCTGTGGCTCCTTGCCCCTGCCCCAGCTCAGGAGCCTGCGGGCTGCCATACTAGACAATAACCGTTTGCACCTCGAGCTGGCCCTCGGGGGACGCGATGACCAGCTCGCCGGCGTGCTCCAGGATCTCAATGTCCTCTGACGAAACCATAGTCACAGTGGCCTGCTCGGTGCCAGTGGCGCCCGCACGGGCCGTGAGCACAGTGCCCTCGCTGATGGCCGAGGCCAGCGTCATGGCCACCTGCTCTGTCAGGCTCTCGGGTGTAGCGATGGTGATGGTGTCGGCTGCAGCCGCCTCTGGGCCCAGTCCTGCCTCCTGGTCCATGGTCACATTCTGCACGATGATCTGGTGCCCAGCACTGGCCTGGTGCACAATTTGCTGCACCACCTTCATGATGTGGCTGTCCACCTGCGGCGGCAGGCGGCTCAGCAGGTGGCTGTGGGGCAGGCGCCAGGCCACCCCCTCCGGCCCTTCCCCTGGCCCCCACCTCCGTCTGGGTGCCCTCGATGATCTCCGCGGCTTCATGGGTCTCTGCGTCATCCGCAGCGGCCTGGACGAGGGACAGAGGTCAGCCTGGCAGTTCTGAGCCCCAGCCCCACCCCAGCGGCCCCACACCCACTTCGATGATGTACTCCTGGGTGTCCGCCACCACGGACGAGAACTCCACCAGCACGGTGTGCGGGTCCTCGGCGAGCACGGTGGCGGCTGCTGTGGGGTTCTCCTCGGACACCAGCAGCTCTTCTACCTCCAGCAGGCAGCCCCCTAGGGGCGGGGGGCTTGGTCAGCAGCGCTGTGGCCCTCCCGGCCGCCCCCACCCCCACCCCCCACCGCTGCCCGGCGGCCCTGACCTTTCGTGCGCAAGTGCCGGTTAAGCGTGCCGTGCTCAGCAAAGCCGCGGCCACACCTGTAACACTTGAAGGGCTTCTCCCCCGTGTGGTGCCGCACGTGCCGCACCAGGGAGCCCTTCTCCCGGAAGCCTCTGCTGCAGAACGGGCACACGTGCGGCTTCTCCTCCAGGTGCGTCCGGAAGTGCACCTGCTGGGCATTCTGTGGGGCCCCACCGTCAGCACCCACCTGGCCTCGGCCGAGGCTCAGTATGCGGCTCTCCCACCCCCGCCACGGGCTGAGGGAAAGCAGGGGCTGAGGGAAAGGGCCCGGGCCGGGCAGGAGGGGCGAGGGGCTACGTGGGGAAGGGGGCACTGGGATCTGGCCCAGGACAGGGGAGCCTGCGGGTCATGGGGGTCAGGTGCCAGGGTCCCACCTTGGTCTTGTAGCACTTGCCACACTCGGGACACGGGTAGGGCCGCTCGTCAGAGTGGACGCGCCGGTGGCCACGGACGTGGGCGATGGTCTTGTAGAGCTTCCCACAGTCTCCACAGCGGAAGCGGCGCTCACGCACGTGGACCTCCTGGTGCTTCTTGAGCAGGTAGGCCTTGGGGAAGGCCTTGCCGCACTGCACGCACGTGAATGGCCTTGGCCCTGGGGTTATAGGTGAGGTCAGGCCAGGGCTGTCCCTCGAGGGCCTCCTGCCTGCTGACCGCCCAGGGACCAACCTAGCCCCCCACTGTACACCCAAGGCCCATCTGCTGCCAGGGCCACACCCCCTGCCACCCCCCATTCCGCACCTCGACACCCACCTGCATGGCCCCTTTTGTGGGCTTCCAGGGTGGCCGCCGTCGGGAAGGTCTCACTGCACTGAGGGCACGGGTGGGTCCTGGGCACAGTGGAGGCCCCACTGGCCACCTGCTGGGGGTGGGGGGTGGCCACAGCACGCTTCCAGCACCCACTGTGGGTGGGACCCCAGCAGTACTGAGGAGAACAGACCCATGGCAACCGCCTCCCCTCCCCGGTCCCACAAACTCCATCATGAGCCCCAGGAAGGCAGTGAACAGGGAACAAAGTTCCTGCAGAAGGGGCTCAATTTTTCTACCACAGGGAACACAGCAGGGAGGTAGCCGCTGGGCTGGACCAGTGACCCTGTAGCTGGGGTCCAGCCCCCACTGAAGTACGCCGGCAGCGCAGGCACCTACTGTCTCCACGGGCTCCACCTCCAGCAGCGGCAGCTCTGGGGTACCGTCTCCCAGGGCCTGGGGACTGGGTGCGGTGGGAGGGGCTGGCTCCAGGGCCCCCTCCTCTCCGGTGACGCGCTCAAGGACAATGCCGGAGTTCTGCATGGCCTGGTGCAGCAGGTTCTCACGGCCACTCTCGCTGGAACAGGGAAGCTCCTCGGGGCCCGGGGGCTGTAGGCACACGGTCCCCACTTGTAGCCACTGCACAGGACAGACCCTGCAGGGCCCAAACTGTGCGTACTCAGAAGAGCACTTCAAGGAGCCCCACAGCCCGCGCTCCCCACCCTCACTCTTCCTGCCCCCGGCCCCTTGCTGTCCTCTGGCCACTGGGGTCCTGCCTCCAGACTGAGCACCAGGAAGGCAGGCCAGGTCGGTCCTGTTCCCACTGGAGCCAGTGACCAGAACAGAGCCTGGCAGTGGACAGACAAAGGCCACTCCCCAGGGTGGCCCGTACCTCTGCAGCCAGGCCTTTCATGCCCAGGGGCAGCTCTTGCATCTGGACGTGGACTTCATGGATGACCGTGCCCTTGGCATCTGTCACCAGGTGAATCACAGGAGAGGTCTCCATAGGTTCTCCCGACACTGATGAAGATGGGACCGTCCCCATGGTGGAGCCAGACCCTTCAAGGCAGAAGCCAAAGAACTTTGAAAAAGCCCGCCCAGCAGGGTGGCCCCCAGGCCAGCGGCCAGGGTCAGGGCAGGGGGTCCCTACCTCGCTGGGCTGCGGGCGGGTCCTCCTTGCCGACAAGCACATCCTTGCTCATGCTGAAGCGGATTTTCTCTGTGCATGGGGTGAGAGACTTGAGGTGCCGGGTCAGTGCACCTGACTCCCGGAAGCTCTTCCCACACTTGGCACACTTATAGGGGCGCTCATCTGTGGAGAAAACAGAGTCAGCTCCAGGCAGGGCCAGCGGCCCCAGGGAAGGCGCGCCCAGAGCCACAGCCTCATAGCCCCTGGTCCCCGCCTGGCTCACCCGTGTGCCGCCGGTGGTGCCGGATGAGTGAGCCCTTGGTCCGGAAGGAGGCCCCGCACAGCTTGCACTCATGGTCCTTGCGGCTACTGTGGGTCACCATGTGGGCCTTGAGGATGCTGCCCTGGGGGGGAGGGGACAGTGGGGCTCAGGCGCTGCCGGAGCAGGAGGGGGAGGCGGCCCGCCCGCATGCAGCCCCGGGGCCCACCGTCTTGAAGGTCTTGTGGCACAGCACACACACGTAGCGGCCTTCCTCGTTCACCAGCAGCTTCACCTGAGCCTGCTGGCCCTCCCCGCCGAGCACAGGCCCCCGATGGCTGGGGCTGCCCGGGGCTTCTGCCATCTCGCCGTCCCCTGGCTCTGCCTCGGCAGCCACGATGACCTCTTTGATGTGTCCGCCGCCTGAAGAGAGGCTGGTCAGCCCGAGCCACCTCGGATCCCTCACTGGGAACACTGCCAGGCGGGCCGGGAGGAGGCAGTGCAGCTGTCCCGACCACCCTCCCGCCCTGGGGCCTGACACCTGCCCTGCGAGCCGGAGGCGCCTTGTCTGAGTCTGCAGAACCGCCAGGGGCACTCCAGGACCCCGAAACGGTTCCAGCGAGGAGCCCCAGCATGAGCAATGGTGCCCCCTCCTAAGTCTAGGGGCACAGGACTAGATGTAGGCAGGAGTTCTGCCACCCCCGGGGACAAGTGAGTGCCAGCATGGAGATGGGGGTGAGCCGTCTGCCCTGCTCACTGCCCCCCGGGGATTGCCCGCTATGTCTGGAGGCCGGGAGGGCTGGGGACACGTCTGGGGGCGCGAGCGCTCCTAGACACCTGGGACTGCCCGAGGGAGGAGGCCGGGCTTTAGCATCTCTCACGGGTGATGAAGAGATGTTGACAACGTGCAAAGCTAAGCTGTAAACACACTTCACAATTTCTGCTCTTAAAAATGACGTGTGGGGACCGGCTATAAAGCCACCCTTAGGAACTATCTCAGTCAGGCGGGCGGTGTTTTGACGAGCCACTCTCCCAAACAGAACGGAAGCGCTGTGACTCAGAAATAATTAGGGGCATCTCTCGCCCGTGCCCTGGCTGACGCGCCTGAGCTCTATCTCTCCTCCGCCCCAGATGCAAACTTCTGAAAGGACCCGGACTTCTGCCAAACAAGGACTTGAGACAGAGCGTGGCGCAACAGGCAGTGGATGGAGGGGTCAAGGAAGAAGGAACGTGGCTGCCCGAGTCCAGGGAGGAAATTCAAGTTTGTCCGCAGGGAAGAGGCAGGAGGGCCTGGTACAGGCACCCCTCCACAGCCCCCACCCACTGAGGCCCCCGGCCCGGCAAGGACTAAGATGCCCCGAGTCCTGAGATGCCAGCAACTGGCTGTTTCAGACTCTAGCTGACCTGGACCAATGAGCAGCTGACATCAAGGGGACATCTGGGGCACCCAAGGGGGCAAGAGAGGCAGGAGGTGCCAGAGAGGAGCCCCCCCCCCAAGCTAAGGGCAGAGCAGCCGAGCAGCAGGTGTGGGCCAGCTGGAGGCTGGGGTGCTGTGAAGGGACCTGGCGGGCCAGGGGTCCGGAACCTGTAGGTTCCCTCTGAGCCCAGGGAACTTGTTTCCTACATGACACCACTCATGCCATGCCGGAGCCAGAGCGCAGCCCCACCTCCGCCATGACAACAGTCCTGTCCCCGAGCAGCACAGGCAAACGTCCCCGTCCACAGGAATGTCAGACAGCACCGAGAGCGGGACAGGTGTCCTGCCGCCCCCCGAAGCGGGACTTCAGCAGAAAAGCCTACTCTGACATTCCCCGCCCTGAGGTCTCCTCCGTCTCTCTTCCCGCCCCAGCTGTCCCTAGGGCTTCATGAGGCCGAGTTCCTCCTGTTGCCCAAACCTGCACCTGCCAGGCCGCCCACTCACACACCTGCCAAGACTCCTGCCCCGCACAGCGCCAGGGACTGACTACAGCCTCCCCAGCCTCCTTCCCTGTAGGGACACGCCCAGCCCCTGGCTGCCCTTTGAAGGGTCCCCTTCCCAGTCCAGACCTGTCAACACCCCTCTCCTACCTCAGTAGAGCACCCGAACTTAAAAAGAGCCACAAGGAGGCTGACCTGGCTCCACACGCTCATAAAAGCCAGGTGCGCATCAGGGCACGCGTCACCACCCCCACACGGGAGGGGACGGCTAAGGTCAGACAGCAGGTCAGGACAGAGCTGGAGCAGCAAGTGCGTCCCGAGCTCCCCCAACCTGACCCTTCAGAGCCAACCACGGGTTAGGGAGCAGGACCGGGGGTGGTAGAAAAATAGTGAAGGTTCCAGAAGGACCCGGGAAAAAACAGTCTGGGGAAGCAGCAGCAGGACACAGAACACCCAGCAAGAACTCTGAGTATAGGCCGTACGCCTCCCCTCTCCCGGCAGGGCCCGCTGCCCGGTGCTCGGCCCTCCTCAGCCAGGCCTTGCTCTCAGGCGAGCAGAGAGACAGGGTGGCAAGGGTCCCCAGCCTCCAGTGCTGATCACAGACAGCTGACAGGTCAGCAACAGCTGTGCGGAAAGCGACATGAGGACAGCCACGGTGGGACCGTGCTGGCTTACCGACGATGTCAGGTGTGTGGCTCATGTCTGCTGTCAAAGCGGCCGCCTCCACCACGATGTGGGCCACAGTGATGGGCTCCTCCGGGCTCGCCACCGCTGGCACCACCTATTGAGGGGGGACAGGGGACACACAGGACTCAGCTGTGGGGCTCCAGAGCGCCCCTGGCTTGGAGAGGAAGGCTTGGGTTTATGTCCCTGCAGAAAGGCTGTGGTAGGGCCTTTCATCTCCTCCAGCATCTCTCCTGTCCCTGCCCTGAGCCTGACTCCCGCCTGGTCCCTCCACTCCAGGCCTAAGGGGTCAGCACCATCACTCAAACGCCACTGGCCACCATGGGCGCAACGCAGAGCACTGAGCACCCTTGTGGAGAAGGGCTCCAGGGGGAGGTGGCCCCACCAGCCCCAGCCAGGGGAGCAAGGGAAAGAGCCCCAGGTACGTGTGACTGGGGGTCTTCCTGGAGGAAAGGGCACCACCGGGAGGGGCTGGGGAAGGGCACAGGGTCAGAGTGAGACAGGTGTGAGCCCTGTGACTTCTGGGCCATTCCCTGTGATGACCTGAGGTAGCCCCTTTCCCAAGTCTACACGATGAGGATGATGAGAGTGAGGGTGCTGTGTCCCTTAACGAGACCACGTGTGTAGTCTAAGCATGCACACGATGCCACAAAGTCAGCCACTTTCACGATAAGGGGGCTCCCACCCTTGGTGGGATCCTGAGGAACTGTGTGTACACAGCAGGAGACAAGCCCTGAGGCAAGACGGGTCCTGAAGTTCCAAGAAAGGAGGGACCTCAACTGCACAAGCTCTGGCCAGAGGCCGGGGGGAGCCAGCTGCACTCACCGCCCCACTGGCTGTCAGGGGAGCCCCGGGGGGCAGCAAACACATGCACGGGTATGTGCAGGGCGGGGGTGGGCGCTCACCTCCTGGCCCAGCAGCGCACCAGCAGCAGGGGCTGCAGGCGAGGCCTCCTGGGTGGCCCGCTGGCACACCTTCTGGAGCTTGTGCTGAACAAAGTCTTCCAAAGCAGTGAACTCCGCCTGGCAGCGGCCACATCTGTGCACGTCATCCTCATCTGCAAAAAACCTGTGGTCACTGGGGCTCGGGAGGCCTCCAGGCCCAGGGGGCCATCAGCAGCAAAGGTAGCTTCCCCAGCTTCCCATGGAGGCCCGGGATGCCAACCCGCATCCTCCAAGGGTCTGCAGAGAGGCACCCACAGCAGGGAGGGCAGCACCCAGCAGGCAGCGGCCCTGCCCATACAGGTAGGCTGCGGAGACCCACTGAGGTTGTGTATCCCTAGCCCCCACTTCAGAGATGAGGGAACAGAGGCTCAGGGGCAGCTAGGAGGTGGGGGGATCCGCCCATGCCAGTCTGGGGGAGTGGGGGATTAAGACTGTTGGGCTATCTGTATGCCCTTCGGCACCTCTGGGTCCATCTGCTTGTCTATAAAATGGGCCAACGCCTTTTACAGTGTACAGTGCAGTGGGCATCAGTGTACTGAAGCCCGCAGGGCTCTGCCTGAGAGGCCAGCCCTCAGCAAATGCAAAAGAGGCAGCACACCCTGACCCATAACCCTCTTTCCCCACTGACTTGCTGCGTCATTGTTTCTGAACAGGTTCTGTTCTCCTGAAGACACTTGGGGGAAAACTTCCCAGAGAGGCTCCACACCCCCAGGAACATCACACCTGAGCCCCCTCACCATGTAGGCTGACCAGCCAGTGGCTGCCCCAGGTCCTATGGAAGAGACTTCCCACTCACTGAATCCCTACTGGGTGCCAGACACCTCACTGGGGATGTCACCAAATCCAACCAGCACCCTGGGGAAATAAAGATGACTATTCTCATTCTAGAAAAATGACCTGAGATTCAAGGCCACCCCGCTGGTGAAGTGTTAGGACCAGAGGCTGAACCTGAGGGTCTACACTGGAAGGCCTGCCATTTGCACAATGGGATGAGGGGATGTCCCTTGTGCATCCATAAAAGTCTTCCACAAAAGTTCACCAGTTCCCACCACCTCACATGTGGTCCCACATCAAGGTCGAACACAGGGCTAGCACAGAGAAGGAGCCCAGTCAATGTCTTCTGAACTAATGAGCAAAGGAAAGCCTAAACCACAGCCATGAGTGGCCCACAGAAGACCACCGTCCCCTCCAGGTGGCTCACGGTCATGAGCCAAGCACTGAGATGCCCACCACCCTCTTAACTGTCCCACCGGGCAGGTCAAGTCTGACTCAGCGTTACCCAACGCAGAAGGGGACCGGCTGTGCCACACAACACGGACAGAGCTGGGGGTGAGCCCAGCAGGGCACGGCAATCGAAAAAGAGATCCCTCTCCGGGGTGGCACTGCCTCTAATGGTCCCCCCTCCCCCAGCTGGAATTAGAAGGAGCGAAGAAAACAATGTACTGAGAATAGGAGTTCTGTGGGGAGAGAGACTACCACCCCAATATCACCAGCCAGCCCCCTCCTCTCGGGCCAAGCTGGAGAGCTGAGGACAGAGACACTCCTGTCTGAAAAGCTATCAGGGCACCTGTGGGCCCGCCCTGGGTGTGCTGGCTCAGCGGGTCCCCACGTTGCTCTATCTTCCTTGTCACCACAGCCCTGGGAGGCAGCACAGCCCAGAAGTTAGGGGACCTGGCAGAGGAGTCACACAGTCTTGCTACTTACTCCCTGGGTGACCTGGCCGCTTTGACATCTTTGGACCTCAACAACAACAGTAGGAGACTCCATAGTTGGTTTTAAGATGAAAGCGCCCAATGCGGGGTAAGTGCTTAACACGTTATTAGCAGCAGCAGCCCCCTCCCCATTCTGTAGGGAAAGGGAAGCTCACCAGCCCAGGGTCAACCAGCCAGAGAGCAGCAGATCCGGGCCGGAGCTCCCAGGCTGGTTGCAGAGCACCGGCTCCGCACCACTGGGCCCTGCTGCGGCCCCAGGGGCGAGCTCGGAGCCCGGACCCCCGGAGCCCCGCCCCCAGCAGTCTCCAGCCCCACCCCAGCCAGGGCTCTAGAGGCCCGTCAGGTGCCGTGGAAGAGGGCCCAGAGGAGAGCAGGGCCGTGCCCATGCAGGCGAAGACGGGCCGGAACGCAAGCCTGAGGGGCCAGGCTGGCCGTGGAGGCAATGGCAGAGGCCTCCACGGGCAGCCCCAGAGGTCTGGCCACCTGTGAATATCCGTGAGTGGATATTGAGGCCCGCGGGGTGACGGGAGCCCCGCAGGAGAGGCCTGAGGGTCTGAGGAAGCCTGGGGGGCTCGTGGAGGGCTACGCAGGACTCCCTTGGGGAGCCGGGAGGTCCGCAAGGAACCGGGATCTGGGACCGTCTGTCGCGTCCGCAGCTCAGGCCATCGGGGCCTCCTCCAGCCAGGACTGAGTTGTCCACATCCCGGCCGCGCCCGACCCCGTCAGGCCCCGTCAGGCCCTGTTACCTTCCTCGCTAAAGGGCGCCGGGAGGCCTAGGAAGCCGCCAGGGGCCAAGGCCGCCGCCGCCGCCGCCGCCGCCGCGACCCCGCCCTCGCCCGCCTCCCGCCCGGCTTCGGCCCGGGCTTCTGCCGTATGCGCGGCCGTCACCCGCACTGCCATCGCGCCCTCCATGTCGCAACGCGCCGCAGGAAGATGGCGGATTTACGACCGTGTCGTCATAACAACGGGCCGCGCTGAGGAGAGCGAGAGAGAACGACGAGAGGAGGGCGGGGCCAGACCGGTTTGACAGACAGCCGGCGGGGCGGAGTCTAGGAGGAGGAGCCTGGAACGGCAGAGGCGACGCCAGACTCCCAGAGAGAAGGCACGGGGCGGGGCTGCTCGGGGGCGTGGTTACAGTGGAGAGGGCAGAGAGGCGAAGGGGCAGGGTCAGAGGCGGTCCCTCGGGGCGGGGCTTAGTGCGGTAGGGTCGCGGCCCCGCGGGAGGAGCGGAGGGCTAGGTTCCCATCGCTGTCGGGCCGGGGACCCGCAGGGATTGTAGAGGCTGGCGGGTGGCCCGCGGGACACTGCCCCCGCTCCGACAAGTAGTGTGGTGCTCACCGCCGTGGCCCTACCGCCTCGGGTCAGAACCTTCCTTGTTGGTTGTCGGGTCACAAGAAGAACCCGAATTGGAGTTGGCTCTCGGGTAGCTTCACTAACCCTTCTACACTAATGCATTTCTTTTAAATTGTAATAAATACCCACAAGATTTACCACTGGTCACATTTAACGCATTCACAGTATTGTGGGAACATTAGCAACATCTAGTTCCGGAACCTTGTCCGGAAGGAAAGGGAAACCTGTCCCCTTAGCACTCCCGTTCTCTCCTACTCCCGGCCTCTGGCAATCACTTTCTGCCCGTCTGGCTTTGGCTTTTCTGGACATTCTCAATTAAGTGGAATTACACATGTAGTCTTAGGTCTGGCTTGTTTGGCTTAACATAATGTTTGCCAGATTCATCGATGTTGTAGCATGACCATACATCATTTTTTTATAGCTGAATAATACTCCATTATCTGCATAGACCAGAATGTATTCATGCACCGCATTTGGGTTGTTCCCACCTTTTATACTTATTAAGAATAATGCTACCATGAACGCGTGCAGACAAACTCCTTTTATTCTTTCTAAGACAGTCTTTAGTTCTCTCTTTGAAGCTAAGCGCCATACAGGACTTTTTCATTTGATATCAATCATCCCCATTTTGAAGAGGAAGAACTGAGGCACAGAACTGATAGGATGCTTGCCGGAGGGCAGACTGGAGACTCAAAGTCTGTCCAGAGCCATGGGCTGGAAACCCACAGGGTGTGCTCTCCCAGCTCAGTTATTTTCTGTGACCCAGCCCAGTGCTGGATGCCAGAGACTCAGATGAATCAGAGCTGGTCTCCTCCAGCAAGGCTGGTCTCCAGGCAAGACCAGGCAGAGACACAAGGGCCCAGGCAGAGAGTGGGCAGCTCTGCCCTGGGAAGGACACCAAGCAGAGACTGTCTCCATGTCGGGGATGCCCAGCTGGGGCCCCGGGGACCCTCAGCCTGGCAGGAGCAAGGGATGTGTGAAGCACAAGTCAGATCATTGGAGGTGGGGCTGGGGTAAGGGTGAGGCTGCTTTCTGCAGGGGACTTGCTCACTGTTGCAGGAGTTTAAGCAGATGGAGTGACAGCATTTCAAAAGGATCCCTCTGGCTACTGTGCAGAGAAAGGACCACAGAAGCAAGGAGATCCCAGATGGATGGTCTCTGAGAAGGACCAACAAGAGGAAGAACAGGTGAGGGCATGTGGCAGGGGCGCTGGGGAGGGAGGACCAGGACGACACCTCAGTTCAGGTAGTGCTGAGGAGTACTAGGGGAACCGATGTCAGAGAGACTGAGTAAGCACCCAGGATAATGGAGTGGGGAAGAATCTCAAAGGTGGAGAGGACAGCCTGCGTGTGGGTGACCAGGAGGAGCTGACCCAGGGGAGACAGAGAGCCTGCCCTGCTGTGTGCTCCAGAGCCATGTCAGGCTCCCCAGGAGTCGGAAAAAGGCCTCTTGATCCAGTGACTCCCATGTCCTGCCTCAGCCAGAGCCCAGGCAGGCTAGTGGACAGACCTGAGGTCTCTGAAAGGCAGAGTGGCCAGTGGAAGACAGGAAAACTAGAGTCCCCCTTCCCCCGAGATGGCCTCCTCCTGTCCCACCCAGCCCTCAGAATGGGCTCTAGCTGCACACTGTTTGACATTCAATGCTCTGGTCACAGAAACACCAGCCCCCTTTATGAGGACTGCTCAATCTCTGTTCTTTGGATTTACTTTAATTTATTTAACCAACCCCATGTTGAAGAATTTTTAGATTGTTACCATTTTTTTTTTTTTTTTGCCACTTGAATCCTTTTTCAATGACTCCCATTTTTACTTGGCTCATTAGAAGCAAAACCATCTGTGAAAACACAGATTCGAATGCTGCTTGCGTTTTCTAATACAATTTAAGTCCTTGCAAGGCTATTAAAATTAAATAGAGTCTGTTCTTGGGCCATCTCCATTTAAGCCCCATTCAGCTTGCAGGCAGGGCTTCCTGAAGAGGGGAACCCTGGCGCCAACCATTCACAGGTGAGCATCTACTATGTGTCGGGGACACCCCGTGATCGTGGGGTGCTCCTCTCCCATCTCCCATCCAGACACAGGGCATCTCACACCTTACTTCTCCCCGCCACCCGCCTACATGAAGTGTACCAAGTGCACCATCCCTTCTAGCTTCTGGCAGGACCTCATCCGTAACAATGTCCTCTCCTGTTCCAGACCATTCCGTCCTTCCCACTACGCTGGCTCAGGCCCTACAACTCCCAGGGAATGTTAAGGCAAACAGGTGTGACACAGCTCCACTCTGGAGTCACCTGGGTTTAATCCCAGCTCTGCATTGTCCAGCTAGTGACTCTGTGTGACTCAGTCTCCTCATCCATGAATGGGGACACAAACAGTCCCTGCCTCCTAGGGCCCTCTCATCCAACAGCAAAATGCAGGTAAGGAGCAGTGCTCAGCGCCTAGATATTTACTGGATGCCCAGGAAACCAAAACAACTGGGCAGTATTTTCCAAGCCGGCCGGTGGCTGGGCAGCCGTAAGACTTCCTATTCTGGTCAGTGTATACACTAGATGTTTCTGGGTGGTGAACAAACCCGGTGCTTCCCAGAGTCAGCTCCACACCAAAACTAAGTGGGAAGAGGCAGGGAGGAAGTCTCCCCTTGTGGGTAGTGGGTACATCAGGCAGGAATATTCTGCACGCCCTTGTGAACCATGGCCCTTCAAACGTCCTCCAGGAGTTCCCCGGGGCCGGCAGAGACCAATAGAAACAAGCCGGGTGTAAATAAGCAGGGCCCTAAGGGAACTAAGGTCACTGGTTTACCTCATGGGTTTGGGGGGGGGGGGGCGGTGGGTCCAAGCTGACTTTTGGAGATCTGGGGCCCAAGAGAACAGCAGCGGTTGACACCCTGGGAGCTGAGAGGCTGGGTGGCCTGGCACAGGGTAGACTTTCAGGAAACCGGGGCCCTTCAGAGCTCTGCTACCTGGCCCGATGGAGCGTAGTTAACAAGCGAGCGCCTACCGGTGTGAACCTGAGGCTCCCCTCCCAAGTAGACTTCACCCAAGAGAAATGACTGCCTGGGTCCCCGAATGGCTGCGTGGGAACCAGAACGTCCATGCAGGTATTATTTACAGCGCTCCCAACCTGGAGACCGCACAGTGTCGCTCAACTGCGAAACAGACACACAGGGGTGTATTCTTAGGACAATGAGCACGCGCGGCGGGACGGCCCCACCGACGGGCTGCTGAGCCGCAGGAGCAGCCCGTGCTTACGTCCCGGCGCTGAGACCATCTGGAAAGGCAGGGGAGGCTGTGACTCACCCCGCGGCGACAGGCTCGGGGAAGTGGCCGGGGGAGGGGATCGCTCGAGCCTGGAGAGGGGCCGCCAGGCAGCTTTCTGCCGCGACGGAGAGGCCCCGGCGCGATCCGGGCCGCGTTTGCCCGGGCGTCTATGCCGCCGCGCGGCACACCGGACGCGCGCACTTCACTGAGGTTGTGCCTCACGAGAGTCGGCCGGGGCCCCCACAGCACCGCGGCCGGCGAGCGGGGTCGCGCGGCCCCGAGCCCGGCGCCGGCAGTTACCGGCTCACGTGACCCCTGAGGCAGCCCCAAGCGCCCGGCCCTGCTAAGGCCCCGGGAGGGGGCTCCGCGCACGTCTGGAAGCGGGAACGCCGGGCCCGCCGGGACAGAGCCCCGGGCTGGCCCTCAGCAGCGGCCTTACTCCGCCACGCGCCAGCGGCGTGTCCGCGGCGTGTCCCGGGCGGAGGACACCGCCCGGCGCCGCCCACGCGAAGGTGCGGACGTGACCCGGGCCCGAAGGGGACAGCGGCTCCCCGCCCCCCTCCACGTCCTGCCGGCTCCGGACCGCGGAGAAGCCAGCCAATCCGCAGCCGGCCCGGCCCGGGGTCACTCCATTAAAGGCCTCCGTCACCTAAGCTGACCACGCGCCACCAATGGGCGAGCCGCCCGGGGGCCGCCAATGAGCAGCAGCCTTACGGCCAGCGCCGGCCCCGGGCTGCTCTGCAGCGTTTCCGCAGTGAACGCTCCACTCCGAATGCCGGTTGGCTCCCTGCCAGCCAATCAGCGGGGAACCCCGGGCCCGTCAGCCAATGGCCGCCCGCCTCCCCGCGCCGGGCCGCGACGGTTGGCGCTGAGCTCCCGCAGCCCGCGGGAGGCGGGGGCGGATTGGCGCAGGCGGCGTCCAATGGGCGGCGAGCGCGAGCAGCGGAGCCAATGAGCGCGCCGGGGGCGGTGCGGGCGCGGCGGCGGGCGGCTGCAAGGAGCGGCCGGTGGCGGCGGCGGGCGGCGGCCGGTGGCGGCGGCGGCCATGGCGGCGGCTGAGGCCGGCGTGACGACGCCCGCTGCGTGCGGCTGAGCGCCGAGCGGCCCGGGCGCTGCTGGCCGACGTGGACACGCTGCTGTTCGACTGCGACGGCGTGTTGTGGCGCGGCGAGACGGCCGTGCCGGGCGCGCCCGAGGCCCTGTCGGCACTGCGGGCCCGCGGCAAGCGCCTGGGCTTCATCACCAACAACAGCAGCAAGACCCGCGAGGCCTACGCCGAGAAGCTGCGGCGCCTGGGCTTCGGCGGCCCGGCGGGGCCCGGCGCCGGCCTCGAGGTCTTCGGCACGGCCTACTGCACCGCGCTCTACCTGCGCCAGCGCCTGGCGGGCGCGCCGGCCCCCAAGGCCTACGTGCTGGGCAGCGAAGCCCTGGCCGCCGAGCTGGGGGCCGTGGGCGTCGCCTGCGTGGGCGTGGGGCCCGAGCCGCTGCAGGGCGACGGCCCCGGCGCCTGGCTGGACGCGCCGCTGGATCCCGACGTGCGCGCCGTCGTGGTGGGCTTCGACCCGCACTTCAGCTACATGAAGCTCACCAAGGCGGTGCGCTACCTGCAGCAGCCCGGCTGCCTGCTCGTGGGCACCAACATGGACAACCGGCTCCCGCTGGAGAACGGCCGCTTCATCGCGGGTCCGTGCGGCCCGGGGGCGCGGGGTGGGGGCGGGCCTCGGGCACCTCCTCCCCTCTGACCCCGGGTGCTCCCCTCTCTTCCCTCCTCTACGTCTCCGCCCCGCAGGTACCGGCTGCCTGGTCCGAGCCGTGGAGATGGCCGCCCAGCGCCAGGCCGACATCATCGGGAAGCCGAGCCGCTTCATCTTCGACTGCGTGTCCCAGGAGTACGGCATCAACCCGGAGCGCACCGTCATGGTGGGAGACCGCCTGGACACGGACATCCTCCTGGGCGTCACCTGTGGCCTGAAGACCATCCTGACCCTCACCGGAGTTTCCACTCTAGGGGATGTGAAGAGTAATCAGGAAAGTGACTGTATGTCTAAGAAGAAAATGGTCCCTGACTTCTATGTTGACAGCATAGCTGACCTTTTGCCTGCCCTTCAAGGTTAAAGATTTAGTGTCTTTAATCTCCAGAATAAAACGAATTGAAAACCACTTACCCAAATTAATAGGTGGGGCTTAAGCATCCGCTCAGCTAGGTGGCTTCAAACAGTATACTTGGAGTTAAGTAAAGGCACTAGTTGTTAACCTTGGAAGTAAACGTTTGGGGGGGCGATATTGTTTACAGATGCTTCTATTGGAAGATGCACTTTTAAACCTGGAGGGCATTTTGGGGGTCCTGGGCTTCGCGTGCCATTGACAAGGACAGGCTTAGCATCTGTCCAGGATTCAGGTGACCTCAGGGTGGTTACCCAGCCTGCTGATGGGCCCCAGGCAGGTCTAGGGATGTTAGATGTTTCATTGAAGATTTCATTCAGGGATCAGGCCCCCCCTTCCAGGCCAAAGGGGAGAGCGGTCTGATGATTTTGACTGTTGTGAGAAACTTGTACAAACAGACGCACGGCCTGTTGCTGTGGTGATCTGCAGGGGAGCCTGCTGTGGCGTCCCAGCCCCTCACCTGCAGGGTGGGAGTGGAGGACAGCGCTGCTCCCAATGGTGTCTCCCTGTCCTTGGGGTGCAGGGTGCTGACCTCACCACCGCCCCACACTTCCTTAAAAACCATTCTGATGTCACAATCAAGTGTCTGTTCCGTTTCAGATACCCAGGGCTGCCACACCTTATATGTGATCACGGAGTTCTGTAAACTCAGTCCAGCTAAGCCTCAGCTTTCTCAAATGTGCATTTAAATCCAGCTGATCTGGACTGAGCACATTGTTAGCTGAGCGGCCAAGAGTGTGGATGCCTTTGCTGAACTCTGGGCAGCTGTGCAGAGAGCTCAGAGTAGCGTTGGTACCAAAAATTATTTTTTTAAACTTTTGAACAACTTTTGTGAAACGGTGGAATTGAATCTTAAGTGTGTTAATTAATAGCTGTGCTCTGTCTCGTAGGGAAAATCCCTTCGAAGAAGTCTGCGTGCCCCGCACCCAGCAGCACGGCTAAAGGCACGTGCTGGCCAAGAAATGCCTGACACCCTGGGCGTCCTCTGGGTGGGGGAGGAAAGAGATGTCCCCAGGAACAGGAAATCCTTTCACAAAACAGTCTCTTCCTGTTCTCCTGAACCCTCAGCTGGGGTGGCGGTTACACGCCAGTGGTCCTTGAGGCCACTTCTTTTGGCTCTGGAGTTCCTTGTCGGATGCCAGCGGGAAAACTGGCAGGGTCCGTCTGCTAGCCAAGGGTTCTTGGCAGAGGGCTCCGGCCTTTTTCTGCCTGTTCCCTAAAGTTGCTGACCTGATGAGCGGACCGTCCAGCTGCACTTGGCGGGTAGGGCCTGGGAAGCTGTTCTTTTGGCAGACCCCTTCCCAGCGCCTCACTCTGTCCCCAGTGGCATTTGCTCACGAGCTTCTCTCCTAGCCGCCGGGGGACTCGTTCCCTCATTCTCAAAGTTCTCATAGCAATAAAGGGTGTCCTGAACCCGCAGCTCTTCCCAGGCCCAGGCTGTCTGGGGATTGGACTTTGCTGTGGGGCATCGTGAGGGCAGCCAGGCCTGTGCAGTTGGTGGTGCTGACGGCTCTGCGAGGTCGGCTCAAGGTGGGTCTGGACATTGAGCAGGTCTGTCAGGGCGTTGTCGCCCACACCAGGAGCACGCAGCAGATGCGGCACGCAGCACCACCTGTCCTGCCAGGCAGTGCCCCCGAAGCCTACGTGCACCCCACCTCTGCCCCTCGTTGCACTGTGTGAACCCAAATGCATATTAAAGTCTCAAACCGCGCTAACTCTGGCGTTCTTTGCCCTTGTTTTGATAGCAGCCTTTGCGCAGAGGCTACAGCTGCCTAGCCCGGGGTGGGGGTGGGGGGGGGTGTTGCTGTCTAAGAAGGAGGCATTCTGGGATTCGTTCCAGAGCTGGGATGCTGACCACCAGGATGCCATCGCATCCCAGGCCCATGACACGAGGGCTGGCTTCGGAAGAATCAGCAAGACAGAGGCACAAAGGAAAGCCAAGAATAGGAAAGGGCAACAGGGTGAAGGGGTGCGGAGCTCTCACGTCCTGCCAGTGCCAGAAGGAGCCCTGACTTGAAATCCACAGCACCGAGAAGTCAGAGATGTGAGCTGGGAGCAGAGGAAGCCAGTGCGGGCAGGACGGCAGGGGCTGGCCGACCTGACTGACCATCCCGGGGCGTGTGGATGGGCCTGTTGGCTGCGAAGAAGCTGTCCTGCTCCCAGTCCCACGTGCTGCGGACTGCCCTTTGGCCCGGCCCATCTGAGGGGCTGGGAAGTGGCTGGGGTTACGGGCAATGTTAGGACAGAGGCAGCGTGGACTCCCATACAGCATTCGTGGAACACGTTTATTGACGGCCTGAGCCCTGGGAATCCAGGAATAACCTGAGACATTGGAACAGCCTCTTTAGAAAAATGAAGTCTGTCCCCAGCCAGACTCTAAAGTCGTTGTCCTTCCTGGACCTGGGCTGCCCTTCGTGCCTTCGTGCAATCCATGGGACTTGATTTCCTTGACCGCTGGTGGCGCTCTTCACCCTCTTGGGGCCCCGCACTCTCCAGTCTGCACAGGCCGGGTGTCTGGAGAGCCAGGCACCGTGACAAACACCCTCCACCCCAAGCAGGGGGAGCTGTCCTGGCTCCAGGAGAGGAGGGGGCCCGGACGGTGGCTTGGCTCATCACGGCTGTACTAAGGTTTCCCTAGCTGACTCCAAGGGGTGGCAGACAATCCCGCATTGTCACCAGGGCTGCGCCATGGAGCAGAGGCGCTGCGGTGAGAGCCCCGGGCCTGGGCTTGTCCAGGTGAGTGCCTGCAATCACCCAGTGCCCTCTAGGACGGGAGACCCTGGGCATGCCCTGGGTAGGGGATGGGAGCGCAGGACCCACCTCATGCACCTCAGCCCCTGCCTTCCTGACCCAGCCTGCTCTCCAGTCTCTGTTCCAGGCCCCACAGACTGCAGTGTGCCCCCAGGTGAAGGCCAAGGCCTGCCCTGCAGGCTGGAGGAGCCCCAGCCTGCTGCTGCTGCTGCTGGCACTGGCCACTGCTGGGGCTGTGGCCGGAGGACTTCTTGGCTTTGCTCACAGTCCCCCCAAGGTGCGCTCCTCCCGGGGACCTGGCCTGGGGCACAGACAGTAGGAAAGGGAAGGAAAGGCCAGGACCTCCTGGCCCTCCAGTGGAGCCAGGACTCAGAGCAGTGGCTGGAACACTGGGAGGTGGGGGGGTGGGGGGAGGTGGTGTCGGGGGCTGCCCCAGCCTGACCAGTGAGCTCTGGCTCCCCCATCTCAGCCTCTGCTGCAGATGCTCCGTCTGACCCCCCCAAGCCCTGGGGCACCCCGGTCCAACCAAACTGCACAGGTGGATGCGGCCCGAAATGTGGCAACCATCCAGGTGACCTCGGCTCAGAGCAACCGCAGCTGGGCAGTGCTGTTCGACGGGCAGAGCGTGAGTGGGATGGGGGAGTGGTCAGCACCCGCAGAGGCTCGGGTGGCCCTGCCTCACCCGCCTGCCTCCCTAGGGCTGCGTCTGTTACCGCCCCTCGGAACACCCGGCCTGCTTCCTCTGCCCAATGGAGCCCCGAGACCGTGAGACCCTACAGCTGCTGGTGAACACATCCAGGGTAAGCAGCCCCATGCGGCCAGGCTCCCCAGGCCAGGGGGCAGACAAAGGGTCCTGTGTATAGCCCAGGCCTGGGGCAGGCTGGAGCTCTGGTTTCAGGGAACAGAAGGCCTGTCTTCTCTTTGCCGAGGCCGCTGACAAGAGCTGAGGATGGTGCTGGCCCCAGGCCAAATGCCCGGGGACTCACAGGCATGGCCCCAGCCTGGGGGAGCACCGGTACCCCCACGCCCTGGCCCACCAGAGCCTCGTCTGCAGGGCCACGGGCCCCCTGGCCCCAGCCAGGACACCCATTACGCCCAGGAGCTGCTGGCAGTGCTGGGGAGCCGCGAGGTGGACCCTGCCCAGGTGGGCGACTCTGTGCGGCATCTTTGCAGCAAGACGCCCATTTACTGGGCCCGCCGAGCAGAGGGTAAGTCAGGAGCTGTTGTGGGGCCCAGGCGGAAGGGGTTGGAGCTGCGTGGGGCTCACGCAGGCCCCTCCCCCCAGGGCCCCAGAGGCAGCGGCTCATCTACCTGTGCATCGACATCTGTTTCCCCAGCAACATCTGCGTGTCTGTCTGCTTTTATTACCTCCCAGACTAAGTGCCGCACCCGGCCAGCCCCCCAGGCCGACCTCGTCGCAGGTCATGGAGGGTGGCTGCGGGCGGGAATTAATAAATGCTCCACCTGGCCGTGACACTGTTCTCTGGGGCCTCAGGACACAAAATGGGCAGGGCGGGGAGAGCACGGGCTTGGGGTTGGGCCCCAGCCTGGGACCCTGTGGGCCCTGTGGATCTGGAATTTTGGAAGCAAGTGAAGGCTGGCTAGGCTTCTGGGCCTCGTCACACCCACAGAAGCAACGGGAGCTGAGAGAACCCCAGGGCATGCTGGCCTGGCCAGTCACAGCCAGCCGCGGGGTCCAGTGGGCTCGAGGGCGAGGGGTTCACACTGGCCTGGGCAGCTGAGCACATCTAGTCCACAGGTGTTCCCTGGACAGCCGCCTACAATCCAGGGGGCCACGGGCTAGCCCAGCACGCTGTCGTTGAAGGCCAAGCAGACGACAGCTTTCTGGTGGCCGCCATACTCTCTCTTGATCTCTCCTGTCTCCACACACCAGAGCCGGGCCAGGTTGTCAGACGAAGCTGCAGGGAGGGATGGGGGCAGGAGCTCAGGGCAAAGCCCCAAGCTGGGGCCCACCGCAGCAGGAGCTGGCCAGCGCTGGGTGGTGGTGGCCGGGCGGGCAGGGGCTCACCGGTGACGATGTACTGCGAGTCCCCCGAGAAGGCACAGCCCCACATCCAGCCGCGCGAGGACTCCCCCGGGTTGCCGCTCTTGATGCTGAGCTCCGTCATCAGGGAGAAGTTGGACGTCCTCCAGATCTTGCACGTCTGGTCGGCCGAGCACGTGGCCAGAAGCCTAGGGGCAGACATGAGTGCAGCGGTGGGGTCGTCAGCAGCCACTCCCACCTTCACCCCGGTGCCATGCAAGGGCTCCACCCCTCTGCAGACCCCCTACGCACGTAGAGTCAGGGCTGAAGCGGCACTGCAGGGCGTAGCGGGTGTGTGCTGGGATCTTGGTCTTGGGGATGAGCTGTGTCACCTCGTCACCAATGCCCCCAGTCAGGTTCCAGACATAGCAATTCCCCTGCAATTGGAGGGGGGTCATGGGACACCTGGACCCTTCGGTCTGACACCTGGGAAGGGAGGCTCTCATGGCCAGACCCGGATGCAGGGGCCGCCGTCCCACTGGGGGCTGCACACCGGGGATCTGGGGGCTGAGCACACATGGCAGGCACAGCTGCGCCTGGCTGCAGGGAGCTCCAGGCAGGCTGAGAGCCAGAGGCCATGCCTGGCCTTCGAGCAGAAAGCTGCTGGCTCGCAGGAGGGTGAAGGACGAGATGGGAGCGAGACACGTCAGATGGAACAGCTGGAGGGTGACGTGGGGATGCTACGGGACCAGTGAGTTGAGAGGTAAGGGACTTTAAAGGGGAGAAGATGAGGCCGGATGGGAGAGCGGGGCCACACTGCAGTGTCCCACAGCCACGGCAAGGACCCAGGGTGCCAGGGGGTCTATGCAGGGAATGCTGGCGTTGGCAGGCACTGAAGGAGCGCCGTGTGGAGGCAGAGCCTCAGTGAGGAGGGAGGGTGGCCGCTGAACGGGGAGCGGAGGCAAACGTGGGCCAGGAGGAGCCGGAGAGGAGAGGGAAGTAGACAGACTCGAGAAGTTGTGGAGGTGGAAGTCACGCCCGCTGGCTGAGCTGTGCAGTAGTGAGAGGGGGCGTCAGCAGCGACACCCCGCTTTCTGGCTTGGCTGGCTGGCTTGGATCTGGAGCCCAGGATGAGGAAGCAGGCCCAGTGGGGGGTGGGGGGAGTCTGAGGAGCATCTGGGGACTGAGCCATGTGCAGGGAATTGGGAAGACCAGGGACTGGGTGCTGAGCCAGCCTCCCCCGGCACACGCGCACCCGAGACTCACGGTGCTGTTGACGGCTGCCATGTAGCTGGCGTCAGGGTCAATGTGGGCGGACGTGATGGAGACCTCAGGCTCGGGTATCAGCTGCTCGTTGTGGTCCGTTTTCAAGTCCCAGATGTGGATGGCACCGCTCTGGTCCCCCACAATGAGCTCCGCCTGGGGTGCAGGGGAGGTGAGGGAGGGCCGGTCCCCTGCCTTCCAGAGCCCCATGGTGCCCGGCCCTGGCGGCGCCCCTCACCTGGTTGGGGTGCAGGCACACGCAATTAATGGGTGCGTTCACCTGGAAGATCCGCTGGCACTGCAGGTTCCGAGACCTTTGGGGGCACATGCACTCTACTGGGTGCTGCTGGCACCCCCAGACGCTCTTTTCCCGCCATTTATGCTCGTTCCTCTGCTGACTGCAGCGGCATCACACCACACACCAGCTAGACTCCCCCCGCCTCCCGGGAGCAGCCCCTCAGCCCGGGCTTGGGGGACTTACTCTCCAGAGCTCCTTGGACGATCAGGTTGAGACTGGGCTCATCTTTGTGAGGCTTCACCACCTGCCCTACTCCACTTTCGTCACCACCCTCAGCAAATCACCCGCAAAGAAAACCCCATCTGGGTCTCTGCTTGGAGGGTCCTGGCCTGAGACAGCCCCGGCCTGGCCCCCCACCCCAGCACACCCGGCAACAGGCCCCTCCTGCCCACTGCCCCACACCTGAGGTCCCAGATCCGCGCTGTGCAGTCCTCCCCCCCCGTGTACATCCAGCGGCCGTCCTCATGGAAGCCCACAGATGCGATGTTCTTATTGACCCCGTCGTAGCTGATGATGGGGTTGGGATTGTTGGAGCTGAGATCATACATGCGAATGTGCTGGTAGCCTAGGGACACAGGCTGAGCTGCAGGGTGGCTGTGCCCAGGCCAGCCCAGCAGGGATCAGGGGTCGGGTCGATAGTACAGCTACCTGCAGCGGCGATCATGCTGCGGTCCGGTGTGATCTCCAGGGCGTTCACCTGCTAGGTCTGTTAAGGAGGAGGACAAACAGAGCCCTCGAGCCCCCGCCCCCATCTGGCTTGGCTGCTGCAGACTTTCCACCTGAGGCACCCCTTCCTTTCCCCAGGCTGCTGCTCCCACCAGGCATCCTTCCCAGCACCGCCCTCCCCAACTCCGCGGTGAAGGATACAGAGTCCTGATGCTGAACCGTGCGCGTGCAGATCCCACTGTGGGCCTGCCAGAACCGCACCGTGTGGTCATAGCCCGCAGTGGCCAAGATCACCGGGTCACTGCCCACTGTGCCAGGGGACGTGTTCATGGTGTGGAAGAAGAATCGCCCGCACAGGACGCACTTCTGAAAGGCGGGGGTCAAAGCTCAGAGCATCTGCAGAGAGAGGGGTGTGCAGAATTTACGGAATACTCTCTAAGTACACTCGCTGCTGAGAGATAGGCAATAGCATTCCCATTTTAGAAATGTGGAAACTGAGGCTCCGAGGCTCAGGGAACGCATGACAACCTGCGGAAGCGCGCGCTTCGTTCCCCGCCCTACGGACCCGGCCGGGACGCCAAACCCACCCGCCGCCGGCAGGGGGCAGTCGCGCCCGGGGCGCCGCTTTGCCGCAGGGGCAGAACGCGCATGCGCAGGGACGGCGGACGGGCCGGAGAAGAGAGCCAAAAGCAGCGGCTACGCATGCGTAGCAGGCCGGCGGCTGAGCCTGATGGGAGGGGGTGCTCTCTGGCCAGGCCCTCGGGCTCCCCCGTGCTCCGCCGACAGCCCTGGCTTCGTCCCGCTGGGCCAGCTTCCCCACGCGCGCTCTCCCGGCCACCCAGCGGCGGCTTTCTGGCCCAAGTCCCGCGGCCCCCCGTACCTTACACGCGGCTCTGCGCTCCGCCGCGCCTCAGGACGGCGAGCGGAGCGAGAGCAAATCGATAGAGGCTGCGGCCGAGCGTAGAGTTATCGATGGGCCCTTAAGGCGACACCACGGGACTTACGCGGGGGTGTTGGGGCGAGACCAAAGTTCTGGGGCGGGAGGGGCCAGTAGAGGCCTCGGTGATGCCTGGCCGCAGCCTTCTCCTCGCGGGCACCGCACCCTTCAGACCGCTACCCGTTTTCCAAACTTGGTCCCGAGGCGGGGCCGGGACCAACCCCTCCCCTCCATCCCCTCCTCCCCACCCCTCGGCTAGGATGCCCAAGTAAGTTGGAGGACTCCCGCCCAGTTAACGTTTGAATTGCAGGTAAGCAAGAGTCATTAGAGGTTTTGGTATAAGTATATCCCAAATACCGCATGAGATATACTTACCCTAAAAAGTTACCCGTTGTTTATGGGGAATTCAAACGTAACTGGGCGTTCTGTAGTTTTATTTGCTAGACATGACAGTCCTAAGTCTGGGCGCTTTCGGTCCTGTTCAGCCCTGACCTGACCCGCTTGTCTGCCCACTCAGCCTCAGTGACCCCTCCAAAGCTGGGGTCCCTCATGCCTCCTGTGCCATTTAGCGCTCCCACACTCCGGGCACTGTGACCTCAGCTCTCCTGCGTTTCTTTTTTCCCCCACGATGCTGAGAAACGCAGCTGCACACAACCCCCTTCCTTCCTCTGGCTCCTTGACCAAGGCCTCAAATCTCCACTACGCCCCCAGGCCCTGGGTGGCAGGAACCTTCCCCCATCCCTTCCATGCCTCCCTCCTTCCTTCCCCGCAGCCCGGAGCCCCCCACACTCCGGCAGACACTCTTCACGGCTCTCCCCACCTCTCTGACTCCCGTGTCCTCACTTCCTGCTCACTCCTCAGCCCACTGTCGTCTTTGGCCCCAGCTCTCCAGTGGAAGTATCGCAAGGTCACTGGTGGCCTCACACCGACAAGCCCGCTGGATACTTTTCCTTTCGCATCTTGACACATCCGCGCAGCAATTGACAGTGCTGGTCCTGAAATCTCCCTCGCTGCTCAGCTTCCTGCCAGTCTTTCTCTGCCTTCCCTCAGAGCCTGGTCCCCTCCAGGGTTCTGGTCTCTGCATGCCTTTCACACCGAGGGGCCTGTGTGCTCTCCAGGACTTCCAGTACCACCCGTGTTGGGAGGCCTTCCGCCCTGTCTCTAGCTCAGACACGCCTACCTGAGAGACAGTCCCTAGACAGCTCTGCTTCCCATGGCCGAGACCACTCATTATGGAGCTCCCCCAAACGGCTTCCCCTTCTGTGTGCCAGAGCCCCTCCCGTGTTACAGCTTGGCACGATCCAGTGGTGTCCGTCACCCCCTCTGCCAGAACTGCCTCCTACCCCACCTCCCTGCCTGCACTTCTGCCCCCATGCAGGCTGTCTTTCACATTGCAAAGTGGTCTTTTAAAATTCGAGGCGCTTTCATGGGTCCCCCTTACCCTCCAGACCCCTGGCCCCTGCCAACTGTGCAACTTTCTCTTCTCTCCATTCCAGAGGCTCCATGCTCTATCCTGCCGGCGTGGACAATAGCCTTGGGCTTCGACCCCCACTACACGCTCCCTTCTGAGCTGTCGCCTGTGCCCCACTGAGGATGCGCGCCCGGATACCTCTTTACATGCCACACTTGGGGTGGTCAGCACCTTTGTAGTGTCTGTAGGAAGCATTATGCTGGTGTTTTTGTTTTCATTGAGGTAAAATCCACACACTGTGAAGCTAACCATTTTTTAAGGTTTTATTTATTTTTTACTTATTTTACAAGATTTTATATATTTATTTGACAGAGAGAAAGCACAAGCAGGGTGAGCAGGAGAGAAAGAACCATTTATTTATTTGACAGAGAGCGAGAGTGCGCGACCTGGGGCTCAATCCCAAGATCCCGGGATCATGACCTGAACCGGAGGCAGACGCTTCATCGACTGAGCCAACCAGGCGCCCCTTATTTATTTTTTTAAGTGATCTGTACACCCAGCCTGGGGCTTAGACTCATGAACCTGAGATCAAGAGTCACATGCTCTTCCAACTGGGCCAGGGAGGCACCTCTGAAATTCACCATTTTTAAAGTGAAAAATTCGGGGACGCCTGGGTGGCTCAGTTGGTTGGACAACTGCCTTCAGCTCAGGTCATGATCCCGGAGTCCCGGGATCGAGTCCCGCATTGGGGTCCCAGCTCCACAGGGAGTCTGCTTCTCTCTCTGCCCTTCTCCTCACTCATGCTCTCTCTCCCTGTCTCTCTCTCAAATAAATAAATAAAAATCTTAAAAAAAAAAAAAAGGTGAAAAATTCGGGGCGCCTGTGTGGCTCAGTGGGTTAAAGCCTCTGCCTTTGGCTCTGGTCATGATCCCAGGGTCCTGGGATCCAGCCCTACATCGCATCGGGCTCTCTGCTCAGCAGGAGGCCTGCTTCCTCCTCTCTCTCTGCCTGCCTCTCTGCCTACTTGTGATCTCTGTCAAATAAATAAATAAAATCTTTTTTAAAAAGTGAACAATTCAGTAGCACTTAATACGTTCACAGTGCTGTGCAATCACTAATCTCTGTCTACTTCCAGAACATTTTCATCAACCCAAAAGAAAACCTCTGTGCAGTCTTTCCCCTTTACCTCTCCCCGCTCAACCCCCCCACAGCCCCTGGCAAATATCAGTCTACTTTCTGTCGCTGTGGATTTCCTATCCTGGGTATTGGGTATCCGTGGGATCCCACAGCACACGGACTTCGTTCCTGGCTTCTCTTGCTGGGCATCATGTTTTCAGCGTCCCTCCAGGTGCTAGCAGGTGTCAGAGCCTTGTTCCTTTTTATGGCCAAATAATATTCCAGCGTGTGGCTAGACCCCATTTGTCTACCCACTCACCTGCTGACAGACGCTTGACTTCTTTCCCCTTTTTGGCTATTATGAATAATACTGCTGCGAACATTCCCACACGAGAAAGTGTGTCTTTTGAAGTACGTGTTTTCATTTCTCTGTACGCTAGCCGTGGAATTACTGGGTCACATGGTAACTCTATGTTTAACTTCTTGAGGAACCGCCAGACCATGCTGCGCGTTTTCCTGCATTATGCATTAGGTCTTTCTAATGGCTCTGCCGAGGAGAAACCACCCTCATGTGGGAGACAAGGAAACTGAGGCTCAGAGAAGCCAACTCATACGTTGCAGTTCGCGCCCGCGGGACACGATGGAACCCATCCTGCTGGCTCAGCTCCCCGCTGACCTTGCCCCTTCTGTGAGCCCCCACACTTGCCCGTCCTCATCCTCCATGCTGAGTACCGGAGCTCTGCTGGGCTCAGAGGCAGCTCTGGGAGCAGCAGTGAATGTGGGTTCGGAAGGCTGGGGGAGTGAGAGCTCTGTGCACTCCAGCACCTGAAGGACATCCAGAGCCGTGTGAAGCCCCCAAGGAACCTGGGAGCAGGAGAGAGTGGTGAGGCGGAGGAGGGCTGGAGGACTCCCCCTACGGGTCTCTGCGGTCCCACCTGTGTCCCAGAGGTCAGGCCCTGCTCTGTCGGCCTTTCCTGTGGGCCTCTGGGTAGAGCCTGGGGACCGCACATGTCCCTTGCCTAGGCTGACGAACAGACAAGGCGGGGCTCCCCCCCAGCCTGAGTCCACCCAGCATCTCTGCAGGGTAAGAAGAGGGCCCGGCATCCATAGTTGTTGATCCCCTCTTACGCACCCAGCACCAGCCAAGCCCTTTATCGAGGTGGCGTCCATGAGAACGAGAGCAACCCCGGGCAGCTGACGTGCTGCATGCTCCCCGCAGCCCGTGGGGAGGGTACGTTCGTCCTCCCCGTGTCCTACAGCAGGGCCAGGCATCAGGGCTCTGGGCGAGGGGGAGGCTGGGAGGAGTGCTGGGGAGGAGCACCAGGCTGGGGAGGAGCAGCAGCTGGTGGACAGGAGCGGGGGCTGCACAGGCCGCCAGGGGAGACCGCCATGCAGCTGGGAAGGGGGCCAGCCTGAGCTGCAGTGAGGCAGCCGCCGGCTCATGAGTCTGGCCAATTCTGCTGGCTCAGCAGCCCCTCCTCCCGGGATCCTCGGAGGCCTGACTTCCTGGAGGGCTGCCCAAGTCCCACGCCTCTGCTTCTTCATCCCCCGGCCAAGCTAAGCCCTGTCCTTTGGCTGGGGGGAACCGCCGGCAAACGCACATCTCTGTTTTCATGTGGCCCCTCCCATGAGCCCTGAGCAGCTGGAAGAACTGCCGGCCCATTTTACAGATGAGGCAGCTGAGTGTCAGGGCCTTGTCCAAAGTTGCCAGGCTGGCCGGTAGCAGATCTCGGGCTTCTTGGGCCCTCCCAGGCCATTACCTTCTCCTGGCAGAGTGAGTCCAGCAGAATGTACAGTACACAGCGCTCTTTCCAGGTCTGTGCTCCTGAAGGTGAACTCCACAGGACATACCCCCTTGTAGGTCCGGGGAGTGACTCTGGGGTGCCTGTCTGTGAGGTGTGGACAGAGCTGGGGGTGGGGGAGCTGCAGGCAGGCCCAGTTTGTTACCCAGAGGAATTAGATTTCTCGTTTGGAACTTGGCTTTTCAGGTCATGATGAGGGTATATTTGTGAAGGTGGGAGAATAGAACATATTTTTCTTACTGAGTTATTAGCATGATTTATAACATTTAAATATCCTGAGATTTGTTGTGTGGGCCTCGGTTTTGTACCCTTGCCCCAGGCTCTGCACATGTTAGGCTCAGTCTGGAGTGTTTTCCCTTAGTTGGCCAAAACATAAGAACGATGGTCAGAACAATAGCCATTTTCTCGTTTGTATTTTTTATAATACTTCTTGTTTGCCAAGCACAGTGCTAGGCTCTGCAGATGCAAAGATGAATAAAATATCGTCACTCCCACGTGCAGAGAGCCAAGAATCTCACCATACCCACAGAAGCCACTTAGTGAGCACTTACTAAGCTTGACTGCAAAGTGCTTTGTGGATACCATCACAAGTAATCCCCAAGCAACTCACGGGAAGCTCTCTCATTCTCACCCCTGTTTTACAGAGGGGAAACCAAGGCTCAGAAAGACAAAATGTCCAGAAAAACAGACCCAGTAAGAGGCAGAACTGGGAAAAATGCCGAGGCAAGTGTGGGTTCAAAGCTCAGACTCATGACCTTGAGATTCTAGGGCCTTATGGGGTCCCTTGGCTTCTCTGAGCCTCAGCCTTCTTCATCTGTAAAATGGGCACAGTAAATCTGTGAAGTGACCACCAATGTGCCTGACCTAGCAGATGCCCCAGAAGTGGTCACGATGAAGAATGGGAGGAAAGAACCTTTCTGTTTAGGGACGCCCCCATCCCCACCCCCTGTGATCCCAGCATGTGCTGGGAGACCTAGACTTGCTCCCTAAACTCCAAGGAAGACCCCATGTTGGGGATGGTCAACCGCCTGGATCAGGGGATCCTAGTGCCTGCTGCTTCCTCACCGTCCCCCCACCCTGGCCATCTTCCTCCTGCACCTGCTTGATGGTCTGGCTGTAGGAAGAGGAGTGTTAGGCCATCATATGTGCAGACCCCTCCGAAAACTCTTGACAGGTCTTATCTGGAAAGGTGGCGATCTGCCCATCCTGCGATGAGGAGAGTGAGCCTGACCTGGGACTCAGACCCCAACCCATCTCTCTGTAGGATACTGCAGCCTCGACAAGGGTGCCCAGACTGTGCCCAGGTCAGGGGGTGCGACCTCTGTGCATGTGTACATGTGTGGGCGCACTCATACCTGCGTGTGGGACAGGCAGGGGCGCAAGAGGGCGTGGGGGGCTGGTCAGTGTTTGTGGAGCAGGACTGTCCTGCCCCAGGGCTCCCAGGGTCTGTCGCTGGAGGCTGGAGGGTTAACAGACTTGGCGGGGATCAGGTGGGTGCTGGGCAAGACTGTGACCCCATGGGTGCTGGGGATGGGGATAGAGCCCCTATATGTGGTAGGTGTGTGGGGCTGCACCCCAGTTGATGCTGGGGGACGGCAGTGGGGTTAGGTTCAGGTTGAGGCTGGGGGGCAGGGAGCTGTTGCCCTGCATTGTTTATGGAGAGAGCCGAGGCTGCATGGGAAGAAGCAGCAGTTGGGGGTGGGGGTGCGGGTTCCCTGACACCGAATTCATTATTGGGAGATTCCTCTTCACAATCCCTCGACACCTCCCACGGGAACCACGGGCCAGAAATGTCTGACAGCCTCTGGCAGGCCGGCTCCCGTGCCGCCGCGGGTGCCCGGGTCTCTCGGCGCCCGGGTCCCCGCCCGCCCACTGCCTCCGAGTCCCTCCCCCTTGGGTCCCGCAGCCTCTGGAAGCCTCTCTCAGGCTCAGCCTCGCGCCGCCGCCGTGCCCGGGCTCCGTGTCCAGCCCCCACCCCGGCGGCTGCCGTCCCCGGCCCCTGGCGGTCGCCCCGGGCCGCCTGCTGTCGGCAGAGGCCCGCCCGGCCGGCGCGGCCCGCACGTGGGGAGGGGGCGTCTCGGGAGCACGGGGCCCGGTGTAGGGGCGGAGCCAAGGAGCCGGGCGCGCGGCCGGCGCGGGCGGACGGAGGTCAGCGGCCGCAGGAGGGGGACCCAGGCGTCCGGGAGGCGGCGCCAGGTGCCGCGCCCCCGCCCTGGGCCGCCCCCCGCCCGTGACGCGCTCCCCGCCCCTCGGCGCCGGGAGCCCGAGTCCGAGCCCGAGCCCGAGCCCAAGCCCGAGCCCGAGCCCGAGCCCGAGCCCGAGCCCGAGCCCGAGGACGGCGCGGGGAGCGGGCGGCGGCGGAGGCGGCGGGGGAGGCAGGAGGATGCGGCCGGGGCCGCGGGGCCGCCGCCGCCGCCTCTGAGCCGCGCCGAGCGCACGGAGCGCAGCCGCGTCGCTGCGGCCCGGCCGCGCCATGGGGAAGGAGCAAGAGCTGGTGCAGGCGGTGAAGGCGGAGGACGTGGGGACCGCGCAGAGGCTGCTGCAGAGGCCGCGGCCCGGGAAGGCCAGTGAGTGCGGGGGGCGCGGGCGGGCGGGGGCCCCGCGGGCGCCGACCCCCTCCCCCGACATCCCTCCGGGCGCGGGGCGGCGAGGGGGGATGCTGTCGGGTCCCTGGGGGCGGGGCGGGGCCAGCAGCGCCCAGACCCTCGGTCTCCTCCCCGCCCCCGGCGCCGGAGGAGGGGCGGCTCCGAGCGCCCGGAGCCCCCCAGCCAGCGCCCCCAGAACGGCACCTGGCCGCGGGTGTCCCCCTCCCTTCCCGGGCTACGGGCTGACAGCTGGAGGGCTCTGTTGGACTGTCAAAGGGCGAGGCGGATGCCGACCCCCCTTCCCCACCGTGGAGAGAGGGAGGGGGCCCTGGCGGTGAGGGGCGACCACAGGGCTGCCGGTCCCTGTCAGACCCCCTCCACGCCCCATGTTTAATAACACGCTTTGCAGGGAATGGGGGGCAGGACCATGCTGGGGGTGTGGCTGCCCAGGCATGGCCGGCTGGGGGCCATTTACTCATAGAGGAGCAGAGGCCCAAGGTCGCCCAGCCCAGGGCAGGCTGGGCTCCAGGCAGGTGTAGACCCTGCCACAGACTCTAGTCCTCTCTGGCTTCCCTGCCCGGAAAGGGGCTGGGGAGGAGGGGGGAGGGGGCTCCCACTAGCCATCCTGAGCTTGCGCTGTGAGGGCCCCTGGGAAGGGTTGGGAGCTTGGAGTCCTGATCCCAGCACTCATCCCAGCTCAGCCCAGAGCCTCCCCCAGGGCCCCTGGAGATGGATGGTTGGGTGTGTGGACCAGCTGCGTGTGCGGCTGCGCACGTATGGCCGTGTCAGTGTGTCGGGGCACCTGTGCGGGCACAGACAGGGCTCCACAGGATGGCACGTGGGGTCGGGGTGCCCCATGCCCCACCCCACCCCCAGAGACTCTAGGTAACCCAGGGAGGCCCCTCCCCTTTCTCCAGGAAGCGTGCTGAGAACCGAGCTGGCCTTGGGGCTGGTGGCCCCGGGCAGGTCCTTGAGCAGCAGGAGGACTCCTCCCGCTGCAGCCCCGTCTGCTCCGTGCGGTTCCAGAACCTTTTGGGGTCCCAGATACAGGCTGGCTCTGCCTTCCACACTGGGGCCCAGGGCTGGTCTGCCAGCTGGAGCTGGCATCAGGGCCTCAGGGCTCAAAAAGGGAGGGCTTCCAGGCAGAGGTACCGTAGCTGAGCCTTGAAAGCAGGTGGAGGGGTTGAGAGGTGGAAGGCTAGGTAACGGTTTCCACCTAGTGGCCATGGGACCTTGGGTACCGCTGACTCCAGCTCTCTAGGCCTCAGTCTCCTCACCTGTAGGATGGGGACACTTGGGGTCCCTGCCTCATAGCATTGCTGGAAGAACACGGGAAAGCACACAGGAAGTCCAGGCCTTTCTTAAGTCCTCAGGAAGTGCTGACTTGGACTGTTTCCTGAGGCACCCCGGGATGGGTTTCCAGGGAAGTGGGGCATCCGGTTCGGTCATCCTGGGGTGGTGTAGGGACTTGTCCCTTTACCCGGGTGTCCACCTGAAACTTGGCATTTGTCCCTGCCTGGTCTGCTTTCTGGGAGAGACACCTGCCCTGGCCCCCGTATCTGGGCCCTCTGACTCACAGGGGCGGGCATAATAAGTCAGACAGAGAAATCCCTCCATGAATTAGCTCAGTTGTCATGGCAACACTGGCCTGCTTTGGAGTAAGATGTATTTTGATTCAGCAAAGTGCAGCTGGAGTTTGGGCCATGGGGTGGGGGGCACCCAGTGGTGCTCTCTCAGGCACCCCCCCACCAGCCAGACTCCGGACGGCTTCCCATGACTCATGTTTCCATGACCTCCACCCCCTACTCGCACCCTCCCGCCACCCCACCCCCTGAGTGTTGCTCTGGGGTCGGTCAGCCCTGCCATCCCGCCTCGAAGGGGTCCTCCCCTGTCATGCGTGCTCGGGCACTGGGACCCTTGGCCGCTGTCCTTGAGAGACACTGCTCTGGAGGGAGCTTCCCAGGGTGGGGCTGGCCTCCTGCTGAGCAGGGACGTCTGCCCTTTTTTCTGGCCCCATGTCCCCTACCCCGAATTCACAGCAACCTACAGACCAGCGCGCCTGCCTGCGTCCTCTCACCTTGGCCCACTAATGCTTCCCTTGCAGCGTCAGGCCCAGAGCTCCGGGCCTGCCCTAGGGAGGCTGAGGGAGTGCCCTGCCATGTGCTGCCAACGGAGGCCAGGACCACATCCCTACAGGAGACAGACGTGGCTCTGTGGGCGGGCGGACCAGGGGCTTCTGTGGTTGGAGGAGCCTCTGGGCAGGGCGTAGAGGGAGACCACAAGGGCAGGGTGGGAGAGGGGCTGAGGCCAGCTCCCCCAGGGCCTCTGCAGCCTGGAGTTTGGGGCTGACCTCAGAGGCAGGATGGTCCCAGGAAAGCGGTTAGAGGACTGAGTGACAGGAGCTGGGAGAGCCCACCATGTGGGGTGGGGTGGGGATGAAGTCTATGCTCATTACCCACGTGGTAGCTGCAGGACCTAGTGCCCTTGTGGAAGAGAAAGGGGCTCCTGGGAGGGGTTTCTGGGGACTTCATCTTGGTTCCCACTTGTCGTCGCATTGATACCCTCTTCCCCCCTCCCTGCTCAGACCCCTCTGGCCATGCCTGCTCCAGCTTCATTCAGAGTACCTGTCTCCCTGGGAACCCAGGGTCCCCCCTGCGAATTGGGGGGGGGGCTCCAAGATCTCAGGCTCCCCTCCACTTTCTTCTCTGAGGAGACCTGCAGCAGGGAGTGGGTGAGATGACCTCATGAGACCCCCACCTTGTGTAGCGAGTAGTCTTCTGGATGGAGACTCCATCTCCCCACTGGTGTCTGTGCGTGGTCCTGGGTCTTGACCTCTAGCCTCTCTAAAATGTTAGTGCCAGCAGCCGTGGATGAAGTCCTGAAGGACATGAGGGAGGGAGCCATGGGGATAACTGGGGGAAGAACAGCATCCCACACATATACACAGCATGTGCAAAGGCCCTGTGGCAGGGGCGGCTGGTGTGTGGGAGCATCATCAAGGAGGCTTATGTGGCTGGAAGACGGGTGATGAGAGAGTCAAAGTGATGCAGGAGGGCTCTGTCTTATAGGGCCATTGTCCAGGGCTGGCCCTCAGCCCCCGTGACATGGGAGCTGTTCGGGGGGTCTTCAGAAGAGGGAGGGGTGGCTCTGGGATCTGACTCATATTCTCACAGGGTCCCCCTGACCTCAGAGGTATGGAGGACAGACCAAGGGGCAGGGCAGAAGCAAGGATGCTGGTAGGGAAGTGATGGCAGTGATCCTTCAGGAGAGGCTGGCCTGATCAGGGTGGGGACACCCTGGGAAGGTGGGAAGTGGTAGGATTCCGAGTATGCCTTGAGATGGTCTTGAATGAAGAACCAGTAGGATTTGCTGATGGAGACGCTTTAAGCTACTTTCAGGGCTGACTCCAAGGTTTTGGCCTGGATCACTGAGGGAAGGGTGGCATTGCTGCCCCCTCAGATGGACGTCAGGGCCAGCAAAGTGAGGAGAGGGAAGGGGTGGGATGTGGAGACGCGTCTGCCCTGCCCTGTGCGTGAGGAGCCCCTCACAGAGGGGTGGGGTGGGAGTCCCACAGAGCTAATATTGGTAGCCGCGGCTTACTGACGGACTCCGTGCCAGACCCTTCATGCTCTAACGGTGGACACGCCCTTAGGCCTATGAGGCTGGCCCCTTTAGCCCCCTTTGAGCTCAAGGCCAAGGCCATAGGGCTAGTAAGGGCCCAGTGCGAGTTTGAACTCAGGTCCATCTGCCTTCGTGGGCTTTGTGGGCCATCGGGGCTGAGGGTGGAGCTGCTCAGGATGCTGTGGGTCACCCAGCAGGTCCTGGATTAGCCCCTCTGTGACTCCCTTGGGTTCCTGCTCTCAGGGACCCCCACCCCCACCCCGTCCTAGGCCTGGACAAAGGGGCTTCTGTCCTGCCGGCCCCTCCCTCACAGAGTGACTGACCCACAAATGGGTTATGTAACCATGGCCCAGACAGGCAGGGGCTTGGCCTGAGTCCGGCTGGCCCCGAGCCCACAGGGAGGGCGTCGGGGGGCTCTCCTCCTCCAGCAGTCAGCTGGGGGAGGCCAAGACCGGGGAGGCCCAGGAGGAAAAGGGCCGCAAAGGGAGGGCTTGGGCCCTTCGGGCTTCGGGCTTCGGGCAGACTGATCCCAGGACCCAGATGGGCCCCCAGAGATGTGGTGGCCGTTCCAGTGTGGTCACGCAGGGCCACCAGCCCACCCGCCTGCCTCCCCTTCCTGCCCCACCAGGTGGGACTCAGCCACATGGGCAAGCCCAGGGCTCAGACTGGGGGGAGGCTGCACCCTGAATATGCAGATCTTCCCCCAGAGATACCCCAATTTCCGGGTGTTCCAGCCTTCCCAGGCCACCCCCGGCCCCATCTGGGTCCTTCTGAGAAACAGATTGTGCTGACTCTCTCCCGCCACCAGCAGGTGCTTCGCCAGCGTCCCCGAGGAGGGGGTGCGTGTGCACATGAGTGTGTGTGTCTGTGTGGGTGCACGGCTCTGGCTTCCGTCCTCATGTGGGGACAGGCCCAGAGCCCTTGGCTCTCTGAACTTGCCAACCCCTTCGTTTGGTGGAAAGCCGGGGTCCAAAAGCTGAGCTCAGGGAATGGAGCTGAACGAACCAAGTGTTTCTTGATGAAAGACTGAAGACAGCTTTAGCTCTGGGGTCCGGTGCCCACAGGGGCTGGCCGGAGCCCCCCTCACTGTCTCTCTCCCACCCCCACTAGAGCTCCTGGGCTCCACCAAGAAGATCAATGTCAACTTTCAGGACCCTGACGGGTGAGTTCTCAGACAGGGCTAGCATGGGGTGCGGGGTGGGGGGGCCCTGTGGAAGGCTGGGTTGCCAGGCTCCTTACCCATGCGTGCCCATCCCTGCCCCAGGTTCTCTGCCCTGCACCACGCAGCCCTGAATGGCAACACAGAGCTGATCACCCTGCTGCTGGAGGCCCAGGCTGCTGTGGACATCAAGGACAATAAAGGCAAGGCCGGCCAGGGACCTCAGAGCAGGGGCAGGGGGTCGAGGGCTGGGGCAGAGTCCCTAGAGATGGAGAGGCTCCCGCGGCAGAGGCTCCAGACCAGAGTCTCCCTGTGGGTCGAGGGGGCTTGTCCTGGGCTCAGTGCCCTGCAGTCCGGGCATGGGTGCAGGGTCAAGGGCCAGCTCCTAACAGCCCCCACCCCACCCCTGCCTGTGCCCAGGCATGCGGCCACTGCACTACGCAGCCTGGCAGGGGCGGAAGGAGCCCATGAAGCTGGTGCTGAAGGCGGGCTCAGCGGTGAACATCCCATCGGACGAGGGCCATATCCCTCTGCACCTGGCGGCCCAGCACGGCCACTACGACGTGGTAAGGGACACCCCCGGGGGGCGGGGTGCCGGGGCGGCATGAGCCCCACAGCCACCGGGGGGTGCTGACCACGTGCCGTGGCCCCGTAGTCAGAGATGCTGCTGCAGCACCAGTCCAACCCGTGCATGGTGGACAACTCGGGGAAGACGCCTCTGGACCTGGCCTGTGAGTTCGGCCGCGTTGGGGTAAGTCTCTCCAGAGTGCCACGTGGGGCTCTGTTGGCCCTGGCTGCCCCCCAGGAGCGGTGGCAATGGGGAGACGCCCCCGTGACCCCCTGCCCCGTCCCCTGGGCCCCCCTTTCTCAAGGTGGTCCAGTTGCTCCTGAGTAGCAACATGTGGTGCGGCCTTGCTGGAGACCCCGGCCGGGGGGACGCCACGGGACCCCAACGGCACCAGCCCCCTGCACCTGGCGGCCAAAAACGGCCACATTGACATCATCAGGTATGGCCGTGTGCGGGGGCCGGTGGGTGGCGGGTGGACCGGCTGCAGACTTCATGCTCCCGCAGTGATGTCCTAAGCCATGGGATGTGGTCAGGCTGCCTGGCCCCACCCAGAAAAGGGTGCCCTGGAGGAGGCTGGGGAATGGACCATGGCTACAGCCCCAGGCCCGGGCTCTGTTGGGGTCCCGCCACATGCTGGGCAATCTTGTGGAGACACTTACCATTTCTGAGACTCAGTTTTCCCCTCTGTAAAGTGGGCATCCCAGCTGTGGCTGTGCTAGGATGACCCGACAGCAGTTCCTGTCAGTGTGGGGGCCCCCGGGAGGGAGGGGCCAGCACTTCCACAAATGCTCAGTCACTGTCACACACCGTGTCATTGGGCAGGGCGGTCTTGGGCATGGGGGCCTGGCAGGCACGGTGGGATGGAAGGGGCTGCCTGCTTCCGCCCGCCCGCCCTCCTTCCTTCCAGACTCCTCCTCCAAGCTGGCATCGACATTAACCGCCAGACCAAGGCCGGCACGGCCCTGCACGAGGCCGCACTCTGTGGGAAGACAGAAGTGGTTCGGCTTCTGCTGGATGTGAGTCAGGGGGCCGAGGGGGCGGGGGCTGGTGGGAGCATGGGGTCTCCTGACGGGCCACCCCCTCTGGCACATACAGAATGGGATTAATGCCCATGTGAGGAACACCTACAGCCAGACGGCCCTGGACATCGTGCACCAGTTCACCACGTCCCAGGCCAGCAAGGAGATCAAGCAGCTGCTACGAGGTGGGCCTGGGGCCAGGGCTGGGCGCTGAAGTGGGGGGCCCTGGCCAGGCCAGCTCCCAGGACTTGGGGCTCTGCTTCCTGTGTCCCCAGAGGCCTCGGCAGCCCTGCAGGTCCGGGCAACCAAGGATTATTGCAATAATTACGACCTGACCAGTCTCAATGTGAAAGCTGGGGACATCATCACGGTAAGGCCAGCCTGGGGCTGCAGGAGGGAGGACAGGCAGGACCCCGTGTGCTCACCCCACACCCGTGGTATGGGGTCCTGGAAGGGAGGCCCAGGTTACCCACCCACTGGAGCTGGACCTGGAGGAGTATCTCCCTGAGCATGCTCCCTCACCTCATCTGGCCAGGTCCTCGAGCAGCATCCGGATGGCCGGTGGAAGGGCTGTATCCATGACAACCGGACAGGCAATGACCGGGTGGGCTACTTTCCGTCGTCCCTGGGCGAGGCCATTGTGAAACGAGCAGGCAAGTCCCACCCAGGCCTGGGCTTGGGGACCAGAAGGAAGCAAGGCCACTGCTGGTTGGGGGGCCCCGAGTGGGATCCTGCCAGCTGTCTTGTTGGCGTCCCCACACCAAGGCCCTCGTTTCTTTACTAGGCGGTGCCCACCAGCCGCTAGGAGTAGACAGGGATCCAGGTGGGTGGCACTCTTGCTCTCAAGCTCACACCGAAGGAGGGAGGGGAGCAGGGGGCAGTGTAGTAAATGCGCCAGCAAACGTGCCCACTAATGGCATAAGCGGTGTGGGTGGAGGCCCGCTTTTTATTTATTTTTATTAGTTTCGGGTAACATTCGATGATTCACCTATCGCATGGAGACCTGCTTTTAAGACAGGGTGCTCAGAGAAGGCACTACAAAGTGGGAGGGGCTAGCCCCGGGCAGAGCACCCAGACGGCAGGAATGACATATGCAAAGGCACTGGGGCAGAAGAAAACATGGTGTCAGGGCCCCAAAGGAGGCCAGTATAGCATGGCCAGCTGGAGTGAGGAAGGGGGATTCAGGACAAGGCCACAGGGCGTGGATTGCTTTCAGGCAGGGGGTCTGCGAGATGGTTTACCTCCTAGAGGGGATGTGGACATCGACAGGTGAGTTTGAGGGGACAGAGGGGGGCCGGTGAGGAGTCATGGCCAGCCCACCCAGGGTCATCTAGGCTTTTGGGGACTTCTTGCCTCTCCCTGCTCTCCTGACGAAGAGGGGGTACACCCACTCTGCTCCCCACCTCCCACCCAGGGCCACAGGGCCACCGGGCCACCGGCGTGACAGCCTGGCCTAGGCCCTCTTGCCAGGGTGTCCTGCTCTCAAACATCTAGGGTGGGGAGGGGACTTCTGAGGCTCTCTCAGCTCCTTGGAGACAGCGGGGGCCAGAGGAGGCTGCAGTACTGACCTGAGGGGCTTCTGCTCTGCCCAGGCTCTGGGGCCAGGCCGGGGGCACCCCTCGCCCATGTCCGGTCAGCAGGCATGGCTGGTTCAAGATACAGGGAGGCTGTGCTTGGCCTACAGGTCCTCGAGCCGGCGCTGAACCAAGCCCATCGCAGGCGGGCAGTTCGTCAGGGCCCTCTGCACCCCCTGAAGAGATCTGGGTGCTGCGGAAGCCTTTTGCAGGTAAGTGGGGGAGCTCTGGAGGTCAGGGCGGGAGGCGTCTCCTGGGGTAGGGCTGGGCCAGTACCTGCTGACAGGGTCTCTCATGTCCACAGGCGGGGACCGCAGTGGCAGCTTGAGCAGCGTGGCCGGAGCCAGAGGCGGTGGGGGCCACACCCTGCATGCAGGCTCTGAAGGGGTCAAGGTAGGTGGTCTGGGGGGAGGGTTGGGGCGGCCGGGGCACCGAGCAGCACCGGCCAGCCTGCCTATCTGGGTTGTAGCTCCTGGCAACAGTGCTCTCCCAGAAGTCCGTCTCCGAGTCCAGCCCCGGGGACAGCCCCGTCAAGCCTCCAGAAGGCTCCACAGGTAAGAGCAAGGAGGCAACACCACCCGCCTGGCCAGGAGGCGGCCCCCCTGAGCAGCCCCTGCCCCACCACACCTTCTCCTCTCCAGGTGCCGCCCGGGCCCCGCCTCCAGCGGCCACGCTGGGCAGGTGTTCGGGGAGCAGCCCCCCAGGAAGCTGGAGCCGGCATCGGAGGGCAATGGTACAGGGCCCGGGCTGGCCGCGGGGAGGGGCTCCCGGGCAGCCTGCTTGGTCAGGCCACTGTGTGGCTGGGGGCCCTTGACAGGCCAGGCCCATACTTCTGTCCGTCTGTCAGTCTGTGTGTGTAGGTGTTGTCTCTTGCGTGGGTCGTGTGTGTGAGCTGGTGTGTCCGGGAAGTGTGATGTGGGTGTGAGGTGAGCAAGGGCTGTGCCTGCGTGTGGGTGGTGACAGCGAGCCGGGCACGTTCGCCTGTGTGTGTGTGTGTGTGTGTGTGTGTGCGCGCGTGCATGCGTGTGCCTGATGCATGGGTGTGAGGCAAGACCAGGTGTGTGTAGGGCTGAGAAGGGCCCGTGTGCTGGGAAGGTGCGAGCGGCTGGCTGTGTCCTCCTGCACCTCTGGACAGAGCCCGCCTGCTCAGGAGTGGAGGGGCTCCTCCGAGCGGCACCGTCTGCGGCTGCATTCCCGAGCCCCACCTCCCGCCCCCAGCCCCTCTAGTGGGGGCACCGCAGGGTGTCCCTGGTGCAGGAACAGGGAGGTGGGGAGGGCACGGGCAGGCAAGCCTGCGGCTCGGACGGCAGCCGGACCCTTCTGCTGGAGATCATGGGAGGAGGCGGGATGGCCGACGGAGCTGGCGGCGGCGGCATCCGGGAGCACAGCGAGAGGAGGAACTCCGGGGTCAAGCTGTCCCCAGGGCCCGGCTACAAAGGGGAGCAGCGGACAGCAGACTGAACGGCCAGTGGCCGAGCGGAGGAGGACCTGGCCCGGTGGCCGGGGTGCACGGCCGGCGGGCGAGCCTGCAGCGGCTGCCTTGTGTCTTCCAGAGCGCCGAGGCCGTGAGCCAGTGGCTCTCCAGGTTCCAGCTGCAGCTCTACGCCCCCAACTTTGTCGGCGCCGGCTATGACCTGCCCACCATCAGCCGCATGACTCCGGAGGTGAGGCGCCCAGAGGCTGGCAACGGGGCTGTGACTGAGCTCAGGCCCTGGCCTCCCGCTTATGGGCCTCTCCTCTACCTAGGACCTCACGGCCATTGGGGTCACCAAGCCAGGTCATCGGAAGAAGATCACCGCGGAGATCAGCGGCCTGAGCATCCCTGACTGGCTGCCTGAGCACAAAACCCGTAAGGCTTCCTGCACCCCAGTGGCTGTGCCGGGGCGCTTAGACAGACAGACTGGCTTCCCTGGCTACAGCTCTCATTCACCCTCTGTCCGTCACGGGCACTGGAGCCAGCCTTCCCGGGGCAGGAGCAGGGATGGCAGCCTCCAGGCCAGGAAACCTTGTCAGGGCAAGGGGACCCTGAAGCCAGGCCAGGTGTCCCTCGGCAGTGCCTGGGCCCCTTCCGCCTTAGGCAGCCACACAGCCACACCACGTGGCAGTCGGCAGCGCTGCCCACCGCGTGCGGACCCAGACCCCATAGAGGACCCCATGTGGACAGGAAGGGCTGGATGCATCCAGGCTGTGCATGGGGGCATGTGTGTCTGCTTCGTGTACACAGACAGCACACGTGCACCAAACGTAGTCGAGGCGCCTGTTGATGCGTGCACACCCACCCCCACACTTAGAGCGGCATGTGCCGGCTGTGTGGACAGCGGACACCCACACAGACTGCGGGCTGTGCCAGCCCCAGCACTCACCTGTGTGCTGCAACAGGGTCTGGGGCTGGGGAAGTCGGGCCTGAGGCCGGTTGCATCTATGCTGCCTGGGAGCCCTGCGCCGAGTTCTAGGAGAGAGCCCCCTGCCACCCGAAGGGCCTGGGGCTGTGGGCTGATGACAAGCGTGTTCCTGCTCTCCTGGCCTGCCTCAGCCCACTCAGTCGGCGGCTCGGGGGTGCTCCCAATGAGCACGTCCCTGTCCCACGGGCCTCATACTGCTCTGTGCACCTGGGGGGAACCAAGTGTGCCGTGTGCTGGTGGGTGAGAGGTGTCCAGCTGCAAGAGCGGACAGGTGGCTCTGGGTGAAGAGCATCGTGGGTGTTTCCGTGCGTGTGTGCTGTGGCTATGTGACCAGTGCCCAGCATGGGTGTGGAAATGGGCGTGAGTGTGACATGGAGGGTGTCGGTGCCCGTGTATGGCTGGGATGCGGACTGCGTGTGTGTGTGTGTGTGTGTGTGTGTGTGTGTGTGTGTTTCTGGCCGGTGGTGCCGTATGTCTGTGTCCGTGATGTTGCAAGTCGTGTCCCCTGGGTGCTATCCCCGTGGCTGCCTTGGCAGGTGAGGGAGCATGTGTTTCCCCTCCCCCCAATGGTGTCCTGAGGATAGGGTCGTCCCTGTGTGTGTGTGTGTTTGCGTGTGTCCGCACAGGCACGTGAGCTGGCCTTGGGCTCCTACTGAGGTCACGCTATCTCCAAAGCTGACACCTCTGGCCTGTCCATTTTGTCCTTCTGTCTGTCTGTGCCAGGCTGGCCCGGTGCCCCTACCCCTGAAAGCTCGGAGCAGCGAGCAGGGTGTGGCCCACCAGCTTGGGCTGCCCTTGGTGTCCTCCTGCTCCACAGGCGAACCTGGCGGTGTGGTTGTCCATGATCGGCCTGGCCCAGTACTACAAGGTGCTGGTGGACAACGGCTACGAGAACATTGACTTCATCACTGACATCACCTGGGAGGACTTGCAGGAGATCGGCATCACCAAGTTGGGTGAGGCGCGGGCCCCTCCCTCCATCTCCCAGTCCCTGCCCCCGTCCTGGGCCTGACTGGCCCCGTGCCCCACTCAGGACACCAGAAGAAGCTGATGCTGGCGGTGAGGAAACTGGCGGAACTACAGAAGGCAGAGTACGCCAAGTACGAGGGGGGACCCCTGCGCCGGAAGGCCCCGCAGTCGCTTGAAGTCATGGCCATTGAGTCGCCAACCCCAGCGGAGCCAGCCCCTGCTGAGTGCCAGTCTCCTAAGATGACCACCTTCCAGGACAGCGAGCTCAGTGGCGAGCTGCAGGCTGCCATGACCGGCCCGGCAGAGGGCGCTACCACCACCACTGCCGAGAAGCCCTCCAATCACCTGCCCCCCACGCCGAGGGCCTCCATGCGGCCGGAGCCCAGCCTGGGTGGACAGGCACGGCACATAAGCAGCTCTCAGGAGCTCCTGGGTGATGGGCCTCCCGGGCCTGGCAGCCCCATGTCACGGAGCCAGGAGTACCTGCTGGACGAGGGGCCGGCTCCCAGCACCCCTCCCAAGGAGAGCCGGCCCAGCCGCCACGGCCACAGCGTCAAGCGGGCCAGCGTACCCCCGGTGCCGGGCAAGCCACGGCAGGTCCTTCCGCCGGGGGGCCAGCCACTTCACGCCCCCCCAGACGCCCACTAAAGCCCAGCCAGGGTCCCCTCAGGCCCTGGGGGGGCCTCACGGGTCCCACCCCAGCCACAGCCAAGGTGAAGCCCACTCCACAGCTGCTGCCACCAACAGAGCGGCCTATGTCACCCCGCTCACTGCCCCAGTCACCCACACACCGTGGCTTTGCCTACGTGCTCCCCCAGCCGGTGGAGAGCGATGCCGGGCCCACGGCTCCCGGGCCTGCCCCTGCGGCTGTGCCCCCGCCCGTAGCCCATGTTGTGCCTGCCTCCGGAGGCCGATGCAGAGCCAGGGCGGCCCAAGAAGCGCGCCCACAGCCTGAACCGCTATGCAGCATCCGATAGCGAGCCAGAGCGGGATGAGCTGTTGGTGCCAGCGGCCGCGGGGCCCTATGCCACAGTCCAGCGGCGTGTGGGCCGGAGCCACTCGGTGCGAGCGCCCGCCGGCACTGACAAGAACGTCAACCGCAGCCAGTCCTTCGCTGTGCGGCCCCGGAAGAAGGGGCCCCCCCCCCCCCCCCCCCAAGCGTTCCAGCTCAGCCATGGCCAGCGCCAACCTGGCCGATGAGGTCGGCCCCGGATGCTGAGACAGAGGGGGCTGGGACCGAGGAGGGCCGGCTGGGGGTGCGGGCACAGCGCCGGCGGGCTAGTGATCTGGCTGGCAGCGTGGACACAGGCAGCGCCGGCAGCGTGAAGAGCATCGCAGCCATGCTAGAGCTGTCCCTCCATTGGGGGTGGGGGCCGTGCGGCCCGCAGGCCCCCGGAGGGCCACCCCACACCTCGCCCTGCCAGCCCGGAGCCAGGCCGGGTTGCCACAGTGCTGGCCTCCGTGAAGCACAAGGAAGCCATCGGGCCTGACGGTGAGGTAGTGAACCGGCGTCGCACGCTCAGCGGGCCTGTGACGGGACTTCTGGCCACTGCCCGCCGGGGGCCTGGGGAGTCAGGGGGGCCCGCAGATCACGGCCACTTCGTGGAGGACGGTGCCACCAGGCAGCGGTCTCGAGGCCCAGCCAAGGGTGAGGCGAGTGCGGAGGGCCCGCCCCTGGCCCGGGTGGAGGCCAGTGCCACGCTCAAAAGGCGCATCCGAGCCAAGCAGAGCCAGCAGGAGAACGTCAAGTTCATCCTGACTGAGTCTGACACAGTCAAGCGCCGGCCCAAGGCCAAGGAGCGGGATGCAGGTCCCGAGCCACCCCCGCCACTGTCCGTGTACCAGAACGGCACAGGCACCATGCGCCGCAGACCCACCTCGGAGCAGGCTGGGCCCCCCTGAGCTGCCCCCACCACCCCCACCTGCAGAACCACCCCGCCCTCTGACCTGTTGCACCTTCCCCCCCTGCCCCCGCCTGACACTGATACCCGGAAGCCAGTAAAGCCGCCAGTCTCTCCCAAACCCGTGCTGGCTCAGCCCGTGCCCAAGATCCAGAGCTCACCGACGCCTGCCTCCAAGAAGGTGCCGCTGCCAGGTCCTGGTAGCCCAGGTAGGGTGAAGGAGCCAGCTGGGGAAGGGCCCCTCCCCACCTCCCCACTGGCATGGTCTGAGGGGTTTTTCCTCTTCTTGGATTTGAGCAAAGCCAGGTGGAATGGGGTGGGAAAGGTGTCCTCAGACCCTCTCATCCACTCACCCACTGGACAACTCTGCTGGCCCAGAACTGGAGGAGGGTGGATGTTCGTTCCTTTGCTCAGTGAAGGAGGCACAGAAACCCGTGGATAACCCGCACCTGTGGAGGGAGGTCAGGTGCACCAGGCTGGAGACCCACCCCAGCACTAGAGGGAGGGAGCGGGCAGAAGCAGAAGGATCAAGAGGTGCAGAGGCCCTGTGGTATTCAAGCAACCCGAGGGCCAGTGATTGAGGCAGGCCACACCTGATGCGGGTCCGGGGTAGGGGGCGGGACGGGGAGGGGTCTGGAAGCGGTGGCGCGGGCAGGTATGCATAGCGAAGCGCGCCGCCTGGCGGCGGCGGGGGAACCAAGGGTCAGAGGGGCAGGCGGCCGGCTTCTCCCGGGCGGGGGACCGGGAGGGGCGCTGCCGCAGGGCTCCTGGCGGGAAGCGCCCGCGCGCGCGTAGCGCCCGCCTCCCTCCGTCCCACTCCGGTGCGAGTCTCCTCCTCCCCGCAGAGGTGAAGCGCGCCCACTGCACGCCGCCGCCTGTGTCTCCCAAGCCGCCGCCGCCGCCCACGGCGCCCAAGCCGGCCAAGGCCACCGCGGGGCTGCAGTCGGGCAGTGCCAGCCCGTCCCCGCGCCCTCGCCGGCTCGCCAGCCGCCCACCGCCCTCTGCGCCCAAGCCGGCCAGCACGCCGCCCTCGCTGAGCGCCAGCCCCGCCAAGCCCCCGTCCCCCGGCGCGCCCGCGCTGCACGTGCCCGCCAAGCCTCCGCGCGCCGCTGCCGCCGCCGCCGCCGCCCGCCCGCCGGGTCCCCCGCCGCGCCCGACGGCGCCTCGCCTGGAGACAGCGCCCGCCAGAAGCTGGAGGAGACGAGCGCGTGCCTGGCGGCGGCGCTGCAAGCCGTGGAAGAGAAGATCCGGCAGGAGGACGCGCAGGGCGCACGGTAGGTGCGGGGCCGGTGGGGGGGGCGGTCCGGCAGGGGGTCCGAAAGCTGCGGCGCACCGGCAGGAGTCGAGGGCGGAGCGACGGGGGCAGCGGGGCGGGGCCTGGGGCGGGCGGGGGGCGGGGACGAGTCGTGAGGGGCGGAGTCGCGGCCTGTAGAGCGGGGCAGCGGGACGCGGGTCCAGCCGTGTGGGGCTCGGGGGAGTCGAGTCGTGAGGGGCGGGGCCCGGGGCGGGGCGGGGGCGAGGACGAGCCGTGAGGGGCGGGGCGGCGGGGCGGGGTCGCGTCGTGCGAGGGGCGGGGCCCTGGACGGCCGGGTGGCTCTCCCTGTGTGAGGCGGGGACAGCGTCGAGTCGTCTGGGGGAGCTTACCCCGGGGCGGCGGCGGCGGGGAGAGGGCGGGGATCGAGCCGTGCGGGGCAGGGTGGAGCCCGTGTCGGGGGACCAGAGGGTAGCGGGGGCCGGGCAGAGGGGCCGGGCAGAGGGGCCGAGGGCGGGGCCCCGGCGGGGTGTTCCGCGCCCGCGCCCGCCCGCTGACGCCGCCGCCCGCCCACAGCCCCTCGTCGGCGGAGGAGAAGAGCACCGGCAGCATACTTGACGACATCGGCAGCATGTTCGACGACCTGGCCGACCAGCTGGACGCCATGCTGGAGGTGACGCGGCCGCTCACTGTCGCCCGGGTCCCGGCCCCGACACACTGACCTTTACCTCAGGGTGGGCACCTCTGGGCGCAGCGCGAGCGGTCAGGGCGGCCAGCCGACGGGGGACCAGGCGGGCTGGGTCGGGCCCATGCTGCCCGTCCCTGGCACAAGCACAAACGCCTGCGCCTGGGCCCGGCCGGGCCTGGCCAGGGGACCCAAGGGCTCTGGGTGAACGCTGCTGCCCGGCGGGTGCCCGTTCCTGTCTGCTGCTCCGCGTGCAATAACTGCTGGGTCACCCGCCCGCCCAGGCCAGGCTCCTCCTGCTGGGGTGGAGGAGGGGCGGCCCGGCCCCCTGTCCTGAGCCCAGGCTGGGCCTGTCCCCGGCAGGCAGCCGCTCTGGCCCCTCCCCGATCTGTGGCAGAGCACAGGCCTATGCCCAGCACAGAACTGCCCAGTGGGGGACTTCTGCCAGCCGCTCCAGCGCAGCACAAGGGGCTGGGGCTGGGGTTGCGCCCCTGCACCACTGTACCCCCCAGAATATAAGCTATTGAGAGTATTAATTTATTGGGAATGAGCTGAGGCAGATTCCCCCAGAGAACTAAAAGGTATAACTTTAACAAATATATATTTAAAGAAAGAAAATATTATTGATTCTATAGAAAACCATTTACCAACTGTAAGGACACTGAAGTCTAGCTCAAGACAAAAGCTGTTTAGAGGCCCTGGTCATCTGTCTGTCTATCCTCCCCTCCCTCTGTCCAGGACCCCTGGCCCAGTAGCACAAAACAGGAGGCTGGGGTCTGGCAGGGTCCATGCTCTGCTAGGGCCTCCCCACCCTCCCTCTCTCTCCTAACTTCTCTGCATCTGAAGAACTTGAAGGATGTGCCTTGCTCGCTGCTGGGGCTGTGTCCTCCACACCGAGGAGCTGGTGGGAAGGGGCTCCCTGCCCTCCAGGGGTGCTGGTGGGAGGTGTGCCTGGGCTTTGGGGGAGCTGTGCGTGCAACGTGGGCACGCCAGGCAGGTGAGAGCGGTGGGCACAGGGCGTGCATGCCAGAGTGCATGTGGCGCGTGTGACGGTGTGCCTGACCCTCCCTCCCCAGGGCCCCCCCATCCAAAGTCCCTCCGATGCTTCTGCTCATGGTCCCAGGCTATGTCGTGTGGTCGTTCTTGCCCTCTCTTCTCTCTCTCCCCTCTTTCCAAAAAAGTACTGACTGGCCTCATCTATTGTGTTTGCTGATCCACGTGTGTTGGGCACCACTTTGACATTTCTTAAAAAACAAAACAAAACAAAACAAAAAAATGCCGAAAACCAGCGGTTGTGACGTGGGTGGGCAGAGGGGATCAACCAAGGTGGCATCTGGGTGTGTGGGGCCCCTTCCAACTGTCATGCCCTGGTACTTCCCCAGGTGGGTGCGCCCGGCCTCTCTTCAGTGGGCGGCCCAGGCTGGGGGCTCTAGCAAGCGGGGAGGGGGGTTCCTAGCAGGGAGCTGCTGTCAGCTGTCAATAAACAGCAGAAAACAGAGCTGCCTGGCTCACTTCTTGGGGACGTGTGTTGGGGAGAATGGGGGTCTAGCTTGTTCCTGGCAGTGAGGAGTCACCAAGAGGGCCACACCCCAGGGCTGATGAGAGGAGCCCTTTTGGGACCCCTCCCCAACCTTCCTCCCACCAGCTGCTGGTGCCTGGGCCCACCAGCCTTCTTGGGTGGCCTCTCCGTCACCCCACAGACTGTCCCCAGTCACAGCCATAGTCTGTGCAGCTTTTATTTCAATCAGGAAGTAATCAAATCTATATACAGTCTAAAAACAGTAGAAAAGGTGAATAAAAAGGCCCACAGTCCACCTGGGGTGGGGATGGGGTGTGGGCCGGGCGAGCATCACACCTGGCACCCAGAGAGAAGGGCTGGGCACTGTCTTGGCTGCGACGATCACAAGGCCAAGCAGAGGGAGGCTCACCGTGCACAGGGCAGGAAGGGCACTGTCTAGCAGGGTGAACCTGCCCACCTGTCCCCGCAGGGCAGGCAGACACACCCCCCTCCCCAAGACCCCTCCTGTGGTCAGCCTGGCAGGGACCAGCCTGGGAGGTTGCAGAGGAAGCCAAGATGGCTCTGCATTCGGTCAGCACGTCCAAACCTGCAGAGGAAGGGCTCTGGTTCAGGTGATCCTTTGGCCATGCTGCTGTGTCCCCACCACCCGCCACATGCACCTGCCCTCAGTGCCAGCTGCCTGGGGCTTCTAGCTCCTCTGCCCCCACCCCCTGCCCCCGGCACACAGCGCCCCGGGAAGGCCTGAGCCCAGGCCCTGACCTTCACAGTGCTATCCACGGCGCCCGAGAAGAGCCGGCCCCGTGACACAGCCAGTGCGGTCACGCTGCCTTGGTGGCGCAGCAGGGTCTGCGTGCAGATCATGTTGTCCATACTCCAGACCTGGGGGCATGTGGAGTGTGAGCGCCCAGCCGGGCCCAGCCGCCCGCCCACAGCCCCCCACCACCCCAGCGCTAGGCCAGTACGCACCCTGAGCGAGCGGTCATAGGACGCGCTGAAGACTTTGGTTTGGTCTGGCGTGGAGATGACTGCCAGAGCGTACACTGTGCCCACGTGGCCTGTCAGGGTCCGCACCTGCTCCTTGGACTCAATGTCCCATACCTGCAGGAGTGGTGCAGGCAGGTCAGGGCCACAGGCTGGGGGGGGCGGGGGGGACAGGGACCCAGGTGGAGGCCCAGCCCTGGGCGTTTGCCTTACATGGATGAGGTTCTCGTAGGTGCCACAGACGATGTGGTGATTCGTCACTGCAATAGAGTAGACGCTGCCGCCAGAGGTCTGCAGGACATGGATGCAGTCGAGGGTCCGGATGTCCCAGATCTGTGGACAAGCTCAGGCCACTTGGTCCTAGGCCAGGCACCTCAGCCCCAGGGCCTCCAAGGCTTTGGACACAGCCCACCCATCCCCTGGGAGCAGCCCACCCATCCCTTGGGAAGGATGTGAGGGTCTCCCTGCCCCAGCAGTGAGGAGACAGTGGAGGAGGAGCCCCCCGGGGTCAGGTCTGGGTGGTCCTGGCACCGGAAAGGGCACACAGGCCCACCTTGATTGTCTGGTAGGAGCCACTGTACAGGTAGCTCTGGGCGGCCACCAGGGCCCGGACCCAGTGGTTGAGCCCTGTGAGCTCCTTCTTTAGCTTCAGTTCAGTGCCCACGATGTCCCAGACCTGCAGGGGCGGCCGTGAGTGTGGGCACGGGGGCAGGCAGCCAGCCCCACAATGCCCCGCGCGCAGACACATGGTACCCTGCCCAACCTTGATGGCCTTCAGGGAGCCGCTGAAGAGCATGTTGTGTGAGGAGACCAGCGTGCACACCGGGTTGTCGTGGGCCCGGATGGTGTTTACCTTCTGCAGGTTCTGGATGTCCCACACCTGGCAAGGAGGACAGAAAGCCTCAGGCCCCAGCGAGGTGGCAGGTCTGGCTCCCCAGAGCGCACCCACCCGCCGCAGCCCCACTCACGATGATGGTACAGTCCGCGGAGCCGCTGTACAGCTTGCACCTGTGGGAGCGGAGCCGCGGGGTCAGGGCGGCGGAAGCCGCCGTCCTCGCGACGCTGCCAGGACCCGGCAGCTCAGGGCAGCACCAGGGCTGCCCCCGCTCCCTTGGATTTCCTGTCTCAGCGAGGGAACCTTGGGAGTAGAAGCCCGGCCCCCTACCGCCTGCCTGGCAGTTGTCCGACAGCGAGCTGGGAGGTAATGGCCCCTGTGAGCGCTGCTGGCCGGCAAGCCGCTGCATTCTGGGAGCGCGGTTCTGTCTCTTCATCTCTCACGCTCGTGTCCATAACACAGAGCCTCATGACAGGAGACAGGAGGGAAGGTCTAGAAGGGGCTATCCTGGGGGTGAGGGGGTAGCGGTGGTCCTGTTCCTGAGCTGCGCCCAAGGCTCTGGCTACATGCCAGTGAGTGGTCGCTGAGCTCCTGCCTCTGCTCTGTTCTCTGCTGCCCAAGGCACCCCAGGGCCGGGGCTACACCTCCTAAACATACTTCTAGAGAGCGAGAGGACCCATGTGCCACCAGCCCTGCTCGAAGGTGAGGGTGCCCCACAGGAGAAGTAGACACAGCCCCATGAGGACACACGTGACCACACAGGCTCGGCTCCTGGCCCAGACGGTGGCAGCACGGAGTCTCCCGTCCCTGGCTCTGCCTGGGCACCATGGTCACACTCACCCTTGGATGCACAGGGCCAACACGATGCCATCGTGGCCCTCAAGGGTCTTCTGACACTTGTAGGTGGTACATGTGTCCCACACCTGCAGAGACCAGCATGCGGGTGGGTCCCAGCGGGGTCAGCCCCATGCCAGAGGGCAGCACGGTGGGAACGGGGATGGTAGGTGTACTTAGGGAAAGCCCTGCCCACAGGCAGGCCAGAGCTGGCAGGGGTTGCACGCATGCCTACCCTCAAGGCAAGACCCCACTCACCTTGATGGTCTTGTCAGAGGAGCCGCTGAACAGCAGGTCCCCCATGGAGTAGACACAGAGACACCAGACTGGGCCCTGGTGGCCCACGAAGGTTCCTTTGCACTTGAAGATCTGCTGCGGGTCATAGGCTGCGGAGATGCGAGGAGCCAGTGAGGGCCTGGCGGCGCTCAGGGGCAGCGGAGGGAGGAGCCCCGGGCCTGTACTCACATCCTAGGATGCCCATGTTCAGCCGCGCGTTGATGTGGGACAGCTCATCCTGCCAAGGCCAAGAGCGAAGGGCATGCTGGCTGTGGCTCGGTGGGCCGCCTGCCCCCAGGCCGGGCCCAGGGCTGCGGCACAAGCTATGCAGCAGCAGCCTTCCCCAGCAAAGACACCTAACTCCTGCCAAGGCCCAAGCTGAGGGGCGGTCCTGTGGTCCTGCGGACCCGCCCCATGCACTTGGCCCCGCCCCTGCGGGAAACCCCGCCCCCACACGTGGCCCCCGCACCACACGTGGCCCTCGTAGGCGCTCACGTTCAACATGGAGGCGTCCCTCCGGAATTCCATGAGGTCTTCACTGAGCTTGCTCTGGTTTTCATCTAGGACATCTGAGTGGCCCGAAAGACGGTGTCAGGGAGCAGGAGGAGAGGCCGCAACCCCGCCTCTCTGGGACCTGGCCTCACCGAACTTGAGCTCCAGACTCTTCTCTAGCTGGTCAATCTTCTCGGAGAGCTTGCCCAGCATGGAGCGCAAGAAGGCGATCTCCTGGTCTTTCTGGGCCAGCGCCACGTGCATCTCGTGGAAGCGGTCGTCTGTCTGCTGCAGGAACTCCTTCAGGCCCTCAAAGCGGCAAGTCTCCAGGTGCGTCTCATAGGTGTCCTGGTTCCCGATGAAGGTGCACCTGGAGGGACAGGATGGCTGCCCTGCCCACCCACGCACTGGCCTGTCTGGCTGGGCCCTCCCCCACTCCCCATACCCCAGGATGTCTGTTGAGTCCCACTTCTCTGCTCCCCACGCTGGCTGCCTGCCCATGCCTGCCTGCCCATGTGTCCTGCAAGCGCTCAGCACCTCGCAGGCCGCTTTGCAAGGAATTGTCACTTTGCTACTAATCAGAGCTCTTCAAGGGCTCGCCCACAGCCTCTGCCAGCCTCCCAGACCTGCCTCTTCTCCGGCCCGCCACACTCGTCTCTCCTCTCCACCCGTGTTGGCCCCCACACAGCTCCTGGGCTCCCATGCACACATGTATGAGTCCTCAGGGCCATCCCTGCCCCTACCCCAGGCTCCCCGACCGCTGCAAGCCCTCTGTGCTCCGGGGGGGGGGCTCAGGGCTCTCCTTCACCGCACCTGTACCTCAGTTTGTAATTACAGGGATGGTGGTGTGGCTCCTGCTAGGGTCCGTCTCCCTGGGACCTGGCTGTCTCCCCAGCGCTCAGCACACAAGTGGATCTCAACAAAGGTTTGCTGAAGGAGGGACTGTGAATGCCAGCCCCCCCCCCCCACCTCCCACCATCCTGCCTCCCGGCCCCCAGCCCGGGGCGCACCCCCCCCACCGCAGCCCGCCCCACCCACTCACCCGTACTTGGAGTGGGGACACTTGATGTGCTCACACTCCTTCAGGTGGGCCTCCAGGTTCATCTTGAGGAGGGGTGGGCAGCTGGGGTTGTTGGGGCATCGCACAGGCCGGTAGTCGCAGCTGCCCTCGTGGTCCCTGCGGGGGCAGGGTACGGGGGTGGGGTTGAGGGGGTTGATGCCCAGTGGCCCATGCTCTGCGCCCCTGGGTGGGAGGGCCGAGGGGATCACTTACTTGCGAGCACTGAGCTTGATGGTGAAGGGGCACCCTCGGGGATCCACCTCAAAGACGGGGGGCTTCCCACTCCCTGCCGCCCGGCAGCCGTGCCTACAGTGGATGAAGAGCTCCCCAATCTGTTCAGCGACCGCGATGTTGTTCACCACCACCGTGAGCTTGGCGTGGTCCACGGGGCACTTCTCTGCAGAGGAAGACATGCTGACCCCACCCTCCGCCCCCGGCCCCTCCCTCCCCTGCCCCTGGCAGCTCTGCTGGGAACACAGGGGCCAGTCTGTGCTGGGGAGATGTCTCCCCCGGTGAACAGCTGGTGGGAAACTTAGTCCTGATGTGGCAGGCCTGGAACAATGCTAGGTGGACTGACCTCTATCTGGGGAGACCCCCCTCCCCCAACTCCCGGTCTACCTGCCCCACTGAGGTGCCTGGAACAGGAGTGCACAGCTGGGCCAGTCACTAAGCGTGACCACTGGGCGAGCAGGAGGGGACACTGCCTCTCGGCTGACTCAATCTGGGACAGGGCAGAGGGAGCGAGCCCCAAGGCTTGGGACGGTGAAGTGGGCAGCTCTTGCCAGAGACAGCAGCCCCTGCGCCCGGGGCCCCTGAGCTGTGGAGCCCGGCCCATGTGCACCCAGGGCTGCTGCTGGGGGCTGGACTTGGGAGAAGCCAGCATGTACCAGGGGCCCCACTGGTGCTGGGCGTGGGCCGGGACCTCCCTGGAGGGACACCCCCCCCACCGCCAAGCTGGGTAGTGAGGTAGTGGGGCCCAGGTCTAGAAGGGCCTTACCTGACTTCAGAGCGCATCGTCGACAGAACGTGTGCTGTGGAGACAACGGGTGGGCTTGGGCCATAACCACAGATTCGCCCCCACCCCCCGGTCTGTGTCGCCTGCAGGGGCACCTGCTGGGCGGCCACACCAGGCGTGGAACGGAGGCCAAGGCTGCACAGCAGAGGGGCCAGTGTCCTGCCTGAGCCTCGTGATGGTGACAGGTCAGGAAGGACCAGGCCGGGCAGGCCAGGGCAACCTTACCCCGCACGTGGTAATCACAGGGTCCTTGAACACACCACAGCAAAGCTGACAGCAGAGCTTCACTGAGGGCTGCTCAGCAAATACCAGCGGCTCCTAGAACCGGGCCGGGCAGGGTGAGCAAATGCTGGTGTGGGAGGGAACAGGGGGTGCCCAACAAGGGCCTGCTGAGGCCTGGGGCTGGGCCTGAGCTCGAGAGCCCTGGCGCGGGTTATCAGCACGTCTTATCCACCTACGATGGGAACCAAGAAGGGACCCCACGCGGGCTCCACCCTCACTCCCCAGAGCCGGTCTCAGGTAGCCCCGGGGCTGGGAAGTGGGAAGAATGGGCCTGGGGGCTAGGCCAGATCACCCCCTCCCACCAGGCCCCGGGGTGGGGGGGGGGACGGTGCCACTGCCACTGCCACCCACCATGTCACGAGGGGCCACCCCGCTGTGGCGGACACACCTACCGGTTCCTCCTCCTCCTCGGGCAGTGAGAACGTGGAGCGCAGGGACATGCTGGACTCAGAGTGCAGAGAGCGGACGGAGATGGCCGAGTCGGAGCGGCGAGGCGTGCTGATGGGGGGCTGCGGGACACAGGAGCGGGTGGCCCGTCAGCCAGCGGGCAGGGCAGAGCCCCCCGGTCCTGGCGGGCGCTCCCTTGTCCCCGCAGGGCCACTGCGTGTGCCCGGGAAGCCCGTGTGGTGCCCAGGCCCCTGGCCTGCCCGGCGGTCCTGGCCCTGTTGCTGGGCCACCCGTGCACGTCTGCCAACTTTCTTTGTGTAAATGGAGAGACTTCCTGCTATTCAATTCCAGGAGGACACGCTCGCCTGGCCTGCTTCCTGCTTCCCGTGAGGGAGTGTGGGCTGCACACGGGGCGCCTCCACCAGCCAGGCCGGGGCTGGCCTCACCTCCCGGATGGCTACAGAAAGGGATGGCTGGCAGAGGCTTCAGAGCTCTGGGTCCCCTGGGGCTTGGCTGCCCATCTGGCTTCCCTAGCCAGGTGCACTAGGCCAGGCTGATGAGGCTCCCAGGGAAGGCAGAGATGCCCCCCTGCCCCCCGAACCCTGGCCGAGATGCTGGAAGCAGGAAGCGGGGCCACGGGGGCTGTCTCCGCCTGAGCCACTGAGGGGGAGGATCTGGGGGAGCACCGGGTAGGGGTGGCTTTCCCTCTCCCTTCTTGGCCTAGAGCCCCAGGGGAGACCCTGTAAGAGTAGCTGCTCCCCTCTGTCCTCTTCTCCCACTCAGAAGCCTCCTTCACAAACCACAGACCTCCTGCCTCCACACCCAGCCACGGCCCAGTGGCGCCTGTCCAGACCTCTCTGGGAGGCCGGGAAAACCCCCTCCCCGCCAGCCACAGGTGAGTCGGACGTCATGCACACGGAGGCAGGCAGAACCAGAGGGAGATGTATCTGCTTCGTGCTTTGAGAAGGCCTCGTGTGCTGCCTAGCACACAGCACTTTCAAATAATTAAAAGCTCTGGTTTTGCTCATGTTAAATTGGAAATAAGGCCTGGCAGCCCAGCAGGTGAAGACTTGGGGTCCAAGGGGCTGGGAGGGAAGGAGAACCAGCTGGAGTCGGTCAGGCAGACACTGGTGAGGTCCCACCAAGGGAAAGGAGAAAGCAAGACCAGGGACAGGTGAGTGGCGGAAGGGCCTGAACCAGCCCTGGGCCCAGGGCAGGTCCTCCCCTCCCTCAGTGGGCCCAGGGCTCCGACAGGCAGAGAACAGCCGTGGTGACCCTTGCCACATGGTCTGGGCACTAACAGCAAGCCCAATGCTTCCCCGACTCCCTTCCTCACCCTGGCTCTCCCATAGGCTTCCCATGCCCCACTCGGGCTGCCCACCCTCCAGTCACCTACTTGGGCCTCCTACCTCCACTAGGCAGCCCACCCACTCATTCTACACTCAACAGTAGAGGCAGCTTTAAACACGAAAACCTGGGGCGCCTGGGTGGCTCAGTGAGTTAAGCCACTGCCTTCGGCTCAGGTCATGATCTCAGGGTCCTGGGATCGAGCCCCGCATCGGACTCTCTGCTCAGCAGGGAGCCTGCTTCCTCCGCTCTCTCTCTGCCTGCCTCTCTGCCTGCTTGTGGTCTCTCTCTGTCAAATAAATAAATAAAATCTTTAAAAAAATAAAATAAAATAAACACGAAAACCTGATCTCGTGACAACTTTCCGTGGCTCCCAGGGCTCCAGCCTGTGGGCCCTGCACAATCTGGCCTAGTTGCCCTCTCTGGCCTCTTGTCCCACGCTGGCCAGCCGTGGGTGCTGAGGCCTTAGGGTGTCCGGACACACCAGCCCTCAGCCTCCCCAGCCTACTGTACCCAACAGACCTTAGCTCGGGGACTGCCTCCTAGCTGAGCCTTCCCCTTCAGCTACTCCTGGGACTTGGCCGTTGAGAAGGACAACAAAGCAGGAGGCTGTGGGGAGAGGTGGTCACAGACCTACCATGCTGTCCTCCTCATCCCGCGGGGAGTAGGCGAGGCTGCTAGAGGAGGACGGCGTCCGGCGGTGCTGTTTGTACGTGCTGGTCCCATCAGCTGTCAAGAAAAGAGGGTGGGGATGCAACGGGTGTTGGCCGCGGGAGCACGCACAGCCCATTGTGGTGGGAGGTGGGCCCCCTGGACAGATGGGCCCAGCAGGGGTTGGGGGTGCTGAACCCAACATGGAGCTAGTCCTCTCCAGGAGGTCTCCTTGCCTCCACGCACTTCCACCGTCTCCTCCTTGACCTGAGGGCCACTGGGCTGGGGCTGGGCTGGTGGGCAGCACTGTCCCCAGCAGGGGGCTATGTAGGGCAAGGTCAAGAGCGTGAGCTGGCCCGAGTCCCTAGCTAAGAGCCCCAGGAGCCCAAGAAGGGAGCAGCCCCCAAGACTCAGATCCCTGGGCAGGCTGAACAGAGGGTGGGGGGCTCTTCTCTCTGCCTGTGCCAGCTCCTGCACCCAGCCCAATCCTGGGGTCACCCTGCACCCGGCGGAGGCACGAGGCCAGCACCTGAGTGATCATACCCATGGCCACTTGCTGGGAGCTTGGATATGGTCTGCTTTGGCGCTCGAGGAAACCCTGCTGGGGGCGGATGGCTCTGAGAGCCTCACGAAGGGGAAAACGGAGGGACAGAGAGGTCTGAGGCCCCTTGGCCGGTGTGTGGTGGGGACAGGGAGACAGCCCACTGTTGGGGTCCACGGAGCTTCCATCTGTTCCCCTGGCCAGAACCTGGAACCAGCCTCGGGCCTTCTCAGAGCACTCCGTCGAAGGTATTGGTGAGGGGTCCATGTGGGAGCCCGAAAACCTTCCTCACAGGCCCTGCAGGCACCAGCCTCAGGTCCCAGCCAGACCCAGACATCATAGGCAGCCCCAAAGACTTGGGGTCATGGTTCAGGCTTTGAGCAGCAGCTGTGTGACTAGGCCTCAGTTTCCCTATCTGTAACGTGAGGGGGCCAGGTGAAGCCACTATTCAAGCCCAGCTCTGACCCATCTCCTCCACAGGGGGACTGGATGGTGGGGCAAGAGCCTGGGAGCTGGGGATGCCAGGCCAGGGAACTGGGCTGCTTCTGAAAAGGGCTGAGGCGTTCAGGAGAGCCCCTTGGGTGGTGGCATGAGAGAGGACATTCACTTCTTTTTTCCAGAAGAGAACACTGAAGCAGAAAAGGCACTTTTAGAGCGTCTGGCTGGGTCACCCGTGGCAAAGGAGCTGGTGTGAGCACAGGCACCCCCGTGCTGGAGTGAAGCCCCAGAAAGCTGAGACTCCAGCGACAGAGCGAGGAGTAGCACACGGAACCGGCAGAAGGACACACACTGTCTGAAGTCTGCCCGGCCCCACCAGAAGGGGCCACACCCCCCCACCCCATTCCACCACCCCCCCTCCGGGGACTCGGGAACGTTAGCTCCTGAGGACCTTGAACACAGCCTGGCAGTGGGACCTGGCTGCAGAAAGGACCCCCGTGAGTACTTGTCACCCACCCGTGCCCCCTGTGCTCCCCAGCCCTGGCCTTTTGGGGGGCTGCTAGAAGCCTGGGGCGGGGATGACCTGGGGCTCACTAGAACAAGGGAAGGATGGGTGGGGGTGCTAGGGAAGTCTGGGCAGCCCCTCCCCAAATAGGGAACAGAGAAGGCCCTGGGGAAGGGGCGGGGATGGCAGTGTGGAGGAGGAGCCAGGAACCGGCCTGCGGACTCCAGCCCACTCCCCAGCATCAGGCCCCCCATTCCGCCCCTGCAGGACCCTGGCTGGCAGGAGTCTGAGGCGCCCAGATTCTGCACAGCCCAGGCAGGCCTGGGTTCGCAGGCTCACCTTTCGTGATGGTGGTGACGGCCGAAAAGGCAGGCCCAAAGGTCGTTTCCATTCTGGTCTGGAGGGAGAATGCAGGAGACTTGGCACCGAGCCCCAGAGAGAACGGGGACGCACACAGGAGTGCGCACGGACAGACTCTCCTGCCGATGTTCCCGTGTGCATGGGCGGTACACAGGGAAACATCACCAATATGCCCGCCCGGCCCTCCCACAGGCCCCCCGGGGGGGGAGGGGACAGCTCTGGAAGCTGGGGGGCCCAGAGCCATGAGGTCTGCTCTTACCGTGGCTGTGGCGTCTGCGGCGGGAAGGTCGGCAGGGCCCCCCGAGAAGCGGTTGTAGCGGGCCTTCTTGCCGGAGCTCATGCTCTAGAGGGATCTAGGGTCCTCTGGCCGCGTCTCCTGGGGGGGGGGGGGCAGGAGGGAGGGGCTTCAGAGATGGTAGCCTCGGGCCCTCTCAGACGCCCTGCTCTGGCTGGTCCACGATGGGCACACTGGCCTCTCCGCCACTAGGCTCGACAGGAGGACAGGAGCCGGCCGAGTGGGCAAAGTCCCTTCCCCTCCCTCCTGCCTGCCCCAGGTGTGCACAGCCCTGAGGAGGCCCTCCTCCTTCCTGGGTGGAGGCAGGCGGTGGCAGGTACTTCACCTTCCTTCAAGGCCTAACCCTGTAGAAAAGCCACCAGCTCCGCCCCAGAGGTGGAGAGCCCTCAAGGTGCTCTGTCGGGCCCTCTGGGTCAGAGGGTGAGTGTCCGGCGGCCATGGCTGGTTGGTGGTGTGGCACACAGGGTGGGATCAAGCCCCATGACCCTTTCTTGTCAGGGTAGGTGCGATCGGCCCAGAAAGCCCCAGTCTGCTGTGTGGAAGGACAGCGGCCATGCCCCAAGAGCCTGTCAGCGACGCACCTGGGGCCCGGCACTCCGCCTCACCACACAGGTCAAGCAGGAGCAGGAGGTGAGAGCCCTGACTCCTGAGCTTGGGTAGGCCCCCTACTCTGGAAACAGGGGCTACCCTCTGATGCCCCAGCTCAGGACTTGGGCTGAGATGGCAGGGAGAAGGCACAGGGGGACTCCTCCTGGCCTCTGAGAACTGCCCCCCCAACAACACACACATACACCCGCAGAGGGGCCTGCCTGGGCCCCCGGAGCACTAGCTGCTAGAGCCACCTAGAATGCGGGTCGGCTAGGGAAAGCTGCTCCTTCGCGGGGGCAGTGCCCACCTCCACAGGACCCCTCCCAGTGTCAGGGTCTCCTGCTGTGGCCCCCAGTCAGCTGTAGCCACCCCAGCTTCGAGGCAGGCACCCCCCGGAGGAGGAGTGCCACACACCAGGCACCCAAGTGCTCTCTACCCTGGGAGACCAGCGAGCAGCACACCCCCTTGCCACACCAGAGGTTCGTCACCCACCACCCAGCTCGGCAGTAGGAACCGGACTCAGCAGGTCCCGATAAGGTCAGCTGGTCTTGCTCCTGTGGAGTGGGAGGGGTGTGGCAGGCTGGGCCCACGCTGCGGTTCGATGCTGAGCCTCCCGCCCTGTGGGAGCAGGCAAGAGACACACTCTGTGCCTACCCAGTATATGTAAAGCCCGTGGCTGGCTCCAGCACCTTTTCTGCTGGGCCGCAGGGCCCAGCCCAGCTCCCTGACATACACACGCCAGAGCCACTCAGTGGCCCTCCAAGTCCACGGGGGAGGGGCTGGCCCTCTAGCCTTGCGTCCCCACACTGTGCTCCGGAGCTCTCTGTTGCTGCCTGCCCTGCCCCCACTGCCTCCTCTCTCTCCCGCCTGCCCCTTCAGGTGTCACCTGCGATGCCAGCCTCCTGGTCATCTGGACTCAGGCCTCCATGAGATAGCGGTCAGCCAGAGCTGGCCCAGCCAGAAAGCACCAACACCCCCCCACCGCCCCGGGTCATCACAGTGCCCAACGGGGGTCTGGCTAGATAGAGGGACCCAAGAGGTTGGCCGAAGCCTCGCCCTCCTACCCACCACGCCCCCTGCTAGGAGGGATTCAGGGGACTTGGCTGTGTGTCCCAGACCAGGCTGTCCAGTGGCTTGTCCTCTTGGGGGCAGTGGGGAGAAGCAAGGTTCCTGGGAGTGGGCGGTATCAGGCCCTTGGATGGACGTGGGAATATGGCCTGTCCATATGCCCCACCTCCAGTGGCCCTGCTGTCTCCAAGCTAAGCAGGAAATCACGGGGGCCACCGTGGCTGGGGTAAGGTCCAGACAGCTTGGAGGAGCGCTGGGACTCATCTCTCGGGAAGCCCGAGGTCTGCTCCAGCCTCAGCACCACGGGGCGTCCTGAGAGGAGGGGGGTGCTCACAGGGAGGCGGCCGGCCCACGCTGACCTGGATTTCACAGCCCATCTGCCCCCTCTGCTGCACGCTCCCGAGGCCCAGAGGCAGCAGCTGGGAGCACCCACGGTCCCAGGCAGCCGGGGACCCCAGCAGGGACTCCCCCATGGGACCGCGGCTAGGCCACCAGCCCCTGTGGGGCCTGCATGCCCGTCGCTGTGGTCTGAGAGAGCGGGCGTCTGGCGCTCCCTTGCTCCAAAGTGAAGTAAACAGAAAGGCATGCAGGGCCACATGCAAATCGGCTGGAAAGTCCCCTGACAGCCAGCAGCGGCCCTGGCCGCAGACACAGGGCAGGACGTACAGGCCTGGCTCAGGCGCAAAGCTGAGCGAGGAAAGAGGGAGGGAGCCGCTTTCCCGTTTACATGGGTTGGCATACGGTCCCAGCCGGGGACCCCAGGTGGGCGGGACCCCGGCTGCAGGCCACGGCCCTCTGCAAATGTGTGCCTCTGACCGCAAGGATCAGATCCTACAACCGTGGGATTGAGCAAGATGCCTGAGCTTCCGGCCCTGCTCCCCAGGGTCTGCATTTTGCAAGAGCCTTCCCTTGGCATCATCCAGCTCTGTAAGCCCAAAGCCCGGAGACACAACAGCACAGCTCCTCACCCCCCTGGCCGGGCCCAGCAGTGCTTTGGGGTGTGCCCAGCCCCCTGGGGGATAGGCCTCCTCACCACTCCCCATCAGCCCCCCGCCAGCAGGCGGACAGGGTGCTGTCAACTAGAGAACCGGACTGGCCCAACCTGGGAAAAGCTGTGGGCTCGGCCTGCCAGGCACAGCTGGGGTGGGAGGAGGGTGAGATAGGCTGTCCACTCCCCACAGCTGTCCTGCCCTCCCCAGTGGAGTCCCCACTCTGCCTGTTCCAGGTGCCTCAGCAGAGCCCAGGGGAGGGACCCGAGGATTCCATCTCTTAAAATCCGAAGACCCCAGGTCCTGCTGGAGATGGGTCTGCCCACGTCAGGTAAGGCTGGTGGGACAGGTAAGGCTCAGTGCTCATGGGCGCTGAGGGTCAGTGCAGAATCAGCGTCCCTGCAGCCTCTTGATTGAGCCCACTGTCAAGGCTCAGGGATCTTTGTCCACCCACGTCCACGTCCACGTCCAAAGGGCTTCTGGGGCCCTGCGGTGCGCTCCCTGCCCGACAAGGAACTAGAGATGCACCTATCATGCCCCGGCCCCTGGACTTCCCCACCCCAGATCCTCCTTGGGAAGGCCCTTCCACCAGCCCGCTTCTCTGGGCAGGCCAGCTCCCTGGGGAACCCCTCTCCAGCCCATCCCCTGGACAGAAGCCAATGGCATCGCCTGAGTCCTTACCCTTGGGAATGTGGGAACCAGGCCCCCCAGTTTGGTCCGTGCAGCTGGCAGCCAATGGAGGGGGCAGTGCATGCTGTCAGTGAGGGAATGGGGGGAGGGTGGCCACAAGCAGGTCCCACTGGGACCAAGCCCCACCTCGAGCCCCCCCACACGGCCCCAGGCAGTGGGTGTGGTGGGCTCTCCTGAACAGCCCTGCTGAGCCAGCCAGGGGGTAGGCGCACCCCAAAAACCCCCTCAGGCCACACAGTTGGTGGTGACTGCTCCAGGGGGAACACTGGGGGCTCAGGACACCTCAGCCCTGCCTGGCACGGCACCGTGGGTGGCCAGCTGGACTACAGCCAGAGCTCCAGGGCCAGTCCCTTGTATCACCCACGGACCACCCAGCCCCTGGGTGAGCTCCTGCCTGGGCCCCTGGGCCCAAGCCCAAGCTGGGCTGCCAAATCCTATAGAAACAGGCCGGGTTGCCATAGCAAAGCCCCATACGCTTCCCCAGCTGTTCCCGGATGTCCCCTTAGCGTGGCTTTTCCATCCCAAACAGGCAGGGTGTGATGTCAGGGATCCCCTCGGCATCTCCGCAGGCCCATTTGAGGCCTCTCCGGCCTCCCTTCCCTCCCAGTAGGCAGCCTGGGCCTCTGCCCTCACCCACCATCCCAGCCTCTGTACCCACTGTCCTAATCCACAGTGGCCTCAAGGTTGCCGGACTGGACAGCTCCTGGGTCCTCAGCCCTCCACCTCGCCTCTCACCTTGCCTACCCCGGTCCAGCCTCTCCGGCACCCACAGGCCCTTCTGTGGGAGGGAGAGCATCCCTCCTTTAACCCCCAACTCAGCCAGGGGACTCCCTTTGCCTCCCCACCCGCTCCCTGGTGCCAGACTCATCTTCTGTGCTTTCTCTCCCATACAGAGAGGCCTCTGCATGGGGGAAGTCCCCTCTGTACGACTCCTGGAGAAAGGGGCTGGCCAGGTCCAGAGCAGGGAGAGAGCATTCTCGGAAAGGGTGGTTTTGGTCCTATCGCAGCACCTGGCTGTGGGGGCCACTAGTCCCTCACACCACGCAGCCCAAGACATGCTTCCCATCTGTGCCCCTGCAGACAAAGTTGGGCCAGACCCTGAGTTGGAGGGAGGGTGTGGGCAGGTAAAAGTGGCCCCCATAACCAGGTGCATTCCTCTCACCATCCCCCCGCCCCTGGCCACGAGTCTAAACCTGTGGGGACCAGTCCTGGGCCTCTGCCGGAGAGCCAAGCGGCCAGCAGTGCTTCAGGCCCAGGCTACGGTTCCAGGCCACCCTGACTGTTCCTCACCACGCCCCATGTGGTTTCTGTCTCCCCGCCTTCCTCTTTCTGCTTCCCTGTAGAAGCTGTGGCATGTATACAAAGTCACAGGCCACAGTCTGGCCTGGACACGCACCAGCCACTCCACTGTCCGCCCGGTGCCCTGCCAGCTCATGGTGGGGCACCCCCACTCCTGCGTGGGTGCTCCTGGGCTTGGTTCACCCCCCAACTAGACTCCCAGACAGCAGGCCTCCCCCGCTAGGGATAGTCAAGCGCCAGGTCTGCCAGTGACATTAGCATCAATCCCGAGGGCCCCTTTCTCCCCTTGGTCTGGTCCACCTGATTCCATGCTCCTCCAGGAGCAAGCAAATGCCTCTGCGAAGGGGCAAGAGCAGAGCACAGAGGACGCCGGGGGCATCTGTTGGAAGTGGAGGGCTTGGCAGGCCCCTCTACAGTAGCACCTCCTGCATAAGCCAGCCCCAAATCGAGGAGCCCACCGTGCACTGAAGCCAGCCCCAGGCCAAGACGAGCTGCGGGGGAGGGGGCAGCCAAACCACTGCACCCAGGCTGCCGGGGGCCACCCAGCCAGTATGGGCCCTTACACCCCACCTCTCCCACTTCCCAAGTTGTGCGCTCCCAGTCCTGCGGCCTGGTTCACACCCACGGCAGCCCAGTCCCCAGGCTGGAGAGGGGGTGTGTGCGGACGGCCAAATGTGAGTCTGACCCTGGAGCTACGGGACCTGGGAGGAGAGACAGACAGAGGCTCCGGGAGTACCAGTAAGCCCCATGCAACCTACCAGAGGCACTTTTCTAGGGTTTCTTGTCCCAGCTAGGTCAATGCTTCAGACTCTGACCTGCTGCACCCGTTTCCAGAGATATTGTCACACACAGCTGCAGTGGGGGTTACTCGGAAGGAGGACCTCTCCCCCTTCTCAGCCGGTTACCTCTCTCATCCAGGCCGCCCATACCCCATTCCCTTCAGCGGGCGTTTCTGACGTCTGGGGAGTAGGGCAGCAATACCCTATAGGAGCCACGGGACACAGGGACTGGGGATTCCATGGAGAAACGTGAATGCCCAGAGCAGCTCAAGTAGGGATCTACGACAGAGAGGTAGTGTCTGCTACACAGGCCTTCAAGGAGGGTGTGTGGGAAGGGAGAGGCTCAAACAGAAGGAATGAGGAAGAGAAGCCACATGCTTGGCAAAGGCCAGGGGGTGAGCAGCCCCAAGGAGAGGGACCCTGTGCGTGTGTGGGGAGGGGTCTGTGAGATGGAGAGAAGGGCGGACAGATGGTTTGGGCAGCCTGGAGCTCTAAGCAAGGGAGGCAGCAAAGTAAAGGGTGTGTTGGGGGGGGAATCTCCAACCCTATTCTCCACCCCTCTCTTTCCAAAGCAGGGTGGGATCCAGCAGAACTGCAGACTCAGCCCCAGCTCGATGTGCAAGTGGATCAAGATATCGAGAGCCAGACCCAGTGAGCGGTGGGAGCCTCCTCTCCCAGCCCACTCTCCTCTACATGCCCTCCAGCCTCCTCACTCTCCGGCTTCCCCACTGAACCCCAGTTCTTCCTCCACACACAACCAGGGACTCTTTACTAGACTTCGGCCTGCTGCTGGATCTCCTGCGTACAAACCCCTGCACCCGCATCCCAGCCTGGAATCCGGGACTCGCCTCTCACCCCTGCCAGCACTCACTGGCGCACCAAGCCCTTTCTAACCCCGGGGTCCCTTGCACATCTTGCTGCTTCGGCCAGGCGTGCTCTTCCAGCAACTTCGCAAGCCAGGCTGCTTGCTGGAGGCACCTCCCCCTCAACAAGCCACTCAGGAGCGCCCAGCACTCCCCCTCGGCGTCCTGCTCCTTTAAAAGCGCCCATCGCAAGTCCCTCGGGCTCCTGTGGGTACTGTCCATCGCTCCCCGCTCCGGATCCTCGGGTCTCGAGCGGGGTTGGGGGGGAAGACTCTGTCCCCCAGGAGACGTTGGGCAATGTCTGGAAGCGTTTCGGGTGGTCACGAAGGGGGTGGGGGAGGTGACCCTGTCTAGTGGGTGGAGAGCAGGAAGGCAGCTCAACATCCACCAGAGCTCCGCGGAGAAGGCTCGGCGCGAAGTGTCAACAGCGGCCGGACTGAGCAAAGCCGCCGCAGAGGAAGCGCTCACGAGAACCGGGTCCCGGCGGCGCTCCCCGGACGCAGGAAGCGGGAATGAGGGAGGAAGGGGAGAACGGAGCGACCGAGCGGCCGAGCGAACGACAGACCGACGCGCAGACCCCGGCCCACGTCAGCCCCGCCCCCCCAGGCCCGATCCCTCCGCGGACCCCGGCGCGCCCACCGCGCGGCCCCGAGGCGCGAGCCCCAGGCCGGGCGCGCCGCGCGGACACTCACCTGCCCGCGGCCGCCCGGGAGCGGCAGCGCCACCCTCCCGCTTCATCGTGCTCCCGGGGCCGCCAGCCGGGAAAGGGACGGGAGGCGCGAGCCGAAGGCGCTCGTGCGCTGCGCCCGCCGGGACTTGTAGTTCTAGGGTTCTCAATGCCCGGCGAGCTGCATCACGCGCCGCTCCTCAGAAACTACGACTTCCGGCGGCTCCGACGTCGCAGGGAGGTATTGGCAGCTTTAGAATCACTCTATGTTGCAGGTCGGAGTCTGACTGGCTGTTTGTGGCTGTCGCTCACGATGATGTTTGATGGCCCGTTGCAAAAGGGGGAAGTTTCGCGCGTCGGGCCGGGGAGGCCCGGAGCGTATCAGCGGTGAGGGGGGGGCGGTACTTCCGTCAGGATGGCCCAATCACAGTGGTGGGCCCTTTCTATAAAAGCCTGAGCCACGCGCTGCGCCGTTCTTTCGGATCGACTGAAGGTGGGGTGGCTTTCTTTCTGTGGGCAGGCGCGCTGACCCCCGCGTGGGTGTGAGGGGTCGCGCAGGCTAGCAGTCCGGCCTGACGCCCTTCCGCCTCGGCGCCGTTCGCGTCTTTTGCCTCCTGCTTCCCCGCTCGTCACCCCCCACCGACCCGGGAAGTCGGAGCCTCCAGACCTCCGCTTCCCCGCAGGTAAGGCTGGGCGGGGCCCGCTCCCCTGCGCGGCGTGGAGCCTGTGATGAGCTGCCGTACTTCTGACACCTCGTATGACAACTGCGCTCGCAGTCTGATTATCCGCGCGCTACTGAGGCTTCGGGGTGCGCCGCGCGTGCTGGCGGGGGTGGGTGCGACGCTGCCTCGTCCGGGGCGGGGAGGGGGCCTCTGCTCACGGTGCGGCGCTGTGTGCCTTCCAGGGCGGCGGGGGAGCCGCGGACGCCAGCCTGCTGGTGAGGCGGGAGCCCGGCGCGTCTGGAGCCTGCGCAGGAGAGCCAAGTGGTGAGTCGGGGAGAGCAGGTCGGTCCCCACGGGAGGGACGAGGAGGCCGCGTGCGCGGAAGCAGAGATGTCCGAGCTGCGCCCCTCGTCCGAGGCCCCTGGCGTCAAATAAACGTGGTGTTCTCCGAGACCTGCGAGTGCCGCGTGGTTCTTCGTGGGCGTTCGGTCCCGGGCCGGGAAGGCCACCCGCGGGGGCCCGTCGCTGCCCCCGGTCTGGGGGATCCTAATGCAGGAGGTGCGCCCTGCCTGACGTCGGGCAGTTCCCTGCCGGATGCCTGGAACCCGCCCTGCTCGGCTGTTTCCGCTGGGCCCAGGGGCCGCGGCAGGGGAGGACCTGGTCCTGACGTGGGATCACGGTCGGGCCCAGGGCCCTGGACCCAGAGAGACGCACCCACGGGGATGGGAGGGGGAGCCTGGTGACGCCCCGGACACTTCCGGTGTCACAGGTCCGAGTTCCTAGGGAGGAAACGTGTCAGCGTGTGGAGTGGACCTGTGCGTGGATGCGTGGTCCAGCCCGACCGCCCGCAGGCGAACTGATCCTGAGACTCCAGGGGCGGGCACCCGTGGGTTCCCATAGTTTGCGAAGCCCAAGTGGGCCCGTCTGCGATGCTGCGGTGTGTGGGCGCACTGGAATGGATTCCGATCGTTAGTCAGCACTGACCCCACCACGGCCAAACCTCCCCTAGAGACCCACCCGGTCTCTGAGTCACCGCACACGGGAGCATCACCATGGGATCAGGCCAGAGTATGGTATTTGCGACCATGATCAAACATCTTGAGGAGTTTTCAGGAGAATTCAGTCAAGATGAACCGCAGCAAATTGAGAACCCTATGGGAGTTGGGGTGGCACCCCTTTAATGTCTGGTGGTCTTCGGAAGGGACACTAGATGTCCCAACGGTTTGGCGAGTATGGCGAGTCCTGACGGGAGAACCAGGACAACTAGACTCTACCGCTAGAATGTGATTAACTTGAAATAAGCAGGGACAGGCCAGGGTTTGAGTTGCCTCACCCAAGTGACCCAGCAGAAGCCCCAGCCTCTGCGCATCCTAGCCAGAGATCCCGGAGGTGAACTGATCTCACCCCCAACGTATGCAACCCCAAGGCCGTCTGCACCTGGCCCCCCAGTTCCAGACATTCCACTGCCATCAATCTCCCTACTGTCCCCAGGCCGGGTGCATACGCCTTCCAGATGCTGGTATGAGAGGCACTGGAATCCAAGAGTCATGATGAGAATGGGATGGGATGGAAGGGAGCCTGGCCGTTCTGTGATGTATTACCAGCCTTCCTCTACCACCGATCTCCTCCACTGGAAAGATAACCCCCCACCCTCCTCTGAGAAGCTGCAGGCTGTGGTAGACCTCATGGAGTCCCTCTTCCAGATTCTGGGCCATCTTGGGAGGACTGCTAGCAGTTACCATGCCATGCTTAACAGAGGAAAGGGGAAGGGCACGCACCTGCGGGAGGTCTTGGCCCGGCCGCCTGGGCCAGAGCAGCTGCACCCAAGCAGCGCCCAGCATGGGACTTCACCACAGATTAAGGACAGGCCCGCACCTGCGGATGCCAGGAAGTCCTCTGGGGAATCCAAGCAGGAGCTAAGAAACCCATGAACATGACTAAGGTATTCCCAGTCACCCAAGAACCAGGGAGTCTCCAGGGACAACCATGAGAAACTGAAGCTATTAGATGTGCACTCCATTTGACCCTGAGGCCCAGGAAAGCTGCAAATGGTAAACCCCTCCTTCATGGCTCAGGGTGCCCCAGAGGTGAGGAAAAGCTTGAAACCTAGTGGGTTTCACTGGGACAGATGAACATTACCCAGCTAATAGAGGCTGCGAGTAGGGTCTGCACGAACAGGGAGGTCACAGCTGAAAGGGAAGCTAAAAAGAAAAGTCTGCCTCCCTGCCGTCGTCCTGAGGGAAAAGGACAGTCATGCCCAGGTTTGGCCTGCGTTAACACTCCATAGTGACAATGGGCCTGCATCTCTCAGCATTACCTGGAGACCATGCTGGCTACAGGCCCCAAAATTCCGGGAAAGTGGAGCAAATGAATTGTACCCTCAAGGAGACTTCAGCAAAGTCTGTCAGGAAGCTAAGCTTCCGTGGCCATATCTCCTTCCCCCAGCTCTCCCATGTACTCACTGCATGCCTGGGACACTGGGTTTCCCTTCCTAGTTCTACAGACGGCCTCCCTGATGCCAGGGAGCCTCCCAGGAAACACAGCCCGTTGGAGACAAAGGAGCAGCTTCAGGCCCCGGGGGGCAACATTAATGAGTCACAAAGATACACCATTGAGAGGACCCCAATCTCCTTAGGGTCCCTGGTACCCTTTAGACAGGATGCGGTTGAGTCCAAGATTGGAGGAAACGTCCCCCTCAACCGCAGTGAACAGGGCCCTGCACTGCGGCTCTAGCCACTCCTGCCTTCAAGGTCTCGGGTGTCCCCCGTGAGTTCACTACTTGGGAGGAAAAAAAAAGCTCATGCAGATGAGTGGCAACCAGTGTAAAGTCCAGCCAGAGCCTGTGGGCCCACTCCAGCTTCGCCTTTGACGGGTCCCCACTGAGATGGACATCGGCTCACATGGTCCCTAGCGCTGGTCGGCGTCTTAGGAGTCGGACTGTACACTGTTGCCCCTTCTGAGTAGACTTTCTCCCAGAGACTTGCCAGTGGTGTTGCTTATTGCGTTGCCTTTGAATGTGTTGCCACATTTTCCTGCTTAAAGTCTTCCTCACCCTCACCTCCCTCCCCTTACCCTGGGAATCTCAGTGCTCCTGCATCAAGTCAGACAGATGGGGCACTGGGTTCAGTGCTCACACGCCTGCCACGCGCTGCCTACAGAATAAGGCCCCGTCTGCATAAATCACGGGAGGAAATGCCGGATGGAACAGTAACCGGCACCTGGCGGGACTTGTAGTTTAGAGGTGATGCGGGTGCCACAGTTCACTGGACCTGTCCAACCCACTGTGGGCAGTCAGATGGAGGAGTTCGAGAGGAAGACAAAGGCTAAACAGACCTTGAGGGCACTCTTCCTCCATCCTCCTCATCACTGTTAGTCCCCACATCCTAAATACCCTCAGAGTTCATAGAAAATACCAGGTGGACCACTGCCTACGTATTAGCTTTGCAAGGCTACCAACCCAGAGCAGATGGAGATGATGCCCTCTAAGCTAAGTGTTTAAAGGAGCATCAAAGGGGGCATATCATAAGGAAAACTTGTGAGATGGCCGACTGGGCCAGCAGGGGAATCCCAGTCCCTGCCCCACTCGCCACACCCACCAAAGTGCCATGTACACGGAACTAGCGATGTACGAATTACTCCCCTTGCGTGTGCTTGGGCTCAGACCTTTGGAGATCACTTTCCTCTGAGCCTGCCGCTGTCTCAAGTAAACCTCCTATCCCCCAAGGTCTCTGAGTGCCACTTGGTTCTTCGGTTGAGTGATCCAGTCTGGGTTCCACAACAGGAGCACCAGCTCGTCTCCCAGCAGTCTTGGGACAGAGCCAAGGGAGAAGGATGGTCATACCATGACTCCCCCTCTGTTGGAACTGCCTTCTCCATATTTCCCTATAAGGCCAGAAATACTGGGGGCTTTTTTGGACCCTGCTTTCAGTAGGTCAGGAACTCTTTTTAATTCTTCACTAACAGGCCATGGAGCTCTGTTTTCTATTCCGCTGGGTCTTTGAAGGGCGAGGGGAGTGGACATGAACCACTTAGGCTCTCCCATGCTCCCTAGAGACCATTGGGGTTCCAAGCAACCTAGTTACGGGCGGGGTGCCACTCTCTCAGTGTTAAAGATGATCAGTACTTTGTTTTTTATTTTTAAGAGTTTATTTGTTTATTTGACAGAGATCACAGTAGACAGAGAGGCAGGCAGAGAGAGAGAGGGAAGCAGGCTCCCTGCTGAGCAGAAAGCCCGATGCGGGACTCGATTCCAGGACCCTGAGATCATGGCCTGAGCCGAAGGCAGCGGCTTAACCCACTGAGCCACCCAGGCGCCCCGATGATCTGTACTTTGCCGAGGGGTCTAAAGGGGGATTTTCAGCAGAAGAGAGACACAGGCCAGAAAACACAACTTTATTCACTAGAACTGAAAACAAAGCTTATTAATCTGAAGATAGACTTGAAGATTTGAGTACATGAAGCGCACTACCAGCCCCTGGCTTGACTTCACCACGCAAGGTCTCGGTGAGGCTGGCAGTTCTAGTTTCTCTGACTTTCTGTGATTTCCCACATGCTGTTCATCTATTACAAAGCCCCAACCTTGGCATTCTCCAAGGTAGCAAGAAAGGAGGTCTGTGTTGACGTTGGAACCAGAGTCTCCTAGTGTGTGAGCTGGAAGCAGGTGTCTCTGGTCCTTGGGGCACAAATGCATGGTATGGTTTGCAGTGCAGCCCTCGGCCCAGGCACGGGCAGGAGTCCTGGCTTTCCCTGCCTGGACAGTGTGTGCAACCAAAGACAAGGCTTTCTCTAGGGGTTAGGCACTGGGGCCCGGCCTCAAGACTGGGCGTGTCCAGGAGGGGGCAGCAGAGGGACCTGCACTGGCTGCTCCCTCCTGTACCCAAGACCCTTGCTTTTCCTTCAGGGCCCTCAGGCAGCAGCAGGTGAAGGGAGGTGCAGATCCACTGGCTCCTTACAGCCTCTTGGGCCTGAGCCTCTGGGAAAGGTAAGACTCCGTCTTGGAGTCCCAGGAACGGATATCCGAGGATTGAGTGCGGGATGATTGAATTGGGGGGCGGGGGCTATGGAATCTCCATCCAGCCTTTCAGGGCCCTCCCAAGTTCAGGGTATGCAGCAGGAGGCGCTTCGGCCCTCCCTCTTGACATAGTCGTGCAGCCGGAAGCGGGGCTCACTGGGGGCCTTCATGGAGCGCTGCTTCAACTCCCTGTGGGGCGGGAGTGACCATGGGACAGAATGGCTTCTACCCCAGCAAGGAGAACAGACCTCAGGTGTGGGGGGGTTCTTCCTGGTCCAGGAAGCAAACTAGGGCTTAGCAGACTAGGACTTACTTTGCAATGGCAGTGAAGGCCAAGTCCACGTTGAGGCCTGTCTTGGCACTGGTCTCCATGAAGGGCAGCCCATACTCCTGCAAACAGGTGCTGCCAGCCAGGTGGCAGCCTGGTGGGGACAGCCCGAGCCCTGGACCCCAGGGACACCGCTGGCCACCCACCCTGCCCTGGCTCACCTTGGCCAGCTTCTCCCCATCCTCCCTCTTGACCGCACGCTCCTGGGCAGAGTCCACCTGGCACGGGGGTCTTGGTGAGAACCGGCCCTGGGCTTGCCCATCCCTCACCCCCCCAACAAGAGCCAGGGTGGAGGAAGGTGGGCCCGGGCGCTCACCTTGTTCCCCAGCAGCATAAGCACCACATCATGCTGGGCGTACTCCTGGGTCTCGGTCAGCCAGGCCTGGGGGGCAAGCTGAGGCCAGCTGGAGCCTGGCACTCCTGCGTGCCCCTTGCCCCTCCAGGCCACACTGCACAAAGCACCTGTTGGGCTCTGGCCGACGGGAGGGGCCCAGAAATAGTGGTCCCCGTGCCAGGCTGAGGCATCGCCGACAAGTACCTTTGACAGAGCTAGAAGGTCCCCAGACCCCGTTTGGCTCTCAGGCACCCCGAGCCGCCAGAGGGGCCACTTCTCCCTGTCAGTAGGGTGCTCAGCCCTCTGGGACCCTAATGCCGACATGGCCTGTTCCGACCACCACAAGGGGGGAAAACACTGACCTGGATATTGTCAAGGAGGCCTTGTTGGTGACATCATAGAGCAGCAGCAGTGCTGGGGGCAGAGGGCCCGGTGAGAACACCACCAGGGCCCACAGCACCTTCCTGTCACCCACACCCTCGGGCATCGCAGCCTCCACACTGCCTGCCGTGCACGCTCCCAGGGCACCTTCCTCTGAGCAGAGGCCAGGGCAGCAGGGCACCCGGGGGGCCGCAGCCTCCTGTTTCCTGGGGCTGGCGCCCATGCCCACCAGCTCACCCATGGGCGTCGCGGGTAGTAGGCGTGGGTGACGCTGCGGAACCGCTCCTGGCCTGCCTGTGTCCCAGATCTGCAGTGACAGGCACAGCCCACGAGTCAGGGCTGCCAGCCCCTGTCCCTCACCCACCCCCGACCCTTCCACTCACCCCCCCTGCCCCCGGCCGCCTCTCACCTGCAGCTTCACCTTCATGCCATCCACATCCAGAACTTTGTTCTGAAAGACAGCCAGCCAGCTCCGCTGAGCCCCGCAGCTAGAGACGGGTGCTGCCCCTGCTGGGGGGCTCTGAGGGTGCAGTGGGGGTGGGCCGCAGTGCCAGGCCAGGACTTAGCCTGAGATCGAGCAGCCCCTGGCATGCCCCCGAAAATTCATTCTTATCCGTCTGCCCCTCAGCTGGCTGGTTCTATCCCCGATGCCCACCTCCTGGTTCTCGTCTGGCCACTTCGCCTCCCTGAACCTGCAGGTAAACTTGCACCTTGAACGCATATCCTGGGATTCCCCCCAGCTCTCCCCGCCCCCGTGCCTGGTGATTTCTAGGCCCCTCTCCCACTCAGCTGGCCCTCCTGATGGACTTGGAGGTGGCTGCCCCCCGCAGCCGGCCCTGTCCCGTCCCGGGCCACGTGTGTGCTTTCTCTGCCCACCTCAGAGGCCTGGCACACGGCCCCTGCCGCTCCACCGCCCTCAATGATGCAGCCCAGTCAGTCGTGGTTTGACTCCACGACTGACTGGGCTGACCCTCCCCCTCCTCCCCTGCCCTGCCACAGCACCTCTCCGGACCAGCCCTGCTGCCTCACCTCCTCCTGGCGCCTAGCCCTAGTCTGCTTCCCCGCACCTCCTTGCAGCTTCAGGCTCACCACGTGCATCTGTCCCCGTACCCTGGCAGCCTGCCAATGCCTGCCCGCAGGCCCGGAGGCCCTGCCCCAACCCTCTGAGGGGCCATCAGCTGCTCACAGCTCTACACGTGATGCTGCTTCTGCTCAGAGAGCCACCCACACGACTTAGGTGAAGTCATCCTGGTATAACCCAGGCCCATTACTAACATTCTGTGCCTCAGTCTCTCCATCCACAAATGGGGATAACCAGGGTGCCCATCCCAGTGGTTTTCTGAGCTACTGTGTGCAAAGTACTGAGGACTGGCCCAGAGCGAGAGCTAAATATTTGCTCAAATTTAAAAGGACTCCCTTTCCTGGGGCACCTGGGTGGCTCAGTGGGTTAGGCCTCTGCCTTCGGCTCAGGTCATGATCTCAGGGTCCTGGATCAAGCCCCGCATCGGGCTCTCTGCTCAGCGGGAGCCTGCTTCTCCCTCTCTCTGCTTGCCTCTGCCTACCTGTGATCTTCTCTCTCTCTGTGTCAAATAAAAAATAAATAAATAAAAATAATAAAATAAAATAAAAGACTCCCTTCCTGCTGGGACAACAGCTGCCACAGGACAGGACCTAGCTACAGTAACCACAGAGCCCAGAATCTGTTCCGGTACACGGTAGGTGCACATTGAGTGTTTGCTGGCTAGTAATGGTCCCCCAGCAGGCCCTCGAAGTTCAGAACTACTGGCAGGGAGTGGCCCAATCCCATGGTTACCATCTGCTGGGTGGGGCTGGGGCCTGCCAACCACTGGCTGAGGGCCTGGTGGCCTCTGGCCCTGGCAGGTGGGACCACACCGCCTCCCTCTTCCCTGAGCTCCTGCTGTCAGGGTGCTTCTGGGTCTCCCAGGAACCAGTGGCAAAGCCATCTGCCAGGCAGAGAGGAGGCTGCGGAGGACACCCCGCCCTCACTGGCACCCTTGAACTGGGGTGTGAACCAAGCGGCCTCACCTCCCTCACCACCTGCCCCAGAACCAAGAGGGAGGTGAGAAGGGGGAAGTTGGGGCCAAAACAGGCTAAGGACCACGTGTCCAGAGCCTACACTGTCCCTTTCTGGCACTTGAATCCTTGTTTCATCTCAGAAGACTTGCGGGGAACTGCACCCCCAAGCAGGGTAACTAATGGCTCCCCAGACTGGAGGGAGCCCCCTTTTCCGTTCCCAGAATGGGCCTCCCTCCCAGCCTTCCGCCAACTGGGTCTAATTAAAGGGTGAGAAAAATGCAAATTTGGGATTTGTCTAGAACACACCAGCACCTTGGCAAGACGCTCAGACTTTAGACTGGTGGGTAGAGGGGGCTCGGCTGCTCTGGCTCTCGTCATTCCCTACTGGCCCCACAGGCTGTTAGGGTGTCAGGGGCATGTGGGGAGCCCTGAAACGCAGGGGCACTCCCCCCTGCCCAGAGACACACCCCTCCTGCTGGGAGCAATGTGGGAGGGGACTCTGGCAGAGGGGAACAGCCAGGTGGGACCATTTCCTGTGAGCTTCCTTGCCCAAGGGTAGGGACCCCCCAACCCCCAGCTCCAAGAGGGGGCATGTGCCCCACAGCCACTTCTCTCTTCGGTCCTTGGCAGGCTGCCTGGCCTCTGTGTACAGTGGGGCGGTGATGTTTTTCTCCCAAGGGAACATGGGCTTGAGTTCCCTCTGATGGCCACCCCCTGGGGCACCCAGCCCACCCACCCTGAGGCACAGAATACAGCCCCAGGCACAGGGAGTGCAACCCTCTGCTTCAGTCACATGTCACCCTCACCCGTCTCCAGGACCCTTAGGGTATCCAGAGTTGGAGCATTTTGGTAGTTAAGGCATCTCACCTCAACCACCTTGACCCTGAGCGTCCCAACCAGGATGTACCCCAGGGCTAAGGGAGAACGCTACCCAGGTGTATTGTGAGAACTTAATGACGGTGCAGGGGGGTGGGGCAGGGCATGGCTGGGTCAGCTCAGTGCTGAGGACATCAGCCTCCATTCTCACCCGGAAGTCGATGCCCACAGTGGAGATGAAGGTCCCCGCCAGGAATGCCCCATCCTTGAAGCGCACGAGCAGGCAGGTCTTCCCCACACCTGAGTCCCCCACCAGCATGACCTGGGGCAGTAGGATGATCAGAGGTGTTAGGACCAGAGGGGACCAAGTTGCTGGCCCACCCAGAGAGGTGTCTGGTCTTTCCTGAGCTGGCCTGGTCAGGAGTAGACGAACTATCCCAGGCCTGCAAGGAGGAGGCCTGGGGGAGACAGGGCGGCTATGGTCCCAGCTTCCACCTCCAGAAGGTTCGGTCCCCTTTCGCTTGAACAGTAGTCTGTCTCAATTAGTGGGGAGTGGGGGTGGCTGCTTCCATCCAGGGCCCTACCTAACCCCACCCCCAGACCCTAGACACCCAAGCTTGATCTGGAAGGGGAGCTTTGGGTGCTTGGTAGGGAGTGGAGTCTGGAGGTTGGTGCCTGGAGACCTTTGGAGAGGCCTCTGGGGGTAGAGACCAGGGGGCTTCTTCTAATCTCGTAAGATTCTGGAGGAATTTGCCACATGAGGTCAGATCTTGGCCTGAGAAGGCCCAGGTCGGGTGTGGGGACCAAGACCAAGAGGGAGCAATCAGGCCTCCCCCTCATCCACCCCTCCCCCAGCCTGCTGTCAAAGGCTCCAAAACCTGAAGACAGTGGGGACAACCCCGTCGCAGGCTTCTGCCTAGGTCTGAAGGAGGCCCCAGTGTTCCCCACCCCACTGGCAAACCTCTTCTTAGTCTCCCCTTTCCCCCCAAAAAGAGGAGACCCACAGACCCTGGGGGTGAGGGAAGGCAGCATATGGGAAATGGTGAAACTGGGGCTCGGGTTGGTTCCGGGGCCATTAGGGAATGGGGAGGGAGTGCCTGCCAGGTTCGGGACCCCTTGTCCGACCCTGCCAGCTGGGGCGTTAGGGGGCAGGCCATGCCAGCTGTTCGGTATCTGAAATCCGGGTCTGACAGCTGTGTGTGTATGCCGTGCGCGGTATCAGCCGTGCCAGCTACAGGGTGCCGCTCGGGCGGGCTCCCTGCCCAGGGTCCGCGGAGCCCTTCATACCCTCTCCGACCCCTCCCCGCTGGGCTCAGTCCGAGCGCCACCTGCTGCACTCGCGTGGGGTGGGGGCCGGCTCACCTTGAAGGCGACGTCGTAGAAGTCGCCCCCGCCAAGCGAGGGCCGGCCGGGCTGCGGGGGCCCGTTGGGCCGCGCCTGGGGGACAGGTCGCGCAGTCCCAGGGCGCGCGGGCCGGGACCCATTGGCGGCCGGCAGCGCGGAGGCAGCGGGCGCGCTGGCCCCCTTGGTCTTGGGGGTCTTCTTCCTGGACATGGCGGGCGGGCACTCAGGGAGCTCCCGCTGCAGCCGCCGCGCTCCGGGCAGCCCAGCTCCCCGCGCTCACGGAGCGCGACGCGGACCCAAACCCGTCCCGCGGCAGCGGTGGCCGCGGCATCCCCGGCACCCAGCTCCCCGCCGCCCCGCCCCCGCGCCCCACAGCCCGCAGCCACTTAGGCCCGGCCTCCCGCCGCCGCCGCCAATGGCCGCGTTGGGGCGGGAGCATGCAAATGAGCCGGCCGCCCGGGGGCGGGGTCACAAGGACCCCGCACTGCCCTAGGTGTGCCGGGTGGGCGCGCCTCTGCCGGGTGCGGGCAGCTCCTACCCTGCCCTCGGGCCCCGCGACCCCGCTCCGTGGCCACCTCCGTGGGGCGCTGGGCCTGTCGCTTCCTTGCGCTCTGTACACCACTCCTCCCTCACGAGATGGCCTCTGGGCCTGGGACCGGGTGGGTGGAGGAGAGTGCCCCGAGACTGGGGCGCTGAGGCAGTGGGACTGCGTGGGGCGGACACCTTGGATTTCTGTCTCTTCTCAGCCAGAGATGCCAGCTGGCCCGCTGTGTCCCCACTTCTCCCCTTGGGGCAGGCAAACAAACCCCGGGCTCTCGGAGCACTCCCGGCTCAGCTGACAGCTGGTTATGGGCAGCAGGACAAGCTGGCGCTTGAGAGCGGCAGGGCGCTCTCCCCCGCAGCTTCTGCCCGCTGGGCTGAAGCCCCAGGATCCTTGGGTAAGAGGAAATCCGAGTTACAGGAGCAGCAAGCGCTGAGTGGCCCTTACCCCGGGGCTCTGCCCCCGGGGGTCTGGGAGGAGAAGGAGGTAGGAGGCCCCAGGAGGCGGCTAGCTCCTTGGCCTTCTGGTGCCAGGTTGTGGCCCCAAGGAGGCCAAGTGCTGACTGTCCCACCCCATGCTGGTCCCTGGCAGACCAGTCTCCAGAACCTGACACCTCCCCTGAACTATCTGTTTCCACCCAGGATTCTCTGGGCTTGGAGAATAAGGCTGAGATGATCCTGGGACCCCAAAAGTAGTGAGCCAACATGGGGCTTGCGGGCAGCGAGTGTAGGCAGAAGGGCAGTGGTTCTGGGATCAGCCTCTGCTCTATACTCCTGTGGCAGCTGGAGGGATGGCCTGGCTGTCCCCCAGGATGTGACAGCTGTCACATGGCCCCTAGCCCATTCAGAGCCCAATAATGATAATGGACAGAAGCTGCCTCTAGGGCTCTGAGGTCTGGGAGAACACAGCCAGGGATGACCCAGGGGGTTCTGGCGGGGCCCTGCATGGGAGAGGCTGCGGGAAGCTGCCTTTTATTGTGTGTCAGCCACAAGTCGTCCTCAAAACTATCCTGTGAGGTGGGTGGTGCCAGGATCCCCAGTGACTGGGTGGGAAAACTGAGGCCCAGAGGAGGGAAGAGAGCTGTCCAAGGTCACCAGACTGGAAGGTGACAGAGCCAGGATTTGTGCCTGGGAACTCCGGATCCAGAGAACAACCCTGGCGGCATTGGCCCAGGACTCGGGAAACCCATCCCTCAAGGCCTTGTCAGAGCTGGGGGGCAAACCTGGCGAAGCCCTCTGAGAGCCCCTGGGTCTCCTTTCTTGTCTCACTCCTCAGGACCCCCCACTTCTTCCAGGCCAATGTCCATATGTGTGGGTCGAGGGGTTTGGGGTGGAGGGTCAGCTCCCACTGCTGGGGCCCTGGGGATAGCAGGTGTCCGACACTCCATGAGGCCAATTTCAGGGTGGCTGGCCCAGGCTCTCAGCCCATGCCCACTGACCCCTGGGTCCCAGGCAAGAGGTTTCCTATCTCCTCCTGTCAGCTGTTGCCCAAGGGAAACCAGAAGGGAGTTTGGGTGCCCTAGGGGTGGGGGCTGTAGGTAAGGCAGCTGAGTTGAGGGTGAGGGCTAGTGCTAATGGGGTAACCAGGAAGAGAGAGTGGGGAGCCAGGAGGGGAGGAAGGCTGAAAGCAGCCGAAGAGAACTACTTGACCTTGAAACATTTAAAATTAGAAGAATATATGTAAAAACCCAGGTCTCTGATTTCTTTCAAAGGGAGAGAGTTGTGCTCGCTTCGGCAGCACATATACTAAAGGGAGAGAGTTCAAGGACCCCAGATCATGCATTCTTTGTGCTTCTCTTGCCTTCCAGCCATCCTCCTAATCTTTGATCATTATGTCCCTTGGTTCCTCCATTTGCCATCTGTCTCACTCTCTGGAATGGAAGTTCTCTGGGTACAGGAAGCAGCTTGTCTTGGTCACTGCCATATCCCTGGCAGCTGGCTGCAGGCCTCGATTAACTTACTAAATTGGTGAAAGAAATATGAGTTAGAAACGGGCCCCACTTCAGGACACATCATTGCTAACAAGGATAAGGCAGCCTGCATCGCAGTGTACAGTGAGGCAAGCCTAGAATAATCAAGTAGCTCGAGCAGGGCTCTGTTGGGGAGGGACATTTGATCTGGGCTTTGAAGCCTGAGCAGGAGTCCAACAGGAGAGGAGACAGAGAGTCTTGCTAGGTGGGGGGAGTGAACACATGCAGGGTCAGAGCGCCAGTAGGCAGGCATTCAGAGGAGCAGAGGCCAAAGTGTGGTCCAGTTGCTTGGAGGAAATCCAGCTGGTAACGCAGGAGGGGGCTAGGTTCTAAAGTGAACTTGAATGTTTAGCCTAGGAGCTTGGAAACTGTTCAGCGAGAAGTAGGGAGCCATGCCTGGTTTCTGAGCAAAGCAGCATAGGACACTGCTACAGGCATACAGGGGGCGAGAGGAGGGGGGCGCGGTGCAGCCTGTAGACAGGGAGATGCATTGGAGTGGCTGGCAGTAAACCCGGGGGGAGGGAACAGGGGCAGAGGAGACCTCCCAGAAATACAGAATCTGCAGGCCTGATGGTGAGGCAAGAAGAGAGCCCCTGGGGCAGAGGCGGTGGAGCGCTGAGGCACGGGGCAGAGGCAAGTTCTTTGGCCTCCGGTCAGGCAGGAAGGCCTCTGTCCCAGCCTCTGGCTCTGGGATTGCTCTGACCAATACACAGGGCAGAAGTGACCCCATGTCCGTTTCCAGACCCAGACCCTACAGCCGGGCAGCCCCTATTTCCTGTGTCCTGAAACACTCGTTCTTGGAGCCCGGCGGCCACGCTGTGAGACAGCCCAGGCGGCCTCGTGAAGAATCCCAGAGGGAGAGGAGCCCACTTGCCACCCAGGAAGTCGTCCGGCGATGGGTGCTCTGGTCCTGGGGTTCCATGCTGACCAGAAACAGCTGTCCCCACTGAGCCCAGCCCAGATGGCAGATTCAGGAGCATTGGGAGATTTTTTTGTTTTTACACAGCAAGAGATAACTAGACCAGGCTGCCCGCAAGGGGGAGGAAAAGGGCCAGTTTGGTGGGAAAGTTCAGGAGCATGGCCTTGGCTGGACCTGGGCTGCCCAGATTGCCGGGCTGAGCTAGAGTGCAGCGTAGGGGAGGGATGCCCGTCACCCTCAACCCTCCTGGCATAGGGCTGACTCTGTTGGACAGACCAAGGTCTCCATGTCCCCATGTCTCCGCAGAGAGCTGGAGCAACCCTGCAGCTGTTCCTGCCTCACGGGGGATCCTCACCCTTGCACTCTCTGGTGGTGCCCGTGCCAGGTGCCTTCACAGACTGGGGTCCCCAGCTCTCACATGCCCTCTGACTTGCCCTCCTAGGGGTTTGGCCCCTCGGTCCTGGAGTGCCCAGACACAACAGCTCTCTAGGATCTGTGGCCTGAGGCAGTCTGTCTCTGGAGCCCCCTTTCCAAGTGGGTCAAGTCAGGCAGGCTGGGGCAGGGATCAGAGTTCTTGACCTGTCGGGCCCTGCTTGGAGCCCCCTCCCCCAGGCAGGTAGCCTTCCCTGGCTCCTCCCACCCCCTGTTCTTGCCCCCACCCACTTGGCCACGGACATTGGCTCCCCCTGATTGGGGAGGAGGGTGCAGCCCGGCCTCAGCCCCAGCCTTTGGGCCTCCTGACAGCGCCCAGCCTCCCTGCTCTGCCTCCGTGGAGCCCCGAATGCGGAGGTCTGTGACTGAGCAGGACTGGGGCTGGGCTGGACTCCAGGTGTCTGTTCCGAAGGGGAGAGTGGCCAAGATAAGCCCTGTGACCCCAGAGCACCTCCAGTAAGTCAGTCCTTGGGAAGTTAGCTGTCTGCGATCTCAGGGGAGGGACCCTGGCGGGGAAGGGTGCCCACAGGCAGGAACCGCAGCTGGATCCCTGGCGTGCTGAGGGACCCCGGGAATGTGGTGTCTCTGGACCCCTCCCCTCTCCCTGAAACGAGGGGGCGGGAGGAGCTGATCTCTGAGGTCCCTTCCAGCTCCAGCACCTTCTGTTCTAGGAAATCCACGTGAACGTTGCTATAGAGACGGCAGAGAGGAGCCGCAGCAGCTCGGAATTGGACCTCTACCCAGAAGAGAGAGGAAAGAGTCACCCCAGGAAACAGCTGACGTCAGGGGTGTGTTCGCCCCTCTCCCACGCCAGGTGCCTAGGGGCCACGCTGAGTGTCCTGCTCCCTCCAGGACACACCCCACACCCCACCTGCCGTGGGCTCACCTTTGTGACCCTGAGGCCCTCCTGGGCAAGTGGTAAGGGGTGGGCGTCCGCCCCGCCTCTGTGGGACAGGAACTGTTGGGTGCGGGCTGGGCAGTGGGCTGTTCCCTTGGCGGTGTGCCCGCAGGATCTGCCCTCGGGCTTTCCTTCCCACTGCAGCTCGGGGACTCACACCTGAGTGCTCTGGGTGGTGTCAGGATGCAAAACATGCGTGCCCTGGAGCCCAGTGCGGGGCGGAGGCGGGCAGGGAGCTGATCGGATCCAGACTCTGCAGCAAGGCAAGAGGTGGGCGTGCGAGACCTCGGGCAGGAGGAGAGCAGAGCAGCCCCGGAGCTCCTGACTGCCCTCTGGGGGCAAGGGCTCTGCTTGCATCCGCTGTTCTTGTTTTCTTGATTAGGAAAGGCCCGCGTGATTTGGGGCAGGGGAGCCTGTCAGCAACACAAAAGGTAAAGGCAAGAATCAAAGTTCTTGTTCCCCCCAGACCCTGTGCCCCGGTGGTTACCATTAGGAGGTTTGGTGGGGGAGGTGGGTGTCTGGGTCTCCCGTAGCTGCCGAAACAAATAATCTAGGCAAACACCGTGCCCGGCAAAACAGCCCGGCCGTGTTATCCTACACTCGGGAGGCCACAGGGTGCAGTGAGGCTTCTGGAGCTAAAGCAAGCAGGCTTCTTTCTGGGGAGAACCCTTGCCTCTTCAGCTTCTGGTGGTCTCCAGCTTGTTTAGACCTGCACATTATATTATACTAAATTCATTGCTTTATGCATGAATATGCATTAAATATATGGAGATGTGACCGTGTCCCCTAAGAATATATATAAAATCACAATTATCTGATCTTTGCACATTTGATAAAATTTTCCTCCCCAGAACAGATCTGGAGAGAGTGTCTTTTCCTGGCGTGGCTCCTACGTTTTCAACTGCTTCCTTCATGATTGGTCTACTTGGGCTTTTTATTTCTGCTGGAATCAGTTTTAATAGTTTGTCTTGTTCTACTGTCTAAATATCAAAAGTTTACAAACAATTGTATGTCATTTTCCTTTGTAATTTTAAAAAATATTTTATTTATTTGTTTGCCAGAGAGAGAGTGAGAGTGAGAGAGAAAGTACAGGCAGGGGGAGCAGCCCGCAGAGGGAGAAGCAGGCTTCTGGCTGAGCAGGGACCCCGAAGTGGGGCTCGATCCCAGGACTTGGGATCATGACCCGAGCCGGAGGCAGAGGCTTAACCAACTGAGCCCCCCAGGCATCCCTCTTTTGTAATTTTTAACTCTATTTCTGGGAATAAACCTATGTTCTTAATTGTAATGGTCTGCATTTTATTTTTCTCTCTCAGTGACATTTGCCAGCAGGTTCTTTTAGAAAGTCTTTTGGGTTTTTTGTTGATGTTGTTTGTTTTTTTTCAACACAGGGCTTGAATTCAGGACCCTGAGGTTGAAACCTGAGCTGAGATAAAGAGTCAGACGCTTAGTGGACTGGGCCACCCAGGTGCCCCATAATCTTAGTAGCCTTAAATATTAAAAATAGCTCTTGATTTTATTAATTCATTCTACTCTTTCTTTTAAAATAACTAATTTATGCTCTTGGGGCCCTGGCCTGCTCAGTCAGGGGAGCCTGGGACTCTTGATCTTGAGGTCGTGAGTTTGAGCCCCACGTTGAGTATAGAGACTACTGAAAAAAATAAAGTTTAGAATAAAGTGATTACTTTGGTAAGTTTTTCCATAGGTTTTTACATAAAATAACTAATATGTGCTTTTAGATTTCTAATTTCCTTCTTTCTACTTTGTTTTGCTTTGTTCTGGAGTTGTTTTGCTAGAACATTGATGTGAATGCTGAGTTTATAAACTAGTTTGAGTTTTCACGCTTCATAATAGAAAAAGTGATGGGGCACCTGGGTGGGTCAGTGGGTTAAAGCCTCTGCCTTCAGCTCAGGTCGTGATCTCAGGGTCCTGGGATCAAGCCCCCTGCCCCCCGCATCAGGCTTTCTGCTCAGCAGGGAGCCTGCTTCCCCCCCCCCCCCCCCGCCTCCTCCCTGCCTCTCTGCCTACTTGTGATCTCTGTCTGTCAAATAAATAAATAAAAATCTTTAAAAAAAAGAAAAAGAAAAAGTGATATTATCAGTTTCTCTCCATGTATAACTTTGCCTCCCACTGATTTGATAAGATGTATGCTTATTACTGTTCATTTCTATACAATCTGATTTTGATTTTCTTTCTTTTTTGGCCCAAGAATTATTTATTTATTTATTTATTTATTTATTTATTTAAAGATTTCGTTTTTCTTTATTTGAGAGAGAGCAAAAGTGAGACAGATTACAGAGGGAGAGGGAGAAGCAGACTCGCTACTGAGCAGAGAGCCCCACGTGGGGCTCGATACCAGGACCCCAGGATCGTGACCTGAGCCGAAGGCAGATGCTTAACTGACTGAGCCACCCAGGCACCCTAAAATAAATAAAATCTTAAAAAAAATATAAAGTGTACAATTTGAGGGGCACCTGGCTGGCTCAGTTGGAAGAGCACATGACTCTTGATCTCAGGGTCTTGAGTTTGAGCCCCACGTGGGGTAGAGCTTCCTTATGTAAATAAAACTTTAAAAAAAATAAGGTGTACGATTTGGTAAGTTTTGACATATGCATACACCCATGAAGCCATCACTGCAACTAAGATAATGAAGGAATCTGTTCTTCCTGCATTCACCTTGCAATTGCCTGGATTGTCAGGATGTCTTGCCTTGGCCCAAGATCCTTTGCACAAAGACATCTGTTCAGGCCTTTCCTCAGGGGGCATCCCAGTGTTAGGGTGGGCTTGGCGGAGCCTCTGCTGGACTTAAGACATGGTGGGATGAGCAGGTAAAAGGACCCACAGTGCCTCTGGGGAAGAGTGGGGCTGAAGGCCACTTGTTTGCCTAATCATTTCCTCTAATCTTGCCAAAATATTGTTACACAACTTAGAACACAGTGCTGTTCAAACTCTCTTTACCTTTACTGACTTGAAAAACACGGGGAGTGCCTGGATGGCTCAGTGGGTTAAAGCCTCTGCCTTCGGCTCAGGTCACTGGGCTCTCTGCTCAGTGGGAAGCCTGCTTCCTCCCTCTCTCTCTGCCTGCCTCTCTGCCTACTTGTGATCTCCATCTGTCAAATAAATAAATAAAGTCTAAAAAAATAAATATAAAAAAGAAAAACAATCCTCTCCTTGCTTTGAAAAGTTCAAAAAAGGTGTAACAAAGTCTCCCACAATAATTTTGTATATATGTTTTCTAAGATTTATTTATTTATTTGACAGAGGGAGAGAGCACAAGCAGGGGGAGTGGCAGGCAGAGAGAGAGGAAAAAGCAGGCTCCCCATTAACCAGGGAGCCCAATGTGGGGCTCAATCTGAGGACCCTGGGCTCATGACCTGAGCCGAAGGCAGAACCTTAACCCACTGAGCCACCCAGGTGCCCAATTTTGAGTATTTCTAACAGTTGTGCTGATGTTCTGTTTTTGAGAATGCAACACGTTATTACATATTCTACACAATTGTACCTTTAAATAGTGTAAAAATAAAGGACTCCACCCCCCCTTTTTTAAAAAATCATTTTTTAAAGATTTTATTTATTTATTTATTTATTTATTTGACAGAGATCACAAGTAGGCAGAGAGGCAGGCAGAGAGAGAGAGAGAGAGAGAAGGAAGCAGGCTCCCTGCCGAGCAGAGAGCCCTATGTGGGGCTTGATCCCAGGACCCTGGGATCATGACCTGAGCGGAAGGCAGAGGCTTTAACCCACTGAGCCACCCAGGAGCCCCCAAAATCTTTTTCTTTAGTTCTATTTTTCTGGTATTAAGCTTCCAACCTACCTTCTATAGGTCTTTATTTTCCCATTCTTTTATTTGTTATTTGTCTTTGTTTTGTCCCTGAAAACAGCATTTACCTGGATTTAGTATGTCTTTTCATTATGAGAATCCTTGTTGTTTAGCAGGAGAATTTGACGAATTTACAGTTATTATGCTCACCCATGTTCTCAGTCTTATTTTGCCTGTTCTGTTTAATACATTGATCCGTTGTTTTCTTTTGTAATCCTTTACTGGGCCTATCAGGTTTGCTTGTGTACCCGCCTCCAAGTTTTTCCTTTCATGCTAATAGTTAGCATTAACAGTTATGTTTTTGGGTTTTTTTTAGATTTTATTTATTTATTTGACAGAGAGAGATCACAAGTAGGCAGAGAGGCAGGCAGAGAGAGAGAGAGGAGGAAGCAGGCTCCCTGCTGAGCAGAGAGCCCGATGCGGGACTCGATCCCAGGACCCTGAGATCATGACCTGAGCCGAAGGCAGCGGCTCAACCCACTGAGCCACCCAGGCACCCCTTGTTTTTGTTTTAAAGAAGGAGAGAGGAAAAGAAGCGAGGTGGGGCAGAGAGAGAGAGGGAGAGAATCTTAAACAGGTTCGGTGGCCAGCCAGGCGCCTGATCCAGGGCTCAGTCTCACCACCCTGCGATCATGACCTGAGCCAGGATCAAGAGCCAGACACTTAACCAATTGAGCCACCTAGGTGCCCCTCATTAATTGCTAATTAAGAACCTTAAGGGGCGCCTGGCTGGCTCAGCTGGAAGAACATACAGCTCTTGATCTTGGGGTTGTGAGTTCAAGCCGCACACTGGGTGCAGAGATTACTTAAACAAATTAAAAAATTAAAAAAACCTTTAGAAAGCTCACTTTAAAACCTGTTTTATCAATAATTAAAGAATCTTCCAATGTCCTCCTCCCTGAATCAGACAAGATCTCTGGCACCTTTTATTTTCTCTGTTTGTTGAAACAGTCTAGAATTTCATTTCCAGGTAATTAATTTTTTGCTTAAACACGTGCTTTCTCTTTCAGAAATCTTTTAGAAGCAATTGCATGGGCTCCAAAACCCTCTTCACACCATCATTTAGACTTGATTAGTCTGTTTTTGTCATTTTGCAGCTCTGTTTCTTACGGGTCTGTCTTCCGTTGACTTTGTCACTTGACTGAAATTAAAAGCTTGGGTTTGAAACAGAATCCCAGAAATACTGCTTGCTTCCTGTGTACGCGGCGAGGTCCACTTGGCCACTTACTAAGGCCTGTGGCTTAGTAACCTTATTTTTTTTCTTTTATGTCAGCTCTACAGCCGACATGGGGCTTGAACTCATGACCCTGAGATCAAGAGTCCCACGCGCCACCCACTGAGCCAGCAGACACTCTGGTTACCTCATTCAGTAAGGAATACGACTAGGGCTCCTAGATCTGGGAAGACTCAGGGGAATAAGGCAGTGAATGAATGATGGAGAAGTGAAGAAGTGAGTTTACGCCTCTGGTCTCTCAAAAGGCTGATCCACTCCCTGTGCTCTCCCCGTGTCATCTACCTTTCCCTGTCTGCGGACGCTCTTCCCTCAGACTGGAAACCCAGTCAAGCCTCTACTACGTTAAGAAAAAAACCTTTGCCACTCCTCTTTCCTCTCACATAGAAGCTTCTAGAAACAATGGGCCACATGCCACATCTATACTCCCTTGCCACCAACCTGCTGGCCTCTGGCTTCCTAGCTAACCCTCCACTCCAGGTGCCCTCAGTAAAGGTCATGGGTGAACACCGCGCCTTCAGCTCTGCGCAGGTGACACAGCAGGATCGAGGAACAGGATGACCCTGAGTAGTAGGAGCCCCGACCTACCTGGGGACAAATACTCTACCTGCAGTTGGTAGCCCATAAATGTGTCCCCTGAATGTGTGATGCAAATCAGCACATGGACTAGGGACTGGGGAAGCTTCCTGGAGGAGGAGGCAACTCAAGTTGAGTCTGCAAGCATGAGGAATCTCGGAGGTGGGATGGAAAAGTGTTCCAGGCAAAGGGAACAACATGGGGAAAGGCTAGGAGGTGGGAGGCTGTAGAGAGTTCTAGAAGCCCCACGTGGGGGTACATATGAACCTGTGCCGTGAGGGAGGACCGAGGAGGGGAATGTGTGGCTGCATGGTCCCCAGCCCCTGGCTCTGTTCCTGCGGCCTGAGCCCCTGTTGGGTTCTCCCTTGTAACTTCCCTGTGCCTCATCCTCCTCCTTCTCTGAGGCACTCTCGCTCAGACTCCCTCCAAGCCCTCTTTCTTCTCCTCTTCTAGGATGGGGTTCCCTGCCTCTGGAGTTTCTCACCTGCCCCAGGTCTGTGCACCCCCTCCCTGCTGCACACCTCGCCTCCAGGTGCACTCTGGGCGCCTTCTCAAGCGGCCTATGGTGCCCCGTTTCCAGAAAAACACCCTCCCATTTCCCTCCATGTCCTTCCTCCCTGAGGGCATCTCCACCTAGCTGATAGCCCCTGCACCCATCCCAGCACCCAACCCCCAGCCAGGGCACCATCTGAGCCTCCTTCTCTCCCCAGTCCCAGGTCTCCTCCGGCCTCATCCCATCAACCCCACCTTGCTTTAGACCTCATACCAGTGCTTCCAAACTGGGTTCCCGAGTACTCTGTGAGTCTGCACAAAAACTTTCCTGAAGCCCAAGGGGCTTGGGCTCTACAGTCCCTCCCCATTCCCCCTCGTGTCTAACTTAAGTCCCTCTCCCTCCTCAGTAGGGAATTGGTCCAAGAGGCCCAGAGTTGGAGACAAAGGGCGCTGTGGGAGTTGAGCCCTGAGAAAGGACCACAGCGGCCAGAGCTGGACTTCACACCCCACCACCCCGGGGCCACCGGGAGATGCTCTGTTTGTTCCTGGGCCCTTTGACTGCCAGGAAATGGCAGGCGACCGAGTCCCTGTTGATCCTTGGCCTTTGCCCGCACAGGACCTCCACCTGTTCCTCCTTGGATCTTTCCTGAGAGCTGGCTCTGGGCTGGATGGGATCCTCCCCCAGCCCTTAGACATTGGCCTGCTTTCTCCATTACACAGATGAGGACGGGGAGGGATGTGGGTGCCACTTCACGCCCAAGTGAAGAGCAGAGCTGCAGGGTGTCCCACGGTGACCTGCTTGGGCTCTCCCAGTGACAGACAACAGGACATGGACCCATCACTTGTGCTTTTAGTTGAGGTGTACCAGTTAGTTCAAATGGAGAGACGGGACACATAAAGGAAGTGAAGCTTTGGGATGCAGCCTCAGTCCGGGGCTCAGGACTGTGGCATAGGGGCCTGGTCCTTGTGGGAATCAGCGGACTTACCCCTGTGACCATTTGGCCAACTTAGGTCAGACATCTATCAGCGGCCCAACGGAGGAACAACTTTATGACTTTTTCATTAAAAGTCACAGAGCATAACATCCCCTCTTAAAAAGAGCACAATTCGGTGATTTAAAAAAATATATTTTATTTACTTATTTGACAGAGAGAGAACCAGTGGGCAGAGAGGCAGGCAGAGAGAAAGGAAGGGAAGCAGGCTCCCCGCTGAGTAAAGAGCCCGATGCGGGGCTCGATCCCAGGACCCTGAGATCGTGATCCGAGCTGAAGAGAGAGGCTTAACCCACTGAGCCACCCAGGCGCCCCAATTCGGTGATTTTAAGTGTATTTACAAGCCTGTGCACCCAGCACCACTACCTAATTCCAGAACGTCCTCACGGTCCCAGAAGGAAACCACTAGCAGTGACTGCCCCCGCGCCCCCAGCCCCAAGAGCCCCCAGAGGGCTTCGTTTATAGATTTGGAGGGACGCAGGCGGCAGAGGCAACCTCCTTCGCTTGGCCGGCGGGTGGGCGGCGGTGGGGATGCTGCACTGGGCCCCTCTGGCTGAGGCCCGCCGGGGCATCTCCTCCGGGACGGCGGGCACTGGCCCCCACAGCTCGCCGGCGCCACGAGAGGACGCGGCGCGTTTGCCCCGAGCGCCTACCACGTGCGGGGCGCTTGAGGAGCCGCGACCGGACGGAGATGCTCCGAGGTCGCCCGCCGCGGGCTTATCCCTGACCGTGTTTGCACAGCCGCGACGCTCGCGACTGCGCAGGGCGGAGACGCGCGGACGCGGCGGGGACCAGACTCCCGAGGGCGCGGGTGGGGAGCGGCGCAGAGACTCCGCCGCCGCTCGGCAGGAGAAGAGCGGGAGGCCGCGCGGCGCCCCGCCCACTCCCGGAGCCAGGACGGGGCGGGGCCCGGTGGCACCCCACCCCCCGCGGCCGACCTGCAGAGCGAGGGGCGGGGCCAGCAGACGCCCCGCCCCGCCCGCCCCGCGCGGCGCCGGGAGGAGGAGGAGCGGCGGCGGCGGGCCCGCACTAGAGCGCGAGCGCGCGACCGGCCGGCCGTGGACGCAGAGCGCGGCCGGGCCCGAACGCCGAGCGGACGTCGCGCAGGCAGACAGGCCGCGGCTGCCGCCGAATCCCGCCCCGCGCCCCGCCATGCCGTCCGCGGGCCCCGCCTGAGCCGCGGCCACCGGCGCCGGGCGGGCTCGGGGGCTCGGGGAGGGGGGCTCGGGGCCGGGCCGGGGCCATGCGCGCGCTGCCCTGACGATGCTGCCCGCCGCGCCCGCCCGCCTGGCGCTCGCCCTGGGCCTGGGCCTGTGGCTTGGGGCGCTGGCGGGGGACACCGGGCGCGGCTGCGGGCCGTGCGCGCCCCCCTGCCTCTGCGGCCCGGCGCCCGGCTCCGCCTGCCGCGTCAACTGCTCCGGCCGCGGACTGCGGACGCTTGGACCCGCGCTGCGCATCCCCGCCGACGCCACCGCGCTGTGAGTACCTCGCCGCCCCGCGCCGCGAGCCGGGCTGTTGCCATGGCGCCGGGCGGGCGCCGGGTCTCGGGGGCGCCCCGGGCGTGTGGCGGCCTCGGCGCGCTTGCACCCTCGGCTCCGGGGAGAGGCCCGGCCGGGCAGGCCGCCGGCCTGGCGGGCCTCGCAGGGCGTGGGCGCGTCCCCGGCCTCTGAAGGGGAAACGGAGTGCGGGCCAGGCCTCTCCCAGGGCGAGGCTCCAGCGCAGTGAGGTCGGCCCGACTAAATAAGGAAAACCCGGGACCGCGGGCGGCCCTCAGCCCCCCTGGCCTGAGCCGGGGCGAGGCCGAAGAATCCCGGCGTCTGCAAACGCAGAAACGTCCCACCGGGTGGGGCTCCGCAGTCGCAAGTTGATGGGGGACCTGAGACAGCGCGCGGGGGCAGGGTGGAAGGTGTTCGAAGGGAACCGGCGGACACTTAGACGCCAATTACGGACTAACAGGATGCAGCCTGGCCTGGGGGATGCTCTGCACCTGGGAGCCCTGCAGCGGGAAGCCGGGAAGCCGGGAGGAGGAGAGCTCCGTCTGGGATGGCGGGGAAGGCCTCCCGGAAGAGGGGTCTGGACAGAGATGTGAAGGATGTCTGAGGCTTGGCCCCATGCTTGAGGAGGAGTGGGAAGGTGGTGGGAGGACCTCAGGCGGGAACCGTGTGGCCAGGGCAAGGGAGTTGTGCGGGAGTGGGGCAGGACGGGAGGGACCCGTCAAGGGCTCTGATGTGGTCCCCGGACAGTGGGCATGTGAAGTTGCAGAAGTAGTTCAGAACGCTGGCGGGCTGTTGTCCAGTTTCCGTTTTGGAAGTGATGGTGTAGCCTCCATGGAGAACTTGTCAGTTTGTTAGCCGTGTGCCAGGCTCTGGCTGTGATGGATGCCCTCAGAGGCAGAGGTACGGCGAAGATGGCTTTTTACACACGAGAACACAGACTCAGGTGCTGGGACTTGCCCAGGTAACAAGCTGTGGCCAGCACATGGCAGAGCTGGGTTTGACTGAGGTGCTCAGGACCCGGAGTTGGAATGACAGGGTGCATGGGACCAGCATTTGCAGACAGTTGTCCCTGGGCTAGCTACAGGTTCAGGTCTGCCGGTCGGCATTCCTATGGTCCTGTTGGGGTTTCTTGGGCACTTTCAGAAGCCAGGACTCCCAGCTGTCTTTGGCCACATGCTGGAATCCACAGGGGGGCATTTAGCATCCTCAGGCTTGTGAAATCTGGGGATGGGTCCTGGAATTTGGTTCTGTGATATTCCCTGGGTGCCTCCAGCGCACGGCTGCCTTTAATTTGGGGACCGATGGTCAGCGTTCAGATGAATTAGGATGCTGGGGAGTAGGTGGGTGGAGTAGGGGTGGATATTTCTCCTGTGGGTTCTGGCGGTCTTTGGGGTTTTGGTGCGTGGGATTGGGGTGGGGGAAGAGCAGGTCCTCCAGGACTAGCTGGGGGTCCTGAGGGAGGGTCACGGTGGGCCTGCTGCTTTGTTGCCTGACCCCTTGAGCATTTGCCATCCCGGCTGTCTCTGTGGAGATGGGCTTATTGCGTTCACCAGGATAACTGGATCCGGTCCTCGTTTCTGGATCCTGTGGGTAAAGATGCCTCTGTTTCCGGGGGGCTGGAAGCTGCTGAGGTCAGGCCTGGCTCCTTCTTGTTATGCTCTGCTTCCCCAGGACATGGTGCTGAGCTGGCCTCCAGGAGCTGTGTAGGAAGTAAACAATGCGGGGGCTCAGTTGGGGGCCTGCAGCAGGGTGTGGGCTCTGGAGCCTCTTGGGCACAGTGATGGAGCCCAAGACTAGAGCCTTGCATGTGTCCCTGTAGGATCTGCTCCTGGGTTTTGGAGGTCCTGGGAGCTGGCGGCCTGCCTGGCCCGGCCTGAGCTGGCAGGATTCCCAGGGTTGCTGGCCCCTCTGAGCTTGCAGTGGAACCCTGAGACACGGGGGGATGAAGAACAGGGGAGACCCTACGGTGTTCTTTATACTCCAGAGCTACCTGTGGGAGATTTCTGGAGGCTGGGGACCAGGAACCGAAGAGAAACTGGGCTCTCTCCTGGTTCCCCCAGTCCCCAGCCATTCTGCCTGTCAATCCAACAAGCCCCGTCCTTGGGGAGAGGGAGATAGGGGAGTCCTCTCTAAAGCAGAGGGGCTGAGTGCATAGATGTCAGGCAGCCTTCCAGGTGAGGGTGTGCCCCACAGCCCTGCCTTCTGGGTGGTACCGGCGACCGCCTCTTCTGGGCTCAGGCCTGATACCTCTGTCACGGGCCGGACCTGCATATAAGGCCCACGGCTGGCCCACAGGGGCGTTTAGGCCTCAGCAGGCAGGGTGGGCTGGGTTAGCGGTGCTGCTGGAGGTGGCCTGAGAGAGATGACATTACTCGGCAAAGTGTTGCTGTTGTCCCAGATTTAAATCTTTCTTGTGATGAATTTGAGTAGGCCCAGAGGTAGACAAAATTGTGTGCTGAACCTTGTGACCCTTCGCCCTCCGTCCTGCCCCTCCATGCCTCCACCTCCTACCTTCTTTGAGCCAGCGGCCGGCTGTCCTGTCCTGTGGCGTATACCCAGGAGCTGGGTGTCTCGGGGTATCTGGCCACCCCGTGGTCACCCCGAGATGGTGAGGGATTCCCTGATCCCACCTGCGCCGGCGTGTTTAGGTTTCTGGTTGTCTGCGGTTCTTCTAGTAGTTTGAATCCGGACCCAAACAAGGGCTGCACAGTGTAGCTGGTCGGCGTCTTTTGTCCTCCAATGATGTATCTACCTTCCCTCATCTCTTTCTCTCCTCACGCGACCGGTGACAGTGGCGCCAAGAGCATCTGTGTTTGGACTTGCCCCGTGGTGTCAACCAGTGTGTCCACTGCCCTCTGTTTCCTGTAGCGGGACAGTCGCTGCAGGGTGGTGTGTTGTGGGAAGCCACATTTCCAGTCCTCTGGAGGCGCTTGTGGCCGGCGGCTGCTGCGTGGACAGGCCCATGGCTCAGGATGTTCGTCGCCAGGGGCTGTTCAGAGGGGACGGTGCTGCTCCCAGTGTTGTCTGTCAGTTTCAGGTGTGGTTTCCAGCCACTTCTCGGGGCTCGTGCTGCTGACTTAAGCCACTGGTCTAGGACGAGGCTTAGGGCCTTAGTAGGGACATGGTTCATTGATGGAAATCTCAGGGCCTTGGGGTCTCTTGTCAGCTGGGGGTGTACTTGGAGCCTTGCCCTTCCTCGCCTGGGCCCCTGAATGGCAGGAGAGTTTGGGAGACTGGAGGAGGCTAGGCCTCTCGCGTCTGCATGGCACATGGGTGCGAGGTGGGCCTTGGGGGGAGCACATGGGCCTGGTGTGTGCGTGACATGTTAGGCTGCATGTGCCACATGTGTTGCTGCCTTGAGGATGGGCCAGACCACAGAGGGTCCCTTCCCCAAACCCACACCAGGCAGAGAGCCTGGCTGCTGTGTGCCGGGCCCTGTGTGGGGTGTCTCTGAGGCTCAGATATCACCGTGACGCTGGTGATGGGGAGGGGCTGCTTTGGAGGGCTCCCTGGGGGCCACCAGTGTAGGTGACATTGAAAGGTCTGAGAGAGAGCACCCAGACAAGGGACAGCCCGGAGGAGGGTCTGGGGCTGCATGTGCTGGAGACATGGGGGTGCGGCCCTTATCTAGATGGCTGGGGATATCCCTGAAGGGTCCCAGACAGAAGGGGCACAGAACACTGGCTGCTGGGTGGGGATGGGTGTCGGGAGGGTCCGAGTGTCCTGCATACCCGGCAGCTCTCACTCTCGCGTTCCCTGAGGTGCACAGCATGGCCGGCTGGTGCTTGGAATTGAGGATGTAAACGCATGTGTACTGGCAGTTTCCCGAGGGGACACGGATGCCCATTGGCGAGAGCTGTGGCCAGGACGTGCTGTAGGAGGGCTTCCTGCCGGGGCCGGGAGGTGATGGGGAGGCTCGGGCTGCATCTGCAGCGCTTGGTTCTTGAAGGGAGCAGCATGGAGCAGCTGGTTCCAGTCGGGAGCTGGGCGGCACCTGGGAGTCAGAGGACCTGTCCTCGAGGGGAGCGTGCCCACCCACCACGCCGCTGCCCGGTCGATAGCACCTGCAAGACTCTCACCTGGCAAGGGACTCGCAGCCAGAAGGCTTGTTGAAGACCTGAAGACCACAGCAGCAGCGGGGCTTCTTGTGGATTCTTCATGCCAGTGAGATAAAGGGTCCACTTAGCAGGTGGGTGAAAGGCCCGAGCGGACATACCTCCAGAGAGGGTCACCTGCCCCACCAGCCTGAGTGGTCGCCGCACACGTGGCTTCCGGGGAGATGCAGGGGGCCGTGGCACCGTGCCCCACACGCCTGTGTGGACAGCCGTCTCTGAAGGCGGATGGCAGCCGGCATCTGGAGGGTGTGGACACGTCGGCCCCCCACCCGCTGCTGGTGGCCGCGGCACAGGGCGGCATGCTGGGACCTGTCTGCTGGTTCCTCTGTGTGTACCCGAGAGAAGGGAAACCTGGGTCCACACGGAAGTCTGTACACACACGCTCACCGCGTAGGGTTCCCTGGAGCTGGAACGTGGGGACAGCGCAGGGGTCCAGCAACAGAACGTGGTCTCCCACTCGCTGGAGCGCTACTTAGCCGCCCACAGGAGCCCCGACACCTGCCCCAACCCCTGCAGGCCCTGAAGACGTGCTCAGTGAATGCAGCTGGACCCAAGAGGCCACGTGTGGAATGATTTCCTTGGTAGGAAACGTCTGGAACAGGCCAGTCCGTGGAAGCCAAAAGCAGACTGGTGTATCTGGTGGGGGCGGGGTTGGGGTGTCGGTTTGGGAGTGAGACTGTGGTGAAGGAGACGGCGCTCGTCACACGACCTCGAGAACTCACCAGAAACCGGCGGGTTGTCCACTTCACAGTTGGGAGCTTTGTACCATGTGAGGCGGCTCCGAATGGAAGACCAGATCTCTGGAAATGGCCATGGGTGTGCACCCTGCGCCCCGCCACTGGGTCATCCCCTCTGTCCGCGCTTGCCATGCGCTGGGCTCCTTGCAAAGCCTATTCTGTCCTTTCTGTCACGGTATCTTGCACGGTGCTGTGGGCTTGGAAGCACTCTTTGTCGCATTTTATAGACCAGGAAACTGATGCTCCCTGAGGCTGTCACTTCCTGGGGTCACACGGCTGGGGGTTGTGGCAGAGACACGACTGCATGAGCATGCTCTGGGGCACAGCCCCGGGGCTGCACACGGGCCTGGCCCCCGGTGCTGGTGGTGGGGGGCTCCCCGGTGGGACCGCGTGGGACTGGCTGGGCTCTGGGCTCTGGCCTTGGCTGCTGGCTCAACCCTTCCCCACAGCTACTCCTCAGTGTCCCTCTGCTCTCTGTGCTACGGCCATTCCCACGGACTTTCTGTCTGGTTCTGGGAGGGAGGCATGGGGACCCCGGAGTTGGGATTCTGCCCCTGGATCAGACCTGGCTCATATCCCATCTCCTCCATTTCCTGCATGCCCTTGGCCGTGTCACTCAGCCTTCCTGAGCTTCGGTCCCCTCACTCGCCAGGTGGGCATCGCAAGTGGAGGCCCTTCTGGGGTTGTGGGCATGCCCGAGGGGCTTAGTGCTGGGGCCACAGTAGCTGTAACCCGTGCCAGAGTGGCCCCTCGGCTCCCTTCTGTCCATACCCTCAGAGCCCATTACCTTGTCCCCAAGCACTGGCCACCAGGAGATGGGTCCTTGCCACCTGCCATGCTGACGGGTGCATGGAGAGTACCCCTGAACACGTGTGCCAGTCATTGCGTCACTCAGACCACATGCCGGATAGGGGGACGGGGGAGCCCAGGGAGGCCCGAGGTCCACGAGCCTTGCTGCCCGCTCTGCTCTGACCTCAGAGGCGTCTTCAGCACATGGCCGTGCCATTGCTGGGAGTCGGGACCCTGGCACACTCCTCTGGTGTTTGGGTCTCAGTTTTATGCACCTGACATGTTCAGGTGTACATTTGGGACACAGTGAAGTTTTGATGTGTGACTAGAGTGCATCGCTTCCCGCGCTCACCTTGTGCTGGGAGCTGGGGGGATGGCGCGGGTCTGAAATCCATGGCCACGAGCACTGCTTGGTGCCCCTCACCTTGGCCCTGCTGCTGGCCTCTGCTGTCACATGCCCAGCACACCCTGGTGAGCTCACTTGTCGTGTCGGTGAGACTCAGTTTCCCTCTCTCGGGGCCTGAGACCAGGGCATTTCCCATAGGGGCCTCCTCCTCCTCTCTTGGTTGTTCTGCCCTTGACCCTGGGCGACTTGTCACTGGCCATCGTCTTCTGACAGCTGACTGGGTGGCCCTGGAGGATGTGGCTCCCACCCCCACATGCTGCCCATGGGATGGGGGAGTGCTTCTGCTGCCACCTGTGTTCCCCCACAGCTCTTGGGAGACCCTGGTTCTTGAGCAAGACCCGGGCTGAGGCTTGGTTTCAAGTGAGGAAGCCATTTTGGATGGAGATGCACATTTTCCTTTCCGGACACTCTGCAGCGGCCAGCGCCAGCAGCAGGAACCCAGACAGGCCCAGCCCGTGGAACACTCTGGAATGAAAACATCCCGTTTGTCCTACTGCCATCTGGGGTGGCAGCGGCCGTCTGGCCCTGGGAGCTGGGTGCCTGTGCCTTTCGGGCTGGCCAAGGCGGGGCTGTGTCCATGGGGTGGGCCGCGGGCCTCGGGGGCGCTGGCCAGAGCGTGCTTGCAGTCTTGCTGCTGAACAGAACGCAGCTGGAAAATGCAGCTCACGTCCTTTTTTCCCGGAACACCTCGTTCTTTGTGGTTTGGCAGCCGTCTCTGCCAAGGGGCCCAGTGGTGCCCAGCCGCCCGTGCCAGGGAAGGGGCTGCGTTTACGGCCAAGGTGGGCAGGGCTCGTTCTTTCCCCGAGGTGCCTGTGGGCCCAGGCCTGGCCAGGTGTGGTGTCCCTGACTTTAGCAGCCCCCTGTGCCCTGAAGGATGCTCTGGGGCCACCCTGGGAAGGGCTTCCTTTGCTTCTGGTGGAAGCAGAGAATGAGGCCAGTGCTCAGGGCAAGGCTGACAGCACTGTTGGCCTTAGGATCCGGGGCTTGCAAACCGCTCTGGAGCCCTGGGTCAGGCTGGTTTCATGTCATTGGCCATGCTCAGCAGCTGAGGGGGCGATGGGATGGCTAGCCACGCTGGGCTGGAAAGCCTGAGGCCATGTGCCAGCTCCCCAGCCAGGATGGGGAAGAGCACAGCCTTTCTCCTTCAGTCTCCCGATTCTGGGGACACATGGTGGGATGAGCAGGGCTGCCTCCCCGAGCCTCAGCATTTCCACCTGTGGAATGGGCTGGTCACTCCTTGCCTGGCTGATTGTGACAGGTCTGAGCGCAGCTCCTGAGCACGGGTGCTGGATCCGGAGGGAGGCTGGGCACCCTTCTGTCTGTTCCTTTGCCTCCCCTTACCCTGAAGGGGGCCTCAAATCCCCAGACCCTCTCCTGGGGGGGCCGCACCCTGTCTTGTTAAGGGTCTGAAGGTGGCTGCCTTAGGGCACATTGGTCTGTCCAAGTGTGGAGGACTCCCCACCCCTCGGGCCCTCCCTACAGGTCTGAGCTCCCCTCCCTGTCCTGGCCTGTGGCCACAGGGGCTTCCTAGGTGGGAAGCAGCAGCACACTGGCTGTGTAGGCCCGTCCTGCTGAGACTTCAGTAGTGGGAGGGCAGAACTCCGGTGACGGGGGCCCCCGTAAAACGCTGTGAGGTTGGGATCTTCCCAGGCTGGGCCTCTCCCCCTCACTTTGGAGGCTGAGACAGACCCTCGATGCCGCCCTGGGCTGGCGGGCCCCTCCCTGGAGAGCCTGCCTCTGCCCCCTCCCCAGCTGGCCCTGTCCTCGTGTTTGTCTGCAAATCCGCTCCTTCCTAAACTCGAATTCATTAATTTACACATCATCATTTCCGGCCCTGGAAGCCAGCCTTGCTCACCATAAATAGACAGAACGAAAACAGAATGAGGTTATTACGCTCAAACTGGCTCGGTGCTCCCGGCAGCCTGGCCCCCTCCACGCCCCCAGTCTCCCCCCTACCCAGACGCAGCGTCGCCAGCCCTGGGTCCCAGGGGTGGGGGGCAGGGCAGGCACCGCACTATAGCCACTCCCCTTTGGGCCAGGCCTGGCTCCTGAGAGGATGTGTTGGGGGTCCTCCCTGCTGGGCTCAGGAGAACCTAGCAGCGCCTCAGGGAGAGGACGGGCGGCCAGGGCTGCCATTCCTGGTGATGGAGGGAGGAGAATGGAGCCCTGGGCCTTGGATGGGGAGCGGGTACCTTCTGTCCCGCCAGCGCGGCTGTCCTGTCCTCCCAGAGGAGGGAGGAGGCAGCTGCTGGCTTGGGAGGAGTGGGTTACATAACCTCGGCTGCGGCCCCTCCGGAGCCCGTTCCCCCCAAGCCCTGTTTCCAGTGCGGCGGGCCAGCGCAGGGGTGGGGGTGACGGGCTGGGGCCTGGCACTCGCCCCCGCCGCTGACCACATGCGTCTGGAATGTGCAGATGTTTCCTTGGGGGCTCCGGCTGGCCCCCAGACCCCGCCCAGCATCTGGACTGGGGAACGGGCACACGGGCCACTCCTCTCCTTGGCACCGGAGGAAACTGAGGCTGCTCAGGGCTGCAGGGCAGGGTCCCAGCTTCCCTGGGACCTCCAGTGCCTCAGCTCCAGAAGGGCAGACTGCTCTAGCAGTCACCCCAGGCTCAGGAACACTCCAGACCTGCTTGTGACCACCCCCTCCTTGGCTTCTACCTTCATGTACCCTGACCCTTTCCTGTCTCCTGGGCGCCCTTCTCCCCTCCTCCCACGCGGGCCCTGATGTGAGCATGGGTGGGATGCAGGTGCTGAGCCGTGTGCGGACAGGGCTAGGGGAGCTGCTGTTGCTCACCACGGGGGCCCTTGAGCACCTTCTGCTGAGCACCTCCAGCTTGTGGTACGAGCGAGGACCCTCACCCGAGCTCCTGCTTGCAGCAGGAAAGAGCAGCCCCAGATGGCCAGGGGCATGCTCTTGGGCGCCTGTACCCCGGGGGAGGCTGGTGTCCCCCCTCATGACAGTGTCTGGTCTGGGAGGCAGGGAGAGCCTGGGGGACAGCCGGGGCTCCCCAGTGGACTGCTGGGTCCCTGTGGGGGAGGAGAGGGAAGGCCAGCCTCTCAATCTGATCCCTGGTGCCTGGGGAGGTGACACATGGGAGGTGACACGTGTCTTATGCTTTCATGGGTGTATGCCTGTCACCTGGTAGTATGTGGGTCCCCAGGTCACCCACCTCCTCCCTAAGCTGGTCTGACCCCTCCAGTCTTGGCCTTAGGATCTGTGGAGTTGGCTTGAGTGGGCCTTGGAGGGGCTGGGGAGTATCTAGCTGGCCCAGAGGGTGGGCCCTGCTTGGCCCAAGACCTCTCAGGGGTGCTGTCCAGCCAGGCTGCTGGCCCTTCTCCCGGTGTTGCTTTCTTCCTTCGGGGTCTCCCTGGGCCTGCTGTGTCTCCCCTGCCATTGTGGGACCTGGGGAACCCTGGTGTGGGGGCAGGGCTGGCCCAAGGCCTCCTTGGCCTTCCACCAGCATGCTGATGGCAAGAACTAATGTGGACAAGTGGCTGTGGGACAGAGTGAGGACCCTACCAGTGGTTTCTTTCCATGTCCCCATCCCGGTGACCCCCACAGCTCCCCCTTAGTGTCCCCTCTGCCCTTCCCCTCTCTCCCAGTGTGCACCATTAGCCACGCGGCCTGCCCCACACAGCTGCTCCCACACCCTGGGGCTGGGGCTTAGGGCCTAGTGTGTCCTTAGGGCACGAACTGTAGCTGAGCAGGATCCTAGGGGAGCCTGCTGATGTTTTCTGGGCCCAGGTGAGTGCTGGGGGGAAGGGGCTCAGCTGGGACCTGGAGCAGTGGCTAGTGCCCTGGACTGTGTGTGACTGATGGTGGGGCCTTTGGTGTGCGGGGGAGGGGAGTCTCGATGGGGCTGCTGGGCCAGACAGAGCTGGGTGGAGGACTTGGCCGAGGGTGGCTTGGAGCCACAGGCCAGTGAGGCCAGGGTCAGCCGTGTCCCAACGGGCCAGGGTGGGTGCTGGCTGCGTGGCCTGGACGCTGAACTTGGCCTGCCCCCACCCCCGCCGCCCCAGGTTCTCAGGCGCCACCAGCAGTCCCCAGAGCTGCCACTCATGATGGGTTTTCCAGAGAATGGGATGTGGAGAACACTTCAGGGATTTTCCTTTTTTTTTTTCCTCTTCTGCCTGAGGCCCAGGCTGGGAAGCTGCCCCGGGAGCCCCTGGTGGGTCTCGCCCATGCTCACCCTCCTGTCCTGCCACCCCCCGGCCCCATCTCTTGGACACTCTCCCTGTGGCTTCCTGTGCGCTGCAGGCTGCTGCTTTCCTCAGAGGCACAGACACGGGGAGGTTCCTTCTGCTACGGCCACTCCACGCTAGAGCATCGTGGTTGACCGTGGGTGGGAGTCCGGCTGCCTCTCACTGGTCTCCTGGCCTGGCCCACCCCCTACCCCACCCCAGGAGTGGGTGCGGGCCAGCTGGGGGGAGCCTGAGCAGTGCGGGGCAGGCCGTGTACCCCAGAGGAAGGCCTGGCCCGCCAACCAGAAAGCACCCCTCCCCCACCACATGTGAGGAGGGACAGGGCAATCTAGGCTCCACTGTGGGGGGCACACTTGACCTTGCCAGCGGGTCTTGTCCCCGTGTCCCCTGGCCCCCAAAGGCCTCTCCAGCCCTGGTGTTCCTGGAGCCCCAGTTCTGGGTGGAGACAGACCTGGGCACATAGCCACACACATGCACGCTGTCTCTCCGTGCCCGCCCTCCCCCAGATGGGAAACCCGAGCTCAGTGAGACCAGCGCCTCGTCGGGGCACCGAGCTGGGACAGGGCAGGGCTCTGGTCCGAGCCTGCGTCAGCGGCAGTGCTTCTTCTTGAGGAGGCCTCGCTGCCCCAGCCTCCTCTTCGATGGGGCTCCCGGTGCCCCTTGCCAGCCTCCCTGCCTCCCGTTCCCCTCTGAGGCCCCCCCTCCAGGCCCCCAGGGCAGCCTGTCCGTCCATTTCTGCACACCCCACTTCTCCTATTCAAGGGTACTGCGAGTGTAGAAAACTCAGGGGACCTGCCTGCTCTCAAGCCTGGAGCTGTCACGGTGCGCCCCTTTCCAGCACTTTCTTCAGATCTTGGTTGAACATTTCAGGGGAGGGGCTGGTTTTGTGACTGGATTTCTCTTGGTCTGTGTGCTGAGGGGGCTGCCCCTGCTGGCGGCTGAATGGGCTCCAGGCGCTGCCCCTGTGCACCCTGTGTCTCCCCACAGGTGAGGGGAGGAGCGTCTGTGGCATCCTGGTCCTGGCACTGGGGGGGCTGCTCCAGGTGGAAACCCTAGGCCTTAGCCCCACCTGGTCCCCACGGGAGTTCCAGCCCTGCCCACCTCACCATCCAGGGGAATGGGAGCCCCACTGGGCCTGGCTCCCCACTTGGGTCACAGGACCCAGACCAGGGTGGCGGAGTGGCCCGGCAGCAGCCCAGTTTGTAGCCCCCAGCCTTCTATGGTCTCCACGTGACCCCATGTGGCCTGGGGGTCATTTCCAGAGCCTGGTTCCAGATGTGGTCCACAGCATCAGGAGCCGGGCCGGGGGTGTTGCTCCGGGCATCCCAGCCAGCAAAGCACTGGGACACCTTCCTCCCCACGTCCTCAGGGGCCTGTGTGCACCTCGGCTCTCCCAGCAGGACCTCGTTTCCACACCAGCCAGCTCTAAGGTCCTGCTGTATTGGGAGCAGGGATATCCCCGAGGGTGGCTATTGGGAGCTGGACACCCCCAGGCTGCCTCAGGAGCCTTGATAGGAAGGGCTGCGGAAGCCAGGTGCCCAGGGACAGGTGTCTGGACCAGGCTGTGGTTGGGGTAGGGTGGGATCTGAGTGTAGGAGGAGCTGGGCTGGCAGGAGCAGGAAGCGGTTGGGCCAGGAGGAGGCATCAGCAGACCTCCACCTCTGCACGACTGGATGGTCACTGGGGGCCCGGGTAGGGCCCGGGAGAGGCATTCTGGGGACATTTGAGGGTGAGCGGTGACACCTGCGAGGGCAGAGGCTCTGCGGGTGAGTCCCAGGCCTCATCAGTTTGGAGGCCCCGACGGGGCTGCTCAGACATGGGGGCCCCGGGAGGGGAGAGGTGAGGAGGGTGCAGTGAAGCAGGTGACCGGAGGCGTCCACCAAGTCAGGAGAGGGGATGGGTAGGCGCGACCCTGGCCTCCACCTCCAGGCTGGGAGGGACAGTGGCGCAGTTAGCCGCAGAGCATGTTTTTGGAAGGGCTTTGACCTTCCTGGGGGGTGGTGTCGCCAGCTCCAAGGGTCGTGGTTCTGAACCATTCACAGTTTGGGGGTGAAAGTGCTTTGGGGCCGCTGCTGTCAGGGGTGCGTCTCCTCACATCCGTGACCTCTGTGTGTCTTGGGTTAACGATGCGTCCTGGGCTAGTTTTCCTGGCCAGCTGGGCTCCACACCGTCTGGGAGCCGTGCCTGTGTAGAGCGGACCCCACGTGGACGCGGCCAGCGCTGCCTGGTCTGCAGTCCGGCTTCACTGACGACACTCCGCGCGGGGGCTGCATCTTTTCTGTACTTGGCCCCGCTTGCCTTGCTGCTTCGCCTCTGCCGGTACTTGATGCTGTGACCCGTGGGTGGTGCCCTCCTGTGTTCTCTCAGTCAGGGAGGCTCTACAGGACTGTCACCTGTGGCTTTGGGCTTTGTCCCACTCCCCGGACCCAGCTGGTGTTGAACCTCCCGGGGCTTGCAGAGGGCCGGCCCCGCCCCCGGCCCGCCATGTCCTCGTGCTGACGTGCCCAGGCTGTCTCTGGAAGGTCCGGCCCAACTTGGCACAGTTGGACCCGGTGCCTGCCTCACAGTTCAGCCGGCCTCTGCAATTCCTGCCCGGTCATGCTTCTTGTTGAACCCGTGTGTTGCCTTGTAGACTGCGCCGGTGTTTGTCCTGGGGTCCTGTCAACCTCGGTGTTTGCTGTGGCCTGTCACCGTAGCTCTGAGAGGAGGTGGTCCCCCAGGGCCCCCTCCCTGCTTACCTGGTCCTTGTGCCCCACTGTGTCTTGGGGGCATTCTGAGACCCCCTCCCCCATGCTAGCAACAGCGAGGCCCCTGGCCCTGGAGACCCTTAGGCTGCCCTGCTGTGTTCCAGACCCCACGTGGCACGGTGCTGCCAGGCCCGGGGGTGGGGGACTGGAACTGCTGGGGGGCCTAGTGCTGGGCAGAGAAGGGGCATGGGGCGGGGCGTGGATGGGGTCCTGCGGGCTCCCAGCCCTCTCGTAGTCCAGTCATTGGGATCCTCTGTCCTGGCCGCAAGTAGGAAGTTGGAGGGAGTGGGAAGCCTCTGGGGGTGGGCCTGGGTCTCCTTTTTGCCCTGTCTGGGGCTCTGGCACTGACGGTGACCACTTTGTTCCCCAGAGATGTCTCCCACAACCTGCTCCGGGCACTGGACGTCGGGCTCCTGGCAAACCTGTCCACACTGACAGAGCTGTGAGTGTCCCCCTGCGGAGTGGGTGGACGGCGGTTACCTGTTACCGTTGCATTTATGGGGGCTTCTTTCCAACCTTGCTGAATCCTCCCTTTTCTTCCAGGGACATAAGTAACAACAAGATTTCCACTTTAGAAGAAGGAGTGTTTGCTAATTTATTTAATTTAACTGAGATGTAAGTTGTTTTTGGCGTCAGTAGTTGCCCTCCCTGCCCTCCCGACCTGGCCTCCATGCCCATTCCCGTCGGAGAGCAGGCACTGGGGGCCTCTTGCTTGCCTGCTGGAGCTCATCTGGGGCCATGGGGCGGCGGGGTGCTGCACTGGGGAGGGCACCCCAAGCTCCTGCTTCCTGGGTTGAGGCCAGCAGTGACCCCTCCTCCGGGCCCCTGCCCTACCCTCTGCTGAGCGCCCGGCCTGGCCCCCCGCCCCGCAGAAACCTGAGCGGAAACCCCCTGGAGTGTGACTGTGGTCTGGCCTGGCTGCCCCGCTGGGTGGAGGAGCAGCGGGTTCGCGTGCTTCGGCCCGAGGCGGCCACGTGTGCCGGGCCCAGCCCCGTCGCTGGCCAGCCCCTCCTCGGCGTCCCCCTGTCAGACGGCGGCTGTGGTGAGTATGGCTGGAGTGGGCCGGCTGGGGCCTTTCCTGCTGGGCAGATCCTGGTAGGTGCTCAAGGGCCAGCAGCTGCGGCAGGGGGTGGGGGAGGCGGGCAATAAACATAGCAGCGGAGACAGACCCATTTGGGGGTCAGCAGGGTCCTGTGGACCCAGGGGACGGTGTAGGCAGGAGGTGAGGAGTGCTGTAGATGAGGGCACGTGGGACACAGGGAGCAGGCGTGCCAGGGACCAGCCCGTGTGCTCCATCCAGGTGAGGACTACGTCGCCTGCCTTCCTGACAACAGCTCGGGTGCTGTGGTGTTGGCGGCCTTCTCGGCTGCCCACGAGGGCCCGCTCACACCTGAGGCCTGCAGTGCCTTCTGTTTTGCCGCCGGCCAGAGCCTCGGGGCCCTCTCAGACCAGGGCTGGTGCCTGTGCGGGGCGGCCCGGCCCCCCAATGCCTCCGCGGCCTGCCTGCCCTTCTGCTCCAGCACGCCGTCAACCCTCGCCCCTGCCTGCCGGGGCCCCACCATCCTGCAGGACACCTTCCCTGCCTCCCCAGGAGCTGCCCTGCTGGGGCCTCGGGGACCCCTGTCTTCTGGGCAGCCAGCAGCCTTCCGCGTCACCGCCTCCCTGCCCATCCGCTCCACACGCTGGGACTTTGGCGACGGCTCCCCCCGGGTGGACGTTGCCGGTGCGGCCGCCACTCACCGCTACATGCTGCCGGGACGCTACCATGTGATGGTGGTGCTGGCCCTGGGGGCCGGCTCGGCCCAGCTGGAGGCCGAGGTGCGGGTGGAGGCAGCTCCCGCAGCCTTGGAGCTCTCATGTCTGGTCTCGGTGCGCAGCAATGAGACCCTCAAGCTCGGCGTCCGGAACCGTGGCGGCTCAGACCTCCAGGCCGCATACAGCATTGTGGCTGTGGACGAGGAGCCGGCCCGGGGTGGGTGCCCTCGCCCTGGGCCTGGGCCGTCCCTCCCCTCACTCACCCCTGGGGGCTGGAGCGGGGGGGGGCGGTGCTGGTTGGGCACATGCTGACGCCCCTTCTCTGCCCGCTGACCCCCCCCAGTGGTGCATCCGCTCTGCCCCCCAGACACCGTGATCTTCCCAGACAACGGGCACTGCTACCGCCTGGTGGCTGAGAAGGCCGCCTGGTTGCAGGCACAGGAACAGTGCCGGGCCTGGGCCGGGGCTGCCCTGGCCATGGTGGACAGTCCTGCCGTCCAGCGCTTCCTGGTCTCCCAGGTCACCAGGTACCCACCCCCCACCCCGGAGAGGCTGTCAGGTGGGGGTCCCCACAATGCTGGGGTGGGGCTGGAGGAGAGGTGGGGGTGGCCAGAGGCCCGAGTCCAGCTGGCAGACCTGATGGCGGCCGAGGACCCTGTCTTGCTTGGCGGACGCCATTGCCATCAGCTCTTGGGACAAAGATGTGGGCATGGGGGGTGCATCCAGGTCCTGCGGGCCCACCACCCCTGCTGTCCTCACTGAGCCCTCCTGGCAGGAGTAGGGCCGGTTCTGTTGTGACCATGGAGACTGCCCTCGGCCCCCCAGACCTTGAGGAACGGTGCTTCCTTGTAGCCGGCCCACCCCTGCCCCTGGCAGGTCGTGCCCATTTCTCCCCAAGGCTCTGGAAAGGGCCGACCAGACTGTGTCTCATACCCTGGTTGTTCTTGGTGTCCAGAAAGGGAAATCGAGGCCCAGAATGGTCAAGGTCCCTGGTGATAGCTGGGCCCCAGTGCCTGGCTCTGACCCTGGCACCTCACTCCTCTCCCTGAGTTCTCCACGTGTCTGTCAGCCCTCCTTCCAGAAGGGTCTTCGTACCTCGGCAGAGCTGGGGGAGCAGCCTGTGGGGGGGGCAGAGATGCAGGGGTTTTGCTCCCCAAATGCTACACTTAGAGCTGCCATTTTTTTTTTCTAATATATTTTTTACCCATTTGATAGGGTGGGGGTGGAGAAGGGGCAGGGGGAGAGGGAGAAGCAGACGCCTGCTGAGCTCAGAGCCCAACACAGACCTTGATCTCAACTCTGAGATCATGACCTGAGCGGAAACCAAGAGTTGGCCACTCATCCGACCGCAGCCCCCGTGGGCCTCCCTGCCCGGAGACTGCTCACACAGGACACCGCTCTCAGCCGGACTGAAGCCTCCCCTGCTGGGAGCACTCCGCTGGGCCCTGGGTTCCACAGGCATGGGTGTGAGTGGACACGGCTGTGGCCTTGCTTGCCAGGTCATCTCTCTGAGCCTCAGTTTCCCCATCTAGAGATGGGGAGAGGGGCAAGGCCTGCCTGAGGGGCTGCCGTGAGGAGCCGGCTCCCAGAGAGAGGACAGCTGGAAGGGTGCCTGTCTTCCGGGAGACCCTGGGCGCCCACTCTCCCCTCTGCCTGCCTGCAGGAGCCTGGATGTGTGGATTGGTTTCTCTGCTGTGGAGGGGGAGGAGGCGGACCCTGCCGTGCAGGGCGAGGCCTTCAACCTGGAGAGCTGCCAGAACTGGCTGCCCGGGGAGCCACACCCGGCCACTGCTGAGCGCTGCGTGCGACTGGGGCCGGCGGGGCAGTGCAACACAGACCTATGCTCCGCGCCCCACAGTTATGTCTGTGAGCTGCGGCCTGGAGGTGCGCTGGGGCCCTTGGGGGGCTTCGGGTCACCCTCTGCCCTCAACCAGGACCGACACCTCCCTGGCCATCCTGGGGAATTCCTTCACGCGGCTGTCCCTGACCCCCCACCACACGGGGGCTCCTGGCCGCCCTGGGGACTCCTCCTGTCCCCCTAGGACAGTCACATCCTTCAGGCTCATTGCTCAGCTGTTTAGTGTGGCTGAGCACCTGTGGTCCTGAGCGGAGCTGCTCCCAACAAGACTGAGCTGGGGGGCAGCTGAGAGGCCACTGCCAAGGGGCTCGGTCCCAGGTCTGGCCCCGCCTTGGGCCCCTGACTCTGTCTTCCATGGCTGGAGACCTCACTGCACACTTGCTGTCCCAGGGCCTGTGTGGGACGCAGAGACCTTCCTCGTGGGAGCGCCCAGTGGGGACCTGCAGGGCCCCTTGAGCCCCCTGGCACAACAGGAGGTCCTCTCAGCCCCCCAGGAGCTTGTCGAGGTAGGCCAACCCCCGGACCCACGAGGACAGGCTGCTGTGTCTCTTTAAGGTGCTTTCTCTGGGCCTTAATGACGTCCCGTGTGCCCGGTAGAGACTGTGCCCCACACCCGCCGCCATGCGGAGAGCAGCAGTGCTCCCTCCCCGTGTCTGAGAGCCCCGAGTGCTCCTGAGCCTTTTCTCCACAGAACAAGGGGTCGGTACCGGTGCTCAGCGATGGTTTTGAGCTGAATTTTCCTCCTGAGTGACTGTCTTCCTCAGTGTGAAGCCCCATGTGGTGGCTCCTTCCCCTCTGGGCCGGCCTGGATTGGGGTCTGGGGTCTGGGGTCTTGGGCTTGGGGTCTGTGGAGCTGAGCAGCGCCCCCCCCCCCCAGATGATGGCGTTCCCCAGCCTGGGCCTGAGCAGGGAGGCCTTCCTCACAGCGGCCGAGCTGGGCACCCAGGAGCTCCGCCGACCGGTCCAGCTGCGGCTGCAGGTGCTAAGGCCCACAGCAGAAGCAGGTGGGGCTCTGTCCGGGGGGCAGGTGGGCGGCTGTCCCCGCGTCACAGGCCCTGGTCCCCTGTCCACTGGACGGGTGTCTAGCCTTGAGGTGGGCAGGGTGGTGTCCACAGAGAAACGGACTCAGGCTTAGGACCCGCAGGACAGCCTGTGTGGGGCTGGCCTGGGTCCGTTTTCTGGCCCAGGTTCGGGAAGGGTAGAGGGGTGATTTTGGGGCCTGAGTTGCTGCCTGGCAAGACCTTCTGTCAATGGGCGCCTGGGGGGCTCAGTGGGTTGAGCCTCTGCCTTCGGCTCAGGTCATGATCCCAGACTCCTGGGATCGAGCCCCGAGTCAGGCTCTCTGCTCAGCGGGAACCCTGCTTCCCCACCCCACCCCCGCCTGCCTCTCTGCCTGCTTGTGGTCTCTGTCAAATAAATAAATAAAATCTTTAAAAAAAACCAAAAAACCTCCTGTCATCATGGGGGTGTCCCTGGCTGAACAGCAGGCCAGGGCCCCAACACCCCTCTTTCTCCTTGCAGCGGCCCCTGGAAGCAGCAGGGAGCCTGAGAGCAAGTCCCCGGAGAGCCAGACTGAGTCTGTCCCTGTGTGCGCCCCAGAAGGACACTGGTGCCCCCGAGCTGGTCTCCACCTCCCACTGGATGACCCCTGCCGCCCCCGGGCCTGTGCCAATGGGTCCACGTCAGGGCCGGGACTCCCCGGGGCCTCCTATGCACTCTGGAGGGAGTTCCTGTTCTCTGTGCCAGCGGGGCCTCCCTCCCAGTACTCGGTAAGTGTCCACCAGCCTGGGCTCCCCCTCTGCTGCCCACCCAGACAGATGGCACACTCTTCCACTCCCCTGCCTGCCCTGCTTCTGTCCTTGTCCTTGCTCAGCACCCCTAGTAGGAGAAACTGCCAGCTCGGGCCTTACCCCTTGTTCTGACTGCTTTGTCCCTCCAAGGCCCTGCCCCTGTCCAGGAAGGGCCCTCCCATGCCTGCATCCCTGCCCTATGCACGTCCCTGTCCCAGCGCCTGTCCCATCTGTCTCTGCCATGAGTGCTTGGGGAGCCCCCGTGGGTCCTGTCCACCTGCTTGAGCCCCCGATTTTAGCCCCGGGTAGCACCCCGGGTAGGACCCAGCAGAGCCTGCCTTTCTCTCCAACAGGTCGCCTTCCATGGCCAGGACAGCCCCCTGCTCCCCGGAGACCTCATCGCCTTGCAGCATGATGCCGGACCGGGAGCCTTTCTGCGCTGCCTCACCCGCCCTGGGCGCCCCCGGAGCAAGGCCCCGTACTTCTCCACCACCGCTGTGGCCTGGCTGTCCCACCTGCCTACGCAGCTGGAGGTGGCCCCAGCCGGCCCCGTCTGTGCCTTGCGGCTCCTGGCCACCACGGAGCGCCTCACCCTCCTGCTGGGGCTGCAGCCCAACCCAGGGCTGCAACCTGGGCGCTACGAGGTGCGGGCCACCGTGGGCAACAGCGTGTCCGTGCACAACCTGTCCTGCAGCTTCGACGTGCTGTCCCCGGTGGCGGGGCTAAGGCTGGCCTACCCCATGCCCCACGACGGCCGCCTCTACGTGCCCACCAACAGCTCCACCCTGGTGCTTCCAGGTAGACGCTGCACCAGCGCCACTGCCACAGCCCGCTGGCCCGGGGGCAACGTCAGCGCGCCCTTCGAGGCCGCCGCTGCCCGGCCACAGTGGCGGCCCTGCAGCCCGGCTGTGCTCTCGAGGCCAATAGCACCCTGTTTGCAGTGCTGGAGCTGCCCGGGCTCCGTGAGGGCGAGCACACGGTCCGAGGTCGTGGTGGAAAATGGCGCTGGCGAGGCCAGCCTCAGCCTGCGTGTGACGGCCGAGGAGCCCATCTGCGGCCTTCGCGCCACTCCCAGCCCCGAAGCCCGTGTGCTGCAGGGCGTCCTGGTGGTGAGTAGCACCCCCACCCCCACCTCAACACGGGCCGGGCTGTGTGAGGGGAGCTGCTCCTCCCTGGGGAGGAGGGAGCTTGGCCTTGGGGCGGTGGGCTTGGTGGCCGCTTTGGGGCGGGCTCTGTGAGGGGCTCCTCAGACCGTCGCTAATTTCCGCAGTCTGTGGAGGCGGTCCCCCGAGATGGCAGTTCCGACGCAGCTGCAGTCCGCTTCCCCGACCCCCTGCCGCGCACCCATGCCCACCTCTAACCTCACCAACCTGTGTGTGCCCTCGAGGCCTCTGCCGTGCTCCCCCCAGGCTATGGGGAGTACTTCCTGACCAGGAGGCACTGGGGCCATCTGGCCGCCGTCCCTGTCCCGGCTGTCCCCCCACAGCAGGCAGCCACCCCACGGGGGCCACGAGAAAGGCCATTTCTGACCCCTGCCACTTGTGCGGTCCCCTCCTGCCGCTTCCCCGCTCACACCTGTTCCGTCGGCGGCCTGGGGTCAGCCTCCAGGGCCCCCTGATAGTTATTTGCTGCCACAGGGGGCCTGGGCAGGAGCCCGGGACAGGCCGTGTGGGGATTCGGAGATGGTGGGCTCTTGCCGTCACTGGTACTGGGTCCCTGTCCAGATAGCAGGAGAGTGGTCAGAGAGACTGGGCCCAGGCTTGGCCCCACGCCTCACGGCCCCTCCAGCCTCCCCCCTCCCCTGTGGTGTCTTGAAGTCGCCTGGGAAAACCCCACTGGGAGGCACGTCCAGATGGGGGGACCTGGGTTAGGGCAGAGCTAGCCACCGAAGCTCTGGGGCTGGCCGACGCTGTGCCCTTCCCGCAGCGGTACAGCCCACGGTGGACGCTGGCTCGGACGTCGTTCTTCCGCTGGACCATCGACGACAAGCAGTCCTTGACCTTCCACAACAGTGGTCTTCAATGGCATCTACCAGAGCGCCGCGGTCTTCAAGCTCTCGGTGGGTAGGGGGCACTGGTGGGGGCACGGGCGGGCCAGGCTGGGCAGGTGCTCACCTTTGTCTTCTGTTCTGCTTTGCTCCCGAGGACCCCTCGGCTGGCTGCGGGTGAAGTGCGGGGGTGGGGGGGGTGCTGTCTACTGCCCAGCGGCACCCCCGCCACCTGCGGCAGCCCATGTGCTCCCCTGTCTCTGCAGCTGACGGCCTCCAACCACGTGAGCAACGTCACCGTGAGCTACAACGTCACTGTGGGGCGCATGCACCGGATGAGGGGCCTCTGGGTGTCGGCAGTGCCGCCTGTGCGCCCCCCCAATGCCACGCTGGGCCTTGGGCCGCCCCAAGTGTCTGGTGGACTCGGCTGTGGAGGTGGCCTTCTTGTGAGTGTGCCCTGGCCTGGCGGGGAGTAGGGTGGGCTGCTCCTGGGGGTGCTGGGCCTGGGCTCCCCCTCCTTACCTGCCCAGAGTGGCCAGGGGTGCAGCCGGGCCTATGTGTGGCCCACCCCAGCCTGCTCATGGCTTGCCCGCTGCCGTGGCAGGTGGACCTTCGGGGACGGGGACCAGGTGATAGGCCAGTTCAGGCCTCCATACGATGAGTCCGTCCAGGTCCCAGACCCCACGGTGGCCCAGGTGGCTGGTGGAGCACAAACGCCACGCACACCTATGCCGTCCCAGGTGAGGGCCGGGCCGCTGGCCCTGCTGGGGGACAGTCCCCTCTACCTAGTCTGGGCTGACGGCCTGGGTGTCCATAGTAGGGAGAAGGAGGGGTGTCTGGGGTACAGGGTGGACTGGGCTTCTGAGCCCCATGATTCAAGTCTCCTGGCCAGAAACAGGACCTCATCTTGGCCCCTGTGCAGACCCTTTTCTGGAGAAGAAGGGGGCTACGTTTCATTTTGAATGACTAGAAGCTGCATATTCGGAAATACAGAGTAGAGCTCGGTGCCCCTACCCCTCTGCCTCCGACTGGGGCTCAGGGCGGCCTGGGACAGAGCTGCCCCTCCTCTCGTCCCTGTATCTGCCCCATGTCTCACCCCATGCTGCTGGTACCCTACGCGTGCCTCGCGGGCACGCCCGGCACAGGAACCAAGGGCGTCCTCCCTCTGCATTTGGCCCGGGGCTCTGTTCTGTCATCCCGAGGGGCCCCAATGTGCAGCAACACGGGGTTAGTACTGACCTTGCCACGCAGGCAGTGGCCCTGGTCCTTACTCAGGCCTGTCCCCCAGGTGAGTACAACCTGACCCTGCTGGTGTCCAATGCCTTCGAGAACCTGACGCAGCAAGTACCTGTGAGTGTGCGAGCCGCCTTACCGGCCCTGGCCGTGGCTGTGGGAAGCCATGTCCCAGTGGCCGGCCAGCCTGTCACCTTCTCCCCACACCCCCTGCCCTGGCCTGGGGGCATCCTATACACGTGGGACTTCGGGGATGGCTCCCCGGCTGTGACGCAGCCCCAGCCAGAGGTCAACCACACGTACGCCTTCAGGGGCGTGTACCACGTCCATCTAGAGGTCAACAACACGGTGAGCAGCGTGGTGGCGGGCCTCAGCCTCCGCGTCTTCGAGGAGCTCCGGGGCCTGCATGTGAGCCTAAACCCGGCGGTGGAGCAGGGCGCACCTATGACGGTCAGTGCCACGCTGCAGTCCGGGGACAACGTCACATGGACGTTCGACATGGGGGACGGCGTGGTGCTCACGGGCCCCGAGTCCAGAGTGGAGCATGTGTACCTCCACGCCCAGAACTGCACAGTGACCGTGGGCGCGTCCAGCCCTGCGGGCCACCTGGCCCTGAGCCGGCCCGTGCACGTCTTTGTCCTGGAGGTGCTGCGGATCGAGCCCGCAGCCTGCATCCCCGCACAGCCCCACGCCCGGTTCACGGCCCATGTCACCGGGGACCCTGCGCACTACGTCTTCGACTGGACGTTCGGGGACGGCTCTTCCAACACAACCATCTCAGGGGACCCGACGGTGACACACAATTTCACGCGGAGTGGGACGTTCCCCTTGGCACTGGTCCTGTCGAGCCAGGTAAACAAGGCCCATTACTTCAGCAGCGTGTGCGTGGAGCCCGAGGTGGGCAACGTGACCCTGTGGCCTGAGAGGCAGCTGGTGCGGCTCGGGGAGGAGGCCCGTCTGGTGGCTCGGGCTTGGCCCCCATCCCTCTACCGCTACGCCTGGGACTTCGGCACTGAGGATGTGGCCCGTGTCGGCGGTCCCGAGGCCACATTCACCTACGCAGACTCCGGTTCCTACTTGGTGACGGTCGCCGTGTCCAACAACATCTCGGCGGCCAACGACTCTGCCCTCGTGGAGGTGCAGGAGCCTGTGGAGCTCTCGGGCATCCGGGTCAACGGGTCCGGCGTGCTGGAGCTGCTGCAGCCCTACCTTTTCTCGGCTGTGGGCCACGGCCACCCCGCCACCTACCTGTGGGACCTGGGGGACGGCGGGCGCCTTGAGGGCCCCACGGCCACTCACGCCTACAACAGCACGGGCCCCTTCACTGTCAGGGTGCACGCATGGAACGAGGTGAGCCGTGGCGCAGCATGCCTGAATGTCACGGTGCAGCAGCGCGTGCGGGGCCTGGGTGTCAATGCCAGCCGCACGGTGGTGCCCCTCAATGCCAGCGTGAGCTTCAGCACGTCCCTGGAGGCCGGCAGCAACGTGCGCTACTCCTGGGTGCTCTGCGACCGCTGTACGCCCATCCCTGGGGGCCCCACCATCTCCTACACCTTTCGCTCGGTGGGCACCTTCAACATCATCGTCACGGCCGAGAACGAGGTGGGCTCCGCCCAGGACAGCATCTTTATCTATGTCCTGCGGCACATCGAGGGGCTGCAGGTGGCGGGGGGCGGTGGCGGCTGCTGCTTTCCCACCAACCGCACGCTGCAGCTGCAGGCCGCAGTCAGAGACGGCACCAACATCTCCTACAGCTGGGCTGCCCAGCAGGATGGCGGCCCAGTCCTGGCTGGCAGCGGCAAGACCTTCTCGCTCACCGTGCTCGAGGCCGGTACCTACCACATCCAGCTGCGGGCCACCAACATGCTGGGCAGCGCCTCGGCCAACCGCACCGTGGACTTTGTGGAGCCCGTTGGCGGCTTGGCTGCAGCCGCCTCCCCAAACCCCGCCGCGGTCAATGTCAGTGTCACCTTCTGTGCTGAGCTGTCCGGGGGCAGTGGCGTCATCTACACTTGGTTCCTGGAGGGAGGAATGAGCTGGGAGACCCCGGAGCCATCTACCACCCACGCCTTCCCCAGCCCCGGTCTGTACCTGGTCATGGTCACGGCTGAGAACCAGCTGGGCTTGGCCAATGCCACCCTCGAGGTGGCCGTGCAGGTGCCCGTCAGGGGCCTCAGCATCAAGGCCGGCGAGCCAGACCGCAGCTTTGTGGCAGCCGGCTCCTCTGTGCCCTTCTGGGGACAACTGGACTCCGGAACCAACGTGAGCTGGTGCTGGACAGTTCCGGGTGGCAGCAGGCTCGGTCAGCATGTCGTTGTGGTCTTCCGCGACGCCGGCACCTCCTCCGTTCAGCTTAATGCTTCCAACGCGGTCAGCTGGGTCGTGGCCACCCATGAGCTCACGGTGGAGGAGCCCGTCGTGGGCCTGGTGCTGTGGGCCAGCAGCAAGGTGGCGGAGCCCGGGCAGCGGGTGCACTTCCAGGCCGTGCTGGCTGCCGGCTCAGCCGTGCGATTCCTTGTGCAGGTCAGCGGGGCAGGACCAGAGGTGCTGCCCGGGCCCCACTTCTCCCGCAGCTTCCCCCGGGCTGGGGACCACGTGGTGAGCGTGCAGGCAGAGAACCACGTGAGCCGGGCCCAGGCTCAGGTGCGCGTCTTGGTGCTGGAGGCCGTGGGGGGGCTGCAGGTGCCTGGCTGCTGTGAACCGGGCATCCCCACGGGCACGGAGAGGAACTTTACTGCCCGCGTGCAGCGGGGGTCCCGCGTGGCCTACGCGTGGTACTTCTCCTTGCAAAAGGTCCAGGGGGACTCGCTGGTCATCCTGTCGGGCCGAGATGTCACCTACACCCCGGTGGCTGCGGGGCTGCTGGAGATCCACGTGCGCGCCTTCAACGAGCTGGGCGGGGTGAACCTGACTCTCACCACGGAGGTCCAGGACCCCATCCAGCAGGTGGCGCTGCGCAGTGGCCGCTGCTTTACCAACCGCTCTGCCCGGTTTGAGGCCGCCACGAGCCCCAGTGCCCGGCGCGTGGCCTATCGCTGGGACTTTGGGGATGGGGCCCTGGTGGAGGACACGGAGGAGCCCTGGGCCGAGCACTCCTATCTGCGGCCCGGGGACTACCGCGTGGAGGTGAATGCCTCCAACCTGGTGAGCTTCTTTGTGGCGCAGGCCACGGTCACCGTCCACGTGCTGGCTTGCAGGGAGCCCGAGGTGGAGGTGGCCCTGCCCCCGCAGGTGCTGATGCGGCGCTCCCAGCGCAACTACCTGGAGGCCCACGTCAACCTGCGCGACTGTGTCACCTACCAGACTGAGTACCGCTGGCAGGTATACCGGGCCCCCAGCTGCCAGCGGCCTGCGCGCATGGCCCCCATGGCCCTGCCCAGTGTAGATGTGAGCCGGCCCCAGCTGGTGGTGCCACGGCTGGCCCTGCCTGTGGGCCACTACTGCTTCGTCTTCATGGTGTCGTTCGGGGACACACCGCTGGCGCGGAGCATCCAAGCCAACGTGACGGTGGTGCCCGAGCGCCTGGTGCCCATTGTTGAGGGCGGGTCGTACCGCGTGTGGTCAGACACTCAGGACCTGGTGCTGGACGGCAGCAAATCCTATGATCCCAACCTGGAAGACGGCGACCAAACACCGCTCAGCTTCCACTGGGCCTGTGTGGCCTCGACCCAGGTCAGGTGCCCTGCAGGGCATGGATGGTCCCCGCCCCTCAGTCGTTTGCCCAACCCGGGGAGGGGGTCTTCTAGCTGTGCCCTGGACCAGGTTCTGCCTTGAAGCCATACAGGGTTTCACACCCCATCCCCTGTGGCTACAGAGTGAATCTGGTGGGTGTGCCCTGACCTTTGGGCCCCGGGGGAGCAGCGTGGTCACCGTCCCTCGGGAGCGCCTGCAGGCCGGCGTGGAGTACACCTTCAACCTGACCGTGTGGAAGGCGGGGCGGAAGGAGGAGGCTACCAACCAGACGGTGGGTGCTGCTGGCCTGGTCCTTAGCCCAGCAAGGCAGAGCCCCAGGCCCCCATGGTGGGCCCAGCTGCCGGGGAGGACTGAGCATACAGGGCCACCTGCCCCCAGGGAACACCGAACGCTCTTGGAGGGTTTCCTGTGTTGTAGTGCTTAACAAAACATCCCGTTTCAACACTGTGCTCCAGATCTCGGAGGGGCCCTAGGCGCCGTGAGGTCCCCTTCCCAGAACATGGGTTTCCTCTTTTGTGAATGGGAGGGGCCTGATCTCACCCCTGTGCGTGTGTGTACTCAATGCTCCCCTCCCCTGGGCCCTCCAGGTAGGTCAGGGATGCAGAGCGGGTGACCCTGGGACAGCCACTCCTGCTGCCTTTGGGGGAGGTGTGCTGATGGGAGCAGGTGTGCTGGGCTCCGCTAGTGCCCAGCATAGCGTTCTCTGTCCTCAGCATCAGGGCTCTCCAGCTGGCATGCCCTGAGGGGCTGTCAGGCAAGTTGGGAGCTTAGAGCAGGGCCTCACCTGGACTGGCTGAGGCGGGCCCCGTCCCAGGGCAGCAGGGGCCTCGGGCCGATCAGCGCACATTTCCCCTCCCCACAGAGGCATTCGCCTGACCGTTCTCCTGTTCGTGGGTGAGCACCTGAGGGCCTTGTGTGTGCCAGGTGCATGCTGGGCCATGGAAGCTACAGAAAATAAACCTAGTGTGGACTCCGTTCTTTTGGGTGTCCACCACCATCCCCCAGCCTGGGAGGCACAAAGCCAGATGAATGTACTGGGTGCGGCCCAAGCCCACAGTGCCCTGGGAAGCTGGACCTTTGGCTAGTGAGGAGCTGGCCGGGCCGAGCCGAGCCTTCCCAACTAGGAGAACAGCGCCAAGGCAGCGGCCAGAGGCTCAGGTCTCCCAGGAGCCACCGCACCCCTGCGGTCCCAACGTGCTGGGTAGACTCGGGTCTGGGTCCCAGGAGCAGAGGCACTGGCTCAGGTCATGGCTTCCCTGTGATCCCACCCTGTCTCTAGGTGTTGATTCGCAGGGGCCGGGTGCCCATCGTGTCTTTGGAGTGTGTGTCCTGCAAGGCGCAGGCGGTATACGCAGTGAGCCGCAGCTCCTACGTGTATCTGGAGGGCCGGTGTGACAACTGCAGCGCGGGCTCCAAGCGAGGGGTGAGCCCAAGAGCTTGGAGGGAAGGGGCGAGGCCTCGCGGTGGGGCGGGGCCTGGGAGAGGGCGGGGCGCAGTCGCTCTGCCCCTCAGTCCCCGGTCGGCCTCCGCAGCGCTGGGAGGCTCGCACATTTAGCAACCAGACGCTAGTGCTGGACGAGACGGACCACGTCGACCGGCAGCTCGGGCATGCGGCTGGTGGTGCGGCGCGGCGTGCTGCGGGACGGCGAGGGCTACACGGTTCACCCTCACGGTGCTGGGCCGCTCGGGTGAGGAGGAGGGGCTGCGCCCTCCATCCGCCTCGCTGCCAACCGGCCCCCACGCGGGGGCTCCTGCCGCCTCTTCCCGCTGGACGCCGTGCGCGCCCTCACCACCAAGGTCAACTTCGAGTGCACAGGTGAGCGTAGTGGCGGGTGGGAGGGGGAGGCGCGGTGGGGTACGAGGGGCCCCGGCCTGCTTACACTTCTAGGGCCCCTGCAGGCTGGCAGGACGCGGAAGATGGGAGCGCGCCCCTGGTGTATGCCCTGCTGACTGCGGCGCTGTTGCTCTAGGGCCACTGCGAGGAGTTCTGCATCTACAGGGGCAGCCTCCCCCACCTAGTGGTGCGGTGCTGCCGCCCGTGGGTTCGCACCCACTTCCAGGTGGGCTTGGCCGTGGTGGTGCAGGATCAGCTGGGCGCGGCTGTGGTCGCTCTCAACGGTGAGCCTGGACGGAGAGCCGGGAGGTCAGGGCTGGTGGGAGCGGGGACTCCTACTTGTTCACCGGCACTGAACCTCTCCACACAGGTCTCTGGCCATCACCCTGCCAGAGCCTCCTGGCGACTCCCAGGAGGCCCCGGCAAACCTCATGACCTGGCTGCATGGTCTCACGGAGAGCATGCTGCCCCGGCTGCTGAGACAGGCTGACCCCCAGCATGTCATCGAGTACTCGCTGGCCCTCATCACCGTGCTCAACCGAGGCCAGTACAGGGGTGAGGACTCCCTTCTTCTTGTCTGTCCTCAGCAAGAGTGTGGGGCCAGGCCAGGCCCTACAGCTTTGCAAGTGATCAGTCCCCCCGGCACATTTCCTTGAAACAACTGTTCTGTCCTCTCCCAACCTGTGGCCTCCCCCATCCTCGACCTGTGGGTTCCCCGTCACTGCGCCCAGCCTCTGTCAGAGGAGCCCTGGGAAAGCCTCCTTTTGCTCCCCAAAGAAAGAAACAGGACTTGAGCCCCCCCCCCCCCCCGTTTCATGGTGGTTGAGACGGCGTGCGCCTTGGCCCTCACTGCTGCGGGGGCCGCCGTCGCGCACTCGGCTCCCTGTGCTTGATGCCTACAGTCTGAGCACAGCCTGGCCGCGGCAGCAGAGCTGGACACCCGGCGGCAGCTGCAAGCCCAGATACGCAAGAATGTCACAGAGACCTTGGTCTCGGCTGCGGGTCAACACTGTGGATGACATCCAGCAGATCGCGGCAGCGCTGGCCCAGTGCACGGTAGGGTGTGCTCAGGCCCCTCGGCAGCACTCGTACTCTGGCCAGATGCCACCCCTGTCCTGTGCCAGTCCTCAGCTGTTCTAGTGTGAGAGGCATGGGGGTCTCTGCCCTCCGGGGCCTGTGGTGGGGTGGCCCCAGGGCATAAGGAGCAGGCTCACTGTAGGGAGGGGCAGATGGAAGAGGCCATTCTTGTGTCGTCCTGCTCCAGCCCACAGTCCCAGTAGACCTGGCCTCTGCAGCTCCGAGAGCTACCCACTGGTGGTGTCCAGGATTTGGAGACTGGACTGGGCAGGGCTGAGCTCAGTCTGATAGGGGTGGGAAGTTGCAGCAGAGCCTTCAGCAGAGAAGGGAGCAGAGAACCTTCCAAGGGAGGTGGGGGGGGCACGTGACACGTGACTCCCGTGGCTGTGACATGCATGGGGTGGGACGCACGAGTGGTCTTCCGCTGGCCTCGTCCGTGGGTAGGGAGAAGCCCCAGGAGAGCTCTCAGCAAGCAGGCATGTGGGTAGAACCCACATTCGGGGGTTTCCAGCTGCAGCATGAAAGGGGCTCCGGGGAAGGCCAGGGCCAGAGTGGGTGCCCTGCAGCGTGGCCGGCGTGATGGAGCTGAGCGGAGGGGCCGGCCTCGCTTGTAGGTGTCCAGTGGGGAGCCGGTGTGTGGCTCCTGCCTGAAGCAGACACTGCACAAGCTCGAGGGCATGATGCGAATCCTGCAGGCCGAGACAGCCGCAGGCACCGGGACGCCCACGGGCATCGCTTGACAGCATCCTCAACATCACAGGTGCGGGCTGGGCCGGGCCGCACGGTGCTCCCACCTGCCCCTGCCTCTCCCCGCGAGCATCTGCCCCCGCCTCTCCCACCCCCCAGGCGACCTCATTCCACCTGGCCAGTGCGGATGTGCAGGGGCCCTCGGCCGCCGGAGCTGGGCATGGAGCTGCCGGCGCACATGGTGGCGTCCAGGGCCTATCACCTGTCGTCGGCCCTCATGTGTTATCGTCATGCGCTCCCGGCGTCCTCGACGAGGAGCCTCTGACGCTGGGTGGGTGAGGAGATCACGGCCCGCGGCAAGCGCTCAGACCCACGGAGCCTCCTGTGCCAGGGCGACGCCCTCGCTCCCCGGCTGCCCCTTCTCCATCCCCACGGCCTTCAGCGGAGCCCTGTCCAAACCTCAGCGACGTGGTGCAGGCTCATGTTCCTGGTTGACCTCCAACCCCTTCCCCTTCGGCTACATCAGCAACTACACCGTTTCCACCAAGGTGGCCTCCATGGCCTTCCAGACGCAGGCCGGGGCCCACATCCCCATTGGGCAGCTGGCCTCGGAGCGCGCCATCACTGTGAAGGTGCCCAGCAGCTCAGACCGGGGCCGCTCAGGCGCCCCCGCGCTCCTGCCGGCTCCACGGTCGTCCCGCCCCGGGCCTCAGTCGGCGTCGTGGTCACACCCGAGGAAAGCAACCCCCGCCGCTGGGCCTGCACTTGCAGCTCACCTACACGCTGCTCAGTGGTGCGTGCTGGGGCCCCTCGCGGCGGTGCCGCCTGCAGGCCTGGCCCAGCCTCTCGGGGCTCATGGGAGGCGGGGAGGTACCTCGGCGTGAGTCAGGTGTTTCTCGTGGGACCCCCCAACTCTGTGGCCTTTACTGTGGTCTGCCTCCTGCTTCCCAGGCTGCTGGCGGCCTGGCCCGAGGGTGGCGGGGGAGGTGGAGCAGGTGCCATCCCCGAGCTCTCTGGCCCTCTTGCCCCCAGGGCCAGGGAGGGCCCCAGAGCGTCCACAGGGGTCACCCAGGTGCATGAACGGCCCAGGACGTCTGTGCGAACCATGTGCTTGTCCCTCTAGAGCACTACTTGCCCGAGGAGCCTGAGCCCTACCTGGCCGTGTACTTGCACTCAGCATCCTGGCCCAATGAGCACAACTGCTCGGACCAGCCGGAAGGATCCGCCTGGAGCAGCTGGCAGGCGACGACCACAGGCCCTATACCTTCTTCATCGCCCCGGGTGAGCACGTGCCCCGCCACCGAGGACCCGTTGGTGGGGAGGGGCTGGTCTCCAAGGGCAGGGCGAATGGTGCCAAGGTCATTGTGCGCTCCTCATGGGAACAGGCGATAGCAGTGGGAGGACTGGCCACCACATGGTGGCAGGGTGACTCTGCCGAGAGGCCTCGGGGCCAGAATATGGCTGTCGCTCAGGGCCTGGGGCCGGGTGGGGTCTGGGTGTGACCGCTTGCCCCACTTCTCCCAGGACGAGAGACCCAGGCGGGGACTTATCACCTGAACCTGACCAGCCACTTCCACTGGTCGCCACTGGAAGTGACTGTGGGCCTCTACACATCCCTGTGCCAGTACTTCAGCGAGAAGGAGATGATGTGGAGGACGGAGGGGGCTCGTGCCCTTGGAGGAGACTTCACCCAGCCAGGCTGTCTGCCTTACCCGCCACCTCACTGCCTTCGGGGCCAGCCTCTTCGTGCCCCCCAGCCGTGTCCACTTCGTCTTCCCGGTGAGTGGCACCGTGTGTTCTGCGTCCAGTGAAGCTGAGGCTTGGGCCAGTGCCTCCAGGCCTGATGGCTCTGTCTCCCCAGAACCGGCCTCAGGCACGAACTATGTCGTTTTGCTGACGTGTGTTCCCGTGTGCCTGGTGACTTATGCAGTCATGGCTGTAGTCCTGCGGAAACTGGACCAGCTGGACATCCGCCGGGTCCGCGTCATCCCTTTCTGTGGGAAGGGGGGCCGCTTCAAGTACGAGATCCTGGTCAAGACTGGCTGGGGCCGAGGCTCAGGTGAGGGGGGACTGCCTCATCCGGGCCCCCAGCCACCCTCACTCGCTCTCTCGGGCCCCCCGCGCCCCCCAGTGACTTTCCTTAGTAGCCAACGAAGGGCCGGCTGGGTTTATCCACTGCTGAGTGTGTGGGGTCCCCAGCTGTGAGCAAGCAGATGGTCAGTGCAGGTAGCACGAGCCGGTGCTGGGAGACGGGACCAGTAGTGACGGGGACGGTGGGACTTGCTGTTAGACCGGCTGGGAGCCAAAGTGTTTGGTTTCTTGGTGAAAAAACTTGCCAAGCGGTGTGGACAGTGCTGCCCGTGCAACTGTTGGGCCTTGCCGTGCGGGAAGCCCGTGCCTGCGTCTTGCTGCTGTGGCTCCCACGCGTCCCCGCCTGCCGTGACCGTTCTCGCCCGGTCATCCCGGCCTCGATGGCTGGTGCCCCCATCCTCCCTCCCAACTGCTGTCGTGTTTGCGCTGGCATGTTCGCGGCGAGCCTCAGGCGGTGTGACATGCCCGCTGACTTTGGATCTGAATTCCGCTCCGTGTGCTGCCACTTTTCACTTCCTTTCTGTGCTTTCACCGTTTTGATGACTGAGTTTTATAAACTGTCACGGGTGTTTTTTCCTGGGAGACGAGCAGGCAGCGCCCCGTTAGAGGGGTGGTCTGTGGGAGCCGGTGGGGGTGCGGGGACGGGCTGCCCACTGGAGTGCGAGCCGGCCGTTCCTGGAGCAGACTGGAGAGCTCGCGGCCCCCGCGGCCTCCCATAGTCCCTCTGTTAAGCTGCAGAGGCTGCACAGTCAGGCCGGGTCTAGCACGCCGAGGGGGCTGGTGCGGCGGCCGCATCCGGTGAGCAGAGGCCGCTGGCCGGGCTCTCGCGTCTGGCCTAAATGTCCGCCCACCCGCAGGCACCACGGCACACGTGGGCATCATGCTGTATGGGGCAGAGGGCCGCAGCGGCCACCGGCACCTAGATGGGGACAGAGCCTTCCGCCGCAACAGCCTGGACGTGTTCCAGATTGCCACCCCACACAGCCTCGGCCGTGTGTGCAAGATTCGCGTGTGGCACGACAACAAAGGTCTGTGGGGGCACCTGTGGCGACCTGGCCTGCACGCCCCGCCCCCGCCTGACGAAGCCCCTCCCCGCAGGGCTCAGCCCCGCCTGGTTCCTGCAGCACGTCATCGTCAGGGACCTGCAGACTGCGCGCAGCACCTTCTTCCTGGTCAACGAGTGGCTGTCGGTGGAGACTGAGGCCAATGGCGGCCTCGTGGAGAAGGAGGTGCCAGCGGCAAGTAAGGGCCCATCCCTGTCCCTGTGGCTGGAGGGGTGGCCCTGAGCCTCCGGCCCGCTGAAGCCCGCCCCGCCCTGTCCCCAGGTGAGGCAGCCCTGCGGCGGTCCCGGCGCCTGCTGGTGGCCGAGCTGCAGCGCGGCTTCTTTGACAAGCACATCTGGCTGTCCATCTGGGACCGGCCACCACGCAGCCGCTTCACACGCGTCCAGCGGGCCACCTGCTGTGTCCTCCTCGTCTGCCTCTTCCTGGGTGCCAATGCTGTGTGGTACGGGGTCGTGGGAGACGCTGCCCACAGGTGGGTGCTGCGCCGTGGGGACCCGGGTGACCCCTCCTGCCTGACCCCTGCGCCCCTTCCAGCGTGTCCCAGCCACGGTCTCTCTTCTCTCCTGCCCACAGCACCGGGCCCGTGTCCACTCGGATCCCGTTGAGCGCTGACACAGTGGCCGTGGGTCTGGTGTCCAGTGTGGTCGTCTACCCTGTCTACTTGGTCATCCTCTTCCTCTTCCGGATGTCCCGGAGCAAGGTGGGCTGAGGACTGTGGAGCTCCCGGGGGCGCATGGGCTCGTCAGCAGGGAAGGTCAGCAAGGTCAGCGAGGCGGCTCGAGGATGGAAGCACGGCAGGAGCCGGGCTCATGAACGGAGCTGAGGCCGCGGAAGCTGATGGGATGGTCCCATGACCGAGGGGAGACGGACAAATTCCTGAAAGGACAGGCCCCAGACTGACTCAGAGGAAGTGGGAGACCGGGGTGTCCATGGCGAGGTGCTGGGGCAGCGACGAGACCTCCTGTGCAGACAAACCCAGCCACTTGCTCTGACGGCTACCCTGACGCACAACCCTTGTGAGCTGACCCGTCCCGTCCCCCATAACCAGAGCCACACGGGCGCCTGAGACAAGGGATGTACCGGGCGAGCAGCCGCGGCCACAGGATGGAGGCTGGGAGTCCGGTGCGGTGGCCGGCAGCAGCCTAGGGCCACATCAGACCAGCCACATTCATGGGCTCTGTAGCAGCAGGGGGCTCGCGGCTACCATGGTGGACAGTGCAGACACAGAACGCATGCATCATTCATTCTAGCACATTCTCTGGCACAGTGCCAGTCTAGCTCTGCTCAGGAGGCAGAGCTGCGTCCCGCTGACCGCCTGCCTCTTCTGGTAGGTGGCCAGGGGCGAGAGTCCCACCCCCGCAGGGCAGCCGGTCCTGGACATCGACAGCTACCTGGACCCGTCCGTGCTGGACAGCTCCTTGCTCAGCTTCCCGGGGCTGCGTGTGGAGGCGAGTGTGGCCCCAGGGGCCCTGCCTGGGCCGGGAGGGGGCGGGGGGTGCTGCCACATCTGGGCGGCCCAGAGTCTGAGTTTTCTGCTCTTCTCAATAGGCCTTTGCGGGACAAATGAAAAGTGACTTCTCGGATGACTCTAAAAGGTAGGGGTCCGCAGAGAAGACCTGAGCCTTGGTGCAGGCCCGCCATGCCCCGTGCGCGCTGCGTGGCAGGTGTGTGGGCTCCGTGGTCGTGTCGTGTGTCCTTGCGGGTGTTCGCAGGCCCTAGGTGTGGCCACACGCTGTCTCAGCCGCCTTGCTGAGAAGCCTCTTGTGTGTGTGTGTGATGGGACTCGGGAGCGTGTGCACACATGTCCCCTGGGCCCCCTTGTTTGCCCTCTGTCACCCGCAGCCTGACGTGCTGGCCATCCAGCGAGGACACGTTGCATTGGCCAGACTTGCTGAGTGACCCCTCCATTGTGGGCAGCACCCTGCAGCGGCTGGCCCGGGGCCACGTTGGCCGCATGCTGGGCTCAGAGGAGGACGGTCTGTCCCTGGTCAGCCCCTCCTCACCTGCCAAGTACTTCTCAGCCTCAGGTGAGCATGGGTCGGGAGGGGTGGCAACTCCATACTCTCCCCAAGGAGGCTCCGAACGGGGGGGTCAGAGAGGCCCACGCCCTCCCTGATGTGTTCTGCTCCTTCTTCTAGACGAGGACCTGATTCGGCAGATCCTCGCTGAAGGGGCCAGCAGCCTGGCCCCCACCCAGGACACTCAGGTTGAAAGGGATCTGCTCGCTGGCCTGTGAGTACCTGGCTCCTGGGGGTTAGGGGACAGGGAGAGCCCAGGCCGAGAAGCCCTTTGGAGCTGGGCGATTTGTGAGCTCTGTGTCCCTTCCCTGTAGGAGGGACCTCACGGGGTGACCTGGCTGCAGGGAGCAGGCCCTGCCAGTTTCCTAAACAATCTTTTTGTTGTTTTGTTTGTTTTTGTGAAAGCTATTGGGAGTTTATATTTTTATTAGACTTCCTAGGTTTCTGGCCTGGATGACTCATGTGAAATTACTGTACGCTTCTATTTCTCTGGTAATACCTATTTTCCTGTTCCTTTGAAGTCTCCTTAATTTTAAAGCAACCAAAAATTTACTGAGTTGTAAACTGCCCCAGAACACAGAGAAAAGGGGAAAGTGTCTCGAATCCTTTTACAAAAACAGATAACTGTGGCATGATTGCATTTTTATGAAGAAATTGCCAGTTGATTCAAAAGGTTTCTAACATGGGGAAATCCTGGGGCGGTAGTTCTAAGTGGAGCAGGCCGGCACCTCCAGCCCGAAGCCCCACCTGCCTGCCCTCGCCCCATGCTCATCCCCCTCCCCCAGCCCGCTAGCGTGTGCACATCAGCAGGTGTGGGGGGGGTCCATGAATGCTGTCCTCAAAAGGCGGTCTTTGCTCTCCTGCACTGTAGACTTTCGGGTGAGGCTGTGTGTCGTTGGCGCCCCGCCTGCTCTATGACCCTGTCCCAAGGGACGCCATATCCACGTGTCAGACATACACGTCCAGAGCAAGGACTGGTGAGAGCAGGAGCTAGCTGGTCCCCGTGAGACGGGAACATGCACCCCTGCTCACTCGTATTACCTGCAAATAGCTCAAGCTCGATCTGTAATCAGAAAAGTCTGTTTCCAAGAGGAATCGGTCACTGGCGTCTTGCTGTCCTGGCAGTGGCGTCCCACCTGCACAACCGGTATTGCCTTCCGTTCCGTAGAAGCCTCCCGAAGCCAGACGCACTGAGCGCGGCTCTGGGCATGGGGCTGCTGGCAGCATAGGGCGCACAGTCGCGTCCCACATCTGGTCAGGGCTCAGTTCTGCGGAAGCCAGGGCAGGTGTGCACACTTGCTCTCTGGAGGCACCTGTCGCCTTCCTGCTTCCGGTTGCTCCCCTCTTCCCTGCTGGGGCAGCTCTGGAGCCAGCCAGGTCCGCCGGGTGCCACGAGGGGCGCTCAGTTCTGCAGAGTGCTGTGCACTGTTGCCGAAAATCACTCGTCTTAGCTCACAGAGCTGCATCAGAGCACGGGAGGTGAAGGGCAAAGGTGGGGGCGGTGGGGAGCGCTTGCTGGCAGGTTTCAGGCCAAGTCGGGGTGCTGGCGGGAAGAGCAGGCCAGGGACAGGGCTTGGGCACGGGGCAAGATGCCCCCGTGGCGGTGCAGTGAGCACGGACCAGGTCGCGGACCAGTGGGGTGAGGACTGTGGCTCCTGGTGGAGGAAGCGGGAGGTGAGGGGGGCCGGGAGACAGGCTGATGTGGGTTTGCAGCCTGAGGAGCCGGGCAGGTGTCGGGGCCCCTCCTCAGAGTCGCTGGCGGGGTTCAGAGCCTGGCACCACATCCTCCCAGGTGTGGGGCAGCGCCTTCCGCCTCCACTGCCTGTGGGGGGCGGCTGCGCACCCTCATTGAGACTCAGCAGCTGGAGTCGCCTGCTGCCCCGACAGGTGAGCACAGGTGCCCCCACTCCTGTGCTTCAGGTCTGGCACCCCCAGGGAGAGGACAGAGCCGCTGGTGCTGCACAGGCTGGGAGAGAGGGGGCTACCCAGCCCAGGTTTGACTTGGGAGCAGCCCCAGTCGACAAAGCTCTCCCACACAGGTATGTTCTTGGGTCCCCGAGCTGCCCCCCATCCCTGCCCGTGGGCTGCCTCTCACCAGTCTGTCTGCTCCCGTAGGGCTGGCGGACGGTCTGCGGAGGCGGCTGCTGCCAGCCTGGTGTGCACCCCTGGCCCACGGGCTCAGCCTGCTCTTGGTGGCTGTGGCCGTGGGGGTTGCGGGCTGGGTGGGTGCCAGCTTCACCCCCGGTGTGGGTGTGCTGTGGCTCCTGTCCAGCAGCTCTAGCTTCCTGGCCTCCTTCCTTGGCTGGGAGCCTATCAAGGTAAGTGGGGTGTGGGGGGCCCAGCGGCCACCCTCTGACACCAGCGGGCCCCTCTGATCCCCCCCCACCCCCGATGCAGGTCCTTCTGGAAGCCCTGTACTTCTCGCTGGTGGTCAAGCGGCTCCATCCGGATGAGGGGGACACCCTGGTGGAGTGCCCCGCGGTCACTCCCGTGAGCGAGCGTGTGCCCCGTGTGAGGCCCCCCCATGGCTTTGCGCTCTTCCTGGCGAAAGAGGAAGCCCGGAAGGTCAAGAAGCTGCACGGGATGCTGAGGGTGAGCTCGGGCCTGGGGTCGGCACCTGCCCTGCTCCCCCGTAGCTGGACCAGCATATTGTCTTCCCATATGTTCTCCCGTTGTTGAAAACCTCCCCCCGGCCCTTGGTTTCCCATGGAAGGCCCTTGGGACCCTCTGCCTCTTCTCTGGTCCAGCTCCACTGCCTCCTCCTGCCTGGTGTTGAGGGGCCCTGGGGGCGGTCTCTGCCTCTGGCAAGATCACGTCTGCCCCCCACCGCTGGCGGGGCCCTGGCCTCTGTCTGTGCTGCCTTCTTGGCACCAGGCCCCTCGGCCGTGGGCGGTTTCCTGGCCAGCTCTGTCACAGTGGGGCCGAGTGGGCTCAGCTGACTTCAGGGCCGTCCTTGCCCCCAGAGCCTCCTGGTGTATATGCTCTTCCTGCTGGTGACTCTGCTGGCCAACCACGGGGATGCTTCATGCCACAGCCACGCGTACCGTTTGCAGAGTGCCATCAAACAGGAGCTGGGCAGCCGGACCTTCCTGGCTATCACCCGGTACGGACACCCCCAAGTGCACCCACAGACCGGTCGGCCTGGCCAGGGAGCCGCTGATGCTGACCAGGCCCCATCTGCCCTGGCCTTGGTCCAGCCCAGTCCCTGGAGAACATGGGCGAGTGTCTTGGCACAATTCTGGTTGTACCCCATGACACTTACCTGCTCCAAACACCAGGACGCCAGGACGGATTCTATCTTCCGCTTGTCCCAGCAGGGGGCCCTGGCGGCCCGCTGTTGTCTGGGCCAGGGCAGCAGGAGCCATGTGCTCGGGGCCTCTGACCCGCCTGCCCCGTGGGTGCAGGGAGCTGTGGGGTAGAGCGTGGGACTGTGTCTCTGGGCAGGTCTGAGGAATTCTGGCCGTGGATGTCACATGTGCTGCTCCCCTATGTCCACGGGAACCAGTCCAGCCCCGAGCTGGGGCCCCCGCGACTGCGGCAGGTGCGGCTGCACGAAGGTGAGCGGCTTCTGGCGACCTGGCTGAGCCCTTCACCTGCTCCCCGCTGCTCTCCATCTGGGAGACCACAGCCTCTGCCTTGTGGGCTCAGGGAGGGTGTGCGGTGCTCCCGTCGGCCCAGCCCAGGCAGCCGGTCCGCAGTGAGCTCCTGGTCTCACGGTGCTCGTTCCCGGCAGCACTCTGCCCGGACCCTCCCGGCTCGGGGGTGCCCACGTGCTTCGCAGCCTCTGGCTCCTTCAGCACAGGCGACTATGGGGTTGGCTGGGGCAGCACTGCCCACAACGGCTCGGAGACGTGGGCCTACTCTGCGCCAGACCTGCTGGGGTGAGCACAGAGGGCGCTCCCGGGGCTCCTGCAGGGGTGGGGGCAGGGCTGGCCCTGACACTGCCGCCTCGCCAGCAGGGTCTGGTCCTGGGGCTACTGTGCCATGTACGACAGTGGGGGATACGTGCAGGAGCTGGGGCTGAGCCTGGAAGAGAGCCGCGCGCAGCTGGGCTTCCTGCAGCTGCACAACTGGATCGACAACAGGCAGGGCTGGCTGAGCTCCCGCCACCCCCCACCCCCATCACCCCCGGCCCGCAGCATCCCGCCCCGGCGCCCGGGCCCCCACGGGCCCTCCTCCCACCACCACCTTTGCGGCTCCCCATCCGTTGCTGACTCTCGCTGTCCCCACAACCTCCACCCCATGCCCCCATGTCATGTCCCCATGCCGCCCCACGAGCCCTTCCTCCCGGAAGGCTCCAGGTCTCCTGGTCTTCTCACCCCGCCCCCTTCCTGCCACATAGGAGCCGCGCCGTGTTCGTGGAGCTCACGCGCTACAGCCCGGCCGTGGGGCTGCACGCCGCCGTCACGCTGCGCCTTGAGTTCCCTGCGGCCGGGCACGCGGTGACCGCCCTCAGCGTCCGGCCCTTCCCGCTGCAGCGCTTGAGCGCCGGCCTCTCCCTGCCGCTGCTCACCTCGGTAGGTGCTGGCCCCGGCCCCGCCCACCCGCCCCACCCCTCATGGCCCCGCCCCCACCCCGCTGCCTTGCCCCGCCCCAGCCAGTCTCGGCTCCGCCCCCGCAGGTGAGCCTGCTGCTGTTCGCGCTGGTACTTCTCCGTGGCCGAGGCTCGCCTGTGGCGCCGGTTAGGACGTGCCCGCGCGGTGCAGCCCGGGGCCTGGGCGCGGTGGCTGCTGGTGGCCCTGACGGCCGCCGCAGCGCTCGTGCGCCTGGCACAGCTGGGTGCCGCTGACCGCCAGTGGACCCCGCTTCCTTGCGTCGCCGCCCGCGCCGCTTCACCAGCTTTGAGCAGGTGGCGCAGCTGAGCGACCGCGGCTCGTGGTCTGGCCGCCTCGCTGCTCTTCCTGCTCCTGGTCAAGGTGAGGCCGGGGCAGCCGCCGGGGTGCGGGGCTGGGCTGGGCCGGCAATGCCCCTTTGATCCGCCGGTGTCCCTCGCCCGCAGGCCGCGCAGCAGCTGCGCTTCGTGCCGCCGTGGTCGGTTTTTCGGCAAGACGCTGTGCCGCGCCCTGCCGAGCTCGCGGGCGCAGCCTTGGGCCTGGTGGCGCTCGCGGCGGCCTACACCCAGCTGGCCGTTCTGGTAGGTGCCAGTGAGGCCGGCGGGGGGGTGGCGTTGCCCGGGACCCGCCCCTCACTTGCCTCCCCTCCCCTCCCCTCCCCTTGCAGCTGGTCTCCTCCTGCGTGGATTCCATTCGCAGCGCAGCAGGGGCCCTCCTGGTGCTGTGCCCTGGTCTGGGGGTCCTGCCCTGTGCCCTACTGAATCCTGGCGCCTCTCCCCGCTGCTGTGCACGGGGCTCTGGGCCCTGCGGCTGTGGGGGGCCCTGAGGCTGGGGACGGTTCTTCTGAGGTGGCGGTACCAGGCTCTGCGTGGGGAGCTCTACCGGCCGGCCTGGGAGCCACAGGACTACGAGATGGTGGAGCTCTTCCTGCGCAGGCTGCGCCTCTGGATGGGCTTCAGCAAGGTTAAGGAGGTGGGTACGGCCCAGCGGGGGGGAGAGGGACGCACCCTGGGCCCAGGTGAGCCCAGGGTGCAGCCGGACTGACCGAGCCCCTGTGCCGCCCCCAGTTCCGCCACAAAGTCCGCTTCGAGGGGATGGAGCCGCTGCCTTCCCGCTCCTCCAGGGGCTCCAAGGCTTCCCCGGATGCGCCACCCCACAGTGGGGGCTCTGACACCTCCCGGCCCTCCACGTCCTCCAGCCAACTAGACGCGCTGAGCGGGGGCCTGGGCCGGCTGGGGCCACGGGGCGAGCCCGAGCCCTCACGCCTCCAGGCCGTCTTCGAGGCTCTCCTTACCCAGTTCGACCGACTCAACCAGGCCACAGAGGATGTCTACCAGCTGGAGCAGAGACTACAGCATCTGCGGGGCCGCGGGAGCACCGGGCGCCCAAGCCTCATCCTTTGTGCTGTGTCACCTCAGACCCACGGCCGGCCCTGCCCAGCCGTCTGGCCCGGGCCAGTCGAGGCATGGGCCTGGCCACTGGCCCCGGGAGGGCTTCCCTGTGGGCCAAGAACAAGGTCCACCCCAGCAGCACTTAACCCTGGGGCCCTGGGCTCATACCTGTGCCCTGGCTGGGGCGGGCCTGTGGCTTCACTCCGGCTTCTGGAAGGGAGCCGGAGCAGACACCGCTCAGTATTAACTTCTGCCACCTTCAAGGTCTCGGGCCTGGCAGAAGAGCTTGCACAAAGGTCCCCCAGGGAGGAGGCAGCCGCTGTCTCTACCCTGGGGATCTCAGCACTTTAAGAGGCCGTGTGGGCAGCCAGGACCCAGGGTCCCCCTCCCCGGCTCCCCGTGGGAGGACAGAGCAGTATTGGGCCAAGTGCCCATCCTCTGAGATGCTAATTTATTACCGGAGTCCTCAGGTACAGCGGGCTGTGCCCGGCCCCACCTCCTGGGCAGACATCTCCCCTTTGCTAAGGATCCAGGCTTCGGGAGGGAACCTGCACCTCCCGTGGCCGTCCCCACTAAGTTATTACCTCTCCTGTGCCCCTGCCGAGTGCACTCCCCATCCGCTGCCATCTGTGTGTCTATCGTCGGTAATTTATATGGGGTGAAAATGTGTATATTTTTGTATGTTGCTCTATTTTTCACTAAGGCCAAGGGACCCGCTGGCCAAAGCAGCCCGGCGCCCACTGTTGCCCACATTAAGGGGCAGCAGGCCTCCCTCCCCAGATGCCTGACCGGAGGCCAGGTCCAGCTGGGGAAGGGAGGCTTGTTAGAAAAGCCCAGTCCCTTTCTAGGCAGTTCTGTCCCTCCCCAGGGCCCTTGTTCTGTGCCTAAGGCTGGCAAGAAGGCAGGGCCCAGACCTGCTGGTGCCGGGTCTTGGGGAGGAGAAGGAGGCAAGAACAGGGCGCTTGGGTGGAACGGGCGGGCCCTCCCTGGGGGCTGGCTCCCGGGGCAGGGAAGGTAAGCCTGTGGCCATGTGCGCAAGAGCACGTGTGTGGTGGTGTGGGTGGCCCCAGTGGCCCTGGACCACAGCTGGGGGCATGGCCGAAGCTACACCCTTGGTCCCGGCCCCACCCGACAAAGTCAAATAAACCAGCTGGCTGACTGCATCTGTGTGTGGGCCGCCGGTGGGCACCTCAGCTTTATTTCGCGCGTGCACCCCCTGACGCGCCGCCTCACACGAACTCTGTGAAGTCATCCACCGCGGAGATGAGGCGCTTCCGCTGGCCGGTCTCGTACGCCGGCACGGGCTCCACGGGCGCCGGAGCGGGTGCTTTGCCGTGGCCCGGGGCGTGCGTCTGCAGCAGGGGCAGGCTAGGGCTGGAGTACTGGGCTTCCTCTTGGATCTGCAGGAGTGGGAGCGTCAGCAGCAAGCTCCCCCACAGGGGGTCTGTCCCCCCCCCCCCCCGCCGCCAACCCTGTGGCCGCGGGGAAGGGTCTGGGGCCCCTTCCCCGTGGCCGCGGGGGGTCTGGGGTCCACATTCCTTACCCCGGTGGCGGAGTCGCTTGATGTGACGGAGCCTGGCAATCCACTTGGAGGGGTAGATGTCGGTGGGGTTGGAGCGGCTGTGATGCACCTGTGAGGCCATCTGGGGTGGGGTGCAGGGAGTGCTGAGCCCTCTTGGGGGGGCATCTGTGGACCCGTCCCACCTGCCCCTTGGGCCGTTCCCCTCAGCTCACGTTTGCGTGCAGAGCCATCTGACGGGCCACAAAAGGCAGGTTGCGGTCAGACACGATCTTGGCCACGCTGGTGTCCACGAGGCCCTCCATGTCTGGGGAGAAACGGAGCTCACACCAGGGCTCAGGGCCCCAAATGCCCCCCGGCCCCGCACCCCGGGGCTCACCTTTCCTGCACTGCAGGGACACCAGATTGCATTCGTAGTCCAGGGGGGTGATGATCACGTGGACAAAGTTGAACTGGCCCTGCCCGGACGACAGCAGAGGTCACTAGCCCCGAGGACCACTGTCTGCCACGTCCTCACTCAGCTCTGGTGGGCGGGGGGCTTGCTACCTGAGCCAGCCTGTGCCCCACTGGCCACCAGCCGCTGCACACACCCCTTCCTCCCAGCGGACCTCAGGGCACAGCCGCCTCCCTTCTTAGAATAACAGGACCCTGCTGGGCTGTCCCCCCAGAGAGGCATGGGCCCAGGCCTGCCCCCACTCACTCTGATGGTACCCAGCTTGAAGTCCTCGCCCGAGTCATTGTAGACGATGGACACGAAGTCGTTGCCCAGGTGGCGCTTCTTGTCACAGCGGTGCTTGTCCACATCTTTGGTGGGCATCAGAGTGGCAATGTGGAAGACCGCTGCAGGCAGACCGGCAGAGCTGAACGGGCGGGCCCCCTGCACCTCTCTCCAAGGGTACTTCTTGGCTTCCCCAGAGGCCCTCAGGGCCTGTCTGGCCGGCAGCACTGCACCCCTCTGCCTGAGCGCAGAGCTTCTAGAAGCAGAGCTGCCAGCCCCATGCGCCCCTGCCACGGCTCCCCACCCCCACCCTGCCGAGGCCCCCAACAGCCAACAGCAGCAACGGGCGACGGGGCGGGAGGGCACCTACCTTGCATGATATCGTCATGCCAGCAGTAAGTGAACTGGCCGTCTTCCCCGCACACATCCAGGCCGCCCAGGTACACCTTGTCTGGCTGACAGTCCTTGAGCTCGATGAGTTTGCCCAGGCCGGTGAGGAACTCCGTGTACCTGTAGGAGCCGTGCTCGTTGGACAAGATGGCGAGCTCGCTGTTGCTCTGTGGGCAGAGAGGAGCATGGTGGCACCCTGCCCCCGACGGCTGTGTCCCGGCCTCCCCCTCCTGCATATGTATTTGGTCCTTGGTACCACAGGACCTTCTGAACACAGCCAGAACCCTGGCACTCGGAATCCCAGCCCCAGTCCACAGACCTGCCCCTCGTAGGCCCACCAGCACCCGCCTTCCACAGCTCTCCCACACGGTAGTCAGAGGGACACTTTATAGACACTTAGGCAGAGTCCCCTCAGACCCTCTGCTCAGAAGCATTCACACCTGCCCACCTCCCTGGAAAGGAAAGTGCAGCTGCCCGACAGCCCGGGAGGCAGTCCACGCCAATGACCCACGTGAGCCCTCCCCTTGACTTCCCTGCCCCACCTCCTGTTCCCTGCACAGGGGACATGGCACCAGCCACCAGCACCTGCCGTTCCCACACCAGACGCTCCCTTCCTCTCTTTCCCACACCTGGATGGCTGACACGACCGCTGCCCTGCTCACACATGCCACCTTCTCCGCCGTGGAGTGCTTGGCACTCCCCTGGGCACCGCGAGCTCCCACGCTCACCTGTCACTCCCGCCGTGTCCCTGGCACCAGAGCAGTATCTGGCCCAGGGTTCTGTGAGCATGGGCCAGTGGCCGCTCGTGCAGTGACCAAGCTCTGTGACAGACAAGGATCCAAGCCCTCACCCCTACCCCAGGTGGGAAGGCCACACAGCTGCACCCTGGCACCTAGGAGCCTCACCTGGCCTTCTCCCACGTACAGGACGGCGATCTTGTGGGTGTCGTAGGACGGAATCTGGTCAAGAAGCTGCACTGACCGCTCGAAGGACTGTAGCCACAGAGCCCTGCCTGAGCCTTGGGCGGAGGCCATCCCCTGCCACCAGCCCTGCAGCCCCAGCTCGATCCCCATGCAGGCAGGGCTCTCCACACCGGGGTCGATCACCCCACGGCGCCCCAGGGAGCTGAGGCTGGGACCATGGGCACCACTGCCGAGAGCTAGGGCAGCCCCAGGCGCCCCCCCACTCAGGCTCGAGAGGGCCCCGCGGTGGAGATAAGGCACGCCCACCCACCTCATTGGGGAGAAGGATGGGCTTGTTGGATTCGTCACCAAAGAACGGGGAATGGTAGAGCTGCAGGAACACAAAGCTGCAGGGGGAGAGACAGGGAGGGCCGGGTCAGAGTCACGGCCGGTACCGTCCACCCACACACAAAGCAGCAGGCCTGAGCCTCTCTTGTGGCTCCAACCAGCCACAGTGCCGAGGCCACGTGGACCTGCAGCCCAGCCTGTGGTGGGGTCCCAGGCCCCACATCGTCCTGGAGACTGTCCAGCAGCTCCAGCCCGGGAGGGCAAGGCTCACCTGGGATTGATGCCGGGTACCTTCTCAGTATTGGAGGCCCCAGTTCTGCTCTTGAAGGCATCCCTCTCTACCCTCTTGCCTCTGCGTGACGGGGCCGAATCAGAGATGGTGTAGCCTCTGGGCCGCAGGCCACTGGGGGAGCGGGGGCAGCTGGAAGGCAAGGGACCCTCGGGCTGCGTGGGGCCCCGGCCCTGGCTCTCTTCACCTGGGGCTGACCAGGAGGCACCTGCCCCGTCCAGGATCCCGGACTGGGACCGGGTCTTGGCCTCAGGGCTCAGCCGGCCAACATCAGTCTTGTCCCCAGGGTCCCCAAGGATGTCCTGTAGGGTCTGCAGCTCGGGCGAGGAGCTGGACTTGCTGAGGGGCTGGGAGGGCTGGAAGGGGAGCTCCGCAGAAGGCCGGGCGCCCTCGGAAGAGACAGCCCGCTCGATGGGGACTCCTCCGGCAGCGGGCTCCTCCACGGGGAACCTCTCCTCCTGGCTGGAGCTTGATGATGACTGCCAGGAAGGAGTGCACACGACCCCCGTCAGGAGGAACCAGCACACCCATCAGGGGTTCACGTGGAGGCGATGAAGCCCCCCCTCGTCCCCAGTCAGGGCCACAGAGCCCCTCAACAGCAAGCGGCTGGTCCCACCCTCTCCCCCAGGACAGCACCCGCTAGTGAGCAGCAGAGCTCGTCATCTCCAAACCAAGGACACCAAGGATGAGCAGCTGCCCCCATGCAGGGCCCGCTGGAAAACCCGACAGTCCACGCAGAACAAAAGCGGCAGGGCGGCTCGCCATTTCTCAGATGAGAAAACTGCGTGCAAAAGACTCGCCAAAGTTCTGAGCAAGTCCGTGTGCCATGGAGCCCGGAGGGAGGCCCCGCCCCCTCCCCAAAGCGCCCCCCCCCCCCCCCCCCCCCCGCAGCTCCAGCGCCCCTAGGCACTCACCCTGCTGTAAGCCTCAGCGCGGCTGCTGCGCCGGTCTGTGCCTAGCGTTGCCTCAAAGTCCTCCAACTCCGTGGGTTCAGTGGGCAAACGAGCCTCGCTCGGACTCCCCTCCTCCGGAACGACCGCCGAGTCTGGGAGGACACAGACGGGGCTACTAGGTGCTGGCCCGGCCCCTGGAGCTCACGTGCCTGAGGTACGAGCCTCTCCCCGAGAGGGTACGGGGGGCCCCACCAGAGCTTCACCCAAGGCCTGCCTCGCCCGTGGCTCTAAGCTGCCCGCACCCCAGTTAGCTGCAGGAGGGCACTCTGAGGGGTGCAGTACGGCCCCCGACACCGGGCATCTCCAACATAGGCTCCCAGCCTGGTGACGAGGGGGGCATACGGCCCCCGGGATCTGCATCCCAGGACCCCAAGAACCTGCCCCTGCTGCTCCAGTGGGGGAGACGGGCAAGGGAGCACTGAACCCCACCAGGGAGGAGCCCCGCCTCGGACGAGGCCTGAGCTCAGGAGCAGCAGTGAGCTGGGGCTGGCTCCCAGCAACAGGACACCAGGATTCTGCCCTGCCTGGACCCCAGGCGAAGCCTGATGAAGGAGGAAGCCCTGAGCGCGCACAGATGGGGAGCCCAACCCGGAAAGCAGAGACGCGCCTTCGGAGCCCAAGCCAAACTCAGAGTCGGGAGGGCCGAGGCCAGGATGCCCCAAAGCAGCATTTCCTGTGCCAGTGTCAGGGCAGGGGTGGGGGTGACGAGCCATGAGGGTTAGCACAGCCTGCGGTGGCACAGCCCTCGCACACGTGCAGTCCGTCAGCTACCCGCAGGACCCGTCTGCACACTGCCCTTTCCAAACCGGCTCTTGCGCACACATGGGGGCTTAGGCGGGCCAGAGGGCCATGTGGGTCAAGCCCCTGCCCCCGCCAGGGCCTGGAGGTGATGGGCCGGCCCCCAGTGAAAGGCACACACAGCCCAATTTGCGGGTCCAAGCCAATCAGAACACCAGAGGCCAGGGCACGGTCAGCCCGGCTGAGCCCCAGGGCCAGGCTGGCCCCGAAGACCGTCCGCGACTCAGTTGCGTGACGTCACCTCCCGAGGCCTGAAGAAGGGGCTGCGAGGGCCCATCCGGCAGGGCACAGGGCAGAGGGGCCCGCCAGCCAAGCACAGGCATCCTGCACAGACGTCCCCATGCGAGTCGGGGCCCTGCTCTGGAGGGGACGGGGCTGGGGGCGAGGAGCGGCGCCGGCAGAGTCGCGGAGGGATGGCCGCACAAGGGACGGCGGGGGCAGCGAGGATGAGGCAGAGGAACGCTCTGCGGCAAACAGCATCTTCCTTAGAGAGACGGGAGAATACCTGCCCAGGAAACGCCCCTGTGCAGCTGTGCTCGGCAACTGGACTGGCACAGCGAGGAGAGAGAGGCCACTGCAAGGAAACCGCGAGCGGCCAGTCAGCAGAAGGACAGACTATGCACAGTCGAGCAGAGAGGAAAGGCAGCGCTAGTCCCGCATAGAGCCCGAGCCTGGAGGGAGAGAGCGGAGGGCCAGCGGCATCCGGCCAGCAGCAGGCGGCTCACGGCCCACGCAGGCTCCCGGCTCTCTGTGCGGCTGCCGGGGACGTCTGCAGCGTGGGGCGCACCCCTCCTCCTCACCAGCACAGCTCCCGGGCCTCCACCTGAGGCCACAGGCAAGGCCGGAGGGAGCGCACTGGCCCCTCCGGGCGAGGGCACAGGCACACACAGGCAGGCTCGGGCTGGACTCGGCGCATCCAATCCCAGACCCCAGCACATGTGCGGCTGCCCTGCTGGGCCCCAGGGCACGCCAAGGACGGTGCCGGGAACGGGGTGCGCAGGGCCACGCCGCATCTCCAGGCGGGGGCGGCAGCAAGGAGAGCTCAGGGAGCCGGCCAGGCGCATCCCCCACCGGGGCGGCGGCACTTACCCGTGTTGGATCGCGGGGGTGGAGGGGGCTTGGCCGAGCCTGCCGCCGGCACCGACAGTGACTTGTACAAGGCCGTGTCCCGACGCTCCTTGAAGCGCTCGGCGGCCATGAGCGCATTGGACAGCTCCTGCAGCGGCATGTTGTTGATGTCCGAGGAGAAGGGGCTCAGAGGGTTTTCCAGGCTCATCAGCCAACTGGTGTTCCCTAGGGGGCGGGCAGCACCCGTGCACTGGTCACCCGCCGCACGCGCGAGCAGGATGGTCCTCGGTGACGCCACTCTCCACCCCAGGGCTGCTCCTGTGCCCAGGCCGGGCTCCGCGGAGGCCTCTCAAAGCCTCAGACCTTGCACAGAGAAGCCCGGGTGGGGGGCCTTCTGGGCTCTGTCCCTCTCCCACTAAGGCCCAGGAACCACCCCTGCGGTCAACCTCCCACACTGACTGTCCTCCTATCCTGACCCACCGCCTCTTGCCCTGCCTGGGCCTCTGGTCTCCCGCCTACTCCCTGCCTGCTCCCCCACGGGAGCCAGGACCCATGCACGGCCCTTGTGCCTGCACTCGAGGCTCCTCAGGGCCTACCATCCAGCCCCTCCTGTCACTGCCCACCACGCTGTGCCCAAAACAGATCTCAGGCCCTGTGCCTTGGCCTAAATTCTTGCAATACTCATTATAGGCTCAATCGTGTCCCGTAAAATTCATCTGTCCAACATTCCCAGACTCCAGCAGCTCAGAAAGCAGCTCATTAAAATAAAATAGAGCCAAGCAGATGGTCCCTAAATCCCCAGGGCTCTTCCAAGAAGAGGAGACGGGACACAAACTCACAGGAGCAAACAGCCCTGCCGCCGTGACCTGGGACTCCAGGCTCCGGGCATACGAGGCACATGTCTGTGGCTGATGCCCCCAGGCCGCAGCGCTCTGGGAGGGAGGCCCCCTGCTCAGGCGCCCGGATCGCCTCTTCACCATTCCCCTCTGGGCACTAAGCTCAGAAGTCCCAGAGGAGGGGCTCCCTCAGCCCCGCGTGCCTGCTGCACTCCTGGGTACCTGGAGTCTTGGCAGGGGGCGGTCCCGTGCTCACCGTGTGGTGGCAGCGGCCCCAGTGTGCTGAACGCAGGCCCCTCCGTACCTGTGGGCCTCCGGACCAGGATCTCTGCCCAGCCCTGGGTCAGAAGGGGCACGTAGGCCGCCAGGCTCGTCTTCTCCTGTGCTGGTAACTGGGTGCCCGCTGACGCCCTCTCAGGTTTGCTGGCTGGTGCCGTCTGTGCACCCGGAGAAGTGGGGCCACCTGCGAAGTGGGATGCTGGAGTGTCCAGGGTACCCACACGAAGGCCGTGGCCCCCTGAGGAAGAGGAAGGCAGGAGTGCTGGTGACGACCACCTGCCTACCACACAGCCACCAGCCCAGAACCCGCTGTTCTGCACAGGGCCTGGTGACCAGTGGTAGCTCAGCCCTCCCCAGGCATGGCCCTCATAGGGGGTCAGCCTCAGTAGACCCGGGGCAGTAGGAAGGGGCCCCACGGCTGGACCACAGCTCATCCCTGCTGCAGCAAGAGAAGCTCCAAGGGCGAGCTGAGCTGAGGACCAGAGGAGCCAAGGGCTCTCAGGAAACACCGGCCACGAGGGACAGACCCACGGCCATGAGAGACAGACCCGCGGCCACGAGGGGGCCCCAGACCAGTCATAGGAAGGCATGCCCCTTGCTACACAGCCGTGGCGAGGGCTCACAGAAACAATACCCCAGCTGTTCAAGCACTGAGACAGGCCTGAGGTCAACCACCTTGTCCCCCACGTTCCAAGGAGTCTTTGCGAGTGTACGGACCCACGAGGCTCACCGGACATGGAGCGGACGCGATCCCTGGCCCCGCGGCACACCTGCTGCCCAGCCTGGGACTCCAGCTTGGCAGGCGCCTCCTTGGTCTGTCTCACATGCACACCAGCGTCAGTGCTGAGGACAGAAGGGTCCGTGCAGAGTGTAACCAAGGTGCCTGGACCCAGGACAGCCACCGCCAAGGACTGCTGGGCAGGGGACAGAAGGTGCCGTCACCTCAACTCTGGGCCTCCCTGCAGCTCTCCTGAGTCCAAACCCAGCAGCGACCGGGTCCCGGTTCCCACACTCGTTGGTCACAAGTGACGAGCTTGTTCCCAACCAGCCAGGTTTTGGTCCTGCCACCAGCCAGGAGGAACTCTCCCACAGGGGACCTGAGAGGACAACAGCGTCAGCCGACACCTCAGCTGCCAGGGGCTCTCACAACGGGCATCCTGGTTTCAAAGGTGTGTGGACTGCGGCGTGGGGGGCCCTCAGAGGACTGGGGCCCTACCACACACAGGAGGCCTGGCCAGGGCCCGCCTGGCCTGCTGACACCGCTGCCAAGTACGGTCACAGAAGCGGAGCCAGGCGCTAGCCTCCCACCCCACCCCGGGGCCCAGCCCGCACCTCTTGGGGACCGCTGTGAAGTTGGAGAACACATATCTGGCCATCATGTCCAGACACGTCTCCGTGAGCTCCAGGTGGAGATTTTTCAAGTTGTCATCAGCCTGGGCCATTGAATTCTCGTCTGCAGACCCCAGACTAGCGCTGGTGAGGGACGTCTGGATCCTGCTAGAGGGAGGGGCCCCGGCGAGGTCAGGGGCTGGCCGGGGTGACTCATCTCCCACCGGGGGCCAAAGCTCGAGGCATGCAAGTGCTGGGAGGGCCACACCCACAAACCCCCCACCGGGGCGCACACCCAGTCGAGCCACCCGGTGGCAGACCACACGGACACATCATCCCAGAGAGAGGAGGGGCAGGGCCTCACGGGAGAGACCCAGGCCCACTCGTCGGAGCAGAGGCTCAGGAGACAGGGTACAGACGAGACCGACGTCCCCTCACCGAAGCACAGGAGAGTTAGGGGACGGCTTGGCGGCGGACAGTTTAGTCATGCAGAGACACAAAGACCACAGACACACCGAGATTGCATTCTGCCCACAGGGCCTCCTCCCGATGACAGGGAGGGTCTGGGCTTTGTGTGCGGCTTGTCCCCCTCAACTCGGCCCCCCCAGGCTCCGCACGCACCCAGTGACCAGGAGAAGAGGCTCGTGCAGGTTTAATTCTAATACGGAATTTCACAGCCCCTTTGCCAAGCTGGGCTTGTGTTAGAGTTCACTAGAAGAAAGCCGACCGCCCCCTGCTCCCGTGCCCCAAGTCAGACCCCGCTCGGCAGAGGCCAGCCTGAGGCCAGAGCCTACGCCAGGCAGCGCTGAAGAGGTGGGTCTCCGAGCTTCGCACTCCCAGGCCTGAGGGGCTTCCTGGGGAGGAGACAGCCCCCCGCCCAGCTCAGTGCAGCCTGGCCTGTTCGGCGCAAAGCAGTGACCCCCAGAGCCCACGCCTACACTCACACACCCAGGCAGGGAGAAGCAACCGCGGCCGCGCACACACACCCACTGCTCTGTACACAGCCCCGCGCTCCCTTCTGGCTACGACAGGAAGCAATCCTCCACAAGAAGAAAGCTCAAGGAAACAGTCCACTTGCAAGCGTAGGAAAGCCGAACCCTGAACATGTTTCCCACCCAGCCTGCACGGGCGCCACTCGATTTCACAAAGAACCCTGACCTCCGGGGCCAGCCCCGCGGGCAGCGGCCACCGGATGCCTGGCTCTCTCAGAGCTCCAGCCCTGCTCTAGGCTCTGAGCCAAGCCTCTGAGCGCGCCGTGTAGCCCGCCCGGGCTCCGCCAGGGCACGGGGACAGAATGCAACCTTTCCACCCGCCCCTCCAGGCTCCCCCCAGACCGAAGGCTGCCCACCCGCCCCCCGGGGCTTTCTTCTGGCTCCGGCCAGGGAGGGCGTGGGCAGGCGACGAGCTCATGCAAGCAGCCCCATGCACCACCACCCCGGGTGCCCCCGCCCGCCACAGCCCCCCGCCGGCCGCAGCCCCCCGCCCGCCGCACCACTACCTGCGGACCACATGCTCTGACACACTGATGCTGCGGCACCGGAAGGCCTCTGCGGCAGAGCTCTCCTTGCATTCTTTCACGGGTGGAGAGTTAGTCAAGCCTTGTTTGGGGGTTCTGGCTATCCTCAAACTACCAGGAGAGGAAGGAGGGCCCGAGCCCCAGAGAGCCCAGCTCCCAGGAGGGGAGAACAAGCCATTGGAGGGATGAGGAGGAAAGGTCACAGGCCACAGGGTCAGGATGGAGAGCCCGCGGGTGAGATGAACAAAAAACCATGCCAGAGGCCAGTTGGCAGGGGAAAGAAACAGAAAACAAAAAAGCATGAAAATACATCTCATACACATGACTAAGAAAAAGGTCTCACGCACAGAACCAAAACAAAGAACATTAGCGCAAATTGAACATGTATGGAGCGCGACGCACGGCAGGTTCCAGGCTGTGCTGACCAGGAGCCCCGCCCACCCCGCTCAGGGGCCAGGATGCTCTGAGGCCCTGGAGGTCACCGCTCAAAGGGCTGGTTCTCAGCTCGGGGCCCCTGGCGCTCAGCTACTGGGAGCTGGAGAAGCCAGCTTTGGACTGTAGGTCACACTGACCTGGTCATTCTGGAAAATGCCATATCTCCACCAAAGGAGAACTGCAAAGCTTGGGTGGGAAGGCGAGCACAGAAAGAGGAGTTGCGGCTCGTATGAGATGCAAACAAGACATAAGGCCTAGCACAGCTCTCTCTCTGACCTGGCAAAGCGGCTGTGATGGTCCAGAGGGCCGTGGCCCCTGGTCAGCAAGGGTGGAGAGCAAGCTCGGGAGGACAGGCAACCTCGGCCTGGGGCTGGGCTCGCTTCTGGGCCCGGAGCTCCTCCCTAGCCAGGCCCGGGATCTGGCTTCTCTAGAGCCACCACAGTCCTCACGGAACCCTCAGCCCATCCGCTGGAGTCAAGCTAGCACCCCAATTCCCAGCTCTGTGCGTCAGCCCTTGGGTTTCAGGCAGGCCAGGCCTGGCCACAGCCCAGCACACAGGCTTCGCAATACCATGGGCCGCAGAGGCCGGCTGGGTGGGGACAGCAGCTCTTCCAGCTACATGAGCGCATTAAGGGCCTTTGCAGGCTCTAAGCCAGGACCCCCTGGCGCCCAGCACAGTCTGCATAGGGACATCCCCCAGCTACTTCTCAGGGCCGCTGGCTGGCCACAGGGCGGCAGGCCAGCCCAGACCCCGTGTGTGCCATCGGTCACAGGTCACGCTTGCAAACCTGCCCCGCTGTGCCCCATTCCCGCCACAGGCCCGCACCTCTTGGGCCTCTCGTTGAGGCTGGTGCTTCGCGCTCTGAAGCTGTCCTTCTCGGGGGTGTCATCAAAGGACAGGAGAACGTTGGAGCGCAGGCCCTGGCAGAGTGGAGCAGACCTGAGCCATCGGCCACCGGGGACTGAACCCTGTGTTTCTTCCCTCCAGGAGCCTGGGCTCCACACCTGCAGGGTGCTGGGTCCTGGCAGGCTGCGGGCGGCAAGCGCAGCCCCCCAACGCCACCCACCTCTCGCTCCCTGTCCATCTCCCCGCTCTGGCCACGGGACAGCCAATGGCAAAGCAGGTCCCACCTCGACAACAGGTTTGGGCTCCGCTGGCCTACCTTAGTGATAAAGGGAACAAAATCCTTCCGGAAGGGCAGGCGGCATCTAATGAACCACATGGCTATGACGTGATGGGCCAGGCACACGATGTACTGATTAAACCTGTAAGGAGGAAGAGAAGGACTACAGCTCTGCTGGGGCCCCAAGGCCGATGGGCCCGAGGCTGAGCATGGAAGCGAGGCCCTAATGCCACAGGCCCATCCAAGGTAAAGGACTGGCATGGCTCTCGGCTGGCCCAGGCCACAGCAGGAGGTGCGGGCCGGCACTCACTTGGAGGGATTGGTGTAAGGCAGGGAGATGGCAAAGACACTCGCGTACTGCTCCGCCGCAAAGTTCCTGTAGAGGTGAGGCAGCCTGGCCAGAGCTGCGAGGGCAGGACACATGAGTGAGGGGGCGCGGGTGGGAGGGAGAGGCAAAGACCCACCCCACCGTCACCAGGGACCTGTGCTACCTCCTGACCTCAGAGGGCTACGGAGGACTGAAGGTCACAGCCCCGTGAACGCAACCTTCCCTTTCCCCTTCGTTCTCTATTCCAAGAGCTCGTAAACTGGTCCCCAATGCAAAACCTTGCCAGCATCCTACAGTCGTAGGACCCCTGAGCTAGATGCGGCTTCCGCATCTTTAGAAGGCTGTGCACAGAAAAACATCCAGCAAAGGGCCCACGTGTCCTTTTGCATAAGTGCCAGTGGCCCTGCTCTGCTCCTGTCACTGCCCCACTGAAGGTTAAACATGCACTCGGGTACCAGGAACGAGGCGGTGAGCGGGCACCCTGACCCCAGGAAGCCCGTCCAAGCTGCAGTACGTGCCCTGAGGGGAAGCACCACGAGGCTGCGAGAGCCGGGCTGAGGACAGACACCCACATCCGGCAAGACAGGCTTCTGTGCCGTTTAAACTGACACTGAGGGTTAGAGTGGCACGGGCCGCTCGAAGGCCAGGAAGGAAAGCATTCAAGGCTCAGGCAGGAGGTGCAAAGGCCCTGAGACCAGAAAGGATGGCGCAGCCCACGTGCTCCGTGGAGACAGCGCGCCCAGGCATCTCCCGAGAGAGGTCACGAGATGAGGTCAGCGAAGTTGGCATACGTGACAGCCACTACCCCAAGGATCCACCCCACCACGTGCACACGCACACGCACGCCCGTGTGCACACAGGCACGTGCAGAGCCACACGCTCACTTGACAGGAACTCGAGGAGAGGAACGGCCATGCTAGCAGTGGCTGAGATGTGAGTGAGCTTCACGACCAGCACAGGAAGCGCCTTGATGATGATGTCCGGCATCTCCACGCTGCAGATGGCCAGTGCCACCACGCACTGGCTGGCACAGCGGTAGATCAGGCCTTGCTCCAGGCAATACACCATCTCCCGCTGCGGGACAGGGCCAGTGCCTCAGACCCAGCCCGCCGCACCCCAGCCCTGCCCGCACGCTGCTCTCCCCCACTCTAGGACATTCTACAGGGGACAAGACCAAGACTCAGGAAGGTTACTGCCTTGTCCCTGAGCCCCAAACCAGCGCAGCACCAGGAGCCGAGCTGTCCTGAGGAGACTGGACAGTGGGCAGCTCTGGTCAGGGGCTTCCTGATGCTTCCCAGCCACGAACACTGGCCGGGACCCCTGGCGCCTCAGCCCACCCTGGAGACAGGACTCCCTAGGCCCATGACCCCTTTGGTTATGGGAACCCCCCCCACCAACTGGCTGGCCTTATGACAGGGGAGGTTCTGCCTAACACAACAAGGCCACCAGGCCCACTGAACTCCGGGCAGCTTCCTGCGTGAACACGGCACTCCCGCGCCCCACAGGAGACCAGGGCAGCGCACGGCTCAGGGCCCCACGGGGGACTTGCGCTTCCCGGAGCCAGCCCCACCCCCACACGTGTTCCCTGCCCCACCTGCAACCTGGGCTGTGGAGAAAGTTGGGCCCGTCCGGCTGAGGCCAATACCCACAAAGCAGCCCCGCTGTCCCTCTCCCGCTTCGTACCTGTCTGGTTTTGTCCAAGTAGTTGTGGTACGAGATGAGTGCTGTCAGCACGGGAACCACCGCCAGATGCAGGTCGGTTCTGGAGAAGCCTTCCGGGGTGCCTCGGAGCCGCTCCAGGGTCCTGGGACCTGAAAGCTGAAGGCCGAGGCTCAGGGAGCAGGCTGTACGTCAGTGAGGCAAGAGCGAGCCGCAGGGTGGCCGAGAGCCCGGGGGCCTTCCTACTCTCTGTCTGGCCGAGCGTCTGCCTTGTCAGACCCATGGGAGCGCCCACCAGCCAGGGACAGACCCAAGACGGATGCGCCTGGCCCAGGAAGCCCAGTGAGGAAGGCGAGGGAGAGGAATCAAGCTAGCACACGGGGAGGGCGAGCCAGAGCCCTGCACAGAGGCCTATGAATGGGGAAGGGAGGACAGGGCCCCAGGGGCACGATCTCCCAGCGGGACTGCCCTCTCGTGTGACCGCACCTGACCTGCCGGGCCCGGGGGCCGGAGCGGGAAGGCGCGGGCAGCGGCCCCACGGTGCGGGCGGCCTTACCATGGAGCAGAGGGCAGCGGACAGCTGGTCAACGCTGCACGGAGACGTGAAGATGAGCACCTTGTAGCGCAGGGACTCGGGCAGCTTGCCCAACACGAGCTTCAGCACCTTCCAGTCCGCCTCCTGCAGGGGGAGCGGCCACTCAGCCGAAGCGCTGTCAGCAGCCTGGCAGCTGTGTGGCCTCCTGACCCCTCTGTCCCTGCAGGAGCACGTGCTCCTCTGAGGAAGTACCCCGCGGCACGACGATGGCGCCCTCCAGACGCCAGGCTGAGCAGGAGGCCCAGGCCCAGCGGCACCACCTCTTGCCCTGAACTGGCCCTGGACTCCCACGCCAGCCCTGCCCTCCCTGGGCGCCCGACGGGGACCCCCAGGCCGCCCGCCCAGGACGCCGTAGCCACAAGCCCTGACTGAGGCCCGTCCAGAGCATCACGAATGTGTACTGAGTAAAAAACCTGTATCTCAAAAGGAAAAGCAGCACGTATTCCAAAATAATCCACAAGCCTGGGGACCCACTCCAGAACCAAAATCCACTGAGGGCCACAGCGATAAGGAAGACGTGGTTGTGGCCCCTGTGGACCTTCCCTGGCCAGCCCTCCCCAGCTCAGCGGGGAGACCACCGCCCATCAGCAACACATGTGGCCTTGAGTCCTGAAAACCTTTCCCCAGATCCCACCTGTGACGCAGGCCTGGAACCTCACCCAGGAAGTACCTGACAGCCCCCTTCAGTGCCAATGCCTGGTGCCCACAGGGAGAGGAAGCGGCTCCCCTGCCTGTGGCCCTCGAGGGCTTCCCAGGCGCACAGCGGCACGCCACTGACCACATCGCCTCTCCCGCCAGCCCCCTTGCAGAGATAGGCCTCCACTCCATTCAAGGCCCCAGCCCCACCTCCGCTAACACCCACTCTACCTCGAGGCTCTGTTCTCCCCCAGAACCTGTCCTACCTCTCCGCCTCACCCAGCCGTCCCAGCACCCCTGGCCAGAAGTGCCAACAGCACCCCGTCGCACGCGGCCCATCTCGGCCTCCACCCGACGTAAGTTATCCAACGACTCCCTCACTTGTCTACACGGCTCCATCCTATACCAAATCCACCTCCCAGGGGCAGGCACGTCTCAGCTCTGTGCCCAGCTCACAGGATGAGATGCACGGCATCCGTCACAGAACTACTGGATGCTTGGAGCAGCAGCGTGCCTCCGCGGTAGCTGATGCAGGGATAGGAAGTGTGCGGGGCACCGCGGAGGGACCAGCCGGCTCACCTGCTTCAAGCACTGCAGCAGCACACGGAAGAGCAGGGAGTAAGGCAAAGAGCCAAGTCTCACCGCGGGGCCTGTGGGCGCAGGGCCGGGTGGCCCGGTGGGATTGGACAGGGTGCCACTGGCCTTCTTCTCTGGACCCCGCTCTGGCTCCCTGTGAAAGCGGGGGGACCAGCACTGAGGCCACAGGGCAGGGACCAGCGCAGGCACCCTAAGCGGCCATCGGGCTGCTATAGGACATTCCTCAGACCCACAAGCACCCCCAGGGCTGGGCACAGCTGGCTCCCTGGCCGGCGCCAGGGACAAGGCTGATACGCACATGGCATCGCAAACACAGTAAGGGCTGAACCTCACGGCCCCATCCTTGCTGGGCAGGCCGAGACGGTGCAGTGAGTCGGCCCTCAGGAGCAGCAGGAAGTCGAAGGCCTGCAGGGAGAAAGTGAGATCCGGCAAAGCTAGGCAGATGCCGGGCCTGTGTACTCTCAGCCCGGCTGCTCCACGGAAGGCCCCGCCCCAACAGCACACGCACCAACCCCACCGCGGCCACAGCAGTGCAGGCAGTGCCACACAGGCGTCCCCAGCCTTCTCCTGCCACAGCCAGGTCCGCTCCCACGACACAGGGGGCGTGGCCCGCACACTGGCCAGGCAGCCCCACGGCCCCGAGTGCCAGGAAACACAGCCACGCTCAGGCCACCGGCACCTCCTCCCATGACCGACAGGTCCCTTAACTGGGCTGCCCTGACGACGGAGGCTGCCCCATCACACAGAGGCTCTGCAAGGGACCAGGACTTCCCTCCCCATGACCACCGCTCGGCCTGGCGCCAACACCTACGACGGCAGCCACAACTGTGTGTTCTGCCCCACGGCCCGCGGCCCGCCGCCCGAAGACTGCAGCCCCAGGGTGAGGCAGCACCTCTGAAAGCCATGGAAGTTCATCTCCGCCCACACTACGGACCAACACCTGGCTCAGAGCGGCGCAGAGGCATGCGGACACAGCAAGAAGGGCACCAGGGCCCAGGGAGGCTGCGGCCACAGCTGGTCCATGGGAGCGCGTTTCTGGGCCACCTGCCAGGGTCCCGGCCTGAGCTCCCTCCTGGCACCAGCAGGCACCCCGGAAGCCAGCCGTGGCCAGCCCTGAGCCGCAGTGGTAGCAGCCCGGCCACGGTCTGCCCACAAGCCCCATCCTACCTGTAGCCGGATGCTGGCGGCAATGGGCAGGGTGTAGTCGTGCTTGTAGTGCAGCTGGATGTGGCCAACAAGTGTCTCGTAAACGCGCATCGCGTGGCTGGCGGGCAAGGAGTATAGCTTGGTCTGCGGAGAGAGTGTGCCGGTCGCTCCGAGAGCGGGAGGCCAAGAGGCAGGTAGGGAGCCAGCACCCAATGCCCAGGACGAGGGGAACAGGACGAGCTCTGGGGAGTGACTGGGCAACACACAGGGCCCACCAGCTGCCACCTCCGTTCCCGGGACTCCATCCCACGGACGCCCCACACACGCACACCCTTGGTGGTGGCAGAAAGGGAATCCGCTAATAAATCAGGAAAACGTATCTAATGGGGCACTGCTCGGCAACATGTATGACGTGACCCGTGAGCTGAAAGCACCTTTTCCGGCCACCGGCACAGCAGGACAGACCAGGGTGAGTGAGGCCCCGCGGGCTCCAGGGGGCCCTGTATGGGGGCCATTCCCCCAGCCGCTGGGTCGTCATCCCCACAGCGAGCCCCCTGCCTGCCCCAGCTCCCTGACACATAAGCCCAGGAGAGGCCAGATGAGACCCTGGTGTGGGGTGGCACCGGCTGGCCAGGCGCTGGGGGTCCAGCCACAGCCAGAGGAACCCCTCCATGGCTCATGGTACTCAAACCAGGGCCTTACAACATAAATCGCTGCTGCTCTTCAAGAGAAATTACCACAAGAAGGGGGACAGGGGAGAGAGAGTTGGACCCAATGTTCAGGCCCATTCAGAAAGGACCGCAGGGGAGGGGGACAGCAGCCAGGCCTGCCTGTCCAGCAGGAAAGACGAATACAATCTAACTGTGCTCTGTGTGTGCCGCTCGCCTGTTTCACACGGCGCGCGTTATCTCCCAAACGAGCGTCTCCAGGCCCAGGACATTGCTCCAGCTCGCCAACAGCTTGGCTCTGTGGCCCCACACCCAGGGTCTGCGGGGCTGGAGTTCCAAGCGAGGGCGATGAGCCACCTTCCCAGCTTCTCCACGGCAGGGTTCTGCACTCACTCAGGCCGACGCACCCCTTACCCACCAGAGGTCTAAAGGGGGCCGGGCTCCCAGGACAGGAGGCCACGGAAATGCCAGTCGCCTTTCCACAAACACTTCAAACTTCCACGCCAGGAAACAACCATCCCACAGAAGCAGCACGGGACATTCTGTGAACAAGAAGCATTCGAGGCCACAGACTCAAATACCGCATTTTACATAACACGGACACTGGCGAGTGAGCTCCAGGGACGCCGTGATGCGGTGACATCAGTGGCAGAGCCCAGGCGGAGGCCGGAGGAGGCCCGCAGGGACGCGGTCAAGCCTGCGAGCAGGGGTGTCTGGCCACAGCAAAGGAGAGCAAGCACCAACCCAAGGTCAGACTCATCCACGACACACCAAGTCCCCTCACGACTCAGCAAAAAGACAAACGATGCCGTTAACACGTGAGCAGAGGATGTGAGCAGACACTTCCACAAAGAAGACGCGTACACGGCCACCGGGCACCCCAGTGAAGGGCGTTCCTCGCGAAGGGCGTGCGAACCAGACCACAGCAGCCTGGGACGCTCCAGGAAAGCAGAGCCGCAGGCGCGCCGGGGACTGTGGGTAAAGGAGCCTCATGCTGTTCCCGGCCACGGAGCGGCCCCTACGGAACGCGGTCCGGCTGCTCCTTGGCTGACCACGTGCGGGGTCACCGTCCGAGCCAGCGAGTCCCCTCACAGGCCTGCACCCAAGAGAAGGAAAAACCCACGTCTGCACACACACTGGCACGTGGATGTTCACCCTGGCAGGATTCACAGGGGCACAAAGGGGGAACCACCCAGCGACCGTCAACACAGAACTGATAAGCAGGGCGCCTGAGTGGCTCAGTGGGTTAAGCCACTGCCTTCAGCTCAGGTCCTGATCTCAGGATCCTGGGATCAAATCCCGCATTGGGCTCTCTGCTCAGCAGAGAGCCTGCTTCCCTCTCTCTCTCTCTCTCTCTGCCTGCCTCTCTGTCTACTTGTGATCTCTCTCTGTCAAATAAATAAATAAATAATCTTAAAAAAAAAAAAAAAGAACTGATAAGCAAAGACAGCAAATCCACATGAGGCCCGACGGCCATCGGAGCGAAGCCTTGAGCCCTGCCACCAGCCCAGTGAGCCTCAAGATGCTCAGAGCGCGCACTGCACAAGTCCATGGTCACACGAAACATCCAGAAGGCACAAATCCACAAGATGCAGAGTGGACGGGTGGCTGCCAGGGGCCAGGGTGCCCAGGGGAAGTGGGGAGGAACAGCTAATGGGTGTGGAGTTGCTTCCAGAGAAGGAAGACGTTCTAAAGGCACAGAGGCACAGCGTCCACCATGTGAGTCTGTGGAGGTACCGGAAATCCCCTGGACCACACACGCAGTGCACGAATTCCACGGAACGCCAACTACACCTCTCAATGAAGCCGTGAAAACCAGCCCACTACCACAGGGCCACACCACACGGCAGCCCGCCCCGCCTCGGCAGCAACGTGAGGGCGTCTCTGCCCAGACCGGCCCCGCGACCCTCAGGAGTGCCCCACGCTGTGACAAGGAGCCTGGGTCACGCCAGGCTGCCTTCCACGACGCCACGGAGGTCTCCCCGGAGACATGTGCCTGCAGGGCAGCTGCCCAGAGGTGGCCGGTTGGCCCTCCCAAAAAGGCAGAGACGCACCTGCAGGATGACCAGGAGCCCCAAGACAGCGGTCCTCACGTCCTCCACGGAGGCCGAGTACGCCGCCACGTCTCTCTCCTCCAGCTCAGCGGGTGGAGAAAGGGAGCGGGACATCACCTTCAGAGAGAAAACATGCATTCAGTTCCCCAGCTCGGGGCTCTCCCCGGCAGCTACAGTCAGACCCGGCACTTTCCCCTGCATTTCTCAAAAGCTGCATTTTGCACTCCTGAGGGCCCTTCCAGAAACTACGACATATTTCACAGTTAAGAGAAAAGCACACTGGCCGTGCATAAGGACGATGCGTCCAGCCCGGCTCCAGAGCTGCACCACGGCTATGTCCCAGGACTCCCGTAGCACCACCCACCCCCGATGTAAGGGGGCCCTACCTGAGACGCAGCCATCGCTCTGGGCACAACAGGAACAAACGGTCCAGAAGCCAGTGCTGCCTGTGCAGCCTGGCCACAACTAGGGGGCTCTCTAGCAGCCCAGGCACCCGGAGCCCCAGGCTCAAGCGACCCTCACCTTTTCCACAATGTCCAGCAGGCTGTTGAAGTGGTGGGTATGACAGCCCTCAGCCAGGTCCACCAGCAGCTGGGTGGCCAGTTTCCGGACTTGGGGGTCTTTGTCCTCTGGGACGTGGGAGAGTTGTGAGATGACCACTGAGCTGATCAGCTCTTCCTGAAGCGGCACAAGTCGGGGGAGGTGGGCAATGTGGGGCAGGGGCACGGCCGCAGCTGAGGGATGCGCTGCACAGCCCCTCGGGGGCCCAGGCCCCCAGGCCCAGGTACGACGCAACAGCAAGTGGCCGGGCTGGCTCTTGCCCATTCACTGTCACAAGGTGGGCCCCCCATGTGCACGCTCTGGGGTGGGAAGAGCCCGTCCCCGACATCATGATGGGAAGGGTGACAACAGCTTCTACAGAGGCAGATACAACGCACCATAGCAGCAGAGGATGAGACAAGACCAGCCCCGACATGAGGAAGCTGAGAACCCAGAGGGGCCTCCTGGAAGAGGCACTGCTGAACTGAATTCCAAGGGACAGAGGTGCGAGGAAGAGGAAGGCTAGGAGGGAAGGAGTGGGCCGACCAGGGCTGGGAACACTGGAAACACTGGGGAGGCTGCCCTCAGAAGCTGCACAGAGCATGAACTGGAGAAAAGAAGATCCAGCTCTCCAGGAGAAAAGCTCCCAGAGGAAAGGACAAGCAAGCAGGGGCACGTGAATGTCTGAGGGACAGCTTCTGGCCCTAGACCGGGTCACGGCTGGAGGGAAAGCAGCAGCAGGAGACAGGCAGGGCCTGGCACCACCGCGGTCAGGCCGGGACTGGAGAACGTGACCACAAAAACCAAAAGAAAACATCCCCACACGAGACTCTGCTGACAACTTCTGTTTGGGCCCCGCAACTCTTGGCCCAGCAAACCTGGCAGAAGGTGGGAACCAACACCGGAGCGTGTGAACGGGAGGAGAACCAAGCTCACTAAGCAAACCTGCCACAGATGGGTGTCCCAGGAGGCTCTCCGAGCCCCACCCCCAGGCCCGCTGACCGCACCAGGCACCCCCAGCAGGACTCGCACCTCATAGAACTGTCTGTTGATGAGCAGCACGAAGGACAGGACGTCCAGCACCTTGATGCGCACGGCACTGCGGGACTCGTTCCTGGGGGTGGGTGCACCTGCTGGGGTCTGGGCGCGGGCTCCACAGCCAGCCTCACCCTCCACCAGGCCCCGGCCCACCCACATCCAGACCCAACACGGGAACACGGGGCCATGGGGTGGAACGCTCAGCCCTCAGAGTCAGCCTCTTCCTAGTCGAGTGGGGCCACCGGAGCAAGTGCATGTGGGGGCTTCAGAGGACTCTGTCCCACCAGAAGGCTGACCTGCTCCTGCTCCCACCAAGGACGAGAAAGGGAAACCCTGACCCGAGCAGGCCTGGGCTCCTGGGGCCCGGCTGGCCTCCGCAGCTGCCTACCTGAAGAACCTCTCCATCAGCAGCTGCAGGTTGTGAATCCAGCCGTCTTTGGCCGGATGGATCGACTGAGCCCTGTACGTGATTAAGTTCAAGAGCGAGGACTCCTGTGGAAAGAAGTCACCGTTACTGAGCTGCTCTGCCCTGAGGCTTGTCCTACACTCACGCCCGTGCTGCTGGCCCTGGCGGAGGAGCGAGTCCACTCACGGACGCCAGCCCTTCCCCAGGTTGGCGGTCCACACCACAAAGGCGCTAATGGCAGCAGTGGGAATTCATTTAAAAACCCACACAGGGCACCTGGGCGGCTCAGCTCGGGTCATGGTCTCGGGGTCCTGGGACTGAGTCCCACTTTGGGCTCTCTGCTCAGCAGGGAGCCTGCTTCACCCCCACCCCGCCCGCCCCTCTCTCTGCCTGCCTCTCTGCCTACTTGCGATCTCTCTCTCAAACAAATAAATAAGATCTTTTAAAAAAAAAAAAAAAAAAAAAGACAACCCACACAAAAGTCTTGGCGTCAGGCTGTGGGTTCCTGGCGTGAGCACTTCCTGCTGCCCGGTGGTCAGACACACCAAGCAACAAGTCCCCGAAGCCAGCCGGCACCTTCCTCCACACGGGTGGGAGGAAGCCGACGGTCGGGCTAGCGCTGTCTGCAATGGCCCCACGTGCAGTCAGCTGGCTGACACCCCAGCAGACCTCCCCGGAGAGCAGAAGCCTGCCCGCCAGCCCGAGTTCAAACTCAAGGAAAGCTGTTTCAGCCACGGGGTCCCACCTCTCCCCCGGCAGTCTAACCTCGGCCACCCTCCTGCACAAGCGCCAAAGGCCCCGCCGAGTCAGGGGAGAAGAGGTCTTACAGGCCTCTGGTCTGCGCATCGCTCAACCAGCTCGAAGTATCTCTCTGGAGAGCCGTGGAACTCGCTCTGATCGCATAACTCTTCCACCGTGGTCAGCAGGTCGTGGACGACGGCTCTGAGCTCTGGGCTGTCCAGGCTCTGCAACACAGAGGAGTGACTCTGGCCTCAGACTGCGGGTCTCCCACAAGCCGCATTCAGACATGGGGCATGGGGGGCAGGCGGGCCATTCTCGCCCATTCACGGAGTGAGGACCCCAAGGAGTCCTGCTCTGCCCACCCAGCAGGCCTCCAAGGGATCGCCTCTGAGCATGTTCACGCCTCCCCACAGCCCAAGCACCTTCTGGAAGCCCCAGGGCAGTTGCCTCCCAGCCTGCTGCTCCAGGGGTAGTGGGTCAGTGACAACGGTCTGGCTCAGCCGGCAGGCCCTGAGGGATGACAGTCTAGTCCTCTGCCCACTGGCCTGGTCGTGCACATCACCATGCACAGGCCCAGTGCCCTGCCCCCACCACAAGACCCTGTGCCCCAAGAGACCCCACCGCCAAGCCCAGCTAGACAGAGTCTCAACTCTCCTACAGCCCCCATGCTGCCCCCACGTCATCCCCCTCCTGCTGCGGTTAGTACTTCCGCCAAAGTTACAGCAAACCCGTGGGCGGCATCCCCGATGCCCCGGGAAATGTCTTCTTCAGGGTCCCCTTACAGGCCGTGAAGGGGATGCGGTGTATCCCCCTTTGGGACTTGCGGGAGGCCAGCCCTACCCCCTCGCCCACCTGTTGTGGTCAAAGCCGCCACCTTCAGTGGGGAGAGCACACAGACCTGGCGGAGAATGCGGCCCCTGAAGGGGTGGAGGGAGGGCCCTGCTCACGGGGAGGTAGGCCTCCAGCCCCGTAGGTCCACAGCCACGCAGGGAAGGACCCGGTGGCCCGCCCGCTGTCCGGACCACCCCCCACCCCTGGCCCCATGGCTTCCTGGCCGCTGTACCTGGAGCTGCTGCAGCAGGCGCTCCATGATGGTCAGCAGGATGTCCCACGTCACGGCCTGGAGCTCCCGCCGGTACTTCTTGATCAGTCTGGTTATGGACAGCACAATCTCGTAGGACACCACCTCGTTCGGACAGGTCATGGCCTGGAACAAGAGACCGAGGGAACACAGCTCAGCCGCTTCCTGCTCCTGCCCAGCAAGCCCCCATCCTAGGGCCCTTGGAACCCAGCCCGAGAGACCTTCGAGGGACTCGCTGCCCACATGTGCTCCCAGGCCACAAAAGAAGTATCCCAGGAGCCCGGAAGTACTCCTGCTAGCCTGGCTCTAAATGGCCGGACTCAGCCACACCACTTGCTGCCAACTCCGGGCCGCTGGCCCCCCAGCCCTGCAGAACCAGAAGGCCACCCCCGCGAGCCAAGGGCTCAGACCACGCCCCCCGCCACCCGAGAAGGGCACGGCAGGAGGAACCCTCGGCTCCCACGGCACCCTGCCCGCAGCGTGAGCGCACACACAGCCAGTGCCCGAACGCCGGTGGGCACCGCGGACACAGAAGCGGTCTCAAGCCTCGCTCGAGAGCGAGAGCAGCGCCTATCGAGCTAACACCGTCACCTTGGGGACCCCGGAGCAGTTCTGCTGCTCGTCCACAAGGGCTGAAGTCCCTAAGACAGAATGTTCACTCAAATCGAAACCTGCCGGGGCGACTGGGTAGCTCAGTGGGTTAAGTCTCTGCCTTTGGTTTCAGGTCATGATCTCAGGGTCCTGGGATCAAGCCCCACATCGGGCTCTCTGCTCAGCAGGAAGCCTGCTTCCCCCGCCCCCACCTGCCTCTCTGTCTACTTGTGCTCACTGTCTGTCCAATAAGTAAATAAAATCCTTAAAAAAAAAAAAAAAACCCACGAAAACTGCTAAGGGTCCTAGACCTCAGGGTCCCCAGGTCACAAAGCACGTGACTGAAAGCCGCGGCCTCGCCACCTGTGGACCTGCACTCATCCCCGTGCCGTGTCCCCTCCACCCCGTGTGGCAGCCCCCGTGGCACAGAAGCCAAGTCACCTCATAAAAGGACGGGAGCACAGATGTCGGGGAGTTCTTCAGAGAGTAAAGTCGGTGGGCGCCCCAGAGCGCCATGCCCACAAAGAACACAGCGCCTCTCAGCAGCGCGGCGTCCTCCTTGTAGGCTCTGCAGCGATGGCAGAAAGACCACGTGTCAGCCAAGCCCGCGGCTCCCGGCTCCCCGAGCCCCCTGCTCTTACAGGGAAGCAACAAGGCTGGGGAAGAGGCTGTGGGTAGGGGATATGGGCCCGCGGCGATGACCCGCTTCACTCAGGCCTTCCCACCGCAGTCGTCACTGCGGACCACGCGGCCGTGCCACATGCCAGCACTCGGAGGTAAATAAGAGAAGGCCCTTGGCCTCATGGTGCTTACGGTCTAGGAGGCACTGGTGTGAACCAAAGAACCACATGAAAAAATGCCAAGTCCCTCCCTCAAATTACAGCCAAGACAGAAAGCCCAGGGCCATGTGAGTCTGCCAGGGCACTGGGCAACCAGCAACCACCCTAGGTGGGCGCACCCTCAGAGAAACCCGAGCACAGAGGGAGGACCTGGCAGCCAGGGGAACGGGCGGCACAGAGGCCCTGGGTGGGGGGACAGCAGCAAGGAGAGGCAGGAGGACCACGGGCTGGGGCAGGGCTGGCCACCCAGCCCTCGACATGGTGGGCAGTGTGGTTCTTCTCCTCAGAGCAGGAGAAGCTCTCAGGGCTCCGAACCAACCATGCCATGGTCCGAGCGAGGCACGTGGGGAAGGGCACGTAGCTGCGTGTGGAGCAGCCGACTCTAGGAGGCCGGCGAGGAGCGAGCGGGGCTCCAGGGGCTGGAGGCCCTGGGAGTGGACAGACCTGTTCCATCCCTCAGGGGCAGAAGCAACAGGCCCTATGATGATCTGGCTGGGGGAGGGGAGGGCAAGGGCCTCATCACAGCACCCGGTGAGGCAGCCCTCCCCGACGAGGCGGGAGTGCAGGACCGCTCAGGGCCTTAGTTCTGAAGGTTCTGACTTTGCAACAGAGGAAAGACAGCACAAGGGCCAGGAACACGGGAGGAGAGCTGTAGCTCAGCAAGCTTCTGGAGCAGCCAGAAAGCACTAGACAGGAAAGCACTCAGGCCCCCGTAGAAGGCTCGGTGGCTGCTGACCCAAGCCACCTGGCCCGCACCGGTCCACCCCATGCCCGGGGCACACTCGCCTGTCCTCCATGATCCGACACATGTTGTAGATGGCACTGTGCCCCAGGTGGGTGCCCAGGAGGTTACGCATAAGCTGGGAAACAAGACACCACCATCAGAGATGAGCAGAAGCAAGCCCTAGGGCCCGGGGGCCAGCCTTGCGCAGACAGCGCTCTGAAGCCCTCCGCGTCCAGCCGCATCTCTGCCGCCTCCCCCCAAACACAGAGGCAGCAGCGTTTTCAAACTACTACTAAAACCCTGGCCTCGGCTCAGAGCCCAGAAAAATGCTACTGGATTCCCCTCAGTAGGGCAGACAGCCGTTCACTGAACACAGCACAGCCCTTGTCCTGTCCACATGCCTGGCCTCCACCTTCATCTGGGGAAGCCCCTCCAGAACAGTTCAGAACCCCACCTTCCAGCAAGGCTCACAGAGCTCCTTGACGTTGATGGTGCGGCAGAGAGTGACGATGAACAGCGGGAGGCTCTCGGCCGGCAGGCAGTTGTAGCAGACCACGGCGTCCAGCACCTGCAGGGACACCTGGGGAGAGGGACAGAGGTCACGCCGGCCCCGCCTCCCGCCCACAGGGATGTGCCCCACCCCCAGCCTCGTTCCCACCCTCCTTTGGTCAGTGACAGGCGCCCCTCCCCACTGCCAAAGCAGCCTTCCTGGGAAGGAGAGTGAGGGAGCATCACGGTCGCGGTGGGTTGCCCCATCTGGAACTACGACCCCACGATGGAGGTCATCCAACCAAACACGCTCACTTCCTGTGGAGTCCTGAGCAGCAGAGAGGCCGAGCAGCTGGCCAGGGCCACGTAAGCAGTGAGGGGCAGTGCAGGGCCCGAGCCCAGAGCTGGGATCCCAAGCACTCTGCCACCCGGCCCGCCCAGAAGGAGGGTAAGAAGACTGTCCCTGGGGGAGAGCAGCTACTGACCTCTATGTCTACAGACGACACCGTCTGGACACACAGCAGGCAGATCATGCTGGCGGAGGAAGTGCAAGGTCAGTGGAAGGACGTCTCCCAGGGGCGGTGCGGCTCTTTCCCACTTTCTGGGGCCTCAACAAATCAGTTAAAACCAAGAACTTGACCCCACGAGGGCTCTACTCCCCCACAAACAGGCAGGTGCCTGCCCTGTGCCAGCCACTGGGCAGCATCAGCAGGACCCAGTCCCTGCCCTCAGGGCTCCCCGTGTACGTGCAAAAAAAACGACGGCGCAAGCCGTAACAGAGGCGCCGGCTGACGGCGTGCGCCGGTGAAAGCGAAGCGCCCCTGCTCTATGGGCAGGAGCACGCGCGGCCAAACTGTTGCGGCACCTCCAACTACTCGCTGCCTCCAACGGCTGAGGCAGCAGGGCCGGGAGCAGAGGGACATTAGGGAACTCCTTACTGGACCATCGATGCAATGTACTCATCCAGGTAACAGCTGTTGAACTTGACCAAGTTCACAAGCACCAAGAGGAATTCTGAGGACAGGCCGATGTCCATCCACTGCAGCACGAACCCAGCTGAGGGGGAAGAGGAGGAGGGCAATGTCCGGCCTCCTCCCCCCACACCAGGAAAACACCCTCGGCCCTCCTGCTGCCATCAGCAGGCCACGCACAGGATGGCAGGGGCTCGGCCGCAGCCCCAGCAGGTCGGCGCGGCCAACTCTGAAGTTCACCTGACCTGGGCCACGCTGAGCGGGTCCAGGCTGAGGGGTGGTAGCAGGATTTGTGTCTGATGCTCGGAGCCCGGGGCCCCGAGGCTGACCTGCACCAGCAGTACCGGGCACTTGTCCAGGAGGCAGATTCTTGGCCCTCTACCCCTCCCTGAGACTCTCTCAACAGGGACAAAAGCCACGCTTGGCCACTGGCCAAATCACCTCAGAAAACCTGAGCACGGCAGCCAGGAGCACCTGTCCTGGAGACAGACTGTCAGCTGGGGCCCATCTCCAGGCCCCCGCCAGCTGATTTCTTCCTCCTCCTCCCACCCCTCCCCACCGTGGTGACCCAAAACCTCACTCCATCAGGACAACAGAGAGGAAGGCCAGCCAAGAGGAAGGCTAGGTCAGGCCCAGGGCACACAGAGGCCCAGCAAGAAGACATGACGAGGCAACCCCAGCCCTCCAGAAACTTCAAGGTACCCTGGATAAAACACGGGCTGACACCCTGGTCAGCAGCGCTGCCTCCCCATGACAAAATGTGGACCCCCTCCTGCCCACCTAGCAGGCCTCACTCCCCAGGGCCTCTGAGCGAACAGGTCTGGAGTGAAGCCCAGCACTGTCCATCTCTAACAAGCTCCCCGGGGGACACAGTGGCTGTCCCAGGCCGTACTCAGGCAAGCAGAAGCTCATGGTGTCACACCCTCCGCAGGCCATCCCAATCAACCGCAGCACCCCCTCTGTGCCTCAGCAGCCTTCTGGCATTCGGAGTCCAACAGGACCCCCCAAGCCCGAGAAACCCGGCACCCGATGCGGCACCCACCCAGTTCTTCTTCCAAGTAGGTGATGTGTCTCCCGTTGTCCGTTAGGGCCTTGAACACTTCCAGTCTCTCGTGGAGGTCTTCATTGGAAGGGTAATCCTTGATGACCTTGAAGAAGAGGGCTCTGAGCACGCCCAGGTGGTCCCCCTGAAAACAGAAGCACAGGCTCAGCTGTCCTGCCAGGACCTCTGCCGGCTGGGTCTCCCGCACAGCCAAAGCTGTCTAAGTAGAGGGGGCTGGAGGACTCCTGACCCTGGGACCCCTTCTCCTTCCCAAAGGCACTGGCTGTGAACGACCAACCGGGCACATCGGAGCCGCTCCAGATCGGAGCCGCATGTGTGCACGTGTCTGTGTGCGAGCTGTGGGCACACAGCAGGGAAGAACACAGTTCCAGCCCTCCTGGGACTCATAGCCCAGAAGCGTGTCTGCGCATGATAAAAACAGTCTGACCAGGGGGCACCTGGGTGGCTCAGTGGGTTAAAGCCTCTGCCTTCAGCTTGGGTCAGGATCCCAGGGTCCTGGGATGGAGCCCCACATCGGGCTCTCTGCTCAGCAGGGAGCCTGCTTCCTCCTCTCTCTCTGCCTGCCTCTCTGTCTGTCAAATAAATAAATAAATAAATAAAATCTTAAAAAAAAAAAAAAAAGTCTGACCACTCTGAAAGGGGACGAGCGTTTCCACGCAGCAGGGGTGTGCAGGGCTGGGGGAAATGCACAGCAGGGAAGCGAGCCCTCCAGGCAGGAATGCAGAGGCTGCGGGTTCTAGGAGAAGCCAGGAGCACAGGGAGCCATGGGCAGAGGCCCAGGCCGGCAGCAGGAGGGCAGCAGCAGGCCACCAATCTCTCAAAGTGGGCACATCCCTTTCATTCTGCAGCCTCATCGACACCCCAAAACATTCCAGAGGAGGAGGGAACAATAGCCACCCCCATTCTCCAGGAGAGGAGGCGGAGGTCCAGGGGCTCACCAGGGTCCCCCGGGGTTCAAGAGGCTGGGGTGCCCACTCGGGCTGTCAGGCTGCAGAGAGCTGGTGCCGGGGCCCTCACCAAAGGCCAAAGCCCACGGGTGGCACAGTGGAAGCAGTCCACGGCCACCCGAAGTCACACCCCACACCCAGCCCAGGTCCACCCGCACGCAGACCCGCCACCCATTACCTGCCCCTGCACAATGGCCTTCAGCAGAGCCAGCACCGCGTGCCGGGCCTCCGGGGGCCGCTCCGGCTGCAGCAGGTCCGCCACGGCCTTCCACAGCGCCTCCACCGCGTGCTGCCACCAGCAAAGAGGGACCACAGTTAGAGGGTACCGTCCCCTCCACTCAAGGCTCAGAACCACGAGCAAAGGACAGAGCAGGACAGTTCTTTTGACTCAGAACTCACTCCCCTGAAGCCCACACGTTGTGTACCCTCACAGCCAAGTGACCTGGAGGCTGCTGGGGGCCCTGCCGCGGGCTACTGTGAACCACAAACACGCACAGGCTCTGGCCACAGCCTGGCGGGGAGGGAGGAAAGCAGCAGGCCGGGGCCCCCGGGATCGGTCAGAAGTCCCCCTTTAGAGCGTGCTCGGACTCCAGTGAAGAAAGCCACTGAAAGAATCTGAAGACCAGGCAGGCCTGGGTCTACAGGGTGACCCAGAAATCCCACTACCCTGGCCTCTCTGTACCAGCCAAGGGTCCCTCTCTACCACACACCTGCCCCGCCTGGGCTTCTGAGAACGCTGTGGGCTTCTGGAATCGCCTCCCGGAGTAGAGGGGTCCTGTCCCCTGCAGCTGCCCAGAACAGTCTCTCTTGTCACCTCCTCTGCTCCACATTAATCATCCCGGGCTCCCTTCAACCAGGGTCTTCAGACCTTCTCAACCTTTTCTGGGCTCACTTCCCTTGAGAAGGGACTAAAATGTCCTTTAGATGGTGTCCGACCCACATCATGACCATTTCAGGATGCTCTGGAACTTTCACCTCCTTTATCCTATGCATAACACTCCTACTGACACAACCGAAGCTACAACAAGATTACACACCAGTCTGGGGGACTCTGCCAGCCTCTCGGGCTTATCTGTCCGTGCACCACAACCCCCCGCTTCCATACCTACAGGAAAACTTTATGGACGCAGAAGACTATTTTCACATTTACCCTCGCTAACGTACAGCCTGCGTGTTTCAGATGACCACCGGATGTCGTGGCGGCCCTCCCCTCCCCCTTAGTAAATACCAGTCTGCCTGGTCCATGTCTCCTCCCAAGTGCCCATCCAATCTCTGGGCCAGGCTAGAGCAGAGCCCTGAGGTACTCTCACGACTACCTCCCACTTTGTGCTTGGGATGCCCGGAGAGAGCCTGCAACCATCTGCCCGAAATAAATGGGCTTATGTCTGTGAGGCTGCTTGATGCCACCAACCAGACACCTCTCCCAAAAAGACACCAGAAATGGCATGCCTTGAGCCACAGGGTTTCCACACGTTCCCTTCCCTTCCCTGAAACATGAAAGCTCAAGTAAGCGTGCATTTCTGCAAGTCCCTATTAAAGCCTTTCTTGGAACTGCCATGAAAACCTTAGTGCCTGTGCTCCCCACCTCCATGTGTGAGTGACCCCAAGGGATTATGCCCAGAGCATTCCCAGAAGTTCCCCTAAAAAGGTGCAGAAGTTAGTAGTAGCCCTTAGTGCTCAACCCTGCTCCTCGAAAGAGCCACGTCAGACTTGCGGACAGCAGCCAACTGAGGCAGACCTACCTCTTCAAATTTCTTCGTTTTGGCAACCTCGCAGATCTGCCCTATCACCCGGATGCGATTGTTGATACCACATTCGACACTCAGTTCCTGGCGAGAGATGAAAGCAGCAAAGGGGCCAGGGCTCAGGCAAGGCATCTCCTTAACCACCAGGCACAGACCGCCCGAGAATTCCCACGCTGGAGACCTGCCGCAGCTACTTCTGAAATCAGGGACCACCAGAGTTTACGACTCCATCTCAGTGGGGTGAGAACAGACTACCTCTCTTTTTTTGCGATATTTCGTTTTATTGAGATGAGATTCACATACCAGAATTAGCTGTTTGAACAATTCAAACCTGTACAATTTTGGCATATTCACGACGCCTGCAACCGTGTCCGCTAACTCCCAAATGTTTTCATCACCTAAGAGGAAAACGTCCCACCCACTAGCAGTCACCCCCCTCCCCATCCCCTCAGGCCCCCACAAAGGCTAATCGACTTTCCGTTTCTATGGATTCTCCTATCCTGGACATTTCACAGATGTGGCAGCACTCGTTAGGTGGGGCCTCTGTGTTAGGTGGCCTCCTTCCACTTAGCAGGCTTCAAGCGTTCGTCCACATCACGGCGTGTGTCAACCCCTCACTCCTTCTTTTGCCGAATAATAAATACTCCGTTGTACAGAGCTTATCACATTTGTTTCTCTGTTCCCAACCAGCTGAAGAATATCTTGGTTGTTTCTGAATGGGAAACCTCACACGTGCAGAAACTTGGCATTTTCTAAATCACGGTACCGGGATGTGGTAGAGCGACTCAAGCACACTCCAGGAAACAAAGACCAATTGCTCCAAGGAGCTCACAAATGACCAGGGTAACACCTGGCTATAACCCTAATCCCCTGCGGACACCAAGCCCGGTATTTTCACCAAGTAAAGCAGGCTCTCCTGCACAGACACCCCAGTACTACCTCAAGTGTGCTGGACCCAGTGCCCAAGGTCCTGAATTCCTCGACCTCGGACGAAAAGACAGGCTTCCACAGCACTCAGGATGGCAGCAATCCCACCTCCCACAGAACCTGGTGACAGAGGGGACCCAGCCTGCCCAGCATCTCCCAACAGGCTAGCGGAACAGACCAGGCAGCTCACTCACTCTCAGGATGTCGGCCGTGATGATAAACTCCGTCTGCTTGCCCTCTGCAGACCTGGGGTTTGGCCTCGGGGTTCCCAGTCCTAACAGATTCTGAATTCTCCTTCAGGCCTGAATCTTTGCTTGTCGGCTTGGCCATGGCAGGACAGGAACGCACCAGAGGCCGCCTCTATGCCAAGAAAACAGGCGGAGAGCTCAGGGGAAGCTCCCCGCACCTGCCCCGCTGCCGACCTCCGGATGCCCGCCCGGGAAGCCGAGTCTCGGGGTGGGCACGAGCCTCCCACAGCTCCTGGGAGGAACTCAAGCACAACCTAGCGGTCCCGGCTAGACAGCGGGCACCGGGTGAGGGCGGGGAACGGCGCGCGGCGTCCCCGACGCTCGCCTCCGTCTACTCCCCGACGCGGGGAAGGCCTGTCCCGGACGCCCGAAGCAGGTGGCCCCCAAGGCACCCGATCCGTCTTAAAACCCAAGAGGACTGGCGGCTCCAGGCTCAGGCTGCGGTGGGCGCAGCCGAAGGCCGGGGCCGCGAGACTGCGGGGTCCGCCCCCGCCACCTCTGCGCGGAGCAGCCACCCTCCCCTCCACGACGCGGCCGCCTCGCCCTGCCCCATCGCGGCCGGGCTAAGGGTGGGCAGGGCCAGCGTCAGCGGCCTGGGGGCCGCGAGCCACTCACCCGGGACCGGGCGCCGGGCCGTCCCGGCGCGGAGAAATGAGAGCCAGCCGGGACCCACCCCCAGCCCCGAGCCGCCGCCGGAAGCTCGATCCGCACTTCCGGCAGCGCACAGAGCCCGAGCGCCCCTGGCGAGCTTGCCGGGAGTCGTTAGTTCCCGGCAGCTCTCGGGCGGAAAGGCGGAGCGAGGATCGAGTCACGTGACGAGCCGCGGGTGCCGCCGGGATGTGTAGTGCACAGAAGTTTGTCACGCGCATGGCTGGCTTGAGGATGGTGACCCGAAGCCGGAGCCGGAGCCGGGGCTCGGGGGCCGGGCCGCGGGGGGCTGGGGAGGAGGCCGCGCCGGTGTGGAAGGGAGAGGCGAATGCAGGTAGCCCCGCGCCCGGACCAGGGCATGGGGAGAGAGACAAGGGAGGAACTGCAAGGGGCTGGGGGCTGGGATCCGAGTCGCACCCACGTGGGGCTCTGGCTCCCACGGCTCTTCCTGTTCCAGGACGCAGGGGCAGGGGTCGGGGCGCTCGCACCTCCCCCACCCTCCGCGTCCCGGTAGCCTGTCCCGGGATACTCCACTGGGCGCGAGGCTTTCTGTGGCACACCAGCCTCGTCCTCGTAGCTGCTTCCCGCTCGGAGAGACCGGGCGCCGAGGACACGCCCACCCCGGAGGCGCCGGAGGGTGCCCCTGAGAGTGCCCCTGAGAGGAAACGGGAAAGGGCGTGGTCTTCGTTTTGTTTATCCTGCAGGCCTCCAGGATCCAGGGTGTGCAGGACCCCGGGGTGAGCGAGACCCACAGGGCCCCAGCAAGAGGACAGCCAGAGGGGCATTCCCACAGGCACCCAGTGAACTTAGGGGTGGTCCGGACAAGGAGATCCACTGTGACAGATGCACGCAAAGGGGAACCGGGGCAAAGGGAGTCATAGGGGACAGTGCCAGCTGCTGCGTAGGTACCTTGATGCTGGGATGGCTAGTTTGGGGTTCGCCATGAATACATAGGAAAAATCATGTGAGGAGTTCTTGAACGGAAATGACACAGTCTGATTTGGGCCTTGGGAATGTCTCTCTAGGCTGGTGTGGAAACAAGATGGGGGAGGACACCTTGGAGGAGGCCCTTGGGGAGAGTCCTCCTGTACTAATGCAGCCTTGGTCAGGAGCCTCCCCAGGAGGCCAGGGGAAAGCTGACCTGCCCCAGAACACGTGCTGCAGGAAAGCCAGAGTAGCCCCAAGCTGCGAAAGATGGTGGATGGTTGTTGAAGGAATGATGGGGGGGTGATAGCAGGCAGGGTAGCACCCACACCCACCCTCACCTGTGGCCCCCGCTGAATGGCACTTTTTTTGCAGAAGGAAAGAAAAGTCACGGTCCCGCAAAGCGCCAGCGGAAGACGCAGAAACTGAGTGTCGCCTACGAAGCCTCAGACCAATGAGAAAGGGGGAAGGTGCCAAACTACCCAGAGGCACCAGGCTGGGAGCCCCCAGACTGGCGGCAGCAGTTGGTGAACATCCGCACCATGAGGAGCGGGAAGGACGCACCTGTGGACCAGCTGGGGGCTGAGCACTGCTATGACCCCAGTGCACCCCCAAAGGTAGGCAAGCACCCCGTCTGCCTGGTGACTGCCTTCTGGGCAAGACACTTGCTTCCTCTCAGGCCTCTCCAGGGCACAGCCTGACGCCTGGCAGCCCTTGGCTGGAACACTCCCTGGCAGGTGGCCCCACGAGGGGACAGTGCCTGGGCTGTGTGTGGGATGGGTAGGGTTATCCATGAGGCCACAGCGATCACAGTGGCAGGCACCCGCTGTCGAGCACCAGGTTTGACGCTAAGTGTTGTGGTCATTCATCTCAGCCTCCTAGTGGTCTTTGTGTGACAGGCACTGTCACTGTTCCTGTGTTCCTTATGTATGAGAACACGGTCCGTTGGCCAGGGTAACAGGTGCAGGTGGGAAAGGGTTTGCGGGGGCCCGGCCCACGGTGAACACCCAGGACCTGCCGCTACTCTGGCCCCCATCACTGTGCAAACAGGTGCGGAGATACCAGGTGCTGCTGTCCCTGATGCTCTCCAGCCAAACCAAGGACCAGGTAACAGCAGGCGCCATGGAGCGGCTGCGCGCCCGGGGCCTGACAGTGGACAGCGTCCTGCAGACGGATGACAGCACGCTGGGCGCGCTCATCTACCCCGTAGGCTTCTGGAGGGTGAGCCCACAGGCCTCAGAAAGACGTCAGGAGGCCAAGGGGAGACTGTGGGGTATGGGAGGCCAGGTGGGGCATCTGAGGTTGTAGGGATCCGAATGTGAGTTCCCACTGGAGCCCCCTGCTCGTCTAACCAGCAAACAGGGCCAGGGCTAGGGGGGCCTGCCTCCTTGGCCTTTCCTGTTTGCAGCCCACCCCTTCCTTCCTCCACCTCCCCACCCAGCTGACTGGCGCTTCCCTTCCTCCCTGAGGCTGCCCACCCGCCTTTCCCTTTGTTTACTCCAAGCCTCCCTGGAGTGCGTCACCCCCCTCCCTCTGGAGCCCCCACAGGCCACAGAGCACTGGGTGGTGAGTGGGCGGATCTGTCGAAGACACCCGGGCGGGTGGGGCTGCTTCCCCCTGGCATTGGTGTGGGCTGCAGTTTGTCAAGAGGGTTTTAAATAGCCCTCTCTACTCGGGCGCAGAACGGGAACCACCCAGCTGGCTTGGTGGCTGTCGGGGGAGGCCCAGGCTCCAGCCTTCCTTCCTGAAGGTCCAGGTGCTGCGGAGCCCAGCTTCTGGCATAGCTGGCCTTGCTTAGCCGACCTGGCATCTGAGGGAGTGATGGGACAGGGGACCCGAGCAAGACCCCACACATGTGTCATTGGTCTAGGCAGGTAGAAAGCAGGGATCCAGGCCTGCACTGGGCCTACCTCAGTCTCCCTGCCGCCCTTGGCTCATTTTCACCTCTTGGGGGGACGGGGCAAACAGTTGCCTTTGAATGTGTCTTGGACAGGTAACAGGCAGGTCTGGACACCTGTGAGTCTCCATTGGGACTTATCCTCCCAAGTAGGTCTACATCTTCCACCTCCAGAGCTAACCTCCCTCCCACAACCCCCCACCTTCATCTTTCAGAGCAAGGTGAAGTTCATCAAGCAGACCAGTGCCATCTTGCAGCAGCGTTATGGCGGGGACATCCCATCTTCAGTGGCAGAGCTGGTGGCACTGCCGGGCGTTGGGCCCAAGATGGCGCACTTGGCCATGGCGGTGGCCTGGGGCGCCGTGTCTGGCATTGGTGAGTGGCATACGCTGTCAGGGAGGGCAGGGCTGGTCCCATCCCGTGGTCTATGACCCCAGCTCAAGTTCCCTCACCCACAATGTGACCCAGGGGATCAGAAAGACGTTTGCAGCACCGAGCTAAGCCTGTCTGGTCTACAGGTGGGTACTGATGCGAGGAGTTTCCGTTTGCTGAGCCCCTGCTGTGCACTGGGCTCTGTGAGAGGCCCTGGGGATGGGCGTAAGGTCCATGCTGTGTACGGAGAAAGATGTTGGGCAGGCAACTCCTTACCTCTGAGCTAGAAACACTCTTGGGGGGCGTGTACAGTGCTGTCAGCGCTGGCCCAGGCTAGGGCATCTGGGAGACTTCCTAGAAGGAGATGATAATTCAGCCAAGAGCTGAAGATTGAGGCGGGCTAGTCAGGCTAGGAGGAGGAAGTGCTGTCCAGGCAGAAGGAGCGACGTCCACATGAGGTGGGAGAAGTGGCCAGGAGAAGGAGGCCAGAGAGTAGGCAGATGCGGGAGGCCCGGTAAAGGCAGGGGAACACCAGGGGAGAGGGAGCTGGGGGGAGCCTCTTGTGGAATTCCTTTCCTGACATTGGTGGTGTCCATGAAGACAGACCCTGGGTCAGGCTGCGGCTGCTTCTTCAGGTCTTTGCCCAGACGTCTGGGGCTCCTGAGGCTGCCCAGCTGCGAGCCCGGCCAGCCCAGAAACCTGGCTGGCCACAGCCTCTCTGCATGCCCCTGCCCTGACTCTGGTTACCCCTCCGGAACTCCTGCAGGGGGCAGAGAGGGGGACAGACATCTTCCCAGCACCTCCCCAGCTCCTAAGGCCTGCTCCCTTCTCGGCGTTGCATTTGGGGTGGAGGGCAGCTACGGGCTGAGGGTCCTGACCGTGAAGGCTGCAGCCCAGCAGCCCCAGAGACCGGCGATGGGCCAAGCAGGGGCTAGGGCAGAGCCTCCCCCGAGCCCCACCCCCAGCGCCGCCACCACCCCTGATCCGGCAGCCTCCAGCCTCTCAGCAGATACCTGAGCTTATCTGGGCAGCTGTCCTCGGTTGCCCGGGTCTCAGAAGGGGATGGGGGGGGGGGCGGCTGGCAGGTCTGTGGGGGAAGGGCCCACCACCCAGGGAACAGGACTTCTGGAGCAGCAGACACACTGGAAGGAGTCCGAATGTCACCCTTTCCGTATGTCTGGGGGCCCTGCCTTTCTGACTTCTCTGGGAAGGGGCCCATCAATTAGAAAGCCAGAGCAGCCAGTCCCAGCTGGGTGACCAAGAGACAAGACGCTTAGCCTCTCTAAGCTTTGGTCCCGGAGCTGGGAAAACATACAGAGGACTGGTCCACCGGAGGGTCCCATAGTGTGGTGTGGCCCTGGGCTGGGCCTCTGGGGGACAGGCAGCGTGATCATTTCTGTGCTACAGAGGAGGATGCTGAGGCGTGGTGACCCACTAACCTGACCCCCACACCCTCCATCAGCATCTGGGTAGAGACTGAGCCTTCTTCCAGACCATCAGGAGTAGGGAAAGAGAGCAGGTGTTAGGGCTCAGGTTGTCTTTGGCAAAGTCAGGAGGAGGTAGGGACTACAGCTGGTGGGGAGAAAGGGGCCCTGGTAAGCAGGTGACCAGGCCAAGCCCTCGGGTGGCTGGCCAAGGGATGCTGGGACTGTGGCCCAAGGAGAGGACAGCTACAGCTGGCCTGGCCATCCTCCCCGCTCTGTCCCTGGCCGTGCCGTGCTGGGTGTGGGCTCTGGGAGCGGCCTGGCACCCACAGCCAACATCAGGGCGAGGAGGCACAGCTCCCTTCACCCCTGCTAGGGGGCCCAAGCCCTTTGACTCGAGCCGCTGCCCTGCCTTCCGTAGCAACCCAGGGTTTGGAGCGGGGAAGACTCGGGCTCCAGGCCTGGGTCTGGCCCCCGCGCCCTGTGATGAGCCAGTCCCGTCTCCCGCAGCGGTGGACACGCATGTGCACAGAATCGCCAACAGACTCGGGTGGACCAAGACAGCAACCAAGTCCCCGGAGAAGACCCGTGCGGCGCTGGAGGCCTGGCTGCCCCGGTACGGCAGGGTGGGGGCTGGCAGGGCTGCCCTCAGCCTCCCTCCCCCACTGACCTCTCACCTTCACAGGGAGCTTTGGAGTGAGATCAACGGACTGTTGGTGGGCTTTGGCCAGCAGACGTGTCTGCCCGTCCGCCCACGTTGCCACACCTGCCTCAACCGAAGCCTGTGCCCAGCCGCACAGAGCCGCAGCGGGCCGTGAAGCCTGGGCCTGGACGCCGTGCACCAGCCGACCGTGAGCCTTTGCTGGGGGGGCCATAGCCTGTTTCTAATAAAACTTGGGAATTGTTTGCAGCCCGGGTCTGGCCAAGTGTCGCCTCTGGGGCGTGGGGGGGCAGGCTGGGAAGCACGTGCGTGTGCTGCGTGTGTGCCCGTGCTCGTGTGTCTGAATAGGGCTGGCTGGGAGACTGACACAGGACGTGACCATCTGGGCTGTGTACGGGGAGGGGTTGCGGGAACCTGGGACAGAGACCGGTCCTGGGAGCCAGCTGCACACAGCTGCTGGGAAGCCCGCTGGAGACCCGGGCCTCCTCCCTCCCGGGCAGTAGGCCGGGGATCCAGGTCTGCACCTCCCCTCTTGCTGAACTGCTCCCTGAGAGCTCTCTGCTCAGAGGCCCCCCTCTGTGTTTACAGAGCCACCTGGCCTGTAGAGTAACACCAGTAGGCCCAGGGCAGGCATCACAGGACGCAGGAGACCTGACCTGTGCGTACCTGCCAGGGTCAGGGCGGGGAGGCTGTGCGAGAGCGGAGGCGTTAAGGGTGCAGAAGGCATAGAGAGTGAGGTGCTGGGGGGCAGGGGGAGGGAGAAGCTGGCAAGAGCCCCAAAGAGTGCCAATGAAGGAGGGAGCAGGGCTCCAAATTACAGGGCAGGGGGCCGTAAGGGTAGGGAAGAAAGTTGGGGGAGAGCGTGGAAGCTGAGCAGGGCCAGGCTGGGCGGCCTGGTGGATGGAGTGGGGGCGGCTTAGGAACAGGACTCTGGTTCCAGCCTCTGAAAGCGGGCTCCCAGGCTGCCTCCTTCCTGCCCAGACCACAGCCCCCCACCCTCAAGTGAGGGCTCAGGAAGGACAGAAGTGGCCACGGGTCTGAGGAAGGCCTGTTTATTAGGAGGGCGCGCATGCGCTATGGCTTAGACGGCAGACAGCAATGTCAGTGGGGTTCGCGGCCAGGGCCAGGAGGAAAGGGAGGGTGGGCGAGGTCCCTTGGGGGCAGGATCTCCCACAGCCATATTCCCCCTGGACAAGAGGCCTGTCCAGAGGCCACCCTTTTTTGAGGACACAGGGCCTCCATCCTCGGGCCCCTGGAGCCCAGGCCTAGGCTCTAGTGCAGCAGGAACGTGGGGCCCTGGCCTAGTGACCACCCCCAGCAGGGAGGGGGCAGAGGGGCAGCTCCTACAGCCACATGTGGCCTCCGCAGGGTCACACTGAAGCCCCCACAACCACAGCCTGGCCCCCATACGTTTTTCTCTTTCCCTGGAAGTGCCCAGGGCTCCCACTTAGGATGGCTGCTGCTGAGGGTGGGGAGGAAATGGTTTGCAGAGAAAGGTTTGCTTTATTGCAGTGACAGAGAGGCGTCCTGCGGGGGCGGGACTCTGGTAGTAAGTGGAAACATGTGGAGCTGGAGCTCTTTTTTTTCTTTTTTTGTTTTTGGAAGAAAAGCAAAAACACAAATTCCTTTAAGTCAGCAGGCCCAGGCAGAGCAGCAAGGGCCTGGCCCACAGTCACCACTGCCCCTCCCTGACACTCTCTTCTACCTCGAGAGGGGCCCCCTCTCCCCTATCCAGCACCCAGCAGGTGGGGGGGGGGCAGGACGGGGCTCACTGGGGTGCACATTGGTTCCTGGGTGGTGGTGGGACCAGCACAGCTTCTGGGGGTGAGGAAGCACCCCCTCCAGTCCGCTGAGGCTTGGGGGACTCTGGGCGGGGCCCGAGGGTCGTGCAGACAGGCGGGGAGGGGCTCAGAAGTTGCTGAAGATCTCGCGTTTCCGGTTCCAGTCCATCTGTGGCGCCCGCTTGTTGACTCGGGTGGCTCTCGCCTTCTCCTTGGCTTCGGCTGCCGTGGGGCTCAGGTGGAGACCACTCTCCTGAAAGGGGTCCCGCTTCCAGGTGCTGCTGTCCTGGGGTGGGGGACAGAGCGGGCAGGGGGCCAGAGTGAGCCTTGGACCCAAGCCCTCCGTCCCATGATCGCTCCCAGGGAGCTCACGCCCCAGGCCACTGGGCGGGGCTGGGGCAGTGGGCCAAACGGGGCATCCTAGAGGGGATGACCCCACTGCCCAGGCTGTCCGCTATACAAAAGCCCACCCCCGAGGCCTCTGACCGCCCCCCCTTCGTGTGTGAGCAAAGCAGTGGAGGTGGGCGGGCACTTGCTACCTCAGTGTCCTTGTCTAAGCCAGGCAGGTCACTTCGGGATGAACACGCTGAGCCACCATTGAGCTGGGAAACCAAGGGCAAGGTGTGGCTTCAGGGACCCTGCCCAGGAGCCAGGGGGCCCCCACAGACACACAGGCGCACGCATGCGCACATCAGAGCCACATCTCTTCTTCCGTCCTGCAGCAGGCGCCGAGCCTCTACTGTGCTCCAGGCCCAGCCTGGGCAGGATGCGGGACACCCGGCAGTGAGTGGACAGGTGCTGCAGAGAGCTGGAGAGTCGGCCCTGGCCAGCTTACAATAGGGATCACCCCCAAGAGCATCCCCTGGGGAGGAACCCCTTCCCAAGGGGTGACGAAGGGGGACTCCAGGTCGCCGGCCAGTGCTGGGCAGAGGGAATGACAAGGCCAAGAGCCCCATGGGGCTAGGGGTGTGGTTGACCCGGGCCAGGACCCACAGGGAGCATGAGGTTTAGACTGGGTCTCACTGTCACACCAGCACAAGGAGATGTTGAGGTGGGGGACTCAGTCAGGCCTGGAGATCCCTAGAGGTGCCCCTACAGTTTCCTGGGCCCACCTGGTCCATTCCCACCCTCTCACCTGGACAGGGCTGGTCCCGTTGGTGACTGGTGATGGCAGTGGACCTGTGGGGACAGGGTGTCAGGGGCTGCCCAGGCCCCCAGGCTCCACCCCATCCCCAGTCCCCCAGGCAGCAGCCCACCTTCCAGATGCTCCTCAGTGGGCGTGACCCGCAGCCGCTTGAAGTACTCGTCCGTCTCGGGGTCCACCACTAGCAGCCGGGCCTCGTCCTCCCGCGCCTTGATGCTGGCGACCACCTCTGCGTGGCGCAGCCCCTCAATGTTATGCCCGTTCACCTGCCCCCAACAGCGTGGGGTCAGCCCCGCCAGAGGTCAGGCCCCCACAGGCCCCCTCCCCGCGAGCCACCCAGCCAGGTGTGGCATCAAATATTCATCGATATTGTCACCAGCCGTGGCAGCCAGAGGAATGTCAGCTCAAGTTCCCAGCATCTCTCCTCTTCCCAGCAAAGACCTCCCTGCCCAGAAACACGCTTGGGGTGACATGGGCGGAGACATGCTTGAGGGGACACGGGCCCAGACACATTCTGCGGGACACGGGCCCAGACACACGCTCCTCCAGGGGACACAGGCCCAGACACACACTCTGGCGGACGGGGCCAGACACACGCTCGGGGGGACAGGGGCCCAGACACATGCTTGGGGGGACAGGGGCCCAGGCACACACTCGGGGGCACATGGGCCAAGACACATGCTCAGGGGGACACAGGCCCAGACAGACGCTCAAGGTGGGGGACACGGGACCAGACACATGCTCAGAGGGACAAGAGCCCAGACACACACTCAGGGGAACACAGGCCAAGACACACGCTCTGGGGGCAGGGGCCCAGACACACGCTCCGGGTGGGGGACACGGGCCCAGACACACATTCTGTATGAGGGGCACAGGCCTAGACACATTACTGGGGGGACAAGGGCAGAGACACACGCTCCGGGGGACACGGGCCCAGACAAACGCTCAGGGGGACAGGGGCCGAGACACACACTTGGGGGGACACACCAAGACACATGCTCAGGGGGACACAGGCACAGACACACACTCGGGGTGGGGGACACGGGCCCAGACATATACTCTGTGGGGGGGTCATGGACCCAGACACACTCTCGGGGCTATTGGGCCCAGACACACGCTTGGTGACAGCCAGCACCCTGAAACCTCCATGACAGGTACCTCGATGAGTCTGTCCTGGGCGCGGAGGCCAGAGTGAGCGGCCGGCGAGCCTGGGTCCACGGAGCGGATATACTGTCCTGGCCGGGACTTGTCACTGTGCAGGTTGAACCCATACCCTTGCGGGCCCTTCCGTAGGTGGCAGAGCCGAGGGCGTAGCTCCCTCGGGGGCCCACCGACATCCTGCAGGTGCATGAGACCAGGCTGAGTTCTGATCTCCCCCCACCCCCACCCCCGAGGCCCCTGACCCAGCCCCCTGCCAGGCCTTGGCCCCAGAATGCAGCTGAAGTGGAGAAGGATGAGAGGAACCCCAAATCCACACTCAACATCACGGTCCGCCCGGCAGCCCCAGGTCTCAGGGACAAACACTGTACCCATGTCTAGGGGCCCTGCTGGGCTGCCTGGGGCCGAATTCCAGCAGCAGGATCTGGAGCAGAACCTCAGTTTCCAAATCTCAAACAGCCTCACATGGGACCAGGGGCTTTACAGGGTGCAAGGGGACCTGCTAATGGGCAGCGCTGAACCCAGGCCAGGGTCCTAGGAGCTGCCACTCAGCACAGCGTCCTGGGTGCAACCCCTCCCGCTGCCCTGCCCAAGCGAGAGGCTGACGTTTGTTTTGTTTGTTTTGTGGCCTCTCTCACATTCCAGAGCCAGCTGGAGCCACCGCCACCCCCACAGGGCCCAGGGACAGGGCACAGGGGCCTGAGCCCAGGGAAGCCAAGTGGGGGACCCACCGTCCCACCCTCCCAATCCGGACACGGAAGGCCCACGATGCCCCAAGCACCACCCCCCCGACCACCCACGGCCTCGCCGGGTTTTACCTCTGGCATCCTGCAGTACAGGGCTGTGGGTCAGGGGGCCGTGCAGCTGGGGGCCAGGCCCCAGGACCCCCACCCAGCCACGGCCTGGGGCTGGGACCACAGTGCCCAGCGGCTGCGGGTGCTCAATTAAACATGGCCGGTGGCCGGAGTGCGCGGGCGGGCAGCGGCTCGGGTTTCCGGGGCTGCTCAGGACTCTGGCGCGCATGCAGGGGAGCATGTGCAGGGTGAGGGTGCTCTCTGGGGCCCCTCCCTGACCCTCCACCTACCTCACCCTCAGAGAAGCTGTCCAGGCCCCAGGCACCTGCCCCTTGCTGCTCAGGCCACCCCCCCAACCACTCCCAGCCTCCGGGCCTCTGAGCTCATTCTTAAACCTCAAATCTGACCCTGAGCCCTTTGGCCTGCCAATCCACCTGGCTGTGGACCCAAGCGCTTGTTTTCTCACAGGGCAGGTGGAAGGCCCTGGCTCTGGGCCCCCCACTTGTGCAGAACACCCTCTTCCTGCCCAGCCTGCACCCCTCCTCTGGAACCCCTTCCCGGACCCCCAAAGCCTACCCACCCATGTCCTTGGGATCACGACTGCAGGCCACCGCTATCCCCATAACCCCAGGGACTCAAGGGGCAGGACAGCGGCTCCTCGATCCCCCAGGGGTTCCTCTGCTCAACATGGGCTGAAGGGATGGGGGTGAGACCCCCCAAGTGCCCCAGGGCCCCCCACCGATTCATTTCCTCTCCCAGACACATCTGGAGGCACAGACTAGGAGTCCCCCCCAAGCCCCCCACAGCGGTGCCTCTCCGATCCAGGCTGCTGGAACCCAGGCTGACAGGTCGGGAGCAGAGCCACAGCCAGGACCAAGCATACCTGGCAGGTATGACCGGGCCCAGGTGTGAGCGGTGCGCGGCCAGAGACCAGACACACAGACACAGGCTCGCAACCCGCTACACGGCAACACACGCGTTCGAGAGGACAGCCCTGGCACTAAGCCCTGTGGCTTCTTCTCACGCCCTCCACAGTGACCTCCCTGGCGGGTCTCTTGAGGTCCCCAAACAGGAAGCAGGACTGGGGGGGCATCCGGGGCCATGAGGCCAGGCTGAAGTCACATCCGGGTTTGGGGCCATCCTGGCCATCCCCCTGCCTCGGCCCAGCACGCCCACTGCTCACCGCACCAGCCAAGAGCCTTCTCTGGAAGTCTTGCCCTAATGCTCTCCTGCCCGGCAGCACTCAAGGAGCCCCGTCCCCCACACCCAACCCCCAGGCTGAGAGCTGTGCTGGGGCAGGGGCAGGCTGCGTGGAGAGGCCCGTGCAGCAGTGGGTCAGGAGGGGGCGTGCAGGCTCCGCATCGCTCACATTCCTGCCTCCCTGCCCTGGCTCCGAGCATTTCCTGCCACTTCCCAGCCAGGCCCTCGGGCTCCCACTGGCTCTCTCCATCAGGCAGCCCTGGAGCTGGACAAGCCCCGGTCTCAAAGCCGAGCAGTGACCAGACAAAGACGCTGGCTTGGGGGTACCCCAGGAGCCGGGCTGTGCCCCCCCAGATGGTGACTCACCAGCCCTGGCAGAGAAAGGCCCCCATTGTTGCTCAAGGTCCAGCCTGCTCGCACCAGGGTCACCGGGGCGTCCCCAATCCCCTCTCCTGACCCTGAGGGACATGGGCTAAGCCGGGTTGCTGGGGGTCCTCCTTGCCTACCCTGCCCCCACCCAGGCTGACCTGCGTGAGTCTCCAGGACGGTCTCTGTGGAGAGGCTCCTGGGGCTGGGGCCAGCCGTGTGGCATCCCCAGAGCGGGCCATGGGAGGCAGGAGAGAAGTGGCAGGCACCGAGTGTCCAGCTGAAGTGGCCTAAAGTCTCCAGCCAGCCCAGGCCACCACCCATTTATCCACCTCCACAGTGGCCCCAGCTCCCCAGGGATGGGTGGGGGACGGGAGGGGGGGGCTGAGTCACTTTGGGGAGCAGGGTGGCGGCTGAGTCCCCCTCCCATGCTCAGGCCCCAGCTAGGCACCCCGTACTGGCTAGGTTTCAGTCCCAAGAAAGGAAGGAAGGAAGCTGCTGGGAGGCCCTGCCCTGCCCCCAGGACCCGGGGCTGGGGGGACAGGGAGGCCAGGGAGGGGTCCCCGGCGCCACAGCAGGAGACAGTCCTGCTGAGGCTCCCAGGGCTCTCCCATAGGCACGAGGGCCCCCCATACTAGGCGGCGAGCCCCCACAGGACTCCCACTCACGTGCACCCAAGGACCTGTGGAACCGGGGTGGGGGCCCAGCTCTGTCCCCACCTCCACGGCCCCGGCATCGCAGCCTGCCCCGTCTGTGCGGGGGCTGTCCCCTGTTGTCACTGTCAGGATCAGCTGCGCTGCAGCTGGCCTGGCTGAGTCACCACTGACTAGGACCCCACAGCACCCCCATGGGAGGGCCTGCCCCCTCAGTGCCCTCCCCAGCCCCACTTCCCCCAGCCCAGCCGGGATGGGGGACAAGGAACAGAGAGGCCAGGAGTAACTCGAGGGGCCCTGACTCCCAGCTTGGCCCTTATGAATGAATGGTGGGACGCTTCATTCTGCACCAGAGCCCAAGCCGTCCATCCCACCTGGCCATCCCACCCGGCCATCCTGCCTGCAGGCACCCCCTCCCAAGGCACCCTGACCGCCCGTCGGTTTGGGGAGGTCAGCCAAGGCCCGGCTCTTCCTCCAGACCCTCTGAACTCAGCCTGTTAGACAGCAGGTCTCTGGCCGGGAGGGAGGGCTTGACCCTGTCCTCTGGGCCTCCCCTGCAAGCCCCATCCCCAGGCCAGCCCCCACCACAGAGCCCTGCTAGTCAGGCCCCACTTTGTTCCTCTAAAAATACGCCCAGAGGAAGCCCCCTCCTAAGGCTTCCTGCGGCTCCCAGAGCCTGAAATAGCAGAGGGGGAAGGTCCCACCCAAGGACAAGGTGCCTCAGCACCCCTCCCTACAGATAAGCCCCAGGGCGGATTTTTCCACAGGAAGGTGAACTCAGCGTTTGTGTCTAAATCAATGGACAAATGCCTGGAGGGGAGGGGCGCTTCCTCTGGGAGGTAAGGACGCTCCTGAAGGAGAGGGGCCTCCAGCCCGCTGGCCGGGCCGGGGAGCCAGACCAGCCCGCACATCAGCCCAGGACTCCCTGAGACCCCACAGCCGACTTGGATGCCCCCTACTTGGGCCCCTCGACCATCCCCGCTGGGCTCTGGAGCCCAAGGAACAAAAAGCATCCTCAGGGTTCAGACCCAGGCCTGTGCCTAGGCTGGCTTCCCGCCTGAAATGCCGTCTCCCCCAGAGACCCGGGCACAGCCAGCTCACGCCGGAGACTCGCACACCCGGAAACTTCAGCTCTCACACCTTCACCGGCATGAGGCCTGTGGGTCTCAAAGTAGGATCTGGGGAAACCACTGGGATTGAATTTCTTTAAAGAGATTTAAGAAAAAAAAAAAAGGCGCCTGGGTGGCTCAGTCTCTTGAGCGTCTGCCTTCGGCTTGGATCATGATCCTGGGGTCCCGGGATCGAGCCCCACGTGGGGCTCCCTGCTCACTGGGGAGCCTGCTTCTCCCTCTCCCACTCCCCCTGCTTGTGCGCTCTCTCACTCTCTCTCTGTCAAACAAACAAGATCTTTTTGAAAAAAAGGCAAAATGGGCATGAGAAACGGTGCCATGGGGTTTCAAAAGCATAGAATGATCAGGGCACCTGGGTGGTTTGCGTTCAGGGTCATGAACTCATGAGTCGTGAGATCAAGTCCAATGTCGAGACCGGGATCAGGCTCCACACTCAGTGGGGAGACTGGCTGGGGATCCTCTCCCTCTACCCCTCCTACTGCTCTCTCTCTCCCACCCCCCACCTTTCTCTCAAAGAAAGGGAAAAAAAAATAAGATCTTTAAAAAAAAAAGAGCGAGAGAGAGCGCAGAACAAACAGAGTCACGCTCCTCTTGGCCCCCCTAAAGTAGGACCCCCCCAAGTCCTGCCACACAGAAGTCAGTAGAACAGCAGCCCCCCACACATACACATCTTCTAGCTCTCTGGCCTGGAGCAGATGCAAGAAGGAAAAAGCACCCCAACCGCTATAGACCCCAAACTGAGGACCCAGCTTAGACAGTGTCCCCGGCTGTCCCCAACCACGCACTGCCCACAGAGGAGGACCAGGCCCTACCTCCCAAGGCCTTCCCAGCACAAGCAGGCTCCTTAGACATGCAGACACCTGACATGAACACAGAGCCAGCCGCAATCTGATCCGTCCCGGGACCTCCCAGCAGACCCTTGCCAGTTCCGTCAGCCACTAGGCTGGGCTCGTCAGAGAGACCTTTCCGAGGCCAGGAAGCTCTGATGGGTATCCTGGGGAAGAGGGTCAGAGACAGGGGGCCAGGGACCAAGGTCACGCTCCCCCGGGCCCACCTGGCTCAGAACACAGGCTGAGGGCAGAAAGAGTGGCCCCAAGTAGGCAAGATGGTAGTCACCAGTTGCCCCAAGAGGCAGAGGGGATGGAGACTTCTGGAGGTGAGCGAGGGGGAGACTGGCTGCCATCAAGCGGCAGACACGCGGTTGTGGGAGAAGTCGGGGCTCCCCCGCGCGCAAGCCTGCCGTACCTTCTGGCCAGCCTCAGAGCCCAGGCTGCTTGCACGTGCCCAGTCCGGCTTTGGCTCCCAGGGGTCGTGGGCGGGTGGAAGCCCTCGATGCGCCATCTCCTCGGTGCAGGTCAGCTGCCGCCGGCGGAGCTCCTCGTCTGTCTCCTTGTCCACCACCAGCAGCCGAGTCTGCCCTTCCACAGCCTTGATCCTCTGCACCACCTGGGCCAGGCAGGTTGGGGGGAGCAGGTCAGCAGTCGGCACTCTGAGCAGCACATGGACAGCGGCGCCACCCAGGGCTGGCCCTGGCTGGTGGGCCAGCAGCTGGCCTACCAGGGATGGGTGGCTGGACCGAGAGGCCCGCCGGCTCCGCCCCCCACCCCCGGGCCCCGGCAGCTCCCTCCCTCTTTACCCAGCACTCCTGATTGGGGCTGTGAGGGCTACAGGGTCACTGGGGAGCCTCGCCTAGCCCGGGTCTGGTCCAGGAGGGGCTGGGAAGCTGGGTGAAGCAGTCAGGTGGTCTGGAAGGCAGTGCACGGCTAAGTCTGGGGTTTTTAGGGTGTGCGTGTGTGCACGGATGCAGTGCACGGCTAAGTCTGGGGTTTTTAGGGTGTGCGTGTGTGCACGGATGTGTGGGAAGGCGTGCATCCAGGGTCTATCTTTCGGTCTGGGGTTGAGGGAACAAGGGCTCTCCCTAGGTCCCCGTCTGGGGATCTGCGGCCACTGCTGATCTCAGTAGTGGAGCATGGATGTCGAAACCCCTGCTTCTGAGCTCTCTATTTGCCTCCAGACAGGACCCTGACCCCCTGTTCCTGCCGGACCTGCAGAGACAGGAAGGCCTGGTTCCCGAGGCAAGGAACCTGCTGGGCACCCACACACAGCCTGGGAAGCAGGGCTCAGAGCCAATAGATAGAGGCCCCCTGTGGGACAAGCGTGGCATTGGGAGCACTGGCGTACCTATGCAGGTGTCTGTGAAGTGTCCAGAGCACGTGCTGGGCCATGGAGTGTGCATGTCGGGGTGTGGTGTGCAGGGAGAAGGAGCGGTCAGTGCCCCCTGGGCATCGGGGTAGGAAGGACAAGACCCCCACCCCAAGTGTTGGGGGAAGGCAGAGAGGGCCCTCATCAGCTGCTCAGAAGAAGCTGTCGACAGATAGGAGGGTGTGAACCAGGCCCATCTTCCCCGGGCCCTCCTCTGTCCCCTCCTCTCTCCTGGTGAGAGCCACTGGAGGACCCCAGCACGCTGTGGCTTCCTGACTGTGGGACTCAACCTAGACGCTTGATATTCTCAAACATCAGCTTCCTTATCTGGAGAATGGGAGCTGTGACTACACCTGCTCCCTCCTGGGCCAGCATGGTTCTGCGCGAGAGCTACAGAGACCAGCACCTGGGAGCCTGGAAGAAGCAGGTGCTCTGGGGCTAGGGCTGGCAGTGACGGTTAACCCAAAGCCAGGTGACACTGTGCCAGCCCCTCCCTGTGGTCTGCCGAGCCCAGATCTCCGGCCCACCCCCACCCTCCTTCAGCAAACAGCTTTATCCAGCTGAAACTCTGGGTGCAGGACAGAAGGTAGGCAGACGGACAGACAGGCAGGGGCCTCAGGGGTAGAAGCAGGAGTTCAGCTGCTGGTGCAGCCAAGAACCAATTTACTAATCTCCAGGCCCCAGGGCTGGCCATGCAGACGGGTCACAGACTCACAGGGCTGGGAGGACACCAAGAACCCTGAGCAGAAGGGGTGGAGGGAGCTGGACTGACGCCAGCCGAGTCCCTGGCCAGTGGGAGATAGAGTCCCCCAGGGAGCAGAACCTGCCAGAACAGACCCTGCCCTCCTTCTGGCCCTCGTCCCCAGTGGCAGGAGACAGGGGGCCAAGGCAGCGGCTCCTGCAGGGCCGGGCGGCCTCCAACGAGGACGTGTTGCCACCAGCAGCGACTCTAAGGGACCCAGAAGCCATCAGCCAAAACACACATTAGTACACTGACCTGCCAACACACACTAACTATTACACCCAGCCAGGCAGGCAGACCCACAGGCCCAGACACACACACACACACACACACACACACACACTGGACTGCAGATCTGTGCGCGCACACACAACTAGAGGTGCACATTCACACGTACAGTGCAGCACGTGCACGCACACACACTCGCTGACACACACACATACAGGTGTGCCCTCACTGGGATACCCCTAAGGTACCCCCGGGGGGCTGACGTGGTCACAAGTGCGTGACCCCCAGAGGGACGTGTACACACACACATACCCAGCTGTGTACACAAGCACGTGTTTACACTCACAGACAAGCACTCAGGCCCCCCTTAGGCATGGAGACCCCCAGGGTGACTGACGCCTGCACTCCTTCCCAACTGAGGCTCGAAAGAGACTCCAGTGCTGGGGCCCAGGGCCCTGAGCCGCACTGCGGGCCCCTCCCTGCCAGGATGCCCCCTCCCCGGCGCAGGAGCCAGCTGGCTGAAGCGGAGAGGGGAGCAAGGAGGCCGGTGGCCGCTGCCTCCGTGGCCACGTCCGCCACCTCGTAGCGGGAACCCACGCAGGCCCTCGTGCGACCCCCTCCCGCCCGGGCAGGGCGCCGAGGCCTGGGCGCACGCAAGCGCCCGAAGCCGTGGTCGTTGGCGCCCCGCGCGAGGGAGCGCGAGGCGGGGAGGCGCTCCCCGGGGAGGGGGCCCGGCGGGGCGGCGGGCGGGGGGCGGGGCGCGGGCACCCACCTGGTGGTGCGTCTCGCCCTCCACGTTGACGCCGTTGACCTCGACCAGCCGGTCCCCGGCGCGCAGCGCGGCCGCCTCGGCGGGGGAGCCCGGCTCCACGCGCCGGATGAACTGCCCGCGGCGGCCCTTCTCGCCGTGCAGGTGGAAGCCGTAGCCCTGCTCGCCGCGCACCAGGCGGCACAGGCGCGGCCGCAGCGGCTCCGGGGCGGCCATGGCGGCGGCTGCCCACCGGCCGACCACCGGCCGGCCACGGCGCTGACGCCTGCCGCGGGCAGGCAGGGGCGCGGGGGGCGGGCGCGGAGGCGGCGGCGGCGGCGGCGGCGTTGGGACCCGGCGGCGCCCTCGGCTGCTCCCGCTCGGCTCCCGTCGCCTCGGGCTCGGGCTCGGGCTCGGGCTGCGGCACCGCCCCCGCCCCCGCCCCTTCCCCGCCTCCTCGGTGGGGCCGCCCCCGCCCCGAGTCCCGGCCGGTCCTGGCTGCGGCCGGCCTCGGCACCCTGCCAGTCCCGGGGGCGGAGGAGTCCGCAGGGCTTTGGGACCCCCCTCTGTCTCGCCCGGACTCTGGGCAGCCTCCCTGGCGCCAGCGCCTTTGCCTCCTAGTCCAAGAACATTTATTGAGCACCTACTGTATGCGTTCGTGACACGGAAGCGGGCTCTTGACGTGGGAAAGGAGTGGAGAAGGGGTCCTCAGGCCGAACAAATCCACATGGGGGCGGAGGATAAGAACAACGGCCACAGCTCTGTCCTCCATCCTCGGGAACACACCCTCCCTTGCCCCGTCGCTGTCTCTGTCTGGGGATCTGTCCTACACCCAGAGCTGCCCTAGACCAGCGTTGTCCCAAGATGGTCCAGGAGGCAAAAAGGAGTTTGGAAATGACAACGCAGCAGCCCGCCCCTATATTCTGGAGGCCAGTTACCAGGTGGCTCCCGCCCTCTCTAGGATATCGTTTTTTGCTTATCTGTGCTGGGGATGTCTGTTAAACATTACCCATCCCCCAACACACAACTGTCTCTGCCAGGGATCCTCACTTGTGCCCCTGCTCATCCCAGGGAGAGATGACATGTATCCAGGACTTTGGCCTCTGACCTCTGGCTTGTGATCAGTGCTCAGAGAAACTGCTTCCATGAACTAGCCCCTGTGACCCACCCCCTGACCCCAGCCCACCCTTCCCTCCATCCTTCTCCCCTAGCGTCTAGCTCCTATCCCCAGCATGAGTGCCCCTTCCCCCAACCAGACAAGAATGACAACAGAAAATTGGTTATGCTTTGTCGTGCCTCAGAGTACACTTTATCTGGAAAAACCCAAGGGCGCTCAGGCCATTTTGCAGATCAAGAAACTGAGTTCTAGGGGCGCCTGGGTGGCTCAGTGGGTTAAAGCCTCTGCCTTCGGCTCAGGTCATGATCCCACGGTCCTGGGATTGAGCCCTACATTGGGCTCTCTGCTCTGTGGGGGGGGCCTGCTTCCTCCTCTCTCTCTGCTGCCTCTCTGCCTACTTGTGATCTCTGTCTGTCAAATAAATTTTAAAAATCTTTGAAAAAAAAAAAAAAGAAAGAAACTCAGTTCTAGAGAGGAATGGGACCTAGGCAAGGTTCCCCAGCTCCTCTTAGGCACTGCTGTGAGAGTCCAAGTCCACACTTTATCATGGAGCTCTTTCTCAGCCTCAGATACAGGAAGACAGCTGAGTTCCCCCTCAGCCTGCCCCTCCCAGCCTGCCCAGACCCCTGCACATACCTGGTCCCCGGGGGTCAGGCATAACCAGCCCATACAGTTCCCCATGGGGGCAGAAGCAGGCTCAGTTCGGGTCCCAGTCCTTGCTGCTCCTTCTCCCCTCTCCAGTGCCCTTAGCCTGGGCGCCCAGGCCCCGCCCAAGCACAGGCTCTCCTCTGGGCAGCCTCCTGGGCCCCAGCCCCTTGGGTGTCCACACCCGGCTGCTGCCCCTAAAAGCCACTTAGGCCAAGACTGCACGGCTGCTTCCCCACCCCCACCTCTAAGTTCCTGGCTGATGCAGCCATAGGCTCCCGCTGAGCTGGCCACCTCCATCTGTCTGCTTGCCTGTCCAGAGCTGGCTTGTCCGGTCTGTGACTGCCTCTCTGGACCCAGCCTGGTGCTGCTGCTCCTGAAGGCTTTGCCACTGGTGCCGTCTACCACATACCAGCCCGGATGGGGCTTCGGGGTCACCCCCAGCAACCAGGACCTGCCAGTTTGTGGTATGCGGCCATGCCAGAGTCTAGGGAGGTAGCTGGATGGAAGCCCCCAGGCTGGGGGTAGAGAAATAGGAGCCCCTGGTCCTACGGAGAGGACCTCCCTTGGAGATCGCCTCCCCCCCCAACCCTGCCCCGGCACAGAAACTCCCAGGATCAGCCTCAACCAGTCTGGGAAGATGAGGGAGGAGTAACCAGGGACATGTGGTCCCAGCCAGGGGCCAGAACACTGCATCACAGGGAAACAAAGGAGGCTCCAAAGCAGAAAAGGAGCTGGGAAGGACCAGGAAGGTAACAGAGTAACAAAGGCAACATCAGAGAGTAACAAGGGGGGTGGGTAACAGCCCCAGGATAAAGGCGGCAGGGAGAAGGGCAGGTAGATTCCGCAGGGGTAGCAGGAATGGGTGAGAGGAACACGTTAAGGATGGGGGCCCAACGAACAAACGCAGGGAAAGCGAACCCAGCGGCTCTCCGGGCAAACTCTCCCATGCCCTTCCTCCAGCCGCGGGCCTCTACGTGAGACAGAAGTGGGTGGCGGAGAAACCGGCCGAAAGAACAGCATGGACAAAGACCCAGGAGAGCGGTGCGCAGGGGCTGTAAGGCGTTTGGGTCGCCTGGGACCGGGCCAGGGGAGGTGATCCGCGAGGCCAGCTGCAGGCGGGGAGGCCGGTGGGAGGTGATCCCCACCCCTACCCCGACGCCCTCGCTGCCACCTTGCTACACAGGCCTTGCGACAAACAACAGGCAGACCTCTCGGGGCTTCCCTCTCCTGGGCTCTCAGAGGGGGCCCCTGGGGTGGGGGTAGGCCCAGGGCTCCGGGAGCAGGGAAGGGGCTTTCCTCTGAGCTTTGAACCTAGCTGCCAGGTGCGGCGCCCCGCAGCGATGGGCGGAGCTTGGTCCTGGGCGGGGACTCCGGGGCGTGGCCGTGGGTAGAGGCTTGGTCGCCGGCTGGGGAAGGCGTGGGGGCCCGTCTGCAGGGTGGGGCCATTACTCTGACGCCCGGGTAATGCCCCGGAGCTTCCCGGGCCGCGCCGCCTCCCTACTGGGCATTAACGGCCCCATGGGATGACCGGGCCTCGCTTACGGCCGCCCCCTTCAGACTACGCCAGGCCTCTCTTCAGAGCCCGAAACTGCAGCAGCCGGGACGAGCGCGACGGAAAGAGAGAGAACACGACACCCGGAGCCGAGAGGGAGAGAAACGGGGAGAACCGCGCGGACGACCGGAGGGAGGTGGCGCAGGAACCCGCTCACTCGCTCTGGGCCCGCCCACCACCGCAGGCGCCGGCTGGGGCTGAAGTCCGAAGGCGCAGCCGCGCAGCGCCGCCTGCCGGCTCTCGGTGGGATTGCTTCGCTCATGGGGCTGCCCCGGGACCCCCCACCCGCTCGGCCTTGCCCTGCTGGGTGGCGATTGCGAGTGAGGCCGCGCCTGGGGGCTGCTTGCACTGCAGGAGCACAGGGGTGCCCGGAAGGCGGTAGGCAGAGAAGCCGGGCTTCTGTCAAGTCCCAAATCAGCACTGCTTTTTCATCTTGGACCTGGTGTCCACCCCTCTGGACCGGGGTACCTCCAGGCAAGGGAAATCTAGAGCCTCACCAAGTGTCCAGCGCTTGTGACCGAACATATGCAGACCACTTGGCCCCGGCTCGGAGTACCTGTAGTCTGTGTGGGGAACAGGAAGGAGCAACAGGACCAGGGGACAGGGCAGCTGTGTGGCCCAGCCCCAGAACGTGGATTTTGCGCCATTGGTGGTGGAAAGTGAGGTGCTGTGCCCTGGAAGGGAGATCAGATCAGGACGCCCATGCTTTGAAAGGCCGAGTTTGGCGAGACGCAGGAGCAGGAATGGACTTGGAGTGCAGAGAATGGCTTCACCTGAGGAGTCTGTGGCCACCCCTTCCCTCAGGGCTGATCCTGGAATCAGAGTCTGTACAGTCAGGGCTCGGTCAGTAAGAACGGGGAGGGCCGAGAAAAAAGCACCCACATTAGTAGGAGACAACATGGGGAAAAGGATGTACCCAGGAGATGAGCGGGAATTGCCAGTAAGGAGAGATAGGGGCATCCAGAGGCGAAGGAGAACGTGGGGGCTGGTTCCATGTGAGTATCTCGAAGCTAATCAGCTCAAGGGGTACCGGACCACCCTCCTCTGCTCCTGGCTGGCTGTCCTAGTGGAAGGCCTTGCCATATGGCCAAGGGAGGGCCCAAGGGCAGACAGCATCAGGGTACGGTGACTGGGTGCTTGGAGGCCCTGGATAGTTGTGAGAGTCAGAGCCCACGCAGACGAGGAAGCAGAAGCGGGGAGAGGCCCAGACACTTGTGAGCGGGAGCTGTAAGGGGGCCCAGGTGGAGGGAGGCCCTTATTCCCGATAGCAGAGCGTAACTATATGGGGGTTGGGGCCGATAACTGAAAATGCGGAGGCGATAAGAGTGGAAGGGTCTCTGAGGGGGCAGGGGTCCTTCCTCCCTAGGAGGAGAACGGGGTCTTGAAGGAGGGGCTGGGGGTTTGCACTTGGTCTCCAGAAGCCACTGGATGAGGGGAAGGAGGGGTGCAAAAGCAGTCAGGTTTGAAATGAATCCTGGGAGATGGGGGAGGGGCTGGGTGGGCTCCTTGGTCATAAGGTCCCTTAAGGAAAACATACTCCTCCCCAGCCTGGCCAGAGGGCATAGTGAGGGGGCACTCTGGGGCTCCCAGGAGGCTGGCATTGGGGGCTCTGACTCTAGGGTGTGAGTCCTGTTTCCCTCTTTCTGGTGGATGGCAGTGGGACCTAGGGTCTGCCTTGCACCTACCTACCCTGCGACCTCTCCTCTCCTGTGGGACTCTCGGATCTGGTCTGATGACCCCATCCTGGAACAGGAGATGCAGTGGCAGAGAGGGAAGGGGACCAGTCTCTGCCTCTGTCCCCTCTTCACCCATCCCCCAAGCACTTACAGATCAAGCTGGTTAGGAGAGGGCACGCCCCGGGCCAGGGACAGGGCTCCTGATATTTGCCAGGGCGTGAACGAAGCTATTTGCACCCTGAAGCGAGATGCCAAGAACACATCACAGAAGAAAGGCATCACACGCGGGAACGCATGAACCAGGCAGCTTTTATTGGCCAGACCGTCTGGCCTGGCCTGAGCTGTGCGCCCAGGCAGAGAAGTAGACTCCCTCTGGGTCAGACAAGGGGCATCACCAGCAAGGGGTGCACTCAGGATGGCCCTGGGGAGAAGTGGGAACCGGCAAAGGTGGTTCACTGTGCAGACCATGGCTGAACAGGAGACACGCCAAAGGCTCTAGAAAGAACAAAGCCGGACCTTAGGGAGACGGTGGTGCACCCTCCACTAATCCTCCCCCCAACTACCGTTCCCAGATGGGAAGGGTAGGAGGCTCCAGGAAAACCTTTCTGGGCAAGAAGTGGGAGATAGGAAGATCGTGGGGGTTCTCGTGGGCACGCAGATCTCCCCAGACATCCTCCACCCGCTGCGGTCCCCGCCCCCTTTCTCTCCCCACGTACCTGGCCTGCTTCACCCGGGTCCAGGAAGGGGCCCCCAGCCGGGGCTCCAGTTCCGGCTGGGGCTCAGTGGCGCGCTGGCTCCAAGGCGCACTGACCCCGAGACCTGCGCTGGGGTTCCCGCTTCCCGTCTCCAACAGTTCCCGAACCCCCGAGGAGAGCAGACGAGCACCGCGGGGGATGGGCTCCGGGGAGAGGGTGTCTTTGGCAAAGAGCCTTTGGGGGGACGCGCCCAGGCCTTGGGTGTCCCAGGCAAGGGATCCGGCCGCAGGGAGCAGCGCTCGGCGCCACACGTAGGGCGACGGCGCAGCCCCATGAGCAAGCCCGCGGCACGGCCCACTGTGTGGTAGCGGGGACTCGCCACGTGCTTGTACCAGGCGCCAGCGGGGGGCGACAGGAGCAGCAGGAGCAACAGCAACGCGCGCACCGCAGGGCCCCGCATTGCCGGGCCCCGCGCCAGGGCGCTCAGGTTGACCGCCGCCCGGCGGGGCAGGCCTGCAGCTGACTCGGCTGGGTCCGGGCGCACTGCGGGACCTCGGCGTCGTCGGGGAGCCGGGGGAGCGTCGGGGGGGCCGCAGCGCGGCGGACCCCGCTATAACTGCTCGCCGGCCCCGCCCCCTCGCCCCCACGGTACTCGCTGCGCTCCAGAAAAGCAGGAGGAGGGCTGGAGAGGGAAGAGCGGCCCAGGCTGTTGGGACAGGGACAAGGGCGTGGGTGGTGAGTACCTTCTCCCAGGAGTGGGCCCTCAGCTAGAACTCTAAGTGATGCTCTGCTGGGGACGCCCCTGCTCCCCGCTCAAGAAGGACTGTCAGGACACCGGGGTGTGGGGGGGGACGTGTCCAAAGGGATGCCTCCTGAGCTAGAACTCTTGCAGGTGGGCACCAGAAAACGAAAGACTGGGGGGGGGGGGGACTAGAAGAACCCTAGTGGGGCCAGAAGCGCTGACTGGTGGGCGTCCTCCGCATCATTCAAGAACCCTCTGTGCATCTCCTCTCCTGAGGGCTGTCTCTTGTCCCCCCACCCCTTCCACCCGCTCTGGTGAGTCCCCTGAGTGAGTCCCAGCTGCAGCTGGATGCTTGCAGCCACAAACTTGGCCACATGGGCCCTCCCTGAGATGGTTAGTGCTTCCCTACGGCTTCCGGAATAAAAAGTAAACCCCTCCTCTTAGCCTTGCCCTGGCCTGGGCAGGAGAAGGCCCTGTGGACCTCCAGCCTTCTCTCTGGTTGTGATACCCCCTCCCCCAAGACTACTGTCTCAGATGGCCAGTTTTCATCTTCCTGCCTTACCCAACAACCTGTGATGCTGCCTGCCTCTGTGTTTCTGCGCCCAGAACGTCCTTCCCACCCTTGTACTTGTCCCTCAGGATCCTGTCTGCATGGCCCTCATCCGAAGGGTCCCCTGGAGTATTCCGCTGTGCATGCATGTGTCTAACAAACCTCTCCAGAGGGCAGAGCCAGGCCCATTCTTGCCTGAGCCCAGCCCTGGAGGGATGCAGGCCCCAAAATAATCTGACCTCAGCCCACCCCCAGCAAGCACACCACTCATGGAATATTTCCTAGGTCCCAGATGCCAGGGATCCTGGAGAAAAAAAATTTTTTAACACTTTATTGTCAGAGAGTGAAAGAGGTGCTCACTTAACCAACTGAGCCACCCAGGTAACCCTGAAATGTCTTATTTTGATCTCCAAACAATACCATGAGATGGGATTTTTTTTTTTTAAGATTTTATTTTGGGGAGCACATAGCGGACTCAGTCATTAAGTATCTGCCTTTGGCTCAGGTCATGATCCCAGGGTCCTGGGATGGAGCCCCGCTGGGGCTGCTTCTCCCTCCCTCTGCCCCTTCCCCAGCTTGTGTGCATGCTTTCTCTCTCACTTACTCCCTCTCTCTCAAATAAAATCTTCTAAAAAATTTTTAAAAATTTTACCTTTTAAAGTAATTGCTCCACCCGATGTGGCGCTTGAACTCAGAACTCTGAGATCAAGGGTCGCTGGCCAGCCAGGTACCCCCAAATGGACCAGTACCGACCTCCTTTATCAATGAAGTAAGGCACAAGGAAAATGAACTTGCTCAGATCACTGCTGGTTAAGCAGTGGGACGAGTGGGGTCCGACCTAGAGCCCCCCAGCCCAACAGCACCGCTGTGGGGACCAGAACTGCAGTTCTCCATGGAAACTGCCCCTCGCTCTCTGCTGGTCTCCTCAGCGAAAGGGAAGGCGAGATTCTGGGAGTGAAGGGAACAGCCTTTCCTCCACGTCAAGGGGCCAGAGGCGCTGGGAGGACAGAGGGTGCACCTCTAAGGCAGGAGGGACCCAACTTGGTTGTGGGGAGCCCTGGGGGCACTGAGAAGCAATGCAGCCCTCCCTACAAAGGCCCTGCGGAACAGGGGAGAAGTGAACCAGGCCCTGCGCCCTCTGCTCGGTGGTGGGGATTGGGGGAGGCGTGCACCTCGACCTCTCCTGTCAGTTTCTTCACCTGCAGACTGGGGTGGTGAGAGCCCCTCCTCAGCTTACTGTGAGTACGAATCCAGGCGTGGGTCTCGGTGCCAGACCTGACACACAGTAGCTGCCCCCAGAATGCATGGGCCACCATCTCCTGCTGTTCCTGTTGGAGGCTTCCCGGCCTGAGCTGTTGGTAAAAACGCTTTGATGGAGAGGTGACTGGCGCAGGGACTAGTCGGGTAGGGGGTGAGAGGCAGCTGTGGGCGCACCTGGAGGGGCCTGGTGGACCACAGGGACCTGGAGCTGCGTGGAAAGCAGCCTCCCTGAGGGGGCCCTTGGCCTGGAGAGCCGCCTGGAGTGTGCAGTGGGCGGGCAGCACAGCCTGATGCAGGCCGCTGGGGTCCCCTGACGCTACATATCCTCCCTGCTAAGAGTACTTGGTGGGGGCGGGGGGTGGGGGGCTTCCTGGAGCCCCCACCCCACCCCAGTTCTTCAGGGGAGGGTCCGGGTGCCCCCTGGCGGGGGCCCAGCAAAATCACTTGCAGCAAGGTGGTATGGGGTCTGGGGCTGCTGGGACATGAAGCAGAACGACAGGTACCAGCATGGATCCATTTCAAACACAGCATCACAGAGAGTCCCCTGCAGGACACCATGCTCCATATCTGAAGTTTAAACACCCGTCCTGCTTGTTTATGGCTGTGAAGCCCATGAGACAATGAGGGCCCCCGCTGAGACAGAGCCGGGCTCCTGCTGGGCAACAGTGTGCAGAAGCATGTGGGGAGAGAGCCCAGGGCCAGGCTGGGGCAGCAAAGCACACCACAGTCTTGGGAACTCCCAATGTGGGGTATAGGGGACGAAGGGCTCTGTGCCCTGCCCAGCCCTGAGACCCCCACCCCCACCCCGGCTGCAGGAGTCACTCTGGGAGGAGGGGAGGAGGTGACGGGCCCAGGAGGGCTGACTCTCCTTCCTGGGCCTCACCTCTCCCTTCATCCACCCAACACCCTCCTAGAAACCAGGGAAGCATGGCTTCGGAGTGCCTGCATGCTCCCTTTCCCCAATGGCACCAAGCTGCCTATGGGCCGGGGCCACTCGCAGCCCCAACACCGCACACAGGCCCCGGCCCCAACAAGGATGCCATCCTAAGGACTCCGCGATTGAGTAATGTCTTCTTTTTAAAAACGTATTTATTTCTATCAAGGTAATTTACATTATAAACAGAATGCTAGTATAGGGAAGAACTTAAAACTGTCCCTCACCCACGCTTTCACATCCCAGTACTTCTCTCCTAGAGGCAACAGCTCCCAACCCCTTCAGCTCTCTCTGCTGGTACTTATCACAAACTCAACTGCTATCCCAGCAGCGGCTTTCTAAGAAGCCACGATGTACTTTGAGTAAACCATGCACGTCCTGTCTTCACAAGTGCATCTGCCATGTGTGCACGCGTGTACCTACTCACAGCCCAGAATAAGAAAGCAAAGATTTCCACTCCCGCGGAGCTCTCCTTGCAAGCCCCCCAGCCAGAAGCCCCCAGCACAACTTATCACCTCATCAGGGTGACAAGCACCCTCAGCACCACCCCCACGACACGTGGGGGACCAGCCAGCAGAATCCCTGGGCGTCACCCCCACCGTACAGGCAGAATAACAGCCCCCCCCAAGATGTATGTGCCCCAGATATTCTGGAACCTGTGCACACCTACTAGATGCAGTAGAGCAGGGGACCGAAGTTGCAGATGAAAGAACCGGGGGTGCTCATCAGCAGACCTTAGCAGAAGCAGATGGTCCTGAATCAGGCAGGTGGGCCAGCGCCATCACCTGGGTAAATGTGGAGGTGGCTTCGGAGAACAGGGTGGAGGGGGTGTGTGTGACAAGGGAGAGGCTGGCAGGATGCACCTGGCAGACGGCAGATGGAGGAGGGGGGGCCTCTAAAGCCGGAGAGGGTGGGATGCATTCTCACCGGGAGGCATGCACCCCATCTGCACCTTGATTTTATCCCACTGAGACCGCTTCCGAACTTGGGAATTCCGACTGCAAGATAGTCAATCTGTGTTGTTTGCAGCCACTAAGTTTGCGGTCATTTTTTTAACAGTGGCCACAGGAAACTCATGACCCAGCGGACATCAGTAACGCTCCTGCTCTGCTGCGACCACCGCAAACGTTGCTTGGGGGTAAAACTGCCCCCAGTTGCGAACCATAGACCCTGAGATTGTAAACCGCCACTCTCCGATTTACCTGCTTTACGCAGCGCCAGAAGGCTTCCTACTAATGTAGATGAAGCTCTGGTCCCTCCCTCTGTTCGGATTTTGTCACCACTTTGGGTGAACTCACTAGCCAGCGTTTATGTTGTTATGGCTGCGTAAATACTGTCCTCTGCCAAGGGGACGATCACTACGTTTCCTTTCCCATGATGGCGTTTTCTTCTTTGCTCGTTTGTGTACATGCTCACTGTGCTACTTTCCCCCAAAGGCTCTGAGAGACAGGAGGAGTTCCTCAAAGTCCCTTCTCCGGATGCTCAAGCTCGCGAGGACAGCCTGGTCGGTTCCATGTCTGCTCCAGAGGCCCCACTGTGGGAGACAGCAGCTTTCTGCCCCAGGCTGTGCACCCTCTTTCTGGAACATCTGTACAGGTACCTTCCCGTGCTCTGCTTTGGCTCTTGTCCAGGTTAGAGCCCGCTTGCTGGATGCCAGGTCATGTTCCAACTGGTACGCCCTAACGTAGAGACAGGAACCCTCTGGCAGTTCCACGCAAATGGGGACATGAGACCTAATTAACTTGTCCCTTTTATGGCCATGTCTCTATGCCTAGTGCAAAGATTTTCTAGGTGTAGAATCTGTGGATGGATAACCTACTCCTCAGAAATCTGAGGCCATCTCTGGGTTCCGGTGTTCCAGGAGTAAAGTCCTATTCTCAGTCCCTCCTCTAGGATCTTCTCCCTCCTTACCCCATCCTCCCTAAAGCTGTCAGGGTCTTTGCTTCATCTGCAGTCCTCCAAGAGGACATTGCTTGCTGAGGGCCTTTCCTCCCTGGCTGGGTCCTTTCAGCGTGAACACTCGCACCCTTCAGTAATATAATCCACGTCTCTCTGCTTTCTCTGTTCTTCCTCACATTCCTACGAATTAGACTGTGCACCTTCTAGAGTCAGTGTCTCAGCTTCTTTATCTTCTGTGTGTCTGCTTGCTGGCAGATGTCTCCCAACTGTACCTTCCCAAATTGCTCTTGAGCTTTTACTCATGTTTTTAATTTCTAAGAGCCCTTTATTTCCTAACTGTTCTGTATTCGTTATTGTTCGGGGAATCCTAGCCTCATTGCACGGAAGCAGCATCTTTTCTGCAAATGTCAAATACAGCTTTTTCTTTTTTTTAAGTAGGCTCCCCACCCAACATGGGGCTGGAACTCACCACCCGAAGACCAAGAGTCACGTGCTCCACCGAAGGAGCCAGTTGGGCGCCCCAAATACAGTTCTTTCTAAAGCTTCCTTTGGCTCCCTGGGTCTGCTTGGTGTGGTCCATCTTTCACACGGCAGGCTCTCCTCCTGAGCCTGGACATCCTTGGCTGCCCTCACCTGTGAGCGACATCTTGATGCTCTTTCTGTGGGGACGTGGCTTTGCCGAGTGGGCTTCACTGCAGGAATGGCTTTTCACTCTGTAATGGGGTGCGCAATAAAGCTTTTCTCTGGAGGACCCCAAGCAGGGGGGTGGGGTGCGGACTGGATACAGAAGCCCGGGCAGGGGTGGAGGGCCCAGGTGCCCAGCTTCCATGCACTGACCTGCAGGGGCTCCCGTTTTCAGTACCCTGCCTCAGTTCACCCTCAGTGAAACTTCTTATCAGCGTTCCCCCCAAAGGTCTCAAGGATGCTTTGTAAAGTGAGTCACTCTTCCTGTTGTTCCAGAATTTGTTTACATCTTTCACTCGCTGCTTCCTCCCTTCCTGTCCTTTTGTACTCGTGGACTGGCAGTCTTTTACTCCTCTGCCGTCATTTAGTGGGGCTGTGACAGTGAGCAGGCATCTGCATGTGGCCTGTCCACCAGATTTACTTGATGTGATGATGACCGTTTTGCAACTCAAGAGTGAGGAAGCCAAGGGTTCAATGAGCTAACCAAGTTCACCAGCAAATAAGTGGCTGAACTGGGGTTTCAAGCCCATTTCTGTCTCATTCTCAAGTCCAGGCTCGCTCCCCAACAACACACTGCCTTTTTCTAGAAGGCTTCAGATTTGACTCTCCTCCTTTGATAGCAAAAGGGACGTCTGGAGTGTTCCTGTCCCCCAAGGATAGCGAGGAAGCCCTCCCTGCAGGGGCCTGAAGCCCAGTATTCACCACCGTCCACTTAGCAAGCTTGCCCTGATGCTTCTCTGCACCAAGCCCCCGAGGTCGGTTGGGGGTGCCAGTGAAGAGCCTGAGTTCTTATCAGGATCCGGAGAGATAGCCCCTGGCTCCGAGACGGAGGTCATTAAAAAACGGTCTTTTATGATAACAATTTGCAGAAGTTTCTTATTTGGGGAGGCTGGAACAGGGTGTGTGTGTGTGTGGCGGGGGTGCGCCTGCTGACCAGGCCTGTTTCTGCGTGAGCTGCAAATACAAGCGGCCTGGGCTGAGGGGAAACGATGGGCTCCCCACACGGCGGCTACATTTAGCAAATAAGCTGCAGGACGTGCGGTTTCCGATCGACTCGGGACAGCACATCTGCACGAGAACGGCCCTCCCACAGCGGGGGCGCACTCACGCTGCACCGCGGGGAACGCCGTCCGCGGCTGCTCCGAAATTCCAAGCTGCCCGGCGGCGCGGCGTCGGCAGCGCAGTGGGGCGCGCTGCGGTCCTGCCCGGGCCCCGCGCCCCCGGCACACACCCCTGGCCGGGGCCTCTCAGCCTCCGCGCCTCCCGTCCGGCCCCCGGTCCCCAGCCCGCGCCCCTCGTCCGGCCCCCGGTCCCCAGCCCGCGCCTGCCGTCTGGCCCCCAGTCCCCAGCCCGCGCCCCCATTCCGCAGCCCGCGCACCTCGTCCGGTCCCCGGGCCCCCGCCCGCCGCCCCCTGTCCGCGCCTCGCCGGGGCGGAAGTGACGACAGGCGCTTCCGCCGGGCGGGGCCGTTGCTGGGCGGGACGCTGACGTCGCCCGGAAGGGGCGGGCCCGCCGGGAGCCAGGCCGCGCCGTGCCGCGCCGGCCGGAGGGGGCCGCAGCCCGGACCATGGCGGCGGCGGCGGCGGCCGCGGTGGTGGCGGCGGCGGGCGCCGAGGGGCGGCGCGCGGCCCTGGAGGCGGCGGCGACGCCCGAGCGGGGCGGCGGGAGCTGCGTGCTGTGCTGCGGGGACCTGGAGGCCACGGCGCTGGGCCGCTGCGACCACCCGGTGTGCTACCGCTGCTCCACCAAGATGCGGGTGCTGTGCGAGCAGCGCTACTGCGCCGTGTGCCGCGAGGAGCTGCGCCAGGTGCGCCGCGTCGGCCGGGCCGCGCGTTCGGGGCGCCGGGGCGGGCGCGGGGCGCGGCCGGAAGGGGACTTTGCCTTTCTGGTGTCCGGCCGCGGGCCTGGCGGCGCCGGCTTCCAAAAGACAGGCCTGGCGGCAGCCCCCACCCCACCGGGGCGGGCTGCCGACTGGGGGGCATCTGGGGCAGGCAGGCAGGAGGTGGCCCCGCCGGGTGGTCGAGGGAGCGGTCCCTATGGGGACGGTTATAGCAGTCTGTCCGGACGGTTATGGCAGTCTGTCCGGGAAGCAGAGGGTCAGAGTGGGAATTTCCAGCCCAGCTGTGTGTGTGGCTCCTCGGGGTAATCCGGGCAAGGTCCTCCCGAGACTGGTGCTTTGAGCTATTGAGGTACTCACACCTGCTCACCGGAGGGGGAAGGCTGAACCACCGAGACTTGCTTAGGATTGTTGGCGGATGGGGACAAAAGTGTTAGAAGTTTTTCTCCTTGCCAGTTCCAACGGGGGTGGGGGTGGGGGTCAGGTCCAGAGTGGAGGCGGGATGTTTCTGACTCTGTCCAGACTTGGAAGCCCTGGAGGGGGTCAGAGAGGGCACCGTGGAGTGTGCCCCCCCCCAAATGCCGGATGCTGGCTGGGAGCACCTAGCTGGCGCTCCCTTGGTTTGGTCTGAGATATGTTTGCTTCCAGCGTTGTGAAATTCCTCTGGTTTGTTCATGGAAAGCTTAGGCTGGTGACATCTGCCAGGGAATCTGACTTTCTTCTTCCTAGAAGTGACGCAGAAACGGCATTGTTGAGCAGTAGGTTTCCTTAGTTGTGTTTTTATTTTTGTTCTAGGTGGACATTTATGTTAGGGGAGCCAAGGCTATGCTGTAATTTCATGAGCACCTACTCTGTGCTCTTCTCAAAAAAGACAGAGATGCCGTTACTCTGTAATGGGGTGGACAAGAGACGGACCTGGGAGAGATCTGGGGTACAGGAATCGTGGGGAGGACCTTGGGCCAGTGGCTTAGTGAGCACCTTCCAGCTCTGCCAGTCTTGCTCGGCATGAGGTCACCCTTGAAGGGCCAGGTTTCCCAGTGCACCCGTAGTTCCCTTCCAGGAAGGCAGGGGCTGCAGGTCTCCTCCGGAAGTGAGAAGACATCTCTGTGTGGCTGCTATGGCTGGCATCTGGCTTCTCTTGGTCCTTGTGGGTCCCACACCCTCCCAGTGCTCTGTGGCAAGCAGCTCTTGACATGAGCTGTCAGCAGGCTCCCACAGGGGTGTGCTTTGGCACTGGGTGCCTCTGGCCGATTCTGGCATACCTCTTGGGCCTGTCCCGAATTACTGGGCATCAGGAGGGTGTCCTGGGAACTTTGGGAGATGATGATCCTCTCACTCATCTTGCTTCCTCCCACCTTGAACTGGCACCTCTACCCTAGCTGTTCCTGTTCCCCGGCTGAGTTCTGCCCTGTCCTCTGAATGTCCCATGTCCACTCGGGAATCCCACAGCTACCCCCAGGGGCTGTCTCTGCTCTGTCCTCTGCGCTGGGACTAAGTGCGTAAAAATCCCGAGGAGAGCATGCCAAGATGCTGTGCGGAACAGGCCTCCATCTCGACTCAGGGTTTCCGAGTGCCCACTGTGGGGCAGGCGTTGCAAAGAGCAGACGCAGAGCAGCCCAGCAGCTGCTGGTCAGGCGGGGGCCAGATGAAGCCAGACCGCCCAGCAGGTGCTCAGGTTGGAGGCCAGGCTGGCTCCTGGTCAAGACCAGCGTCAGCGGCTGTCTCACCTTTCCCACAGTCCCTGTTCTTCTGACCATTGATTCCAGTCTTGCTCTCCACCTTGCCCCGATGCCCGTCTCTAGCAGAGAGGCTTGATGCGGCCGCCGTACCAAGTGGGGTGTATCTGAGCTAGTGTGACCTCCCTTCCATCTCGTGGGCCAGACATGCAGGGAGGGTGACGCAGGTCAGGAGGCGGGGCCTGCTGCCTGTCCTTGCTAGTCCCGTGTCAGGGCCCCTCCCCGCCAGCCTGGTCCGCCTGGCTTCTCTGGGGCCTGAACTTCCTAGGTGGGGCCCTCACCACCCACCCTTGCCATCGGCTCACTCTCACCAGGGGTCACTGCTGGCACCACCCATACCCTCTTCTACTCAGTCACAGTGAGTGCCCACTGTGTACTGGGAGTGGGGGGCAGCAAAGCCCCAGACAGGAGCACACACCCACCCCTGCGGGGGTCCGAGCAGGGCTCTCATCTCATATCCCTCTCCCTTTCTTCAGGGACTAGCCCAACCATCCTGGGGCCCACCCATGGATGCCCTTTCCTTCTTGGACGTTGACAGCCTGGCTGACCCAGGGGCTTCCCAGGATGGTCCATCCTCAAGTGTCTAGGCCTGGCCTGTGCCTCTGTCCTTGGATCCATAACCCTACCCCTTCATCATGATCAGCAGCATGGGTGGGTCTCAGGCCATGCTGGTTGGATCTCTGGTGGGTTCCTCCCCACCCCTGGTCAGACCCCGTGGTCCTTGTCCAGCGACTAGGTCTCACCATTCATCTCACTCTCTGTGGGGGGCAGGGATGCTGGCTACACCAGGCTGCACTACTGTCCTGTTGTGTACTCATCGCCGGTCCTGACACTGGCACAGGCCTTGGGGGCCCCAAGCCTGCTCTTACAGCCTGTCTAGGAGGGGCCCTTAGCGTTTTGCCGTTCCTGCCCCCGGTGCCAAGCCTGCTCACCCTCATTCTCAGACAGATCCAGCCCTGAACCTGTGTTCCATGGCCACATCCCTCTTCCTGCAGTTCCCGTCCCTTTCTGAGCCACCCCAGTGTCCACCCCTCTCCTGGCTTGGGTCAGGTGTGCCCAGCATTGGCTTTCCCAAGAGACTGCTCTGGAGAGACAGACCTCTCCCCCACCACCTCCGCCTACACAGCCTGGCAGTCTTCCTGGGAACTGCACCCCACCTCTGTCCACAGCGAGGGTGCCGGCAGTGAGATACCCCCCGAGGTGGGTCCGATCAGACCTCTTAGAGGAAGGCGCCGGAGCTGGGGAGACAGTGGTGACAGTGGCATCTCGGCACAGGTTTCCTCTGGGGAAGGAAGTTGTTCCTCTGCTGAGTCTGTGGGACTTGGATGCTTTTCGGCAGGGGCTCCCTTGTGGGAGGAGGACACTGGGGCTCCTGAACCTGCTCCCTGTGTTGCCACAGGGTAGCTAGGGCCCCCGAGTCCCGGCAGCTGGTTCCACGACAGACCTTCTGATCTGTGGCCGGCCAGCAGCATTCTGCCTGGCTCGTGGTCCTGTGCGTGCAGGCGCTGGTACCCCAGCAAGAGATGGGACGAACTGGGGTCAGGACTGGGAAGGCACCCTTGTGAGGGCTGGGTGTGGCCATGTCCTAGAAGGGCAGATCCAGTGAGAAGAGGCCAGTGTGAGGTCTCTGGCCTGGGAAGGAAACCAGGGGGAGGGGGAGCCATGGGAGCGTAGCTGCGGTGAAGCACCTGCCCAAACTCCATGTGGGGTGGGGGCAGGGGCGGGAGCGGGTGGCCGCATTCACCAGACAGGATGACTCAGGGGCACTGCTCATCCTTCTGCCTCCCCCAGAATGGGTGTGGTTGGACCAGGGTATCTCCCCTGGGCTCCTGTGAGGGGCTTGGGGTCAGCTTGCTCGCCCCACAGTGTGTCATCACTAGTGCACATTGAGCCCCCCAGCTTCTTCCCAGACTCCCAGGGAACTAGTCTTAAGCATCCAGCTGCTGGGGGCAGTGTGACCACCATTCTCCCCAGCCAGTCCTCTGCTTTCCCAAGTTCATGGCCATTGTGATCCCAGACATCCTCCCTAGCTGAGCCTAAACAGAGCAGAGATGACCTTGACATGATTGTTCCCAAGGTGAGGACTCTGAACAGAGGCAAGCGACCAGGCCCAGACTTGGAGGGGACAGTAGTGGAGTGGGAAGGGCTGTGGAGAGACCAGAAGTGTGGTCGTGGTCCAGAGAAGAGGGAGTGCTGGAAGGAGCAGGGCCCTCATTCGTGCAGAGGGAAGACCTGAGCCTGCAGGAGGGTCCTGGAGGCACTGGGACAGGAGTTTGCCGGGGGGCAGCCTGGCAGGCTGTACCTGAGATGTCCTGGGAAACAGGTGCACAGGGGTCTGCACCCAGGTCGTGGCCAGCACGCCCCAGCTCTGCACTTTGGCACCCCGACAGCTGGTTAACAAGCAGGAGGCAGCCAAGGGCTGTGGCTGAGTCCTGCGGGGGAGCCTCTCCTGTGGCATCACAGGTGGATGGAGGGTGGCTAGGCTTGATGTGTCGTTGCCCAGCTTGTCCTGGTGGCATTGTTTCCCTAGCGGCTTTTTGGGTGGCATCTCTCCCTTCTCTGCCCTGTGCTCAACACCCATGTGATGAAGGCCTGGTTTGCCCAACCATGTGGTCCAGGTCACTGGCCCCAGGGGCTCACTGCTGACCTCTCCTCCTCTGGGGTGACTTTCATTCCCCCTATGGGGCTGGTGTGGCTATGGATAAGTGGGGAATCTTGCTGCCCCCTGGTGGCGAGGCCGGGCATTGTGTCTCCAAACGGGTCACCCCCGGGGCTCGCCCTCTGGCTACAGGTGAGGAGAGGGGCCTGGGCAGGCTGGGATGGCATAGAGTGCTGCTGTGGGGCCCACCTCGGCCTTCTCACCAGGGGCTGAGTACCTCCCTCTTCTCCGCCTGACGGGGTCCTCCACCAGGTGTCCGCGGCCCTGCTCACCCCCCTCTCACTTGGTTCCAGGTGGTCTTTGGGAAGAAGCTTCCTGCCTTTGCTACAATCTCCCTCCACCAGCTGCAGCACGAGAAGAAATACGACATCTACTTTGCTGATGGAAAAGTTTTTGCCTTGTACAGGTAAGAGGGAGCCTCAGCCTGGGATTCTGACGGGCTGTGGCCAGCCCAGCACTGGGAATGAGCACATCCTGGTCCCCTCCTGTGTTCCTCACAGCCCTGGGACCAGATGTCAGGGCCCGTGCTCCATTTCCTCTCCTGTAACAGGGTTGCTCCTGCCTGCAGGGGCGGTGGAGGCAGGAGCAGAGGTGAGTCCAGGGAAGGCACTCCAAGATAGCACATGGTGCCTGCTTTCTGAGGCTCTGCCATGCTCACTGGAGCTCCTGGGAACTGGGCTCTTAGCTTGTGGCAGCAAAACCCTGTAAAGGGGTACAGTTGTCTTGGGAGTGATCGTTCCCTTCCAGGAGAGGGGTGGGCCCTGGTGTGGGCCCAGTTTTCATGCCCTGCTGATGCTTAGCCGTCCAGGCCAGGAGCAGCTGGACTCCGCGGGCAGAGTGATGCGGGGCATCGGGGGGGGGGGGGGGGGGGGCGGGGATGGGGGAGTGCTGGTCCTAGCAGCACTCGAGACAGCCACCCTGAGTGCCTACAGGGTCGGGGGCCTTTGGTGTCTCTCTAGGCAGCTGCTTCAGCATGAGTGCCCACAGTGCCCTGCGCTGCCGCCGTTTGGCCTCTTCGGGGACCTGGAGCAGCACATGCGGAAGCAGCATGAGCTCTTCTGCTGCAAGCTGTGCCTCAAGCACCTCAAGGTGTGCCTGTGGGGGCGGGGAGAGCCAGGTGCAGGCAGGTGGGGGCTGGGCCCTGGGGGTCGTGGGAGGGGGCCCACCCGCGCCCAGCACCCTCTCCCCTGCAGATCTTCACCTACGAGCGCAAGTGGTACTCGCGCAAGGACCTGGCGCGACACCGAATGCAGGGGGACCCCGATGACACCTCACACCGTGGACACCCGCTCTGCAAATTCTGTGATGAGCGCTACCTGGACAACGATGAGCTGCTCAAACACCTGCGCCGCGACCACTACTTCTGCCACTTCTGTGACGCGGAGGGGGCCCAGGACTACTATAGGTGGGCCAGGGCCTTGGGCGCCGCAGGGGATGGGGTGGGGCGGGGAGGGGCGGGGCCGTGGGCAGGGCCGGGGAGCTGACACCCCGCCTCGCCAGCGACTACGCCTACCTGCGAGAGCACTTCCGGGAGAAGCACTTCCTGTGCGAGGAGGGCCGCTGTAGCACGGAGCAGTTCACGCACGCCTTCCGCACGGAGATCGACCTGAAGGCCCACAGGACCACCTGCCACAGCCGGAGCCGCGCCGAGGCCCGCCAGAATCGGCAGATCGACCTGCAGTTCAGCTACGCGCCCCGGCACTCGCGCCGCAACGAGGGTGAGTGAGCGGGGCTCCCTCGGGCTGCAGCCGCGCGCGCTCCGCGGTCTGACCCATCGTGTGTGGGTGGGACAGAGGACACACCTGAAACCGGTCACCCCAGGGAGCTCCTGGTGTCTCCATCGACAGTTCGGGGGGCGAGGGTTGGGGTTGGCTCCTGGGCCAGAGCCCTGTGGAGTGCCTGGGGCCGTGGCAGACCCTTCTCTCCTTGGGGCTGGTGTGGACCCCAGAGGAGTCTGAGTGGGTCCTTCCGGCTCCTGTGCTGGGCGAGTGAGGAGGTCTCTGCTGGGCAAGGTGGAGCACAAGCCTCAGTCTGGCCCAGGCCCGTGACAGGCTCTGTGCCCGCTGCAGGGGTCGTCGGGGGTGAGGACTACGAGGAGGTGGACAGGTACAACCGCCAAGGCCGTGCTGGCCGGGCCAGTGGTCGTGGAGCCCAGCAGAACCGTCGAGGAAGCTGGAGGTACAAGAGGTGGGAGGATTTGCGTGCTGCTGACATTCTCCTGGTGCCACCCCTGAGGCGGTGGCCGCGGCCTGCAGCTGCGTTGGCACCGCGCACGGGGTTCGGGGGACTTTGTCTTACTGGTGTCTGGTGTCCTTGGCTTGATGGTGGGGTCTGCTTAGTGTCCTGAGTGAGCAGACATCCCCTTCTCTTTTCTCTGGTTCTAGCCAGAGACGCCAGGACCCTGCAGGTGGGGATGCGCCAGAGGGGCCTGTGTCCCTGATGGGGTTCAGTGTAGGCAGGCCATGAGATGCTCACGCTGCAGGCACGTGCCCAGGCCAGGCGCTGTCCCCAGTGTCCCACATGATGGAGGCATCTTGGACCCCACAGCACTGGGCCTGTGTGCTGCCTGGGGAGCCCCAGCCTGAGACCAGCTGGCTCAGGAGTCCTGCTGCATTTGCATCCCCCTCTGCTTGCCAGTGAGGGCTGGCTGGTGCAGGGTTCGCTGGCCCCACGACGTCTCCAACGGAGGATAGGCTTGGGGTTGGGGGGAGGCCCCTCCCAGCTCCTCGCCCTGCACAGCACCCGGTCCCAGGCCTTGCCCAACCTGAAGGCCTCCCCCTCCCAGGGAAGAAGAGGACCGGGAAGTGGCAGCGGCCATCCGGGCCTCGGTGGCCGTGCAACAGCAGCAGCAGCAGCAGGAGGCACGCAGGAGTGAAGACCGGGAGGAGGGTGGCAGAGCCAAGAAGGACGAGGCAGGGGTGCGGGGGCTCGAGGAGCTCCGAGGCCCCCGGCGGCCGCCCCGGACTCAGGGCGAAGGTGCAGGTGAGCTGGCGCAGCCTGTGGGCGTCTGGGAGGTGCGAGGCAGGCTCCCGGCTGGCACAGTGCCCAGGAGTGACAGGGCAGAACCCTGAGCACCCCCTGGAGGGTCTGCTCTCACCCCCGGATGTTCTCATCCCTGACGTCGGGTCCTTTCGTTGCCTCATAGGCCTCAAGGAAGCCTCGCCGAACGGTCCTGTGAGCCCAGAGGGCACCCCAGCAACCGGCCCAGCCCCAGGGGCTGTGCTTCCAAGGTACACTCGTGCACTACTGGGTCAGGGTGAGGATGGGGTGGGCTCGGGCCCACAGGCCACTGACGTTACTCCCCTCCCTGGGCTCAGCACCCTCCCACCTCCCACTTCGAAGCTCAAGGATGAAGACTTCCCCAGCCTCTGCGCCTCCACGTCCTCCTCCTCCTCCTCATGCTCTGCAGTGGTGGCCCCAGGCCCCGTGGGGCTGGGGCTCACCTACCCTGTCCCTGCTAGGGGCAGGAGCACCTTCCAGGAGGACGATTTCCCTGCCCTGGTGTCCTCCGCCTCCAAGCCCAGCACTGCCCCCACCAGTCTCATTTCTGCCTGGAACGGCAGTGGCAGCAAAAAGGTGGCACATCCCACCGCGGGGGCCCCAGCTGCCAGCGGGAGCAGCCAGCCTGCCAGGAAGGCTGGGAAGGGAGGCAAGGGCAGCAAGAAGGCTGGGCCGCCGCCTTCAGAGGAGGAGGAGGAGGACGGCCGCACCGGCCTCACTGCCCAGGAGCTGCGGAGTGTGCCCACCACGGTAGCCGTCTCCTCCCTCCTGGCATTGGCCTCCACCCAGACCCTCACCAAGGTCGGCAAAAAGAAGAAGGTGGGCTCAGAGAAGCCAGGTGCCATCTCACCGCCCCCACTGCCCCCTGACAAAGATGGGCCCCTTGGGGCCGAGCAGACCCCCACCACGAGCGCTGGCAGAGCCGAGGGGCCCGTTGCCCTCATTGTCAATGGACATACAGAGGGGCCGGCCCCGGCTCGCAGCACGCCCAAGGAACCTCCTGGGCTCCCACGGCCCCTGGGGCCCCTCCCCTGCCCCACACCCCAGGAAGACTTCCCTGCGCTTGGAGTCCCCTGTCCACCCAGGATGCCCCCTCCCCCAGGTATGTGTGTCTGCCTGCGGCCTGCTTCTGGGTATCTGGAAGGGGGCCAGGGTGGGAGAGTGAGACTGGAGCCCGGGGTCCCAGGGGAGCATACCGTGAGGGGCAGTGATAGGCTAGCAGGCAGGGGAGGGAAGCCTAGTAGCAGCACTGACCATGAGCAGGCTGCTTGCCCTCCCTGTGAGATGGGGCAACGCTGGCACTTTCTGGAGCTGGGGGAGGAAGTCGCCCCAGCCCGGGATTGCCAGGCAGGAGCTCAGTGTATGTGCTGCCTCTTGGCATTGTCGGGCCCTGGGCCTGCTGTCCGGCGGAGGGTGGCTTGTGGACGGAGCCTGACCTTGGTAGGCGGGGCAGCAAGGGAAGCCTCCCGAGCACGTGGAGAACAGGTCACGATCTGGGTCTTGGTCCGCCTCCCCTACAGGCTTCAGTGCTGTGGTGCTCCTGAAGGGCACTCCGCCCCCACCTCCCCCTGGCCTGGTACCCCCCATCAGCAAGCCACCCCCTGGCTTCTCAGGCCTCCTGCCTGGCTCCCACCCAGCTTGTGTCCCCAGCACTGTCACCACCACGAAAGCGTAAGTAGGGATGGGCCGCCCCGCCTTGTGCCCCTGGAGGCCGGGGAGTGTCCTCACCCTGGGCCACCCCAAAGAGCTAAGGCGCCCCCTCCTGCCTGTTTCCTGACCCTCAGGCCCAGGCTGACAGCTGCGCCCCAGGCCTACCTGGTGCCTGAGAACTTCCGGGAAAGGAACCTGCAGCTCATCCAGTCCATCAGGGACTTCCTGCAGAGCGACGAGGCCCGCTTCGGCAAGTTCAAGAGCCACTCGGGGGAGTTCAGACAGGTCAGCCAGGCAGGGGTGTGGGGGGCCAGTGTGGTCACTGTGGGGGCTCAGCCCAGCCTGGGCATGACTGGCTTTGGCTCTGGGTGGCAGGGCGTGATCTCCGCAGCCCAGTATTACAAGAGCTGCCGCGACCTGCTCGGGGAGAACTTCCAGAAGATTTTCAACGAGCTGCTGGTGCTGCTGCCCGACACGGCCAAGCAGCAGGAGCTGCTGTCCGCACACACGCACTTCCGGGGCCGGGAGAGGCCTCCTGGCACCAAGGCCAAGAAGAACAAGAAGAGCGCGTGGCAGGGCAGCGCCCGGCCGGCAGGCCTGGACTGCTGCGTGTGCCCCACCTGCCAGCAGGTGCTCGCGCACGGGGACGTCAGCAGCCACCAGGCACTGCACGCCGCCCAGGACCACGACTTCCCCTCCCTGCAAGCCATTGCCAGGATCCTCACGTAGCTCCCGCCAGCGTGGGCAGGAGCTGCCACACCCAGGAGCCTCCTCCCTCCTCCTTCCTTCCGGGCTGCCACACAGCCAGGTAAGGCCCTGGTGAGGCCACCCGCTCTGGCCCCTCTGCCGGCCGGCCCGCTGGGCTCGCCAGGAAGGCCTGCCCTGTCTGCACACCATCACGTAGGAGTCCATCCGGTTTCCTCCTGGGAAGCGCGAAGACCTCACGCTCCGTGGTGGGCTGGTCTGAGTTTGAGTTCTCATGCTTTTGGAAGGTGTGAGGGGAGGGAAGGGCTGGGACGCGGGAACCTGTCCGTGCTGTCAGAGCTAGTGACAACAGCGGCCCTCTGCAGGCCCCCCGAGCCCGAGGGCTGCAGCGCGGCGGCCCCCCAGCCAGAAGCTGTGGAGCCGCCGGTGCCAGAGTCACGTGTTGAGAGTGTTGTGTAAACGGTTGGCTGTTTCGCGATTCAAGAACATTCAGGATTAAAAGCAGACACGAAATTGTGCTCCTCGAAGTTGAATCTTTGTATGAGACAAGCTGAATCTGGGATCTCAAATTGCCTCTGACCTTTTATAAGACCGTGTATCTTCAAATAAATTTATTTTGCAATAATGCACATAGCTGGTTGTTCTGAGCTCCTCTGCCCTCCCAGGTCATCCTGCAGCAAGGGGTACTCAGAGTCATCTGCGGCTCCAGCTCTGGCAGCCAGCCAGAGGCCAGCTGCGGAGGGGGTGACCCGTGCACACAGCTGGGCAGCTGGGCTTTGCTCTTAGGACATGGCAGCTGGTCTGGGCCCGGGGCCCAGTCCTGGACATCTGGCACTGCCCAGGCCTTCCAGGAATAGACATGGCCATGTGTGACCTACACTTGTGTCGCCAGTAAAACATCCCTCCAGAGCATGGGGTCCTACACAGTCCGGGTTTGCACCCACAGATGAGTAGTGAGCTATTAGCAATGAACAGGAACACTCCAGAAGCAGTGGGGGGCGCATATGACATCCAGCCAGAAAGTAATCTGTGCTTCATTATCTGCATACAGTATGTGGGGAGGGGACCAGACAGAAAGCACCCCTTTCTGCCTGAAACACACACAAATAGCAGAAGACAGTTCTAAACACAGCCAAATCAGGCACAGGAAATGTCTTCACAGGAGAAGAAACCTGTCTCTGGGAGTCGGGGAGGGGCGCCCGGCCACACCGGCACTGCCTGCATGATGCGGGGCGTCGAGGGGGGCTGCGGGGGCTTGGCCAGGGCTCAGGGCCCCTCCACAGACAAGAGCCTTCACCCTCGTTACCCTCCCCTGGGCTGTGTGGAGGCCACCTGTCTTCCCTGGACAGGCCGGGAGCCCCTCACCACTGATGCCCCCTTTGCAGACCCGAGGACAACCAGCCCCACAGAAGAGTAATCTGGAAAACGGGGGACCTCGTTAACAGTGAGGAAAATCCGCTATCCTTCACGAAGCAAGAACCACCTCACCACACGGCACCACTGAGGGGGTGTGGCACTGTGCCAAGCCCAGCTCAGTGGCCCCACCCTCGTGGCTGCAACTATTACGTCCTCTTTGGGAAGGGGAGCCCGGGGCACAGAGAAGAGACTTGCCAGAGACAGCCCTGCCAGCCCCAGGGACGGTTCTCAGTCCTGCTGCCCTCGGCTGGGACGTTACTACACAGACCTGAACAAGTAACCAACATAAAAATCCCAGTGGATGGGTTCGGAAACAGGACCAATCTGGGGAGATTCCAGAGGCTGAGCTGGTGGGCCATGGAAGGTGGCTCTGCAAGCCTGCCACCTGAGCACCCAACGGGGCCCCAGGAAAGACGGCGACATGCAGAGACATAATGACTGCTTTTCCGTGGGGTGAGGAAAGAAAACTAAACAAGCACTAGGTGCCTGGCTGGCTTTGTGGGAGGACCATGTGACTCGATCTCAGGGTCCTGAGTTAAGTCCCCACGGTGGGTACGGATTTACTTAAATAAAAGTAAATCGTTATTTAAAAAAAAAAAAAAGTGGGATGGGGCACCTGGGTGGCTCAGTGGGTTGAGCCTCTCCCTTTGGCTCGGGTCATGATCTCAGGGTCCTGGGATCAAGCCCCACATAGGGCTCTCAGCTCGGTGGGGAGCCTGCTTCCCTCTCTCTCTGCCTGCCTCTCTGCCTACTTGTGATCTCTGTCTGTCAAATAAATAAATAAAATCTAGGGGCGCCTGGGTGGCTCAGTGAATTAAGCCGCTGCCTTCGGCTCAGGTCATGATCTCAGTGTCCTGGGATCGAGCCCCGCATCGGGCTCTTTGCTCAGCGAGAGCCTGCTTCTCTCTCTCTCTCTGCCTGACTCTCCTCCTACTTGTGATTTCTCTCTCTGTCAAATAAATAAATAAATAAAATCTTTAAAAAAAAAAAAAAATAAATAAATAAATAAATAAATAAAATCTAAAAAAAAAAAGTGGGACACCTGGGTGGCTCACTTATACATCTGCTTTCGGCTCAGGTCATGATCCCAGGGTCCTGGGTCCGAGTCTTCAGCAGGGAGCCTGCTTCTCCCTCTGCCTGCTGCTCCCCTGCTTGCATGCTCTATCAAATAAATAAATAAAATCTTCAGAAAAAAAAAGTACTAACAAGAATAATTCTTTAAAAAGCTACATCTCGACAGAACACAATTTAGAAAAAAATCCCAATACGTTCAACCAAAGAGGAAAAAACAACCCGCTAAGGAATACGAATCATACTGTTACCACTGCTCTCGTCAATAGTCTGGGATCCTAAAAGATAACACAGGGAAGACCTTCAAAATTCTAAGGAACAGGACCTCACATTTATAGTTGCAGGAAAACTATCCTTGAAGAACGCGGGAGTAGCACAAAAGAAGCTCACAGCCGCAGACCAATGAACGAACTGTGAACTATGTGCAACTGCAAGTAGTAATTCCTAGTCCCACTGTTCTAAAAAGGAGCAGAGGTGGGCGTCTCCCCAGCGTTTCCAAGGGTTGGCTCTGAGCAACCCAGGAGCAGCCCGGCCGGATGTGCGTGGGGAGCCTCAGGAATCCCCAGAATGTGGACGCCGGCCTGGCCTCCACCTGCTGCCCCTTCCTGGGTTCTGGGCCCCGAGAGGGCAGATCCCAACCTCGGGCACCCACAGGGACAGGGGTAGAAATGACTCCGCGAGCCGAGCGTCTGCGCCACGTGAACTCACTTACAGTCTTTTATTGTAAAGAAGTTGCGGTTGGAACACGGGACACGGGAGATACACAATCACGGAGTGTTCTTTCAGAAGAGAGAGAGAAAGATCCATATATACAAAAATTGTAAACATGTTCACTTAAATACCCACACAGTTTTCTATGCTACAACGTACAGGGGAGCCACGCAATCGGGACTCCAGAGGGAGGTGCTGTCTGTGAGAACGTTCTGTAGTGACATGATGTGAAAAGCCAGCTTTGAGCGATGCATGAGTAGTCAGCTACGCAGAGGAACCCCAACCTCGGGCTGTGCCTTAAAACGGGGTGCAGGGCAGGTTGTTGAGGGGCTGGGCCAGGAAGCTGAGGGTAAAGGGGTTTGCACAGATGGGCCGTGTCCGGGGCACTGTGGGTACATGGAGACTCTTGGCCTCCCTCCTTGTGAGACACCTGTCCTGCCAGGTACCCAAGTGCCCCAAGCCTCCCTCGAGCAAGGTCTTACTTGAGGAGAGGGCCGGTGCAACAACCATGTTGTGCCTTCCTAGCCCCAAGTGCCCACATCTGGGCAGACTCCTGGGCCAAGGGCGATAGGGGCAGGAGCGGGGGCCACAGGCAGTGGGGCTGCTTGCGGGGAACTACGAGGTGAAGTCCGAAGACTTGACCACAATCACAACATCGACAGGACCAGGCTACTCTAGCGAACCCGTGAGAGCAAACGGATGGAGGCTCCAGACAGACTGCACACAGCCCCATGGGGTGAACCACCACCACAGGACCAGGGACTGTCACTACCCCTAGGGACATGGGATGGGAGCAGTGCCCATGCTCCCGGGGACAGCCCCTGCACGCAGCTACAGAGGGCGGCTAGACCCCTCACCCCAGAGTGGACAGGTGAGCCACGGGCTAGCTGGCTCGTGAGGGGAATGGCCCCTTTGCAGGCCGATCCACTAGAGGCTGGAGGATACATGTCCAGGGCTGCACTGTCCCCTCCTCAGGACCTCAGGCCTGGGCTCAGCAACTAAGGGGACAGGGTGAACTTGGGGTGGGGGGCAGCCTAGGCACCCTGGGGGCTACCCTCTCTTGGCCCCAGACGGCCCACAGTGGCCACCCTCTCTGGCCCTGGCGCTAGGCCAGGAGGACCTGAGGGAGGTCCCAGGAAACCCTGGACTCTGGCTTGGGGGCAGCCTTCGATCCCCGGTGGGGGCCTGCCGGCCACTAGTAGGCAGGCACCTGGTACCCTTTAGGGCTGGTGTCCAGGGTCTCGGTGAAGGGAGGGCTCTGGTAGGTCTCGGTGCCCTCCACGCCGCTGCCCACTGGGTAGCCAGGGTAGGCCTGACCCGCCCCGGCGCCCAGTTGTTCGGTGGCAAAGAGCGACATGTCCGTGCCCAGGCGGAACCGCTGCAGGGCCTTCACAGTGAGCGCCACCTGAGGGGGAGCCCGGGGTCAGCCAGCACCGACCCCGCCCCACCCCGGCCCCGGCCCGGCCCCCGCCGGCCGCACTCACCCAGCTGAGGATGGAGAAGAAGCTGAAGGCGATGGCGGACCTCGCCGCGTCTCCCGCCTGCAGCGTGCCGGGCCCGGGCGGCGTGCGCTGCCACTGGTTGGTGAGGAAGCAGAAGCCCACGAACCACAGGAAGGACCAGAGCCCTGCGCGCAGGCGTGAGGGTCACAGGAGGCCGGCGCGCAGGCCCCGCCCCCCGAAGCTAGAGCCCACCTCCGGGCCGCGCCTCAGAAAGCGCGGGCTAGCCCCGCCCCGCGGAGCCCATAGGCCCGCCCCCTAGCCCCGCCCGCCCACCTGAGAAGCCCAGGTCCAGCAGCACAGCGCGGCGGCGGTCCCGGACGCTGCTGATCTGCTGGAAGCGCAAGTCGAGCAGCAGGAAGGCGACGCAGGCTAGGAAAGCCCCAAGGCCGAGGGCGACTCCGAAGCGGCAGGCGCCCGCGTTCCCGTTGAAGACGCAGCGCAGCTCGGGCCCGCTGTCGGTGTTCACGTAACCCTCGTTGACGATGGGCCCGAAGACGGCGATGGAGAACACCTGCGGGCGGCGGGCGGCGGGCGGCGCTCAGGGCCCTGCGGTGATCCCCTTCCCCGCGGTCACCAGCGCGACTGTTCACGTCCTCTGGCCTGTCCCCTCGTTCCCCGGCAGCACAGGCCCCATCTGCGGATGGGGTCTTCGGGCACTCCTCTAAATACCTCCCTCAGGTATTTAAAATTATGGACAGCATTGCTATTTAGTGAGCATCTACTATGCCCAAGCACCATGCTTAAAACCGCTACTTTACATGCATTCCTCCTAGAATCCTCCCCCCAAACCACCGGGGGGCTGTTGTTATCCCCTTCATAGATGGGAAAATTGGGGCTTCAATTATTGAAGTCACTTGGCTGATAAAAGACGGGGCTGACAGTCAGACTGGGTCCCTGGCACATTGTGGGGCCCACAGGATCTCTGCACAGTCCCCTAGACACTGTAGGAACAGGAGCCTTCACCTGGACCAGTGATTCCTAGTCTCCAGTAGGTGGCGCTGTGGGAGGCAGGTGTGGAGAAGAGGGGGTTCAGAGCACAGGGGGGAGCAGCGCAGGGACAGTGGTAAAGCTGTCACCCAGGCCCTGCACGGAACCCACTCTCAGCATCTGGGAGCTGTGTGGCCTTGCTTCCTAACATGCAAAATAGAGTAACAGGTCCAGTTCGTGGAGTGTTGGGGCCAGAGAAAATAACGACCACCCAGCAGCATCCACCCTTGGTGGACCCCGGAGGGATGATAGCCTCGTGTGGCTGATTAATAGCACCGTAAGTGTTTGGGCTCAAAGGCGATACTATTGGGGCACCTAGGAGGCTCCATCGGGTGAACATCTGACTATTAATTTCGGTTCAGGTAGTGATTTCATGGGTCATGGATTGAGCCCCAAGGAGGGCTTCATGCTTAAAGGGGAGTATACTCGAAATTTTCACTCTCCCTCTGTCCCCCAATTCATGCACGCTTGCTCTCTCGCTCTCTCTCACATAAATAGATAGATAGATAGATAGATAGATAGATCCTTTTTTAAAAAGGCAATACTCTTGGGGTGCCTGGGTGGCTCAGTGGGTTGAGCCGCTGCCTTCGGCTCAGGTCATGATCTCAGGGTCCTGGGATCGAGTCCCGCATCGGGCTCTCTGCTCAGCAGGGAGCCTGCTTCCTCCTCTCTCTCTGCCTGCCTCTCTGCCTACTTGTGATCTCTGTCTGTCAAATAAATAAATAAAATCTTTTAAAAAAATAATAAATAAATAAATTTTTAAAAAAAAGCCTCTGCCTTTGGCTCAGGTCATGATCTCAGGGTCCTGGGATGAGCCTGCATCAGGCTCTCTGCTCAGCAGGGAGCCCACTTCCCCCCACCCCGCCCACCCGCCTGCCTCTCTGCCTGCTTGTGATCTCTCTGTCAAATAAATAAATAAAATCTTAAAAAAAAAAAAAGAGAGGGGCGATACTCTTGATCTCTGGGGTTCACTCACTCTCAAGTTCAGCATCCCCTTACCACAAGGGCTGGAAAGCAGGTAGACAGTAGACCATAGTCATTTTATACTTTTTTTTTTTTTTTAAGTAGGCTCCATGCCAAGCGTTGGGTTTGAACTCATGACCCTGAGTCGCATGCTCTAAAGACTGAGCCAGAGGCGCCTGGGTGGCTCAGTGGGTTAAGCCGCTGCCTTCGGCTTGGGTCATGATCTCAGGGTCATGGGATCAAGCCCCGGTTGGGCTCTCTGCTCAGCGGGAAGCCTGCTTCCCTTCCTCTCTCTCTCTGCCTGCCTCTCTGCCTACTTGTGATCTCTCTCTGTCAAATGAATAAATAAATAAATCTTTAAAAAAAAAAAAAAGACTGAGCCAACCAGACGCCTCTGGACCATCATCATTTTTAAACCAGATGCTGCTCTTTTAGCTCTGGGTAGCCCTGTGTTTCTAAAAAAAGATCTCCAGTTTCAATTTGATTTCTCCTCTCCCTCTCCAGCTCCTTGAAATGGAGTCAAGAGGGAAACCCAGGTGCAGGGCATGGACACGTCGGCCCAGAGCAGTCCACAAGTCGGACCCGAGCAGGCACCAGAACATAGGGGTCCTACTTCCTAATCTGCACCGAGTCACCTCACCCTGGGCATTGCTCTCCTTGAAGACCAGCCATTCGGTGCAGCTGGCAGCAGGAGCCACCAGCTAAATAAAACCCAGAGATCCTCACCCCACCTTCTCGTCTCTCCTGCCTGGAGAGGTGGGAAGAAGGAGCAGGCCACCTGGCCTAGGGATGCCCCAGTAGTCTAGGCTGTCCCCAAATCTGCCCCTCCCACACCACCCCCAGGAAGCCCTCCCCGGGCAGAGCCCCTTCTTGCTGCTCCACCCAGAGGAATCCCAGAGCACCCCCACCCCGCGCGCGGACACACACACACACACACACACACTTACACCTGGAGGGCCTGGGAAAGGGCCAGCTCCCCTGGAAGGAGCCTGGAGGGTGTGTGTGAGGGAGAAGCAGGTGTAAGCGCCAGTTGGTAATACTCGGCTCCCATAGCCCCCTCCTCGTGCTGAGGCTGAGGGCTCAAACCCAATCCCGTCCCCGCCCCTGTGTCCGCTTCCAGGTCGTGAGGACAGGAAAAACGGGGCAGGGGCTGAGGAAGGGGACTGAGTTACACCTAAGGAAGAACTGGAGGATGGGGGCGGCGGGCGGTGACCTCTCAAGGTCCCCGGTGGTTGCCATCGGCCCCTCCCCCTCCCGCAGGTGGGCGCGCCCAGCCCGGTGACGTCACCCCAACCTGCGGCCGGCGGGGGAGGGGCCGGCGGGGACAAGGATGGAGGCGAGGGGCGAGGGGCGAGGGTAGCGGGGAGGGACGTGGGATGCAAGGCGAGGCGGGACCCGAGACCGGGGCGGGGGCCGGGGCCGGGGTCACTCACCCAGGACGCGACCCGCAGTAGGGTCTGGGGCCGCCGCGCGAAGCTCACGGGGTCCAGGGCGGCCCCCGCGCGGCCCGCGCCGAACGAGGCTCCCTCCATGGCCGGACGAGGAGGGACGCGCGCCCCCGGCACCCTCTGTCTGTCTGTCCGTCCGGCCGGCCGGCCCCGCCCGAGGCCGCCCGGGTGTGCTGCCGAAGCTGCTGGTGCTGCCGCTGCTGTCGCCGCCTCCCGGGAGCGCGCGCCGGCCGCGACGGGGGCGCGCGGGGCGGGGCCGAGCCTGTGCCCCCCGCCAACTGGTCCGCGTGCGGGACTGAAGCCCATCCCTCCCTCCGCCGCCCCGCCCATCCCCCTTCACCTGCTAGAGCCGGGTCTGAGATGGGAGACCACCCCCAAGCCCCCAAGAGGAGCACTGGGGGGCTGGGGACTGAGTCCACCACCGCCCCATACAGGCGAAGTCAGGAGTCAGCCCGTGCTGCAGCCAGGCGAAGGGACAAACCTGACCCCGCCCCTGGGAGCTGGGCCCTTTCGAGTAAAGGGGTAACCCAGGTCCAAGGGCTCCAGCTTCATCCCAATGAGCGGAGCTCCACCCTCCAGCCCTCAGGGAAAGGGAACCCGACTCCCTGAACCAGGTTCCCCTTAGACCAGAGATCAGTTACTGGGCCCTTTCCTATAACCCCCCAACTGCAACCCCAGCTTCTCCATCAGGGTTCTAGCCTCCCTGTCAGGGAGGGAGAAGGCCTCTGCCCCCCAGGGGCACTTGTCCAGGAGGTCAAGCACACAGACCAGCATGGGTGGGAGCATCTCTGCTCCTCTCTTGTGGCCAGATGCTGTCATTCCAAGGGCTCTCACTGAGCCCTTCACACTCCTGAGTCTCCCCAACTGACTTGTGGCTGGCATGTTTAATTTGGGGCTCAGGGATGGGAAGAAGCATGAAAGATGGGGGCCCCTGCTGGGCTCTTCAGCAGCTCCCGCAGCCCAAGCTTGACAGGGTCCCTCCCTCATGCTCCTTCCTGGCCGGCCGGTCAGGGTCCCAGATGACTGTCCAGGGCATTGCAAGAAACGTCTGCTTTTGCTGAGCATTTACAGTGCCAGGGCCTTCACAAGCCCCATGGACGACGGAAGGAACTGATTACCTCTGTCTTCGTACCACACGTGGACCACTGGCTGAGTTCTTCCAGTACATCAGGAAGCCCCTGGCCATGCTGTTCCTGTGGACAGAAGGGGACGCCGGGCTCGCCCCTTGTGGGTCCCACCCCAGGGCAGTTGTGGCCAGAAGTGTCACCCACCAGTCTTACTACTGGTCCCCGACACTGGGCATCCCGTCTGTCACTGCATCTGGCGGTGACAGCTCCCGATCAGTCTTGACCAGCGGCCACTTCCCCCTTTGGTCCCAGGGCAATTCAGACATGCCCACCCTCCTGGAAATGCTTCCGGATGTCACCCCCTCCTTATGTCCCTGTTTCACCAGGCCCTTCTTACCACCCTTTTAGGGTTCTCTCCTCTTATAACCCTGTGAGCCCCTGTAATCTATGAACCTTGGGAGCCCACGGGCATGATCCTGCGACTTTTCTCCTCCCTCTCTACCCAGTCCCTCTGTGAGAGTCCTGACGGCTTGAGCCAGAACCTCCCCTTGAACTACAGTCCCACTTGTCTTAGCCTGGGTTGGGGGGTGAAACCTCCAGGAAGTCAGAGTTAGGGGAAAAGGGAAGTGAGGCAGGACAGGAGAGCTCCTCCAGATGCCGTGTTCCTGAGCCAGCGGCTTCCCTGGAGAAGCTGGCTGGTTCTCCGACTAGCAGGTGACATGGGAGAAGCCAGAAGAAAGCCATGTGCTGGGAACAGTCCCTCGAGGGGAGGAGAGAAGAGCGATTTCTGTTGGCTGCTTCCTGCCTCCAGTTTCTTTGCCTTGCTGTCCTCTCTGGGAAGGCGTTGCCGAAGCCAGGACCCCCATGGCGCCCGCTGGGTGAAGATGCGGAGGGAGCCATGCCGAAGGGAGGGACTAAGACACCACAGGGAGAGAGAGGACCCGAGTGTGATGACTGCAGGGATGGACACACCGTTGCTGGGCCGTGTGGGCTGGCAGCCAAGCCTGGGGGCATGTGGCCGGGCAGACCTGGCAAGGGCCAAAAGCTACACGCCAGTCACCCCACGCCTGCTCTGCCTACAGTGTTCTCCAGAGCATGGATACTGGGAACAACTTCATCCTCCCAGCTGCTCAGGCCCGAACCCCCCAGTCAACTCTGTCGATCTTCTCTGACCCATCCTGGGCAAGCTTCCCACTCAGCTGCCAGGGGGGTGCCTGCCCTCCGTTGCTCCCACCCATACCTGCCTCATCCTAGCTCAGCAGCCAGAAGAACCTTCCAGAAGTCATCTTGCCATTCCTCAGCTCCAAATCCTCCAAGACCTTCCGGTCACAAGAGGTGGGTGTTAAAAACAGAGTCCTTGCTGGGGACGTGAAGACTTCGTGCCATCTGACCTCCCACTCACCCCTGACCTTCCCTCCGCTCCAGCACTGGGCTTCCTTCCTGTTCCTGGGGCTTCCCAGGCTGCTCCCACCCTAGGACCCTGTCCTCCTCCGGAGCAGAACCTGCATGAAAGGAGGCAGCTGAGCGGAGCAGCAAGGGCAGGCCCTGTCTGTCGCCACAAGTCCCAGCACAAAACACACCAAAGCCAGGCCCTTAGTCACTTCTCTACCATTTTATTTTGGTCTCGAGCTCTGAGAACAGTGGCCCCGTGAAGCCTCTTGACAGGCCTGGTACAGGTATATGTGCTGGACAGGAAGCAGGCAGCAGTGCCGGTGGGACCACCAGGGAAGCCACCCTGCCTGTGCTCGCTTTGCAGGCACTGACCCAGAAGGAGAGCTCAGCCCCCAGGCCTTCCTTGAGTCGCAGAAAGCACAGGGCCTACTGAGCTGCCGGCACCACCGCCGTCCCTTCTTGCTACAGGGTAAGGAGACAACGGCCTAGCCCTCAAGAAGCAGGACAGGGAGCCTGGGCAGGCCTGTCACCTTCCTGTGCGGGGAAGCGGGCACCAGGATGTGGGGTGAGCAGGAGGCCGCATCCTGAATGGGAGGTGCAGACCGGGCTGTTCCTGCCTCCTTCATCTGCAGCCCCTCGGGCCTTGGCTGAGGAGGAGCCCTTGGGGTGTCTGCAGCAGGAACCCCGCTTTTCCTCCAAACCTAAGAGGGAAGGAGCCCCTGAGCAGTGTCTGGGGACCATCCAACTGACACACGACAGGCTCTGGCTCTGATGCACTTTAATGAGTGCCCTGACCCCCTCTGGCCAGGCTGCCCGGAGGCCCAGGCTGCTGTCCCACAGCTCTGCTGGCCACCACCTAGTCGCAGGAGCCGTCCTTCCAGCCATCGCGCCAGCGCTCGTCCACCTGGGAGCAGTCGAAGTCAGGCTTGCCCAGCTTGCGGTTCACCTCGTTGTGCAGGCGGCACAGCCACTGGCTGAAGCGGGCCCTAGTGCGAGTGTCTGGCTGGTTCCTGCATATCCTGTGGGGAGGGGGGGCAGGTGGAAGGCGGGACAGGCAGCGGTCCCACCGCCCCTGCCCCACCGGCTCTGTGCCTGCTCCATCAGGGCAGGAGAGCTGGGGCGCTGCTGTTGGCGACACCCAGGAGGGCCCTTGTGCTCTGAGACACAGACACACGCAGCCCTGCAACCCTCCCACACTGGCACGCTCTTAGGCCTGCTCAACCCTTACCTGGGGAGCTCGGCCAAACCTGACCAGGACTCAAAGCAAGGGATTAAGACACCAATGATGCAACTTTATAACCTCCTAACAATCAGGAAGCCTCACCCCAGCATCCCTGGCCCCGGGCAGTGTTTAAGGGGTGGGGCCACACAAAGGCCTAATAGGAAACCTATTTCTAGCACCTGGGGCCCTGGGGCCTCCACCCAGCAAGAGAGCTGTTCTAACTGCCCTGGCCCCCACCTTCAGCGCAGAAACACTTAGAGGTGCCAAATAACAGCTCTTGGGCTCCCCAGTGAGGGAAAGGCTGCTCCTAAAACCAGTGGGTTCTCAAGGCCTTAAAATCAGCAGTCCTACTCCAGACGTCAGGCAAGGTGGGCACATGAACCTGCTCGAGCCTCCAGGAGGACTCAGCAAGGGACTCTGTAAGTGAGGCCGGGCTGGGAGCCTCTGGAGCAGCAGCCCCATGCAGCTTGGCCCTTAGAGGAAAGGAGACCGCTGGGTTGATCCAGTGCCCACTGCTGGTGGTCTGTGCTGGGGCTACTCTGCCACCAGGCACCTGCTTCTCCAGGCTCCCCTTTATGACATCAGGGGGGTGGGGGCGACAGGCCCCGGCTCCAGGGGCACTGCTCTGCGGCCTATGGACGATGCGGACACACTTACCTCTTCCTTATATCTTCAGCACACTCCTCACACGGATAAAACTTGGAAAATAAATGTATGAACTGGGCCATGTCTTGCTGCTGTTCTGGGGTGGGCAAATCAGGGTAGTAGGCAGCCAGGGTGTGGAGGACAGCCCAGCTGTGCCGGCCCAGTTCCTCGCGATCCTGAGGACAGTCTTCCCTAAACTTGCTGTCCCGCTGCGGAAGGAGGTCGACCAAGGGTCAGTTCGTCTCCCCGGAGGAAGCCCGCAGAGCTCCCGTTTTCCCCACCCCAGCCAGAGGCCCACTGACTCGAGACAGCCCTGCGGCCGCCGATCCGCCACACGCGTGGCTGAAACCCTAAAGGCCGGGCCTCCCTTGGGGGCAAGGTTTAGGGACAGCCCCCTGGCGGGGGAGGGCACAAGTCTGTGAGGCATAGGGCCCGCGGGACCGCTCGGCTTGGGCCTGGGACGTGGGCGCGGACGCCTGAGAACCAGGCGTGGCGGCCGGGACTAGGGGAGGTGGCCGCCCCGGGCATCTGCACCTTCTGCTGCGTCCGCATCCACGTCTTGAAGTCCACGCAGGCCCGGCAGGGCCGCCTCCGGGAGGTGTCCTCGGCGACCTGAGGATCGGAGGCCGGCGCCGGAGGTGGGGTCGGGGCCGAGGCGGCCGCATCTCTCCGCCCCGCGCCCCGGCCGCGCGCGTCCGTCACCAGATCGTCCATCACCTCCGAGCGCGCGCCGCCGGGCAGGAAGGAGAAGAGGCTCCCGCCACCGAAGCGGCCCCGCTCGCCGGGCGCCGCCATGTTGCCCGCGCAATGCCTGCCGGGCCAGCTCGGCCTCCAGATGGGCCTCCAAGTCGGTCTCCAGGCCAGCGCGCGCGCCGCCGCCAGGGCGCGGCCACAGGAGCCGGCCGCGCGCGCCGCGGCCGCGGGCACGGGCGCGGAGGCGGTGCTCGAGCTGGGGGCGGGGTCCGGGGCCGGGGCGAGGTCCGGCGGAGGGGTGGGGGTCTGGTCCGCGGCGTGCGCGGGAGAGGCCGCAGAGCCGGAGGCAGGGGTCCGGGCCGGCGCGGGCGCGGGGTCGGAAACCCGGGTGCCGGCCGCGCCCCTGGGCCTCGATCCGCGTCCCGAGCCTGACTTGCGTCGTCCGTGGCGGCGCTCCCGCTTCCTCCAGTAGAAGAGCAGCGTGTTGTGGAAACCACGCCGCGGCCGCGCCGTGGACTCAGCCTGCGGCCGAGGCGAAGCCCGTGTTCCGGCCCGTGACGCCCCCATCGCTCGGCTCTGACCGCCCCGCGTGCCCGCGGCCAGGCTCTGTGCCCTCAGCTGGGGCGCGCCCCGAGGCCGGCCGCGCGGCGCCCTGACAACAAGGGGTGGCGCGGTGAGCGCACAGAGTGCCGCGCGCGTTAGGGCCTGGGTCCCGCGGGTCCGCCCGGGCGACCGGCGCCACGACAACGGGCGCCGGCGGGTCTCTGGGCTCCTAAGGGCACCGAGTAGCCTGGATCCGGAAGTCTGCCTGAAGGGGTTAATAGCCATATCGCGAGTGGCCGCAGCTTCTATATGTACACTGATTCACCCTGCAAATACTTGTGTAGTGTCTAATCGGTTCCAAGTGCGGGTCCAGGCCTGGCCAGGGCGGGGCGCAAGATCCGTCCTGGACCTCCTCCCCGGGCTCATTGTCCAGTGGTCGAGACGGAAAAAGCAAGAACAAAACAAAAAAGTGGCACACTAACGAATATTCCCTGACAAATGGGGGGACCACGAACAGGCATGGTAAATCCAGGAGGTCTCCTTGAGGAGGTGACACTTAGGCAGAGGCCTAAAGGAAGAATAATCAGCTGAGGCAGGGCAGTCACGGCCAAGGTTGGAGGTGGGCATGGCAGAAAGGCGGGTGGGAGGGGACCTGGGGAAGGTGCTGAGAGGAGAGATCCAAAGGTGGTCAGGAGCACACGGAGGGCCTTGTCAGCCGGCATGGGAACTGGGAATTTAAGGACCATGGGAAAGGACAATTTGGGGCAGGGCTACCCCAAACGGATCCCCTTTGTGTTTTGCAAAGACTCCCCTGGAGGGTGGATTTCATAGGAGCTAGTGAGGAGCACGTGGTGTGGGTGGGGGTCGTCCAAGAGATAGATGAGCCTGGGGTCTATGGAGAGAGAATGGAAAGGAACCAGGGTTGCTGGGGTGTGAAGCAGGGGCTTTCGGCTGGGGCAGAGAGGGGGCCTCAGCACCCTTCTAGAGATTTCTGGCCGTGAATAAACAGGCCCTCTCCCAGCTTTTCTCCTTATCTTCAAGGGGAGCGGTGTCTGCCCCACCCTGCCCCCTGCCAGGCCAGCTGGGACTGCAGCATGGCCCCTACTGAGGTTAAGAGAGCCTGACAGCTGGGCTAAAGGCAGTCTGCAATTGAGGCCTGTGTCAGCAGGTGTTCATTGCCTGCGCCAAGACCAGGAAAGGTTTGAGAGCGCTGGTAGGACAGGTGCACAAAGGCCCTTTGTCAAGGCTAGGGTGATTTCTGGGAGGGATGCCCTAGAGGCTAACCCCTCCCTGGACAGCTTGGGGTAGGATTCCCAACCTAGAGCTGGTGGCCCCAACAGCAGATAGAGCCAATGTATGCCAGGGTTGGATGTAGGTCTGGAAGACTTCGCTATAAAGCAGCAGCCCAGAGACGTGGGGCATCGGAGTACCCCCTGTCTGGGGATTCTAGGGCCCAAGCCATCTTCACCCCAGTTAGTGGGGGAATGGTGGCTCCTGCTCTTGAAGGCTGTGTTTGCAGTAAATTGTGATAAAATCATGAATTCAGAGGCAGCGCTCAAAAAACAGTCCTAATCACCCCACCGTCCCCTGCCAAGTGCCAGCCACAGCAGAGAGGGTTCCTCTTTGTCCTGCCCCAAGTCTTCCCACCACGGGGGGACCGCCAGGGTGAGCCTGTGAGGTCCACCCCCCACAACACATCCAGAAGAAGTGACATTAGTTATCCATTTATTTTTTATTTTTTTATTTTTTAAAGATTTTGTTTATTTTTTTTTGACAGAGAGATTACAAGTAGGCACAGAGGCAGGCAGAGAGAGAGGGAGAAAGCAGGCTCCCCGCTGAGCAGAGAGCCCAATGTGGGGCTTGATCCCAGGACCCTGGGATCATGACCCGAGCTGAAGGCAGAGGCTTTAACCCACTGAGCCACCCAGGTGCCCCTAATTATCCATTTAATACAAATTTCCTCTCCCATGACTTGGAAACATTAAGAGACCTTTCCTGCAATGTGAGTATTAAGCCAAACAAAGTACATAAAGGTTTCAGCACAGGGTCCTTGGTTCCTGATGACAACAGCAGTCAGGTTCCCAGGTGAGTTCAAAGACAGAGCCATGGGGCACGCCCTGGAGGAGGCTCCACTAGTCTCAGCACCCCAGTGGGTGTGGGAGAGCCAGGAGGGGTTTGGGAGGCCCGCAGCGCTTTAATGGCTCTGCTTACCGCCTCCTCGCCTCCTCGCTTGGGCCAGACTCATCAGGCCGCAGTCCCCACCCTCTACTGTCTCTCTGCCCCACCCTGCCCCCACACACCTCTCAAGCCCTGTGTTCCTGTCTCTCAGATCTGCTTTGGGCACAGTGAGGAAGCTGGGAAAGATCCAAGGGCTGGGCAGTGATACGAGGACCTGGCAGGTCTGGGGCATACCTGGGGAATTCCAATCAGTCTTCCGGGTGCTCAGGAGCTCCCTTCCTTCTCCCCCCCACCACCCCAGTGTGAGCCAGGACACAGTGGGACCCTAGGCCACACAGTACCAGCTCCAGAAGCCCAGGACTGTGACCAGTGCAGCACAGCAATGGCCAGCCCCCGGTACCCGGTGTCCGTGTGTGCAGCGGCCCTAGTCCAGACAGCGCGGCATCAGGTGTGATGGGGGCGGGGTGGGGGTGGTGTGTGTCCCTGCCACCCCCAAGGAAGAAGGGAGGATTTCCTGGCCCAGACCCTCCAAGGTGCCCCCAACCTTTGTCCCAACAGACATTTGCCTTCTCTGTGTGCTGGTCGGACGGCAGCGACACCTTCGTGCGCAGGAGTTGGGAGGAGTTCAAGAAGCTCCATGTGAGTGAGCCTGAGGTGAACCCCATTGCGGCCTGACCCTCCAGTGGCCCCTGGCTGGATGTTGGCCCTTGCGCCCGCGAGGGCGTCCAGCTCCTGCGACCCCCAGCCTGGCAAGGAACCCTCACCCTCCCAAGGGAACAGGTGAACTCTCATGAACTCTGAGACCGATTCGCTAGTTCTCCCTTAGAAGAGCCTCAAGGAGACCTTCCCCGTAGAGGCGGGCCTACTGCGGAGATCCGACCGCGTTCTCCCCAAGCTTCCCGGTGAGGCTGTTTGCAAGGCCAGGGCGGGGTGGGGGGGGATCCCGGGAGGGGCAGGGGCGCCAGCGACCTGGTGGAGGGAACCCTGGGGCGGTCCCACGGTCCCTTCCCGTTGTGCCTGCAGACGCATCGCTGTTGGTGCGTGGGGGGCGCACCGGCCGCGGCCTAGCTCGCCTGCGGCTGCTGGAGACCTATTCCCGGACACTGCTGACCATGGCTGCCCGCGTGTCCCAGAGCCCAGCGCTCAGCGACTTCTTTGCACCGCAACCCCTGGACCTGGAGCCCAGGCTGCCAGCCGGCAGGTGCCTCACTCATCCCCAACTCCCAGCCCGCGAAAGTACTTGGGGGATGGGGGAGGAGGGAAGACTGGGCGGGTTGGGGAGGGGCAGCAGGCCCTCACCACACATCCTACCCACCCCTCGCTGCGTGCTACCCTTTCCAGTCTGGTGATCCTACCAGCTCCTGAAGAGCCCCTAGGCCGCCCGACAGACACCCTGGCCATCCGTGGCCTGGAGGCTCAGAGCCTGCGATGCCTGCAGCCCTTCAGCACCCAGGACATGCAAGGCCGCCCTTTCCACACTCGGGCCCAGGAGGTCCTAGACGTGCTGCTGCGGCACTCCTCAGGTGGGGCTGGGTAGGACTGAGAGAGCTTGCTCTCTGCCCCCAGGACCGGAGCAGGCTTGGGGGGGCCTGAGCCTCCATGTACCTCTTGCACACAGGCTGGTGGCTGGTGGTGAATGAAGACCAGCAAACAGCGTGGTTTCCTGCTCCGTACCTGGAGGAAGCAGCCCCCAGCCCACAACAGCAGCCCTTAGGGAGCAGAGGTGATTACCCATCCCCCAACACCAAGCCAGCCACTACCACTGGGCAGCGTGTGGCAAAGCCGGGCCACAGGGAACAGCCAAGCGAGTACTGGACGTGGAGACAGTGTACTTGGTCCCCAGACTGAGTGGGAGCACCAGTGGGTTTGAGTGGCCCCCATCATCAGGGGGATGCCTGAAAGTGTTGACTCCATGGGAGGAGATGGGACAGGTCAGGGCCCTGGCCCCCGGCGCCCCGCAGTGACCCCCAAATACCCACTCCGCAGGGTCTCAGTTCTGCGCTTCCCAAGCCTATGAGAGCAGCCACGCAGATGAACTCTCCGTGCCTGCTGGGGCGCGGGTGCGCGTGCTGGAAATGTCGGATCGCGGCTGGTGGCTCTGCAGGTGCGCGGCGAAGGGCTTGGGCGGGGCCCAGGGTCGGGGCGGGGCAGGATCCAGCACGCTCTAAACCCCGCCCTCCTCGCAGGTTCGGCGGGCGCTGCGGTCTCCTCCCCGCTGTACTGCTGCGACCAGAGGGGCTGGGCGCGCTCCTGAGTGGGTCAGGGCTCCACCGCCAGGAGGACAGTGAAGAGGCCAGGGTGGGAGATCCCCAACGTCTCCCTGAGATCCCCCAAGGCACAACGCTACCCCCTATGGTGCCCGCCCACCCTCCGCTCAGCGCCATTCAGACCCGCTGCTGCACCATCACCCGCAGGGCGCTGGCTCGGAAGTACCCTCTCCAGGGCATGTGGAGCTGCGCAGAGGGCAGGCCCAAAGCTCCAGACCCCGGGGGTGACTGACGCTGGGTGACTGACGCTAGCCGGGCCACCGCCACCACAGCCGTGGGAGGAGTATCCGAGGGTCGGACCTCTGACTGGTGGGGCCAGGAAACCAACCTCCCCCATGTCCCTAGTAAAGCTCTTCCACTGAGGCACAAGCTAGTATCTGTGCTGAGGGGCAGGGTCTGCTGGGTCTTGGCAGGGCTGAGGCGAGACACAGTGCACACACGGGAAGTCCGGACAGAGTAGAACTGCTTTCTGCTTGTTTCAGAGAGCTGAGGGAGCCACAGAGGGGGCCGCGGGGAGGGTGGGCAGCTTCATGTTGTGCCACAAGAAGTCCAGGAAGGTGGCTGCCTGCAGCGTCCGGCTGAGCCGCTGAAAATGCCGCTCTGGGGGAGGACACAGGGCGTCAGCGGCTCCGTGGGGGCTGGCCGGCTGCTCCCGCCCTGCCCCGGGCCTGGCCCACATACCGGTGTAGGGCAGCAGGGCCTCCAGGGAGGCCTGCACGCCTGGGTAGGCCAGGAGCTCTTCCGGGGGCTCGTGCCGCAGCAGCACTCCCAGCACGGCCTGCGCGTCGTGGCAGTGCCTCGAGTTGGTGTTCCATGTGACACAGAAGCGCAGCAAGGCCTCTGTGGGGACGAGGACTGTCGGACCTACCGGCTGGCTGCCCTGCCCCAGCCGGCCACCGCCCCACCACCCGCCCGCCCCAGACCTTTCTGATCTCGCCGCAGCCGCAGCACCGTGGCTCCCAACTTCTCGCAGGCCTCGGGGTCCCTCCGGATGGCTGGGGGTTGGGGGGTGGGAACCGAGCCTCAGGGAAGGGCACGAGACGGACCCAAGCCCCTCCCCCTGCCCCAGAGCCCGAGGCAGCACTGACCTTGGATGACAGTGAGCACAGTGTGGGGCCGGTCCAGGGAGATGGCCAGGCCCAGTGCCCGCAGGTACCGCTTCTCATGGAGCAGGTTGTCTAGTTCCTGCTGCCTGGCGGGGGGAGGAGGGAGGACAGGGTCACTGGGGGACCTGGTGGGGACTGAAGGCAGAGCCAGCAAGGGGCTGGCTCGGGAGTCTGCGGCCCGGCCCGAAGCATCCACTGGTGTGGAGCTGTGTTGAGCTCCGAGCCTCAGTTTCTCCACGCCACAAAGCAGGGGTGACACCCGTATGCCCCCCAAGCGTGGACACATGGTGTCACTCAAGGGGACCGCACAGGGACCCCCAGACTTACTTGACCACCTCCTCCTCCCGCCGGGCTTGCTCCTCGGCCTGCTCCACCTCGGTCACATCCTGCGGTCACCGCGAGGTCAGAAGGGCACCCTGATGCGGCCCCGCCCAGTCCCCACGGCCCCTGAACGTCCATACCTTCCAGAGGATGACACAGGAGTCACTAGCGCCGGTGAGGGCGCGATCGTCCAGCCGGCTGCAGTGCAGCCCCCAGACCTTATCCTCATGGGCATCCAGGGTCTTCACACACTCGTTGTTTTTGATGGTCCAGAGCTTCAGGAGACCGTCTGAGCCACTGGGTTTGGGATCAGGAGGGGTTCAGAGCCGGGGCCCAGCCTGCAGCTCACCCCCACCCGTATCCCCAGCCCGCTCACCTGGACAGCAGCTGGGTGCCACGGCTCACGAAGGCCACCTTCAGCACTGAAGCGTCATGCCCCTCGAATGTCTGCAGGGCGGGTAAAGGAGAACGTGAGACAATGCCGGGCAGTGGGGTGGGCCGGGGAGGAGGCTAGGCTGCCTACCTTGAGGCAGCTGAAGTCCTGCAGTGCCCAGAGCTTGACGGTACCGTCAGCTGAGGCTGTGGCCAGCACCTGGTCCATGGGTGAGAACTGGACACACCAGAGGCCGCGCCGGTGGCCTGAGAAGATGCCAAGCAGCTGGCACTGTGGCAAAGCCCAGAGCTTGGCTGTGCGGTCCTGTGAGCCTGTGGCCAGCAACTTGTCGTTGGGGGCAATAGCCACGCTGTTGATGTCCTGGTGATGGGAGCAGGTGGCAGCTCAGACCCCCATCCCAGCAAGGGCCCGGCCCGGCCCTGGCCCTGCCCTGCCCCACTGTGCCATCACCTTGTCATGGCAGCGCTGTGTGGCCTGGGCCTGGAGAAGGACAGGACCGCCGTCTGGGGCTGCACCCTTGGACAGCAGGGGTTCAGGGATGGGCCACACCTTCACAGTGCAGTCCTGGCTCCCCGTCACCAGGAAGGTCTCCTTCAGCCTGAGGCCAGAAGTGGGGGAGGGGAGATACCCGCTGAGCCCTGGCCAGCCCTGTCTGCTAGCGCATCACAGCCTGAGCCTGCAGGACCACAGCCCCGACCAGGGGGACTGTTCTGGATGCACACAGCCCCTGTCACCCCCACACCCCTCTGGGACCACTTGTCTACTAGAGCCCCCACCACCCACGCTTGGTCCACCATACCTGATGACTTGGTTACATGACCCCAACACCACCCCCTACCCTGGCAAGGAATGTGTCTTCTACCTAAGCCTTGTTCAGTGTCATTCTTCCTACTCTGAAGCCTCCCCCAGCCTTTTTTTTTTTTTTAAGTTTTTATTTATTTGAGGTAGAATGTGAGAAAGCATGAGCAGTGGAGAAGGGGAGAGGGAGAGGAAGAAACAGGCTCTCCTAGGAGCAAGAAGCCTGACGCAGGGCTCGATCCCAGGATGCTGGGGTCACACCTAAGCCAAAGGCAGACACAACCAACCAAGCCACCCACGCACCCCGGGCCTCTCCCCTTTTATTCAACCAGCTCCAAAAGCACCTCTGAGGAGCTCTGACCTCCAAGAGCACCTGGGGGTCCCCAGCATTCCGTTACACATCCCTATCCCGGAGCCTCAAAGACCACGGCTGAAGCCTCCCCATCCACATCTCCCCGAGCTGGAACCCCATTAGCAGGGTCTGGGCCTCTGAAACAACACAGAGCCCAGCCCTGACCACTTACCTGGAGCAGCAGATGGCGCCCACGCTGTGTGTGTGCCCGGAGCCCTGAGCCACACGGGTCACCTTGCCAGCCTTGTTCATCCTCCAGAGACACATACTCTGATCCTGGGAATCAAAGAGGTGAGGACAGAGCCTGGGCTGGGCTTCCCCCACGGGGACCCATACCTTCACGCTTCAGATGCCCCACCTTGGCACAGCTGGCAAAGAGCCGCCCTTTCCGAAACACGTCCAGAGCCAAGACAATGTCTGGGAAAAAGTAGAGAGGAGAAGGTCATCAGTTACGGTAAAGGAGGGCCTTCCAGCCCAGGATGCACTGCTGGGGGCACGGGCATGAGGGCATGAGCTCCCTGACCTGTGTGGCCGTGGAGAATCTGGCAGGCCATTGTCTGCAGCTCAAACACTTTCAGGCTGGGGCTGTTGGAGGCCACGACAATGTGGGAGTCCTCGGGCCCAAGAAACCGGACATCCAGCACCTCCTCGCTGTAGCCGGCAAACTGTGAGAGTGGGGGCCGGAGGGATACTGGTCAGAGTCCGTGTGAGAGGCGGGCTGGCATCCTTGGGCTTTGGGCTGAGCAGGGCAGCGCTCACCTGTTTCTGCAACTGTAGGGAGCGCGTCTCGTAGAGCAGCAGGTTGTGGTCGGCGGTGACGGTGAGGAGCAGGTTGGCAGAGCGGGCCAGAGAGCAGCGGGTCAGCTCCTGCCGGGGGCCTGGTGGCTGCTGTTGCATGTACACACACTGCCCAGAGGCTGCCTCCCACACACGCAGCAGGCCTGTGTGGGGGGATGTGGGTTGCTGGCATTCAAGTCCACCGACCGCCCCCAGCCCCTGCTGCCCACCCTGGCCTGGGCACGCGCACCTTGGTCTCCGGCTGTCAGGAAGTGCAGGCCCTTGGACTTTACACCCAGCTCTGGTGCCGGCTCCTCCGGTAGCAGCACCGCAGCCTCCACGCTCTGAGGATAAGCCGGTTAGAGGCAGCCGCACCCCCCTCCCCTCGACTGGCCGGGCACCCTGGTATCCCCACCTCAAACACTGGCACAGTCCTCGTGGCCTGGTGGCTCCGCAGGTCCCACACAACACAGATCTTGTCACGGCCTGAGCTGGGGGTGGAGGTGGGGGGGGACACAGCCACCTCAGTCCCCAGTCTCAGCGGTGGCCCTCCCCTTCCCGCCGTGGCCTGAGAAGCTGGCCGCTGACCTCAGCATGGTGTGGCCATCAGCGCTAAAGGTTAGGGAGGTGACGGCACTGTAGTGGGCAGTCATCACGGCTAGACACGACTGGTCCTGCAGCGACCATGCGCGGATGGTGGTGTCTGCAGCTGAGGAGAAGAGCAGCAGGCGTGCGGGGTCCGGGTGGAAGGCCACTAAGCTGCGGGTGGGGAGCGGGGGCAGCAGGTGAGTTGCGTGACCCCGTCCGTAAGGCCCCATTCTCCCTCTGCTGTCCTCTACTCACTGTACGACCCCTGGTGAGCCCCGAAAGTGGTGTGTCCCGTAGTGCCGCACAACGTCCCAGACACGCACTGCCCCATCACAACCGCCTGTGGGAACGTATCTGAAGTGAAGGGGCTGGTGTGTCTGAAGACCCCTGACTGTGTGCCCTCTGGGGGCCCAGCCATCCCGCCAGGGGCCTACCTGTAGCTAGCAGTGTGGAAGTGGGGTCAAAGGCCATGGTGGCCACCGGGGCTGTGTGTACTGCCTTCCACAGGCGGGTGATGCTGCCCTCTCGCCAGGCCCACTGAGCCAGCAGCAGTGCCCGGCTGGCTGTGACCAGCACCTAGAGAGCGATGCAGTTCAGACGGGAGAGGAGAGGTTGGGAGAGGCTGGGAGAGGCTGGGAGAGCCGGGAGGGGAGAGGTGTGTCCTCAGTGGCCCAAATTCAAATTTGCATGAGAAGTATGGAGCCCTGGACTCTTACCCCTGCCCCTTCCCCATATACCTCATTGTCAGGGCTGAGATCAAAGGCAGTGATGTCCTCCTGGTCCTCCTAGAGGCAAGAGTCAGCACACAGAGCACCATGAGCACAGGCTTCCCTCCACACTAGCCCACTGCCCTGGCTCTTCCCACCCTCACCTGCTCCAGGCTCCGCAGGACGGCCCCCGAGGCCACATCCAAGATGTTGACTCTGGTACCGCAAATGCAGAAGAGATGCTGCCCAGTCTGGTCCAGCTGGGGACAGAAGGGTCTCAGCCAAGATAAGCAGCTCTTAGCAGCCCCTGCCCGCCCCACCACTCTGCCCCTCCCAGGGCCGGTACCTGCACCTTCCCGCCCTTGTAGAACGGCTCGATCTTGCGTTCGATGGCATAGCTAGAGAGAGAACAGCATTCGAGAGTGAGGCACCCACCCCTTGGCCCCCAGCGCCCAGCACTGGGCTGGGTGCTCTCCCAGAGCTCAACCCAAGAGGCCCCTGCCCCTGAGGAATTCCCAGGCAGAGGCTGGAATGCAAGGGGTTGGAGGGGGCTCTTCTCACTCTTCTCTGTCAGCAGCACTGAGGGGGGGTGTCACAGAGGACGCCAGACCCAGAGCTGGTGGGGATTCACACCAGGTTTTCAGGCAGTCCAGGCAAGGAGGCGGGTCTTTCCGCAGCAGAGTACTCCAGACCTCGGGGGCCCCCTGCAGTCGGTGGGAGGCCAGCAGAGGAGACCAGCCCAGAGCACCACCCCCCTCAACAGCTTCCTGCCCCCTCCCCAACCCTAGCTCCTTCCTCCCACTCCCCAAGTAGCACTCCAGTCTGCAGCCTCACGCTGCCTCCTCCCTCCCCTCTCGTTGGCCTCCACGCTGGTCCAGGCCACCGCAGGGTCATCTGGACAGCTGCTCCAGCCTCATCGCCCGGCCTCCATCCACTGCCTCACTGCCCCGCTGCCAAGAAGGCCTTCCCAAACACACACGTGTACGTCACTACCCTGCCTTAAAACCCTCCCCTGTCCCTACGTGCTTCTAAGACCCTCACTTGGAGGAGCCAAGGCTCCTGCCACACAGGCTGTTCCACGTCGGTGGCGTGGGTCTCTCCTCCCCGATTCCTCTGGCACCTGGCTCACTGGGAGGCTTGGCTGTCCACATGAAATGGAGCCCCCAACCACCGAGCCCAGACATGCTCTTGACCCCAAGCCTTCCCTTCTTCGGCAGTGCTCATCGCTCCCACTGACGGAAATGAGCTGCTTAGCGCGTTTACTCCATCAGACCCAGCTCCGCGAGGAGAGGAGTCCGTCCTGAACGGGGCCCTGCGCACTAAGATGTTCCCCAGGGTCCCTAGGTTACTGAATCAGCCCAGGATTCAGGGCCTCCAGGGCCACAGCGGACGCCCATCTCCTGAGCTCTCTTCCGGCTCCACGTTGAAGGGGACAGGAAGTGAGAGCCCCGCGCAGCCTGCCCCGGTGCTCAACACCGGAGGCTGGGGGAGACCCGCTGGGGTCCAGGACCAGCCCGCCCCTTCCTCCTTTAGTTTTTCACCCACAAGCCCCGATCGGCTCCTACTGTACTAACGGACGCTGGCTCCGCACTTTGTAATACCGCAAGCAACACGACTCCCACGGACCAGTTCGTATACCGCCCTCAGGCTCTCCCCAGACCCGAACCGGCGTCCGGTCGAGGACAGGCACACCTGCCACTCGGGCGGTGAACCCCCGCTCCCTCCCTGGGCGGCATCCACAGCCGCAGCGCCCCGGCTCACTTGGCCTTGAAGCGGCCCACTCCCGCCACGGGTTCCGCCATGTCGCCGCCGCCGCCTCCCCCGCCTCCGCCGCCGCCGCGTGAGGGAAACACGGGCGCCACTCCTCACTGCCGGCGCGCCGCAGATGGCGTCACTGGGCACGACCCCTGTGACATCACCAGCTGCGCGCTCGGCGCCATCTTTGCTGTGGGCAGCCCCTGCTGTGTCAGGAAGCGGAAGCTGGTAGAGGCGTCTCTGGCTTGTCTCTGGCTTGGAGGAACGGGCGTAGAGCCGCGTGGGGGTGGCGGGTCCTCCGGGGGCAGCTGAGTGCAGGGCCTGGCGTTTGCCCGCTGTTGGTTTTTTAGTGAAGTTTTTAAAAAAGGAGTCGTTGGAAATGTTTACTGAAGTCATCCCGAGGCTCTTGGCCCTCGGCCTTCTGGGATTTGGGTACAAGGCCGTCAGGTCTCCTGGACGGCTACGATAGATATGGAGGGTAAATGAATAAATCGGGTAACTTCAGAGCCTCTCAGATATTTATTGATCACATTCTACGTGCAAAGCGCTCTTCTAGACGTGCTAGAGGAGAGAGGGCTGGGGGAGGTCTGGCAAGGAGTCGTCAGGAGCGGCGGGCGATTCGTGCTGTGGAAAGAACAGATCTCGGCAACGGGACGGGGCGGAGTGCAGGAGGTGCGCTTTTAAATGGGGCGGTGGGAAAGGTAAGGTGTCGCCCGAGTAGAGCGGGGACGCCTGTGGCTGCTTGGAGGGGGGGACAGTGCTTGTGGCTACAGGGTGTCCTGAGACCATACGGGCAGGAGATCAGAGATAATGGGGTTTCCCTCTGAGGCGTGGGCTTCCCCTAGGAGTTGAGAGCTTTGAGCAGTTGGCGTTGACTGGGAAGTTGGTTAACAGACTTGGTAGAGGTAACAGGAAGAAGACTGGGAGGGGATCAGGGAAAACCTCTGTGAGGAAGACGCATCCGAGGGAAAAGAAAGCAGGCAAACGGAGAGCAAGAAGAGCCTTCTGGGCAGGAGCGGGCCAGGGAGAAAGGCCAGTGTCCCCGCGTGGTGAAGGCAGTAGTACCTGGCAGGCGGGGGCGGGTGGCAAATGGGATAAAGCTGTGAGGCCGGCAGGCACAGAAGCGGCGGGGCGGGCCAGGCCTAGGATCTGCGTTTATTTTCCCCTCAATTTACACGGTACCGTGGCCCTGGGCCCCCCACACCTCGGCCCCAATGCTGCCTTCTGGGGTGGCCTCGGCCTCCCCTTGCGGGGCTCCCATGAGCAGCGCGTTGTCTTCCTCCAGGAAGTCCCCGAGCTGGGCCAGCTGCCTGCGGATGAGATTGGTGGTGCGATGCACTTTACGCATGCGCCGGAGCAGGCCCAGCACCAGGATCCGGCTGCGCTCCTGACGCTGGTTCCAGGCGTCGCGCAGCTCACGGTAGCAGTTGTGGTGTGCGCGCTCCGCAGGGCCCAGGGTGGCCCCACAGCCCAGTGGGCACTGCTGCTGGGCCCCACGTTGGCAGTGCTGCCGGTGCTCAGCCAGAGCCCCACGTGGCACCCGTGCCGTGCAGCCTTCGTTGGGGCAGGCCGTCGGCTCGAAAGGGCATGAGTCCTGGTGCCCCCTTCGATGGGCCAGGGGGCACGTCACCAAGCAGCCTGCTTCTGCGTTCTTGCACTGAGGGTGACATAGAGCACAATATGAGCCAAACCAGGTGGGACATGGCCACCCAGCACTGGAGTAGCTTTACATAGACCCCCCCCCCATCTATGACTTTCCTGTCCGGGGAGTCCACCAAGCTTTCCCCGCATCAGTGATGTGGAGGGGGAAATAGTTGGGCAAATGTTTGGAGGTGGGAAGAATCTAGACCTCTGAGAGCAGGTGCACAGGGCTGAAGGCTTGAGGGACTGGGGTGTACATGGCAGGGCTGAGCTGGCTGTTGCACAGAAGCCAAGTTTGTTTGTTTTTTAAAGCTCAGTTTCCTCATCGATAAAAATTAGGGGACCAGGGTGATGGCCGTCAGAGAGGACACTTCATCCTCTAAAAATCTTGTATGATCCCCATTTTACAGCTGAGACCCTAAAGCCTCAAAAAGGTTAGGTAACTTGCTCAAAGTCACACAGCAAGTAAGTGGTAGAGATGGGACCCACACAGGCAGGACTGATGACCTTGAGGCTGTAATCAGTGCTGCTAGACCAGAAACCCTGGGTTCTGAGGACAGGCTTCTCCTTACCCCCTCCCCTGGCCGGAGCGAGAAGGGTGCTGGGAGCAGGTGCTTCAGGCTACCTTGACTTCCAGGCGGCCAATCGTCCTGCGGAGTTTATTTACGTGGACCATCTTTTTCCATTTCACCTCTTTCCTGCAGCACGGACAGGTCTTCTGTCTAGGAGGCAGGAATGGGTGGTGAAGAGTGTTGGGAGTGGGAAGGGACCAAGAGGCAGCAACACACCTTCCCAGGTGGTCCCTTCTCTTGAGCTGGAAGAGTCCTGAGGGCTTCACAGGGACTCAGCTCTGAGGCTGGGGCCACGGGCTGTAAGTGCCACAGGGTGCGGGGACACACGTACTTTAGTGTCCTAGATTTGGGAGCTGATTCTTATGCCCACTCCAACATAATGCTTGGCCCACCCTCCTCTCTGTTCTGGGCCACAGGAATGGACACAGCCCTGCCCTTGTCCTCCCATCCTCTTTGGTGCCCACTAGTACCTGGCTAGCCACCGGAGGATGCATTTCTTGCAGAAGATATGGCTGCATGGCAACCTCACCGGCCTCTTGAGAACCCCATGGCACACAGAACACAGGAAGTTGCAGTCGGGAGGGCTGGCGAAGAGGTTGAGATCATAGCCACCACTCTGCAAAGGCCAGGCCAAAATCAGGGACTGGCTGAACTAGGATCCAGCCACACACCCAGAGGGAAACCCCAGGATGGGGAGGTGGGCCATGAGAGCCCCAAGTGGAGTGATGGGTCAGCACCCACTTTGAGGGGGCAGCTTTGAGAGTCAAGACCAAGACTACCAGTCCCCAACTGGAGAAGCTAGCCTTGGCCTGGAGTTAGACCTGGCCAGAGCCCTCACAAAGGCTGCTTTCCTTGTCTTGTTTGGGAGCCTGTAACCCACTGTTCACCCTTGCTCAGAGTAAGGACTGGGGTCCAACTCTGGGGAGGTCTCGAATTAGGAACACATTTAAGGGCCAGAGGCAAAAGGGACCCAGTCTCACCATGATCTGTGTCCGGATGGCAGCTCCACTGACTCCCAGGGATCAGGAGTCTCCATTTCACAGCAGGAGTGGGCCGACCTCACAGTGGCATTGTCCAGCTCAGGCCAATCACAGCCCTGGGTCAGGGCCCAATGGGATCCTGTACCATATGGCCTTTGCTCGGAGTTGAAGGATTAGGTAGTCTGGACCTGGGGCAAGTCCCTGAAGCCCATCTTGGGAGTGTCTGTCAGCTGACACCCGAGCAGCACTAGGCTGGGAACCAAACTTCTGATGACTGTTTCCCCAAAGCTGAGGCTTTGGCAGGAATGTAGGAATTGTTCCTTTCTCCCTTCTCGAATAGTGCTGTCCAGGCCAGATCTCCCAAGAGCGCAGGGACTTTTGACTTTGACCCACCATCAGGTCTCTTAGGATCTAAAACTCATGGAACTAGCCGCAGAGTACAGATCAGGAAGATCTGGACCAGAGACCCATGTAACCTGTGGTGCCACCTTGGTGGGGAGCCTAGTCTGTGAGAAAGCCTTCCAGAACAGATAGGCTCTGACCATGTGGGCAGGCCTTTGAGAAGACACTGGGAAATAATCTCCACCTGGGAAATCAGCATGTTCCCCATCTGAAACATGGAACCGGGAACTGCTCTTTCAGTAGCCCTGAGTACTGAGCTCACCAAATCCTATCCCAGGCCCTGTCCCCTCCTGAGAGCAGTAAGGGGCCAACGCAAGCCCTTGACCTGGGAATCGTACACCCTCATTTTTTCTATCAACTTGCAGAAGAAAACCCAGTTATTTCACTGGCAAAAGCGTGTTTATTTGGGAGTAACCACTCAGAACGCACAAGCTACAGTGAAACCACAAGCAAGCCCCCAAGAGACAAAGCAAAGGAACTTTATTTCACTGAGAAAGAAGGCTGGGAGGGATCTTTTCACGGATCCAAGTCCACTGGAGAATTCAGGGTGATGCCTGAGCTGCGGGAGTAACCCCTACGTCCTTCCCTATCGGGGCCGGTAACTGATAGTGAGCCCCAGGGCTCCCCTTCTGGCCTCCCAACTCCCCCTGGGGATGTTTCCCTTCATTGTCACCCTCGCCAGTGGGTTGGTGGCCCAGCCCACTCCCCGCAAGCTCACAAATGCTTCGCTACTGTGGAAGCGATGCGGTATGGGACACACAGCAAGGCTTCTGGTCTGGCCCCGTCACCCACGGAGCGCCACGCAGGAGTCAGTGCAACCCCTGGGGCCCAAGTTGCACCCCTCCGTGGCATCCGACGCAAAACTGGGCCGGCCGGCAAGAGGACATGTCGCAGGGGGGCCCCCTTCCGCTGCACACCTTGCTCCCGGCGCCCACAGGTGCATATACAGGCGGACGGGCGGGGGGCGCCCACACGTGCACAACTCAGACCGACAGCTCTACTGCGTGTTGGCGGCAGGGTTCCCCCCCTCCCCGCGGTCCTGGCGGCGTGGGCCTCACGGTCCGGACATCGGCGTCCTGCGGGCAGAACACAGGGTCAGGGGTCGGAGGCCAGAGCGCATGCGGGCGGGGGACAGCGGGGCGCGTGTCGGGGCCTGGGTTTCACCGGCCCACACGGACGAGCGGGCGGTGAGCTGAGGCCCCCGGTGGCTCTGGGCGCCGAATCTCACCCGCGGCCACGGCCAAAGCCGCGGGTGATTTTCAACCAACGCCGACGTCCCGGCTTCCACCCAGGGTCGCGCGGGCAGAGAGCGCGCGGCGCGGGGCGCGGGGCGCTGACCTACCTCTCGGCGCCAGGCAGCTGGGCGGCAGCTGCGCACGCGTTCAGGCTTGCGAGGCCGCAGGTGCGCAGGCGCACGCGGAGAGGGCGGGGGAAGCCGGGAGCGCGCGGCCTCCGCATTCATAAGCCCGTCGCGGACGCGCGCCTGGGGAGGGGCTGCTGAGATCTCGCGGCACTTGGCGTGGTATAAAGACTGGCTCCGGGGGACCTTGTTCTTCCTCTCCGAGAGAACACGTGAGTGTGTGGCGTGGCCGGGGTGGGCGCTGCGGGTCCCGGGCGGGGGATCCGCGGCCGTCCGGCGGTGCTCGGTTCGGCGCGCTGGCGCTTCCGGGCGGGAGCCGTGGTCCGGGCAGGCTGCATATGCCGGGGTCTCGCTGACCGACCCACTCTCGTTGTTCCTTTCAGCAAATGGCGGATGACGCCGGTGCTGCGGGAGGGCCCGGAGGGCCCGGGGGCCCTGGAATGGGAGGCCGCGGCGGTTTCCGCGGTGGCTTCGGCAGCGGCATCCGGGGCCGGGGCCGGGGCCGTGGTCGGGGCCGGGGCCGAGGCCGCGGAGCTCGCGGGGGCAAGGCCGAGGACAAGGAGGTAGGTGGGGCCCTCGCAGGAGACGGGCTCGGGGCGGCGCCGATCGGGGCACCGTGGTCACCGAGGCCTTGTTCCGCAGTGGATCCCCGTCACCAAGCTGGGCCGCCTGGTCAAGGACATGAAGATCAAGTCCCTGGAGGAGATCTATCTCTTCTCCCTGCCCATCAAGGTAAGGCGGGGTCCTTGCCCCCGGTCCGGGGATGGCATCTGTGCCCGGGACGCAGCCGGTGTGCGTGCGCGGGCGTCCTTTGTCTGCCGGGGGTGTTCCGCTGAGACGAGATGGGGACAGCTGGAAAACCGGCGCGGGCATGCGGGTGGTGGTTCTCACGGGAGGTGTTCTAGGTGGCTCCTGGGCTTGTGCGGTAAGCGCCTGCGTGGCCGCGTCCTCGCCCTGCAGGAGTCTGAGATCATCGACTTCTTCCTGGGAGCCTCCCTCAAGGACGAGGTCTTGAAGATCATGCCTGTGCAGAAGCAGACGCGTGCCGGCCAGCGGACCAGGTTCAAGGTACCTCAGCCCCCCTGGGTGTTCTGAGCTGCATGTGCAAGGGGCTCAGTGGGACTCTCTCAGCTCTGCATGGTCACACTTGATACCACGCGTGTGGCTTTCGTAATCGGGAGAGAGAGGAAGGACCTCCTCGGGACCTCCGAGTGGCCTCACAGTGGCCACCCTTTCCTCGAGGGGTGCCACAGATCCCGGGTGGTGGGCTATGATGGCCGTGCTGGCCAGTGGACCACCAGCCACCTCAAGCTCTTCACAGGCATTTGTCGCCATCGGAGATTACAATGGACACGTCGGTTTGGGTGTCAAGTGCTCCAAGGAGGTAGCCACTGCCATCCGCGGAGCCATCATTCTGGCGAAGCTTTCCATTGTCCCTGTCCGGCGAGGCTACTGGGGGAACAAGATCGGCAAGCCCCACACTGTCCCGTGCAAGGTAGGCTTGGGGGGCAGAGAGCAGCGGGGCCTGCGGTGGTGCAGACTCCCCGTGGGTCATTTCCTGATCCCTTCACTCTCCAGGTGACTGGCCGCTGCGGCTCTGTGCTGGTGCGTCTCATCCCCGCCCCCAGAGGCACTGGCATTGTCTCGGCCCCTGTGCCCAAGAAACTGCTGATGATGGCTGGTATTGACGACTGCTACACCTCGGCCAGGGGCTGCACTGCCACCCTCGGGAACTTTGGTAGGTGGCCTTCACGGGGGCTGTGGCCTCTCTCAGCTCCGCTTAATCATACTCCGTGTGTGCTTGGCGTACTTCCAGAGAGAGAGAGAGGGAGGCCCTCCTAATGCACGGCAGACTGGCCTCAAGTGGCCCCTCTGTTCCTAGGAGCGCGACATCTTCTGTCTGTACCTGGGGCATTGTGTTTGTGCATCTGCCAACCTTTTCCTGTTTCTGTGTTCCAGCCAAGGCTACTTTCGATGCCATCTCCAAGACCTACAGCTATCTCACCCCTGATCTCTGGAAGGAGACTGTGTTCACCAAGTCTCCCTATCAGGTACTGCCTGCCCAGCCACCTCATTAGCCTTGATGAGTGCACAGGGTGCTGGGGGGTGGTTACAGCTAAAGCCTTGTTTCTCTTCTCTAGGAGTTCACGGACCATCTTGTGAAGACCCACACCAGAGTCTCTGTTCAGAGGACCCAGGCTCCAGCTGTGGCTACCACATAGTTTTATACAAGAAAAATAAACTGAAGTAAAGCTTGTTAACAGTGTCTTATTTATTTTGCTTATTTATCCAGCTTAGTCGTAAGCTGGACTTAAAGGGAGATGGAACCAGTAGGGTCAGCATATCCAACTGGGGGACCAAAAGTGACACCAGGAACAGCTTTCTTACTTAAACTATTTATTTTAGTAGTATCGTTTCAGGAAGGTGCTCAAGGAGCTGCTTTAGGCAGCAGCAGCCTCTTTAGCCGCCTTTCTCTCAGCCAGCATCCGCTGCTTCTGCTTTGCCAGGCACTTCCTGGCAGAATAATGGGCTCCCAGGTCGTGATCTGGGAAAGAGATGGGAGTGAAGTCGTGGGCCAGTTTCTTACAAGTGTGGAGGAAACAGTGATGACACTGAGCAGTAAGGGACTTTGGGTATCGGGACTCTCTTAATACCCCGTCCCCCAGGGGTGCCTGGGTGGCTCAGTGGGTTAAGCCTCTGCCTTTGGCTCAGGTCATGATCTCAGGGTCCTGGGATTGAGCCCCGGCATCGGGCTCTCTGTTCAGCAGGGAGCCTGCTTCCCCCTCTCTCTCTGCCTACTTGAGACCTCTCTGTCAAATAAATAAAATACAAAAAAAACAAAAACAAAAAAAACCCTCCCCCAACCAACTAGCAAAATCTGGGCTATGATGTTGGGGTTCAAGGATCAGGCTGGGGTGGGGGCTTGCTTACAGCGGTCCTGATAAGCCTTGGCCACCTGGGTGAACTGCTCCAGCTCCTTGGCACAGTTCTGCCTGTAGCTCTCACCTTCCCGCTGCTGACAGGCCTTCAGCCTTTCCTGGATAATGTTGACAATTTCTTGATCGACTTTACTGGGGAAAAAAAAAAAAGTTTGAGAAATCCTTTCCCTGTGTGCAGAGACAGTAGAATGAAAGCAAAACCTTAAGGCCCTGTTGTCTGGCCCCTCCACCCTCAGAATCTGGGCCAAACCCAGGAGATCTTGGTCCCTGACCACCATCCACGGTATCCCTGGGGGATGAGAGCCCAACAGGAGATGCTCACTGAGAAAGACTCTGTTTCGTTTCTTTTCTTTCTTTCTTTTTTTTAAAGGATTTTATTTATTTGACAGCGATCACAAGTAGGGAGAGGGGGGCAGGCAGAGAGGGGGAAGCAGGCTTCCTGCCAAGCAGAGAGCCCGATTTGGGGCTCTATCCCAAGACCCTGAGATCATGGCCTGAGCCGAAGGCAGCGTGTAAACTCGAAGCCACCCAGGCACCCCACAACTCTGTTTCTTAACTAAGAAAGGACACCCAAAGACAGGACATACTAGTCTCTTCTCCACTGCATTTCTGCTTCAAACATGCACAAGATATCCTTCTCCTGGCACTCGGTGATGTCTGGCACACGGCGGAACTCGCGGTGGTAGTAGTAATACCTGTTCTTCGCGTGCTGCCGTTCTATAAATTCTGTAAAGAGAAAACACCAGACTCAAAAGTTCCCGTTGGTTTGGACAGGCCACAGTTAGAATGTGCTCTTAGCTCTGTTCTTTTCTCACAAGCCACGAAGGGGCAGACTGCCCAAACCTTTCTGGCTTTTACTAAGACTGCCAATTAGACTCAAAAAAACAGGTGTGGCTGGTAGTCCTGGGTTAGGTTAACCTAAACCCTAACCCTTCCTGGGAGCCAGGCACCATGTGTATTGTCCCAAGGGGTTAAGTCCCAGTACGAGTACTGAGGCCCAGAGAGAATTCAGGATTCTGAACCCATGCTCTCCAAGCCCACACCTTTCTACGGGTCCTACTGCTTGCCAACCTCCCCCCACAACACAGGGTCTGACCAGTAGGCAGAGGCCCCAAGGCAGTTCCGCTGCCACTAACCTTCTGGTCTCAACCTCCCCACCCAGAAATTGACAAGCTGGAACTAATGAAATCTCATTCCTCCAGACACATAAAACACTTTCTGAGAAAGAGTGGGTCCGTGGCTGGGTTGCTGAATGAACTCTGTGAAAGGAATGGCCGAACGGCCGGCATTAGTGCCTGAGGGAGAGTGTGCTCGTGCTGCGGCCTCCACTGGGCCGGCTCAGCAACTGGGCAACCAAGAGCTGTTTTAAACACCCGCCTGGTTTGGATCATCTGGACAGCCATTAGGAGGGAGCACACACGGACTGCAAGTCACAGCACAGCACACCCAGGTTGCGGGATCCTCAGGCAGCACCTGACCACCCCGGTCATTTTGCAGGCATGTACAAGGCTGGAAGGGAAACCCTCCACACCGGTTTGCAGACCGCTTTCCGTGCAGGACGCAGGATGCAAAGCGGGCAGGCGGACGGGGCGTAGCCAGCCCCAGGCCAGACTGCGATCCGCAAACAGCCCCTAATATCTGGGCGAGGCCGGAGACCCAGGGTGCGTGGAGGAAACGCAGTGAGCAGTCTTGGTGTGGGAGCGAGGGGCGTTCCTAGAGTGCACTGAAGGTGGGGGGCCGAGGGGCCCAAGGAGGCGACCGAGCCCGCAGGTGCGGACGGCGGGGGCTGGTCACGGGGGCGAAGCCCGGGGTGCAGCTGGGCATCCAGGTTGGGCGAAGGGGTGCGGGGAACGCCTAAGGGCGGCGAGGGGCCCTGGGGAGCGGCGAGGCCCGGATGGGGTCCGTACCTCTAACTAGGGTCACAGGCCGGTCCACGAGGAGGTCGAAGGCCTTCGTCAAATAGGTTATGGGGTTGGGCAGCGAGGTCTGAGGCGAGGGCGCCGGCGTGCGGCGCGGGGGCTCGGGGTACACGTCCTTGTCCCAGCTGTCCGGCATGGCGGCGGCGCGCGGGAGGAACCCACTATCGGACGCAGAGCCCCGGCCTCCGCCTGGATCCCACGGCCTAGTGCGCCCGCCGCAGAGGACACCCTAGCGCGGCTGCGCCGGCGCGAGGAGTGGGGCGGGGGTGGGTGGTGCTGGTGCTCGCGACGCTTCATGGAACTTGTAGTTCTCCAGCCACCGAGGAAGCCCTAGCGCCGCTGCGCGGGCGCGGAGGCTGGGGGCGGGGAATGGAGTCTCGCGAGGTTCCATGGAACTTGCAGTTCGCCCGCTGCTGAGGCTGCCCTAAGGCGGCTGCGCCTGAGCAGGGCGACCGCCGTTCGCGAAGCACCATGGGACTTGTAGTTTCCTCGGTCCGCCCAATGGTGGGCTGCGGCAGCTCTGCGCACGTTGCCTCCCCTCTCTGCCTCCAGGTCGCGTCCTCTGGACTGGGCGCTGCTTTAGGCCCTTGGGATACCCTAATGAAAGAAGCAGAGGCCCCTGCTTGCATTCTTTTTTCTTTTGGTTTTGTTTTCTTCCTTCCTTTTTTTTTTTTTTTCTCCTGGTTACGTTCTAAGACAACACAGACACAGGAATAAATAAACCGTTCCTTCCGTTTCGCCGGTGTACGTGCACGTGGCAAGTGCAGCCGGGAGCAAGGTGGACACAGCTGGGCTCTTCTGGAGAGCTAAGGTCGCTGGAACAAGCAAATAACACAGCATCAACAAATAACACACGCTACCAAACGGCCCGCTCTTTTAGGAAGCCTTCCCGGAATTGCCCCTTCCCTGCAGCCCTCTCTGGGCCCCACTATGTCTTCCAAGGCCTCTCATGGACCGGCTAATGCCAGTGAGCTTAGGGGTCCTGTCTGGGGCAGAGCAAGAGGCAGGGCTTGCCCTGGGGGCTCCTGGGAGCAGAGTGCTCTGGTCCGGCTCCCCTGGTTCTGCCCTGGCCCTGGGCACTGGTGTGCTCCCTGGGGCAGCTCCACTGACCAGGGCCCTGCTGACCACCCTGGGTGATCTCCATACCTGGCAGGGCCCCTGGCCAGTATCGGGGAGGGTGCTGGTCACTTCCTGCCTAGAAGCTGGGGCCAGGGCCACAGAGTCATCAACGCTGTGGATGTATGGAATCAGTGATCGTAGAAATGTCAACTCCTGAAATCACGAACTGTTAGAAACACATGCTGTCCAACCACAAAAGAACCTTTTTTTTTTTTTTTTTTTTTTTTTTTTTAATTTGACAGAGATTACAAGTAGGCAGAGAGGCAGCAGAGAGAGAGGGAGGGGAGGGGGGGAAGCGTCTTGCCGCCGAGCAGAGAGCCTGTTGCGGGGCTCTATCCCAGGACCCTGGGACCATGACCCAAGCCTAAGGCAGAGGCTTTAACCCACCGAGTCACCCAGGTGCCCCAAAAGAACCTTTTATAAAAGGTTATTTATTTATTTACTGATTTGAGAGAGAAAGTGGGAGTGGAGGGGGGCAGGAAGGGAGAGGGAGAAGCAGGTTCCCCACTGACCGGGGATGCCAAGGTGGAGCTCGATCCCAGGACCCCGAGGTCACGACCGGACCTGAAGGCCAATGCTTCACCAAATGAGTCACCCAGATGCCCCTGATCAAAAGAATCTTAACATTGATAGGCCTACAACATTGGACTGAACAAGGGAACCCAACAGATCTGGGCCAGACCCGCCGCCACAGAGAACAGGGGAAAGCAGACACCTGTGCTCAGGGAAAGCGCTGGTCTGGCAGCTCTCCCCCGTACCAGGCAGCAGAGGGACTTGGAGATCATGTAGCAGAAGCGGGACGAGGTGGCTGAGAGGGAGGAACCCACGCAGCTTGTGGCTCTGTGCCCCGCCCTCCGGTTCTTGGCGTGTGAGCCTGGAGTCAGTCCCACTGGCGCCGCATGTCCTGCAATGCGCCTGGGGTCCCACACGTGTGGCCCTCCCTTTGCCCTGAGTCTCCCGGCATCCTTCCCGGGCTTCCTCCCCTCAGACAGCCTCTGCCCCCCTGGGCCACTCTGGAGGCTGAGGGTTGCCCCTGGCCAGGGATTTTATTCCTGTGGGGTTCGGCCCAAAGTAATAAAAGTGGCTTTGAGAGTAACAAGAGCCCTAACATTTGAGTCACATAGATCTTAGCATCAGCGCCTCACAAACCCTCAGAGACAGTTTAGGCCTGTAAAACTGATTCTCCAGGTTCACAACTTCAGAACCGTATAGACTCCTTGTTCTAGGATCACAGCTGTTAGCGCCCCTGCCCGCAGCGCCCCCACCCCCCACCCCAGTTTGTGCAGCCCTGGCTCAGGGCCCTCAGGACAGGACAGGAGTTCCCTCTGCATCACTGCCTGCCAACCAGGCCAGACCCTTGTCGCAGCAACCCTGGAAGAAGGCCCCTCCCCTGCTGGGGTTCCTTGACTGCTTAGCCGGCCAAGGTGTTCCGGTCCTGGGAGGGTAGCACAAGGCAGAAAGCAAAGTGGGTGTGAACCAGTCCCAGGGCCCCGAGGACAGGAGTGACACGCCTGGCCCCAGGTATCCGCACCCCAGGCTGCCCATCTGATGCCCCCTTGCGCCCCGCCCCAGGCCAGGCCAGGCCTGTCCTGGCACCGGAGCCCATGTCCGCCACGGGACATGACCAAGCTCCCTTGCCAGGGGCTAAATCTGGGAGCTGGCTGGCCACTCGGCCCTGCCACTTGGCCTCCGGCGCCTGTCGGGAGGCCCCTTCCCTTCCTGACCTACAGGGACCCACAGCCATGGTCAGTGGGCTGGGGGGCAAGAGCCAGCCGGCTTCATGGGAGGGACGGGTGGGCTTCTGGAGTCTCTCCCAGCAGGGATGGGCCTGGGGCCAGTGGGGGTATAGGTGACTGAAGGGACCACAGGGGGCCCGAGCTCAGGTTGCCAGGCCTAGAATGGGCAGGAAATGGACAGATGGCAGTGGCCCCCTATCCCTTTAGCCTGCAGCCGGGGTGTGGGCCTGTCCCTGCTGGGCCCAGCAGGCTGAGCTCACTGAAGCAGGACGCTTGTGGGTGAGGAGAGCTTGGTCACGGCTTTGTCCCTAAGACACTGGCCCTGAGGCAACCTTCCATTCTTTCCTGCGGACAGAGGGGGGCACCGAAGACCACCGGGGCCCAGTCTGGGGTCCCTGACTCACTTCCCTGGGTCTGGGCTCGGGTCCCAATCTGCCACCCCCACCAGAGACACCCCAGCTCTGACCTCCCTCCCCTCCTGCCGCCAGTCCCACCGGAAGTTCTCCGCCCCTCGGCACGGACACCTGGGCTTCCTGCCCCACAAGAGGAGCCACCGGCACCGGGGCAAGGTGAAGACTTGGCCCCGGGACGACCCCAGCCGGCCGGTGCACCTCACGGCTTTCCTGGGCTACAAGGCGGGCATGACACACACCGTCCGGGAGGTGCACAGGCCCGGGCTCAGTGAGTGGCTGCAGGGGGACCCATGGGGAGGGTGTGGGGCCTCCTTGCCACGCCTGCCAGAGGATCTGGAGAGACTTCAGAGGCTAGGGGCTGGAGCTGGGGTCTAGGAGGGGAAGCAGCCCCAGAAAGGCAAGGTCCTGCCCAAGGGAGCTGCGGTCAGGGCACTGTCACTGAGCCCTGACCACTGTCCTTACCCCCAGTTTACAGATGAGGAGATCAAGCGGTTAGGAAACTTGCCGGTTGCCCGGTTGGTAAGGGGAGGGGCTACAATCCAAAGACAGGTGCCCCATCTACTTTTTGTCTTCCCATCAGGGTGGGCTCACGTGTGGCTCTAAGGACGGAGACAGAGAGCTCCCACGCACCCTTCGCCTGGTTTCCTGATGGAAATAGCTTAGAAAACTATGGTAGTAGGGTCACAACCGGGTTTCGACTTGGATACGACCTGCCCATCCTGGTCAGGTTTCCCAGGCTGGGGTGGGTGAACGCACGCGTGTGCAGTGCCGCATGGTTCGGCCCCATGTGAATGCGCCACCACGGAACATTCCATCCCCCACGGGTCCTGCCTGCCGCTTTTCTACAGCCAGCCAGCACTGTCCGGCCTCTTGGCAACTGTCCTGTTCTTCATCTCCCCTCATCTGTTTTTAATTTTTATGTATTTATTTATCTTTGTTAATTTATTTGACAGAGATCACAAGTAGGCAGAGAGGCAGGGAAAGCAGGGTCCCCACTGAGTAGAGAGCCCGACGTGGGGCTTGGTCCCAGGACCCTGAGATCATGACCCAAGCTGAAGGCAGAGGCTCAACCCACACAGCCACCCAGGCACCCCAATTTATGTATTTATTTTTGAGGATTTATTTATTTGCTTGAGAGAGAGAGAGCACACGTGCAAGTGGTGGGGAGAGGGGGAGAGGGAGGTGGGAAGAATCGCCAGCAGAGTCCCCAGCCTCATGGGGCTTGAGATCTCACAACCCTGAGGTCATGACCTGAGCCGAGACCCAGAGTCAGACACTCCACTGACTGAGCCACCCGGACGGCCTGTTCCTAATATACGCCAGAAATGTACACTTCTGCTTTGTATTAGTTTCGGTAATAACATCTACAAAATCATTGGTTTGGGACAAATTGTATGTGTTTTTCTAGAACTCATCCAATATACTCATAACTATTAAAACTAAAATTGTTTATATGAGCTCCACTGAGGGAATCCTGGGCCCTACCCTTTGGGGGATGCTGCCCTGGCTGTGGGCTCTCTTAGCCCATTTCCAGATGATCTGGTGGGGAAACCAAGGCAGGGGCAGGTCAGGCCTTATCTGAGATCTCAGAGGCAGAGCATAGACCACCGGAAGGGCCCTGACTAGCACCTGCTCCATGCCCTGGGCGGGGTAGAGAGGGAAGGGCCAGGGGCTGGGGAGGCTGACGGCTGGAGGTCAGTGGGGGCCCTGAGGCCGTGGTGCTCCATCCTCCCTCGGGCAGGACAGGCTGTAGTTGGCTTTTTCCCATGGGCCCCGGATGCCTTCCTCCATGCTCCTGCCTCTGGGTCTCTTCTAGAAATTTCCAAGCGGGAGGAAGTGGAGGCAGTGACCATCGTGGAGACGCCCCCTCTGGTGGTGGTAGGTGTGGTCGGCTACGTAGCTACCCCTCGAGGCCTTCGGAGCTTTAAGACCATCTTTGCAGAGCACCTTAGTGACGAGTGCCGTCGCCGTTTCTACAAGGACTGGTGAGGGCAGCCCTCGGGCGGAGGCTGTGTGGTCTGGCCATCCCTCCATCCTGAGAGCGGTGCTGGAACAGTGGGTGTGGGCAGGCAGGAGCCGTGTCTGCAGGAATGCGTGTTTATGGGGAATTGCCTTCGCTTTAACAAGAGACGCGTGCAAGGGGACTGGAGTAGAAATTGGGGTAGAGAAGGAGAGGAAGGAAGGGTTCTGATTTAGGATTACATTAAGGGACTAATTTGATGGACTGTCAGAGTTGGCTCGGAGCTTCCTAGCAGCCAGGGTGAGAAAGGGAAGGAGCCGCGGACAAGCTCTTCTCATCAGAAAGAAAGGCACTCTGGGGCCTCAGATCTTCCCTCGCACTAAGTCCTGAAAGGGAAGGCCCATCTGCCCAAGGAACCTCACAGATACCCCCATCCTTACAGAGTTGGAGGCGCCCCTGTCCTGGCCCTCTGAGGGAGGTGACAGGTTTGGGGCCCTGAGCCAGGGTGGGCTGGATGGCCACAGGAGAGGTGGCTGACCTCTTAGAGCCTCTTACATTGGGCCCCTCCATCTCAGACACCATCAGCCTGGGATAGCATCGGGGAAGAGGAGCAGTCCCCGTGTCCCCAGAGACCGCAGGGGCGGGGCTGGCAGTGGCCTCCCTGGGAAAGGAAGGAGAGAGGAGGGAACATGCACTGTTCTAAGAGCCCTACACGGTGGGCTGTGGGCATGCGGGGCCCAGACAGGCCTGGCGAGGTGCCCCTGGTTGGCCCCTTAAGTGTCTCCTGCTTGTGGCGCAGGCACAAGAGCAAGAAGAAAGCCTTCACCAAAGCCTGCAAGAGGTGGCGGGACGCCGACGGCAAGAAGCAGCTGCAGAAGGACTTTGCCGCCATGAAGAAGTACTGCAAGGTCATCCGTGTCATTGTCCACACTCAGGTCCGCCCAGCAGACTTGCCACGACCTGGACCCACCCTCCCCCCCCCCCTCCATCCCAGCTTCCAGGAACCCTGGCAAATGTCAGCCTAAAAATACCACAAGCCTGGGGCACGGGCCCAGAGTGCTGGGTGACGGGCGGCGCTGGCTGGCCTCCGCCCCAGGGATGGCATGCTGGGGGTCAGCGTGCTCTGAGGGCAGGCTCAACCAGGGCCCTCCCATTCCCTGAGAGGACCGGATTTCCTGCCAAACGTCCCGGGTAGAGGGCCAGCCACCTCAGTTTGGGTCCTGGCCCAAGTGTGTACGTGAGCCAACATTTATACATGGGGTCCAGCTTGATTTCTGCTGATGAATTACTAACACGTCTGGCTTATTCTGGAACATCGCCTTGGCCTCTTGTCCTCAGGGAAGGCTTGCCTAGGCCTGCAGCAGCACCCCGCTCCCCCCTGCTGTTCCTGGTTATACGGTAACCAGGTCATGGTCATGTCTGTTTCCCTTGAGAGACTGGAGCTCCACGGGGGCAGGGACCCAGCTGCCAGCTCAGGGCTGCACCTCGTATGCAGTAGGCACTCCATAAGTGCTTGCTGAGCACTAGGCCATGGCCAGTGTCCCTGATTCCTCCCATGTGTCCCCTCAGCCGGTGCCTCACACAGCAGCAGCCAGAGATACCTAAACATACCAACCACCCTGAGTCACACCCTGCAGCTAGAATGAAGCCCAAGTTTCTCCCCACAAGACCTGCACAGGCAGGCCCCTGCTCAACTCTGAGTTCATCCCGCACCACATTCCTCCTCGCTCGCCATGGTCCAGACACACTGGTCTCCTCTCCATCCCTCCAACTCCCTGCCACAGGGCCTTTGCAAATGCGGTTTCCCATGCTCCCCAAAGTTTCAGATCTTCACTTAGTGGCTCCTTCTTCTTATTGGTGTCACATCAGCGGGGTCATCTCTGACTGCCCTGTGTGCAAGGACTGTCCCCTCTGCCCCCACGGTTCCATTAGAATGCTCCGCCCTGTCCAAGAATTTACTCGATTTCTGTCTCCCAACTAAATAGTGGCTCCCTGAGGTCCAGGACCTTGCCTGCCTCATTCCGTGCTGTATCCCCCCAGTGGCTAGCACAGAACATAACGTAGAGCCAGACCCGAACTCTGGAACATCCATTGAAGGAATGCATGCAGGAAAGCCTGCTGGGAGTCACTAGCCAGTCATACCATGTCTGCAGGTGGGGGCTCTGAGCCTCTGGGAGCCGACCGGCTGTGCCATGTCCCGCAGATGAAGCTGCTGCCTTTCCGGCAGAAGAAGGCCCACATCATGGAGATCCAGCTGAATGGCGGCACAGTGGCTGAGAAGGTGGCCTGGGCTCAGGCCCGGCTAGAGAAGCAGATCCCGGTGCACAGTGTGTTCAGCCAAAGTGAGGTCATTGACGTCATTGCTGTCACCAAGGGCCGTGGTGTCAAAGGTGGGTCTGGATGGGGATGGTGGCTTCGGGAAGGCCCCTGGAGGGCGTGGAGGCTGGGCTGGCCTCTCAGCCACTAGCCGCCCCCCACCTTCTTCCTGCACCTCCTGCAGGGGTTACGAGCCGTTGGCATACCAAGAAACTGCCGCGGAAGACCCACAAGGGGCTGCGCAAGGTGGCCTGCATCGGCGCCTGGCACCCTGCCCGCGTGGGTTGCTCCATCGCTCGGGCTGGGCAGAAAGGCTACCACCACCGCACAGAGCTCAACAAGAAGGTGTGTCCCCAGTCTGGGTGGTGGAGGGACACTCATGACCAGACCCCAGGGGGTGGGTTGCGTGACGCAGACACTGCCTGGTCCCCCGAAGGCTCTGAAATGCCCCTCAAGTGCCTGGGTCTAAGCACACATGCTGGTGGGGACAGACATCCCACTGGCTCCGGAGGCCCCCTGCGATTTGCCACGTGCCCTGATCTTCTCCTGGCAGATCTACCGTATTGGCCGGGGGCTGCACAAGGAGGATGGGAAGGTGGTTAGGAACAATGCGTCCACCAGCTACGACGTGACGGACAAGTCCATCACACCACTGGTGAGCGGGCAGGGCACGCATGCACGGGTAGGCACGGGTCGTACTGGCCTGCCCCGGGAGCTCAGGGCCCAGAGAGCGGTGGCTTGGCAACGCAAGCCCGTGCTGCTCCCATGTCCTCTGAGTCTTCCCCTGCAGACAGCTTCCTGTCCCACTGCTGTCAGGGGCTGTGGAGGGCAGCAGCTGCAGCTGTGGCCTTGCACTCATGCCACCTGGGTTCCAGTCCCACCTGCAGTGTGGAGCAGCTCCAGGGCCCGGAACAAGGGACTCCATGTCCCGGAGTTTTGGTTTCTCCCTCACTAAAATGTAGGTTGTGAAATGAGCTAAGGAAGGACTCAGAATAAGGCTCAGATGCTGCCCTGATAAGGGACCCAGAGTGCTGCCCTGGGGCCAGGCTTGCAGCTGCCCCTAACCCAGCTGCTCCTTGAGGGGCCTGGATCCTGGCTGACTCAGTTTCCCACAGGGAGGCTTCCCGCACTACGGGGAGGTCAACAACGACTTCGTCATGCTGAAGGGTTGCATTGCCGGCACCAAGAAGCGGGTCATCACACTGAGGAAGGTCAGCGCCTCTGTGGTGGGCTGGGGAGCAGGAGCCCCATGGGCCATGGGAAGGTTCTGGGGGCTGGCCTCCCTGTCCTGCACCTTGCTCAGAGGAGGGTGGGGATGGGAAGAGCAAAAAGGAGGGGTTCTGGCAGGAGCTGGGTGAGTGAGTCCTTCTTGGTGTGGACTGGGGGTGGTGGGAGGTGGTGGGTGAGGAACTTACATCTGGCTCTCGTCTCCCACGGACCCCCCAGTCCCTGCTGGTGCACCACAGCCGCCGAGCCCTGGAGAACATCGAACTCAAGTTCATCGACACAACCTCCAAGTTTGGCCACGGCCGCTTCCAGACCGCCCAAGAGAAGAGGGTCTTCATGGTGAGCCCACCCACCCCTTGTCCTCCGGGGCTCAGCCCCCACAGCCCTCCTGCGCCAGAGTGGGACAGCTGGAGCAGATGAGGGTCCGGGGGCGCCCCTGCGCTCATCCCCACCCGGGGGCCCCCAGCAGCCCCGCCCCCGCACGATTTGCGCAGGCAACAAAGCCGCAGCCCCGGGATCCCGGCCGGGGGCAGTGGCACCGGCTAGACCTCGGTCGCTAGCGCCCCTCCGTCTCCCCCAACCCCCAACCAGGGTCCCCAGAAGAAGCATCTCGAGAAGGAAAAGCCGGAGACCTCGAGGGACCTGTAGGCGGCTTGCGACGGAGGGAGCCTGAAGGCAGCGCGGCGCCACCCCCGCCTGTCCCCGCTGTCTAATAAAGTGCGGAGGCGACTCTGCCCGCGTGTATCAGAGTGGGGAGCGCGGGAAGGCGGGTGGCCCGCGGGTGGCCCGGGACCTGATCCACGGCAGACGGGTTGCGACCTGGACCCGCCCCGGCCCGGCGCAGCTCAGCGGCGCCCCCTGGCGCTCGGGCGGGGCGGCAGTGTCGGAGGCGCCGCACCGGAGCCCCTGCCGGGAGATCTCGGGGGCGGGGCCTCGGGGGCGGGGCCTGCGCTAAGTCTGGGCGTCTCTGATTGTGATTGGTCCTCTGGGGGCGGGGCCTCGGGGAGCCCGGCAGGCTCCGGGCATTGATTGGTCCTCGGCCGGAGGGGCGGGACCCGGGCGCAGGCCGGGCTGTAGCGGGCGGGTGGCCTCGGGTCGGTCCCGGGGCGGACGCTGCGCTGTCCCGCTGGCGCCATGTCGTTCTGCAGCTTCTCCGGGGGCGAGATTTTCCAGAATCACTTTGAACCGGGTATGAGCTGTGACCTCCCGGGAGGATAGCGGGCGGGAGCGCGCATGGAGCGGCGGTGGAGCCCCGGGATCCCGGAAGGGCGGAGTTCACTGGCGGGGGGGTGAGGGGGTGCAGGAGGACGGAGGGGCCTGGAGTCTGGAAGGTGGGGGTACCTGAGGGGAGGGGCGACCTAGGGAGCGGCGTCGCCGGCCGGGCGGCGTGCGTGAACGAGGCGGTTTCCGGGAGGAACCCGTGGGGTCAGGGTGCTCGCCAGGGGTGACGCCGGTGGCGGGGGGGGGGGGAGCTGGGGAGGATCGGGATTAGGAGCAGGATTTCAAGGGGACGCGACGGAGGCTCTTGTCCGAGGGCGCCCCCTGATGATGCCGCTGCCTTTCCCCCTCCCCTGTTCCTGGGACCCGACGTACGCCTCGGAAGCACAGAGCGTTCCCTTCGGAACGCCCACCTGGGTTCTTCCCCAGTCCGCTCAGGGCCCTGGGGTTGGGCAACCGGGACAGCCGCCAGGCCGCCAGGGCCAGTGAGGTTTAACCAGACAGCCTGAGTGGAGGTGGGGAGTAGAGGTGAGAGTGGTTTGGGACTCGGGGGACCCTCAGTTCTGGCCCCAGGCTTTGAGAGGCCCTGGCTGTACCCTTTGGGGCTGTGCTGCTGGTAATGGACGAATTTGGTAAAAACATGCCCACAGCCAAGACTAAGCAGTGCTTTCCCTGGGGCAGGATCTGTTGGGTGTCAGCCCTCTAGGGGGCTGGGCTGTGACACTGAGCATCTGTGGACGTCAGCTGTGACCTAGGGCTCTCTGGGCAAATACCTCCCCTGGGGCCTTCTGGCTGTGGGACCGCAGTTGTCCTCAGGCCGCTCTGTGGAAATGAAGCTTCTTTCCACAGCAGCTCCCCAGCCCTCCTCGCTTCCTTCTCCACTTGCTGGCAAAGGCTGAGTGGTTGACAGACTCCGGGAAGGGCTGTCCTCAGGCGGGGCTATGGGTGCTGGGCACTCCTGTAGGGGGTTCAGGGGGTTAGGCATGTGCCTTAAGCTTGGGTCATGATCTCACGGTTCTGGGATCGAGTCTCGCAGGTTTCCCACGGAGCAAAGAGCCGGTTTGCTTCGTGGGAAGCCTGCTTCTCCCTCTCCCTCTGCTTGTCGCTCTCTCTGACAAACAAACAAATAAATAAATAAATATTTAAAAACCAAAACAAAACTGGAAAGGGGTGCCTGGCTGGCTCAGCCGGTAGAGAGCGTGACTCTTGATCTCCGGGTCATGAGTTCAAGCCCCGCAGTGGACATGGGCTCCTGCCCACTTAAACAAAACAGCAAGACTAAAATGGGAAGGTGTACATCACAGGACCGCTGATGAGAGCCAATGAGCTGAGTGAAAAGCGGCTCTCCTGGGCTAGGCACATTGCTAAGGAGCACTGGGCGTGGTGTGTCCCCACAGAGCCAGGCCCGGGTTGGGGGCAGCTGGGGGTGTGGGGAGGACGTGCAGGCCACCCTGCAGACGGGCACAGAACTCTGTTCTCCTAGGCCTGAGGATTCAGCAGCTCACCCCAAAGACGCTGGAGCCAACGTGTGTGCCTTGGCCTTTTCTTCTGCCCCCAGGTGTCTATGTGTGCGCCAAGTGTGGCTATGAGCTCTTCTCCAGTCGCTCGAAGTACGCACACTCATCCCCGTGGCCCGCCTTCACTGAGACCATTCACGCCGATAGCGTGGCCAAGCGTCCAGAGCGCAACTCTCCTGACGCCCTAAAGGTGAGGGCTGCAGTGGGGCGGTCGTGGGGGTCTGGGCCAGGGAGAGCCTGAGGGCTGGTCATTCCTTCCTTCTTTGTGTTCCCCCCACAGCTCTAGGGGCTCAGAGTCATCTACTCCAGGCCTCCGGTTTTAGCCAGGCGAGCTGCACCCCCAGACTTCTGGGAAGAGCCTGGGGTCCCAATGGAAACAGGGAATCAGGACTGCTTTCCTGCGTAGGCTGCAGGATGGAGGCTGACCGCTCCCGCCTACAGTTACTTTGGGACATGGGTGTGGGGAGGACGCCGCCTGTTGGTGGCAGGAGGGGCCATTGCATGGTTGTTTTGTGGTCTTTCCAGGTGTCCTGTGGCAGGTGTGGGAACGGGCTAGGCCATGAGTTCCTGAATGATGGCCCCAAGCCGGGGCAGTCCCGCTTCTGAATATTTAGCAGCTCGTTGAAGTTCATCCCGAAAGGTGAGCTCGCTTTCTGACCGCTGGACACAGGCCTGTTGACATTTTAGAAGCCCAGGGGCGGGAGGCACACTCTTCTCACCCACTGACAGTGACAGCTCATGGGGGCCCCAAAGCACACGGCCCAGGAGCTGCCCACAGCCACCCCAGAGGGTGGCTTCAGGGCAAGGGCAAGGGGGCAGGTGTCCTGATTGATCACATGTGCCCCAAAAAGGGGCATCTGACAGTGGATGTGGTGGAGGGTTTTCTGAGGGGGCAGGCAAGGCTGGGCGGAGGCTGAGGGTTAGGGCTGTGTGGCCACGAGCTTGCTGCTTAGCCTCTCTGAGTGGTCCCCCTCCTCTGCACAGTGGCTGGGCTCACAGAGCCCCCTTCACGGGCCAGCGTGAAGGCACCTGCGTTGACGTGGTGCCCGGGGGCCTGGCAAGCAGTGAGCGCTCGGCTGTGTGCCCCTGTGGGCTATGCGCTCACTCACTACAGGTCTCTCCCAGTCTCTGCAAAAGAGTGGTCCCGCGAAACTTTTCGCAGAATGGTGTCAAGTGAAGGGCATCTCCCACACAAGGTTCCCTTGTGCCACGACACTTTTGTACAAGATCTTATACGTTAGCACCTGTTCTCATGAACTGAAAGAAACCCAAAGAGGTTTTTCACTCAGAAGGAAAGTGTTGCCTTACTAATGTAGGAAATGTGTGTGTAGCAGGAATGAAACGTAAAAGCAAAGTGGCCTAACCCAACCTTTGGGAAATTAGGGCTCCGTGTGCTAGCAGTTTGTTGGGGCAGCTGTTTCCGTGTGAGTCTGATCCCTGGGGAGGTGGGGGGGAATGAGGGGCCAGCGATGACAGGGTGAGATGTGATTTGGTCCTGTAGTGGTTAGTGCTCTTTGTCTCGCAGAGGAAGGAGAGACTGGGCTCTCCTGGAGATCTTGGGGAACAAAGCAGGGCACACAGCCTCCCCCAAGCTGGGTGCCTGGGTCCTCCCAGGGTCCTCCCAGCTGCCCTGTCCTGCCAGGTGTGGGCTGGCTAGCTCATGGGATGGCGTCTGAAACATGATGTAGCAATGGCTTGTGTTTCTCTTTCTCCCTTCTTTCTTTTAGGCAAAGGAACTTCTGGCTCTCAGGAACCATAGGCACACAGCACATACCCATTCCAGCTGGACACTGCCCTGTGGTCATGCTCTGGCCATCCCACCTTGGAATTGGAACCCCAGACATTCAGACAGGGGAGGGGGCTGGCTGAAGCCTCAGGAGGTCTTGGCCCTGTGCAGGTTGTCTTTGGGAAGAGCACTGGGTTGCCACGATGGCCATAGCCTACTGCTGGGATGGGCTGGAGGGCCCCGCTTTGGGCTCGCCTTAGCCTCCCACTCATACGGAATCTCAGAGAGGTGGGCTCTAAGCCTAGCTTGCCCTTGAATGACGGCACACCCCACCTTCTCTTCTCCACAGCCCATTGCCCTCTCCCTGCCTGTCTGGATTCACCTCCGTGGGACCCAATTCTGAGATGGGCTCTGGCTCTCACCAAAGCTCGCGTCCCTCTCCCCCAGGCCATGTGGGGAGACAGAATGCAGAGGGAGGCGGCCCTTGCCGGCTGCCCCAGCTCCGGTCACTACATGATTCACTCTGGTTAAACCCTTCCAGGCAGCCAGAGTGGTGATGACCTGTGACCTGCTGGGGAGCGGGCCCAGGGGACGGGCCTTGGCCTCTCAGTTTTGAGAGAAGAAGTCCCCCACCCCATTCTGCACCCGGGTGGGTGCCCCTTGCCTCACTCCGTCTTAGGCAAGTGGCTGTTGCCCCATTACCTTGATTGTGCAAGGCTAGGGTCGGGAGCTCGGAGCCTGGAGCTCCCGCCTCCCCACGAGGCCGCGGCTTCTTGCACACGTCCGGATGGGTCTGTGATGCCAAAGGCTGTCCCGTTTGAGCTCCCCACTGGGGCCGTCCGGGATCAATAAACAAATGGACCCTGGGTCTGTGTCTTCATTCCCACCAGGCATGCTAGGACACCTCATTTCGCATGTTCCACAGATATTTACTGAGCAGGGGCAGCCTGCTGCTGAGGATGCAGCCGTGGGACACATAGGCCTCCCCGCCCCGCACGGCCTTCCGGCGTGTTCGAGGAGACCACAAGTTCCCGTCCCGTGATGGTCCAGGGCCTGAATAGCCACACCAGAGCCATGATGCGGGACTGCGTGGGGGGCGATGAAGGGGCTAGTGCTTTGGCCCCCTGGTTGGGGAGGAGGACGCCGAGGGGCAGATCATCTCAGCTCAGGAGTGACAGGTGAGAGAAGCAAGAAGGGAGACGCCTTGAGAGGGCGACAGATGCGTGCCCCTGTAGGGGGGAGGTCAGAATTCCTTGGACAAATCCCAGAAAGTGTAAGAATGGGTATTAAGGGGTGGGTTGATGGTGAAAGGAAGATAAAGTTGGATCAGGCTGAATTTATTGGTAGAGGCTCACCAAGCAGAGGTGGGAGGTTTAATGGTGCTGCTCAGGGGACGAGAGGGAGCTTGAGCCTTTGGTTGCTCGGTTGGCTGAGACATGACCCGGAAGGCGGCCTGTGCTAAAGGGAGGGGATGTGCCAGCACTGCCTTGTTTGGATGGAGGGAGGGTCCAAAGGCTTAGGGAGATGGGAGCATCAGAGCAGATCTATCCGTGAAAACCCGCTCCCTGACCTCCGGGTCCAGAGGACACACCTTTCACCATGATTGTGAAGAAGCCCCAGCATCTTCTCGAGGCCAGAAATTACGTACAGGACTGCCAGCGAGCTGGGAAAACAAAGTGCGACGGGGGTCACTGGGTCCCCAGGGGGCAGGGGTCACAGACCCAAGGCAAGGGGAGGGGTACAGTGACTGAGACGGACCTCACGGTCAGAGCGCCAGTCAGGTCGGTGTGATGCTCTTAGAGCGAGGCCATTGGCGAGCAGGTCACAGTGTTCCTGGATGTGAAACAGATGGGAAGCCTCCGGATTCTTCCTGGTCTGAACGAGCAGCCGTTCCAGGTCAGGGGAACAGAAGTCAGGCTGGAATCCTAAGAACAAGGTCCTGGTCCATCCGTCCTCAGCTCCCGGAGCTCCCAGACCTGAGCCAGTTTACAGACCCAGGGAGGCAGGTCCCCTCAAGGAAGGATCTTGGTACATTGCCCAAAATTGGATAACGTTAATCTTTCTCCCAGCCTTCCCCAAAAGGACCTATACTGGGTGGCTGTGCACCGGGGAAAGGGAAATAATCAGACATTCCAGGGACTACCAGACACGGGGTCCGGACTGACTCCTGTTCCAGGGGACACACACGCTCAGTGTCCGGGGAGGGCTGACAGAGGCGGGCGGCAGCAGACCCTCGGCTCAGGCCTTCTCCCGGTGGGCCCATCGTATGGTCGTTCCCCAGTTCTGAAGGCATTGTGGGAGTGGACATACTCAGCAGCCTGGAGCACCCCATGTCGTGAGGACCAGGGCCTGGCTGCTGGTGTGAGAACGGGGGTGGTGGAGGAGGGATGAGGTTGGAATGGCCGGGGAGGGAGGGGCAGGGGGGCTGCCGACACTGTTGGTCTGCTCATCCTGCTCACTCCTTGGTGACAGGACTCTGTCTTTTCCCCATCCCCAGCCGCAGACCAGGGGTCCCTGCTGTGGTGGCAGGGTGGGGAGGAGGTCACTAACCTGTGCAGGGGCCTTTGGCTCCCTGTGTGACCTTGGGTGGAGCACTTCCCCTTCCTTTGTGGAACCCGGCCTGTCCCCTGGGTGGGGGTGGGGGTGGGGCGGGGGCGGGGGTGATGGCAGACTCCCAGTCGCTCCGCCAGTCTCTGGGTTGCTCAGTGGTCCTGTGCAACAGAGGAAATTGTGCAACAGCTGGGAGGGGTCAGCACTGACAGAAAGCACCAAGGAGGACCAGGCAAAAGAACGCCCTGCGGGTGGGGCTTTTTGCTGTTTGCCCCTCCCCTCAGTGTGGCAGCCTCCAGCCCTACGAAACACCTCCCTCGCTGCCCTGCTGGGGGCCGGTCCTGATGGCAACTGTGAGAAATACTCCCCACCCCGGCCTGGGACAGCAGGGGATGTGTCCTCCACCCCATGATTCCAGCTCCTACCTCTGCCTGACTTCCTCCTGCAGGAACCGCTCTGTGTCCCAAGTTAGGGCTGCTCTAGTCACCGGGATCATCATCAGCTCTGGGGCCTTGACCAGCCCAGCCTTTGATCTGCACACTAGGAGTCTAGCAGCCAGCATTGGCCAAGGGCAAGCCCACTGTAGGTGAGCAGAGACTGAATGCTTAGTCACTTCCATGGGGGACAGCATCCCGAGTCTCTCCCCTAACCCTCATGAGGCAGGCCCTCATTCTGCAGGGGAAGAACAAGGCTCAGAGATGAGGAGGGACTTGCCTGAGGCCTCAGGCTCTCTCTGCACACAGCTGTCCCTTTCCTCTTCTCTATGGCCCAGATGAGAAGCAGTGGCTCTGGGAAGGTGGTGACCACCTTTTGAGCACAGTGGGAAGCAGCAAGCACAAGGAAGCTGCCTAGGGGTGGAGCCGTCGGAGTGGTTAGCAGCAATCTCCAGGCCCAGGGCTAGGATGGACTTTCCTTATCTCTCCCAGCACTCCTGGCTCAGCGTGTCCCTGAGTGAACCCGATCCAAGAACAAGCTGGCCTCCTGTAAACTGGGCCGATGTATCCGGGACATAGCCCTGGGGCCGGCTCTCCAGGGCCAGATCTCTGGCAGGGTGGGCTGAAGGACCTGTGTGTGTCTGGAGCTGGTGAGGCTGGGAGGGACGTCGTGAGAGCGGCGTCCTGGACACATCCAAATGTCCAGGTCCCCTGGCAGTGGGGAGGGCTGGAGGCAGGGTCCTTGGAAGGGTGATGGGAGAAGGGTGGGCCCAAAGCCCCGAGGTCCCCTTTCCCCGGGAGCCTGGATATGGATGGCTATGAGCAGGGTCTGTCTGCCGGGGCGGGGCCGGGCGGGAGCGAGAGGTCTCCTGTGGATTCATAAATCCCCCCACCCTCTTCCTCCTGCTGGGTTACACCACTGCCTTTGGCCTGCAGCCCCGGTTCCTCCTTGAGAAACAAAAGACTCTTAGAGCCCAGCTCCCACCACTCCCCACCGGTGCCCCCTTGTGTGCCAAGCAGATCCTCCAGGGCACAGCCTGGCAGCCAAGGGTTCTGCTCAGTGGTGGAGGGCTCCTCCGCTCTGCCAACACCAGTCACCAGCAGCCCGCAGGCCGGTGCACGCAGAGGCACCAGGGCAAGGGCCTGGCAGGAGAGAGAGGACATCCGTCTGGGATCCCACGGCAGAGGGCAGGAGGGAACCGACCGTGAGCCTCACTCACGGCTTTCTTTTTTCTGAGTGACAAGGACCAGGGAGAGCCGTGTCCCGGGTGGGGGTGCTGCCGATGCCCAGGTCCCAGCAGCCCCCTGACTCCAGCCAGGTCTGTCTGTGGGCCAGGCCGGCAAGGGGGAGGTGGCTCCCAGAGAGGTCGGCGAAGGTCACCGCCAAGCCAGCCACCGTGCCCCCACCCTCATACGAGGTCCTGGTAGGGGACCCAGAGCGACGACCCCCTCTGAGTCCACCCGTGCTCGAGGATCCCTCCCCAGGCAGGGACGCAGTGACCGTGTGCACACACGCTGGCAGGGGGCGCGCTCGCTCCGCGCTGCGCGTGCGCCGGGCCGGGTCGGCGAGGCCCTGCAGTTCCCCGAGGCGACGCCAGGGGGCGAGCGGCGGCATCTCCGACGACGGGGCAGGGTCTGCGCCGCGTCCAGCCCCGGGCCCCGCGACCCCGAGGCTCTCGGTGATCAGTGCCAGCGTCGCCCGGCCCTAGGCCACGGCGGCCCAACCTGCCGGTACCCGGCACACAGGCTGGTGGCTCCTGGCGTCCGAAGGCGCAGGGACCCCATTTGGAGGCTTCATGAAAGCGACGGGCGCAGGGCAAGCTGTCGTCGAGGCAGAGTGCGGGACGGAGGTGGGGGGTGGGACGGCTGCGGGGGCGCGGGTGCTGCTCCGACGTTCCAGCCCCTCCAGCCTGGCGGGACCCACCGGCACCGACGCCTCCCGCCTCCTCTCCCCGCGGCTCTGCCACCTCCTGGCCCTGGGGCCCCAGGTTCCAGCTTCCTCCTCCCGCGCATCTTTGGCCTCGTCTGTCCCCACAGCAGTGAGAGCCCGAGCTGGCCTCCCCCTACCAGTGTGATCTTTGCAAAATAGCAGTCAGACCAGACACTTGCCGGGGTGCTTCCGGCGGCTCTGCTGGCTCTGGTCCCACAGACCCCACTTCTCCAGCTAGATTTCCACTCCATGCGTGAAAGCGGTTTCACGCCGTGTAACCGTGCAGTTCCCGCTATCCACACCCCTGCACGCGGACTCTTCCCCTGGGCCTCGGGGCCAGCCAGGCTCCATTCTAAAACATGCTCCCTGCTCAGGCCCTCTCCAATTTGCTGTACATTATTCCTCATCCCCTCCCTGTGTGCTAGAATCCTTCTAGAAGCTTCTCCTGGTGGCTCTCTCCTTCCCCCACACCACAGGGTTCCTGGGCGGGTCTCCTATACATGTGTACAGACTGGGTCCCTGCTGTCCCCTTGCAGGTCTCACCCCTCCACAGGTCAGAGACCACGGCACGCTGACCTCATTCCTTCCCAAAGGCTGAGCCCCGCGGGAGGCTTCACCTAGTAGCAACCGAGGAATGGATATCAGATGGCACTGCCTTCTGCTCACTCCCTCTGTAGGGACCAGTGAGCCAAACTACACATCTGTGTGAGTGTGTCCATGGTCTGGGGGTACAGGGACCACCCTACCCTGGCCCTAGGGTTCAGCTGACCAGAGTTTAGAGGCCAGAAGCACAGACAAGACCTTCGGTGGGCCTCCTGTGGCTGACAGGAGGGGAGGGGCCGAGGGTTACCTGTAGACAGGCTCCCTCCACCCCAAGCCCTCACCACCCCCCAAGGTCTGTCTCCAGACATGATTTGTTCCTTGTAAAACCACAGAGATTATCCATGCGTCAGCCCCTGTCTTCATGTCTTATCATGTTTCATCTCCAGTGAGGACGTTTACAAGCTGCTCTTGGCTTCAAAGGGCTTGGCAGCTGCGTCTCGGGCCCAGGACCAGGCAGGAGGTAGGGCCCTCTGGGTTCTGTATGCCCAAGGCAGGCTGCCCGCTCCCCTGGGCTGCCCCCTCTGCCTCGGACTCCAGTGGCTTTTTGCTTCCTTAGTCTCGGCACTGTGGATTTTTGCTGGGCCCCCATCTCAGAGCCAGAACCCCTGGTGTGTATCTGGAGGTGGGGGGAAGGCAGGGAAGCTGGAGTCAGAGGGAGGAGAGCAAGGGCTGGGATAGCAGGCAGAGTCACTGTTCTCTGAGGCGGGGGTAATGTGTGTGTCAAATTTCAGGGTCCTCTAGCCAGACCGGGAAGCCCGAAGCTTAGGGCAGTGGGGGCTGCTGGGGGAGTGGGGAGTTTGAGGCGTCTGCCCCAGGATGCTCTGCCCTGGCATCTGGGTTCTGGGTATCCCTTGAGGGCCAAGCCCAGCAAGACTGGCTGCATGCCTGTCTGTGTGTCTGTCTGGCCAGCTGTGGTGGTGGAGTGCTTCCCCTGGAAATGAGGGGTGGATGGAGTGTGGCCTTCTCTGGTGTCCTGTCCACTGCCAAGGCTGGAGCTGCTTCTGGGACTAGGTCACTGGTGGATGGAGAGCTGCACACTTGGGGCTTCCCACGTTGGGGATGGGGGCTGGGAAGCCTGTGGACACCCCCCACCATGCACAGCTGTGCACATATACAACCCACATGCACACGTGGTCCTGTGGCCTCGGCAGAAAGCGGAGTTCCCGAGTCTGCATTAGCTTCCTTGCTCCCAATGAAACGTGCTCACAGTCATTGTGTTGTCCATGGGGACTCTCACCAGGGCATTGATGGCTAGACCAGAGCCCCAGTGCCCTGATGGGGCCACTTAGATGATACCCAGCCTTCCCCATGATGCTGAGCCGCTTCTGCGTCCCGAAGCCTGGCTTGGGGCTGTGATGCTGGAGGAGGTGGGGTGGGGGTGGGTGGGGTGGGGGCAAAGAGAGTCCTGTTTCTATGAAACCCTTTAGATCGATTTTGAGCATAAAGGCTGTTGCCAGTGCTTGCCTCTTGCAGAAGGGGGACTGCATCCTGGAAGGATTGTTATATTGTTATAAAGGGAGCTGATCCAGGCTGGTTAGGGAGAAGCAATTTGCAGGGCCCCATGGTGGGTCCCAGGGGCCTGCATCCCCGCCCACTCCCGGAGAAGCAGGGGACAGTGGCAAACAGCCCTCTCTCTGTGCTGATGGCTCCAGGAAGACCTAAGGGAAAGCAGTGAGTGTGGCTGGAAGCCAGCTGGTGGCCCCCCCTGTGCAGGAGAAGGTTCTGGCCCCTTTCAGCGAACCCCATGGCCTCGGGCAGGCTCCCTGTGGGTGTGACCCCTCCTTTTGGCTACTTATCTCGGAGGCCCTCCTTCCTCCCCATTCCTGGCCACGGGAACGTCTTTCTCCATCCCTCCCATCCAGGGAATCTCGTCTACCTTGATAAAGCCTTCTGTGCCCCATTGTCCCCAGGGGAAGCTGGTCACCAGGAAGCCAGGTCCCTGGAAAGTCTTTCCTCCTCAGTCTTGTCTCCCAGGAAGATGAATTATGAGTAGTGAGGTCTGCCAGGGCGAGAGCAGCTTCTGGGCACCCCTTCTTGTGCTGGGGTCCCTGTCACACGTCCACTGCCTCCTTATCATAAAGAGATTGGGAGCTAGGCACCCAGAGACGTGGGGGGGCAGTGTCATCTTTGCTTTCTAAGGTAGGAAAGTGAGGTTGAGAGGGACTTAATGCCTGCAAGTTCCCCTGCTGGGGGGCGGGGGCAGAGCTGGGCTTGACTCAGCCGCCAGCACAGAGATGTCCTTGCTGTCACCCTGCCTTGTGCTGCCCTCCCCACCCCATCCCCCGCCCACCGCTCCCTACCAGAGTGAGGTGGGAGCAGTGGGCTCCGGGGGCCGGGGGTGGGTAGTGGGTAGATATCGCTTAGGGGTCCCCCTCAGGCAAATCCGGCATCTGAAGTGGAAACACCCCACACAAATCAAGGACAGCTGGGCCCGCCCTTGGCCGCAGCCGTCTCCTCCTGCCCCCCTCCTTGCAGGCTCCAGAAGCCCAGCCGGCTGCCTGCGGGAGTGGGTCTAGGGGGTAGGGGTGTGGTTGCAGGGAAGGGAGTCCCAGAAGCCCCGCATGTGTGAAATCTCCCCCAGCTGTGCCCCCCCGGAGGGAAGGACGACGCAGTGTTAGTAATCACTTTCCAGAGTGCGGCAGAGGCTTACACACCCCACCCTGCTGCCCCGGGGACTCCCGCTGGGGGTGCCCACCCTGGGGAGGGCACAGGCTGCGACAGGGTTGGAGAGGAGCATGGGAGGAGCGCACACATAGGTTCTTTCAGCCGTCTGCACACGTGCGCGCGCACGCACATACACACACACACACACACACACAGAGCCAGTCCACTAGTCATGCAACAAACATTCGTGAGGCCGATTCCGAAATGCCCAAATTCAACCTTCAAAAAGATTCTTCCTGAAAGGCTAAACATGGAGTTGCCGTGTGACCCAACAATTCCCGTGCCAGATACATGCCCAAGAGAAAGGAAACGTGTTCACACGAAAACTTGTGTGTGAACGTTCCCAGCAGCGTGATTCCCAGTGACCAAACGCCGGGAACAAACCGGTGTCGCTCAACAGACGACTGGATCACGGAAGGTGGTCCATCCGGGCAGCGGGACGTCCATCAGCCGTATGAAGGAGCAAGGCTCTGACACCTGCCACAATACACATGATCCTTGAAGACATGATGCCGACAGAAAGGAGCCAGTTGGAAAAGACCACGTGTTGTATGATTCCACTTCCAGGAACGTCCAGGACAGGCCAATCTGTAGAGACAGAGAGCAGGTGAGCAGTTGCAGGGGGCTGGGGGAGGGGAGAATGGGCGGCGACGGCTGATGCGGCTGGGACTTCTTTTTGGGGTGATGAGTGTGTTCTAAAATCTACTGTGGTGACGGTGGCACATTATGAATATACTGGAAACCACTGAACCCCACGAGCTAGCTGGCTCAGCGGCATGGTATGGACGTGACCTCTCAGCAAAACTGCTACTCAGCGTCAGGTCTGAGGTCTCCATCTTACAGAAAAGGAACAGGAGGCTCAGGTCGAGCTCCGAGAGTGCACTCCCTCTTGGAGATGGCCCTCTGCCCTCCACCCCTGCTCCATGCTCTCTGCTGCTGCTGTCCTTGGGCTGCTTGCCTGACCATCACCTCTTTCAGAAAGCCTTCCTTGACCTCTCCCTCCAGTCACATCCTTCCACCAGCTGGCTTTCTTCAAGTGCCCACTGGGTGCTAGTTTCTGTTAGGTGTGGGGGTACACTGGTGAGCATATGTCCCAAGGCTGCTACCCTGAGTGTCCCCAGATCTGCACCCACCCTTCACTCAACAGTCGGATGGTGTCTGGAAAGAGGGCAGCAGCTAGTAAACTGTCTTTGTTCTTGGCCTCATTCCCCTCCCCCCAGCAAATTAGTGTCCTGCTGTCCTTGATAAACTTCTGGAAGGTCCTGAAGCAGGTGTGTGGGTGGCGGGAGGGCTGGGGGTCCTGAGGAAAAGGTACTCTCCGTGGGAGAAACAGCATGAGTGAAGAAGGAACAGCATGAGTGACAGCTGGGAGGTGGAAACCCACTGTGCCTGTGCTGGGCAGGGAGGCAGAGGGGACACCACCGTTTAATGCTGGATTCGGAGCCCTGAGAGATGCCTGCTGTGACGGTGGGTGCTGCAGGAGGAGTGGGACCTCAGCCAGTAGAGCTCTAAGGAGAACCAGGCTGTTTGGAACAAATCCCCTTCTAAGCTAGATGAGAAGAAGAACTTCCTGTGACCCTGTGTGTATCAACCTGCACCCCAGACAATGCTGTGCCAGCAACCCGCCCACAGGGATCCTGGCTGAGTCTTGCCCTGACAAGCAAGTGCACGCCTGGTGTCTGGGTCCTGGGCTGGGGCCCTCATCAGCGGTCTTCACCCCATTGGCTCTGCAGAGCCCCCTTGGTCCAGGGCTGCTTCTGGGTGGAATCACTGTGGGTCAGGGAGGCCCCTGCCCCTTGGAGGTACCCCAGGTTTCTGGGACTCTAAAACGGTAATCCTACTTGGCGACCCTCTCCAGCCGCCAGGGCTGTGACCCTGACGAATAGCAAGCCGACTGTCAGCAAAGCGCGCCCTCTTCTCCCCTCGGACTTCCCTCGACGCCCGGGAACCCCTCTGCGCAGTAGGGCCCAGGTCCACGAGCCTCCGTGATCCACTGGCTCCGCCCGCGCACCTGCTGCTCCGCACTGGTCCGGGAGGGGCCGAGATCCGTCTTCTAAGGCACTTCAGTCCTGTCACGGCCCTGAGACCTGACCCGTCGCCGCAGCATCCAGGCGCGTAACGGTGATGATCCTGGAGCCGAGCGGCCTGGAGCCCAGGGTCTCCGAGAGGGCGCGACTGCGTAACCTCTGAGGCTCCAAATTGCGCCTGGGCCTCCACCCGCGCCGGCGAGTCCCCGGTAGAGCAGTGGTCCAGGGGGTGGGGTCACGGGGCTGGGCGGGGCCTCTAGGCCCCGCCCCCGCCCTCTCCCTGCGGCCGGGTGGCGGGGAGCAAAGCAGAAGCCAGGCGCGGGCTGGCTGAGCGCAGCACCGGCCGGGATGCGCTTCCTCCTACACGCCCGGTTTCAGGGCCTGGGCGCGGCACAACCCCATGGCAGGTAGCGGCGGCGTGGGCGGCGGGGTCGGAGGCGGCCAGGGCACGGGGGCCGGGCAGGGGGCCGGTCTGCGGGTGCCGCGTGCGCCGCCGCTGCTCGCCGCGCTGGTGCTCGGCGCCTACTGCCTCTGCACCCTCCCGGGCCGCTGCCCGCCGGCCACCCGCGCCCCCGTGCCGGCCCCCGCGCGTGCTGAGCCGCTCCGCGCCGTCGGCAGCCCCGGGGCGCCAGGCCTGCCGGTGGCCAGCGGCCTCGGACGCCGGCGCTTCCCGCAGGCGCTCATCGTGGGCGTGAAGAAGGGCGGCACGCGCGCCCTGCTGGAGTTCCTGCGGCTGCACCCCGACGTCCGCGCGCTCGGCTCTGAGCCCCACTTCTTCGACAGGTGCTACGAGCGCGGCCTCGCCTGGTACCGGTGAGCGCCCGGCCTGTGCGCCCCGTAGGCTTCGGTGCGCGCCCTGGCGAGTGCTGTGGAACAACAGCATGATGGCCCCCTGGGGTCTCACTGGAGACACGGTGGGGTGAGGTATCCAGGGATCCGGGCTGAGGCCAGCCTGGTGGGGGGCCGAGACTTGACCTCGGGGACGCGGTCCCCCTGCATTGGGTTTCACAGAAAGGAGGAGCGGTCACTGGCCTGGGGGTTTCCAGAAACTTTGAAAAGTTCAGGGAAAACCCTGGTTCGGGGTTAATGAGGGTTCTCAGCAACACTGGAGGGGGGAGTTTCAATCCCGTAGGAGGAGTTTGAAGCTAGGGTGGCTTCAGCAGCGTTGGGAACGCTTCATGCTCATCTGCCCTCCCCCGTTGGATTGCTCTGGGAAAGCATGTCTGACTTCTGGACTGTTACCCCAAGAATTTCTCCTGTAGCCTCCTAGAAAGTGTCTGCCCTCTCCCCCAGAGCCTCAGTTCTGGGAAGAGGACTTCTCCGTGGTTCTGGGGGTCTGGAGAAATTCTGGGTTTTCTTTAGAAAGGGGGAAGAGGAGGGAATTAGGACCCCAGCCTCATGTCAAGGGCTCTGTAGTTGTGCTGCGCCTGTTTGGATGGCCTTGGGGCCATCCAAACCCCACTTAGCAAAAGTGGGGGAGCACCCAGTCCCGGCTGAAGCAGTATGAGGCCCTGCCTTCTCTCTCCTTCAACTGTGTGCAAGCCGGCCATGATGCCCCGTCCCTTCCTGCGGGGAAATGAGGGCTTCCAGATGGAGAATGAGTCACCCCACTCCCGGTAGCTCTCACCTCATCCTCGCCGAGCTATGGGGCAGAGAGGACCCAGCCAAGGTCACCCGGTGAATTAACGGGGAGTGCGGGGTGGCAGGATCCAGACTCTTGACTCCCTAGTACACCAGTGGGCTCTTCCCAGATTCTCCCCCTACCCAACCCACTCCCCAGCCAGTCCCGGAGCTGAAAGCCACTCCTACTTGTTATCTTTGCCTTGTGCCTTAAAATCACTCATGGGTTTGTGGGGGGCCTCAGTGCGAGCAGGGATCCTGGATCCTGAGCTCTGAAGGGTTGCTGCTGTTTGGGGTCCTAGGGAAGTCGGGTGGTGATGGGGAAGCGAGTCCGTCCTTGGATCCAGCTGGCTGATCCCAGCATTCTGGATGCTCAGGGAGAGACAGCCACCCCACTCTGACAGTGCGGCCGCATTCAAAAGCCTCCCAGTCCCTGGCTGCTGCGCAGGGGGAGAGGAAGAGGAGGAAGGAGGGAAAGAAGAAAAGGAGGGGCAAAGGGGCGGAGGACACTCTGTCACCTAGAGCGAACTTCAGAGCCCACTCTGGCCGCCATGAGCGTTGACTACAGGAGCTGCGGTTGGGTGCCGAGCTGAGCTAATGAGGGTCTGCTGCAGGTTTGTCCCAGAGGCTTCTCAGAGAGCCTGGGGTCCGCGGGCCCTGTCTGGCCCCTCTCTGGGTACAGGCTCCGGTGCTGGGGAGGGTGAGGCACCTGAAAGGCAGGGGGTCCTGATTTTCAGCTCTGGGTAGGGGCTCTTGGGATCCTGGAGGGCCCGAGATGGGAGGGGGAGATCCAGGAGCATGTCTAACTCTGGTAGAGAAGAGCCTTTCTCCTTTCTCTTTTTCTGAGCCACCTCCTCCGGAGGGAGGGGTGGATGCAGAGGGTGTAGCGCTCAGGTCCCAGGGGCCTCCATTAGTCCAGAGCTGTCTCCCAGGGCTGGCGAGTACCCCCCTTCACCAGCCAAAGCAGAGCTAGCGGGAGCCAGGCTCACTGAGCTTCTGGGGGGTGTGTGCTGATGTGTGGAGGTGCACTTGCTGTGCTCCCGGCTGCCGTGTGCCTCTGGACCTGTCTGTCCTTTCCACCAGCTGTGAGTGTGCAGTGAGCCTTCGAAAATGCCCACCCCTGCCTCAGTGTCCCCTAAAGCAAAGCGGTTGCCCCGCCCTGGCCATGGTCTGGCAGTGGGACCCTGGGTTGGATTGCCGGAGAGTGCAGAACCCTGTTCTGGTTGGAGAGTTGGGGGAGGGAGGAGAGGAGGAGCAGCCAGTGCCCACAGTGGAGGGAGGCAGGTGGGGGACCCCTGGCTCTGGGGCGCCCAAGCAGCAAATGCAGGAGCAGTGAATATGGGATCTAAGTCTGTGGGGGGAGGGATCTGGGCTTCTGTGGGACTTATCTCCCCCTGCTCACCCGGAGAGAGACTCATGGGACTGGGGACTTGAGGTCCCCACTCCCCCCAGCACTGCAGAGTTCCACACAGAAGCCAGGACTGGTTTCTGCTGGTCCCAGGCCGGGCTGGATGGGGCCCAGCAGAGGTGTAGGACAGAGCTAGCAAGCAGCCAGCAGGGCTGAGGAGGAGAGAGTTGCCCAGGGCTGGACTGAAGCCGCAAGAAAATGCAGTCCAGATGAACTTGGGGCGGGCTGTGGGGGGGTGCCCATAGAGCAGCTTGTCACATGTGTGCCGTGTGGGGGTCAGTGTCTCGTTCCCTCTTTTCCTCCTTACTGTCTCTCACCTCCCCCAAATTCCCACCCCACCCTACCCCATTCCCCAGACCAGGCCTGCGGAGAGTCATTGAACCCAAAGATCTCAGAGCTCAAAGCTGGTGTGTGGCAGGAGGAGGCCCGGAACGTCATCCCTGCTCCTCCCTGCGGTGGGAGCTGAGGCACGTCCACCGGTTTGCTCCTCTGACTTCCTCGGAGAGATGCCTCAGTGGGTGGTGATGTCCCCTGGACTCTTCCTTGTAGCCTCCCTCCCCCCAGGCAGCAGTGAAGGGGAGGGGGATATTCAGAAGCTGAAGTGCCCAGTTGCGAAGGAAAAGAGGGTGCACCCCTGAGGTCACTTGGTGCCTGGGGGATAGAAGGGATGGGAAGAGTGTGTCGAAGGTGGACGGGCTGTCCCTTGAGCAACTGAGGCCGTTGTCGTCCCTGAGGCAGGTGATGAAGGGAGGCCAGTGACTTCTTCTTCTTCCTCTTCTTCTTTTTAAAAGATTTATTTATTTATCTGGGCTGTGGCAGGGGCAGAAGCAGAGGGAGGGAGAGTCCCTGCTGAGCACAGAGCCCAGCACGGGGCTCGATCTCACGATCCCAAGGTCAAGACTTGAGCCGAAACCAAGAGTGGGTCGCTGAACTGAATGGGCCACTCGGCACCCCAGGGATGGTGACTTCCGATGTGGCCTGGCTCACCGTGTCTTTGTGGGTCTCAGCAGTGAGGTTCAGTGTGGGGAGACCTCCCTTCCCTCTTGTGGAAGCCCTGGGTTTCAGCCCTTGGTGTTGTCACCAGCCAAGCTCTCCCTGAACTTCGCCTTTTGGAGGGGGAGGACCGGGGACTACTCCCGACTGGACTCCCAGCGGCGGGAGGCAGGCCGAGAGGTGCAGGGGCTCTGGGAGCAGAATCTGAGCGGACTGCAGGGCAGCGGCTACAGCCCAGGGTTGTAGGCTCGTGTCAGCCCTCTCCTTCCGGCTTCCTCCGTGAGCCTCTGTGTGCCTGCCTATCAGATGGGGCAGTGAGTGGCATAGAGGGAGTCCCAGCTCAGTTGTTCATGAAGATGGGGGAAGCAGAGCTGTCCCCACCGCTTCTGTAGACCCGCTCTGCCTGGAGCCTTGTTTTGGGGTGGGGGGAGCTCCCATAGCTAGCAGACTGTGCTACCTGACCCCCCAGAGCACCTGCAGGGTGTCAGGGAGCCAGTGGCAGGGCCTGGACTCCCATGTATACATTCTTGTCCCACCACCAGCACCATCCAAGCTAAGCAACCCCAACTCGTGGGTCTGTGTGTCTGGGCATCCACGGGACCTGAGTTTTCTTGGGGGTCTGAGCAGAAGGAGGAGACTCAGGCCCAGCCTCCCAGGGTCTTGTGTCTGCAGAGGGGTTCCCTAGGCTGGACAGAAACCTGAACTCCACCCTGAGGGTCAGCTCCCTGGCTGGGGCACAAGCTGTGGGCCAGGTAGAGGCAGCTCCCTCAGAGGACAGGAGGCGGGGCCAGCCCACAGAGACCTCCCCTCCCTAGCACAGGTTCCAACAGCCTCTGCCTCTGTTGACCTAGTTCCCGGCCCTCCCTCAAGGCTGTTTGCCCAGCTGGCCAGGCCACACCCGGCCCTGCCTCGCCCTGTACTACCTGGTTTGCAGGTGTGGCCCCGGGACACTTCTCAGTGCACCTGCTTACCCCCCACCCCACCCCCAGCCCCGCCACCTGCCCAGCCTTCGGAATGGGCTGCCCCAGGTTTGGGGTGGTCAGTGGGCTGTCACCAATCACCTCCCCCAGAACCTTGGGATGGGGTCGGTGCTCCCCTCCCCGACCAGAAATGCTGCAGCCTTGCCCTCTGGGGTGTAAGCCAGGTCTGGGAGGTCCAGGCGGCTGGGGACTTGGGACGAGTCCTCAGGCCACCTCGCTCACTGTTCTCCAGTGTGCGATGGCTCCATTCTGACCCGTTCTGATCCATTCTGATCTGGTCCAGGTCAGTGAGAATTAGCAGGGCTGTAATCAGAGGCCAGAGAGACTGTGCCGGGGAGTGGGGGGGTGCTGCCCTCTGTTGGGGACACTTGTCAGTAAGCAAGGCAGGTGGGGCTGTGTGGGGCACAGGGTCAGGCCACAGGCCTCGAGGGAGATCCAGCAGTGTTGGTTGTGGCTGCAGTCCAGCTTGGGGAGGGTCCCAGCAGAGATGTGGGACCGAGCTAGCTAGCAACCAGCAGGGCTGAGGAGGAGAGAGAGTCACCCGGGCTGTGCTTGGGACACCCAGCCCAAGCACAGGGGAGCCTGTGCTCAGGCCGGGTGTCCTCATGGCCTATATCCCAGGCTGCCCACTCAAGCACCTAGGATGGGTGGGTTTGCTGGGGAAGGCTTGCCCGCCTTGGAGGTTTGGGATGTCCTTGGAGGAAGGGGAGGTTTGTCCTGGGTCTCCTGGGGGCCAGCATTCGCTCTCACCTACTTCTCCTCACCCCTGTCGCCCAGGAGCCTGATGCCGCGCACCCTGGACGGGCAGATCACCATGGAGAAAACCCCCAGCTACTTCGTAACGCAGGAGGCTCCCGGCCGCATCCACAGCATGTCCCCAGACACGAAGCTGATTGTGGTGGTGCGGAACCCCGTGACTCGGGCCATCTCCGACTATGCCCAGACACTCTCCAAGACCCCAGGCCTGCCCAGCTTCCGGGCCCTGGCCTTCCGCCACGGCCTGGGCCCGGTGGACACGGCCTGGAGTGCCGTACGCATTGGCCTGTATGCGCAGCACCTGGACAACTGGCTGCGTTTCTTCCCACTGTCCCGCTTCCTGTTCGTCAGCGGCGAGCGCCTGGTCAGCGACCCGGCCGGAGAGTTAGGCCGGGTACAGGACTTCCTGGGCCTCAGACGGGTGGTCACGGACAAGCACTTTTACTTCAACACCACCAAGGGCTTCCCCTGCCTCAAGAAGGCGCAGGGGAGCGGCCGCCCACGCTGCCTGGGCAAATCCAAGGGCCGGCCCCACCCCCGGGTGCCATTGGCGGTGGTCCAGCGGCTGCGGGACTTCTACCGGCCCTTCAACCGCAAGTTCTACCAGATGACTGGCCAGGACTTCGGCTGGGACTGAGCAGGACAGGCCAGCCCGTGTCCTGCCGGGGGACACTCAGGAACCACAGTTCATGCCCGTCTCCCGGCCAGAGCTGCCCGTGTTCAGATGATGGGTAGAGAAAACTATTTAGGAAATATGGTTTGGATCTGTGTTCTTCCACACAAGCCTTGAAGGCTGCAAGGTGGGGGTTGGAGGGGTCCCCATGCAGGGAAGTGGTCATCACACCAGCTCTCCATGCAGGGCACTGTTCCCCTGCCAGGAGTAGTCCCAAACCCAGGCCTCACACATGACTTGAGGTGTGCAGTGAGCTTGGCCGCATGTAACAGATGAGCCCCTGGGGCTCAGAGAGGTTTAGGGCCTGCCCAGCGACACACAGCTTAGACCTATGGTTCTGGGGGTGGCCCTTGGGCTCTCTGGTCAGCCCTGGGATGCTGAGCTAGGTTGTCCCCATGTTCCGGATGAGGACACAGAGGCCTGGGGCCGGATAAACGTTGGATCTGTCTAGCAACTACCCCTGTGACCTCAGCTGATTGCACATCTTAGTGCTCATTCCATGCTTCCTCCTGGAAATCTGGAGGAGTTACCCACCAGTGAGTGTGATGGGCAGTGGGGGTGTGGTTCTAACAGCGTCCAAGCGGTGGGGACAGTCTGGTACCGCCCACAACAGGCCACGCCCACAACAGGCCACAGCTACGTGGCTCTTACCACCCTCCAGACCCAGAGCTCTACAGGAAGTGACCGTTTAATGGGTCCCACCCCGCACCCCTGCCCTCAGGCCCTGGATGCCCTGGTTCTGTGTGTGACAGGCTCTCTCCCCTGGGGGATGGGCCCAGGTGCGTGCTCAGCTCCTGAGTTAGGCTCCACTGGGCTGGGCGGTGCCCTCCGGTGCCCTGGCGGCCCCTGCCCCCTGGAGAGTGGAGGCCCCAGCCATAGTGCTGCTTGCCAGGTGTTCACAGACTGCCCCGACGATGGCCTCCAGGGACGCTTAGGCCCAAACCTGACATGGCCAGGTTTTGGGACCAGACTGCCTCCTCTGCACCCCAGGCTGGGGTCCATATCAAATCCTTGGTCCTGATGTGGCCTGTCCATCCCCTGGCTACTCGCAGCAGCTGTGTGTCCTGGGCCCCAGAGTCGAAATGAGGGAGGATTTCCAGTGATGCGGGAGCCCCTCTTTCTGGCTGACTGCGAATGAGGGCCTGGGGTCAGCTGAGAAGAAGGTGCAACAGGACCTGGGAAGGGAGATGGGGGCCTCTGCCCTTAACAGCCTGGAGCCCTGCCCTTGTTTCTGCTGGTTTTGGGCCCAGAGGACACTCCTGCCTGACCGTCCTGAGGGCCTAGCACTGTCTCTAGCCTCCACAACCAGGGTCAGGCCAGGGACAGCACTGGGAGCTGCTCCCGAGAGACCTTGTTGGAAATATGGTGGGCAGGTGTGGACATGATGGTCCTGTGCCCTCCTCCCCAGCTCTGACCTCTGATGTGGGTGCGTGGGGGATGCTGGCCAAGTTGCAGTGACCATGAGGAGGAAGGAATCCCTGCTGGGGGGCAAGCACTGGGCTTGGTGGCTGAAGGAATCCCTGCTGGGGGGCAAGCACTGGGCTTGGTGGCTCCGGCCCCATTCCCAGGACTGTGGCCCCACTTAGTGACTGCTTGGTAGCCTGCCCCGGGCTGAACGGGCAGGAGAGGAGTCAGGAGCCTAGCTCCCAGCCTGGTTCATGCCTGTCTCCCCTCCTTCCCAGATACACCCTTGTCAGACGTCTACACTCATGCCAGGGCGGCTCTAGGACGCCTCTTTTGTTCTCCTATGATGGGCTTCTTAGCTTGCACGGCAGCTGAGTTCCATGCACTTAGGGGGTGTCCTCAGAGTAAACCAGATCCCATTATTTTAAAACACTCCAGTCTTCTCCCCCCACCCCCATGGCCTCCAGAATGAAGACCAGATGCCTGACCGCAGACTTGTAGGCTCCTGGAGGCCTGCCCCTGCCCCCCAGCCTGCACGCTCCTCTCGTCCGGAGCTTCTGCCTGTCAGCTCCTTCCACCTGCCAAGGCCCGGGTCCCCTTGGCCCATGCTGTTCCCTGCGGCTGGAATGCCTTTCCTCACAGAAGGCGCAGACAGACAGGGCGCCAGCCTTCGAAAGAGGCAGCTGTGCTCTCCTCCTGGGCTCGCTTCCTCCCCACACTTGGAGTCCCTTTCCCGAGCTCCCTTACGTGACCCACTTTCCCCTTCCTGAAGCTTCTCGGAAGCAGAACTATGGGACTCAATCCTTTGTCTGGCTTCGGTGCCCAGAAGGCAGACTGGGAACAGGGAAGACAGAGGGTGGCCTGGCTAGTTCCGGTCATCCCCCTCCCCGTGGAAACGCACCCGGTCGCCAACGCCCAGAGCCAGGTGCCCGGCTGGGGCTCGGAACACACTGAGGGCAGATGTGGTGGGTCCTCCCGGCTGCGTGTGGGGGTGGGTCTCTGTGGGAGAGTCATCGGCCTTTAATTAAAGTCCCTAAATTGTTTCCCCAGCTGCTCAGTGGGTTTTCCATGTTGGAATGTTCCAGATGGGGCGAGAAGTGCTGATTCAGTTACCTTCTTCCTGCTCTACTCCGTGGAGGAGAAAGGCCCGGGACTCCTGCACTCCTCCTAAGCCAGCCACATTGGGATGGGGGTGGGGTGGGACTGGGGGTCCTCACCGGCCCCAGGCCCTTGGGCCATGGTGGGTAGAGGCTGGGGGCCCGCCAGGACAGGCAGGTGTATCTGATGTGGGGTGAGTACAGAGTTCTTCACCCTGTACCTTCTGCATGTGGGCACTGGGCACCTGAGCCGACCCCGGCCTGAGCAGCCTCCGTGCCGGCTGGGCTGGGGAGCTTCGGGCCCTGGGTCTGCCCTCCCTGCAGGACCAGCAGCACGTCCCTGAGATGAATCTTCATTCCAGCTGAGGAGAGGGGACCCAGGAAGTGCCAGTGGCGTGCCCTGCCCTCTTCCTTATCCTTGTACCTACATTGCTGGAGTGCTTGCTGCCTGCAAGCCCGTCATCATGGGGGCCCTGGCTTCCTCCCTCCCCTGAAGGATGCCAGGAACCCAGCTGCAATCACCTGCTCACTCCTGTCCTCCTGTGAGGGGGTCCCTGTCTCCAGGGCTGGAGGGCCTTCTTGCTCCCTTCCCAGGCTTCTAAGACTGGCTGCAGGGCAGGCCCGGATGTGGGAGGAGAGCCTGGAAAGAGGGGTACCATTCTGGGCAGCACCTGTGAGCCCCTTTCACCCCCAGAGGAAGGGTGCTTTGGGGAAAGCCCTGTCTTCCTGGTCCCTGTGGCCAGTCCCCATGTCCCGGCATGGACACCTCTGGGACCTGTTCCCTCAGCCAGATCCAGAGTCCTTCCCAAAGTCTAGATAGCCTCTTTTCTGGGAGCTCCTTCTTCCTCTTCCTTAATAGGTGACCAGATCCCTCCTCATCAGCCCCCCGCCCCAGCACCACTGCCAGGATGGGCCCGGAAAAGCATGCAGACCCTCGATGCTGTCCTATGGGTGGTCGTCCAAACTCTGGATGCCTTCTGTGCTCACGGCAGCCGTGTAGTAGGTGGCTGGGAATTTACCGATGCACGAATCCTATGGTTCATTTCTGCAGGACTCTCCCTTTCTAGAAGTTTTCTCTTAAATTATCATGGGCTGACTCCTGAAGACTCTGTCCTTGGGGCCCAAAACGCAGGCCAGAGGGTGGGTTGGGGGCCTGGGGGAGGTTGGGGCGGAGGGACAGAGCCTGAGGACCCAACGACTCAGACTCCATCCTATCCCTCTCCAGTAGGAAGCCTCCTGTGACCCACAGTCATTCATGCTTCTCCCTGGGGCTCTCTGATTCCAAAGTCACCCTTTCTCTATTTCTCATGTGCCTGCCTGCAGCCTGCCAGAGCCCAGCCATGCCCAGGCAGGGGGGTCTCTGCAGGTGCGAGGCCGGCGGGCAGTGGTCAGGGATGGAGGGCTGCTTAAGGAAAACCATGAGTGTAAAGCAGGCCCTTCGTGTATGTTCCCGGGAGGTTTATAGACCGTGGTACAGATGAGGACGCCCACAATGTCCACAGCCCCGTGACACACCGGAGCCAAAGATGGAAACAATCCAGTGTCTGTCCACAGAAGAATAGATACACAGAACATGGTTTCCCCAGGCCCTGGGCTCTTCTTCAGCCATGGAAAGTGTTGAACCTCTGATGTGGTCCACAGCGTGAATGCATCTTGGGAATAGTATGTAACTGTATGTAATAGTAGGTAACTTGACACCCGGCATAGGCATTGTCCAGACTGCCAGGATAAGAGGCTGGGGCTCTGCCCCTGCTCAGGACCAAGCTCCTGGCTTTGAGGCTGAGAGATTATTTTTATACGATTTAATCCGAGCCACGTTGCATGGGCTCTCTGCTGGAAGAGCTGTAGGAAAAGTCAGTTCAATAAGACAGTTCACGCCACACTGTTGCAGGAGGATTTCCACCTCAAGTATCTTGCCGAATAGGCCAGCGGCCCCGGGATCTCATTCTCGCGGCCTTTCTGCTCCTGACCCTCCGCCACAGCCCTGAGCTCCGGGGATCGGGTCCGACCCTGCTGCCTCTCTTCCGGTTTCCAAGAGGGAGAGTCTGTCTGGAGAGGTACCCTTCGGCCAACCACTGGTGGGGAAGCCCCTGTTCTGCAAGGGGATGGGAGACAGAGCGGAGCGACCCCGCAGCCGGCGAGTCCTCGGCCAGCCACACCCGTCTGTTCGGGAGAAGCATCTGGAAACTGTCTAGCCCCCGTCTCACTGTCTGGAGCGGGGTGGGGAGCCCCCTTATACAGGGGATGTATGGGGCTGCAAAGCAGGGAGACACACAGGTGCGAGGCAGCATTGCCGGGGTGCAGATGGCAGGCAGGCCTGGAAGAGCAAACCCGGGTGACTTTGTGCCCTAGGAGCCCACGGCCTCGTGATGCGCTCAGAAAGAAGAGGGAAGGGAAGGAAGCAGAAGCCAATGATGATAATGCCTGTGGCGTTTCCTGCGCCGGGAGGAGCGTGGGACAGCTGTCAGCACAGGCCGCACCGGGAAGACACTCATCAGGGTTAGTCTGTCCCTTCATCTGGGAGCTGTGTCAGTAACCCCATTTTACAGATGGGTAAACCGAGGCTATGTGGGTTGTGTGTGTGTGTGTGTGTGTGTGTGTGTGATGGGAGCTGGCAGAGCACGCACACCTCGGCTCACTGCTCACGGCTGACCGAGCTACAGTGGGAGGGGTCTGAGTGGACACCCCCTCAGAGCCGTGCCTCTGGGGGACAGGTGTGGCCAGTGGTGGTGCTCTGAGACGGCTGTTGCCGTGCACAGCTGTAAATGTCCCCGGCCCAGGATGCGGTCGGGGACCTGTGAATTCAGTGGGCGTCCCTCTCGTGTTTCAGGTGCGAATCAGCCGACTTTGCATTTCGTAAGGGGGAGAGTCCAGAGTTGGCCTGATCTAATTAATCAGTGAGATGTTGGAAAGAGGTCAAGTTTGATGGGTTTGGGGCGAGGACGAGCCGGACAGCGGGGGTGGGTGCCCAGCCTTGGGGATGCGCTGCCCCCGAGTAGCTCACTTTAACATGGTTCATTTTACGTTATGTGAATTTCACCGCAATAAAACAGAGCCACAAAGGGAGTGTCAGCACAGGCAGCACCAAACCCTGCCCACGGGGTGACTCTCATTTATTTCCCAGAGTTCTGGGAGCTGGAAGGCTGGGATCGGGGTGCTGACAGGTCGGGTGGGGCCTACTTGCTGGCTTGCAGACGGCTGTTGTCCCCGCCTCCCGTGGCGGGGAGCAGAGAGAGGAAGCAGCCCTTGTGTCTCCTCTCAGGGGTGTCAGATCCCATTCCTGGGCCTTCCCCGTCAGGATCTTACCACTCTCCAAGGCCCTGCCCCTAATGCCGTCGCCTGGGGGGGTGGCATTGCAACATATGAGATTTGGGGGACACTTATAGTTCCTAACAGGGGATCAGAAAGGCAGGGGCAGCCATCCCAGCGACCGGGTTGCTGAGCCGGCGGAAAGCCGGCAGTATTCTGCGAGGGGCTGCAGGGGCCCCGGCAGGAGGGACCGCGGGCTGCCTCTCCGAGCCCAGAGTGGCCCTGGCCCTGCGAGCCCCAGCCAGCCGCTTCAGTCTTACAAACGCAAGGATGAGTTCTGTCGACAACCGTGGGAGCCCGGGAGGGTCCCCAGGGCCTCAGATGCTGACCTGGCCAGCACCTGGACGGGCACGCACGGAAACAGTGAGGCTGTAAGCGGGTGTGTCCTAAGAGGCTGAATTTGCGCTCGTTTGTTACGCGGCCCTGGAAATGAAGACAACAGGGTGGGCGGACTGGGAGGAATGTTCCGGAAGTGAGGAGCCAGGTTCAATCACGGTTTGTGGCGTGCCATGCTCACTTTCTGGACCGTGAGCGTTTGGAGAAGGATCTGGAAGCTTAAGGATGGTGGTTGCGTCCGCACCGGTGGCTCCTGCCCGTGGGCCCACGTGAGGGGGCCACTTGCCCAGGTCACCTACCCTGCCCCTGTTCCCTGGGAAGGCTGGTGCCGCTCCAGGTGAGACCCCATGGGGTGCAGCCTGGTTTTTATTAAGTATCATAAGCTCAGGGTTAATCCCGCACAGAAACAAACATTTATTCCGTCCCGAGATACACACCAGGGCTTTAGGACTCAAGTTCTCCCCAGGGGCTCCTATCCCAAGGCAGAGCCTGGAGTCTGGAGGGCAGGGAGGGCACGGAAGGACACACCAGCCCTGCCGGCCACCTGGGAGCGGGCAGAGGATGGCGGGAGTGCTCTGTGTCCCTGTCCAGCCGCTGTGAGAGGTTGTGTTAGGGTGTGTGGGGCCCCAGAAGCTCTTCTGGGCACGTTTCTAGCCCCGTGACAGGCCCCGTGTGGCTCAGGCAGAGCTGGCTCAGGACCAAGGTTCCCGCTCGGTAAGGGACCCCCTCACAGCCCTGTGTGTGGGCAGAGTGGGAAACTGAGGCTGGAACTCGGGCCTTCCGTGAGAGGAGGCATGGCCAGGGCAGCAGACATGCCACAGGGGTCCGTGCTGGGTTACATAGGGTACCCCCAAAATCATGTCTACCCAGATCCCGTGGCCATGACCCTGTTTGGAAACAGGGCCTTTGCAGTTGTGATTCATTAAGGGTTTCAAGGTGAGAGCATGCTGGTGGGCCCTGATTCCAGGGCCCGGTCTCCTTGTAGAAGAGACAGAGAAGCGGCCAGGTGAGGACATGGGTGGGAAGAAGGGCCTGCGGTCACAGGGGAGCCGGGCCTCCAGAGCGGTGAGCACTCACATCTGGGTTCAAAGTCCCCTGGCGTGCGCTACTTGGCTGAGGCAGCCCAGGACCCTAACCAGCTTGGAGAAGGAGAGTCCAAGCTTTGCTCACCCCGTGTGGGTCGTGGATGCGGGTCTGTGCCGGGCGGGGGCTGCCCGCATGTGTGGGGGATGCGGCAGGGCATCTGGAACCGCTAGGGGCCCGACGATGGCGTCCGGTCCCTGTCTTAGCTACTTCCTCCTCACCCCACTGGTGAGGGAGGCATGCCTGCCCTTGGCTTCTGGGCCGGTGGACACTCAGCACCCGGTACTGGACAGATGAGATGGATAGTGGTTTACCGGTCCCACGTCCTAACGGCCTGGGCCACGCAGGGCCACGGCCGTGGTGGCCGGAAACAGAGGGAGCCAGCGGGGGCTGTGGGGGAAGGCTGTGTAGGAACAGGAGGGCGAGGCGCCCCCCACTTCCCCAGGGAGGACCTGCTGTGTTTGTGGGAACCATGTCACGGGCCAGCGGGGCATCCGAAGGCCACTCACCACTCAGGGACAGTGGGAGCTGGGCTCCATCTGGTAAGGGTGACCTTTCCATGGAAGCCAGGGGCGGAGCGGGGCGGGATGGCAGTTAGGCCCTCAAGGAGCCTCCCTGGTCTCAGATGTCCAGGCAGCGTGTAATATGTGTTCTTAATGTGAGGCCTTACACGGAAGGTGCCTGGGATCCTGCACAGTGGGGGCCGTGGCCTCCCTGTGGCTGGCTCCTGGGGGCCTACCTGGTGTCACCAGCGGGATCAGTGTGCGAACAGGGTCCATGGTTCTTCCCTAGAACCATCTCTCTCCTGCCCCCTCCTCTGACTGCTTCGGCTGACTTCCTTATCTGAATGGGATTCTCCTGTGCAAACACCTGTGGTGCCCCCGCCCAAGGCACAGATCCCCCCAGGGAGGCTGCTGTCAGGGACTTCATGGCTCCTAAACACTGGTCTGTATATTCTTCTCCTCTCCCTGGGGACGCGAGTGCAAATGTCCCCCAAGTGGCCTGTACACACCAGGCCCCATAAAGGCGGTTCGGGGCCCCGCCACCAGGTGCGGTCATGATCGAAGCTGCAGTTCACGGTCAGTCACGGGCACACCACGTTTTCCAGCCCTGTGCCAAGGCCACTGCGCTAGCTGCCCATCACCTGTCCGCAGACCCTGTATTCTCCCTGCTTCTGGGGCTCAGACCCCAGAAACACGGCCAAGCGGGTTCCCTCGTCCCTGGGCTTCCCAAAGTTCCTCTTAGGAAGGAAGGCGTCACCCTTTCTTCCCCGGGGAAGTTAACCTCCTGTGAAACGTGATTTGCCAGGAAGAAAACATTTTGTCTGCTCCCGGGAGGACAGTGTGGGGGTCCAGGGCCTGTCCCCATTGCTTGGAACCCATTGCAGGAGACTCCCCTGTTCAGCCCTGGACAGATGGGCAGAAAATCGATGGTTTTGCTCTGCTGACGGTGGGGACACAGCTCTGGCTGCCCTGGGGGCAGGGGTGAGTGCAGCGGGCCAGCGGCAGCTGGGGGTGGCCCCACCCCAGAGAGCAGGGCCTTTCTGTGTGTGTTTTATGTTTGAAAAACTTCCTTATGAAAGGATTGTTGGCTCACAGAAGAATCCCAGAGACAGGTGGTGGGGCCCCCGTGTTCGCTGTGGCATGGGCTCTGCCCCGTGGCGTGGGCTCTGCCCTGTCACTCGGGTCCCCCGCTCACATCCTTCTTCGCGCCTACCATCCTGTGTCCATCGCGCTGAGCGGTCACGGCTCCTTGGTCTCTGGTCTGTGACCCTCTGTCAGTCTCTCCTTTTCCTCCTTATGGACCTTCTCCCAGAACACCGTTTGTAGGGTTTGTAGAACGTCCATCAGATTGGGTTTGTCTGATGATTTCTTCCGACTAGATCAAGGTCATGGATTTGGGGGAAGAATCCTTCTGTGCGTCATGCCAGAGGGTTCATGCTGTTGATAGGTCAACCTTCCTCACCTGGTTCGGGGGTTATTTGACCCCTGGAAGAGACTGCTTTTCTCTTTGTGCCGGATATTTTGGGGGAGACACTTGGGTATCATACCCACATTCTGGGTCGCCTTAAACCTTCCCCCCGATCTTGGCGTTTGTTGGTGCTTTGAGCATTTGGTTTGAATTCCCGTAGTTCTGGGAGCAGCCCTTTTGCCCTCCTCCACAGAACCAACGCTGGCGGCCACGGATCTCCAGGCAATGACTTGTGAAGCGTGTGGTGAGTTAGGGGACCCAGGAAAGCTGTCACTGCACGGACACGGCAAGGGGACCCAGCCGTGTGAGCAGTTCCAAGAAGCCACTCTGTCCAGATATCCCCCTGAGAGAAATGACCTGGGGCTCTGCTCCCGGCTTAGGTTCTGCTCACTAACCGGACTTCTAGGGTCAGATCAAAAGGCACCAGCATCGTCAAACGCACATTGCTGCCACCAGAATGTCACTTCTGTCAAGATGAACGTGTGTTGTCCATCAAGCGGCAGGGCTAGGAAACCGATTATAAGGAACAGCAGAGACGCAGCCTCCCCAGAGGGCCGCCGATCACCTCCAACATGTGTGTCCACAGCCCCACTGGTGCACCTTCGGGGGCCCTTGTAAATGTGGGTTCTGGGCCTTTCCAAGCATGTTCATTGCAGCGTCCGCGGTGCATCCCCCTAGGTCGCGCAGAGAGCTGAGAGGGCAGTCCTCGGCGCTCATATCTGCTCTGTTCTGACTCTTCTGGTACATGCTGGACAGCTTCCAAGAGAAGGATCTAGAAATTCAACCTGAAAGGCTAAGCTGGGAGCCTGAGGGACGGCGTTCACCAGCGGCCTGCTCCACGGGGCAGAAGGCTGGTTGACACCCACGGGAGACCAGGCTTCCACAGTCCCAGCCACAGGCCCTCTGGCTGGGGATACGTCCTGCGTCCCTGGCCTGGGGGCAGGGCCCCTCAGCGGCTTGCACAACTTCAGAGATGGGTTGCTCCCTCCAGAAGCTTCCAGGGAGGCCTTCCAGATGCCGGCAGTACAGGCCGGGGGTCTCAGTCGTTGTTGGACCCGGCTCTCGGGCAGCAGCGGGGGGCAGAGGCCGTGTGCTCGGGCTTCCACCCCCCAGAGCCCTACACTGGCCTGCCCCCACCCCCTGCCCCTCAGAGTCTGTGCTCAGGGATGCTTTGCGCAGGTGAATCGTGGGAGGCGCTCAGGAGAGCTTTTTGCTCAAGACCCAAAGCCCTGTGGGCTTCCAGAGCCGCCAGAATGTTCTCCAACAGCATGTCCTGTTCGGTCAGCGCTCAGTGTCGACTGTGGGGCCATCGGTTAATTGTGTCCTGTGTGAACTAAGTGTTCGGTGGGGCTGGGACGGAGGGGCCCGGCGGTGCTGGGCCTTCATGGTCAGGGTGGCCCAGACGCAAGGTCTGGGGGTGGGGCCCTAGGGAGGAGGAGGAGCCTCCGGAGCGTGGGTGGGCCGAGTCTCCCCCAAACGGCAAAGGGAAGTCTACAGGTTAGCTGGGGACGAGTCATTGTGTGTCACTGGAGCAGATGGCAGACCCTCCTGGACAGGCTTTTGGTTGGGGGTGGAATGGTTTCTGAGTTAGTTATCATGGAGGGGAGGGGAGCAGTGGGTCCCTTGCCTAGGGTGGGGAAGAGTCCATGGAAAGGGCCTCATGACCCTCCCAGGCAAATCGGGTGAGCAGGGGTGGGGGCGGGCACTCACTGCGCCCAGAGCCCCGCTCGTCCTGGGCTGCCCCTGCCCCCCCAAATGCAGTGCTTCCGGGAGCTCATGGCCCAGGCTGGGGACGGGCCAGCAGGGGCTGCTCCTTCTTGCACCCAGAGTTTTCCACATCTTGGGGCCCCTGGGGTGACACCAGGCCCACCTGGGTAACTCAGGGTCATCTTATTATAAGGTCAGCTGACTAGAACCCTTGATCCCCTCTTATGAGGTCAGCTGACATAGTCGCATCTTGAGGGTTAAGACGTGGACATGTTTGGGGACCCATTATTTGGCCACTGTAAGACCCATCCCCGTGAGGTTTCAAACCCTGGGGCGGGGGTATCTTGCTCCTCCCTGTGTCCCAGAAAGTGCGGGGCAGGGGAGGCTCTTGGCATATATGCTTCTGGGTGGTCGGCTGGGTGGTCGGCGTGAGGGGCCAGAGTCTCACGCAGGACCTGTGTGCCCTCTTGCAGACATCAGCAAGACAATGACATGAACACAAGCCTCCTTTGTGTCTTTGGAGCAGCCCTGCCCGTCCGAGATGGAATGAGAGTGTCCCCTAGCCACACAGCGGATTGTGACCCAGGTGAGAGATGGTTTAACGATCGAGTTTACCCACTCTATCCAAAGTATTACCCCTTGAGCCTGTGGTTGAAATGCATTCTCAATGTTATTTTATTTTTATTTATTTTTAGATTTTTATTTATTTATTTGACAGAGATCACACGGAGGCAGAGAAGCAGGCAGAGAGAGGGGAGGAAGCAGGCTCCCTGCTAAGCAGAGAACCCGATGTGGGGCTCGATCCCAGGACCCTGGGATCATGACCTGAGCCGAAGGCAGAGGCTTTAACCCACTGAACCACCCAGGCACCCCTATCAATGCGTTATTTTAAACTCTTGTTTCTTGCTCCAAGCCTATGAAAGGCAGTGTGTCTTCTGCAGAGCTTCTCTGTTCAGACCAGCCACGTTTCCAAGCCTTACCGGCCATGTGGAGTGGGTGGCCGTGGTACTGGGCGGCGTGGTTCTGCGTCCCTGGGAATTTGCGGGGAAAACTTTCCTAGTTCAGAAGACACGTGACCGCTTTCCCATCCTTGCGGTCCATCTACCCCCACACCCTCTTTCTCTTCTTCAGTCTTTAGGGGATGGTGGCCGTTCTCCTCACCCCCAGAGGGAGGGTGCCTGGGTCACTCATTCTTCTAGGCTTCTGTCTGTTCCTCTGTCACGTGGAGAAGGGGATTCTTACTCCCCTACTTCATTGAAACGACTAAACAGTAGGCTCCCGGCTCTGGTACCCGCAGCCGGGTGTCCATGTCCTCACCACCGTCACGCTCAGCCCCGTGGTGGACCCTGCTCCCGGCAGTCGGGGAGACCATCCTGGCCACCAGGAGCTCCCTTCCCCAGAGGCAAGGCAGGGAAAGGTTTTCTAGAAACTAGGAAGTGGTATACAGAGGATGCTAAACGCTCAGCGCCTGAAAGTCAGGGAGACAGCCTGTGACCCAAAGGAGATGAGATCCCTGCATGGGGCCCTCTAGGACTCTGTGCTGGAGAGAAAGACAACATCCCTCTCCGACTTCTGTCCCACTGCCAGGGCACGTGGCCCCCTCTCTCCAGCTGTCCCACTGCAGCAAATTCCCCCATTTCTTGGTGGTTGAGTCACTGCGGATCCCAAGGGCTGCATGGTTTTCCTGACACTCATAGGGGGTAGAAGGGTCCCCATCCTCTGTAATCTTCTCCCCCAGGCCTCGGTCACCTCAGTGCTCATGAAAGGATGGGGAAGGGACACATTTTGGAGAGGAATAATTCTGAGGTCGCGTAATGCTCCGTGGTTCTCTGTGAGATAAAGCCTCGGGAGTCAGAACTTGTTCTGGATTTGGGTCTAGTTCTGGAGACTGTGTGGATCCGTGGAGAATCACGGTCTGGGTGTTGGGGCAACCCAGGGAAATTCTGGAGGGTTCTGTTGTCTGGGGAGTCAGTAGAGCCTGAGTGGCCAGGACTCCAAGACATTGGGGCACTCGGCAAACGGCGGGCTATCATTAAGGGCTGGTAGGAGCAGGGAGTTTGTGTGCGTAATCGGTTCTACGTGGTTTTTTTTTTTTAATATTTTATTTAATTATTTGACAGAGAGCAGGAGATCACAAATAGGCAGAGAGGCAGGCAGAGAGAGGGGGGAAGCAGGCTCCCCGCTGAGCAGAGAGCCCGATGTGGGGCTCGATCCCAGGACCCTGAGATCATGACCTAGGGGAGGGGCTGGCTGTCCCCGCCACGACTTAGCGGCTCTACTGACTTTGTTACTGGGAGTTCTCAGGTCCGAACGGTCTGATGAGAGCTCACAATCAGAATAAGGGAGCTTCCTGGGAAATCTGCTTGTCTCCGGGGCACACAAATGAGGTAGTAAAACCATTCCAGAAATTCATGTAGACAGAATGTTGGTGAGGCTAGCGACCAAACCTGTCTTGAGGCAGTCAGTATTTTTTTTTTTAAAGATTTTATTTATTTATTTGACAGAGAGAGATCACAAGTAGGCAGAGAGACAGGCAGAGAGAAAGAGGAGGAAGCAGGCTCCCCACCGAGCAGAGTCCGATGTGGGGCTCGATCCCAGAACCCTGAGATCATGACCTGAGCCGAAGGCAGCGGCTTAACCCACTGAGCCACCCAGGCGCCCCGAGGCAGTCAGTATTATTGCCTGTGATTCATGAGAGTGGATGGACATAATTTTTATAAGTTCTCAACATAGAACTTATTATTATTCTGAGGCATAATCTTTCTTGTTTGTTTGTTTTTTGTTTTTTGTTTATTAACCCGACCAAATCTCTCTTCTTATAAAATTTTATGGGTTGCGCTGACGTACATCTCCCACTGAGAATCTCCAGCCTAGAGAATGCTCGAATTAGGCACGTTTGAGGCCCACTAGACATTCTGAGATTGCAGCCGCCCGATTCCCTTGTGAGCCGACAGAAGCACCGTGCTCCCAGGGAAGCGAGAGATACAGGAAACAGGACGGAGTTATTTCCTAAAGGGGTTTGATCCCTGCGTTCATCTGTGTTCACAACTCTGTGGAAAACCAGGGCCTTAGAGAGGATCTGGGGGAGGGGTCACTCTGTTGGTGGAGCACTTGACTGCTGGTTTTGTCTCACGTCGTGATCTCAGGGTCCGGTGGTCGAGCCCCGCTTCCGGATCTGTGCTCAGCATGGGGTCTGCTTGGGATTCTCTCTCCCTTTCCCTCTCCCTCTGCCCCTCCCACTCATGCTCGCTCTCTAAAGGAAACACGTAAATCTTCAAAAAAATTTTTTTATTCTGACCATTTTCAGTGTTTAGTCCAGTGGCATGAAGCACAGTCACAGTGTTGGGCGAACATTCCTTCCCTCGGTCCCAGAACTCCAGTCCTCTTTCCCCACTGAAACTCTGCCCCGTGATACCCTGGCCGTCCCCCTGCCGCCCACCCCGCAGCCTGGCGCCCACCGCCTACCTGCTGTCCCTTTGAATTAGAGGATCCTGGTGACCTCATGTAAGTGGGATCGTGCACTATTTGTCCTTTCATGATGGACTTATTTCCCTGCGTGTCGTGTCCTCCGAGTAAATCCGTGCTGCAACGCGTGTCCGAATATCCTTGCTTCTCATGGCTGAGTCACATCCCATCCTCTGACCCTTCTCATTTGTTTATCTGAGATTTATTTATCTTAGAGAAAGAGTGTGAGTTTGGGGGGGGACAGTGAGAGGGAGAGAGAATCTTCCAGCAGACTCCCCACTGATCCCAGAGCCCGATGTGGGGTTCGATCCCGTGACCCTGAGACCATGAAATCAAGAGTTGACCGCTTAACCGACTGGGCCACCCAGGCACTCCTTCTGACCTCTTTTAAAATGTGCTTTTCACCTCTTCGATTGGGTTGAACAGTAAGAAATACAACTGGTCTGTGGTCCCTCCAGGGGTAACTATCTAATTATGGCAGAAGAGTTCCCGTGTGTCCTCCCTTCCCCCAGCTAGTGGGGGAAGGGAAACTCACGGACGCGCCCCTCTGGGGTGATGGGGGCAGTTCCCACCCTCTCCCCGCTCCAGGGCCAGCAGGACTGAGTCATTTCAAAGTAAGGAATCTGGTGCGGGTCATGCCTGGGGGTCTCAGCAGGGTCGAGCGTCTGACTCTGTATTTCAGCTCAGGTCGTGATCTCTAGGTCCCAGGATTGAGCCCCCCATCAGGCTCTGTGCTCAGCGGGGAGCCTGCTTGAGATTTTCTTTCTCCCACTCCCTCTGCCCCTCCCCATGCTTGCACTCTCTAAATAAGTAAGTAAGTAACTAACTAAGTAAATACAATCTTCAAAAAAAAAAAAAAAAAAGAGTCTGGAGAAGGAAAAACAAAGTTTACAGCTGAGAAAACTGGCAGATTGACCTTGACCTGGTGATCAAGGGGAATGAGTTGGAGGGACACCAGGCGCCCCTGCTATGACATGGTGAGAGGGAGCCTCATCTCATTGAGGCTATTCCCCCAACCTATAACCCCGGTGTAAAGGAAACACCCGTCGAACCCAGATTGGGGGACATTCGACATGACGTCCAGGCAGTCCTTCCCGAGACTGTCAGGGTCAAGGAACACAGGGACAGACTGGAGGCCAGAGGAGGCGGGGGGGGGGGGTGGGCTGACCACCGAGTGCAGTGCGGTCCCTGGGTGGGCTCTGGGGACACAAAGATGACATCAATGGGACAGCTGGTGGAATCCAGGTCAAGCCTGGAATCTGGTTAGTAGTGACAAAGACACTGCAGTTATGGAAGACCTTTGCAAGGGGGAGCCCGGGGGAGGCATATGCGGGGCTCGCTGTACTGTCCTTTCTCTATAAAACTAAACCGATTCCAAAATAGAAAGTTTATTTTGGAAAACCGCTAAAGATCAGAATGTGGGCGCACTGGCTCTCGGCATGTTGGAAATGCAAACACGAGCTGAATAACGGTAAACCACGGGGACACTCTGATCAGAAATGTTTAACGCACGACATGTTGTCTTACAAAGTCATCCTCCCCTTCAGATGACAGTCGAGTCCAATCTGCTCGTCACACGTTTCTGACGGAAGCTTCTGCATCTCTTCAGCGAGGAAGTCAAAAGCCACAGAGGTGTCAGACGTGTGACAAACACTTCTGTCGGCTGAGACGTCCCTTTACCCCCGACCTTCTGGCAAGACCGACACGGGACCTCCTTGCACGTGGAGCTCGTCCAGGTCTGTTACCCGGATGTTGACTTCCTCCGGACATACGTGCGCAAGAGGTCGTGGGGAAAGTTAACTCTGAATTATCCAAGGTACATCTGAGAAGTAACGTTATTTCTGGGCTAGTGTTAGATTTTCCCCGGGGACTGAGCAATTTGGTGGCACGATGGCTGGGTCATATAAGGATCTGGGTGACAGGACGGGATTGGTTGAGGCATGAGAGCGACCTGTGACTGTTCAGGTGACCGGAGGAAGGGTGGGTGAGGCGACCCAGGCCAGGTGTTGACTGGACCACATTGGGATTGTGCTCCCACCAGACTGTTGGAGCCTGGTTTTTTTTTTTTTTTTTTTTAAGATTTTATTTATTTATTTGACAGAGAGAGATCACAAGCAGGCAGGGAGGCAGGTAGAGAGAGGAGGAAGCAGGCTCTCCGCAGAGCAGTGGCTTTAACCCACTGAGCCACCCAGGCGCCCCTAGAGCCCAGTTTTAAAGGCTCTTCAGCCAGGGTTGAATTCTAACCAAGCACGTTTGTTTTCCTAATGTTTTCATGCTGGTGTTTCTAAAGGTTGATTTATTTATTTTGGAGAGAGCGAGTGAGCGAACACACACGGGGGAGGGGCAGGAGAGGGAGAGGCAGGCTCCCTGCTCGGCATGTAGCCCAATGTAGGGCTCGATCCTAGGACCCTGACACGGTGACCTGAGCTGAAGTCACGAGTTGGGTGCTCAACTGACTGGGTCACCCAGGTGCTTCTCATGGGGGGGTTTAAGTGGCAATGGCCCTATTCAGGTACCAGCAAACACTTCTAAACTTTCCTAGTGTGGAGCCATCACAGCCAGAGTCCTGTACTTAGAGCATCAGAGACGGAGGTCCTGGAGGAGAGGAGACGGGACTCCCACCCACCCCAGTGGCTGTCCAGTTGGCAGCGGTCTGGGCAGTCAGGTGCGGCACCCAGCCTGCCAATGGTCAGGGCCGGGTGGGGGGATGGGGGTGGGTAGGAGGCAATGCTGTGGGCCTCCCCTGCACCGTCACTCCCCCTGGAGGATGCTCCCTTACCTCTTGGTCCTGAGCACCAAACTTGGGCTTCAGAAGGGGGGTACATTATCTGCCCCGGTTGTGGCCAAGGACCGTATTGTGTCTCTCTGGCCACGGCGCTAGGCTCAAGGGTGCAGAAACCACGTGGCAGCATGTGTCAGACCCTCCTTCCGTTTGAAGGCTCAGTGACACTCGCTGTGCTGAATGAATTTCAGCACTGAACTTTGCCAACAGGTTCAGAAAGCCGGTGAGATGCTACTGAAACTATATGCATTGGACAAAGCACACACCTGAGACCTGGTGCTTGAGTAAGGGATGTGGGGTCCCACCCATAGAAATCCCGGTCTGATTGGTCTAGCGTGTGGCCTGCCCCTCTACCTGTGCTCCTGAGATTCCAGGGCAGGGGAGGAAGCAGGCAGGCAGGCAGGGAGGGCTTCCTGGAGGAGGGGCCATGAGCCTGGCAAGCAGAGAGGAGGCCCCGAGGAAAGGCACAGGACAAGAGTGTGGGAAAGAACCAGCTGATGTTCCTGGACATCGTAGCTGGGATCTTTTGGGTGCAAGCGAGAGGAAACGCAGCATGTGTACATTTCAGCACCAAGGGGGTTTGGGGCATCAGCACTAACCTCAGTGGGGAGCTCGTGGGGAGTGCAGGACCTTGGCTTTCCCCAGATGTCCTGAATCAGAACTTTCCTGCTAACCAGAGGCCTGGGGGAACTCATCAAGACCTAGTGTGGCTTTAGAAAATGGAAAATGGGGGCACCTGGGTGGCTCAGTGGGTTGAAGCCTCTGCCTTCGGCTCAGGTCATGGTCCCAGGGTCCTGGGATCGAGCCCCACATCGGGCTCTCTGCTCAGCGGGGAGCCTGCTTCTCTCTCTCTCTGCCTGCCTCTCTGCCTACTTGTGATCTCTGTCAAATAAATAAAAAATTAAAAAAAAAAAGAAAATGGAAAATGAGAACCGAAATTTAACAGGACAGAATAGTCCGGCTTGCCAGGGGTCTCCTGCGAGCTGCTGCGGTAATTGTATCTGCAGATCTTGTCTCCCTGGTCTTCAAGTCTGTGTGTGTGAGTCCAAGGAGCATTGCCTTCCTGGCCCAAGCAAGGGGCGTGCGAGGGCACTCAAGCTGGCGCCCTGGGTCTCCCCAGCCTGATCCCTCCGTGGAAACGATACCTTCCTCTTCTCTGTGTCTCGGCGTGCGGGCTGCGTCAGCCTTTGGTGCCTGGGGGAGTGGGCTAACCAGTATAAAAAAGAAAATCAGTCCCTTTTTTTAAAGATTTTATTCATTTATTTGGCAGAGAGACACGGTAAGAGCAGGAACCCAAGCAGGGGGAGTGAGAGAGGGAGAAGCAGGCTCCTGGTTGAGCAGAGAGCCCGATGCAACCCTGCAATCATGACCTGAGCCAAAAGCAGATGCCTAATGACTGAAGCCCCCAGGCGCCCCAAGAAAATCAGTTCTTTTTTTTTTTTTTTTAAAGATTTTATTTATTTATTTGACAGAGAGAGAGATCACAAGTAAGCAGAGAGGCAGGCAGAGAGAGGAGGAAGCAGGCTCCCTGCGGAGCAGAGAGCCTGATACAGGGCTCGATCCCAGGACCCTGGGATCATGACCTAAGCCGAAGGCAGAGGCTTTAACCCACTGAGCCACCCAGGCGCCCAAGAAAATCAGTTCTTAACTGATCACTAGAAATTGCTTATTTCCGCCCTTGACTCTGATACTGCCCTCTGTGCTCCTTTCCTGTGTGATAAGAAGTATAATGAACTGTGCATCCTGCGGACTATTAAAGACATGCCCCCTCTCCTTACTCCCACTCCTGAGCTAAGGAAGTCACCTTGGACCTTGAATTAGCAAACACTGAAGCATCTCCCTCCTGCCACCCTGGGGACATGCGGGCTTAGATTCCCTCGAGCCCCTGATCACGAAGTTTTTGTCCACTGATCAGTATGTAACCTGTTTTCTTAGAGCCTCTGCTTAAAAGTCTGGGACTTGATGTGGTCCGTGGGCGCATGGGTGCTGAACTCACAGCCTGAGCCCATGGTGGCCTCTGGGCAGTTAGGAGATGGCACAGTGCTCCCGCTCAGGAATGCCGTCTCACGCAGAAGACTCATCCACAAATAACATACAAACGAGAGAAATTGTGTCCTTCAACAGACGCCTGTGCAGCAGGGAGGAGGGAAGACAGGGAGGCGGATGCTCTGCGTGTTTGCTGCTCCGCACGTGTGTCTGGGAACGCCTGCAGAAGCGTCCAGCTCTCTAGGGGTTACAGGTCAGTTTTATTAAGCAGATGATTTCCCAAATACGGGATCTGGGAGTAATGAGAACCAATGGACCATGCCTTGGAAAAGAAGCATTTTTGTGGAGAGGGAGTCTGGAATTTGAATGCTGAATAATTTTAGAAGGTTGATTCTCTTTTTTTAAACTGGATGATTAGGGAAAATAAGTGTAGCAAATTGGGAATGGCACCAGGCAAACCCGTTTTTGCTCTGTTGCTGTCATTGCTGCCCAACCAGAAACCAGGAAGCGGGGAATTCGGCTCAGCGGGTCGGAGAGCTTCTTTGCCTGGCAGGCGCCCCCCTCATGCCCTGTCCCTTGAAGATCAGGACAGGGCCTGCGGGTGGGAAGGCTCCCAAAGCTTGTGACACGTGAGTGGGTTTATGAAAGTGAGCAGGTGTCGGTTTTCCTGCTGGTGGAAAAGATGTTTCTCAAAGACTGGGGAACAGGTGGAAGGGAAAACCTGTGGGTCGCTTGCCTTGTTGTCGGGACCTCTCGAGTAGAATGCAGCGCACTGATTTTCCCCAGCCGTTTCTCTGAAACCCCGCATGAAGGAGCAGAAGTTTCGATTGTCCTAAAATCTGATAAGTCTAGTGTTCAGAACAGCCCAGCTATGTACTCAGCCTCAAAGGGAGACACAGGCCAGGTGTTCCCAAGATGCTCTGGGGAGGTTTTGTAATCTAGGGGAGACGCTAGTGTTTCATTTTAAAAAATTTTTTTATTTCATTTATTTATTTGACAGACAGAGACCACAAGTAGGCAGAGAGAGGAGGAAGCAGGCTCCCTGCTGAGCAGAGAACCTGTTGCAGGGCTTGATCCCAGGACCCTGGGATCATGACCTGAGCTGAAGGCAGCAGCCTTAACCCACTGAGCCACCCAGGGGGCCCAGGTCTCAAAAGTTTTTAGTAGAAGTATGTCCCATGCAATATTTGGGACAATTAAAAAAAATGATTCATTGTCTATCTGAAATTTAACAGACGTCCTGTATTTTTATTTGCTAAATCTGGCAACTCTAGCTCTGAGAACTGAAAGAATTATGATGTCTTCCTGCCAAAGGACTCCAAGTTTAAAATACTGAATGATGGTATTTTCTGTGTGGGGAAGTGTCCCCGCCCTACCTCCGCCATGATATCCACTCAGAAGACTTTTAATTTCATATTCTGTCTTGTCCGTGTCCCCCTCCCTTCTCGGGGCCTCTCCTCGAGCAGGTGTGTGCAGGCTGCTGGTTTGTGGGCGGGAGGCGTGGGGGTTTGGATTTGCCTCCAGAAGCCTCCAGAGGATTTGATGCAGGAAGGATACATGTCCCAGGTTTTTTTTTTTTTTTTTTTTTTTTTTCCCCAGCCAGGATTTGTCTTTATTGATGTGGAATTCACGTAGTGTGCACATAACCATATTAATATGAACAACTCAGTGACATTCAGTGTCAGGCCGTGAAGATCCACGTGTCCCCCGCAGTCCCTCCCTGCTACCTAGGCCCTACCTCCTGCTGTCCCCATTCCTCTCCCTGGGGCTGGTCTGTTTGCTTTCCCACCCACACGGAACACTAATAAAAGTATTCATGAGCTTCTAATGAGAACTGATCACAGCCTTAGATGCTGGGAACTAACTTGTTTGCTGTTCAGAAGAACTCTGTGACTAGCTTCTAGTTTTAGCCCCTTTTTATAGTGGAGCAAACTAAGGCACAGAGAAGTTAAGCAGTTTACCCAAGGGCACACAGCCACCTTCTGCTCCAGCTCAGCCAGAATTACCAGTTTCCCTGTGAACTTGGTCATTACAGGCTTAAGACTCTTATTGTCTCCCCACCCTCCATGCAAATAAAATCAAGGCAGAATTCTTAACCTAAAAATCACTTTGGTTTGAGAGATTATTGAGGTTGAAACGGGGGAGAGTGGACCTTCAATTGCCGGAGTTCTGGATTAGTAGATTATCCGTCATTTTCTTTTTCTTTTTTTAAAGATTTTTATTTATTTGACAGAGATCACAAGCAGCACCCCCATCATTTTCTTTGTTAAATGTGTGCTTGGATCTTTAAGAAGGCGTTCTAACACCTGAGTAAGATACACAGTTATGAATGCCGAATCCTAAATGAGAAGCCAGCAGAATCACTCATCGCCGTCTCTCACCATCCGCTCCCAGCTCTGCAACTGCTGGACAACAATCTTGCTTTTCTTGCCACTGGTCTCACCGGGAAGATGACCTCACTCTCGGGTGCCCTCATTTCAGCTCTGCTGTCCTCCCGTCTGAGGTATAAATATTATAGGATTTCACCAGGAACAATAGCACGTGGTATAAATACAATGCTTTTTGTGCCTTGCAGAGTGGTTTTGATCCACCTGGCAGGTTAACATTTTACCAGGATGGGGTGCCTGGGTGGCTCAGTGGGTTAAGCCTCTGCCTTTGGCTCAGGTCATGAAATCAGGCTTCTGGGATCGAGCCCCACATTGGGCTTTCTGCTCAGCAGGGAGCCTGCTTCCTTCTCTCTCTCTGCCTGCCTCTGCCTGCTTGTGATCTCTCTCTCTGTCAAATAAATAAGTAAAATAAAATAAAAACCTTAAAAAAATATTTTATCAGGGATATTTTCTTACATAATAGTAATGGGCTTTTTTTTTTTTATAACAAGTGTATGAAATTCTTGTCTACACTGTGTGCATTATGGGTAAAAGCAATTGAGCTCCCATAGGAAATGGTGTTAATCTTAAACAAATTACTTTGTGAATTATGAGATGCTCCTGGGACCCCCCCCATTTGTGTTATCAGCAAATTTTGAATCGATTCTCTCCAGGAACATTAACCACAGTGAAATGTTCTGGACAATGGTATTAGTAAAATCTCTTTATTAATGAAAAAAGGAAAAAAAGGTAATTACAGTCCTTGTCAGGTCCCTTAAATCACTTTCTACCCGCGAATTCTTGAAGTTGCTTGAGATTTTCCCTAATCTCGAGGGGAGCTAGGTGAGGAGAAACAAGCGTGAGCTCTCAGAACACATCTGAGTGTGTCCCCTTGGGGGACAGGCTCACCATCCTCCCGTCAAGACTCATGCCGCTGAGCTGGCCATCTTTGAGGGTAGGGCCAGGTCTAGCAAGGAAAGCTACAGGTCACCTGGTTGAAGTTGCATCTCAGTTAAGCAACAAATACTTTGGGGCACCTGGGTGGCTCAGGGGGTTAAGCCACTGCCTTCGGCTCGGGTCATGATCTTGGGGTCCTGGAATCAAGCCCCGCATCGGGCTCTCTGCTCAGCGGGGAGCCTGCTTCCCCCCCTCTCTCTGGCTGCCTCTTTGCCTACTTGTGATCTTTCTCTGTCAAATAAATAAAATCTTAAAAAAAAAAAGCAGTGAATACTTTTTTAGCACAAGTATGACCCAAATGTTACATGGGCCATACTGGGCATCCTATATTTTCTCTGGCAGCACTGAGGGAGTACAATGGCTGTTGGGGAAAGGTCTTGACTTGGGAGAAATCAGACCCTGAACTGAGGCGCCTGAGGAAGCCAAAGCAGCTGCTGACGCTGACCGGGAACAACGGGAGGGTCAGGGGCAGTCTCCAGGAGGGACCTGAGCTCCGTCCGGCTCTGAGCTCTCGAGTGCAGACCGAATGCAGTGACGTGTTTGTGAAGGAAGCGAACATGCTGGAAGGCGTGTTTCCCTTTCTTGATAGTTGGGGAAGACACTCTGATTTTATGACGTTATAAAATCACTACTGCTAAAATATCTACTTCCTTTTCTATAGTTTTTAACTAATTTTTGCACAGAATAATTTTTATTCTTTGGGTCTAGACTACTTTAAAAAAGATGACAGTTACTGGAAAGTAGCTTTGAGTGTCGTTTTTCCTTTTAAAATAAAAATAATCCATACGTACAGTACAAGAGAAGTAAAACGGTAGAGAAAAGCATACAGCAGGGGCGCCTGGGGGGGCTCAGTCGGTTGAGCATCTGACTCTTGATTTTGGCCCAGGTCATGATCTCAGGGTCCTGAGGTCGATGCCCGCGTGGGCTCCATGTTCAGTGGGGAGTCTGCTGGAGATTCTCACTCCCTGTCTCCCGACTCATGAGCATGCCCCCCACCGATAGATAATGAGATAGATCTTAAAAAAAAGAAAAAGAAAAGGAAGAAGAAGCGTATAGAGTAAAACCTGAAAGACTGAGTTCCCACTGTCTCTAGTCCCCACGTCTTAGCTCTGGAGGTGATGGCTACAGACGATTCCGAACACGTTATTCTGTGTTCTATCAGGAATTTTCTGTAGGTGATCAAGAAAATAAATACACATGTCCTCTCGGAGGGCAGAGCTTCTGAGATGCCTCCTGTCACTGCTGGCTCCTGGGGGCCATGCCCTGTCTCCTCTTGAGTGTGGGGGAGACTAGAGGGAGACGCACTGCTTCCACGATTAGATCACACAAACTTGCGTCATGCTAGCTAGCCCTGTTCCTTCTGAGCTTTCCAGTTTAGATGAAGCAAGCTGCTGGGATGGGGAGTCCTGTGACCTGCCGCTGAGGCCCTAAATCTAACAGACCCCAAGTGATCCAGCTCTGTTGTCAGCTACATGAGCCCAGAAGGAGAATCTTTTTGGCTGAGCCTTCAGATGAGACCTCAGCCCAAGACAGTCCATGGGAGACCCTGCGCAGGGGACCCAGCCGAGCCACATGCACATTCCTGCCCCACAGAAACGGTGATGATTACAACATGATCTAGGCTAAGTCTTGTGGAGGTTTGTTACGTAGCAGTAGGGGACTCAGATGCCTTCCCTTTACACAAACAGGGTCGACTCTTACGCTGTTGTGAGCATACTAAGAAACTCGATGCCAGAGTTGGTCAAGAAGGAGAAACACTGGGTAAAGGGCTACGGAGGAAACTGAACGGTTTCTCAATGGCTAAGCAGGACAGCACCCCTGCGGTAGCGGGGGTGGGGCACACGGCAGTGCATCTGTTTTACTGAAACAACCTAATGGGGTGAGAAGCAAAGTCGGTGTCCAGTTACACCCAGTGCTTAAGAAAAAGTGCAGAAAATTTATAAAAGAAAAAGTGCAATTAAAATCAGAGAAGGACCCAGCCTGAGACCTCTCAGTGCGGAGTCACAGATGTGGGCGTGATTGATCGTGTTGTGAGCCTTACACTTTGTGGGTCCCTTAGTCCTCCCGTCTCTGCACTGGTGCAGCGGCTAACGTTCAAAGGTGCGTCGCCGGGGAATGAAACGCCAGGAATGCCTAGGCGTCGTTAACTTTAGATAGGGGACAATTTCCTCCTCTTTTATTGATACTTACTATTTTTTTTTTAATCTAATGCTCTCAAGACTTTAGAAAAGCACATTCACATTGCTTCACAAATGCCCAGAGCCACGGTTTCCCTGGCAAGACGCTAGGACAGAGACACAGTGGCTGCCCACAGACCCCCTTGAGGGCAGTTCACCTTGTCTTCATAGAGTGGATGTTTTGCTGTCATGTTGACTGCAAGGTAATTCCTACACAGACCCCCACTGGTGTCCAGGATCCAACCATAAACGTCATTTTTGGAAAAGAGTCCCTGGCAGGGCAAATTGTACTTACTGGCGGCTAAGTTTTGACTTACTGAGATACACCCGTGTTTTTAACACTCACTAAGTAAGGTTTCCACCTGACACAGCCACCTTGCTCAACCCTACCCCTATAGGAATCTCTTTACGCCTAGAGAGTATCTAGAAGAGAGGTCAATATATATATATTTTTTTAAAGAAATCCAGGTAAAAAATATTTTAGGTTTAGTGGGACGTGTGGTGTCTGAAATGATTCAACTCTGCCATTGCCAAAGCAGCTCTAGAGTCTGGGAGGGCCAGTGGGTGTGGCAGTACCCCCATTAAAGCTTTATGGACACTTAAATTCGCATTTCATATAATTTCCACATGTCGTGAAATGTTCTTCTTTTGATTTCTTCAGCCATGAAAAAAATGTAAAAACCGTCGTGTCTGGCTCACCAGTCGTATAACAGGTGGCGGCTGGATTTAGTCCACAGCCCTTGTTTGCTAACCCCCGATTGAGAGAGTACATTTCATGCTCCAGCTCCAAAAACTCTTCCTTCCGGGGCTGGATGTTTTCAATGCCTGTCAGAGCTGGATTGCACAATTACATCTTTGCAGAAGGTGCAAATATCCAACAATCCCTTTTATACTTTTGGGTTTTTTTTTTTTTAAGATTTTATTTATTTATTTGACAGAGATCACAAGTAGGCAGAGAGGCAGGTAGAGAGAGAGAGGCGGAAGCAGGCTGCCTGTGGAGCAGAGAACCCGATGCGGGGCTTGATTCCAGGACCCTGAGATCATGACCTTAGCTGAAGGCAGAGGCTTTAACCCACTGAGCCACCCAGGTGCCCCATCCATTCGTTTATGTGGGCTGAAAAAATGCCATCTGTCAGTCTTCGTGGGTTTGTTTTAGAAGGTGAATTTGGTCCATTTGCAGTCATTATTGACAAGCTTGGACCCGTTCCTACTATCATTTCAGTTTGTCCCACGTTTTCTGTTTCCTTTTAATCCGTATTTTAAAAAATTGATATGCAGGGTGCCTGGGTGGCTCAGTGGGTTAAAACCTCTGCATTCGGCTCAGGTCATGATCTCAGGATCCTGGAATCGAGCCCCGCATTGGGTTCTCTGCTCAGCAGCGAGCCTGCTTCCTCCTCTCTCTCTGTCTGCTTCTCTGCCTACTTGTGATCTCTGTCTGTCAAATAAATAAATAAATAAAATCTTAAAAAAATTGATATGTATACTTCCCCCATTAATAAAATAAGAATTTAGCATCCTCTCATCCCCTGGTCCTCCCATTCCATTATGCTGGTAACTTTTAGTTCAGTCCTACAATGGATATATTTTCTCTCATCTGGTATCAGAGATTTCTTAAGGACAATATTATATTTTTCAAGGAATTGTAGCACCTTTACTTCCTATATCTCTTGTGGCTTCTCTTCTTATTTAAATACTTGATCCTGAATAGTTTTGCATGGGTCTTGTGTCTCAAAGTTTATTTCTTCCCTTTTTAAAAAAAAAAAAATTATTTATTTATTTGACACAGAGAGAGCACAAGCAGGGGGAGTAGCAGAGGGAGCCTGACGCGGGACTCGATCCCAGGACCCTAGGATCACGACCTGAGCTGAAGGCAGATGCTTAACCAAATGTGACACCCCCCCCACCGGGCCCCTCAAAAGTGTTTTTCTTAAAAATATTTTTTATCATGACCTCATATATGAAAGAAGTTTGGGTATAAAATTCTGAGTTTGAAATTATTTTCCTTTAATAGGTTGAATATACTATTCCATTATCCCTCTCCTTTTTTTAAGCGTGCAGTTTCACTCTTGAGATGTTTATAAACACAGTCCTGGGTTTGATCTTTTAAAATTATTATCCTTGAGGTATAACTCATACACTACATAAAATTCACTCCTTTATAGTATGCATACATCTCAGCAGTTTCTAGAATATTCACAGAGTTGTGCAACTACCTCTACACTCCAACTAGAGAGCATTTCTATTGTGTAAAAAAGACTCCGTGTGCTTGGGCACCTGGGTGGCTCAGTGGGTTAAGCATCTACCTTGGGCTCAGGTCATGATTGCAGGGTCCTGGGGTAGAGCCCCGCATCGCATCCGACTCTCTGCTCTGCAGGGAGCCTGCTTCCTCCTCTCTCTCTGCCTGCCTCTCTGCCTACTTGTGAGCTCTCTGTCAAATAAATAAATAAAATCTTTAAAAAAAAGCTTCTCTCTCCCTCTGCCCCTCCCTCCCCTGCTCAAGTGCATGTACTCTCTCAATCATTAATTAATTAAAAATTATAACAAAGAACACAGACACAATGATAAATTTGATCCCGTTACGAAACTTTTGGTCTTTGGAGGCTGGTTCCTTCCCCAGTCCTGTAAGGGCAAATATACACTCTGGCCAGAACTCGAAGTAGATAGGGGATTTTCAGATACTGATTGCCTAAGATGTGTCTGGGAACTAGAATTTGCACCTATCATTCCTAATTTCTAACTCCCTGTAACACTGGACTATTCTTCTCAGTGGGTTCTAAATAAAAATTTAGATAAAAACTTACACATGCAAGATATACTCTGAATCTCCTCCCATAAATTAATTATTTAAAAGTGGATCTATATAGAATCGCTGTTATAAATATGAACATGTTTTCTCTACAGTTCCACTTCAAAGAACGTCATTGTTTTCAGGGTTTTCCACTTACAAATATAGAGACTGATAGAACAAATACATCATACCTATCTGAGAGCCTCGCAAAATACAAACGAAAAGATGTGATATGGAAAGTCTTTTTTTTTTTTTTCTATTAATCTGTGGTGTAAGCGTTTGAAATAATTTGGCCCGTAGTTGGTATTGTGTGACCCCCAGAGAGTCTGTCACTTCCCTGGCAAGCCATTTTCCAATAGCATGGTGTCATTAGAATGGACTTTCTTGACATAATAAATAAGGGAGCACAGGTGGAATCCATTTCCAGTTGTTCAAAGAACTGAAAGATCTTGTAATATTGAGTTGACACGGAGATTTGTCAAGTCACAATAAAATTTTGAAATAGCCATGGCCTTGGGGTCATAAAATGACTGATCAAGAGGAAGAATATTTTATGATATATTAGTGATTATATTGACTTATTTTCTGCTTGGCTGTAAGGCCAACAGAGAGAGCGAATGGCTTCCCAGTGCTTCTGTTCTAAACCCGAGTGGGAAAACTGATACAAGTATTGTCTGAAATCATAAGCTACCCTTAAATAATCCAACCCAGTCAACTGTTATCTTTAAGAATGCAGACCTAGGGGCGCCCGGGGGGCTCAGGCGGTTAGGCATCAATCAGGCTCTCTCAGGTCGTGATCTCAGGGTCCTGAGATCGAGCCGTGCCTTAGATTCCAAGCTTAGTGCAGAGTCTGCTCGAGATTTTTCTCTCCGTCCCCGTCTGCCCCTCCACCCCTGCCCCTGCTCTTGCCGGCTCTTCCTTTCTAAAAATGAATAAATAACATCTTAAAAAAAAAAAAAAAGGTGAAGGGTCCTGGAATTCAACCTTTATCCTTTTGAAGCTGAAGTCACCATGTGTACACATTAAAACGTGAAGAAAAAAACAGTGATTTGTTCAGAGCAATAAAAGGGGCCATGTGACAGATCCTCTTGTACAACTTGAATGACATTTCCTTTTTTTTTTTTTTAACGATTGTTTTCGTTTATTTATTTGTTTGACAGAGAGAGAGAGAGAGAGAGACCATAGGAACACAGGCAGGGGGAATGGGTGAGGGAAAAGTCGGCTTCCTGGGGAACAGGGAGCCTGACATGGGACTCGATTTCAGGATACTTGGATCATGACCTGAGCCGAAGGCCAAAGCTTAATAATGACTGAGCCACCCAGGCACCCAACTTGAGTAACATTTCATTTTGGGGTCAAATACAGCTAGGAGGACCCTCAGGGGTGTAAAAACCAGGCAGGGGAGGGTCATGTTCACTTACGATTTATACAGAGCTGAGTCACCCTTCTAAGGTCATAAAGCAAATTCAGTCTCAGGCTAGATCTGGAAGCAGCCCTACAGTGCAAACCTGCTGGTCCTCCCACGTCTCCCCCTGCAGCCTGCACGCAGCCCAGTGACTGCCCTCCCATTTTCCACAGATTAGAGTCTGATACTAGTCATGACTACGTGACCTTTGAGGATCTAGGGCCTCACGCCAGCAAGCACCAGCCACATGCAAAGCATCCTGAGAACAAGCTTTCGAAAAGCTTTGGTGCAGAAGACAGCAAGAGAGACCCAGATAAATCCCCTTCATTTCCGTCCCAGGGTTTGTACCTTCATGCTCATCTCTGTCCTACTGCACCAGTCCAAACCTTTTCTCTGACAGGTAAGGAAAACAAAGCTCAGAAAGTTTTGATCGACACAGCTAATGAGGGGCAAAGCTGAAATTTGACCAGATGGCTTGACTTTTACTATGGTTCATGTAAGCCTCCCCAAACTCCACGTGTTTTCTCGTCTCAGACAAGCGCGCGTTAGACCTGCTCAGATAAGAGAGCGCTCATGAATGCGTATTGAATTCAGCACATTGAGAAATATCTATGGTCTTTTTCTCAGAGTCATAATTTTAAAATGTAAGGTGTCTTCTGTCATCGGGGTTTTCTGTTCCTTCCTTTAGTGTGTGGCAAAATGGTGAACAGGATGGATAAGCTTTCGTGTTCTGAGCAAATTACTGAACGTGTAATCAAACCCAATGAAGAACACAGCCAGGGGTCCAGACCCAGAGGGGAGGTAGCAGGGGGTCACACATGGGAATCTCTGCCTTTCTCAGCACCTGTGTTCCGTCTTGGGGTCGTTGTGGACCCCACTCCAGGCAAATCCAGGAGCTGCTGTCATTCAAAGTGGTGTAGTGGTTTCAGTCGAGGAAGCTCTTGAAAATGTTTTCTAGGAGTACTAATGAAGTGGCGAGGGTCATGGATGATGAAATGGAGGAGATGGAAATAAGGACATCGCTGTCACAGGGTCACCAGCTGTTACTTATCTTTAAAAACATTTGTACACTTGCAGTGCATGAAATTCATTTCTAGACGTAAACATATGACTTACATAGAAGTCTTGGGGAAATGGGTATTGTTTTTTAGAGACATGGTGGGAAAGAGGGCAAAGGTTTTAAATAGAGCCCAAATTCTAGAAAGTGATGAATGCCCAACCAAAGAATTGAGGCTGTAATCCAGGGGTCTGCGAACTGTGGCTTACAGGCCAAATTTGGCCCACTGCTTGCTTTGTAAACAAAGTTTTATTGGGACCCAGACACACCCATTTGTCCCGGTATTGTCTGTGGGTGTTTTTTTTTTTTTCACTGTAAGGGTAGATCTGAGTCATTTCAAGAGACCCACAGAGCCCTTTAAATTTATACTCTCTTACAGAAAAACGTAGGTGCATTCTATGATAGGCCATATTGAAGGTTCCTGACCAGGGGAGAGCTGTGATGGAAGGAAGCTGTGAGAATCTCAGTCTGGCAGGAGGATGCGGGATGGGCTGGAGCAGGGAGAGGTAAGTGTCATCAGATATAATGCTACCAGAGCCCTAATGAAGGTGGGCGCAATAAATACGGGGAGACAAGGACAGAGTTGTGCCAGGGAAAAACAGAACCTGACATCTGGTTAGATAAAAGCAGAACAGAAATGCAAATTCAAGGCTACCTTTGAAGCTGGGTGCTCAGGTTACCAGCTGCCTGGTTACGACAGCTGGGACAGGAGCAGCCAGCCTGGGGTGAGCGGCTGACTTTGGTTTTAGATACTCGGCTCCCACAAGTGTGTGAACCGCCTGCCGATGGCTGGAGATGCGCGGCTGGAACTGGGCTGCATTCACTGCAGTGCCCCTGGTAATGGTATGCTGCAGTGATCGAGTAAGGTTTGAACCAGTTACACACGTCTGATAGAAACAGTGATGAAGAGTGGCCAGGACAGCTCTCCAAAGAGGTGGGCCCTTCCTAATGTCACATGAGTAACTTTCCAGTGGGGGTGGCTAGAGTGCGGCCTGCTGGCTCCAAGAGCCACAGGTGTGTTGTGCTCTGGTGACTGTCTTCTCCCCTGCTGTCTCCTCCCTCAGCACGATGTCTTCAGCCCAGTGGACTTCAGGCACGTGGAGCAGATGTGTTCCTGTTTATGGACTGTAGATGCTACAGGGTTCCAAGCCCGCTCATGGCTCACTTTGGCTTACCACAGAGCAGCGCCTACCTCGGCTCTGGTAGGCTCTCCTGTTTCACCGGGATTTCCCACTTCGATTCCCATCGCTTCCAGGCAGGTGCCAATGTTTCTCCTCTCTTTGCTGGTGGAACACGTTCTTCCTAGCTTGGCACCCAGACTTGAGAAGGGACCTGTTCTTCCCACACATACTCCCCCCGCCTGCCGATTCTGTCTCAGCAGTTTGCATGGAGTGTCCTCAGAATTTTCCAGAACATTCTTGGGCTCCTGGGGCTCAGACCTCTCCGCAGTTGCTACTGCTTTGTTTTTTTCATGAACTCTCTCTTTTCTGCTGCTTCTTCAAACTTTCCTGAATCCAGCTCCCCCCAAATGCACTTTCACTCTCTTCTCTCTCTCCCTCTCGTTTGCCCTGATAGTCCCTTTGTATCGCGCCTGAACCCCATCTAGTTCCTCCTGCCCCACTCATGGGTTACCTCACTCCTCTTCTCCAGATAAACTTGTGCAAAAATGTACACAAATATCTGTAAGTGGTAACAGAGCTACCATCTATTTAATTGCTGGCTGGTCCCCTGGACGGACAGGAGTGGAGAGTGAGACTAGTAATTGATCAGGCAGTATTTCCACTCCTGAAAGGGAGACTGTAATCACAGGACTAACTTCAGAAAAGTTGCTTTATTATTAAAGAAATAAAAGGTGGTCTTGTGTTTCATTAAAACGATTGTCAGTCTTTTCCTCCTGATTAGTAAGTGTAAAGTTAATTACTATATATTTTTCCTGTCATTCCTTTGTGACATGCTTTTAGGTGGCCTGACAGCTGGCATGCTCTGGGGAGGTGACAGGTATAGCCTTATACCATTTCTTTAGCCAGACACTCAAGCTATTTTACCTCTGACCTTTGTGCATTCACCCTTGACTTCATCAAGTCGTAGGCCTACGCTTTCCTGCTCTGGTTTCTCTTCACATCCAAAATGTATCGACAAGTCAATTCTATTGTTAAGAACAGACCAAGTTCACAGACTGGCTATAAAAAATGGAAGAAATGAATTATTTTCGCAACAAGAGGGTTGACATCAAACCAGCCCGCTCCTTAAGGCTTGTGTTTCCAAGCTGCCTCTTATGAAAAGCCTTTTGTGTGCTAGGGAGGCTGATTCTGCTTGCTTAATCTTCAATAGCTTTTAGCAAAAATTAATTTACTAAAACATGAAAAAATACTACAACAAAATTTTTAAAGATCACTCCCCTACTGAGGTACAAATAAGAAATGCATGCAAACTATGTTTAAATCTTTTTCCTCTCTTTAAAAATTGACTTAAAATGTCAGCTAATTCTTTTGGATAGATCGGGATATGTTCTTTTGAAGACAAAGACTGGAACGGAATACGGAAAATTTTAGAAAATCTTTCTCTATTAAATTCGAAGTGGTAGGAATGCAAGCGTTTTATTTGGCTTTTGATTATTACTTGGGAGTTAAAAAATAACGAAAGAGTAAGAGTGAGAGCTGTGTTTGGACGAGAGCATAAAACCTGCCTCTGAGGTTGTATTTCTGTTTCAGCAGATGACTGTACGCTAAGTACTGAGGGTGTTCGTGCTTCCCCGTGGTGCCGAGTGATGCTACGCAGCTGGGCACAGAGCTGCTGGATCATGACGCATCCGGCCCTGACAGTCCTCTAGTGACACAGGTTAATTTCTAAGTCCTTCGACTAAAAGGATTTCCCAGAGGCGGTAAGGAGACACAGGCAAGCCGGCGCAGGTCACTGTCCCTCTCCGCTCCTGTAACCACGGAGCGTCCCCCCCGCGGGCCAGCGGGCTCTGCGGCTCTCCCTCCTCGGGGTGTGGGGGGGCCTTGCTCCGGGAGCCGCGGGCAGTCACGGGGCCGCGCACCACGCGAGACCCTGCACACCTGGCCCACCGGTCGCCCGGGACCGCGGAGGGTCTGGGCCTCATGCTCAGGCGGGCGGGGAAAGGAAGAGCCTGGGACCGCTGCCGCTCTGATGTTCCGAATTTCTCCTCTGAGGGGCGGGACCTCAGGGGCGGAGTCAGAGCGAGGGGCGGGGATAGGGGCGGAGGTAAAAGCTGGGCGGGCGGGGATATATCTGGGGGGGCGGGGTGAAGGGCGGGGAGAGAGGAGGGGCGGTGGGGTGGGGCGGGAAGAGGGCGGGGTTGGCGTGTGGAGCGGGGCAATAGGTAGAGCGAAGACAGGGAGAAGGCAGAGTCGGAGTCGGGGCGAGGGCGGAGAGGTGGGTGAGGCAGAGCAAAGGGTGGAGCGAGGACAGAGCCAGGGACGAAGGACTGGCGAGACTGGGGGCGCAAGGTGGGCCGTAGGGAAGAGTAGGGGGCTACGCCGGAGTCGGGGCACAGAGAAAGTCGAGGGTGGGGGCGGAGCCAGAGCGAAGGCGGGGCGAAGGGCGCTGGGGGCGGGATCGGAGTGTGAGGCGCGGTCAAAGTTGGGGCGGGGGAAGGCTCGGTGAGGACGGGGGCGGAGCCAGAGCGTGGGGAGGAGCGCGGAGGTGAGGCGGGGAGAAGGGTGGGGCGAGGGGCGGGGCAGACTGGGGGCGGGGTCTGCGCTAACGGTAGCGCGGCGGGCTGCGGAGTGGCTGTGCAGCGCGAGGCCGGGCGGGCGCGAGGAACGGCGGCTGAGGTGACTGCCCGGCCCGGGCGGCGCGTTCTCTGTGGCGCGGGCGCGCGAGGGGTCCTGTGGCGCTGGCGGTGCGGGTCGAGTTGGGAAGCCGGTCACGCGGCTGTTCTTTCCCTTGCTGCCGTGACGGGGCGCGGCGTCCCGAAGTGGGGTTCGTCCCGGGGCGCTGGGACGCCCGGCTCCGCGGGGGCGGGCCACGAGGGCCGTGGCCGGCGGGGCGGGTGTGAGGCAGGGACCGCCGCGGTCGAGCGCACGGAGGCAGCTCCCGGCAGAGCGGCGGACGCCGGGCGGTGCTCCCCGCGGGCAGAGCAGGGCCGGGCCGGGAGCCGAGGAGCGCGCCCTGGTGCGTAGCTGCGGGGGAGGGGCCCGCGAGGGGTGGGGGCGTCGGTGCCGGGAGCGCGCTCGGCCTTGGTCCGCTGCCGCCGCCGGCCGGGGGAGCACCTGCCGGTGTGGGCCGCGGGCGGGGTGCCGGGTTAGAGCCGGCAGCCGCGCGCGCCTCGTCCTCGCGCTCCGCGGCCCCAGCGCCGCGCTGTGGGGACGGCACACCCCGCCATACGCCTGGTTCCTGCGATTGTTGGAGATGCTCCTTCGGGGGAGTGAGCCGCGTCTCTGTCCGGTGCTGTCTACACCCGGGGTGCTCGAGCTCGCCGCCCGGGACCGAGTCGCGCGCTCCCAGCGCAACCGCGGACGCCCCGGGGGTGCCCTTTAACGGCGCGAGGAGGACGCCCGGAGCAGGGTGAGGGGGTTCGGAGACCTAGAGCGCGGGCGCGGCGCCCCCTCAGAGCCCTCCCGCGGCGCCGCCATCGCGTGATGTTGTCCGGGCTGTGCGTGACGGAAACCGTCAGTGTGCGGGTTTGGAGGAGCCGGCAGTTCACGGCCTGGAACCCCGACAGGGGCCGTACCGAGGGCTGGCCGCCGTGTGATGCTTCCGTGTCGCCCCTGTGGTGTCGAGCGCCTTCCGGGCACGAGACAGCCCCGACGGGCGCCCGGGGACCCTCTGAGCCCGCCTCCGCGCTGCTCCGGACGCGGCTTCAGATCACTGCCATCCCCGCGCGCGGCGTAACCCGAGACGAGCGTGGCTGTTGTTGCTGTTGTAGTTTGTTTGATGGAGCGAGCGGGCGCAGGCACCGGGAGCGGCGGGCGGGGCGAGAGCGGGGAGCGCGCTCCCGGCGGAGCCGGGGACTGATGGGGGCCCGTTCCGGGACCCTGGGATCCTGACCCGAGCGGGAGGCAGGAGCTTAACTGACCAAGCCACCCAGGCGCCCCTGTATTTCTTTTCTTGTTGTTGTTTGTTTGTTTTTGTTTTTGTTTTTTCTTATGATTTACCCATTTGAGAGACGGAGAGGGCACGTGCGCTCCAGCAGGGGCCGGGGTGGAGGGGGAGGGAACGAGAGCGCCCCAAGCCGACTCCCCACTGAGCACTCGTCCGAGCCACCCAGCACCCCCCCCCCCACGGTTTGCTGTATTTCTGGAAGTAGGCTTTGCGCTAATAAATATTTAAGTCCCGTTGAATCTTCTCCCACCTGAAACTATAAATTTACGGGGTGCACAGGAACTGCTAGATTAGCGAGGTCCCTGGGGGGTGCCGTCGGTCATGTCTGACTCGGGGGTTTTCACTCTGGTCGTGAACTCAGGGTCATGACAGGTGCTGCTGGGGCAGCCTACTTAAGACTCTCTTCCTTTCCCTCCATCCCTCTCCCCCAGACTAAATCAATCAATCTTAAAAAAACAAAAAACCGGGGCGCCTGGGTGGGTCAGTGGGTTAAGCCGCTGCCTTCGGCTCAGGTCATGATCTCAGGGTCCTGGGATCGAGTCCCGCATCGGGCTCTCTGCTCAGCAGGGAGCCTGCTTCCCTTCCTCTCTCTCTGCCTGCCTCTCCGTCTACTTGTGATTTCTCTCTGTCAACTAAATAAATAAATAAAAAACAAAACAAAAAACCCCAACAACTCACATTCTGTGTTTTACTGAAACTAAAATGTCATTACACGTAAGATGCCTCTTGGAATCAGAAATACTGAAGTGTAAAAAACAAAAATTGCTAACTTACACATTTTTGGGGAAGTAAAAGTTAAAAATTGGAACCTAACTGTACCATTCAAAACTGTAAAAGGACATTTTGAACCATGTTTTCTACAGATTTGATCTGTACTTACCCGTCACTGTTATAATAAAACCTTTTCCCTAAGGGTGAGTAACATATCTGATGCTTTCCTAGATAATTTTTAAAGATTTGTTTATTTATTTATTTTTTTTGTGTGTGGGGCGGGGAGTGTGTGTGCGCACACGGTGGGCGGCAGAGGGAGAGGGAGAAAGAGTCCCAAGCAGACTCTGCCCCCAGTGAGGAACCCTACATGGGACTTAACCCTACAACCCTGAGACCACCACCTGAGCCAAAACCAGTCCGACTCTGAACTGACTCCAACACCCAGGAATCCCCCAGATGATTTTTTTTTAATCTTGGAATTTTTCATGTGTTACTTCAGTTATTTAATTTATTCATCAAACTTACATTTTCTAAAATGTAGATTAAAGAATGGCAAACTCCTTTGCATCAAAGACCTTCACCACACTTTCAGATCTGCATCCGAATATGGCTAATCTGGTAAGTTTTAATAATATAGCAGTTTGGTGATTCTCTAGAGAAACTTTATGTGGAATATTATATTACATCAACATTATTGGTTCATGTGACACATGCTTGTAATTGATGAGTATATAGCTACTCATTCCATCAGTATGACTGTTGATATTAGATACCCCTAAGCTTCTTAGATTTTATGCCAGCTAACTGAAAATTACTTTCTCTTTTGTCTAGAGTAGGACCTTGTAGATATGACTAGCATTTGTTCAAAATGATCAAGAGTTTAATTGTATTACTTTCATTAAATATTTAACAACAGCTCAAACTTAGCATTGTGAAATTAAAACATTTTTGCTCAGCACTATCTATTCTCTAATCAAACTATACATAACTTATAGACTTAAATACTTGCCACTATGTTCCTTTATATAACATAAAGGTACACAAAAGATGTATTTCTGAAATATTATGTGAAAACCCATTTTTTACTCAAGAGTTGTAGGGGAATTCAATCATTTCAAACATGTCAAGACACTTATGAGTCAAATAAAATCTAGGTGGAATCATCTTATGAGGTGAAGAACTGCCCCAAGCAGTCTGTTGTTTACATTTGGCATTTATAAATCAGATTTCTTAATATGGGCTATATTTATATGTAACCTTGATATGCAATTAAAGTTTATTAATGTTAAAAATAGGGGGCCCAAGTCTTTCTGATAGAGGCCCAGAAAAAAAAGTAAGTTATTAATTTCCTCTTCAGCTAAAAGCTTTGCTGAATATTTCCATTAAATTTTTCCAACAAAATTTGGTGAGATTCACATGCATATGGAATTTAAGAAATAACAGCAATATGTCTAAATGTTAGTAAGATTTAATTAATACCTCGGCTAAAGATGTGATAGTCTTAAGAGCTTGAACATATTTTTTTAAAAGATTATTTATTTATTTATTTGACAGACAGAGATCACAAGCAGCCAGAGAGGCAGGCAGAGAGAGAGGAGGAAGCAGGCTCCCTGCTGAGCAGAGAGCCCAATGCAGGGCTCGATCCCAGGACCCTGGGATCATGACCTGAGCCCAAGGCAGAGGCTTTAACCCCCTGAGCCACCCAGGCACCCCCGAACACACACACACATATATATATATATATATACATATATATTTTTAAAGATTTATTTATTTGACAGATAGAAATCACAAGTAGGCAGAGAGGCAGGCAGAGAGAGAGAAGAAGGGAAGCAGGCTCCCTGCTGAGCAGAGATCCTGATGTGGGGCTTGATCCCCTGAGCAGAAGGCAGAGGCTTAACCCACTGAGTTACCCAGGCGCCCCAAGATCTAGGACTTTAGAGTTTAGATTTGTTGGGAGCGATGTACAAGTTTTGTTACAATCCAATTCATATTACTGTTTAGCATGTTTGGATTAAAAAGCTAAGCAATTTTATGTGGATTGTTAGAAAATCCTATATTAAAGAAAGCTCTGAAGACCATGGCAAATTAAATTGTATATACATGTGCTTTGAATGAATTCAGTAAGAACTGATAGCATAGGGTGGTTACTGTGCTCCCCCTAGTGATTGAAAATAAAGTAGAAACATGCTAAGTATTAAATGATTGTGTATGTAATAGCAGTTAGTTGTCTTATTACTTTGTACTTTGCCTTGTAGAGTTGAACATTTATGAAGTTCTTTAGATGTTTGTCTGGAGTAAATATATTTAAATGGCTCCTAGTCAAAAATGTTTGTTAGAGGCAGTAAAATATAACAAGTCCATGAAATTAAATTTACCATCTACATCTGTGTTTAATATTTGTCTTCTATAACCTTTTTGTTTTTCAGAAAATAATTGGTATAGTTATTGGGAAAACAGATGTCAAAGGCTTTCCAGACAGAAAAAGCTGAGTTCTATTTAACTCTTTGCTTCATTTTTCATCAAGTGTGGCTTATGACTACAACAAAGTGTATTCAAGGGATTGAGTTTCTCATTCCTGCTTAACTCCTTAATTAAGAGCAGTGTTCATTGCTCTGTTGTATGGTAAAGTACTCAATTTAAGGCCATATGTGTGTGGACCTTAAAATAATTTTTAATGACGTATAAGGCTGTTTGACCCTAGTAAGGACTCCACTGTTTACGATCACTTTCAGCCCAAGAGATAAAAATACACAACTAAATCTAAGACAAAAGATGTTAAGGAACAGGGTTTTCAAGCAGGGATATGTCATGGTAGAGGAGCTTGGAAGGAGAGAAATACAGCAGCGGTATCAACCAGACAACCAGTGAGAAATTCATCTTCCATATGTGGAAAATACAGTTAACTCTGGCTTTAGTGGCTCTTTGAGTTGCTTGAACTGTATAAAAGTTTTAGGATGATGGAAACAATCTAAGACTAAAATTAGATTTTTAAAATCAAGTTTAAAAACAAGTTTTCAAACTTTTATAGTTGACGCACAATGATAAGATATAAAAGGCCAAAACTAACATTGTAGTACCAATAGCTTTTAAACCGTCAGCACTACTTATGAAAGGTTACAGTATAAGCGCTTGAAGGAGTCAGAGTTGTAGTCAGTCAGACAATGATTTTGGCAGAAGACGTGAATTTTGTTTGAATTGCCTGAGTAGTTGTGACTCTGTTTTTTGTCTCATGGTGTAGTGACAGTACCTTAATTTTAATTTCATGTAATATTCCATTATTACATTTGATGTAAACATTTGTTTATGCCTTTACTTTACTTCATCATGATTAATTAGATCATAATTACCATTTGAATAGTTTGAGAAAGTCTATATATCTTTTTTCTAAACTCTGAAAGGAATAACTTAAAATACACAAATTAGGAAATTGTCAGTATTTGAAATGTTTGCTGAAATCCCAACAATGAAATAGAACTTTCACCTCACAGATTGTGCAGATAGATACATGGTTCCTGTGGTATTAGAGTATTTTTTATGATTATATGTACAGAACACCTTTTCTCGAGAAGATATCCTTACTGACTTAAAAAAAAAAACCATTATACACATGTTACTACATTTTCGCAAAACATTCAAACAGTGCAGAAGGGCATAGAATAGAAAAATGAAATTCTTAATTCAACCCCCAGCTCTGTCCAGCCTAGTCCCCTCCCCAAAGGCAAATGCTAATTACAGCTTGGTAGGTATCTATAATTTATATATGTATGTTAGGTTGTGTACTTTTTTAATTAATGAAGAACAAACAGTAAGGACATTTTTATTTTGGAAAAAAAATGTACCTGCTGACCCCTAGTGGCTCCATGTACTAGCACACATTTATTTGTTTTGAAATAATTTTTTTTTTTTTAAAGATTTTATTTATTTATTTGACAGAGATCACAAGTAGGCAGAGCGGCAGGCAGGGGCAGGGGGAATCAGGCTCCCTGCTGAGCAGATAGCCCTATGCGGGGCTCAATCCCAGAACCCTGAGTCCATGACCTGAGCCAAAGGCAGGAGCTTAACTCACTGAACCACCCAGGCACCCTGTTTTGAAATAGTTTAGATTTGAAGCATGACTTAAAATTGAAACTGTAACAGAGAGAAATGGAGATCTAAACTAAAATCTGTATGGTTCAAGCTGTCATTTCTCTCCAAATATGCAGATAACTGGGGAAAGGGAACAGAGGGATCAATAGTGAGGTGAGTTATCTACTCTGGCAGCTAGGAGATTGACTCAAGCATGACTTATCTTAGAATTTATATTGCAATAATATTTTCACCATGTGTTTGAGTATGTTTGTTATCATAATCATATTTGTTCAAATCTAAGATAAAAGTTTTCATTTGCATTGGTTTCCCTTAGATATTGGATCAGAGAGATACACTTTCAGTTTCACCATTCGGGACTCACCAACGCATTTTGTCAATGTGACATCCTGGGGCAGCGAAGGTTACATCAGGTCACTTTCTGACAGCTTTAGGGTTGGAGAGTGCGGTAAGTCGGAGTTGGTTCTTGAACTGTTTCTGTTACAGTATTATTCCTGTGACATATTTGTGGGAACTACACTGAGGGAGTCAAAGTAAGACATCATTCATAATTCCTAAGAAACAAGTCATGCTTTAAGAGCATAACACAAGCCTTTAGCATTTTATTACTTGAAACATATAAATGTGATAGTCATGTATTTTTACTAGGTAGCTTTACAATCTTTGGTTTATTTCAGATTACAGTTTTCATCAATTCCTGTTGTTGCTGTCACCATTTATCTTTCAGTAACCATAGTAAGGCTGCTAAGTAGCTTTTGATAAAAGAAAAATTTGAACTTTTAATAGGAGTTTAAGAAGCTCTACTTTCGGGACGCCTGGGTGGCTCAGTTGGTTAAGCAGCTGCCTTCAGCTCGGGTCATGATCCCAGCGTCCTGGGATCGAGTCCCACATCGGGCTCCTTGCTCAGCGGGGAGCCTGCTTTTCCCTCAGCCTCTGCCTGCCATTCTGTCTGCCTGTGCTCGCTCTCTCCCCTTCTCTCTCTCTGATAAATAAATAAAATCTTAAAAAAAAAAGAAGCTCTACTTTCAACATAGCAAATCTTTGGCAACCTTTACCCATCCCAGGGTCCTTCTGTACAGTGTCATATAAAAAAAACCAGGGCTTTGAAAATGCATAGAGGTGGGTTCAGATCTTACTTCCAATATTTGTTTACATCATGGCTTTGAGAAAATTGCTTAACTTTGTTGGGCCTCAGTAATGATTGAGTACCCTGTAGATGCTGTGGGTCTTAAAGGAAGTAGTATGTGTGGTATAAAGTGTAAGTCGTTGTCCCTCAGTGGATGGCAGCACTCGCCTCCTACAAGTAATGGGAAAGCACGATACCAGCTCCCTTTCGTGGGAGAAAAAAGAAGGGAAAGAGTAATGCACAGAATTAAACTACTCTCCAAAACTGCACAATTAGGCAAGCTATTACCTGTCTCCATCACTTAGCACTTACTCGTGTATTTATTACGTCATATTATGAAGTTGAAGGGTTATACATTGTGTCTCTCTAACTGAATAATAAAGTACTTGAACATATGGATTGTGAAGGCAGAAAACTTTGTAAACTCCACAGGGCCCAGTACAATTAGAAACTTTCCTTGGAGGAATGCCAGTGCATTAGTTATATAGAGCTAAAGTTATATTTTGGTATTAAACTATAGGTTAATGGTTGTGAGGATGAATGAAGTAAGGGGTCTTTAAGCAGAAGGTTGACAATAATTATAAATTTAAATAGGACCTTGGTGTGTTGGTGTGAAAAGATTACAGATTTTTGATTCAGAACAACTGTAAGTCTAGCCCTACTGGTTTCTAGATATAAAACCTCCAGAAAGTTATTTAACCTCTGTGAGCTTCAATTTCTTCCATTCATAAAAAGGGGTTATCATGGAGTTGTTGTGTGAGGAATCAGCAAAACAGACACAAAAAGGTCCAACAAGACCCTAAGAAAACAGAACCCTTAAAATGTTCAGTCATAAGCTGTTAAGTTGTGGAGCGGAAATCAGGATCCGAGTTGTGCTTGGCTCTTTAGCCCTGTGGCGATTGTTTCCAAAGGCAGCCATGAACTGGGTGAAGTTTATTTAAAGTCTATGTCCTATGGAAGGCCAGGTCATAACCAGATTACAGTATGTTCAGTGTAACTAATCAATAAAACAATATTAATGCAGGTCCTATGTAGGAGTTTAAACACAAAACGTAAGACATCTGGGATCATATTGATGGTTGTACCGCAGGATTTCTTCTCAATGACACAAGGAAAGGACTGTGAAGGGTATGCTACACTGACTCAGAAATTAGAAATAACATTGTAACGTTCGGTGTGATGTATACTTGTTTTTAGGTATCTAGTTACTTTTTTGTAATAGCGTCTTACTTTTCCTTCTGTTGCAGTGATAATCGAAAATCCCTTGATTCAAAGAAAGGAATTAGAAAGAGAAGAAAAATTCAGCCCTGCAACTCCCAGGTAAATAATCCAGCACAAAGCCTACAGCCTTCGCGTTGGAGTGACTGCTGAGTGACTGCTGTTGTGTCTGTGTGTGACAGTAGCAGAGAGCTCACTGATGGTATATGTGTCAATTTGAAAATTAGGAGTTTTGTTATTCCTCAAACAATTTACGTTGATATAGGATTGCATGAAAACATGGCTGTTTTTAGTACTTTTATTCTCAATTTAGAGAAATTTGCCTCTAGTCACATTAAAGCTGAACAATGAGAAAGAAAGGTAAATCTTGGAAGTCCTATAGAGGTATCACGTCCAAGTAAAACTCTGCCTACACGCTTTCCTATCTTAGTTCAGGTTCACTGGAGACAGAGCCCAGAGGAAGATTTTTGTGCAAGTGGCCTGTTGAGGGAGCACTCTCTGGAGCAGCCTGTAAGGGTAATGTCAGGGGACAGCAGAGAGGCAGGTTCGGTAGGAGCTTGGCTCTGCCTGCCTGGCCCCAGAGGGAGCTCTGGAGCATGAGTGGCACCCTCTGAAAGGAAGGGACCGGGTGTTTGTGGTCTGGATTCACAAGTTACCCGTGGCACCCACTCCCCACCACCGGCATTTCTTCCTGAGGGCATCTCTCTAGAGCAAGGGGATGCTGGTAAAGGGCTCTGAGTGGGCACAGCAGTCTCCACTACAATGACACCTGCACCCATTTTGACCCCTTCCCATCTACTGTTCTGATGTCATAGCAGACCCCACGTCTCATTTCTGTGCAGCCGCGCAGACTCCACTCTGCAAACACCAAGGGCTCATTCTGCACTATCAGCTTTTGCACACTCCCTCCCTCTGTGCTGAACAGTCTTCTCATCTGCTTTGAATGTTTGCTCCTTCTCCTCATTGATGTGTCACCTTGAATGTCACCTCCTCAGGCTTTCTCCATTTTCTCTGTGTAGTGACCCTTGCAGTTCCTCACGAGGATGTCGCCCTGTCCTATTATCGTCAAGACCTCCTCTCTGAGATTATTTGATCAGTTGTGTGTCTGCCTCTCACACATGTGAACTCCATGACATCAAAGGTCTTGTCCATCTCTTGCACTACTGTATCCCCTGCGCCTAGACTAGGTTCTAGCACATACTAGCTCATGGTAGATATTGATGAAATGAATGGATAAATGAATGGAGGGAGAGAGGAAGGAAGGGGGCAGTGAGGAACGTTCTTAGCAGAGGGAACAAACATGAAACCTCCTGGCCTTTTCCAGAAGAGTTAACAGTAGGTTGAATCATATGAAACTGTTGACATTTAACTGTTTTTGGTCTAAAACTGTCATTTTCATAATCTAGTAGTCTGATATGGCTGGGCTTTAAGGCAAGGGCAGTGGAAGGAGAAGCTTGAGAGAGAAGCGGAGACACTTCGCAGACAGCTTTGCCTGGCACACCAACTTCCTTCTTTGCCAGTGGCTAGCCCAGAAGGTCTTTGAGTTAGGGAATAGTATGTTCATATTTGTGGTTTAGGATAATCACTTCAACAACCTGAGGGGGAAGGAAGTATAGGAGACAAGGCAGCAGTTTAGGTGAGAAGTGATGAGGGAAGCACTAACAAAATAGCAGGGTGGGGCACGGGAGGAGGGCCGGGATTCAAGGCTAGAAAGAGGCTCCCTGAGGGGACTTAGGAGTTGATTGGCTGGAGGGGGAAGAGCACCTTGATGGAGTTGAGTGTGTAGATACTGGGCGTCTGCCCCACAGAGAGCATCCCAGAAGGAAGTCGAGCACTGTCCTGTTGCAGGCAGGACAATCAGTGTCACGGAGACAGAAATGACGGGACACCCCTGCTCAGACATTTTGGAGGCCTTTTATACCCCTGTTTTACAGAGAGGAAAACTGAAGCTCAGAGTTTGGGGCTTGGTCAGAAACTAGTATGCTTAGAACTCGGGCACAAATTAGTCCTCAAAACATTTTCTTGATGAAAATACATTTTAAAGATTTTATTTGTGTTTATTGGTCAGAGAGAGTGATTACATGCACAAGCAGGGGTAATGGCAGGCAGAGGGAGAAGCAGGGGAGCCCTACGTGGGGCTCAATCCTGGGACTCTGGGATCTTGACCTTAGCTGAAGGCCCACGCTTAACCTACTGAGCCTCCCAGGCCTCCCTTAATGAAATACATTTTTAAGTTAACATATAATATATTTAATAAAAATTAATATCCATTCTGGCTCTCTCCTCCACTGCAAGGGGGAAGAGTGGTGAGGAGGGGCATAAAATACATTTTAGACAAAGAAATATTTCACAACATTTTTCAGTGTTTCTCAGAGTAAAAAAGTATAAATTTTCTAAATACAAGAAATTACTGTTGGTGGTCTAAATTACAACCAAAAAGATAATTTAATGTGAATCTGGAAGTATTTTCCTATTAGAAGATCACTCGATATTAACTGTTTTTGTGTGTTTTTGCAAATTAGCAGCTGTAAGCTATTGCTCAGTGAGAATCACTCCACGGTAAAAGTTTGTTCCAGTTACCAAGTGGACACCAAGCTCCTTGCTCTGATATACTTACCTGTCAAGGAGTCTCATGATTTTTATTCACTGGGTGACATTGTTGCAAATGGATGCAGTCTGGATGGGAGGATTATTAACGTGCTTGCAGCAGTGCGGTCGGTAAGTTAAAGCCTCAAAAAGCCAACCTCTGTTTGGCGGGCACTTCTATCACTTCACTTCTGTTTGGAAAGTAATAACCAGGGGAATCACTTTTCTTGATCCATAGGAAGTTGAATTAAGGAAATGGTGGCACCTCTCACCACTGCCAGAGGAGCGGTTTATCTGGAAATGAGTAGCAAAATAAAATTGAATTTGAATGTTAAATGCATCGCACTCCTAAATGATCTAGGAACTGTGAGAGCTTTGCATACTTTGGTGAGACAAAGACACAAATGGAAAGAGTAAATTCACGGACTTGAAGATTTGCATGAAGTTTCTCAAGGGGACGTAGGTTGGAGGACTCTCGGAGTTCACTCAGTCTGTGCTCAGAGGTGTTCTGAGATGGAGGGTGGGCATACCCACTGTGTGGCTGGCGTGACCTTGTGCAGGCATTGTGGGGCCCTGGGGAACCTCTCAGGTTCACTGTCACCTCCCTTTTATGCAGTTGCCACAGTGAAACTCTGTTGGACAGGCTGGTCACTTGGCAGACATTCAGAGGTAGATCTCAAAAGTACAGTTTCACACACACAAAAAAGTACATGGAGAAAATTAAAGGGGCCGGGTTCCTCAACTCCTAGGGAGTGAGGATTGTCAGAGACCACATACACACATACGGAACGTTGTAGGTAATCGCTCATTGCTTTTCTGTATTAAATGGTAGTGTTGATTCTTCCCGTTGACAGGCCTCTGACGGTGGAGGCCTCGATTGCTGTGTTGTCCACACTAGCCCCAGCCCAGCACAGTGCCTGCCACACAGTGACCATTCACTATAACTCAGGCTGGAGGAGTAAACTCCCTACGTGGCAGTCTTGAAAACTAGGAGAAATCACTTTCTGGGCTATTTAGTTAGCTTTAGTCTTACATAAAGGCCGGATATTATCTCAGTTTCCCTGCAATTCTATACAATGCCATTATATTACAGTGTAGTAAGAATTTTCTAAACCTCGGTATAAGCAAAAGCCTGGGACAGCATTTTCCGCTTCCCCCGCCATGAGTCTGGCACCTTCTTTTGTAGGAGGATGTTCCTTTTTCGTGTGTGTCTTTCTTCTACCATTTTATTTCCATCCCTCTTATATTTCCTTTTCTTCACATTTTTGTTTAGCCCTTTTTTTCTCTTCCTTCTCACCTCTCTCTTGTCACTGTAGAATCCTTTTCATAGACTTCTCTTGTGTGCCGTGATAAGTCACACCTCGGTCACACGCTGGCTGTCCTTGCCTCTGACTTTCCTCCTAGATCCTGCTCTTGTGCTGGCAGTGGCCAGTCTTCCTTCAGCTCCTTCTGCTGGAGCTCAGCTCTGTAGGAGATGTGGAGGCGACAGCATGGGGGGCAGCCTGCTGACCGTCTGTGCTTGCGCCAGCGTTACGTGGCTGGCAAAGGACCTGCCCTTCCCTCTGAGAACTTGCTGGAGGGACAGAAGGGCCCCTGAGTTTACCTCCACTTCCACAGTCCTCTTACACCAGTGGGGTCAAGCTAGATGGTGTGTCAGCATGTCCCTCGTTTGGTCTCCATCACCTCATCCCCGTGGAGGCAGTGAAGAAGGTGCTGCTCTCCTACCTGCGCCAGCAGGCTGAGGACGTGCAGGCCTGGGAAGACAGAGTTGTTTCGGTTGCGTGTACTCCGCGCCAAGCTCTGCGCTGAGCCATGGGCGTCACAGATGTTGGATATATATTTTCCATCCTCAGACCACCTAGATGCCGCACGGGCTTATCGTGGAGCGCTGTTTTTGACATGTTGAAAAGACTCCACAGTCTGAACTCAAAGCACATGTTTCTGTGTCTCCCTTTAGTCAAAATGTGTAAACTTACAACGTCAGCTAAATATACCTACGTTAGAGATAGAAGATGCTTTTAAAACCTTCACACATATATATATATTTTAGTGTTTCTTGCTATTTTAATTCTTTTTTAAAAAGATTTTATTTATTTATTTGACAGACAGAGATCACAAGTAGGCAGAGAGGCAGGCAGAGAAAGAGGGAGAAGCAGGCTCCCTGCAGAGCAGAGAGCTTGATGTGGGGCTCGATCCCAGGACTCTGGGATCATGACCTGAGCTGAAGGCAGAGGCTTAATCCACTGAGCCACCCAGGCGCCCCTATTTTAATTCTTTTAATTTGCTGTTTAAAGGGTAAATATTTGAATGTTTCCACCAATAAACATTTTTGTACCTCTACAACTGTAGGTGGAGAATAATGACTTCTTTCCATTTCTAAGGTTGGAGAGCCAAAACACTTTACAACTTCAGACCGGAGGAAAGGCCAGAGGTGTGAGGTGAAGCTCTATGATGAGACAGAGTCTTCTTTTGCAATGATATGGTAACCTCCCACATCTGTTCCAGACCGTAAAATCCCTGCTATTAGCACCGAGACAGAATATTTTTATTTTATGAGAAAGATGATGGATTTCATAGTAGGAGAGGAGTAACGATGGAGGAGAAGTAATTATTAAAAAGGAAACTGTGCTATTGTATATTGAGTGCTACAGTCTGTGCTGTAAGATCACCTTAAAATGAGCTCTGTGGACAGCACGGAATTATTTGGACAGACTCCACTGTGACTGGTTCATTCCTGTCCTCTGCTTTATAGCAGTCAGTGATTCATTAGGTCCCATGGTAATAAACCAGCCGGATTCTGTGTGATTGCTTGGGTAGCGCCCTGGAATCAGGCCACAGGAAGGTGTTTTGTCCCCAGCTGTGCCCTCAAGCACCGCAGGGTAGAACATGGCGTTGCTCTGGCTCTAGATGCCCGGGCACCAAAGAAAACACTGAGTTTGAAATAGGCCTTCAACCCGTCAAGTGCCCTGAACAGCTAGCCAGTGCGGGCCTCTGTTAATGGTCGGACAGAGTGGCTGTACAAGCTTCAGATTTGTAGTCCCTCAGTTCTACCAGCCTGTGACGACTGAAGTAGTGAGGAAAGAAGGAGCTGAGGGGGCAGAAGTGGTCAAAGATGAGTAGTGTCCGGGGAAAGGACTTAACACGTGAACATGAAATGCCCTTTGTAATAGACAGTGAATCCTGCAAATCTCAGGGGATGCCAGTGTCCTTCACTGTCGCTTTGACAACCTGGTAGTTGTTAACTGCAGCCGTTCAGACGTTCTGTTTTTGGCAAACAATGTGATCACTGCCGGGTTTTCTCTAATGTATTCATTTTTTTTTACTTCCTTTTAAAAATATGCAGTTGGGATAATGAATCTATCCTGGTTGCACAGAGCTGGGTGCCACGAGACACAGGTACGGTACCGCAATGATTGCACTTGCTGTTTATCGTGTTTTATACCCCCTTCCACATAAAAGTTGTAAAATGGCTTTTTCCCCCCAAACAGTGATATTTGCCTCAGATGTAAGAATAAGTTTTGACAAATTTCGGAACTGCATGACGGCAACTGTAATCTCAAAAACCATTATTACGACTAATCCAGGTAACAGGCTATCTGCAATGTTGTGTCCCTTTGGAAATGACTGTGTCACACGTTTCAATGTTTGTGCAGTGTATTTAAGAATGAAAACAAGGGGGTCGCCTGGGTGGCTCAGTCAGTTGGGCATCTGACTCTGCCTAGAGTCATGGTCTCTGGGTTGTGGGATTGGCCCCAGTTGGGCCTGGAGTCTACTTAGGATTCTCCCCTCTCCCGCTCCCCCTCCCCGCTCACTTACACGTGCATGTGTACACACTCTTTCTCTAAAAAAAAAAAAAAAAGAATGAAAACAATTCTTTGATTTCATTTGAATTAAAAGTGAAAGTTGCTTTATATGCTTTACATTTATATTTCTTTAGAGTTTTTTTTTAGATTTTATTATTTGTCAGAGAGAGAGAGAGTACACAGGCAGGGGAATGGCAGGCAGAGGGAGAAGCGAGCTCCCTGCTGAGCAAGGAGCCTGATGTGGGACTTAATCCCAGGACCCTGGGATCATGACTGGAATTGAAGCAGACGGAAAACCAACTGAGCCCCCCAGGTGTTCCTTTACATTTATATTTCTTAAGCTTACAGTGAGCTATATCTTTGATGTCCTTACTAATGAAAAGAAATGTGAAAAACGAAACTCATTTTTACTTTATTTTTTTAAAAGATATTTATTTATTTATTTGAGAGACAGAAAGAAAGAGCATGAGCAGGGGGAAAGGGCAGAGGCAGAGGAAGAAGCTGAGTCCTGCTGAATACGGAGCCCGACACAGGACTTGATCCCTGAAGCCTGGGATCATGACCTGACCTGAAGGCAGACTTTTAACCAACTGAGCCACCCAGGCACCCCCAGACTCATTTTTAAAGCAGCATTCTTGGTGATGATTCTGGAGAGATCAGTGTAATTGATTGGATCACCTAAATTATTGACTATTTAAGTTTTTTAAAAATTTATTTGTCGGAGAGAGAGAGCGCACAAGCAGGGGAGTGGCAGGCAGAGGCAGAGAGAAAAGCAGGCCACCCGCTGAGCAGGGAGCCTGCTGCGGGACTCGATCCAAGGATCTTGGGATCATGACCAGAGCTGAAGGCAGTTGCCCAACCAACTGAGCCACCCAGGCGCCCCAGTTATTGACTATTTTAAAAATAAATTCACTTTTACTATATTCAGATAACTTAGTACTAGAGCTCCAAGAACATACACGTCACATGATTAGTTTATCACATAACAAAACACCCAGAAGGCCCACTGGAGTGGTTGTTGAAAGAAGTTACAGCTTGTGTCAGCATGCAGTCCGGGGAGCAAGGTCTTGGGAGATGTGAGAAGTTGGTGTCCTCGAGTATCCTTGTGGTCCTCTGTACTATGGATAGAGAGGTGAGTCCAGCACCCTGGAAGAGTGCAGAATTCCCAGAGATGGAACGGTTCCTCCCAACTCAGGAAGCTGGGACTGCGGTAGTGGGTCACTTCTGGCAGTAGCACCCTCTGCTGGTTGCTAACAAAGCACCAACAGTGACTAGTACAGTATTGTACTGTACTGTATTGTATAGATTTTATTTATTTGATAGAGAGCGAGCAGATGGCCACGAGCAGGGGAGAGGAGAAGAGGGAGAGGGAGAAGCAGACTTCCCACTGAGCAAGGAGCCTGATATAGGACTTGATACCAGGACCCTGAGATTATGACCTGGGCCAAAGGCAGATGCTTAACTGACTGAGCCAGCCAGGCGCCCCTACAGTGACTGAGAATTACAAAGCAATTCTGTCTTTGACCAACCATTATCAGAATTTTTTCAAGTAGCAGCACTGTTAGATTCGACATAAAATGATAAGACTGTGCTGCATACGTGCGCTGGACTTTGTGCATCCTCCCGAACACCGTGTCCCTAAAAGGTGGCATTGTGGAAGGTGACTTGACATGGATGTGCTGTGTGCAGGGCATTGGCCTGGGGGCCAGTGACAAAACAAAAATATCTCTGCACACATGAAGCTCACATTCTAGCAGGAGAGACACAGATGATAAATGGTAAAGATAACACATCTGTGAATTATGATACTGAAGGAGAAAAAGAGGAACAGGGTCAGCAGAGTCCAGGGCAGGTTGCACTTTACAGAGGGTGGTCAGGTAGGCCTCCTTGGGAAGGTGACATTTGAGCAAAGACGTGTTGAGACAGTGGGGGGTTAACCACAGGAAAGAGCATGAGGCTGTTAGTACTGGAACAGCCAGTGCAAAGGCCCAGTGGTTGGCATGTGCCTGTGTGAGGGCAGAACAGCAAGGAGGCCAGTGTGGCTGTAGTATGTGGAGCACAGGCAGGAGGAGGAGTCAAGGTCAGAAGAGAAGACTGGGTATCAAGAAGGCCTTAAAGGCTAATGAAAGGATGTTGGCTTTTATTCTGTAGCAAAGGGTTTGGAACAGAGCAGTGACATTTTCTAAGCACTGAAAGGATCACTTTAGCTACTTTGTTATAAATTGATGATTACACAACCACAATCTATTCTCAACATTTAGGAGAAGAATGCTACTCTTCAATTCCTTTTTTTTAAGGGTGTACTATGGTTTATTATTTTTAATAACTTATTAACAGTTTTATAGTATTATATAGAGTACTGTCAATGATTTAAAAGTTCCCATCTTCTGAGTGTAAATTTGGCCTGGGATAATTTCTATTTATTTATTAAAAAGATTTATTTATTTATTTATTTGACAGAGAGATCACAAGTAGACAGAGAGGCAGGCAGAGAGAGAGAGAAGCAGGCTCCTTGCTGAGCAGAGAGCCCGACATGGGACTCGATCCCAGGACCCCGAGATCGTGACCCGAGCTGAAGACAGCGGCTTAACCCACTGAGCCACCCAGGTGCCCCGGCCTGGGATAATTCTTAAAAGCAAGTTAGATTCTAGGGGCACCTGGGTGGCTCAGTGGGTTAAGGCCTCTGCCTTCGGCCCAGGTCATGATCCCAGGGTTCTGGGATCGAGCCCCACATCGGGCTCTCTGCTCGGCGGGGAGCCTGCTTCCCTTCCTCTCTCTCTGCCTGCCTTTTTGCCTACTTGTGATATCTGTCTGTCAAATAAATAAATAAAAAATTAAAAAAAAAAAAAGAAAGTTAGATTCTTTGATTTATTTATTTATTTATTTATTTATTTGAGAGACAGTGAGAGAGAGCATGAGAGGCGAGAAGGTCAGAGGGAGAAGCAGACTTCCCATGGAGCTGGGAGCCCGATGCGGGACTCGATCCCGGGACTCTGGGACCGTGACCTGAGCCAAAGGCGGTTGCTTAACCAACTGAGCCACCCAGGTGCCCCAAAAGAAAGTTAGATTCTAAAAGTCTGTTGCGGGGGTGCCTGGGTGGCTCAGTGGGTTGAGCCTCTGCCTTCGGCTCAGTTCATGATCTCAGGGTCCTGGGATTGAGCCCCACATCGGGCTCTCTGCTTGTTGGGGAGCCTGCTTCCCCCTCTCTCTCTGCTGCTCTGCCTACTTGTGATATCTGTCTGTCAAGTAAATAAATTTAAAAACAATAAAAGTCTGTTGGAAATGTTATCAAGCTTAATAGGATAATTGTGTCAATAACTCAGGGCTAAGTTAATGAAACATATTCAGTGGATATTGTCTGTTTGGTTCTGGACACAGCCTGAAAGGGAAGTGTCAATGTGTTTGGGCAATGCCAACAGCAGTAGAGTAAGTGTCTGCTTCTCAGAGTGACAAAGAAGAGTGCTTACAAGTGTGCGTGAATTTTTATTTATTTATTTATTTGACAGAGATCATAAGTAGGCAGAGAGGCAGGCGGGGTGGGGGGAAGCAGGCTCCCTGCTGAGCAGAGAGCCCACAATTGTGCGTGAATTTTTTTTTAAAGTTTTTATTTATTTATTTGTTAGAGAAAGAGGGTGGAGAGAAAGGACAAGCAGGGGGAGCAGCAGGCAGAGGGAGAAGCAGGCTCCCCGCCGAGCAGGGAGCCTAATGTGGGACTCCATCCCAGGACCCCGGGCTCATGGCCTGAGCCGAAGAAGAAAAAGAGGAACAGGGTCAGCAGAGTCCAGGGCGGGTTGCACTTTACAAAGAGTGTAAAGCTGAAGGCAGACGCCTAACTGACTGAGCCACCCAGGTGTCCCAGGGTGCGAGAATTTTAGCGTGCTTCTTTAAATCGGCCTTATCTGTCGCTTCTTTGTCTGCACCCAACAAGTACAAAGTAAAAACCTCTAATGGCTTAAGCTTTCATCCTGGCTTCCCTTATGGCTTCCTCTGCCCTGAGAGTGTCCATCAGGCAGGCCTGGATAGATAGCCCTGTCGTCAGGAGGGACCTTTACAGCAGTGCTTGAGGGAAGCCTGGCACTTTGATTTCCGTGGCTTCACTGCAGCGCCGGCTCCTGCCTGGTGTGCAGCGCTCCCGCCAGTGTTTCAGAAGCATCTGGTTGTTCATTCACTCATTAGTTTACCAATATCTGTCGAATGCCTTTTATTTGCTAAGTACTGAGATAACATGTGTCCTTCCTGGCACAAGGCAAGCCGTGATGGGTAGATGGCCAGGGCCAGTTGCTGGAACTACAGAGCTGAAGAGGCAGCCTCTGCTCACGAGGGGCTTCGGTCTCGTTATGTGAAAGAACAGTGGTTAGACTCGGGGTTAAATGCGAGTGAGGAGGAAGCGCCTGCCTCTGCCCCAGGGGTCAGGGGTCCAAGCAGGAGCATGTTTGTAGAATGTTGGAGTAGGCGAGGGAAGGCTGAAAGGCCACTAAGTGTTGGAGGCTGAGGGGGCTTGAGGTTGAAGGATGTCAGAGTCACGTGGGGGTCCTTTTTCCAAATCACGTTCTTGCCTGTGGACACACCCTCTGACTGTTCCTGAGAATACTTGTGTCCTGAGGCAAGCAGCAAGGCTTTCAAATACATTTAAATTTTTTTCTTCCTGCTTAAAAAAGAAATACATATAAAATTCAGAAAATATGTAATAGCAAAAAGGGAAAACAGCAAGCCCCTATAATCTCACCATCTTATAAGAGAATCGTTTCTCTTCCAGTTACTTTTGCATTCCTGTATTTATTTATGCCTTTTCAATTGAAAGGAAATTACACCACATCATTGTATAAGCTGCTCTTTAACAATACCTGCTGTGTGTCTCTTGGTTTAGTAGACTACTGTGTCACATTGCTCATTGGCTGCATCATGTTCGATTTGACCGTGTTTTCATACATCTTCACTTTTACCATTAAAAATAATATTGGAGGGCGCCTAGGGTCTGACTCTTGATTTTGGCTCAGGTCTTAATCTCAGGGTCATGAGGTCACGCCCTGCCTTTGGCTCCATGCTCAACGTGGAGTCTGCTTGAGATTCTCTAAAAATAAATAAATAAATAAATAAATAAAATCTTGGGGTGTCTGGATGGCTCGGTCAGTTGAGCATCCAGCTCTCCGTTTCAGCTCAGGTCGTGATCAGGGTCCTTGGATGGAGTCCCGTGTTGGGCTCTGCACTTAGTGGGGAGTCTGCTTGGGGCTCTCTTTCTCTCCCTCTGCGCCTCCCCTCTGCTTACATGTGTGCTCTCTCTCTCAAATAAAGAAATCTTTTAAAAAAATGTAATCAGTTGCTTTTCATTTATATTATGCATCTTATTTTTAAGATACCCCAGAAGCTAACATCCTGTTGAATTTTATAAGAGAAAATAAAGAAACAAATCCTCTGGATGCTGAAATGGACAGTTACTTGAGAGAATCTGTAAATTGTAAGTGACCTTTAAATTATTTTTTGTCTCACATAGTAGAAGATACCATATTCTTATCCTGTAACTGCTATATTTCCACTTTCTAAAAGGTTATTTAAAACTTTTAGAAGTTTTGGGGCACCTGGGTGGCTCAGTCAGTTGGGCATTGACTCTTGGTTTTGGCTTCGGTCGTGATCTTGGGGTTGTAGGATTGGGCCCTGGGTGGCGCCCTGCTCAGTACGGAGTCTGCTCAGGATTCTCTGCTCCTCCCTCTGCCCCCACACACTCTCACTCTCTCTGGGATAAATAAATAATTTTTAGAGGTTTCTATAACCTTTTTCCAATCTAATGGAAGTTAAAAAAAATGAGCTGACTGCCTTTTTCTTACTGATTTTTTTAAAAAGATTTTATTTATTTGACAGAGAGAGAGAAATCACAAGTAGGCAGAGAGGCAGGCAGAGAGAGAGAGAGGGGAGGAAGCAGGCTCCCTGTGGAGCAAAGAGCCCCATGCGGGGCTTGATCCCAGGACCCTGGGATCATGACCTGAGCTGAAGGCGAGGCTTTAACCCACTGAGTTACCCAGGCGCCTCTTCTTACTGATTTTTAAGAATTATTTATATATTCTGGATATGAGTCCTTTGTCTCCTTTAAATACTGCTGGCATCCCCCACGCTGAGGCTTGCCTTCCCACTCTTTTCATGGCATCTTCTGATGACCAGAAAGTCTCTATTGACATAAAATGAATTAAATTTATCATTCTTTCCCTTTTTTTGCTTATTATTTTTGGCTGTTATGTCCATTTATATAATCAGTCTTAATACAGCAAATGTAATAATTTTTCTGTTACTTAACTGAAGCTATTACATGTTCTCATTTTTTTAAAATTTCATTTATTTGACAGAGAGAGACACAGCAAGAGAGGGAACACAAGCAAGGGGAGTGGGAGAAGGAGAAGCAGGTTTACCCCAGAGCGGGGAGCCTGATGCAGGGTTTGATCCCAGGACCTTGCAATCAGGACCTGAGCCAAAGGCAGACGCTTAATGACTGAGCCACCCAGGCAGCCCTGAACTTTATAGTTTTTCTATTTAGATATAATTCTTTGGAATTCTTAGAATATATAGAGAGCTGTGATAACTTCTTTTTATTTTCAGTAAATACAATAGTTGATGTCTACACAGTTGAGCAATTAAAGGTAAAAGCTTCGAAGAACGAAGGGAAGGCTGACCCTTTCTATGGCATTCTTTATGCTTACATTTCTATGCTGAATATTGATGATGACGCCACGACAGTAGTTCGACACCAATGGTGAGCAGCCCGTATTGTCAGCAAGCTGCTTCTTGTAAGAAATGAAGACCAACTATTGTTAGTAAATGTTAATCTCTATAAAAGTTAAAGCTGTTCTTTGGCATAACAGTTATTATGTATGCTATTTTTTATTTTGTTTTTATTTTTTATTTTTTAATTTTTATTTTTTCTAAGATTTTTATTTATTTATTTGACAGAGACAGATACAGTGAGAGGGAACACAAGCAGGGGGAGTGGGAGAGGGAGAAGCAGGCTTCCTTCTGAGCAGGGAGCCCTATGTGGGCTGATCCCAGGACTCTGGGATCATAACCTGAGCTGAAGGCAGGTGCTTAATGACTGAGCCACCCAGATGTCCCAGTTGTTATGTATTTTAAATAATGTATAAATAAATAACCCATTCAAAGGTTACAGTTACTTTTCAAAGTAAAATTTGATTTACTGTGTTTCTGTAATCCTAAAATATGAAGATATAATGGTGCCAGAAACATTTTTTTTAAAGATTTTGTTTATTTATTACAGAGAGAGAGAGAAAGAGAGAGAGAGCATGAGCTGGGAGAGGGGGAAGGGCAGAAGCAGACTCCCTGCTGAGCAGGGACCTTCTGAGCCCAGGACCCTGGGATCATGACCTGAGTTGAAAGTGGAAGCATAACTGACTGAGCTCCCCAGACACCCCTGCTTCCAGAAAGTTTTAAGTGAGATGACAAACTGTTGTTTTATAATATATGAGAATATTATTTTGGTTACTGTGTCCTATAGCAATGCAAGGGACAGCATTTATTTATTTATTTTTTAAATTTTATTTATTTATTTGACAGACAGAGATCACAAGTAGGCAGAGATGCAGGCAGAGCGAGAGGAAGGGAAGCAGGCTCCCCACCGAGCAGAGAGCCCAATGTGATGCAGGGCTCCATCCCAGGACCCTGAGCCACCCAAGTGCCCCCAAGGGACAGCATTTAAAAACAACTATTTTGGGGCGCCTGGGTGGCTCAGTGGGTTAAAGCCTCTGCCTTCGGCTCGGGTCATGATCCCAGGGTCCTGGGATCGAGCCCCGCATCGGGCTCTCTGCTCCACAGGGAGCCTGCTTCCTCCCCTCTCTCTCTCTGCCTACCTCTCTACCTACTTGTGATTTCTCTCTCTCTGTCAAATTAAAAAAAAAAAAATCTTAAAAAAAAAAAACACAAAAAACCCCAACTATTTTCAGGGGCACCTGGGTGGCTCAGTGGGTTAAGCCTCTGCCTTCGGCTCAGGTCCGTGATCTCAGGGTTCTGGGATCGAGCCCCACATCGGGCTCTCTGCTTAGTGGGGAGCCAGCTCCACTCCCACCCACCCCGCCTCTGCCTGCCTCTCTGCCTACTTGTGGTCTGTGTCTGGCAAATAAATAAATAAAATCTTTAAAAACAAACAGAACAAAAAGAAATTTCACCACATTGACCTGCAGTCGTGCATGTGTGTGTGTGTGGGGGGGGGTTCTATAGGGTTTTATCACATGTGTGGGTTTGTGTATCTACCACCATAGTCAAGATACTGACCTGTGGATTTTGAAAATACTTTATGATTTGCTATTAAAATTGAAAAAGACCAAAGCGGAAGCTGCTGTATTTAGTTTAGTGTTTAGTTTTTGAAGAACATTTTTCAAAAACTTTTGAAAAACTTGTTGTCTCCCTAATTTCTTCCTATGTCTTTAATATTGATATCTGAGGAAAAGCATCTGAAATTTACCTTAAAAGTGATCTGAGCCCAGACAGGAAAGCACTATCTTCAGATCACACCCTCTAGTCTTTCTGTCCAAATTGGGTAAAGTAAGACCTGCCTCAAAACCTGGAATGACGTGTCATCACCGCTTAGAGAGAGAAGATTGCGTCACTAGCAGAACAAGAGCATTCTGGGTGTGAACCTGACCCTCCCTAGGATTTTTCTGTTGAGGTCCCCGAGGCCTAACACAGAAGCATAGAGTGAGCCTTCATGGAACTTGGGTTTTCTGGGCACGAGGCAGGATTCTTCCCTCAAAGCCCTGAGCTGGGGAGACCAGGTGGACCTACTCCTAGTAGGGAGGAATAGGACAGCACAGGATAGAGGTGTGGGGCTCCCGCTGTTTAGAGCTGGGAAGGGGTGAAGGAAAGGAGCCTTAGCAGGGGCAGGGTGGGAGGCAGGGCGGTAAAATGGGATTGATTGCACGTTGTGATGTTCCTTATTTCATGTATCTGTCTGGTATCCTGTGCCGTGCTGAGCACTCTGAAGTTACTCTGACTTAGACTTTTTTTTTTTTTTAAGATTTTACTTCTTTATTTGACAGAGAGAGAGATCAAAAGTAGGCAGAGAGAGGGGGAAGCAAGTTCCCTGCTGACTAGTGAGCCCGATGCGGGGCTCGATACCAGGCCCCCGAGATCATGACCTGAGCCGAAGGCAGAGGCTTTAACCCACTGGGCCACACACGCTCCCAATATAACTGATTACGACTTATAAGGGAGTGCGGTTCTTCTGCTGGAGATCAGGTTGGTCATTTATGGCCTTTACATTTTATCCTTGTCTCTGTTTCTTTTCAGCTCAGGCTGTGGTTATGTTGTAAATGAAACATCCAGCACTTGTACTGCTTGCAACAAAAATTCTTTGGAATTTCGGTCTGTTTTTCTCAGCTTCCACTTGTTGATTGACCTCACGGACCACACAGGTACCCTCCAGGCCTGCAGTCTCACAGGACGGGTTGCTGAGGAGACTTTAGGCTGCACCGTAAGTGACAGAAAGGAAGACATGTTTTGAAATAATTCCAAAGTGAGTTCTCTTTCCCCCAAGTATAGGTTATTTCGGTGAACAGTTGGTAGAAATTAAGTCATTCATAAAGAGGTCTGGGAAAAAAACTCAAGCCTGATTTAAACATTCATTGTTTTCGTGAACAAATAATTGCATGTCGTATGTTCAGATGACAGCTGATACTGCTGTTGGGGACAGCGGCCGGGGCTGTTGACTGTGGGGCAGAAAGAAGATGTTTTCTATAGTCGAGTAACAGTGTGCGTGCAGAGCACATTAGAGATGCTGATGTGTTGAGGCAGAAGAACGGTCTGGGGATGCTTCACCAGCCCGCTGGAGGAAGTCACCCCGTAGGGAGTCAGAACACACACAGTGCTGTCCTCCGTCAGGGCTGCAGCTGACACCTGGTGTGTGCACTCAATGACAGGCTCTTGGTTTTTCTATTAGTGCCAGCTCGTGTGGTTTGCGATTAGCCCCCAGCCCCACCAGTGTCAGGTTTTTAAGGGGAGTTTTCTGGGCTCAGCCACCTGACTGGTGTCAGAGATTCAGCTCGGAGACTTTCTGACCTTATCTCCTCCATGAAGACAACTGAGCTGAAATTACTAAAAGCAAAATTCCATTTTAGTGCACAAAGCCAGGTTTCACATTGTTAAGAGGAGTTATTTATACGGATTTGGAAATATTTGTCTGTTTTAACCAGGTGAATGAGTTTCTTGCAATGACGGATGAACAGAAAACAGCACTGAAGTGGCAATTTCTTCTGGAAAGAAGCAAAATTTATTTAAAAGTTAGTGTATTTTACAGTATTATATTATTCTATATATTCAAGTAATAAGAAAATCCTAGAGTATGACCTAATAAACTAGGGAATTTATTACTTTTAATAATGTCCATTCCCAGATATGCAGAAGACTCTGGCTAATGTGGGAACAATGCAAGTAATTAGGTGTTTGTTTGCTTGTTTCATGTACTATCAAGGGATTCCACATGGCACCAAAAGAATAGACCAACATGGGCGTCTGGCTGACTCATTCGGTGGAGCATGTGACTCTTCTTTAAAAAATTTTTAAAGTTTAAAATTAATTAATTAATATATAATATCTTATTTGTTTCAGGGGTACACGTCTGATTCATCAGTCTTACATAACCCCCAGTGCTCACCACAACACATGCCCTCCCCAATGTCCATCATCCAGTTAACCCTATCCCTCACCCCAACCTCCAGCAACCCTCAGGTAGCATGTAACTCTTGATCTCAAGGCCATGAGTTCAGGCCCCACCTCCGGTGTAGAGATTACTTAAAAATAAAATCTTGGGGGAAAAATAAAAAGAAATAGACCAACAAAGACGATATCTGTTATATTTTGTCCAAGGAGGACCCTGGGCTGTAGAGTCAAAGCTGGTACCCCACCCCTGTCCCGCCCCTGTCCCACCCATGGACCAGTGCTCCTCACCTCAGTGAGTAGCATCAGGTGGCACAGTCACATGTCTGGATGCAGGGGAGAGACAGGCTGGGTCTGAGTCCCAGTTCCACCACTCATCAGCCTCTGTGACCCTCTGGAGCTCTGTGATCCTGCATCTCTAGTCGGAGCCCCACTAACAACACTTCAGCGTGGGAGGGTCACAGAATCTTTCGGATCAAAGGTGTGAAAAGGGAGGAGACAAACTCCTTTGTTTTTGCAAATGCAGAAAATGGAATCCAGGAATGTTGCTACTTACACCAGGTCACAGGTGAAATGGGCTACAGCCTACACTCTCTCTCCTCCTATCAGTCTCAAGAGAGTTGTATCTGTCGGGACTTACTGCACTAGAACGTGACACTGAGAATAATTTAAAACCTGTTTATGAGCTGACATTCCATTAACCGTCAGCAGTGATGTCATCCCATGCCCACAGCCTCTAGAGAACCACAGTGTGTTCTTCCCAAGAGCGAGAGTGAGAAAGGCAAATGGCATCTTAGTATAATCACGAAAATAGTTGTGATCTCGTGGGTACTCTGCACAGTTTTGGGGAGCACTGTACCCGCTCAGTGGGTACAGTGAGTGTCTCCACACTCAGCCCCTGGACAGCCTTCCGTCCCCCTCCTCCCAGGGTGGGTCCCCATGACCCTGAACTGCCCTTCTAGACCCGCTATGACTCCACTCCATGAGAGGACATGGGTCCTGCCGGGGCTCGGGCACTTCCCATCCCTGATCCTCACTGTACCCCTACAGCTAAGCCTCAGAAACCACGGTGCCCACTTCCCAGTGCTGCTTTCCATGGGGCCTTAAGCACGTCTGAGCAGGTTGCAGACATGGAGTTATTCATGGACTCCCTGATATTCCTAGCACATTGGTTTGAAGCCTCTTTATTACTAGGCTGGAGGGGGATTGCAGGAACATACCGGATCTCTTCCGCCATTAGCGTGGATCACTCTGCGTACTGTGTGTCCCGGAGCGGAGTACGCTCAGATCTCTGAACAGCTTCGCTTCCCTCCAGACAAGAGGTGCCAGTGCTAATGAGTTTGATCAGTTTAAATCCATGGCAGATTCCTTATAGTTTCCCTAACTTGATCTAAACATAACAAGAAAGTGCTCTCAAAAAGGGGGACATTGTACCTTTCCAAAGGACTTGTTTAAAGGTGTTTAAGTCAGATTGAATAGATTTTAAGCATATATAAAAGGATTCTATCACAAAATAAAGATCATGTTAATCTACACTTTCAGTTGTTTATTTTTTATAGAATTTAAAAATATATTTTATTTATTTACTTGACACACACACAGAGAGAGAGAGATACCAGAAGCAGGAGGAGCAGCAGAGGCAGAGGGAGAAGCAAGAAGCCTGACACAGACTCGATCCTAGGACCCTGTGATTGCAGCCTGAACCAAAGGCAGACGCTTAACTGACTGAGCCACACAGGCATCCAACAATTTCAGTTATTTTAAATCAGTTAAAATAGAACATGTGATTTAAAAAGTAGGAACTCGTGTTGTTCTGCTAATATGACAAAAACCAAAGTATTGCTATAGGGATGGGCCATTTTGTATATTTATCATATTTCAATTAAAAACAATGGCTACTGGGGCGCCAGTAGTTTAGTCTGTGAAGCGTCTGCCTTTGGCTCAGGTCATGATCTCAGGGTCCTGGGATCGAGTCCCACATTGGGCTCTCTGCTCAGCGGGGAGTCTGCTTCTCCCTCTGCCTTTGTCTCTCCTCCCTGCTCATGCTCTCTGTCTCTGTCTCAAAGAAATAAAATCCTTTAAAAACAAAAAAACAATGGCTACTTAAAATGGTTCAGTTGGAGGGGTTTCAAAGCAATGTATTTTAGTATCTTTTTTAAATGATTGACTTATTTATTAGAGAGAACATGAGTAGGGGCTCATGTTCAGAGCTCCCCTCTGAGTGGAGCTCAAGGCTTCTAGGACCCTGAGATCATGACTTGAGCTGAAACCAAGAGCCTGATGCTCAACCAACTGAGCCACCCAGGCGCCCTGGTATTTAATGTTTTAAAACACATGGTGATATAAACACAGGTCCTTGTAAGTCTGATATTAGTGTCAAAGAATGATTTCTGAAAAGAGTAAAACCATGACTCACACAAAAATACAATGAATGTCAAAGATTTAATTCATTAATCAGTGAAGCAACTAGAAAGGGGTTCTTAAAAAACGAATTTAAAAAGATTTGAAAGAGGGACGCCTGGGTGGCTCAGTTGGTTAAGCAGCTGCCTTCGGCTCGGGTCATGATCCCAGCGTCCTGGGATCGAGTCCCACATCGGGCTCCTTGCTCGTCAGGGAGCCTGCTTCTCCCTCTGCCTCTGCCTGCCATTCTGTCTGCCTGTGCTCGCTCTCTCCCCTTCTCTCTCTCTGATTAAAAAAAAAAAAAAAAAAAGATTTGAAAGAGTAGATGCAGAGGCTGACAGCAGTGCTGAATTGGGGTTCTCTGTAGATAGCAAAACCCGCCTCTTCCCCGGCGAGAGCTGACTGTGTCTTCACACAGACAGGATTCCTTTGGATTTCCCTGAGTAGGACTGCTCTTTGCATTTCTCTCTGTTTTCTACAACGTACTGTGGAGAACAGCTCAGCCATGGCCAGGACAGGGGCAGAGCCCTGCAGACTGAGGTCACCCTGACTGTAGAGGTGGGGGTGCTCCACTGAAAGACGTGCACTATCCTTACCGCCCACCTCGGCCTTTCCGTGTTTCCTGACATTCATCTGTGTTTTCCTGTTAGTCTTTGAAACGATCATGGCCAACTAACATGTCCTTCCACTCTGTATTAAATAAAACATCGGTGAAAGTGCTTTGTTAAATGTCAAGAATAAGACATTGTTCCTTTTTTTTTTTTTTTTTAAAGATTTATTTATTTATTTATTTATTTGACAGAGAGATCACAAGTAGAGAGGCAGGCAGAGAGAGAGAGAGAGAGAGAGAGAGAAGCAGGCTCCCTGCTGAGCAGAGAGCCCAATGCGGGACTTGATCCCAGGACCCTGAGATCATGACCTGAGCCGAAGGCAGCAGCTTAACCCACTGAGCCACCCAGGCGCCCTAAGACATTGTTCTTAACAAACTGCATTATCACATCCCCAGAGCCTATCAGACTTAGGTGACTACCACAGGTTAACCCTCACAGCTGCTAGTTTGAACACATTTTATTTTTACATTTAAGTCATCTCTATACCCAATGTGGGACTTGAACTCATGACTGGGAGAGTGAGAGTGACATGGTCTTCCAACGGAGCCTAGGCCAGCGTCCCCTTGAACACACTTTATACCCTTCCTTGGTATGTGTTGGATTTGAAACTTCAACTTCCCTACCAAAGAGAAATGTCATGAGAAAAATAACAGATTTTTACAAAATTACCGTCAGGAGCCAGATATGTCATTTCCCTCCCAAACTCCCCCAATGTGAACTCTTTCCCTCGTCTTACAGGGGTCACTAGAATTGACGCTCACACCTGCAGAACAGCTCGTCGTGGTTCTCTACTGCATTCTCTGCTGCCAGTCACTGGTTTTCAACTTTATATACATAGTGATTTTTAAAATTAACTCCTTGTCTCTCTCTTTTCTCCCTACAGTTTTTTTCATCACACAGAGCGAGGGGCGGATTGAGACTTAGTGTGCTCTCATGTAAGCTGGCAGACCCTGTTGAGGCAAGTAGAAGCTTGTCTGGGCAAGGAAAATTTTAAAACAAGATACTTTAAACTCTGGACAAGAATATGAGTTTCCATTCTCTTGAGAGTGGAAATGGGTTTGAAAACTATGGATAAAATTGTATTTTGTTCAAAGGTGGTAAAAATGTTTCTATAAATTGTTATTATGTATCCTTCTGGAGCTGGTTAGGGGGTAAGTCTTAAAATCTCTCATCCACCCCAGCTCCTTTCTTAGAAGGCCTTTTGGCTGATTTTGCCCTTTCTTCCCAAGTTGAAAAATGTGTGCAGGAATTAATAAACATGTTCAATCTTCCCCCACAGATATCAGTGATTTCTTAAGCCCATTTCCTCTTTGTCTTACTTCCCTGGAGAAAGATCAGAACCTCCTAGAATGACCTTCCTGGAGCTTGGTGGTGGCTGAGACTGCCTTCCAGGAACTGCTGGGACACCGGCAAGGGCTTCTTGGCGGCTCAGGGTGGGAACAGCGGAAGCCCAAGGCCGCAGGCAGTGCTGGGCAGCAGCTTTGAACCCTGAAGAGCTTCTCTGAGCTTTGCCTTCTCTGATGACACATGTGGCGGCCCAGCATTTGTGAAGACTGGCTGCCATAGGGGTGAGATGTGTGAGTCTGAATCATCTGGGAGGAGACCAGCCTCAAAAGATCTCAGAGTGGCGCCAGTCTGGGACCTGGAAGGGCAGGGCTGCTCCAACAGGACGCCGGCCCCAGCCTCCCTGCACCACACGGGTCCTGGCTGTACCCTGGAGCACTGTGTCAGCCCCACACCGTGGTTTACCAGCACAGTCACTGCTGGCGCACAGTCTGGGAGGTTTGGTGTTTCCAGCACCCACCACAGGAGAAAAGAACAAAAAGTAAGTATCTGAAACTTTTTCACAAAGCTGGTATTGGGAGATAAATGTGTCAGCAGTGTTGTCTCTGGCTTTTAACATCGGCAGCTGTGTCAGAGGGGCATGAGTGTACCCTAGTGTGTCCAGATTGTGGTAATGAGGCAAGGCACGACTTGACCTAGGTGTGCAGATGGGGGTGCGCCCCATGAAGAGCTTCCTTTCCCCCTCCCCTGGGGCAGGGTATGCGTGTGCTAAGCAAGGTGACTCCAGAAGAGAAGGAAGGTGGCAGAGTGGTGGAGCGGGAGGGTTCAGGCTGCGGAGGAGAGAGAAGTGGGGACCTGCCTGGTCGTCACATTCACACTCTCTGCTGATTAAGCAAGAGCTGGTGTCCAAGAGCAGAGGAGACCAGGGAGGACAGCTGGCCCGGGTGGTGTGTCAGGAATGGTTATGCCAGACCTCCTGGTGCCCTGACCTCTGCCAGCAGGTCCCAATGCACCAATGCCTGGACCACAGGTGTTGGTACCAGCTGTGTGGGCTCCTGCCGTCTGGGGGCCTCTGTTGCCCAATGGCCTCAGCAGCATAATACAGATGCCTAATATAGGCATTCTCAGATTAGGCTTTTATGTCATACCCAGTGTTCCCCAGCCACAGCTATGGGCCCTAGCAGTGCCGTGAAGGGCTCTGAACAGCCTCTTCACTGCTACCTTGGTGACATCTCAGTCCACCAGCATTTAACCAAGGAAACCCCATGCGCGTACCTGGAGGGGCCCCCCGATTGCTGATTTCATCTGACACCATAGGAATCTACAAGGCTAGGTGTCAGGCCACACTGAATCCAAGGGGCTTCCCGAGATTAACTTACACATATATGAAATGAAGATGACAGATGGTTGATTTCTAAAATCTGGCTGTAGATTAGCCAGAATTCACGCACTCAGAGGCAATAAAGAAAGAAGCATACCGTTCCGTCACTACAAACTCTGTGAGTCCCTGTCCAGCAGCTCCGCTTGCCGCTGCCCTCCAGGAGCTGCTTTTCCTGTCCTGGCACCTTGCCATCTGCAGGTTTGCTTTGCTTTATGTAAAGAGTGTGCTGACTGGATGATTCTTCCTAATCTACTCGTGGTTGCTTTCGGTAAGGTTCTCCTTTCCTAATTTTGCTGTGCACGTGGCAGAATATGTGATACGCTTCACATAAAATTGATTAATTTACCATTTTTAGGTGTACAATTGAATGGCCTTAAATACATTCACAGTGTTGTGCGACCATCACCATATCCATTGCCAGAACTTTTTCATCTTCCCAAACTGACACTCTCTCCCCGTTAGACAATCGCTTTCTATTTCCGCTTCTCCAGTCCCTGCTAACCTCTGAGCTGCTTCATGTCCATGAGCTTGACGACTCTGCGTACTTCATGCGAGACATGACCTTCTGTGGTGGCTTCTTTCTCTGGCATGATGTGTTTGACTGTGAGCCTACGGTCACACACAGCCTGCCCACACAACCACCTCTATTTCAACTCCTGCAGCTGGGCCTTCAGGTCCCATCTGTAACATGGGGAAACTAACAGTCCTTGTATAAACTGAGTATGGGGGGTGCCTGGGTGGCTCAGTCAGTTAAGCATCTGCCTTTGGCTCAGGTCATGATCCCAGTCCCAGGATTGAGCCCCGTGTGGAGTGCCCTGCTCAGTGGGGAGTCTGTTTCTCCCTTGCTCCTCCCCCTGCTTGTGCTCTGTCAAATAAATAAAATCTTCCAAAAAATAATAAAATCATAAATTGGGTGCTGTTAGTGTCTATTACAGTATCTGTCCCACGAAAAGCACCCAATTATGTTAGCTATTCACGTTATTATAGCAACTTAATGTCCAGAACTTGGAAATTAAGTTGGAAATGACTTTTGGGACTTCGTCAAGATCAAAAACTACTGCACAGTAAAGGGAACAGTCAACAAAACAAAGAGGCAACCCACGGAATGGGAGAAGATATTTGCAAACAACACTACAAAGGGCTGATATCCAGGATCTGTGAAGCTTAAACAACCTGCTTCCAGGATGGTCTTTGGTTCTGAGCTTCTCCATCTGTGGGTCTCCTTTTGTAAACAGGGATAACAATACCAGCTTCTCTTGGTGACTGTCAAGACTGAGCACATGCATGTATGTCAGGGGCGTAGACTCACATGCCCGGGACATGATCAGGGAGTGTGTCACGGTAAATGCTGAAGGAGAGCAGCTTCGCTGCCAGTTTCATATCTGGCAACAGTTTTGTCATGTGAATCCTATTCTGTTTTGTAGTTTGATTTTTTTTTTCTATAGTTGATTTTTTTTTTTTTTTTAAGTAGACTCCACGCCCAAGGTGTGGCTTGAACTCATGACCTCAAGATTAAGAGTTGCGTGCTCGGGGGCCCTTCAGTGGCTCAGTCAGTTGAGTGTCCGACTCCTGGTTTTGGATCAGGTCATGATCTCAGGATCTTGAGATCAAGGCCTGCATTGGGCTCAGCGCTCAGCACAGGGTCTTCTTGAGATTCTCTCTCCCTCTTCCCCCACAGATTTCCCCCATGCTCTCCCATATGGTCTCTCTCTCTCGCTCAATAAATAAATAAGTCTCGGGGTTAAAAAAAAAAAAGTGTTCTGTGTTCTACCAACTGGGCCAGCCAGGCACCCCTATAGGTGAGTTATAGTTACAGTTACTCTTTCCCTTTAAAATATATGAAAGCTGGGGCACCTGGGTGGCTCAGTGGGTTAAAGCCTCTGCCTTCACCTCGGGTCATGATCTCAGGGTCCTGGGATCAGGCCCCACGTCAGGCTCTCTGCTCCGCAGGGAGCCTGCTTCCTCCTCTCTCTCTCTGCCTGTCTCTCTGTCTACTTCTGATCTCTGTCAAATAAATGAATAAAATCTTAAAAAAAATATGAACGCTTTTAGCATATTTGAATTTATCATATTGAAAAGAAATATAAAACTTATCTGAAATCAAGGGTACTACACCAACATTAGTACCACAGATGTGCCCAATAGTCTCATCAAAAAAATAACTAAGTACAAAAATATTGAAAGATGTTAGCTTCACTATTAATAAAAGAAATGCAAATCAAAATGACCACAGCCATAGGGAAGCCTGGGTGGCTCAGGTTGTTTAAGCGTCTGATTCTTGATTTCGGCTCAGGTCCTGATGTCAGGGTTGTGAGACGGAGCCCTGTCTGGCCCCAGGCTCAGCGGGGAGCCTGCTTGAGAGTCTCTCCCTCTCCCTCCACCCCTTCTCACCCCCATGCTCTCTTTCTCTCTAAAAATAAATAAATCTTTTTAAAAAGTGATTATAGCCATGATACCAGCATTGGGTAGGGTGTGCATAAAAAGGTATTTTTACACACTCATGTCAAGTACAAATTTGTGTGTCACTTTCCCATGGCAAATTGGCAAAATATTTATTTATTTATTTAAGATTTTATTTATTTATTTGACAGAGATCACAAGTAGGCAGAGAGGCAGGCAGAGAGAGGGGGAAACAGGCTCCACACAGAGCAGAGAGCCCGATACGGGGCTCGATCCCAGGACCCCGAGATCATGACCTGAACCAAAGGCAGAGGCTTAACCCACTGAGCCACCCAGGTGCCCCACAAGTACATAATTTAAAGTGCAGACCATTTAACCGATTTCACGTCTATGCCTTTCCCTAGGGAAGTAAACAAACATCACATAATGTAAGTGGAAGAAGTCCCTTATGTCACTGTTTCTGACAGGACAACGTTTGAAAGTTGTGTGGCCTGTAGGGGAATGTTGGGCCCTACCCAGGTCCCCTGACCCTGCAGGCACACCCCCATCCCTCAGCTTCTCTGAGGGGGACAGTTACCTAGGGGAAGTTATGGGAGGGGTGGGGAGCAGATGTCGACAGTGACTTCCCCTTGGGATGGTCAGTGGACTGAAGCTCATCTCTAGCTCTGAGACCGCCACACTTTCTCCGTTGGCTCTCTGCCCTTTCTGCTTCCTCTGCACTTTTCTCCTGAGAGTGTTCCCTCAGTAAACCATCTGGATAAGAACCCCACCTTGGCTTGGCCTCTGGGGCACTCCATCTAGGACACAGTGAGTATAGTGAGTATAGTATACTCACTTTTTGTAAAAGCCCAGTAAACATTAAAGAAAAGTGCAGAAGGGGCGCCTGGGTGCCTCTGCCTTTGGCTCAGGTTATGATTCCAGGGTCCTGGGATTGAGCCCAAATTGGGCTCTCTGCTCAGCGGGAAGCCAGCTTCCTCCTCCTCCTCCCTATCTCTCTCTGCCTGCCTCTCTGCCTGCCAAATAAATAAATAAAACCTTAAAAAAAAAAGTGCAGAAGAACACGTGAAGCCATACAGTCTACATGAACTAATATATTATGGAATTTTTTTCTTAAGTGTGGTAATAGTATTGTTTCTGTATAGGAGAATGTTCTTATCCTTAAGAGATCATACTGGAAGGATCAAGTGTTTCTGCAACTCATGTCCAGTTTTCCAGCCCAAGTGTGTTCAGGCGTATCTGTATGTGGAGAGAGACCGAGTGTGTAGTGAGAGAGAAGAAACATAACCAATATTAAGAATTACTGAATTGAATTACTGAATCAAATTAACAATTACTGAATCGAGAGAGAAGAAACATAACCAATGTTAACAATTACAGAAGGTGCATGGAGTTCACTGTATTAGTCTTTCAACTTCTTAAGAGGTTCAAATTTATTCAGAATAAAAAGTGGGGGGGAAATGTGGCTCCTGGGCGCTAGGATTACTGTGGTTTTTAGCAAGATTAGGAATTGTGGGAATTGGTGTCTCTGATTTTTGTTCTTGAAGCCAAGGACTTTGTGTGCTATACCCACAATGCTGTTGTCACCTGTTTGTGCCAAAGCTCGTGCCACCACCGTGGAGAACACTGAGCTACATGGGAGCTGGTTTGTGCTGCCCAAGGGCCTGCTGTGAACCAGCTCCTGCCTCACACCTTTTGGCTTGCTCTAAAGTCCGTCAGCTTAGTGGACTCGTCTCAGCTGGACCTCGTCTCTGCTGGTGCCTAGCAGTACACGCTCAGTTATGGGCACCCTTCAGCCTGCTCTTCTGCCGCAGGGAATGTAGCCCAGCGCAGTAATTACAGATATGCGGATTCTACTAGCAAATGACTAGAAACCATTTCATTTGCCAGCGATGGAGGAGTGATTTCAGAATCTTGCAGTCACTGAAAACAGCGCAGCAGCAATGTGCCAACTGCCACAGAGTCACAACACACTGTGAGGAAAGGTTAGGAAATTGAGTTATGGGCAGATCTTCTAAGAACTGCAATTACAACCACAGATTTGGAAGAAGGTACATTAACTGCTTCACTTTGGCTGTGTCTGGGTGAATGGAATTTTGGGTGTTTTTGCTTATTCATACTCTTGAACTCCTCTGTAATAAACATAGTGCTTAGGCAATTAAAATAAGAAACTTGATTAGAAGATAAAACAAGTTAAGGTAGGATGACATCTAATAAACAGGTCCAATCCTGGCACTTCTTCACAATAAATTATAAATTAGATGTGGGGGTTGCCTAATACTTACATGTTTGAATCTTATGTATTTACCTGCAGGATACAGCCTGCATTGTCATCAAGACTTCATGTTCTGCTCTTAAGAAAGCTAGTTTGTAACTTGGTTCTTTCCCTCAGCTGAGTACCCAGAAAGCCAGGCTAGCTAGTCACTAAATCTACATGTTCATGTTTAACAGGGATGGTAGTAATACCAAACTCCCAGCTTTGGTAAGGTTAAATAATACATGGAAAGCTCTTGACCCAGTGCCTAGCAGTACAAAGGGCTCAGTAAATGTGACCAGTTATTAAATTAGATGTCCTCAGCTTTCTGTGAGGGGACTGCAGATGTCTTCCGTTTAGATCTCCAGCAGGAGCCCCTGCCTGAAGGATACCACAGTACCACGGGCACTATGCATCCTGCCAAGACTTTTTGTCCACGGAGAGCAGATAGGAACAAAAGTAGCTCTCCGGGGCCATTCAGCTTCCTCATCTCTGCTTGGAGGTAGAGGTGCTGATTAACTCTGTTAATAGAGCACAGTGCTCTAGAGGCCAAAGGTCAATGACCAAGGTCTGAACCCCTTAGTAAGGAAGTGTGCCTCTTAGCCATTAACGAAGCGGAAAAAGTAAACTTTCAGGCCAAATAAAAGAAAGCATTTTTATTTGGAAAACAATAATTTCAAAATTATCTCCCAAACTCATAATATTACAAGACATGGTATAAATGAGTGAGGTTGCCATTAATCGTTCATTTATTAAATACAGTTTTAAATTGTGTGGAGTAGTGTTTATCCACATTTCCAAAAGAAGCACTTAGGAGTGCTGGAGATTAATTCTGCTAATTAATACAGTGGGCTTGGTATGGGCAAGTGATGTGGAAATATTTATTTTTACAAATTACCTCTTGATGATTATCATGATCAATGAAGGATACGTGATTTTCAAAATATTTTGCATTTTTAAAAAATATATATATTTATTTATTTATTTGACAGATCAGAAGTAGGCAAAGAGGCAGGCAGGCAGAGAGAGAGGAGGAAGCAGGCTCCCCACTAAGCAGAGAGCCTGATGCGGGGCTCGATCCTGGGACCCTGGGATCATGACCTGAGCCGAAGTCAGAGGCTTTAACCCACTAAGCCACCCAGGTGCCCCTTGCATATTTTTAAAAAAGATTTTATTTATTTATTTGACAGAGAGAGAGATCACAAGTAGGCAGAGAGGGAGGGTGAAGCAGGCTCCCCGCTGAGGGGCCAACCTGATTCGGGGCTCGACCCCAGGACCCTGAGGACCTGAGCCAAAGGCAGAGGCTTAACCCTTTGAGTCACCCAGGCGCCCCTCTTTTGCATATTTTAAGTTTTGAATTACTGATCTCAGAATGTCTCAATGAAAAGTCTTTTCTTAAAATTTTTTTTTAAAGATTTGTATTTATTTGAGAGATAAAGGATGAGCCAGGAGGAAGGGCAGAGGGGAAAAGTAGAGCTCTCGTTGAGCAGGGAGCTTGACTTGGGGGCTCAATCCCAGGATCTAGGGATCATGACCTGAGAGGAAGACAGATGCTTAAGGGACTGAGCCACCCAGCCCCCCCCCCCAAATGAAAAGTCTTATCCACTCCAGTTTTAGGAAGGAAAGTCTTAACATTAGGTTTGATAAATTCTCTGCTTTGGAAGCATTACAAAAACTTAATTTGGTGGTTTCTTAAAATTCTCAATCTTCTTTCCATTTCTGGCCCAGCTTTTCTAGATCACATTTTCCTTTAAGGGTCCATTTGCCTTAAGTCATAACAATCCAATTAAATCATATTTAAGAATTAGTTTCTTCTTAAAGGATTGTCCCATTTAATAACCTCTGCTTGCTTCTGTCCAGCTCCCTTCTCTCCTGAAACTTTGTAAATCAGGGCGCTTTGCACAGACTCAGTACTCTGGCTTTTCCACCTTAAATCTCATACTAACGACCCCGTGTATGCCAGCCTGGATCTCATCGTTTTCTTTCACGGGTCCGACTCCCTTCGGGGTCCCGGTCAAGATAATATCTCCTTCTTCCAAGGTCATTATCTTAGAAACGTAGCTGATGATGTAGGGGATGGAAAAGATCATGGAGGCTGTCTCACCCTCCTGCCTGAGTTCGCCATTGACCCTGAGCCAGAGCTTCAGGTTGTGAGGGTCCGGGATCCTCTCCTTGGGCACGAACGCGCTGACCGGGCAGGAGGCCGTGAAGCTCTTGGCCAGCGTCCAGGGCAAGCCCTTCTTCTTGCACTCGTCCTGCACGTCTCTGGCGGTCATGTCCAGACACAAGGCATAGCCAGCCACGTAGTCCATGGCCGCGGCCTCGGGGACGGCGCGGCTGCGCCTGCCCATCACGACGCCCAGCTCGAGCTCGTGGTGCAGGTTGCTGCTGTAGGGCGGCATGAGGATGGCCGAGCCGTCGGGCACGTAGGCGGTGGACGGCTTGAGGAAGAGCAGCGGCTCGCTCGGCAAGGCGCTCTGCATCTCCTTGGCGTGGTCCGCGTAGTTCCTGCCCACGCACACGATGTTCTTCCCCCACTCCCAGAAGCGGGACAGCGGCCTGGGCGCCGCCATGGCTCCGCCGGGCGTCCCTGGAGGTCACGTGACCCGCCGGGCCCGGTCACCTGACGCCGACGGCGCCCAGGAAAGAACGAACTACCTCACAGCGCTGTCCTGACCGCGACGGCCCGTGCAGCTCTGCGCTCTACCGGGTGCTCGACAGTCGCGGCACCTCAACTCCTGGGAGCGGCTGTCCAGTAGCTGCCTCGGGGCACAGGCCTGGTCCCTGGAGAGCGGCGGAAGCACTGACGCTGCCCTCCGGCCGCGGCCGCCGCAGGTAGCTCCCGGCGCCCCGCCCGCACTCGGGTCCGCGGAGGCCCGGCCGGCAGCGGGCACGGGTTTGGACGCGGGCGCTGATTGGCCGAGGTCTGGGGCGGGGGCGCTAGGCGTGCGCTGGTTGGCTGGGGGGCGGGGCGGCGGGTGCCGATTGGCCGCGGCGCCCCTCCGGCGTGTGCGGCCCGCCCGCCCCTCGCGCCGCCGCCGCTGCCGCTGCCGCCGCCGCCGCCGCCGCCGCCGCCGCCGCCCCGCCGTCCCGGGTCATGGTGCTGGGCCGCGGGCTGCTCGGCCGCCGGAGCCTTGCCGCGCTGGGAGCCGCCTGCGCCCGCCGTGGCCTGGGTAGGTGGACCGGCGCCGGCAGCGGCGCGGAAGGGCGCGCCTGACAGGCGTCGGATGCGCGGGGCCCGGCCTGCGGGGGGCCCGCCCGCGTCGTGACCCGGTGGCGGCGGTTGGACCGCGCCCCCGCGAAGGGTCCGGCGGCGCTGGGGGCGGTCGGGAGTCGCCGGGCCGCCGCGGGCTGACGCTGTTTTCTGTCGACACAGGCTTGTAACCCTCGCCGGCGTCCGGGCGCGCGGGTTGGGGTCGAGGAAAGGCCCCGCGGCACTTGAGTCAGACTTGGCGGGGCTGAAGACAGTGGGGTCACTGGTCGGCCGGGGGTTGCTGGCGGATTTGTGCCCGGTAAGGAGACGCGCGCCGCCCAGCCCCGCGCCCCCGTCCGCCCGCGGCCCTCCCGGGGCGCCCTTCCCCAGCCGGGCGGAACCCGCGTGTGTGCGCCCCGGGGCCTGCCTGCCCATCTCTTCCTGCGATCTTCGGCTGACAAGTGCAAAGGACAGGAGGCCCGGGCAGTACCGGGGTTGCAGCAGGACGGGGTCCTGGGGGCTGTGGGGCCCTGGCGGCTGTGGGGCCCTGGCCCTCCCTCTAGAAGGAGAGGCGTTCGGCTGGCGGGCTTCCAGGGCCTGCGCTTGCAGCTGCCAGATTCCTGTCCCGCGGGGGGTTACCTCCTGCTTTGTCGGAATATTTTGACCTTGATTTTGAAATCTTTTTATTTCCTGATATCTTATCAGGCTAATGTGGCAATAGGGGCAGTAGGGTGACCTGAGTCTTTGGGTGATGGTTAGCGGTTGGAGACATGACCACGTAGCAGTCGTGAGGGAGGCAAAGCTGTCCTTGGCGGTTTTAGATCTCACCGAGAGCACTTGATGTTCTGGAGTGGGTAGGTGTTGCCATCACTAAGGAAAGAGCCTGTCCTTTTTGCCATTTGGGGACACTCCTCAGAGTGTCGGGGCTAAGCCTTTTTGCTTCCAGAGTCAGGCAGAGATCCTGAGAGAATTGGCAAGATTGTGGCCACCTGGTTCAGATGGGAGCCCGCTCCCAGCCTCGGGATACCATGCAGAAGGACGGGCCCGGTTCAAGAGAAGCCAAGCAAAACGGGTCTCAGGTCTTGGCTGGGACCATAGGCTCCTGCTCTGTGCTCTTTGTTGCCTACGAAAGATCACAGTACAAAGCAGTGCACTGGAAGCATTTCTCAGGCATGTAATGTTTGGAAAAGGAAGAAGGCTTTCAGGGGTGCCTGCAGAAGTTTCTGATTCCCCGGGATCTCCAGGAGAATCTACGGAGCACCTGGAGGAGCCCGAGCACAGGCTGTGGTTACAGTCCCTCACCTGGGCGGTGTTCCTCTCCCAGACTCGCAGGAGAGTCCTGTTTCCGTCCCGCTTTCCTCCCTCCCCCAACCCCAGTAGGTGCACTCCGTTCTGTAGTCCTTCCTGGGCCCGGGTAGTGCTGAGGCCTGGGGAGGGTGGACTGTCAAGGAAACCTGGTCATACAGAAATGTTTGTTTTGCCATGTATGAGGGAGGAGAAGGGCCTGGAAAATGCCCAACTGGTTGTCCAGGGAAAGGGGAGTTGGATATCTCGGTGTATTCTTGACAGTTTCCCTGGCCGTGGCAGATAAGGTCGAATTCAGCCCGCAGTGGCCCCTGGAGATGTGGTCTGTCAGTCAGTGGGTCCTGCCTGCTTTCTGGATGACTTTTGGAAGAGGGCCCCATTCTGGCACCTCCCCCAGAATCTCATGGCTGTCTTCTGTCACCTTTTGTGGTGTTCATCTCTTTCACGTGAGGACAAGTACTGTTGGGCCTCTGTGAATTTTTAGATCGAAGAGGAGTTTCGTTGTTGGAAGTGGCTTGGCCCCTGACTTCTCAGTGGGGGACGCTTTCGGCCCTTGCTCACTCTTGACACACCCTGCCGGGTCCTTTGGCTCAACTGGATGGCGATTCTGTGTCCTGTGCACTTGGATCTGGAACAGGTGGCCATCTCTCCCATGTGTCAGGCCCTGGTCATTTAGTGCATGGTCCAAATTTCGAGTTCCTGCCTATGAAAGAGAATATTGTTTTCTTCTCTGCCTGGAGACTTAGGGTCAGAGGCGCTTGCCCTCCAGGTTCCTCTCTTCGTGGTCTTTCTGAGTCAGGTGTGAACACCCCAAGACTGGCACTGGTCACTTCTGACTGTGGTTTGCATCACAGGCACAAACTGGCACCCCGTCCCCTGAGAGCTTGCAAAAAAGAAAATCAGGATCAGAGTGTGAGAGAAGGGATTTCTGTGAATATGCGTGTGAAGAATTTTCTGTGTTTCTCTTAACGGATGTGGTAAAATTAGGATATTTTCTTCTTTACCGAAGGAACTCAGAAAACCCGTTGCGGCGAGCCTCACACTTTGCCGCTGGCCGAGTCCCTTCCCCGGGATGTTGGGGCCCCAGCACGTGGGGTCTCCTGGGCCTCCTGGCCGAGGGCTTGTCTTTGAGCCTCAGCCTGGGGCGGCCTCCCATGGACACTGACCGAAGCTTTGTCTTCAGGCCCAGCCCTGCTGGGAGCCCTTCTCCATCACACGGACTTAAGGAAGAGCTTGACCGTGGAACAGGGCGCCATGAAGGTTGAGTTACTGCCCGCGCTGACCGACAACTACATGTACCTGATCATCGACGATGAGACCAAGGAGGCCGCCGTCGTGGACCCGGTGCAGCCACAGAAGGTGGGGGGCAGGGCCCCAGCACCACCCCACCCCCTGCGAGGGCTGGTAGCTGCAGTGTCCTTGTAGCTTGGTCAGAGCTAAACAGAAGTTCACCCATTTGGTTTCTGAAAAACAACCGGTGTCCAGCCACTCTGCTGTCGGGCAGAAGGCCAGCGAGGGCTGGAGGCCGCCGGCATCTTGAGGGAGGAGAGCAATGGGCTTCTGTCTGGAAGGTCCTTGGGTGCCAGGAAGCCCCAGGGGCGATTACCTCGGCCAGAGGGACTTGGAGAGGTCATGGGTGGCCCTGAGCTGCCAGCTGGGTCAAGAGGGACCAGGACCGGGAACGGGGCAAGTCAGCAGGGTCAGGGCAGGGCATGGCCCCTCCCGGGCAGGCCTGAGTCCTGCTGGGCCCCCTATAGCTCGGCCACCCAGCGCGGGGAGTGTGACCATGGTCCCGTCGTGCCTCATGTTTGGCTGCAGGTTGTAGAGACGGTGAAGAAGCACGGAGTGAAGCTGACCACGGTGCTCACCACCCACCACCACTGGTAAGTCCTCCCCGGCCGGTGTGGGCCTGTCTGCCCCGGGCCGTGTGCACTCCGGGCCGGTGTCTGTAGGGGTCAGGCACTTTAGGCTCTCTGGGCCCTCTTACGGATGGAGACCTGCGGGATTGGGGTGCTGGAAGCCCTTGTCCCTGCCCAGCTGCGTTCTCTGTGCCACTGAGGATCAGCCCCAGCGGGGTTCTGAGAAGACATGCTGGTAGTGGCCCCTGTGCTGCTGTCCAGTGGCCTTGGCCCTGGGCACTGCTAACTCGGGGCTGCGTGGGATGGACCCCCAGCAGCATATGTGAAGGCTCCGGGCTCGTGTGATGGGAGACAGGCTTTGATGTCAGGGAAGAAACTATTCTAGACGTTGGTGTTTTTAAAAATCAAGCCGCTCTATTTGGAGAGGCTATGGTTCTGAAATTGAAGGTAGGGGGTGAAGAAGCACCTGTGTCTGCATTTTAGGACTGGAGTTGAAACTCAGAGCTCTTTACACTAGAAAAAAATATTTATTTGGCTCTAAATTGTCTTTTGCATGTGAGTGCCTGAGGGCAGCCCCGGTTCCCACAGCTTCAGCCTGCCAGGGCCTGGGCCGGTGGGTCTGTTCTGTGGTGGCCAAGCAGGCACCAGTCTTTGGGGTGTTCCTCCCAGGCTGTCAGCTGTTAACTCCTGAATGCAGCCTTGCCCTTGGCCGTGCTGCTGGGCTTGCTTTCTGGTAAGAAGCCAGGTCTGCCGACCAACCGCCAGGTCACTTTTCTTAAGTTGTGATGCCCTGGGGTTTTTCCTCTGTTTATGTTAGAATACAAAACCCCTGATTCTGCCCCAGACCGAGCCCCATGAGCCGCAAGGTGCCTCCCTTCCTGCCTGCGCTCCCCAGAGGGTGGGGCAGCGGAGGTGTTGGCACCTGTCCTAAGAGCGCCCGGGGTGTAGCTCTGGGGTGGGCCTGGCAGAGCCCGCCCCTCTTATCTGTGGGCCCCACGGCGGCGTCTGGGCTCCTCGAAGGACTGCGTGGACGAGGCTGCGGGGAGGAGCTGGCACCCTCGCCTTGTCCCGGGAAGGCTGGTCTGATGCAGGGCCCTGGCTGGACTTCTGCGGTGCAGGTCCGGCCCCACAGGCTGTGATACAAGCAGGCCTGCCCCCCCCAACCCCCGTCCCCACCGGGTGCTGCCGAGCTGGGCATGGGTGTGTGTGTTTACTTGTTTAAAGTTGTAAGTGTTTTTATTTTTATGTTATTTTAATTCCAGTTACTATCTGGTGTTACACTGGCTGCGGGTGTGCGACACAGTGGCCCAGTGGCTGTGTGTGCTCCGTGCCCCTCACATGCGGGCTCCTGGAGCCCCGTCACCCGCGTCACCTTCCCCCACCCGCCTCCCCGCTGGGAACCATCTGTTCCTCCTCAAGAGTCTGCTCCTTGGTTTGTCTCCCTTCCTTTTCCTTGGCTCCTTTGTTTCTTCAGTTATGCGTGTCAGTGAAATCACGCACATTTGCTTTCTCTGACGTTTCTTATAGCATTTGACTCCGCGGTTCCGTCCATGTTCCTGCAAAGGGTAGGAGCTCATTCTTACAGTTGAGTAATGTTCCTGTGTGTGTGTGTCTGTGTGTCTGTGTGTGTCCGTGTGTACACGCGTAGATACTACACGTCTTTGTGCGTTCATCGGGGGATGGGCACTGGGCTGCTTCCGTCATTCGGCTATTGGAGGTAACGCGGCTGTCCCGGCCGCACGCACCCCCTGGGTGAGCATCCTTGTGTTCTTCGGGTAGAGACCCAGAGCTGCAATGACTGCATCGGGGGATGGTTTGGATTTTAGCTTCTCGAGGAGCCTCCACACTCTCTTGCACGGGGGTTGCGCCAGCTTGCGTTCCCGGCCGCGGGGCGCGAGGGCTCCGCTTTCTCCCGTACTCATCAGCTCTTGTTTCTTACGTCATTGGTTTTAGCCGCGCCGCGCTGTGAGAGGGGACATGTCCTTGTAGTCGGGGTTTGCGCTTCCCCAACGAGGAGTGGCACGGAGCGCGTTTTCATGTGATCGCCGGTCATCTGGGTGTCTTCTTTGGAAAACTGTCTTTTCATGTCTTCTGGCCATTTTTTAATTTGGATTATGTGTGTTTGGGCGTGTTGAGTTACATAAGCTTTTTATAAATTTTGGATCCTAACACTTTATCAGAAATGTCATTTGCAAATATCTTCTCCCATTCTGTAGGCTGCCTTTTGGTTTTGTGGATTGTTTCTCTGGCTGTGCAGACGTTTTTTATTTTGATGATATCCCGGGAGTTCGTTTTTGCTTTTTGTCCCCTTCGTCTGGAGATGTGTGTAGCAGGAAGGTGCTGTGGCTAATGTTAGAGTCGTCAGTGCCTGTGTTCTCCTCTAGGATTGTGAGGGTTTCAAGTCTCACATTCGGCTCTTTCATCATTCTGGACTTGTTTTCGTGTGTGGCGTAAGAAAGTGGTCCGGTTTAGGGGGTGCCTGGGTGGCTCAGTGGGTTAAGCCGCTGCCTTCGGCTCAGGTCATGATCTCAGGGTCCTGGGATCGAGCCCCGCATCGGGCTTTCTGCTCAGCAGGGAGCCTGCTTCCCTTCCTCTCTCTCTCTGCCTGCCTCTCTGCCTACTTGTGATCTCTGTCTGTCGGATAAATAAATAAAATCTTTAAAAAAAAAAAGAAAAAGAAAAAAGAAAGTGGTCCGGTTTCATTCTTCTGCATCTGACTGTCCTATTTTCCCAACATCAGTTGTCGAAGAGACTGTCCTTTTCCCGTTGCGTATTTTTGGATGGGTCATTTCTGGGCTCTCTGTTCTGTTCCGTGGATCTGTGTGTCTGTTTTTGTGCCGCTGCCACACTGTCTTGATGATCACAGCTTGTGATAGAGCTTGAAGTCCGGAATCCTGGTGCCGCCTGCTTTGCTTCTGGTTTTCAGGATCACTGTAGCCTGGGGCCTTTGTGGTTCCCTAGAAATTTTAGGGTTCTTTGTTGTAGCTCTGTGAAAAATGGGGGTAGTATTGGTGGGTGTTGCATTGAATGGTAGATTGCTTTGGAAAGTAGACATTTTAGCAGTGTTTTTTCTTCCAGTCCATGAGCACACAGTGGAATGTCTTTGTTTCTTTCTGTCTTCAGCTTCTTTCCCAGTGTTCCACAGTTTTCAGACTAGTCGTCTCACCTCTTTGGTTAGGTTTAGTTCTGGGTGTTGTATATTTTTGGTGCAATTGTAAATGGGATCATTTTCCTAATTTCTCTAAATGCTGCTTTATTAGCACATAGAAGTGCAACAGATTTCTACGCATTTTTAAAAATATTTTATTTATTTATTTATTTGACAGAGATCACAAGTAGGCAGAGAGGCAGGCAGAGAGAGAGGAGGAAGCAGGCCCCCCGCTGAGCAGAGAGCCCGATGCGGGGCTCGGGCTCCATCCCAGGACCCTGGGACCATGACCTGAGCTGAAGGCAGAGTCTTTAACCCATTGAGCCCCCAGACGCCCCATCTACGTGTTGGTTTTTATCCTGCAACCTTGCTGAATTTGTGTATCAGTTCTAGCAGTTTTTTGGTGGTCTTTTGGGTGGGGCATGGCCATTTAAAAAAAATATTTTTTTAAAGATTTTATTTTATTTACTTGGCAGAGAGAATGTGAGAGAGGGAACACAGCTGGGGGAGCAGGAGAGGGAGAAGCAGGCTCCCTGCTGAGCAGACAGTCCTATGTGGGGCTCGACTCCGGGACCCTAAGATCATGACCTGAGCCGAAGGCAGACACCCAACGACTGAGCCACCCAGGCGCCCCATTTTATTTTATTATTACTGATTTATTTATTTTTAGGGAGGGAGAGATGGGGGAGGGCAGAAGAAGAGGGAGAGAGACAATCTTAAGCAGGTTACACAATCTCACCACCATGAGGTTGTGACCTGAGCTGAAATGAAGAGTTGGGTGCTTAACCAGCGGAACCGCCCAGGTGTCCCGGCATTGCCATTTTAGAAGACAGCTTCCACCTGCTTAGGGCAGTGGGTCCCAAAGTGGGCCACCTGGGAGCATCCTGTTAGAACTCCTGCTCTGCAGGCCACCAGGGGCCAGCTGCGTCACCACGTGGGGCAGGGAGTCAGGCCGTGGTGCTTCTTACAGACCCTCAGGTGACTCTTGTGTGCGTGGAGCCTGGGAGCCGGGCATAGGGATCATCTAGGAGTTTGGGCTTTGGTGTGTTTGCTTCAGAAGCTTCCGCGGCTACAGGGCAGGGGCGCAGAAATGCCTCACTCGGGAATGGCACGTCTGAGAATGTTCTCATCAGTACCGCCAAATGACAAGCCAGTTTCCTGTGTTGGGAGAGGAGTTTCTGCTGAGACATAACCAGGAAGGAGCCTTGTGCTGGGGGGTTTAAGAGCAAGCAGGTCTGGTCCCATCAACAAAAGCCCAGGTCTCCTTTCCCGCTTCCAGGGATCATGCCGGCGGAAACGAGAAGCTGGTCAAGCTGGCGCCTGGGTTGAAGGTGTGCGGGGGTGACGACCGGATCGGGGCCCTGACTCACAAGGTCACGCACCTGTCCACACTGCAGGTGAGCAGTGCACTGACGGAGGGCACGGTTCGGTGGGGACACAGACACCCCCCGCCTGCATTCCCTCCCTGACTCGGGGACCCGGTGGGTGGAGGACGGCCTGACGGTGCCCTCGCCAGGCCCCGTCTCCAGACGGTTGGGGCAACTGGACCCGTTGATGTGAGGTCCAGCAGGAGGATGTCCCCAGGAGCTTGGTGGCGGGGCGGGGCGCAGGCGCACAGCTCCTGGTGCGCACGTGCAGAGCACACTCGCGGCCTGGGAGGCCGTCCTCGTCTGCTGACCAGTGGGCTGGTCCGCTGACCCGTGGGAAGGTTGCACCGATGTAGGTCTTGAATTCAGTCCTTGTGGGCCTGAACGTTTTAGAAGGGTTGGGGGGCAGTGGGAGTCAGGAAGGAAAACCGAGAGAAACCGTTTTTAAGAAGCAGGATGGCTGGTTCAGACTTGGCTTGGCTTTGAGGAGGGAGTAAATCACGGCGCTCCGGCCCCGCTGGTGCCAGGTTGCGCCCTGCCCCAGGGTCCCCAGCAGGATGCACTGTTGCTTGGTGGCCCGAGGTCCGCGGGGCCCTGTCAGCCGCTGGGGCGGGGGTCCACCGGCTGCGAGCCCTGGGCAGCTCGCCGTGTGCAGGGAGGAAGCGCCAGCACCCGTTCTGCTCCAGGTGGGGTCTCTCCACGTCAAGTGCCTGTCCACGCCGTGCCACACATCTGGACACATCTGCTACTTCGTGAACAAGCCCAGCAGCTCCGAGCCACCTGCGGTGTTCACAGGTGAGTGTGCGGGCTCACACCGGGCCAGGGAGGTCTCCGGAGACCCTCGGTGCTCCGCTGGGTCAGGGTCTGGGTCCGGGTCTGCAGCCAGGCTCCTGCGGGGCGTGGGGGTGAGGTGGGGGGGGCCACGGCCCTTAGATAGAGATGGGAAGCCTCCCGCGGATGGGAGCACTGTCTGCCCAGGCCCAGAAGCCCCTCTGACTCCTGACGGTTCTCAGCCAGTGCCAAGGGCTAAGCTCTGAGTCTTGCAGGAGCTTATGTTCCTGTCATGAAGTCACTGCAGCGGGAGCCAGCTGGGAAGTGCCACGGGGTTCCTGGAGCGGCTCCGCAGTGGGACGGGCACACGTGGGACTCTGTGACCAGCCACTGCGGCCCGCGGGCTCCCCGGTGCCAGTAGGGGGTGCCTCTGCTGCCTCGTGACCCTGACGGCACCCCACACCAAAGCTCATCTTAAAGACCGGTTGTTTTCAGTGTCCCCAGTATAGTCGCAGCAGGTGCACGCCCTGAGCCGACTCCCAGTTCGTGCTGTGGGACCCCGGTGACCCCGGGCTCGTTCGGCCTCACCCACTGATGTGTGTGGCCGTGGAACCAGCCCCCAGTGCCACCTGCGGGAACAGCAAGTGCGAAGGCCCCCGAGTGGCCATGGGCAGCCAGTGTTGCACCTGTACCCATCACTGCTGCGGGGGTGTGGGGGTGTCAGGACCTGGGAGTGAGGCGGGTCCCTGGGGACTGCAGACACGGGAAGCCATGTGCCTGCTGTGGAAGGTGGGGCTGTGTGCTGAGCCCAGGCCCTGCGCCCGGTGCCCCTTCTCCATGGACAGAGGCTGGCAGGGCGCAGGGTATGGATGGGTCAGTAGTGTCCTCGGTGCTGAGGCTCTGGCCTCTGCCAGCCTGAGGCAAGGACTGAAGTGTGGGAACCAGGATGTCCAGCGAGGCCCTGGAGGCAGGTGTGGGAATAGGGGGCTGCTCCCCTGGAGGGAGGGCCCGACCTCAAAATCTCCTGTGCCTGTTGTGCCCCAGCCTCCTCCGGGGTCTCGTGGACTTCTCACTGGTTCTCAGGCTTCCCCTACGTGTAGGGCTTGTTCAGGGACACAGTCCCAGTCCCACCCCCACTAGGCTGTCCTGTTGTTCCCTGGGAGCAGTGCAGTACCGCCCTCGCCGGGGGCCCCATGACAACCCTGTGGTCCTGGGTTGTGGCTCAGGCTCCCTGGGCAGAGGCCTGGCCAGAGATGGTGGAGGGACTCCCTGTGCCTGGGGCCTGCAGAACAGAGCAGTCCGGGCACTTCCTCAAGGAAGCAACAGAGGCTGGGTGGGTACTGGGGACGGGAAGGCCCTCCCAAGGGCAGAGACGGAAGGGGGCCTGTGTGGTGAGGACCAAGGTGGTGGCTGGTGAGCTCAGGGGCTTCTCCAGGCTGGTGCTGGCCGCCAAGGGCGAGAGGAGACAGAGGGAGGTGGGTCTGGGACGGCTGCTGGGCCGGTGGGAACAAGGGCTGGTTTGGGGGTCTCAGGGCTAGGACTGACGGAGGGGCAGTGAAGGAAGGAGTGGGCTTCAGCAGCTGTTTAGGGGGTGCTGGTGGAACCAGTTAGTGAGACTTGGGGGCTGGGAGCCGAGAGCTGGGGGTCAGGGTTTCTTGTTGCTGTCCTGTTGGCGGCCCCCCACTGGTCCCTGGCTGTGCCGTTTCTCAGGTGACACCTTGTTTGTGGCCGGCTGTGGGAAGTTCTACGAGGGGACAGCGGATGAGATGTACAGAGCCCTGCTCGAGGTCCTGGGCCGGCTCCCTCCCGACACGGTAGGCAGCACCCCGCGCGTGGGCCTGCCGAGAGCGGGCGGGCGGGCCGCTTCCTCTGGAAGTAAGGCTTTTCTGTAAGGTGTTTTTATTGTCGTGGGACACACACGCAGGCAGTGTGTGTGCTGAGTCGCTAACGGGTCCTCGCCTGGAGCCCCACAAGCCCGTCTCAGAGGGGCCTGAGGGCACATCCTGGGGACTCGGAGCTCACAGGCTGGTGTCTTCCTCAGAGAGTGTACTGTGGCCACGAGTACACCATCAACAACCTCAAGTTCGCGCGCCACGTGGAACCCAACAATCCCGCCGTTCAGGAGAAGCTGGCCTGGGCCAAGGTGAGTGGGGCGCGCCGCAGGGCTGCGTGTGCCGGGCAGGGACCAGGACGGGGCTCCCAGGAGTTCGGGGCGTCTGCGCCGCCGCGCTCGGGGCTCTGTCTCGTGTGTAGGCAACGAGGGGCTCCTCCCGGCCCGGCTGGAGCTAGCGAGGAAGCCCCTGCCATGTCGTTGGGATCCTCGCTGACCCAGGGGCCCAGGGTTGGGCCTGGGCCTGGGATCCCGCATTCTCACAGATGCCTCGGGGAGGCCGGCGCTGCGGGGCCCCGACATGTGCTCCACGGCCGGGAGGACGGCGAGTTAGCTGGGCAGCCTCCCAGGCCGTGCAGGCTGCAGCAGGACCTGGCCCTGGGGCTGCTGGTCTGAAAGGCCTTTCTTTCTGCAGGGCGGGGCTGGCTTCTCGCCCTTGGCGGGTGGCCGGGCTGGTGGCGGGGCTGTCCGTCCCTGAGAGGGGGCACTGGGGGCCTCATGGCAGGGCCTCCTGCTCTGTCCCGAGACCATGGCTGTCTCGGAGCTCTGGTGTTGAATAAATCGCCTGCATCTTCCCCAGTTTGGGGCCTGCGTGTGGGAAATGCCCCTGGGAGGACTGAGACGCCACGGGCGTCAGCTGTCGGCACGGGGGAGGCTTCCCCAGACGCCGGAGCCTGGGTGCGGGTGCCGCGCAGTGCTCTGTGGCTTCGTGGCTGAGGCATCCTGGTGCCTCCACCCTGGCTGCTGCCCGCGCCGAGCTGCCGCGTGGAGGAAGCTCATCTTTGTGGAGGATCGTTCTCGCTCAGTGGGACGCACCCGCCCCGGGCGAGTGGGACAGCTGTGAGACTCCTGACGCCGCCGCCTGGTGCGACCCCAGGGCGCCCCCTGCGTCCCCCGCTGCAGACCCCAGTCGCGGAGTCTCCTGCACACACAGCCCTAGAACACGGGTCACGGGGCTCTTGTGCTTGGCACTTCGGGCCGCGGTTGCTGTGATGGTGCCGCGGAGTCGGGTCAGCCCTGGGCCGGGGCGCTCTGGCTGACGGTGCGCAGCCGCCGCGGGGGTGACACGGGTGTCCGCTGCTCGCGGGCGCAGGCACGGTCCCTGAGGGGTTTGCTCTGAGGAAGATCCCAGGAAGCTTCCGGTTGGCGGCATATTTGGCGTCCTCGCTGGGACCGCGCCACGCGCCGTGTGAACTGACGTGTGAGCCCTTCCGCATGGTGCGCGCTGGTATCTCCTCATGTTTCCTAAAATGTTCCTTTCTCCGATGGCTGATGAGCTCCGTCTCTCACGGGCTCGCGGCCTCTCCCAGCTCATCTTCTGTGGTGCGTGTTCGAATGTCTGTCCGTGGAAAAGGTCGGGCTGTCTTCCTGGTTGCGGGGAGTCCTTGTGTGTTCTGGAAATGGGTCTTTCGTCAGGAATCTCTCTCAAATACTTCCTTCCCGTTTTTATGGCTTCCCCCCCTTTTTCCTTAACAGTGTCTTTTTGAGAATACAAATTTATACATACTTTTGGTGAAGATTCTTATTAGTATTTTCTTTTACAGTTTTTGTGTCCTAAGAAATCTATGCACACCCCCTGCTATGTTTTCTCCTGAAAGTTTAATGGTTTTAGCTTTTATTTTTATAAAGATTTTATTTATTTATGACAGAGAGACACAGTGGGAGAGGGAGAAGCAGGCTCCCCACTGAGCAGGGAGCCCGATGCGGGGTTCGATCCCAGGACCCCGGGATCACGACCTGACTTGAAGGCAGACACTCAACGACTGAGCCGCCCAGGCGCCCCCTTAGCTTTTATGTTTATCCGGATTTCTGTGTCGGTCCATGGTGCCTCACAGATTGTGTTCGGACTGAGGTAAGGGTAGAAGGGCCTTTTTTTGTTTTAATTCACATTCAGCCGCTCAGTACCATTTGTTGGAAACAGTGTCTTTTCCTCATGGGACTGCCGTGGCCCCTTTGCCCAGTGAAATGGACAGTGCGGGCACGAGTCACTTCCGCACACTCCAGTCTGTGCCCTGGCCTGTGGCACTTCTCCGCTGGCAGCAGACGGGCCTGATTTCCAAAGCCTGTGGCAAGTCTAGGGTCGGGCTGTGTACATCCCCTAATTGTAGACTTTCCTAAAATTGGTTTTGGCTCTTTTTTTTTTTTTTTTTTAAGATTTTAGTTACTTATTTGAGAGAGAGAGAGAGAAAGCATGAGAAGGGGGAGGGTCAGAGAGAGAGAAGCAGGCTTTCCGCTGAGCAGGGAGCCTGAGGTGGGACTCGATCCAGGGACTCCAGGATCATGACCTGAGCCGAAGGCAGACGCTTAACAACTCACCCATCCAGGCGCCCCAGTTCTGGCTCTTCTAAGTGCTTTCCATTTCCATATACCATATAAACTTTTCCATATACCATATAAACTTTTCCATTTCCATATACCATATAAACTTGTCTTGTTAATTTTTACCAAAAAAGTCAGCTTTGGATTAGCACTGTGTTGTAACAAAGGATTTGGAGGGAATTGAGGTCGTAACCATACTGAGTGTTTCCGTGACTGTGCTATCGCTTTCCGTTTATCAAGCTCAGTAGTTTTTCTCAGCAATATTTTGTAATTTTCATTGTTATGGAAATTGTACATATCGTTAAATGTATCCTTAAGAAATTTATATTTTTGAGTTTTATTGGAAGCAATTATTTGCTGAAGGCTTGAGAGATACAGATGACTTTTGCATCGCGATCTTGTATCCGCCGGACCTCGCTCAGCTCCCTTCTTCCGGGGTCTTTTCCGTAGACTCCTGAGTGCATGCACAGTCATGTCCCCAACACACAGAGATCATTTTACTCCTTCCTTTGCCATCTGTGTGCCTTTTATTGACTTGTCTGGGCTACAACCCTGGCCAGCGTCCCCCGGACAACGTTAGAGAAGCGGCAACTGCGGACATCCCTGCCTCGTTCCCAGGCTCCGGGGAAAGCTTTTCGTCTTTACCCGTTAGGTGTGACAGTAGCTGTGGGTTTTTGTAAATGTTCTTAGGTTGATACGAACTCAAGTGTATTCCTGGTCTTCTGAGAGTTTTTACGAGTGGGCGTGGAATTTTGTGAACGGATTCCTGTCTTCATGTTACGTGACTGTCCCCCGTGTTCTGCGGTGCACTGGGGGCGGGCTGCGGTCCCCTGCGCTTCCCGGCCCTCGGCCATGCTCTGTGCCGCTGCTCTAGCCTCTTCTGGGTCCCCACCAGGGGCTGGTCTGTTGTTTTGTCATCTTGGGATGCCTTGGGTCTTAGTGTCAGGGTAACACTGGCCTCAGGAAACAACTGAAAATGTGTTTATTCCCGTTTGGCAGAAGTTTCTCTGCGACACCGTCTGCTCCCCGAGTGTTGCATTCGCCAGGGAGGCCGCCAGGACATGGACGCTTTTCTGTGCAAAAATCTTTTTTTTGTTGTTACAAATTAATGCCTTTATGTAGGGCTGTCAGATTTTTACATCTTCTTGAGTCAGTTTTGTTAGCAACTTGTGTCTTTCAAGGAATTTGCCCATTTTGTCAAGGTTTTCGGGTTAAGTGGCAGAATTTTCATTCTGGTCTTCTTATGCATCCGCTTTGCTGTGCTTTAGTTCACGAGTAACGAGCTGCATCAAGTGAACGGCTGAGTGAGCTTGGACAGACACACACACCAGGGGACAGACTGCCAGTGCAGTTAAGGCAGAGGACACTCCCGTCGTGTTCTCTGCGGCGGCTCTGACGACCCCTGCCGCGTCGCATGCCCTGGACCTCAGCTCACGTCAGCAGAGCTGCAGCCAGGGGAGCCTCCGCCGTGTCCCCGCGCATCTTCTCCCGCTCGGAGTGGCGGGGGATGTACTCGCGTTGGGGTGCCCGCCCGCGGCTCGTTGCTTTTCGCTGCCCGGTGGCACCTGCTGTGTGCTTGGGACGCCTGTCACCTGTTTGCTCAGAGGCCGCCGGGCACCCTTCCTTGGGCCGCGCACCTTTTCACGGCTCTCGGGGAGACACCCGGGCATGAAGCGGCCGCGGGCACCAGCGCGTGTCTGACTGGGGGAGAGACGGCCCGGTCGTCTCCCGGAGCGGTGCTTGTTATACGTTTCTCCTGGCGAAGTGGAGGCTCTGAGCTGTCCTGTGTCCCCCCCAGTACTGCGCCTCGTCGTTCTTCTGGTGTTCATCATTCGGATGTACGTAGTAGAGTCACGCTGTAATTGTATTTTATTTACTTACTTTTAAAGATTTTATTTATCTATTTGACAGACAGATCACCAGTGGGCAGAGAGGCAGGCGGGGGCGGGGGGGGGGAGCAGGCCCCCCACTGAGCAGAGAGCCCGATGCGGGGCTCGATCCCAGGACCCTGGGATCATGACCTGAGCTGAAGGCAGAGACTCAACCCACTGAGCCACCCAGGCGCCCCAACGTTGTGGTTTTAATTTGTATCTCCCTAGTGTCTAATAATGTTGAGCGTCTTTTTATGTGCCATTGGCCATTTTGTGAAGGGTTTGTTCAAGTCTTTTGGCCATTTAAAAAATTGGATCATCTTATTTAGGTAAGAGGATTTCCCTCTCTTTTTTTTTGGTAAGTTTGTCAGATAGTTTCTCCCACTCCATGGCTTGCTTTTAATTTTATCTTTTTTTTATTTTTTAAATTAACATATAATCTATTATTAGCCCCAGGGGTACAGGTCTGTGAATCTCCAGGTTGACACACTTCACGGCACTCACCGTAGCACATACCCTCCCCAGTGTCCATAACCCCTTCACCCTCTCCCTACCCCCCCTCCCCCTGGCAACCCTCAGTTTGTTTTGTGAGATTTAAGAGTCTCATGGTTTGTCTCCCTCCCGATCCCATCTTGTCTCATATTTTCCCTCCCTTCCCTCCACGGCCCCACTGCCTGGATCTCAACTTCCTCCTATCAGAGAGCTCATATGATAGTTGTCTTTCTCTGACTGACTTACTTCACTTAGCATAATCCCTTCTAGTTCCATCCACATTGTCACAAATGGCAAGATTTCCTTTCTTTTGATGGCTGCATAGTATTCCATTGTGTATATGAACCACATCTTCTCTATCCACGCATCTGTGGGTGGACATGTAGGTTCTCTCCATAGTTTGGCTGTTGTGGACGTTGCTCCTATACACATTCGGGTCACTATGTTTGTATCTTTAGGGTAAATACCCAGTAGTGCAATTGCTGGGCCATAGGGCAACTCTATTTTCAACTTTCTGAGGAAGCTTCGTGCTGTTTTCCAGAGTGGCCACACCAGCTTGCGTTCCCACCTGCAGTGTAGGAGGCTCCCTTTTCTCCGCACCGTGTCGGTCCCTGACTGGTTAATTGTAGCCGTTCTGACTGGTATGCCGTGGTTTTGATGTGTATTTCCCTGTGACTTGCTTTTTATTAACAACGTATTTTGAAGAATAAGGATTTTTTTTTAAAAGATTTTATTTATTTATTTGACAGAAAGAGATCACAAGTAGGCAGAGAGGCAGGCAGAGAGAGAAAGAGGAGGAAGCAGGCTCCCTGCTGAGCAGAGAGCCCGACGTGGAACTCGATCCCAGGACCCTGAGATCATGACCCGAGCCGAAGGCAGCAGCCCAACCCACTGAGCCACCCAGGCGCCCTGAAAAATAAGGATTTTTAATTCTGATAAAGTCCAGCATGTTAAGTTCTTTTATGGTTCATACCTCTTCTAAGAAATACTTGCCTTTCCCAAGGTCAGAATTTCTCTCCTTTGTTTCCTTTAAGTCTTATCATCGAGGCTTTGCTTTCAGAGCAGTGTCAGCCCCACGCTGACTGCTGGCGCGACCGCAGCGCCGCCTCTGCCCGGCATCGGTGATCCGTGCTCCTGTCCTTCACTGTTCGTGTCAGTTTCGTGGATCTTTCCAAAGCACAATTTTTGCTTTAATTTTCCATTTGCCAAGCTGCCTGGCAAACAGCTCTTCCTGGGTCTTTGTGGGGCCCACGGAGGGGACACCCTGCCAAACGCCCCGCGAGAGGCGCTCCCCACCTTCCAGGCCGGGGACCCGGGGCACAGCGTTGTCTGTGTTGCTGCGGGCTGTTCTCCCATAAAACAGACTTCGTGTTAATGAGAAGAGTTCCAAGATTGGCTCCAAGACAGCAGGGGGAGGAGGCACAGGGTGGTGGCGGCAGCCGGGACGCTTGGGTATCCACAGCAGGACGGACCTGTCCTCACACTGACCCCCCGCCTCCACTCCCTTTGCCTTCGGAGCTGGACGACGTTTGAAGGTACGGAGATGTGCCTTCGCAAGTCCCTGCATGACAGCGGCCTCTGTCCCCTGCAGGAGAAGTACAGCGTCGGTGAGCCCACGGTGCCATCAACCATCGCCGAGGAGTTCACCTACAACCCGTTCATGAGAGTGAGGTGAGGGGGCTCCGGGGATGCCCGTGCCCCTGCCTAGCCGCTCCGCGTGCCAGAGGCCGCCCCAAACTCTGCATCAAGTAGAGTGCTTCCTTGGGCGCGGGCCCTTTTCTCAGAAGGGGGTGCTTGGGCCCCGGCGAGGGTTTGGGGTCCTTTCTGATCCTGGAGTCTGGATCCATAGGCAGATGAGGTACAGTCCCTGGTGGGGGCCGGGGTCTCAGGGAGCTGCCACCTGGGCCTGCCGGACGCCAGTGGGGGGTCGGTGTCCCCGCTGTCCAGGTCGCTGGCAGGACAGCTCGGCTGGCATAGCACGACCCCATGGTTAGGAACACGCGAGCTGGCTGCTGCTGTAGCATCTCATTTTTTAAGCGTGTCCCAACTTGCGCTGGCTCTTCCGGTCCCTGGCACCCTGTGGGGGGCGTGGGGGGCAGGGGGGCGTGGCGTGCAGCCTGGTGTTCGGCCTCCGCAGGGAGAAGACGGTGCAGCAGCATGCTGGGGAGACAGAGCCCGTGACCACCATGAGAGCCATCCGCAAAGAGAAGGACCACTTCAAGGTGCCCCGGGACTGAGGAGGCCGTGGGGCTTGGGGCGCCCCTGGCCGCTGCCCCCCTCAAGCACATTTGGGTATTCAGATGTTTTAGATAAATTTCTTGCCCGGAGTACAGGAAATCCAGTCTTGGTTTAATTTAAATTAACTTCAGAGCCTTCGCTTTCGTCTCCAGTGTTCTAGCACGCAGTTACCAGGGAAGTCATGCAGGTGCTCCCAGACGCTGCTGGCGGACTGTGCACCCCCAGCCGTGGCCTGGGATACGCGGACGAGGCTCGGGGTGCGGCCAGACCCTGGGCACAGGGCGGGCAGGAAGGGCTGTTTCCAGCCGCCTCATTTCTGCATCTCGAGGTCTTCCTCGGTTCCAGATGGTGTCCTTTTGGGTTGGATCTGTGGGGAAGAACCGTGCCCAGGGCTTTCCTCCAGCCGAGGTGGTCTGTCGCCACTCTCCCTAGACGTCCTTGGCCGCTAAGGTTGTGTGTCAGGTCCTGGGTGGGCCATGGTGCTGCATGGCTGGGAGGCAGAGTCCTTCCTGTCCAAAGATGGTGACCGCTAAGTGGAGCCAGAGGCCCTTGCGATGTCGCGGAGCAGGGTTTGCATAGGACCTTCTAGATGTTTCATTGTACAGCTCTGAAGTAGCCTGGGCGTCTCGGGCCGCGTCACGTTGCTGCTTGGCCGCACCCGTCCACGCTGGCGTGTGCACATCCGGGGTGGACCCGTGGGGGTGGGCCCTGCCAGTGTCCCCCGGTGTGTGTTCCCCCTCCCGCGGGCATCCCGCACAGTCCCCCTGCTCTTAGTCCCTGTGCTCCCAGCTACACATGGAAATGTCAGTGAGTAAATCATGCCACTTCACCCAGCCTCTATGGGCCGCGGCTCTCTCCCCCGAGCCCAGAGCTCCGAACAGTAGCAGTTTCCCTTCGCACGTGTCATCCATGGTGAGGGGGTCCTGCTGGGCCGCCCCCATGGGCTCTGGGCCTGCAGCTGGGCTGCCTGTGGGGCCAGACCTGTGACTGCGGTCCTGGGTCTGTGACGTGTGGCTCTGACACGCTCTCGTGCCCACACTGCGTGCTGGCCATGGTCATTTTGACTCGGGGGAAGGTTCTGGCCCAACTGGAATTGTGAGCCATGCCCGCCGCACCCTTGTGCAAACCGCCGTAGGGCTGCCCCACTGCCGCCCAGGGAGGCTGGGTCCTTTTCTGTGCATGTGCGGGCCACTCAGGTTTCCTCCCCGGCTGCCGCTTTGCTCAGGGGCCCCCACGTCTCTCCTGGGCTCTGCTCCTCCCGGGGCACACAGGGCCCTTGTTTCCCGCCACGCGTGTCGGCAGTCGTTCCCCAGGTGGCTGCTGGCCTCGTGCTCCGGCGTCCCGTTGAAGAAATCCCGAACTGTGGTCAAGCGCGTGGTACGAGGTCACCTGTCCCTCCTCTGCTGCCTTCCCGTCCATGCCCCCGGAGTTGTGTGTGCGCTTCTGTCCCTTGGGTCCGTGGTTCCTGGGAAGATGCAGTCACGCTGGTGGCCAGCAGTCTGCCCCCCGGGGTGGGGGCCCAGGCATCTGTCCCTCTTGCTGGCGCGCAGTACGGGCCCCAGGGGAGCAGTGCGCAGGGCTGCAGACCTGTCCCACGGCCCCACAGCTGGTGTTCCTACAGCCGCGGGGTCATTCTCCGTTTCTGGGAAGGGACAGAGCCCAGCTTTGTCCTTCGGGAGAGTCTTGGCCATTTGCAATTTACTGTTATAAACAGTAGATGTTTATGGCTAGAGCCGGATGGGAATGATGCTGTGACGCACTGGGTTTCTGGACTTGCTGTGACCAACACGCTGCTCATCCAGCATCACGGTGCCCACGGCTCTCTGTGTTGGGAAACCCAACTCTGCTGCTATGTTCCCTGGTCTGCGCGGCCCTGCAGCCGAAGGGGTCGGTCCCCACAGACTGCCCTGGCTTCCGGCAGCAGCGACCAGCCCGGGCTTCCCTGGGGGGCAGCGTGGCACGGCTTGGCTGCACGGGTCCACGCTGGGGAGTCCCCGCGGCCTCCTGGCCACCCTGTCGGATGCCCGCACCGACCCTGCTCGCTCAGGCACTCACAGGACAGCTCCTGGAACACTGAGAAGTGCTGCCGTTGGGTTTGATTACAAAGGGTACAAAGCAGGACCCCCAGGCAAGGTCTGGGGGTCCCAGGGTGCTGAGCCGCATGCTCTGTAAACCACAGAGGGTCACCTTCCTGGCATGTCTGAGCTTGTGTCAAGGCGCTATGCAGTGTCACTGCATCGTCCCTGGGATCACTGGCCCTGTGCGCGATGTGACCGTCCCCCTTGTGTCGACCCCGGTGTGGCGGGGTGCCTGTGAACCATGTTCTCCCTGCCACGCACCTTGTGGGGAGTTCCAAGGACTCGGAGGTCCCCTGCCCGAACCAGGGAAAGGGCAGACAGACCACCGGACAGCAGATGCCTTCCCCGTGGGTGCCGACACTCCCCGGAGGCCAGCTCTCTGGGATCATCCCGTCCCTGGTATTCTAGTCTCTGACACGGTCGTAAGTGGCGTCTTTTTATTATCATGGTTAACACAGAATGTGTTATTTGGTCCAGGGGCACAGGTGTGAGTCATCCGTCTCATACAACTCAGCGCTCACCATGGCACACGCCCTCCCTGACGTCCGTCCCTGACGTCCACCCCTGCAGCCCCCACCCCCTCTCCTCCAGCAACCCTCCGCTGGTTTCCTGAGATGAGGAGTCTCTTACGGTTTGTCTTCTCTCCGGTTTCGTCTTCACTTTCCCCTCCCCGCCCCACGAGCCCGTCTTGTTGCTCGAGTTCCTCCTGTCAGGGAGACTGCGTGAGAACTGTCTTTCTCTGACTGACTTACTCCACTCAGCGTCATACCCTCTAGTTCCAGCCACGTCGGTGCAAATGGCAAGATTTCGGGGGTTGGTTTTGTTTTGTTTCTTCGATGGGTACGTAATACTCTGGTGTGTGTGTGTCCGTCCGTCCGTGTGTACACAGACACCACATCTTCAGCCATTCGTCTGTCGATGGACATCTAGGCTTTCCACAGTTTGGCTGCTGTGGACGTAAATGGTGTGTTTTTCAGTCAGGCCAGTATCGGGAGCGCAGAGAAGTGCTATCAGCCTCGCTCCCCAGGAACCTGCTCCTCCCACCTGAGCTCTGTTTTCCCTGTGAACCTTCTGTGGTCCCACTGCTGGGACTTCGCTCCCCGGGTCTCGCACACTGCAGAGAGGCGAGCAGGCCCGCAGCCTTTGTCCTCACCTCTGGGTTTCACAGACCTGAGCGTGGCTGCTGGGCGGAAGCTGAGCTGCTCTGGGGGTTCGATGTGAACAGGAGCCTCTGTCCTTGGGGAGCTTCTGTCCTGATGGAGGGACCTGGCAGCCGGGTCGGGAGGAAGCACGGGAGAAAACCGGGCAAAGAGCAGCCAGTGTCGTGGCTGGGCAGGCCTCGCTGAGGTGGTGCCGTGAACGAGTGAAGGCTCATAGCAGTGAGCCTTGCAGATACCTAGAGAGAAAAGCAAGTGCCAAGGCCCTGGGGCACAGCTGTGGCTGAGCCTTGAGGAGCAGTGGACAGGACACAGGAGGACCTTGGCGCTCACGTGAAGCTGGGAGCTGGCAGGCGGAGCGGGCCTTGACAGGCATTTTTCCGAGGGCTGTGGTGAGCTGCTGGACAGGAGGAGGGGTGCCCGTGAGTGGAGTGAAAGCCCAACCTCTGCCCCAGGGATCTGTGCCGTGAGTGCAGGGTCGCAGGGAGACAGAAAGGAGCTCAGAGAACGCCTGTGAGGCTGGGTTTGGGCAGCAGGAGGCCGAGGTGTCTGTGAAGCTTCCCAGGGTCAGGGGCAGTAGGCAGAGGAGGGTCAGAGTAGGTTCAGGCCAGAAACATACCCTGGGAGGTGGCCAGCGTGTGGGGGAGGCCTGCGGGGGACATACAAGTGTGGCCAGAAGTCACCCCGGACGGGAACGGGGTCTCCTCACACGGTCTCCTTAGCGGGCTGCCCGCGGTTCCGCTCCTGGCGAGCCGCTGCTCGGGCCTCCCATGGCCGGCCGGGCCGGACGCCTCCTCACGCGAGCCCGCCGCCGGCAGACGTGGAAGGGACTAGGGCGCTTGGGCTTTGGGAGTCTGAGGAAGGGGAATTCGAGTGCGAACCTGAGGTTTCCAGCAGCTGAAGCCACTTGGGGAGGCACCTTTCTTCCCAGGGTTTTTTTCCTTTTTAAAGAAGATCTGAAGTCATCTCCACACCCAGCGCGAGGCTCGAACCCGCAAGCCAGAGGTCCAACCGCATGTTTCCTGACGGACCGGGCGTCCCTCCTGTCTGCGCTCCTCCGGCTGTCGTCTCCACAAGGGCAGTCACGCTGCAGACTTGCCTGCGCGGCCGGCGTGGGGCACGGAGGGCGGCCAAGGGGGCTCCACTGGTTTCTCTCCCTCGTGCCCTCCTGGCCGCGGGCCGCTGTCCCATCGGGCACAAGTGCAGAGACTGGGCATTGGCCACTCTCGCTCCGGACTCCTGACCCCGGGCCCCTGCTGCCCTCAGAGGGGTTTTCTTGGAAAGCGTCTCCCTTGGGCCTGTGTCCTGTCTTCCTGGGCGGGGCGGGGTCCGTTAGCTCCGGGTCACATGCTGGCCCCGCGGGGCCCGCTCCTGTGTCACTAGGCAATCGCTCAGAATGTCCTGTTTATGAGTGAGGGTCACAGCAGTGAGCCAAGGGTACCCCTGCGCCCCTAGTAATCCCAAACCTTTTGCAGACCCATAGAAGGCTTCTCTGGGTCCACCACCTTCTACGGACGCCGATCCCGCGTCGGAGCAGCAGAGAGGCCTGGGAGGCGGCGGCTCCCCGGGGGGTCTAGGACAGGCTAGTGCAGGGCTGCACTGTGTGCCCCCAGGACTCTGCGCAGGCTCAAGCCCATCTGGGTCCCACTGGGGCCAGCTGCAGGGGTGTGGTGGGGGCGAGGAGGCAGGACGCTGTGATTTTTCTCCTCCTTCCCTGGCCCAGAGCGGTTTCTCATTTTTTCAGCTCACGTTCATAAGTTCACCCTGACATGACAGGCTCTGTCAGAGCGAGGAACGGTCGTGTCTGAACAGGGGTAGGGGGGCCTTGTGGAAGAACACGGCTGTACACTAGGCCCTCTAAGTAATTATGTAATTCAGAGACTGAGTGGAAAATAGGTTACATAACAAGAATTGGAGACTTTTTTTTTTAGTTAAAGAAATTAAAGATTTGAAGGGTGCCTGGGTGGCTCAGTGGGTTAGAGCCTCTGTCTTTGGCTCAGGTCATGATCTTGGGGTCCTAGGATCGAGCCCTGTATCAGGCTCTCTGCTCGGGGGTGCCTCCCCGCACAACCTGCCTCTCTGCCTACTTGTGATTTCTCTCTGTCAAATAAATAAAATCTGTAAAAATAAAAAAATTGAGAGAGCAAGCGAGCACATTGGGGGAGGGGTGCATACTCCCCCCAGAGCGTGAAGACCAGGGCGGGACTCAATCTTACGTCCCCGAGATCATGACCTGAGCCGAAACCATGAATTGGACGCCTCATTGACTGAGCTGCCAGGCACCCGGAGACCCGGAGGCTGACGTTCTCCTGGAGCGGTAGATGGCCTGGAGGACCCATCACCCAGGACGCCAAAGGCGCAGAGCATGCGCTCGCCCCTGGAACCCGCCTGTGCTCAGAACAGGCCGCCCGCGTGCATTCTCCAGCCCAGACCCGTGGTGAGCCACAAAACCAGTCACAGTGAGTTTTAACAGAGCAAAGGGAGTGTGTCGGCTTGCTGGAGTGGAATGAGTTCCCGACAGCAGCGTGAGGTCTGGCCGCCCCCACCTCCAGAAAGAACAGCGGTCCGGACAGGACAGCAAGCGTTCAGAGCCGTGGATGCGGCGTGTGCTCCAGCACACACCAGAGACGACCACAGAGACAACCAGCACGGCCCCTGCGCGAGGACCCGCCCGTGCCTGAAGCAGGACAGAGAAAGTGGACATGGAAAGCACACCGACGTGTGTGGGACACGCATCTGCACAGCAGGAGGAGAGGCTTCTAGTTAAAAAGCTAGAGAAGAGAGCAAACAAAACACAAAGGAAGCAGAAGAAAAAGGAAAATCAGCAAAATAGAAAAAAAACCCCAAAGTTAGTTCTTTGGAAAGATCAAGAGGCTGACAAACCGACTGTCACACCAGCCGACACAGAACACACGTCACCAGGGACGGCGCCACCCTCCTCCCTGCACAGGAACAAGCTCCCGCGAGCCGGTGCTGGAGGCCAGGAGTCAGACCCCAGCTGCTCTGGGCCGCCGAGCTGCTTCCTCCTGGAGGCCCTAGAGAGCCTCTCCCTAGCCCAGTCCTCTTGCCAGAGGTGCCCTCGTTCCTTGGCTCCCAACGTCCCTCCCGTAGACGCCAACACCAGCAGCTGTAGGTGAAGCCCCCCTCCCCTGGCCCCCCACCTGCCCCTGGAGCCCCCCTGCTACTGTTAAGGACCTTTGTAATGATACTGGGTCTGCCTGGAAAACCCATAGCAGTCCCGCTGTCTAGGCCTGCACCCCTTTCTGCTGTGTGTCTGGACACGGTTGTGACTGTAGGGGTCAGGACGGCTGCCCCCCCGCCCCCCGAGCATTTTGCTGTCATAGTTTCCGAAATCACAGTGACCCGTGGGGCTCACCTCTAAAACCAGGAGCGAGGCGCGGCCGGTCTGGCATGGTGCTGGCTACGCTGTGAGGCACCAGGAAGCCACGGAAATGGCTACAGGCTGGGAAGGAGAAAGGAGAACCGTCCTTACTCACCAATGAGCAGACCCCCCACCGATGAGATGACCCCCCAAGGAGCTAATCCTAGAGACCCAGAGACACCTACAAAGCCAGCGCTGGCAAGTTCATTCAGCCAGGTCCTGGGACACCAGATTAGGAAAAACAAAATCCACTCCATTTCCATGTGCTGGGAACAGCTGTTCATGGAATGAACAGGGTCCCATCCACGGCGGCACCAAACTAAAGATCCTCCGAAAGTACCGCGTTGAAAACAGCTCAAGATTCGTGAAGATCTAAGTCAAGGGGAAGGTGCCCCACACCCCTCCATTGGAAGATGGCTGTCATCTGCTGTGAGGCACGTGGAAAGCCTGAGCCAGAGAAAAGCCAAACCAGCAGGGCAGCTTGTCAAAACCAACCTCTCCATTCTAGGAGGCCATACGCCTTTGTTTTTTTGAAGTAGCCCCTACAGCCCGTGCGGAAGCCAAGGCCGGGCTTGAACCCCCAACCCAGAGATGGAGACCCAAGGTGACGTCAAAAGTCTGACGCTTCACTGACTGAGCCACCCACGTGCCCCATTTTTTAAAAAACGGCCGAGTCACAGACTGGGAAAAATGCTTCCAAATCTTATACCTGATACTCCACACTCTTAGGAGACAAGGGAAAAGCCGGCCCACCTTGGAGAGCGCGCCCCGGGGAAGGCAGCGCTGAGAGCCACCGGGCTAGGGATGCGCAGGGCGCGTGCACTCTCCGGGGTGCTGCGGGCAGCCGGCTCAGCCCCTGTGGCGCTGCAGCTGGCCGGGGGTGGGGGGGAGGTGTGTGGCGGGGGGATGAGCTTGAGCTGCAAGCTGGGTGCAGGGGTGACTTAAAGTCTCGTAACTGTCACACCTAAACACGCGAGCCAGCAGCTCCCCCGGAAGAATTTGCCCAAGAGGCCGGAAACCCACGTCCGCACCGAGAGCCGTAGCTGAAGGCTTGCTACCAGGTCCTGGCAGCCCCGGACAGAAGCGCCCCCACGGCGGTCCGCTCAGCGGGTGGAAGGAGCTAGTGGCGGCCCCTCCCTGTCACCCACCCCCCCGGGACACAGCACCGTACGTGCTCACAGAAAGCCCGTTCGCCGGCCACGGGCAGACATACCAGCGTCATGCTTGGGCCGGCCCCACCGCGCTGACTGGGACCGCCACGGGGGAGGACTGTCGGGGCGGGCATTGCACTCGGCAGCACCTTTCGGGAGCTCTCAGCCCAGACAGCAAAACTGAGGCAGACCAAGGAGGGAAACGTATCAAAAAGCCGGGAAAGCTACACGCCTCGTGGGTGATCGGAACAGAAACGTGCAGCAGTGCTGGGCGACCCCAGGTCAGAGCTAGAGCAGAGGACGACGTGGGGCGTGCAGGGGTCCGTTCCTCACAGACCTCAGCACAGTCCACCTCTCGCGGGCTCTGGTTCCGGCCCAGACGCGGCCGAGCTGCTCGCTCCGTCCAGAAGAGCGCACACGGGGCGCCGGCCACGGAGCCAAGCTGCTCTGGGGGAAGCCGTGCTCCGCGAGGGACCAAGACATTGTCTACCTCGAGGCTGGTGGGCACGGCCCCCGACGTGCCCCACGGTGCTTCGAGAGCGTCACATTAAAGTCCACGTGTGAGAGTGGCCCAGAAACCCCCACGTTCTGAGGACTCCTGCTCCGTGCTGAGTGACTCGGGAAACTGCGATCCAACGACCTCTTGCCAAAAACGACGGAGAGCGCGGCCAGGTGAGCCCCAGAATGGAAGGACACCCCCCGTGCCCCAGGAAGGACTTGCATCCAGACTGACTTTAAGAACATAGATCGGGCTGACCCATCACCAGAAATCGGCAAGAGACATACATGCCCTTCATGGGACAGGACAGTCCCCCGGCTGACGAGCCTCAGGGGCCGCAGTCCCACTGGTGTCTGAGAAGCACAGGATAAAAGCCAGCGTCCACTCACCTTTGGGGCTTGGGAACAGACAGGATGGCGCTGGGCTGGGCAGGGCACCCCTGGGCGCCAGGAGGTGGGAGCCCGCTAACTGCTCGGGAAGTCCAGCCTCACCTGCAAAGAAGACACACACCTGGGTCCCAGCAAGTCCACGGAGGACCCACAGGCCTGAGCGAGGATGTGGGGATGGCTGTGTGTCCGAGCTGCCTGAGTCCCGTGTCACATGAGCAGCCAGGCCCAGGGCTCACGTGGGACCCCCATCCACACGATGATCGGAAGCATATGAAACCAGACACCTCGGGGAGAGCCTCGGTGGCCAGCTCCGAGTGGCCAGGGCAGGGAAGGACCCGGGGTCGGGGGTGGAGTGCGGGTGTTGCTATGGGGGCAGCCATGCGGGCCCAGCCAGGTTCACAGAGAGAGCCCTGTCCCTCCGCACACCCTCCCTCCCAGCCCTGGCCCTGTGCAAGGCTCGCGGGAACGTGCTGAGTCGGCACCTGGGGCTGCGGTAACGCGTGTTTACCTGGTCAATTTCTGGGCGTGCACATTCTCTGGCGGATCTATAATTTCTCAGAACAGAGGCTGAGAACCGACCTGGAAATCAATCAAAGCTCAATAAAGGGAGAGATAAAGCCGTCCCCCACGCCCGGCATTGGGAGCTGTGGGCCAGGCATGGGTGAGGTAGGAGTCGGGGAATGGAGAGGGGTGCAGCGGGTCCCCCTGGCCCTCTCTGCGGGGCTGCAGACTTGCCCCCTGGCCAGGAGGTACACTGGAGAGTCCCCCGAGGCTCCCTGAGCCCTGCCCCTCCTCTCGAGGGGAGCCTGGCTGTGCCCTCATCTGTCGGCCTCTGCTGAGGACCCCTCCCCCTGGCTGTGCCCACTGTGCCCAGGGTGGGTGGATGAGGGGGCGCAGGGCTCCCCCTGCTTGAGAAGCAAGGGGCCGTGCTAGCTGTCAGCCTTCTTCCTGGCCTGACCTGGGACTGACCTCAGGCCAGGCTCTGGGCAGCCATCCTGTGCAAGAGCGGGCTGGTCAGGGCCCCACGGGAGCTCTGGAGGACAGCCTGGGTCCCAAAGCAGGTGGAGGTTGGTCCTGCAGCCACAAGACCCGGCGCCCAAGGCCAGGCCTCCCTCCACTCTCCCAGAGAGGGCAGCGCTAGGGAAAGCAAACACAAGGGGGCCAGGGACCCTGCCCTGGGTTCCTAGAAGAGGATGGGGGGAGGAGGGGTGACCAGACACCAGCTGACCCTGAGGTCCCAGAAGCCGAGGCTGGGCAGGGCCCCAGGGAGGCCTGATGAGGACCCCACCCAGGCTGTTAGGAAATGGGCAGGGGGAAGGAGGGGGGTGGTCAGTGTGCCAGGCCCATCTCCCACTTAACTCCCACATGGCCGTCTGCTGAGTGGGAAGTCCCCCACAGCTGCCCAAGGGACCCCCACCCAGGGGCAGAGGGCCAGCCAAACCTGAAGGTGGCTTTGGGGTGAAGGCAGCCCCCCAGCCTCTCCCCTATGCCATCTGTGTCATGGGCATTTGGGGCTGACGCTGGGTGCCGGGCTCAAGAGGGTTAATGGCATCGGGCCAGCAGGGCTGGGCTGGGCTGGCCACAGGGCGCTGGCGGCCCTGGCAGTGGGGAAATCAGAGGACAGGAGCGGCCGGCCCCAGCAGACGCACCAGCTTGAGGCCCACCTGTGGTCTGTTCTGCACAAGGGATGGCCCTGACTGGAGGTGAGGAGCGCCCAGGGCCCCAGCCCCTCGCTCTGGGGGTAGCCAACCCTGTGCCTCTGAGGCCCGGGGCAGCCCTGCAAGGGCCCAGCTTGGGGTGGGCTGACAGCGCCAGTGCCGCCGCAGGGGCGCCTCGGGGTGTGCCCTCGGACACCCTCTAGCCACCTCCTGTCTGCTTCCAGGGTCAGTCCCCCTCAGGCCCCCCCGGGGACCCCTCCCTGGGCTGGACTGCTGCCCCTGCAGCCCCTCAAAGGCCCGGCGCGGCCTGTGCAGGTGGGTGTGGGGAGCCTCCTGCACTGCCTCCGGCCCTGCCTGGACAGCCCACACCCTCTGAGGGCAGGGATGGGCCCCGACTTGGTGGGCAGCCCAGTGTGTGACACAGGTTTTGTGTCATTGCGGTGGGACCCAGCGCCTTCTGTCCCGAGACACCCCTGACCGCTGGTGAGTTGAGGGTGCGGAGTCCCCATCTGCCCTGAGGCAGGCACCGTGCTCCTCTCCCGGCATGAGTGCTGAGACATTCCTGGACCCAAGGCACGGCTCCTGGGAGCACGTGGGAGGGTGCCCCCCGCCCCAGGAGCCTCACTGCAGTGGATCCCACCCACCCACCGGCCGCTCTCAAAGGCAGGAGCACATACCCCACTCGGGCCTCCCGTCGGCCCACCTGCCAGCACAGGCCCACTTGAGTGTCCACGCTGGGACGCGCACGGCCACACAGCTGAACAGCCAGGCACCCCTACCCGCAGTTCTCTCCAGAATGTGTGTCGCTACCCCAGCGGGCCTGCAGGGTGGAAAGGGCTGTCAGTTCTGAGCCGGACCACGTCCCGGTTGTCCTAACCAGGGCTCTACTTCCAAACGAGGCTGGGAGAGCACAGTTCTGAGCCCCTACCTCTGTCCGGGCTGCCAGCACCCCGGCCTCTCTTGGTCACGTGCTGCGGTCCGGGCGCCGAGTTCCACGCCGCAGTGTGTGGGCAGGCGGCGGCCCTCGCCCTGGGGCTCAAGTCCTCTGGCCCCTCTCCCTGCAGGAGGCCCAGTCCTGGCCGTGCTGCTGGTCTCATGGGTGGCGCTGGGCCCCTGCAGCCTGGAGGGAGTGGAGAACGGGGCCCCAGGGGCCGCCGAGAGCCCGCAATGCCCAGCTGTGTGCACCTGCGGCCATGATGACTACGCGGACCAGCTCAGCGTCTTCTGCAGCTCCCGCAACCTCACGCAGCTGCCGGACGGCATCCCGCACGGCACCAGGGCCCTGTGGCTGGACGGCAACAACCTGTCCTCCATCCCCGCGGCCGCCTTCCGGAACCTCTCCAGCCTGGCCTTCCTCAACCTGCAGGGCAGCGGGCTGGCGAGCCTGGAGCCGGAGGCGCTGCTTGGCCTACAGCGGCTGCGGCACCTGCACCTGGAGCGGAACCAGCTGCGCGGCCTGGCAGCCCGCACCTTTCTGCACACGCCAGGCCTGGCCTCGCTCGGCCTCGGCAACAACCTGCTCGGCCGGCTGGACGAGGGCCTCTTCCAGGGCCTGGCCGGCCTCTGGGACCTCAACCTCGGCTGGAACAGCCTGGCTGTGTTGCCCGACGCCGCCTTCCACGGCCTGGCCGGCCTGCGCGAGCTAGTGCTGGCGGGCAACAGGCTGACCTACCTGCAGCCCCCACTCTTCCGCGGCCTGGCCGAGCTGCGTGAGCTGGACCTGAGCAGGAACGCCCTGCGCAGCGTCAAGGCCGACGTGTTCGTCAAGCTGCCGCGGCTGCAGAAGCTCTACCTGGAGCGCAACCTCATCGCCGCCGTGGCGCCCGGTGCCTTCCTGGGCATGAAGGCGCTGCGCTGGCTGGACCTGTCGCACAACCGCGTGAGCGGCCTCCTGGAGGACACCTTCCCCGGCCTGCTGGGCCTACATGTCCTGCGCCTGTCACACAACGCCCTGGCCAGTCTGCGGCCGCGCGCCTTCAAGGACCTGCACTTCCTGGAGGAGCTGCAGCTCGGCCACAACCGCCTGCGGCAGCTGCCAGACAGGGCCTTTGAGGGTCTGGGCCAGCTCGAGGTGCTGACGCTCAATGACAACCAGATCCGTGAGATCGAGGCAGGTGCCTTCGCGGGCCTCCGCAGCCTGGCGGTCATGAACCTGTCCGGAAACTGCCTGCGGACGCTGCCGCCGCAGCTCTTCCTCGGCCTGGGCAGGCTGCACAGTCTGCACCTGGAGCGCGGCTGCCTGGGCCGCATCCGGCCGCACGCCTTCGCCGGCCTCTCGGGGCTGCGCCGCCTCTTCCTCAAGCACAACGGCATCGCGGCCGTGGACGAGCAGGGCCTGGGCGGGCTGGCCGAGCTGCAGGAGCTGGACCTCACGGCCAACCAGCTCACGCACCTGCCGGGCCAGGCGTTCCAGGGCCTCGGCAAGCTGGAGTACCTGCTGCTCTCGGGCAACCGGCTGGCGGCACTGGCAGCCGACACCCTGCGGCCCCTTCGCCACGTCTTCTGGCTGGACGTGTCGCACAACTGCCTGGAGGCCCTGCCTGAGGCCGACCTGCCCCAGCTGCGCTACCTGAGCCTCCGGAACAACTCCCTGCGGACCTTCACGCCGCATGCCCCTGGCCTGGAGCGCCTGTGGCTTGAGGGCAACCCCTGGGACTGCGGCTGCCCGCTCCGGGCCCTGAGGACCCTGGCCCTGCAGCAGCCCAGTGTTGTGCCGCGCTTTGTGCAGGTGGCGCCGGAGGGCGACGACGGCCTACCACCTGTGTACGCCTACAACAACATCACCTGCGCCAGCCCCCCGGGCGTCTCGGGGCTGGACCTGCGCGATGTCGACGAGGCCCACTTTGCTCACTGCTGACTGAGGTGTGGCCTGCCCCGATGCTGCCCTGCGGTCACCATGGTGGCCCCCTCTGCTGGTGTGGGCACCGCTGCCATACAGGCCCCAGCCCTTCCAGCTGTCCCTCATTAAAAACCATTTAACAGGGCGTCTGGGTGGCTCAGTGGGTTGGGCCTCTGCCTTCAGCTCAGGTCATGATCTCAGGGTCCTGGGCTCGAGCTCCGCATTGGGCCGGCTCTCTGCTCAGCAGGGAGTCTGCTTCCTCCTCTCTCTCTCCCTGCCTCTCTGCCTACTTGTGATCTGTCAAATAAATAAAATCTTTAAAAAAAAAAAAAAAAAAGCCACCTGACACACCTGTGTGACCACAGGAGTATAGCTCTGGCGATGCGGGGGAGGAAAGCTCAGGCCCTGCCTCAGGCCCTGCCCCCGCCCCACGGCCCTCCCGGGACACCGGCCTGTGCCAGAGGGGCGGGTCCTCCTCCTCCTGTAGTCCAGAGCCCCAGCACCTCAGCTATCCTCTTTGGCCACATTCTCAGAGGCCCTGATCCTGGCAAGCCGGGCAGAGCCGGGAGGGTCACTGCTCATGCCCAGCGTGAATGTAGGTTCTCGCTGCCAGACCCCGGCCGACACACCCCCCACCCCCAGGAGCCCTTCCCCTGCCCTCTAGTTCCACACCAGGAAACATCTGTCCACGGTGCACCTGAGCCCCCATCATCGCCCCCCCTCCCGGCAGGGGGTCGCCCTGTCCCTTCTGCCAACATTCCAACCTCTTCCCTTGGGGAGGGCGCCACACCGTGCCCTGGCCCACTGCACCGCCCGGCCTCCCTGGGGCGCTGCATGTCACTCCCAGCTCTGCCCCGGCCCTGCGGTGTGGAGGGTGTGGAAAGCGACCGGGGACGGGCCGTCTGCTGCGCCAGGCTGAGCCTTCCCTGACGGCATGGATTTCTCCGCTGTCACCAAGCTCTCCACACACTGACCCCAAGCTCGATCCAGGCATCTGCAGGGGCCCACAGGCTGGGCGTCAGAGGGCCAAGCTGGCTGCCGTGGAGCGCACCAGCCCGTTAAGGCTCTGGCGGCCCCAGGACACGACGCTCCGGAAGCAGCAGACCCGTAACTGCGGCAGTGCGACACTTTTAATCGTGGGTTCCTCTGAAGTTAAGTCTAACGCTTCACAAGACGCTCCCTGCTGTCCCGGCATCGCTCATAATGGCACTGGTGGGAGGCGCTGAGGCCAGCAGACACCCCTAGGATTTCTCCAGACGTGTAGGTGTTGTGACCCACATGGAGCCTTGGCTGCGAACAACAGCCCGGCTGTGGGTCCAGGGGTGCGCGTGCCGTCACCTGAGAGTTCAGCCACCAGGACCCCACACCTTCTCCCGGGCCCTGCCACCGGCCCGCGGGACAGAACCACCCACTGTCAGCCACTCTACCGCCCAGAGGCCCGCACGGCCACGGCCTCTGCTTAGGTCTGAGTGTGCGCGGCCAGAGACGCGAGAGGGGGCTGCCTTGGTCAGGAGAGCCGAGCAGGCGCCTCACTCAGAACCTTCTGGGCTATGGAGGAGAGCGCGGGGAAGGCGGGACTCTGAGGGAAGTCCCTGATGAAGTCTCGACCTTCCTCCAGGCTCCTGGTGAGCTCAGGGTCCAGAGGCACAGAGCCTGCGAAGGGGGAGGGCAGGGGACGGGCTGTGAGGATGGCAGAGGGTCAGGGGCCAGCTCCCCAGCCCCAAACCACCGGGGTTCCCGCAGGCTCCCGCTCGTGCCCACCAGCCGTGGGGAGCTCAGACCCCCGGAGCAGAGTCCAAGCGCTAGCCCTGCCGTGCTCACCCAGGAAGGGGACTCCGGCGAGTCTGGCCAGCTCTGCCCCGCCTCCCTGGGAGAAGATGTTGGTGCACTCCTGGAACGCAGATGTGCAGCCCCCCATAAGGAACTTCTCACACACTCAAGGGACAGGCCCAGGGGTATTCTCGCCACCCAAGGCACACCTGACCACCCCTGGGCCCCGCAAGGGCTGGTGACCACTCGAGTCCCCACGACTCACTGTGCAGTGGGGACAGACAAAACCACTCATGTTCTCCACGATCCCGACCACCTGCAGCCCTGTCTTCCTACAGAAGGTCAGCTCCCGCCTCACGTCCCCCACAGACACCGCCTGCAACCAGGCAACAGAGGACAACAGTCACTGGGCGGGTCAAGAGCCGGGAGTCATGCCAGGTCCCCGGTGAGGTCGCGGACGGTGCTCGCGTGGTACCTGTGGCGTGGTGACCACGAGGGCCCCCAGGGGGCCATAGGGGCGCAGCGCCTCCACAGCAGCCATGTGCTCATCAGAGGTCCCCGGGGGCGTGTCCACAACCAGGTAATCCAGCTGTCCCCAGGCCACGTCAGACACGAACTGCTTTATCAGCGCTGCAGAGACCCAGGGGTCTCAGCGAGCCCCTCACCTACAGCCTCTGCAGGTCCCGGGTCTGTCCCAACGGCCGTAGAGCAAGCCACTCCTTAGGGAGAATAGCACGCGCACCACGTGGGCCCCACAAGCACGTCCCTCTTCCCGGATGTGGGGCCACCCCTGCCACCCGAGACTTCTGCTCAGGCCTAAGCCAGGAGCTGTGATCCCCCTGGGGAGGGGCTATGTGCCTGGACGCAGGTTCCCCTCCAGCTTCTGCAGCAGGAGAGACGGTGACCCACGGCGGCAGGTCCCACATGCAGCCCCTCTCCCCGCCAATTACACGGCTTAGTGGGGCCCAGCATGGCCTCAGGTCTGAGCAGAACCCTCCCAGCTCAGGGACTCGGATGGGGCCGTTGACAACCGCACAAGGTCCCTCCTGCTCTTAACTCCCACGCCGGCCTGATCGCCTGGTGAGCAGCAGAACCGTTCTGCAAGTAACTGGCTCTTGGGGTCTCTGGCTTTACCCAGTAACCCTGGGGAGGGGGGCCCGAAGCTCCCGCAGGACTTTCTGACTTTTTAACGGAGTACCGAGGCGGCAGCTGGGGGAAGCAAGAGGGCTGGCTGTGCCGTCCCACGCCCCGTCATTACCGTTCTTCTTGGGGCCCCTCCACACCACTGCCTCATCCGGGCTCTCCAGCAGGAAGCCCACGGACATGAGAGAGATGCTCTGCTCCTGGTCCACAAAGACGGGGACCCAGCCACTGTCACACTGGTGCACGGCCCTGCCCTGCGCCCGAAGCATGCGGGGGATGCTGGGGCCACACAGGTCCACGTCGAGGATGCCCACCTGCAAAGAGGCAGGACGTCCACGAGGGGCAGGAGCAGCGGGGCAGTCGGTGCAGGTGCCAGGGTGGGGTGCTCACCTTCTTGCCCGCGTGGCGCAGGGCCAGGGCCAGTTCCGTGGAGATGGTGCTTTTCCCGACCCCCCCCTTTCCTGAGAGGACGAGGAGGATGTGCCGGACACCTGCCAGGTTTCCAGGCTCTGGTCAGGAGAAAAGGGGAGGAGGACAGAGAATCCACCTCGCACCAGATGCTCTGGGAGGCTCACTCCGAAGGCTCACCAGCCCCTCCTGCACCCCCAATTCCAAGACCTGCTCCTTTGGCGGAACGGAAGCAAACACCCCCAGCTGGAAGGTCTTCCCGCAGGCCGGCCCCAGACCTGACCTCCTAGCAGACAGCTGTCCCAAACTGCCCCCTCCGCTGTGAGCACGTGTGAGCTGCGTCCCCGTAGCTCACGCTCCCAGGTGGGCCACAGGAACCGAGAGGCTGCAGGGTCCCAGCTGATCCCAGTGGGAAACAGGGCCATCGAGACAGGCTGAGGTGTGCTGTGCTGGGGACAGCCCTGCCCCCACTCATAGAATTCAGGTGTGATGCCCCCCAGGTGCCCAACCGCTCTCCTGGGATCCCTGGTCTCCGGTTCTCAGGAGGAATGCTTAGAGCTCTAGTCACACGAGGGCATGGAGCCACCTCTCTGGCTCAGACCATGCCCTGAGCCCCAGGCACACACCTGCGTCGCTGGCCACTCCCCGAGCGGCCCGAGGCCCAACAGCCGTGGCTCTCTGTGGGCCGCGGACCACTCCGCCCGGGTCTTCCCTCCTATGAGCATAACATGTCCTTGAAAAAACACCAGGCCCACCCCTGCGGCGCAGGGTTGCCATCTGCACCCACACAGCCGTCAGTCCCTCTGCAACACCCTAATGTTCTTGCCTCTTACCTCTGACCCCGCCACGGGCACCCCTGCCCGACATCCCCACCGCCCTGCCCGCGAGCCTGGGTCCCCCTGGGAGCTCCACAAAGGCTGCCCTGGTCCCGACCCTCCTCTAGACCCTGCCTCCAGCGACGAGCGGGGACGGGGTGCGCGGGGCACCGGGCCGGCTCGCGGCAGGGCCCGGTCGCCGACGCCGACAGCACCCCCGGGGCAGCCCGCCGCACCCGCCCGCACCCGCCCGCGCGGTGCTGGACCACCGGTTCCTCACAGAACCCACACACGCGGCGCGCAGGCTCCAGCCGCGGCCCTGCAGCCCCCAGCCCCCGAGGCGCAGCGAGACGCGGCTGGTCCCCGCCAAGCACCCTGCGCGCGCCCTCTGGGCGCCGACGACACCCCCTGAACGCCCGGGGCCGCGACCGGCCGCGGCGCACCGGAGCCGCCCGTTCGGAACACTCACCCGCCGCCTCCGCCGCCTCCGCCATCCCTCCCGCCGCGCCGCACGGCCTGCGTCCACCGGCCCAAGCCCCGCCCCCCGCGCAACGCCCTCCCCCTGGCCGTCCTGACAGGCCCACTCGCGCTCCACTCAGCCAGTCACATGCACGCGATGTGCTCGCCATGAACCGGAAGTGGGCTCACTTCTGTGTCAGTCCCAGCCTCGCCCCGCGTCCAATGGGCACACGGGCCCTGTCGCCGACTGCTTGGGAGGTGACCAATGGGGAGGTGGAGCCAGGACCGACAGTTCGAGCAACCTTTCGGCAGGAGGCATGTGCCGCGCGGCCCGCCCCCTGCCCGCAACCCCGAACCGCCAGCGCCCAGCAGCGCCCGCCAGCGGCCGCGGGGCCAATGCGGCGCGGGGGGCGGGCTGCGGGGCGGGGATTGTTTACGTCTCGCTGGGGAGCGGAAAGTAGGTCACGGCCGCCCGGCGGAGCGCGGCGGCAACCGAGCAGTGGCAGGTGAGCGGCGGCGAGGTTCGGCGGGCGGCGGGCGCAGCCCCCGACTCGACCGCGCACGGCCGCCGCGCTCGCAGGCCTGGCGGGAGCGCTGGCGGCGCGGGGCCCCGGCGCGCCTTTGTTCCTGCGGGCGGCGGCGCTGGGGGGGCCCGGGGCTCGGCGAGAGGCCTCGCCGCAACCCCCGCGACAGCGCGCAGCTGGAGACCCGCGCGGGCCGGGTCGGGGCGCGCCGCCTGCCGTGCGCTGCTGCGGGGCGGTCACCTGCGCCTGGCGGCGGGGGGCGGCTCCTCGGGGAACGGGCGCGGGGGGCACTCTGGGTCGGGGGGCAGCCCCGGAAGGCGGCGTGGTCCCGGGAGAATGCGGGACGGGAAAGGCATTCCGGGCGAAGGGCGGGAGCGCGCTCGCACCGGGGCCAGACCCTTGCGGCTTGGAGGAGCGTGGAGGGGCGGGATGTTGCATGTTGTCTCCGTAAGGCAAGGCCGAGCCGTTTCCAGATGGATTGAGACTTGCTTCCGTTCTTAAGCTCTGTGCTTCCAGAAAGTCGGCTCGGCTGTAATGAGTGAAGTGGGAGGAGCCAGAGGAAGGTGGCCCCGGGGATGGAGAGGGCTCAGGACATGGTTTGGAGGTGGTGCTGGGCGTGTGAGGGTGTTCAGGGTGACTGCCATGGGTCTGGCATGAGGAACTGGGAGGTTGGAGATGCCATCTGTCACATTGGACGACAGAGGAGGAGCCAGACGAGGTTGGAGGCGCCCGAGGGACGGCTGGGCTCCGCAGGCTGAGCTCAGTCCGGCTGAGATACGGGTTTGAGAGTCATGGGCATGTGCGTGGTGTTCCTCACTCTCTGCCTGGTGCTCATCGAGGTGCCTGCATGTTGGAGGGAGGGCTGAGGGCGGGAAGAGTCCCAGAGTTCTTGGTCCCCATCCACAGGGCTTAGGCAAGCTCGCGTCTTTGGCCGAGGCCAGCACAGCTGGCTGAGGATGGAGCATGGAACACGGGAGCACTGCCCGTGTCTTCTCTGCTCAGAGCCTGGGTGTTCCTCCAGATCCTGTCCACCATGGCCAGGCGCCCTCGGAGCAGCAGAGCTTGGCACTTTGTCCTGAGCGCAGCCCACCGAGACGCGGATGCCCGGGCTGTGGCTCTGGCAGGGACCACTAACTGGGGCTACGACTCGGATGGGCAGGTAGGTCCTGGTGGGGGATGTGGGCATGGATGGACTAAGGGGCAGAGGTGCCCAGGGCAGGCAGTACCTGAGCCAGAAATGAAAGAGAAAGATGCCCCCGGGGGCAGAGGATGGGCCAGGGAGGCCCTCCTTTCCCCTGGTCAAGGACCCATGTGGCCCTGGGGTGACAGGACCCCAGGACAGATACCACCTTCTTTATATTTTTCTCTCTGGGGCACAGAAGTTGTTTTTTTTGGTCAGTTCAACAAAAACTCCATTCCACTGATCCAACCAGCATCCTAAAGCAGCTTGGCGTGTGTGCTCCCAGATGTCATCTTTGCCTGTACGAATATATGCTTGGTGTTTGTGTACATGTACGTAGAAAGAGGACCTGGAATTTTTAGAGATCAAAACGCCCGTGCCTTCCCACATGCAGCGGCTCCAGAGCTCAGGGAGGCCAGGGGTCCCGCAAAGGAGCAGCTGGACGCCCCCATCGTGGCAGCCACGCTGCACAGCTGTTGTGCCTTTTGCTGGAGGTGGGCACTGCAGATGGCTTGTCAGAGCGCTCAGACCAGGGCAGGGGTTCAGTTCTGCTCTGAGTCGCTTTGGCTGCTTCCGGCAAGGGTGATCCTTGGGTGACTGGGCTCTGCCGGGTCCTAGCACCCCATGTTATTGCCCTAGCCCTGGCGGGTGTCCTGGAGGAAGCAGTTGTCTTCTTGATAGCGTGAGGGTGGCAGAATCCCGTGGGACCACCACCCCCGGGGGAGAACTGGAGGCAGAGGCCAGGGCCCCTTCCAAGGGCCTCCCCAAACTCCCTGCCCAGGCCAGTGAGAGGCCTCGGCCTGCATTCCTGTCACATCGCCAGCTCCCCTGACCACGTGATCTGAGCAATCCATTCTCCCGCCAGTCTCTGCCCGGCCAGCTCATCGCTGGAAGATGCAGGTGGTGTTGGGGGCCTAGGGCACAGCATGTGACGCATGCCTGTAGCTTGTCTGTCACCTAATGGGCGTGGAGTCCTGGGTTGTGTGGGTGGGCGTTGTCACCCCAGCACCTCTGACTCCAGCTCTGATGCTGGTCCTCTGGTTGGTGGTGGGCAGCTGCCCCCTCCCTGCTGCGCTGCTGCGCAGGGGGCTGGTCGAGTGGACCCCGGGACTCGGGTTGGCATTAGACAAAACGGGAAGGGGATGGACGGCCTGACGAGCAGTGAGCCTGCCTTCGCTTTGGGGGAACAGCATTTTCCATAAGGGGCGGGTGGTGCCTCAGGCATTCTTCCTGTCTCTTGGTGGCATCTGTCCATGACCGTGGCTTCTGGCCTCCTGAGCTCCATCTCTGCTGTGTGACCGCTCCGTAGCCTTGGGTGCCGAGAAACAAGGGGCAGGTTTTTCAGCCTCTAACGGGAGAAAGCAGAGCTGAGGAGCACAGCATGGGAGGGAAGGGCTGGAAAGGCCTCTTGGAAGCGCAATCTAGGGGCATCGAGGCCGCCCCCGCTGTAGGAGACAATGGACACAACTGGGGGGTGGGCAGGCCCCGATGCAGGCTGTGGGCCTTACCCTCAGAGCAGCAGGGTGCTGAGGCGAACCAGGCCTCGCCCTGGGTCTGTGCAGGGACAGAGGACGTTTCGGGGGGAGGAGCTCATGGAGGCCAGGAGAGCAGGGCACAGAGGGTGGAGCCTGGCCAGGACCCCAGCCTGCGTTCTGGGCCTGGCCAGTGAGACCCCAGCCCCTTGCAGGTGGGTCCAGAGGGCCCTGTCCTCAGAAGAGGAACAGCTCCGTGCGCAGAAGGCATCTGTAGTGTTAGCATACCTGACTGGTCTTCTGGAAGGATTTGGCTCTGGGCCATCATCGGGCTCCCAAGATGTGGAGCACACGTCACGAGGGTGGGGCCCCTCGGGCAGAGGACAGGTCCCCATGGAAGGTCTTGCTGCGGCAGCACTGCACGTATGCGCACGGGACTACGGTGCCCTGGACTCGGGTTAGGAGCCACCCATTCTGTGGACCAGAGGGCCACGGCCCAGAACAGATGCAGGGGCTCTGCAACAGGAAGGGGCCCACGCGCTCCCTGTGTAGAGAGCCAGGCTGCCTTCGTCAGGTCGAGAGTCTGTCCCGGGCTCCCCTGCTTCAGGACGGCTAGAGGAGGAGCTGGAGCCAGCAGCCCCACCTGACTGATTGTCAGCGGGGCGCCCGGTGACCCCTGGTGGAGCCCTTGAACCCATTCCCAGGAAGGCGGGGGAGGTGTCCGGGGCCACTGGGGGTGGCACTGGACAAGGGTGGAGAGTCCCAGGGAAGGCCTTTGGGGCTGGATCTGCAGGTGCTTCCTCGGGGCATCAGTGCCATCGACCTGCACGTGGTGGCAGTGGAGGGCAGGGGGCATGCCAGGCGGGAGCAGCTGGTCCTTCTCTTGCAGCACAGTGACTCCGATTCCGACCCTGAGTCCCCCACCCTGCCGCCGCCCATCCCCAGCGCTGTGCCTGTGACTGGGGAGTCCTTCTGTGACTGTGACGGCCAGAGCGAGGCCTCCTTCTGCAGCAGCCTGCACACGGCGCACCGCGGCAAGGACAAGGACTGCCGCTGTGGGGAGGAGGACGAGCGTGAGAACCGGGGGAGGACACAGGGCGCGGGGCACGGGAAGCCGGCCTGCATATCCTCCAGCCCTGGCCTCCTCCGCTCCTGCAGATTTTGACTGGGTGTGGGACGACCTGAATAAGTCCTCGGCCACCCTGCTGAGCTGTGACAACCGAAAGGTCAACTTCCACATGGAGTACAGCTGCGGCACAGCGGCCATCAGGGGCACCAAGGAGCTGGGGGAAGGCCAGCACTTCTGGGAGATCAAGATGACCTCCCCGGTCTACGGCACCGACATGGTCAGTGGCCAGCAGGCTGGCGGGGGTGGGGCTGGCAGGTGTGACCCCAGGCGCCCAGGCCCCAGACGCCCTCTACCCGCCCCACTCTTCCCAGATGGTGGGCATCGGCACGTCAGACGTGGATCTGGACAAGTACCACCACACGTTCTGCAGCCTGCTCGGCAGAGACGAAGACAGCTGGGGTCTCTCGTACACGGGTATGCGGGGCCCCGAGGGCAGGCAGAGGACAGGGATGGGGGTCGCAACGCCGAGGCAGCAGGGCTCACCCCATCGCCCTGTACCCCAGGTCTCCTCCATCACAAGGGCGATAAGATGAGCTTCTCGTCAAGGTTTGGCCAGGGCTCCATCATCGGTGTGCACCTGGACACCTGGCACGGGACGCTCACCTTTTTCAAGAACAGGAAGTGCATAGGTGAGGGCAGACGTGACCTTGACTGGTGCCTGCAGGGTGTGGAACTGCAGCCCCCACCCAGGCGTCCCAGCAGCTGGTCCCTGTAGGAACCTGAGGTCCTGGGTTTCCTGGAGGGCGGGGCCACACCAGGGGCAGTGGGAGTCTGCACCCTGCAGGGCCGGCCGGGGACTCAGGTGGTGCCCTCCACCCCCCCAGGTGTGGCGGCCACCAAGCTGCAGAACAAGAAGTTCTACCCGATGGTGTGCTCCACAGCAGCCAAAAGCAGCATGAAGGTGATCCGCTCATGCGCCAGCATGACCTCCCTGCAGTACCTGTGCTGCCACCGCCTGCGCCAGCTGCGGCCTGACTCTGGGGACACGCTCGAGGGGCTGCCCCTGCCACCCGGCCTCAAGCAGGTGTTGCGTCACAAGCTCGGCTGGGTCCTGAGCATGAGCTGCGGCCGCCACAAGCCCCCCACACCATCCCCCGTGGCCACCTGCGCAAGCGGCCCCGAGTCCCGGCCCCACCCACGGAAACGCTGCCGACGGACCTGACTGCTTGCTGGGGGACGCCGCCTTCCCTGGGTCTGGGGCCGCCTGCTCCACGCCCCTTCAGACTCCAGAGGGCAGACTTACGCCCAGGGCGGTCTTGGCTGGTATGGACCCCTGTGGCCCCAGGAGCATTGGCCTTTGGTGTCATGCAGATGCGGCCAGCCCGGCTCTCCTGGACCGACTGGGCCGGAGGACACGGGCAGAGGCAGACCCCGTGCTCGCTCCCGGCCTGTTTGCGTCCTTCAGCTGCTCGTGCATGTCGTCAGCTGCTGTCCCTCCTGTCCCAGGCCGAAATGACCGTAATAAACTTAGACTCCACATGACGCCTCTGTGGTGGCCAGAGGAAGGGAGTCAGGGCCGAGGCCCGGGGCTCCCGGCTGCCCAGGGCTCTCTCTGTGTCGTGGCCAGCTGCATCCCAGCGCCTGCCAGGAGAGCCAGCCCGGTTCTCTCTCCTCCCCCGGGACTCTGTTTTTATTGCCTCTCAGAACATGCCGCCCCCAAGTCTCCCCGTGACTGGTGTTTGTTCCCCCTTCCTGACCCCAACTGGGCCCCAGCTCTGTGGCCAGCATGTCCGGGACCCAGGGCAGGGGAAGTTCACCCCTCCTCTCCTACCCATCCCAGCTACCCTAGAATGTTTTGGCCGCCCCACACCCTCCCACCTACCCCAAGGGCAATGCCCTGTTCCCTCCCCCTGCCAATTGGGGTAAGGTGGACCACATTCTGTCCTGCTGGTGAGACAGGGCTCCTTCCTATCCCACAGATGTAGTCAAGAGCTCAGGTCCAGCAGGAGCTCGGGGTTGGTGGCGGTCAGGAAGAGGCAGATGCGGCGGGAAAGGTCAGGCCCCACCCTGCGGGGCCGGCCAACACCGCCAGTCTTCACGGGGAGGTCTGCCAGGAGGGCCAGGCGCTCCTGATCCGAGCTGCAGCTCGTGTATGCCTGTGGCGGGCACAGCGATAAGCAGGGCAGCTCTTGGGGCCCTAGCTCCACAGCGACAGGCAGGGACTGGGGGACCCACCTGCTGCAGAAGGCGGGGGGAGGGGAAGGCAGTGACAATGGCATCAGCCACAGCAGGGCTGACCCGGCGGAACTGCCTGATCTGTCGCCACCAGACCCCCCGCAGTCCTGTGCCATCTCTTGCCACGCGCTCGCCGGCTGCCCAGCGCCCAGCCACACAGAAGGAAAAGGCACAGGAGTCCCGGTACTGCCTACAGATGGAGAAGGATGCAAAGAAGGTTCTAGAGCCCTCACGTCTTCGGAGCACCCTGTCCTCGCGGCTCACAAAGCCCTCGGCTCTCTGCTACCAAAGACACCAGGGAGATTCCACCCACCCAGGTGTCCCTGTCCCCTCCCCCAGCCACAGTCACAAGTCTGGGTCGGGGGCACGCACTTGAGCGGGCGCTGAGCAAGGGCCCTGGTGAAGGCGCATATGTTCTGAGTCAGCTCCTGCCAGGAAGCCACCAGCAGCACATCCAGATGTGCCCAGAGCTGCAGGAGGACCAGGGCCTGAGGATGTGAGCCCACCGTTTGGTCAGACAAGGTCACCCCTAGGGGACACCCAGCTGAGACCAACCCCACATGCTGCTCCAGGACCAAATGGGCTGCTGGGCCTTGGAGAGCAGCCCAGGCACCAGGACCAAGGGCAGAACCAAGGGCAAACATCCCACCCCATCCCACTTCACCTGACAGGCCCTCACCTCTTCCACCTTGGGCCAGCTGAGTGTCACTGGGGCACAGGCCACTGCTGGACTCTCTGGCTGCTGCACGTGCTGGCTGCTGGGCTGCTGAGACCTGAACAAAGATGACCATCTCTCTGGGTCCCCACACCCCATCACTCCTCCGGGACCCCCCAAGAAAGGGAATTAGCTGGGTCACAGTCAACCCCTGGGCTCCCACTACCTCTCCCCCGAACTCCCGCATCCCAGCCAGGCCTACTAAAGGCAAGAGAGTGACTGGTACCACAGGTAGGCATCCAGCCCGATGACAGCCAAGCGGGGGCCGGTGGAGCTCTCAGGACAGACCCAGGGCACGGAGCAAGATGGGCCACAAGTCTGCAAGCCGAGGTTTAACACATCTGTTTCTGCAGCTGGCAACACGGCAACTGCGTTCGCATGCAAAGAAGTCGGCCTGAGAGTGGCTCAGTGGTCCGGGGGAGAAAAGGACACAGGCTTCCGACCACAGAGCACAGCTGTGTGCCTCCTGCAAGGCCGAGGGACCTGGGAAACCCACAGTGCCTTCCAGGCACCTGCAAGAGGGGCCCTGACCCCTCACCCTCCACTTCTGCCTCTCCACCCCAGCACCCAACTGCCTACCATTCTGCGGGTGTGTGAGAAACCCTGAACCACCCACACCCAGACCCGCACAGAGTCTAAGCTAATGCCTGCCTTGTCACTCAGCTTATCGGAGAACCTCCCCTAACCCGGGTTTTACTCTCCAGCAGCGGCCCCAGTCTGCTCCAGGCCAAGAACCCACCTGGCTTCCCTAGCTCACCCACATCTCCGCCCCAGGCCGCTGCACCCATCCTGTCTGGTCCCTCTCCCCTAGAGTACGGAACAGCAGCTAGCGGAGCAGCTCCCCCAAGCTGGGAAGCCCAGCCCCTCCGCCTGTGGGAAGGACTACTGCGCCCCACCCCTGCGCACCTGAGTCAGCTGCAGGAGGCCCTGTAGAAACTCCTCTGGCTCCAGGAGCAGGAGAACCTGTTCCTCGGCAGCCCACACCTCCGAAGGCACCTGTGGGGACATGGAGAGTGCTCCCCCGCCCCCACCTCACAAGTCCCAGGGCGCTGCCTGGGCCCAGTGGCTCAGAGGCTCTTCGCCATAGCCAAGCTCAGACCCTGGCGAAACTGCTCTACAGACAATCCTCGCCTCATCCCCCGCCAAGTCCAAGACCAGTTCAGGTTCGTGGACACCAGCCCTGCAAGTCACCGGCACCCCTTGAGCGCTCCAGCTTCTAGCTGACCGCTCTCAAACCCCGCAGGCGTGCGTGAAGTTGCAGGGAACAAACACTCAGGCCAGGGGTGCACTCCGCAGCCACGGGGCACTCACAGTGCGGGGACAAGGGTCCGGCTTCGTTCTGGTCCACCTGAGGCTCCGGGCCCGGCGCTGGGGTTCGATGTGGTACTCACAGCCCAGGGCGCCCAGGGCCTCCAGCAGGACGTCGGCACCAGCATCTTCCAGAAGGGCTGCGATGAGCCGCAGGGACACGGCTGTCACCACCGCCCGGCTGCGGAGAGCCGACCCCGGCCTGCGCCCGGCCGCCTCCCCAGCTGGGAAACCGACTCCACGCCGGCGCCCCCCCCCGCTCCCCCACGCACCTGGGTCCACGCGCACTGCCACGCGCCGCAGGGCCCGCTCCGGCCGCAGAGCCTCGGCGGCCGCCCTGCACTCCTCCGCCGCCGTCCTGCACTCCTCCACCGGCCCGCGGGCCTTTGCGCCGGCGGGTCCCTCGCCGTCCGAGTCCGAGACCTCCCACGTCGGAGGCCGCCGCCGGCCCCCGCCCCGGGCCCCCGCCCGGCGCCAGCATCCAGCCCGCCCGCAGCCCTCCCGCGACATCACTGGCCCGGCCTCCACTGAGCTTCCGCCCGCACTCGGACGCTTTTCCGAGGGACACCGGCCGCTTCCGGCGGAGGCGCGGCTTCCGGTCGGGGCGCGGGCAAGTCGGGCGCCGACCATGGCGCGCAAGAAGGTGCGGCCGCGGCTCATCGCTGAGCTGGCCCGTCGCGTTCGGGCCCTGCGGGAGCAGCGGAACCGACCGCGCGACTCTCAGCGCTACGCCCTGGACTACGAGACGCTGACGCGGCCGTACTCGGGCCGCCGGCTGCCGGTGCGCGCCTGGGCCGACGTGCGCCGGGAGAGCAGCCTGATGCAGCTGCTCAGCCGACTGCCACTCTTCGGCCTGGGCCGCCTGGTCACGCGCAAGTCCTGGCTGTGGCAGCACGACGAGCCGTGCTACTGGCGCTTGACGCGCGTGCGGCCCGACTACACGGCGCAGGTGCGTGCGCGCGGGTGCCCCGGCGCTCCTGCCGCGGGGAGGGGGCAAGCGCGCGCTCCGAGCCGACGCCCTGTGCGCTTGCTTTGCAGAACCTGGAGCACGGGAAGGCCTGGGGCGTGCTGACCTTCAAAGGTGAGGCGCTGGGGGCGGCCGTGACCCTGACCCCTGACCCCAGCCTGTCCCGCGGGCGCACGTGTGCTCAGCCCGGGCCTTCTTCCCTAGGGCGGACGGAGAGCGAGGCCCGGGAGATCGGGCAGGTCATGTACCACGACTGGCGGCTGGTGCCCAAGCACGAGGAGGCGGCCTTCACCGCGTTCACACCGGCGCCGCCCGAGGACGCTCCGCGCTGCGTGCCCTACCCGCCACTCCTGCGGGCCATGATCCTAGCGGAGCGGCAGAAAAGAGGGGACGCCTGCACCGAGGAGCCCATGCTGAATCTGGAGCGGACCCGAGTGCATCCCTGGGACTACCCTGCGAAACAGGAGGCGAAGAAAAAGGCCAAGGCCACGCCAGTCTAAATGCCACGGGGAGGGCGCGGGGCCCCGCTTTGTGAACGAAGACGCCTTTGCGTTGCAGCTGGGTCAGCCCCCTGGGAGCATGGAGCCAGACCCTGCTACCGCGCCTTTGCTCTGGGCGAGCAGGCCCCTGGGGTGGCGGGGCTGGCCGCGGGGCGTGGCGGGGCTGGCAGCGCTGGCGCGGGTCGCCTCTGCGCTCCGTGCGGCCGCTGCCGGACTCGGCCGGGAACTGTGTGCGCGCGCGAATAAAGGCAGAACCGGAGCTCTGGTTTGTGGTTTTCTTTGCGTTTGGGGTTGGGCAGCCACAGCAGGTTTTGGGCAGGTCCGGGAGGGAGCGCCGACCCTGTGGGAGTACCTGAGGGCTGGGGCTCCCCGTGCGCCCGCCGCCCGGCCCCTTTAAGCGCAGGCCCCGCCCGCCGCCGCCGCCATCATGCTGTGCCTGCTGCTGACGGTGCTCGCCCACCTCTTCCCGGCTGGTGAGCGGCGGCGGGCCCGGGTGGGGGAGCGGGTGCGGGCAGGGGAGCGGCCGGGCCTGACACGCCCCGACCCCGCGGGCTCCCGCAGCGGGCGCCGGCGTATACGAGCGCACCTTCCTGGCGGTGAAGCCCGACGGCGTGCAGCGGCGGCTCGTGGGCGAGATCGTGCGGCGCTTCGAGCGCAAGGGCTTCAAGCTGGTGGCGCTGAAGCTGGTGCAGGTGAGGGCGCGCGGGGGGACGGCGAGGGGCGGCGGCGGGGCGCGGGCGGGCGGGTGGAGACACCGGCGCGCGCGGCACGTCCCCACCCCGGACCGCCGCAGGCCTCGGACGAGCTGCTGCGCGAGCACTACGCCGAGCTGCGCGAGCGGCCCTTCTTCGGCCGGCTGGTGGACTACATGGGCTCGGGGCCCGTGGTGGCCATGGTGAGTGCCCGGCGCGCGGGCGGGCGAGTGGGCGGGCCCGAACGGAGGCCTATGCACTGATCCCCGCCGGCTCGCGCGCAGGTGTGGCAGGGGCTGGACGTGGTGCGCGCCTCGCGAGCGCTCATCGGGGCCACCGACCCGGCCGACGCCGCGCCAGGCACCATCCGCGGGGACTTCTGCGTCGAGGTCGGCAAGTAAGTCAGCCCGAGCGCGCGCTCAGCCCCCGCCACGTCCCGGCAGCCGCCGGCGCTCACGTGGCTCTCCCGCAGGAACGTGGTCCACGGCAGCGACTCGGTGGAGAGCGCCCGCCGGGAGATCGCGCTCTGGTTCCGCGGCGACGAGCTGCTGTGCTGGGAGGACAGTGCCGCGCACTGGCTGTACGAGTAGCCGCGAGACCCCGCGGGCCCCTCCTATTAGCGTCCCGCCCTGGCTCACTGCGTGGGCCAGCGTTTCTTGGGACAATAAAGTGAAGCAAGTCCTTAACGCTCCCGCTGGTCTGTGCCCAGGGACACAGGGCTACGACGTTAAGACATTTATTACATACAGAGCAGATACGTGGGTTCGCTTGCAGGGCCAAAGCCTGAGGAGAATCACCACCCAGCCCCTTCCCTAGCTGCGCCCACCCGGCTCGCCCTCGAGTCTCTTCGCGGCCCTGTGGGAACAGACAAGGGACTGGACGTACATCACAGTGGAGAGTGGCAGGGTGGTGGGGAGAAGCCTGCAGCTGCACGTGGCTGTGGCGGTGGCCGGCTAGGATGCGGCGTGGCTGCCCGAGATCTGTGCTTCTCTGGTGGGAGGTGGGTGGGCAGCAGGGCTTCCGGAGCAGGAGTGAGGCCTGGACCTGGGCGGGTCGGGGAGGTGGCAGTCCAGGGCGGCCCCCCTCAAAGCCGGCTGGAGGCAGCTTCTACCCCGAGCTCTCGCGGGCTGTCTTCAGTTGCCCTCAAGGGAGCAGGCCACACTGCCAGCCCTAGGCACTTCTTAGTGTGTCTTGGGAGCTGGGCTCCTTGGAGACTGGGAGGCAGGCCCCAGACCACGTGTCCCCCTGTCCCCCTGAGGCTGAGCCTGTGTCCTAGGACTGACCCCAGGAGAGGCCAGGGGCCTCCCCTTCTTCCTGAGGCCTGCACCTGCCTTGGCAGCCTGAGAAATTCCACCCGAGGGGATTGTGAGAGGGGAGGACTCCAGAGCCTGCTCCCACCGGGTGGGTCTTCTGCACAGGGAGAGCTGGCCACACGGGGTGAGCAAGAAGAGGGCATCTGTCCCCGTCTTCTCAAGCAGCTGCCTTAGGCAGCCTGGCTACGTGCTTCCATGCCAATTCCCGGGGCAGGCGTCAGGATGTGGGTAGGAGGTGTCCGGGAAAGGCTAGTAGCTGGGCCAGCTCCCGCAGGGTCAGACCCACCCCATCAGGCAGCAGGCAAAGGCAAGTGGGCTCCGGCTGGGAAGACCTGGCGGGCTGAAGTCCCTGCTTCCTGCCCTGGGGGGTCCTGGGGTGAGGGAAGTGGGGGGCCCAGGGTGGAGCTGGGAGCCACCTGCAGGGCCTTCTCCTGGTCTGACCTACCCCAGGACCCTGCCCTGCTCTGGCCCTGAAGTGCCCCCAGGCTGTTAGAACTTGGGACCAGAGGCGAGCCAGAAGCTGCTGGGTCGGGTATCCCCCAGAGGTTCTTGCCCTCCCGGTGAGGGTGCAACCCCGCTCCCCCGTCTCCCTCCCAGCCAGACCCTTGCTGCCGCCCTTGGGGAGGCCCGGCCCTAAGGTGAAAGCTGCAGGTTGAGAGGTTCTAAGAGGGGCGCCGGGCTGCCTGCAGGGCGGGCAGCGGGTGGGCAGGGTGGGGGGCTGTATGTACACGTGGGCGGCGGGCAGGCAGCGGGGCAGGCTGGAGCCTCACTCGGGGCTGTAGGACACCTGCCACACGATGATGTGGCTGCGTTCTGCCTTAGACAGCAGGGGCTTCACCTGGCTCACATCCCCAGTGTTCTCCTCGGTGTCATCATCCTCTCCGTCCCCTGGACAGACAGCAGCTGCTGTGATGGGCCGGCCCCACTGGGGGGTCCCGGGACCCTGGGCAGCGCCTACTCACCGATGCGGAAGTCGATGTAGCCCTCCCCGCCGCTCAGCACCAGCACGTTCTTCAGCTTCTGGCCCTCAGCGTCCGAGGTGGGGGCGGCGGGGCCGGGGCTCTCGGATGGGCTGTCGAGCACGCTGCCATTGAGAGTGGCCAGCACGTTCCCTGTCATTGGGGCACAGGGAGCTCAGCCAGGCAGCCGGTGCGACCCCCACCACCCCACAGGCTCCGGAAGGGGGGCCACGCCGCTGCCTGGCAGCAAGGGGGGACCCAGCTCCTCACCTGGAACTGACACAAAGAACTTGACGGCATCGCGGTGGCCGTGGAAGCAGAGCTGGGCCTGGGCCATGGAGCAGTAGGGGATGAAGCTGCTGGCCGACTTGTCGCTGCTGTCATCCCCGTACACGTGGATGACGCCCCCAGGGCGGGCTCCTTCCCCAGCTGTGGGGGATGTTTTGTTGGCTGGAGAGAGAGAAGGGCAGCAGGCCCCAGCCTGAGAGGAGGCCGCTGATCTCCAGCGGGCAGAGGCAGCAGCAGGAGAGCGCCCGCCGTCGGGGCGAGGCCAGCCTCAGCCCACAGGGCATCTCAGCTGGGGGCTTCCGTGCGAGGGCAGGAGGCAGATGCTCTGGACTCACCTCGGAGCCCCAGGAGCTGGCCTCGGTGCAGAACCACGGCTGGGGAGGCGAGGGGCGCAGCATGGGAGGGAGAGGAGAGAAGTCACGGGAGGGGCAGGCCGGGGCGAGCGGCACCCCAATCCAGAGCGAGGCCTGGCCAAGCGTGCCCTCCACCCCCTGCCCCCGAGTCTTGTCCGAACGCAGTCACCACCACCTGTGCGGGCGTCAAGGGGGGTCACTCACTCTCCGTCAGCGGGATAGAAATGACCACGCCGTTGCCGGTGCCCACCCAGAGGCGGTTGCCCGCGATGAGCAGGGCCGTGATGCGCACAAAGGAGAAGCCCAGCTTGCCGGTGCCTGGGGAGAAGAGGGCGGGTGGTCGGTGTGGCCGCCGCTGGGGGCCCTCCCGGCCCTGACGCCCAAACCCGGCGCAGCCCCTCACCCAGCATCTTGCTGACATAGGGCTCGATGTCCACGTCCTGCAGGTGCTGGTGGGTGTGGGCGTGGTAGAGCCGCAGCGTGGAGTCCAAGCGGATGGACACCCACACGCCGTCCCCGATCCACGCCAGCTGCCGCACCTGGCTCTCCCGCCGCGGGTGTGCATCGAACGACTTCTGTGGGGTCGCGGCAGCTCACGTCAATGAGGGAGTGCGGGGTGGGGGCGGCTCTGAACCCACCTAGCCGCAGGTCACGATGCAGCGCAGGTGGAGCCCAGACAGACTGGCACTCACAGCCCAGCCGCCCCTGCTGGCCCGTGATGGTGCTGTCTCCCTGAGCAGGCTGCCCTGGACCCCACAAAACCCCCAGGGCCCATTAGCAGGCATGCAGGGAGCGCTGCCCCCAGCAGGATCCCCTTCCCATCCCGCGAGGCCCTCCTGCTGCCAGCACTTGCCTCAATCTGCATTGTCTTGGGCTGGATGACGTGCACCTTGTTCTTGTAGCCACACCACACGCGGTCACACACGACGGCCATACAGCGAATGGAGTGGTGGGGGTGGCCCAGGTCCATCAGGTGATAGTTGCTCAGGTCCCACTGCCCATCTGCAGAGAGCCCCAGATGCCTGCTCGGGCCTGGCCAGGACCCCCCTGCCCATGGTGGGGGCGGCCGCTCACCCGCCCAGCGCCCCCGGGCCTCACCTTCGCCTCGGTGGAAGATGGCCAGAGTCCCATCAGCCAGGGCCACCAGCACGCGCCCTTTCACGTGCCTGGAAAGGGACGGTGGTGAGTGAGAGGGCCTAGGCCGGGTACTGCGGGCCCCTCCCAATGCCCCTGGCCCCTCCCGATGCCCCAGGCCCCTCCCGACACCCGCCCTCAGCTGGGGTCCCATACACCAAGCTCAGCACCGAGTCCTTCAGCTTGATGGAGTGCAGACACTTCTTCCAGTTGGCCACGGCTGAGTGCACGTACAGCCTGTGGGAGGACGCCGTGGTGGGCAGGGTTGCTCTCCCAGGAGACCCTTCCCACACCCCGCCCTGGGGCCCCACCTACCAGCCGTTCTGGGCTCCCAGCCACATGGTGGGGGCTGCGCTACTGCTGGCCCCCGCAGGGTCTGCGCTGGGCTCTGGCTCTGGCTGCGCCCCACCTGTGTCAGCCTCCGGCCCGTTCTCACTGCAGGAAGGATGGCTGCTCCAGGGTCGCCCGGGGGAGCCCCTTCCCGCCCACCTCGGCCAGCCTCCCCACCCGTCCGTCAGCCCCGTCCTCAGAGAGCCCACCTGCCAGGCTGGGCAGTAGGGGCCGGGGAAGGGGCCAGGTCGGTGAAGACATGCTCCGTGAGGGGCCCAGGCCGCACCGCAGCCGCCTCTGCCTCGCTGGGCCCAGAGTCTGGTACTTCCGTGGCTTCCGTGGCCTCTTCCGTGGACTGAGACGGGTTGACCTTCCCATTGGCGACAGCAGCCACCTCCCCTGTGGAAGGGAAGAGTGAGTGTGGCCAGGGGGTGGGGAGGAACAAGGGGGTTGGGGGAGAGCGGCCGCCCAGGTGCAGGCCCAGCTCACCCTGACCCTTGTCCAGCACTGGGGTGTCCCCTCGGGAGGAGCAGTTGCTGCGGGGCACGTTACAGCGGGTTGCGCAGCCCACCAGGGTGATTCCCGCCAGCACGCCGTCGGCGCCGGAGTCCTCAGGGTTCACGTCACTGTCCAGGAAGATCTCCCCCGGAGGGTAGTCACTGTCACTGGCCGCTGCGGGAGAGTCACAGCCCCGTCAGCCTATGCTGAGTAGCCCCCACTACCAAAACACAACCAGGGCTCCCGTCCCATGTGGGACTGCCGGGGAGGGAGAAGGCGGCCGCCAGCGACCGTGGGTGGCTCGGGGTGCCCCGGACTCTTAGGCCAGGCTGGCCTCGGTACGTGGGCCCCTACTCACGACCACTGCCTGTGGGCCTGGAGAGCCGGCACAAGGCATGGAGAAGTGAGATTCTGGTCTCTGGGAGCAATCAACTCTGATCACGTGTCAGAAAGTGAAGAGTTCTGAGGAGCTTGGGGCCATCTTGGAAGATGGCCCAGGCAGGGCCCTGCCCGCCCCCCCAAGCGCTGGCATAAGAACTGCCGCCAAGAGGCAAAGCCAAGCCTCCGTCAGCGCCGGCTCTCCCGGCTGCAGCAGGGCGGCAGGAACTGGGCCCATTGCAGGTCGGTGCTCAGTTCCCAACCGGTGTTTCCATCTGTCCTGCGGCCCAGCTCATCTCCTTCCAGGCATGAAAGCGACAGTCACCTTGGGGTCATCTCCTAGTTGTTCACGGGACTAAGGGGCGGCACTGCCAGCATGCTCCCCTCTGGACTCCCCCGTGGGCTCCCAACTGTCCCCAGCATGTCCCAAGCGAGGCTGGTACAGCTCACCGGGCCTCCTCTATCCCCGCCGTGTGCAGAGCAGCACTGAGCGCGCGCTGCCGGCCCTCACCTGGAATGCTTGAGATGCACAGGACGTGGGCGTTGCAGACAGTGAACTGGTCCACCACGGTGCCCGGCTGGTTGGCGTCAATGATGACCACTTTGCTGGTGGTCAGGGTGCTGGTGAGGATCCACACGCGGCTGGAGGTGGCATCCGGCTCGGGGAGCTCCTTTGCCTGTTTCCGAGCACAGGAGGCCAGGCCTCTCCAGCAGCCACACCGGTCGTGGGGGCCTCCTGAGCCCTTTCAGGATGCAGCCCTGCCGCAGCCTCAGGGGACGCATGTCCTCCAGCAGCAGGGCAGTGAGAACTCAGGACTGAGCTCTGGTGCCCCGGTCCCTGCCCCCAAGCCAGTCTGGGCCACAGAACAAAGCCTTAGACCCCATGTGAAGCCTTTTCCGCCAGCCCCCTGTCCTCGGGCCACCCACCACTCCTGCACACAACTTGCGAGGAGGAGGAGGAGACACCCCTGGGGGCCTGAGCCCCCCAGCCCTGCGGCCTGTGGAGCCTCAGACCCTCCGCACATCTCCCCAGACCCAGGAGGCAGCAAAGGCCTCCATCAGTCCTGGACCGGGAGGGGACCCCAGATGAGCCCAGTCTTGTGGCACTGTCCCCAGCTGTCCTGTTTCTGTCACTCTCAATGTGACTCCAGGGCTGGGCACAGTCACCTAGACCCCAGGAGCAGGGGTCCCTGGCCCTGCCATGTGCTCTGACCTTCTTCTCTGGAGACGTGTGATCACTCTTGGTCTCTCCTTCTACTTCCCGGTCGCAGGTCAGAGGGTCGCGGCCTGGCACAGGCTTGACTCCGTTCCCAGAGTCGTCCTCGCCCGGTTTCCACCCGCTCAGGTTGACGCCCGCGGCACACCACAGCTGGGAGAAGGGCCCTGGGGTCAGCGAGCCCACTGCCTGCGCCCACCCACCCGCACCTGTCAGCCCCGCCGGGCCGGCTCACCTTCATGGTTGGGTCTTTCTCCACCAGAGGGCGGCAGTACACGGGCACGGGCACGTTCTTCATCCGGGTATCCTCTTGGCCCCCGTTGGGGCTCAGCTGCAACCACAAGGCAGAGGCCACGTGGGCGTGAGGCCTGAGGCGGAGGGCCAGTCCTCCATGGGTGGGGCCATGGGGGCACCGTAGGGCTGCGCAGGTGGCTCCCCAGCTGCCATCCCATCTGCCCCCACACCCCCCGCCCCTCCCCCTGCTGGCCTCCCATGCCCCCTGTAGCACCTGCTTGTACTTGGCCGGCAGGCTCCAGCCGCAGGCCTGCAGTCGCCCATCATCGTTGCGCACGTGCTCGCGCACCTGGCGGTACTGCTCCCGCTTCTGCTCCCGGCGGGCGGAGGACGTGCAGTCGCTGGCAGGAGGCACACAGGTCATTTCCTGCCCGTGCCTGCTGGCCTGCCCTGCATGGGGCACGCACGGTCCCCACGCCAAGGTAGCAGGACCATGCATGCCCCCCTCCCCGGTCCCCCAACGGGCAGCCTGGGCACCGGCCCCTGTCCGGCTCCCGCCCAGCGCTGGTCTCCTCCCCCAGGCCCTTCCAAGAACACAACACACAGAATTCCCCACTTCTGCTCTGGAGCCAAAATCCTGGTATCAAAACTAAGGGAAACATGAATTTCCAAACAGAGTTATTCCCAGGCAGAAACCCCACACTGCTGACTTCCTGTCGGCTCCTAGAACCTCCAAGGACACAGGGGTGTGGGCCACAGCCTGGGATGGGGCCGGGCCACAGCCTGGGGTGGGGCCTGACCCCACCTGCTGGCTGCAGCACCGTCCCCAAGAGCAGGGGAGCCGGGGCACCTGACGGGCTGTGGGTGGCCCTCTGGGACGAAGGGCAGGGACTGGGGGGCAGTGGGGCCTGTACCCAGAGATGCCCTGTGCACCCAGTCAGACTGGAGGGGCGCAGGGTGTGGGCGCAGAGAGGTCAGCCTCGGAGGCTGGCCAGCCCCCTTCCCACCAGGGACCGCATCCCCCAGCACAGCCCCCCGGAGAGTGAGACAGAGGCTGCTTGCTCGTGCCTCAGAGCCTGGAGGGGCAGGACCCTGGGACCCAGGGCCTCCCCTTAGCCCAGCCTGTGGCGCAGGCCTGCGGGAGGAGCAGGGACACTTTGGGACACTCACTCGTCAGGGAAGAACTCCAGGGGCCGGCTGCCTGCTGACATGGGACACATCGCGTGGCCGCGGCGCTGGCTGAAGCCGGCTGTGGTGGGAGACTTGTAGTGGATGTTCACTGAGGGGTAGGGCCGCTTGGCTGGAGGGGGGCTGGATGAGGAGCTGAAGAGGCGGCTGAAGCTGCCAGTGGGGACACGGGAAGTGAGGGGCGGCCAAGGGGGAGCCTCCTCTGCCCCCTCCCCACCCTGGCGCCCCAACTCACAACTGCCAGATGGTGGATTTCTTCTTCTCCTGGACAGACGGATGCTCTCGGGATGCTCTACAGGGGGCGGGGAAGGGGGGCCAGGGACCCGCTCAGCCCGTGCCCAGGCAGACCTGTCCCCAGACTACACCCACCCACTGGGCCCTGCCCAGGCCAACCTGGCACCTCCCTTGCCCGGGATCGGGTGCTGGGGAGCCCCCCACTGGCACACAGGGAGTTGGCCTCAGGGAGGAGGGACTCCCAGGGGGTCAGTCACAGCTTCCTGGAAGGGTCTCAGCACACCAGGCCCCAACACGCCAGCTGGGCTCTAGCCCAGCCAGGCCCCTTGCCGGCTCAGAGCCCCGCACTGGCTCCCACCAAGCCCCCTTCCGGTCCTTCTGCAGGAGAGGGAGGTGGGGAGGGATCCGCCACATTCCGTTTCTCAGGGCTTGCCTCGGGGACCGCGGCTCGAGGCCGGGCACCCGAGGGGGCCGAGGGGCCCACCTGATCATCTCGGTCCACCGCACGGCCTCCTGGAGCTCCATCAGCCTCTCCTTGTACTGGTTGCGCTCCATGAGCACACGGGCCATCTCCACCCGCGTGAAGCGGCGACGCTGCGCCAGGGGGACCTTGTCCTGCAGGGGGGGCACAGCCGCTCAGCCGGCAGGCAGCTGGCGCCCTTCCTCTCTGGGGCCTCCTCAGGCAAACGTGGTGCGGGGGGGGGGGGTACTTGGGCAGCCTACCCACCCCCATGGGGGACCTTTCTAGAAGGTCACATGACACACTTGAGGAGGCTGACACAAGCCCCTGAATCCCATGGTGATCCCAAATGCCTCCAGTCGACACGGACAGGTGACATCGGTCCCCACGGGCACCAGAGGAAGAGAGGTTCTAGGGAGGATCCGGCAAGCGGGACCGGGGGACACTGCGTCCGAGGGGGACGCTGGTGGTTTTGGCAGATCCGTGTGGGGTCTGCCAGCTGGGAGTGCGGGGGCAGGACCCAGTCTGCTCCCTGCAGCTGCAGGCTGGCCCGGGGCCAAGGCACCCCAGGCAGCTGCCAGGTGAGTGAGCATCAGCCCCCAGCCCCAGGCAAAGAGGCCTAGGTGCCTCTGGGTCTCTTCTAAGGTGCTCAGAGATAGGGGCTGCGCAGGACGGGCTGAGGGAACACATGGCCGGCACCCTGACACATGCATCACGTGTCCCCAAAAGGAACCGAGCTACTGAGCAGTGTGCCGTGTCCCCTGTCCACCTCAGGCCGAGGAGCCCGCCCCCACCCTCTGCGGAAGGCAGGCAGCCCAGTCACCAGACCCTGACCAGAAGGGGGTCCACAGCGGTGAGGGCTAAGGCCCAACACGCAGTCTCCCTCTGCCTTCCCTGAAGCAGTTCCTAACAGTCAGTTACGAACCCCCAAGGAGTAGCGGGCTCGCCTCAGGACCATCCTTGGACCTGGAGGGGGGGTGTGGGCCCCTAAGGCTGAACAGGGGTTCCCACCAGGAAAGGGTGGAGGAGAGGACACAGAAGGGGTGAGGAGGGCCCCGAGCCCCGCCCCGCGGCCCGCCCCCCACGCCCGCAGGTTAATAGTGGAATATACCAATTCTGTACAGAGATAGCCGCTTACATCCTCCACCTCCTCTTTGGGCTCACGCCTGGCGACGATGGCCTCAGACTTCACTCTGCAGGACCAGGAGGGAATTGTGGCGGGGGGGAGGGGGGGAGGTAGTGGGCCCGCTGGGCTCGGGCCCTGGCGGACCAGTGGCCCAAAGCCCTGCTCGAATGAGCCCTGGCGGCCCCAGCAGAGGACCAGGGCTTTGCGGAATGGGAAAGGCGCAGCCCGCCGGCCAGCCCCAGGCAGGTCTGCTGCCCCCACAGCGCCCCCCACCCCGTGACACCTCCGCCTTCCAGCCTGGAGCCACAGGCACCCCCGCGGGAAGCATCAGGCTGCAAGAGAAGTGCCAAGTGCTGGGGCGGGGACCCAGAAGTTTCCAGAACCCAGAACCCCCCTCCTCCTGAATGAACCTACGAAGGCAGGCTTTCTCCTAAGGAAGGTGCCTCCTAAGGAAGACGAGGGGACAGGTGGACGATGCGGAGCGGGGCGGGGATACGGGGAAGAGGGGCAGCTGGGCCCGGGCCGCTCCACTGTGAGCGGGAACTGGGGGAGGGGCAGGCTGCGGGAGGAGCGCAGGGCGGAGCCGCTGGGAGGCGTGTCCTCCAGGGGGAGCCCGGAAGGGGGGACCGGACTGGGGGCGTGGTCTAGCCCCGCCCCTTCCAGGAGTCCCACCACCTACTCCCAGGGCCCAGTCCCAGGCCCTGGCTCACCTCCTGAGCTCTTCCTCCAGGTCCTTGACACGACCCTCCAGCCTGAGCTTGGCCTGCCTGGCGGCTTCCAAGTCCCCTTTGAGCACCTCCTGCTCCCCGGACAGCTGGTCCACCTTGGCGATGAGGTCATTTTTCACCACATTCAGAGCGTTTCTTTGAGAAGGCAGAGAGTCGAGAAGTCCATGTGAACCGCTGTGCACACAGTGCGACGGGGGCTCAACGGGGCCTGCCGGCTCATGGGGGTCTGAGCGGAGACCCCGCAGTACAGAATACGGGGAAGAGTGGTGACCCTGGAGGGGCAAGCTGGGCCGTGTGGGTCTGGGCCCTCCCAGCATTATTACAGGGAGGCCTTGGCCCTGGGTGGCAGGTTATCTCAGTACTCTCGGAGGGAAGAGCGCATTCCAGGTTTTTTTTCTTTTCATAGAAAGGGTAGTGGGGGGAGGGGGAGAGAGAGAATCCCAAGCAAAATCCATGCCCAGTGCAGAGCCCATTGTAGGGCTGGATCCCAGGACCCTGAGATCATGACCTGACCCGAAATCAAGAGCGGGTGGCTTAACCAACAGAGCCCCCCAGGTGCCCTGGAGAAGAGCGTTCTTACTTGGTTTCTAGAAGCTGGGAGTTCTCCAGCAGCAGATTCCCCACTTCCTTGCCCATTCCTGAAACAAAAGTCACAGAGGTACTCCCCGGGTCCGAAGCCAGCCAGCCCTTGACCCTACTCCACTTGTCCCACAGCAGCAGCCCTCCTCCCCAGGGGCGGATCGGCCCTGGGGGGCAGATGCAGGGGACAAGGCCCACGGGGCTGGCCTCTGGGAACCCCAGGGAGAGGCCTCTGCTGGTCTTCAGCTGGGCTCTCAGCCGGCAGCAGCAGGCAGGGACAAAGTCCCAGAGCAACCCCCGGATGGCCCTGTGTGGACGGGCGCGACAGCCCCGGCTGACCTGCACGTGCTCTATCCACGGGAGATCTGTGTACCGTCGGAGGGCTCAGGCGGCACCAGCCCCACCGGGTGGCCTCAGTCTCTGTCCCCTGTCAGCAACTCCCTAGCCCTGTGATTTCTAAGGCCTTCGTGAAGCAGACCGTTCTCAGAGCTGTCCCCAGGACAGTGGTGGTTGGAACCGTGGTGATGGGGACAGAGAAGACAGCACAGGACGGCAGAGAGCTCGGGGCCAAGGAGGGCAGGTGGCCTCCCTGGGGCACAGCAGCAGGGAGGGAGCGAGTGAAAGTGAGGACCGCACTCCCTGGGGTTGGTGCCCAGAGGGGCCTCTCCAGCTCCTCTATACCAAGCCCCAAGGTGGACCCCAGCACTAAGCTGTCTGCAGGCAAGTCACAAAAACTCTGAAATACTGGCACTCAGCCATGATGACAGACAGCCTCGAGAGCCCAGGGTCTGTCCCTCCTGATCACTCGCCCCCTGTCAAGGACAACCATGAGACAAGACCTATGCACACGGTGTGCTGGGTACGGGCTCTGACTGCTGTCTCTGCTCCCGCCCCTCAGCCTGTCCAGGGTCTGCTCTGAGGGAGGGCGCTGGGGACTCAGGACTTGAAACCAACCCCCCACCCCCACCCCGGGGCTAGAAGCCAGGAGAGCCTGTGGCCCCTGCTGGCCCCACCGCTGCTCCACCACACAGAGCGAAGTGACCAGCTCGCGAAGCAGGAAGGTGTGAGGCCCACAGAAGAAGGAAGGAACAGGAGAAGCGAACTGAAACGGGGCCTTGGCCTTACCAAAGAAATCATGGCGCACTAGGAGAGCCATCCCAGTCCCACGGGAGCCGGGCGGCCGGGGCGGCAGGGAGACGGAAGGAAGGGAGAAAAAAGAAGCGCATTAAGCCTGTGTGAGCAGCAGGGGGGTGGCCCACTAGGGCTACTGGTCTCCGGGTTTGGGGTGCACCCTGGAGCGGGATGGAGGGGTGGGAGATGCGTGGAGCCAGCTCTTCCTCCTGGAAAAACCACCAGGCCTCAGCACCTGAATGGTGAGGTGGAGGGTCAGCAGTGCACCCAAGCCCTGAGCCGGGAAGGGCGGGGGTTAGGGGCGCGTGTCTGCAACTGAGGGAGAGTGGCACCCGGGGAGCCAGCATGGCTTTAGCACACTAGGTGGGTGCATGTGGGTGGGTTCGGGGTCTCCTGCTGGGAGGAGAGGGAGAAAGCAGGAACTGAGTCTGCCATGTGGGAAGAGGACCCCTGACTTCTGGGGTACATATGACAGAGGGGAGACAACACGCAACTGGGTCTGCAATCCCATCCAAACTGTCCTATGCTTCTGATGGCTCCATAGAGCCTTAGAAAACGGCACTGGGGAACGGCCAGCCTCGGAAAGGACGGGGTCAAGGCCGCTGTCAGTGGGTAGTAGTAGAGCAAACCAAAGTAAGCTTCCGAGCTGCAGGGGAACTGGGGAGCAAAAGCACGTGTGCCTTAGTGGCCTGGAAAGAAACCAGAAGGGGACAGGCTGCACAGCCAGTGGAGACTGGATGGCAGCCGACCCACTCCAGCTGGACGCTACCGTGGGCAGAGGGGGATGCAGACAGACAGATGGGTGAGATACGCACCTGAGAACTCCCCTGGGGCCATGTCCCGCGAAGCAGAGAGAGACAGGGGGGAAGGAAGTGACAAAGGTCAGTTGGCGACTGGAACCAACAAAATAGATTTTTATTAAAAAAAAAAAAAGCAAAAAAAAAAGCAACGCTGAACAGCCATCTCCACACTGAAAGGCATGAAGGAGTACAAGCAGATGTCACGGGGCCCATGGGTGGTAAATCCCACTGGGGATGACAACCCTGCAGGAAGACAGGGACCCAGAGTGCCAGTTCCCACACCTGCTCAGCCCTCAGGAGGGCGGCGTCTCTGCAGCTGACAACTGGGAAGGGGAGGGAGTATGTGCGCGCACACACGTGTAGGGTACGCAGATGCATATGTGGGGTATGCGTATGCCTGCATGTGCACGGGTACTTTGTGTGGGGCACGTGTGTGTGCACTGCCGGCACAGGGGTGTGCGTGTGTGTGCACGTGTGGGGCAAGCGCATGCATGTGTGTGTACATGTGTGGGTACAGGTGTGTGTGTGCGCACGTGTGCGTGCGTGGGTCGGTGGGTGGGGCAGTGTGCCCAAGACTCCTCCCCTGCCCTAGAGTGCGTGAGCTTGGCCTTACAGGTTCCGGCCAGCTTGTCCTTCAGGAAGGGCACGACCTCAGGGAGAGCCGCCCAACCACAAACGGAAGCAGATCTGGCTGGCTGCAGGGAGGGAGAGGGAGGGCAGGCAGCAGGGGCGGCGGGCGTGTGGGGCTGGCAGTGCCTTCCTCACTGGGGTCCAAACTCCTCTGTGCTGCCCTGCTGGGGACGGGCAACAACACTACCGCTCTGCGGTCACTTCCCAAAGAAGCCAGTAGTATAAAGTCACCTGACTTAAACACCAACGTATATAGTTTGGTGTCGGAATTTAAACAAGAAACAGGCGCCCTGGGTCAGAGGTGGATATGCCTTTGTCCCTGCCCCGGGCAGCCACCGTCAACAGCTCATCTCCTCCGAACTCCTTCTGGATCAACACTGGCATTTCAAGAGCAAAATCACGACCAGGCTAGCCATGCTCCCATTCGAGGTGCTCCGTTTCCCCGATCCTCTGCACCAGAGACCGGCTCCCACCTCCGGCAGTGCCCGGTCCCATCACTCACGGGCACACGAGCGCACCTACCCCACCGTTGAAAAAGGCTGCCATCCTGGAGACCCCTGCCGGCGGCCAGGCTATACCCGGCCGTGGCCTCACACTGCCACCTCCTGGCCGTGGGGCACAGCAGCACCTGCTTCGTTTCTGTGGATCTTCAGAGCAGTTACTTCCGTGTCCCCTTTTCAGGTCTGGGTTGTTCTTGAAGTTTGAGCATCCTTTAGGTACGTTTCTTGGTATCTTCTGTGAATCCCCTTTTACCCAACCCTCGCCCTATTGTAAGCCACTTCTATTAAGGCTGGAGATCACCTGGGTAGGAAACAATGTATCTTTCTTAAGTAGCACACCTCCCCCTGTCAGTATTTTCCTCTGTGGCCATGGCCACAGGGGGGCCCAGATTAGGAACATAATCTCCACCTCTCTTCCAGCTGCGCGACCTTGAATTTCTATGTTCAGATCTTCAATCCAACTAGAAGTCTTTTGTGTACAAAGGTGGGGACCAGACTTCTCCTCCACGAATCTACCATATTTCCAGCGGCTTTGAGTGCTGTGTCTGTCCTACCCAAGTTCCCACAACGGCTCCAGCTCTCACCAGGAACTCACAGGGCCCGGCGGGGCTGTCGCTGGTCCCACGTGCGTAAAACCTTTTGTTCTTAGAACATCGGGCAACCCTGCAACCTGGTTCTTTCTCAGAAATTTCTGCGCTACTCTCACATTTGCTCTCCTGGATGAACTTCAGACTCTACCCATAAAGTGAATTTACGCCGGCACCACGGGCTGCTCTGCGAGTCATGGGAGGCTCATGCAGCTTGGCCTGTGGGTCTTGGTTTTCGAGACCTCTTTCCTGCTCTTCGGTCGTGTTTCCCAATTCTGTTCACACAGGTTTGTGTCTTTCTCAAGGTTATTTCTACACACGTTCTGGGTTTGGCTGCCACGTAGGCGGGACCTCTGACGTAAGCACAGCGCCGCAGAGAGCACAGGGCCAGCCGTGCCGTCCGTCAGGTTCTAAGTCGAGTTGCCTGGCTTCTCTGGGGGCCCACGGTCTCCCCAGCACTCACCGAGTAGTCACCAAGCATGGATTCCCTTACTCCCCAGTTACGCTGGCTCCGAGGGGCACAACGTCGCAGGGAGGTGCCTCTGGGACCGGACGAGGCTTCACGTTCAACAGCTTCTCCTCCTTGTACTGGCAGCAAGGCCTTGCTTTCCTGGAGATTTCTCAAATAATGGTGCATCTGGCAAGCCGTGGCAGGAGCTGAGTGAAACATAAGGAGACCTGCGTTTCCAGGGTCTTTTCCCTGCTCTTCTGCTACTAGAATTCATGGTCCAAATGCGGAGAGGTGCGGGGGCGGCCAGAGCAGACACCCAGAGCTCAGAAGGGTGCTCCCCTCAGCCGAGCCAAGGGCACCGCCGTGTTTCTGGGACCATTGGACCTTTCCATGGCGAAAACAGCCGCAGAATGGAGACTACCAGAGCCCCTGCTGGCCCCAGGCTTCTTCGTGTAGCAGCCCCACTGGGTCAGGTCAGGTACCCAGCTCTCCGACAGCCGTCTTCAGAAAGACACGTGGTGCTGGGGAATTGGGACTCCATCCTGATGGCTTACCCTGGCAGACAGGAACGGGCAGCTCGGTGAGGGGACCGCAGCTGAGGCCACCTCCTCCCTCCACGTTGCCAGAAAACGAGTGGGCTCCTCTGCTTGGCTCTCTGTCAGCAGAGTGCACGGCACTGATCCCTCCTAAACCCCTTGGCTGGCCTGCGGGTGCCTGTCGTGCCTGAGGCTCTGGGAGGCTCCTCCACTCCCAAGAATGGGCGCTCATTGCAGCCAGAACGAAGCGGTTTCCAAGGTGGCCACAGACATTGACACATGCGAGCGCACAGTGAATCACGACCCCCGTCACTCGATGATGGAAGGATTCTGATCTCTGCTTTCTCAGAACAAAGACCCAGCAGATGCGTGGGTTGGGTCTTCTCATAAGAAAGTCACACCAGGCACTCTCTGTTCTAGGGAAGTGACCCCAGGACATTCACCAGACACCACCGCCCTTCTAGGAGCTGTCCTACATCTGCCTGGGAGTCATGACCCCATGGCCTGCAGGTCAAGCTCACTGACAAGCACTGCCTGTTGTCCTGTTTCCTGCCATCACCATTGTTGCAGCTTCTCTAGGTCAGTGGGATCTGGAGTGATGCCAGAAGACCCCACAGCCCTGAAGATGGGAGGGAGGGGATAGCCCCATGGCCTGGAGCCGCAGGGCAAGGCGGGAGACTGTGGCCAATGGTAGGGACCAACAGGCAGGCTACCCAGAGCCACCAGGCAGCAAGGAGGCTGGTCAGCACCGGTAATCCTGTATAACCACGTGAGGAACCAAATTAGCAGAAGCACGAGCCACAGTGGCCGAGAGTGGAAATGACCCATGCGACCATCCGTGGACAAATGGATACATGACGTGTGCCCTATGCAGGCAACACGCCAGCCTCAGCCATAAGAAGGAACGTGACTCTGACACCTTCCAGGACACACGCAAACCTCAAGGCATCACGCTCAAGGAAAGAGGCCACGTGGAGAAGGACCACGGGTATGAAACGCTCAGAGGGGGCTGCCGTGCAGAATGGGAAGCAGGGGAGTGGCCGCCAGGGGCTGGGGGCAGAAGGAGGGACGGGACTGCCCATGGGCATGGGTCTCCTCTGCTGGTGAAATGTTGTCTACTGTAATGATGGTCCCTTGACTCGGAATTTGCTCCACATGTTCCAAGACATGGGGCCATGCACCTCGAGCAGGCCAACTGGGCGGCGTGTCCCATGCCAACAGAGCTGCGACGAAAGGCAGAGTGGGTGGTCAGTCGGGGCTGCTGTTCTAGGTCCGACCTGGTCTGGGTCTTGACTCTGCTGCTCATCCCGCCCTCCCTGAACTGGTTTCTTCCTCCATGACACGGGGACAACAGTGCTACCCCAGATGAATGGTGGCCGTGCATGTCCAACGCTGGCAAGACTCTTCCAGTGACCACGCTGCAGGGTGGAACCTTGTCACGAGGAGACTGGCCACACAGCAGGGTCCGGCGGGCTCCAGCTCTGCCCACTCCTAGACACTCCATTTCCCACCCCTGAGCACACCACGGGATGCCTCCAGCCACCTATGGCCAGGAATGGGCGTGTGAGGCTGGGCCTACAGAGCCCGGGATGGACACGCAAGCTGCTGGGTGCCTGCGTCCTCCGAGGGAGAGGCTGTCATCGCTCATCAAATCCTCAGATGCTCACAGGCACACGGCGGCCTGCTAGGTGCTGCCCTCTCGCCTGCACAGCCTCCGCAGCGGCCCCGGCAGAACGGCGCTCCATCGTGAACACACCGCACACACGGCTACCCATGTCCTCCTCCCACCGCGGGGGCCCTGCTGAGGCCCGCTCCCTCCCGGGCCACCTCCAGCCCGGCGGGTCAGCACTCGCGCCCAGCCAGGCCGGGCCCCTGCAGCTGGCAGCGCGAGGTCAGGCAGAGCCCCGCCGGGGAACAGTGTGCGGCCACTTGCAGGAGCCCACACCTTTACCCCAAGGCTCCCGCTCTAGAAATCTGTAGTAAAGAAGCCATCAGAAGGGTGGGCACACGCTTCTACTGCAGGATCTACGATAGCAATGGCCACACGGCAGTACTCAGGCCTGGGAGAGTGGAGGAACTTATAGTCCCGTGAAGGGACACGTGTGGAGGACACCAGTGGGTCGGAAGAATGGTGCCATCGCCCACCTGACACCCACAGCCCACGGACCGTGTGTGCCCTGGTGGGCGGGAAGGTGCCCCGACATGTCACAACAGGTGTCACGGCAGTGGCGTGGGGTTGCATGGTTTTACTCTCTTGGCAGTTTCTGATATTTGAGTACTATTAGAAGCACATACTGCTTTTCCAAAAATAAAAACTAGAACGCATGTAGGGTTACCTGAGGCCCATAAAGGAGAGTGGCAGGGTGTCACAATATTAAACGTCATTTCCCCTTATGAGAAAATCTCACTAGAAACACACGCTGCCGAAGGCAGGCCTCCTCCTGCTCTTTCTCCTGGTCTCAAGAGCGAGGGCCGACGTCCTGATCACACGGAACGGTACGCTCAAAAGTCAGCGAGAAGGTAAATTTCGTATTATGTGTTTTCCATCACAATTTAAAAACTAGCTGGAAAAAACTTCCAGTTTGGGCCCAAGACATTGCCGGTGCTGACGCCATGAGGATTTGCGTTCCTGGGAGATCCCCACGCCCCAAGTCAGGCAATCAACCTGGCAAAGCCCTAAGGCAAAGAAAGTGAGTGTGTGCCTGACAGAAAACACCTGCTGGTGCCCTTCCCTCGTGGGCTCGGGCCTGGCCGCGTCTGCCGCTGGAAGCCCAGCCGAGCCACCCAAGACGGTGCAGTCCACACAGAGCAGCTGAGCGGGACACGGACACACTCTAGCAAGTGCCCTCAAGTCCCTAATGGCAAACGGTCCCCAGTGTTGATCACAGGAGAGGGCCAGCAGCGGGAAGGCCGGCAGCAGAGTCCCAGATGGCGGCAGCCCTGCCCCCTTGGGCAGCAGGCGACCATGTCCGGGCCACAGCGCCCGCAGACAGCCTCGCGCGCCCCCCCAGCCTGCTGGAATCGGCACCTCCCCGCACTGACGCGGTGGCCCTGGCTCCAGCTGCAGCCCCTGGCCCAGCCGAGGGAACCGAGGAGCACCCATCCCCGCGAGCCGCCTCCATGGACATGGTGTGGGAAGAGGACGAAACAGAACCACTGCTCCCCTGACAACACAGCCACCTTCTGTCCCACAGCCCATCTCGCTGGGAAGCAGGGGCCCAGTGCAGCGCTAGGGTCCCGGAGCTCCTGTCCTGCAGCCGGGCCTCAGGACACAATCATGCCACTGAGAGCACCCGATTTCCCACCGGCAGTGCTGAGGGCCTTGGGGCACTGCTGGCAGACGCCCGGGGTGCCAGACGCCCATCCCCGGACAGGAAAGAGGACGAGGAGTGAGTCTCCATGGGTTTCTGCACCCATTTCTGACCCAGGTGCAGGGCGTTCCGGGGCTGACCACGGGCTCGCTGACGGACAGTGACCCTGTCCAGGCGTTTCCTTTGAGGAGAACTACTAGAACACTACCTAGGCTGAGTGCTCAAGGGCACGGTTTCATTTTCAGAGAGAAAGTTCTAAAATTAGGAAGTAACATAGCTCTGTGTGAACTCTAAAACCCACAGAACTGTACGCTTTACGTGGGTATGTTTTATGATACATGAAATACATCCCGACAAAACCGTGAGAAGCTCCTGGCTCACGGCTGACAGAGACACTGCTTCCACTACAACAAGAGAAACAAAGGCAAGTTCCAGGTGCCGGTCTTCCGGGGAGGGGGCTTGGGCTTACCTAGCAGGTCGGCTCCTTCATCCACGTCCCCGATGACCTCCGATCCCGCAGTCGACAGCTCGTGGTACAGGGAGTCCGTGTTGATGCCAAATGCCTTGTTCACGATCCCCTGGGTCGGGCTGTGAGGACATGCAGCCGGGAGCTCAGGGTGAGGGCTGGCGAGACCGGCCGTGTGCGGGGGCCTCCAACACCGCCCACGCGGCCGGTCAGTGCCAATGCTGCTTATGCAAGGCTACAGGGGACACCTTTGCTGAAGGCCCATGGTGAACAGAGAGCCCACCCTACTGGCCAGACCCAGTGAGTACCTGTTGCCCATGCGATCAAGGCGGGGCTCCCGACTCATGTCCAGCTCTGGGGTGGACTCAATAATGTCTTGAACATCAGACCACTCATCACTGCTGCCCATGCCTGGGGGGACACACAGGAACCCCAGGGTTGGGGGGACGCCCACCCACTGGTCCCATGTCTGGACAACCCCACACTGGACCACCGCCAGCCAGGGACCTTCAGGAAGGGCTCCTCCCTGGCTGGTGGCCAGCTGGGGCCCAGGCCCCGGAACCACGGCTCTTTCTCATGACCTCTGATGAACAGACCAAATGTCCTCTTCTCCTCCACCCCCTCCTCTACTGAGTATGTCTGCAGGAGGATGGGGTGCACTGCCAGAGGCCAAGTGTGACCCCAAATCCATGTGTTGAAGTCATGGCCCCAGTATGGGACTGCATTTGGGGATGGAGCCTTTAAGGAGGTGGCGGGTCAAATAAGGCCACACAGGCGGACCCTGACCCCATCCCACAACTGTGCCCTCATAAGAGGAAGGGCTGGGGACGCAGGCCCTATGCACACCAAGGAGCGAGCATCGAGGGGAGCCAGCCCCGACACCCAGACACCTGGATCGCTCACTCCTGGTCTCCAGGACTGTGCGAAAGCAAGTGTCTGTGCTTAAACCACCTGGTCTGTGCTGTTTTGTTACCGTGGCCTGAGGAGACTGATATATCTGCCCAAACGAAGATCTGAAGATCAATATTTGGAAAGGAAAACCCCAGGGGGGCAGAGCAGCAGGGGGCGGGGCGACAGAGGCGGAGCAGCAGGGGATGGAGGGCAGGAACGGGGCAGCAGGGCAGGTGATGAGCTCTCCCCACCACAGCCCCAGAAGCCCTCGGCAGCAGCACCTATGCTGACGTTCCGCATCTCCTGCGTGACCTGGACCTCCATGTTCCGGCTGTTGCGCTTCTCCCGCGCCCGCTTGCTGCCCTTCGTGCCCGCACTGTAGTCCCCCAGGGGCTGCAGGCTCTCATTGAGCGGTGTGACCGCGGCCGAGGGCACAGAGGACGTGGGCGTGTTGGACTTGGTGCCGGTGGTACTGGGTGTGGCAGCCGCCGAAGACTGGCCTGACTCGGACATCTCATCCTGTGGACACTAGGGCCAAACACAAGAAGGGAGAAGCTCGCCATGTGGGTCGGTGCCTCCGAGGCTCCCGGTGACCCACACTGTGCAGGGTCAGGAGGGGTCTCCACCACCTCCAAGAGGCCTCCTCACTAGGCTGCTCTAGCCACGGTAGAACAGCACCCTGAGCCAGGACTGGAGGGGACAGGAGGACCCCCGCTGCCCTCTCCGTCCCACTCCCTGGGCCCACCCAGCCGCTGCCTCTGTCTCTTTGTCGGCTGCAGTCCCCTTACAGAAAGGGCTTGGCTTGGGGCCCTCAGCTTGCCCGCCCCCCCGGGATGGCCCGCCGATGCCGCATGTGATGGACATGAAGCTACACAGACATGGCAAGCAACCCTTTGCAGCCGGGGGTGGTCACAAACCAGGGGCAGCGCGGAGTGGGGCCGAGGGCTCTACACGGGGACCAGGGAGGAGACCGAGCACGCCTTCCGATCAGGCCATCTGGGCCGCGGCCAGCTGCTGCCGTCTCCTGCTCCCCGCGCTGGGCCCAGTCTGGGAAGGGGTGCCAACCTCCTGAGCATAGACACCAGGAAATGTGTAATTCTTAACCCCCAAGGCTCAAGTGGACCTCAAGGCCTGCCCTGTGCATCTACGTATATGCGGTCAAGCTGGAGTCCCACTTCCAGGGAATGGGTCCTCCTCCAAACATTCCAAGGGAGCGAGATTATTAGAAACCGCAATCAGCTGTTGACCTTAAGCAGTTCCCTGCGGGGGCGCCTCGCTGGCTCCGATGGTGGAGCGCGCGACTCTTGATCTCGGGGTCGTGAGCTCGAGCCCCGTGCTGGGTGTGGAAATTACTTAAAAAAAACAAAAAACAAAAAACAAAGTCTTTAAAAAAAATAAAGAAACAAACAAACAAAAAAACCAAAAACCAGAACCTCCCTGGAGAAAGCGCACTCTGTGTGCATGAGGACAGCACAGGAAGCAAAGCCATCTTCTCCCACAGTCCTTCCTCGCGCAGCCGGCGGACAGAACCCGTGAACCGGCCCACTCATCTAGGAACACTGATGTCCTGACTCACCCCGACTCGGTCCTCAGTGGGCAGCAGCCCCCGCACACCCTGCTACCCTCTTGGGGTACAGAGAAGGGGCACAGCTTCAAGAGGGGCTACTGCTCCCAGTGCACATCCCACGGGCCCACAGCACTGGGTCATGTGGTTTCCACAGAAATGGTGCTTCTGGGAGCTCTGTCTTGCCCCGGGGGAACTGATGGCAGGGGGTGTCCAGCCCTTTCCGTAAAGCTGGACACACGCTGGGACCAACCTACCCTCACCTTCACTGGGAAGGGCTGAGCAGGCTCCCGTGGCTGCCTCTGGGTGCCCGGTAGGCAGAGATGGCTGGGAATCCCTGACACCTGCCACTTTCTGACCCGCGTGGTCAGCGTCAGGCTGGGACCTAGGACAGCCAGGTCGGGCTTCGTCTAACCGCGCCTCATACTTCTCTGCCAGGACTCTCACTGTTCCACAACCGGGCCCGCTATATGCCCAGGGGATGCTTGGCAATGTCAGGGGAACAACTGTGGCTGTCACGAATGGGGACGAGTGGAGGTGGGGAGTGTCTGCTCACTGTCCTGCAGGCCACCAGACGGCCTCCACAGCTGAGGACCACCGGCCCTGATCGCTGATGTGCAAAGGCAGTATGCCCCGCAGCACAGCCTGTGCCCCTCTCCCTGGAAGCTCCCTGGTACAAGCATTTTCTACTTGGATTCTACTACTTAAGGCTGATTGGAGAAGGAAAAGTTCTTTCCTGATAGCCTCTGTGAGGGAGCTGCCCCAGTGTCTGTCTGCCCCACACGGCAGAGGCTCCCAGGTGTCCCACAGTCAAGGGATGCCTCTGCTGCCGGCACTTGAGGAGAAATGGCCACAGGAGACCAGAGGCCTGGGAAAGTCTGGTGAGGACTGGGGGAGGCCAAGTATGCGAGTTCGCGCCTCTCAGAAGCACGCACTTTCTAGACCACCTTCCGCAAGGACGTGGTTCCCGCCAGCCTGTGCCCGGCAAACTCAGGTCTGTGGGTTCTCAGCGGACCTCCTTGACCCCAGAAGTCACCGAGGGGAACCGTGCCGCACAGCCCGGCCTCCCCCAGTCCTTGGCTCTCCCTGACCCTAAAGGCCGCCGCCTACCCACAGGACGCTCCCCTGGCCACCACTTACCTAGCAGCAAACCTCTCAACCTCCTAAACACCAAGGTGTGGCAGTGACCTCCAAATGCAAAGAACCCAAACTCTTAGCGGTCATTCCTCACCATGAGTAGCCACAACTGTTTGCTTAAAACACTGAAAATACAGCACATAAAAACAAAAAACAAAACAAAAAACAACAAAAAAAATGAAGAAATTAGAAAGACCTTAAAATCTAAAACATGAAATAAAAAGAATGTAAACGTGACTGAAAAAAAACAAACCAAACACACCCACAAACTGAAACAGAAAACAGCAGGTTGAAAAGCAAGAGTGCTTCGGGCGATGTAGCAGAAGAGACACGGGAAGAAAGCTGGCCTGACCGCGGGCAGGAGTCCCAGCTCCCGGACCCCCAGCCTCAGCAGCTCCCACGGCTTCTCTGGGCACTGGAGCCCCAGCCACAGGCCGGACCCCACATGGGCAGGACAGCCCATAACGGGGGTGCGGTGAGTGCTTGGGCCAGAGGTCCCAGAGACATGCCCAGGTCTGGAACCGAAGCTAAAGTCAGTGGGGTCACTATCTGACACGGTGGGCAGCTTGAAGCCACCTCTGGCAGGCAGGCTAGACACCCAGGGACAGAGGGACGATCAGCCCCAAGCTGCAGCAGGAGGAAGTTTCAGGAGAAGGCCTGGCCCCACATCCACCGGCTGGCCCAGGTCTGGAGTCCCAGGCGCTTTGCCTTCCGCAGGTGACCTCCCACGGCCCCTGTGGGAAGTGCCCCAGGCCTGGGGTCACTTCCTCCAGCCCCAAGGGTGTTTTCCTTACCTGGTGACATGGCCAGGGCCTGTCTGGTGAAGGCAGGGCTCTGCTCCCAGACCAACACTCTCTGCAAGTGACCATGGGCCCGGAGCCAGCAGCGGGCCAGGCAGAGTCCCTGCCCCTGGCTTTCTGACGGGGACCTCCCTGAGGGGCGCATTCCCTGGTTAGCCACACACACCCGGGACGGCCACGTCCGGGGACTTAGAGACCCAGCGGTCATTAGCACGGACAAGCAAGGAGCAGTATCTAGAGCAGGGACGCTGGCTCCTCATGCTACCCTCTCCCAGCAGAAGCGTAGACCTCAGACACCAGCCTACAAGACCTTCTGGGCTGGAGCCCGGGTTGGCTTCAGGGCTGGTGCCCTGGGGCGGATCTGGGGGGCAGACATGCTTGTGCCCTGGAGCAAAGGCTCGGCTCAGCCAAGCAGAGGGGTGTGCCCTGGCTGCAGAGGCCCCGTCTGACACTTGGGCCTCCCAAGCCGGTGCTCTCCTCTGGAGCTGGTACACCTCCGCACAGCCCCACTACCCTGGGCGGGGGTGGGGGAGCTGCAAAGGGTTGTACACAAAGATGCTTCCTGAATGAGCATGGGCGACAGGGAGGGACCCTCACTCCACGGCACGGCTACAAAACCTGGTAGCTGGAGCTGAACTGGCCGAGGTCACTCAGGTGCCAGTGGTCCCCCGCAGGCACGAGCTTGCCCCCCATCTGTGCACGTACCATGCCGTCGGCCAGGGGGAAGACATTCAGAGAGGTGGGGCGCTCCTTCCTGCTGAAATGTGAGGGAGAGAGGAAGAAAGCAGATGTTACACGGGGCTCCCACACGGAGGATGGGAGGCTCACTGGTCGCAGGGGGCCGGCCCCTGCAGACCGAGCCGCTCAGGATCAGGGCCAGCCGTGTGGGGCAGGGCGTGAGCTCCAGGGTAGCCCGGCCTGCACGGGGGCCACGTGCATCCAGAGCTACGAGTCCTGTGTCACTAAACCTGTGCCCGTGTTTCCGGGCCCCTCAGCTTCTCTGTGGGCCTAAGGGGCCCTTCCCCTTGGGTGCACTGTCTTCAGGGCCATTGTCTTTAGTTAGTTTGCTGTCACAGAGAGCCGCTCTACAGGCTAAGAACTCCCACGGCAGCACCAGCACAGCCCCTCAGCATTGCGGCCAGCACAGAGCACTCCTGAGCAGCGACGTCCACCGTGACGGTCTTTCCCATGTGGAGCCCACACCTGCCTCCGGGTGGCCATTGGCTGGGCTTCTGCCTCCTTGGGCCGGGCAGGAGGAACCAACCCTTCCGCTCGGCTCTTCGCGCTCTGCCCCCACCGGAACCCTGCACTGCTCCTTCAGGAGCTCTTGGTGTACATCGTGAGCACAGACGTACAGAAGAAAGAGGGCCCCATCCTTCTGTGGGTGTCGTGTCCTTTACAGCCCACGGGGGCCCCTTTCTCCTGCTCCATGCAGTTCTTCCCGGTTGTCAGGGACCCCAGGGATCCCAGAGGGCTGTCTTTCAAAGGCGCGCCAGGAGATGGGGAGTGGCAGGCCGCCTGCTGGACTTGGTCCCTGAGGAGACGCTCCCTTCAGCGTGGCGCCAGCGGGTGTGCAGTCAGGCCAGCTTCCCGTGCTACCCCACAAGGATGCGGTGCACCCCGGAGCCGGCCAACTACCTCACGGCCCGTGCTGCTCAGAGCCGTCACGGTCAAGCATCAGAGACCCACACACAGAGCTCAAACCCCAGAACTGCGGTGTGGGGACCGGCGGACGCTTCCTCAGGAATCCCAAGCATCCAGGCCCAGAGGCTGGACAGGTCTGCAGAGAGAAGGCGGGTGGTGTCCCTGAGGCACCGAAGGAGGGGAGCAGCCGCGTCCATAAAAACTGCCCACAGCCTGGCAGGCAGCTTCCTGAAGCCTGGCCTTGGAGAGCGGGGGCCCTCTGGCTGGGGCCCCTGTGCAGTTCTGGGGGCCGGCCGGGGCTGAGCTGAAGCAGGGAGAAAACACAGAGTCTGGGTTGGAGTCCTGCCTCGTCCCATCCAAGGCTGGCCGGTGTGTCCTGTTCGGTAAGACGCTGCCTCCCGTGGAGCTGGGCCTGGGCTGCGCTGTCCCAGGGGCTGGTGTGCGGCAGGCACGGAGCTGGTAGCAGCAGCTGCGTGCTCCCGAGGGACTGGAGCCGCTGGCACCTCCACATGTCGGGGCCCAGGCCACCAGAAGGCTGGTTTCCTGCAGATGATCACAGGCCCCTCACATGCAGCCTTCATCCCACGACAGAGGACACGTTCTCATGCACATCTCAGCTGAGTCTGCGGGTGCGTCTGTAGCTCAGCAGGCCCGAGGCTCTGCCCACTCAGGCTGCTGGCCGCCGCCAGCCTGCCCGCTCCCCAGTATCTGGGAAGGCGCCAGCCGCCGTGTGGTCAGCACATCCCTGGAGGAGGGGCCCAGCCTCCACAGCCCCAGCATCTCTCCTCTGAGGCCCCCAGGCCCGTCCTTCGCCCATTCTTCCTCATTGGGCTCCCACTGCTGGTGCAGGAGCCCCTCTCCTGGGGCCCAGCCCCACCATGGGAGAAATGTACAGCAGGGCCCCTGACCCCAGGCAACAGCTGTCGTTCCCAGGAATCGAGCCTCATCTTCTCTCTCTGCTCCTCACAAAGCCATGCATGTCCTGCACCACAAGCCCTGGGGGCACGTGTGGGCACTGCCGTTGGAGGCCTACACCCGTCCAGAGCTCGGCCACAGCGTCTCTTGTCGCACTCCTGCTGCTGCTCCTTTGGGAGATGCCGATGCTTGTCCAGAAGCTACAGTCTGGGGGAGTTGCGCCACCCGCAGAGGTCAAGGTGCTTGCAAGGACCACAGCCACGCAACCGGCTCCAGGCCCAGGTCTGTCCAATGCCAGAGTGCAGGTCTCCACCCCTGCCTGCCACCTCCCTGCAGCGCTGGCCCAGGGCTTCGGGCCTGAGGTCTGACCTGTGACCACGGATGTTCACCGGGCTGGGGTCCCCGTGCCACTACCTAGTCTGGGGCTGTCTCAGGAACCTGGGTCTCGCCCATCTCCACGGCCTGGCCTCTAAGAGCCCCACCGAGCGTCTTTGATCGGTAATATTGAGGCAGAGAAACTGTTGAGCAGCTCAGGGACCAGCCCTGGGCCTACAATTAAGAACCACCAGCAGGACCGACTCTCCCAAGCCCCAGGGCACCCCGAGCGCCCCACAGAGCAGCATGAATGCTGGCCCAGGCTTTACCTTTTCCTCCATGACTGGCGAGGACTGCAGGGCAGCGACAGACACAAAGGGCAGCACACAGCGGCAACAGCACAGGGGGCAAGACGAGAAGACAGCATTAGAGGGCACAGGTCAGGGGACACAGGTCACACGTGCTCACGTGGAGGGTGAGTGCATGGCGGTGGGTTCCGCTCTGCGCAAACACATGTGGAGACATGCAGATGTGCACATGACAGACACAGGACACTCAGACACGTGACCTCTCCACTGAGCCGCCGGCCCGCGGCTTGGCACACACACTCAGTACAGGGCGGTGGGCGAGTGTCGTCTCCGGAGAGCCCCGGCACGCATGTGTGCTCAGGCACACACACGCTCACATTCGTGGGCCCACGCATGCTAACTGGGGTTTCTAAAGACACACGCATTGAGAACACCAGGCCAGGAGTGAAGGAAAACCCGTCTGGGATTGGCGGCGACAGTGGCTCCTGGCACTACAGATGAGGCCCCTGGCGGAAGCTGGAGACACTGAACTAGGGAGCTGGGGCGCACGTACTTTTTTCTCTCTAAAGAGCTGTGGCGAGGCAGGGGACACCCAAGGAAGCAGGACCACACACAGGGCGGCCTTCCTGTAACCCAGAGGAGCAGCGCCGGCAACAGAAGCCCGCGCTCAGCACGGTGGGAGAAGGTTCCTGCTTCCTCCACTTCCACCCACCTTCCCCATGCCAGCGTTAGGCGGGGCGGCCAGATGCGCACAGAGTGCCCCCAGAACATCTGGGCCGTGGGGAAGAGCTGCAGGGGCCTGAGTCCCAGCGGGTGGCTGGCTCTGTTGGCCAGTGAGCAAGGTACACATGGCAGGCAGGCCGGCAAGGTGACCGGGGCAGCCTGCACCCACAGCACCACCCCTCGGCCCCCAGGCAAGTGCTGCTCCGGCCATCACCCTACAGGGCCACACTCCTCTTCATGGCCAAGGGGACACGGTGGAGGCAGGCCGTGCCCTCAGAGGGTGTCGGCTGACAGACCAGGTGCCTTCTTCCTGCGGCAGGAATCTCTTGCACGTGGTGGTGCTCTGGCCCGGATAGGCCTATTACCAGAGTGCCGAGAGCCTGGACAGCATGCCGATCACCCAGCCTTGGGGCGCCCTCTGCGGGAATCTGGACCAGAGCCTCTCCCTCTCCTAGGCATCTGTTGTGTCCATTTTACAAATGAAGGGGCTCCCGTGGGCCTCACCTGGGTGTGGAGAAAAACATCCCCAGGACAGCCGTCCCTGGAGGCAGTGAAGGCCTGCCCTGCCCAGGAGTGACCAATGGGCACGGCCAGGCAGCAGGTAGAACAGACCTGTGCCCTGAGGGAGGAGAGCCCACACGGCTCCAAGAGCTGCCATGCAGCCTCCAAGGGGATCCCAGATGGGACCCGTGAGCCAGCCCCTCTCGAGAGAGAGTCCCGACAGCAGAAGGGTGACAGCCACAACCGGCCGGAGCCCAACTCCAAGCACAGGGAGCACTGAGGGGCCTGGGGCCGGGCCTGCTCCAGACTGCCTCAGAACCAAGACACAGGGGACCGCAGGCTCCCAGACCAGGTCCTGTCTCCGGTGCACAGGGAGACACAGGCGGGTGTCTGCACTCATGGACCCTCTTCCACGTCAGGAGGAAACAAGGCCTGATGTGGCCCCAGGGACAGCCCCAGTATTGGCCGGGAAGCTCAGAGCCCGGTTTTGGCGTCTAAGCAGCTTCTGCTTTGGGCTGAGCCCATGTCATCCTGGGGCTGTGGGGACACCAGTTTCTGTGGCATCCCCACGCCCCCAGGGTGCTAGCCATAGGGTCCTAAGATAAGTCCTGAGTTCAGACAGCCCACCTCCCTGGCTTCTGGGAGAACCAGGCCCTTCTCGCTGGGCGCTCTCCTTCATGACCTTCGAGGTGCTCCTGCCTTAAAGGGAGCTGGCAGGAAACCAGCCTGAAGGTTCCGGAATGCTGCAGCTCTCAGGAACTGGCCGCGAGCCCAGCGCTCGTCAAGGATGCCTAACTGCCCAGCCGCCACAGCCCCAGCGCAAAGGGCCCTGCCCAACCCATCCCCCCACCCGGCCCCGAATGCAGGCCCCATCCCCCCAGGTCAGCATTCATGTGCAGTCACTCAGAAATCCTCCCGGTGAGTTCCGAGTGCCGGGGGCGAGCAGGTCGCAGTGCTCTCGAGAGAAACTCTGGAGCCAGGAGCCGGGAGGCTGTTACTCCCCTCGCTTTAGACGGTCATGCCTCAGGAGCGACACCCGCAGAGTTCTGTCCTTCAAACTGCTCAGTCTGTACCGCCCCCCCCAGCAGATGCGGGGTCACCACCAGCAGCCCAGGGCGTGAACGTTCAGCAGGGACGCATCCGCTAAAATTCTGGGACTGTGGGGAAGCATGCCGCCGTCCCCTCACCTTCCCAGATCCCGCCCAGCGTTCGCACACGCGCTCCGTGTTTCTGTTTTCAAGTTGGGTACCTCGAGCACACAGAAGCAAGAGCTTTGCCCCTGGGCCCAGACAGTGGCTGGAGACACGCAACGTAAGGGCCTGAGCCTGCGTGTTTGCAGCGCACCCGCCGATGGACAGGCCGGAGGCGGCCTCTGCGGGGACGGGGCGCGACAGCGCTCAGACGTTGGCCTGTAGGAACAAGGGGCCAAGGCTACAAAGGGACCAAGAGCTGAGCTCCGTCTGTGGGGCCTCCAGCTTCTCCTCACACCTACTAGGACTTGGGACATCGGTACCCTCTCCCCAGGCCCAGGCCCAGGTTGATGACCTTGGTGTCCCACAAGCTGGCAACACCCTGGAGAAGACTGTAGACAGTCTGCCCCCTGAACACCATGGTCCAGTCCTCCCCTGACCGAAGGCTCAGAAGATGCAGCTTAGGCCCCCTCCCTGCAGGTAAGAGCCGCAGAGCTCCTGGAACAGACCAGCAAGGGCCCGGGGTCTGCAGATGCCGCTCTGCCCCGCAGAGAGAACTGCTGTGCAGGGAGTTGCCCGGTGGCCCCGCCTCCTCCCCACCCATCCGGTCAGTCCTCGTGATTCCAGTCAGTCAAGGCCCAGAGGCAGGACAGCCCGGATTGGCGGGTAAGGACCGTAGCTCCTGCACAGAGACCCACGTCTCACAGAAATCAGAACCTTGATTCCCGAATCCTGTGGCTGGGTGACGCCTGCTGCATTTTGCAAAGGAGAAAGCGAGGTGCGCCAGGGTGCGGTGAGCTGCCCGACGCGGCCCCAAGGACGGGGGCTGGAGCTGGGCTTCTGACCTCACCCAATGGCTCCGGGGCATGCGTGTCCTGCACACCTGGCACCGCCCCTCCCGCTGCCATGTGCAGGTGTCTCTGCACCTGCCTGCACGCGTGACCACAGAAGCCCCCCGAAGGCCGATGTGGAGGCCACAGACTTGAGTGAGCAGGTGAATCCACAAACAAGGGATCTGAGACAATGGGGGCGGACCCCCCATTTCCCTCAGGCCATCGTGACTGCTCGCGGCCAGCAGAGGGCCCTGCCCGGCACCCTTGCACACACGTTCCGCTCCGGCACACACTCGGACCCGACCCCCTCTCCTGACTGGGGTGGACGCAGCTCCCCAAAGGACCCCCTCCACCCCAGAGCACCCTGGGGATGGCGGGCCACCAGAGGCCACTGCTGCCCGCTTCCCGCCTTACCTCCTTCCCGGCAGGCTGCCCTCGGTTTGGCTGTTTCCCCCGACTTGCTGCATCTTGGACCTCTCGATATGTTCCACGTAGGTCTGGATCATCTGTGACCGGACAGATGAGGCCATGTGGGTCAGGCCTGCTGACCCAGGTGTCTGCCCTCCAGCCCGCGGTGCTCTGATAGCAGCAGAGACATGTTCGTGCAGACTGAGCAGGGCAGAGCTCCTTGGCTGGGCAGCAGAAGCCAGAAAGAAAAGGCCAGGAAGGCCAGCCAGGCCAGCGCCACGCACAGCACCGCTGCGGGGTGAGGCCACGTCCATGCGCGCAGAACAGGGCCGGGCACTGACCTCCGTGTGTCGCTGGTGCAGGGCGTTGTACTCCTTCTTCATCTCGGACTCACGCTCCTCCAAGCGGGAAACTGGAAGACACGGCCACTGCCTGTCAACACCACAACCCACCCCCCACACCTCCGCACCTGCCCTTGGGCCGTCTGTGCCAGGACAGACTGAAGCCTGGGGCAGACCACAGTGGCCCGTCAGCCCGGATGGGGATGGCCAGCAGAGACCCCGGGGCCACGAGAAGACAGATCCTGAGGGTCTGGCTGGCATGTGGTTGCGTGCTGCGTTAGTGGAAGATGTTCGGTTCTGCCGAGGGAACCAGGATGATCCAGCCCACCCGGGGCTGCTACCTGGGCCCGAGTGGCAATAGCTCCCGAGATGCAGGGAGCTCGCTGTGGTCCGGTGGAGACAAGATGTGAGAAAGGGGCTCATAGAAAGGGGCAGTTCCTGTGTGAGCAGCCTCTGTGATGTGGGAAAGAGCCCAGGACCATCTGCCACGTGGCACAGAACAAGCAAGCATCCTTGACATGTACCAAGGCCTGCAGACCAAGCCGTGGCCATGGCATACAGGCCAGCAGGGGTGACGCCCGGGAGCCCCCGCAGGCCCTGCATGTGCTCCACCCGCAATGGGTGGGTCACCTGACTGGTCAGCGGGCCGTCGGGCCTCCTGTTCCCTGCCTCCCATCACCGGGTGAATGTACCAGCCTCGGACGCCTTCCGTCCTTGGGCCCTTGTTCGAACTTCAACTGTGTCCCCATGGCCCCAGCAAGTGCAGAGTGAGGCAGGACCTATGACTGTCAAGGGACTCACAGGTGTGGTCCCGCCGGGCTCACCCGCCTCCCACCCACCCTTCCTCCTGAGATCTAACAGGTGACACCAGTCCACATCTGGCTTTGGTCCAGATGCTCTCCTGTTCTGCAGTGTCTGCAGGGGTCGTGCTCCCCCACCCCACAGCAGGGGCCTCCAAGTCGGCATCTCTGTGCAGCTCTCTGGGGGCCACACTCTCGGGAGCAGCGAAGGCGTCGCAGGAAGTGGGGGTCTGAGGCTCACGAGGCTCATGGAGCGAGCTGATGGCCGGTGCAGGCTGACTGCAGGGCGTTGCCTGTACCCCAGGGGTGGACTGACCCCCCCAGCCTCTGCTCCTGCCTTGGGAGGGGCAGCCCGTGTGTGCAGCAGGCCCTTCCTCCTGGCCTTCTCTGCTGGGCAGGTGTGCAGGCCGCCACCTGGCCGCAGGAGCCACACATTTGCTCTCCCCTCCTCCGGCTCTCGGTCTTGCTGCCACGGAATGAAGAACTTCAGCCAATAATTCGGAGTTTATATTGTTTTCCTTCTAAGAAGAGCCAGAAAGGTTTCATATCTGCATAGTACTCTAAGGCTCTGTGTGATCACAGAAAGCATTTCCCTCCATATGCCTAAAATGGGCCGTTTGGTTTGCTTTCATTTTGCAAACACCAGAGTGTCTGTAGGCGTACAGGGGCTGCTGGGCCCGTGGCTGTCTGGGAGTCTCTGACCCAGCCGTGGGGCGCTGGCCTTAGCCATGGGCCCTCGAGTCTTGGTCTGGGAGAGGGACAGACCTGGCACATCAGATCCTCTTCCCCCAGGTGAAGAGATGAAGGGACCCGCCATCTGGGGTCACCAGGGAAAGCAGCACATTAGCTCCTGTCATGGAAACTTCCACTGAGAGTCCACGGAAACTTTGGCCACAAAATTTAAACAAGACTCGTGAAAATGGAATTAATAGTTCTTAGAATCAACATCACCCGAATCACTTTCCTTGCCTCTCCTTGTGAGGGACAGAGTGCTCCTGCGGGCCCCGCCAGCTACGTGCCCCTGCCCCGAAGCGCCACCACGGTGGGCAGCGAACGAACTGTCCAGAAGCGGCGTCCCCACCGGTGGCGGACAGACAGGAGCCGCGCCACCACGGGGGTCTCTACGGAGGGCCTGGCGCGGTGCAGCCCAGGCTTCAGCTCTCACGGAAAATGCGCTGTCATCAAAGGGGCCTTATTTATTTATGTATTTCCACCCGGGATCGGAGGCCGGCTACAGACACACCTGGCAGGGCACAGGCATAAACGCGTGGTTGAGGGAATCCTGGTGAAAACACGGCTGCTGGCTTCTCTCTCTCTTCCTCCCCCACCCCTCCCGAGCCGGGACCAGGCAGGGAACGACATGGTCCGATGCGGCCCCCTCCACCTGCTTACTCTGGTCCGCGTAGTTCTTGGCCTTCAGCTCTAGCTGGCGTGTCTGGAACTCGTAGTGCTCCACCTGGGTCTGCAGCTCCTTCTTCTCCTGCTCCAGGGCATCTTCAAACTCAATGAACTTCTGTGCACGGGAGGAGAGAGAGCGGGCGTCACCAAGGTGGGACGCCAGGTGATGGCAGCGCGTCATGAAAGGGTCGCGGGCTTCCAGGACCCATGGTCATGGGCTCCTGGCGTCACACCACCTGCCACCCTCAGCACCAAACCCTGACATGCCCCATCCAGAAGCAGGGGCCAGATGAGTTTCCCGAGAGTTAGTAACTCTAGAACCTTCTAGCCAGCTACCCAGAGATTAAGGCTCATGCTCCATTTAATGATCTACGGTTGCCTTCTTGAAAGCCTTGATAATTTTTGAAGGAGGGACCCCGCATTTTCCTCCCCTCAGCAGGCCCCACATAGCAGGTCACTGGTCCTTTCCCGACACAGTAACATCAGTCTCCCGGACACTGAACGGCGTGAGGTCACAGCCACTCTGCTCCTCATCTGTACAGTCAGTTCCTGCTCAGCTCTGGAAGCTGCCGCTACTGGAAGGACCCACAATGGGGCTGGGTCTTTGGAATCCTTCCCTCACCCAGTAAGTGTCTGAGCAAAATTATCATCAAACCAAGTGAAAGGAAAGCACTTTGCAAAAAAGCAACAACAACAAAAAGACGACTCCGGAGAGATCCTGGGAGGGCTCCTGGCTTCGCACTGGAAGCCAGGTGTGGATGCGGAGGGGAGGAATGGGCTGGCCCAGGGCCACCGGGGTGGGAGTGGGGTCCTCGCACAGATGCTGGCACTCAGGGTGAGCTGCTGGCACCTCGGTTTTGTGGGGTGGAGAGCTGGAGGGGGCGGGGCGTGGGGGAGCCCGCACCAGGCGCCTCCCCGCTGTAGCCAAGGGAAGTATGGCCACCCCATGGCCAGGAAGGCCCACACAGACAGCGCAGCTGTGCACGGAGCACGGGCACGCGGTTCTCACTCACGCGGACACAACCAGTGTCCCAAGCAGCAGCAACAGTTCTTAACTGACTGACACGGGTAGGCTTTCATTTGGGGAATCTCTGCTCCTGTTACTTAAAAGAAGCAGACGATGGGCAGCCTGTGCATCTGGGAGCACCAGGTGAGAGTCTGAAGTACAAGGGAGAATGTTTTTGAAAAACCGTAACTGTACCATCCAGAGTCGGTTAAAATGGGGTGATCTCCTTCCAGATGTGCATGCGTGTGTGCACATGTCTGTGTGTGTGCATGCACAGCACACATGCGTGATCTCTCGTACACACATTTGGGACCCGTTATTTCCAGGAGCCTAAACGGGAGTGTCTCTCTACCTCAAGAAACATACTCTCCCCGTCCACTGTCGGCAGGGTGCAGAGCAGAGCTCATTCCAGCAATTTCCTCCTGTGGGGCTTCCAACCTGCTCCAACACGTCCATTATCGGGGTCACAGCCTGCGGAAATGCCTGATGGCTTCCTGTGACAGGAGCCACAGCCCCGGGCCCGTGCACGGCCAACAGCCCCTCCAGGGGGGCCTCCCAGCTCACTCCTTCAGACTGGGGCAGGACGGGCCACCCGACGGGTGGAACCCGGACAAACGTAACTGTCCTGAGTGTCAAGTCGCCAGTGACTTCAATATGTACTGGTCCCCAACAGCTCACTACGTTCTTGTCAAACACCCTGCCTGCCACCAAGTCCCTGCTGTTCCTGGTGATCTGTGAGGACCTCCGCTGCTCCCGTCTCACGCGCAGCAGGGCCCCCCTGGACGCAGATGCGGGTGTACTGCACGAGTGTGCTTTGTCCTTTCCCCTTTCCTCGCGGCTCTGAACTGCTACCTTCCTCACCGGCTCGACCCTAACATAGACTTCGGTCTCTCCGTGAGCCAGGCCACAGGTTTCTCTGAATGTGGACTGTTCCATTAACCCTTAACTTCGGACGCGTAGTCAAGCTTTCAAGTCCCATTTTCCGCATTTTCTTGGTTATTCCCATCTGCTTTTCCTTCCAGATTAACTTGCGAGCCCTCCGGGGTCACTCATGTGTTTATTTTTGCATAAGCACTTTGCCCAGAAGCACAGGCTCTTGGGCCTCAGGCAAGGGCGCCACCTGCAGGCTGCGCCCCTGTGGTGTCACACAAAGAGAGTCATTTTAGGGACAGCGTCCTGTCCTGTCTGCGTTTTCTCCCGCATCACCTGCACTTAAGATGTGGAAATCAGCTGAGAGATTTCCGAATTACAGACGGTGTCAGAAAGCCCACTTCCAGATTCTTACGAAGGCCAAGACAGACTTCTTTAAATCTATCCTGGTAGCCGATCATTAAATCCAACCTCGGTGACAGGGCCAGAATGCTTTGTCATGCCCCCAAACCACTGACGTGCCTAGATTCCCAATGAAGCAAGCCCCAAACCAGGTCACAGGCACAAATCCTCTGACCTTGATATTTCAAGGCTTTCCACATTAGGAAATACGGAGACATCACCCAAGAGAGAAAGCAGCTACGTGAAGCTGCATACGTGGGCATCCACAAGGCCAAAGACAGGGGAACAGCAGGTGGCAGGGAGACAGAGCCCACAGCAGGTCAACGTTCATGGTTCTCAGGACACATAGGACCCCAGTGCCAAAGGGATGGCCGGATGGGGCAGGGATGGCTCAGTCCTTCAGAACCGGTCCCCTTCCATCCTCTCAGCACCCCTGTGCAAAGGGGCATGGGTGCTCCGGTGGGAGCAGCTCCCCAGGTAAACAGAGAGCCCCAAGAAACCCACAAGTGACTCAAGGACCCCGGCCCTGGACCTGCGCGGCTCCCAGAGGCGCCTGAGCGAGGTGAGACCACTGGCTTCTGGACCACAGCGAGTGCAGCAGGGAGCCTCCGTCCCCGGTCTCCCAGACACGGGCATCCTACCGGACAGAACTGATCGGGGCGAGCCTCAAGGCCCCCGAGTCTGTGAAAACGTCACTGACAAAACGTGGCATTCTACACCTTCCAAGAAATCCTTCTTTCTCTCGTGAAGAAATAATTTCAATGTCATTCCAGTGTTTCCAGTTTAAAAAAACCCATAAGCCGGCCATTTAACTGAGATGAAAGAGGCAAGGCAAACTTCATTGACTGCTACAGGGAGTAAGTACCGGGAAGGAGCAGGGCCCACCCAAGACCGCGCAGATGCTATGTCTTTGTTTCTCAGGAGGGTGTGCTCAGGGCCGGCCTTGGGAAGAGGTACAGGTTCTCTCGGAAACCAAACCCGCTCCGACTGGCGGTTAGTTCAGGAGCAAAGAGGGCGGGCGGGAGAGCCCAGCTCCCCTCCCCACACAGGGGACCGCCCGGGTCACCGTGAGCCACAAAATGCAGTGGATGACTTCAGAAAGGCAGAGGGTGTTTTTATCTGCACATCGTTTACTTTTTTTTTTTTTTTAAAGATTTTATTTATTTATTTGAGAGAGAGACAGTGAGAGAGAGCATGAGAGGCGAGAAGGTCAGAGGGAGAAGCAGACTCCCCATGGAGCTGGGAGCCCGATGCGGGACTCGATCCTGGGACTCCGGGACTGTGACCTGAGCCGAAAGCAGTTGCTTAACCAACTGAGCCACCCAGGCGCCCTGGTTTACTTTAGATTGGGGAGAATTAAGGCTTTTCAGTGGTGGGGACAAGGGTGGTGGGAGGAGACTAAGTCAAGTCTATAAAGAAAGTCTTCCCAAAATTTGTCAAATAGGATCTCACTGTAAGAAAACAGGACTGGGACTGGGAAGAACAAAAATCGGGCTGGGAGCATCTGGGTCGAGTGGGCCCGCAGGGTACTGGCTCACACAGAAGTCTCCTGCATCGGAAACCCCCGCCACACACGGCAGCGTCTCCATTTGCGGTCTCCAGAAGGCACACCTGCAGGAACGCAAGAGCTCGGCACACGTGCTCACGTGCTTGCTGTTCGTACTCCGGGTTTGAACTTGGAGTTATCGTCTGTCCGCCCAGGTCGACTCAGCACATCACGCGGCACACGGTAACCCACAGATGTTTACACTCACTCTTACGACCAATCTTTGGAGCGGCCCGAAGGGCAAGGACTAGCTCTCCTCCAACGAAGGGAAACGTGTCTCAGCCTCTGGATACGAAACACCTAATTCTCATGTCTAAATAACAGTACACACATGGGTCCCTTTCTCGATGTATTTCTAAATACTCTTCCGGCTCCCAATGAACGGCACTGGTTTAATTCACATGGATTTCCAAGGGTTGGCAAGACAGACACAAGAGTATCTGTGTGTCTGTGTCTCTCGAAAAAAAATGTCACGGATATGTTTACACACTAAGAATTAATATACGTTTTATATGTTAAGCTACAGGCCGTATAAAACACAGGCATAGGACACATAAACACATGATGAGGTTGGTAACACAGGACAGGAGGGAAGGAAGTAGGGAAGACTCAGAGCCCACAGGCCGCAGCCCAGGACCCGTGCTCTCTGGAGCGTCCTCTGCAGCGAGCCCCGGCTCCTTTAGCTCGTCCACGTGGCTTCTGCTTGGTTTAACAGCACCAGGTCCAGGGCGCTGGCCTTGGCCTTTCCATAGACACGGGGTCTTGCTGGCCGGAAATGAACACTGCAGATGCGACACGGACCCCGGGCCACGGGTGTAAGCAAGCACCTACGGGCTTCCACAGGGTGAGAAGCAGGTGTGGGGAGGCCAGAGGAGAAGAGCCCACGAAAGGACACGGCACCCAGAGAGCTGGCCAAGTGTCTGGGGGTGGGGGGAGCACAGAGACTCTCGTGGGAGGCGTCACTTCACACCGTCGCTGAGGACAGAGTCGAAATGTGCCAACTTTTGCCACTCAAACCCCATGGCGTGAGGTGCGGTCCCCTGGGAAAAGGACCCATCCCCCGCTTAACCTGGCCTTCCCCAACTCCCCTGTGCATGACAGGGGATGAGTACGTGGGCGCCGAGAGCTCACTGCCCTGGGGTGAGACTCTCCCACCCTGGTGACTCAGTGCTTGCTTGGGACTGGCTGGTCCTATAGCCGGCCACCCGCTGCTCTGGACCTCTCCTAGCTTTCTCTTTCTGGGAACCCCCATGCACAGCCGCACCAGAGCCGGGCTGGGAGAAGCACACCTCCCGCTCCACCCACAGGAGAGGGACAGAGGCCACACGAGCACAGGGCTCAGTGCTTCGGGGAGGGATAAGCACGACACTTGCTATGACCCGTAAGAATCTCAACATCAGGGCGCCTGGCTGGCTCAGTTGGTTTAGTGGCTGCCTTCGGCTCACGTCATGATCCCAGGGTCTTGGGATTAAGTCCCACATTGGGCTCCTTGTTCAGCAGGGAGCCTGCTTCTCCCTCTGCCTCTGCCTGCTGCTCCCCTGCTTGTGCTCTCTCAAATAAATAAAATCTTTAACAACAACAACAACAAGGAGAATCTCCATGTCATCGTGCTGACTGAAAGAAGCCAGCCAGAGAAAGAGAAAACACCTGCACGATTCTATTTACAGTTCTGGAGAATGCGCAGAACTCCATGGCCTCGGAGAGCAGACCAATGGGGGCGGGGGAGCACAGAGAGCACACCGAGGGGCAGGGGACACTTCAGGGATGGCGGCCACTAGGGCGGGTCTCTGGGTGTAGACATGTTGAGATTCACCAAACTGCCCAAACTTGTACAGCTCAGTGCGTTCACCTCAGTAAATTTGCTAGAAAGAAGGAAAAGCCGATAAGAAGATGCAGCCCAGGTCAAAGATCTCGCCGTGGGCTGTGACACCAGCCTTTCTAGGCCCTGGGGACTTCTCACCACATCCTCCACAGCCTTTCGAGAATTTCGTCACCTCCCCGTTCTGTCCTGAACAGCTGGCACTCCCGTTTTGTCGCTGTTTGTCTCACGCTATCTTCTCCCCTCTGGTCTCCTGTATCCAAACCTACTGCTTTGGGAGCTCTCCTCTTTCTGGAAGGTGCTCACGGAATAGCATCGCCCTCTGTTGCCTGCTGCCCGCCCCGGGAAGCTGACGGCGCCTGCCCTAGTCTTAAGTTTCAATTCAGGAAAATGGTGTAAAATAAGAACTCGCTTCCTTGGCTGCATGAGCCAGATGTGAAGTGTCAGTGGCCCGAGGCGGTCATCAGCTACTAAACCAGAGAGCACAAACTAGAAGTTTCCATCCTCACAGAAGGTTGTGTTGAACAGACCACTGCTCTACGGACTCACGCACAGAGCCTGTGCCCTTCGGGAGCCGAACAGACATCTGGGTGTGACGTACACAGAGGCAGAGGAAAGCCACCTCCCTCCTCATCTGCACGGGCCCAGGTGGCCAGCCCTGCTTTGAGGTGTGCTGTCAGGGGGACAAGAACCAGCCTGGGGGCGGAACGTGCTAGAAGGGCAGTGCCCCCCGATCAGCCAGGAGGCAGCTGGAGGAGGCTGGGGTGCGAGGCACAGGGACCCATCCCTCTAGCCGGGCCCGAACGCATCCAAGCACCCGGCACCCAGTACCCAGATGCACTCCACCCTGTCCTCGGGCCAGACTCCGGGAGGCAAGGGTGCCCAGGAACTGGAACCGCAAGTGGGGGGATGGCGGGACAAGAGCAGTGGCGCACGGAGCAGGCCCCAGAGGAAGGTGGGCCTGGCAGGGTTCAGGCACGATGGGAGCCTCACCCTCCATCTCCCCAGGGCAGCCCGGCCCCACCTGTCAGGCACACCCCACGCCCCACCTCATCGGCACAGGGATGTCTAGCAGCATCTCTGCCAGCACCTCCCCGCTGGGCGCCTGCCCCCAGACCCAGTCCCCAAAGCCTGCCACTGAGCCTGCACCCAGACTGCCCTGGCAAATGAGGACACGGGGGAGCGGGAGATGGGATGCCCCTTGGCAAAAGTTCCCTCTGGCTGAGGAAGCATTGGGACAGGGAGAGCAGCTAGGAGGCCAGTGCGACGGTGCCGACTGGAACTGGGTTGGTGCCAAAGGAGGCGAGAAAGGAATGTGAATCCAGAACTCAGGTGGAAAGAACGGTGGGGACTTGGTGAGTGGTGGACCATGGGAGCTGATGTCCTGACTCCTCCTAGATCACAGGAATCATGTGCCCGGAAAGGCACGCTGGCCCAGCTGCTGGCGGTGCCCCGGTTATCTGCTGCTCACAGGCCGCCCTGCAGAGAGGGACCCCGTCCTGCACACTGCAAGGGTTTCAGACACTCAGGGGCACCATCGCTCCAGGGGACTTCCTGCCAAACTAAGGGCCGTCCTGCGAAATAAGCAGCCCATGATGTCACCATCATTCAGGTCCCACAAAAAGCAGAAAGCGAGGACCCAGTCTGCAAGAGATGGGCCTCAGCAGGACCCCGGGGATCATGGCAGAGTGAGAGGGAGGGATGGAGAGCAATGCAGAAAAATGTTCCCATTTGGGAGTCTGGGAGCAGGGCGTTATTTCGGCAACTTCTAGAAATGATTCTAGAACAGGAAGTTTTAGAAAACTTAAAAATAAAAAACCCAAGGTCGCCTGAGTGGCTCCATCATTAAGCGTCTGCCTTCAGCTCAGGTCATGATCCCAGGGTCTTGGGATCCAGCCCCACAATGGGCTCCCAGCTCAGCGGGACGCCTGCTTCTCCCTCTCCCACTCTCCCTGCTTGTGTTCCCTCTCTCACTGTCTCTCTCCCTGTCAAATAAATAAAATCTTAAATAAATAAATAAATAAAGAAAGAAAGAAAGAAAGAAAGATAAAAACAAAAAACCCAGTGGGACACGTGGCTGGCTCAGGAGGGGTGTGCAACTCTTGGTCTCAGGGTCATGAGTTTGACCCCCATGTTGGAGATACAGCTTATTTAAAAAAACAAAAACAAAAACAACTTTTTTTTTTAATTTAAAAAACACCACGGGGCACCTCGGTGGTGCAGCTGGTTAAGCATCCAACTCTTGGTTTTGGCTCAGGTCATGGTCTCAGGGTCCTGGAACACAGCCCCCAGCTGGGCTCCACACTCAAGACACAGTCTGCTTGAGAGTCCCTCTCCCTCTCCCTCAGATCCTTCTCTTTCTCTCAAAACATAAAATCTTTTTTTTTTTTTTTAAAGATTTTATTTATTTATTTGACAGAGAGAAATTACAAGTACACTGAGAGGCAGGCAGAGAGAGAGAGAAGGAAGCAGGCTCCCCGCCGAGCAGAGAGCCCGACGCGGGACTCGATCCCAGGACCCTGAGATCATGACCTGAGCCGAAGGCAGCGGCTTAACCCACTGAGCCACCCAGGCGCATAAAATCTTAAAAAAATAAATAAATAAAATAGGGATGACCAGGTGGCTCAGTGGATTAAGCCTCTGCCTCCAGCTCAGGTCATGACCTCAGGGTCCTGGGATTGAGCCCCGCATCAGGCTCCCTTTTCGGCAGGGAGCCTGGCTTCCCCCTCTCCCTCTATGCCCCACTTGTGCTTTCTCTCTCACTCTCAAATGAATACTTAAAAAGAAATGGGAATAATAAAATAAAAAACCCCACAAGATCCAGACAGTAACTGTAATTTAGAAGACTGCGTTTGGGAAGAACTAACTTATAGCAGTCTTTGGTCACTGTTTCCTAGCTGTGGCCAGCAGGCTCAGAAAGTTTCTGCCCGGTGGGGGGAAAGGCAGGGTCTGGGGCTGTGTGCCCTCCCCCACATGTCTGCTCTGGCTCGGAAGCACCTCTCTTTACCTCCACCTTTTTTTTTTTTTTTTTAAAGATTATTTATTTATTTGACAAAGGGAGAGAGACAGAAAGAGCAGGAACATACACAGGGCGAGTGGAAGAGGGAGAAGCAGGCTTCCCGCTGAGCAGGGAGCCCGATGCGGGGCTCGATCCTGGGACCCTGGGATCATGACCTGAGCCAAAGGCAGAGGCTTTAACCCACTGAGCCACCCAGGGGCCCCTCTTTGTTTCCATTTTTAAGGGAGATGTGGATGTTCTCCTGGAGACTTGGCGCAGATACCATGGCTGACCTTTAAAGATGATTGGTAAAGGCAGCACCGGCCGCTTAGCCTTAATGGCCTTGTCTAAAAGGAAAAAAAATTTTGAAAACTGCTTTTAATATTACAACGTGTCAAGAAGAGAAATCCCAGGACTTGTGCTAGCAGCGGTGAATCTGCTGCCGTAATGCGGGAAACCGGAAGAAAACCTCTGCTTCGGGGTATCCATTCCCTGATGGGAAAAGGCAGACCGGCCGTTTCTACAGAGGAGCATTAGGGCTTTTCCTCCAGCTTAACCTTATCCGAAAGTTCTCCCTCGAACTAAATTACTTTTATGTAGGGGTGCCTGGGTGGCTCAGGGGGTTAAAGCCTCTGCCTTCGGCTCAGGTCATGATCCCAGGGTCCTGGGATCGAGTTCCGCATCGGGCTCTCTGCTCAGCGGGGAGCCTGCTTCCTCCTCTCTCTCTGCCTGCCTCTCTGCCTACTTGTGATCTGTCTGTCAGATAAATAAATAAAATCTTTAAAAACAGTAATAATAAATTACTTTTATGTAACCAGAAGCAAACAGTCTGGGGTAAGACTGCTCCCACTGGGCACCTTCCTTACGTAGTAACATGCTGAGGCCCCGTACACTGCACTGTCCTGTAGAAGTCTGGGCTATCACTAGTAGTTTCTTTTGGGCTGGTATGAGTCTGATGCAACGATGGCTGCCGAACTCATACCTTGTCTCTCAAACACGATTCTTCCTCCTACGTGCTATGTGCCTGACTGTCTGCAAGGAAGAAGGCTCTTTGCCACCTGGGGAGCCCTCCGCCTATTTCTCCCACAGGGTCACACTGGGTGGGCATCTCCTCGCTCTGGTCCTCCCACTCTACTGCCTACTGCCGACCTTTCCCGATGGTCAGAAATCAGATAAGAGTCAGCATTTTTAAGGTCTGTGTAGAAATTTTCGAAGGCAGCTCTGCAGGCAGGCCAGCAGGACTCATCATGTCAGCTACAAGGGCAAAGCCCACACAGCTAGAGACCGAGACGCCGGCGCTTGCCACCTACAAGTCCATCCAGGGGCTCTCCCCGGCCCAATTAAGCCTGTCTCTCCACAGTTCTTCAGGAAAACAACAGCCAGCGACGGGACTTGGCCCTTGCTATGACAGCAGCTTCACTGCTGGCAACCCTCTTGCTCTATGGAGGTGGCCACTGCAACCAGAGAAGGGCAGACCGGTCCACGGTGCAGCTCCCGAGGGCAGGGCTGGTGCTCAAGCCTGCGTCTGTGGCCTCGGCCCCGCTCCCGGGAACCCACTCTCCAGCTACCACGGCTCCCGTCTAATGAGCCACCCCAGACCCAGACCTCACTCGCCATCTCTTGTGGCTGCCATCATGGGCAGTAAGTGCGGGACAGGGGTTTGTGCTCTGCTCAAGCCTCTTTCAACCAAACCTGCAGGCTGCGCCTGCTTGTAAGGCTGCGGGCGGCTTGGGTTAGCCGGCTCCAGTGAGGCCTTCTGGACCAGAGCGGCCAGGCACGCCGCAGCTACTCTGCACCAAGAGCCCTGGCCTGGGGCGTTCCAGCTTCTGTGTTATCAGACACACGTCTGTGCTCTCAATTCCCTGCCTCGAAAAAGAAGTGGGCTTTTCCACAGAACTGGAAATGACTGTCTGTTGGACACAGTGCCAAAATGGTGACAGTATCTGGCCCTCTTCCTCAGCTGTACCATCGCCCGAGGTCTCTGCAAGGCCATCCTGGTAGCCTCTAGCCGCAGCCCTGTGCTGGCTATCCAAGCATCTGCTTGCTTCCTGGCTCTCTGCTCAGCAAGCTTGGTGCAGCTCCTCCTCGCACCCGGGCAAGGCTGGGTCTCGGCCTCAAAGACCGTGCCCTGCCAACCACACATACACCCTCTGGCTCTGAGTCCGGGGGAGTGCGAGCGGGAGGCCAGAAGCAGCACAGTCACTCACAGCTGAACTTGAGCTGCGCGGGGCAGAGCAGAGGCCTCACACATGCTGAGCTCATCTCTGGGCTAGATGGTTAAGACGCACAGCCTTAAGGCTGTCCATCCTGACTGCCACCTTCAGTGTCTTCTCATCAACGATGCTGACCACAGAGGTTTGAAAGAAGAAAACAAACTTACTCAAAACATCATCAGTTAGATATTACGTGGCTGCGGAGAGGAGTCAGAGAAGTGGAGGGCACTGCCCAGTACCGGGGAGGCAGCCCCAGCCTTGCCCATGGCCGGGCAAGGGGAATCCCCAGCAAGCCAGTGTTCTGGGGGTGCAGCTCTCTGATCTCCCACAACAGCATGATACAGAAAAAAGAGCCTGGGCCCGGAGCCAAGGTAGACTGGGTGCGCTATGGCTCTTCCAGGTCATGTGACCCTGGTCCAGCCCCTCCCCACCCCCAACGTCTCAGGTCCACTTCCTTCCCCAGTAAACGCCAAGGCCACTCTGAACCCTACCATCTTATGAGCTCTTACGTCCCCTTAAGTTGAGAACTTTAAACCAGTTCACAGCTTGACACCCCAATCAATAAACAGCCTCTTGACAGACAGATGAGATCCCAAAGCAAAGTAACCACCAGAAGCAGGAATGACGGAAGACATGGAATTTTCATAAATATGCTTTTCACCAAACTGGCACCAAACCACTCTGATTCAAGAAAAAGGCCCGATATGGAAACAATCTTCTATTTCAATACTAAAGTCAAAAATGTGTTAAGCCTAATTAATTGAAAAGAAACGTGGCTCATTTAATAAGAAACTCTGTATTCATAAACTAGAGACTGTCACCTAATGCCTAGAATAACAGAAGGTCAGAGAAGCCTAGAGATCACCCAGGGCAATTGATTCATTTGATGAAAATCAAAATCCGGAGCAGGCAGGTAATGTGGACAAGGTCAGAGGGGCAGAGCAGGGATGGGAGCCCATGTGCCCTGCATCCTTGGTTCTGGCACACACCGGGAGGTTAAGTATTTCATGGTGAAAAGGCAAACTGGTTTCATAAAAGGCATGGTTCTTCGGACTGTTCATGAAGAAGTGATTTCCAGGTTGCAGAGACTTCCTGGAACACCATCAAATATTTCCAAATTCCATTTGTAATTTCTCAGAAGCCACAGCAGAATTTCTCAGCCTTTCCCACGTAAGCTAACAACCTTCCCAACTGAGGGGACGACAAGGCAAAGACATCTCCCCTGGTGCTGGGGCAGCAACCCAATGGTGGCTCTCTCCTTAGGTGTTTACATCTATCACCAAACTCACCCATGTCACATTCCTCGGAAACACTGAACCGGGGACAAGGGAAAGATTTTGTGACCACAGACTGCTTCCAGCTGCAGAACCCTAAGAAGATCACATATCCTTTCTCTAGCTAGATTTAGGGCTGCGGCCACCAAACACAGTAATGGGAGTCTATCTAAGGAAGCTGGTTTGCAAACACACACACACACACACACACACACACACACACACACACACGCGAGAAGAACAGACGTCTGGAATGAGAGGTGGGTATGCGGGAGGAAGGGAGGCCTGGTCGGAGGTTCCCGGCCGCTGAAGCTCCTGTGTCGCCAAAGGCTTGGGTGGGGTGGGAGGGGTGGGGTGGGATGCGAGGCGGCCGAGGGCTCCCTCGCCCGAGCAGCGTGGGGGGACGATCGGGGGCTCCGAGGTGGAGGGGGGGAGGGGGTGTGCCTCCGGGGCCGAAGCAGCGTTGTGGGGAGCAATTGGGGGCTCCGGAGTGGAGCGGGCGCGGGGGGGGGCGCGGCCGAAAGCTCCGGGTGGAGTGGGGGGACGGTCGGGGGCTCGGGGTGGAGCAGGGAGGGGCAGGCCGGGATCTCCGGAGTGGAGCGATGGGGGGGCTCCGGGGCCGGAGCAGCGTTGTGGGGGCGCCGGCTGGGAGCTCCGGGTGCAGTGGGTGGGGAGGTGGCGGTAGGGGGGTCCGGGCCCGGAGCAGCGAGGAACGGTGGGGGGCTCCGAGGCCCCCGGGAGCGGCCGCCGGGGCGGGGCAGGGCGGGGCGGGGCGGGGCGGGGAGGGTCTCCGGGCGGCCGGCCCGGCCCACGCACCTCCTCGGCCTGCTTGCGCAGCGCCTTCTCCCGCTCGTACTGGGTGAGCAGCTGCTCGTTGTCCTCGCGCAGTAGCTCCAGCTCCACCTCGTGCTCCTGGTTCTCGCTGAGCACCGAGTCCAGGTTCTCCAGCACGTTGACCACGAGCGGCATGAGCTCCTTGACCACCTCCTCGTCGTAGCAGTGGATGAGGCGCTCGAACTCGCGGTAGATGGAGCCCGCCAGGCCCGACACCCGCTCCGACATCACCGAGCCGGAGCAGTAGTCGTCCTGGTACACCACCACGCCGCCGCCCTCGTCCATCTGGATCTCCATCATCGCGGCCACCGCCGCCGCCAGCGCGGCCCGCTGTCCGCCGGCGCGCACGCCCGCCCCGGCCGCCCGTAGTCCGCAGGCCGCGGCCCGTCGCCTCCGCCGCCGCCGCCGCCGCAGCAGCCGCTGTCGCCTCAGGGCTCGGGCGCCGCCGCCGCCGCCGCCGCCGCCGCTGCTGCTGATGCTGCCGCCGCCGCTGCTGCTGCTGCTGCCGCCGCCGGCGACGCTGCGCCCGTCAGTCAGCGGCCGGAAGTGCCGCTGCCCGGAAGTCCCGCCCGAGCCCCGCGCCGCCGCGCCGCTAGGGGTCGCGCGGCCCGTGACGTAGCGGTAGGTCGCCCCCGAGACGGAAGGTCGGCCGAGCGGGGCCGCGGGCACTTCCGGTCTGGTGCATCGCCGACGCTACCCGAGGCGCCGGTCACCCTCCGCGGGTTTGCCCAGCTCCCCGGTGACCGCCACGCCGCAGAGGCTGTCGCGGCCGCCCGTCCCGCCCGCACGCCCCCCGGGGAGCCCCGGTGTCCTCGCCCCCCGTGCCACCGGCCGCCGGGGGTTTGGCCGCAGTGGCTGTTGGCGTGTGTCCCGGTGGATGCTAGTGTGCGTCTCGGCAGGCTGCGTATTCGCTCGCTCGCAGCCGCTCCAGGGGCTCTGCAGCCCGGCGGCTCTGGCCGGGTCCGCCCGCCGCCCCGCCCCTCCTTCGCAACTAGGGTCCCCTGGAACTTGCTGGAAGGACGTGGAAGCCCGAAGGCGGAGTTGCTGCGGACGGACTTGCGTTCTTTCCCTGGCATCTGAGGACAACGTCGGCCCACGGCTTAAAAACGCCCGCTGGGGCGCCTGGGTGGCTCAGTGGGTTAAAGCCTCTGCCTTCAGCTCAGGTCATGATCCCAGGGTCTTGGGATCGAGCCCTGCATCGGGCTCTCTGCTCAGTAGGGAGCCTGTTTCCCCCACCTCTCTCTGCCTGCCTCTCTGCATACTTGTGATCTCTCTCTCTCTCTCTGTCAAATAAACTCTTAAAAAAAAAAAATGCCCGCAGCCGGGGCCGCACCGCTAGCGCCTAACGGAAGGCTGCAAGGTCGGGCCATCCTGACCGGTTCGCACGCCCGCAAACGATGCCCTAAATACGGTGACACGAGTGTTTCCCCTGTGACCCGATTCGTTCTGCGGGTGGGTGGGTGCCCGCCCTCTCCATCAGGAGGGACACCGAACTTTCGTCTCCGATTCAGACTGCGTGGATCTGGCCGCTAGCTGGGCGACTCGGACATGCCAAATGTCATTTCCCATCGGTGCCTAGACGTGTTACTGATCTCCTGGGAAATGCCGGAACACGGATAAGCCGATCCATGAAAGGGAGTCGGCCCAGCTCTAGTCAGTAGTAAGCACACAATGCAGGATTACTAGGTTTACTCTCAAAATGAGCAGCCAGGACAGACTTCTGTCGGGTTTTCCCTGGTAAGTTACAAAGAAAGCTTATGAGTGTTTGGGGCTCATGTTTAAGACATGCCTCAGGCCTTTTCTCAGACACATGACCCCTTTGACCCTGAAGTGCCAACTGTAGCCCAGCAGCCCCCACCCTAAGACGCCAACGGACTTCGCCCCCAATGTTATTGCTTTTTATTACTAGCATAATTGGGTACGTTTACTTGAAATTGGCTAAAACAAAAGGACATTTTAACAAGATGATAACACTAATTCCTGAGGCTTACCGAAGGGTGCAGCAGGTGCCCTCAAAACTCAGGCAACCTAAGTTAGAACTTGCTTTAAAAAGAGACTGGTCTGGGGCGTCTGGGTGGTTCAGTGGGTTAAGCCTCTGCCTTCGCCCCAGGTCATGATGTCAGCGTCCTGGGATCCAGCCCCACATAGGGCTTCCTGCTCAGCGGGGAGCCTGCTTCCCCCCCCACCTCTGCCTACTGGTGATCTCTGTCAAATAAATAAAATCTTTTTTTTTTTTTAATGCTGTTATATATTTTTAAAAAGAGACTTGCTTTCAGATTTGTTAGGTAATGGGAAATACAAATTTTCTTCTCACTACAAGACCCTAAAATGTAAGGTGAGAACACAGGTCTCAAAACGTTCCACTTTAGCCCGTCAGCGGATGGAGCACTGGGCTTCCAGGAGAGCACTTGCTGAGATGAGCGTTGGGTAATGTATGGAAATGTGGGATCCTGTACTGGACACCTGACACTAACAGCTCACTGTATGCTAACTGGAATTTAAACAAAAACTTCTCTAAAAATGTCTAATTTAATTTGCTCGAGAGTCATCTAGGTCCCTGTAACATCCCTCTCAGTTCTTCCCACACTGAATTTTTTTTTTAAAGACTTTATTTATTTGACAGACAAAGATCACAAGTAGGCAGAGAGGCAGGCAGAGAGAGAGGAGGAAGCAGGCTCCCCACTGAGCCAAGAGCCTGATACGGGGCTCGATCCCAGAACCCTGGGATCATGACCTGAGCTGAAGGCAGAGGCTTTAACCCACTGAGCCACCCAGGTGCCCCCACACACTGAATTTTGATGGCACTTCGTAGTCGCACATAAAACAGGAATGTCCTGTTCATGATCTCCAAGAATAACAAGGATCAAGGATATCAAGCCAGGAAATGAGCTGGATCACACAGGAGGAATATACCCCCTCACTGGGTTTGGAAAGTAATAAGAACAAGTTACGCTGTTGTAAGACCAGTCCGTTTCTGGAGGAAGCAGAGGACATGAAAGGGCAACCCTTTCACTGCTGTTGCCTCCCTCACTGTAACCGACGTGCAGCTACCTTGTTCTCGGACCTGAGAGGTGGCCATTGCCTAGCCCCTGGAGGCAAACGGGTTGGGACTCTGCAGGCCTGAGCTGGCCTATGGCTGGAGCAGCTCCTGCAAACCCAGCGCGTGATGTTGCCAGTCTCGTCTGGCCCAGGTCCTGAGACAGGCTCTGCACTCAGACATGTTTTCAGGTAACAAATGACGGAGTCAGGTAGTGTAGGTCAGGTGTTTGGGTTTTTTTGTTTTTTTAAATTTATCAGAGAAAGTGTGCACGTGTGAGCAGAGGGAGGGGGGAGAGAATGTCCAGCACACTTCCTGCGGAGCATGGAACCTGACATGGGGCTCGTTCCCAGACCCCAACCAAGATCCTGACCTAAGCCGCGATGAAAAGTTGGAAGCTTAACCAGCCAACTGCCCCTATCAGTTTCTTTCTGATGTGCCGTTCTGGTGTTGGCCTTGGGCCAGCAGGAAGAGCGCTATGCAGCCTGTGGGGCATGTGTGTGTAGAGTGTCTAAGCAGGTAGTCCGAGCGGTTTCATCATCTTAGATCCACATACTGCGTGCAGATTCTGTCTGCTTTTAGGATATACGAAAATACCTAATAAATAAGGAAAAGATCCTCAATCTGTGCTTTCTGAACAGGATTTTAGCCTGCAGGCAAACCAGAAGCTGAGCACCCCATCTACTCCTTACTAGGCTTGTTACTGGAGTTTCAAAGCCCACTCAGACGCAAGTTCAATACCTTCAGTTCCTGTACAAATGGTGTAGGAGAAGAAACTGGCGTGTTCCTACTCATTCTACACAAAGCTAAATCTTTGGTTTCCAAGTTTAAAAACCTTAAATCTGTAATCTTTGAGAAGGAGATTAGTTTGGGCATCCTCTGGCTAAATGGAGGGAAAAAAAAAAAAAAGGCAAATCCATTCAGAGAAAAGCTATCAGGAAGTAGCCGGGCTCAGGCACTGCGGACAACGGATGTTGAGGAAAGCACACATGGACATGCACACAAAGAACTGACAAAGACTTCGAGTACATGATTGCTAAGTTTAATTCAATGGTTATACCCAATCCTGCCTTGTAAAAAGAACAAAATTCCCCTATCAAAACTATATTGTGATGTGAGTACAGGCTTGTTTTTGATATAGCTCTAGAAAAAAGTTGGCACCAAATGCACATAAAAAAAGTTTTAAGGCTTAATAAAAATACAGACTAATAATTTCAAAATGCAGCTTAGAGGTTGAGAACAGAATGCTAGGTTAATAAATTTCCAAACACAGGCAGTACCCGATGTATAGAGCATTTTCCAAATTATTAATGGCCACTTCCATCAGGCTCACAGGGGCAGAAAGTCCTCTCCTGCTTCTCTCAATGACCAGACTACGAGGCACTCTAAACCCAGTTCTGCGGCCCCAGGGAGGGAAGGCTGGGGAGAGGAGGGAGGGCATCTCTCCACACCTTGTAGAGGTTTCTGCTAGTGTTCTCTGCCTCCATCCCCACCACTGCTCCCCAACCGCACCCGCGCCCCCTGCTGGTGGACAGGACTAGGTGGACAGCAAGGAAAGGGCCGCAGCCATAGGGCCTGGCAGTACGATGTCAGGGCTCCTTCCTTGCAAGCCAATTTGGCATCCAGAGACCATTTTCTTGCATATTAAAAACCACAAAAAACATAGTAATAAATGGTAGTTCATTTCTATCATGAGAATGTTACATTGTTAAGCAAAAGTTAGTGTGTTTGGGCTTAAACCCTAACTACCATTTATGAGATTTCCTAACAGTGGAAAAATGTTCTGAATTCCAAACAACTTTCCTCTAAGTGGCCATCTGAAGGGTGGACGCAAGAAGTACTTGAGAGAGTCACATGGAAAGTCTCTAGCCTCCCAAGTGAACAGGGCAGTTGGAAGGGGGTAAGCAAAGGGTCTTTGGTTGACAAAGCCACGTGCAGGTCCCCCAGCGTGCCCGGTGTAAGAGGCGGAGTTCGGCAGGGAGCTCCCGGAGGCACTTAAGTGTCTAGGCCACGGTGGGCGCATGGAAACACAGCGGTGTGGCTTTTCTCCGTTTCCGTCGTGATGCAGTATTTTTGGCACCCAGCGTTAGCTTGGGAGGCACTCACACCTGGACATCCCCCCACCCTAAGCCTGTCCTCTTGTTAACTGTTGGTGCAACATGATGAGGTGTAGGACTGAGACTGCTGCCCTGAAGGGTCCAATGGGGAGAAACTTTGCTGCTGGGACCGAGACACTCTGGCCAGCCCATTACCTCTGCCAACAAGCATCATGGAATCGGCCTGTTGAGCCTTCAGTGTCAAACTGGTCAATTTTCTGGACCAAGGTCTCCAGGCTCCTTCTGGAAACTGAGTATGGTCCAGAGGTTCCACAAAGCTTTATAAAGAGCAGGCAAGCAAAGTTTCTTCCTCTTGGTTGTACCTGAGCCAACTGCCTTTTTCCTAGAAAGGTGTCAGAAACAGGGCAGAGTCAGCAGTCACTTACATAAAGCTGGTGTTTTAGAAAAGCCCTTCAGATATATTTAAAGATTCGAACTGAAGAACCCAAGGTTCTGAAGTGCCTCTTCTTCCCACAGTCAACAGGAGTAACGACACGTGAAGGGTCTGAGTCATCCCGTCGCCTGGATGCATGAGGACAGTTCTACAGATGCGGCGGGGGGGGAGTGGGGTAGGTGCCCACGGGGAGAACTGCGGCTCCACGAGGGAACCGGCTGCAGCCCTGGACACGAGCGCGGGCCTCGAGGGAGGCCGCTGAGGAAAAGCGGGAACAATTCACAGCAAAACCAGCTTGGGTGTAAAAGGCAGAGGTTCCTACGTAAGATCTGGCCAAGGTTTTAGATGGCAGAAATGAAGTACCTCAGAGATCAGAGCACAAATCTTACTGTAAAGCATGAGACTGAGAGCGACTTTTTGGTTTTTGTTGACAGCTGCCGAGGACCAGCGGCCGAAGTGGCTCAGGCCGTGTGCAGAGGAACACACTGGGGCTGACCGGAAAGGAGGCAGCAGGGCCTGCAGAGGCCGTCCCAGGGACGGAAGCTGTCCCACGGTGAACGGGGTGAGGACCCCAGGGGCCAGAGAGCCCCGACCCCCAGCAGTAGTGTTTCGGCCTGTGCCTTGCTCCTCCGTCCTACAGCAACACACAGGTTGTTTCTTATTTTCTTGCCAAGGCTTTAAACGGAAACTGCTACCGTGCTAGTGACCCCCGGACCCCCGTTGACCAGCCCCACGCCACCAGGCCCCACCGTGGCCCCGCACCACCTGCCGCACGCCCCTCGCAGAACACCCTCCCATCTGCAGTTCCAAGTGAGTCCCGTGTTATCCCCACCAGGCCAGGTCTTGGCAGCCCGTGAGGTGAGGTCCCCCGGCTCCACGATGGTGGTGGGGCCCGAGCAGCGGCTTCAGGGGCACAGCAGACCCTCTCCCCACCCGGCTCCTTTGGGCTAAAAGAAACTACAGTATTTGAAATCCTATCTCTCGGGGTCCTCGTCTGGCTACAGGTGAAGCAGCAGCCCCTCTTAGTAGAAGGAGATACTGGATTTGCCTCCAGGTGGGTTGAGGACTTTGTTGTGAGAGCGTGGCCGCGGGCCCAACCTGGGCTCATGGCTGTCACCCGTGGGCATGGGCACCGGCTGTGGGGCGCGGCCCGCTTCTCCAGGGCCTCCCTTCTCACCCGCCTCTTCTCTGGGAGACGTGCTCGTTGCAGCTGCGGGACAAAGTCGGCATGCCATCCCGTTATAGGCCGCCCGGGACCAAACCGGCAAGGTGCGCGTACAGTGCGTGGCCCAGAGCAGCCAACAAGGCCACACCATGATGGGAAGAGGAGCGCACAGAGCCAGGCTTCCACCTCGTCCCAAGGAGACTGACTGGCAGAGACCATTCTTGAACTGGGGACAATGCTGGGGCTTCATACTATAAACTCCTTGATAAATTCCTAATAAACCGATTATCCTACACACCTGAGGGACTCCACTCCTTTTTCTTCCACTTCAAGAATCAGTAACAAACCTTCTCAACTTGAACATGACAAGGAAGAGAAGGAGTTCATCTCAACTGGGGACCTAACAAGGCGAGGCAAGGCTTGCTGACACTCTCCGGACTTCTGGATGAACGAGTGTCTTGGTTAGGGGCTGAGGGAGTGGTGACCCACAGCACAGCCAACTAGGACAGCGAGGTGGGGCTCAGAGTCTGACCACCCCCCCGCACCCCACGCCCCAAGGGCAGCTCTCCCACGGCGCAGGCCTCACGGTCTCTCTTCTCAGCCGGCACCTCTACTGCTCTCCTCTAACCCCCACTTCTACATCAGTGCTGCCTGGGCTACTGTTGGCCACAAATTCATTCCTGGCTCCAGATCCCTGTCCTTCACTACCTGAGATCAGCTTCTAGAAGGGGTCCCCGGTCGTGGCCTGGGCTGATCAACAATGCCAAGTGAAGAAAGGCTGGTGGTGACCAGTTGCAGCTGCGGGACAAAGTCGGCATGCCAGCCTACTTTTCTGGTCTTCTTCAAATACTACACATCCTCTTGGCAACAAACAGGACCTTGCTTGTTTCTGTCAGCAGGCCTGGGAGAGGCACGGAATAGACCCTCTCATCCTCTGGGGGCGTGGCGGCAACCCTACCACAGCACAGCGCTCGGGGGAAGGCACAGAAACAGCAGCTCACCTTTAGGGCCCGATCTGGGGTCTTCTCCTTCACATAAGAACACATGGTCCTGCAATGAGGCAAAACCCCAGGTCAGTAGGTGATTCACACGTTTTACCCTCATTCAAAAGGATGATGGAACTCAGGGCACAAACGGGCTTGTGTACATCTATGGTGGAGAGTTTCACCCCAGAGCGAAGCGGAGGGAACAGTGCCATGAGGCCCCGCAGCAGTGACGAGAGCTCTCCACCACCCAGACCTCAGCCACACACTCCCCACCACAGTCCCTCCGCCCCTTGGGCAGTCTGTAAAGCAAATCTCAGTATTTCGATTACCCGCAAATATCCAATTTAAAAATGTCCTTTAGGGGTGCCTGGAGGCCGGGGGCGGCTCAGACAGTTACGTGTCCAATTCTTGATTTTGGCTCAGGTCATGTTCCCAGCACTACACTGGGTGGACTAGAACTTGACAGTGAGTTCTGAGACTGGAAAGTGAGTTTTCCAACTCTGTTATTCACTGTTAACATGTCTGACTAGTCACGAGTCCCTGAGGATTTTAGGATAGTCTTTCCACTTAAAAAAAAAAAAAAAAGTATTAAACCAAAACAAACCAAACACTATGGTAGGCACTTTGATAGGGACTGTATTCTTTCTCCTGCTTTTTTGTGGGGATGGGGAGGGAGGAGCAGACAGAGGAGCTCATGCAGACCCCCTGCTGAGCGCAGAGCCTGACACGGGGCTCGATCTCACAAACCTGAGATCATGGCCTGCACCAAAATGAAGAGCTAGACACCCAACTGCGCGGCCCAGGCTCTGACGGGGTTGGGATCATTTAAACCTCTTCTCGGTTGCCAGGACTCCTGACTGCCCTCCAGTGACTGCTGTGTGCAGTCCTCTGCTTCCTGTTACCCTGCCGACCCCGAGGCATCAGTTACCCGACAGCTGGTCTGATGTGGACCTGACCTTCTGACCAGAATCTGAAGGTGGGCTGCGATGTTCTGTAAGGACCCGCATTGCTGGCTGTCTCTTGCGACGGCAGCCACGGATGCTTATTGCTGAGCTCCAGGATTTTATGACGCGTCAGCGTGATGGTGGCATTGGCATTCCATTCCTCCTCCATTTTCGGCTGAGCACACTCAGGACCGGGAAACTCCCTCAGCAGCAGCCCCCCCGGGATGCGACTCACGCAGAGATGCTGTCCTCTGCTCCAGCCACAAATCAGACTTTCTAAAAGTATTATCACAAGCCCCCAAACTCTCAATACTGGTTGAGTTTTAATCCAATGCGATTACTGTACTTACTGATGACGACTAAAAATACGGAAATTTTAGGTGTTCGATTCTACGAAGAGCTGCATGGCCCTTGGGCAAAGGAGAGCAGCAGCCTGTTGGTAGGGGCAGCCGCCTCCACCGGCACGCTGAGGCCAGCGTCCCCAGGCTTCACTCATCGCCACACCGGAGTGGGTTTCTGCGCTGACTCAGGGGAGCTGTGAAAGCCCATGACTAAGGACCACGCTCGGCAGAACCACGTCACCCGCTCCGCCTCTTCCCGGCAATGCACTGCAGCCGCCTCACAGCCACACCAAGGAGTCCTTGACTCCATCTTTGTCTCTCTTCCTTCCATGTCTGCTAGCTGAATGTAGCCCCTACCTTGGGTTTGTTTGGGTGTGCCAGAGGAGAAGTGGCAGCAACTGGGGACCCAAAGATGTCACTGGTCTTCCCGCCAGGTGGGTTCAGACGCTGTCGAGTGTGCACAGGTGTGGATTCGTCGAAGATGCCGCTTCCCTTCCCCCCTGCAGAAACAGTTCCATAACAGTGAGCACCCACGACAGCCCCCCTGCGCCACCCGCCGCCTTCATTACTTCAGAGACTCTCCTCGCAGGGACGCCCCAGTGCCAGTCCCTAGTTCGGGCCCACAGCGGGGGTGACCCGGTTGGTGAGCCGTACATCAACATCAACCCGTTTATCGGGGGCCTGCTGGGACCGTCATTTCTGGAAGCTGACCTTGACGGGCCTCTAGCATTTCCTACTTGGGACTCCCTTAACCTTGAACTTGTGTTGTCCTATTAAAGGATCTTCTTCCTTAAACCCATGGAAAGTTCTTTATGTTAAAAGCAAAGAGCTGTTGCATTTTTAGACTAAATATGTAAGAAATGAATTCAACAACAGGCCAAGGCAAACCTGTCATCTGGAAAATAACACCTATTAGTCATTCTGCTGACCTCATTCTGGCCGCAACAACCAGTGACAACTAGACATGTCAGCAAATTACAGACATGTGACAGCCTACAACGCAACTCTAAGTGATCTGATGAGCCATCATGGAAATATGCATCGAACGTGTAACGTCTCATAAGCTGATGAGTCTGGCCAGACAGCAAAGTCGACGCCCAAACGCCTCCGTGAAGCAGAGAGACGGCCACCACACACCCTGGCTGGTGTCTCTTCACTCGGCAACCGCCAGCACCTTTCTGTGGAGAGCTGTGCTAACAGAGCTGGGCTGCCGGTCATGGCCCTGGGCACCAAGGACTTAGAGTCTCACAAGGAGAAAGAAAGAGCATTCTGCTAACTAGCTAGCTAGATGGCCACACACGTTGGTTGGCCTTTCTGTGCCCTCAGAGGCTCAGCTGCAGAAAGGGCAGAACGAAAGGACCTGAGAGGCAGGTCCGGAGCTCAGGCACCAGACAGAACAATGCTAGGGACACAAATGCCCAACAGAGGTTCGCCGCGTCCCCCAGCACTGATGAAGAAGCGTCTCCTGGACGTAAACACCGCTCAGGGCAGGAGGGCAGAAGACAGTCCGTATGGCGAGCAATGTCTCAATGTACATGGAGGGGGTTTTCTCACTTTGGGGCATCTGAGGAGGAAAGCAGTCACTCCACTGCCCCCTCCCCGAATGTGGCTCCCTGCGGACGGGCTGCGGGACTCAAGACTGCTCAGCATGTCCTTTCTCAGAGCTTCGTTTTCGAGGGCCCACATCCCAGGCAGTCACTTCCTGGCTGAAACAGCCCACGCGGCGAACAGAGAAACAGAGCCCGCAGGAACGACCCAGACGCCTTGCTCCCTGCAGGCCCGCGGGGAAGGGCTCCATCAGGGGTTCATGCTCTCGCTTGCCTGCAGGGCCATCCTGAGGGTCCCCGCAGCCAGAGTGGACAGTAAAAACAGAGGGGCCTCTGGGACGCGGCCACATGGGGACATGGAGCACAAGCCCAGCGAGGATGGGAACAGAGCAGGGAAGAGCCCTTCTGGAGCAGGAGAACCGATCAAGAAGGTGCGGGGCTGCCTGTGCCAGAAATATGCGCTCATGTCATCTTTGCACCCACACACCTCACCTTCCAGGACCCACAGGCCTGGGCTGGAGATGCCCACACAGCACAATGCCAGGCTGCCGCTGGAGCCCGGGCAAGGGGCTCAAACCTTCTTGCCTCCATCTATCAACACTGAGGAGGTCGTTAAGTTAACAAGAGCACCGACCCTCGGGCCACAGGTGACATAAGTGAGTGAAAGCAAGTGAAGTGGGCAGAGCGGTGCCTGGCAGGGTCGGCCCTCAGGGATGCTGCTGGGCTGCCGTCAGCAAGAGCATCTCCACCACCAAGGGGGCAGAACTCCGGCTTCAGCTCACCCCAGACACTGCTGCTCCTGGTGGCGCTACAAAGGCTTAAATAAATTCTCTTTAAAAGGTGCATTCAGTTTTTTAAAAAGTGGAAAATAAAAGTAACTCAATTTGAAGTTTTTGGCTAAAGACACTGCTCATCAAAAAAATTTATTATTTTAAGATTTTATTTATTTATTTGAGAGAGAGAGAGATCACAAGTAGGCAGAGAGGCAGGCAGAGAGGGGGAAACAGGCTCCCCGCTGAGCAGAGAGCTCGATGCGGGGCTCAATCCCAGGACCTTGGGATCATGACCTAAGCCCAAGGCCGAGGCTTTAACCCACTGACCCACCCAGGCGCCCCCGAAAATTATTTTTAAATTATAAAACATAACCCAAAACTTCTTAAGACTTAATAGTCACAAATAACAGAGAAGCCAAGGACCCCGGTAACTGGCACCTAGAGTGCACAGAGCACGACAGGCTCCCAGAACCCTGGGCATCCTCCCCACACCCCAGGTCACCAGACGCCCGCGCTTCCTGCAGACCACAGACTTGCTATCGTTGGTCCATTTTTACTGTGTATGTTCAACTCCAAACAACGTAGTTCTGCTTCTGTACGTTATATAAAGGACCCTGCAGGTCTCCTAGTCGACATTTTGCCTGGAAGATGAACTGAGGTTTGGAGAAGGAAAAGGTGCTGAATTTAGTCATAAATAAATTCTAGATAGGCTTTAAAAAAAAAATTAATTCCTAGAGAGAGACAGTGACAGAGAGAGAGAGCAAGAGCGCGCACAAGCAGGAGGGGCAGGTGGACAGGCAGAAAGTCACCCCGACGCCACGCCCAGTGCAGAGCCCAACGACCTGAGCCGAAATCAAGGGTCAGACGTTTGACCGAGCCCCCCAGGTGCCCCCTAAGATACGCTTTCATAAGAACCAAACTGCAGAAGACAGACAACATGCTGGCAGAGTGGGCAGCGAGCATCGCACACATGGTGGGGCGCGCCGGGCCCGTCTCATGACCAGTCGGAAGCGGCTATCAGGATTTTAAACTGACCCAGCAATTCCATTTCAAGACACTTACCCAACGGATTTTTCAGGTTAAGTTTAGAGCATGAGCTCCGGGATCGAAAGGCCCCTGGTGCCATTGGCTAGGAGTTAGCTCCGGGGGTGGCAGTGACCCACCCCAAGCCTCTGTTTCCCTCTCTGTCCAGGGGCCCCCCACACCTACCTCCTAGGGGTGGAGAGGCAGCCAAACGAAAACACAGAAAGCACTGAGCACAGTCCCTGGCAAATGTGGAACTGTCCACACGTCTCCAGCACCAGAGTTAGAGCAGCGAGAACAATCTGGAAGATGTGAGCCAGGCAGCCAGCAGAGCCCGCTCAAGAAGAGTAAAGAAACAATGGGGGGGCATCTGGGTGGCTCAGTGGGTTAAACCCTCTGCCTTCGGCCAAGTCATGATCCCAGGGTCCTGGGATCGAGCCCCAGATAGGGCTCTTTGCTCAGCCGGGAGCCTGCTTCCCTTCCTCTCTCTGCCTACTTGTGATCTCTGTCTGCCAAATAAATAATGAAAAAAAAAAAAAAAGAGAGAGAGACACTGAGTATGACAACCCTTGGCGAATGCTCAGTGACGATCACGGGCTCAGTCACTCCCATCACCCCCCAGTTGCGCCCCTCCCCCCATCCTGGACCCATTTCTCAATCAAGCCTTCGCATCAGAGGGCAGGGGGCACACTGGGAGCTTTCCCTTTCAGCCTTCCCTTGAGAATTCATCACAGACTGTTTGCCAAGGGCACTTGCCAGGACAGAAAACAAACCCCAAAGACAAAACAGCCGCAGAAGCAGGAACCCGGCACAGGGAGTGAGTTCAGCGGCCGTTGCCGCATCTTGTGACCGTGCACCACACAGAGGCTCTCTATCTCTCCGCTCAAGAGGGGCCCAGGCTGCTGGCTGGAGAACCTGAGGCCGAGGGTCCGCAGAGCAGCAGTGCCCCAAGCTGCCACGCTCTCCAGGGAGCCCGCCCTGCCCCAGAGGCAGCTCTGGACACAAGGAGCCCGCAGCCAGCTGGGACAGAGCTGACACATGGTGGCTGTCCTGATGTCGCCGATACAAAGGGTGTATGGGGCTGACCACGCCGGCCCCACACCTGTAAGCTGGACGCGACAAGGGTGTTCCTCACTTTTAAGAACCACTTGTTTCTACTGTATCCCAAACTTTAACCCTCCACCCACCCTAGCAACCAAACCCCAAACTAGCTTTTGAACCTAATGCCTTTGCTGCCCTGGGTTAGGTCCCTGGCACAGGGCAGGAGCCTCACGAGCTTCGGCTCTGCAGGACTGACCTGCCGGAAATACAAAGTCCTGTGTCGGGCCTCTCACAACCTTGTTTTCCCTTGGGGACACAGGACAGGGAGAGCTCCTTGGCGAACTATCCCCATATGTCGGTCACTCAACTGGGGAGCCTACCGGCCAAGAAAAAGACTTTTCTAAGATTCTTTCCCACTGTGACTACTGCAAGGGGGACTGGCACTAAAGAACTACGTGGACGGGGTCATCCTTTATAGAGCTCTGATCCCAGTGATGATCTGAATCAGAAGAACCTCCCTCTGAAGAACATTTAAAAGCACAACTTGCACACAATTTCTGGCACTGCAAGGACCCACTGGAGAGCTGGGAGGGCCTACCTGTTGGGAACCAGAATCCCAGCATCCGCCCCTGTGACCTCAGTGCCTGGAAATCAGCCATGGTCTGGTGGCAGAGGGAAGAGGATTCAAGAATGACTGAGCTGGGGCGCCTGGGTGGCTCAGAGGGTTAAAGCCTCTGCCTTTAGCCCAGGTCATGATCTCAGGGTCCTGGGATCGAGTCCTGCGTCAGCTCTCTGCTCAGCGGGGAGCCTGCTCCCCACCCCCTCTACCTACTTGTGATCTCTGTCAAATAAATAAATAAAATCTTTAAAAAAAAAAAAAAAAGACTGAGCTGGGAACGCCTGTGGGACACAGCCAGTGAAGCTGCTGCCTTGGGCTCAGGTCATGATCTCAGGGTCCTTGGATCAAGCCCCGTGTTGGGCTCCACACTCAGCCAGGAGTCTGCTTTTCTCTCTCCCTCTGCCACTCCTCCTAATTGTGCACACTCTAATAAGTGAAATTTTAAAACACTCGGGGGCCCTGGTTGGCTCAGTGGGTTAAAGCCTCTGCCTTCGGCTCGGGTCCTGATCCCGGGATCAAGCCCCACATCGGGCCCTCTGCTCGGCAGGGAGCCTGCTTCCTCCTCTCTCTCTCTCTCTCTGCCTGTCTCTCTGTCTACTTGTGATCTCTGCCAAATAAATAAATAAAATCTTTAAAAATACATATAAAAAGCAAACAAAAAAATTAACAAAACAAAACCGTCCTTACATTCTAGAACTCTGACAGCAAGGGATAACCTGCACCAGAAAACATTTGAAAAGGCTGACATGAAGAAATAAAAAAATGTTATCAGAAGAACAGCAGAAAGAGGACAGACAGAGGCCAAAGGACTGATGATTCACAAAGGCCATACCTGGAGGGTTGGTCCTTTTAGGGATGTTCTGAGGCTCTTCAGTTGGTCCAAAAATATTAGATGCCATCCTATTGGGCCTGCTGGAAGGAACAGCTTCCTCTGGACTTCCAAAAAGATTGCTGGCCTCTCCTCCCGGGGGCTTCATGGCCCTAAGAGCAGAGAGCACCCGAGACTCACAGATCGCCCTGATTCAGTGTGCATCCGTCTGACCCGCTCCCCTCTGTCCTGCGCCCTGGCCTCACCCATCTGCCCGGCCCCTGAGCACTTGTCGCCGGAAGCTGGTGCCAGATCCTGTGCCCAAACGGTGGGTGACAGCAGGTTGTGCACCTGCAGCAGCTTTACTTGCTGGGAAAGCCAGTGCCACAGGTGCACGGGGCTCTAGTGTTCCCATCAGTGATGCCACTAGCCCCGGGTCTTAGTAGAACCCCTAAGACCCCTTTGGAGAAACAAAGCTCGTATCAAGTCTGGGGTCTCTGTCTGGGAAAGACAGCCTCACGGCAAAGGACGTAGCCAGAGTTGTTTGAAATGACCAAATGGTTAAGTTTAGGTGGTAGAAATGCAGTATTTCTTACATTATTGTGTACTTTAGCTTTACTGTACTCTGCAAACAAGGGAAGAAAGCAGCACAGTGGCCTCGTTACCCAGGAAGGGACAGTGGCAACGCAGTGGGCGGTAGGGTCCCCCCACCTTGCAGGGGTCATGCAGATCCTACAGGCTGCCCCAACAGGGTCTCGAATAAGGGGATTGAGAATGAAGAGGTAATTCTGATAAAAACAGAACCCACAGTGGCTCAGTGTGGCCTTCGCCAGGCTCCCCGTCAAGGGCACTTGCCTCCAGGACACAAATTACAGAGGGAAGGTGGGGACACCAGAGAGCTCAGAACTGACTGCAAGGGGACGCGCTGAGTACAGCTACCTTGTCCTCTCTTGTACCCCCCGGCGCTCTAGTAAACGGTGAAGGACACACATGGGGCCAGAGGGCTTGTGACAAAGAGCCACAGAGACAGCTTGAGGGGACAATGGCACCAGCAGCAGCAGGAAGACAAAAGCCACTCTCGCCTCCAGGTCCAGAGCCTCCCCCCGAGAGCTGGTGTCTGTGTTTCAGGAAAGATTTCAGGGAACGGGTCAGACTTGGAGAGAAGCTGTAATGGAGAGACCCGGATAAACTCTCTATAGGCGCACAGTCTGCGGAGCACAGGGAACACCTCCCGTTGGGGATGGCCGAGGCACCACAAGTGGACAGTTCCAAGTCCCCTGAACATCCGATCACCCCTCGGCAAGAAAACAGAAGAGGCAGGGCCTGGTGGTCTTCAGCCTCCACCAGACTCCTGCCCTCCATAGCCCAGTAAGACCGGAGGCCCCGCGAGGCTTGTCCCGCTCCGCAGGGCCTTTAGGACGGCTGCGGAGATGCAGTCTGGCTGATCCCAAGCAGAGGCTCCGGCTTCATGCAATCATCCAACCAGGAAGAACACTCTTCTTCCACGTCTTGAAAGGAAAAGTCCTCTCCTCCTAATAGCATCTCCGGCACGAGAGCCCCTGGAGAAGTGTGGCTTCTGACAGCAACCGCCCTGCAGGTCCAGGGGGTTTAATCAGGAACTGCCACGTTCGCGGGGCCTCCGGGGCCAGGCTGTGGAACAAACCGGCTGAACCCATGGGAGCTGTGACACAGCGTGCGGGCGCCCCTGGAGCCCTGCGGGATAAACCTGTGCTGCCATCGCTGCACGTGGAGACGTGGGTGACTGAGTCACCGTTCCGTGGTCGGATGACTGGTGGCTGAACACTGACCTGACTCCCCCAGACTTACAGGGTTTTCGGCAAGTTCTTCCCCGTGTTACCTACTGGATGTGGTATTTACCTCGACAGCTGTCGCACACACACTCTCCTCTGCCGTTAGGGCAAGGCTGGGAGACAGAAGAGGATCTTGGAGTAATGAAAGCTCATGGGCATCTACAACCATCGAACCTGACAAGGCTAGGTGGCCACTAGAGGAGCGCAGAGCCAGGCCCTAGGGGACCCCGAGATTAGGGGAGCGCGGCGCCAAACCCTGGAGGCCCCGGGATTAGGGGAGCGCGGGGCCGGGCCCTGCGGGACCCCGAGATTAAGGAAGCGGGGCTCCAGGCTCCGGGAATCCCGGGATTGAGGGAGCAGGACGCCCGGCCCTGGAGGCCCCGGGATTAGGGTAGCGCAGCGGCCCGGGGGAGTGGGCGGGATTAGGGGAGCGCGGCTCCAGGCCCCAGGGACCCCGAGATTAGGGGAGCGCGGCGCCAGGCTCTGGAGGCTCCGCGATTAGGGGAGCGCGGCGGCCCGGGGCAGGGGGCGGGATTAGGGGAGCGCGGTTCCAGGCCCCAGGGAACCCCGAGATTAGGGGAGCGCGGCGCCCGGCCCTGGGGACCCCGGGACAGAGCCCAGGACGCTGACCCCCACCCCGCGGCCCCGTCCCCCGCGCACCGGCGCTAGCACGGCTACCGGAGGGCGCGGCCCCGCCCACCCCCTTGGTCCCGGGCTCCCCGCGGCGGCCCCGCACACCGTTCGTCCAGCGTCTGCGGGTGAGGACACGAGGGGAACGTGGGCCCAGGAGGAGCAGCGCGGGCGGCGCGCCTCGGGCCTCCAGCCCACACTCTGCGGGGCACGGGAGCGCTTCCGGACCGAGCGCCCGCCTCTCGGAGCGGGACGCGGGGACCGCGGCTCTGTGAGGTCACCCGGCACCCGCAACCGCGCCGGCCACGTGACCGCGCCCGCCACGCACCTGGAGCCGGCCCGGGCGCCCTCACTCTCCGGGGCCTGAAACATGTCGGCCGTAGTGCAGCTCCTCCTCGACCGCCGCACCGCGGTTCCCGCCCAGCCCTACGCAGCGCGAGGCCCGCCCACCCGCGCCTATTGGACGCCGTCGACGCCAGTCACGCCGCCGCCGCCTATCGCGGCGCCGGGCCGCGCCCCCGCCCACAGGGAGGGAAGCCCCGCGAGGCTCGCGCCGCGCTCGCAACCGATTTGGTGATAGCAGATGCCGCTCAGGCCTCGGGCGCCGACATTGGGCAGCAGGGCTGCGGGGTGGGCCCTGACCCTCCCTGCGCAGGCGCAGGCGCAGGCACGCACTCCGGAAGCGCCTCCCGGCAGCAGGAGGCAAAGCCGGGGTACCGCTGGGAGCCACCGGTGGCCGCGCAGCCGCGGGACCCGACGCCGGGCTGCCAGCGCCAAGCCCGCCGCGAAGGAAACAAGGCTCAGTCGAGAAGTATTAGATCAAGTATTAGTATGTATTTATGCACAATAATAAAAACAGATTTACAAGTTGAACTGGAAATTTAAACATAAGAAGTTTAACAGCTTTTATTATATTAAATAACCAAAACACCTTTTATTCCCAAAATTGGTAAAGAATAAATAATATAATTTACAATATGGTACAAAAAATAACCAGGAAGGACAGGCATTCTGCTTTGTACATACACTGTATATGCATATTTATAATCCGTACAACAGATTCACGTCTCCGGCGCGCCGAAACCTCGGTGATATGGCTTAACGATTGCTTCAGGGAACCGCGGAGGGCGCCGCCGCTACCTCGCGGCGGACTCCGGTCCCGCTGGCTGCCGCGATCCGACGATGCGCGTCTGCGCTCCCCGTTAGCCGCGGTCCTGGAGCAGGTTCCGCTGGGTGGCTCCTTCCTCCTCTAAGACAAAGTGCCCTATCTTCTCACAAATGCGTCTGATAGATCTCAAGCTCTTTAAACATAATGAAAAAACCAGCAACTGCTACTTTCCTCCTCTACTTGCTTCGTGTCTTACTCCGTGACTTTTCTCCGCACCAGTTTGGATTCCATGCTGTGATCTAGTTGAGAGGCTATTCCACTGAAGGACGCCCTTTTTGGGATCCCGCAGCTAAGCAGCGGGAGATGTGGGGAAGCAAGTAGATCAGTGGATGAACTCTTTCCAAATACCCCTCCCGAGCAAGTACTCTACACCTAGCAGAAAGGATAGGTGAGGGCCACGTCCTCACAGATGCTCCCGGTCACCAGCCTCCACTTCACACTTCTGCTGTGTCTTCTAAGCTCATCACAGGCCACACCACCAACTCCATGAAGACCAGAGATACTCAAGTCTCTGTCTTCACAAAAGCTCAATCAGCAAAAGGTCCCAAACATTAGAGCGACTAGGGAGGGAGTTTTCCGAGGGACGGAGCTGGTCTTACTCACAGCATGCTCCAATGCACGAAGGAAGCCACACGTGCACACCAAGACTACCACTTCCGTGGGACAGGCTGAGGAAGATCCAGGAAGAGGGGAGTTTCTCTGCTTGGGTCTTTTGAAAATTCCAGCCTTTACCAGACGCTTAGGTTTATACACATGTATTCATTTAGGCTGGGAAAAAACAGACTTGTTCCTTTAATTCTACTTTCCTTTTAACACGGCAAGCAAATGCTTAGACCTGTCAGGTTGCCGCAGCAGTGGCAGAATTCTCTGGAATCGTGTCAGCTTTGCTGCAGGTGAGAACAATCAGCCCACTGTCCTCCCTAATCCACCTGGCCCCTAGGTGACATTCCAGATGGAGTCTGTGGTTAAGGCCCTAGTGGAAGGTACCACTGAAAAGCCTACAAAAGCTGACCCCAAATCCCTAGTTTTCCTTTTACATGTCACTGAATCACCGGGGCCAGCCTACCTGCCAGACTGCCTTGGGGTGTCCTTTGATGAAAGCAGCTCAGGACCCCTACCGTCTCTGGCAACGTGCACACTGCTATCAGGTCCTGCTCCCAGCATCGATGCCTTAGGATACTGTGGGTGTCTGGTCCCCGACAGTGGAGTATGAGCAAGTTAGTGGCAGCCTAAACTTGGCCTGGCATCCTAACCTACTACAAACCTAACAGAGTCAGCAGCCCAGCACACTCCACGGCTGTCATCTCCTCCAGCTGGCGCTCATTTCTGGAAGCTAGCAGATGGACAGCTAAGCCACACAAGCTAGTCCAAGGACACTCTAGTTCAAATGATGCTATGTCTTCCTAAAAGGGCACGTCACTCTCTTCTCCATCTCCAGAGCCTCAGGACTTTCTCTAAGAGCCCAGTCCACAGTGGCTTTTGTTAGTGATGTTTCTACCTAGAACCAGACCTGAAAGAAGAAAACCACATGACAGGCAAGAGCTCTGAGAAAAACTTGAGAAGGAAGGAAGGAACATACTAGCTGGAAGGCCAATTGGCCTCTCTTTCCTCCGTGGCTGGGGTGAATGGCACTGCCCGCTGCCTGGCGTGCTGCAGCCGGCTGTGGAGACCGTGCCACCAGGAGCATCCGTCCTGCTTGCACACCCAAGAAACCTTTTCTGTTCCCTTACACGCTGCCTCATCTCTCCATTACGGAGAGGGAGAGGAGCCCAGGGGGAGGGCTGGGACTGGCCTGGGGTGGGACTGCTGTTCCACGGCAGGCAGGCAGAAGGAGAGAGAAACTGTCCTCAGTTCAGGTGGGTTTCGAAAGCCGAAGCGGTCCGGACAGCAGGCGGAGGATGAAGCTGCAGGAGGATGGTGGGACACAGGGTGCTTCTGGACCTACACCGCAGCACTGGCTGCTGGCCACGACAGATGGGGAGCCGGATGGGGTTCTGTCAAGCCTCCCCCCAGGCCAAGCAGCAGAGCAACCCCATCAGCTCCATCCTGGGAAAGCTCTGGGCACTGACCCACCGGTAGTGATGGCAAATGGTCACCCAAAGGAGGCCCGAATACACGAGAGGGACATGGCTTTCGTGTGCTCTGACTGCATCCAGGAGTCTGCGCCCTGCTTGCACTCCCTGTGCTGGAAGAAGAGAGACACAGGACCACAGGGTGGGGGAAACATGAAGGAGAAAACGTGTGCACGGGGTGGACTCTGCACAGAAGCCTGCAGAAGGAAGAGGAGGCGCTGGAGATGCGACCTTCCCAGAAAGGGCGTGCGTGTAAGCAGCAAGCCAGCAGCGTCCGGGAGGTTTGGGAACTTGTGGGCCAAAGCTCCAAGGCAGACCCAGCAAAGGACATCTTCGTTGACCAAGAAGCTTGACACAGGAAGGAAACCCTGAATTCTTTTCTTCTTCAATGTCTCCTTATTCTCAAAACACAAGGGAAACCTTTTCCCAACCACTTTAGGATTTTTTCCTAAAATTCCATGCAAGCTGCACAAAACCAGATTCCCTCCTCCTTCACGTTGAGCCAGTCAGAACAAAGCTCGGGGGCGGTGGGAGAGCGCACTCAGCCAGGCCAGTGTTTCTGGGGGATGGCGCCAGGTGCGCTGCCCTGCGATCCGGGCATCCTCCCTAGTGTCTGCTGAGGGCGCAGACCCCACCAGGCAGAGCCTGGCCGTGCCCAGCTGCCCTTCCCCATCCTCTGCAGAGAGAGCAACCGCAAGGTGCACAGGTTTGGCAGAAAAAGAGCAGTGGCGGCTGGAACTGCCCCTGCAGAGAGCAGCAAGGCTGTGAGTCCCAGGGACCGCCGCCGCACACCCACACCTTTCCCTGGAGAGGACAAGCCACTGCAACATCCAACACGACAAGTGAGGCAGAAGCACAGGTGGGAATGTGGCCCCCACGCGCTGTTCCACGGCCGGCAGGGAGCCGCTGGAACACCACAGCAGCGTCTGACACGGGCCCTCCTAGAGAACCCGTCCAGGTCTCCCAGGCCACCACAGCCCTCTGCCCTTTGGGACGCGGCTTCCTGCCTGCTGCACATTCTGGGGCACAGAGGTTCCTCTGTTCAGATCATCTCTAGGGGGCTCCTGGGCTTGATTTGTTTTCTCTAGCCTGTAGAGAGCTGCTTCTACCACCGTGGAGGACTACCAGCCCTCCTCTGAAGCCGCCAGGATGCCCACCAGGGATGAGGTGTGGTCACTGGGACAGGTCACTGACAGGGGGGCCGCCTCCACTGCCATCAAACAGAGCCTCTCGGCGGCTGGGCTCGGCAATGGACAGTTCTTGGGCCAAATCGTTGAATCGAGATATGTAATCGATGCTGTTTTCATTCATCATGCACACCAGCTGGGAGTCCACAACCTACAAGGCAGAGGACACAAGGGAAGTCCAGGTCAGCAGGTGGCTGGCAGGCCGCTGGCCTGGGAGCAACTGGCAGGGACTTCAGCGGGAGCTGAACGAACCGGGGAAGACTCGAAACCCCAGTCAACGAGGCCAGGTCAGGAAATCCCGAGTAAAGCTATGGCATGAACTGAATTTTAAGGGTTCACGACAGGGGCATCTGGCTGGTTCAGTCAGAAGACCAGGCAACTTGTGATCTGGAACTCACGAGACTACTTCGATAAACAGACTTTTAAGCTTTTTAGGAAAAACGTCAAACTAAAACCTGTTTTCAAAAAGCAGACCATCTAGTGTCTATCTTCCCCATACGTGCTCACCAGCAGCCGCCATCACTGTCGACGTGGGCCAGCCTGGCCCTACCTTTCCCACCCCTCCTCATGCCCATTCTGTTCAAAGCCCATCATGTGGGCCAGGGGTGGGCCTGGAGTGAACCTGGGGGGTTGGTCTGGGGTGGGCCTGGAGTGAGCCTAGGGTGAACCTGGGGTGGACCTGGGCTGGGCCCATGAGACTGCACTTAAAACAGCCTGGGCACTGCTGCTACTGCTGCTCTGGAGACTGCCCAGAAGGGCAGAGTCCTGAAAAGGGGTCTCAGATACGTGCGGCAGGCCCATCTGCACAGAAGCCGAGGGCTTGTAAGCGCGTGTGCACAGGCACACAGACACACACACGCGCGCATACACATACAGGAGGGGAAAGATGGGCTTCTCCTGTGACATCAAACCCACAAACAGTTTGAGAAATGCTGCACACTGCAAGGAGGGTGTGTGCTGCTGTTCTCTGCGTCTATTTGGATAGAATTTCTAGTCACATCATTGCTCAGCTCTGAACTCTCCCCGTGGGGAGATAAGGGGATAAGGGGAAGCCCAGGCGTCTGTGAGAAACAGCCGTGAGCGGTCGGATCCAGGGCTTCGTCAGGAAACCAATGAGGAACTCTCGGAGAGACCCACCGACACCTGCACATCCCAGGGAAGCAGCACTCAGGAGACGCTACTCCAGGCCTCTGACCCCAGAACTAGGCCCAGCCTACTCCCGCAGAGTCTCTGTCTGTCTCCCACACGTCCTCCTGCCTGTCCCTCTCGGACCGCTGCACTCTCTGCCCCTGCCCTTGCCAGTCCTGCCTGCTCCCTGACACACTCGCTCCTCGCGGGGTGGAGGCCCGGGCAGCTCCGAGTGGACAAACGAGGGGCGTCACAGACCGAGTCTCGCCTCCTCGTCAACTCCCCACCCCGAGCTGGTGTTCAGCTCAGCGGGCAGCAGCCTCAAGCCACCACACAGGGAGAGGCGGCTGGAAGGCACCCCTGCCCATCGGGCGGCAGCATGGAGGACGTACCACCCGCAGCGGCCGCCTACTCCTCGAAAGACGGTGGCAGCAATGGATGGACCAGGAAACCGAAGCAGGAGCGGCGGCGCTGACAGGAAGAACGCACCCAGAGCCCACGCTGCCCACCAGCAGAGGCCCCACAGGCCACCCGCCTCCGGGGCTTCCCCAGCTCCGAGGCCTCCAGGGCAGAGCTTTTGGCTCGCGTCCCGCATTTGTCGCCACACGGGAACGAGTGCTGGCCCAGGGCGGCCAGACCTTCCCCGTTCAGGACAGCTCCGGCTTCAAGCACCCAACGGGCCTGGCGGAGGCATCCGGCCATCTCCAGAAGGCGGGTTGCCCGCCAAGTCTCAGCTAGGGCCATGCGCCTACCTCAGCTACATCAGCCAGGGACCGGGACACAAACGAGTCTCTCGAGTTGCCATCCAGCAAGCTGGGGCCCAGCAGGGAGGTGCCGCTGTGGGTCCCCGACGGGGGTGGCAGCATCTTCCGGCTCTTCTCTGGAGAGATGAAGCTTGCTGCCAAGAGAAGGAGGAAACATCCTGAGACCGGCTCACCTGGAGGGTCCTGGGGAGGCCGCAGACAGCCCTGCCAGGCACCCCCAGGCATGTACCCATGCGCTCGTGTGGCCACTGGGCTTCGGATGGAGTCATGTGCTCCCAGCCTCCCTCCCACGGGGAGCCTGGAGTCTTCCGTGCAGCGCGAGGGAGTCGGCCTCGTTTTCCAGGAGCCCTGCCACGGCCCAATGTCGTGTCACCACCCTCGTCTCCCTGTAAGGTGCTTCTGCTCTCTCACGTTCTTTATCTGACTTTGTAGACCCTACGCTGTTCTGTGACCTCCTTCAGAACAGAGCCACTTCGGTACCTCATCGGACCCTCATTCACCTACGCTGCCAACTATGGGCCTGCGTGCCCGCATGTGTGCCAACCTGACCCGTGTGTAAAACCACCCTTAAGGGCCGCCAGCCTCCCAACCCCACGCGTGTCCTCTACAGAACGCTGGGGGTGCTGATCCCACACGGGCCCCAGGAGCCCACCCTGCGCAGGCCGCCGAGGCCAGTGTGGCTGTCCCTCACGGTTCCTCCCACCACACAAGCACCTAGTACCCGGGGCAGAGGCCCATCCTGCAAACCCTCCAGCTTATAGTCAACACGCCAAGAGACTGTGGGCACGTCCGCTTGCAACACTCAGCTGCGGACGGGAAGAGGAAGCTGAGAGCACCAAGAGCCGTCATCTGTCCCACCGCCAACAGCAAGAGCAGAAAGCCCGAGCTGGCAGGAGCCAACAGCGGGCAGCCCGGAGACGGGTACAGGAGACAGGAGTGCAAAGACAGGGCCATCTCAGCTGGGCCAGCGTCACCGGGGTGTTCGCATTCATGCCAGCTTGTGAAGTGCCCCCAGAGACTCGGCGCCCCCCCAGCCATGTGAGGGACACAACATGAACCCTGACACAAGCGGTTCTGCTGGGACCTCAGACTCCAGGCCCCACCTATGTGCACCACAAGGAGCCCGCCGTGCCCTGCTGTGTCCTCCACTCACCAAACAAGCTGCTAAGCGACGAGTCCGTGGGGTCGCTGGGGCACCACTGGGGGTCGTGGGTTGGGGAGGCGATCCAGTCGGGCTGGGGGCTGCTAGATGGGGAGGGAAGACTCTTGGAGCTGTCGCTTCCATTCAGTTTTGCCGGAGAAAGAGGGACTCCCTCGCCTGTCAACGGAAGCGCTAGATCAGAGATGCCGTCGTGGGTGAGTGGCACCCTGCCTCCCCCTGCCCCTCCCGCCCCCCACCCAGAAATCAGCAGGGCAGCAGAGCCCTGAACATGTAGACCCAGAACCCCACGGGGCCCACGGAGGATGAACGATCCTGACCCACAGAGGCAGCCCACAGCGGCAGGGCCATGTGCCCAGCTCAGGGAGTAGCAGTGGCTGCAACTATGCTGACGCGGCCAGACCCCAAGCAGAGAGCCACCCCCAACACACACTGCTGGCACCAACAGCAGCCACAGCAGCACGCCAGGGTGCGCATCTCCCCATCACCAAGAGAAGTGAGACACGAGGGTGAAGGCGATGTCCTCCGCGAACCCCCAGCCTGAAGCAGACCAGCAAATGCTGTCCCAGAGAGCCCGACGCCAAAACCCCTACAGGTCCCAGCCCAACCCCTCCTGGGACTTGCACAGCCTCAAGCTATCCTCCCAGATTCAGAGCTCACCAGAAAAAGGCCCCTCTGAGCTGTGGGCTGCAGAGGCCTGGCGGGCCCGCTCTGCCCTCGAGGCCGTGAGGAGCCACAGCGCCCGCCTGCCCTTCATCCACTGGGGCTGCCCTGCCAGTTGGGTGGCGCCCCACACGCAGCAGACGCTCCACACTCAGGAGGGAGCGCAGGGCAGCGGTGTGCCCAGGAGCGGTGCAGACCCCCCCCACCGGGCGAAGTCCGGACCCCCAGGGCCCTCACCGTACTGGCCGGAGCTGATGGCTATCTCGATGATGGAGTCGCTGATGTGCGTGGCGGGCTCGCCCTGTGAGAGCACGTCCTCGGGCGGCCCAGGCAGGGAGATGTCCAGTAGCGCAGAGACGTTGGGTGGAGACAGGCGGCTGCTGGAGCCATCCGGCGCGGGTAGGGGTGCGGGGGGCCCATTGTGGAGAGGGGCCTTGGACAGCTCGGATAGGGAGAGCACGGGTGAGCCCTGGGTTGGGGGGCAGGGAACACAACAGATGATCAGGAACATGGAAGGGAAACTGCCTCAACCCACATGGCAGTGACTGACAGGTGCAACAACAGAGAATTTAGGAGCAAGTAGCCACCTCCCCCTTCTCTGCGATATACACAAGCAATGGATTTACTTCTCTGGAAACCACCTGAGCAATGGCGGCCTTGGAGGCCAGACGAAGGGGGTGGTGGTCGAGGGGGGCCTGGTCCTGCTTCCAAGGCTGGCAGGACAGCTGGTAATCTGGGCAAAGGAAATGTACCAGGGAGCACTACTGGAGACGACCTCCATCTCCTGGACCCAAACAGTCCTTCCAGGAGCATGACTGACACAGGCCGCCTTGTGGTGGGGAAGCAGGCCTCCAACGGGAGCTACGAGTTCCTGTCCAGGCGAGGTGGGAAGGGCAACGCTGCCGGGCCTCAAGGGCTGTCTGCGTGTTCTTGCCATGACCTGGCAGTCCAGGGGAGTGAGGCTACGTCCAGGGGAGTGAGGCTACGTCCAGGGGAGTGAGGCTACGTCCAGGGGAGTGAGGCTACGGCCACGGGCAGACCATGAGGGTGGGGGGCCTGGCTCAGAGGGGGCCCGGGGCAGCTACTCTGCCCTCGAGCTAACAGCACACTCTACCTGGAAACTGTCCGCCACTGGCTCCTGCTCAGGCCTCGAGGGGATGCTGATAAACGGGTCGCCTGTGCCCTGCAGCAACACCAGGAAAGCCAGTGAGCCCCCCGCTCGCACACTCCTCACAGCCACAGCGACAGGAGGTACTACTGTTGGGGATGGGTCACCGAGTCCCCACAACTGAGTCCCTGTAGAGCCTCAGCACGGGGGCTGGGGGGTGGGGTCGCAGATGTGCCAGGGAGGCATGGGGCGGCCTGCCAGCTGTTGTGGTCAGAGCTGCTTTCTCCACAGGCAGACAGGAGCCCCATACCTGTCTCAGCATCAGAGCAAGCCTGTCCCACTGCCTCCACCTCGGCTCTCCCCTTGAGGCCACACAGCACTCACCCATGCCTCACCCTGGCTCAGGCACTCTCCGAGAGCCTCGTGGGGCCCATCGCCTCCTCAGGCAGAACTGGAGCCCAGCATGAGCTCAGTCCCTTGGCCTTGGCACCTATCCATCTGGAAAGCGACTGACCTATCCCAGAAGCTGTTGATGGTGCAGAAAAGCCTGAACGTACTCACCCCCATGGCGGGGATGGAATCGCCATTCTGCTGGCCGCTGGCGGGGTCTTGACCAGCGACACTGGAGGTCACCTCGTCCGAAGACAGTGGAGAGATACCAGACAGGCCCTCAGTGTCCAAGACGGGGAGGGGGCTCCCGGGGATGATGCCGGCGCTTTTAGCGGCTAAGTCGACAGCACCTGGCAGCACAGAGGACATCTGAAGCTCAGCTCCAGGGACACCCTGACAGTGACCCAAGGGGATCACGGTGCACCCTCTCCCTCACGCCTCATTTCCAAGCAAGGGCGAAGGCTCTCGTGTTCTCCCTGAACAGTAACAAGACACTGACTTGGAGAGGACAATAGAAACCTCATTCGGAACCCTTTCGTTGGGTCTGCCATGCTGGCAACAAAAACTTACTGGCCAGGTGGCCCGTGGCCTGGGGTGGAAGGGCCTTGGGCACAATCGGCCGAGACAGGGCGGCTTTGGTCAGGGAAGACTGGATGGGCCGGAACGAGCCTCTCCCTGCGGGGAAAGGACAGAAACAGACACGTCAGCTCAGCCCGCATCCCTGGGACGCACGAGGGGGCCACGAAGCACTTTCTCTCAGGCCACGGCCATGGGGGCTGAGCCACGTCGGAAGCACTGAATTTTCCAGTCACCAACTTGGGAAGTCACAGGTCAGGCAGGCCCTGAGGAGGAGAAAGTCCGGGCCCCCGGGACTGGCACCAGCACACTTCCCGGGGCTGCCGAAGGCTGCAGTCCGCATGCCTCACTGAGGGGACCTTGATGGAGGGTGGGCGCACAACCTGAGCGGCGGGTGTGGAAGGCAGAGCCACAAATCAGGCACCGGGACTCAGCCTCTGCAGCTCCGCGCCCCCGCCAGCCTTTCTGCAGCTGAGGGCACACATGAGAAAAGCCGTGGACGCTCACAGAGTGTGTGATCTGACCCGCGGGGCGAGACACGGCGCGTGCGTCACTCCAGCACGGCGGCCGTGGGAGCCCGAGCACTTCCGAGAGCTGGGGCCCATCCTGCACCACACCCCTGCCGCATACCACCACCCACCAGGTGTCCATGCCTGCCCTCCGGGGCCCAGGCGTGGCATCCTCGGGCTCTGGGGACAGAAGGGACATAGAGATGGACGGGATGTCCTGCAAAGAACCGAGGACACCAACACCTGCCATTCCCAAAGATGGGGCGACGCCCAGGAAAGCGAGAAGCCGGGGAGCCTGCGTGCTTACCGGTCACAGAGGAATTGGACAGGATGGAGAAGGAACAGACGTTGTGGGACTGGTGCTCAGATGGCCGAGGAAGCAACGTTCTCTGTGGAGGGAGGAGTGCCAGTGAGCAGGTGATGGACAGACCCCGGGGCCAGCCACCACTCGGAAAACCGGCGATGAGCCGTAAGGGACATTCCAGGTCAGAGGGAGTGGAGTGTGTACGGACAGCGGCTCTGGCTCGAGGGCCCATGACGCAAGGGCCCTGGGGCACACAGAGGACAGCTGTGCCCACAGACCTCGAGGCCCTAAAAGCTGGGCCTCTCTGACAAGAATCCCAAGGAGTCAACCTCCCCCAGGGAATGCCGGAGGGACGCCGCGATGGCATAGCACTGGCTCAGAGTGACCTCCCACGTGCTGCGCTCCTGTTACGGACACTGGCCGTGGACTCTCAGAGACAATCCCCCCCAGATCTCAGGCCCCTCGCGTGCGTCGTGAGGAAATAAAGCAGCTCCTCACAACACAGATGGGCTCAGGCCATGAAGCACAAGCCCACGGCTGGCACGGCACCCGCCCTCCCTTCTCAGCGGCCCCGGTGTCCCGGTGCCACGTCACGCAGGGCAGTGTGGCAGCTTCCACCTCACAGGTAGTCCCAGGAACAGCTGCGGCGATCACAGAAATAAAACATTAACAGGCAGTATCTGCCACGTCAAGAGACACGCCCAGTTCTGGACACAAGGTACATTCTCTGCTCATGCACGAAGGACTGTCTCCTTGCCCCTCGGGGTCGGCAGAGAAAGGAGAGGAGGGGACCACGACACAGAGGCCCAGCAGGTCTGCTCCGGCGCCAGGAGGCATTGGGGCGACCCGATCATCTGGCAGTGAGCTGCGAGGCAGCAGGAAGCGGCCCACTCTGCTGGTGGGAAAGCAGGGTGCGTGGCAGGGAGACGAAGGGCCCTGTGCCACCAACACTTTCTAGCAGAACAGTAAACGCCCAAGACCACAGACTACGTGTGGTTCCACTTGTGTGAAATGCTCAGGAGAGGCCAACCCTCAAGGACTGGGAGCGTGACTGGAGACAGTGCTTGCCCGGGGCTGGGGGGTGGCACCTGAGGTGACAGCCATGGGCTTCCTTTGTGGAAAGATGGAAACGTCCTGGGGTCAGACAGCGGGGACGGCTGCCCAGCCACGAGCCCTTCGCCCCTCCAGGCTGCCTCCCTCGCACACCCGGCGGGAGCACTGTTATACAGCTTGACAAACGCCATCGCCACAGGCCAGGTGCATGCGCAAGCTTACACCCCAGGGCCACGGACCTGCCGTCCAGCCAGTAACAGGAGGATTCACAGACGTCACCAAATGTGCTGCTATGGACTGCACCCATTACCACAACGCTCGGGACCTAGGATACGGCAGTCCCAGCTCCACAGGGCACGTGTCCCAACACCCCATGGACACCTCGACTGTGATGGCATCAACCCTACAAGTACTGTTGTCCCACAGGGACGTAGCTGGGGCAAGACCTGTAAGTTTGGCACAGTAGTGACTGAACAACACCCATCAATAGCGAAACAGAACCATAATTATCCACTAAAACCAAGGTCACGCCAGCAAGGTCTCTCTCGTCTCCACCCGCAGGAGCGAGCAAGGTCGGTGATCAGGCTCGTGAGGCAGCACGAGGCTACCGCTGACCTTCTGATGACGTGCCCGTAGCATCACCCACTTCCTGCCGACCTCGGCTACAAGCCATGGTAGAACCGCAGGTGAGAGGGCACTGCCGGGCACCCTGTGGCCTGAGACCCGCCACGCAATCTCTCCTTCCTACATGAATTAACCTCAAGGCAGGAAGAGATGTGTGAGAGACCAGCAAGACGAACAGAGCCCGTACACTGATGGTAGCACGACGCACCCGCAACTCTGGGCTTCAAGTTGCTGCAGAAATACGGCCTCAGCCGCACGCGCAGCCTCTCGCTGGCTGGCTGTGCCCTCGGCTATGCAGCTGGCTGCCACGGGGCCTCCGGCATGCCCTGCTGTGAGCTCATGGGAGTCTGGTCTCTGGCTACTCCATCTACCCAGTCATCTGCCTCTGCCGGCTGCGTGTACATAACAGAGGCTCCAAGAGTCCTCGGACACACCCTGACCTGGGACACACGGGAGTTGAATCCCCAGAACATTCCATCTCTCTCACAAGTGGTGCTCGTGCTGCACAAAAACCATGTGTACGTCAGGGGATGGTCAGGGCCCCGTTACTCCTCTGCCTGTCCCTGCCACGCACACGCACACGGGCGCCCTGACCTGGACCACCAGTGGCTTCCGCAGGTGCCGGTTCCGCAGCTTCCTGGGCTTCGGCAGGAAGAAGTCCGACTGCATCTGCGAGGACACGGCACCGGGGTGAGAGCACGCCCCCAGACGCAGGCCCCCTGCCAGCAGCGTGGCGCAGCCCCCACTCACGCTGATGGAGTTCAGGTGCTGCCGGAACGTCAGCTCTGTTTCTTTACTGGGAGAATAGAGCTTCCCGTGACGACTGTTGGGCGGGAGAGTAGTCGGGACAGCAAAAAGGCCACCGTCTGAGTCACCGCTGCCTGTGCTGGAGGGGCCCGCCACCAGGAGGGGTCTCGGCGGGTTCCTCAGACCTAGAAGCCAAGGGACGGCAAAAACAACCACTTACCACTTATCGCAGTGTGCACGGAGCTCTCTTTCTGGAAGAAAGTCAGAGCCGGAACACGGGACAACCGACCCATCTGCTCATGTATTTCCTAGATCTCAGTTCCCAAACTTGCTTCCTACACTTTTCCCTGCAACTCTAGTCCCACCGCAGCTGAACCACGGCTCTCGGTGAAGGCACAGCAGCACTCTGCCACCTCGATCCGCAGAGCGAAGGGCTGACAGGCCTGCAAGGACATCTGAGAACTGAAGAACCTTCCAGACCATGCAGCACAGACCACAGGTCAGTAAGCTCTCTCTGTAAGGGGCCAGAGAGTGAACTGCTGGGCTTGGTGGGCCCCCCCACCCCTGGTAACCCTGGGCTCTGCAGCTGGATTGCGGCCGGGGGCCTCAGAGCCTGTCCTGACGACAAGCAGCTATGGGCCATGGTCGGCCAGTCCTGGTCTGAAGCGGCAGAGAATGTTTCTTTAGGAACCACTGTTCTAAGACTCTGCCAGCTGCTGTTACCATGGGTGCTGCTGCACAAGCCCTCAAGCCATGTAGGGACGGGCCCCCTTCCCTTAGTTTTCATTTACGAGTCTGTGAAATTAAGTTGAGGCCCTCTGAGCACCAAGCCGGACTCTGGCACTGCGAGTGTCTCGGTCTAGAAACATCCTCAGCGCAGAGAGAAAGGACAGGAAAGACCGCAGAGACGAGGACAGTGGGAGAAGAGCGGAAGGCAGGAAAGAGCGTGGCCCCCGGGAGCTGGCCCGTTGCTCCCTGAGCCCTGGTCTGCACAGACCCCCGAGCCAGCCTGTCACCCCGGAGGCTGCCCCACGGCAATCCCACTCCACAAGCGGGCACAGCCAGAGAACACATAAAGCCGTGGACGCACAGGGACAGAAGATAACCCAAGGCACCTGGGCGGTGCAGTCGCTTGAGCGTCTGCCTGGATTTTGGCTCAGGTCATGACCTTGGGGTCACGGGATCGAGGTCCATGTTGGGCCCCATGCTGGAACCTGTTTGAGATTCTCCCTCTGCCCCTCCTGCTCATGCTCACGTGCTCTCTCAAAAAAATGTATCTTAAAAAAAAAAAAACACCTAGAAGCCGTTAACACACAGGCCACGAGGTCTGCTTGGCTCCAGCGTGCCGGCACCTGCATGGGTCTGATTAAGAGCAGATGCGGCTCCGCTTCTCGCATGAAGCTCGTGGCCCTGATGCCGGACGCCTGGCGTTGAGACGTTCACGGTGACCAGAAAGGCCAGGGTGCCACAGGGAAAGCACGCGCAGGCCTCCCAGGCACGGGGCACGAAGGACGTGCCCGTTCTCAACCTCTGTCGTGTTAGGTGCCAGGTAACCAGAATGACCTTGCAGGGACATTACTCCCCAGCTACGGCTCAAAAGACCAACAGTTCAGACCGGCAGGGCAGCCCACCTTTCCTTCCAAGACCACGTGAAACGGCTGGGGGATCCCTCACCTTACGGCAAAACTTCGAATGTAAAAGAAACAGGCCCTTCTGAGGCTTTCAGCCACCGATTCAGAGGGCAAGGGAGGCTTCCGCTGATCTCACAATGACCCCCCGCAAAGTAACCTAACTGGCAAGGTCCACCCCACGTTTCCTAATGGCGCCCACCCCCCAGAACCCAAAGCCTTAGGTGACAGGTCCGGAGCTCCCCGTCCCCGAGCAGCGGGGACTTCCACTCCGACACGCCATCAGTGAGACCGCAGCCCAGTGAGAGGGGCCAGCGGCAGGTGTCCCATGTGCTCCCAGCACAGCCCCCACACCTGGGAAGGCACGCGGAACAGCCCGGCCTCACCTGAGGAGCAAGGGGTGGAGCCGGGCGAGAAGGTCTTGCTGCTGCGGAGGGTGGACTGGCTGCGCGGGCAGCGGGGGCTCCGGGAGCTGACAGTCACCACCTTCCCCGGGGGTGTCGCCGACTGCTCCTCCTGGGCTGGCCTCACTGAAGCCGTGGAGCCGGCGTTCCCTTCTGGAGCCTGGGACGGAAATGGGCCACGACAGAAGCAGAACATAGTGAATGATGTTCGGGGAGGCTCAGGGCTGGAGGCATGAGGAGCTCCAACCGGCTCAGGGGTCACAACCCCCACGTGGGGTTCGTGTCCTAACCCTGTCACTTGGCAGCGTGCCGCCTTCCCACCACCACCCACAGGCAGGTCCTCCAGGGAGAAAGCACACTGCCTCCAGGCCGCACGGATGGTCAATCCCATCCCGGCTGAGAGCCAGCGGGGACACAGCCACCCTAAGTGGTCACGCTGCCGGAGGGGCTGCCACACGGTGGGGACACAAACTTGTCTTTCTAAAAGGCTTTAAAAAACCGCGATGGCCTTTGCGGACTGTGAGTCAGAGGAAGTACGCACTGATTTTCTAGAATTCAACACGGTCCCAGCTGAAGTGGTCTCTGCTGACTCAGATGCCAACCACGGGGCTTCTGCAGGCCCGGGCTCAGGCCGCACTCAGTGCCGTGGCCGCGCTCGGTGCCGTGGTCCCCACCGCAGAGACACCCTCTTCCTCCCCACCCTGGTGACCCCTCATCGATCTCCCCCAGCACCTACTCTCCAGGAACACAGGGGCCAACCTCTCCGTGAGTTAGGGTCCCGTTCCTCTGCTTGTGGCACGACCTTGCCAGCTGCAGCTTGCTCAGGGCTCCATCCTGACCCACCTTGCCTTTTCCATGGGACCCTCCCACCCCGCACCCTGCTCTGCCCCCTCCCGCTTAGTTTGTTCAGAATCCCCATGCACTCTCCCCGGCACACCCAGCACCCTCTTGCCAAGGTCCCGCCGGCCAGTGGCCTGGGAGTGGGTGGCACCGGCCAGGCAGCTCCAGGGGCCAGTGGGACCAGCCAGCCTCCCACGCAAGGGCTGCGAGCTCAGCTGGGACCTCCACCCTGGGGCTCTCACAGCTGAGCTCTGTCACAGTCAGCTGGGGAGGGGCCCCTACATCTCTGGGCCCACAGAACGCACATCTCTCGTGAGTCCCAGGTGATGCAGAGGCCACCGTGGGGGCCCCACCCCGGGGCATGGCTCTGAGCACCCTGCTCTGAATTCTCTGTCGTGTTCCCAAGCTGCCCGCCATTCTCTCCCCGTCAAGGCCAAGGCCACTGCCTGCGTCCTGCCCCAGGCTCCACAGGAGCTGGCCTCGCTGGGTCCTCTCCCCCAACGTACTAGACATGCTTCTGTCCCTCCAGTCTTCTTTCCTCCTGGAGCCTCACTCTAGAATGTTCTCTGAATTCATCTGTCCACTCGCCTGCACGTTGCCCACACCCGTCCACGGGGCACTAGCCCGACCCACACTAAACCTAAAGGCCACGGCTCACCCTCGGGTCTCTGCAATCCCCGCCCAGGTCCCACCAGCCCGTGAGCACCCTCTGTCCCGCAGCACAGACTCACATGCATCCCCCACATGCATCCCCACACGCTCCACCGAGCACCTTCTCTGTGGCAAACGCCACATACGGACGCAGGAAGGACGTACGCTGAGGACCGTCTGTCCGGGAGGAGTGTAAATGGCTGTGCAGACATGACTGCTCTCGTGGGCCCACAGGGTCCCCACAGCCCATTCTGTCCCCCAAAACCCTCCTGGCCACCATGTTCCGCTCCCCTGGCAGCTGCTCCTGGAGGAGATGGAACCCCGCGTTCCCAAGCACTAAGCACGCGCAGTGGCTCAGGAACCCGTTCAGACTCCATTCTCTCGCGCCCCGGAAAGCCCACAGACTTTCTCTCGGTGACATCCTCTGCTCCGTTGCTGCTGACCTGATGCCCCAGGAAGGGGTCACAGACACTGAGGACCCCTGGAGCCCTTCACCTGGCCCCTGGGCACAGGCCTGGCACCCCGTCCGTCCCCTCCCCACCCCCTTCCCTCCTGGGAAACTGTGCCACCGTCCTCCCAGGACGGCCCCACTCAAGCACGAATGACCCTGCCATTCCCTCTGCTGAAATCTGCAAGGTTCCTGCCTGGCTACTGGCCACAGCGACCGCATCGCCTCTGCATGGGCTGTCCCCAGGCCAGGAGGGAGGGCTGAGTATAATTACTGAAGCCTGACAAGGAATGGCTCCTCGGTCACTGTTGTCTTTGGAGCCTCGTGTGTGCCATGAGGAGGCCCTTGCCTGCAGCAAACCAGAGCCCTCTTCCCAAAACCCGGCTCAAGGGAAGGAATGGAGGCCTGCCCGGTCAGCTGGGTCCCCGCCTCCTTCTCCCCCAAGACCCAGCTGCTTGGGTGAGAGCCAGTAGGCGGAGGCAGGCCCGCCCTGGAGTGGGAGCAGGACTGTGTGTCAACCCGCACTCACCAGCCTGGGGTTGACCTCCGTAGAGATAAGCTTCAGGAGGCAGCCGAGGAGACGCTGCTTGTGGAAGGTGGAGGGCGGGGAGCCGGTGCGGGAGCCCTGGGCCTGTGCACCGGGGGCCTGGCCCTCGGGGCCCAGCACAGCCAGCCAGTCGTACTCAAGCTGCAGCTTGTTCGGCTTGCCCATCATGAGGTAGACTTCGGCCAGCGTAAGGCTTTCAGAGGTCTGCAGGTTCCAGCCCTCCTCACGGAGCTGCTGGGCCAGCCGGCTGGCGGGGACGTCCTTCGGAGGCTTGGCAGCAGGCTGTCCCTGAGGTGGGGGGTCCGAGGGGCTGGCCTTCTCCTGGGGCTCCTCTGCAGGTGCATCTACTGAGTCTTTAGTGCAAACATCTGGCTGGAGCCCGGGGCCGGGCTGAGGCTCTGGAGCCGGCGGGGCATGGACAGGGGACGGTGGCCCAGCCCGGGCGAGGCCAGCTACCTCTGCCCCGCTGGGGACGCGAGTCTCTGGGGAGGCGCACCCGGAGGGCCGCACGTCCGCACAGCGGCACTGCTCGGGGATGATGAGGTCCTGACAAGACTTCATGTAGCGCGGGAAGGGGTCAAGGAGTGAGAGTTCCTCCTCTAGCTCCGGGAGCTGGCCACAGGCACATGTCCCATCCCCGGGCTCTCGGGCAGGGCCATCCCTGCCCTCTGCAGGAGCAGCCGTGGGGGTCTTCTCAAGCCGTGTCCCCGCATCCTGAAGCCCAGGGGGCAGCCTGTCAGGAGTGTCTAGGCTGCTGAGGCTCGGGGGGGGCCCCTCCCCAGGGGCACTTTCAGGGGAGCTCTCTCCAGAGCTCTGGGAGGCGTCGGTGGAAGGAGGAGGACGCCCCGGGCCCTTGCCCTCAGCGCCGCCCCTTGGACACTTCACCTGGCCCCTGGCCGTGCCCTGCCCACTCTGAATGCCCAGGATCTGGGCGGGAGGCAACGTGTGGGCATCCTTGGAGCTCTGCTTGCACCGGCCGCCCTCCTGCCAGTGCACGGTGCAGAAGGCTTTGGAGTGCACGACACGGGCCACACCCGGCAGCGGCGTCAGCGTGCAACTCTCCCCTGGGAACAGGTGCAGCGCCACCTTCTCCTGCGATGGCTCTGTAAGCGAGTGCTGCAGCTGCCGGTCCTCGAGCGTCTTCCGCTGGGCACATAGTCAAGGAGCGGCCACAGGAGCAGACCTGCCATGTGCTGCCGGCCGCGGAGCACGCATGCCAGGGACGTCCTCCTCTACCGGCGGTGCACCCAGCAGCCACCCTCCCACCGGGGACCACAGGCTGGCTGGTGGCCAGGACACAAGAAGTCTGGGGCTGTGTCCTCGCTAGTGCTACTCAACCTGCTGGCAGGGACGCTCCGCGACCCCTGCCTTGCCACAGAGACCGATGACTGCCACCTGCAGTGTAGACAGCAGGGAGGGGCTCAGGCTGAGCCCCCGAAGACGAGGGACTGTGCTTTAGTTCCCGCTCTGTCCCCTCGCCCCTGGCCCTCTGCACCCTCAGGAGGAGACAAGAAGCCGCGCCCTCACATGTCAGGCATGGCAGGTACGGGCGAGGCCACGTTACTAAGAAAAGGATACAATCCGCACTTCGTGGAGTGCCCACTTCTGTTTCAAGAACTCGATGAGGCTGGAGACCTTCCGGTGGAGCTCCACAATCATCCTGCAGAGAAACCACGGGCAGCACAGGGTGGCCGTTACATGGGGAGGGAACCTCCTGAGGACCACGAAGCTGCAGCGGGTACACGAGATGGGGCCACGGGCTGCAGACATTGCGCAGGGGAGGGGCCGGAGGCACGGTGCCTGGCAGGGCCACTGACTCCTTTTCTTAGAAGTCAGCCCTTTAGGGGCACCTGGGTGGCTCAGTCAGTAAAGCATCTGCCTTTAGCTCAGGTCACGATCTCAGGGTCCTGGGATCGAGCCCGTCAACAGGCTCTCTGCTCAGCACGGAGCCTGCTTCCCCCTCTGCCAGTTCCCCCTGCTTGTGCACGCATGTGCTCTGACAAATTCATAAATCTTTAAAAAAAATTAGCCCTTTAAGTGGAGAGAAATAGAGATTCACATGAAGCTGGGAGAAAAAACCAGAGCTCCTGTGTGCCCTGACAGGTCGTAGGAGCGCGCACCCGGGATGCAGCTGTACTGCAGCCCACCATGCTGTTCCGTTGGCATCCTCTGGGGCCAAGAAGCTGGGCCGGCCTGAGCCCCAGGAGAGCTTGCATCCACGTGGAAGCAAGAGGTCCTGACAGATGAGGTGTTCTGCTCGGGGAGAGCAGCCACACAGCAGACCGCAGGCCGCACTGTCCCCTTCATGGGAACCGAACCAGCATGTGTGATGGGCGGCCGAGGCTGGGGGTGGGGGAAGTGAAGAGCTGGTGGGCATGAGGTTTTGAGATAACAAAATGTTCTGGAGCCAGATTGAGGGGAAAATCCTACAGTGCCCTATGAAGGTACACAGTGCCATGAGTCAGACACCCTAAATGACTAACAGTTCATCGTAACTTAAGAGACTTTTACCTCAAAGAAGAAGTCTAATGTCTAAGTGAAAACCGGTCCAGACTCCTAGTGGTGCCGTGTGTCTACATCCCACACAAATGCCCAGGGAGGTGCTACAACAGCGGGGAAGAGGTCCTGAGGTGAGGGACTGTCTCCATCACCCTACTAACCACAACATCTGTCTCCTGTGGCCCGAGAGCCCCTGCCACGTGTGAAACAGAAGCTCAACCCCTCCAGGACCCCCAGGTCTGAGGGCCACCACAACAGGGCCTCACTGCCCCCTACCTGCGTCCTGGGGGCCCCACCTCCCCCATGAGGTGCTGAAGGCCACAGTACCTGAGCCTTGGGTTCTGGGCCAGGCTCTGCACGCGGGCCCAGGCGTGGTTGTTCCTCGGCTGCAGCTCGACGGGGACCTTCAGTGGCAGGCGCACGGGCTTCTGGTCCTCTTCGTCGCTCAAGCCTGTGACAAGATGGGGCCGTGAGGGGCCTGGCACACGTGAACCTTGATGTAGAAGGCCGTGCGCTCGGCCACACAACTAAGAGAATCAACGGACGAACAGCTCTGCGATGCCAGTGAGGTCGGCACAGAAGGCCCCAGGAACCCGGGCTCTGAAGCAGGGACGCCAGCAGGGCTGTGGGAACAGCTGCAAGCCTAAGCCATGGGCCAGGCCACGAGAGGCCACAAGAGACCTGCCTGTGACACTGGCAGACATTTTGTTTGAACAGGCTGTGGCTTCTGAGCTAAACTCAGTCTCCTAGGGCACACACTGCTGTGACACGGAGTTTCGAGTGCAGGTGCTACCAGCGGGCAGGAGCAGCAGAAGCAGGTTTGGAGCCGCCAGGGAGACACTGCCAGCTCGGCCGTGCACCGGCACCAGAGCAGCCCCGCAGCCATAGGCACTTACCGTCCGGGTCGCAGAGCTTCTTCAGCGCGCGGCACATGGGTGCCTTGATCCGCAGGTTCCTCCCTTTGTAGCGCACGGTGGTGGCCCTGGGAAGGGTTTGAGGGGAACTGTGAGGTCTCCAAGTGAATGACTGCTCCCCACCGAGCACACACAGAGGGCCTGTGAGAGCCCGGACAGACACGGGGTCTGGAAGCTCCCGGAGTCACAGGCAGCTGCACACGGTGAGACCACACTATGACGCTGGAGGTCCCACTGTCCTCCCGCCCGGGGCTTCCTGCTGCGAGGAGGACCCCTGTCCGTCACCAGAAGCGGGCCCGCCCTCCGGCCTGCAGGTGGTGTGGCACCAGCTGCCATCCATTCCCTGGATGCCCACTGTGCAGGAGCCCGTCAAATGTCAAATGCACGCCCTTCTCTCCTCCACCTCCTTGGGGTCCCTGGAGAGCAGAAGCTCCGAGCCCTGCTCAAGGCGGCCACTACTCCCCATTACAGCACTCTGCGGTCTCTCCATCAGCCACACCGGCGGAACCCACGGGAGCAGGAACCACTCGCATCCCACAGACACAAGGTGCCACCGGCTCGTGCTCCCCGAAATGGACCCCAGGCGGGCCCCTGACCTGCCACAGCTGAGGATGACCCTGTGTGAACCCCACCGTGGCCGCAGCTTGTGTGTTAGAATGACACAAACTAAAGGATTTCCTGTAACTGATGAACAGAACATCCGAAAGAGAGCTCCTTCCGGAAATCACACTCGGGAGGCTTGGGAATACTCGAGAAAGCTTGGCTGTCCTGAAAAATGACAGGGAATTGACGACAACTCTGGAACACTGGGGACCCGGTGGGACATGGCAGCCCTTCCTCCACTTGGAACAGGAAGTCACCAAAGGCACAGCGCTTCTGGGACCAGGTCACCACAGGACCCTGAGACGTCACAGGCAGCTCTGGCCAGCCAACCAGTGGCTACAGACACAGGTTCACACTCTCTAGCAGGGTCTGGTATGCTGTAAGTTGCTTTTATAACTGTTTTAACCAGTTTTTGGAATGCTGTGACCTCTCCAGGAGAGAGCTGCTGTGTCATGGCCACTCCGTTTCTAAGAAAACCCAGTGAGGGACTTAGAGGACGTATGTGCTACAATTCCAAGCGTGTAAAAAAAGAATCACGTATTATATCTATGCATTTACACACATGAACTCCCCGGGAAGAAAAATCAGAGATACACACGGACCTTGTGTCTGTGGTTACTTCTGGAATAGAAGGCGGACAGGGTGGCTGGGGTTAGGGTTTGCACCACTGGGTGTGCATGCGGCTGTAACTGTGTGTGACGCACAGAACTATAGAAGCATGACTCTGAAACAGTCCTGCCTACAGCTGGAGGTCCTGGTACTCTCAGCGGTGCACAAAAAGCATTGGCTGCCCACCCCCCCGCCCCCGGACAAGTCCCGGGCACGCTCACATATGCGCTGCAGCCGGCTCTGACACAACTCCCACCTCTGAGGAAACAAAGCTGCACCGCCCTCCTCCTGGGGAGAGAAAGAGCTCTGAAACCCCCACAGCAGATTTCACGGAAACTCCCAGAGGGAGTCTAGAAGGCCGGGATGGCGGTGGGATGCGGGCAGGATCAGGCTGCAGCAGCCAGTCTCACAGGACCCCACCGCTAACGCCCCCCATGTAGCCGCCATGCCGCGCACCCAGCTGCCTCCTGGCCGAGTCCCTTCTGTGCCGGCGATCAGCATAGCACCATGAGCGGCGTGGAGCTAGGGTCGCCTGTCGAAGAGACCAGGACACCAGGAAGTCTGCTCCCCTCACTGGGCCAGGCAGCGTGGCTAAGAGGACGGAGTCTGTGTGGAAGGCACACCTTGCTCCGCTGAAGAGTGAAACCCTGAGGTGTGGTCCCCCTGACCCGGGGAAACAGAGGCAGCTAAGTGCTGCCGTGGGCGTGTGGAAGGTGGACTCGGTCGCGGCCGGTCCCACCAGCAGCTGTGGGGCCTGGGGGCAGAGGCCCATCACTTCTTGTCCCATCTGCGCCAGAGCAACAACACAGGGTGGGCGTGGCCGTGCCACGGGGCACCTGTGTTTGCGATAATTACATTTTCCGTTAAACTGCTCTTTTCTGACTTCCTTTTTTTAGTTGTTTTTTTTTTTTTAAGTGAAATTGAACAGCCTCCTTCTGTATGACCAGAAAATATCTCAGATCACGCTCTCTTTTCTCTTCTCTTACACGAAGGTCCTATGAATGTCTTGAGGCTAGCAGCTGCCGAGGCAAAGCCCCGCTCATGCTCGCGGACAGGCCTCATGGGCCTGGCCACAGTCCTGGATGCGGTCCGTGCCCCATAGCCTCAAGTCCGTCCTGGAGCTAAGCCGCGGCAGGGCGACCACCAGGCCGGGCGGCCCGGCTTTAAGACACACCATCTGCAGAAGGCTTGCACTTCGACTCTGACGGAAGGTCACACAGAGGACCCCAGGCAACCCACCCCCCCACACCCCCACGTTGTTGCTCTGATGAAACAGGCAACAGGCTAGCTCTTCTACAGGCATGGAGTCTGGCTTTCCCTTCTGCAAAGTCACGTGACGAGCCCAGTAAGCACGTGCTGACTCTATGCCGCTAGCCTGGGACTGCTGCCACGGGGGGCGACCTGAGGGCTCTCCTTGGTCCATCTGCTCCCGTGTCCTACAGCTCTCCAACGAGAGGACACTCACAGACCACTGAGGAAGTGTGTAGCGGCAGCACGGGAATTTAGCTGCGTCGGCACTCCATGGCCTCAAGTAAAGGAGCCATTCCCGACGGGCACCCCACTGACGGCCCCCATGTCTCCTTCGCCTTTATGGGGGCCACTGGCTTTGTTCTCGGAAACAGGCGTCTGCTGGTGGAAGGCGACACACCCGGCCGTGGAACGGGAGGGAAGCCTGCAGACAGACCCATGCAATGCGGCCCGTGGGCCTCACACAAGGGTGCGGGAGCACCAGGGAAGGAAGGATGGCGCTTTCCACAGATGCCTACGGACCACAAACATGAACCACGGCACGAACTGTGTGACATAGACCACGGATAGAAACATCAAACCCTGGAACTTTTACAAGGAGGCAGAGAGCAGCACCATGACTCTGAGTGAGACAAAGAGTTCCCGGAGGTGACACTGAAGTCACAGCCCATAAAGGAAGATGGCAGACGGGGCCTCAGCAGGACTGAGCACCTCCTCCCACCCTCCGCCCGTGATAGGCCCCAGGAAGGCAGGACAAGCCAGAGACCAGGAGAAAACACTGCCGACACCCACCCGACCAAACACTTGTGTCTGCAGCACTTTGAGAACTTTCTCATCTCGGTGACAAGGAAACAGGTGCGAGATCTGAGCAGGCTGGTTACTGGAGAGAGACAGAAGGGCGACACGGACATGCACAAGAAAGATGCTCAGGGTGGCCAGTCCCCAGTGACATGCAGACCGACCCTGCCAGGAGACACCACTTCCCACTCGTGAGGCCCAGTGTGGAGAGCGTGAGCAGCGACGGGCCTGCCTGGAAGACCACAGGCAGCTCCCTAGGAAAGCAGCACCCACACCCCTACCCGTCTGCCTGGGTGCCACGGAACAAACACATGGAGACCAAGGTTTAGAGCAGTAGCTTCTGCAGAACAGCCCATGCCCCTCGCTGGGGGACAGAGAAACACACGGGACAGCCGCCACGGGGACGCTACGCTGCAGGGAGAGGCACCAACTCCAGACCCACAGGGACAGAGCTCACAGGCACACCGACCGCTACGTGGAAACTGCCAACCTCAGACGGCCATGCGTGGTGTGACCCCGCGTGGACAGCATCCCGGGAGAGGAGGACCCTAGGGGGCTGCCATGGCTGGGCGGGCGTGGGGACCGCAGAGGGGCAGCAGAGGGAGGCTGGGGGTGATGGACCTGGCCGTGTCTGCGCCGTGCACCTCCTCACACTCGGAACAGGACGTGAAAGACTGTGTGAAAAGGCTGTCTTCTAGGTGATGCCCTCTCGGTGACGTTCAGGAAGAGGCACCCTTGCCGACAGGGCTGGGGGAGGGAGCGAGTCAGGACAGCACGGGGGTCTTGTAGGGCAGGGAGCCTATGGTGGACACAAGACACTGCTCTGTCACTCTCGATCTAACCTGCCACACACACACGTAAGAAGGCACCTGCTCACGACCCGCTTCAGACAGCGGCCGGTACCCCAGACCACAGACAAGGCCACAGCCCAGCAGGGGAGAAAGGGAATGGAAAGCACAACAGGACAAGTGACAGCACGTGCACACACAGGACCGCCCTCTCTGACCACCCAGTGCCACTGCACGTGAGCACGGCCTGCGGGCGGCTCCTCCACCAGTAAATTCAGATCAAGGGGAGACAGGGCCTGTTTTACTGCTATTTCAACCTTTCTGATGCTTGAACTTTCTCACGATCAGCTTTCTGAAAGACTGAAAGAGTGACCGCCTTGCTTCTCGGGCACGTCAGTCAGAGCAGACGCGGAGCCAGCAGCACACGGCACCACCGTGCTTCCCCACCTGTGATCTGTGAGGGGCTCCCTGGAGCCCCGACTGACCTGGCCCCGGTGCCCGGCACTCAGCTGTTCTGGAGCTATGGGCTGGTCCGGAGTCCGACAGGTAAGCTCCCACGGTGCCCAAGGGAGTGATGAGATGGCCAGTCACACGTGAGAGACACACAACACGCAGACGGTGTGGAGGCTCAGGGCTGGGGCGGCATCCGAGCTCGCAGCCAGGGGAGGAGGGAGAGCCCGTCTCTGGGTAAGGGAGGGAGTATCCCGGGGTCAGGGCAGCGGCAGCGGAGGGGGGGCAACAGCAGTCAGAAACCTTAGCCCCAGCGAGGCGTGCAGCCTGCCACCCACGGGGCCTGCGGGAAGGAGCTGGGAAGCAGGACCCTAGGGCACCCAGCCTCTGTCCGGGACACTCCTTGAGCCCAGGGCCTCACGCGCTCTGTGCTGGGGCTGGCTCCCACCTTCCCCGCCTCGAGGTCCCAGGGCCAGCACTAGGGGTGTCGCTGTCACCCCACAACCCTCCGAGGGCTCCTACAGAGTTTGGCCACCAGGCAGCGACAGCAGCCACTCAGCACGAGGTCCCAAGGCTTATGCCACAGACGGTGAACTTCTGCAGCCAGAAATACAGACAAATGCATTTTCACGAATAAGGCTCCACAGGGCAAAAGAGGTCACACCAGAGTAGAGCTAACAAGAACACCCTTTCCCAGCGCGGACCTTCCCTCCTCTAACGAGACAGAAGCTCGCTCCGAGATGCTCAAACACAAGGCTGGTGTGAAAAACGGAGGTGCCCTGCAGGCCCGCCACCCCCAGAGGGCCCTGGTGTGAGGAGAGAGCTACTCATGGAGCTGTCCCGCTGCGGCCACGCACTCACCCCGTCTCACTTCCAAAGAGGAGAACGCACCCCGCAGCCCCCCAGGCCCTGCGCTTCCCTCTGCGCCGCCCTCTGCCAGCACTAGTGTGCTGCGGTACGCACCCTTACGAGGGTGGCTCGCCGCTGGCCTAACGGCTTCCCCCACCGTGGGACTGTGGGGTCAGAGGCCACGCACACTTACAGGGTGGGTCACACACGCACATTGCGCACCCGCTGTCTGCAAACACTTCCACGGACAGTGCCCTGAGACTCTCCACCCACAACTGTGACAAACAACACCACTTCTGTCCGCTCTCCTCTCTGGCTGGAGCCATGCGGGGAGGCCCGCGTGGTAACACCCCTCCCCCTCCTTGACCCGGGGGTCTGGGGAGTGGGCACATCAGCCTGCTCTCCCGACGGCTGTCCCGTGCCAGGGCAGCCAGGGGAGACGCAACGTGCCTCAGGCTGCAACCCCATTTCCGTGCCTTCGTGGCGGGAGAACACGGGCCTCCCCATGCTCTCAGCCACTGTCTTGACTTCGCTGCTAGGGGGCTCGGGTCACATCCGACCGGCCGCCTCCCGCCTCCCTACGCAGCCCCCTCCAGGAGTCCCTGCGCGCAGCCCACAGCGAGGCATGGAGGATTATGATGCCCCCCCTGCAGGCCGGGTATCTCCACCGGCTGTGGGTAATGCGGCCCGGAAACATTCTCTCTGGTCCCCCCAGAGCAGCCCGGTTACTGATCCACCTGCCCCGGCGGGCACGCTGTTTACCGGCCACAGGCCGTCCCTACAGCGCGGCACTGAATATCCAAGGCAAACGTGAGGTGCACACGTACCTCCTGGATCCTACCTGGCTCAGAACCATCCCAACAGTCACATCACATTCAGGCTTTAGTATGATGGCCCCTCGCCCAGACCGTGGAGACTTGGCTACTCGTCCCTCTGGCCCCCAACTCAGGGCCTCTCCAATCTCCAGGAGGCCTTAAAACCAACCACCAAGTCGCTTTCACGCTTCTCAACATGCCTTCCCCAAAGTCGATGGACCGTGAGGCAGACCCCTCTCTGTCCAGAAACCCGGAAGGCCACCTCCTCTCTGCGCTGCTCCTGCAACGAGACTAACTCAAAGCCAAGCAAATGCACAGTTTTCCATTAAACCAGTGCCCAACGCCCTTGAGCACAAAGAACCAGGAATCTCGGCTCGGGCCCTGAGTCTGGGGCAAGTGCAATAGAAGGGGAAGGAGACGCCCCCCCAAATCACATTCAGGGAGCGCGCTCCTACTCGCGGGACAGCTCTCCTGCTGGCGGGGGAGACGCAAACACCAGCAACCACTTCTGCCAAGGATCCTCTGTCTTCCCGCAACGCTGCCCCAGACGCACGCATGGCACACCGAGCGCGCACAAACTCAGCTTTGACCCCAGAATGGCAGGGCCCGTGCGAGGGCAGGAAGAAGGAAGACGCTGAGACTGCAGCAGGTCAATGGGGGTGGGGCGCGGTGGCCAGAGTCATTCACTCTGGAGCTTGGCCCCACGCCTCCACGAGGCTCCGCCTGCCTGAGGACACTGGCGGTGAAGGCTGCCCGCCCCCTTCATAGCAGGCCAGGCAAACTGCCGCTCTTTCCACACGGCACTCACACACATGGCCTGGTTACTACCATGCCTGCTTCCAAGGGGGCAGTTCATGGTAATAAGCCCCTGGGAGCCCAACGGGAGTATCCGTACCATTAGACGCGGAGCTGGAGCCAAGGCACAAACCACCTGGCCAGCCCTAGCTGTCAGGCGCTCACGCCCAATGGGAGGGGGTGTGCAGGCCAGCCAGCACCAGGCTGAGAGAGAAAGGAGACCAGAGATGCAAGAAGGCCACGTCCTGCAGACATTCCAGGGGATAGCTAGCCTTCGACTGGGAGGGGCCCAGAGACGACCTGTGGGTCCATCTAGGACAGGCGGCAGAGATCTAGGCAGAGCGCATGAGCTCTGGAGGGTCGAGGGGAGGGACACGGTGGCAGCCGTCAATGAGGGCCACACCAGGGGGAAGGCTGTGCACACAGAACCCGCAGACTGGGGAACAGGGGAGGGTCCAGGCCGTGCAGCAACATGGCCAGGGCACCTGCCGGGAGAGGCAGAGGGCTGACAGGCAAGAGGAGCAAAAGGCAACCAAGAGGGACCCCAAGAGTGTGAGGTCGGGGCCTTCCCAGGAAGGGCTGCTGCAGTCTCCCGGATGGGACACAGAGGAGCTCTATGTTGTACGGGATTTATAAACTGGGGCGCAGAAATGGGGGACAAGTTGGATCTGGAATCCCTCCCCAGAGAAGGTTCGCCAAGGCCCCGAGGAGCGTTCCCACTGCCCAAGGAGAGCGCAGAGCGGCACGGAGCAAAGTATAGCACTGGGATGGTCCCAGGAGGGCTCCTGGACGGGGGAGGAGCGGGGGCGGTTACAGGGCTGGAGAGCTGCCCAGAGTCAGACATCAGCACGAAGCCAGGGCCCAACGGTGAGGGTGACAGAGTAAAGAGGCCCCAAAGGCCAAATCTGAATGGGGCACCAGGCACGCGTCACACATCATCTCTGCTGCAGCAACAGTCAGCATGGAGCAAGCAGGAGAACCTCAGGGGCAAACCCGGCCCAGCCTCGAGGGGCGCGGAGCCTCGGCGGGCGCATCGCAGGAACAGAAGCAGAGGAGCCACAGGACGGCAGGAGCGAGAGGAGAAGGCACTCCCAGCCCGCACGCCAAGTGGGGACAGGGCGGGAACGTGAGGTGGTCAGGGCTGCATGGGCGCTGCCACCCTGCCAGGGGGCCCCTAGGGGAGGAGGAGACGGGGAGCAGCCCGGGCGCAGTCCCCTGCTCTCCCAGGGCTCTGAGCGGCAATCCGCTTAACCCCAGGGAGTTCGGCACCTTACGGGCCCCAGTGAGAAAAGGCAAGAAAACCACGAGTCCCAGGGTCTGGGACTCAGAGAAGCCCGCGTACATCCCAAATCCACAGCAGCACTCCATGGGGCAGGCCCCACTTACCCGGCCTGAATGAGCTCATTCAACTTCGTGGCATTCTTGTCATCCATACCTTTAAAGGAAAAGCAAATAAACATAACCACAAAGCTCTATGGAACAAAATCCGTGAAGATTCCCAAGTTGTTATCAGGTAACAGCCTTCCAGAACACAGGCCCCGCGTTAGCCGCAGCTCCTCCCAAAGCCCGGACCCAGAGCACTGTCCCCACCTGCACGTCATCTCAATCCACCCGGACTATCTCAGGGGAACACTACCTGCCTCCGCACGCTGGATGCTTCCCTGCCAGACTCCTACGCTGAGCCTCCACCCTGCCCAGCCATGGGGCGCACAGATCCCCCACAGGGTCATCAGCAGGCAGGCCTCTCCTGTTGGGCTCTGGGCATCCGTGGGCCCGCCGAGGTCTGCTCTGGGTCACCGGATCCCCAGGGTGGGTGAATGATGAAGAGAAAAGTAACCATTCCCCAGAAAAGTGAAGACACAAGGCCAGCGGGCACTCCCCAGAAACCGCGCAGGCCAGATGCGGGAGCCACATCCTCACAGTGAAGAAAGAAAAATGGTCGCATCAGAGCTCTACATCCCGCAAAACACCTTTCAAGAATGAAGACAGGGACACCTGGGTGCCTCAGTCGGTTAAGCCTCTGCCTTCGGCTCAGGTCATGATCTCAAGGTCCTGGGACTGAGACCCACATCGGGCTCTCTGCTCGGCTTCCTCCTCTCTCTCTGCCTGCCTCCCTGTCTACTTGTGATATCTCTCTCTCTCTGTGTCAAATAAATAAAATCTTAAGAAGAAAAAAAAGAATGAAGACAACATAGCTTTACAGATGAATGATCACTGAAAGACACATGACGAGGACAGCAAGGCCAAGTCCCAGAAGGATAGCAATGGGCCTCCGAACAGAAGGGAAAGAGGCGGGGCCATCCCTGGGGAAGGCAGGGTCTGCAGGGCCAGGCGCACCGCCAGGAGGCCAGACTGTCCTGTAGGTCCATGGGCGTGGGAGCAGAGATCAAAGGGAAAGCAGAAAGCAGTGCCAAAAGGAGAGCGAAGGTCCCATCAGTCCTGTATGGTAGGCCAGACAGACAGACAGAGGCCCAGGGATGGAGATGTGGCAACCACCAGGTTTCAGTCATGCGACGGGCACCATCCCAGGACCCAGCCTTCAGGGTAAAGCCGCCCCACACACGGGTGAGGACTGGAGGTGGCTGGTGTGTCCCCATGGCCTGTGCCAACACCAGGCCGCTGTGGCAGCAGGAATAAGCTCTGGGTGTAAGACACAGTACTGGGGGCAAACCAGCAACCTCATAGCCAAGGAGCCTTGTACGGACACTTGTTTTCATCAAGGTGGAGCCTCTTCGGCCCCAGGGACACCCCCAGCACAGCAGCCCTACTGCTGACGCACGGAGCTTGTGTCCGAGTCCCAGGACACAGCTGGACTCACATGGGTCCAGAAACCTCAGCTAGGAAGACCATCTTAAATAAAAACACGCTCTGACCGCAATTCTGGCAGAGCCCGGGAGCGCCTGCCCACAAACAGTCTCTGCAGGAGGCAGCGACCCCGCTTCCCTGTGCACACTCACATCCCAGTGAGTGCAACTGTGGGCGCGGGGCAGGCGGGGCTCAGTTGGGCCAGCCCCATGGGGGTGCAGGGCACTAAGAACTCAGGTGGGGTCCAGAGGACATGTGACAGGTGCCTGGGTCCCTCTTGAGGGACGGGGGAGACCCCCTCACCAGCAGGAGGGGTCAGCTGAGCTGTAGAGTGTCAGAAAGAGGGGTGGAGGTCCAAGTACAGATGCCCCTGGGGCCAGGGTCCCAGCGCTGCCCGGGGATGGGGGTTGGGGGGTGATGATGGCAAACCACCCAAGGTCAGAGCCAGGCTTGCCTTGCAAGGACTCAGACGGGCTAGGAGTGCACAGCCTGAGACCTGTACGTAGTGGGGACAAAGGAGGGGCCACACAGCAGTGGCTGGGAGAAGTCACTGCCCTGTATAGCACCACACCCAGGAGCCCCCCAGGAGAAGCCAGCTGGTGACAGAGAAGTGCTCAGACTACGGGGAGGATGGGGCTGGAGCGCCAAGCCTACTGTCTAGTTTTTGCCTTTGTCTAGGCCAGCATGTGCAGAGCAGTCCACGAACCACAACACCCATCCACCCGTCCCTCTGTTGCTTCCACATCCCCATGCAACCACCCCTGCCAAGCAGTGGCTGGGTGACCAGAGAGGAGATGGCTTACGACCCCCTCACATGGGGCTCACTGGGCCTCTGGTGTGGCCCTGTGGGTGAGCACTCTTCCACTGTGGGAGGGTGGCCAGTGGCACCTGCAGAGACAAGGGCACCCCTACTCTGGGCCCGCGTGGGGTGGCGAGGTGGGCCACTGGGCACTCAGGGCCCCCAGAAGGCCAGAGCACAACATCCCTAACCAATGGGACTAGATCGGGTGTTGGGTGCTCCGGTAAGAAAGGCAGAGACTTGGTAAGACAGCAGAGCCTGCTGGGTAACAGGACTATGGGCATGCAGGATAACGCCCCTGCGCTCAGGGGACACAGGAAGAATGTCAGGGCCCTCCTCAGATGCTGACCAAGAAAGTATGCCCGGGGGTGGGGCACACACACAGACATGACCAGTGTCAACAATGTGTCACCAAGTGCCGGTGCAGGCACGTGGGGGCCCACTGCACCTGTCGGAGGGAAAAGAGCCCTGGCATCACAGACCCGCGGTGAAGGAGAGCAGGCCCCATCAGGAGAGGCTGCAAGCACATGGGGGCATCACTCCCAGAGCCGTGAGCACCCGTACTCACAGCCTCCGACCTTCTTCCGCAGCTCGCCATAGCAGATCAGACCGTACAGCTCCTGGGATGACTTCTTCAGCCCACGGGAGAACACTGAAAGACGAAGACAAGATAGAGCTTTACAATGGAAGATACCCACATGGACAGTGGCCAGCTCCTGGCACAGGACCAGTGCGAGGGACACGAACGCAGCTCATCTCATAGTTTCGGCCAATGTGCACTGGTCTGCTCCTGCCCCTCGGAACAATGTGTTACTTAAACTATAACCCCTGGAGGATTTTACTAGTTGCCAAGTGCATTTAGACATGGCCTTAAGAAAAACATATACTGGCAACAGGTCTTTGGGGAGAAGAGCGATAGACGACTGTGAAGCCGGGCAGCTGGGGATGCCCGCTCACTCAGGGCGGAAGGCTGCCCCTTCACAGAAGCCGGGAGCCGGGAATGCCCGGCCTGCCAAGGGCGGAACACCGCCTGCTACAGGGAAGCCGAGCATCGGGGAACACCGGGTCAGCTCAGGGTGGAACGAAATACCGCCTGCTTCCCTTTTCCGTTATCCTTCCTTTCTCTTCCCAGAAGCACCCGTTGTTTTTTAGAAGAGCCCTTTGAATGTGTTTGGTTAACTATAAACTTTATCCTCCTTGCTTGTCCGCAAGACAGGTGACTAACGTTTGACCTTCATCGGTCCTTCTGTTGGCTATTTCTAGCTAATGAGAGTGAGACTGTGGAGTTGCTCGTGGCAGCAGTCTTTTTGACTGTTGTCCCCTGCTCCTAATCTCTTGCAGCTGACTTGTTTGTGCCTAATTCTTCTCCTGTCGCAGACTGGAAGCGGCACTGGTCCCCCAGGACATCAGCCCCCGGGGGAAACGGAGTGAGACATACACAGGAACAAGGGGCTGCTTTTCAGATTTTTAAAATACGTTAGACCAAAGAAACCGGGGTGAGGCTAGGAAATGACACCTCACTAGCAGAGCGGTGTCCCCAGGAGGACAGACTGGGATGTCAGCATGGCCAGCTTCCACAGAGGCAGAGGAGGTGGGGTGGGACTGTCTGTTTCCGCATACACAGAACACACACAAACTCCGTGTGAGGCCTGCGGCTCCGGGACCCAGGACGTGGACATATCGCGCCATCTCTGACCACTGACCAACCGCCCAGGGCTCAGGGCCATACAGAAGAGGAACCACAGCCCCAACCACCCCCAGTGCCAACACCCACCCTTCCCAGCTCCTCTCCAACAGACTCGCTTCACTAGGAAGCAAGACATCCAGGTCAGACGGCATGCGTCCCAGCCTGTCCTGGGGCTAGACAGCGCCATGCCACTACGTCCTGGCCTCAGGTGTGAGCAGGAAATGTCCCGAGGCTCCGGACATGACTGAAGACTGACTCACGACGAACGCTTCCTTGTGGCCCATCCCTCTGCCCTGCCGAGCTGCTGCCTGGCCGCCCTGGACACAAGCAACATGCTGGAAGGGCCGAGCAGAAAGAGGGCAGACCCTGTCCCTGCGCCCACCCCACCGCCTCCCTGCGGTCTTGGAACAGAGAGAACAAATCCCGCTGCGCTGAACACCGCGCTGCTTTGAGCTCCACGTACCTGAGGCCAAACCTGAGGGCGACCCGCCAGCTCGGGCCAGCACAGTCTGTGGTCACCGAGCAGTGACCCGGGCAGCTCGTCCTCACTCAGCCCGTCCACTGTCCTCACAACGGCTCTCTGGCTTCTCCTCAGAGAGCCCTTTCCGAACTCCCAACACTCTGGGTGTGTGATTAAATCCCCAGGAAAGGAAACCAAAAACGTGTCAGCAAGTGAAAATAAGATCATGAACGAATGATCTAAACAGAAGCTTCTAATCCTCACACAGGCCGGCAGGAGCCTGGGACTCTGCTAACGTCACGCCAACCACTCCCGGAGGCTCTCTGGAGAGACACCGAGGCCTCGTCGGGCCTCTCACAGGAGACCGCTGCTCCGGATGCTGAGACCGCCAGGCAGCAGACAGACAGGCATGGAACATACAGAGAGTGGGATCTGTCTGCTACGTGAGGTGAGAGTTCTAACAGCGTCCACAAAGTGGACGGGCTGAGAAAGCACGGTGCACAGGGAGAGGCCACACAATGTGACACTGCCGCTACGAAATGTCCAGAACAGGCAAATCCGCAGAGACAAGAAGAGGATCCAGGCATAAGGAGGGAGGACAGCAGGGCAGTACAAAGCCGAGGCAACTGCCAGAGCCCCACAAAGGGGCAGGTAGCCCTCGGGCTTCATGTGGTCACCCTGCTGCCACCAACGTGGAGAGATCACCAGGACCAGCGAGACACCTTGGTAGATGGGCACCTGGATGGCTCAGTGGGTTAAGCCTCTGCCTTCAGCTCAGGTCATGCTCCCAGGGTGTTGGGATCGAGCCCCGAATTGGGATCCCCACTCAGGCAGAGCTGGCTTCTCCCTCCTGCTCTGCCCCTCCGCCTGCTTGTGCACATGTGCTCACGCTCTCTCTCCAAAAAATAAATAAAATCTAAATAAATAAACAAATAAACACAAAACTTTGGTGGAACCAACAGTCTAACAGAAGGAAGGCTCTTCTCACGAGGTCATGTCCTGGGGTGAAGGAGTGTGGAGGCAAGGACAAAAGTGAGAGGGAATCCTCAAACAAGCTCCGGCTGAGCAGGGTGCCTGACACGGAGCTTGATACCAGCACCCAGGGATCGCAACCTGAGCCGAAGGTAGACGCTTCCCAGGCGGAGCCACCAGGAAGCACATGGCTCAGGTAAAGGATGCCAGGGACACAGGTCATTGTGGAAGAAGGCAGAGACAGGCTTCATAAAGACCACGGACGTTATCAAGTCTTAGACTCAAAAGGCTTTGCAGCTGTGCTGGTATCTGGGAAGCACGGAGAACTAAGGACACGTGCAGCCAACAGGTACACGGACAGCTCGGTGACACTCTGCTCGAGAGCAAGACATGACTCACTGGCCAGCACACTCCCAGGCCAGCAGAGAATCTCCTATTCATGCTCATACAGACCCAAAACCCAATAAACAACACAGCATCAGCAAAAGACCAAGGGACAGTCCCTAACACATGGCAGTCAACAGGCCATTCCCACAGGTCTCCAGAAAGAACGGCTATCCACATCGACGGACACGCTGTCCCAAGATGCTGGACCCACTGCTCCTTCCTGAACTCCTTTCCCCATGGAGGTGCCAGGCTCGACTGGAGGACCCCGGGGCTAGAACTGACTCAGGGTGCTGAGCCCTCCTCCCAGTCGGCTCCACCTATGTGTTGTAAACACTGAGACATGTGTCCCTATGAGGACTGGAAGGATACCGCTTGAGGTGACTAGTGGAAGGTGGTCAAGCTGGAAAGAGACCTGGAAAGGACTCGTGAAAACAAGAGCATTGTGCTGGCCAGAGAGCAGCGCGGTGGGGCTGTAAACTTGGCAGAGGGAAGGCCCTGCCATGGGGTCCTGCTGGGGAGACGGACTGCCCCCGGATGGGGTGTGCTTAACTGCCAGGGGCTCCTCCTTGCCTCGGTCAAGGACAGAGCCTGATGGGAAACACGGCAAAGCAGCAGCCAGCCAGGCCAGCAGGCTGGACCCTGATCCTCACAGGGGACGATCAGCACTCACAACAAGAGGTAAGTAAGTTGATCTCAACCATACGATTTTCCCGAAGAAAGCGTTTCTGAAGAAAAGTGCTCTTTGAACAGGGATGTCCACAAATGCATTATTCGAAGCCACCAGAAGTGACCTGTCAGTCAAAGGAAAAGTGAAACGTGTTCACCTGCAATGACATCACTCAACAGGGAGCACAGAGAAAGCCCACAGCGGCAAGAAAAGTGGCCTGAAAGCCCACACTCATGGGGCAGGGGCTATGCTGAGCACATGCAGAGGGTGCCTGGGAAGAAGGGGGGGTATCAGCTCTCCCACTGGCTGTCTTGGGGGGCCTGGGTGAGGGCCTGCACGGCTGCACTTGAGTTTTCTCATCTACTGAGCCACAGGCAGAGCCAGTCTCCACTCGGGCAGCAGGAGGAGGGCAGAGAAGGATGCAGGGTGGGATTTCGGGGAGAATGTCACAGGCACTCGGCCTAGGAAGCTGAGCAGGATGAGGGAGGCGGACCAGGCGGGGGTGGCAGCATGGGCACCAGGATGGTAAACAGCTTGCTCCCACCAGCCTGCGGGTCAGCACGAGAGTCCAGGGGCACAGGCAGGGATCAGCCCTGCAGAGACGTGAGGGGCAGGTTCAGAACAGTGGGACAGGGCCGTGGCAGAACAGTGACGATCTGAACAGGACCAAGCAGTAAGAACAGACCCGAAAACCTCTGAGGTACAACCAGCAAGACTCTTGACTGGTGACAGATGTCCACAAGGATTCGGAGGGAACTACGTTCAGGTGACAGGGTCAGGTAACAACTGTGACTGGAGCTCGGGTGCCCCATCCCCAAGGGCTCCCACACTGGCCGGTGGCAGCAGGGAAGGGTTTCTCCAGGACAGGGGTCCGCAAACTATGGCTCACAGGCCAAACACAGCCCACGGCCTCTTTTTGTGAAAGAAGTGTTTCTGAAAAAAGTAACGCACACCTGCTTACCTTCTGTCTACAGAGAGTTTCCACAGACTGCAAACCCCAAAATTTGGAAAAGCCCAAAATATTTACCATCTGACCTTTTACAGAAAGAGACTGCTTGAACTATGCTCTCTGGGCCTTTCTCGGGCTGGAGGAGGAACCCCAGGTCGCGACATGCTGACCCAAGGAAGGGTCAGGGAGGGAAGTCGGATGGGTCGGCCTGGGGGGCGCTGGCAGGCGCATGGCCGAGACGTCCCCGACAGGCCCAGAGCGAGTGCACGGGAAACACGGGAGGTCCGCCATAAGGGGCTCACACCAAGGCCTCATGGCGGCAAAGACTCCAAGGGGAGTGACAGACCAGACGCCACGGTCGTTCTACGTCAGAACTCAGACTACTTTAACTGCACAGTCAGAACGAGCCGAGTTAGTGAAAGCAAACGTCTGGAATGACCGGGAGAAGAGTGAGGCTGTGGACACCAAGAACAGCGCCAGGAAAGGTGGATTGATGAGGGTGCGGCAGGCGTGACCCCAAGAGACAGGAGGCGACCACACCCACCCCTGGGGACGGGGGCTGATCAGAAAGCCCACTCAGGGCGCGGACTGGGACATGTGAACCCAACATGTGAACCGCACACGGCACGACTCTGAGCCCAGCCTCAAACACAGACAAGAGCCCTGAGAAAGCCAGCCCTCCCCCAGGCCCTCCCCGCGCCCCCTGGTCACACCCTCACCCCAAGGAGCTCCCCTTGGGCAAGAAGCACAGGCACCAGTGCGGGGGCGGGGGGGGGGGGTTCTATTCTGGCCAGCCCGCACCCGTACCCTGCCTCTCCTGGGGGACCGGGGGCCTTGCCCTCCCAGCATGGGACACGGGCCCAGGCTGAGCCAGGGACCTAAACGCCCAGGCACGCGGGGCCGTCAGAACCCACGCAGCTTCCTCTCCATTCAGCTTAATCGATGGTGCCTGGGCGTACCAGCAGCCCAAGTGCCACGAGGCACAGAGGTCCCTGGCCATGTGGCTGGGTGAGAGCAGTGCCACAGCTATATCTGGAGGGCTTGTGGGCACCAGCTCCTGAGCAGCAGGCAGCCGTGGCCAAGCACACTCACCGTTATCAAAGTCAATGTACTTGGTGATCTTGTGCCATGTGCGGTAGTAGAAATGCCGGACCTGCTCTTTGTTCTTCACCATGCTTGCGGGTTTGCCTTTCTTCTTATACTTGAGGGCGATGTTGTTCTGAATGGCTTCGAAGTCTTTCCCATGCTGGAAAATTAAGTCCACAGTAAAAGCACAGAGATTACAACAGGGCAGTTTTCTGCGTGCACAGACCCTTCCCGAGACAGGAGAAATGGGAAAGGAGACCACTGTGGTCGAGCAGACCTCCTTCACGGATCTTCTCTGTGCAGAACTTCAACCTCACCGCCCTAGAACCTCAGGTTTCAATTCGAACGACGGATAAAGCATCAGTGGAAACTCAGGGATAAAACTATCAGGGCACAGGAGACCACAGAGGCAAGGGCCCTGGAGCGGGAGAGCACGACACTCATCCCTCAGACGGAGGGGCCCAGAGACCACGAAAAGACCACCCGTGAAGACGATCACAGGAACACACAGAACACAGACCGCAAGGGCAGACGATCACAGGAACACACAGAACACAGACCGCAAGGGGAGAGGAGGGCACTGTGGTATGCCTCATCTAAACAACACATCAACCATCCAGAAACACCCACTGCTTCCATCAAATGCAACATATCCTGTATCGGATACACAGTGAGGATGCACACCTCGTATGAGAACCACATGTCCCATGGGCCACCCCTTCCTTCAACACCTCCACGTCGGGGCTGAGACCTCTGGGATTCTCAGAGTGGAACTGGCGTCCCGGACAACGCAGTCACCACTGGCGCCATGTGGGGGCTACAATTCTCCACTGGAGCCAAGACAGATGTCCTGGGGTGGGCCCATAGGGGACAGCTGCCCAGCAGCACGAGCGCCCCCAGCACCGGCATCTTGGCTTCTAAATCCCATTCCCCAGAAGGAACCAGGACACCATGAAGAGACGGGAGCGGGACAAGTTCCAGCGAGCCTGCAGTATCTTGTCGACCCAGAAAGTGTGCAAGTGCCTGGGCACAACAGGAGCCAACCTGGAAAGGCTCCCAGGGGCCAAACCTGCAAGAATATGGGCAGCAAAACCAAGAGGGATTGGAACCGATGGGGAGAGAGTAGCCTACATGTCCCCGAGTCCACACAGATTAAAAAAAAAAAAATCACTGAATTCGTACCTAAATGAGGGAGAAGAGGAGAGATCTCTTTCTTGCACGAGATCTCCAGTAAGTATAGAAAGAAGGACGGAATCAGAAAATCACTGGACAAACCATGTAATCATAGCTATTTCAGGCAAAAAATGGCATGATTGCTACAGTTAGTGGATAAAAAAATGAAAAACAGGCTATTTACAAAGAGTAAACGTAAAAACAAAACAAAAATGAGTCAATACGGGACCTGGCAGGGGGCACCTGAACGCAGTCCTCAAGGTTCACACTGCCAGACAGGACAGAGCACACCACGCGCTCCAGACAGAATGTGCCCAGGACAGCCTGACACTCCCATGGTAGTCTTTTTTTTTTTTTTTTTTTTTTTAAGATCTTATTTATTTGACAGACAGAGATCACAAGCAGGAAGAGAGAAAGGGGGAAGCAGGCTCCCTGCTGAGCAGAAAGCCCGATGCGGGGCTGGATCCCAGGACCCCAGGATCATGACCTGAGCCGAAGGCAGAGGCCTCAACCCACTGAGCCACCCAGGCGCCCCTCCCATGGTATTCTTTTTTTTTTTTTTTTTTAAGGATTTTATTTATTTATCAGAGAGAGGGGGGGAGAGAGCGAGCACAGGCAGACAGAATGGCAGGCAGAGGCAGAGGGAGAAGCAGACTCCCTGCTGAGCAAGGAGCTCGATGTGGGACTCCATCCCAGGACACTGGGATCATGACCTGAGCAGAAGGCAGCTGCTTAACCAACTGAGCCTCCCAGGCGTCCCCTCCCATGGTATTCTTGATAAAAATGCAAAATGTAAACTTAATCATGAGATAACCTCAGAGAAGCCCAAACTGAGGGGCATTCCACAACCTAACAGACCAGGAGTCTTCAAAACTGTCAAGGTCTTACACAAAAAAGTGCTCCACATCACCCGGCATCAGGGAAACACAACTCAAAACCACCATGAGACACCAACTCACACCCCTCAGAACGGCTAAGCAACAACTTAGGAAATGAGGGGTGTCGGCGAGGACGTGGAGAACGGGGACCCCCTACCCTGCTGGTGGGAATACAAGCTAATGCAGTTACTGTGGAAACCAGTGTTACAAAAAGAGCTACCCTGCAACCCAGCGATTGTACTACTGGGTGTTTACCTCATAGATACAACTGTAGTGATCCGAAGGGGCACACCTGCACCCCAGTGTTTACAGGTACTCAGCCATCAAAAAGAATGAAATCTTGCCATTTGCAACACCATGGATGGACCCTGAGGGCATTATGCCAAGCGAAATAAGTCCGTCAAAGGCAATCATGGTATGATCTCATTCACATGTGGAATTTAAGAAACAAAACAGATGAACACAAGGGAAGGGAAAGAAAAAAGAAAGACAAAATCAGAGAGGGAGGTAAATCATAAGAGACTCTTAATGCTAAGAAACAGACTGAGGGTTGCTGGAGGAAAGGGGATGGCAGTGGGGTAACCTGGTGATGGACGTTAAGGAGGGCACGGGATGGAATGAGCACTGGGTATCATATGCAGGTGATGGCTCACTAACTTCTACTCTTGAAATGAGTAATACGGTATATGTTAACTAAATTGAATTTAAATTTTTTTTTAAAAAGCGTCAAGGTCTTGACATAACAAAGGAGACAGAGACAGAGAGCCTGGCACCTGAGGGAGGGCTCAGGAGACATGACCACTGAATGCATGTGGCACCCTGGTCTAGAAAGCACATCGGTGGGAACACCAACCAAACTTGAGTCAGGCCCACAGGTCAGTAAGTGCTACTGTCTCCACGTCCAATCTCCTCGCTGTGCTGGGCACACTGAGGTTGTGGGAACATTGCAAAAGGACACATGGAATTCTCTGTACACTTTCCACAACTTTTTCCAAGTCTGAAATGGCTTGAAAGTGAAAAGTTAAAGTATAAGAAACCTTAAAGAATTAAATCGTCTTTACTGTTAAAAAAAATAAAATACATAAAAAATTCTTAAACGCTTTCTTGTGGGTGCGCCGTCCCCCATGACCCTCCCTCAGCTCTTGACCATGACTGAGCAAGTGCAGACAGCCTGCCCATCCATTAGCTAGCTCCCAGGTGCAGCAGGGCACCAAACCCAGACAGGGGCACACACTCGCCGGCCTGGGAGCCGACTGGGCTTGGTGATTCTCAAACTATGCTGTCTTCTGACTTCTGCCGCCTGTGAGCACAGGCTCTCTGTCGGCACCACCTCCAACGGTCTTGCTCCGTTTCCCTGATCACCCTGCCGCTGAAGGGGAACTTCTCTGCACCCCAGCGCTCCTGTGGAGTTGTGTGTGCAGGTGAGCCTGCAGTGATTATCTATCCGGCGGGAAGCAAGCACGGGATGCCGGACATGCGGCTGTAAGGCAGAAAGTGCAGACAGAAGGACGATGAAACATCGGTGACGGCTGTGTGAAGAGCCACTGATGACAAAGTAAGAGAGTGTCACAGATGACGTCAGCGCAGGCACTCGCCCTGCTGACCTCCCCGCCACCCTTGGCCACAGGGAGAGTCTGGGACACGCCAGGCCCATCTGAGCCCTTCCCAGAAAGGTCTCCAGCCTGCGCTCCATGCCCAGGGAGCCAAACCCCCACAAAGCCGTGCTCCCCCCAGGACGGGCCGCAGCAAAGCTGCCAGGTGGCATCCATGGCACAGGCCACTGCAAAGCTGGCAGGGGGCATCAGCAGCACAGCCTCATGCCGGGCCCGGAGCCTGTCACCACCTAATCCTACCCAACAACTGCGAGGAGGCACAGCGTGGGGACCTGGCCTCCAGAAGGGGCCTCCAGAAGGGGCCTCCAGGCAATCCTCTCAAACCGTCACAGGGAAGAGAGAGACACGTGGGGACTCGTCTGAGGGGCTCTGCAGCTACAGGAATGAACCTCAAACATACAGTTCATGGTCTCCATGGACCACAACCTCCTCCAACTGTGATGGCAGAAGCGAAGCGGTGGCCCCTCGAAGGGAGAAGGGCCGTGGCAGGACTACTGTGACGTCTGCGCTGAGTTCGAGCTCCTCGCCCCTTCTAGCCTCCCGTGGACACTCAGAGCGTCCCTCCAAAGCCCCACTCTGCTGCGAGCCCTGCTCCAGCGCTGTTAGTGCTGTGCTACGGAGGGAGGAAGGCTTGCTGGCCGAGTCACCTACTCCCGACGCTACTTCCCAGCACAGCAGTCTAGGATACGGGACGTGCCCAGGACATACGGGGCAGCGCTGCTCACAAAAGAACCTGGAAGGAGCCTTGGCAACCAGCAACACAAGGATGGAACAAGAGAGCAAGGACCGGCCAGGGGTGAGCCACTCAGTAGCTGCCATCAACGCCACCGTCGACAAAGTGGCCAGAAACTACACACAGGTGAATGGGCATGGCTGCGTCCCAATAAAGTTTTATTTATAAAAACTGGCAGCAAGCTCACAAGCCAGTCTGTTCTCGCTTGAACAAAAAATATTCACAGGCACTCAGAAAAACACTGGGCAAAACAACCGTAACCTACCAGGAAAGCGCATTTGATATTAATAAAAGGAATACGTTCTCTACAGTTACAAATGTTTGAAAAAGCAGAACAGGGAAGTGAAAACAGCTGGCAGGGAGCACGGTTGTTTCTTTGGGCAGTGGGATCAGGGAGCAGCTTCTCTCTCTGTTTTTAGGACTTTCCACTCTGTCCCAGGTCCACTACAACAACAACTCTCAGGGTCAAGCTGCCGGCTCTGACTGATGTGGCAAGTGTCCCCTTGTCCCTCCCAGTCTGGGACCATTCCTCCCAAGTCAGCCCTCTCAACTGCAAACGGGAGGCCCAGAGATAGGGCTGCACTCTTCAGTCCAATATGTATCTGAGGGGCACCTGGGTAGCTCGGTCGGTTAAGTGTCCAACCCACAGTTTTAGCCCAGATCATGACCTCAGGGTCATGAGATCGAGTCCCACATGGGGATCTGTGCTAAACAAGGAGTCTGCTTAAAATTCTCTCTCCCTCTCTCTGCCCCTCCCCCCTCACTTGCACGCATGCTAAGTAAATAAAATCTTCAAAAAAGACAGAAAGAATGTATCTGAGACGACGAGCAGACTCTTGAAGTAGAAAGAAATGAACCAAACAAAGGCACCTCCTAACAGCCTCTCTCTCCCTAGTATCAACTCTTAAAGTCACGAGGGGATTAAGGGCCAAGGTCAGAGGGTGGGTCCTGCACTCTAGGGACCCACGCCTGCTGCCTACAAGGGGCTAAACTAGTTGATCTCGCAGCCATGAGGCCAGCAAGGCAGAGGCAGAGTGAAAGAGAAACGTGCATAAAGCGGAAAGAGGTTTCTGCCGCCTGTCCCAACCCCAGAGCTCACCTCATACAGCCCCTCAAAGAAAGTGTTCTTGTCCTCCGTGCTCCACGACTCCCACTGCCGCCGGGCCTTCTTGCCTTCTTCCTTCTCGCCGCTCGACGACCCCAGGTTCCGGGAAGAGGAGCGAGAACCCGTCGCGGGAGCGGTGGGAGGAGCCCCGGATCCATTTCCAGATGATGATCCACCACCGTCGGCGCCTTGGAGAGAAAGAACTGTACAGTGACCCGTTCCCGAAGTCTGCGGAGCTCACGAAGGCCCCTGCACACACCTCCACTGCGTGGCGCCCCTGTGGGACGGAAGTGGGACCTGCCAGGCGCTCCCTGGGGCTATTCGGCAACGACCTCATCCTGACCTGACCTCGTGACTCTTTCCAATCTTTTCACAGTGAGAAGCAGTGAGAAAAAGAAGAAAGAGCATTTCTGCAGACCCCTGAAAGAGCCTGACCACCACGTCCCCACAGGAGTCAGAAAGCCCTTCCCCCCAGTGACCTGGGAACACCCATCATACACCACAGCATCCTCCTCAAATGTATTTGGGGTGAAATAATTCTTGTCTTTTCAAACCAACATACTGAAACTCAAAGTCAAGAAAACATCTGAGTGCGCGTGGAATACCACCTCGTCTTAGATACAACCAACACTTCAGAAATGTGAATCATCTGATGCCTTTAGAAGAATCTTTACGAGGTCTTGGAACTCCTTGCTCTTAATGAATTTCCACCAACAAAAACTAACATTTTGAGAGTCAACTGACAATCTCGTGGGTGTCCCGAAAGCATCGCTTCCTGCTATCCAGAGGAGCCCTTGGAGACCCCGCAGGGCAGGCGAGCAGTGGCAAGTACCCTGTGGTGGCCACGGACAGCGCCCTAATCCTGGGAGAAGAGAGGCAATCAATGAGAGCAAAGGTCACAGATAAAATCCTTTTATGACCCCACCCAATCCTCCCACCCGTCTGGTGCCTTCCTCGCCCGCAGGGAAGGCGCAGCCCAGCACAGACCAGATTCCATCTCATGGAAGTTTAGGGCCATCCGTGGTGAGCAGTCCTCAAATGCTGAACACTCTGTGGGGGGCTAGTGGTAAAAGTAAAATTTAAAATAAAAGCGTTTAGAAAAGCAAAAGTGAAACAAATGCAGATTATTGTTAAAGTGCTTTCCTAGTGAGACAATCATGAGCTTTGAGGGGAGGCCCTCTTCCAGGGCAATCAGGGGCCTCCCTACGGGGCTACGCTTCCCTCACCCCCTTGACAGGGGTTTGCCTCCAGAGCAGCGACAAAAGACAGGGAGTTCACAGAAAATCAGAGGAAACGTGTGGTCACACACGCAGAAGAGTCACACCGCTGCGTAAAATGGGGGAGATTAGAGATTATCTCATGTGGAGAAGTGCGCCAGCTTGGCGACTTCAGAAGGTAACGTGACTGGGCCCCCCAAGATCGCTGTTCATCACCGCTGCACTGTCCAATTCAGCTGCCGCAACCCAAGATGTAAATGCTAATTAATTAAAACTCAATAAAACTAAACACCCAGTTCCTCGTTCACACCAGCCACATTTCTCGTGGTCCATGCCCACGTGGGCAGCGCAGACCATTTCTGCCACGCAGAAAGTGCAGTTAGAGCTCTGGGGGAGAGCCTGATGCTCGCCATCCAAGATGCCCAATTGGGGAAGACGCCATCAGGCTCAGGGTTTCCGAGCCCAGCCAGCCCGCGTGCCAGCTGCTCCCTCTCCGCCCACAGGCACAACAGATCGTCCTCCAGCGGGCTTGGGGGTACTCACTACAAACCTGACTTGGGCCCTCCCTCACCAACCAAACCGCACCCAACACACAACCTAATTAGTGACCCCAGCACCTCCCAAGACTTCTCCAGCAGGCGGTGACCTGCAGGGATGACGGGCTTTCGGGCCACTTCCCATGGCCTCACAGACGCTTTTGCTGCACCCCGAAGGCCAGGCCGCCCCAGAAGTGCCTGCTGACACGGGGTCTGTAACCACTCAGGTGGAATCACCCAAGGAAGGGCCACCGTCCGTCCCCTCCATGCCACCACAACAAAGCATTCAGCTTCCGATGAAACACTCGTGAACTCTCTTTTTCCCAAGCCAGCCCGAAAATCAGAGCGCAGGCTCAGCACCCGCCAGCCCACAGCACCACCACACCAGCACGTAGGGACACACCCATGTCACCAAGGTGTCTACAGCTCAGGCATGTGGCCAGCTCTTGTGAGACGTCCCTGGATCACAGCACCGCTGAGACTCGAGACGATGGTTAACAGTGAAAGAAAACACCTTTCGGAAGCATTTCTGAGCTGGAGGGAACCTCAGGGTTAGAGTGCACAATAAAGCAAACATACGAACATCCAATACGTTCAAAAGCCAAAGCTGATCACCCCTTACTAACCATTTCTAATATTCCGCGACCGTCACTCTAAACCTTGAATCCTTCTTAAAAGTAAAGCAGAATTGCAGAACTTCAGAGCAGAGAGAGAACAGGCCGTCTGGTCCGTACCCCTAGGTTCAGGCAAGGACAGCGCAGCGCATCACCACAGGCTCATCCAAGCAGCCGGGCTCAAGGACAGACACGAAGCGGGACCAGAGAGACTGTGGGGAACATGCCAGTGGGCCCAGGGGCAGGGGCTCCCACCTGTGCAGAAGCATCGCAATGCAACCGTGAAGAGTAAGGGGGGAGACAGAAGCAGGCAAGGACAGAAATGGGACGACCAGAGGCAGAAAGAGAAGACCAGGACTGGGTGGGTATGGGGGTTCTCTCCCAGGGACAGGGGAGGGGGACAAGAGGCCCAGTGGAAAAAAGCAGAAGACCAAAATCAACGCTGTCTGCAACTAGTTTCTGAGGCCACAAAGGCATGAACCAGGGTCCACGTGATGAGAAGTTGGTATCCAAGGAACCTACAGGGCAACGGTGTACAAGAAACAGGACCCCAACAGTGAGGTCTCTGAAGGCGGGGACAGGGTCTGACTCTGCAGGGCCCAAGCCCAGCTGTGGGCCTCACACACAGAAGATGCTCCCCAGGAGTTCAGAAACCCACACAGAGCGCAGCAGCAGCCCCTCGCTGGCCACCGAGACCCAGCGCCTCTAACACGGAGCCCACTCTTCCTGTCAACCTACTTCTGTGTCACGGTCCTCCAGTGGCCCAGGGGCCACCCAGCTTCTCCTGTCCCCATTTCTGCGGCCACGTTCCCAGACCACTCCCGGACCACCTCCAAGTAAGATGGCTTTAGGATCCTCCCGGGTCTCTAAACCACCAACCCCAGCCCCCGCATCCTCTCCAGAGTTTCCATCTGTGGAATGCAGACGTGTGGCTGTGCTCTGCCTCCCAAGGCTGCCTGGCTGCCCACTTTCCCTCCGGACAAGCTAGGCTGCCTGCCTCCTCCATGTCCCCCCTTCCCATCACACGACTCTGAATGAGCCTGGAACCCTATCGCCGACGCCCCTCACACTATCTGCAGAGGAGGAAACAATCCCCATCTTCCAGCTGGGGGTGCTGAGGCCCAGGGAGCAGCTCCCCTGCACGCCATACTGCTGCTCCGACCCAGGTCTGGCAGCTCTACGGCACAACAAATGCTTCGCTCCTCTGTCTTCTCAGCATGGAGCTTTGGTCCACGTCACAGAGCTGGCCCAAGGTCACCGTGCAGCGAGAACCAAGCCCGGGCATCTTCCTCTCGGGCCACACGACGCCATGTGGCTGCCGCCCATGTCACGGATGCGTCTGTATCTTTATTACACATAGAGCTAAAGAACCCAGGGTTTTGAGGGGGGAGGGCACTGGACCTCGACACCCCTCCCTCCGCCTGCAACAGAGAAGGGCACTTGGAGGTTCAGTGAGCTGCCCAAAGCCATGTGGCTGACGGCGGCAAGAGTCAGGTCGCCAGGAGGATGTCCACCTCTAAAAACAAAACTGTGTGCCTTCGCTGGGGTCAGACACAGAGGACGGGGACGACACTGTCCTATCAGGCAATGACTCCCTACCCCGGAGCTCGCTTTCCCAGCCTGCGAGGCTCCTCCACGGAGTCAGGAACATTCACAGAGCGCAGCAGACCAGCAATGCGAGGCGCTCACGGGCCCCCGAGGGGAGAACACAGGGGCCTCCCTCGCTTCCTGCGCACTGCGCCTTCTTAGCAGGAAAGACGCTTCCCGTGAGGTAAGGGAAGTCTGCCTGGGGTGCACCTGCCTCCGGTCCGGCGCAGGAACACATCCTCGTGGCCTGGGTCCATGGTACAAGAGAGCAGGGACCTCTCACAAAGGCTGAGGACGGCACTGCTGTGTGGAGGACCTGTCCACTTCAGGTCACCATATGCCACCGTTGAGACGGAAGAAAAATGCCCAGGTCTCCCGGGGGCTGCTCCTGCGCCCCTCGGAGAACACGTCACCCACATCAGGCACCGCAACTGCCAAGCAGACTTTCGGAGCCTGGCCATGACCAAAGGGGCACCCTCTCCACCAAGGCCATTCCCAGGCGGCGTGTCACCTCGGCAGGCGGATCCAAATGCCTCCCCGGGGCCGGCGTCCGTCATTGCGCACACCGCCATCCGCCAGGCCTCCGCGAGCTGCCCCACTCCACACGGCCGGCACTCCCCAGGGCGGCCTCCCACCCACTCGTCCCTCAACTGGTCTCTGCAGAGCCCGTGCGGCCGCTGTGGCCGAGCCGCGGGAGAGGGTCCCTGCCACTGAGGCAGCCGGGTCCGGAAGCTGAAGCTGAGCTGGAACCTCACAGCCCATAGCGTGCATGGCCCCCACACAAGACCAAGCCCTGGCATCCTTCCCACTTCTGGGGCTGGGCTCCCTCACAGGTGGACCGCTTCTCACCAGAATGTCCGAGAAAAGCATAACTAAAACCCCCTTGCATCCGTGAAAACATGTGCCTTCGCCATCAAACAAGGTGAAGACTTTGTCAGTAACTGCTGACACCCCGCAAGCACCACACCTGCGGGCCTCGTCGTCCTCTGGCGCGGCTTGCTTCGGTCCTCAGGGCCAACGTTGCGCTAATAAAGCATCCTAGCACGCACCACGCTCCGCCCCTTACGACAGAGCTCGTCCTCACATCCAGGACTCTGCTCTCGGATACCATTCCTCTGTCATCTTTACATCATCGCAGGATACGAAACGAGACAGGTGGCACGACAGAAAATGATCCTTGCACAGCAAAGGACCATTCCACAAGCAAACGCTGCAGAAATCTTCATCCTGACATTAAAAGCCAGCGAGGTACTGGAGAAGCAGCTGAGCCTTCAGACCAGTACTGAAAGGTCACCTCACCTGTTCATCCATCCTCTGCCCACCTCTTCGATGTGAAGCCAGTGGAAGCCGTCCAACTCTAGAACAACTCAGAATCTAGTAATTTACAAGAGCCCCCCCCCCCCCCAGCTGCAGGGCTTTCCCTCTCTAGCCTGCACGGCTCCGCCAGGGCCCGTCTCCGAAGTGGCCAGGGACACAGGTCTCCTGCCCTACCATGCACAGGGCGTCTGGGGCACACAACAGGACATGTCAGGGTCTTCTACCTTATGGTGCAGCAAACAGGGTGCATGGGGGAGGGGCGTGGGGTCCTGCCTTCCTCCTCTTCTCCCAACAAGCTGAGGGCTTTCGGCAGAACCCCGTGCCCTGGCCCAGGTGGCCACAGCGGCCTCCACTCTGTCATCACTGCACCTGATTTCATTAAACATCAATTACTGACTCACACCGGGCACAAAAATCAGAGCGCTGGGGCCTCAGTGGTCTGTGACAGTCTGACTGTCCCCCTCCCTCTCCGGAGAGTATGAAGGGCAGGGAGCTTGAGCATGCATAGCCATACCTCAGCCAGCCTCCTGGGGCCTGGCCCAAATGCCGGGCAGCGACAACACAAGTGACTGCAGAGCCTACGACTGGCAAACTGTGCCTGCATGACACACGGGCACAGCCCTGGGCGAAGGGGGCGCATTCTGACCACTCCCAGCCCGGGGCTCCCCCGGAGGCAAGGGCTAGGCAGAGCCCACAAACACAGAGCTACCGTGTTTTCAGGCAACCTACCTTCTAGAATGCTCTCTTGAGCCACACAGGATCGAAGTCCTGTCAGCACAGCTGACCCCTCACCCCTAAACGTTAAGGTCAGGATAGCTTTAGGCACTATCCCACCCAAACATTTTGGAAGTAAGGAACCTACAGTCTGGGCACGTCAAGGAACTTTCCCTTCGCCCCACAGCTGAGCCAGCCACAATGCAGCTCTCCCCCATACGGTACTCGTCTCCCGAAGGCTGACCACACTGGGCTGACTGAGCTCATCCAGTGTCTTCTAAAAACACCTGGAAACTACAAGCAGCCCATAGTTTATGTAAAATATAAGTTCTATACGGTGATGTACTGATTCCTAAGCACAAGCACAATGAGACCCAGCGACGCTGCCCTACTATGGAGAGGGCACATTTCATGACCGGCTGGCCCAAAGGCAGGGTGAGTGATTGTTCCTGGGTACAAGTGGGGTGGGGTAGGGGACCAAAAAGCATCAGAGAAACCGAGAGTCTACCTTACGCTTACAATTGTCCCCACAGAGCATAGCAGCTTAGGAGCAGTCCTGGGACCTCCTTCTCTACCTCCCAACAGGTGACCCAGTCTACCCGTCCTGACGCTATAGTTCCCTAACCTCAAAGCTATCCACGTTTTCCGTAAGAGAAGCGCAGGGAGCCTTTTAGCCACTTACAGCATGGCTTGGCTGTGGTACTTACTGGGGAGCCAGACAATGGCATTATCCCCATTTAAAGACAAAGAATTCGAGGCTCCAAGAGAGACCAGTTTGCCCAGAATCACCCAGATCACAAACTGGCCAGAGGGGGAAGGGTCTCGGGGCTCTGAGTCCTGGACCAGGTTCTTACAGATATGTGAATTCTGGATCTCAGTCTTACACGCACCCCTGGGTCACTGGGCGCACGGTGGGGTGCTAGAACACGCGCAGCCGCATCAGGCAGATCTACTGGCGCCCGGCCTGCAGCTCACCCTCTGTTTAGGTCGGGCACGTTACTGAAACAACCAACCTAGGTTTCTGCACCCATTTAAAATGGAAGAAAAAGAGCTGAAACACGTGCGGCAAAGAGATGCTAAGTCTTCACGCCCTGCCCCTTAAAATTCCAACAGAACCTAATTTGGAATCGTACTACAAAAAAATTACTTGTTGAAGTTGAGAAGACTGTTTTCTCAGAGAGAAAGAAAACCCAGTGGTGTGCACAGAGGCACGAGGCAGACTTCCTTTTCTCCGTAAGACTTTTCCTCCAAAGTCACTGCGAGGTTCACACACCTGTCTGCTCCAATTCAAACAGGCAAGAGCGGTCAGTGGTCAACAAAGAACCACCAACGACAGGGCCAGGAGCACTCCTGGAGTGTAATGGAAATTCACTGCTTTCGAGTGAAAAACTAACAAATGCCAAGACTGTCCGTTTCCTCACTGATCCGCTCTCAGCACCCAGGGTGGAGACTTCCAGTCTGGAAGACACATGCTCCTCTAAGACCTGCTTGCAGAGGTCCCCAAGCGTGCTCTCAGAACCGGACCTTTGCAGGGCTGTTAATGGAGGCGATCAGTGAGCACGGGGTACAAAGGCATGAGGGGGGGTTCTGGGCACAGTGATCAGGCCCCAGCAGGAAACTTTGGCTTCTGAGAAGCACAGCAGACACACTTCTTACTCCTAAAAGCCACCATTATGGTTTAACCTCCTCGTTTATGTAAAGAAACAGTCACTTGCTGAAACAGGAAAATACGTAAAAGTCACTAGAAGCACCAATTCTAACAAATATCCATTTTCCTAACGGAAAGTCGACTGCTGCTCCAAGCCACACACTGAGACAAGAAACAAGAAAAGCCGATGCCCGATGTGAAGCTAATCCAGGAGCCCTTCTGTCTGAACCATGCTGAATAAAAGCGTGCAAATAAAAGCACGCTTCCCCTCATCACCTGACCTCCGAGAGCAACCGGATCCCGAGGCCATTCACAGGCGATCACACCACCACCTTGTTTCCTCTGACCAGTTTGTCTCACAGGTGAGTACGCGTCTTCTTCCGGCAGATCCAACAAGTCAAAGGAGCAGACGCAGGTCAGAGGGCCAAGGTGGCAAGGTCGTGGCTGCTGCTAGGGCTTCTGAAGCCACAAACCCACCCATGAGGGTATCTCAGGAGTTTCCTGGTGATAACTCAGACATACCTGTAACTAGGAGGGAAAAACTATTTTTTTACAAAATAAAGCTGGTAAAACAAAAACAAATCAATGCTTTGCTAATTGATCAGCAGCTTTCACGACATAAACACGTAGGACACGAGGTTTCATTTCTGGAACACACTAAAAGTATCCTACACTCACAACTTTAAGCATGTTTACATCAAGAACCTTTATACCAAAAATCTGGTGAGGCCCACAAGATTGCCGAGGCCAGCCCTCCTCAGGTGAGGAGAAGACAGAAGACAGCATTAATTGTACATATTGGGCAAAGGTCTCCAAAACGGTTCTCACTCCGTCAGTTTCTGAAATCTTTCTTTGTCAGGTTATCAGGGCTTCTAATAAATGTAAATCACCATTTCCCAAGAAACCAAGTAAAAGCCTCTTTCCTGCAAAACTCCCTGGAACGCTGTTGCATCTGCCATCTACAAAAGCCGGCAGCCTTAGACTCGGCCTCCACAGAAGGAACGGGAAGAGGAGCTCACTTGTACAGTCAGGAAGGCAGCCTCCTAAACGGATGAGAGCAGCGGCGACAGTGGCACGTGGTTTTCTTCTTACCGGGGTGGGGACCCCAGTAAAGCTGTACTCCCTCCCTCTCCCGGAGCAGGACAGCAAACCCCCAGCCTGCTCCCTGCCCCTATTAGGCCACAACTGCTCCTGCGGCCTCCTGCCCCAGGGGACACCGTTTCTGTGGCACCAAGGGAAGCCTTAGTGGACTCAAGGGGCTGCCTGTGGATGTCTTCAGGACTCCTGAGCCTGGGTCTACCTGGGGTAGAGGGCGACTGGCCACTGCCAGACCCTGCGACCAACCGAGTTTGGCTTCAGTCCGATCGGGTTTGGAGAGCCCACTCCTTTGTTGTGTGTGGGCCAGCTGACGTCCGGGAAAGAGATAGAACAGGTTCCCTTCCCCAGAGCATTGTGTGCGGTTTAAAATAGCGTCAATCAGGGAAGATCCTTCCCGAGAAAACGAAACCCGCCCTTCAGGAACCCATTGTACTTGCCGGGAGAAGGGTCCTCACGTAGTTCCGACACAGACACAGGCTCACGGTGCCCCCCAGCCGCGGGCGCCAGGGCGCGAGGCAGGGCACCGGCGGGGACCCCCGCCCCCCACCCCCCCCACCAAACCCCGCGGGCGCCGGGGATCCCCCTCACCTTTGCCGCGCGGCCCCGAGCCGCCCGCGCTGCCGCTCCCCCCGGCGCACGACGAATCCTTCCTGAGCCTCTTGCTCTGCGGCCTCACACTGGACCGGAGGAAGTGGTGCTGGTCCTGCGGGCAGGCGGGCGGCGGGGACGGGGCCTGCGGGCCGCCCGCGGGCGCCGGGGGGCCGTCGTCGCCGTCCCGGGGGGTCCTGGCGTCCCTCTTTGTGCCGCCGCTCTCGTCGGCCGCGTCCCCGCCGCCGGGCCCCTCGCCCTCCAGCGAGTCGTCGTCGGCCGCCCGCTTGCCCAGCCGCTTGAGCCCGTCCTCCCCGCCGCCGCCGTCTCCCAACTTCACTGTCATCCTGGCGGGGCAGGGGGGGAGACCCCGGTGAGGCGCGCGCCCGGCAGCCTGCCCGAGAAGTTTAGCGCACCGATGCCCTCTCAACATGGCCGCCGTTGTTTGTTCCCGATCCCCTCCCGGCCGCCCGCCCGCCGCCGCCCGCCCGCCCGCCGCCACCGCCCGGCCCCGGCCCCGCCGCCCCCGGCGCCGACCCCAGGAAACGGCGGCCCGGCGGCGCGGAGGCGGCGGGCCGGGCGGCCCCCGGGGGCCGCGCCCGGACGGCCCTGCCCGCGCGCTGCGCCCCGGCCGGCGGGATCGTGGCGGTGGGGGTGGGGGGGTTGGAGGGGCCGGGGTCGGCGGGGAGGAGGGGGGGCCCCGGGGGGGCGGGGGGCGGTCCCGGGGTTGAGGGGGAGAGCTCGGGGCCGGGCCCGGAGCCACCTACCCGGCGGGGCCGCGGCTCATGGCCTGCGCACCGGGCCTCTCCCCGCGCCGCCCGGGCCTCGGCGCCCGCGCCCCCGACCCCACCCCTCCCCGCCCCCAAAACGCGCGGGGCTCCGGGCCCGCGCACCTGCCCCGCATGCGGGTCCCCAAAGTTGGCCCCGTTGTGGGGGCCAGGGGCCCGGATCCACCCTGCCAGGGGAGAGGCGCGGGCTCGCCTGCGTGCACAGGGGACTCCATGGTGGCCCTCGGCTGCCGGTCCGCCTGCTTATTTTAAAACACACTTAAAGAGTAATAAGCTCGCGGTTTCTGGGAATCTGGCTTCCCAGGGTGGGAGGTGTGTGCTGCTGCAGAAATTCGCAAATTAAAAATGCCTCTGCAACAAAGAGCCCGTGGCGTGGGACAGGTGGGAGCCACCCGTGGAGGCGACCCCACAGACATGTCCAGATCCAAATGCAAGAATGGGCAGTGCAAAAACTCTTGATAACCGTTAATAAAATTCTTGCATTCACTCTGTCACCCACTGCTGCGTGAAATGTCAACAACACCGGGCAACTATAAAAATGCATCACAGAATGCAGACCCACTCAAAAATTATCTCGGAATCAGGGAGCATCCACACTATGAGCCCCAAAAGGGTCAGTAATGTGTACCTGTGATAAAGCAAGAAAGACAAATATTAAGATTCCTCAACAGGTGCTGAAACTGTGCCCAAACTCTGTGAGGTCCTCAACACAACCGCTCAGAATGGAAACATTTCCATTCAAAAGGGGAAAGTGAGCAGGACAGCAGGGCTGACAAGTGAATACAGAAATAGGGGCAAGGACCTCTCACCCAAAGACTGACAAATGAGTAAAAATCAGAGTAACACCTACTACCGCTCTGATGTACTGTGTCACAAAATGACCAGTAAGTTTTCTTTTGTTGGAACGGGTCTTAACAAATCATTTGAATGATCTAGCTAATGCTAGTAAAAACAAAAGACAACAACAAAAACCCTGACCAAAAAAAGAAAAAGATAAAAACCTAGCCAGGACAAAAGGCCAAACTTTTTTAAGGACTTCATTGTGTAGGGCTTCTCGCTGCTCCTTTCTCAACCTTTCCATTCCTACTTAAGAACCCTGGAAATACCTCAAAGGGCCTCTCTCCGGGTTATAATGAGGAGAACCCTACTCCCAGGGACCTATTATCCCCAAACTGCCCGCCCTCAAGTCAGGCCCCGGCCGAGCACAGGCCAGCCACAGCGGGACACATCTGCCCGGCTGCCCGGCGGAACACTGGAGGACACTAAACTGAACACGGGAGGACAAGGCCTTTCAGGATCAGAGAATACGGACGCGTTCGGAGCTTTCCCCTGCAGGAAAAGGAAGCCACGGGGATGGAGTCCCTCGAACGAAAACCTCCAACGCTACTTCCTGACCGCACACAGAGGTGGACTCAGCTCCAGCAAAACCTCAGCCGGGCCCCGTCTGTCAGGTTTCGGGAAGGAAAAAGCAAAACCCTCCGCGCCTCGGGCCGACTTGTGGCCGCACACACACAGTGCTGTCACCGCGACACCGGTCGGTCCGGGAGCCTCCGGGCCACTCCGACAAAGCACCGCGTGCGTAGCCACCGCCGCCAGGGCGCAGGCCGCGTCCCCGCTCCCGCAACCCCGCTCCGGCTGGGGGCCGGGCCTCGCCGTGACAGCCGGTCGGGGCTGCCCACCCCTCCCAAGCCCCAGCCCCGGTCACCTCCTTCATCCACGCCTCGCAGCGGCCTGGCTTCGCGGGCTCCCCGGGGGCCTCCCGGGCGCCCGCAGAACCGGCCGGGCCGGGCAGCCCCCGGCCCCCGAGCGCCCGCTGCACAGAAGCCGCGACGCCGCTGTGGTCCTCCCGCCTCGGAAGCAGTTGCCCAGAGGCGCTCGCCCCGGCACGTCCCCTCCGCGCCCGGCGAGCGGCGGACGAGGATGCGGGTGCCGGTGCTGCCGCCTCTCAGCTCCCGGAGGCTGGGCTCACCGCGCTCAGCAGCAGTTCCGGCTACGGCGGCCCGGCGGAGACCGCGGGGACGGCGCGCGGGGCGGGGCGGGGCGGACGGCGCGCGGGGCGGGACGGGGCGGGGCGACGCGCGCGGGGACGAGCTCGCCCGAGGTTTCCAGCGGGCGAGTCTCCCCTAGGGGCGCTGCCATTGGCCAGCAACGGGCGCGCGCGCTTGCACGTACGGACGCTGGGCGGGGGCCCGGGGCGGGCCTGTGACGCCGGTAGTGTTGTGACGCCGGCCTCGCGGCCGTGCGAGCCAGTGCGTCTCTCCGGATTGGTGGATGGACAGCCAATGGGGCCACCGCCCGGGCTGTGATTGGCCGGGGCCGTGTTGACGGATGCGTGAGAAGAAAACGCTGCCTCAGCTCAGAGTCTTGAATCCGGCGCGGACCGAATTTTTAACGAGAAAGTGTGAAAGTGCAACTGAGTCAGATAAACGCGTCCTTCATTAGATTGAGAGTTTGCTTTTGAAGGTCCTTCGCGTAGTAGATGGCGCTGGGCACTCGGGTCATATTTCTCCGTCATGGCGAAACAGGAGTGTGTTCTCAGTTCTAGGGTGTACTATGGAGGCGAAGGATCAGAGAGATGGTGTCTCAGCAGCGTCCGGGCCTGCAAGGAGCTGTGTCACAGGGATCTAACACATGCAGGGGAGGATAAGAGAGATGGTGTCCCAGCAGCGTCTGGGCCTGGGGGGAGCACTCAGGAGCCGTAAAGATCTAATATTTGTAGGGAAGTATACGACAGATGGTGTCCCAGTAGCATTCAGGCCTGGAAAAAGCACTCAGGAGCCATAGAGATCTAATATATGTGGGGCAGGATGAGGAAGATGATGTCCCAGCAGCATTCAGGCCTGGGAGGAGCACTCAGGAGCCACGGAGATCTAGTGTATATAGGAGAAGATAAGAGATGGTGTCCCAGCAGTGTCCGGGCCTGGGAGGAGCACTCGGGAGCCATAAAGATCTAATGTATGTAGGGGAGGATAAGAGAGATGATGGAATGTATGCAGGGGAGGATAAGAGAGATGATGGAATGTATGCAGGGGAGGATAAGAGAGATTGTGTCCCAGGGTCCAGGCCTGGGAGGAGCACTCAGGAGCCATAGAGACCCGTGCACAGCAAACAATCACAGACAATGATCCCATACTGTAGTTATGTGATAGGACTGACATGGCCACAAGAGCCATAGTACGACACGGGCATATCAAAGTACTTCGCAGCACACCTTAAACTTACACGAAGCTACATGTCAAATTCTTTCAGTAAAAAAATTCTAGTGTCCGCGAAAATGAAGTTTTAAAAAACCGGGATCTACCCTGTACCTATGGGATCCAGCAGCTAAACTGTCGGGTCCAGTAGTATCTGCACTTTCCTCTTATATGTTTTCACTGTTTGACAATGTGGACCCTTTCGCCATAGCAACTTTTTTTTTTTTCTTTAATGACAAGACATCGCTTTGTCACCCAAAGCGAATCTCGAAGCGGAAGCAAGCCTGACCGAAAAGGCCAGGGGGCACGTTGCTGGAGCCTTCGGGGAGGTTGGCGTCCGAGGGGAAGACGCCGGGCGCGCCCGTGCTTGCCACCTTCTTGCCGAAGGAACGCACACGTCCCCCCCAGAGCGCCGCAGCTCAAGTGTGACGTCGAACCCACTGGCTTTTTTCCGAAATCCTCTCGAACCACCAGCCCCCCTTCCGGAGATGAGAGAAGCAGGGCCCCGCCGACGGCCTGCGGCCCGGGAGCCCCGGCAAGAAGACGAAGCAACGAGGAGCGAATCCGCACGGCTGCAGCGCTCCCCCACATTCTCTCCGCTGGGGGACGCGGCTAGAAAGGTGACCCGCAGGAACGTCGCCGGCTTCCTTCTCCGCGCACAACGGGTCAATCCTGACCTCCGACCTCCCCTTTCCGAGCCGGCGTTGTGGAGTCTAGACAGCGGCGGCGACCGGGAGAGCGTGCGGGAGAGGACCGCGGGGCTCCCCGCCCACGGGAACCCGCCAGGAGACCGCGGCCCTCGGCGCCTCACGAGCGCTCCCGACCGTCTTCGGCTCTTTCCGGCCGCTCGGGGGCGCCTCGGGAGGCCTCGGCGTCCGCCGCGCTCCCTTCGGCTGTTTCCGCCGGCAGCGCGCAGCCGTTGTCCGGGCAACGCACGGCGGCGCGACGGCTCTGGGGGTGAGTGGCGTCTGCCGGCTCGCGCGGCAAGAGGCGGGGGAGGGCCTCGGAGCGGCCTGGGGCGCGGGAGCTGGCGGACGGCGCAGCGGGCGGGACACCCGGCCGGCGGCCTCCCGGGTCATCCTCGTCCGGAAGCCGGGCCTCGGCCAAGCGGGTCGGGGCCGGGCGGGCGGGAGCGGGCGCGGCGTCCGAGGTAAGCGCGGGAGGATGGCCTCCGCGGGCGCCCTCCGGATCCCCGGGAGCGGAGGGGATGAGACTGGGGCGGGGGGGGGAGGGGGTGCGGCCCTCGCGTCCCCGGCCAGCGGCCGTGACCCTGCACCGCCGGGGACGGGGGCCGAGGGGGCGTCTGGCGGGGTGGCCGAGAGTGCCCGCGCCCCTCCTCTCAGCCCCCTTGCACCCCTCAGCGCCCCCTTCTCAGCCCTTCCCAGCCGCCCCTCAACTTCCCTCCTCTGAGCGGCCCTCCTCTGAGCCGTTCTCAGCGACCCTCCTCTCAGCCCCCCTCCTCTCAACGCCCCTCAGCGCCCCCCTCTCAGCGCCCCCTTCTCAGCCATCCCTCAACTTCCCTCCTCTCAGCGACTTCAACCTCACCCCCCTCCTCTTAGCTGCGCCCCCCCAGCCCTGCGCCCCTCACCCGCAGCCCAAGTGTCTGCTGAGAGCCCCTCAACTGAGCCCCCCTGGGACTGAAGGCAGGGCTGGGCGGGAGGGGAGAGGAGAAAATTGCTTAGAACAAACGGAATTTTTGTCTTTTCCCCGAAGTGTGGCCGACCACTTTGTCCTGTCGTGGAGACGGAGAGCCGGTGTGAAGGAGAGCGGTAGTGCCCGTTTCTGAGCCGACGCTGCCCGTCCTGTGGTCAGGTAAGCTGGGCCCTGCTGGTGCTCTCTCCGCCGGCTCTGGAAGCTTCAGCGAACGGTGTCCGCAAGTGGGCTCCCTTATCGGCAGCTCACCCCGGCAGCCCGGCAAGAGCATCCGTCCTTGCTGACAAACAGCGTTCCCGAGGTCACCGGGGGCCTTTTCCCGGGTCGGGGTCACTGCTGTGGGGACTCCTGCGCTGTGGGGCAGGGGCAGCTGTGGGTGGGGGACAGTCACCCGGCCACGCACTGGCGATGAAGTCCAAGTGCTGGGGTGAAGTCAGGGCCCTTTGGCCGAGCCGTGATGTCAGTCGGAGGCTGGGGAGAGAAGCTGCGAGAAAACCCCAGGCTGAGGAAAAGCCCCTCCAGATCTGCTGGCATCCACACTCATTACGAAATGAGAAATAAGAGTAAGAAACAAAACCAGCCCAACCCGGCCTGACTTCTTTAAGGACGAAGAATCCCTTCCCCGTCGGTCTGACACACGGACGTTCCTGGTTTATCACAGGAGCATCTTCCCGAGGCGAACTTGTAAAATCCGAGCGCGAGTTTCCCACAGCCCAGAATGTCAGCCTGTGGCGCAGCCCACAAAAACTCAACTCGCAAGCCTTCCTTTGCTGTTTATAAACACCCGGCGTTTATGTGGGGTTTTTTGCAGTTGTAATGACTTTATGAAAGCTCGTGTCCATGCTGCGCTCCGGAGTCAGGGCGCTGACCAGTGTAGGTGTCCGCTCCGTGGTGTGCATGTGCGTGTGTGCGCATGTGTGTGCGCGTGCTCATGGGAGGCCTCCGGATCCTGCTGCTCCCCTGACTCCAGTGCCTGCCGCCCCTTCAGCCACCACTGGCCACTTCGCCAGTAGCTCCCAGTATGTGCTCTTCACTCTGTGCCGGAATGAACGTCATCTTAAAAGCTGTGCCCTGGTACCCACCGTTCCACTTCTTTCTCTGAATCTGACTATTCCAGATCCTTCCCACAGGAGGAAACACACTGTATTTGTTCCTCTGTCACTGCGCAGCATGTCTTCCCCGTTCCTCCGTGCCGTGACGCGGGGGAGTTTCCAGGCCGTTAGCACCGCATCTCCTGAGCGTGCACGGCATTGTGTTGGCTCATTCCAGCTGTTGGTGCGCGTTTGGGCTCTTTCCGCCTTTTGGCTCCTGTGAGTAGCGTCGCTCCAAGCACGGGTGTGCAAGGATCCACTCACGCCCCTGCTTTCAGTCTTCCAGAGATGGACCCAGCACTGGAATTGCCGAATCACAGGGTGATTTTATGTTTCAGTTTTAAGGAACCACCACACTGTTTCGCGCAGTGTCCGTGCCAGTTTACACGCCCACCAGCGGTTCACAAGCGTTCCAGGGTGTCCACATCTTTGCCAACGGTTCTTTTCTCTTCCTGACCACAGCCATCCTGATGGGCCTGGCATTGAGGACTGTCCAAGGAAAGCAGACCCATCTACAAACACCCTGCTCTACCAGTCAGCATCCCCGCGTTGACTATGGGGTGTGAAGCGGGCGGTGGTGACCATCTGTCATTTGCCATCCCACCCCTCCCGCCAAGGGGCAATAAGCGCATCTTTTCCGGGAGAGGAAGATGTTAAGTTCCGGAACCTAATCAAGTCTGGCTTCCCCACAGCTGCCAGGGCTTTGCTTTCTTAATTCTCCAACGAGGGAATCCTGATGCATCCTACAACCTGAGAGCCGGACGTGGAAGACAGCCTTGGTGTTCACACTTTATCATAAACTAAATACTGGCTTTTCCCGTCTGCTTTTGTGAAGCAGAGTTGTGTTTCTGTTTGGATGGAAATTTTTGCTTGAAGGACAGCTATAGAAATTCTTCGTTATGATGAATACGGGCAATCGGGATTTACACGTGTGGTCTGGGCGGCTGGACTTCTTCTTACGGTTTTGACGGCAGCGTTTTCTTCTTTTCCATTGCACCCTGAATCTTCCCAGGTCCAGTCTCTTGCTTCTAGCTGTGTATTTGTTCTCTTGCTTCTAGTTGTGTATTTGTTCCCTGTTAGCTCTTCCATGTAAAGCTGCTCTTGTGGTCTTAGGGCTGTTTGTAAGTTGCACTGTGTCACGATGGATGGTTGGTGATGCTTCTTTCCTAATTCTATGTGGTCATTTCTTCTCATTGTTCAGAAGCAACAGGATGTGGCTGCTTTTCTTCCCCGCAGGTTTCGGCTTTGCCTAGGTCTGAGTTTCATCATGGCACTCTATTTTGACCACCGAATAGAAGCCCCAGACTCTGCCGGGTCTCCTTCGCACATCCACTGGCACCCCGTTCATCCATTCCTGGCGGTGGCCTCTGTCAGCACGACCTCAGGAGGCAGTGTGGACATATACCTGGAACAAGTGAGTCCTGGGAAGCAACGTGTCTGACTTCAGGGCTTCTGGCTCTTGTGTCCCTTTTGTTCTCATATGTGTGTGCTTGTGCATGGGTGTGGTGTGTTGTGTGTGGTGCGTGTGTCATGTGCGTGGAGGGGGTATGCTGTGTGTGTGTGGTGTGTGCATGGGTGTGGTACGTGTGGTGAGTGTCATGTGTGGTGTGTGTCATGTACAGGGGATATGTGGTTTGTGCACATGTGTGTGGCATGTGTGTGTGAGGTATGGGGTAGAGGTGTGGTGTGGTTGTACATGTGTGGTGTGTTCTGTGTGTGCATGTGTGTTGTGTGTGTTGTGTGTTTCATGTGTGATGTGTGTGGTATGTGCATGTGTGTCCAGTATGTATGCTTTGTGGTGTGTGTTGTGAGTGTGTGTGTGCTGTGTGGTATGTTTTGCTTGTGTGGTGTGAGTGTGTGGTATGCGGGGGTCTGTGTGTCCTGTGTGCTATGTGCATGTGTGTTGTAAGTGTGGTATGTGGTACGTCTGTGGTATGTGATGCGTGGTGTGTGGTACTTGGTGCTTGTTTGGTGTGGGTATGCAGAGTGTGTGCGGGTCACGTGTGGTGTGTGTGTTGTGAGTGTGGTGTATGGTAGGTGCTATGAGTGTTGTACGCAGTACGTGTGTGGTATGTGGTGTGCCCGTGTCGTGGGGCAGTGTGGTGTGTGTATCTTACATGGATCACTTCTTCCTAAGGTGCAGATTCTGGTATTACAAGAGCCCTGTGATGTGGCGAATTCAGCCCCGCTACTTCAGTTTGGGGACATATTTAGGGATGTAAAACCGATTCCACGATCAACCCACACCTCCAGCCAGAAATGGCCCCTGCACACTGCGCCGTCTGTGCTCCCTGGTCCAGCCTCCTGCTAGCCACACTGGCCATGGGAAACCGCTAGTGTCCTGTGCCTGCTGTAACACATGGCCACAGGCCGAGTGGCTTAAAACAGAAACGTATCCTCTCCTTGGCGGTCCTCGGCTTATACTTGCATCACTGCACCACTTCTGTTGTCACATGTGCCTCTTCTGTGTGTGCGTCCGTGTCTCTTTCCTCCTGTTATAAGGGCGCCAGCCATCGGATTCGGGCCCATTCCAATGACCTCTTCCTAACCTGATCATCTGCAGAAACTCTTTTTCCAAATAAGGTTGTATCACAGGCACCAGGTTAGGACTTCATGGTTTTGTGCTTTTTTAAATTAAATTAATTTAGAGAGAGAGCACGTGCGCATGAGCAGGAGGGGAGGAGGGAGAGAGACTCCCAAGCAGATACCCCACTGACCACAGAGCCTGACGCAGGGCTCGATCTATGACCTGAACCCAAACCAAGTCGGACGCTTAACTGACTGTGCCACCTAGCACCCTAGGACTTCGGCATCCCTTTTTCAGGGGGCACCATTCCAGCCCTACTGGAAGCTTCGTAGAAGCCTCTCCGACTTCTCACGTTCCGCCCACTCCACCCCTTCCTCAGTGCACGACACACCTCGTGCTTCACGCAGAAAATCAGATTTTCCTTCCCAGTCCTTAACCCTCTGCAAGTGCCGTTGCCGCCCCTGCCACTTCAGTAAAGCAGCTGTGGTCACATTGACATCTGCATGCTCTCAGGTCCTTTTCTGATGTCCTGCTCTCTGCACAGTTCCTCATTTTCATGAAGTCTCTCGGGAAACAGTCTGGAGGTGAGGGGGTGCTGAAAATAACTTCGGCCTTGCAGACCCTGAAAAGACTCTTGGGGTCACCCCAAAGGCTGCTTAGAGAACCTTGGGGTCAGCAGACTTGACCTCTTGGCACACTGCTTGTTTTTGTAAATGGAGTCGTATGGGCACTCGTGAAAATGCTAGCCAGCAACCAAGCAGTTGTGAGCATGAGGTCGACCGCTGGGATAAGCTGCCTGGCGTGCTCAGTTGAGTGTTAACTGTGTGTTTTCGTAGCACAGCTGAGAGCAAGCTTGGTGTTTCTCTGAAAATCAAGGAGGACATTTCTTTAATAAACGGCTCTTTTTATTTTCTGGCTGATCTCCGTGTCAGTGATTAGCCAGAAGTCCCTAGAATCGCTGTCTCTCTTCGTAATGTGGAATTTGCTTCTTGCCTGTTGCAGGGCGAGCATGTGCCCGATACTCACGTCGAGAGGTCCTTTCGGGTCACTTGCCTGTGCTGGCACCCAACGCGCCTGGTGCTCGCTGCCGGGTGGGAGACCGGAGAAGTGACGGTGTTGAACAAGCAGGACAGGGAGCAGCATGCGGTGCCCCCCACGCACACCTCCGACGTTACCGTCCTCGAGTGGAGCCCCAGCGGGAACTGCCTCGTGTCCGGGGACAGGGTGAGCAGACTTGGTGGGCACTGACTTCAGATCCCTGCCTTTGCCTCTCGGTGCTCTTTGGGGTTGTAGAAACACGTAGTTGCGGACTCTGGGAGAATCTGGAGACATTTTGTTGTTGCGGGAAGGGGGGCGGGAGCCTGTCACCGCGTCCTTCAGTGGTCCCTGCTGGTAAGGGCTTTGGGGCTTTCCAGTCTTCCACTAAACAGACAGAGGTGCGGAGCTAGCTTCGGGCTTCTGTTGTTCTGCATGTGCAAAAGTTTGGGGAGGGTCTTGTAGGTGGGGCGCCTGGGTCCCAGGGCATGAGCATCTGTGGCGGGTGCCCGAGCCTCCCTCTGTGGGGCTGGTGCCGCAAACATGCCAGCCCGCCCCAAACCCCGACAGCTGGATCCAAATTCAGAATTTTGCTGAGAAAAGTGGCGTGTCGGCAGTGTTCCACTTAGCACTTCTCTTGCTATTAAAGGGAACTGTTACTTAGAGGGGCCAATTATGTATCCTTTTCTGATCAAATCACTTGCCCATTTTGGTGTTGATTTGTTTCCCTTTCTTCTAGATTTTTCTTCTTTTTTTTTAGATTTTATTTATCTGAGATACAGAGAGCGTGAGCGGGTGAAAGAGTACGCAAGTGGAGGGAGGGGCAGAGGGAGAGGGAGAAGTGGACGCCCTGCTGAGTGGGACCCTGAGATCATGACCTGATCCGAAGGCAGATGCTTAACAGACTGAGGCCCCCAGGTGCTCATAGATTTTTCTTGTTTCTCAATTCAGTTTCTACCTAATGACATTGCGCTGCCCTCAGACTTCTAGTTCCTCAGTGATCTTTCCACTCTCCCTGCCATGGAAGGGATTGGCAGATCCCTTGTAGGAACAGAGGAACTCCCAATCATCAACTCTCATCGTCCTTTTGAGTATATTAAGAAACAACTAACAAAACAGATTCCCCAGGCATTCAAGGAAACCCAGATCTGTACTGTCAAAGCTTTCCGAGTCAACATATTTAAGGACAGAAATCTTGATCCTTCCAAGAAAACCTACAGTAGTGCTGGTCTGATTGAATAACGGGCTCAGGTAGGGAAACAAGTACGGAATGAGTGAGCCTTCGGGCTGCTGTGCCGCTGAGAGCCGTCCTTACCAGCATTGGCCAACGGTCTTCTGTCTCCCACCAGAGACTGTTTTGGTTAGGGTGGGCTTGGTTACCGGTGAAACCAACCCAGACTATCGGAAGTAAGAAGGGACACTTAATCTGAAGCCGTTGGAGTGTCCCATGGTCCCCGGGACAGGAGGACAGCTGGCTTCGGGATGTCTAGACCAAGATGTGTGCCAGTGGACACACATCTCCTTGTAGAGTGCCCCTTCTGCCACAGCCATCTCTTTCTCCCGTGCCTCCCTATTCACAAGGCAGCACCCCTAGGTGCTGGGAGGTAAGGCATTCACCCCCGCTATGCCCAGGGGATGCTGCCCCTCCTTCTCTGTCCCAAGTCCAGTTCGGGCCCAGTAACCACATAGACAGTAGTCAGCAGTGCCCAGGGAAGTGGGAGAGCCCTGGACAAGGGGCACTGGGCAGATGCTGCCCCAAGTGTCCATCAGAAGAAGCTCCATTGGTAAATGAAGGCAAGAACTCTGCGTGGACTGGGTCTCACTTCCCTGCGCACTCACAGAGCCGGATGGGAGCGTCAGCTTACCCAGTGCAGGGCTAGACCACTCTGGACAATTCCAGTGTGAACTACTGCAGAACCGCTTGGGTTCCCAGAGCCAGTTCTGGTGTGGTGGCCGGTGGGGGTCCTCAGATACCACAGGGTGCCCATAATTCAGCTTAGTTCTGACACCGTCCAGCCAGAGACCATGTCAGGTCCCATGGATTAGTGTCTCAGCCCCACCCCAGATGCCAGTCCCCAGTCCTGTGCATCTGCCCACAGGCTGCACAAAGGAGGGTCCCTCCTCCTTGGGCTCTCCCAGTCAGCTAGAGCAGCTCACGTTACCAGTTTATTGAGGAGTATAAGGAGATGAATCAACAGCCAGATGAGGAGAGACACAGGGCGAGGTCTGGGGAGGTCCCAGTCCTCCCCAGGCGTCATTCACCCCACACCCCCAAGTGATCAGCTACCCGGAAGCTTTTCGAACCCAGTCCTTTTGGGTTTTTATGGAGCTTGATTGCATAGTTGTGACTGACTAAATCATTGGCCATTGGTGATTGATTCAACCTTGGGGAGTGATCTGTCCCCTCCCTGGAGGTTGGGGTGGGACCGAAAGTTGAGCCATCCGATCGGTGGTTGGTTGTCCTGGCTGCTGCCCCACACTTGGGTGAAGATCCAAAGTCCCCTTTGGTAACAGAACAGAAGACACTGCTGTGGCCCTTATCCTGGGAAATTCCAAAGGTTTTAGCAGCTGTGAGCCATGAACCAGTGGTGAAGATTTGTAGGTTTGGTCGCCTGAATGACCAAACATCCACTTGTTTTCAATTACAGTGGTGTAGAGCCTAGCGTGTTACTGTAGTGCACAGGAAACGTTGACTTTGCAGGAAACATTGACTTGCCGTGAGTCTCTTGTTTCTTGCCTATAGATACCTCGTCTGAGGCTGATTGTATAAACTTGTGCTGGATGAAGTTTGAAGGGGGGTGGGAGTGCTCAGGGTTTGCCTCCAATCTAACCCCTGGGTGTTGTCTAGAAACACAGGGAGGGAGGGAGAACACATTTGACTCCTTGTAACTTTTCTAAGAGATTTATTGTACACGTTGCTTGGTAAGGCCGACAGTACAGTTGATTCTCGGACAACTTGGGGGTTAGAGACCTCAAACTCCTCCCAGTCACAAATCCGCATATGACTTTGACTCCCCGAAAACTTACCTACCGATAGCCCACTGTTGACCGGGAGCTTTGCCACTAACATGGTCAATTAACACACGTTTTGCAGGTTGTGTGTGTTACATACTGTTCTTGTAGGTTAGGATAAAGAAAGTGTCAAGAAAGTCACGAGGAGGCGCAAGTACGTTTACGGCAGGCTACCGGATCCATCCACAGAAACCGCACGTATGCAGACCCACGCAGTTCAGACCCGAGTTGTTCAGGGTCGTCCGTATCTGGTCAGCACATCCTGTTTACGATGAAGGGGCGCTCCCCAGCCAGCCTGCAGGCATCAGATAAGCCCTGCTGATGGAGCGAAGGGCAGGAGGGAGAGTGTGGGCACTTCTGCGTGCGCTGACCTCGGGCAGGAGGCGCACCTTGGGCCTCACAGCAAAGGGCCTCTTTGCAAACGGACTCGGATAGAGGTGGCGGCCTGCAGCAAAGCCTGACTTATATCCCGGCCAGAGGCCTCCGGACTGTTTCTGGGGTGCCATTTCCCCACCATGACCTCTAGCGCTGGGTGGCCCCCACAATTTGAGACCCTGGTGAGTAAAGGGCTGAGCCCAGAGTACACCTGGCACCCAGAGGCTGGTTTCCTGGGGTTTCCTCCCGTAACAGCAGTCAGGGCTCCTTGGAGGGATGGCTCATTCTAGAACCGGGGATGGACAGTGAGCCCAGAGAATCTGTCGTCAGAAAGAAAGGAAGTGCTCATGAAACCCACAGTACGGGGTGTGTCAGAGGGACACGGGAGCTAACGAAAGACCCCCCCCAGGGGCCAAAGCTGGGACATCAAAATACACAAAGTGGGGCTGGATCGTAACCTGGAGTCGAAAGTCAACGGCCATGATCTCAGTGGTAGTGTAGCCCTATGATTTATGGTAATTAAGAGAAATCTCAGAGAAATCTCGTGTGCTGAGGCCCCCCAAATGATTTATGTGGATGGTTCTTGCTCGAGGAGGTGACCTCCTTCCAACCAGAATGGGGCCGAGAGGAGGAGGGGACAAGGTCACAGATAGGACCTCGGCCGGGAGCGGAGGGGCAGCAGCTGCACAGGCGAGTCACGTCGGCGTCACCCACCCTGACAAGCCACACTGTGACGAGGCCACGTGGGCTCCGTGGCCTTCTCCCCAAACCCACGGCCCACTCCAGTCATGAGAAGAGCATCAACCAAGTCCCCGCGCAGGGACATCCCACAGCATCCCTGACTGGTCCTCCTCAAAGCCGGAGAGTCAGAGACGCTATCCCAGCCCAGAGGAGCCTGAGGGGACGTGACACCCAAATGTCCTGTGGCACCTGGAGGGGATCCGGGGACAGAAAGCAGGCATCAGCGAGGAGTTAAACGTGAACAAAGCACGACTCTGGCTAACACGCTCTGTCATTTGAGCCCGTTAACTCTCAGAGCTGCTCCGTGCTCATACCACCTGCCGGTCGGAGAAGCTCGAGGTAGAGAATGGGACTTCTCTGAATGACTTGCCACTTTTGGTAAATCTGAATCTATTCTAAAATCACATTTTGGGGTTTTTTTAATAAAGATTTTTGTTTATTTGACAGAAAGATGGCAAGCAGTGGTGGGGGGAAGTAGGCTCCCCGCTGAGCAGACAGCCCGATGCGGGGCTCGATCCCAGGACCCTGAGATCATGACCTGAGCTGAAGGCCAAGGCTTAACCCACTGAGCTAGAGAGGTGCCCCTATAATCACATTTTAAAAACCGGCTCATGATCGTTGTTGTCTCAGGCTGAAAGGCACACGGGACGGCTTCTGGTTTCTTTGCGAGAGATTTTTTAATTATTTGTACTTGCCAGTGCACGTGTTGTCGTTGTGTAGTTGAGTTTAAAAGGAAGCCGTGTGTGATCTGTGGCACAGCATAACTCTTGCCTTCCCTGGTCACCCTGTAAGAATGTGTCTCCTCCGCCCGGTGTTGGGTTTTCCAGCTCGGTGTCCTGCTCTTGTGGAGGTTGGACCAGAGGGGTCGAGTGCAAGGGACGCCGCTGCTGAAACACGATCACGGGAAACCCCTAACTCACTGCATCTTCCGGGTCCCCCCTCCTGGCGAGTAAGTAGGAGCTCAAAGGGAGGCCTTGTCCCTATATCCCCAGGGGGCTGGTCCCGGGCGGCTCCTCCTGATGGGTCACAGCCCCAGCTGCCCCGGGCATGTCTGTAGTGACCACACCTGCCCGGAAGGAACATCTTCCTGTAAGGAATCCTGACTTCCCGTCATCTCTGCCTTTCAAAGGGACCTCGTTCAGTTGGCGAAGGCGGCTGTGAGCGGTGATGAGAGAGCCCTGGACATGTTTAACTGGAGGAAAAGTGGCTTTGGAAGTTTCCTGAAAATGGGATCTCAAGAGGGACTATCCTTCTTTGTCAGCTTGATGGATGGTGAGAAACTTAGGTGGGGACTTTAGGACTTTGAAACCTTTTAGGGGTTCTGGTAAGGTTTTTAAACAAAGAGATGATGTATAAAATAGGCTGTGTGGGGCCCCATTTTAGAGTGACGCGTCCATTGCTCTCGGCGGTGACTTACCCAGTGGTCAGAGGAGAGCCTCTCTTTGTCCCTTTAGAGCTGGATCGGCAGTGCTTGTGTTGGGAGGGCTCCCACGAGGGGTCCTGTGCCAGCCGTGCCCCTCAGCTGCTCCCACGTGCACCTCCAGGCAGCGTGCATGGGGCCACGCTCCCACAGTCCACTCTGTGTGATCGGGGGGCACCCTTCTCTGTCATTCTTTGGCTGAGCTCTGCGAAGGGAGTGTGACAGGGCAGGATGGGCGCGGGCTTTGTCTCTAGCCCACAGCACCAGCCAGCCCTCTGCCGGGGCCAGCATTGAGCTGGGAGCAAGAGCAAGCTAGCGAGGCTCTCGAAGGTGCCGAGCTCCTGGAGGATGCGCCACCCCGCCTCTCACCCTGGGTGGGAACGAGGGAGCAGACCATGGCTAGAAACCACTGGGCCTTTGTCATTTTAAAAATGGAGATACTGTGTGTTTCTGGAGGGGGAGAGACAGCTGATGGAGGGGACTGCAAGGCAGTCCCTGGGGACAGGAGTGGCACAGAGCCTTGGGTGGCGTGGGGAAGAAAATGCTAGTGCAAGAGCCCCTTGGCAAGGCACTGAGAAGATGGTGTGGGCTGCGGCCCGGCAGATGGGTGTGCGGTGGGGACAAGCCTGGTTCTGGAGGGGTCCGTCCCATCCCTCCCGCAGCAGCTGTGGGCTTCGGGGGCGGATTACCCCGTCTCGTCAGACCTCTGCCCGTGAGCTCACGGGACGTGTCAGCTGAGTGAGCACGTGTGAGTGTGTTGCCGGGCCTGCCACCGAGGCTCGCTGAACTAGAGGCAGTGCCGGCATGGTCATGTCGTGTCGACCACGGGCCTCTACACAACCTTGAACCTGCCAGTTGAATGGGAAGTCACGTATTCCTTGGAAACAGATGAGAGGAGACCGGGGGGATGAGGAGGCTCCCGAGAGCAGCAGAAATGCGTCTCCTTATGGGCACTCACAGTAGAGACCCCACGGACTCAGAGGCCTGAAGGGAACCTGGAGGGCGAGGAAGGGCTGGCAGGCAGGGCCGGGACGAGTGCCCACAGAGGCCGAGAGTGCTGACAGGAGAATGGGACCGCTAGGACATGTGTAACAGAGGGGACGGAGCAACGGCTGCAGGAGGGCCAGAGCTCAGGGCTGTTGTGTGCGGCTGGTTGCTGTGCCTCACACGGAAGCACAGCGGGGTGAACGGGTAGGCCAGTGTGGCTGGAAAGGTGGAGCTTACGTCAGAGATGGCCTGGGCAGGTTCTGTGCAGGTGTTTTTAAATGTTTTATTTTTGAATGTTTATAACAAAATGTTTATTTTGCAAGTGTCCCTAAGTAGATTTGCGTGGCTGCTGGCGACCACGCTGCTGCCCGGACTGACCCCTTTGCCCTTAGGGACGGTGCACTATGTGGATGAGAAAGGCAAGACCACCCGGGTGGCTTCCACAGACAGCTCTGTCCAGACTCTCTTCTACATCGAGAAAAAGGAGGCCCTAGTGGTGGTCACGCAGAACCTGCTGCTGTCCCTGTATGCGGTGAGGCCCGAGGGCGAAGCAGAGGAAGTGATGAAGGTAGGTGGCACGGCAGGCGGCAGGTTGCAGCCCGGCTCAGGCCTCACCTGACTTCCCCACGCCACCAGAGCTGTCCCTTAGCATTGCGTCCATGACTCGGTTCCCAGGAGCTTTGCAGGTGTCATTGGATGGGGCGGGAGAGTATGGGCCCGCTCAGGGCTGCACCCCCTCGCCCGGCAAGCTTTTACAGCCTGTCCACCCAGTATGACTCAGAATTCTGAACTTCCCCTGAAGATGCTCTTGAAGACGACAGAGCTGAGTTTTTGTAAGCCGGTGTTTACCCGGTCACGCACCCACGCCTGGCACAATAGTGGCAGATAGATTCCCTTGAGCCACTCACCGGCTGGGGGGCCCCTGGCAGGTCTGCTGTCTGCAGAACAGGCTCCTCACAGCTGCTCGACAGTGTGTGGTCAGGGCTGAACCGGTCAGTCTAGAAATGTACACACCGGGCGCCCTGCACGCGGCAGCCATCATCAGTCAGGCACAGCAGAGAGCAGCCCTGCAGGGTCACGGCCACCTGCCCACATGTCCACACCTGCACCTGCCCAGCTGGCGCGTTCCGCACCCCCAGGCTGCCGCACACCAGAGGCCCCGGGCTGGTGACAGCCACGTGCCACTATTGGATTGTTTCTCGTTACTAGGTCAAGTTGAGTGGGAAGACAGGTCACCGGGCAGACATCGCCCTGATTGAAGGCAGTGTGCTTGTGACCGCCGTGGGGGAGCCCGTTCTCAGGTAAGAGCGGCCCGCAGCATTGACGATTGGACTCAGTCTCTCTGGAGCAGTGTTCTTATTGGAGGGTGACGTACAGGCAGAAAAGTAGAGATCATGACGAATGTCCGTAAACTGGACATGCCCGTGTAGCGGGCTCTGGGAGGGAAAAGCAACAGCCCACCCGCCCCGCACCCACGTGGCCCCCCAGGGTGGGCTCCTTGATGCCCCGATGGCTGCCTGCGGAGTCTCTGCCTGGTGTTCTGAGCTTGATGTCAGCGGAATCGTGTTGTGGTGTGTCTGCTTTTCCAGCTGCTTCAGTCCCGTGTCCTGTGTGGGGGTGCCCCGTGTCACTCCATGTGGTCGGAGTCCCTTCATGACCCTCGGGGCCAAGGGCAGTGCACAGACGCAGCCCCTGAAGGGAGCCTTCTTCCTTTCATTGTAGATTCTGGGACTTAGAAGGTGGAGAGAATTACGTGCTGAGTCCAGAGGAGAAGTCCGGTTTCGAAAAAGCTGAAAATATAAACTGTGTTTCTTACTGTAAAGCCAAGGGTGAGCCTTCTCGGAGCCAGCGCGGGAGAGGGAGGGACGCAGCCTCGTGCCTCGGTCTGGGGCTTCCAAATGATGACGTGATCGCAACTCTTCAAGGAATGACGAATTGGTGGTGACTGTCCGTCACTTAAAAGAGTCACTCGGGGACGAGAAAGTGACAGTAAAGCTTTGCTTGCACATGTGAAGGCCAAGGGGTTTGCTCAACAGGGTGAGCGAGCTGGCTGCGCGCAGCCCACCTCCGTTCCACCTGAAGCTGCGAGAAAGCGTGGGAACATTAAAAATACGTGTGTATGGCCTATATGCAGACATGTGCGTGCATGTACACAAACACACACACACACACGGAGGACAGAGAAACAAGAGATGAGCCAGAGCACCGTTTATTTTGTGCCTGCTGAGAGCTGAGTGCCAGTCTAGCCCTGGGGAAGCAGCGCTGGACAGGCAGACAGGCCCCTGCTCTCATGGGAGATGGAGAGATGCACTCGTGCGCCCAGCACACGCACACTCGCTCTCTGCCCAGATGGGAGCAGATGTGGTGTTGGAGGCCCCTGGGCGGAAAGCTGATGCCCAGATATTTGAGAGTCACGGTCAGGGAAGAGATTCCTACTATTTTAACCCTTCAACTTAAGTCCTGGGGATCCTTGTTTTTACCCCTAGGTCTTCTGGCAGCGGGGGACCGATAAAGGGCGAGTAACCATGTGGAGAAAACTGCCAGGCCCTCAGAGCCGCCGAGAGGCAGCAGGGCAAGGACAGGTGGACCCTTCAGACACCCACTGAGCTCGAAGGCAACATCACGCAGATAAAGGTACGACGCCACCAGGGTACTGGGCGCTCTCACCTCTGCCCTACAAAAGTGGAGGACGTGATGAGCTTTGACCTGTTTTTGTCAGTTTCTGTCAGGTATGCAGCTAAAGACCTATACACAAATAACAATAACATAGTTCGAAAGGCCTTTGGGCTTTCAGACTTGCGGGTCTGGGGATTGTGGACGTGTACGTACCCATCCTTTATCTCTGGCCCCTCTCTGTCTACCCCAAGAGCAGCTTTATCTAGATCTGTAGCAAACCAGTGTTTCTTTTGTATAGTCATGGTTTTGCACCCATCACCACCTCTTAGGACCACTGTCCACACCCGGAACGAAGGCCTGTGCATGTCCGCAGTTGCTCCACTCCCCGCTCCTCTGCGCAGACGCTCCTCTACTTTCTGTCTCTGTGGATTTGCCTGCTGTGGGCACATTGTAGAGATGGAAGCGTAAACCTGTAGCTTTCTGTGTCTGGCCTCCGTCCCTGACATCGTATTTTCCACCCGTGTGGCCACGCCTGACAACACTGCCTTGCTTTTGCGGCGGAGCCGCTCCCGGGGCAGGGGCTGGCCACCCTCCGCTGTCCTGCCCTCTATCCACGGATGCTTGGGTTGTTTCCACATTTGGACTTTTGTGAACCCTGCTGCTGTGAACATTTGGCCACACGTTTCTGTGTGGACGTATGATGTCATTTCTCTTGAGCATATGCTTTTTTACCTATAAATTCTTTCTCGCCGGTGATGGTCTGTATTTGGGGAGTTACTGTGTCACACCTTCTGTTCCTTCCTTTGAATGTGTTTGTAGTGGCTACTGTGAAGCTTCAACTGTTGGCTCTGACATCTCGGCCTTCTGGGCCATTTCTCTGACTTGATTTCTCCTCCTGGGTTTATATCATACTCTCCTGTTTTCCCTGGCTCTGATTTTTTTGTTGCAAACCGGACCCTTGAGGTAAAAAATTGTGTCAAGTCTGTGATAGTGACCGTCTTGCTGCACTCGCCTCTAGGGCTTGTGGCCTTGTTGGCTTATGTGCTTACTGACCGGCTGGAGCACTGCAGTGGCGTCTCTCTCCCCTGTGGTGGGAAGCCTCTGACATCACTTCTCGGAGGGCCGGCCTCGGGCATGTGGGTGGTCCCCAGGGAAAGCAGTGGCTCCAGGGCTCCCTGACTGTCTTCTCTCTGACCTGGTGAGCTTTCTGCCTCTGTGGGTCAGCCTCCCCCAGCTCGATGGCCCTGTTGTTTCCTGCAGTGACCCAGGAATTTGCTTGCCCCACAGTCCAGTCCTGTCAGATTTGGACAAGCGTGGTCTTAGAGCTCCGTGTTTAAGGTTGGCTTTGACGCGGGAAGGCTCCAACTAAGTGTGTCCTTCTCCAGTTCCCTCTGGTCCATGGTCGGGCCTGCCGTTGAGCTTATAGCTCTCAGAAAGCTTCCGCCTCCTCCTGACGCTCTCTTCAAGAGCCCCACTCTCTTCCAGAGCATCCTTAGGCTTGGACTTACCCACATTGTGTTTCAAACGAAGTCACTTCCTTTGGGGAGCCCGTCAGAGCTCTCTCTTCCTATGGACTGCCTCACCCCTTGGGGGAAAAGGTCTGAATCACTGCTCCAGAGCTTCGGAGTGGTGGCCGCCTCTCGTAGCCTGTGTAGCGTGAGCCGGCGGGGGCCTGGGCGTGCAGGCCCGGCGTTCTCAGGCACCACATGAGGCTGAGGGACCCCACCCTCGCAACGTGGAGTTGGGGGAGTGAGAGGCTGTACCCCGAGCTGGGTGCTGGACAGGGAGCTGAGCTCTTGGCCACGCCTGCCCAGGGGGAGCTCCTGCAGGCTGAGTTGGGAGGCTGGAGGCAGGGGCCTAGAGGCTCCGGTGCCATGGGCACTGCTGTTCTTACCAGATTTAGCAGGTTTTCCTGGGTAAGTGTTGCTTCATTTGCCTCACGCCTGATTTCCAGAGCACTAGATGGCTGTTTCCTCGTACTTTCCCCCAGTTCTGTCTGTTCGGGCCTCTGCCCTGCCGTCCAGGCGGCTCTCTCAGACCTGCTGTGTGTAACCCTCCCAGACCGAATCCGCCTAATCCCACAAGTCCTGAAAGGAGTCCTAAAAGGGAGCCGTACCTAGGAAATCATTGAGGGCACCAGAGAGCACTGTAGGGGGCACCTTTAGCTCCGTATCTCAGTTCTGGACGAGTTAGTGAGTTACATATCTTAATTAGTTCAAATAAGTGACTAAAAAATAGCACTGAATATCATCAGATCTGCAGAGAAAGTACGGCTTTCTCGGGTTTGAAGTAATAGGAAGAGCCACACAAATTACCCTAAAGGACGTGAAAGAGGAGCCGGGTACATGATGGCACATATGTGCTCCCTAAGAGACACCTCAGTGCTACACGTGTTACTCCTTCCCAAGTGAGCGTACAGATCTCGTCTACAGCCGGTAAAAATAATGACTTTTTTTTTTTTTTCCCCTGAGAGAATTCAACAAAATAAAGTCTTCTGGGAGGACACATGGCTGAGGAAAAAATGTATAGGAAATCAGAACACTTCTGTATCCCAAACCAGAATATAGAGAATATGTCTCGACCCTATAGCAAGTAAAAACAGTTCATGCTCACTCAGGAATGGCTAAACGTACCCATGGAGTGGAGTCGGAGACCCCAGAGCAGACGGAGATAGATGGGGGAGTCTGACGTGGAATTATGAAAGTGGCATTGCACATCACCTGGGGGAGCCGGGCAGTTCGGTACACCCTGTCAACTCGCTGTCCACTTATAAAACATAAACATCCCGAAGTTAACAGCTACTCAGAGCAGATGTATCAGCATCTGCCTGTTGCATACCACTTGGGTGTCCGTATTTTAGAATTTCGGTAAAGTGCATACTTTATGCTTGTAAGTTTTTACATCCATTTACACAACGAGAAGGAGCAGCGCTAGGACGGTGGCTGACGGACGCCTTTGTGTATCTCCCTTTCCGGCCTGCCCCTGCCTCCTGCTCCTCCTCCTGTCTCTGTGTCTGGCGGAACGCAGTGGGGCTCCCGGAAGAACCTCCTGGCCGTGAACAACATCAGCTCCGTGGTGATCCTCCGCGAGCAGGCCATGTCCTCACACTTCCACCAGCAAGTGGCCGTGGTGCAGATGTCCCCAAGCTTACTCAGCGTGTCCTTCCTGTCCACGGGGGTGACGCACAGCCTGCGCACAGACACGCACGTCAGCGGGGCGTTCGCCACCAAGGTGACTGTGAGGGTGGCCTGGGCTTGACAAAAGGCCTGGCTGGTTGTCTGGGTCTTTTGGGGTGGTAAGGGGGGCACGCAGCAGGTTGCTTTTTAATTTCTATGATTCCTTTAAGGATGCCATTGCTGTCTGGAATGGGAAACAGGTGGTGGTCTTCGAGCCTTCTGGAGCCACGTTACGGACTGCAGGTGGGAGTCTTATCCCGCGGGAGGGGCTCACAGCACCTGTTTTGTCTTCTGACCATCTGCGGGGGTGTTGGTGCCTGTGGTGGGGGCAGGGGCCTGGTACAGGGCCACCAGGAGCCCCTTGTGTCAGTCCTTATGCCTGTGCTCCGGCCCCATGCCACTGGGCATCACCCTACTGGGGCCAGCCAAGGTGGCTGAGAAGCCCTCCTGGGCGCTGGGACAATGAAACAGCTGGGAAATAAGGCTAAAGGGGCATTAACCCTCCACAGTAGTTTTCAGGGAAGGGGGCTGGTACACACCCAGCTTCTGAACTGGTTCCAGGCCAGACAGAGCAGTGAACCCCACAGCATCTTGACCAAGGCCAGCCTCTGTCTAGAAGTTTGAGGACACATCTCTAGAGGTGCCCCGTCAACCTCCGTCTCCTGTCCCAGTGGGCCACCGTGACCCTCACTCTTCAGCACACGCCTGTGGGAGTGACTGGGGGCTGCTGGATCAGTGGCCACAAACCGGACAGATGTTTGCTATCTCACAGCTGTAGAGGTCAGAAGTTCACACTCTGGTTTCCTAGGCCAGATCAAGGCTTCGACAGGCTGCTCTGCCTCCTGAGCTCTGGGAAGCCTGTCCCTTGCCTCTCTCTGTGTGCAGTGGCCATCCTTGGCCAGGTTGCATTGTTCTGGTATCTACCTCCCTATCACCTTGTTCCTGTCTTGTCCACCTCCCTCTTACAGGAGCACTCACGATTGCATTTAGGGCCCACCTGAGTAATCCAGGACAATCCCCCATCTCAAGACCTGCCCGTCTTTGGCCATATACTAGCATTCACAGGTTCCAGGGACCAGAGCCTGATAGCTCCGGGGGTCTCGTGCTGCTTACTGTAACGACCCCCTGGACACGCCCTTGCCAGCAATCCTTCTGTACAGTTCTTCTGTTTTCCCACACTGACTCCGCAGGCCCAGTCGTCATGTGCCCTGAAGGGCTCCCATTGTGGGTTTGTCAGAGAACCCCTTGCCTCCCGGGGGCTGTTTCTCCACTGGTGGTCACCCATCACCCCATCGTCCCTCCTTTTATCCTCTAACACTTCATTGCCTAAAGTTTTCTTGTCCCATGTTTCTTGCTCTGCCTTGTATTATGCCCATGATTAATGTTTCCTCGCCCAGTGTGGACCCCCAGGGCCAGGCTGAAGTTCTTGTCCCCTCAGTAGGACAGCACAGCGGGTGCTAGGGTGCTTCCTGTCGTGTGTGTGATTGTCTCCCTGGCTGGATAAGAACCCATCTAGGGACAGAGGCTAGGGCTGGTGGCCTCCAGAGGCCCCCCTAAAAACCTATGCTGCCCCAGACCACACATGCAGTGCTAGTCAGATGGGAGAGGCGGCTCATGACCAGGCCAGTGAGCCTGGGGCCGCGTCCCTCTACCTGCCCCGGGCCCGCGCGCCATCCCTGTGCCTCGGGGCCTCGCTCTCCTCATCTATGGGACCCTGGAAACGCAGCCCTCACGACACCATCTGAGCACACGTGGAGAGACGGGCCGCTGCCACATCACGTTTCTCTCTCGTGCTAGGAACCTTCCTGTGCGAGTCTCCCGTGTTAGCCATGTATGAGGACAATGTGTACACCGTGGAGCCAAACCGAGTTCAAGTTCGAACCTGGCAGGTAAATCGCTGCTCTGGGGCGAGTGGGCTTGGAGAGAAGAGCCCTAAAGTCCGTTTCTAAACCGAGCCAGAGCTGCTTACTGACTCACTCACAGCCCCCCACCAGCTGCTTGCTGGTCCCCCAGGGCTCTGGGCCAGCGGGTGCATCGGCTGCCGGCCCCTGCGAGGTCGGGAGGCGGCCGGGCCTCGCACAGTGAGGAGGACGATCACTGGGGTGTTGTGTGCTCCGGTTGGCAAGAGGGAGGCGTGTTTGCTGGAGTCAATGCCCATCCCCAGTGTCCATGAGCTCAGGACAGGCCTTTCCCTGCATGAGTCTGAGGGTGAGCCCTGGTGGGAGAGGAGCGTGGGCCTTGCAGGTGATCGGCTCGAACGCAGCCTCGCTCCCCTGGTGGCATGGAGTGGGAGGCCCCCGCCAGCCAGCATCCCTGACCCCGCACTGGGGGGCTGACAGGCTGCATTACTTTCCTGAGCCTGCCGTAATGAAGTACCACAGATGGGGAACCTTCAAGCAATACAAATTTATATTCTCATGGTTTAGGAGATCAGAAGTGCAAAAATCCAGATGTGGGCAGGGCTGGCTCCTGAGGTTTTGAGGGCGCATCCGTCTCAGGTTCTCCCAGCCTCTGGCCATCGTTCTGTCTTTGCCTCTGCGCTAACCCGGCGTGCTCCTTGGGTGTGTGTCCTGGTTTTCTGTACCCTAAGGGACACTTGTCCCTGCATTTAGGGCCGTCCTCATCCAGAATAATCTCCCCTTGAGAACCTTAATTACATCCGCCAAGACCTCTTTTCCAAATAAGGTCACAGTCACAAGTTGTAGGTGGCTGTAGCTCTTGGGGGCCACCACCCAACCCGGTACATGCAGCAGTGCTCTGTGTCAAGGTCGGGAAGACCTTCACAGCCCTGGTTTCAGCTCTCTATGCCCTGCTTTGTCTGTCCCTGAGTTGTTCGCCTAGGATCCAGCGTTCCGTTTCTGGAGGCTGCCGTACGCACACACCGTGTCCTTGTCCCTCCCTGGGGTTCTTCCTGGTGGGCCTCATAATGGGTGGGAGGTGCGACTGGGGGAGGCCCTGGAGTAGAGGCCTCACGTGGGGAAGCGGCCCCCTGGGGGAAGGCGCTGGGGGATAGGGGGCTAGGCTGCTGGTCCTTGGCCTACTGGAGGTGGGAGGGGAGCTGGAGGGAAGGAGGCCGAAGCCCGCTGCTGCTGACACTTGTCGGGGAAGTCTGCTGGGGACATATCCCCAAGGTCGGGAGGGGCCGTGTTAACGACCCAGGAAGGGCTCATTTCTGTGAGCAAGGCAACCTGCAGGCCTTGAAGGGTCAGGGGGCGGACAAGCCCCGGGGAAGCGGCCGTGAACCTTAAGTGGGAAGCTGCCAGTTATTGTACCAGCAACAGTGGGTTTATCCGGGAGTAGGGGAGAATTGCAGTCTGGGACGAGCGAGCTACTCCCACCTCCAATAGGTCGAGAACCTCCAGGGCCCAGCAGCCTACCCCCGCTGCCCCCCCACCACACCTTCCCCCAGGGGACCACTTCCCAGCAAGCTACAGCAAAATCACCCCAAGCCTGCGGGACCCAGAAGAGGCACTCTTCTGTGGGGGCGTATGGGCTGCTGTGAATGGAAGGTCCGCCGGAGCGAGCTGGGTGCTGCAGGCCTACTGGCTTCTCGCCGGCTGGGCTGCTGCTGGGGGAGGAGCACCCCTTCCTTCCTCCTACTGGGAGAGTGCCGGTGAGCCTTTGAAACAACTTCGGAAGCAGGGGTGCTGACCCTCGTGCAGTCAAAACTCCATGTGGAACTGGACTCCCGAAAACTGGTGACTTGGACTCTATAGACAGCGCAGCCGGGGAGTGCACGTTTCAATCCGTTCCTTATAGTCTGTATCGCACTCTGATGACAACAAAACTGGGGGAAAGAAAATCACAGGGAAGAGAACTACCTTCACAGTCCTGCACTGTATCCAGAAGAACGTCTGCGAGTAGGCGTGTGAATGGACAGCGGCAGCTCAAACCCCTGGATGGGCCAGAGGTCCAGCCGCTGCGCCCACTTGCATGGCAGGGGGTCTCTGCCTGCTGGGTTGGTGCCCAGCCAGGCGTGGTGGTGCTGAGCGTGCCCCCTGCTGGCCTCCTGGCTCCGCTTTCTAAATGAGGTTTCTTTTTGTTAAGTTTCCCATTTCCCCTTTTTGACCGAGATCATTCTTTGAAAGCATCACTGATAAATCAGGTTTTCCATACTTAGTGGCGTTGTCCCTCAGTGCCGGGAAGGACTCTTCCATGTTGTCATGTCTGCTTCTTAGGCGAAGCGCATAACTTGATCCAGACCACTTAGGGCCAGATTCGAGTAACAACGAGGGTCAGGAGGGAGAAAAATCTCAGGTAGTCCAACTGAAAATGTGTATCTTTCCAATGCTGCAAGCCTTAGAGAGCATCTCCTTGTTGAGGACGTCATTTTTATTTTAAAGTTTGAAGAGATAACAAAATTCAAACCTTAAAATAATGGCATAGAACAGTAAGTAACATGATAATTGTGTGATGGACCAGAGCCAGGTGTGAGGGTAGCCAACCGAAATATTTCCCGGCCGTTACTCTAGTATAGGCAACATAGGTGAGAAAGGGTCTGTCTGTGAATCAAGCCCGGAGTCGTGTATGCCTGCTGCAGCCAGGAGAGCAGAGCGGCGGCTGCCAGAGCGCACCGGGAGAGCTGAGCACGTTTGCCAGGATCAGTGCAGGTGTTGAAAGGAAGCAGTAGATGGCAAACTCTGCGCAAAACAACAGAACTTCCAAGACGTCTTAAAACCGTACTGTTATTTCAAGAGAACTCTGTGGAACGAGATGCATTCTCAGTTATACAGATAGAAAGTCATGAATTCAGACACTATGACTTTGGATGATCGTTCTTTTTTTTTTTTTTAAGATTTTATTTATTTATTTGACAGACAGAGTTCACAAACGGCAGAGACGCAGGCAGAGAGAGAGAGGAGGAAGCAGGCTCCCCGCTGAACAGAGAGCCCGATGCGGGACTCGACCCCAGGACCCTGAGATCATGACCTGAGCCAAAGGCAGAGGCTTAACCCACTGAGCCACCCATGTGCCCCTATGAAATGCATTTGTATCAATAGGTGTCTCTGGATTATACTTTTGACAGGTGGGACAAGTGAGGTGGGCACTTGTTGTGGCCTCATTAATATTTCCGCAGCCATGTTTGTTCATGAACACTATCATTTTGTCAGTAAACCAGTGGTTTTAATACACACAGGATGGTAATTAGTGGGATGTTGGCATTTCTGGTGCGGCCAGATTATAACTCGGTCCAAACAACAATTTTCTTCTTATTAAGTTCACAGTTGTTAGATTTCTGCCATTGTCTTTCTTTTCTGGGGCCAACTGTTGGGTATCTCTTGGTCAGTTTTTCTAAATTGTCATTTGAAAGAATATCCCTTCGGAAAATGACAGCAGTCTAGCTATCAGTCTCCATGACAGCAGCATTTTTGGTGGAAATATCAGTACTGTGGTTTTCTTTGGCCTCCAGAGAGTCAAGTCCTGAATGCCCAGGAACCTTAATGGCCAGAGCCACTGGCAAAAGTGCAGCCTCGAGGGCATCTGGCTGGCGCAGTCTGTGAGGCTTCCAACTCCATGACCTCGGTTCAGGTCATGATCTCAGGGTGGAGGGATCAAGCCCCATGCTGAGCTCTGCACTTAGCACAGAGTCTGCTTAAAGATTCCCTCTCTCCCTCTGCCCCTCTCCCTGCTCTCTGTCTCTCAAAAAAAAATAAAGTATGGCATCTAATAAATTTTGGATATAGGAGTCATCTTAAATTTTGTCCCCTTTGAAGCTAAGGAAACCTTGTTGATTCCTTAATATCCCCAAATCGTGGGCTACCCCAGAGGCCTACGATGGCCAGTATAAATGCGTTCAGCTTTGCCCCGGCTGACGTGCAGGCTCCAATACGGGTGTGCAGTGGCCTGTTGGGCAGCGGTCACTGGCAAGGAGGTGCTGCCTCGATGTCCTCACAGGGAGTGGCGCCAGCAGACCCAGCACGGTACTTAACCATTGTCTTCCTTCAAATACAAATCATCAGAAGCTGTGAAAATGAGCATGGGGTAGAGGAGTTGCCCGTAAATTGTTCTGGGGAGCCCGGAGTGATCTGGCAGCGCTCAGCAGTCCTGAGGAGTTCATTTGCATCCGGATGTGGCCCTTGTTCTGAGATCAGGTGCGCAAAGCCCCGCGCCTGAGGTTGAGCATGCTGCACGTTTTCTCCGGAGACTCGTCTCTTTGAGGGCGGAAGTCTGAACGGGTGCGTGTTGTATCCCGTGTGCAGGTTTGTGCAGCGGGAACAATCTTCCACCCGTTGTCACAACCTAGAGTCTGCAAAAAGCTGTCTTCCAGATCGGCTTTCCAGCTTTGTGAAAAGAGGGGTGCTGGCAGAGACACCAGGACACTGCTGGCCGTGCTTACCAACTGGAGCACTGAAGCTGCGCAGCAGGGGTCCGCTGTGCTGAAGATTCCACACGGATCCGCTGCCCAGAGTGCGGGAGCGTTGGAACAAGGGGGCTGAGGGATAACAGTCACTGCTCACAGGCCCTCAGGCAGACCTCCGTCCCCAGCCACGGGTGTTTTTTCTCAGAGGCCAAAACAGGCATCTTACAGGGCCTAGTGCAGGGGATAATTAGTCCCTGAGCCGTGTAATCTGTTACGGGTCTGATGTCTTGAAGGCCAGGCCTTATTTGTAGGGTGCTCTTCTGGGGAGAAATTTTGCGGGATCGTTTGAATCTTGATGGGAGGTGCACTGCGGAGTCTGCCAGTGTGAGTTGAGGGCTTTGCTTAGAAGGACACTGAAATAAAAAGGAAAAAAGAAAGAGGACAGTGGCTCATCCAATAAAGACAATTAACCAGGCAAGCCTGGAAACCCAAGGAGGGGCATGGGAAGCTGGGAGGCGGTTGTAAAGGACAAGTCCATTGGAGTGCACCGGACTTCCAAGAATGGTGGCTTCTCGCTGGCTGGGCTGTTGCTGGGGCAGGAGGAAAATCTTCCTTCCTCCTGTTAGGTCTGTAACTGGTGCCGAGATAGCCCCCTGCTGCCCACCTTCTTTCATTTTAAATGAGGTTTGCTTTTATTACTTTTCACCGGGATATGAACACGCTGAGAAAAGCAGGACAGACCTACTCGGAAAGGAAGAGCTGCCTGCTGGGAAATATGGTGGCGGCCATGCATCCTGGTTGTCTGGCCATGAGGGCCTCTGATAACCAAGTGGCCTGGAGTTAAGTCTTGTTAATTTTTTAACTGAACGCGTTCAGCGTGTGTGCGGCAGCGAACGGTAACTCTCAGGTTTTGGGAGCCCGGACCGCATGTCTCCAGACCCTTCTCCAGAGCAGGGCACTCCTGAGGACATAGACACACAAACCACGGTTATTGCTGCTCCACTGAGACGATGCTAGACGGCCGCTGTGCACCTTCCAGCCGTCTAACGGGACTTCTGTCCAGGCAGGGAGGTAGAGCTCCACTCATCCCGGAGTTTGATGCCTTTTCAGGCAGTGATGGTTGGGCACCCCCTGGGGGCCTCACTTACGGGGCTGGCAGTGGTGGAAGCGGAGGTGGTGGGAGATGAGGCAGGAGGGCCACCGGGCTGGACTGAAGGCCCTCGCCTCGAAGACAGTGGGGTCGCGAAGCCTGGAGTGACGGTCACAAGCATTCTGGCTTGTTTTCTTGGTTTTGTGTGATCTTCTCCTAGAAGATAACTTTGTGTCTGTGTAGTGGGGAAGCCTGGGGGTGCTGGCCCACAGTGAGGTCAGTTAGGGGGGCCACCAGTGAGGTGTGGAGACCTGGAGCCGGGCGGAGGCCAGAGCAGAGGGCAGAGGCTGTGGTTGGGGACTAGTGAGTAGGTGAATGGCAGGTACTTACGGAGGGAGTCTCATAGGTTCCCAGAGCCGGTTCCAGGTGGTGGGGGCAGGGCTCCCCAGATACCACAGCATTCCCAGAATTCCCCTCAGTTGTGACACTATCCACCCAGAGACAGCGTCAGCCCCACAGGTGAGGGGCTCAGCCCCACTGACTGCCCCCACCCCCACCCCAGACGCCAGTCCACCGTCCTGTGCTTCTGATCCAGCCTGCAGAGTGGAAGGTCCCTCCTTCTCGGGTTCTTCCAGTGGGCCAGAGTGGCTTCACCTTGCTCAGGACACATTTACCGGTTTATTGAGGCATGGGATAAAGGAGATGGATCAACAGTCCAAGGAGGAAAGGCACAGGGCAAGGTCTGGGGAGGGTACAGAGCTCCCAGTCCTCCCCAGGCGCCATTCCCCAACACCTCTGGGTGGTTAGCTACCTGGAAGCTTTCCGAACCCAGTCCTTTTGGGTTTTCATGGAGCTTGATTGCATAGTCATGATTGACTAAATCATTGGCCATTGGTGATTGGTCACCTTGGGGGGTGACCTGTCCCCTCCCTGGAGATTGCGGTGGGACCAAGAGTTGAACCATCTGATCGGTGGTTGATTGTCTTGGCAGCTGCCCTGCGCTTGGGCGAAGACCCAAAGTCCCCTTTAGTAACAGAACAGAAGACACTGCTGTGGCCCTTATCCTGGGAAATTCCAAGGGTTTTAGCAGCTGTGAGCACCGGGCACTGCTGATCTTCCCCATGTAGCGTTAGAATCTGCAAGGCGCTGGGTGCACCCGGGCCATCAATAAGCACTGAGTGTCTGTGTGGTGCACAGGGTCACCTGTGAGTAATGTTCAGGATCAGACGTGAGAGGCTGCACAGGCTGCTTTCCTCAATCCTCATTCTTCCCTTTTTCTCAGGGGACCGTGAAACAGCTCTTACTGTTCTCCGAGGCAGAGGGGAACCCATGCTTCCTTGACGTCTGTGGAAATTTCCTGGTTGTGGGGACAGACCTGGCTCACTTTAAAAGCTTTGATCTTTCCCGAAGGTACAATTTTTGTCTAAAAGTACAGGCCTACTTGGAGGTACTATGGGTTTGGTTTCAGACCACTGTGGTAGAGCAAATATGGCCATAAAGTAAGTGAGAGGAATTTTCTGGTTTCCCAGTACGTGTAAAAGTTATGTTTATTTCTGCTGCACAGTAACATTGTGTCAAAAAAATGCCCATGCCTTAATTAGAAATTCATGTTTTTGCTAAACCACACTACCCGTCATGCACACTCTCAACACACTGTCAGCACGGATCACAGGTCACCGTAACAAATCCAAGAATCACGAGAAGGTTCGAGTTGATGCAGACATGACCGAGATGTGACAGAGGCAGCAAGTGAGGAAATGCTGCTGAGAAAAAAAAATGGCACTGACTTGCTCAACACAGCTTGTCACAGACTTCATTTGTTTAAAAAAAAAAAAAAAGATGTGCATTAAAGTGGGGGATGCCTGCGCACATTTTAAAAAATTAGTCAGGAGACAGAGAGGTGTGTAGAAATGGATAGGAGCTGGAAACTCACCCTCTTGTTCCACTAATTGTTTTTCATGACTGAATTTTTTTGTAACATCTTATGTTTTGGCATAAATCCTTCTTTTTTTTTCTTTTTCTTTCTTTTTTTTTTAAGATTTTATTTATTTATTTGACAGAGAGGAAATCACAAGTAGATGGAGAGGCAGGCAGAGAGAGAGAGAGGGAAGCAGGCTTCCCTGCTGAGCAGAGAGCCCGACGTGGGACTCGATCCCAGGACCCTGAGATCATGACCTGAGCCGAAGGCAGCAGCTTAACCCACTGAGCCACCCAGGCGCCCCTGGCATAAATCCTTCTTTTTTTTTTTTTTTTTTTTTTTTTTTTTAGATTTTTATTTATTTATTTGACAGAGAGAGATCACAAGTAGGCAGAGAGGCAAGCAGAGAGAGAGAGGAGGAAGCAGGCTCCCTGCTGAACAGAGAGCCCGATGTGTGGCTCGATCCCAGGACCCTGAGATCATGACCTGAGCCGAAGGCAGCGGCTTAACCCACTGAGCCACCCAGGCGCCACTGGCATAAATCCTTCTTAAAAATTATTTATTTATCTACTTATTGAGAAAGAGTGAGAAAGCAAAAGAGGGGAGGGGCAGAGGGCAAGGGAGAGCATGCATCCCAAGCGCTGCATGCTGACTAGGGAGCCGCACGCGGGGCTCCATCTCAGGACCCTGAGGTTGTGACCTGAGCTGACCCTTAACCAATGGAGCCACCCGGGCGCCCCTTGGCATAAATTCTTGGTCTTTGTATCCTGGGGGAGGGAGCAAACAGGATGACAGTTGAGCACGTAGAGCACAGGGTAGTTTTTAGGTGGTAAAAAATTTTCTATGTGGTTGTCAGAGCCTGTAGAACCTTATATCATGTAGTGAGCCTAAAATGTATGCCAAGTTCAGAGATCTTTTCGGGAATCCCAGGATGGAACACAGGACATGAAGGAACACTGCGAGTGTGCCAGAAACATGCGAAACGGTCTCCCTGCTTTGGGGATCGGAGGCTTGTTGACACTGTTGGCCTAGGGTCACACACAGAGCTGCCTTGCAGTCCGCAGTGCACCCTCCCCTGACCCTGGCCGTGGAACGACCAGCCCGCACCGGCGTTTGGGTGCAGAGGCGAAGGACTGGGTAGCCAATGCAAGTTTTGGGAGCTGGGACTTCACTGTTGGGAGGAGGTGACAGGTAAGCAGGGGGAGGAGGCGAGAGCAGCCGCATGGTGATGGGTTGAGTGAAAGTCACGTTTAGCTTAAGACAGACTCAGTTGGGTCAGATACCCCTACATCCGGCAGTCCGCATGCATGTCCTGGGTGTGTGCAGCGGCTGAGAGGTTGCGAGCGCACCCTGCTGCGGGTCTCCATGGCATCCTCCATCAGGAGGACCAGGCTCCTTAGAGACATCATGGGACTGAGGCAAGAAATGTGCCCATGAGCCTGGGGTCTGGGAAACTGTCCCAGCCCAGAAGAGCCGAAGGAGACAGGACTGTGAAATGTCATGTGGGGCCTGAGGGGCTCCAACGACAGAGGATGTTAGGGAAACACAGAGGAAGTGGGACTTCCGTGAAAACAATCGAGATGAGCCTCTGCTGTCCAGCCAGTACTTCTTGGAGCAGCAACCAGCTAGAACCGGCTAATGCAGGCTGCTCACTTGCAGCTCTGTGCCCCTGTCGCTGCGGCACATCAACGACAGCCAGTTCTGGCAGGACCAATGGGGACAAGCGGGGTACAGAGCAGCTGCTTTTTGTGTCAGAAGAGTGGGGGAGGGTGTATATTTAATTTGTTCAGTAAACCTAGGAATTTTAAAAATTTACCCAGACAAATCTTGAATCATTATGTTTACACCTGGAAGTAATACAATGTTATTGTCAATTATACCTCAATTTAAAAATTTCATTTTAGGGGCGACCAGGTGGCTCAGTCATTAAACGTCTGCCTTCGGCTCAGGTCATGGTCCCAGTGTCCTGGGATGGAGCCCCATGTCGGGCTCCCTGCTCGGTGCAAAGCCTGCTTCTCCCTCTTCCACTTTCCCAACTTACGTTCCCTCTCTTGCTGTGTTAAATAAATAAAATCTTTAAAATAATAATATATTTTTATTTTATTATGTTTTAAGGATTTCATTTATTTATTTGTTTGGGAGAGGGGAGCTTGAGCAGGAGAAGAGGCAGAGGGAGAAGCGGTTTCTCTGCGGAGCAGGGAGCCCAATGTGGGGCTTGATCCCAGGACCCTGGGATCATGACCTGAACGGAAGGTACATGCCTCCCCAACTGAGCCACCCAGGTGCCCCTCAATTTAAAAATTTAAAAAAGTTTAGGGGCGCCTGGGTGGCTCAGCGGGTTGGACCTCTGCCTTCAGCTCAGGTCATGATCTCAGGGTCCTGGGATCGAGTCCCGCATCAGGCTCTCTGCTCGGCGGGGAGCCTGCTTCCCCCTTTATCTCTGCCTGCCTCTCTGCTTACTTGTGATCTCTGTCAAGTAAATAAATAAAATATTTTTTAAAAAATTTTTAAAATATTTTTTTAAAAAGTTTAAGTTCGCCCTGTGTTCTGAGCTGGCCCCCCTCCTGGGTGTCCAGATCCCCAGAGCAAGCACGCCTTGGCCTTCAAGGAGCCCCGAGTTCTGTGAATGAAGGTTTCCAGTCACTCAAAGAGCCAGTCCTGGCACCCTGAGCTGCCCGCATGCGAGGAGGGTGGATGGCTGAGGGGCGGGCTTGTGCTTTGCCCTGAGACCCTTGTGTCCCCCCTACAGGGAGGCGAAGGTGCACTGCGGTGACAAGAACCTGGCGGCACTGATCCCGGGCGCCGTGGCTGTGGCCTCGCTCAGGTGTAACGCCAGCGGCAGCAAGATCAGCATCCTCCTCAGCAAGGTGGGCGGCATCGGCGGTGGCTGTCCCAGGACCACCGTGTTACTGGGTGCCCTCATGGACCGGGCACCGTGGGTACCAGCCAGTGGTTGAACAAGAGAGCTCGGCCCCTCCCCATGGCTGAATAGACACCCATCTAAGAATGAGTCAACCTGCTACATGGTGCTGGGCAAGCCACCAATCGGGAGGCTTCCCGAGGACCGTGACCCCACCACACAGAGGCACGGAGAGTACAAGGGGGAGGCAGAGCCTGGCCTGGCCAAGGGTCTACAGTCCATGGCAGGGGCAAGGCCGAGGCTGGCACGGTTGGTGGGCCGCCACGCAGGAGCCAGCCTTGGCACAGGGCTGAGGCAGGAGAGTGAGGAAGCAGCTTTCTCGGATTGCTTCTCAGTGTGGGGGTGTGCGCACATTTCCTGGGGGCCCGCCGCAGCCGTCCTGAGGGTCGGGATCGGCTGGTTCCAGCCCTCGCAGCAGTGTGGAGGTGGAGGGGAACCTAGTGAGGCCCCTTTGCGGGGCTGATGGCACGTCCTGTCTCTGTCGAGTTAGAGGCATCAGAGGGCAGCAAGTGGGCCTGTAAAGACAAGCTTGAGTCTCAGAAGGGCAGTGTGGCTGGAAATGGGGGATCTCAGGAGGAAAAGAGCAGCCCTGCCAGCTGGAGCACCAAGACCGGACACGTGGAGAACGGTCACTGCATCCCGGGTGGATGGTCACTGATGCGGGCAGCTGGATGGCTGTGCCCGAGCACACGTGCACCAGAGCAGAAGCGGGGCGTGCAGGGGGGAAGGGAGGAAGCACCCCAGGATGGGGTGCAATCTCCGTGGTGCTGGGCAGGAGTGGGGACGGCACAGGGATGCCTGGCCGCGCAGGCCCACTTCTCCGGAACACAGTGACACTGAGCATTAAGAACACCTCTCCTTGTGCTGGAATTCTTGCCTGTGGTAAAAGAGAAAATGACAAAAAGAAGTTCAGGTAGCACAAGGGAGCTGCAGGGAAAATCAGCTGCCACCCGCCCCCGCCGGCACTCCCATGGGGTTGGGGAGTGCCAGGAGCAGAGGGTCTGGATTCCCACAGGCAGGGTCTGGGGCCAGAGGCCGCGCACCTTCATCATCACCGACGCATCTCCGGTCTGTCGCTCATCTTTGCTTGCGCTGGCTGTGTTCCTGGTCACTAGAAGCACATTCGTAGGTCCTCAGACCTGTTGATAATTTTGCGATTTTTCTGTTGCTCTCTACCTTACAGTATCCTCTTCTGTCTGAAATTTTGACAAATTCATTTTTTTTACCTTTCTTAAGTACTCAGGCCCACTTAGCATTCTGCCATCTTCTAGAATAAAGCCTTGCACGGTCTACCTGAACTCTTGGCGTTTGTTGCCCGAGCAACCAAGCTGATTCCCTCTTTCCTATTTTTGTCACCTGCATGAGAACTGTTTTTTTGGGACCCAGACTCCCGCGTGTCCGTGTGGTCAGTCCATCTCAGCAAAGATGACGTCACTGCAGTCAGCACTGACCACAGCTGGATAGTGGGAGTCGGGCATTCACGACGCATTAGGATTTGTTTTCAGTGCTTGGAAATTACAAAGTAGTGATCGAGCAGGGGTCTTAGTGGGATGAAAGTAAGTCGATGTCCACATTAGGAGTGCCAGAGTGGCCAGTGGGTCGTGGACATGACACTTGTTCTCAAATCTGTGGTGTGTCAGCCCAGTGGTACTGTGAGCTCCGTTTTTCTCTTCCCCCAGGCAGACAACAGCCCCGACTCCAGAATCTGCTTCTACGATGTGGAAATGGACACGGTGACCATCCTCGACCTCAAGACGGGGCAGATTGATCAGAGGGAGACATTGTCCCTCAACGGCCAAGAGACCACGAAGTAAGACTGTGGTCTGGGAGGGTTTTATGGGAAATGCTGACACTGCTGTTGAGTTACTGGTCAGCTCCTGGGAAGGTTGCTGAGCTGTGCTCCAGAGCTCGGGGACCCTGGTAGTTACCAGGACCCCAAACGGGTAGGACAGCCAATATGCCCGGGCCATGGGGATGGACTCGAGCCTCTGAGGTCCTGGAATTATCCGGAAGAACCGGGCTTCTGGAAGGTGGTGGTGGCCAGAGCTGAGTCTCAGGGAGGGCGTGGCGGTCACCCAGCTGCCAGCACCTGAGAAGGGAGGGATTCTATGTGGGTCGACATCGTATTTCTAGAGAAATAGCGCGGACTCTTCAGGATTTCATGGTCGTCATTCCTTCTGCCGCAGGGAATGTCCACCCTGCTCTGTGGAGGGCGCCCATTTGGTTCTGCAGGAAGGGACGCCCGAGGGCCATGGGCGCTGCTCTGGGCACGGGGTGGACGCTGAGACCAGTGCTTCACCGAGCGCGTGGCCGCACAGTCCACGGCTGGCCTTGCTGGCTCCCGTTCCTTTTGCTCTGTCACAGCCCCTGCGGGCCTCCTGGCCCAGCTCAAATCCTTTTCCAGAACCTTCTTTCTCCTGGTGGCTTAAACTGACTGCTGCTGGTGGTCCCACCTGGACACCCCACCCCACTTCTCCCCAGCCTTGCTCTGTTCTAGGGCTCCAGATGTCCACAGGAACCAGTTGCCATCACCGGAGCGCCATTCCCCAGAAGCTGTTCTTGTCCGCCCTGCTCACTCTTTGTGGTCACCTGGTCTGAAACCTCCCAGCTGACCTTTCCCTCAGTCCCCCGTCTGTGACTCATCCCGTGTTCCTTGTTTGAGCTGTGTCTTAGACTTGCCCTCCACCCTCCACCTCTGAGCTACATCCGGCCCATCCTGTCACTTCTCCAGAGGCGGTGGGACAGTGCGCAGCCTCCCCTCAGACGCCTGTCTTCTTCTGAGATCCGACCCTTCCTTTGCCTCCGGACACAGCTCGTCTGTGGGCAGCACGGCAGCGCTTGGGCCCCAGGTCGCCCCAGCAGCCCGCACGGCAGGAGCCCTCCATGGCGGCGGCTGCAGAGCCAAAGCAGAGCTCCCTGGCGAGACTCCGCGGGGCCTCTCGACCAGCTCACTTCAGTCTGGGTGTCCTCAGGCAGGCTGTGCGCAGGGAGCTGAGCAGAGCGGCTCCGGAGCCAGCCGCCTAGGTGGTGCCCGCTGGCCTGCTGACGCCGACCCGGATCCCTGGCACGCGCTTCCAGAGGCCGCGAACACGGGTGCTCCTCTCGGCTCTCAGGACTCGTGCCGGGCCTTCTCTTACAGGAGCCATGCCTTCGTGGATGAGAAGCTGACGGATCTCATCCCCTTGAACCATTTCTGGGACCAGAGCGAGCCCAGGCTGTTTGTGTGCGAGGCCGTGCGCGAGGTGCCGGGAGACCAGCAGCAGCCCAGGGACAAGAAGCCACCCACTGAAGACAGTCCCAGCCCAACGGTACGGTAGCCACACCGCCTTTGTATCTAGTCACAGGGGGCTCAGGGGGCTCATGATCCTCCCGATGTGCTTTATGGGGAAGTTCGGGGGCAGTTGGTGCCTGGAGCAGAATGCCACCTTGAGGCTGCCTGGCCTGCATCCCCCTCTGGGTTGGCGCAGCCCTCTTTGTCTGGTCTCACTCACACTGTCCTGTTTCAGTTTTCCTGTTACGTTGAGTGTGGCGTATTTCTGTCTGGGGCCCAGCCCGTGACCGAAAGTGTTATGGAGCTAAGCCATGGTGGGGGCCTGTCTTGGGGCTAAGTCAGCCGACTGTCACTCTTCCCACCAATGGGGCCGATTCCCACTGCATTGGCCTCCTTGACTGCTCCCTGGCCTCCACCCTGACCAGACTCCCAGGCTCTGCGGGGCATGCCTCCCCCAGGAGGGCCCAGGACTCCAACACTGTCCAGACTCGTGCTGTTGGAACGTCTGTGCTCCCTGGGAAAGCCCAGCAGCCAGCCGGGCCTCCTGCTATGGTCTTGTTCCGGAGGGGTCCATAGTAGGTTCCCTGTACGTCAGCAAGGGCAGCTGGCCTGCTTGCACTGGCCAACTTGTCTCCCTACCACAGGGTGGGGGGGAGCGGGGGCCCCAAGATTGTCAGCAGTCATGCCCCGAGACTTTTGGAAGCAGATCCGATCCTTGGCTCTGAAACGCCGAGTGGTAAAACATGCAGAGCAGGTGTCTCTGGTGTCTCGCTCTGGAAGTGAGAGGCAGGCACACGCGGGGGGCTTCTCCCGGAAGAGGGTGTCAACCCCAGGCAAGCGAGGAGGGCGCGTGCTGATCTCCCGTGAAAGACACTTCCCGGCACTCTGGTTGGAGACTCTATAGGGCTCCTGTGAAGATGATGAGAAAGTGCGGGAACCGGCACAGCGACCTGGCACAACAACCTCCCACTGTTCTGGTCAGGCATGTTCCACTCACGCGGACGGTGCTGCTGCCCCAGGTCACACACAGCGGGACCCAGCCGAGCCCCCAGCCTCTTGGCTCCGTGTCCCTTCTCCCTTCAAAGCAGAGGAGAAAATCATTCTGCTGTTGGTGGTGCTTTTAAAGATCGGTTTATTTATTTTTAGAGAGAGCATGTGAGCAGGGGAAGGGAGGGGGAAGAGAATCTCGAGCAGACTCCCCCTCTGAGTGCGGAGCCCCAGGCGGGGCTCTGTCTCATCACCCCAAGATCATGACCTGAGCCGAAATCAAGAGGCAGAGGCTCAGCCGACGGAGCTCCCGGGCGCCACCACTATTACAGATTTTTAAATGGGAGTCAAGGAACTGAACAGAAAAACCTGGAAACAGAGTTCTTTAGCTTCATTCACCAACTGTGATGGGAAGAATTAGCTTTTGCTGCAAGAAAATCCATGCGTGTGAAGGGCCTAGCCGCTCTCAGAATGCACGAGGTTCATCCTTCCAGAAGCGGGGAGTGGATTATCTGTGTACCACCGTGTTCGCCGGTTCCTCCTTTGTTCTGTGTTGTGTGTAAACATCCTAACCCTGAAAATAGGAATTAGATGCCGAACTGCAAACAACAGTTTCCCTCTCTCGCAGGCGGACGTGATGATTCTGTCCTTCTTCGTGACGGAGGAGCACGGCTTCTTGCTCCAGGACAGCTTCCCCCGGCCTCCTGCCTACCAGAATCTTCTGGGGATTGAAGTGCCTCATTATTACTTCACGAGAAAGGTCGGAGCCCGATGAACACAGGGCCGCGTTCTCAGGTCCTCCTCCCCTGTTAGGCAGGAGTTTACGGAGAGCCGCCAGGGTGCCCCGGCTCCCCTCCTGTTAAGTGAGGCGAGCCATCTGCTCTTATTCGTTCCCTAGAAGTCCAGCAGTTAGGAGGTTTCTGGGTCAGGAAACTTACAGGACTTGGCTTTGCCGTCAGGACAGGGTAGGGCTGAGGTGGAGGGTCCAGGATCCCCGGACTCAGGGCTAACGACGATGCAGACCTGCACAGTCCCAGCCCCAGGTGGTGGCCCTCTCAGGAGCCGCATCGCACATACTTGTGTTTAGTGGTAACAGATGGGGTTGTTAGCAGCCACATATGCACACTCCCAGCTCAGCTGTTTTGGATAAGTTCTTGGCCTTCTCTGGGCTTGGCCTCCTCGTCACCCTGGCCCCTAGAACCGTGAATGTCCCACGGCAAGGCTGCTGGGTGCCACAGCTCTGTCCACACGGCCTGCCTGCCTTCCCTCAGTGTAAACCGTCCGTGCTGCCACGACGTTGCCACACCTCCTTCTTACTTAGTGCTCCTTGGTCGTTTCCATTTCTCCTCAAGTTGAGAGCTCAAAAAGTTATGAAGACACTTAAGGTCCTTTCTATGACATTTCCCCCATTACTTTCCCATCACAGATTGTGGTTTACTCCATACGCTGACATGCCTCCTCTCTTCCCCCTCCTTTCCGCCTGCGTCCACCCAGCTCCTGGTCCCAGAGAGCAGGTGTGTGTGGCACGGCTCTGAGTGCCACTCCCCACCTACCATCTGTTCCCCGAACCTTGCCGTGTTCCCAGGGTCTGTTTTACTTTACTCTAAGCTGCACTTGTCCACCCGCTGGTCGTGTCTGCTTGCATGCCTCGGTCACCAGGCTTGTTGGGGACCGTGGTATCACGGCAGCCCCTGGGTGGGAGCAGCACACCCGTGTCGCACCACAGAGCTCTCACCTGGCTCCGACTGTGGCACAAGCAGTGTTTGTCACAAGCACCCAGTGTTTGTGACTCAGGGAGTTTGTTCATCCGGGTTGGCGATATAGGAAGTCTTCCCAATTTTTTTTGTTTTAAGGATTTTATTTATTTGACAGAGATCACAGGTGGGCAGAGAGGCAGGCAGAGAGAAGGGAAAGCAGGCTCCCTGCTGAGCAGAGAGTCTGACTCGGGGCTCGATTCCAGGACCCTGAGATCATGACCTGAGCCGAAGGCAGAGGCTTAACCCACTGAGCCACCCAGGTGCCCCGGAAGTCTTCCCAATTTGACCTCTGATGTGGCTGTAACAGATGGCTCTGAAGCATTGTGTTTCTTTAATGCCGCCCTTCTTCAGGTTACTGGCCTGTATTCAAGGCCCTCAGCACGGGTCCGGGGGCTCCCCACCTGCACGCTCGAGGTGTGGATGTGAGTCTGATCCCCACAGGGTCCCCAGCTCTGTGTCCTCCTCTCAGAACAGAGATTAGGCTCCAAAATGTGGGCAGCGGTGAGTGCATGTGGCAGGTGACCCACAGGCTGTCCTGTTTGTGTGAGAATTCCCAAGCGCAACCGCAGTGTGCCTGTTCAGTCAGAACTCAGCATCAGACGGAAGTCAGGCCTCTGCCCTGTGCTTTGTGCGTACATCTTCTGGAAGTTCCCACTCAGTGCAAGCTCTGCAGCACTCAGCCTCCTCCAGACACGACCCGAACTGTGCTCCTCCATGAGCCCTAGATTCGAGCCACCCAGACGGTGGGCTGCCCCGGGTCCTTTGCTTATGCTCTGCTCTATACCTGGAAGAGTCTTGCCATCCACACCTGGGTCTGACAGATCCTCCCCGTGTTTGAAGGCCCAGGTTAAGTGCCCCCCTGACATGCTGACATGGGGGACCACAGGTGAACGGCAGAGGGAGAAGTGAGATGGGGGCTGCTGGGAACTGAGAGAGAGGCAGGGGTCACACAGCAGCAGCAGGATGAGATCAGGATTCCTGGGCCAAATTCCGCCGTGGTGAGTGGTTCCCCCAGAGCACCCTGCAAGTCTCAGCTGCCACTCAGATACCATCTGGGTGCTGGACAATTCAACTCAATTCTTTTTTTTTTCCCCTTTTTCTTTTTTTTTTTACTGAAGTACAGTTGATATCTGAAGTTGTATTAGCTTCAGGTATACAATATAGTGACTTAACACTTCTGTCTACAGCTTTTGTGCTCAACATGACCGACTCAGTCCTGACACCATCCACCCAGAGACAGCGTCAGGTCCCACAGATTAGGGGCTCAGCCCCACTCAACCGCCCCCACCCCAGATGCCAGGCCCCGGTCCTGTGCTTCTGACCACAGGCCACAGAGCAGAGGCTTCCTTGTCCTCTGGCACACTAGGAATCCAAGTTATTGTTTTAGAAGATTCTACCTGAAATCATATTGCCGTCACTTAATTTTAAGACTATGCCCAGGTGGGTCATGGAACTTCTTCCTAGGGCAGAACAGACCTGGGAGGCAGGCACCTGCATAGTCTTTTCATAACTATTGAGAAGGTGGCATTAGCAAGCGGCTCTGATGACCTTGAGCGCCCTCAGACTTGCACTGCGTTTAGCAGGTCTGTGGCTAGGCGTTCACACCTGCCATGTCCACGCCTGCAGGCAGACCTGACACTGACGCAGCTCTCAAGGCAGAGACTTAGCGTAGGCATTTGCTTTCCACGAGCTGATGATCAACTGTGGCCTTTGTCATTCAGCCAGGAGAAGCAGACAGAGAAGAGCAGGGGGACTCAGGGTGCCCATGCGTGGGCAGGAGACCCCTACGAGACTTCGTCGGGCTAGAGGACTGCGATAAGGCCACGCGGGACGCCATGCTTCACTTCAGTCTGTTCGTCACCGTCGGAGACATGGATGAAGCCTTCAAGTCTATCAAACTCATCAAAAGGTGAGGACTCTGCTCCCGGAGGTGTCAGGGGGATGTGCGTGGCTCTGGGGTCTGTCTTTAGGGCGCTATCCCTTTCCCACTGAGATTCTGAGGATCAGTAACTCTTCTGTGACTGTGTCATGGCATATCTCATGGTTTGTCACCCGCGGAAACACCACCACTCTTGGGGATGCCAGGACCCCCCCCCCCCGGTGCGCTGTCACAGAACAGGTGTATTATGGGAGCACAACAGGGCGCACAGAGCAGGTGAGCCCGGCTCGCCTCTACGGGGCTCCTGGGCTCTTGGGATGCTGTTAGCTTGCTTTTTTTTTTTTAAGATTTTATTTATTTATTTGACAAGGAGAGATGGAGCGAGAGAGAGGGAACACAAGCAGGGGAAGTGGGAGAGGAAGGAACAGGCTTCCCGCTGAGCAGGGAGCCCGATGAGGGGCTCGATCCCAGGACCCTGGGGTCAGGACCTGAGCCAAAGGCAGATGAACGACTGAGCCACCCAGATGCTCCTACTAGCTTGCTTTACCAGAAAGTGTTCACTGTTCTTCCTAGTTGAAAGTTCTGCAGTTGCTAAATATTTGTAATGCCTGTTCCTCTGGGAATAAGTGCTACCAGACAGGAAGGTTTGAATAACAAACACTCGAAACAGTATAGTGAAAATGCAATTAATGTTGCTGTAAAAGGAATTTTTTTAAAAGAAAGTTTTTAAAGATTGTTTTTTAAAAGATTTTTATTTGAGAGAAAGAGAATGAGTAGGGGGTGGGGCAGAGGGAGAAGCTGGAGCCTGATGCAGGACGCGATCCCAGGACCCCGAGATCATGACCTGACTAAAGGCAGATGCTTAACCGAGCCACCCAGGCACCCCTGTTTATTTATTTTAGAGGGAGAGAGAAAAAGCACTCGTGTGCATGGGAGAGGGAGAGGGAAAGCAGACGCCCCACTGAGTGCGGAGCCATATGTGGGTCCAATCCCAGGACCCTGGAGCTCACTGCCTGAGCCGAAACCAAGTCAGCTCAACTGACTGTGCCACCCAGACACCCCTTTTCTAAAAGAAATTCTTGCTCAAAGGCTGTCTGCGAGTAGCCTCCTGTCTATACCTGAGAGAATTCAGCAGTTCTCAAGAGCATTTGGCAGGTTTTAATCTCCAAAGGATAGGAAAATTATTGCAGAATGAAACTAAAATGGAAAAAAAAGATGAAAAATTCAAGTCGCCTGAAACAGGCCCCGCCCCCCTCCTGGCCTGCCACAGAATGCCCTGCAGCGAAGGTTTCTGTAATGTTGAAGCACCTTTCAAAATAGCACACGAGCCCTAGTCCTTTGTCTAATTTCTAACACAGTGAGGCCAGACTTTGTGATGGAAGAGCCTTTTGCACGCTGGCTGTGGATGTGGACAAAGAGGGTTCTTAGTTTGGGGGGTGAACCGGAGTCCGGATGGTATGGACCAGCCTTCCTCTGGTCACCTGTCATTTAATATAAACACAGTCACAGACCGTGATCGACCACAAGGTCAACTTGAATACTTCCACATACCCTTACATGGTTGTATGTGTAATATAGTGAAGCTGTAGATCTTAAATATTTTATTATTTTTTTGGAAGACTATTATTTTTAGCATGTGATTTGGGGTCGAGGGGAGTCCTTTGCAGATAGTAGCTCAGAGGTTCGAGGAAGGTCAGACTTGAGTGTTGCCATGAGCTGGTATCAGACATGACCTGGTTATTTCTACAGTGTGTGATGAGTTAATTATAAATGGTCACGCGATAGATGCTTTTTTGGTCATTCTCAATTGCTCTTTTTGGTTTTTTAAAGATTTTATTTATTTGAGAGCGAGAGCAAGGGGAGAGAGAGCAAGAGGAGAGGGGGAAAGGGGGAAGCCAGCTTCCCTCCAAACAAGGAACCCGATGCAGGACTCCATCCTGGGACCCTGAGATCATGACCTTAGCCAAAGGCAGGCGCTTAACTGACTGAGCCCCGCAGGTGCCCCTGCTTTATGTTTTCTAAAGCACCAACCCCAATCTGCTGTTCGTTTTTCCTGGAGACGAACCACACGCTGATCTCCACACACTCTGGAAGGTCGAAAGCAGCAAGGCCTAACGTTTCTTAGCAGGAGGCAGCCTCATGTCGGGGAGGCAGCCAGCTGGCCTGGGGCGGACCCAGCTCTGCGTGCTACCCACGGCCCCGTGTCCGTGTTGTAGGAATCGCTGCCACCAGGTGGCGCCGGGTCAAGCAGTGCAGTGTCCAGATGGCCCTTGCAGGTGTGGTCAGCCAGTCTGGGGCACTCGGGGGTGGCTCCAGGTCTGAACCCCTCCCATGCAGCCCTTTGATGTTTTCTGTTCCGCCTGGGGTGTTAGCGCGGATTCACCTTGCCCAGATGTAGGACCGGGGTTGTTTGGAATCGGTGTGTATTGTCAAGGCCATCGGTAGCCCACCCGGCATCTGGCTGAAGCTAGGATGAAGATTTTTGTAGGGAAAAACCTAAAGCAATCTCTGTGAATTGTCTTTTAAACAAATAGACCTTTTTTCCCTCTTACTCTGCCAATTGTTGGTCTGCCGTCTCGCAGCCACAGTGCTTGATCTGTGACATGGGCTCAGAGACTCGGTTGAACGGAGGTGTGGGTAAGGGCCCACAGCTGTGTTCCCGCCAGGTCCTGAAAACGTTTCAAGCCTTCTCTTGCCACCAACCCACAAAAATGAGAGAAAAATCGACCAACTTCTTTGCACCCACGTGGCAGCACAGCGGATAAAACACAAGTTTTACACAGTGGTGGGAAGTTTGCATTTTATTTTAACTTAAAAAAAATAATCAGGAGCAAAACAGGCATGTGGAACACAGTCCTGTCAGAAAGCCCATAACCGTCTGGTTGTAAATTGAGGCACTCGAGGAAGACCACAGACCATTCCAGAAAATCTTCCCGGTTATCCTGCTTTACCACAGTAACTACGACCGAGGACCTGCTCCTCAGCAGACACAGAATAAATTAATCCTAGGCCAAGGTGCCGAGTGAGCTGGCCGCCACCGTCTGTGCACGTTGGCCGCGGTCTCCTCCTGGGAGCGTGCGCAGAAGTGAAGCCGAGTCGTGGGTGCGTCAGAAGGAGGGGGGCGCAGGCGGTGTATGACCGCACAATATACGTATATATGACGTAGTAAACGTAGCCGGGTATCGCACATGTATATATAGCAAACCCTGCGCATCACCCGCACAGACAGCCCTTGGGCTCCCACACCGTCTAATCACAGCAACAGAGTCCCGGGCTCAGCACGGCGACTCCACGTACTCGTTGTCCAGCCCACGGCGGAACCGCGCGGTCAGGGAGCGGCTGATGACAATCACCCGGGGCCCGATGCAGTCCTCTCTCCTGTGAAGAATGTTCCAGATGAGCATGGCAGCTGCCAGGGTGGCCAGAAGGCAGGCGCCGATGTTCAGATAGCAAGACCAGGACAGGTTGGTGTATGGGCCGATTCTGTAGAATGTCACCAGCCCAATGACCAGGACAAAACCTGCAACCAAGAGAGAAGTGTTGAGACAGCCTTACTCAGAGCCAGAAGAAGACTGGAAATGGGCTGTGGAGCCCCACAGGAACGCAGCGCCCTGCTCTCCCCCGCCGCCCCCTTCCTCCCCGCTGTGTCCGCCTCGGGGTGAGAGCCCGAGTCATGAGTGGCCCTTTAGTGTTGAGCTGCTCTGTCGGCCTCTGTGCACTTCTGTGACCTTTGGGAGGCTGCAGAGGGACAATGCGTGTCTACTTAATGCTTGGGGGGCTCCCCAAGAAAGCAGCCTGGTCCCCACGCACGCGTCCTTTGGTCTCCAGGGCTGGGCCACGTCCCAGCCACCCTGCCCGTGGAGGTAACACTGCTGCCGCCTGGCCCTCGCCCCCCGATGGAGCCAGCCTCTCCTCTGCCGAGCGCCTCGCTGGCTCACAGAAGTGCCTCGCCAGCTCACAGAAGCGCTTCATTCATTCAAGTGAAGGGAGACACAGAAGCTGTCTAAGTCATCTCCAGGAAACTTAGTCCTGTGTTAGCGGTTTTCTTGTTCTCTGTGTTCGCTTCTAGAGGAGCTAGAGGTTTTCTTCAAACTCCGGAACTCGGAATGCCCCACACCCGTGTGATCCGCGGTGGGGTCAGGGACTGCGGACAGGCCTGCAGACACGGCCCATTCTGCTCTTGCCTCCCCTCACCTCCACACGCTGCACCTCGTCCTGCGGGTGCCCGCGCACCCCCACACCCCTCCTCCTGCTCACTTCCCCCCACAGCCTTCTCTCCTGAGTGTGGACAGAGCCCCGTGCGGACCTGACGCTGTCGGTGTCCCTTCCTCTCACAGCTTGTCAGTTCTCGCAGTAGGAGAACCAGCGTTCCCTGCCCGGGACCTGTCGGCCGGGATAATCGGGCACTGATGTCTGCCAGAGCTCAGGGCTGAGTCCGGGCTGGGAGCCCCAACAGGGATAGAGGAGAGGCCGCCCTGTGCTGCTGCCTGGGAGGCTGGTCCACTCCAGCCGCCGGGAGGGGCCGGATGAGGCAGATGAGGCAGGAAGGCGGCACATTGCTGAGTGGGGGCCGCGTCTGGCTGGGGTGAGGGGCCCAGGCAGTGGCAGGGGCCCAGGCAGCCCCCAAGCTCATCTTTTCCAGCAGCACCCTACCTTCCATGGTGGTGAGCTGGGGGGAGCTGTTTCCTGGAACCCAAAGTGCCTGACAAGGACAGTCTCTCACAGTGGTCCGGATGGAACCCTCTTGCCCCTCCTGGACTCGTCTCTGTCCCCTTCCCTGGGCTCTGGCCAGGCCAGCCTCCCACAGCAGTCCCTCCCCCTGCCTGGTGCTGTGACATCCGTCCGTCTGTTCATGCCGGTCCCTCTGTTCCCCACAGCCTCCCCTGCTTTCCTCAGGAAACCAGATCATGCACGACCCCTATGGCCCCAGAGCTAAGCCGCGGTAGTGCCAGCTCCTGGTTCTGGAAACTTGTAAATTAGTGCAGGGCGAGAGGCAGGGACAGGCCTGAGCTCTCCTGAGCACAGGCAGTTCGGTCTCATTGCCACTGTACCTTCCAGAAAGTACGGAGGAAACATTTGTCCCCCTCAGTCACATGCCAGAGGACCGTGGTGGTGACTGATCTCTGTGCTGGTTCTCTGCAGCACTTTGTGGAGCTCTTTATATGCAGAATGCTTCTAGATACTTCCTTTCTGTTAAAAATAATGCATTCTCTTTGCTGTGCACACTGACAGAAAGAAACTTCTGGCATCTCTCTCTCACAGTGAGGAGTGTGTCCCTTACTCACAGTTCTGTGGCACCAAGGTTTGCCTTCCTGCAGAAAGGACTGGGAGTGCATTTTGTGCCATGAAAATGACAGTGCTTATTGTGTCCCCTCATGTTTCTGCGTCTTTGGACATTTTTTGCCAGGCAAGGGAGCTTGTTTGGCCTGTTTCAACAGGACTCAGCATGACGGGGTGGGCGGGGATGACAGGAGAGGCAGCTAGTGTGTGGCCAGTGCCTGAGGTCACAGCGAGGTGGTGCCGGCTGGGGGACAGGTGTTCTCAGTGAGGCTGGTGGGAGCCTTCAGGCAGGGAGCCAGGCCGAGCATAGAGGGTGGTGCCAGCAGGGTGGCGGTGGAGGCCAGCGTGGCGGGAGGGAACTCCCCACGACGGCTGCCGTGGTCCAAGTCTGTGTTCGCCCTTTGCCAAGCACCCTGTGGGGTTGCTCTGGTTGCAGAAACATTTGAAACTCCGACGGGCGGCCTGAGCTCCGGTGTTGCAGCACCACTGGCTGCGTGGGAGGTGTGGGGGCAGAGTATGGAGGCAAGCCCACGGAGACCCCGTGTGTGGAACTGAATGCACTGTGGGCTCCGGGGAAACTTTACGGTGACCAAGCCCATCGGGGGACAGGGCTTGTTCGCCATGATTTCGTCACTTGGGGTTGGAGCCACCGCAGGATGCCGGTTCCCACACCGTCCTGTAGTTTGCACGTGCGTGTGCTCCGCAGCATGGCCCGCGCTCCACAGGAGGGCCTGTCGTGTGCACTCGACGGAGGCATGCTTCCCTTGTCCTAGGGGAGCTGGCTTTCTTCTTCCAGGGGTGCAGATGAAGTTTATCCCCACAGCGTGGGGCTCCAGGTAACTGAGTCACCCCGGTCCTGTGTGGTGAGCGCAGGGTAGTAGGGACAGCCCCGCGTAGACCCTGCCAGACAGTGGTGTTGGCTGGGCCGTTGACACCAAGAGGCCCCCGTGTATGGACACTCAACTCCAGGCAGTGAAAGTAGTAACTCATGGGACCAGCAACAAAAGTGATGCGCAGAGCAGCCACCGGCCTCCGGAACCCCACACTGCACCGCCGTGCCGTCCCGTCCCTGAGTGGCAAGGGTCTCTCGGGCCCATGCGGGGGCTGGACCACAGGGCAAGATGTGGGACTCTGTCCTGTCTATACTGGTCAGTGCCACAGGGTTTCTTAACTGCCTTGTTGCTTGTTTTCTTGAGGTCGGTGTCAGGTATGCATCTGTCTTTGAACACAGGGCGGGTTAGTACTTTGTCGCTGTCTTCGTCTGTTTATCCCATTCTCCCTCGTGTTTGGCTCTTTTGCCTGCAATGCACACAAACCCAGAGCGTGGAGCTACTTCTGTGTGGAGAGTCAGATTTGTATATTAAAGATGAAAGAAAGGGCGCTCCGGGGCGGGTCGGTGGGCTAGAGAACGTGAACTCACAGAGGCACGAACAAGCTGAACCTCACTCCCCATGCCCTGCGAGGTGATGGATCAGTATCAACACGGAGCCGGACAGACAGAGTTGGAGGGAGTCTGTCCATCCAGAGCACTGTGAAGTCCCAGCAGGAGCAGCTCCGGCGGGTCTGCAGCCCCGCGGACAGTGCGTCTCAAGTCTCCAGCCTCACAGGCTGCCCCTCACTTGGCTCTTGGAGACAGGCAGAGTGGGAATGGAAGTCTAGTTCTGTATCCTCACGTGAAAAAAGACTTGAAGAATCCACATGTATGTGACTTACTCTGTGTAAAGACCCATGTTGGCTTTTACTTGGTTTCAGTTCAACTTAGAACACATATAGTAAGGAAAAGGGCTTGGTTCCCCAGCGTTAAAAAAAAAACGAATGTAGAAGGAGGCTCTCCTGACCAGGAGGATACCAGGAAGCTGCTAGAACAGTGGCCCAGGCTCAGAACTTCCAGAAGAGCCTGAGCTGCGGTGGATGTGATGTTGGTCTGGCGCAGGGACGGGTGGACCCCACCCGGGCCACTGCGGGTGGCACGAACTGCACAGACACACGGCACGCGGAGATCTCCCGTGTGTGCCACATGTCAGCAGTGAAAAGCCGCAGGGACATGGACAGGCACGTGGCCTCGCCGGCCACCTCCAGCCTCCGCCTTGATGCTGGGTAACTGCCATCACGTAGACATTCTTCTGAAATCCTGCTTGCTGTTTACTTCATGAAATTCTTCTGCTGGGGGAGAAGTGAGGGCTCTGGGAGTAGACCCAGTCTAGGCTTGCCTTAAACCTCAGGCCCCCCATCTCTGGCAGGCCCTGCTGTGCAGACCCCCTCAGAATTGTCCCAGAGACTTTTCGCCCAAGACTTCCCAGTGATGTTCGTGTTTGTCCAGAAACAAACGCAAGCGGAGAGTTTGTGCAAACAGCCCGAATTCTACATGTGGGGTCCCATCCTCATGAATTTGTTTCCAAAGCAAACAGCCCCTTCCTGTGAGCAGGCCATGCGGGCGCTGTGAATCACGGCCTAGCCCGCAGCGCATCCCTTCACTCTCGCTTCCTTCCTGCCTGCTTCCAAAGGCTCAGTGCCTGTCAAAGGGCCTTCCTGCTGAAGTAACGGTCAAGCACGTGCAGATGGTAGAAGGAGAGACCATGGGGCTGAACCCCGAACCTTCCCACAGCAGACCTGCCTTGCATGGCACCTGCGACGGCTTCCAGAGAGACCGTCCACAGAGCGGACTCGCACGTGGCCCGCCTCCGGGCATGGCCGTGGTTGGGGTGTCCCAGCGTCTGTGAGCAGTGACATGATGGGATCCACATGTTCCTCCCCAGAGGCAGGGATTCTGGGCAAGGAAGAGCTAAACGTACAGCGGATCTGGTCGTGTTTCCATGGAACTGAGCTTCTGCATGGCGCCTGACGTTCTGCCACTCCGAGCAGCCTGGAGGACATGGACGTAAGGGGAAAACGTGGGGCGCGGCCTGGGTGCGGGCCAGCGCCGGGGAAGCAGGTGCCAGAGACAGAAAGGCATGTTGTCCATACCGAGCCGGGCACTGCCTTACTGTGAAAAACAGGAAGTTGTATATTCCTCTGAGAAGGTCCCGGAGCCTATGGGAACAGCAGAACCCCACTGGCTCAGGAGATGCCAAGACAGCTGCCGCTTCCCAGTCCGCTGGCCCATGAGGCCCGATAGCACGAGTGTTCTCAGGGGCACAGACTACTTAGGGCATCTGTAGAGTTTGCCAGCGTAAGAAGAAATGTTAAGATTTCCAGAAGCCAGAGACGTGGAGCCTGGAGGCTTCCGCAGTGATTCTGCTCCCTCGGTCATCCCATGAGTTGGGAAGGCTTTGTGTCAGGAGGAGGGCCGGGCCAGGTGCAGGCTAGTGGGGGTGGGCAAGTCCACCAGCCGCAGGACGTGCGTGCGGGGCAGCACCCTGAGGTGCAAGTGACTGTGACCGTGGGCTGAGGGCCCGAGCTGCACCTGTGTGTTCGCTCGCTTGGGAGCAGGACGTGAGCTCAGGCCCACCAGGCAGCGTCCCCACAGGAGGTAAGGACTCACTGGAGACGGTTCCCAAGGAGAGCCCGGTGCCATCTCGGAGGCAGTCAGAGCACAGCACAGAGCAGAGGGCTCTGCAAGTCTGCGTTTGAACTAAACGTTTGTACTTGAATTAAACCTGTTAGCAGTGGCGATCAGGCTTTCAGAAGAAACAGAAGTCTGAGCACGCTGCAGTGTCGCTCACGTGACTGAAGGGAGCCCAGACCAGAGTTCTGCAGATGCGGAGCTGGGCCAGCGGAGGAGCCCAGAAGAGCTGTCAGATTGTCCCATCTAAAAATCTTTGCCTGGGACCTAGCTTGGCCAATCAGTCCTGTACAGCCGGCAGCCAGGGCCCAGGACTTTGAGCACCCAAAGAGCCACAGGATGGCCACCTTAGGAAATTTGGGCCCCACCGGCCAGGGCGGTCCTCAGGCCTGCTGGTGGGGCTCTGGCACGAACTCCAGGTGCGGCAGGGCGTGCCCGGCTCTGAACGCAGGGCAGTGTGGCATCCCCAGCAGGCCCACAGCAGGAAGTCAGGACGGTCCCAGCGGCAGGCTGGCGTCAGCTGCACAGCTGCCCAGGAGCGTAGGGGCAAGGTGGGCCATCTGGGGCCTCAGAACTTGACATGGCACCTAGACACCCCAGGGGCAGTGAAGGAGCCTCACACCAAGGGTCCCGCCAGGCGCACTGCCTGCCGAATCCGCTCTCGGTGGCCTGCGGTGCTCCAGGCGTCACTCGGTGTGTAATGCAGCATCCGCGGTAATCACGCCAGGATGACCGTGTGCCTTTGTTCATGCAGCAGGGAGAGCAGACTCGCACAAGCAGCCGTCGGCCAGAGCAGGAGAAGAAAGGCCAGAGGACGGGTCTGCAGAGTCAGCCTCTAGGAGCCCGAACGGGTGCGAGGCTGCAGGAGGGGGTTGTGTGCGCGCGCGTGGGGATTAGCCCGTCGGCCAGCGCCCGGGCAGGTCCTCATCACAGATCCTCCGGGCTCCTCTGCCCACCCCCACGGTCCTGATGTCATCACAGGGAAAATCGGGGTTGCACTGGGATGATCAGTTCATGGAGGTAGAATAAGGGACAGAAAATGGTTTTTTCAACTTTGAGGTAAATTAAAATTACACTTGGAAGATTGTGCAAGGAAGCTGGAAACTAGTGCGTGTGACTGCGTGGACAAGGGCGGAATACAGCAGGTGGAATAGCTGGCAGTGACTGGTCTGAGAACTACAGCTTCAGGGCCCCACATGTCCCTATGACAGGGTCCCTCAGAGGAGCAGGTGTGAGGAGCAGGGCCGGGTGCCCGGACGGGAAGGGCGGCGGGCGGGCGGGCAGGGAGTCCAGCTTGTCCGGCCTCCCCATGAATTCGTCAGCACCTTCTCACCCTGCTGCCCACCCTCCAGCCCCCGCGCTGGGGACTGAAGGTTCGCTTGCATAACAGGTACCAGCAGGCATTTCCCCTCCTGGGACAGGATATCCCGGCGCCCTTCAGTCTCTCCCTGACTGTTTAAAGCAGACCGGAGCACAGGAAAAAACCTAACTCTAAAATTAGCAGCATGGTGGAAGAAAGACACGCGGCTGCATTCTGTACTGTTTGTCAATGAAACAAGTCTAAACACGGCCAAGTGCATTTCCTTTTTGGGCAAAACAGACCTGTGGGAGTGATGGTGGGACGCCTCGGGGAGAAGCCTGCAGAGCCTGTGCTCCTGGCTTTTTCCAGCAGCCTTTGCAGGTCTGATGGTCTGTGAGTGGAGCCAGCACCAATGTGGGGACAAACAGGAGAGAGCACCCCTGTCCCACGACCAGGACAGGCCCCAGGGTGCCTGGGGATGCTACCAGACAGCTCACATTTCCTTCACTGGGCTCCCCAGTCTCCACTTGTTCAACACATGTGTGATTTGAAAGCAACACTGTCTTGTTCTGGAATGAGGACTCGCCGCAAGTAAGATGTCCATTTGAAGCCAAAGCCACGCTCTCTCTCCCAATAACTCTAAGTAAGTAATGCCATGGCCCGTTTGTTCTTCTTCAAGGAGTTATTTTCAGGATCAAGAGCTGTTCTGTTCATTTCTTCAGTGCCTGGATATCTGTTCCTAATCTTCCACTTCCTTCTGGAAGGGATGGAGTTTCAGATAAGCCCATGCGATAGAAGTGGGCAACCTCAGTGAGGCCGAGGACCCCATTTCTGCCTTATGGCCGTAAGGTCAGCAGAGGGCAGAGGAGTGATTTTTCTGAACAGTCACTGTCCTCTGGGACGTCCGTGTTTTTACTCAGCTCCATGGACAAGGGAAGGAGGCCGAGGGGGTCAGAGATCCCATCTCACCCATCTCTTTGCTTCTCAAGACCAGCCTGACGGGGACAGACAGAGGTACCAGCCCCAGTTCCCATGGATCGCAGGTGACAGGGCTAAGGCACATGGCCAACTGCCTCAGCCCCAGAGCTACTCTTCCCTGGAAACCGCCTGGTCAGCCCTTGCCATTCCTGGGCCCTGCAGGTGACCCAGCTGTGGGGAAGTGACTGGTCCAGGACCACCCGCCTTCTATTAAAAGGCACAGGAAGGCCTGTTTCCAATTCCTGATTCCCACCCAGGTCACTTTCCAGCATGTGAATTCCTGCCAGTCTGTCAGCCTCATTCTCCAGAAAGATAAGGGCCGGGGGCCATTATTCCCGGAGTGATTCACTTCGGACTTCCTGCCGTGTCTTTACTGGGGCTCCTGGAACTGTACCTTCGGTGCTGGGGCGTGCCGCCGCTCTCCACCGGCTCATCACGTCCCCACACCCTGGCGCACGTCATACTTCCGCAGGCCCTCCGCTCAGATGTTCCCCAGTGGGCAGCAGAAAACCTGAACATCTCCAGGTGTCCACGCTCATTAAACCTGACCCAGGGAGAAGGAGGCGAGGTGGGGTGGGGGGAAGCCAGCAGAGAAGTCCCTCTGCTCCGTGGGGTCACGTGGAGAGCTTCTGTGGCTTCCGTGGCCACTTGTGCACAACTTCCCGAAACAGTACTGTCTGTCGTTTACCCCGCTGCTGCCACCATTCTCAGCCTTTCAGGACCTTGGGTGTGCCCGTGTCCTTTCTCTGTTCACCCTGCAGCAGTCTCACTCCTGTTGGGGGCAGGGGCTGTTGGGTGTGGGAGCCACGACAGGGCGTGTGCTCAGGTGCGAAAGTGTTCTTGGCACTTTGTGCTGCTCAGGAGGGAGAGCCCGCCACTGGCCCGGCCGGGTCCCCGGAAGCTGCGCAGGTCACGGAGTGTGTAGATGGGCCCGGCCAGAGCCTCGTGCTCTGCTGACCTCCCCGATCACGTGGCGTTAGTGGGGGAGGCGACAGAGGAGGCGGCCTGCAGCAGGCTGCCGCATCATCACAGGAGGGGCTTTAGCCCAGGCAACCAGCCACGCTGGCTGCAGACGGGCACAGAACGGAGCAGATGCCGCACACCTCAGAGAGCCAGCCCGGGAGCCTCGAGTGCCCGCCCTCTCCAGAGCCCCTTCTCACAGCAGGGGAGTGCGGGAGCGTGGGGGCAGCCGGAAACACACAGCGGTGCTCGGTGCTCGCTGCAACCTCAGTGCCCTCCCCTGTGTTTCTGTCTCACTTCTGCCCACAGTGAGAGGTGGGAGGGGGACCCACGGGGGTCGCGGGGATGTGAGAGGACCGCAGCGGGCCCGCCAGCCCCACACAGCTGAGAGTGCGGTCGCCCTGCCTGCCCGGGGCCTGGGGTACTCACTCGCCAGCTGGAACGCGGCAGCCATGGCCTCCTCCCAGCACTGTGACTCAGACGACATCAGGGGCAGGCCCGTCAGCCCCAAGGCGAAGGTGAGCTGTCCCGCGGCGAGCGCGGCTGTGGCCACCAGGTTGCAGGCGCGCATCATGTCGAACTGCACTGTGAGAAGGACAGGTAACAAGACAGTTGGTTGGCTCGGACTGGCTCCCGCCTCTGTCTGCTCCCAGGGCCTCACCGACCCGCCATCCCTGGCCCCTCGCGCTCTAGCTCCCATGCGCTGTCACAAAAGGTCCACGGAGGGACACAGCTTCCACACGTGTAGGCAGGATAACGCCCCCTGGGAAGTCAGGCCCCTCCCCCATGATGCCCCTGCCCTGAGAGCAGAGAGGACCGTGGCTGTCTCTCTCGGCCCTGCCCCACCAGGCCCCAGCCTGCCACTGTGTCTGTGACTGTGGCCCACAGGTGGGCAGGTGGACTTTGTATTTAGCGCCTGAGAGCCCGGAGCGAGCCGAGACATCAGGCCTCTGCCCGCCCCAGGTCCGGCTGCCCCTGCCCATCACGTGTCGAGCGGCTTCCTCCTCCCCGTTGTCTGTTGGAGGCTGAGGGCTCCTGCCCCCTGCAGATTCCAGGCCTTTCCTTGAGGCCAGCACAGACACGGGCAGGGCCATAGCAGCAGAGGCCTGGCCGCTGGGAAGTCAGGGTGGCCCTGAGGGCAGAGGGGCTGCTGGAGGATGACAGCCCCCACCCGTCGAGCTTCCTCATCGTGCTGAATCGCTGAATCAGCAGCTGCTGCTGCCGTGGTTGGCGGTGTAGATGAGCCACGTGGACGGTGAGCGCGGCCAGTTCTACCCTCTGACTTTTCTCCCCAACGCCACTCTCTTGCCCGGGCTGGGGGCACACGCTCTGCTCATCAGGGCAACTGCACAGTGTCTCTACCATTGCTAGAATCCCTCACACTCCTCTGAGTCAGTAAGCACCTGGGGTGCCAACGGCGGGGCCTGGCGAGTGCGGGCTGCTGGTGCCAGGGCGGCAGTGGGGCCTGGTGGAGAGGCACCAGCACCGACATTTCCTCACCTCCCCAGGCCAGAGGTCACTGCTCAGGCTGAGAGCCAGGCTTCAGGCCAATTTGCCTGAACCTTCCTGGCTGCCCACACGGTGTCCACGGCAGAACCCACGGCACAGCCAGCCTGACCAGTGGCCGCATATGCGTGCCAAACGCCAGACTGGTCCTGCCGTCAGGACAGATCGGGCTCCAGGCCGGCCCTTCCTGTGTGCTGAAGACTGGCCGACTTGCCTCCCCGCGGAGGCCCTGCTTTTCACGTGCTCTTCTGGGGTCTTCACACCCTGTGTTCTTCGCAGTTAGTTTTACCAACACGTGACCACGCAGAGGTTCTACCCTCAGAGGTGCTCAGATCTGGGAGGTGGTGTGACCTCAGAGATGACGGGAAGTAAACACAGTGGGCACTCGGATTCAGAGCCAGCCCAGGGAACTGTGGGCTTCCCCGGCACAGCGTCGCGTGCCGGGCAAGGAGTCTGTGGTGCACACTTGCACGGAGAGGAGCGGCCGGCCCTCCGGCGCTCTCCACCCAGCTCTCTGTCCTTCCTGGGGCGCCGAGCGCACAGCTTAACAGCACACCCTGGCCACCCACGGCCCCCCGGGGCCTCCTCACCCCATCAGCCTCTGGCCTTGTGGATGTGGAAGTGTGGGAAGGGGAGGGATACAGCAGTGACGGCCTGCAGACCCGCCACCTGCCTGAAAAGTTTGCCTTGCTGGCCACACTCTGTCCGCCAGCCACCTGGAGGGGACCTTCAAGTGGGGAGGGGCGCGCCGGGCGCTGGTGTTTGACGGGCTGTCGTCACCGTGTGCGTAGCCTGGGTAGTGGCACCCCGCAAGGACGTGGCAGGAGGGTCTGTGGCCGGTCCGAGCGTGACGCACACCATCGCACCCCAGCCCCAGCGCCCTCTGTCTGCCTCGGTGGTAAGACTCCTCACCCGCTGGGGTCAGAGAGCGGTGACCCCCCTGGGCAGGGTGCCCCAGGTTTAACCGCATGCCTACTCACCCCTTCCTCGCTTTAGAAAAGGAGGTTAGGGTCCTGACAATGTCTGGAATCTGGAACGACAAAGAAACGCCCGGAGAACAAGTCCGACCAGGATTCATCCCTGCCAAGTCCCCACCGCTTCGTCCAGTGAGGAAAGCCCCCCGAGCAGGGGTAACCATCACGACCGCTGCACACAGCCCAGCGAGGTAGAGGGAAGGAAGAGCCCCCGGTTCTGGAGGACAGGGCCCCACGTGCCGTATCACTCCAGAACCCTGCACACAGTTCCCTGATGGAGTCCAGGACATCAGGTGGGGCCACCTCACCACATGTGCCCCATGAACACGGGTGTCTTGGACTCTGGATTCTGCAGGGTGTTGCCAGGACCCTGGGAGCAGAGCAGACGAGCATGACGCCCATCCCTGAGCTGCCGCCACGGCTCCCCCACCCGCCGCAACGTCTAGAGTCTCTAGGACGGCCTGACTCTCGCACCTGAGACGGGGAGCTGGGGATGGATCAAGTCAGGCCTGCAGCCACCAACACCAGACTCTCCCGGGATGACTGCGGAGTCTGCGGCGCGGCAGGGCGCTCGGTGCTGAGCCGGCGCGCATCTGAGCGTGGCGCCAGCCGCCCCTTTCTCCCCCATCCCTGGACCCAGCGCAGTGGCGGTGCACAGGGGCTGGGGTATTCCCTGGGGGCCTGAGCCTGGGAACTCGGAAACCAGGTGCTGGGAGGCTGCTCGCAGATGAGCCTCCGGCCGCCCTGCAGCCTGAGCACACGGACCCGGTGAGGAGTGCGTCAGGGACTCAGCAAGAACCTTCCGTGGTGTCTCCCTGGCTTGGGGCACACATTGGTGCTCAGAGGTTAAGGCTCAGCCGCCACAGATGCGTTACCAGCAGCGAGGTTGTTGTAGAAGTTCCACAAAGAGCTTATCAAGTCAGGGAGGGACAAGAGGCAGCTGGCCAGGTGGGCAGGGGGTCTGGAGGCAGAGCACATCCCCACCCCGTGTACCCTCCTGGCCTCGGCAAGGCCGCAGAAGGTATGGATGCCCAGGGAGGGCACCTGCTCGACCCTGCAGCCCAGGCTGGGAGTGCTCTGTGGGCCGGGCGGCACAGAGCCCACACTAGAGCCGCAGGGTCACTGGCTTGCATGACTCCTCAGGACAGCCCCAGGACCCAGCGAGTCCCCTGGGACACAAGGTCAACTGCACTGAATTCCGAGAGTCTGTGGAAAAGTTTGAAAGTCCTGTGCGTCAGGGAGGTGGGAGGGGCTGACAGAACCCCAGGCTGTGTGGCAAGGGGCTCTGAGTGGGCAGACTGGGGTTGTCCTCCCCCCCGCCCAGGGACCTCGGCTGAGCACGTGTCTCTTGCAGCCTCCATCTCTTTGTGGACTTGGATGCCACCCCCGCCGCACTTCCTCAGGTACCCCGCCGCACTTCCTCCAAGCACGTGGCAGGTGGGGACATTCGTACCCCGAGCACAGAGCTCCTCACCTGTGCTCCTTGAGGACTTGTCGGACGCAGAGCAGTTAGCAAAGGCCCAGCCAAGGCCTCGTGCTCTCAAGAGGGCGAGCTCTGCCTCCTGCCCGTCTGTGAGCGAGACCCTCGTCAACAGCTTCGAAGAGTCAGCTCGGGAGACCTCTGCCTGTCAGCGGCTGTGACCTCATAGATGACACATTAGGTGACCAATGTCTCATTGCGAGCCTTCCCACCCACACACTCGGACCTGACCCCACGGTCAAAGTCCACTCCCCACCTTCCAGAGCAGTAAACAGACCCCACTGCCAGCGACCGGCCAGGGTCAGGACAAGACAGCAAGGGACTCTCTCAAGAGCCATGGCCGGGAGCCCCTTCTCTGCCCTTGTGGCTGGTCTCCCAGAAGTCCTGCCTCAATGACCCCGACAGCTGTGGAATGAAGTCAGAACTCAGCCACATGTTTTTAAGCTCCTTGTTTATTTTACTCCCTAACAAGGTGTATTTTCCACCAAGAAAAGTGGGTCCTTCTTGATCTGGTTAGTGTGTCTGCCCTTTCCCCGTGCGTGGAGGCAGAGAAAATCCCCACCTCCGCACAGGAAGAATTCTGTTCTCGAGGAGCCGGGGCAGGTGTGGGCCCCACTGGGAGGGTGGGTTCAGAGCTCGGGGCTCGCCCGGGTTGCCCGTCACCAAATGCATGCCCCATGCCCACCTCGAGCCATCAGAGCTCGCGGGTCCTGACCGCCCTATAAAGGAGGCACAAAGATAAGCAGACTTACGTTTGACGGTGCCTCGAGCCTCCTGGAAGCCTGCCGCCTCAGAGCCCCAGCCCACAGCTTCACAGTCCCGTGAGTCCGTCTGCCCCGGCCGCAGCCCGGCACTCGGTCCTCCCCGGGCCCTGTCCGCCAGCCAGCAGGACTTCCACAGCCCCACGCTCCGCTTGCGTCCGTCCTCCAGCGTCTGGTACACCCAGTTGGGGGTGAAGGCCGCCACGTTGTTGAGGACAAGGGAGACCAGAGCCACCAGCACTGCCGTGGCCACCAGTTTCTGGACAGTCATTGCTGACTGCCGGTGCTGTCCGCCGGTTGTGGAGAAAGTCCCAGCCCTGCTCAGCTGCTGTGGCCAGGGAGAGCTGAGACCAGCTAGGGGCTGCTAGAGGACATCAGCACTCATTCTTCGAAGCATGAGGAAGGCCCGTGTGACAGGTGCAGTGAGCTCACCTCGGGCCCTCCTTACCCTCCCTCCTGCACCTGGAGCAGGGCCAGGCCTGAGCTGCAGCCGGCCTCTTGGCCCATCCTTGGGGGGAAGCCGGGGCACCCACGAGAGTCCAGAGTCGTGCGCGCGCCGTCTTCCTGGGAGGCAAGGCCTCTTCTTCCCACACGAAACCGGAGAGGTGGGCGGCAACGTGGAGGTCTGTCCCGCCTCACTCCTGAGAACCAGCTCCACACAGCGGAGCCAGCAGCCAGGCTCGGAGCAGGGCCGGGGCTAGCTGTGCCGGGAGCCGTTCCGCCTCTTGCCGCGTGCGACCCTGCCCCGTGCCTCCGCCGTGAAACAGCTAGTCCTGGAAGGCAGCGCGCCTGCGGCGGGGAAGTGCGTGTGCGTGTGTGTCTGAGTGTGTGTGCGCGCGTGCGGCCCCCCACCGCCCCCCCACCGCCACTCTGCAGAGAGGAAATGGTTGTTTTTGAGGCTGTTTTTTGTTAGCTGGATGGAGGGCGTAGCCAACTGCAACAAATAGCGGCCAGGCCACGGCAGCCAGACACTAACAGGATGTGTTTCCTGATAGGAAAGCAGGGCGGCCTTCTCAGCTCCTGCTCCGGGACCCTCCTCCCCTGCCCTCCCCACCTTCCTTTCCTAAAGGGAAGGCCCGGGTGCCTGCCCAGAGCAGACTCATGGTCCCACCTATCTGTCTCACACCCCACCAGCCCTGCACTCAGGTACTCCACAGCAGCCATGGAGGCAAGTGGTCCCCACGGGGCACACTCCTCCCCTGGGCCCGGGGCCTGGGTGGGCAGGGCGTGGGTGGCCGGTCACCCACAGCCATCTCGTGGTTCCCCCGGGCATGTAGGTGCCCCGGGGCCTGCGCTTGTCACAGGGGTTCACGGACAGTGGACAACATGGCCCCGCACAGTATAGAGGCCCTCACTTGCCACCCAGATGGGCGGATCGGGGCCCATACCCACAGAACTGGCAGGCCAGAGCGTGGTCCTGGAGGGAGGTACGGGGGACGGGTCCTGGACCCGCAGTGCAGGTCCCCCAGCAAGGTCTGAGGGTGGAGGGACTGGGGTTTGTGGCCTGGGCTGTGATTGTGCTGACCGTGTGTCCCGACGAGGGAGCTCAGTCCCTTTTGCACATGCGGACACGCAGGTCAGGGACGGTGCTGACCGTCTGAGATGCCACGCCCAGCTGGGTCCTGAAGCAGCTGCACACCTGCTTCTAGCATGCGCGCCCCGGACGCTGTCCGGTCAGCCTCGGGCTCTAAGCTGCCCGCCCACCATCTGGCGCCCTCGTCACAGGCGAGGAGGCTGGGGTGCAGGGAGGCCACACACCTGCCCAGGTGACAGAGGTGGCAAGATGAGCCCGGCGAAGTGGGACTGGTCTGGTCCCCTCGGCTTGCCTGCCCCCCACTCACCTCCTGCTTCTGGAGCTTTGGGGAGCTCCAGCGCCTCTGACACAGCAGCCCCTATGTGCCTTGGAAGCCTCAGCCCGTTACTTTGTAGGTTTTTTCATTTTGGGGGGGGGGTTCTTAGTTTTACAGCTCATTTAATGGCAACTGCTAATCGTTAAATGGGCAGGGGTTACCTTCAAAAATCACTAACATTCGCTGAGCTGTCATCTCTCAAGGATGGTCAGAGGCCTGGAGTCGCACACATAAGGTCCATCAGAAGGGCACCTGGGTGGCTCCGTGGGTTGAGCGTCCAGCACTTGGTTTCTACTCAGGTTGTGGTTGTGGGGTCGTCGTGGGGTCGAGCCCCACATCACGTTCCGTGTGCAATGCAGAGTCCGCTTGAATTCTTACCACACCGCCGCCTCTGCCCCTCCCCCTGCTCGGGCATGTGCACATGCTGTTTCTCTCTCAAATTAATAAAATCTTTAAAAAAAGAGATGCATCAAATACATCAGACTTGTTCTATCACCAGCCTTGATCAGACTAGGGAAAGAACCAGGTCTGGGGACACATGCGTGGTCTTAACATAGCCAATTTTTAGTCTGTCCTGATTATTACAAAATCAGAACAGCAAAAATATTCCCTGGCCCCCATTACTTGGGATCACATGTCTATAGGGGGCTCTGCACCTGCTGCAGGCAAGGCACGGCCCCCCGCACCACCAAGCCTATGTCCCTGCAAGACAGGGGTCTTTGGGGAGTCGTTTGTCCTTCCACTCCATGAGGGTTTGGCCCACTTCAGCATTTCTCCCAGCAGACTTTGTAGCAAATGCATCAACTGAGTTCTTTCCACTGTCTTCTCTCCTTGGCCTGTGTCCTGTCCCCCCATCTCCGCTCCAACCTTCTGGGGGTTTCAGGGGGCCCCCATGGCCCTCTGCCATGGCCCCCTTCTCCCAAGAGGACTAGGACCACTCAAGAGTCCCTAGGGACACAGTGTAGTGCGTCGCCTCCACAAGGAGGCTCTTCCAACACTTCTGCTTGGAGGGATCATTCCCCCACCTTATTTATTTAAGTCATTTATCCCTGGGTGGTCTTTGATGGCTGCTGGATCCACTATCAGCTCCCCTACCAGCTGGTTTCTGGAGGCCCTGCCCAGTCCACGATCCCCAGATTCTAGCTGGGAGCCACAGGCCTAGGTACAGAATATTAGTTAAGAGTTACCCTGGGGTGGCACCTGAGTGGCTCAGCGGGTTAAGCCTCTCCCTTCCTCTCAGGTCATGATCCCAGGGTCCTGGGATCAAGCCCCATATAGGGCTCTCTGCTCAGCAGGGAGCCTGCTTCCCTTTCCCTCTCTCTGCCTGCCTCTCTGCAGATCTCCGTCTGTCAAATAAATAAAATCTTTAAAAAAAAAAAAAGGGGGGGCCTCACCCTGACACCCAGACATCTCAAGGACTGGTCCTTCCTGTGTCCCCCTGAGTTGCCCGTGCTGGGCATGGGGGTTGGCCGGGGGTGGGGGGGTGGCGCCTGCCCTGTTCGTGCACATGATGGCTGGGCGGGCAGGAGCTTAGTCTCGGAGCGGAGAAGCTTGGGCTGTGTGGTGGGCCGGGAGGCCCTGAACCCCGCAAGCCTGAGTAGCAGGCCTGAGAAGGGAGGCCTTTATGGCTGGTTCCAGCAGCTTTCAAGACAGGGCTTTCCAGAAAAGGAGGCCGTCTTCAGGCAGGGCCCCTGGGCAGCCATGTGCTCTGGCGTCTGCGCCTCTTGTGCTGATGAGGAGCAGATGGGAGGACGGTGGGCGGGGCGGCAGGAAGTGCCGGAGCTGTGGGGGCCTGGCAGCTGTTCCAAACCCAGAGCTCCTTGTCCTGCATCCTGGTCCTGGTCCTGCGTCCTAGTCCTGTGTTGAGGCTGGTGTCGGAGCTCACAGGCCACCGCTCGGCCCAGCGGGAGGGGCCGCCCCCGCCCCCGCCCCCCCCCCCCCCGCCACTCTTCCAGGGCTCACTTCCCACCCCCAAGCTCGGCGGAGGCCACTGGTGGCCCAGCTCAGAGCCCAGTGTGGGAGCAGCCCGGCCTCCAGCCACCCGTCCCACTCATGCGCACAGCAGGCCCGGCAGCACTAGCCCAGGGAGGCACAAGGGAACCGGGTCAAGGAAGGGCTCTGGGACAGCTGCGTGTTCCTCGGCTTACTCAGCGTTTCCCCTTTAACGGCAGAGATCAGCCACCTGTTTTCTGGACGCAGCAAAGGGTGGGGGAGAGAGTCCCCGATACCCCGGGGGCGTGGAGTATCTTGGAAAAGGCTCCCACGTGGGACGCATTTGGAGAAGGGAAGGGCTTGTGTCTGGCCAGCGTAGCCCTTGCTGCATGGAGCCTCGTGGGGGCCCGGGAGCACAAGGACGGAGTCCAGGGGACATGCAGGATCGTCTTCAGGACCCCCACCTCCGTTCAGCCCGGGCCCACCAACAAACCCCACACTGGGCCTCACGCACTGGTTCTCAGGGGCCTCATGGCCAGGGCTTCGCAGCATCTTCTCCCTGTGTTTCCCTGCAGAGGGCAGCTCAGCCGCCTCCACGGCTCGAAGGTGCAGGGAGGTGTGGCACCAAGCAGGCGGCCGTCGTGGTAGGGAGGAATGCGGGTGTGTGGAAGGCCCGTCTGAGAGGGTCTGACTTTAGCCTGGGGAGAGATCGGAGCCACGTTGCTATGCTGGTGAAGCCTGTCGGGTCTGCGTCTTGGGGCGGTGGCAGGGGCAGGGGTGCAAGGGCTGCGAGCTCACAGGACTGCCGCATCCCTGGCACAGTGAGGCGGTCTGGGAGAACATGGCGCGCATGTGCGTGAAGACCCAGCGGCTGGACGTCGCCAAGGTGTGCCTGGGGAACATGGGCCACGCGCGTGGAGCACGGGCACTGCGGGAGGCTGAGCGGGAGCCGGAGCCGGAGGCCAGGGTGGCCATGCTGGCCATCCAGCTGGGTATGCTGGTGAGTCGGGCGCTGCCCTAGTGCAGGCAGAGGGGGAGGTGGGCGGGGGGCAGGCACTGGCCTCACAGGGCAGGCCAGCGTATGTGGGTCTGGGCCATGCGGTAGCAAGGAACAGAAACCCCCTGGAAGGAGTTGGAGCCAGAAAGCAGAGTGAGGCCTCTCCCCTCTCCAATGTCCTCCCCTGCCCATACATGCGCTCACGGCATCGCGAGAACCTAGGGGACCAGGCGGGTAGGGGACGGGCAGACACCCGAGTCGGCTCCTTGTTCACAGGATGCTGTGGCAAGTGGGGTCTCCTCCCCAGCGTGCAGGGCAGCCCCCAGCCTTCCCGGCCGATGCCGTAGGACGGAGTGCTGCAATGGCATATGGTGTTGCTGCCTGCGGGGGCCGCTGTCTGGGAGCCCGAGGGCTGACATACGCTGTCCTATCTCCAGGAGGATGCGGAGCAGTTGTATAGGAAGTGCGGGCGCTACGACCTCGTGAACAAGCTGTACCAGGCCTCTGACCAATGGCAGAAGGCCGTGGAGGTCGCAGAGCTCCATGACCGTATCCACCTGCGGGCCACCTACTACAACTACGCCAGGCACCTGGAGGCCAGCACTGACCGCGGTCTGGCCCTCAGCTAGTGAGCGCGGGGGGGCCCGTCTAGACTCAGTCGGGGAGGGCCCGCTTACTCCGGCTTTCTCCTCCGCCCCAGTGAGAGTGTAGTAGGAGCCCGTGGAGGAAGCTTCTCCATGAGGCACTGCCTCGGGGAAGGTGGTGGCCTCTGGGTGTGCAGGGGGAGCTTGAGCTCACTTTCACCAGGAGAACCTCAGATACAGCCCACACTGAGTTCCGGGTCTCCAGGCCCGGGGTCACTGGCTGTACCACGGCAGCGCCATGACCCGCTGGGCGCCGACATAGGGTGAGACCATGGGGAGAAGCCGCTGTTTCTCTTCTCTCACAGCTACGAGAAGTCAGACACCCACCGCTTTGAGGTGCCCAGGATGCTATCGGAGGACCTGCAATCACTGGAGATGTACATCAGTAAGATGAAGGACAAGTGAGTGTTGCTGTTGGTGGCCGGCAGGCGGACCATGGGTTTGCCATGGAGCCAGGAGCCTCCCTCTATTGCTTCCTGTGGGAAAGTGGGGGTACCGATCCCTCCCTGGGAGCTGCTCCCCAGCCTACCAGGGTGGGGCCTCTCCAGACCCCGGGCCCTCAGTCCTGGCCGAGCCACCCAGCTGGCACACTCCCTCCTGGCTGCTGGCCACGTGAATGCACGGCGAGCATGGCACTGGGGACCTGGGGATCCTTTCCAGGGGCCGCAGGCCCTGAGCGGGGCTGGTGGGCTCGTCGCAGGACCCTGTGGCGGTGGTGGGCCCAGTACCTGGAGAGCCAGGCCGAGATGGACGCGGCGTTGCGCTACTACGAGCTGGCGGAGGACTACTTCTCCCTGGTCCGCATCCACTGCTTCCAGGGCAACATTCAGAAGGTAAGGGTGTCCCGGGGCCTGCGGGGCATGGGGAGGCGCAGACAGAGCCCCAGGGCTCCCTCCTCTCTCTCCAGGCTGCTGAGATCGCCAACGAGAGCGGCAACTGGGCAGCGTCCTACCACCTGGCCCGCCAGTACGAGAGCCAGGAGGAGGTGAGGCAGGCAGTGCACTTCTACTCGCGGGCGCAGGCCTTCAACAATGCCATCCGCCTCTGCAAGGTAGGTGCCGGCGGGCACACAGCCCCGGACAGTCCATGCCACGCAGGTGGGCTGGGGGCCCCTAGAGAGCTGCTTGGTGGGTGCCACGTCCCCCCCGGGGCCCGTTCGCATAGCGTTCCTGCTGGAGTGACTGCTGCTGCTCCCTGGTCTCAGCCCCCAGGGGCTTTGTGAAGTGCCACCGAGAAGCCCTTCGGCTTCCATGGCTCTCCTGCAAGCACGTAGGCGGGCTCATAGCTCGTGGCCTGTAAGCAACAGGAAGGACCTTCTGCATGTGTGGACGGGTCCCAGCCTGGGGCTCAGAGACCTGTGTTCTGTTAATAGAAAAAAGAGGCCCCCAAATTCTGGTGCACAGACTGCATGTGACCATCTGACACTGGTTAGAAACCATAATCAGGGGAGCACCTGGGTGCCTCCGCCGTTAAGTGTCTGCCTTCGGGTCAGGGTCCTGGAATCGAATCCCATGTCGGGCTCCCTGCTCAGTGGGGAGTCGGCTTCTCTTTCCCTTTGCCTGCCACTTCTCCTGCCTGTGCTCTGTCTCTCTCACTCTCTCTCAAATAAATGAAATGTTCAGAAAGTAAGAAAGAAAGTAGCCGACGTCACGTGGGCCAGCAGCGTGCCCGAGTGGGGGTGCTGGGCTCCCCCGTGGCAGCCTTAGCAAGCCCCACAGGAAGCCCTGGCATCCACTGTCCCCCACAGGAGAATGGCCTGGATGACCAGCTCATGAACCTGGCACTACTGAGCTCACCCGAGGACATGACCGAGGCAGCGCTCTACTATGAGGAAAAGGGCGAGCACATGGACAGGGCGGTCATGCTGTACCACAAGGTGAGCGAGGGCAGGCACGCCAGGGCCTGCCTCGGTATATGCCGGGGCCACTCAGGCCTTCTCGGGGCCTGGGGCTTGGGCGGCTGCTCAGAGCGCCTCCCATCCACAGGCCGGCCACTTCTCTAAGGCCCTGGAGCTGGCCTTCGCCACCCAGCAGTTCGTGGCCCTGCAGCTCATAGCAGAGGACCTGGACGAGCGCTCAGACCCCGCCCTGCTGGCCCGCTGTTCTGACTTCTTCATCGAGCACAGCCAGTACGAGAAGGCGGTCGAGCTGCTGCTGGCCGCAAAGAAGGTACGATTGGGAGTCCCCGCTTGGCACCCACTCGGGAACCGAGGCCCGGGGGCCGCCTTTTCCAGACTGGGTGGGCATGGCTTCACCATCTCTCTCGGTTACGATTTCCCAAGAGGCCCGTGGCTCCCACCTGCCCCGGGGGGAAGGAGCGCTAGCAACAGGCTCGCCTCGCACAGCCACTCCTCTTGTAACCCCCACAGCCAGGGAGGTGAATGCGTGGTAAAATACACGTACCATATAAGTCACCATCGTCGCTGTTTTTTAAGGGTACGACTCATTGTTACCAAGTGCGTTCGCACTGTGGTGAGAACCGTCTCCGTGCCCCTGTTTTCATCTTGCAAAGCTGAAACACTGCCTCACCAAACGCCAGCCCCCCGGCTGCTCCCCAGCCCCTGCCCCCTCTTCTGTGTGTGTGCATGGGACCACGCCAAGGACCATTGTACCTAGAATCACACAGGATTCGTCCTGAGTCCGGCTTCCCTGAGTGTCACGTCATCAGGCTTCATCCATGTGGTAGCAGGTGTCAGAATGTCCTTTGTTTTTGTTCTGCTTTGTTTTGAGAAGAGAACATGCGTAGGCAAATGGGAGCAGCAGAGGAAAAGGGAGACCGACCTGAGCAGACTCCCTGCTGAGTGCAGAGCCTGATGCGGGGCTCGATCTCACGACCCTGAGATCATGACCTGAGCCGAAATGGAGAGTCAGACACCTGACCGAGGGAGCCACCCAAGTGCCCCCAGAATGTCCTTCCTTTCTAAGGCTGCGCCACGCTGCCCTCGTATGCATGCTGCCCAGGGTCTGCCCTTCCACGGACTCTGTGTGGCCTCTACCTCTTGACTCTTGTGCATAGTGCTACTGTGGACACACGTGGACACGTATCTCTTAAGAACTCTGCTTTCAGTTCCTTTGGGTGTTTACCCAGAACTCAAACTGCCAGGTCATCTGGTAACCGTTCTCGCTGTGTGAGGGATGTCCAGACGGCCTTCCACACGGTGCCCCCGCTAGCTGCACACGGCGTCCCAATGTCCCGCGGCCTCACCAGCACTGTAGAAAGTTCTCTTGGATAGCCACAGAATGGTGACGTAGAAGATGGTTACTCATGCAAAATTAGCCCGTCGAATTGAAAGATCTCTCTTGCAGAAGCCAGAACCGTGCTTACAATTTGAGTGTTTCCCGGGAGAGCCACCCAAGACTTGCTGAGCACGTGTTCTAGAAAAATCCAGCACATGCACATGTCCACCCTCCCCAAGGCAGCCCCATACCTAATCTAACCCCAGGAGAAACACCACTCTGGCTTTCTCTAGCCAGATAAGTGGATTCTGTAGTTTCACCGTGAAAACCAGATAAGCCAGAACAGCCAGGAGAGCTCTGGAGAAAGATTAACAGAGGTGATTAAGCCCCCAGACCGTAAAATATGTGATGGGGAGGATAATGGGGGTCAGAGCATGACCAGGCTTACGGGTCAGCAGAAAATACCAGAAAATCCAGACATAGCACCACTTGCGCAGGCACATCTCATACGCGCAAAGGAGCATTTCCCAGCAGCAGGCGGAACGCAAGCCTCCGGTGAAGGGGTCGAGGCCCCCCCACTGCTACTGGGAAAGCACCAAGGTAAGTCTAGTCCCAGCCCGTTCCAAGTGGCCTGAGTTGTGTGTCAGCCACACAGCCCCGCTCCCCTGGAAATCGTGATGTCTTGTACAATCTCGAGAGAAGAAAGGCATCTTCTAAGTAGGATTCAAAACCCAAATGCCGATGGGAAGGACTGATCCATTCAGCCAAATGTAAATCTGAAAATCACACATGGAAAAAAACACCATAAAAAAGTAAGGATAAATAATGGGGGAAATAACATGTCATACCTCTATCCCAAAGTGTAATATTCGTAATAGATACGGAGTTCCTATGAACCAGTAAGAAATTTGGCAGCCACTCCAAAGAAAGGGACAAAGACTATGGACAGTTTATTCTAAGAAGGAACTGTGGGCAGACCCAGCAGATCAGACACTCGGCCTGCTCCACAGACACGCACAGATGAAAACTCATGAAGATCCCACTTGTCCTGGGTTAGACCAGTGAAGGTGGGAGGTCAGCAGGCCACAGGGAGTCGAGGGAGCTGACACTCAGGCTGGGTGTGAACACAGTGTCCCTCTCCAGGAGAGCTCACGGGCCTCTCGACCCAGCGCTTTCCGTCCTTGGGATCCGTCCTCAGCAGGACTGTACACATGTGGGTGGCACCCACTCGCCGCTGTCCCCGCATAAAGAACCCCCTTCCCTGCCACAGGGGGCGGGCACCAAGGGCTCCAGTGTTGTCGCTGTGTGGGGTCCCACGCAGCTCCTGACTGACAGAGAGGACACCGCCTCCAAGACATCCACTGTTTGTGCAAGACCGGTTCTTAAGTGAAGGCTGTCAAATTTCCCTTCGATTTTCAAGATTAATCAAAGCCCTTAGCTTAAAAATTTTAAAACTCTGTAGAAGGAAATTAATTTCTGGTTTCTTTTCCTCCCACGACCAACACAGCATTCTTCCGAGCTCCACGTTCCCCTCGTCCCATTTCAGAGCATGAACAGCGTGAGAGAGTCAGTCAGTGCACGAGTGTTGGCCCGTGCCCAGCGAGCGCGTCCTGTCCCTGCCCTGAGGCGCGCGACCTGGCAGGCAGGGGCTGCCCCTGGACTGAGGACCTGGTCTCCCCCACACCCCCCTCTCACCACCCCTTCCTGGCTTGCAGTACCATGAAGCCCTGCAGCTTTGCCTGGAGCAGAACATGACCATCACCGAGGACATGGCGGAGAAGATGACCGTGTCCAAGGATTCCAAGGACCTGTCGGAGGAGTCTCGGCGCCAGCTGCTGGAGCAGATCGCCAACTGCTGCATGCGCCAGGGCAGCTACCACCTGGCCACCAAGAAGTACACGCAGGCGGGGAACAAGCTGAAGGTGAGCGCGCCCCGCCAGGGAGGGGCGGGGCGGGGTGGGGGGGCGACCTGCAGCCGGGGTTCACTCTCCAGGGCTGCACTTTCCCAGGCGGCGGCTTCCCGGGGCCCTGTGCAGACAGGGAGCCCGAGCTCCCTCTTGTGGCGACATCCCGCCTGAGCAAGGGGGCAGAGGGGCCTCACAGCGTTGCCAGGCCCCGTTCTTCCTCCGCCCTCCCTCCGGCTAGGCCATGAGAGCGCTGCTGAAGTCTGGGGACACGGAGAAGATCATGTTCTTCGCGGGCGTCTCGAGGCAGAAGGAAATCTACATCATGGCCGCCAACTACCTGCAGGCCCTTGACTGGCGGAAGGAGCCAGAGATCATGAGGAACATCATCAGCTTCTACACCAAGGGCCGGGCCCTCGACCTGCTGGCCGGCTTCTACGACGCCTGTGCCCAGGTACAGACCCTCCTGCCAGGGCCAGGACCCCCCGGGAGGGTGCTGGGGCCCTGGGGGGCTCATCTGCACTGACGGCGCTCGTCCACGCAGGTGGAGATTGACGAGTACCAGAACTACGACAAAGCCCACGGGGCGCTGACGGAGGCCTACAAGTGCCTGTCCAAGGCCAAGGCCAAGAGCCCCCTGGATCAGGAGACCAAGCTGGCTCAGCTGCAAAGCAAGATGACGCTGGTGAAGCGGTTCATCCAGGCCCGCAGGTGTGTGTGCCATGGCGCGGGGAAGCAGGGACACATGGCCCCCAGGCTCCTCTCCCCATCACGGACCAGGCCCGGCTTCGCGGGCAGGGAGCAAGAGCAGACGAGACCCGTGGGCCCTAAGTAGGACACGTGGACGATGTGTTGCCGCCTCCATGCTGAGCTCCTCCTGGGGAATTCACCAAACCTGGAGCTTGACACCCTCCCCAAGCCCCCCGTGACTGCAGTCCCATCCCAGGACCAAGGCCCACTGGGTCCCTCCCCCGGGACCCTCCCCGGCTCGAACGCGGCTCTGTGGCAGACCCGCGTGTGCCCTGTGGAGCGCGTCCCTGCGCTGGCCTTTGCTCATGCTCACCCCCTGCCCCGTGTCCCCCCTGCATCACGGTGCCCCCTCCAGACTGGTAACCAGCAGGGACTGGGGTGACAGGCTGAGTCTAGCGCGGTGCTGGGACTGCGAGCGACTAGGAAGTTTTTATCAAGTGAATCAGTGAGTTGGTGAAGTCATTAGAGAATTTGTTTAATTCACGGGAGCTGACCTCACGAAAGTTCCATCCCGCGAATGCCAGGAGCTCCGCAGCCCCTGACCGGTGGCGGGGTTCTGGGCTCAGGCTCCACTGGCTCCGCTCTCGGCAGGACGTACGCCGAGGACCCCAAGGAGGCGGTTCGGCAGTGCGAGCTGCTGCTGGAGGAGCCCGAGCTGGACAGCACCGTCCGCGTTGGGGACGTCTGCGGCTTCCTGGTGCAGCACTTCCTGCAGACCGAGGACTTCCAGACGGTGAGGCCCTCGCGGGGCTCAGGGAGAGCTGGAGTGGCCCTGCTGCTGGCGGCCCCCACTCTCAGCCCGGGGGGGCCAGGAGCTCACGGTGAAGAGGTGCTTCTCAGTATTTGTCCTTTTAGCCTTTGTTTTTCTTTTGAAATAATTTCAAACTGAGACATTCACAAGAATAATGGAAGCTACAGGTACTTTTACCAGATTCCGCAGTTCTCGGCATTGTGCCACATTTGTTTATTCGTTCTATTTGCATGTCTTCTTCCTGTTTGATGTTTTACACATGAAATGGGTATTTTTCTGAGCGATGTGTGAATGGCACAGCACGCGTCCTGCCCTTCTCCCTTAGTTTGCGGACACTAGATTGGACACCTCAGGGTGGGACGGTGAGGTCGCACAGCTAGCTCGTTTCTCATTTTCAGAAACTGCCTTTCCTTTAGTTTCTCTTTTGTGTTCTCTCTTTCGTGGTTGGTGTCAAGGATCTTCGGGCCACATGCTCTGGCCACCTCCTGTGTTCTCTGAAAGAGTTCATGTAACACTGGGGAGCTTCCTCCTTCAGTGTTTGATCGAGTGTGTGACCGAGCCGAGCCGGGTCTGGAGCTTTCTTGTGCAAGGATTTTGGTGATTCCTTTCAGTAGAGCGGTTCCCAAAACATTTTGGTCTCAGGAACCCCCTGCACTGGGAAGTTATCTGTGTGGGGCGACGTGACGCTGTGTATTGTGTCACAGAATAAAACTAAGCCACTGAAAAATAAAATAAATCCACCACATGTTGACATAAATAACATTTCCATTAAAAAAAGTTTATATTTTTATATTTTCCAAAACAGAAATTGCGTGGGAAGAGTAGGCCTGTTTTACACATTTCCAGGTCTCTTTAACATCGTGGAGGCCAGCGGGACGGACTCTTCATTTCTGCCCCTGCTCTCATTTTGGCGGGTGGGTTTTTTAGCTGGAGTCCATGAAGCAGATCTAGCCCCACACCGGTATGCAGGGGAGAGGCGGGGCTCTCAGACAGTCTCAGGCCACCTGGGCCTGCACTGGAACATCCCCAGGCCTGAGCAACCACAGCCCCCGTGAGTCGCACTGACAACCCCAGATGGAGTCCCGTGCACCGGCAAGGCCTGCACAGGTGTGCTTCCCTGTCTCCACCCGCGCATGTGCAGGCCCTCAGTGCCACCGCTCCGGTGCTGCGGGGCTGTGTCTTGTGGTTTATGGGCGCCTTCTCTCCATGGCTGGCGGCATGGAGCGCCTTCTCGTAGGCTCACATCCTCCTCGGAGCGCCCACATCCTGCCCCTCGTCTTGTTCAGCTTTGTCGTCTTACATTGGTCACGGCCTCTCATTCCTACGTGCCTTTCCTGGACCAGGGATGACCTGCCAGCCTTTTCTCCCGTCTGCGGAACGTTCCCTCCCATCCCTCTCTCCTCTCCCACCGGAAAGCCAGTTGCTTGTGTAGACTGTCTCCTAGCTCAACTGATTCTCTTCCCCCCTTTTTAATCCAGAATTTTCCCTGATTTTCGTTTTTGGCTGTTGCTTTTGCTATTGCTTCGAGTTCACCCGTCTCGTGCAGCGTCAACTCTGACGCTGCTCCCGCCGCGACACGCCACCTGCCATCACAGCTTGCCCCTGCCAGCCTCTGGACTTGTCCAGTTAGTCTCTGTCATTCGGCCTGTTAGCTCACGTCTTCCTGTGGCGTCTCACAGCTGGCGATTCTTTTCTGTCCCAGACACTGTGGCTAAACCAGCAGAGACGGTTCTGTTACATTCCTCCAAAGAGTGTGCTTGCTTGTTTCTTCCTCCTTTCTTCCTTCCAGCACCTTCTCACTCATCTCAGAGGCTTAGCTCTCCCCCGTGGCAGGCAGCAGTGGGAGTCACCACTCCGTATTTTAGCTTGGGCTAGGCTCGAAGTGGGCCCCAGTCCCCACCATGCAGTGTACCGAGTGGACTGGAGACCAGCGTCCGTTCCCAGGCGTGGGCTCCCCTCTGGGACTCTCTCTTTTCCAATGTCTCTTCATTTCCGGCTGCTCTGATTGACCCCAGTTCAGATTCTGGTTCTTCAAGCCAGTAAGTGTGGGTTTTCTATGTGCCAGTCAGCTTCCCCCAGTGGCCCCTGATTGGGCCTCCCTTCAAGCAAGAGCTACGGGGAGCAGGAACTCCCCGCACCCCCTCCCCCGCTCCCTGCTTCCCAACACCTGGCATGTCCCTGCTTGGCGGAGGGCTGGTCTGTGACCGTCCCTCTGCCCCCACCAGAAGCCTCTCTCCATGTTCACCATCCTCTTGTTACCAATGTAAGAAGTCTCCCTCCAATATTGGCTGCAGTTTTCCTTTGTTTCAAGGGCATCCTATGGGCACCCTCCCAGTTTCAGAGTAGACGGCTCCCAGAGAGACTAGGCCGGCCTCAGGGAGCCTCTCAGCTTCTCCCGAGCGCTTGTAAAGCACCTAACGATGAGTCCGTTTCAGAAATATGGCTAGTGAGCCAGGCCGGCGGCACTGGGCCTTGGCCTCCAGGGTGCCTGGGACTGCAGCCCATGCATGGTGCTGTAGCCCACAGGTCAGCACCACGAGTGACACTTCGCTCCCTGGCCTGCTGCTCACCACCTCTTGGTCCCCTTCCATGTCCACTCACTGACCCTCTGCTGTCAGAGGAAGCATCTCCAAATCTCTCAGCGGGTTTCCTTCTATTTTGGAGAAGAAACACAAAAGTGGACTCAGACTGTTTGCTCGTTCAACACCAATAGAAAAATCACTCTTCGTGATTTCACCAGATTCTTCGCTATCCCAACCCTTGTTTGGAGCCCACGGGATTTAGCAACTTTAACTTAGAAGAAACAGACCTGTGAGTGGCGAGGGGGTAGGCAGGCCAGGCATCCTCTGGTAGGGAAAGAAAGCCCCTATCCCTGCTCCATGTCTCCCACTGTCCCCTTGCACTCATATCACCAGAGCCGCCACACCAGAGCCCAGGACTGAGGCCCCTGACCCTGCACAGCAGGAGTCCTCTTCGGCCTGGACGGCCTGGAGCACTTATCTTTGTCGCCGTCCAGCTGGGTCTGGTGGCCGTGCCTTCCTTGTGGAACCGGCTGCCTTGCCCATTGAAAAACCAGCTCTACACGCGGAAGGGCACCACCCTGCACCATGGTTTCCACCGGCCTCTTGCTTCTAGACCCCACCCCTGAATTCTGTCTAGTCCCTAGAGCCCCAAACCCTGCTTTGTACCTGGGTCCCGGCACCCAGCATAGTGCCTGGCTCACGCCTACCGTGTGGGGGTCTCCCCGCCTCGCTTGAGAACGCCTGGGACTTGCAGTCTGCCCCGCGTACATTCCTCCAGCAAGCGCCGCTTACTTTTCTATTTTCATCTTTATCTCTCTCTCTCTTTTTTAAGATTTTGTTTACTTCTTTGACAGAGCAAGAGAACACAAGCAGGGGGAGCGGCAGGGGGAGGGAGAAGCAGGCTCCCCGCTGAGCAGGGGGCCCATGGTGGGGCTCAGTCTCAGGACCCTGAGATCATGACCTGAACCGAAAGCAGCCACTTAACCGACTGAGCCACCCAGGTGCCCCTTTATGTCTAATTTTTATGTCTTAGTTCTACCCACCCAAATTAAAATTGCTCTGGAAATTTTATCATCTTTAAAGAAATACTAAGATTTGGGACGCCTGGGTGGCAGTTGTTGTTGGCATCTGCCTCAGCTCAGGTCACGATCCCAGGGACCTGGGATGGAGCCCCACATCGAGCCTGCTTCTCCCTCTGCCTTCGGCTTCCCCTGCTCGTGCTCATGCATTCTCTCAAAGTAAATAAATAAAATCTTTTAAAAAGAAACACTAAGATCTGATCATTCCTTATTAAAAAAAAAGTTTTAAGCTCCTGAAAGTTTTGATCGCATCTGAACTAATATAAAGTGTACCTTGGTGGTATGCGTTAGAAGCCACCTCATGCTTAGGTGTGGGCAGGCACAGCAGGCGTGGACAGGTGCGGGCACAGGCATGTGGACACATGGGTGAGTATATGCAGGGCTGAGCCTGCATAGCAGGTATGGGCAGGCGTGGGCAGGTGTAGGCATGTGCGGATAGGCGTGGGCAGGCGTGGGCAGGTGTGAGCCTGCACAGCGGGTGTAGGCATGTGTGGACAGGCGTGGGCAGGTGTGGACGGGTATAGGCAGGTATGGGCCGGCGTGGGCAGGTGTGGACGGATGTAGGCAGGTGTGAGCCTGCATAGGTGCGGGCAGGCGTGGGCAAGGGTAGGCAGGTGTGGGCAGGCTCAGGCAGGCTTGGACAGGCATAGGGGGGTGTGAGCAGGCGTAGGCAGGCGTTGGCAGGTATGGAGAGGAGTGGGCAGGCATGGACAGGTGTGGGCAGGCGTGGACAGGCCTGGTGAGCAGACGCGGACAGGTGTAGGTGTGGTGCTCTGTGGGAGGCTCAGAGCCCTCCACCCCAGGCTCTCCCACCTACTCCCACTGGCAGAACCAGAGGAAGTTCCACAGGAAAACCACTGATAGTTCCATGGTTCACTGGCTTACGACTGAGAATCGTACAAACGAGAGGCCCAGCAAGCGGGGGCAGATTTGCTGCTTGGTCAGAGGGAACCAGACAGATGGCATACGTCTGGCGCCTGCCCGAGAAGCAGAATCCAGCGGGAATAGCTCCTTCCCTCAGGTCTCCTCCAGGGAGCACGGCCCCCAAACACCCAAGTCCCCGAGCCCCAGCCGTTCCCAGGACCTTCCTGCTCAGCTGGGAGAGCTGCCCACAGCCGACTGGTCAGAGCCCGGGCTTCGGACAATGCCAGCCCTTGGAGCAGCTGCATGCTTAGACAGTTGTCCCAGGCCCCTCCTGAAGGCAGGGGCAGGTGACCGGAAACGCGGGGCCACAGACTTGAGGGGTGGGCGCTTCGGTCTGTGCCGCGAACTAAACCGGTGATCACTGTCCCAACCCAGGCCTACAGGTACCTGGAGGAGATGCGGAAGCGGGTGCCACCTGCCAACATGTCCTACTACGTGAGCCAGCGGACCGTGGACGCCGTGCACCAGGGCCTGGGCCTCCCCCTGGTGCGCACCATGCCTGAGCGCATTTGCCGCAGCAGTGTGGACGACCGCAAGGAAGTAGACGAGGAGGTGCTGGAGGAGGTGGAGAGTGAGCCCTGACAGCCGCTGCTACGAGCTCCTCTGGAACCTTCCAGGGTTGGTAGCAGGAGCCTGACCTTGGTGAGATGAAAATTGGTATTTGTCCCTCTAGGGCACTGGCCATCCTGCTTGTAAGGGGCCAGCGTGGTCCTCCGGCATTCCTGGCCCCTGTGGTCCCTTTACCAAGAAGGGATTTGGCTCATTTTTTCCCATGACAGTCTCCCAAGTACAGACTGTAAAGCCTAAAATGGTAGAACTCGAAGGACTGTGCCCGTCCGTATGTTCACTGTGCCTCATCCCAGCAAGCAGGGGAGTCACTGGAGAGCACGACTGAATGTTTCCAACAGGACACACCGTCCCTGACCATGGGGCCTGGTGTCAATTGGAATGGACATGGGGGTGGCCTTGCCCTGGTGACACGGTGGCCAGTGTGGGGTGGGTTCCTTCCAGGAGGCAGCCCCACACAGCTCTGTCACCAGCTCCCCCGGTGAGGGGATGGCCTTGGGGCATGTCAGTGCAGGAAGGACAACCTTGGGCCCATGGAGCACTACACCCTGCCCGAGCAGTGAGAGCCATGCGGCCTGGGCTTGAACACCCACAGCTCCTTTTTATTTTTCCTTTTTGTAGTTTTTTAAAAGTCTTCTGTGTTCAGATGAGGAAAGGGCTTGGGGACAGGTTGACAATCAGCCCTCAGAGGCCCCAGCAGCTCCCTCCCTCCTCGGGACCCCCGGTCCATGTGCAGGTGCCCCTGTCCATGGGGGCAGCACCTGAGGGCCCGCGTGGACGGCTGGCGGAGCACGGGGGCAGACTACAGAGGAGCCGGCGGGACAAGTGTGTGTCTGAGCTTCTCCAGAAGCAGCAGCGCTCTCACCGCCAGCATCCTGCAGTCCTCGTCGGGGTCCTGCTCTGCCACGTCTGCCAAGAGAGCACGCACGGCGGCAGTGTCACCCAGCTGCGCACGCCAGCCCCCTGCGGTTTTCTCTCGGGGAGGTCTTCCCACACAAGCCCCCGTGGGGCCCGGCCTTCCCCCCCAACCCTCCCCATGAGACAGCAGCACCTCAGACCCCAGCAAAGGCCTCTGCTCCATCCCCTCCTGGGGCAATGGTGGCAGGGAGGCAGCAGGATGGAACAGACACCACTGTCTCCACAGGACCCGTCCCGGGACACAGGATGCCACTGAACCTGTAGCACGAGGCCCAGAGCTGTCCCTGGGGGCCTGGGGCTCACCTGCTAGCCAGGGCCGGGCTTCCAGCAGCTCATCAGGCAGGTCAGCCAGCAGCCGCTCGGCTGGAACGCTGAGCAGGACGGAGGAGACCGCAGACAGAAGGCCCTGGCGCACGTAGCTGCCAAGGGAGGACAGAAGGCTGAGTCCTGATGGAACCCCAGGCCAGGGAGACCCCACTCCTCCTCGGGGTACAGCAGACCAATGGGCAACCAAAGCACACTCGACCCCCTCCTGCCCCTTCCTGCTTAGAAAGGGTCAGGCCAAGCTAGGACCACCCCCCACCCCCACCTGTCCACGTCACAGCAGGACATGGAACCCTGTCTCTGTGTCTACATGGCACCACTGCCCTCAGCCCCATGGCCACTCACGCATCACCATGGAAGCGAAGAGTCCACACGAACTCCAAGAGGGCCTTGCCCATGGCCACAGCCACCTGAAACCGCACAGACCAGTGGGCAGGGGCCCTGGCAGGCAGAAGCAATCCCCACCTTCGACCCTATGCTTAGATCCAAGGTGAGGGCTTATGTGGGGACAGGCAGCAGCTCCCACCTCCCACTCACCGTGGTGTTCACCGCCAGGTACATCAGGGCCCCTAAGGTGTGGACCAATCTCCCTAGAACCAGTTGATCCTCTCCCAAAAGGTCAAAGGTCACGAGAGGCCTAAAACACAGAATCCAGTGACCAAGCAGGCTCCCCAAACCCCTGGACCACCGAGGGACACGGAGGGCCCCAGAAGCTCCTCCTCATTGCCTGTCCCCACGCGGCACCCAGAGTCACGAGGGGAAGGTGCTGGGCAGGTGCAGAGCAGGTGGGGTACTGAGGCACCAGAGTTGGCTCCAGCCCCGCCTACCAGAACCGGGCACCTGGGAGACCACCACACAGGACACCTCACATAGCTGCACACAGCCCCAGCCCAGGTTGCCTCCGTGCTGGAGGACTGCAGACCCCACGCTGGGAAGCCTCCTGTCCCCGAGGGCCTGCAGACCTCCTGCTCACCTGTCAAAGTGCCGAAGGAGTGGGAAGAAGAAGTAGCCAGCCACCAAGTTAAATTCGTTGGGGCGAGCGTCCGGTCCCCGCCGGGCAGAGCCCTGCAAACAGACGGCACTCAGGATGCCACCGCCCCTCCCCCGTGCAGGACTCCTGCTGCAGGAGCTGTCCTGTGCACCGTGGGGGGGAGCAGCTCCTGCCCCATGACAGCTCCCACCCAAGGGACCCAATGGCTCAGCACATGCCAGGTCCCTGCTTGCTGATGCAGGATTCCTCGGGCTGCCTTCGCAAGCATGTCACAGTCCCGTTTTAAAACCATGTCACTTGGATGCCCTATAGCACGGATCCTTCACTCAGTCTGTACCACAGACTCCCATCACAGAACACTAGCACTGGTGCTGTCCTGGTCCTAAATCAGCTGCCACCCCCCGCACCTCCGTGCTGGCAGCGCCTAGAGGCCATGGACCACTTGGCACCTACTTAGGTCCCACCCACGAGGACCTGGCCCAGGTCCCGGCTAACCTGAGAGAACCGCCGGGTCTTGTTTCTGATCCGTTCCTCCACGACCGCCCGCCAGGCGGGAGCCGGGGTGCTGCTGGGCTGGGAGCTGGGACTCGGGAAGCCGCACTGTGGAGCCTTGGGGAGGCGCCCAGGCCGAGACAGCTCCTGGGCAGCCAGAGTCAGGACCTAGAGGAGAGGGAAGACCCTCGAGGTAAACTGAGTGCCCTCGAGCCCTCTGCGCCATTGGCCCCCACAAGCTGTGCTGGAGGACACTTGGCGGGGGGCCACACAAAACGTTATTCTGAGTATCCCGGCATCACTACACATGTGGGGGACAGGAGAGAAAGCTGGACGTGCTCCCCGGCAACAGCCCGGTGGCCTTGCTCCGCACCCGGCGCCCTCGTCCCATCTGGCACCCAGACACCTGGGAAAAAGAATGAGGCTCTGACCCAGACTGCACACGGATCGGCCCCGGAACACATGCAGGACGCCCGGCAGTCAAGGCCACAGACGGCAGCCTGGTGCTGGCAGGCCCCAGGCTGGGCAGAGCATGCTAACGGCCATTCCTCTGAGGGTGACGCAGGATGCCGAAGGTCACACGCCACTGTGAAGGCAACAAATGCCACCGAGCGGCCAGCATAGAGATGGTGACCCTGTTCAGAGCCGTGACCGTGGTGACTATGCAGTTCAGAGCCAGTGAGCTCACGTTGTCTGGCCACCACCACCACCATCTCCAGAATTCTTGTCTGATTTGGACCCCTGGCCCTCCTCCCAGGACTGGCTTTCCCGCTGAATACCATGGCTGGTAGGTGCTTCCACACCATGGCGGCCGTTAGAACTGCTTTCCCTGTGAGGCCGAGTAGCGGTCCATGGTATGCACAGACCCCATTTGCTCACTTGAAGAGAAGTGCTGCACAGAACTGTCTCTCAGTAAAACTTTTGTTTAAGATAAAGGGCGCAGCCTCCACTAATCCCACGCGCTGCCAAGAAACCCCAGACGGGCGCCGGTCCCAGCCCCTCCAGTCCAGCCACAAGGAAGCTGGGAAGGTCCTGGTCAGGTAGCTTTTGGCAAGTACGTGCTCCCCGCCCTTCCTGAGGGCATCCTGGGCCTGACAAGCGGACAGAAGGCGTGGGCACTTACGTCCAGGATGTCCATGCGCTGCCGGAGGCTGAAGTTGACGGCATAGAACTGTGAGGTCAGATACTCTGCTACCTAAGCAGGACACACAAGAGGCCGCTGGGGCCCGCCACCCAGGGCTAGGGCCCCCGTGCAGATGTTGCCTGGGTGGCAGGACCACAGCACCGCCCCACCTCGCTCCACCCCTGTGACTCACCGGAGCCGGATCTGTGACCACGACAGCCACCAGGGCTCGCTGGCGCAGTCCCTCAAAGCCCACCACACTCGTCTTCTCCTCCAGGTGCAGCAGCACCTTGGCCAGCTCCACACTCACCTGCAGGCACAGGGCTTGGCGTGCCTCAGCCCCCAACCTGCTCTGGGCCCCCACAGCCCTCCACCTCCCCATCCCAGCCATGCACGGGCCTCCTGGACCAACACCCACCCCACCCTCGACATCACCTGCCCCGCTTACCTCACGAACAGCAGCTGGGCTCCTGAGAATCAGCCCCTCGAGGGCTCGCAGGGCCGCCTCCCAGCGCTCCCAGTCCTCAGACGAGGTCAGGGCTACATAGAACAGATGGGCCAGCGCTGGTCCTCAGCCCTGACCTCATGTGAGGCGGAGCCTACAGCCAGAGTCTGGGCATTGGGCAGAAGCAGAAAAGTCCTGGGACCTGGACATGGCACTTCCCATGGTTCAGCCACCCCAGGGCAGGTGCGAGCGGGGCATCCGATGGGGAAAAGGCCCACCTTCCACGCAGTCCCGGACGTAGGCAGGCGCCTTCCCACTCTTCAGCTCTTGGTCCCCCGACATGTCATACGGGACAAGCTCATCATCACTGGGAAGCAGCCGAGACCACGGGGCCAGCCCGTCACCCAGGAGCAGGCAACAGGCAGGCCGTGCTCCTGAGCCACCAGCAGTCACCCCCAGTCCCCGAAGCCTCAGGAATAACAGATTTTCCTAGGGTACCCCAGGAGAGCAGTGCTGCGAGGCTGATCCACGACCTCCAGACAGCATGGGCCGCTGCTCCCACGTGCGTGTGTGTGGGGCTCTGACGCCAGCATGGAGCTGCCCCCCACCTCTGCAGTTTCCACCTGAGACCAGCCCCTACCTGTCCAGGTCAGAGCCTGAGCCCTCCAGCTGGGCCTGGGGGACACCACCATCTGCGTTCCCTCTGTCAGGGTTCTCTGCAGCCACTGGAGCCACACTGGGGCTTCGGAGAACAAAGAAGGAACCCTTCAGGCAGGCCACGCCCAAGTTTCTGGCCCCAGAAGCCACTTTGCCGGGGAAGTGCTCTCCCTGCCGCCACCCGGCACTTCTTTCCTGGTGTCTCAGCAAGTGGAGTCCAGCATGACAAGGTAAGGAAGTAGCATGTGTGCAGGAACGGGCCCTGCTCAGCCAACCATTCCCGGAGTTCGGGGACCATGGGGCACGGAGACCCTCACCTCGCGTCCGCCTCTGCGGGGCTGTCAGCCCCAGGTAGGGGCGCCGCCAGGGCCAGCAGCTCTCGGCTCAGCTCATCCTCTTCATACTGCAATACACACAGGCTGGGGCCGGCAGGGGAGGGTGCCAGAGGGCGGCCCGTGGCCCCGGGAGCCTCCATCACTGCCTGCAACCATGCAAGTCTCCACAGGGCAGTGGGCAGCCCACCCTCCAGAGAGGCTGGCATCCCCAAGGACATCCTGGAGGCTTTTAGAGGTGGAGGGGATGGGACGCCTGTCCACCATGCCTGAGCCCGTCCAGAGAGGACGCTTTCAGACGCCCCAGGGAATCCTCCTGGGGGCAAGTGTTAAGGCAGCCGCTCGGAGGCTATCCCCCCTCCCCTCGGGGTCGGGGCCCTCAACTCCACACCAACACGCAGATCTATGGACCCAGACCAGGGAAGGTGAGGTGAGGTCGGGACGGGGAAACACCAAGGGCGCAGCCCTTGTTCACCTGGAACCTCAGGCGAGGCCCCTCGGGGTGGATCCGGGCACTGGCCACCTCAGCCACGATCATGCCCAGACGGCGCACGGCTGGCAGGCTGCTGTCCAGACGATTCTTCACTCCCGCCATGAGGCTCGCCAGCAGCTCTGGAAGCACCGACGGCCACACGCTGAGCGCCGGGGGCACGTGGGGCCAGGCCCGGGGATGGGACGGGGGGCGCCTGGCCGCCTGCTCACCGTCTCGGCTATCCCGGAGCTCAGCCTCCCCCAGGTGCACCAGGCAGATGAGCAGGGCTGTGCTGACGTAGCGCTGCTGTGGGAGGGGCGTGTGGCGCACGGCACTGCTGCTGCCCCACGTCTCCAGGAGCTCCCTCAACACCTGGCGGGCGGCACGGCACCGTCAGACAGCTCTACCGCCAGGCCAGGAGGGCCTCTTGCTGGCACCTCTGGCCCGGACCAGAGCGTCAGGGGTGGGGTTACCACGCATACCTGCACAAGGAGTGGGCGCCGCTGGCTGTCCATGGCCAAGTACCCCAGCAGGCTCTGCAGCGTGGGCGTCTGAGACGGGCCGGGCGTCACTGTCTGCCGGGCAGACGTCAGCTGCCCATGTGACAGGCTGAGGCCCGTCTGGCCAGGGGTCCCCGAGCAGAAGTGGGGCTGGGCTGAGGCTCAGCAGTGTTTTCCGGGTGACTGAGCTCAGCTCCACCTGCCGTGGTCACTTCAGGGCCCCGGGGCGGCGCTCAGCCCACACCCTCACCACAGCCTCACCGAGTGCCGGTGCTGGAGGAACAGAATCTTTCGGGTCATCACAAACCGGGCCTTCCTACTCTTCACCACCAGGTTCCCCAACAGCCGCGAGAGGACTTCAGGCCTGTGAGGCACAGTCGGGGGGAGACAGAGAAAAGCGTGCACTCCAGCCCTCCTCAGCTCCGTGCTAACCACTGGGGGCCCAGGGCCTGTGCCCCAGCTCTGAGTCGCGCCCAGTGCCCCTTCTTCCCGGGAACAGCCCAGCGCGTCGACACTAAAGGATGTCCTTCCCTGCTCTGGCCACGTCTCGTCAGGGTGACGAAGGAGGCAGCAGCTCTCCGCAAGAGCTCAGAATACACACGAGAGAACAGGACACTTGCCATCCCTGGAGGCCCTGCCTCCTGCACTCCTGGCTCCTTACCCTGCAGCGACCTCCACCAGTCCCGTGAGCAGAGCCTCCATGGCCCGGTCGGGCACACTCTCCACCAGGCGCCAGCAGACCCTCTGCCAGAGGCAGCTGCCCTCGCTGAGCGCCGTCAGCCGTGGCACCAGCACGCCCAGGATCTCCTCTGAGGGGACGCACATGGAGGCCCTGAGCTCGGGGCCGTGTGGCACACATGGTCCACTGGCCCGCCAGCCCGGCCCCTGCTGGGGGCGGGGTGGGTAGCAGGTCCAGGTTCCCCAGGCGAGGGGACCGCCCTCCACAAGGGAAGTGTGCTATCCGCCCCTGCTGCGGACGGCGGCAGGAGGGATGGGGAGACGTCCAGAAAGGGCAGGGGCTCCTCCTGGGCCAGGGACCACTCACTCTGTCTCCCGTGGACGCAGGCTTTCCCGAGCACCCGAGACAGGAAGGAGACGGAGCAGTCCCAGCCACCTGCGACAAGAAGGAAAGTGGGATTTTAAAGCAGGGCAGCGGTGAGACCACGAGACAACCCCGGACTGGGGAGGAGCAGACCCCACTGTGGACAGCCATCTCTGCCTCATAGACGCGCCCCTCCTCTCCATCTAGTTCCGCCTGAACTCTGAGGAGCACCGTCTCTTGCTAGAAGCACCCAGCATAGTTCCCGAAAGCCTTCCACGCCCCCGCTTGCCTCATCACCTGCGATGACCCCACGCAGTACAGACCAGTGTGGGGGCACGGGGCGGAGCAGGCACCGAGGGCAGGAAATGGGTCATGGGGACAAGGGGAGGACAGGCCCACCAACCCACCAGAAGCACCCGGATGGCGGGGCCCAGCGGGAGACAGTCAAGATGTGCACGACAGACAGAAGCACCAGCCGCCTTGCGAGCGGCGTCTGAGATCCTGCAAGGACGAGGCGGACACAGCCCCCCACAGAAGCAGACGCAGTCAGAACGTGCTGGCGGCTCCTCCTAGCACAGTGCAGGAGCGCGGGCAGCCTGGCTGAGCCGGACAGAGCCCGTGGGCTGGGAGGATGCCAGCGTGTCCCGCCTCCACCTGGCTCCGCACCCTCTACAGATAACGTGAGCGCGTGGGAAGGGCACCCACGCCACAGTCTTGGTGGGACCCTGTGTGCGCCCCGTGACAGGAGAACAGCGAGTGGTGCAGACTCCAGGCTCAACTAGAGCAGCGGAGACCGAGCGATGTGGTCTTTAAGACGCTCAGTGAAGGCCCCAGCGGTGAGCAGCCCCATCTGGACAGCCCCCCCAGTGCATGCAACCAGGAGCTAAAGGAGTCAAGGTCAGCGCCGTCTTCAGGGCCAGTAAGCCAAGAAGTGGGTGCAGCTCAGTGTGCGGGCGATCACGCCCCAAGAGGAGACAACTGACCTGCCACTGGCATCACCCAGAGAATCCCAAGTCCCCAGGGGCTGTGAGAAGCCGGGGGCAGGAGAGAGGGACGGGATGGTGACCAGAGAAGACGGCTGGAGGGATAATGTGGGGGGCCCGCACCTCGGAGGGAGTCCACCACTGCCTGCAGCGCCCGCATGATCTCCTCGCCGAGCAGTGGGAAGTAATTCTGGGGGAGGAAGGCCTCCAGGTTCTCCCGCTGCAGACGGTTGCCCAGCTGGTCGGGCAAGCCCACCACCTTGGTGAGGAGCGTCTCCTGGAGCAGGGGGAAGGCCGGCTCTGCCGGCGGCCGACACTGGCCCTCCATCACAGCAGCCATCCTGCCCATGCTCAGGAACCTGGCCAGCAGCTGCGCCACCTTCATCAGATGGAAACTCGGGCTGCAGCGAGAGCAGGAGTGATGGGCAGAGGCGTGAGCCCCCATCCCTGGTGTCCCAGGCCCCAGGGAGGAGCAATAGCCATCCTTAAACAAGTAATCCCGCAGCTCAACTGGCACAAGGACCTACATCCCACTATCCCACTGCCAAGCCGCCGGTCACGGGCGGGGCGTGCGTGCCCGCGGGGCCCAGTGCCTATTCCCCACCGTGGAGTCGCCGGACACTGCCACTCTCCTCTCCTGCTCCACGCTGACCCTGCGCTTTACGGCAGCAACCTGCAACCCAGTTGCGTCAGAGCACAGTGGCCATGTAGCAGGACGGTCTCGTGCTCTGACACGGAGTCTGGGAACCGCTGTGAGCTAGGTGTCCCCACAGGTGCGTTGCAGGGTCTGGGGGGCCCTCACTGCAGAGCTGAGAGCCATGGAGGGAAGCAAAGGGCCCCGCGAGGACGCCCACTGCCTCCCGATGTCACCCCAGCCTGGAGCCAACCCACTGCCTAAGCCATCGGGATGGGAACGCGCCCTCCTGTCACCAGTGTGGCGGGACCCAGAGCAAGGACTGCAAAGGAGATTAACACAAACCGCCTTAAACTTTCAGACGCTCTGCTGGGCACGTGTTCTAGTCTCTCACCTTTCAGGACATTGTCAGAGAAGCCGGACAACCTGCTGGTTTGCAATCCTTCAGGCCACACTCCTTCTTCAGACATTACAAGTGACTCTATCATCAGACCCCACTCACCCAGCAGCACCCTCGATGGACTCCATCAGCACCAGGAAGGCTTGGTCAGCAGGACCCTCCAGGAAGAAGCTGGCCCACAGGTCCTCTAACTGGCCGTCGGGCAGAAGCCCCAGCCAGCCTGGGCTCAGCCTGCCCACAAGACATCTGAGGACGGCGGAGAAGTGCATCCTGGCGAACTCCTCTTGCTCCCCGGGAAGGGCTGGGTTCTCCGCTCCCTGGAGATACCGCTTCAGGGCCCCCAGGGTGGAAAGGATGTGGCCACCATCCTCAGAAGTGGAAAGGTTGTGAAGGGCTTCCCGGACAGCGAGCAGGACGGCAGACCGTGCCGGATCCATCCTGGAGGCCACAGGACAAGCCCGTGAGAAGTCATGGAGCCCTTGGCACCCACACAGGGCCGGTCTCAGACAAGAAGTGTATTTCACATGCTCTCAGAACCGGCACCCTCCCCATCTCTCCTCACTCCTGCTGTTGCCCAGCAGTACCCTCCCCCTGCAGCATCTTCCAAGTCAGTTCACAGCTGGGTACCCTCCACAGTAGGGCACTGTGCCCCTGGGACACAAGTGGGGGTGCTGCTGGTACCTAGGGAGTGGGTGGTAGAGGCCAGGGATGCTGGTCAACACCCCATCTGGGCACGACAGCACCCAGAGCAGAGACTAGTCCAAACTCAAAGATGGGCTGTGCTGAGGCTGGCGGACCCCGGACCACAGGCCTCCTATCACTTCTCCCCCAGAAACCAGAATTATCTCTGCTAGTATTTGGGGTCGCGGGCCCCTGCAGGGTTGAGTACCATTAGGTGGGCATCTATCACCAGTGCACCCGGACACTGGATAAGGCCGCATGAGAAGGGCCCCCACGAGCCGCCTCCCCACCCAGCCGGGTCTACGCGGTCTGTGCCGCGACCAACCCACCCAACGCTCCCTTGCCCAGCGTGCGCCCGAAGCCCACATCGTGGCGTGGCGGGAAGGGGCCTCGTGGAGCCGGCAGGGGGCCTGGGGGACGGGAGAGCGGTCTCCGGGGCGGGCGAGGGCCGGGGGGGGGGGGTGGAAGGGGCCTCGGGGCGTGCACGGGCCTGGGGACCGACGGGGTGGGGGTCTCGGGAGGCGCGCACCCGCTCGGTCCTGTCCCGGAGCCTCCCCGGCGCGCTCACGGCCCGCCCCGCCGCGGACACCCATCCGCCGATTCGCCACGGTCGCGGAGGCCCAGCTCCGCGTGCGGTTCCCGGCCTAGAGCGTGAGGCCGCGGAGCACGAGCAGCAGAACTGCCGCTGAGTTTGCCGAGTCTGTGGGGCCGGTCCCCGCGGGCAGGTCGCGACGAATCTGCCGCAGCGCCGGCAGCCCGGAAGAGGCGAGGCGACGAGCAGCCACATCTGCGCCTGCGCTTAGCGGGGGCGTGGCCCTGGTGGGCGGGACCCCCCGATGGGCGGGGCCGACAGGGAGAGGGGCGTTCCACGCCGGGGTCGCCAGCGCAGGTGGCCGGGTCCGTGGGCCGAAATCCAGTTCCTCGGTGGCCGCTTTCCAAGGGCCGCTTTTCACCCCGGCGCACGTGCGATGGGCAGCGTCGGGTGCGATCTGCGAAGGCCTCCGGGAGACGCCGGTTCAGCCTCGACTGCCCTAGGCGACGCCCGGGAAGCAGGCCTTCTCTCGGCGCGCACCGTTTAAATGCCCACTGCGCACCCCAAGCCCTGCTCGGGGCGGACCGTGAGGCCGAGAGTCCCCGCTCCCGAATTAGGGACACAAACGGAGTGCCGGCGGGACGTGTATGATGGGAAAAACTGGGCAGGGGCGCCTGCGTGGCGCAGCCGGTGGAGCGCGGAACTCTCGGTTGGGGCCGGGGTCGTGGTCTCGGGGTCGTGGGTTTGGGCCCCGGCTGCGGCTCCGCGCTGGCGGGCCGGGAGCGGGCTGGAGACTCTCGGTTCTCTCCTCGTGCGCCTCTGCCCGTCCCCGGCTCGCGCGGGCGCGTCTCTCGCTCTCGCGCGCTCTCAGATCGGATCTTTCGAAAGAGAAGGCGGCCGGCTCCGGAGTCTGGTTTTGGAATTCCCGCTCTGGGCGCGGGCGGGAGGCGCGCGGGAGAGGGCAGCTGCGGGCGCTGGAGCGCAGGTGCGCGGCAGGTGCAGCCCGGGTGTGGGCGGGGCGGAGCGCTGGCCGGGTGCCCGGCGGAGCGGGGCTGACGGCGGGGACATGGGCTGGGCCAGGCTGCGCGGAGTTCCGGAGGACGCCTTCCTGGGACTGCGGGCCTCCGCCCCGGCCGCCCCTGGGTTGGAGCCTCGCTCTCCACTTGCTACATACAGCAGCTTCTCTCGACCTTGACTCCCGTGTTTCCAGCAGGCCTGTCAGGCTGCTAGGCGCCTCCTGCCGCGGGACACAAACCTCTCCGGCCTTCACGTGTGTGAAAAGTGCGTTTGCTCTTTGCTCCAGGCAGGTTCACGTTTGAGCCTGATGGACAATTTTAAGTGAAAATAAATTTCACTCACTCGGGCATGTGAAGGTTTGTTCCTCTGGGTGGGTTGGTTGGTTTGTTTAATTTTTGTGTGTTTATTTTATTTCAAAGATTTTGTTGTTTTTTTTTAAAGATTCTATTATTTATTTGACAGAGATCACAAGTAGGCGGAGAGGCAGGCAGAGAGAGAGGGGGAAGCAGGCTCCCTGCAGAGCAGAGAGCCCAATGGGGGGCTCGATCCCAGGACCCTGAGATCATGACTTGAGCCGAAGGCAGAGGCTTTAACCCACGGAGCCACCCAGGTGCCCCAACAAAGATTTTATTTGACAGAGAGAGAGAATACAAGCAGGGGGAGCAGGAGGCAGAGGGAGAAGCAGACTTCCCACTAAGCAGGGAGCCTGACATGGGACTCAATCCCAGGAACCTGAAATCATGAGCAAAGGCAGAGGTTTAACCAGACACCCCGCCCCTCTGTTTTTGGCAGCCGGCCAGCATTTAGTTCTCTAAGGAGAGTCTTAGTCTTTCCCATTGACCAGGTTTTTCCTCCGAAGACACTTCTAGAATCCTCTCCTCATCCACGGGGTTTTGACACTTGATGACACCCTGGCCTCTCTGACACACAGTCTTGAGACTGACAGATGCTCTTGACTGTGACACCTTCCCAGACTATCTTCCCATTTTCTTTTCTTTTCTTTTCTTTTCTTTTCTTTAAGATTTTACTTATTCGGGTGCCTGGGTGGCTCAGTGGGTTAAGCCTCTGCCTTCAGCTCAGGTCATGATCTCGGGGTCCTGGGATCCAGCCCCGCAGCGGGCTCTCTGCTCAGCGGGGAGCCTGCGTCCTCCTCTCTCTCTGCCTGCTTGTGACTGTCTCTCTCTGTCAAATAAATAAATAAGATCTTTTTTTAAAAAAGTTTTTTTTTAAATAAGATCTTTTTTTTAAAAAAAGGTTTTTTTTAAGTTTTTTTTTTTTTAAAGTTTTTTATCTTTTTTTTTTTTAAAGATCTCATTTATTTGACAGAGAGAGACACAGTGAGAGGGGCAACACAAGCAGGGGGAGGGTGAGAGGGAGAAGCAGGCGTCCAGCTCAGCAAAAAACCCGATGTGGAGCTCAATCCCAGGACCCAGGGATCATGACCCAAGCCAAAGGCAGACACTTAATGACTGAGCCCCCCAGGCGCCCCCCTATTTTCTTCAGTCTCACTCTCTGTACTCGCTTTTCATTGGATTGACCTTGAAGGGCATGTTTTCTTTCTCTCTCTCTCTCTTTTCATCTCTGTCTTCTTGCCCTACTTTCTGGGCAATTCTTTTAAGCCTTGCCTTTTAGCTGTCCTGATTTAATTACTTATTTATTTGGAAAATCCTCCTTTTCATCTTTCCGGACCAACTTCTTCATTTTTTATTATTCCTTTTCTCGTAATATCCACATTTCTGCCTTGCGGACACAAAGCTTCTCTAGTCTTCCTGGGGGTGGTATTTAAGATCTTTCAGAGCTTTCCCTTGGCTCTCTGCATTTTTCTGTTTGGGAAGATTTCTGTCAGAGGCCCCTGTGTCTAGAGATGTCTAGTTTAGCCTTCATATTAAGCCCGAGACAGTTAAGGGCCAGAAGCTCTGTATGTGGATGAGGGGAACTTGCTTTGACAGATGGGGGGGAGGGAGGCTCTTACTTCTTCCCAGGGTTAAAGAAGTCCCTCCTCCTACCTGGGGGCAGGTGTCTGGCTATGGCTGCTGCTTTCTGGAAGCGGGTGGAACCCTCAGCGCCCCACAATTCAAAATGCAGCATCTTTCTCATCTCTTTCTTTTTAAGTCAGTTTCTTTATTGAAAGTGGTCCCCATGCCCAATGGGGGCTTGAACTCATGATCCTGAGAGTAAGAGTCAGGCGCTGTACCGACTGAGCCAGCCAGGCGCCCCAGCAAATATATTTTATGTAACCCAATCAGTCCAGATTGTTACCTTTTGAACACGTAGTCCCGTATAAAGTATGATGACTGGTGAGGTGGTTTGCATTCCTTTTTTGTACTAAGTTCTGAATGCAGTGTGCATTAAAACCCCCGGCGGACCTCAAGGCCAGTCACATGGCAGGGGGAAGGGGGGCGCCGGAGAGCCAGCTGACCACATCCTGTGGTGGTGGGGCTGGTGAACAGAGCTTTCACCAGCTGCAGGAGCTCAAAGAGGCTCCGGGGACTCAGGAGCTCTCTATCCAGACTCACACGAGTCCCTTCACTTAAGCCTGTGCCATGCCCCAACTTCCCAGTGTCCCTGGATGCCCTTGGCCTCTCAGAGCTCTCTGTAATAAGCCGAATGGTGGATCCCAAAACGTAGGTCCAGGTCCTAGGCCCACCCATGTGAATGCAAGCTTTTTCAGAGCCCTGGGGAAGAAGGAGCAGGGCCCTAGGACATTGGGGCACCGGGCGCGCAAAAGAAAAAACCCTGTTTTCAGCTCCCCTGTGGGGGTCACGGGTTACCAGCCCAGCCGTGGGACTTGAGCACAGCCAGTGGCCTAAGGAAGTGGGGCCAGTGGGGACCTCATCCCAGGGCTGGCTGCAGGGACCATGATGTGGGGAGGGAGCAGAATAAACAGCGGTCAGTTAGACAGCCATGCAAGTTTCCTCTTCCCCAGGCACCGCTTCAATGGCAGCAGAAGGACAAAGGTGAAGGAGCCCAGGGCCGAGGAGAAGGCAAGGGGAGCAGCACCAGAGGCACGGATCCATTGTGGCCTGGGAGAATGACAGGTCAAGGGCAGAGCAGGGGGAGCTGCGGAAAGAGCCGCCCAAGGGAAGGGAGGGAAGGAGTCAGTGTCCCCAGGCCACAACCAATGACCCGTAACCAATGGAGGTCCCAGGTCAGCAGGTCCCAGGCTGCGCCTTCCCAAGGCTCCAGGGAAGACCGCTCCGGCCTCATCCAGCTCTCCCTGCACCCGCAGTGCCCCGGTCTCTGCCTCTGTCTTCCCACGGCCTTCTCCCCTGTGTCTTTTCTGTCTCTTGTAAGGACCCCCTAATTCAGCATGGTCTCCTCTCGAAACCTTTCATGACGTCTGCAAGGGACTTCTTCCCAAATAAGCTCACCTTTGCAGGTGCACGGGGATTCACAGGGTTTAGGATGAGGACCTACAATTTCGGGGGCCACCGTTCAGCCCACCATGCAACCTCCACCACAGAATAATTTAAGGTGGCCCCCAACCCCATTTCCTTTGCCTTATCCGAGGGAGAGAGGTAGGCTTCACAGGCCCCTCTGTGCAAGGCTCACACTCTGGGCCCCACAGCGGACTTGGCTCCAGAGGCTCCCTGGCCCCAGCCTGCTTCAGCTTCTGGTTTTTGGGAGCCGAGTGCGTGTGTCCCCTGCTAAAGCAATCACCTCCGCATGGCTCTGAGCCGGCCAGGCCAGGGCTCGCACCCAGAATTGTCTTCCAGAGAAACTGTTTGCATCTGTTTTAAGCTTGTGTCCTTGGGAACCTCTAGCTCTCCAGAGCTCACTGACTGGAGGGCAAATGCTTTTCATTAAGGTGGCAGGAGGAAGCTGACTCCCAGCCAGGGTGGGAGAAGGAAAGCCGCCGCACTGGCTGGCTTGGGGGGGTGGGGGCAGCAGCGCACAGTCGGGGGCTCCTCTCCACGTCGTCAGGATGGGCTGCCCGCGGAGGAAGGCCCTGTCTCTCCTCATTATTCTTGTGCCGGTGCATCTGCACAGGGCTTTGTCGCAGGGAGCCAGCCCTGCAGGGCCAAGGAAGCCATTTCTCGAGCGGCTCCGCAGGCTGGAAGAGCAGGTGAGTGTCCCCACCACGTGGGACAGCTGTGAGTGCAGCTCTATGGCAGACGCAGCGACAGACGGTGAGCGTCCTGCTCTAGAGATGCAGACGTGAAACGCAGGCTTCTTTCCATCTGTGACTCTACTGTCCCCTGCAGTGGGGCACCCATAGAGTAGGCTGCTGGGCTCTGCTAGGAAGTCAAGCCAACCGACGTGGAGGACAGGCTGGGAGTCGGGCTGGGCGGTGGAGTGGGATGCCCCAAGAGGGGGCGCTGGAGGGTTGCTGGGCCGTGCTGGGCATGGGGTGGGAGCTCTGCCTGCACTGCCCTCTTTGATCCCCAGAAACCACTCATGAAGCTCGCCCTGCCCTACGTCCACTCAGGCAGGACCCCGAGTGTCACAGGGGTGAGGCGTGCACGGTATGGGGGGTGTAGGGGAGATGGGAGCCTGAAGCCCTCACCCCACAGTGTGCATCCCAAAGACTTTGGGCTGGTCTCGCGCGTCTCTGAGCAAAGCCGCCACGGGGCTGGGTGTGGTCATCGGCCCAGCCCTGGTGCTGCTGCCTGAGGAGCCGGTTAGCGTGGGGCACGGCCGGGGGGTGACAGGCACCAAGAAGCGTGAGCGGGAAGGCTTGTCCTGCGTCCTCGCTGGCCCAAGGCCCCTGTGACTGCTGCGTGTCTTTCTGTAGTTCCGGAGGTTTCAAGAGGTGACCTTAACCCACCTGCAAGACCTTGCCAGGAACTACAACCTGTCGTACGATGTCGATGCCCGGTTCCAGAGCCTGGCCCGCAAGACCCAGGCCGTGGCCCTGGCTGTGAACCAGTCACACGCTGCCATGCAGGGTGACCTGAGCCACCTCAGGACACGGATGCAGAAGACGCAGCGCAGAAGCCGGAAGGTGGAGTCCAGGCTGCTGGCCCTGGGGGCTGCCCTGAGTGAAAGGCAGCACACCCAGGACAGGGAGGACCAAGAGGCACGGAGGGGCGCCCTCTCCAGCCTGGCCCTGGCCGTGAGAGCCCTGCAGGACACGCTGGCTCACCTCACAGCCCTCGTGCAGGGCCAAGATGCCAGGCTGGGTGCTCTCGAGGCCCGGATGCAGGGGGCAGGTCCCGGCACCACGACCCCGGCGCTGACCCCGGCCCAGCCCCTCCCCCCACCTGGGCTGCCCAGCCCCAGCTCCCCGGCGGAGCACAGGGGGAGGCAGGTACTCAGACCACCTGAGACCGGTGACCCGCCTCAGGACTCTGCAGGCCATCCGCAAGGGACATGGGCACCCCCTGGCCCTGGCAGCCAGCGGGCGTGGCCCCCTGAGAAACCAGGAGAGAGTGAGTACCACAGCCTGCCCTTACCCTGTCGGCCTCCCCTCTCCTCCCTCGTGCCTCCTCAGGCCTCTGGTCCCTTCTGAGCAGCCTTCTCCCCCGAGCTGCGGGGAGAGGACACTTCACAGCCCTGCGCACCCCCCACAGAAACGGGGGCCATGGGGGAGGTGATGGCCTGTCTGCAGGCTCTTCCCAGCGCCCTGGAGCAGACATGCACAGACATCGGATGCTGCCCAGGGGGTCCCCCACTCCCTCCTATGACCGCTCTCACAAGGGCTGGTGGGTTAGCAAGATGTCCTCCGCCGCTCGGGGAGGTGTTTTGTGCCGAGCGGGGCCCCACTGCGGAGCTGGCCCTCTGCTGTCTCGGATCTCCCAGGAGAGGGTTTCTTGGGCACTACTGCGGGGCGGCCTTGCCCCGGGTGCTGTGGGGTTGAGCATTGGCCCCAGCCTCTATGCACTGGAGGCCTGTCCATGTTTGCCTTGTTTTTGACTGGATTGCTTCTCTGTCTGGCTGACCAGCCCTGGGGTCCCAGGAATCGGAAGCAGGGGCCCCCTCCCTCTGGGTCGCTCTAGCGGCCTCACCAATAAGACGGAGCTGACCAGCTGACCTCGGAGGGACCACCAGGGCCCCTTGGAAAGATACGGGGATCCCCAAAGTTCTGACAACTAAAATGCCTGCAGATATCCCTAGGTGTGTGCAGGGGGGGCAGTTACCCCCAATGGCACCTGCTCTATGTTATTATTATGATGATGACTGTTATTTTAAAGAGAGAAAGGGGGCAGAAGGGGCTGAGCAAGAATCTCAAGCCGACAACATGCTGAGCTCAGAGCCCAACCCAGGGCTCGGTCCCACAATCCTGAGATCACATGACCTGAGCCAAAATCAAGAGCTAGACACTTAACCGACTGAGCCACCTGGATGCCCCCTGCCCTAGAGTACGACAGATACCCCTGAGGGGAAGAGAGGGGCTGGGAACCCTCCATCCTTGGGTCCAGTGGGCTGGCAGGTGAGACCTGTAGGTCCCCAGCCTGCCAGTCGGAACCCCAGACCTCACCCCACCCCATAGACCCCCCCTGTCAGGCTGACCTGAAGGGGGGTGGCCCCAAAGACGTTCACATCCTGACCCCTGGGCCCTGTGGATGCAGCCCCTCGCGGGGTCAGTGGACTTTCCAGCTGTGATTACAGATTGTGAGACAGGAGGGGATCTGGGATTAACACCAGGGTCTTCTCAGGGAAGGCGGGAAGGTCAGAGAGGGAGCTGGAACCACAGGGACGGAGGTGAGAGGAAGGTACTTTGATGATGAGGGAGGGGCCGTGAGCCACGGAGCGGGGGCTTCTCCGAAAGCTGACGGGCAGGAAAGGATTCTCCCTGGGACCTCCACCTGGAGCCAGCTGCCTCCATCATGACTATAGTCGGAGGGACCAGCTCTGGCCTTGACCTCCAGAAATGGAAGATACTCAGTGCATGTTATTTGGAGCACCTGAGTCTGTGGGGCTCCCGCAGCTGGGGGCGTGCCTGCAGTCTCACTCCCGCTGGGGCGTAGACCGCGCTGGCTCCCAGTCTCCCCACCTGCAGGATGGGCCCATCATGCCATGGGGCCCACGGGGACCCCGCTCGGCCGGCCTCCTGGCTCGTGCTGAGGCAGCCCCGCCGGGTCTGCAGCCCCTGCCTCCGCGTGCTGCCGGGGCTGACTCCCCTCTCTGTTTCCAGCCTGTGACGTGGGCCCCGTGCTGGTCTTCCCTAACGCCTCCACCCAGAACGTCGCCTTCCTCAACCCCGGCTTCCCGTGGGGTCTGCGAGCCCTGTCCGTCTGCAGCTGGGTGCGCACGGCCTCGGGCCGCCTGGGCACCCTGCTGTCCTACGCCACGGAGGAGAATGACAACAAGCTCGTGCTGCACGGCGGTGGGAAATCCCTGGCCCCGGGAGCCATCCACTTCGTGATCGGAGACCCAGCCTTCAGGGAGCTGCCCCTGCAGCCGCTGCTGGACGGCCGGTGGCACCACGTGTGTGTCATCTGGACGTCCATCCTGGGCAGGTACTGGCTGCACGTGGACCGCAGGCTCGCGGCCACCGGCTCCCACTTCAGGGCGGGCTATGAGATCCCTGCAGGAGGGTCCCTGGTGCTGGGTCAGGAGCAAGACAGCGTGGGCGGTGGCTTTGACAGCTCTGAGGCCTTTGTGGGGAGCCTGGCAGGCCTGGCCATATGGGACCGGGCGCTGGTCCCCGGGGAGGTCGCAAAACTGGCCACCGGGAGGGAGGTCCCAGGGGGCGCCATCCTGACACTGGACAATGCCCAGTGGAGAGGCGGGTTTGTGCAGCAGGTGAACTGCAGCTGCCTGGAGCTCTGTCCCTGAGGCCCTGCGCTCTGGGTCCCCACAGGAGCAGCCTCCTCTGCCCTCAGCCACCCCCTCCCCAGCCACCCCAGTACACGTGCCCTGTCCAGGGCCACTGAGGGACACCCCGGGCGTTTGGGTTTGCAGAGCTGGGATGTGGACAAGACGCTTTAAATGTATCTTTCTCTGAAACCGTGAAAAGTCTGTGGCTGGGTAACAATTCCTCACAGTGGGCCTAGCATTCCCCACAGCAAACACTTTCTGTCTTGATTTTATACTATTCCCCAGCAGGGCAATGTGGGAGGGAGGGAGCGGGCTGACAGGTGCAGTGGGGCTGTGGGAGGACCCGCGGGCTGTGATGTCATTCTCTCCTGGGGGGGGCAGGACTCTGTGGGGCCTCACGTCTGGGCTGGGTTTGCCAACGGAGAGCCCTGTTTTCGTGGTACCTGGGTGGGTGCGTTTGAACGGCCCTCTCTCAAGGTGGCTTGGAAAGCCCCCGGGTGGTCCTTGCTGCCGTGTCCCTCATGAAAAGGACCAGGAATCCATTGCCTGCCCCGAAGCCCCAGTGACTTGACCGGTCGCCCCCCCGGGGCCTCCATCAAGGTGCCGCTGTGGGAGTCTTTGAAGGGAGCAAGTGATTCAAGCGATTCAGAAACAAACGGGAGCAATCGCAGGCCGCACTTTCAAGGCTCCCTCGTTGGGGTACTATGGGAGCAGAAGCCAGGCGGCCACCGGGATGTGTGTCCAGTGCAGAGATTGTCAGTGAATTCACAGAGCTGTGCCCCCATCACCGCAACCTAGCTTTAAGGTGTTTCCATGCCCCCCCAAATCATGCCTGTTAGTGGTCGCTCCTGTCCCCCCCAGCTCCGGTGCCCCCTGACCGGGACCCGACACTGCTCTCCATTCACCCGCTTCCAGTCTCTGGCTTTTGTGAATAAATCTCTGCGAGCACTCTCACATGAGTCCTTGTGCATTCATGGGTTCCTGTTTCCCTTGAGCGGGGGCCTGGGGCTTGAATTTCTGGGTCTCGTGGGGAACTCATGTCTGAACTTTCAAAGAAAGACCGGTTTGCAGAGGAGCTGCCTCCCTCTCCGTTCCCACCCCACCCCTGCTGGTGTCAGCTAGATGTCTGCCTGCCAATGTTTATTTTTACAATTCTGAAGCGAGGTCCCTAGAAGATCAGGCACCGACAGAAGGGCCTTACGTTTCAGTGTGATGAAAACGAACCCCTACGGTATCGGGGATTCTCATGGGAGAACCAAACACGAGCTCACACAATCAGGAAGGAGGCCATGAAGACAGGAGAGGGTGCTCAGGCAAAGGGGGGGCACCACGGCTGGGAGAGGCAAGGAATCACCGAGTTCAGAAACAGCCTCGGTTCTTAGAACTCTCCTTGCTTTATTTTTTTATTTTTTATTTTTTTTTATATTTTTAATATATTTTTATTTTTTTTAATTTAAAAGATTTTATTTATTTATTTGACAGAGAGACATCACAAGTAGGCAGAGAGGCAGGCAGAGAGAGAGAGAGAGAGGAGGAAGCAGGCTCCCTGCTGAGCAGAGAGCCCGATGCGGGACTCGATCCCAGGACCCTGATATCATGACCTGAGCCGAAGGCAGCGGCTTTACCCACTGAGCCACCCAGGCGCCCTATTTATTTATTTTTAAAAGATTTTATTTTTAACTAATCTCCACACCCAATGTGGGCTTCAGCTCACGACCTCGGGATCAAGAGTCCCACACTGCACCAGCTGAGCCAGGCATATACCCTGAGAACTCCCCCAATTTTGTTTTTTTAAAGATTTATTATACATTTGTTTGGGAGAGAGCACGCATGTGCGCATGCATGAGAGCTTGGGGAAGGGCTGAGGGAGAGAGAGACTCCCGAACTGACTCACCGCAGAGCACCCCATGCATTGGGGGTGGGGGGCACTCAATCCCCGACCCTGAGATAATGACCTGAGCTGAAACCAATGGTCAGATCTCAGGCTTAACCGACTGAGCCACCCAGGAGCCCCTCCCCCACGTCACCTTCGCCAGCCAGACTGGCCTGGCCTCTCAGCCCTGAAGCTGCTCCTTGAGGGAAGTGCTCTATCTAAATAAGGACTTCCTGGGTCTTCTAGGGCACTCCCATCTCTGCAGAGCTGTAGTCCCAGCCATCAGGGGCTGTGAGGTGTTAAGACGAGGTGGCTGCCTCCCCATGAGTCAAGGTCAAGAGGAGGCATTCTAGGACCGAAATCCCCCTGGGTGGCTCCATGGGTGCTCCCTGAATCACTGACTTTGGCTTCCCCTTGCACTTCCCCAGGGCACATGCACCTTTAGGGACCATCTCGGGCTCTTCTTTCCTGGGCCCCTGGGACTTTCTCCGGAGGTCTTGGGATGACATGCTGCTTTAGGGAACACTGGTAATCTCCTTCTTCAGAGACAGCAGGGTCCCCAGCATAAAAAGACCACACAGGGTACTATTTCCGGGCCCTCCCCTTCTTGTGGGTACTTTTAACGCCTGGGGTACCCAGGATGGCCCACCATTTATAGCAGCATTCCCCTACAAGTCCACAGACCCTAAAGCCGCAGGAATAGGGCAGAGACAGCAAGCCACATTCATACTCGGGAAGCTTTGTGGGGAGTGGGATTCCAGGAGGACAGAGTGGGCTGGGGAAGGGCTTGGAGTCAGGGCTGAGACAGCTTCAGGGAGAGCTCTGGTCACTGAGAATTTGGTCTGTCCAGCAAGACAAGGGAAGCCATGCACGGTTTGAAGCAGGGCAGTCTGAACACAAAACTCGAGCAATTGGCCATCCCCACAGGGTCAGTTTCCCCACTCCCTGCCCAACCTTGCATTCTGAAGCCTGACCACCTGTGGTCCATCAAACCCTATCTATGACCTGAGCCTGTTGTGTTTCCAGGTAAGGACAGCATGACCCTGAGGTGCCCTTCTCATGCTACAGAGTCTGGGGCCTAGTGAGAAGCTGGGGCTGGCTTCTTCCTCCCCACCCCATGCCCTCAGCCTGTTTATCCTCCAGAAGGACCACTCGGCCCGCACAAGTGCAGTCAGACCCCTCATCTGTCTGACAGTTTTGGCCTTCGGGACTGGCCACAGAGATGCCCCCCGACCTCCAGCAGGAACCCCTTCTCCAGTCCAGTCGGGCATCCATGCCCAGCCCCAGCCCACCTGAGCCTCACAGCTGGTGTGCCAGGCCACAGCTGGGGGCCGTCACACTGCCCCGGTCCATCACTCCAGAGGATAAAGCCAGATGACACGAATGAGAAAACACCCTTTTTGGAAAGAACCTTGTTCTCGGAATTTCCAAAAGAGCATTGCACAGTCATCGTAGGGAAAATTCAAAACCCTGTCCCACTTCTCTTATTCTAGTTTTCGTTCTGATTTCGAGTTATGTGGGGGGAGGGGCTCTATTCCTTTCTCAGCCTCAGAGCCTCTGAAACACCCCATAAACTATTTTCTTTTGACAAGTTTCATACCTAACAACAGAAGTTGCAAGACGAACACATTGTGGTCATACAGGTTGGGCCTAGCCTGACCGCGTCAGCACCCAGCCACATCTGGTCCCCTCTGTCACTGGCTCCCGTCCCCATGATGGTGGAGGTGCCCGTCCCAGCCCATCCCCCGCATAAGCCCCGTGTCTCCTGAGAACAAGGACTTTTCCTGCGGTGACCCCAAGACAATGTTCACCTTGGGCAGGGAACCGGGCAATCCCCCCACCCAGCCCAGTGCACGCCCAAGGTCTGCCAGTCGTCCCAGCGAGGCCGGAGCCGCCGGGAGCCTTCAGCTGTCCTGTCCCTTCAACCCCATCACGGAGGGCGGTCCTGGCCCTTCGCGGCGGAGCACAGCCGCCTAGCAGGGTGTGTGCAATTGCCCGGTGGTGAGGGACGCCATGCCCCAGAGCCGCGCGTCCTCGTCAGCACAAGCCCCGGGAGGCCCGGGCGGTGCTCAGCCTGTCCTGGGCTCCGGGGGGCATGCGCGGGGCTTCCAAAGTCCTACATGATTATAGAAGACATGATTTCTTCCCCTTCCCGCTTGTCGGTAACGTGCAGGCAGATGCCGAGACCGCGCACGGGGTCCGCACGCAGCGGACCTGCCCGGACGGTGGAGGACCCGCCTGCGACCGGTCGTTCCTCCCGCGCCGCCACCTGCTCTGGGAGGGACAGCCTGCCCGCCTTCCTCCCCCTTCCTCCTGTCCAGTCCTCGCGGATCCCGGCTCCCTTCTCCGTTCTCGGGGACCCGGTCCCCGCTGGTCACCTGAGCGGCGGTGGAGCACCCTCCGCCCCAGACGGCACTGGGGCGCGGCACTACAACTCCCAGAAGGCCCCCGCGCGTATGACCCCGCGCGGCCGCCGTTGTGCCTCAAGTGCGCAGGCCTCGCGGGTCACGTGGGCGCGGCGCGGGTCACGAGAACAAACACCCGGTCGCCGCGCTTCCCGGGCCGGGCCGTCTGCCGCGGACCATGGCTAACGTGTCTAAGAAGGTGTCGTGGTCCGGCCGCGACCTGGACGACGACGAGGCGGCGCCGCTGCTGCGGAGGACGGCGCGGCCCGGGGCGCCGGCCGGGGAGAGCACGCCGCTCTTGAACGGGGCCGGGCCGGCGGCCTCCCGTCAGGTGAGGCCAGTCCGTCGGGAGAGCCCCGGGCCCGCGCTTCAGTCTCCCCGCGCCGGGAGCCGGCCTCGCCGTGGCGGGCATGGACCAGGCCCTCCGCGCCGCTCGCACTCGGGGGTCAGCGGCTCTGGCATGCGGAGGGTGGCTCCCTCGCCGGTGGCCTTGTGCCTGGCCGGTGCTGACCGGCGCGTCGGTGCTCCGATCGCCACCCGGTGAAGAGGAGGGGATGCGCCGCGGTCGGGCGCGGGAATGGGCCCGGGGTCGTCTTCCGCACGTGGCAGCGCTGGCCTCGGAATCGAGGCCCTGGGGCTCTGGGGTCTCGGGAGGGAGGAAGCTCGGGGCCGGGTGGCTGCGGGGCTCGAGGAGCAGGCCGAGCTCACCGTGACCCTGTGCTCCGAGTGCGCACGAGCTGCCGGCCGCCGGCTGCTCTCGGTAGTGCGGCGCTCTGCGGGCCCCTTCTCTGCACGCGTCCGTGCGGGGCGATCTTAGGGGTGGTGGGTGTCTCCACCGCGTTTTCCTCACCCGTTACGCGACGGGAGAGCGTGCAGACCCGCGCTCTAAGCAACAGGTCAGAGCGGTTGCGCCGCTCGGTGACTCGGGTTGCGGCTTTGCAAGCGTGCACGGGTGTTGTGTTCATTTTGAGTTAATGAGCTGTTTCTCTTCGTCGCTTGGTCTTACTCTGCTTTTGGTTGTTATTCTTGTTCCTTTTTTCTTCTCTGTCTGTCCATTAACCATTGGAACAGTCCTCAAAAAGCGGGAAGGAGGCAAACGTCTGGCCGTTTCTGTAGGGCTTATCCCCAGGTTGCCTCCCTCCCTTGGAAATGCATGAGCGTGAAAGTGCAGGTCTACTCTTTGAGTGGCATCTTGTTCGGAAATGCCCTCTGTTATCTACACGAGAAGTGACCTGAAATGGCTAATTTGGAGGGGAGGGCCTTAAGGGTGCTTTGTTATTTTCTTCTTGGAACATTATTTTTTCCTTCTAAAAGAAAGTAGCCTAGGGTCTATGAAAGGGAATCGTGAAACTGGCTTTAAGAGTCGACAGGGAAAGCGCTAGAAACATTGAGGTGGAATTTGGGTTTATCTCAGGACTGAATGTGTGTTTCCCACTTTGCAAGTTGACCAAAGGAGTTGGCTTTTTTTTTTTTTTAAAGAAGAGTCTTTTGAACTCTTAAAAAAAATCATCGTTAAAAACTGTTTGCAGGGGCGCCTGGGTGGCTCAGTGGGTTAAGCCGCTGCCTTCAGCTCAGGTCATGATCTCAGAGTCCTGGGATCGAGTCCCGCATCGGGCTCTCTGCTCAGCGGGGAGCCTGCTTCCTCCTCTCTGCCTGCCTCTCTGCCTGCTTGTGATCTCTCTCTGTCAAATAAATAAATAAAATCTTAAAAAAAAAAAAAAAAAAAAAAAACTGTTTGCAAACTATTGCGCATTTGTGTTTAGTAACACCTGACTAGCTTCTCTTAAACAACTGAAAAAGAATTACTATGCACATACTGTGTGCCTGGCTGCCTGCAGTTTACCCAGAACAGAGGTGCAGAAGCAGCTTCCTTCCTACTGGCTGCAGGCTCATGGAGAAGCACGCCTGGTGCTCTGTGAAGACTGAGGGGCTCCAAGGGCAGGAGAGGTACCATTGGGGTCCAGTCTTGAGTGCAAGACACACAGGCAGTCCGACAGGTGGGAAAGAATGGAGAGCGTGCATGGGATCCTCTGTGAGTTTGGAAAGTAGATCGGAGTGGGGAGAGAGGTAGGTCAGACCTGTAGGGGACAGCTCTTGGCTTTGAATCCAGCTTTCTCTCAGGGGGAGTCCTGCAGGAAGCTAGAGATTTCAGTCTTCAGGGATCATGCAGACCGATGGCAAGGGGGAAACCGCTCTGCACCCCAGGAGGCAAGCCCCGCGGCCTCTGCTGCCTCAGGGTGACCCCCTGCAGGAAGGTGAATGTGTGTGTGTGCCGCTCTGAGCAGTGCCCGTCCTGGCTGGTGGATGGTGGCCACTCCGTGGGTTAGTACCGGAGACAGCATGAAAGTGACGGTCTTTGGGTTATTGCTCACCAGGTGACCCCACTGGCAGCTGATGGGATTCCTTGATGCCAGCTTTCTTGTGGGGAAGGTGTGCTCTGGGCTCGCAGGGCAAGTTCAGAGTTGGGCTCGGGGGCACCCTAGCTCTGCAGCAGACAGTGGCCTGTGAGGTGCTGCCAGTCGGGGGCCATTGGAACTAAAAGGACACCCCGGACCAACAACCATCCTATGGACACGTCCTAGTGACTCTGACATGGGAGCTCATCTTGGCAACCTCCCGGCCCTTTGGGGTTTCTTGCCCGACACCCAGAGTGGGATGGTGGTGGCGTGGGCACAGCAGAGCCGGCCAGCCTCCTGACGCTGTTGCTTGGGGAGGCATGTGCCGTGTGGCTGCCTGGCAGGCTGCTGAGTGCCCCACGGGGAGAAGCATGGCCCTGGGCAGGAGAGACTGCTGGCCGCCCTGAGCTAAGCCTCCACCTGCCCAGGAGCAGCTGTTCAGAGGCCCCTGTGGGCTGCTCTTCCCTTTGTCAGGCCCCTGGGCCCAACATGCTGGAGCAGGGGGTCATGGTGAGTTACCAGAGCGTCACTGCCATTCAGCCGCTAGGAGAGGGTGAGGTCAGCCAGCAAGTCATTGTCATGTGTGTGGGCAGCGGGAAGCGGAGCATTTCCAGAGCTTCTGCAGGGAATTCTTAGGCAGAAACAGACGCTCTGGAGGCGGAGTGTGGGATAGCCGTGGAGTTGGTGACTGTGGGACGTTTCCAGGGCCCACGGCTTCGGGAAGCTCCTCCTGAGACACTTGGCAGCACGGGGTGGGGGTAGGACTCTCAGGTTTAGAATCTGTTCTAAGGATCCAGCTTCTTTGGGAACTGGCTTACTTCTGTGTCCTGCCCGTACAGCTGGGGCCCCAGACCGCAGCCTGGAGTGCCAGGGGCAGTGGAGGCGGCGCTCATGGGTGGCTCATCTGTCGTCCTCACCGGCCCCTCGAGCTGTGCTCTGCAGTAAGCGAGCACCCCATCTTCCTCCGAGGTGGCTCTTAGCACCGGGCTCAGCTCCTCCTGGAGGTCCCTCCTCGCTCTCTGCCCACCCATGGGGTGGTCTGCCTGAGGGCTGCCCAGGTCTGTGTCCCTCCTGCCTTTGGTTTCACCTGTGCGGGGTCAGTGAGAGCTGAGGGACAGGACTGGGCCCAGGCCTAGACTGAGAGTCCTGGGACTGCGCCCCCCCACCCCCACAGCGCAGTCCTTCTCCTCACTGGGGTGGGGTTCAGCCTGCAGGCCTCCTCGTCAGCCTGACCTCACAGGCTTCCTCACGTTTGCAGTTACCCTGTTCATGGGCGTCTGTGTGCTTAGCCTGGAAGCCTGTGGCTGCTGGAGCCCCGTGTCCTCCGTGCTGAGCGTGGAGCCTGGCAGCTGCGGGAACACACACCAGTCCAGCGGGACAGGTCATGGCATTGGGATTGTTTGTAAACTTGGTTTTACTGTGAGTGAGAACATACAACAGAATTCACCGCCATGACCAGCGCACAGCTCCCTGCACTCAGAGGCCTGCGTGCTGTTGTGTAACTGTCCCGCCAGCTCCCTGGGGAACTGGGCCGCCTTGCACAACTGAAACTGTCCCCATGAAACACCCAGCTCCCGCCCCTACCCAGGCCCTGGGGCCCACCCTTCTGCTTTCCCTCTCTGTAAACCTGACTGTTCTAGAAGTCTCACACTGTGGCATGTGTGTCTTTTTGTGACAGGCGGCTTTCTTCAACATAATGTGCCCGAGGCTCGTCCCTGTTCCCCGTGGTAGCAGGTTGCAGAATTTCCTTCCTTTTCAAGGCCCTGCGACCTTCTGCTGCCCGGGTGGGCCCTGGCCGGTTTTCCGACTCATCTGTCAGGGGACGCTGGTGTCGTTTCCAGCCCTTGGCTGATGTGAGTCACATGGGTTCCCACGTCCAGGGGTTGGATCCCTGGGTCACGTGGTCATCCCGTGTCTTTGAGGACATGCCAGGGGTCGGATCGCTGGGGCACGTGGTCGTCCCACACTGTTCTCCACAGCTGCTGTGCCGCCGTGCACCATCCAGCGTGCTTCCGGCCCCCTCCCTGGCTCGCGCTGCGCTGGGGGCGGCATGTCCTTGTGGTTCGGCTGCTGGTGTCAAGTGTGTTTTCATGTGCTTATTGGCTGTGCGTGTGTCACCGTTGGAGACGTGTCTTCAGGTCCTCTGCCCACTGTTTCTTTTCTTTTCTTTTTTTTTTTTCCCCCCACTGTTTCTTACCAGGTTGTTTTATTGATTTCAGTTCCTGACGTGAGGCAGGTGTTAACTCCTTTCGGGTGCGCGATCTGTAGTACGTTCTCCCGTTATGCGGGCTGCCTTTCCTTCCACTCTGTTGTCTCCCGTGACACACAGAAGTTTCTCAGTTTGCTGTGGCCATCCCGTTTTTTAATGTTTACAGATAAGCGTGGATTTGCAGGAAGTTGACAAGGCCACACAGAGAGGGCCTATGCGCCTTCCCCAGGTTCCTCCATGGCTTCCGGCCAACAAAACGGTAGCACCGCGTGGACACTGGGACGTCAGCATGGGCACGTGGGCACCCTCTGCCCTTGACCTTGTGTCTGCATCCGTGCTACCGTGGTCAGCGTGCAGAACGCGGACCTCAGCACGGAGCTCTCTTGTCCTGCCTCTAGGTCGCCCCTCCTGCACCCAACCCGCTCCCATTCCCCCGGGCCCGACGTTTTGAGGTCGGGTCAGTGCGCCTGCTCAGTGTGTAATTTGTGGGATTGGCCACTTTTCCTCGGCATCAGTCCCCAGAGCCTCTGTCTGGCCTCTAGTACGTGTTGTAGTTTGAGGAGCTGGTACGTGATCTAACCTGTGTTCAAGGGGAAGACACAGACACCTCGAGGAGATCACTGAGCTCTAAATCAGCTTGCTTCACCACAAAAGATATTTCCTGGAAGATGCACGTACAGCCCAAAGAGAGAAGCGGAGGGGGGGGAGGGGGGGAGAGGGATGGGCTGCCACCTCCCGGTCGAGGCATGCCCTCCTGGGGTGCCACCCTGCCCTGCTGGCGTCCTCTGGTCAGGGGCTGAGGGCCTGTATCCCCTGAGCCAGTAAGTCTGTGCCGACTAGACTGTTTGTTTTTTTTTTTCTTTTGGAAGATTTTATTTGTTAGCGAGAAAAAGAGAGCAGGGACAGAGGAAGAAGCAGGCTGCGGGTAGGGAGTCCTGTGTGGGACTCGATCCCGGGACCCCGGGATCATGACCTGAGTGGAAGGCAGATGCTTCGTTGACTGACAGGGGACAGGCATCCCCTGACCTGACCGTTCTTGTCACACCTCTCCCAAGGCTGCCGCGTGGCTCTTGGAAACTGCAGAGGCGAGAGGAGATGTGTGATGGGTCCTGACTTTGGGTCCCTTGTTCGGAGGGGTGACGGTCCCATGTAACCGAGCTTCTTTCCTGGTCACTGGTGGGGGCGTTGGAAGTGACCAAACAGCCTTTCTCTACGGCTCCATCTGCCGGTTCGGGGTGTGGATCCCGTCACACTGTCCACGTGGCCTGGCCTTGCTCAGTAGGGTCTGTCCATCTGTGCACCCTGTCTGGCTGGCCGGTCTGTGTGTACAGACACATCCCCGGGGATGTGCATTTGGTGTTGCTGTGGCCAGGCTGCGGGCTGGGTGGTGGCCCAGACCCCTTCCTGCTCACACGTGTCCTGTCAGTGGAGCGGAGGTGGCAGCCAGCTTGAGAACGGGGGTTCCTTGCGGGGCCGGCACAGTGGCCAGCAGGGCTAGTTCTCCTGGAGTCGGCGGTTTGGGGACACTGTCGGTGTTTTTAAAGAGAAATGGGTTTCTTTCCGCCACCCCCGGTCTCTGGCTCTTGGTATGCGTGTGTGAAGGGCGCCCACCTGTGCGCGGGGAGCATGGCGATGCCCGCGTGCACACGCGGCTCAGAAGGCCCCCTGGTGGGGCAAGCATGTGCAGCCTGGCTGCGGACTGTGCATACCGCAGCGCCCTGCTTGGGCAGTTGGTACGTCAGGCGCGGCGAGAGGTCGGGCGAGAACACGTGCAGCGACACACGGGGACGCAAGTGCTGCCGTCACGGGGCTCCTGTTCCCACGTGAGGGGTCCCAGCAGGGAGACTGGCGCTGTGGGGTGCAGGGCGAGCTGACTGCTGAGCTGCTGGTGTGCTGGGAGGAGGGTCATCTGCTCCCGGCTGAACCCATGGGGCTGTGGTTCCGGGGGCCGGTATGGGTGTCACAGTCATGGAGGGCCGCAGGGTAAACGACAGGGCACCCAGCTCCACCTGCGCTGCCGAGGAACCCCGGGTCAGGCTTCCATGCAGCATCTGGGATGTACCGACCCCGATCGAAACAGGTTTCACGGCAACGCACACCTGCTGGGCGCCTGTGTTCTGCTTCCCAGGCCTCTGCCATGCAGTGCGTGTGAGGACAGTCACGTGCCTGCCTGTCTGTCCCCGGGGACTGACGGGAGTGTGGCTGTGTGTCTGGAGGGCCTGCCTGGAAGCCGGGGACGGCTCGCTGCCTGCCGGAGCCCCTCAGTCTCATGATGAGGGGACTCGGGAAGTGGCTTGGGTGGGGGAACCTGGGCGTGGGCGACCTTCCAATCTCATCCCCAGGGTTGGCAGGTGTCTGCCGTTTCGGCCGTGTCTTAGGCCAAGGTAATAGGGGGCCCTGTGGGGTGAAGAAGGCCTGGGCTCATGCAGAGTCTGGACTTGTCTGGGGTCCGGCACTGGTCACATGACCTGCGGCTGAGCACCCGCAATCTCTCTTCCAGTCGCCACGTTCAGCATTCTTCCGGGTTGGACAGATGAGCAACGTGGAGCTAGACGATGAGCTGCTCGACCCAGTGAGTAGTAGATTCACTCCACCCTGCAGCTCTCAGCCCCTGCCCACCCCCAGGAAGGTCGCGGCCCGCTCTTGTGGAGGTGCTGAGCAGAGCGCAGGGGTAAACAGCGAACAGGAAGGCGATGGACAGCAAGCGAGGCAGTGTAGAGCTCGGGGACAGGTACAGGCAGCTCTGTCCGGAGCGAGAAGGCAGGTGCGGGCAGTTCCGTGCAGAGTGGGAGGGCAGGTGCGGGCAGTCTCTGCAGAGCTGGGGGACAAAATGATGAGCAGACCGTGGGTCCCCAGAGCCTGGGCAACCAAGGAAGTTGGCTCCGAGGGTCTGTGTCCCCTGAGGCTGATCTACATGAGCAGAGATGGGGCAAGTGCATGCAGGAGGTTGCCCTGAGCCTGTCCTATGCAAATGCAGGAAGCAAGGCCAGAGGAGCCGGCAGCACATGTGGGACAGGGGCCCTGAGTGGGCAGGAGGTGGGCTCTGGTGACAGGGATCTCAGGGGTCAGGGACCTTTAGACAGGGACCTTTGGACCTTTGTCCTCTTCTCCTGCCCCCGTGCCAAGCTGTGTGGTAGCTGGCAGGGAATGTTTCTTGAGCCTGCCCTGTTCTCCAGCCTTGCACTTGACTTCCTCCCCAGGGTTTTGCGGTTCTGACCTGCCCCCACTTTGATGGCCGGAGATGGCCAGCTGATCTTTCCTGCGCTGGTGGCCACGTGTATGTCTTCTTTGCAGCAATATCTCTTCACATCCTGTGCCACTCTAATCGCGTTGTTTGTATTTTTGTCGTTGGGTTACAAGAACTCTTTGTATATTAGACGCGTGTTGTTCGTCAGGTACAAAATCTGCAGACCCTGTCTTAGGGTGTCTTCTCGCTTTCTGACAGTGTTTTTGAAAGCACAGAGCCTATTTTATTTTATTTTTTAGAGAGTGGGGAGGTGCAGTAGGGGTAGAGGGAGAGGGAGATGGAATCTGGAGCGGGTTCCAGGCCCATCGCAGAGCCCGACACAGGGACACAGGGCTTGATCTCACGACCCTGGGATCATGACCTGAGCCGAAATCAAGAGTAGGACGCTCAGCCGACTGTGCCCCCCAGGTGCTTTCCCACAAAAGCTTTGATTGTAAGTACATCAAGTTGTCTATTGTGTTGTTGGTGCCGTGCTGTTGGCGTCGTGTTGAAGAAGCCACTGCCTAGCCCAAGGTCATAAAGATTTTCTGTTTTCTTCTGAGAGTTCTCTGACTTTAGACCTTTGATCCATTTTTCACCGATCTTGTGTTCAGTGGAGAAAAAAGGTATGAGCTCATTCGCATGTGGGTGTCTGGACTCCCAGGACCCTCTCTCTGAAAAACCAGTCTTTCCTAATGAGTCATCTAGGCACCGTCTTAGAGAACCAGTTGGCCGTGAACACGAGGGTTTCTCTCGGGGCTCTGCTTCTCTTGCACTGATGCCCATGTCTGTCCTTGTCCCCGGGCCATGCCCTCTGGAGGACTAGGTCTTTAGTGGTGAGTTTTGAAACTAGGAAGTGAGAGTCCTCCAGCTTTGTTTTCCTTTTGCCTTTTCTGTAAGATTTTATTTACTTATTTTGAGAGAGTGCATGAGCACAAGCAGGGGGAGCGGCAGGCAGAGGGAGAAGCAGACTCCCTGCTGGGCAAGGAGCCCGACACAGGGCTTGATCTCAGGACCCCGGGATCATGACTTGAGCTGAACGCAGACGCTTCACCGGCTGAACCCCCCAGGTGCCCCTGTTCTCCTTTTTTAGGGTCGTTTTGGCTGCATTTCTGTGTGGTTTCAGGGCTGCCCGCCGCGGCTTCACGCCCAGTCTCCTGACGGAAGGACGCAGCATCCTTCGGTTCATTCTCGCCTCCCACTCCTCCCGGCAGCGCTCTGTGGTTGTCAGTGTACATGTGTTCCTCCATCAAGTGTATCTGGGGAATACACTTCAGTTATTTTATTCTCGCTCCTTTTGTCACTGCAGTTCTCTGGATTTCCTTCCTGGCTGTGCTTGCAGGCATGTGGAAAAGCCCGTGGGTTTGCGCACCAGCCTTCTGTCCTGCGGTCTTTTTGAGCACGTTATTCTGATAATTTCTTAGCATATTTTTGGGGATTTTGTGTATGTGAGGTCATGTCATCTACCAATAGTGAGTTTCATTTCTTCCTTTCTGCTCTGGATGCCTGTTATCTCTTCTTGCCTCCCTGCCATGGTTGGAGCTCCAGGGCCATATGGAGCAGGCGGGGCCCGGGCAGGTGTCCTTGTCGTGTTCCTGATCTGAGGGGAGAAGCTTCCGTCTCTCACCGTCGACTGGGACGCTCGCCGTGGGGTTTTCCTAGACACCCCGATCAGGCTGAGGAGGTTCTTTCTGTTCTTACTCTGTTACGTATTCTTGTCTTGAAGGAGTGTTAGATGTTTGTTAGATCCTTTTTCTGAGTCTGTTGAGATAATCGTGAGGACTTTGTCCTTTATCCTGTCGCAGCGGTGTTGAGGGTCGTGAGTACCACACTGCAGATGCCGAACATGTGGGTTTCCTCAGCAGTTCGCTCTCCCGTCCTCTGCAGACAGCAGCTGGGTGTCCTACAGCTTAACTCAGTTCTGACACCATCTGCCAGGCATGAGTGCAGACCCCCTCCCCAGGCTGCCAGCCGGGTCCCACGAGACCGCCCCCATGTCCAGGCTGTCACCAGCTGTAAGTCAGGGTTCCAGACCTCCTTGTCCAGCCATAATTTGCTAGAACGGCTCACAGAACTCAGGGAAACTGGTTCATTGTCAAGGACAGGACCCGGGAACAGCAGAAGGAAGACACCCACAGGGCGGGCGGGGTGTGGAAGGAGCACGGGGCTTCCAGGCCCTGGCCCCTGCCGGCACCCCTATGTGCCTGGAGGCTCCCATACCCTAAGAATGGAAGCATTCTTAGGGGGCCTCAGGGCTGATGGGCTCCTCAGTCGTGGGTGATAGGCTCAGTCTCAGCCCCTCCCCCTCTGCAGAGGTCACGGGTCAGGGTGTGGAGCTGAGAATCTGCCCTCTGGTCAGCCTTGATCTCTCTGGCTGGCAGCCCCCACCGGTCCCTGAGCACACAGGGAACACCCTCTAGAGAGGCCACAGGATTTCAGACGTGGGGGCAGCACCTGGGACACAGACCAGGAACATGTTTCCCACAGTTCCACAAACACCATGTCACTTGAGTTCCGGTGGGATGTTACTTGAGTTAGCTGGGATGATCCTGACCTGCCCGTGGTGCCGCAGGGCATGGGCCTGCACTTGCAGCCTCCTGGCTTCGTGGGACACACGGACATGTGCCCCCCGCCCCTTTTCCTTGCTCTGTTCCTGCGTATGCTGGTTGTCAAGTGTGCAGCTCTGCTTCTTCCTTCTGCAGGAGACGGACCCCCCTCACCCTTTCCCCAAGGAGATCCCGCACAACGAGAAGCTGTTGTCCCTCAAGTATGAGGTGGGCCTTCTCCCTCGCCGCCCCCACCCCATGCAGACCCTCGCCCCCTCGCCCCTCCCCCTTCTGCCCTATGACCCAGGAGCACCGGGGTCAGCTGTGTGTCTTGTGTGCCTTCCTGCAGAGCTTGGACTACGACAACAGTGAGAACCAGCTGTTCCTGGAGGAGGAGAGGCGCATCAACCACACGGTGAGTCTGCGCTGGGTGTCCTCGCCATGCACCCTGCTCTCAGCTGCCCTCGTGCTGCCCCCTGGCCTGGGTGCGGCCCCCTCCCACCCCCTCTGGGGTCCTCCAGCCTCCGATCCTGGTTTGTGTCCTGGAGCCAGAGACACCTAGGGACAGGGATGGGAGTGGGTGTGTTAGGTGGGTGTGATGGAGGAGGACAGGCAGTCGTCAGCTGGGTGCCTGGGCTATCAGCCACTGACTATGAACTGGTGGGGAAGGTCCACCGCCTCTGAGACGTTGACCAGAGGCTGCCTTCCCTGGATGCGGGGTCCCGCACGCATTGCACTGGTGGTGGCCTGCAGAACCCCTGGGGCTGGATGCACCGTGTCCAGAGGGGCCTGTGGTGGAGGCGCCCACACCGTGCCTGTTTCTGATGGTTGCCCTCCCCGCAGGCCTTCCGGACGGTAGAGATGAAGCGCTGGGTCATCTGTGCCATGATTGGAATCCTCACGGGCCTTGTGGCCTGCTTCATTGACATCGTGGTAGAGAACGTGGCTGGCATGAAGTACAAGGTCGTCAAGGACAGTATCCTTTGTCCGAAGTCCCCGGCAGAGAAGGCGGCGCGGGCTCCACCGGGTGGGGCTCTGCAGCTCTGAGCCGGCTAGCGGTGAGGCCTCCCTGCCGGGCACGTTTGCCATCCTCACGGGGGAGGTATGGCTGCGTGGGGGCATCGGGGGCCAGGGTGGTGCTCCAGGCCCAGGAGGGCAGCGGGCAGGCCAGGGGTGAAGCAGCCGGTTGTCCTTGATGAGCACCAGATATCGACAAGTTCACGGAGAGGGGCGGGCTCTCCTTCTCCCTTTTGCTGTGGGCCACGCTGAACTCCGCGTTCGTGCTCGTGGGCTCTGCAATCGTCGCCTTTGTGGAGGTACGGCCGCCAGGGAGCTCCTGTGGGAGGGAACCCTGAAGCCTGTGCCAGCAAGGTCCACGCGGCTACACTGGCAGGGCCTCTGGTGCAGACATTCCGTGTTCTGGCAAAGCAGAAGGCGCCCAGGGTGGGCGGGGCCTCAGCAGCAGGGCTGGTCCGGGTGGAAGGGAGCACCCCTTCCTGGACTTCTCCCAGAAGCCTCCATTCCTGTGGCCTGCCTCTCTCTTGGCTTCTCCCCTGCCATGAGTGTAGCATCCGGAAGCTTCTATCTGCAGTGCCCGTTCCCCACCCCTGGGACACTGGGCCTCTTTTCCGCTCAATTCCCGACCCCTCCCATGGCCTGCTCCCCGTTCCCCACCATCATCACTGCCTCTGGAATAAGAGGAAGCAGGAGAGGAACCCAGCTCCATGGGCAGCTGTCCTGTCCCGGGCACCGTGTGGCCCTGTCCGCTGGGACCCGTGGGGGCTGTAGCACCGCCGTCGCTTGGCCTGCTCAGTGCTGATCTCTCTCCTTCCAGCCGGTTGCCGCTGGCAGCGGGATCCCCCAGATCAAGTGCTTCCTGAACGGGGTGAAGATCCCCCACGTGGTCCGGCTCAAGGTGAGGCCCGGAGGCCGCGCCGGGCGGGAGCTACGGTGGGTCCCCGAGTGCCTCTGGGACTTGACCAGACACTCCATGTGCTGCCCATGAGCGTGGGTGTGCATTTCACGTAAACCTGCTTCAGAAGGGGCTAGAATTTTCTCTTACATATTGTAAATTATGTACTTGTGCTTAAACGGGGCGGCAGCTGGGCTCACCAGCTGTGTGGAATGTGTCCGTATATTCTGCGTGGTAGTTAGTATCTCAAGGTCAGAATAGCTCTGTTGGAGTGGTAGGTACCCTTTCCGTGAGTTTTTTCCTGTTTTTGTAGTTTTCCTTAACGTTCTGCTTAATATTCTTGACAGCGCCCTAATTCTGAAGAGATTGGGGCATCTAGGAGCGTAGTTCCTCCGTGGCCATCTCCAGGTGTCGGGTCGGCATGCCTCAGGCGGAGGCTTCTCTTGGCTTGTCCGGGGCGGGGTGCTCCCGGGGCCCTGGGCTGTGTCCCGGGGGTGAGGACCGGCGGTGGCAGCCTGAGGAGCAGGGCTTGTACCCGCCACATGCAGCGGGGTCCCCCTGGTGGGCGCAGGGTCAGCAAACACACCTGGGCTGTGTCTAGTGAAGCAGAAGCTGCTGCTTCCGGCTTTCAGGGGTGCACAACTTCTCGGGATGAGAGATTTGAAGGTTCGAGAAGAATCAGCCGGAGCCCCATGCCTAGGATGCCCATTGTGCGGCGGCCTTCCTGTGTGCCTGCCTTGTGTCATGGGTTCTGAGCTGGGCACTTGGTCGGATTGTGCTACACGCTCTCGGACTATACGCGGCCTTTCTTCAGAGACTTGACATGCCTTCCTTTGTGTTTAGACCCTCGTGATCAAAGTGTCCGGCGTGATCTTGTCCGTGGTGGGCGGACTGGCAGTGGGAAAGGTAACGGAACCCTGCTTGCTGCCGGTGACCCGAGGCCACTTAGTTCTCTCAGAGCCACACTTGTCTGAGGGCGGCTGTCCTGTGCTTCCAGGAGGGGCCGATGATTCACTCGGGCTCCGTCATTGCCGCTGGAATTTCCCAGGGGAGGTCGACGTCGCTGAAGCGAGATTTCAAGGTGCGTGCCCCGTCCCGGCGTGGACCGCCCCGATGTGCCCAGGACCACGGCCTTGCCCACAGCCGTGCCAGAGGCACATGGGGCCTCGGAGGAGGTCAGGGCGGCTCATGTGACGAGTGAAGACCCTGCACTTCCAAGATCTGTTTCACAGCAATTTGCCACGTTTCCTCCCAAAGTCACCAGCATCCTGACGGGTGTTGCACTGACTTTACACGGGAATTCAGATGTTTGCGGTCTTTACAGGACAGTCTTGGGTTTTTTTTTTTGTTTTTTTTTAAAGTGTATTTATTTGAGAGAGACACGGCAAGAGAGGGAACACAAGCAGGAGAAGTGGGAGAGGGGGAAGCAGGCTTCCCACTGAGCAGAGAGTCTGATGCGGGGCTCGATCCCAGGACCCCGGGATCATTACCTGAGCTGAAGGCAGACGCTCAATGACTGAGCCCTCTAGGGACCCCCAGTCTTGTGTTTTTATATCAAGCACGTGTCTTCAGCATCTCTTCTGTTTGGTTTTAGTCCGGTGTTCCGTGGGGTTTTGAGGTGTCTGGTGGGTCTTAGGTGGTCTGTAAAGGTTCCCCAGTGTTGCGAGCCTCCTCCCTTGGCTGTTGGCCCATGAGGGCACCTGTGGTTCTGTGGTGCCACGACTGTTCTGTGGTCTTCATGAGTCCGCATGGGTGGACCGTCCTGAGAGCCCTCTCCCGCGGGCCTGGTGTCCCTGGTGCTCGCTGACCTTGCTGTGCTCTCAGGGGTGCCCGTGGGGAGGCTACTGAAGTGAGTCCCCGTGTCCCCCTGTTGCAGATCTTTGAGTACTTCCGCAGGGACACGGAGAAGCGGGACTTTGTCTCCGCGGGAGCTGCGGCCGGCGTGTCTGCTGCATTCGGAGCCCCCGTGGGTGAGGAGGGCGGAAGCTGTGGTCCCTCCCGTGTGGGAGAGGGGTCTTGCTGTTTGCAGACTCTGGGGGAGGAGGAGGGTGCAGGCATGTGGCCCAACAGGCCTGGCGACTGCCTCTGCCTGTCTTGGTGCCCTGGGGTCACGGGCTCCCCGGTGTGTCCTGGGGAGCACGTCAGGGCTGGGCTGCTTGCCGTTCCAGGTGGGGTCCTGTTCAGCCTGGAGGAGGGTGCCTCGTTCTGGAACCAGTTCCTGACGTGGAGAATAGTAAGTGCCTGCAGAGGGCCACTCCATCAGGCAGTGCTGTCACCTGGCCTCCGTTCACTCGAGGGACGTCTGGCTCTTGGCCCGCACTGTGGTGCCTTCCCCTGGGGTCTCCAGTTGGCTGTGCTGGGAGCCGTGCTCCTATGGGGCTGCTGTGGCCGACTCTGCCCATCGCCCGACCTGAGCTGCTTGCTGTCCTCCCGCCTCGTGTGCTCCCCCGGCAGCCATGGGCCTTGTTCACACCTTGTCGCCCCCTTCATGGGCCCACCCAGACCCCACCGCACATGTCTTCCCTCAGCTTCGTCACGGCTTGGCCCCAGCACACGCTCGCCCAGCAAGGGGGGGCCAGGCACCTCCTGGATGACGGGAGGGGAGGGTCCCCTCCCATCTCCCCAGCTCCTGGCCTTCCGGCCCCAGGGCCTCCCAACTCCCCCGCCTCAGGCATGCTTGGCTCTGACGGTGCCCATGTTCCTCTCTGCCCACAGTTCTTTGCTTCTATGATTTCCACGTTCACCCTGAATTTCGTTCTGAGCATTTACCATGGAAACATATGGGACCTGTCCAGCCCAGGGCTTATCAATTTTGGGAGATTTGACACAGAGGTAATACACTGTGCTCTCTTGTCGTCTTGCTTTCTCTGGCTGGGGTCATGGTCACACACTTGAGGTTCATCCTGAGAGTGTGGGCTTTTGGGGAACATTTGCTCTTCGCTGCAGGGTTGAGCTCTTGGTTGTAAGTGCTGGGGGCCTGGAGGGGACGTAGGGAAGCTCACAGCTGACCTACCTGTGCAGGTCCGGAAGCCTGACACTGCTGGGGCGTCTGGGTGGTCTGCTGAGGCCACGGGCCCAGGGTGCTCATATGGTCGTGTCCACGGAGCACGTGGGTGCTGTGCACTAGGACCCTGCTCCCATGGGCGCCGCACATAATGGACACAGCAGAGCCCTCGGGTCACTTGGGGTCACAAGATGTATTCCTGGGGTTCTTCCTCACTTGTTCACTTGTGCCCCCCTGACTGCTGTTTGGCGAAAGCTCAGGCCGTCCCCACCTTCAGGTGGACGAAGACCCCGGCCGGGAGCAGGCAAAAGCCCTTAGAGGGAGCGTGGTGTGCTCGGAAGCGCCGTGCCTCTGTCCTGCGGACCCCTGTAGTCTGCATGAAAGTGTCGGATGGCCTGTGCGTGGGCCGATGGCGGGCCGTGTCCTTGCTCACGTCAGAGTGCAGAGGGCCGGCGGTGTTCCCACGGGCACTCGTTCTCTCCTCCGCAGACGATGGTGTACACGATCCACGAGATTCCCATCTTCATCGCCATGGGCGTAGTGGGTAAGGGCTGTCCCATGAAGGACCGCTTCCCATCCCCCCTACTCAGGTGGGGGCGGAAACTTCCAGCGGGGTCAGTGTGTGGTGGGATCCGGGCCTGCCAGACCACAGGCCTGGCTCAGCTTTGACGCGGCTGTGGCCCCCACAGCCAGGGAGCTGTCCTCCCATGCTCTGCCCTGTGCACATACCCCTGGGAGGGAGCCCACAGCCGGAAGACTGGAGCTCTCCCCCCGCTGGAGAAGCCCCTCGGTGGGTGCCCCTCTACAGTAGAATGAGCTCTGGACAGCACTTCTCACTCTGAAAAACCTCCTGCCCCCCGAAGGAAGGCAAAGCTTTTGAGAAATCCACTTGTGCGTGTGCTGGGCTGTGCTGACATACAGCACACAGTCGCACAGACCCTGTCCTCCTGTCCTTTCTCCCGTGTCCCTTACACGCTGTCCCCTCCTGGTCCTAGGTGGTATTCTTGGCGCCGTGTTCAATGCCTTGAATTACTGGCTGACAATGTTTCGAATCAGGTGAGAAGCCTTTGTTTTGTGCACCCGGGGTTTTCGAAATGGGCATGTTGTGGGCTCTGTGCCCGTGGGGTTGCATGGAAGGCCACATGCTGACAGCCCTCCTTGTCAGTGGTTCATGTGTCGGGAGGCCTGGGAGGCCCTGAGCCAGGGGACACTCAGGCCTGGAGAGCAGTTCTGGGAGGTTTCGGGTTTCTCAAAATCTTTGGGTGGGCCCTGGGCTTGAGGAGGCACTTCTGCGTTCTCGTTCTCTTGCCTGGACTTAAAATGCTGTTGGCGGCGCCCAGGAGATGACCCGGTGACTGTGTGCTCTGCATCACCCTCTGTCACCCCATCCTGTCCTGTGACAAGCTCTCCTGAGACACTGACTCCAGGTGCCACCACAGCTGTTCAGCTGTGCAGCTGTCCTGAGGCCGGTCCATCCTGCTGTTTGCTCTAGGTACATCCACCGGCCCTGCCTCCAGGTGATCGAGGCCATGCTGGTGGCCGCAGTGACGGCCACGGTCGCCTTCGTGCTGATTTACTCATCCCGAGACTGCCAGCCCTTGCAGGGGAGCTCTGTGTCCTACCCCCTCCAGGTAGGAGGCCCAGGTCCAGTGGGTGGGTCTGTCAGGCGGAATGGGGCCAGAGGGTGGCCAGAAGCTGAAATCCGGCTCAAGTGGGCTTCCTGGGCCTGCTAGGCATCAGGAGAGCAGAAGTTACAGTGGGTGGGTTCTCCCTGGTCCTCCTCCCAGATTAGCATTCCTCCTGGGTCACACGGGGACTTCAGAATGGGGGATAGGGGGGTGTTATAGGTGTGGACCCGAGAAGCCCCAAACATGCACAGACCTGCCACGGCATGGCCACAGCATGGCCACGGCCCACCTGGCAAACTGACCAGCAAAATGGGGTTTGTCCGTAAGTGGGTGTGTTTGGCTGTGGAAAGAGCCAACACTCTGATACGCCAGGCCGTGGCTGAAGCTCAGAAGCACCTTGGACATGGGCCAGACAGAACGGCCCGAGTGCGTGTGATGCTCTGTGTGCAAGATGCCCAGAATCGGCAAAGCCATGGAGGCCGGGCAGATGTCTGATGTCCAGGGCTGGGGGGTACCTAGGGGTCACAGAACCCGCCCCGCTCAGCCTGAGAGGGCTCAGCCCGCTGGCTCCAGGGCTCAGGTGCCGGCTGTGGAGCCCCAGAGACCCCGTGTGCCCCAGCAACAGACTCCCTGTCCGGCCAGGCTCCTGTGGACTGGCCCCGCAGGCTGGACCTGCCTCTGGAGCCCTCGCCGTCCCTGGGCCTGGCTCTTGGCGTCCTGCCTCTCTGAGGCCACGACCTGAGCCAACCGTCACATCGTGGACACCAGGACCAGTCCACCCACTGGACGTTCTCTTTCCTGACCTCGCAGCTCTTCTGTGCAGACGGCGAGTACAACTCCATGGCCGCCGCCTTCTTCAACACCCCGGAGAAGAGCGTGGTCAGCCTCTTCCACGACCCCCCAGGTGCGTGCCTGAGCTCCATGCCATCAGCCACATGGGGGGTCTTGGCCCCTCCAGCCTGGTCTGAGACCGACATGCAGTCCCTGGGCCTGAGGGTTCCCTTCCAGCCAGTGTGCCCCAAGGGCAGAGGTCAACACCCTTGCCATTGTGGCGAGTGCGCTGGCGAAGGGGGTGGGAGCTCGGGTAGGCCAGGGCCTTCCCCTCCTAGAGGGCAGCTGCTGTCTCCATCGGTGATGATGTTCCTGTCTCCCACCGAGTTTCCCTCTGGGAGCTGCTTGCATGGGCGGTCTCCAGCCCGGTGACACTCACTGGCCACTGCATCTTCTTTCTAAGTGACCTCCACCCCAACGATGGGGCTTAGACGCACTCTCCCCCAACTGAGCTGGCCGCGTGCCCCCAGCTGCACTCATTTTTAATTAAAAAAACAGGTTGTCAAGTGTAGAGCGCTCCTTTTCAGCGCGTCTGCCATGGTGCTGCTGTGCGCAGTGGCTCGCCTCCGCCCATGGCACCAGGCCCACGAGGGCGGCTGCTGTGTGCACCTGTGGAAGCCAGGAGGTGGTCATTCTATGACATCATTTCACCTTTTCCGTTTGGGGCTCTTTTAGGCCATCTCTAATTGCTCCCTGCTGTGAACAGGGTCACTGAGAACTTTCTAGTTTGTCTCTGTACACGCGCAGCAGGTCCATGCGATTTAGCGGGAAGGTTTAAACACGGGGTGAGGCTGAGCCCTTGGTGCCCTGGGCCAGGCTGTTGGGCAGACAGCAATTTCCTGGACTGGGTGGTCCCAGGTTTGGGTGGGTTTCTTTTGGCGCCTGGAAGTGTCTGCCCTAGATTGATGCCTGGCGGTCTACCTCCCCTGGTGTCCAGGGGTCCGCACGTCCTTCCCTTGGCCTCAGGTCAGCCCCACCTGCCAGGCCGTTGTCCTCTTGCCTCAGGGACTAGGCCTCCAAGATTCTCACTATGGCCCCTGAGGATGGGGCTACTTGGGGGCAGCGGACTGGGCAGCTGGGCCGGGTGACCATGTTCCAGATGAATCCACGTGGCAGGTCCTAGCCAGACCCCTCTCCCCTAGGCTCCTACAACCCCATGACGCTCGGCCTTTTCACCCTGGTCTACTTCTTCCTGGCCTGCTGGACCTATGGGCTGACGGTGTCCGCCGGTGTCTTCATCCCATCGCTGCTCATCGGGGCCGCCTGGGGCCGGCTCTTTGGCATTTCACTGTCCTACGTTACAGGGGCTGCGGTGAGTGTGGGCTTTTCCACACTCCAGGCCTGGGATCCAGGGCTTTCCGTGCAAGGGGACAGGTGCATCTGAGCCCCTGGTCTTTTGGCGTGGCCTCGAGTTTTCTGGCTGCTGGTGTTTGACCGAGACTGCCATCTGCAGACATGGGGCTAGAAGCATGGACCAGGGAGATACTCTGTGTGACTTGAGTGTGTGACCCAGGCGCGTGTGCCCGGCCCCTGGGGGCTAGCCTTTCTTTTTGTGTATCTTCCTTTCTCACTTCAGTCTTTGAAATAAGATTTTTTTTTTTTTTTTTTAAAGATTTTTATTTTATTTATTTGACAGAGAGAGATCACAGTAGGAGAGAGGAAGGGAAGAGATCACAGAGAGAGAGGAAGGGAAGCAGGCCCCCTGCTGAGCAGAGAGCCCGATGTGGGACTCGATCCCAGGACCCTGAGATCATGACCTGAGCCGAAGGCAGCGGCTTAACCCACTGAGCCACCCAGGCGCCCCATGAAATAAGATTTTTAAAACCGTTCAAGGAGTCAGAGTGGGTCCCCATTGCCCGCCTGCTCCCTTTTCTAGGTCTCGCCATGCCTGTGTCATGTTTCCTCCCAGGCGTGCCTCCGATTTTCCTTTCTCAGTTGAGGGGTGATTCACGTACTGTCAGGCCTCCTGCCGTGGAAGCGTGCAGCTCGGGGGCTCTCCCCGTGCGATGGTGGTCTGCGTCACGTGTCTAGCGTCATGCCTGTGTTCCTGGTGCAGTCACTGCCGTACCCAGCCCCCACAGCCGCTTGCCTGCCTTCTGTCTCCACGGGTTTGCTTGTCAAGGGCGTTTCCTGAGAGGAGTTGCACAGCGTGGCCTGTGTGTGGCTTCACTGCTGCTGGTCCACGCTGGGCCCTCTCTCTGCACACGGGGACTCTGCCGGCCTCCCTGCACACACCTGCCCTGCTTCCCTCCTCGGCACATGGAATGTGGGCTCCTGCCGTAGCTGCCGAGTTGTCCCGTATGTGCGTGTGGCCCAGATCCTTCAGGGCCTCCTGAGCGGGGTACCCCCAGGGGGTTTCCAGGCTTCTGTTGCCATAGGTGCTACTGCAGACCACATTACCTGTGTGTGTGGACGTAGGAGTTTCTTCTAGGGTTGGTGTTGCTGGGCCCAGGGCCCGCCGCGGGGGAGTCACGTATCTCGGTGGGCTTGAGAAGGGGGCTGCCATCCCTCCGACAGCTCCTCTGTCATCCCCGCAGATCTGGGCAGACCCTGGCAAATATGCCCTCATGGGAGCAGCTGCCCAGCTGGGTGAGTCCTGGCCGCCCCGTGGGTGTCCCAAGGTCAGGAGGGGGCGCCTTCTCCCTGGGGAACGGAGGGCCGCGAGTCCACCCCGTGGCATGCAGGGTCGCTGTCCCCACTCTGCAGGCTGCAGGACCAGACCACCGGGGCGAGTGGGTGGGGTGCCGGCATGGACACTGGGAGATGAGGGGGTTTGCACGGAGCGGCCTCTGTGGCTGCAGCCTCCCCTGATGACCTCCCTGGGCAGGTGGGATTGTGAGGATGACCCTCAGCCTGACTGTCATCATGATGGAGGCCACCAGCAACGTGACGTATGGCTTCCCCATCATGCTGGTCCTGATGACCGCCAAGATCGTGGGCGACATCTTCATCGAGGTGTGGCATATGGGAGGAGGCCTGCCTGCCTCCTCCCCTGCTCTGTGCGCCCCCACCCGCCCCCAGCGGGGAGCCTGAGACTGGGGGCTGGGAGGTGGGCAGCGGAGGGGTGGGAGGGGCCCTCCTCCGGTCTCAGCGCCGCCCGCCCCCCCTCAGGGCCTGTACGACATGCACATCCAGCTGCAGAGCGTGCCTTTCCTGCACTGGGAGGCTCCCGTCACCTCTCACTCGCTCACCGCCAGGTATGGCCGGCAGGGTTCAGTGGACAGCAGACATTCCTGGGAGGTTGGGGAGGGCGCACCGGTGTCTGGATGTCTGGGTGGCGGGCCCCCTGGCTCCTCGTCCCCAGTTTCCTGTGTCTGGCAGCTTCCTGCCTTTCGAGCCTCCGTCTGGGCGAGGAGAGGATATTAGTCATGTGGTCGCTTGCGGTGAGGCCACAGCAGACACTCTTGCCCAGGGAGGTGATGAGCACACCGGTCACCTGCCTGCGGAGGAGGGAGAAGGTGGGCGTCATTGTGGACATTCTCAGCAACACAGCGTCCAATCACAACGGGTTTCCTGTGGTGGAATTTGCTGGCGACAACCAGGTACCTGGGGCCCCCGGGTGCAGGCGGCTGTCCGGCCCGTACGTGTGCGTGCCTATAGCACATGGAGTGGAAACACTGTGTGGGCCCATGGATCTCACGTCCACCAGCTGCAAAGGAATGGGGTCCCGTGGCCAGGAGACCGCGGCCTGGGAGCTGCTGACTGCTGGTCAGGGCTGCCGGCACCCACGCGTTTTGGGGTCTGACTCCACGCTGTGCCGTCAGCCAGGGCGTTGGGGCGGTGACCTGTGTCGGAAGCGGTGCGGACGGATGTGGGCGGGTGGCGGGGTGGGTCTCACCATGGCCTCTGGCCGCCCCAGCCTCTGGTCAGCGATGAGCAAGTGCGGGCAAAGTGCCCGCGGCAGGCCGGCTCCAGAACTGGCAGCCACACGTTGAGGGGAGCCTGGTGGGGTTTCCTGCATTGGACGTCTGCGATCACAGCAGGGAGCCCTCGTGGCTGGAAGGGTCTCAGTCTTGGCTCCTCACAGACGAGGTCTCTTTCCACAGCCGGCCCGGCTGCAGGGCTTGATCCTGCGCTCCCAGCTCATCGTCCTCCTGAAGCACAAGGTAGCTGCTGGCCACTCGGGGGATTGGGGGCCGGGGCGGGGGGGTGGCTCGTGGCTCTGACGCCTGCTGCTGCAGGTGTTCGTGGAGCGCTCCAGCATGGGCCTGGTGCGGCGGCGGCTGAGGCTGAAGGACTTCCGAGACGCCTACCCACGCTTCCCGCCCATCCAGTCCATCCACGTGTCGCAGGACGAGCGCGAGTGCACCATGGACCTCTCGGAGTTCATGAACCCCTCGCCCTACACGGTGCCCCAGGTACTGCCACGGGCCGCGGCCGGGGATGGGCGGCTTGGGCACGTGGCTGTGGGGCAGGGGCTGGGGAGGGGGCCACCAGCGGCCCCGGGCTCTGTCGGAGGTGCCACCCTTCTCGGATGGGCCTGGCAGGGGTTGCTCAGCAGCGTGCCTGCCCCCTTTGCAGGACGCGTCCCTCCCGCGCGTGTTCAAGCTGTTCCGGGCTCTCGGCCTCCGGCACCTGGTGGTAGTGGACAACTGCAACCAGGTGAGTGGCCGCAGTATCCTGGCTGCCCTGGTCGCACTTGGGCGCGTGACTGTGGGGCACGGGCAGGGGAGAGGCCACGGGGATCTGCTCTCAGCCCTTGGGGGGGGGGGCGCTTGTGCAAGGCTCAATACCCAGACCGGCCAGGTGTCTGACCCTGGGGCTCCCCCTCATGGTGCTGCCCCCTGCAGGGCATGGGGCTGGGTTTCCACGACTGCAAGAGGCTGCTGCCAGCCCCTGCCCTGGCTTTGCTCCCACAGGTGGTTGGACTGGTGACCAGGAAGGACCTGGCCAGGTACCGCCTCGGGAGGGGGGGCCTGGAGGAGCTGGCCCTGGCCCAGACGTGAGCCCCGCCCCCCGCGCCCCCTCGCTCCCTGGGGCAGCGGTGGATGCGGCATCCCCCAGTACTCGGGGCACGCGTGTGTCTGTGTGTCTGTGCGCGTGTGAGATGGCGGGCGGGCCCCTTGCTGCGGCTGCGCCGTCTGCTCCCCTGCGGGCTGGCCCGGGAGGACCACGCCGTCTGCACTTCACCGGCTGGAGCCTGGGGGACTCGCAGCTGCCAAAGAGGCCCTCAGCCTTGTCCCTTCCACTCCGTCTTCAACCTTGAGGTGATGGGGCTGCACCTGGAGGCGGGCACCCTGGGGAGCAGACGCGGCAGCAGGCTCTAGAAGGAGGCCAGCTGTTTTGCAGACTTGCCACGCAGCCCTCCAGGGTCTTAGCCAGAGAGAATGCTGAGAACCATCCGTGGGTCTGAACGGCTCCGTCACCCCGACATCAGGACCGATGGCTGTCGCCTGTGTGCACCGAGAGACTGGCACTTCTGAGGAGGGGGCGGCTCCCACTGTCCTTCAAGGACCCTTGGCCCAGGGCCACTTTTTGGGGCAGCTCTGGTCCCGGTCCTGGGGCAGGTGGACTCTGGGATGGGCCAGTGGGCCTGGAGCAAGGACACTCTGCTTCTCCTGTGTCCCCAGGACCCCAGGGAACTCTTTCTGGAGGTGATTCCTTGGACTGCTTCTGAGACAAGGCTACCTGGCTGCCGCTGTGGCAGAGCCTGCGGACAGGGGCAGTCGTCCATCTTGGTTTGGGCCCGTTTTAAGGGAATGGGGCCTTCAAAAGCCAGTCCCTTCCTGGCAGGAGCCCTCTAGGGGACACAGGGTGACGAACGTTTTGGGGGCTCTGGAAGGGAGAAATAAAAGAATCATATCAAGACGGCCAGCGCTGGCTCCCTGGTTCCTGCCCAGCACACGCCACGGTCCAGCAGTCGGGGCTTTGCAGGCTGCTAACCAGGGGCATCCAGGACGGGGCAGCCTTGACCCCCCGGAGGGGACGGAGGCAGTTGTGGCAGATGCTTGTCTGTGGGATATCTTAGCACTGGACTCTGTACCCCCGGGGGCCCTCGGTCTGGGTGCTGTTCTGAGCTGTGGAGTGCAGAAAGGCCCCCAGACCAGGGCTAACTTTGGAATAGTTGCCTTGTCCTGGGGAAGGCCCAGTCCGCCCTCAGTGAGCGAGCCTGGCTCACTGGGCGCAGGGATCAGGTCCGCGCTGGCCTGACCTGGGGTGGGAAAGCAGGGACGTAGTGATTCATGGTGATGACATTTTGAGCCAGCCACAGGGTCCCGGTGGGGGAAATAAAACACTGGAAACTTGCACCTGTCTCTGTTCGCTTTCTGACTGTCCGCAAGGAATCTGGAGGCACTGTGCAGCCCATGCCTGTGGCCTGCACCCTCCCCTGGCTCCGGGGGCGCCCTGTTTGTGCCCTCCTGCCGGCCGGCCGTGAGCACCTGCACGTCCCTCCCACCCAGGCGCCCGGCTCTCCCAGCCCTGTCTCCTGGGCCAGTGACTGCTGCCCACGCCGGCTGGCTCTGCGGTGCCCCTCAGATCTTTCTGGCAATGGGCAGTTGGGGCCGTGGGGGGCCAGCAGGGTCGAGGGCCCAAGTTCCATTGGCAGTTGGCCCATGAAGTCACGAGGTTCTGGTGAGAGAAGGATGGTTCCAGAAGAGCACCTGCCGCTCGTCTGCTGCGCTGTTGTCCTGGAAGGAGCGACATGAGGGCAGGCGCGCCCTCCTGACACCCCACGCGCCCCCCAAGGCCCCAGAGCCTTCCAGGCCCACCTGCCCTTCCTTTCTCCGGCTGCCCTGGTGTCCAGCGCTCGGCAGCCGTGGGTACGAGGCCCAGGGCCTCTGGCCAGTGGCTGAAGCCGTACCAGGTGAGCCTGGTGCCAACAGGGGCCAAGCCGGGAGGCTGGTCCAGGGAAGGGCCTGTGCGGGGGTGCACTGTGGGCCTCCCGGGGCAGGTCTGTTTCCTGACTCCTCAAGGAGCCATACTGCCCTGGGGGCTCGCTCTGGCGCGGGGCAGGCAGGACACAGTGTTGTTTCTGCTTCCTGGTGCTGTGAGTTCTCAGGCGGGGGTCTGGGCCTCTCTGAGCATGAGCTCCCCGTTGAGGGAGCAAGAGCTGAGCTCCTGCCCACCCCCCACCCCCTGCCGCCTGGGCCAGCCTGTGTGACTCAGCCAACGGGCCAAGTTGAGCCCAGTAGACACTCTCAGCCGATCACTGCAGTGACTTTGGTCCCCGTCATCCTGAGCCCCACCCAGGAGCCGGCACCCATCAGCCCGGGAGCCACCTTCTTGCAGAGCTGGATGCTAGCACCCCGTCGTCGGGGGCTTCACCCCCCTCCCAGACAAGCACTGTCACCCTGGGAGGCCTGGGGCTCTGCCTGGAGGAAGAACTGGCCAGCCCCGAGCTCTTGAGTCTGGAGGAGATGGGGAGGCATGAGTCGAGCCCCCTGGCGTCCGCCACCTCCCTCCCGGAGCGGGACTCCGCCAAGCGCTGGACGCAGCCGGAGCAGTGGTGAGCCTGGGCAGGGCTGGGAAGGGACAGCTGGGCCGTCCCCCGACCCGGCAGGCGGGGCCCGACTCAGCCTGCTCCTCGCCCCGGCCAGGGTGGCCGACTTGCAGGCTGAGGTGGCGTCCCTGCGGGGACACAAGGAGCGCTGCGAGCGAGCGGTGCTGAGTCTGCTGCGGGAGATGCTGCAGCTCCGAGCCTGCGTGCAGCTGCAGGACGCCGAGCTCAAGAGGCTGCGGCAGGACCTGCGGCCAGCGGCCCAGGACCCTGAGAAGGAGGCCCTCGAGGTGAGCTGCCGCTGCGCCCACCCAGAGGCGAGCTCCCCTGCTCCCGGGACACCCCGCGCCCAGCTCAGGCCCCCGTCTGTGCTGGCCGGGCTGCGAGGCTTAGCCTCCCCTTCCTCCTTGCAGTTCCCCAGCCCCCAGAACCAGAACCAGAACCAGATGCAGGCCCTGGACAAGAGGTACCCCCCACCCAGTGGTGCAGGCGTAACTGGGAGGCTGGGGGCCTGGGGAAGGCGGCGACTGGGGCGGGACCCCAGGGCATCTGCCTGTCCCTCCTCCTTATCTTGCTCAGGGAAGCCGTGTGCAACTGCGGCCCAATTCAGAGGTCTGGCTTTGCGTGACCGTGGCTGGGGGCCTGCAGCTAGGGCCCCTGGGCCAGGACCCTGACCCCCAGAGGCAGCCGGGAGGGTAGGCCGGGCAGGCCCCAGACCTAAACGGCCCTTGTGTGTCAGGCTGGTGGAGGTGCGGGAAGCCCTGACCCAGATCCGGAGGAAGCAGGCGCTGCAGGACAGTGAGCGGAAGGACACCGAGCAGGAGGCCAACCTCAGGTGGGTGTCGCCGGCCTCCCTCGGGAGGGGCTGTTTCGGGACCCACCCTGTGTGGGCACCGGGAATGGAGGTGCAAGCCCAGATGCCCTGCATCCTCCCCCATCCAGTCGCGCTAGCCCAGGCCGCTCTGGGCTCTCCACCTGGGGCCACGGAAGTCCGTGTCTTGCCCTTGTCTCTGATTGCTCAGGTGGGGTTACCCCACCTGCCTCGCCAGCCTGTAGGTCAGCCTGGGCCCCCCAGCAGTAGGCCTGGGCCCAGGAAGCATTCACAGTGTCTCAGGGCCCCGGTGGGGCGGCTGGGACCTGCGGCTGTTGTCCTAGGCTGGCGGAGCTGGCCGAGAAGCTGGAGCGGGAGGAGCAGTTCCGGGAAGCGGCCTGCAGCGCCCTACAGAGGAGCCAGGAGGACGCCAGCCACAGGGTGGACCGTGAGGTGGCCCAGATGCAGGTACCAGGAGGGAGGCTGGGCCCAGGGCGGCTGGGCAAGCCGTCCTTCCCGGCCATGTGGTGTAGCCCAGGGCGTGGAGGGTGCTCCCGAGGACCTGCACCGTCCAGTCCGTGGCCACCAGCCGCAGGGGGCTCTGTCTGCAGGGAGCCAGTGTTTCAGTTCCCTCTGTCCCACGAGCCACGCGTCAGGGACCCCACGGCCGTGTGTGGCCCGTAGCTGCTGATGTGGGCAGAGCCAAGATGGAGCTCGTCTGTCAGCACGGATGTTCGCTCCCTGGTGGCGTCTCTGCCCCTGGTCCTTGCCCCCCTGGTCCTGTGACCGGCGCCCAGATCTGGAGACAGAACGTCGTAGGCCTGCAGCCCCTTTCTCAGCCATTCCTGGGGCGGCCCCACCCCCGGGCTGCAGCAGGATCCCCTCCCGCTCGAGACGCAGCCTCTTCAGCTCTGCAAACAGAGCCCGGGGGCCTCGGCGCCCGCCCAGCGCGCCCAGCTGCTGCCCACATAGCTCGGCTGCCCAGCTTCGGTGGCTTTCCCCTCGCCGCTGCCCTTTGGGGATCTCGTGTCTTGGCTCCATCAGGACACTGTGCCCCGCTGGGACCAGAAGCTCCCAAAGGCCCCAGGCCCAGGGATTCCTGGTGCTCCAGGCACAGGCAGGGAGCACAGCCATCCCGCACCACCCCCTAGGCCAGGGTCAGCAAGCCGTGACCACCACCGGTGTTCCCCAAGCTGGATCGGCACACGGCCCCACCCATTTGTTACGTCCGGCTCATTTCTGGGTCTGCCCTGGGACCCTGGGCACAGACCCCACATCCTCAGGCTCCTTGCAGAAATGGCCTGCCAACCCCCTCTGCAGAGCACCCTCACAGCATGGGAGGGGCTGGCAGGTGCTCAGGGCGCAACCCCCGTGGCTGTGGGAGCTGGAGCCCCGGCCTTGACACCACAGCTCGGACACACTCCAATCCTTGATGCAGTAGGAAGGGGAGGAGAAGGAGGGGCTGTGGGCCCTGGGGCTGAGGACGTCGTGTGCGCACTGATGTGCGGGTCTGCGAGCTTATGGGCGCACATGTGCGCGCGGCTGCCCTGACGGAGGCTCCCACCTCGGGACGCGATGCAGCATCTGCCATCTGCCCAGGGCAGCGTCTGTGGTCACCGCGAGTACCATCCATGGTCTGGGTCCCCACAAGCTTGACCTATGGGCCCGTCACAGCCCCCTGCCTGGCCCTTGGGGAGGACACGTGGGCCTTGCCTTCCTAAGGAGGGTGTGGTGGGAGCAGTGCTGTGAGGCTCAGGGCATTAGGGGACATGGCTTGGGGTCGACACAGTCGAGCCAGGACACAGAGCAGTCCGAGCTCGCCCTGGGTCTGGGGCGGGGGCGGGCAGGGCAGGGGCTGGACGAGGCCAGGAGGATGGTCGGACCCCACGGCTACCGCACTGACTCCCACAGGCCCAGGTGACCAAGCTCGGCGAGGAGATGAGCCTCCGCTTCCTCAAGAGGGAGGCCAAGCTGTGTGGCTTCCTGCAGAAGAGCTTCCTGGCCCTGGAGAAGGTGGAGGCCCTGGGCCTGCAGCTGGGCCGTGCCCCCCACCCCCACAGCCTCTCTGCTCACAGCCGGTGGGGCTGGTCTCCCCACAGAGAATGAAGGCCTCAGAGAGCACCCGGCTGAAGGCGGAGAGCAGCCTGCGGGGAGAGCTGGACGGCCGGTGGCAGAGGCTCCAGGAGCAGGCTGAGGAGCGTGCGCAGGCCCTGCAAGGGCAACGCCAGGTGGGCAGCCCAGGGCTGGGGGTGGCGGCGACGGGGGCGGCGGGGGGCTCAGGCCCGCCTCTCCCCACTCAGCAGGAAGAAGGCCGCCTCCTGGAGCAGTGCCGGGGCCTGGACCAAGCCGTGATCCAGCTGACCAAGTTTGTGCGGCAGAACCAGATGTCGCTGAACCGGATCCTCCTGGCCGAGCAGAAGGCCTGGTGGGTGTCCCCGGCGCCCAGCGCCCTCGGACAGGGGCTCCTGTTCGCCCCGCGGAGGACTCTGCACTCACCATTGGACGCAGCCCCGTCCAGGGGGGCTCCCTGATCATTCTCCATCCCCCGCTCCCTGGGGTTCTCCCGAATGATTCCAGAGCTGGCCCGACCCAGCTGAAGGACAGTCTGTGTCGGCACCAACCCCCAGGGACAGCAAGGGGCACCTGGAGGAGACCCAGGCCGGGGAGCTGGCCGCCTTCCTGCAGGAGAGCCTGGAGGCTGGCCAGCTGGCCCGACAGGAGGCCCACAGCGCGCTAGAGCTGGTGAGGGCGGTGGGGGCCAGGTCCATGACCCCGGGGCCCCCGCCACCCCAGGCAGCCCCACTCAGCCCACCCTCCCCTGCCCACCCGCAGCTCCGAGAGAAGAGCCAGGCTCTGGAGGTGTCGCTGGCTGAGCTGGGGAAGCAGGTGAAGGACCTGAGCGACCATTTCATGGCCCTGAGCTGGAGGCTGGACCTGCAGGACCGGACGCTGAGCCTGCGGCTGAGCGAGGTGAGCACAGCAGGCCCACTGGGGCCCTAGCGCGCAGTGGCTTCCATGGCAGGGCCACGAGCCCTCGCCCGTGGGCTCTTTCCTCTTCTTCGTCGCGACGTCATGGACACAGTCCCCACGCTGTGCAGTCTACCCTCGTGAAGCCCAGGGTGTGGCGGCTCCTTGTGGATCTGGGGCTGAGCAGCTGTCTTGTCCCTACGGAGGAAGCCCCACGCGGCGAGCAGCCCCTCCCACCCGCAGCCCCCGGCGACCCGCGACCTGCCACCGGCCTGTGGGGATTCGCCTGTTCTGGACGTTGCCTACAAAGGCTCACACGTGGCGCGTGCCCAGTCTGTGTGTTGTTCCGCTGATGGACCCCGGGGTCACCCCCTCCCGCAGCTGGGGGAGGCCATCTGTCCCCATCTCTGCTGACTCCGGGTGGGTGGGGGCCAAGCCAGGCCTCCCTGGTTCCGCTCAGCCTGGACTACCCAGGTGGTCCCATTGGCTCCAGGGGCCCCGTCAATCTGTCCCCCTTCGTCCCCCTCCGTCCCCCAGCTCTGGCCCTCACTGGTGTCTGTGTTTCAGGCAAAGAGAGAGTGGGAAGGCTTGGAGCAGAGATCGCGGGAGGGCCTGGCCCGGTGTCAGAAGGAGGCTGAGGCACGGCTGAGGGAGCTGCGGGAGCGAGTGGACAGCCTGCCCCACCAGGTGGGTGAGGGCTGGGGGCGCGGCTCCCCAGCCCACCAGCTCCTGGGCTGCCCACCCACCCTGCGTGCGTTGCAGATAGAGGTCGTCTCTGACAAGTGCGTCCTGCACAAGAGTGACTCGGACCTCAAGATCTCAGCAGAGGGGCGAGCCAGGTGAGGCCACGTCCGCCGGACGGCAGGAGGGAAGCTGCGGCTCCCCCAGCTCTGGGCTCAGCCCCCACCCCGGGGCAGCCCGCACAGTCCTCGAGCTTTGCCGTCCATCACCTGCCGGCAACCCCCCAGGTCCCACTGGAGAGGTGGCAAAGTGGAGCACGCACCCCTGCACCCCTGCCCTCCCCCTCCCCCTGCCTCTGGGCTACCACCCAGAGCCTCCTGTTCTGACAGAGAGTTCGAGGTCGGGGCCATGCGGCAGGAACTGGCCACTCTGCTCTCGTCTGTGCAGCTGCTCAGGGAGGGCAACCCTGGGCGGAAGATCGCCGAGATCCAGGGCAAGCTGGCCACGGTACCCCGGGGGCCTCCACACCCATCCCGCTCAGCAGAGGGGGCCCCGGGATGCCCCGGATCCCAGACACCCTGAGGTTCAGTGGCTCACAGAGCCAGCATGCAGTGGGGCACCTGTCTGGCACCTCACATGCGGGGGGTGTCCTCATGGTGAAAGGAGCTGGCCTGAGTGCTGGCCAGGACCACCGGATCACCCCCAGGGGCCCAGACCCCACTGCAGGGGCCTGGGGTGGGGGCTGCCCTCACGCAGGCCAGCACACCACAACCGAGCCGACGAGCAGGGGCCACGTTCAGTTCCAGAACCAGATAATGAAACTGGAAAACAGCTTGCAGGACAGCAAAACTATCCAGAACCTCAAGTTTAATACAGAAACCAAGCTGGTGCGAAGTGGTCCCTGCACTTGGGGGCAGCTCCTGGCCCCTACCCCTCCTTGCCGGGTCCCTGGTTCTGTGGGCATTCCCATGCCCATATGTCTGTGTGTCTGGCCCGACAGGGTTTCCTGGTAGATAAGACCCTGTTTTGTCAGAGAGAAATCCAGGGCTGTCCCGTCGCCCGAGGGCCGGATGCCTGGGTTCCCGCAGCAGCTGCTCCTCACACGCCCTTGTCCGCAGCGCATGGAGGAGACGGCCAGCCTGCGTGAGAGCATCCTGCGTCTACGGAGTGAGGAGGGCCCCTGGGCCCTGACACTGGGCAGCAGAAGAGTCCTCGCAGCCCTGGGGAAGCAGCAGTCCTTCGTCAAGGACACGGCTTCTGGAGAGGTGGTCCCTGTGAACCGCTGGGGCGTGTATCAGGCCGTGAGGTGGGCTATGGGGAGCTGCTGTCTGGAGACTCCTCCGGGTCTGGGGTGGTCCTGGGAGGCCCCAAGGCCAGCGGGCCTGAGCCGCGTTTCCCGGGCAGGTGGCTGCAGTGGAAGGCGGTCCTCCTGAACCTGGTGGCCCAGCGGAGGCCAAGCGCATTCCTGGAGAAGTCCTTCCGCCAGGAGCTTGCCCGCCAGCTCATGTCCTTGCCCCTTGCCCAGAAATAAAGGTGCCAGCTCCCGTGGATCTGAGTCTGAGCTCCTTCCCGGGAGGTTCCGTTCCCCTGTCTGAGGCCCAGCCGAGCTGCATGCCCGCCACCATCTCAGGCCGTCCTGCCCACAGCCGCAGAGTCCCGGAGCCCTGCCTGCTCCTGGTAGGCCCTGTGGAGGGCCAGTTGGCCCAGGCTTGGGGTCTTGGCCCCTGGCCCTCGGTGGCTGGCCAAGCCCTTCACACTGAGGTGGCGAACCTGGAAAGCAGCTCCGTCTGCCCTACCATAGGGAGCAAACTGTGTGTTTGCTCGCACACTCGCGTAGTGCCCCTTCCTCCTGCCTCCAAGAACACCGTTGCTCATCCAATGGGAGCTGGTCCTGCCACCTGCTGTGGGGCCTGAGGGAGGGGCAGCCCCAGGACCAGCCAGGCGGGAGGCTGCCGACCTGAGACCTCAGGGCAGGTCTGGTGGGGCCAGTGGGCTTCACCCAGAGTGGGGCACAGTGTGCAAACCACCTGAGCCCACCTGCCCTCCCATCCTGGGGGCAGAGCTCCGAGGGCTAAGGGCCAGGCTGTCTGAGATGGTGGCTCCCGCCTGTTCCCTGCCTAGGGGTCCTCTGGTGGTGGCAGCTCCAGGCCCCAGGAGGAGCCTGGCCTAGCCTCCCCAGGCCTGGGACATCCCTCCCTGAGCTGGCTTGTCCTGCTGGTGGCCGGCCACCTTGGTGGGATGGCCCCTGGGGCTCCAGCAGAGAGAGCAGTGACAGGCTGCGCCCCTGAAGGAAAGGCATTGCCTGCTGCCCCTGGTGCCCCACGGACCCTGACCCGCTCACTAGGCCTCGGCCAGCGGCACCCCATCCAGGGCCTGGGGGGCCCCTCCCCCGGGTATCTCGGGGCCAGTCTCCGCTGACCAGCTGGCCAGCAGGTCGCTGAAATCAGGTGTGCCAGGGTGGAGCAGGCCCAGGGGGCCCAGGGCCGGCTCCTCCCAAAAGGAGAGCGGCAGCTTCCTCTGGGCCATGGGGACAATGTGGCCATACTTGCGCTCCAGCCGGAGCCGCCTGCCGGCCGGGGCCCCAAGCACTGGGTACTGCCGCAGCCCGTAGTCGAAGAGCTCAGCCAGCGGCCCCAGCCCGCGAGCCTGCCCCTCGGGACCCCTGGGGGAGAGCACTCCGGGCTGCGCAGCCTCATCGCCGTCTGGGGGCCCAGCTGGAGCCGGGCGTGCTGGGTCAGCGCACTGGAGGTCATCTGCGTGGACGTCACCGGCGTCAGGGTCCTGCCCCCCGTCCTTGCGGCCGAAATACCGCTGGATGTCGCCGCTGATGAGCTCAGAGAACCGCAGCAGCCGCAGGGGTGTTTCTGGGCTGCTGGGGCCCCGAGGAACTGCTTCTGGGGCCCAGCCCGAGGCCAGGGGGCCTGGGCTCCTACCGCCCAGCCCCGCAGCCTCTGGCACATCCTCCTCCTCCTCCTCGTCCTCGTCCTCAGAGGTCTCCTGGGGCTCCGGGTCTGAGGGCAGGAAGGGCCGGCGGGCCGCCAGGGGCAGCTGGAAGTCGCACAGAGGCCGGATCACGCCCGCGGCCATCTCCTCGAGCCCGCGTCTCCGGGGCAGCAGCTGTGGCTGGGGAGGGAGGCAGAGGGCGGACAGGTGAGCCCTCAGGTCCCCAGGCCTGTGTGGCCACCGCTGAGCCTGGAGCAGGGGCCACGATCAGAAGCAAGGGATGTGTGGAAAGACTAGGGCCATGGGCGTCGGGGGCGCAGAGGCGGTTCCGGAGCAACAGGCCGGCCCGCCGGGCCATCTGCTCAGGTGCCGGCCAGGGGCACCCTGGGAGCAGGGCCTGGCTGCCCCAGTCAGCGCTCTGGGTCCAGGTCCCACAGCCCCTTTGGCTTCGGGGGTCTCACAGGTGGAGGGCCCCGGCCCCAAGCTGGGTGCTGTTTCCCCCCAACCCCCTGCACGGTCTGATGCTATGGATCCAGCGGGGCCGCTGGTGAGAGCCCCGGGCCCCTGGGGTTTGGAGAGCTGGGCGGGTTAGCAGGAAGCAGGGAAGCTGTGTGGGCCTGGCGCTCAGGGCAGGGCGGGCGGGGTGGGATTTGGGGAGCTGACAGAGACAGGGCTGGTCTGAGGCCAGATGGGGCTGCCTCTGAGTGTTGGCGTGCTCTGGGCCCCGAGGACGAGTACGAGGGAGCGGGGGGGACAGCTTGCAGCCGGGAGGGCCTTTCTGCCTCCTGGCAGGACGGGAAGAAAGGGAAAGTGGTGTGAAGGAGAGCGGGGGCTTTCTGCTTGTCAGAACCCCCACCCCGGGAGGCTCACTCTTCTGCCTACAGCCGTCCATCCACACTGAGCTCTGGCTCTCGCTCACAAGGTGGGGAGGGGCTCTTCCCTGCCGGGGACCCCCTGGGCCCAGCACTGGGCTGTGGGGAAGCCGATGTGGGTGCCCTCCTTCTCCAGCCCCGCCCCTTGCCCTCCTGGTGGGTGGGTGGTCCCATAGCCCACCTGGCCCAAAGGCACAGTGCCTTCCAGAAGAAGGGAGGTGGCCAGGTCCCCGCGGCCAGCGCCAGCACCCTTCCTGCCCGCCCCCCAGTCCGGCTCCTACCTGCCGAGGCCTGCAGCTCCCGCGGGGCAGGCCCACCTGCACCTGGGCTCAAGCATTTATAGCTGGGCTCCTCGGCCGGCCGGGCTGGCAAATATTTGGCGACTGCATTGTCATCGCAGACTGGGCAAATAGAGCCCGTTTGCTTTAGCGCCCAGCAACCAGGGCCCCGCGGGGGGAGCCTCAACCTGCCCAGGGACCGTGGAGTGTTTGCTGCGGGCCCAGCTGGCTCACACCCGGGGCCGGGGACCCTTATCTCTGCCACTGATTGGGACCCGGACCAAGCCTTGTTAAATAGGCGGAAAATTAAATTTCATGCTATTTTGACTTCTGGAGTAGGCTCCTCTAGAGGACATCCTGCTTCTGTGGTTCTCTGGGTAAATGGTGCTCCTGGCTGGCGGGAGGAGCCGGGCAGGCCTGAGACAGGAGGCTGGGGGACCCCCGGCCAGGGCCCAGGTGGTGGGCTCCTATGCAGCGGGCCCCATCCAAGCACCGGGCCCTCCGGGGCGCTGTGACGGGTTCCAGCCGTCCCAGAGTTGCCAGTGTGTTTGCAACCAACGCGATTCAGCCCCTGCACCCCCAACACAGGGCCTCACCCCCAGGGTCCAAACTGGTCCCACGCCACTGCCCCCGCCCCCCACCACAGAGCCCACCGCAGAGCCCCCCCCACACACACACTGGGTTACAGCCAACACCATCCCAGGACCCCGGGCGGTGCCGCCTGAGGCTGCCTGACCGTCCTGGGGACACAGTAGCCAGTCACCCAAACGGGGGGTCCAGGAGCAGCAAAGGGGTGTCGTCCAGGGGAGAACCCATGCTTCCTTCCCAGTGTCCGCAGTGGGGCTCCTTGGCTGCAGATGGGTCACCCTAACCTCTGCCTCCATTTGTGCACGGCCGTCCCATGGGACTCTGGGTCCCAGTTTCTTTCCCCTAAGGACACCCATCATTGGACTCGGGGCCCACTGGGATCCAGTCCGACTTGGTATTCACGACTGCAGCTGCAGACACGCGTTTCTGCAGGAGAGTCCACCCCGAGGTTCCGGCAGACAAAGTTTGGGGGACAGCCATTCAGCACACGTGGCCCCTGCTAGCTGCCTCGCTCCCAGATGGGGGTCTCCAGAGACCCGTTGGCCTTGGCTTGAAGCCACTGCTGCCTGTGGGCCAGCCAGGTTCTGAGGGCAGGACGGCAGCCCCCTCCCTGCTTGGCGGGTCCCTGCTCCCCGATCTTCCTCCCACCAATGGGGGCTCACCCTTCTGGGGATGCCTTCGCAGTCCTCCCTGGGCCTTTGGCCTTGGCTCCAGTCTCTGCTCCCTTCAGACAGGAGACAGCACCTCTCCTACCTAGTGACCCTCCATTACGTGAGCTGTGGGAACAGACGGGGGTGGGCCTTTCCTGCAACCGGGGGCCATGGGGGCATTGCTGCGGGCATTTCTTGGGCATTTGGAGGGCCTGATGGAGGAGTCATAGGACACCCGGCTGTGGGGAATTGACGGGGAATGAAGCGTGTGGCCCCGGCCAGGCTGGTAACCTGCCGTGTGTGGGTCCTTGGAGCCTCCTATCTCTCCCAAGCAGGTTGTCTGCCTGGGCCGGGGCCTTGCAGAGAGAGTGCAGGCGTGTGTGGCACGCCAGGCCTCCCTATGCCTGTGGTTCGTGGTTCCCGGATCGTCACGGCCCCTTCCCCACGTCCCAGGGCGCGGCCAGGACACAAGTAAGGTGTCTCATGAGTTCAGTCTGCACTTGGACCCCGGTTCCCAGAAACCGACCTCAGGCACAGCCACAGTTCTGCCCCGAGACTCTGGGTTCGGTGACACTGTTGTCCAGGCTCTGGCCGGGGGAGAGGCCCTCCCCAGCAGCTGGTGTCCCCTCAGACCCAGCACAGTGAGCCTCAGCCCTGCTAGCCGGGATCCCAGGGAGGGGCCCCACAGGTGCGGGGACTGCGACCACAGCACCCCCTGCTGCTCCTTGGGAAGGACTAGGGCCAGGACCTGGGAAGCGGGTGGGCTGGGGCAGGTGTGGCCCCGAGGACCCGAAGCGGGTGCAGTATGGGTGGCGGCTCCAGGAGGGCCTTTGGGCTCAGTCTCCAGCCCTCCTCGGTGCCCTGTCCGGGCTAGGCAGAGTGGGGGTGCTTCTCCCGTCCCCTGCCAACGAGAACATTCCCCCCTACCTCCGTGTGTCCAGAGGACGGGCTTCAGGAAGGTCGTCGTCTACTGGGCACTGGATGGGACCAGGAGCTCACCTGGCCATCTGTGCGAAGAGCAGGTGTCTCCGCAGAGGAGAGAGCCTGGAAAGGCCTTGGCGACGAGGAGCTGGCACCCTGTGCTTAGGGGACCCCACAGACGTCCACACCCCAATCCCTAGGGACTGTGGACATGTCACATCACTGCACTAGCCACAGCAGTCAATGCTAGGGCCCCACAAAGCACAGCCCGAGAGTGTGAAGGTGGGAGACAATCATGAGAGGGACTGAAGAATCAGATCTGAGGTCTTAGTAGGGTGTGCTGAATTGCCCCCGTCCTTGCCACTCCTGCGTCTGAGCCACCTTCAGGAGGAACCGGGAGTCCAGCGACTAGAGGTTGGACTCTGGCTTTTGTTACTGGCAAGGCTGGGTTGGTGGAGACGCACTTTCTCAGAACCACTGCGTACCCAAGTCCAGCTAGGTGTTGGGTAGCCAGGGCCAGGCCAAGTAACATAGGTGTCCCAAGCCCCCTGCTCCCATTGGGACCACTGCAGTGGGCCTGGAACTGATGCACTCGGGCTCGGGCCCCAGCACATGTCCGAGCACCTGCTCCCAGCCAGCTCTGGTGTGGTAGGCCTTACAGAGCTCTACGCCCTCGCTGCCCCCGCCAGCTCCTGCTCCATGGTCAGGCCTCTGTCCCTGGAAAGAGTCTCTGCTCTTCGGAAGGCGCAGACCTGCTTGTCCCCACGCACCCTGTATTGATCTTCCTGGGGAAAATCAATAGCCCCAATATGTCAGCTCTCAGGTGAACCAGCCCTGCCCATTAGGGAGACATTAGACCCCGAGAGGTTCTTCTGTGTGCTTTGAGATAATGAAGGCCGAGGTGTCAGTTTATGCCCTGAGGGGGTGGGGGAGGGGACTCAGACCAGAGTGGGCAGCACCGCAGGCTCAGGCTCCGGCACCTGTCATCCAGCGCCCTGGGTGGGGAGTGCTGGGGTTGGGGCGGGGGATGTGGCTGCCTCTGGGGGAGAGCCTTAGAAAGGGCTGTGGGTCATGGGCAGGGTCGGGTGAGGGGCTCGGCTCTGGGGTGCTGGCTGGTAGGAAGCAGGAAGCTCTGCGATCACGTCCTGGGGCCGCCAGGGCAAAGCACGACACACTGGGTGATTTAATATGACAGCAAGTCTTCTCTAGGTCTGGAGGCCAGCATCTGAAGTGAGGGTATCAGCTGGCTCACCCCCCCACCCTGGGGAGGGTCTGTCCTGGGCCTTTCTCTCTCTTCCTTCTGGTGTTGCTGGCAGTCCTTGGCGCTCCGTGGCTTGGGCCTCTCTGCGTGGCCTCCCCCATGCGTCTCTGTGTCTTTTCTGCTTTTCTTAGGAGGACACCAGGCCTTGGATTTAGACCCCCCAACCCGGTGACCTTTGATCTACATCTGCAAAGACCCTATTTCCAAATAAAGTCATGTGCTGAGTTCCAGGTGAATGTGAATTTGGGGGGACAGAGTTCAGCCCGGTCCGGCACCCCAGAGCATCTTACCCAGAAGGAGGGCAGACGAGGTGGGGCTGCCAAGGTCTGGGCGGTGTCTGGACTGTGTGTGCTCACATGTGATTACAGCGGGGCCTTCTTTCATCCCAAGCAGTCCCGCAGTGGCCTGACCCACACTTGTCCTTGCATGGAAAGATGCTTATGTCCAATAGAGACCCCAGCTATGAGTCCCAGCTCTACACGATCAGGGCACCCAGGAGGCTCAGTCAGTTAAGCTCTGGCCCTTGGCTCAGGTCACGACCCTGGGGTCCTGGGATCGAGTCCTGAAACTGTCTCCTTGCTCAGCCGGGAGTCTGCTTCTTCTTCTCCCCCACCCCTCCCCAATCTCACCCCATTTCCCCCCACCCCATGCTTGCTCTCTCACTTAGGTAAATAAATAAAATCTTAAAAAAAAAAAAAAAAGAAGGACTCTGCAGGACCTGTGTTTTTGCATAGAATTTTCACGATCAGTGGACACCAAGTGGCAGCAGGAATTGGGGACAGAGGAGTCGTCCTTTGGACACATGGATTTGCTTTTTTTTTTTTTTAAGATTTTTAAATTTTATTTATTTGACAGAGACACAGCTAGACAGGGAACACAAGCAGGGGGAGTGGGAGAGGTAGAATCAGGCTTCGTGCCGAGCAGGGAGCCCGATATGGGGCTCGATCCCAGGATCCTGGGATTGTGACCCGCGCCGAAGGCAGATGCTTAACGACTGAGCTACCCAGGAACCTCCCCCCTTTTTAAAAAGACTTATGTATTTATTAGAGAGAGGTAGAGAGTGTGAGCTTGAGAGAGCAAGCATGGGCGTGCACAAGCAGGGGAGGGGCAGAAGGAGAGGAAGGGAGAGAATCCTCTCCAGACGCCCCACTGAGCAGCTCCACCTCCAACCTCAGAGGGCTTTAATTTCCATCTCCTCCAGGAAGCCCTCCAGGCTACACACCAGGATGATTCCAGCCCATTCTCTCACAGTATGAATCCCCTCCACCAATCTGCAGCGGGGGCTCCTGGGCTTGCCTGTGGGTGAGTTGGTTAGGCAGTGATTTCAGGTGGGGTTCTGAGGTAGAGGAGAGGAAAGCTCTCCGAAGGTCTGATATACAAGGGAAGTCATTTTAGATTTCTCTATCAGGATGGCGGTACATAAACTTTCTTTAAACCAAAAGCCGGACTTAAGGGCCTGCCACACACACACTGTATGTCTGGCTCCTGAGTGAGCATCCTAAGGGAAAAACCTCTTGCCTTTGAGATGTCAGCCACACTCCTGCTGCCTTCCTTGAAGTTAAGCCTCGTAATCCTAAACGTACAGCGATTAGCGTATACGCTAATCGATACCCTTCTGAGCTCTTAAAAGCTGTAAAGAACTCTCTGACTCTGCGAAAACAGTTCATTCTCCAGAACTCTCTCCCCGTGAAGACCTGTCTCCCGGGGCGGCTCTCGGTTTGAATAAGACTCCGTATTTCCTTCGTGTGTTAGAGGGTTCGTGCTGGCCAGTCTGCACGGACAGGGTGGAACAGGTGGGGTGGGGCCCAACGAGGAGGACCCGGACACACAGGTGCCTCTGTTGACATAGCAGCTCTGGACATGGTCCCGGGCTGGGAGCTGAGCTGCCGCAGCGCGCCAGGGCTTCCCAGGCTGGGGGGGACCCGCAGGTGCTGTTGCGTGGGGACCGTCTCCAGCCCGCCATCCCCGCCCTAGTGTCTGGAGAGTCCCCGGAGGGGCGGGGCGGAGACCCGCGCGGGGTCTGGTGTCTCTGCCGGAAGCGGGTGCAGGAAGGAGCGGTCCAGAGGCAAAGACGCCAGGTTGGGGAGGCAGCTTATCACCGTCCACAGGGCGGCCTCGCCATCTGATTGTGTCACGCAGTCCTCAGCGCCCGTACACGCACCCCCACAACGTCTGTGAGGATGCCTGCACACCCTCCGTGACCCTCTGACGTGAAAGATCAGCAAACCAGGCCCAGTTTTGACACTGAGGACAAAAGCTCCAGCAGCGTCCCTATAGGGCCGAGCAAGGAGCCCCAGGGCAGCCCGAAGGGCGCCCCCCGCCTGACTCGGGAGGGTGACCCAGGAGGGCAGCGTACGTGCGCACGGGGTCCCGCTGGCCCTCGGCGAGCAGACCCGACGCCGGGGGAGTGCCGTGCGCGTGCCCTGCGGCGCCGGCTGCGGGATCGCGGCCCCGAGGCCGAGCCCTGCGCGGAAACGCCGCCCCGCAGAGAGGTCTGGGTCTAGAGACAGCTCTGCGTACGCTGCACAGGGCAACGCACAGCGCCAGGACATGGGCGAGGGCCTGCGGTCGCACAGCCGCACGAATCCCGGGGCTGCGCCTGCACGGCAGGAAGGGTGCGGGGTGCGCGGGGGCCAGTGCCACGATCTCGCTCCAACCCGGCCCTGCACTCAGGAACCTCTCGGTTCCTTCCTCTTCGGGCGGGCAGCGAACTACAGTTCCCGGCATGCCCTTGCGGCCTGGCGTGGGTGGATGGCTGCGACGGAAGAGGCCGCCCGAGAGTGCGCGTCATTTCCGTCGCGCGACCGGACCCACGTTCTGTAGTCGTGAACAGAGGCCTCGAACGGCGTCCGGCTTCCGGTTTCGCGCGTCGGAAGTGACGCCAACCCGATGCGCCACGGCGCCGAACGTGGAGGCCGGGTCGCGATGCACGGCGTCTTGTGTGCGCCGGCGGTCGGGTGAGCTGAGCAGCTTCTTGGAGCGGCCGAGGACGGGGGCGACGGGCGGGCGCGCTCACAGCTGTCTCTCTTGCAGGGCCGTCCGGACGCTGAGGTTCGTGCGCTGGACTTCGCGCGCCCAGCCGCCGCCGGGTGGCCGAGCGCAGGCCCCGCCCGCGGCCGAGGAAGAGGACGACCCTGACCGTCCCATTCACTTTTCCTCCAGCCGAGCCCACCCGTCCCGCTGGACGGTGCAGCATTCCCTGGGGAAGGAGCAGCAGCGGGCCTGGTGGAGGGTGTTGCCCTTCAGCCTCTCTCTCATGGCTCTGGTCTTCTGGTGCTTCCTGCGGCAGGAAACCGGCGCGGACCGGTGGCTGAAACAGGTGTTCGGGGAAGAGGAGGCGGAGCCCGGCGAGGGTTCGCAGGAGCCCGGAGCTCGGGCTGCCCACCAGGCGAGAACTTAGCGGGCTGGCGGCGCGGGGACAGCGGGGGACGCGGGGCTGGCGGCGAGGGCACAGGCCGCCGCCCCGACGCTTTGGCCATCGGGTTTGGCGATTCTGCCGCCGTTGCGCGCGTCAGCGGAGTGAAGAACTCGGCGCACCGGGCCGCGCTGACCCGCGTGGAAGGCGGAGCGGAAGGCCATCCTGTCGGGGCCGGCTCTCGGCCGGACACTGATACCCAGCGGATACGTCCAGAGGACATGGCGTTTCCAGATGCTCGGGAGAAGCCTCGGTTGCGTCGTGCGCTTTTGAATTTGTGATGTGTCTTTCTCTGGCGCGATCGCGTTTCCGAAGCGGTGCTCGTGACACTCGTGATCCCCGGATCCAGTTCGCGGGTCTTTTGTTTTCGGGGACGGAACAGCTGGCGAAAGAGTTAACCTTTCGATTTGCAGTGTACTGTAGTGCGTAGAAATTGTTTTACAAACTAATTGACAGTACATTTTAATTTGGTAATGTGGAATCAAGCCGATCCCCTCCCCTTGTTTGCGTTTCATTTTAGAAAAATAGAGGGGGAGACTTTTAGTCCTTTCCAGTTCCTTTGTTCTGTTTTTCCAGAGTTGGAACTGAGGGAAGAAATCTGAATGTAAGTTGTGGAGTTTACGAAGGATGCCGGAAATAATGAATTTCATCAGCTCTACAGAATTTTAGGTTTAACAGTTTTCTGGTGACAGAAAAAGGTCACCAGATTCTCTGAATAGAATAAGACTGATAAATATTTCTTTTTATTTTTCCTTTTTTTTTGGTGATTTTTTTTAAAAAAGGATTTTATTCATTTATTTGACAGAGACAGAGAGGGAACACAAGCAGTGGGAGTGGGAGACCGGGAAGCAGGCTTCCCGCATAGTAGGGAGCCGGATGCGGGCTGATCCCAGGATCCTGGGATCAGGACCGGAACCGAAGGCAGATGCCCAACGACTAAGCCACCCAGGTGCCCCTGATAAGTATTTGTTTTGACAAATTGCAGACAGTATTTTTGGGCATCTAAATGATAGCCTTTTCAAGTAGTAAGTAAGATACCGCTTGGTTTTTAATTTGGCTAAGATCAAGTATAATTAAATACAAGATGCACTAAAGGAAGATTTTGTTTACTTACGCTTCTAGTAGAAGGTTTTATTTTGGCATGTCATTGGTCCCAAAATTACCTGGAGGTTTCTTTCATTGGTGTTTGGAGGCTGCTGGATGCCTGCCAGCGTGCTGGCTTCCAGAAGGGTCTCTGTGAGGGAGTACTCTCCATCCGGCAGTGTCTGGGCTCAGTAGGGAAATAAAACTGATGCAAGTATGTTCATTATTTAAAGACAGATCAAGGTTTGGAAAAATTGACCTAATTGTAGCTCAGGCTACATTTTTATCCCAGCAGGAGCAAAGAACTAAGCCATCCTTTCTCTAACCTGGCATGGTTGTTACCTGTTTAATTGTAAACTATTTTGTTGGAGCAAATTGTTCAAACCTGAACCCTTACTTTTCTCTCAGTAGTTCCTGCAGGGGGAAGAAAAGGCCTAATGAAAAGAATTTTTGTTTTAATTAAAATTAATTCTCATATGACAGAAACAACATGGATTATCTGGAAAAGTTAGATAACCATAGTAAGCAAAAGGAGGAGAATCAGAAACACTAAAAATCCCACCGCCTAGAGCCAGCTGCTGTGAACACTTTGTTGTTTACCTTCCCAGATTGTTTTGTGTGTATAAATACACAGCTTTTCAAAACACAGGGGTGGGTAATCTTTTGGATGAAACATCATGTACTACATGGGAACACATCCTGAGTATTTCTACGGCAGCCGCCGGCGAGGGCGTTTCTGGTTCTGGACTTTACACCCGGGGCACGGTGGGCCTCATGAGCAAAAGGAAGACCAAGGTGCTGGTGACAGTGGGAGCAGGCCCTCCGGGACCTGGGCTTTTCCAAGGGGCAGGGCAGAGCAGGTGGGCAGGGGAGCTGTTACCTAAAGCCCTTCATCGTCTCAGTCTTTGTCCCAACCGCCCTCCTTCAAGGGCTTGTCTTGCTGCAGCATTGGAGGGTTTCTGTTCAGAACAGAAAATGCCCACTCTATGGGCTCTGCCTTACTTTCACTTGCTTTTTAAGATAATTTTTAATTTAATTACTAGCTGGGTTGAACATTTTCAGAAGTGTCTCATGCCTCATATTTACAAAACTGCGTGCTCCGAACCTAGGTTCTCCCTCCTTAAGTGCATATCCTCCCTCCTACCCCAGGCTCACCGAGCCAGGACCCTGCTGCTGCTCTGCTGCTTGCTTCCCCGAGAGCCACCCCCCCCCCCCCAGTGCGTCCGCGTGGTGACAAGAGCCGTGTGTGACTTCCCCTTGACTGTAGGCCTCTTGGATTCTTTCTTAAAATCAGCGTTACTGATACACAATTCACCCACTTGCAGTATGTAATGAAAAAAACGTTTCAAATAGTGACTTGGGGCAGCCATGACCACAGCCTAATTTGAAGACCTGTTCGCAATCCTTAAGAGAAAGCTGGGTACCCGTAAGCAGCGCTGCACGGCCCCCCACATCTGCCGCATCCATCCCTAAGCCACGGCGTCCGGTCCCCGCAGCTCCGCACCCAGCCTGGGGGGGTAGAGTCTATGAAGGAGTGGACTGTGAGCTGCCAGCCAGCTGTCCCACGCGGGGCACCTGCTCCGGGTCGTGCAGGACGCTCTGCGGGAGGGGCCGGGGTCCGCCTGAGCTCGGGTTGGCGTGAACACGGACGAGGGGAGCCCGCAGGGGCACAGAAGTGTGCACCGGGGGCGGGGGCGGCGCGCTCGGGGCGTGTCCCTGCGGAGCTGGCGCTGGGTGCGCTAGCCGGGCAGGTCCGGGGTCCGCGGGACGCCGGCGGGGGCGGGGCGGGGCGGGGCGGGGGCGGGGTCGCGGGGGGCTCCGTGCCGGGGGAGATCCGGAGGGGCGGGGGCGGGCCCGCCTGGCGCATGCGCGCTGCATTGTTTTGACTGAAAATGCCGTCGGTTTCGAAAGCGGCGGCGGCGGCGCTGAGCGGGTCCCCCCCGCAGACGGAGAAGCCGACCCACTACAGGTCAGTGGCCGGGCCGGCCGCGGCGGGGACGGGGTCGGGCCGGGGGACGGCCCCGTGCGCCCCCCGGCCCGCGCCCCGCGCACCTGGGCCTGGATGCCGCTGCCGGTGCGGCCTGGAGCCCCGCGCCGCCCCCCGGCCCCCGCCCCGGCCTCAGCGTCGCACCTGGGCTCGGGGCGGGCTGACCGCCGTCCGACGCGGGCTGCAGCCGCCTGAGGTCGAGCGGCGGCGCCCAGGTCTGGGGCGGCACCTGGGGGCGGGGGCAGGGGAGCGCGCCAGGAGGCGGGGGTCCATGGGCCTTCGCTGGGGGTTCGGGGGGTTGCGGAGAATGAGCCTGGGGGCCGGGGGGAGGGCGGCCATCTGCACCCGGGCTGCCTCCGTCTGGGATCAGGGATGGCACCAGAGCTTGGGGCTCGGGGCGTGCCTGGGGTCGCCGTGTCGCCCCTGAAGTTGGGGGTCGCGTCGGGGGCCGGGATTGGGGGATGCTGCGTACGGCGTCCAGGGAATCGCATCCGTGCTGGGGGAAGGGCGGCCGTCTGCACTGGAAGTGGGGGGTCGCGCCTGGAGTCGGGGATGGACGGCCGCGCCTTGGCTCGGAGGGAGGGCGGCCATCTGGACTCGGGCTGCCTCTGTCCCCGGTTGGGGCGCTCCCGGGGTCGCTGTGTCGCGCCTGAACTTGGGGGTCACGCCCGTGGCCGGGATGGGGGGGTGCTGCGGACGGGGTCTGGGAACTCGCACCCGGGCTGGGGGTAGGGTAGGGCGGCCGTCCGGACAGAGTGGAGGATCGCATCTCAGGGCGGAGATGGTTGCCTGCGCTTGGGGTCGGGGACTGTGCCTGAGATGCGAGGGACGCTCTGGGGATGGGGGGCGGCCGTTGGGGTCATCTGCCTTCGGAGTGGGGGCTGCTCCTGAGGTTGGGGCGCCCTGGCTTGCGGGGTCTGGTCCCCGCCCACGAGTCCCCCGATGCCGCCCGCCGGCGGCGGTGGCGGCGGAAGCGACCCGCAACGCTGTTTGTCTTTTTAGGTATCTAAAGGAGTTTAGGACAGAGCAGTGCTCCCTGTTTGTGCAGCACAAGTGCGCCCAGCACAGGCCATTTACCTGTTTCCATTGGCATTTCCTAAATCAGCGTCGGCGTAGACCGCTCCGCAGGCGGGACGGCACCTTCAACTACAGCCCGGACGTGTACTGCTCCAAGTACGACGAGGCCAGCGGCGTGTGCCCCGACGGCGACGAGTGAGTGTGCGCCGCGGCCGGGTGGCCTTCTGCGGAGCGGGTCCTGCCTTCCCTCGGAAGCCTTCCCGCGGCCGCCAGTGGCTTTCCTCTGCCTGCGGGGCTGTGTGTCCGCCCGGAGCTCCGGACCCCCTGCCCCGCCCACGTGGGAACCGGGTCCCCGCACTCTCTGCGTTAAAACCAGCCCTTAGGATGTGCACCTGTTCGAGGCTGTCTGTGGCTGTCAGCCGGAGGGCTGCTGGAATGCTTGCAAATCATATCTGGAGCAGTTCCTTTCTTGTGGCTCAGTCGTCTAACTTCTCTGTAACAGACTGGTAGGGACGTTATCGTATCTGTAGGCTGCCATTTCTGTAGTACTCTTAAAATTTAAGAAACGAAGGTTTTGTTTTGGTTGGCTTTTTTCTTACAAGTTTCTTCATGGTGTTATGAACAGATGTATTTATTCAGCAATATGTAGACTGGGAAACAGGCGAGCGCAAGTCAGAGTATGTGCGTTCGCGGAGTGGGCAGAAATCTGTAGCCGGAGGCTTTCCACTTTTCTCCTGGACCGTTGGGGCAGGAGGATGGCTGGTCCGTCTCTGCCTGGATTGGGGCAGTCTCCCTGGGCCCCAGGGCCTCTGGTAACCACTGCTTGCCCCCCTTCTGTTCAGACCCAGCACTGATTTGGGGGCGGTCCTGCAGGCTCGGTCGACTGACCCTTTGAAAGGAGCTGGGTGGGTCTCCAGGAATGCTCCATTTCCAAGACTGTGTTTGCTCTGCTGCAGAGAGAGCAGAGGGATGTCTGTTGTCCTTCATTTTCCAAAGATGCTCAGGCCAGGGAGGAAACTTCCGTGTGTTATAAACTTTATACTCTTACACTTACTGCAAGTGTAGTTGAGCTCAAGATCAGTAAGATTGTTGTCGAGGCAGCTGGAATCCTGCTGAAGAGATGTGCCCTGCTCCTCCCCTGCTGAGATGGTGAGGCTTCTGTGGAGTTTTTTTGTTTTTTTTCAATTTATTTGACAGAGAAGCAGAATGAGAGAGAGAGAGAGAGAGCGCATGAGCAGGGTGGAAAGGGCAGAGGTAGAGGGAGAAGCAGTCTCCCCACTGAGCAGGGAGCCCAATGAGGGGGTTTGATCCCAGAACCCTGGTAGCATGACCCGAGCCAAAGGCAGACGCTTTACTGACTGAGCTCCTGAGGCACCCCTGCTTGTATGAAGTGTTACAAGGGTGTTACTTAATTGTTTCTTGAGCTGATGTTTTCTGCAAATGGGTCTTCAGAAGGGATGTGTTTGTCTAGCTGAGGCCTGACATCAGGTCCCACATTTCCTTTGGCCATGTCAGTCACCCCCCCGGCCTTGAGTCCTGAATTACCCCGGGGGGCGGGGGTACAGATGCTTGTCACTGGTGCTAGGGATCCAGTCACCCAGCATGTTTGACCCTGTCCTAGAGAACCAAGTGGCAGTATTCACTAATGCTCTTAATGCATGCGGCCAAAGCCTATTGGAACAGCTGTTTGGGGTTCTGGAGTCTGTGTGTCCTCGTACTGACCTGGCCCCTTTGCTGGGCCTTAGGATGGCATCCCGGCCTCTCAGGATGAAGAGTTGGCAGTGGACACTTACCTGCACGTGGTCATTTCAGCTGGGCTCAGGAATAGTTAAGTAGCACACAGTTATTGATTACAGAAATAGTGATATGCGATCTCAGGGACACGGAGGTCATCACTGAGAATCAGGATGAGTGGGAGTGAGCTGCCTGTTGGCCCTTTTCTGTTGCGGGTGTGTCCGGTGACTGTCCATACAGTGAGAAAGTCACACGTCTAAGTAAACAGTTTGTCCTTTGTCTTGAGCATCAACCCTTTAGGAAGTGTTTGGTAGCATGCATGTCCCCTGGGGATCTCTCCTTAGTAATTGGTGCTCCACTACATGGGAGAGGGGCTTTCTCATTCCCCACAAGTGGAGTGGCCCAGAGTTTGTCCGGTTTGACTGGTTCACATAGCATCTTCATGGAATTTGTAAGTAGGTTGTGCCAATCTGTTATTTTAAAGCATGAACACCCTGAGAAGGCCGAACCCCTTCAGTCCTTGTCAGGTGACATAAGCATCCAGTGTTGGTCTTAGCGCTGGCTGGGGCCACCTCTCAGCTGAGCTGTGGGGCAGGACAAGACGGAGATGGAGGGATGGCACCCCTGCTGTCACGGCGTTTTCTAAGCTGGCGGTTACCTTCTCCCCTCACTGTTACTTCTCTTCCTGTGGCCCCTCCCCCACCGACACCCCTTTTCCGTGGCGGGTGGTCACCCTTTCCCTCTCGCCATCACCCATTCCTCCAGGGCCCCCTTCTCCCCCCGTGGTGTCGCCAGTGTCCCCTCTCGGTAAACATCCCTCGGTCATCTCCCCCTCCCCAGAGACACCCCGCCACGATCCTCTTCTTTGGGCGGGCGGGCGGGCCCCCCTCTGGCCCGGGGGAAATCAGTCTCGCGCTCCAGACCCGCGGTCCTAGCTCTCTGGGGGCGGCCCCCTCTGCCGGACACGCCCCTTCCCCCCGGGGCTGGCCACGATTGGCCGTGCGGGTCACGTGCCCCAGCCCCGCCCCGTGGCCGGAGCGCGGGGGTCCGCGGCGCGCGGTGTGCGTGGAGCAGTAGACCGAGACGGTAAGAGGTGCGAGAGGCTGCTTCGGAGCTTGGGCTCCGGCCCCGCTGCACCGCGGCCCGGCTGCACTGCGCCGGTGTTCCCTCTTGGAGGATCCGTCCCAGGTATTTTTTAGGCCGGGCTTCAAGGAAGGCCACGCCTGTGCCGAGGGTTTTCAGGTCGGCCCCGTCCCGAAAGCAGGTCTGTGTGGACAGCCCCAGGCCCCCGCCGGCCCTGCTCCGCCCGCCAGGGCAGCGGGCTGGTGTGAGTGCTCGCAATGCGGTCGGCCCCTCCCCCTGCCCGAGAGCTCGTGCGTGCGCAGGTGTCTTCCCTCAGGTTGACTTTGGCATAGGAGAGGAAAGGGCTTCGCTTCGCCCGGGTCCGCGAGGCCTCTCATGGAGAAACTTTTCATTGGGGAAACCAGCAGCCCCCAGCTACCCCGAGTACAGAGTAACCAGTCTCCTCTGCTGACCCTGCTCCTGCCCTGGCGAGTGGCCCTCCCAATCCTTTGATAAGATATGGGCCCGACCCGTTCCTCCAGGGTTCCCCTGGCAGACCTGGCTCTTGTCCCCACAGCCCCCTCCTCACTGCGCTTGGGGTCTCCGAGGACGCAGGCCCTGGACCAGGTGGGCTGTTGGTGTGTGATTCGGTGGGCTTGCCCCTGGACGCCCAGGTGTTGCTTGGAGCTGCTGTCCTCAGCGTCTGCTGCACCACACCTGCCTTCTGTCTGCTCTGCTGTGCTCAGAGACCCGAGTGTCTGCGGTCCCCAGTTTTGGGTGAATTTCCCTGCGGGGTAGCTGTACGCTTGCCCCACACTGGTCTTACCAGTGAACTCTGCTTGGGCATTTGGGGTGAGGTGAGAGCCAAGGGCAGGTCCTGAAGGTTAGAGCCATGTAGCCCATGGTCATGGGGCTGTGGTCTGGAAGATACAGGCTTTTAGGTGACACATTATCAGCTTGAGGGAATTAGGTGACCAGGTTGGCCTGGGGGAACCCCATAGAGCAAAGGGGCAGGGGTGGAGGAGGCGACCAGGAGGCCGCCCCAGGCACAGGAAGACGCAGGCCACTGGAACCTTCTGTCTTCCAGACGGGGTGTCAGCTTGGCAGGGACACAGGGAGGAGTGACACCTGTTGGTGGTGCTGCTGGTCCCTGTGAGGGACTAGCCACGGGTCACTGGCCTGGCTCCGAGGTCCTGAGACTGGGGGCGCAGGGCGGAGGGGTTGGGCGTGGTCAACATGGGGTTAGTGGGCAGTTCCCCTCCCCTAGCATCAGAGAGTAGGGGTGGGTGTGCCGTGACACTCGAGCTCCTCCCAGAAGCCCCATCTACCCTCCCCCACCTCCCTGCCCCCAGTTGTCTGCGGCCCATGGGTCCTCCCTTTGTTCATGTTTGTTGTCTCCTATGTGGCTGCCCTTGGTGGCTTGGCCCGTTCCATTCCACACCTCAGTTACTTATTTGTGTGCTGTTTGCCCCGCCCCCCCGCCCCTTGGGAGCTGGCAGGAAGTTGGGTTAAAGGGAGTCCCCCTTAAAGCCCAGTAGCATTGACGTCACCTGGGGCTCTCCTGCAGGTGGGCTCTGAGGCTCTCACCTGGACTGGCAGCATCAGACCTTCTGGGATTGGCCCGCCCTTCCAGGGCTTGTGACGCACTCCCCGGTGAGCTCCTGGCCGGTGCTGATGCGCAGTGGGTCCGAGCTTGGTGGGCCATCTCTGTGTCCCTTCGCAGATCCATCTTGGTGAGCGCTACCAGAGGGAGGGGGACAGCTTCAGACTGTCCTGGAGAGGTAGGGGCAGTCTTGAGCCCCCGGTCTGTTCCTCCCTGCTCCCTGCTTCTTGGCCCACGGGTTCAAGCACGTTGGGGTTGTGCTGGTCTCCACGTGCCGGATGCCCCTGACAGAATGCTGGTTGAATTCCACTGTTTGGGTCACTGATTGGGGCAGATGGCTTGAGTACCGAGGGCGTCACCTGAACTGGTGCTCGGCAGAACTGAGTCACACCTAGGTACATCGTGGGGGCGGCGGGATCGCCCGTGGCCCAGGGACTAGTGGGCTCCTGCGAGGAAGAATGCTCGTGCCGTGTTGGGCTGAGCCCCAGCTCTTCCCCGCCCCAGAGAGGGTCTGGCTTTGCCGCTGTGATCTGAGCGTTCTGTGTTCTCCTCACTTCTCAGACCTTCCCAAGGTGGAACCATTTTCTTTAAGTAAGAGCCCTTCAGTGTCTTGAGGTCATGCCCGTGTGAAATAATAATGCCCGCTCTGTGCTCGGCGCTGGTGCTCTGCGCTCAGTGCTCTCTGCTTGGTGCTCTATGCCTGGTGCTCTGTGCTTGGTGCTTGTGTTGGTGCTCCACACACTGTGCTTGGCGCTCTGTGTTTGGTGGTCATGTTTCGTTTTCTGTGCTCAGTCCTATGTACTTGGTGCTTGTGCTGGTCCTGGTGCTCCATGTTTGGTGCTAGTGTTCTGTACTCTTTGCTTGGTGGTTGTGCTCTGTGCTCTCTGCTTGGTGGTTGTGCTTGGTACTCTGTGCTGGTGCTCAGTGCTCCATGCTTGGTGCTCCGTGCACTGTGCTTGGTGCTATGTACTTGGTGGTTGTGCTCCATGCTCTGTGCTTTCTGCTTGATGATCATGCTGAGTGCTCCATGCTTGGCGCTTGTACTGGTGCTCTGTGCTCCGTGCTTGCTGCTCCGTGCTTGTCCTGGTGCTCAGTGCTCTCTGCTTGGTGGTTGTGCTCGGTGCTCCGTGCTCGGTTCTCCATGCTTGGTGCTCCATGCACCGTGCTTGGCGCTCTCTGTTTTGTGGTCATGCTTTGTGCTCCATGCTCAGTGCTCTCTCCTTGTTGGTCATGCTCAATGCTCTGTGGTTGGGGCTTGTGCTGGTGCCCTATGCTTGGTGCTGGTGCTTGGTGCTCCATGCTTGGTGGTTGTGCTTCGTGCTTGGTACTCTGTGCTTGTTGCTTGTGTTGGTGCTTCATGCTCTGTGCTTGGTACTTGTGCTTTGTGTTCCATGCTTGGTGCTCTCTGCTTGGTGGTCATGCTGAGTGCTGTGTGCTTGGCGCTTGTGCGTGCTCTGTGTACTGTGCTTGGTGCTGGTGCTCCGTGCTCTATGCTTGCTGCTCTTTGTTTGGTGCTGGTGCTCTGTGCTTGGTAGTTGGTGGTTGTGCTTGCTGCTCTGTGCTTGGTGTTTGCACTGGTGCTCAGTGCTCCATGCTTGCTGCTCCATGCTTGGCCCTTGTGCTGGTGCTGGTTGCTCTGTGCTCGGTGCTCCATGCTCAGTGCTGAGGCCTGGGCAGGGGGACTAGGCAGGCTCTGGTTGCGCTGGCAACAGCACCAGCAAAGAAAGCAGAGGGTGCTTAGCACTTTGCTGAGGGGCTGCTAGGAAGGGAGTGAGGGCCAAGCCGTGACATTGTTACATTGGGATGGGAGGTCGGGGCGGGGGGCACCTGCAGGGAGCACGGTCAGTGCTCTTTGCGAGTGATGCTGGTCTCTGTGGCTGCCTTGCCACCTGGCTGCCCCAGATTGAGTCACAAACCAGTGTTTTGTGCACACACAGGGTCGAGCCTGGGGGGACGCAGACGTGTGACACACAGCTGGTGCAGCGGGGCCTGGGGCAAGGCGGCGCCCGCACTCATGCCTGCGCTGGACCTTCACTGGGGAGGGCTCTCTGGTCCCAGATGCGCAGTGGCAACGTGGTCCTTGTTCTCTGTTTTCACAAAGTGAGACCGAGGCGTTTTGGGACGTCTCTCTGTGTCTCACACATCTTTGGCGATTGGTAGCGGCTGCCACTGTTCCCGTGGAGAATTCACAGGATGCTGACCAGAGGGGTTCCCTGTGGTGTGCAGTCGCCTCCCTTCCCATTCCAGTGCGCTGTGAGCACACCTTCCTGTAGGAGTAGGTCAGGTCTCTCTCTCCCCTCTCTCCTCTGGCCCTGGGGGTTTTGTTGATGATTTCGGTTACGCGCGTGTGCTGTGAAACGTGTGATTTTAACCATGTTTCCGTGTGTGGTGCAGTGGCCGCGAGCACTCTCATCGGGTTGTGCACCCGTCCCCAGTCTCTGCTTCCAGATCCTTCCAGCTTCGCACGCAGGTGTTGCCATTCTGCACTGGGTCCCCGCTGGTTCCCGAGCCGCTCGCGCCCATGCTCCCCCCTCAGCCCGTTGGTCTGACTTTGACTTCCTAGGACCACCTGGAGCGGCATCGTAAGGCCGTCGTCCCTTCGTGTCTCTTTTCTTTCACTGAGCAGAATGTGTCCTCTAGGTGTCCAGTGCATTTCTGGCCGCAGCCCGGGAGCGCATCTGCCTGGCCCGCCCGCTGGCTTCTCCTTTGGTGGCTGCTTGGTTGGTTCCGAGGGACTGTCCGGCTGGGCATGGAGTCCTGTCTCCTCATGCTGTGTGTGGCACGGGTGCCCCGGAGGTCTGGGTGCCCCGGTGCGAGGGCTGAGCCTGCGTTTCCTTACTCCAGGGAGAGGGGTTGAGAGTGAGGTGGCCTCCGAGCCGTTCTCTCCGAGGCTGGTCCGTGCTCCTTGTGGGGAAACATGCGGCGCAGTGAGGTGGGGCTGGGCCTTGCCCGAGCCTCCCATGCTGCTCCCTGGCCGTCGCTGGAGGGGCCGGGCAGTGACAGGCTCCCACATCACTCCGCGGGTGGCTCGGGGCATGGCTGGCTCGGGCTCCTTTCCTCGCTCCTGTGTGTCTGTGGCTCTTGTCTAGAGGGACTGACTGCGATGGGGCTGGGGGCCCGGCTCCACGTGTGCCGGTCTCCTCCGTGCTACTCGAGCCCTTCACTGCCTGGGGAGCCGTGTGGACTGCCCCCGGGCTTGAGTGGCCGGTGTCCACACGTGACCTTGCCCCTCCCCCTGCACCTGCTTCTCTCTTGTGCAACCAGCGTCCCCCTCCGGCCATGTGCAGGCTCCTCCTTCCCTCGAGGGGTCCCCAAAAGCCCCTGGGTGGGATGGGAGTGACTGCCAATCCCTTGTCTAATAGTGCTTGTCAGGGACGGGGCGTGCCCAGCTGCGTGAGGAGAGCCCCGTTTGTCTATGGTCACAGCATGACGCAGGATGATTTCCAGGGAGACCCAATAGTGTTTTCTACCACACACAGTGGAGGGATTTGTGGGGGGGTCTTAGCGTCTGGGGATGGATGCTGTGCCTGGGGTGGTGGTCCCGCGGTGAGACGGGGTGGCTGGCTCCTGAGGCGGGGTGGGGCAGGTCCGTGCCGAGTGTGTCCCCACAGCCCCGAGGCCTCAGATGGCCTGTGCCGGCCCCTCTGCTCTCCAGGTGCCCGTACCTGCACCGGACGACTGGGGACACGGAGCGCAAGTACCACCTGCGCTACTACAAGACGGGCACGTGCATCCATGAGACCGACGCCCGGGGCCACTGCGCGAAGAATGGGCCACACTGCGCCTTCGCACACGGCCCGCTGGACCTGCGGCCCCCCGTGTGCGACATCAGGTGTGTGGGGCAGCTGCGCTCCCCGCCCAGCCTTGCCCTCGCCCTGGTGACATGGTTTCCTTCCTTCCGACGTGGGTGTCCGTGGGAGCTCGCGGGGCCGAGCCCGAGGGAGGCGGCCAGGGCCTCGCCAACCACTGCACAGCTCTGACGGGACTGGATCTCGGGTTGTACCTGAGGGACGCCCGTCGGGAGCCTTCCAGGCAGCCGCATAGGGTGACGGCGGAGAACCGTTGTCTCACTGGTGCGGAGGGCTGAGGCAGCCCGCGGCGGAGCTGTGACCGCCGTGTGGTTTGGTTGTAGGGAGCTGCAGGCCCAGGAAGCCTTGCAGGACGGCCAACTGTGCGGCACGGATGGTGTCCCTGACCTGCAGCCCGGGGTCTTGGCCAGCCAGGCCATGATCGAGAAGATCCTGGGTGAGGACCCCCGGTGGCAAGGTAACCCGAGGCCGCCATGGGTGGGGAGGGGTTGACGCTCTTCTCTGTCGGCAAAGTGACCGCACGGCTGACCCACTCTTTGTTTGGAGACTGGGTGGGGAAACAAGTCTCCTGCTGCGCGCCTTACCCCCAGTCCATCGGGTGGTGGCAGCCGAGTGGGTCTCAGCCCAGGCTGCTCTTGTCCCCAGGCTGCTCGGACCTCTACGCCCGGGTGTCTGTGGTGAGGTCAGCCGCCGGCTGCCCCCAGGGAGCGGATTGCCGCGGGCCCTGGGCTGCCCCCAGGGAGCGGATTGCCGCGGGCCCTGCCGCTTTGAAGGCTTCCTGTCCCAGAGCGGGCTTGAGGTGGGGGTGGGCTCTTTAATTAGATTTTACCGTGGGTAAATCTCTTTAGATTTCCGGACAAGTCACAGGTAGTGTGAGCCCCCACGCCTCCCTGTCCTGCCCCCGCATCCTGGTTTCGGGTCATAAGACACCTGCACCGGCCTGATACGTTTGCAACAATCAGGGAACCAAGGTTGACACTTTGTCACTAAGTAGCGAGTGCGGGTTCTCTCAGGGCTCTGCGGGCCGGGAGAGGGGGGCTTGGGCAAGTGCATCCTGTGTCTGCTCTGCAGCATCCTTCAGGCTGTTGCCACTGCCCCAGCCCCTGGAGACCCCTGGTCCTTTAAGCCATCGTTCTGTTCCCACGGCTTTGCCTTTTCCAGAATTTCCCATAACTGGAACTGTCCAGGGTGTAGCTTCTCAGGCTCCCTTCCTCCAGGGCTCGCTGGCTTGTGTCTTCTCCCCTCTAAGAGCCCACTGTTGGGACGGGCCACCATGCCTGTGTCCATCACCTCCCGAAGGACTTTGGGGTCATAGGCTGTGTCTTGGGTGTCTTCTGCCCCATGGGTGGGATGTGTGTGCTGCTCCTGGGGTGCGTTTGCACACCTGGGAGTGTGCAGACCGCATCCTCGCCTCCCCGGGAGCTGGGCACCCCCACTCACGGCTGACTTTCCGGACATGTGGCCTTCACGCTCGCCGCAGCGTCGGAAACTGTAAGGAACCGTGGTGTCACCCTCTTGCCGCAGATGGCTTGTTTCTGCCGGCGTCGTGGCGCTTGGCAGGACCTGTGTCTGCAGCAGGCGTGCGGTCAGCGTTGGGAATCCCTATTCTGTAATTTTTATTTTCTCAAAGTCGGCCCTTTTGTTCCTCAAGCCCCTTCTGCTCTCTGCACAGCCTCCTGTGTGGGTCACCGCTCTTGTCTTCGATGACGTGTTTGAGACAGACTCCGGCACTGCCGGACCAGAAACACTTTTTGAGGGCTGGGCTGTCCCTCCCGTGGCTGCCCGCTGCCTCTCAGCATGGAGCTCAGCGCTTGCCCATTAGTAGCCAGCCCGAGAGCAGGGCGGTTTCTAGAATGTCCTATCAGCTCCATTTTTAAATGACCCCACTGGCGTTTTGCAGGTTTTTGCTTTGAGATGCCCTTTAAAGAGCGTGAAATTAATCGTTTGAAACATAGACCTGTTCGGGGGGCAGTGTTCGGTTCCACAGATGGGAAGGTGCGGGGGGGTTCCCGCATATCCCGTGACTCCCTGTGCTCCGCGTCCCCGTCCCCGCTGCTGCAGGACACGTGTCCCCCACCCCGGCAAGCGGACAGGATGAGCTCTTCCCTCCCAGAGTCTTTCGTTTACATCAGAGCTCAGGTGTCCGTTGCAGGGTTTCCGGAATGTTCGGGGTCAAGCATTCCTGTTGGGAGCTAGCGTGAGACTGTCCCGGATGTTGGGCCAGCCGCGTCCCTGCCACCGCCGCCGCCCCCGTGCCCTTTCTGTGAGCAGATCCGTGGCGGGACCCCGCGGTTGCTGGTCCCCTGAATCTGGCCATGCCCTGAGCAGCAGGTTCTCCAGTTCACCAGCCTGTGGCAGGTGTTGTGCCCCGCTCCCGTGCGCGGTCGTGGGGCGGACACCTCATGTTGGGCCGTCAACGAGACTGGGGTGGCTCCTCCTTACACGTTCCCACGCTGACTCCTGTTTTTCAGACTCCAACTTCGTGTTGGGCAGCTATAAGACGGAGCAGTGCCCGAAGCCACCACGCCTGTGCCGCCAGGGCTACGCGTGCCCGCACTACCACAACAGTCGGGACCGCCGCCGGGACCCCAGGAGGTTCCAGTACCGGTGAGCCCTGGGGCGCGGGGGCCCGGCCGGCCCAAGTACCACTGGGTTCGTGCAGGGACTCGCCACCGCCGAATGTGCCCAGGCCGGCCGGGCTCTCCCTGTTGTTTCGGGACGGGGTGGAGAGCCACCGATTTGCAGCCCCGGGCGCTCCTCAGCGGAGGTGGAGTCACTCCCTGTGACCCCAGTGACGCACAGGAGAAGAGGCGGGGAATTTCCCGCGTGTCCAGGCCACATGTGTGCCAGGGAATAACAATAATACGATTCATTTCCTTCTGCGGGTGATTTTTCCCATACATCCAAGGACAGGGCAGTCCCGCTGCCTGCAGGTGCAGGGAGAGCGAGGCCCGGGGGCGGGTTCTCAATGCACGTGGCCCAGCCCGCCGGCTCCCCGGCTATAGGGGTCCGGCTGCTGCCCCGACGGGCTCCGCTCGTGAGCGTGGGGGGCTTGGACTCAGCCTCGCTTTACCTTTAGTGGAAAATAGAAACAGGCTTCCCAAGTCCCCGTCTGGGTCGAGGCGGCGCTCGGCCTGCTTTCGCGTGTCCTGGTGGGAAGGTGGCGTGTCTGGGGCCATGTGCGCTGTCCTGCGTGTGGCGGGAGCCCCGTGACAGCTGGATGGCCCGGGGCGCGCAGGAAGAGCTCCTGCTCTTGTGTCCTTAGTGACCCCACCCTGTGCCCCCAGGTCCACCCCGTGTCCCAGCGTGAAGCACGGTGACGAGTGGGGCGAGCCCGCGAGGTGTGACAGCGGGGACAGCTGTCAGTACTGCCATTCCCGCGCAGAGCAGCAGTTCCACCCCGAGGTACGAGCCAGGGCACCCCTCCCAGCCTGCGCCAGGACGGGTCTCCCTCTGGGTCTGGGGTCCCCTGGACCCCTCCACAGGTCCCGTGATTTGCTCAAAGGCCTCGCGGAGCCCGGCAGTGCTGTGGTGCCCTTAGTTAGGGGTCACTAGTGACTGGAGACAGGCCAAAATCCGTGTGGGCGGGGTCCCCGGGAAGCAGGCACCAGCGCCCCGCTCTGTCCTCTAGTGGGTCGTGTGGCCAGCACCCACTTTTCTCAGCGGCGATGTGTCACCAACTAGGGAAACCCCCTGGCCCTTAGTGTCTAGGGTTTTCATCGGGGGTCATGTGGCCGTGGCTGAGTTTCCCGCCCTCCCGAGGCTGAGCTAAGACCGTGGGGCCCAGAGCCGCCCCCATAAATCACGTTGTTACCCTCTGCTGTGGTGCACAACCAGGTAAACGGACATACTTCCCAGGCAGGACATTCCAGGGGCTCAGATGTTGCCCCCCCGCCCCCAGGAGCTGGTGAAGGGTGTAGTTGGCCAGAGTCATCTGAGCTGAGCAGCGCATGGCTTGGGTTTGTGTCAGAAACAAACCAGTGGGGCGCTGGGGTGGGGGAGTGTGCGTTCTGCCGACGGACGGCCGGCTCTCGACTTCGGTCAGATCGTGGGCTCAGGGTCGGGAGACTGGACCTGTGTCTGGATCCGTGCTTACCAGGGAGTCTGCTTGAGGTTCTCTCTGCCGCTCCCCTGCTTGCGTGTTCTTTGTTTCTCAAAACAGTTAAGTAAATCTTTTTAAAAAACAAACAAAACCGAGTGCCTAGGTGGCTCAGTGGGTTAAGCGTCTGCCTTCGGCTCAGGTCATGATCTCAGGGTCCTGGGATCGAGTTCTGCTTTGGGCTTCCTGCTCAGCGGGGAACATGCTTCCCCCTCTGCCTGCCTCTCCCTGCTTGTGCTCTCTCTGCCAAATCAATAAATCTTTAAAAAACTGACAAAACCCCAGCAGATCAGCCCCTTCGGGGAGCAGGAGAGCGTGTGGACCAGGGCGGCTGGGGGTGGAGGATGAGGCCTCACGGGTGGGTGGGGAGGGTGGGGTGTGCCAATCCCTGTGAACCAAGCCTGCTTGCAGGAGGGGAGCCGGGTGGGGAGAGCCAGGGACAGGGGTGGAGCAGTCAAGTCAGAGAGCAGGGAATGGGGACCTTTCAGTGCCCAGGCCGGGCGACGGGCCCGGGAAGAGGGCTGCCCTGTGGTCTGTGCTGGCTGTCAGGGGTCCGGGGGCCCTGTTCTGGCCTGGGTCCTGGCAGCCCCAGGGAAGGAGAGCGAAGAGTGAGTGGCGTTTGTGGGGCAGGGGAGGCGGGAGGCAGGGGAAGCCTTCCGGAGGATGTTGGGTGGGATCTGGTGGGGGTGCGGAGGGCCTGGGGTCGAGGTCCTGGTGAGCTGGTGGCCAGCACTGAGTGTTGTAGGCACCATGAGCGCATTTCCGATCTAGGTGAGGCGGCTCCAGGCTGGCCGTGGAGCTCACGCCCGTGTTTGCATCTCGGTCATTTCTTCAGTGGCCGCTGTATGCCGCGCCCTGAATCCGGGGCCTCTTACGGAAAACGCCAAGTGGTCAGTCGACTCTGCGTGTGATTTCAAGGACATCCGACCTGCTCTGTGGCAGGGAGGGGACCCCGGCGCATGGGCCGTGTGCGCACCCGTCCTCAGGAAGCTCTGCGGACACTGGGAGCGGGGTCCTCTGCCCTGCGAGGTGGCAGCCCCTGGCTTCTTGCAGGGTCTGGGCTCTGAGACCGTGGCCCAAGCCGGAGCCAAGAGCCTGGTGCCTCACTGACAAGCCACCCAGGCATCCCTGTTTTATTTTTGAGTTTTATTGATTTCGTTGTTTTGCTTTTGTCTCTTAGATCTACAAATCCACCAAGTGCAATGACATGCGGCAGACCGGGTACTGCCCACGGGGCCCGTTCTGCGCCTTCGCGCACGTGGATAGTGAGTGCCCGACGCGGCCGCCCGCGGCTCCCCTCCCACTGGGCTTCCCGCTCGCCTGGAGCAGGAGGGGAGCCGGCAGCCCATGATAGGCCTTCTAGGGCCGTGTTCGGCCGGTCCCCCGCCCCACTCAGGGGCCACCCTGCCCTGTGGGGCCCAGGCTCCAGTGAGGACAGTTGTACCCTCTGGCTTTCCCGTCTGCTTTTTATGTTAATGGGGAGGGTGGCTGGTCTCGGAGAAATTCCTTGTCTGTTTCGTAGCTCTCCCGTCACTTGGGAGGACTGTGGTCACCTGGCCTCCCTTCCTCCCTCACGGGGGGGCTCCTGGGACCCAGCCACCCTGCACTGGCTCGGTTTCCAGCCCGCGGGGGCTCACAGCCCACCATTCCCCTTTCTTGCAGAGAGCCTCGGGACGGCTAACGGCTGGGGCTGCCGAGATCCGGCGCCCGCCCCCGCCAGCAGCTCTGTGGCCAGCAGCGGCCAGCCTGCACATGTAAGTGGACAGGGTCCTGGGGAGGGCACCCCAGGCCTCATGGCATTTAGGGACATGGATGGATGGGGTCTGATGTGGGGTCGGCGGCTCCTTCTAGAAGTCCGTGCAAGTCTGGCTGGCTTCCGGCCTGGGTGGGCTGACCCAGCCTCGCTGGACACACGCACTCCAACCACACGGGAAATATGGCATTGGGCTGGGCATCAGGAAGGGGCTCCGAGTCTGGGCGGGACCCCTCGCGGGTAGGCAGTGTGGTGGGAGGGGCAGGGACCGGGCAGGGCGGGTGGTCCCTGGCCAGCTGGGCCTGGGGCTGGTGCTGCAGTTTTGCTAAAGGCACAGAGAGAGTCAGGGTGTCCACGTCGGGACCCTCGTGTCTGTGGGGCGGGGGCTCCTTCTGCCTGCTCCCGCTGGACGCTCGCAGGGGTGTGAGAGTTGCCCCTCCTGTAGGACAGGGGCAGCTGACTGTCAGGGTTCCCCAGAAAGTGCCCCCGTCTGAGGAAACGGGAAGTGCGCAAGCATCTCCCACCCATCTTCCCACTGGCTGCTCTTCATGGAACTCACTTGCAAGGAGCCTGGCCACTGAGACACCTGGTTGCAAGCCATCCTGCGCCCCTCTGTGTCCTGCGCCAGGGGTTGCCCGGCCGTGGCTGCGCTCCCGGTGAGCTGGCATGGAGCGGCCTCTGCCTGTGGGCACTGGTGTCTGAGCCCAGAGCCCAGGACAGTCGTGGGCCTGCTGCGTCCCCACAGTCCTGGCTTGGAAGCACTGGGGGGTCCAGCATGATTCCCCCTCGTACCCACTCCCGTGGCCACCGAACACAGGCCCCCCTCTCTGTGCCATTGACCCTCTTCGTGTCCAGTCCCTCTGCATGCCCAGCTAGGTGGCCCCTGGCAGACTGAGCGGAGAGCGTTCTGGACCACCAGTCATCCCACAGCCTCGCTGGACACGGCAGGAAACCCTTCCTCTCTCCTCTTGGTGGTGGTTCTCAGGGCTGTGGCAGTTGTGGGCTTAGATGGTGGTTAGACGGCCACTGGCTGGGCCTCTCTGAGGGTCTGGGCTGCGTGGAGCCTGTTGTGGGGGGTGGTTTGTACCCAGGGAGGTAGCACTCCTGATGGAAGCCCTGGGCTCCTGGGGGGACAGTGTGGGAGCAGTGAGCCCACACCCGGCGCACACGGCCTGATGAGGACATGGCCTGGTGCAAACGTCTTTTATGTTTTTTTCCTAAATTATTTGGCATTTTAAAAAGTGGACCCGTTGCGGGCAGAATGGATCCCGGGTCGTGGGCGAGCTCCTGGGGGGATGGATGTCTGAAGTGTGGTGGTCTGTGATCATGCAGCCTCGTGACCATGCCGAGTGCTGCAGAGCCCTCCGCTGTGGGAGGCGTGTGCTCCTGTGAGTTTGTGTCTGTTAAAGTAAAACACGAGTGGGCCAGCATGCTCCTGTAGGCCAGCTCTGATGTCCGGATCTCCACGTGCACCACTTGGTGGCGGCCCCGGGGCACACTGGCCCAGACCTCCCTAAGGTCTCCTGCTGTAGTGGCCCCTCTGGGAGGGCCAAGTTCGGGGCCTCACTGGCCTGGCCACTACCAGGCACCAGGTCTGGATGAGATCACGCTGGGGCGGGGGCTGTGCAGGGAGGGTTTCTCAGCCAGACCCCTAGGTCTGCCTCACTCCCAAGTACCATCGTCTGTAAGGGTTGACGTCAAACCCCAAACCTTGGCCTGTGCTCTGCGTGCCCCCCGCTGCTTCGTTTGCACCGTGAATAGGTCTGTGCCAGTGGAGGTTCGGCACGAAAACCACGAGCCTCTGGGGCACTGTCAGATTCACTCAGGCTGTGTCCCTGTGTCGGGCACACCCGAGGACACCTGGGGTCTCACTGTGTGTAGACCTTGTGCCGGTTCAAGGACTCCAGGGTTGGACTCCCTCGTTCACGTGCGGGGTGGGAAGGCACGTACCCCCGGCATGCCCCCGGCCCGAGTTTGCGCTGCAGACCTGCTCTTTCTGCCCAGAACATGCCGTGTGCTGGTGCGCGTCCCCCGGGTCAGGCTGAAATCTTAGAAAACCTGTATGTTGTTCCTGAGAACAGCTACTGAGGCCCTTGTAATTTCCTGGGTGATAGAACCCTCTTTTTTTTTTTTTTTGAGGTGGTTCCTCAGCGCTCCTGGATGGGGGCTGGTCACCGGGAAGGCCAAGCCACAGTTAGAAACTCAGAACTTTCTGCGCCAGCCCATGTGACCCCGGGGGCGGGAAGGGGCTGGGGATGGAGTTAATGGGACGAACTTCCGTGAAAATCCCCCACATCCGGGGTGGGGAGCATCTCCATGCTGGGGAGGCGGCCCCAGCCCGCACGTGGGACTCTTGCAGACCTCAGCCGGTGTGACCCTAGCTGGCTGCGTTCTTTGCCCTGTTGTTCGTTACACAGTAAATCGACGTAAGTGTGTGCTTCCTGAAGCCCTGTGAGCTCTTTCAGAAGGTGGCGGGGCCCGAGGGGAGTTGTGTGTGTCCTGATTGACATTGGTCACAGGTGATAGTCTGACCCCAGGCAGAGGGTGTTGGAACTGGACTGGCATGGGGACGCTGACACTGGGTGTCACAGGAATGTGGTGTGGGGTGTCCAGGCCCCCGCAGCGGGGAGGGGCCTGGAAGAAGGGGTGAGGTTGCCCTCAGGGAGCCCTATATTCTGAAGGCAAGCAGAATGGTTTCGGGGTAACCTTGCTTTCCTCAGTGTCACTTAGTCTGGAAGCATAGATACTCAGGTCTTTGGTCAGTGACTTTGGAAGCCCTCAGCCTGCTCTGCAGGGAGGAGGTCACTGGACAAGGGAGCTGCAGGGGATTCAGAAGTATCTGGCTTGAACCCGTGGCCCATCACCCTGCAAAAGGAGGGGCCCCAATCAGCGCTTCTCTGGACACCTTCCCCGCCTCGCCCCCTGGGGATCATTCTGGGTTCTTTTGTGATTCCAGAAGCCAAAAAAAGAAAGGAAGAAAGGCCAGGATGCCCTGAGCCACCACTGAATTCACATATTGTAAAATGAGTTATAAAAATCAGAATATTCCGATGATCTGAAGGACATTTTGGTCCACGGTTCTTGTGTGGATGCTGACCTGGGCAGAGCCGATGCTGAGCTCTGAGCACAGCCTTCGTCGGGCCCAGCGGGCCCAGCAGATGGCTTGTCAGTCAGGGTTTCTATATGTGTAGGGGAGAAATAAACATTTCCCACCACCCTCTTCCGTTCAAGACCAGGCCCCTGCAATTTTTTTTTTTTAAAGACTTTTTATTTATTTATTTGACAGACAGAGATCACAAGTAGGCAGAGAGGCAGAGAGAGAGAGGAGGAAGCAGGCTCCCTGCTGAGCAGAGAGCCCGATGCAGGACTCGATCCCGGAACCCCGAGATCATGACCTGAGCCGAAGGCAGCGGCTTAACCCACTGAGCCACCCAGGCGCCCCATAGGCCCCTGCAATTTAAACTGATAAAAGGAGAAAAAGGTTATTATGTATCCATTTAGAAGTCTTTATAGAGAAGCAGTTAGATGTGGCAGCTTAATACCCTTTTAACGAGGAGTAGTGAACCGTGCAGGACCAGTGAGACAAAAGCAACAGGGTTTCTGTTTCCAGGGGGGTGAGCTGTGGGACAGTAAACGTATGGGGGAAGTAACATCAGGCCAGGGTTACTTAGTGAGGCCTGTTCTGTGAACACGGTGCTGGCGTGGGAGAGGGGAGGGTGTGCCTTCACAAAGGAAGCTTACTCTGCCTTCCTGGCTTTCTGCAGTTTTAGTGGAAGAGCCCTTTGCTTCCAGCTCAAGCCTGACTGCTGGTGGGCTTGGGGAGTGGGGGTTGCGGTGCAGAGCTCCCCGTGACCCCTGCCAGGACCAGCCCGGAGGTCAGAGGTCAGGGAGCAGGTGGGAGAGACAGATTCAGACCTGAGGGAGGGTAGCGACATGAACACCTTTGCCGTCTCCTGAGCCATCTGTACTCCGCCTTGTGTGCGTGAGCGAGGCTTGGGGGTCTGTGTGCCTGGAGCCCACCACTGCCTCCTTCTGTTGCAGGCAAAGCGGAGAGAGTCCCCTGCCGAGGGCAGCCACCGGGCCAGCGAGCAGGATGGCAAGCAGGTACTGCGGGGGCAGCCCTGGCTGCTGGGGCTCCCACAGACCTCTCCAGCCGCTGGCCGTCTGTGGTGTCCTTGTGTTTCCACTTGCCTTCCTCCCAAACTGGCCTGTGCCTCTGTCTTTCATTCGAATGTTCAGAAAATGCTGCTGTTGCCCTTTGGAAACAACAGAAGCCCCCAGCATTGTCCTCAAAGGGAGCACGGGGTGCCCTTTGCGGCCCGTCTGCGTGTGTCTTGGAGCTGCCTGAACAGAGCCTGAACAGAGCCCCATGGGGCTGCGTCAGCCACAGCCCCAGCCACCCTTGAGATCCCCAAATTGTCCTCCCAGCGTGGGCAGGGCCGGGCCCACCATCTCGCCTGGCGCTCTCCCCTGCGTCCGGCGCTGTCTGCGATTTCCGCTTTCCATGAGGACGCGGGTCCCCACGAACGCTGGCTGCGGCTGCATTCAGCACTCGGCACACTGATATTTCTCTGTCGCCATCCATGCTTGGAAGGCCTGGGGTGCCGAGTGGCCGCCGACGTGCCCCTGTGGGCAAGCACGTCGTCTCTCGCTGTGGGTCTGTGCTGTGGGCACTGTTCCTAAGTCCTCTGCAGGCGGCGCACCCGGCCTCCCTCCGGCCTGGTCTGCGGCTGTCCCCAGAGGGCTCTGCATCATGGCTGGACCAAGTCGCGAAGGTTCGTTCTCATCTCAGGAGCTGTGACAGCAGCAGAAAGGGAGTTGGAAGTGAAAATGCAACTTAGTTATTTTGTGATGTTGCAAGGGAATCAAAACTGTAAGATGTTCCTTAAGAATCTGAAGCTGGACACATGGGCGATAACAGCTGGTTCACCGGGGGACCCAGGCACCCACCAGCCCAGACACCCCAGGGCATGTTGCGCTGGCCCCCGGCCCATCCTCGTGTCCGCCAGCAGCCGGGAGCAAGCTGCCAGGCTCCTCTTAAGGCTCCCGCCCGCCTGTACCCAGAGACACCCTCCATCCCGTCCAGAGCCGGCCCCCAGGACAGCAGGTGCCCCACTGGGGCTTCCCAGGTCACTGGAGTGGCTCCCAGCACTTCCCTGGGACCCCCAGTTTGAAGGCCGCGTGGTTGGAGGCTGGCCTGGCCATCCTCTGGGGACCCCTCACTTGCCTCTGGACACCTGTGTGCCTGCTGGCGCCGGACCTTCCCTCCGTGTAGCCCCAGGGAGACACGAGTGAGGGTATCCTCAGATTTCAGGATGTCACCTGATGTCTGCCAAGAACACGTCTTTGCACTGTGACTCCGTGGGTGGAGGAAGCCACAACGGGAGCCTCAGGCCAGCGGCTTCCAGCCGGGCTCAGAGCATCGGGGGATGGTGGGCTGCTTGCCCTGCCTTCCTGCCTCAGCCGGGACAGAGCGGGAGCCTGAGCCCCGGGAGCCCGGGGACCTTGCCCTCCAGACTTGGGCGGTTCAGGCTCATGTCACACGTGCGGCAGGGGCTGTCACAGTGTCCCCTGTGCTCACGGCTGGTGTCTGCACCAGGGGCTGAACGCAGCCAGCCGTCCGGGAAACACTCAGAGGAGCTGTCTGTGCAGGGTGGCCTTCCCTCATGAAGCATGTGTTCTTTCTGTTCCTGTCATCATCATCATCGTGGAGAACGTAACTGGGGCTGACCACGTAGTAAAGCCATCCCGGCCCAGGCTGGCGCAGCCCCTGTCCAAAGTTGACTTCTGTCTCGTTTTGAAGCAAAAACCAGACATCACATGTTTCCCTTCCGTGTGGCTACCGGTCCCTGACCGCACGGTGACTGGGGTGCAACTTGCAGGGCCCCGAGCCCTGGCTTGCCCCTTGTCCTGGTCCCATGGGTGGTCGGTGTGCTGCCACGCTGCCGGCTGGGCCCCGGGACCGCACTTGTCCTGATCTGCGGCTACCGAGTGAAGTCGCGCGCCTTGCCCTCTGTTTTTTACCCTTCTCGGGTAATGAGATTGTTTTTCTGTTTTCAGAAGCGGTGTTGGTTCTCTGCTGATGCCTTTTGGTGGATTTTTTCTTTACTGCCACGTATCTGCTCTTGAAACAGTTTCTGCAGAAAAGGCCATTAAATGTGACACTTTTTAGATGCATTTGTGCCCGTCCCTGGGTGATTGGCAGCTAGTGACTGTCTGTCCTGGTCGTTACAACCCACTAGGCAGTTAAAGAACTGAAACATTCGGAGGAGTCGCACTGTGTTATATTTGTTGTGGGGTTGGACGTTAGCCAGCCGTCCCGTCTGTGACTGTCCCCGCGCCCCCCTCTAGTGGCCTCTGTCATGGAGCAGTCACGTTACCGCTCCCCGCGCCCATCTACTCATCTTGTTTCCGTGTCTCCACGCAGAACCACCTGTCCGTGTCCATGGTGGCTCACCCGCTTGCCCCTGGTGTGGGGTCCAGCGCCGGCTCCAGCAGCTCCTCCCCGACCGCCCTGCCCACCCTCCCGGCCTGTGCCCACCCGCCCGAGCCCCCCAGCGGTGCTGCTGAGCCCGTCCCAGGTAAGTCTAACACTTCCTGGTTTCCTGACTTCGCTTCGCACTCACGTTGTATCTTTTTAGGGCTCTGTGTCAGGACACGTGGTAGGAGGCTCCTTGTTGTAGAAAAGCCACTGTGTATTAGGCACCTGTCCCGTGGCTGTACTGTCTGTGATCTAGAAAGACGCCCCCTAGCAGCAGCCTCCTGGCCCTAAGACGAGAGCAGAGAGTGTGAGGACGAGGCTCGCCGAAGGCGGGGGCGTGGCTGAGTGGCCATTAGCTGCTGGGAGTCCTTGAGGGTCGGGGGACTGATGACCCAGGTGATTGGAGTCTGGCCAGAGGGAGAGGGTTGTCCTGAGAGCAGGGAGAGGAGGGGTGTGGAGCGGGGGGGGGGGGGGGGGGGGGGGGGGGGGGGGGGGGGGCGGGGAGAGGGCGACCTTGCCATGCTAGGCAGCACCCCCGCCCCAGGGCCCCGTCTGTGGTACCATGTATGGCCACAGTTGCAGAGGGCTCACATTGCTGGCCTGACCCAAGCCCCCATCTCTGTCCCGGTAAAGGGAGACTCGGCAGGGGCTCTGTTCATGGCTCTTGCCATGCTCTCTATCCCAGGTCTGGCCGGGATGGTGTGGCTGTGGGTACCACAGGGAAGTCGCTCCAGTGAGAGGCCAGCTCAGTTAGCTTCAGTGCCGTCCGTCCTCTGCACTTGGAGTCCTGGAGCGCATCCTTTCTTTTTCACCTGCTCTCTTGGGAACTGCAGGGGACTGGGAAGGCCCCTGTGTACCTGCGTCAGGGCACCACTTGGGCGTCAGGTGGCCAGCCCGGGGATGGTACGCTCTTACCCAGAGGTAAACGTCCATGGCTGGTGGCCCAGGGGTGTGTGCATATTGCTTTCCACCCCCTTAAACTTGGGCACCCCGGTCACGGCAGCCCAGGACAGGGAGGAGAGTATCTTTCCAGCGGCCATGCAGATGGCAAATCCTGGACCTGAAGGGGCCATGGAGCCCTTTGGTCCCTCCTGCTGATGTGAGGGACGCCGGACAGGTGAACACAGTCCTGCTCCGGCATCGTGGCCCACTCCGGGGCGCGCTCCGCATCGCTGGCTCAGGCTGGCCTCCCGGCCCCGTGCTCATTCTCAGGAGGGTCTTTAAAGGGTCACTCTTTTACAACCGGGAGACCTTCTGTGGCCGGGCATGTCTTGCTGCACAGCCCTGGCATTCCTGCATGGGCTCCACCTCGGAGCTGCTGCTTCTGCTGAAGAATCTTCTGGAGTCGAGCTGGCCTTGCCCCCCAGGATGGGAAGCTGGGGGGCAGAGAGGGGACCCCTGATGCAGCTGCCCCATCCCCCCACCGGCTCCCTCTGCCCCCGCCCCCCCCCCCCCAGCCCTGAACTTCTCAAACTTGTGACTCTTGCTTCCATGCTCTGGGCTTTTCTGGAAATTATGTCTATGCAGCTTTGAGAACCGCCAGCGGCTCTCCCCCGGGCTCTTCCTTAGACCGGCTTGTTGCTTCAAGGCTTACCTCCTTCATGGGTGGGTTCTGCGTCCGTTTTCTTATAAGCAAAACCAACCAACCACACGTGTTTTAGCTTGACCTGAAATGGGGGTGGAACGAGGTGTTCCTCTTGAACCACAGATTTGATGTGGACTCAATGTGGCCAGTGGGCTGGAGAACTCAGCCGAGTCGCACGTGTTGGCAGAGACTTGGAGGCGGCGGGGTGGTGGTGCCAGCGTGTGTGAGCTGTCTGGCCACTGAGCAGGTCCCCTGCTGCGCTTGGGGGCTGAGTGGTTAGTTATGCAAGGAGCGCCGTCTGTATCGTGTGTCTCTAAGTGGCTCCCCTAGAGAATGCTGGACTGAGGCGCTTGGCTGCCGGACACGTGTGGTTAAAGACCCAAGCCTGGGTTGGGCACATGCACCGGCGCGCACTGGACGCCTTTGTTTCCAGCTGGAAAGGAGCCAGGAAGCTGTTGCTCTGAATGGCATGTTTGATTTTACTCTTTGGGGTTTTTTGTGTAAAACGCAGAGGTTTAAAAAAAAAAAGCTTATTTTCCCAGTTCACAGGTAGTCATAGTAAAATTGGAGACTCCTACACAGGCAGTCAGGGAAGAAAATCCCTGCCCTAAGCAGACGAGGCCACATTCAGCTCTGCCCCCAGACCCCCAAACGGACAGAGCTGAGGGCACCTGCGCCTCGAGAGTGGCCTCGTGGCAGTGTGGTGGCCCCAGGGGAATCCGCGTCTTCTCAGTGTCCCTAGCCGTCACCCTTCCATAAGGGTCCTCGGCCTGTTTGTGTCACGGAGCGTTTGTAGGTCCATCTTCCGCTCACCTCAGTGTTCCCTGAGCCAGCTGCCCAGAGGTAGCACTGCCTGCTGACAGTACGTTTTCGGTGCCCCTGCTGTTAGAATCAGGGGCTGCTGCTGTCATCGTTTTCTCTGGAGATCATCGCGTGTGGTCAGACCCCAGTCTACGGGCCCAGTTAGGACTCCTCAGAACTACCCTCTGGTCCCAGGAGGGCCCTTGCCAGCGGCCTTCCTGCTTCTGAGGACCCCCACGCTGCGGGGCACCTGGAAAGAGCCTGCCCTACCTGTGGGGGCTGGCGGGTGCAGACAACGCGGTGGCCTCATGGAGACTGGTGTGGCTTGGGTTCTGGCTTTATGGTGCTCTGCCCACGGGGAATGAGTAAACGCTCGTGTGAGTAGATGCTGTTTGCAAACTAATTGTGCGATTAGTGGGTTTAGTGGAATCATTTCACGGCACTTGGTGGATTTCCTTTCCTTTGCCTTCCACTTCATACCAGCGGGTTTCCGATTAAAATAGTGACCTTGAAATAGTCCTGGTGCAGCTCATTGCCAGGAGTGGCCGGGAGTCAAGGGTGGGAGAGCCTTCATCCAGAGACCAGATGGACTATGGAGGGGATGGGGGGCCTGGCCGCGGGGCTGTGGGCAGCTGGCTCACAGCGACCTCGAGGGCAGGGGTCTGGGCGGGTGGCCTGGCCCGGGGCCATGGCGTGCTCCGTGGTGTGCTCATTTCCATCTGAGCGTGTCTGGACGGGAGGTAAGGTCCTTCACCTGAACAAAAGCGGCCCTGCCAGTTGAAGCCCCTTCGGGCACCTGGACGTGGGCTTTGCGCACACCGCCTCGAGGTGCCGGTGTCAGGAGGTACGCGCCCCTCTGGGGTCCCACATACAGGGCGGCAAGGAACTGGGTACTGCGAGGACTCGGGCTGGCGTGGTCCGCCCCCGCGCACCCAGCCCGCGGCGTCCCAGACAGGAGCGGCGGGGGCGGGGCCGGCGCGGCCGAAGGGTTTGGTCACCAGGGGCGGGGCCGGGGCCGGCGCAGATCTAAGGGTTGCGTCACCGGGGGCGGGGCTGGCGCGGGGTGAGTAGGAGGGTCGCGTGGTTGGGGGGTGGGGCCGGCGCTGGGTGGGTGGGGCTGGTCTCAGGGTTACGTCACCCAGGGGGTGGGCCGAAGGATTGCGTCACTCGGGGGCGGGCCCGACGCAGGGCGGGCGGGGCGCGGGCTGCGTTTGAATCGGCGGCGGCGGCGGCGGCGGCGCGGTGGACGGTGAGTCAGCATCGTCAGCCCCGCGCCGTCTGGGTGTGGGTCGTCGTTATGCGGAACTAGCTGTGCACCCCGGGCGAGGTGAGAGCCAACTCCGTCTCGACGCGCCTCCCCGCCAGGAGAGCAAACACCCCTCCCGGTTGCGCTTCCTCCCCAGGTGCGCCATGTCCCCACGTGCCCACCTCCCCAGGTGAGGTGCGTCTCCCACCTCTCTGCTTTTCCAGTTCCCCGGTGGGCGTCCTCCCCAGGTGCGCTACCCCGTGCACCGAGCCCCCTCCCCCAGGCGAAGTGTGTCTCCCATCCCCCTCTCACCTTCCTCCTTCCCAGGTGCACCTCCTCTCGCCTCCAGGTGCTGCTCGTACCCGTTGTCGTCGCGTCTGTGCCCAGCCAGGGATGGCACCCAGGGGTCAATACCAGCTCCCTTAGAGATTGTCAGTGGTGTGAATGCAAACAGACCCTTTTTGGGAACCTGCTCTGCAGAGGCGCCCGCGGGTTTCCTGCGTGGGCGGGAGCCGCGGGGCTTCTTCGGGGGGCCTGCATCACCTAGCGGAGGTGCTTTGGCTCCTAGTGACGGCGGGGTTCCTGCCTGGTCCTGCGGGGATCGTCACCTGCACTGCTGGATATTCAGGCCGGTGGGTGAGCGGGTTTGCCGGGTGCTTCTCCATGCTGTCTTAGGGGAGGACGGTCTGCTGGGGGGCATCCGGCCCTGGGTGGGGAGCACCCCCGCGTCAGGGCTGCCCCATGCTGGTCTTTAATTCTGTGCACTGTGCTCGTTGTCCCTGTGTGTCCTTTGACCCTGAAGGACCGCGTGGCCTCCTGAATGTGCTGTGTCACGTCAGGATCCGGGGATTGCCAGGGCAGTTACTCAGCAGCTCTCCGCGGATTTCTCACCAAGGTCTGGGTGGTTCCTAGTGGCTGGGCAAGGCGGGTTCTGGGTCCGATGGCACAGCTTACGTAATTTAGCTTTGATTTTGAGCATTCAAGTCTTTTTTAAAAGTCTGCTTTCCTTTGAGAGAATATCCCAGAGGACTTGGGCCTGACCCAGAGCACTGATGTGGAGCAGCAACGGATCTTGAGCAGCCGGTGCGCCCCAGTCCGCATGCTGGCTGTGCTGTCCTGGGCGGCGGGCCCCTCTCTGCTGAGTCATGGGTGGGGGTGGGGGACTGTGAGAAGATGAATCTTTTCCAGGTGAGGAAAGGCTCTTGGTTCAGCTTCTTCTCCCCCATGGTTGGTTCATTTGTGCTTTTGTTATGAGAAAGTGTTTCTAGAACTTTGTTGGGTTAAAGCATGCCACACCTAATCTGGTGCTGAAGGTTGAGGCCCCGTCATCAGGCCTGGCTGACCTGCGTGTCCAGGACAGAGGGTTGGGACCCCAGGCCTGCGCCAGAAGGGTGGGTTTGGGCTTCCATCCTTTGTGGCCACCTTGCAGAGCGCAGAGAGGTGGGGGCAGGGCAGGTAGGGGGGGCGGAGCTGGCTTTCAGCACATGAGTCTGCAGGGGGTCCAGGCAGACAACCAAAAAAAAAAGGGTTTGGGAGGCTGAGCAGAAGGTTTGGTTAGGCTGCAGCCTACGGCAGTGTCCAGTGTCGTAAGTCCCAGAGGAAGAGCCACGGTGGGGGCAGGGTCTGGCCCCGGTGGCCACGAGCATGCACAGTCCCCACCGGAGGTAGGACTCTTGATGTGCCAGGATTGGCATTTTAGAAAGGCCCCTTGTGGGACAGCGTGGTGGGGCACAAGGGGCAGCCCCCAGAGACCGCTGGAGCTTAGGGCCCTCGGTTGTGCGGGTTCTGGGAGGATGGAGGGGCTAAGGGCTCCTCCTGGGGCCCTGCTGAGCGCATGAGCCCTGGTGCATGGCGGGGGGGAGTGGGGGCCCTGTGTCCCCAGAGTTTGGGAAGCTGCTGATGGGGCAGTGGGCCTCTCCCTGGTAGGAGGAGGCAGAGTGTCTACGCCGGGGGGATGTTGGCATCTCAGGGTTAGGGCTGCTGAAGCGGAGTGTGTGGCTGTGGAGCAAGCATTGGAGGGGCTACTGGGCCTCCCCAGGCCCCTCAGAGAGGATGGGAGGTTTGAGAAGGGGGTTCTGGTAGGGGAGGGGAGGGCAAGATGGTGCTGGGGAGAGGGTGCTGCCTTTTCCCAGAGCATGGAGGCATGGTTGCAAGGCTGGAGGGCAAGGTTTAGCAGTAGTTTGGGGTAAGGTGGGGACAGGATGTCAAGGGGGGGTTGGTCAGTGAGGGCCCCGGTGCAGGGCTGCCAGGGGCTTCCAGTGCCACAGTGGGTGGGCATGGGTGAGGGGCGTCAGGGTCAGCAGTGTCTTCCCCAGAAGCAGGTGGACCCTCTGGGCAGTTCATAGTTCTGTTTGAGGAGGGTCCCAGGAGTTCTGGGCCTTTGGTCTGTGGGAGGTGTCTGTCCTTGGCCCCCATTATTGTGGGTTGAATTATGTGTCCTCAGAAGGTAGCTCTTAGTTCTAATTCCTGCGAACGGGATTTTATTTGCAAACAGGCCTTGCGGATGTAGTCAAGGTAAAACGAGGTCATGTGCATGGGTCCTAACCCAGTGCGATGTGTCTAAGAAGGTAACAGTTCGGCCCGGATGTGGAGAGGTGGCCGTGGGACAGCCGAGGCCAGGGCTGGGGTGTCCACTGGCCCAAGACTGCCAGGGGTTGCCAGCAACACCAGCAGGACTGAGCCTGCCCCGGAACCATGGGAGGAAGCTGGCCCTGTGGACCTTGCTCTCACCTTCTCTCCTAACAGTGCGATGGACTCGTGGGGCAGATTCGTGGGGCGCTGTTGGAAGCTACCTCCTATGGTGCTCGGTTTGGGTGGCCCCAGGATGCAGGTGGCCTGTGCTGCTGGGTCTTAGGAAGGAGTGGGCCAGCAGGCGGGCGTGTGTGTGTTGGCGGGGTCCTGGCTGTAAAGAAAGGCCGGAGAATCACGGGCTGGGGGAGCCCACCAGGAGGAAGGGGCCCTGTGGGCCCCAGCTGAGCCGTGTCTGCCTGAGGGACTCTATCTGTCCGTTGTCCCTGCAGCCGTCCGGTGCAGGGCTGCCAGGGGCTTCCAGTGCCACAGTGGGTTCCCTGGCTGCTCTGGCGCGGGGTCTTTCTCTACAGCCCCACGGAGGACCACAGCCCTGTGTCCTGTGCTCGGCTCCTCAGCTTCTTGCTCCTCAGAGCAGCAGGGGGTGGGCTCGAGCCCTGCAGCCACTGTGCGTGCTCACCTCCTCCCTAGATGGGAGCCACAGGAGCCCCTAAAACCTTTGTTGGAAGAGTGTTTCCTCCTGAGCGGGCAGGCCGCAGTGGGGGTGGGGGAGGCCGGCTGACCTGGGTACAGTTCTATTGGGCATGGGAATCCAAAGTAGGGCCGGGGTGGGGGGGCAGGGTGGGGCATGCCTGCACGGTGCCCCCCCCCCCCGTTGTGCGCTCCCGGCCATGCCCCCCCCCCCCCCCCCCCCGCCCCGAGTCCCAGTCCCAGCGAGCCCACATCTCCCCTCCACATGGGCTGGAGGACAGGGCGGTGTGTGCCTGTGATAGGAGACTTAGCCTGGGGCTGCCTTTAGGCTGGCCGCTAGGAGCCAGCAGAGCACAAGGCACTATCCCTGCGGCCAGCTCAGTGGGCTTCACGGTGGTAAGCGGTGTCCACCAGCCCTAGGGACAGGGAAGGGGTGGTGTGGCTGGGGGCCAGACCCCAGCTCTGATCCGCAGGCGTCCTGCAGCCGGCTCCCGGGAAGTCTGCCTGTCCCAGGCCTGCGGTGGTTCCGAAGTCCCGTTTCTAACCCTCTCCCTCTCCCTGCCTGGGTTTCCCCGTAACTACAGTAATTCCCTGGTAATTACGGTAGATGCTTTTTGTTTGAAGGGTGGTAGTTTCTCTGCAGCCGCCGGGAGGTTTGGGCTTCGCTCCTGGATTCTAACCCAGCTGTTGGCCTTGGTCATGGTCCCCCTGCTGCTTCCGGGCATGTCCCTGGAACCGCGGCACGGCCAGGAGTCTGGGCCCAGCCGAGGCTGGGATGTGGTCAGCATTGAGCAGTGGCTCCTCTTCCTGGTGCCTCTGGTTTGCTGTCATTTGTCACAGTTCAGGCGACTTGGACACTAGGAGGCTGGGGGCAGGGCCGAAGCAGAAGGCCTCAGAAGTGTGGCTCACAGACCCCGAACAAGCAGGCCCAACTTGGGCCTCCAGGGTGCGTGCCTCGGGCTCTGGCATGGCCATTGGGCCCGGGGCTCTGGGGGCGGGCGACACCCTGTGGCTTCCAGAGACTGTTCCTGTTGCACCTGACAGGCCGTCGGGGTGTCGGAGGGCCTGCTGGCTGGCAGGGGAGGAGCAAGGCTCAGCCACACGGGAAAGGCCACCTGCTTCCCGGAAGGGTGCACGGTGGGGCCGTGTGGCTGACCTCGTGCTGTGCCTTCAGCGCCCCCGGGTCTTCTGTGGACCCTGGGCCGGAAGATGGTGGCAGCTCGGGCCCATCGGGTGTCCTGGGAGTCACACAGATGGCTGGTGGGGGTGTCCTCTGGCCGCCCCTTCCCGGAGTCGACCGCTGTGCGGCTGCTAGAATTGAGAAGCTCTTGGGGCTTCTGGCCCGGAGCCAGGTGCCTGGGGGCCGGTGTCAGAGGGGGAGGGGATGAGGGGAGGGAGACCCCTGCTTGCAGGAGAGGGAAAGCTTTGGGAGGTGGGGAGCCCCATGTTGTTACAGGCCTCTATTCCAGTAACAGACGGGCCAAGAGCGTGCTGGGGTCCCAGAAGCCCTACCAGCGCCATGGTCTGGGCAAGGAGAGTGCGCATCTCTTGCATGGGCCAGGCTCTGGTGTGGCCCCACACTCACGGGACCTCCTGTTCTCCAGGTCCTTCTCTGGACCTTCATCTCCATGACGTTGGCCTCCCCGCCCTAGACAGAGAGCTGGAAGAGCATGACAGCGCCGACCTGGGCCCGGCAGGTAGGACAGAGCACCGGGGCTCTTAGCTGGGCTGGCCGGGCTTTCTCTTCGGAGGGTCCCATGGCCAGTCTGTGGTCAGCCCCCCGACCCCTCGGGGCCTCTGGCCTAGCATCGTGGTCTCTGCGGAGACCTGGGTGCAGCTACCACGGTCCTGCACGGTGGTCAGGCCGGCCCCAGCCCCACCCGCTCACTCGACCACGTCCGCTCTCCGCAGGTCCAAGGTCACTGGGGGGCTCGGTGCCTGTCACCGTCCCGGGCTGCCCCCCCCGCTCCCCGTCCCTGCACTCATCCTCGTCGCTGTCCACCTCCCCGCTCAGCTCGCTGTCCCAGTCCCTGTCGGGGCCTCTCGTCTCCTCGGCCATGACGCCCCCCCAGCAGCCGCCGGCCCTCAGGTCGGAGCCCGGGGCGCTGGGCCCCTCCGCCGCATCCTACAGCTCCTTAGGTGAGCCGGGCCCCCCACGTGGTCATACCGCCCGGACTCGGGGGTGGCCACTGCCCGAGGGGGTCCCCTGTCCAGTCTGCTGGCGGTGCTTTGGGGCACGAGGATGGGCTATACACATAGCCCGCTGTCAGGGTGGCCCCGTCTGTCATCTGGGAGTAGGGGGACCTGGGACGTCACTCGGGACCCAGCGCACAGCGGCACCAGCCCTCGCTTTATTTCCTCATCAGGGACGGTTCACTCGCGCACCTCCCCTGACACTCTCAGGCTGCACATGCCTTCCCGTAGGCGACCCCACAGCTCCCGGGCCTCCAGACTGAAGCGAGGGGGTTTCGGGGGCCAGGGTTTGCGCGGTGACAGCTCTGACCTCAGTTCCTCTTCTGCTTACGCGCCCTGAGTGGCCGGGAAGAGGCTGCGGCAAAAGATGGTGGCGGGGGTCGCTGTCAGCAGGGCCCAGAGGTGGCGTTTCAGCGCTGTCGCCAGTGACCGCTCCCGTCCCCTCCACACACAGGCTTGAACGGCGTCCCTGGGAGCATCTGGGACTTTGTTTCTGGCAGCTTCTCACCCAGTCCATCCCCCATCCTGAACAGCGGCCCTGCCCCGCCGGCAAGCACGAGTCCCAGCGGTGCTGAGCTGGCACGTGTCCGGCGGCAGCTGGACGAGGCCAAGAGGAAGATCCGGCAGTGGGAGGAGTCCTGGCAACAGGTGAAGCAGGTGCGCGCCAGTGGGGCACAAGGAGGCTGGAGGGGAGGCGGGACAGGTGCGCCCATGGCCGGGGTGGGGGGGGTGTTGCAACCTTTGCCGCCCGCTGCTGCAGCCCCCTCTCCCCCTGGGTTGCAGGCCTGTGACGCATGGCAGCGGGAGGCGCAGGAGGCGAAGGAGCGGGCCCTGGCGGCAGACAGCGCGCGGCAGCTGGCGCTGCAGAAGAAGGAGGAGGTGGAGGCCCAGTTCCGGCGGCTGCAGGAAGAGCTGGAGGGCCGCGGGTTGCGGCGCTGTGCCGACCTGGGCGCCGTCCCTCTGCCCCAGCTGCACTCGCTGCAGAGTCGGCTGCGCCTGGACTTGGAAGCCGTGGACGGGGTGAGTCCTGGTGTTGGCTCCAGGCAGCTGCCAAGGCCAGTGGAGCCGGTCTGTCCCCTCCCCGAGGTCACCCCAGGTCCCAGGGCAGATCTCTGCCTGCTTCCACCCTTTGTGTTCTCCACCCTGGGCTGTAAATCCCTTCTACAGCAGGGCCTGTTGTGAGAACATCTGGAAGGTTCCACGGCCCTCACACACTGTTCCCCTCCCATGGCCGCACAGCCCCCCAGGCTCTGTCTGCTTTCTCGGCCAGAGGCCCGGGTCCCAAGTCAGGGTGCCTACAAGCCCAGCCCCTCAAGTCTGCTGGCCACAGGGTGCGGTTGGGGCCTCCATGTGGTCCTAGTCCCTCAAGGTGGCCACCTGCAGGGCTGCCCCCTTCCGTGCCCGTGCGGCTGCTCAGCTCCTGGGTCTTGTGAGGGGTTCCCCGGCCCTGACTCTGCAGCCAGGGCCACCTTTTCCAACGTCCCATGGAGGCCCCGTCCGTGGTTTTCCTGGGGCCTTGGTTTGGCTGCAGCAGGCCGCCGACCGGTCGCGTCTCACCCCACAGGTGATCTTCCAGCTGCGAGCCAAGCAGTGCGCCGTGTGCCGGGAGCGCGCCCGTGGTGCCGTCCTCCAGCCCTGCCAGCACCGCGTGCTCTGCGAGTCGTGCGCTGCGGGCGCGCCCCCCTGCCCCTACTGTGAGGGCCAGCCCCTCCCATGGTGACTGTTCCTGTGTTCACAGCCTGGGCTGTGGCCGCTGCCTCTCCAGCCTCAGGGGTGCACCCCCCCGGAGCCCGCCCGGCCAGCCCCACAGGCTCAGGAATGACGCAGGTGACCTTGCCAAGCACTTTGTAAACTGGGGGCGTTACACACTCTGAGTTGCTGTAAGCTGCTTTCTAGGTTTGTGGTTTTTTAATACGCGATAATGCGAAGCTTTATATGTGGACTGTGAACTTACAGTTTCCTGTCCGTTCGTTAACCCGTGGTATGGTAAAGCTCTTAGATTTCCTATTCTGAAATGAGTACTTAATGAAATGAGCGTTTATCTAGTAGTGAGAAATGCCTAATTTTTTTAGTTTTCCAGTTAAGTGCAAACTATCTGTAGCAGTGACGCCGAAAGACAGTCTGCGGAAGGACCCTCACCCTGTGCGCACTCGCTAACTGGTTTTCTAGGCCAGGAGCACGCAGTGGCGCCAGGCGCCGAGCCCCGATCGTGCTCCATGACCCGCAGCCGCTTGTCTAAGTGCCTGAGCCTCACATGAGGGGCGGACGAGGCCCTTCCCTCGGGCTTGTCGCTCCCAGGGGCCTGATGGCGGAGGCTCTCACGTTCATCTTGCAAAGCCGTCCCTGAGCCTCTGCAGCCCTTGGAGCCTGCCGGGCCCCCCATTGGGCTGCCTGAGGCCAGAGACTCACCCCCTGCTCCAGGGTAGCCCAGGGGGTCACCAGGGTCACTCAGGTGACCCCAGGCTTGTAGGGAGAGCCCAGCCACCTGGCCCTGGCAAAAATGCTCCTGAGAGCTGGTGTGGTTTTGGGGACGACCTGAATTTTCTCTGGTCCACGCTGGGTTGTTTTCCTAGAAATCTGGGGAGAAGCAGAGGATGTGTGTAGTCGGCCCAGACTTTGTCGTCCTCGTGACGCTGTAGAGGCGGCGGGAACAGGTGCGGCCCCTCTGGCCCGGAGGTCTGGGCCCACACGTGGCTTTGCCAAAGACTTTTCATAGCATTTTGTAAGCGGCTCGGTGTAAATTCTTATCAGTAACCAAATATTTACTAGAGTAAGAGGTTGAAAACCTTTCTTAACTTAGGACATACCGATAGCTCTCACTTCCAGGGTGGCTCCATGACATTCCGCAGCTGGCCCGCTATGAAGGTGACTGTTGACTTGGTTTTAGTGAATTTACTTTGTTTTTAATGACAGTGATGATTTATTAGCTCTTAGAAATTACGTATATTTTGTGCTACTGTTATCACCATTTAAAATTCTTTATTTTTATTAATATTTATGCATCGTTTCCCATTTTAGGCCTTTGGTCATTTTTGGGAAACAGGACAATGTTTATTATCAGTACCTAGTCTAGACGTTTTCAAAGTGTGGACTAAGGGCAGGCACTTCAGCTTGAAGCCTGTAGAAGTTGCTCTGGTTGGTTCTTGCCCTGCGGTGGGCAAGACAGGAGCCATGGGGACCCAGAGAACCGCCCGAGTGGGCCCCCGGGGGACTGCCTGTTGGGGTCCTTCCCGCCCCGTGGGTGGGGAGCCTTGGCTAACCTGCAGGTGGGTGGCCACGGTGCTGGGTGTAGCTGTTCCCGCCTCTCGGCGCTCGTGGTTGTGGCCACGTCCCGCCTCCGTGGCCGGTGTAACTGGGGCCACAGGAGACCTCACTTGGTGGGTGGCTTCGTGGGGGGGATTTAGGGAAGCCTCCGCTTATGTTCTAAGTACTAGAGGAGAACGTTACCGGAATGGAACTTTAACCCAGAAAGTAGTATTTATAATGCATAATCATTTACTTGTAGTGAATTTTTCCGAGTTAACACTTGTTTAAAGTTTTTTACACTACAGCATTTATGCAGCGGTTTACAGAATCCATGGAATTATTTTTATCAGTACAGGAATTAATTAAAACTTTGAGTCTTTATTCTGTCTGCCTCTCTGAGCCGAGCCTGAGTCCCTCCCGGGCCCCAGAGGAAGCGGCTCCCTCCTGCCCCCCTCCCCGCGGGTCTAGGGCTGCCCTTGGCCTGTCTCGGGTCACAAGGTGTTCCCACGCAGTCCTGGGTCACCTCGTAGCTGCTCTGCTGTCCCGTCTGTGGGTGTCTTGGGGCCCACGTGCTCGGAGCTGGGAGTTCCTGCCAGAACAGCAAGCGGCAGGAGTCAGCACAGGGCCTGGCCTGCAGGCCGCAGGTCCCACAGGGGGCCAGGGCCCCGCAAGGGGCATGACTCACCCGCGGGCCTGGTGTAGGGGATGCCGTGCTGCGTCAGCACACTCTGCAGTCTCCGCAGCTCCTTCACCAGCTCTCTGTGCGCCTGCGACAGATAAGCCCCGAGGGCAGGGGTGCGGAGCAGTGCTGGGGGCCATCTTGGGGCTGGCCGCCCTGCCCTTTCCCTACCTCACTGCAGCTCTCTAAGGTCTGGAACACCGGGTCCTTGACCGCTCCTTCCTGCGCTGACTCTCCTTCTTCTAGAGGCCGTAGGTAGCCGGCGTCCTCAAAAAGTGCCCGGAGCACCTTGCTATAGCCCTGGGGACAGGGGGAGGAGGGAAGAGCCAGCTCCGGGCTGCGCTGTGCCCAGGGGAGGGGGTGCCCACCCCACACCTCACCTGCACTGTGATGAGCTCATCAGCCAGGTCCTGCTCCGCCTGGTCCCACCGCTGCTGCAGGGCCGGGGGCAGCGCAGGGTACACTAGGGTCCAACAGAAGCCGGCTGAGCCACGCTCCTACCCGCCCCCTCCACGCTGCCCGGCCGGCTGGGGGGTCCTACCTAACAACGAGTGTGGGTGGCAGACCAGAGGCGTCTCAAACGTCAGCGCGTAGACGCAAGTGCTCGGCTCGGACACGTGGGCCAGGCGGTGGCTTTTTCCACAGGTCAGCTCCACCTGCGGGGACAGCTGGTGGGTAGGCTGGGGGGGGGGGCCAGTACCCATGCCCTCGGACCCTTCCCCACGGTCCCACCTTGCTCTGCCGGCTCCGGGTGCGGCACGAGTCGCCGTCGCGCATCCACATGGCCCGGAAGGTGCTGTTGACGATTTCCCACTCATGCCAGATGCTGAGGGCGAACGGAGCGCGTGAGGCAGGGCGGGAGTGGGGGGACGCCAGCCCGGGGCCCGGGGCCCCCTGCTCACCCCAGGATCCCGCTGTAGGCGTTCCAGCGGAAGGTCTGCTCGTGCTGCGTCACATTGTGGAACGGGCAGAACTCGTACTTGTACCTGGGGGCACAGGCGCGTCAGGGGGGTCCCTGCAGCCGCCCCCGCCGGCACCCAGCTCACTCACGTGGACTCCAGCAGGCTGAAGCACTTGCCGGAAAGCCTGGAGAGGTGCGCGGGCCCTGGAAGAGAGCAGACCGGCTGAGTGCGGTGTGGGGCGGGCGGGTGCGTCCGCGGGATGAGTGGCCCCGGGAATGGGAGCGTGGGTGCTGGACAAAGAGCCAGAAGCCAGGGGACCCGGCCTTGTTGGAGGCTCTGGAGCACAGAGGGGGCCGATGACCAAGCACGGACCCAGTTCTGCACCCAGCGCCCGCCCAGGTGTCCCGATTCACACGGGACACGCCAGGACAGCATGGCCACACCCAAGGGAAGAGGGACAGAACCCTCCCGGGAGCAGCCAGACGCTGGACTTAGGAGACTTCCAAACAGTCTTAGATAAGCTTCAAGAACGGGAGGACAAAGACCGACACTAGAGGAAGGCGCCCGGAGAGGCACGCTGGAGCCAGAGGCCAGTAAGGGGTTTGCAGGATGGGCCGGTGAGTGCACGGAGCGCCAGCAAATGGCCGCGGCAAGCCCCGGGCACAGCTGGAGAGAAGCCGTGAATCCCGCAGCACGGGTGGGCAAGGGTCTGACCCCAACCGCACAGCCCCGTGGAAGGCGGCGGTGGTGCGTCTGGAACACCCCTCCCCGATGGGGACGGAGTGACAACGGCCCGGGGCGCCCCTCCAGATGGAACGAGGTCTGTGCGCCTCTCTGGGACGCGTGAATGCACGGCCGACAGGGTCCCGTGATGGTCACTCACAGACACATCGGCACCGGCCTCTGCTGGCTGAGGGAGGGCGGAGCCAACCCAAGTAGTGTAGGGCATAAAGGAAAACTCAGAACTTAATGGTGTCCGAGGTCCTTAATCCCTACAGTTTCCAGAGAAGACAGACGAGGGAGAGGCACACGTGGAAGAGGAGTGACATCGAGCCTGTCACCTGGAAGAAAATGTCAACAGAGCAACGAGGAACAGAGAGGCCGCCGGGCCAGGCCGGGCCATTCCGGGGAGGCCGTGCTCTCCCGTGCGTCCCGAGGGCCGCACTGGCTGTGGGGAAGGCCCTGTGCGGGAATCGTCGGAGATGCGGATGCTCCAGCCACGGCCCGGGCAGATGGAGCTCAAAGAGCTCTGGAAAGCCGCCTCCACCGCGGCCCACAGGGGAAGTCACAAGGGAAATCGGAAAGCCCTGACACAAAGCCTGGACCACAGGCCTCCAGCGCTCACGGGTGCGGCTCCAACTCGGGCCACAAGCAGAGCCCGTGTCTTCACGGCATCGTAGACTAGACCGGGGGCTCGCTAGACGCACGCTAGTGACAGGAGAGACAGACGGGGCAGAGGCCGGAGAGAAGCTGGCAAACGCGACACTGGTTCTTCAAAGAGCCCAGCAGACTTCACGGCTTTCAGCCGGACTGCCAGCCCACTGCCGCGGCTCCTCCAGTCGGGCGGGATGGAGGGGACACGACCGGGTCTGCAGACATGAGATGCTGGGAGAAGCACCCGCTGGCAGCCGACCCAGCAGCCAACCCGTGTGACATGCACACGATCCTGGAGATACAGCCGCTCTGTCCTCCCCACGCGTCCCCAGAGCCTCCAGGGCCAGCATCACTGCAGCACCAAAGTCACGGAAATCTACGATGAGCACGAGTGTGGAGAGCCCTCGCCGAAAACACCGCCGATGTCCTCCGACAGCAGGCCGGGGGCCATGCTCCATCCCGGGGGCTCGTCCACAGCAGGGGTGCCCGCACCTCCAGCCGCCGGGGTAGCGCGGGGACGACACAGCAGCCGCAAGCATGGAAGAGCAAGAAGGCACCACAACAGAGGCCACCTAGGCGGACCCCACAGCACGCGTCCTGCCGGAGACACACGGCACGAGACCCCCGCGCTGCCTCTTAGCTCCGTGCAGTCCTGCCCGCTCCAGCCCCGCGTGCCCATTTCCACCGGAGCAGTCGGGCACCAGAGAAAGAAAAGGCATCCGAACTGGAAAAGAAGAAATACAGTGACGTGGCCACGACGGAGTCCCCAAGCCCGTTCACGATGTCGCAGGACACAACACTGCGGACGCCGGAGTGTTTCCCTCCACTAACCATCCAGGAAGCACGTCACGCAGTTCCGCGTGGCAGAGCGCCGGGAAGGTGGAGGACGCAGACCGCGGACCCCACGGACGTGACCAGAGACACACGGACAGAAGTCTGTGTTTGCGGGAAGGAAACCTCAATCCTAAAATATGACAAATGCCCAAAATGATGTGATTCGACCTGTACCAAATTCAGTAATGTTTCTTTGCAGAAATGGGAAAACCCATCATAAAATGGAATCTAAAGGACCCCAAAGAGCCAGAACTATCTTACAGTAAAAGAATGAAATGGAAAAACTCAATCCCTGGTTCCCAACTGTGCTGCGGGGCTGCAGAGAAACACCTCAGGGCGCTGGGACACAGGCAGGGACAGCTGGGAGCCCGCAGTCCCGGACGTCCGTCCCCACGCCCTGACGTCAGGCTCACTCAGTGGGGAAAGGGCCGTCTTCTCAGTAAGCGGTGCCGGGAGAGGAAAGCGGACGCAGGATGACACAGAACCTTCCTTTACACCACGTACTGCGGAACTCTGAATGGGTTTGAGGCTAAGCCTAAAGCTTAGTAGAAAAGCAGAGGGGAAGCCTTATGACACCGGCATCCCCAGTGACTCCGTGGGCTCTAACCCCAGACGAACTCTGAGGAACGACACTGAAGAGCCGGCCTTGGGATTTTAGGATTCGCGTGCCTCGGGGGCGCGTCCACAGTGAGAGAGACGCCCATGGGCAGCAAGGAGACAGGTGCAGTGCACACCGCCAGGACACACAGAGCTGAACCGGCAACCTCGCCGGAAATGCGCCAAGGACTGAGGAGGTTCTCTGAAGCAGCTCCAGACCTCGCCCGGGGAGCCACGGCCCCGTGTTGGGATGGCAGTGCTCGCTCGCGCTGCACGGGAGGACCGCAGGCCGGGGTCGGGATCTGGAGGAGCACGCCGGGCCGGTGCTCCGCGGTCGCACAGACGCTGGCCCAAGCACTGCACGCCGCAGCCACCAGCACGTTCTTGATCTGCTTTCCCCCCAGCTCACAGAGGACCCACAGACAGGCCTCTTGCTGGCGGGTTGGGCGGTCTGTGCGCACCTGCCCACGGTGTCCCGTGAGAATGCACGAGTGCGGCCGCGTGGCCCGAGTTAACACACGACTGTGAGTCCACAGCTCGAATCAGCGGAGCCCAGCTATGTGCGGCGGGGAGCGTGACCTCATGGGAGGTCCCTCTCGCTGAGCTGAGAGCACACACGTCAGGAGTTCATAGTCACGGCTGTGAGAGCGTGGACATCCTCATCTGTGTAGGAAGAAGCCAAGAGGGGCGCCAGGGTGGCTCGGTCACTGAAGCAACTGCCTTCGGCTCAGGTCATGATCCCGGGGTCCTGGATCGAGTGCCGCGTCGGGCTCCCTCCTCTACCGGAGCTGCTTCCCCTCTGCTGCTCCCCCTGCTTGTGCCCTCTCTCTCTGACAAATAAATACAGTCTTTAAAAAACACAACCTTGGGGCACCTGGGTGGCTCAGTGGGTTAAGCTGCTGCCTTCGGCTCAGGTCATGATCCCAGGGTCCTGGGATCAAGCCCCGCACCGGACTCTCTGCTCAGCGGGGAGCCTGTTTCCTCTTCTCTCTCTGCCTGCCTCTCTGCCTACTTGTGATCTGTCAAATAAATAAATAAAATCTTTTAAAAAATAAACAACCTCAAATTATTATTAAAAAGGCAGCACAGAAGTCTATGCTGTGTTGGAGGCGGCTGTCGCCAGGCCGCCCCTCCCGCAGGGCACTCTGCAATGCATGTGGCCCCACCGCGGGGCCTGGGCCTAGACGAGCCTACCCAGGGTCATGGGCCCCGGTGACAGGGGTGACCCAGCAGCTGGGATGTCGGGGCAACAGGGCAGCGGGCCCCAGGGAAGAGCCCCCAGCATCTCCCTCTGCAGGCGGCCCCCGGGAAGGACAGCAGCCCCGGGCCCGGCGCAGACAGCGTCCCTGCGAGAAAATGCGCTGCCGGTGGGGCAGGATCAGCCCTTCCACTTCGTGAGCGCGAGGACACACATCCTTGACAGAACTGAGCGGGAAGAACCAGACAGGGGCGCCTGGCTGCCGTGTCCCGCGCAGGCTGTGTGTGCAGACCTCCCGGCCCGCTGGCGGCCCCCGCGCTCCCTCCCTGCGCCAGCGGAGACCGGAGACCGTCTCGGTCCGCTTCTCGTTCCAGCTGTCGCTACACAGCACAAAGCGGGCAAGCGACGTCACAGAAACGCTGCGATCAGACTGTGGAGGAGAAAAGCCTCGTTTTCTGCTGCAGAGCTGTGGTGGGCTAGAGCCAGTGGAGCGGGCAGGAGGCTTCTGAGAAACCTGCCTGGGCTTGAGAGCAAGGTGGTAGCGCTCCTTCTCGAACACCTCAGCTCTAAGGGGTCAGAAGTGAAACCGGGGGGCCCCCTCACTGGTTCAGTTGGAGAAGCACGCGACTCTTGGTTTCAGGGTCCCGACGCTGGGTATGGCAAATACAAAACGAGCAAATACAAAAAAAAGCAAATACAAAATGAGCAGTTTCGTTGCGTCTGGGCGACGGCTGTTGGCTAACTGTGCACGGTCTTGCCTGGAGGACACTGAGGTCTCCGATATGTCCCCGCTGCTCCCCGCCGGAAGAGACAGAGACAGATGCCCGCACAGGGGTGTCCCCGCCCCACGCTAGCGGTGGTTCTCCCCCTGCTCCCCGAGGACATCAGAGCCCTGGGCCCAGTGCGGTCGGGGCAAACAGCTGGTCACTCTCGGTCTTGCATTCTGAAGACCAGGGTTGAAGCTCACGTTCTGGGAAACGGAAATCCGCAGGAGAACTCTGGGTGCCGCATCACACGGAGTCCCGTGGGACCCGCCACCCACCATGACCGGTCCCGAGTGCCCCGTGCTCGGCCTGGATGCCTGAGCCCGTGTCGCTGCCTTTTGCTCTTTTGAATCCTTGATTAACTTACTTTCCCTTTTAACATTCTGATTTAGTTGCTGGAGGAGATCCCGTATCACTGAACGGAGGGAAATTTCCTCACAGAATGGTCCTCAACTCTGGTCTGTGCCTCATGTGCTCCAGATGGTTTCTCCGAGTTCGGCGAGAGACCAGAGCCTGCGTCACGTAGCCGCTACGATCGTTGTGCTCGGTTCCCCTTGATGTTTTAAACGACAGGCGGTCCGAGAACCACTGGCCCTCTCCCAGGTCTCTGACCTTTCGAGTTTTGACCTTAATCATTCCCTTAGAGAAAATCCTCACACTACGTTATTTTCATAAAACCCAAGATTTTCAAGTGAAAGGGTTTGTTTTGGAAGAAATACTAGAGGCTTTTAAAAAGTGAAGCTTAGGGGCGCCTGGGTGACTCAGTCGTTGGGCGTCTGCCTTTGGCTCAGGTCATGATCCCGGGGTCCTGGGATTGAGCCCTGCATCAGGCTCCCTGCTCAGCTGGAAGCTGCTTCTCCCTCTCCCACTCCCCCTGTTTGTGCTCCCTTTCCCGCTGTGTCTCTGTCAAATAAATAATAAATAATTTTTTTTTTTTTTTAAAAGTAGTGAAGCTTAATAAACAGATGAGGTTTACCCAAGGCCGCATTCCCCGCACCACTCACTGGGTGGCTCGGGGTCAGTTCAGGTCAGCCGGGAGCCCTGACAGCCCCTGCCTGCCTTCCCTAGAGCCAGCCTCGGACTCCCGAGCGGGAAGCCGCGGTTCGCACTGAGGGACGCACACGTCGGCGGGAGACGGGGAACAGGGAACGTCTGTCTTCGGTCCGCAAAACTAAGCCACCAAATATTCTGTAGGAAACTGTGTGCGCCACACAACCACCCAGTGCCACTGTCACACGTGCGCGTCGTCACACATCTGAACCCTTCAGTCTGCAACGGATTATTCCAGACGTGAGCCGTCTCTCAGCAAAGACTAGCTCTGGTGAGAAAACCTCACTGAGAGCCTCCGAGAGAAGGAGAGCAGTGCGGCCGCGGCCGCCCCGCAGAGAACAGACGAGGGGTAGCGCCGGGGCCTCTCCCCCACCCCCCGCAAGGCTCCGGGCCATGTCCTCCCAACACCTGCAGAGAGCGCGCCTGTGCAGTCATGTCGGCGCTTGGTCTGAAAATAAATATTCGGGAAACGGGGACAGTCCTGAAGAAACTGTCTCCAGGCCTTCTGAAGAGCCAGGACGCACTCAGCCCGGGCGGGCGCCCCACAGATCCCTGCGCCCCCAGCAGCAGAGCGCCACCCAAGAACCTGGCAGTGTTCTCGGTCCTTCTTTTTACATCTTTGTAAACAACCACACTAAAAACCTCATAAATCAGGCCAGCGAAGATTAGTTTTGCTTTCTGAAGGAACATTCCCGTGAGGTGGAAGCAGCCGGAGACGTAACTTCTGTGCGCCCTACACGTCTCAGGCTCTGCAGAAAAACAGCTTGACCTCCGGTACATTGCAAACCAATGAGGCCCGTTTAAAAATCACAGAATAATTTAAAATTCAACCTTTACAGCTGTTTTGAAAGCCTTTATATTTTTGGGGGGTAATTTAAAAAAATATTTTATTTATTTGCAAGAAAACGCAAATGTGGGGTGAGCAGAGGGAGAGAGAGAAGCAGACTCCCTGATGAGCAGGGAGTGCTTAGCTGGTCATTTTCCCCAAGCCCTGAATGTAATCTACTAAACCATGTTTATGCTGTCCACTCTGTTTTTTCAGTTGGGGAAAAAAGATGTTAAAAATACTTATGATGGGGGCGCCTGGGTGGCTCGGTGGGTTAAAGCCTCTGCCTTTGGCTCAGGTCATGATCCCAGGGTCCTGGGATGCATCGGGCTCTCTGCTCAGCAGGGAACCTGCTTTCCTTCCTCTCTCTCTGCCTGCCTCTCTGCCTACTTGTGATCTCTGTCAAATAAATTATAAATAAATTAATTAATTAATTAATTAATTAAATAAATAAAAAGAACATATTATGAGCAACCGTACGCCAGCAAACCTGACAATCTAGAAGAAATAGATGCATTCCTAGAGACTATAAACTACCACGACTGAACCAGGAAGAAATAGAAAACCTGAACAGACCCATAACCAGTAAGGAGATTGAAGCAGTCATCAAAAACCTCCCAACAAACAAGAGCCCAGGGCCAGACGGCTTCCCAGGGGAATTCTACCAAACATTTAAAGGATAATGAATATCTGTTCTGAAACTGTTCCAAAAAACAGAAATGGAAGGAAACTTCAAAACTCATTTTATGAGTACAGAATACCCTGATCCCCAAACCAGACAAAGACTCCATCAAAAAGAGAATTACAGACCAATATCCTTGACGAACACAGATGCGAAAATTCTCACCAAAATACTAGCCAGTAGGATCCAGCAGGACATTAAAAGGATTATTCACCACGACCAAATGGGATTTATTCCAGGGCTGCAAGGTTGGTTCAACATCTGCAAATCGATCAATGTGATACAATACATTTATAAAAGAAAGAACAAGAACCACATGATACTCTCAATAGGTGCTGAAAAAGCATGTGACAAAGTACAGCATCCCTTCCTGATCAAAATTCTTCACAGTGTAGAGATGGAGGGTACATACCTCAAGATCATCACAGCCATCTATGAAAAACCCACAGCAATATCATTCTCAATGGGGAAAAACTGACAGCTTTTTCCTCTAAGGTCAAGAACATGGCAGGGATGTCCATTATCACCACTGCTGTTCAACACAGTAGTAGAAGTCCCAGCCTCAGCAATCAGACAACAAAAAGAAATGAAAGGCATCCAAATTAGCAAAGCAAGAGTCAAACTCTCACTCTTTGCAGATGATATGATACTCTATGTGGAAAACCCAAAAGACTGCACTCCAAATCTGCTAGAACTTGTACAGGAATTCAGTAAAGTGTCAGGATATAAAATCAATGCACAGAAGTCAGTTGCACTTCTATATACCAACAGCAAGACAGAAGAAAAAGAAATTAAGGAGTTGATCCCATTTACAGTTGCACCCCAAACCATAAGATATCTAGGAATAAGCCTAACCAAAGAGGCAAAGAGGGAGGAGCTCCTGAGTGGCTCAGTGGGTTAAGCCTCTGCCTTCAGCTTAGGTCATGATCTCAGGGTCCTGAGATCAAGCCCGGCATCAGGCTCTCTGCTCAGCAGGGACCCTGCTTCCCCTGCTCTCTCTGCCTGCGTCTCTGCCTACTTGTGATCTCTGTCTGTCAAATAAATAAAAATAAAATCTTCTTAAAAATAGAGGCAAAGAATCTCTACTCAGAAAACTATAAAGTACTCATGAAAGAAATTGAGGAAGACACACAAAGAAATGGAAAAACATTCCATGCTCATGGATTGGAAGGACAAATATTGTGAAGATATCTATGCTACCTAAACCAATCTACACATTTAACGCAATCCCTATCAAAACACCATCAATGTTTTTCAAAGATACGGAACAAATAATCCTAAAACGTATTATGGAACCAGAAAAGACCCCAAATATTGAATGTTGCAAAAGAAAGCCAAAGTTAGCGGCATCACACTTCAGCCCTCAAGCTCTATTACAAAGCTGTCATCATCAAGACAGCACGGTACTGGCACAAAAACAGACACACAGATCAATGGAACAGGATAGAGAGCCCTGAAATGGACCCTCAACTCTATGGTCAACTAATCTTCAACAAAGCAGGAAAGGATGTTCAGTGGAAAAAAGTCTCTTCAACAAATAGTGTTGGGAAAACGGGACAGCCACATGCAGAAGAACAAAACTGGACCATGTCCTTACACCACACACAAAAAAGAGACTCAAAATGGATGAAGGACCTCAGCGTGAGACAGGAATCCATCCAAATCCTTGAGGAGAACACAGGCAGCAACCTCTTGGACCCCAGCCGCAGCAACGTCTTCCCAGAAACATCGCCAAAGGCAAGGGAAGCAAGGGCAAAAATGAACTACTTGGACTTCATCAGGATCAAAAGCTTCTGCACAGCAAAAGAGACAGTCAACAAAACCAAAAGACAACTGACAGAATGGGAGAAAATATCTGCAAATGACATATCAGATAAAGGGCTAGTATCCAAAATCTATAAAGAACTTACCAAAATCAACACCCAAAGAACAAATAATCCAATCAAGAAATGGCCAAAAACACGAACAGACATTTCTGCAAAGAAGACATCCAGATGGCCCACAGACACATGAAAAAGTGCTCTACATCACTCGGCCTCAGGGAAATACAAATCAAACCCACAATGAGATCCCACCACACACCAGTCAGAATGGCTAAAATTAACAAGTCAGGAAACAACAGGTGCTGGAGAGGATGCGGAGAAAGGGGAACCCTCCTACCCTGTTGTGGGGAACGCAAGCTGGTGCGGCCACTCTGTAAAACAGCACGGAGCTTCCTCAAAAAGTTGAAAACAGAGCTGCCCTACGACCCAGCAATCGCACTACTGGATATTTACCCTAAAGATAAAAAAGTAGTGACCCGAAGGGGCACGTGCACCAGAATGTTTATAGCAGAGATGTCCACAATAGCCAAACTATGTGATGTGGGAAACAGAAGCAGAAGAAAAATTACTGAATTTCCTACCCACTCACAGGCCCTAGAAGCAAGCAGCATGACATTCCTCTAGGGACTCAACTGCCTCCCCCTTAAGGCTCTGCTAAGGGCAAAGGGCAATCCTAGCCTGACCGACCCCTACCCCCAACCAGGATCCTGAAGTCTGCTTTACCAATTCCTTTGGAAACTATCTCTAAACCCTCCAAAGATCTGCGTTGGCAGTCACCCCCCGAGCATATGGCCCACTGACACACATCTGAAGGGTCTCCGGACACAGGTTTTATTACCAGGGATGAAAAACCTTTTTCCCAACAACAGCCAGCCCCTCGAGGTCCTGGAAATCTTGCTTCCAAAACTCCTCAGAGCCTTACGCCATCCCTGACCCACTCCCAACTTGCAAGCATATAAGGATGCACGACTGGAGTCGAGGACCAAACCAGGCCCTGACTTGTGTCTCCTTCAAAGTCCGGACACCTTGACGAGGTTAAGGATGGGAAAGTTGACTGCACTGAGAAAGGGTCTGTGCTATGTGTCGTGCGCTCGCCTACGTGACTTCCCACACACTATCCCGGCAGTAGGGAACAATGTGGCCAGAGTCCTGAGTTCTTAGTTAATCCTCGTTGTTCTGTACCTCCCATGATCCACTCCCTGTTTGACTGTCTTGCTAATGGCTTTAGCCGAAACTACCTGGGCTCACGAGGTTTGCTTGTAGTTCATATAAACTTGTTACAGGAACTTGCGGTCATCTGACTAGGTACCGATGTAATGCTCCTCCTATTCTGGTTTGCTTTATAAATGCTTGTAAGACGTGGAATAAATTTGGCACTGTTGGACATCCTCTTCAGTGTCCCTCCTGCCCCCATCACTTTGTCTCTTAACTTTTTTTCATCATCCTCTTAGCCCCCACGGTTACCCTGGTCGATTCGTCGCGCTGGCCGCGACAAGTGGCACCCAAACAGGGACCGTGGGACATTTCATGGGAGTGCGTGGGTACAAGTAAGTGTACGGATTTCAATAAGAGGAGCCTGGGCCAGCGGGTGAAGGCAGGAGTAAAACAATACGGGGCGGTCTCATCCTGTGCAACAGGAGGATCTTTTTGTTACGGTATTGCAGGCCCTCTTAAAAGCAGAAGGGGTCTAGGTATTCAAAGAAGGTTTTGCAGAAATTTTTTGGTGTGGAGTCTGATCTTTGTCCTTGGTTTCCTAAAGGAGGAATGGTAAACTTGCAAATTTGGCAGAAAGTAGGGCAAGAGATTAAAAATCAGTTGAAAGTTAGAGGACCATTTCTTGCCCTGAAGGAACTATGAAAGTTTGGGAAGATATTCGAGAGACTTTAGATCAGCAACATTCTGGAGAATTAACCTCTATAGCTTCTTGTGATTCTCTTTGTAATTTGGCCATAGAGGAATTGGAGAATGAGTATGAACATCTTGGTGCAGGTATTTCTCCTGAGTTATTTGCTGGACCATCCCTAGCCAAGGGGACTCTGACTTTATTTCTCTTTGTTTCTCCTAATAGATGTGGGGTCTTCTCCTTTACTCATTTCCCGTGTCAATGGCTATAACCGGAGCCAACTGGGGTTAGTCTAACTCGAGACGGAGACCGTAAGGAATATTCCCAAGCAGCTGCCGAAACACTCTTTGTTTCGGGGAAGTTTCCCTGTCTTCTCTGGCCCGACTTGGACTGCTTAACCCCTCCCCCCTTGCTGGCGGGAAAGCATAGCGTACACTCCTCTCTTGGAGCTGGTGAGCTCTAGAACTGGGAACCTTTTCTCTGCCTTCTGTTGGCACTTTGTTCTGTTCTTCACTGTTGAGAAACAAGAAGAGCGCCCCCTGAACCTAACACCCCCCACTCCAGATCTTCCCACCGTGTCTCAGGTAAACATTTGAAACGGAGTGGTACCAGGTGGAAAGTAAATATTTGAACTAAGTTAAGTTTGTTGGGTTAATCAGGATAAACGTCTTTTGAGTTAACAGTAGTAAATGTGAAACTTAAAAGAGTTTTAAAGTCAAATAAGCTCGTGTTATTTGTTAAAATCTATGTTGAAATCTGTTGGTAAACATCTTTTGTGCTTAACTGAATTCTGTTGTAATAGCCCCGGGGGCCACTGTCTGAGTAGACCCATTCATAAAGAATGGAAGGGGAGACTGATCACCTCCCATTAGCCAGGGATACCCTAAGGGGAGGGGGTCCAACCTGTTTGAATCTGAAGAGTGCCTGACTGTGTGAATGTGTCTGTATGGCTCCACCACTTCGGCTACGGAGTCTGAGTGGGCTGCACCCTGAGTCTCGCAGGGCGTCATACAGCATACTGGTCATCGACTCCACCGAGTAGCCTGGTCCGGGGGTTTATACGGACAGACCTTAGCTAAGACGCTCCTAAGTTCCGCAAGGGACGCAAGCAGGACAGCATCTGAAAGAGCCCCCTCCTTTTGTCTGAGACATCATTTACGATGGGAGGGACACCCAGAAAACTCAGTCTTAGGAAGAAAAGAGGAAATACATCGGTATAGAAAGGCCATTTTCTCTGTTGAAAAGGGCAAAGTTTTCTTAAATTAACTGATCTGCTGTTAAGAAAATGTAAATGGTTTTTCTCTTTGCCTGCCCAGAGTTGTAAATGAGGCCTCTTTGACTCAAGGCTTTTCCTTGATATGCTAACTTACCCAGTACTGTGTTGTTGTTGTTGTTTTTTTAAGATTTTATTTATTTGACAGATCACAAGTAGGCAGAGAGGCAGGCAGAGGGCAGAGAGAGAGGAGGAAAGCAGGCTCCCCGCTGAGCAAAGAGCCCGATATGGGACTCAATCCGAGGACCCCGAGATCATGACCCTAGCCGAAGGCAGAGGCTTAACCCACTGAGCACCCAGGCGCCCCTCCAGTACTGTTAAACCAAGGATAAACCTTGCCGTTACATTTGGGTAACCACCCTAAAGGAAAGTCAAAAGGGAGATCTAGTTGGACTATGAAAGGATTAACTGTCCATCCTGGGGTAACAGATGACGATTATACAGGAGAAATAAAAAATAATGGCCACTTTAAGAGAAGGAGTACTTTTGCTGCAACCTCAGATTCCTATTGCCCAATTAATTAATTATTATGCTGGAAACCAATAATCCAGTGGTAAAGGGCAGGCGAGGAACCAGAAGCTTTTGGCTCTACTGATGTTTGTTGGTTTCATTTAATTTCTGTGGACAAACCTTATTGGACCTTACTCATTCAGGGTCGAGCCTTTTCAGGATTGGTGGACACTGGAGCACATGTTTCAGTAATTGCCTCCCAGCATTGGCCTAAAAACTGGCCTCTTGTAGATTCAGATACTTCTATGAGAGGTGTAGGACAAGCCTATGCTCCTAAGTGCTAATTTTTTAAATTGGTCCACTGCTGAAGGTCATCAAGAAGTATTCCAACCATCTGTGCTACAAATCCATCTTAATTTATGGGGACGTGATGTCTTTAACAACAGCTCCTACCCCAGATCTAAGCAACATTCAGTTGCAATGGCCCTTATGGAAAAAATGGGATATATTTCAAGTACGGACTTAAGAGAAGACTTCCAGGGAAATCCCCATCTGCTTCATTTACAATCGCAACCTTCAGAAGCGGAGTCGGGTTTTCTTCAGGGCCACTGAACTCCCCCATGCTCTGCCTATTGAGTGGAAATCTAATGACCCTGTATGGGTGGATCAGTGGCCTTTATCTTCAGAAAAGCTGGCAGCAGCGGCTACTCTGATAGCAGAGCAGCTGCTTTTGGGTCATTTAAAGGAGTCCTGTAGCCCTTGGAATACTCCTATATTTGTGATAAAGAAGTTAGGAAACCGGAGATTGTTATAGGATCTGAGAGCTGTGAATGCTACCATGAAACCTATGGGAGCCCTTCAGCCTGGTTTGCCTACACCGTCAGCTATTCCTCTTCTATACACATTGATAATATTAGATCTGAAAGATTGCTTTTTTACTATTCCTCTAGCCCCTCAGGATTGTGAACGGTTCACTTTTACTATTCCTAATACTAACCATAAGGAGCCTGCTAAGCGATAGCTCCTGAAAAGGTACAGAAGATGGAACCGTTTGCATATTTAGGTTACATCATTGAGAATAAAAGAATTCGCCCTCAAAAGATTTCTTTAAGAACACAATCTTTAGGGGTGCCTGGGTGGCTCAGTGGGTTAATCCTCTGCCTTCGGCTCGGGTTGTGATCTCAGGGTCCTGGGATCGAGCCCCACTTCGGGCTTTCTGCTCGGCAGGGGGCCTGCTTCCTCCTCTCTGCCTCCTGCCTGTGTCTCTGCCTACTTCTGATCTCTGTCTGTCAAATAAATAAATAAAATCTTTAAAAAAAACCAAAACCACAATCTCACAATCTTTATGTACTTAAATGATTTTCAAAAATTATTGGGAGATACTAACTGGATTAGGCCTTTTCTGCATTTAACAGCTGATGATATGACGCCTTTATTTGATATTCTAAAGGGAGACAGTTCTCCTTCCTCCCCTCAAACCTTAACTGAGAGCGTTAAGACAGCATTGCAATTAGTCAATGATAAATTGTCACAAGTGCAACTTTGTCAGTATGATCCTACCATACCGATATATCTGATATTGTTAATGCCATCAAAATTACCCTTGGCAGTGATATGGCAAAATCAGGGACCTTTGGAATGGATTCATTTAGCCTTACACCAACTGCATATTATTACCGGACAGGTAGAATTGTTAACTCAATTACTAGGGGTCGCCAGCGAATTGTTCATGTCACTGGTAAAGAACCTGATTTTTTTATTTTACCAATGTTAACTATTGATTGTGTGCAGACTTTATTCAAATTTAACCTTGACTGGCAGATAGCTCTTTCGAATTACCCAGGACAACTTCGATATCATTTACCGGCGGATAAATTATTACATTTCTTTTCTATCGTTTCTATTGTAGTAAATGATCCCATTCAGACAAGTCCCCTTGCTTCTGCTATTAATGTTTTTATAGATGCTGATAAAAGAGGCTATACTGGCATTCATAAATCTTCTCATTTGGGTCATGAGTCTTTTCGAGCATTTTATTTTTATTTATTATTTTTATTTATTTGACAGAGATCACAAGCAGGCAGAGAGGAAGGCAGAGAGAGAGAGAGGAAGGGAAGCAGGCTCCCCGCAGAGCAGAGAGCCCGATGCGGGGCTCCATCCCAGAATCCCGGGATCATGACCTGAGCCGAAGGCAGAGGCTTTAACCCACTGAGCCACCCAGGCGCCCCTTTTCGAGCATTTTATGCCACTAAGTCTGTACAGAGAGCTGAATTGAAGTAGTACATTTAGCCCTGGAGAAATTTCCTGAACCATGTAACTTATACAGTGATAGTCACTATGTAGCACATGCTGTTCTGTTGTTACCAACTGCTTATATTCTTACTAATGATAAGGAACTTTTTCATCTCTTTACAAGTACTCAATGTCTGTTGCAGAAAAGAGCTAATCCTATTTATATCGCTCATATTCCAGCACATACTAATTTACCTGGACCTTTAACTGAGGGTAATGCTATTGCAGATGCATTAACTCATATACAATTGGTGTTAACCACTAAGTTTGAGCGAGCCGCTCAAAGTCATTCTCGTTTTCATCAAACGCAGCAGCTTTACGTAAACAATTTTGGGTAACTAGAGAAGAAGCTCGACAAATAGTTAAGAGCTGCTCCACTTGCCTTACTCATCTTCCCCAGCCAACTTACGCTGTGAGTCCTCAAGGCTTAATGCCTAATCATTTGTGGCAAATGGATGTAACTATTTTAACCCCTTTTGGAAGACTTAAGTATCTCCATGTTTCTATTGATACCTTTTCTGGATTTTTACATGCTACAGCACACTGTGGGAATGCTTTACTGATGTTCAAAATCATTTGCTTTCAGCATTTGCAACTTTGGGCACCAAAAAAGCAATAAAGATAGATAATGGGACTGCCTATACATCTCAAGCTTTTCAAACCTTTTTTGTGCTATTTTCGAAATAGCACACTCTACAGACATCCCATATAATTCTCAGGGTCAAGCCACTGAATGCGCAAATAGTACCCTTAAATCCTATCTTAAAAAATTAAGAGAGGGAGATACTACAGGAAAAGTGAAATATTCCCCACATACGCATTTAATTTTATATTTTAAAATATTTTGAATGTCGACGATATCAGTCGGACAGCGGCTGAGCGCTTCTGACATCCTGATTTTTCTCCACTTCCATATGCCCGGTGGAAAGATCCCTTGACTGGAGTATGGAAGGGTCCTGACCCTGTCCTCCGCAGAGGAGGGTTGGTTTGTATTTTTCCACAGGATGAGGACACCCCACAATGGCTCCCAGAAAGATGGTGCCGACTTCTTGCCGCTATGCCAGAAAATAGCAACGATGGCTCTGGATCAAAGGAGTCAGAGAAGGCGAAGGCAAAGGAGACGTCTACCCCTCTCTCGAGTGGGACAGATGAGATCTTATAATTCAAACCATGAACCTGGTTAAACAGGCCCGGCCCAATGAGGCCATTCTGGCTGTCTTATATGCTTTATTGACTTTAGTTAATATGCCTGAGGTTCAAGCCACTCATTCCTGGGCTTAACTTACCTGACCCTCCATCGGTGCATCCGATTACTTGGGATGATCCCATGCCCCGAATTCATACTAATATCCCAGAACATTTTGGAGGTATTGCCACAGAGGGAATGGAGCATGCCAAACATTGTATGAATTGGTCTGGAATTTTGGCACAAGTCCCTATTTGTTTTCAAGCTCCCTCTCATGAGCAAATTTTAATGAATGACTGTATGATGATTGAACAAGCCCTCCATATAGTGCTCTCTTAAAGTAATTCCACAAACGGGGGCCATTGTCAGGCATATGGAGGAATGGAATATTTATGAGATTGTTGGAGAGGAAAACCCTACTTTTAGAGAGTTAGGTATGCGCCCCCAGGGGTATTTACCTTGTCCCGGGAGTCTTAATTTTTCTGTTCCAGGCCCCATTTGGAAGGAACGTGTGCAAGAAGTGCCGCAGACTATGTCTCCACCAGGCGTTCCTGGATTCGCTATTACTGACTGGTCTAAGGCATCTAGGGTTCAGACTGAAAAATCCTTTGTTCATCTTTCCAGAGACTCTCAAAAAGGTCGTCTGCGTTTTCATAACACACTTCCAGCAGGACTCTTTGCTACAGAAGAAATGATTCATCCTGAGCTGTGGAAGCTGGTAGCTGCCTTGGGCCCCACTACACGCAGAGTAGGAGACAACACTCTGGATAGAGCTTGTGTTCCCCGCCCGTTTTGTTAATTTTGGGCCCTGGTACAATTTCATCCTCGGTGTTTAAGGGGCCAAAAGGAGAATACCTCACGTATAACACAGAGTGTAATGAATGTGTATTAACTAATTATATACCTATTTCTTCCTCTGTTTTAAAAGGACGCCCCATTATATTTTTAGTAATGCAACCTCCATATGTACTTCTCCTGGTGGACATAGAGGATCCCTGGTATATGCCAATTATGGGTATCAGCTAGCAGTAGGACTGCAAGCACAGGTGAAAAGAGTGAAGTGTTTCATAGGGTTACTTATTGCTGGGATAACTGTATTTAATTGCTACAGCTACTGTCTCTACAATGGCTCTTTCGCAATCTGTACAAACTGCTACACATGTGAATTCTTTAGCTTTCTCTCATGCTTTGGCTACTCAGGAGCATATAGACCAAAAAATTTTAAGCCAGTTGGAAGGATTGGAAAAAGCAGTAGAATTCTGGGGGGGACAGTTACTGGTGTTAAGAACTCAAAGGTCTTTAGTATGTCATGGAGAATTTCAACATACTTGTGTCACTCCTTTGAAAGCCTTGAATTATTCTTGGGATGCTGTTAAACATCATTTGCAAGGAATATGGTTTCATAGTAATGCAAGTCTGGATCTTGCAGAGTTGCAAAAGGAAATTGCTAATATAGGACATTCACAATAGATGTACAAAATCCTGCTACCATAGTATCAGATTTTGGATGGATTTGACGGGTTTAATCCTGGAAATATGAAATATTCCTTCTGGATTTTTATTATATTCATTGTCTTGGCTATACTGATTATAGGATGGGGAGTTTCTTTGTTTCGTATAGGACAACAACGACTACATACTCAGGCGCAAATTCATATGCTTGCTTTATTTAAAAAAGAAGGGGGAGATGTTGGAGGCCAGGGCACGGCTGGAGTCGAGGACCAAATCAGGCCCTGACTTGTGTCTCCTTCAAAGTCCGGACACCTTGACGAGGTTAAGGATGGGAAAGTTGACTGCACTGAGAAAGGGTCTGTGCTATGTGTCGTGCGCTCGCCTACGTGACTTCCCACACACTATCCCGGCAGTAGGGAACAATGTGGCCAGAGTCCTGAGTTCTTAGTTAATCCTCGTTGTTCTGTACCTCCCATGATCCACTCCCTGTTTGACTGTCTTGCTAATGGCTTTAGCCGAAACTACCTGGGCTCACGAGGTTTGCTTGCAGTTCATGTAAACTTGTTATAGGAACTTGCGGTCATCTGACTAGGTACCGATGTAATGCTCCTCCTATTCTGGTTTGCCTTATAAATGCTTGTAAGACGTGGAATAAATTTGGCACTGTTGGGCATCCTCTTCAGTGTCCCTCCTGCCCCCATCACTTTGTCTTTTTCATCATCCTCTTAGCCCCCACGGTTACCCTGGTCGATTTGTCACACTGGCCGCGACATAAGGGTCCACCCCTCACAGCCCTGGGGCAGCAGCTCTTCCTGCCCACAGGTCCTGTCCCCGTGTTTTAATAAACCACCATTCTGCACCAAAGACGTCTCAAGAATTCTTTCCTGCGGGGCGCCTGGGTGGCTCAGTGGGTTAAAGCCTCTGCCTTCAGCTCAGGTCATGATCCCAGGGTCATGGGATCAGCCCCACATCGGGCTCTCTGCTCAGCAGGGAGCCTGCTTCCTCCTCTCTCTGCCTGCTTCTCTGCCTGCTTGTGATCTCTGTCAAGTAAATAAATAAAATCTTTAAAAAAAAAAAATTCTTTCCTGGTCATCGGCTCCAAACCTCACCCACTGAACCTCATCTATATCCTAAGACTTAATCATTCGGTGCCCGAATGTGGGGCTGTGAGTCTTTACATCAGATTCTGAGTTTCGGGGCAAAATCGGCGAGTGCTTTGTCTCCTCTTCCTTTAGTTTTCATTTCAGAGGCTCTTCAAGGAGGGTGGTCTCACTGGAACACTTGCATGTCGACTGCTCAGGCTGGAGTTCTTTAGCCTGTGGCTGCTTCAGGGGGAGGAGAATGCCTGCCTTTTGGCTGGAAGTCAGTACCCCAGCCGGAATGGTAACGAGACCCAGAACTGGATGCCCTCTCTCCGTTCCTGTCTGTCTTGGGCATGGGACACTTCAGTCACCAGTACAGCTGCCAACCTTAGGAGTCCATGTGAGGTTTCCTCTTGACTGATCTAATGTGATCCCCTCCACATCCCTGGTCTAGTGCTTCTGGCCGCGGGACCTCCACTGGGAGCCGGCGAAACCAGTACCCGACTGAATTAAAACCCAATCGGACCGTTTCCTAGGGAAGTTGGCTGTAGGGACTATGTGTACTGGAATGTCGCTTAGACCGTGATGGACTTCAGTCTTTACTGTTTCTTCTCAGTGTCCTCTACTAATCACTTAAAGCTACAAAATTGGGTAATTTCCCCTTGCCAAACTTTTCTAGTATTTTCCATGGGTTAAAATGGCAAGACAGAGGTGCCTGGGGGGCTCAGTCTGGTTGAGACTCTGCCTTCCACTCAGATCATGATCTCAGGGTCCTGGGATTAAGCCCTCTGCTCAGCAGGGAGCCTGCTTCCTCCTCTCTCTGCCTGCCTCTCTGCCTGCTTGTGATCTGTCTCTGTCAAATTAAAAAATAAAATCTTTTTTTTAAAAAATGGCAAAACAGGGACGCCTGGGTGGCTCAGTTGGTTAAGCAGCTGCCTTTGGCTTAGGTCATGATCCCAGCGTCCTGGGATTGAGTCCCGCATCAGGCTCCTTGCTTGGCAGGGAGTCTGCTTCTCCCTCTGCCTCTGCCTGCCATTCTGTCTGTCTGTGCTTGCTCGCTCTCCCTCTCTCTCTCTGATAAATAAATAAAATCTTAAAAAAAAAAAAAATGGCAACACAGCATGCAGCCTGCAGGAGAGATGATGGCACGGTGCGGCATGGTGTTTCAGTCCATTCACCAGGCACCCATCGGCAGCCCAGGACGCAATGGGGGAGGGGAAGGGCGCCGGCACCCCTCCGGGGCCATCTACGGCAGGAACGCCTTCCTGGAAGGCAGGCTCGTGCTCAGGAGCGATGTCTTGTGTGAGGGATGCCTCCGGTCGCTTTTGACACCTGGAACGTCGGATGCATCCTGCATGGCACGCCGCCCGGGAGTCCCCCCCCGACCCGACTGTGATAATGGACCTGGGAGTCGGGGGGTTGTGATAATGGACCTTCTCACTTTTCTAGGAACATGGGATTCTCTAATTCTGCTCCCACGGATTCTCCTTTGGGGCGCCTTCTGACCCACTGGAAACAATCTGGATTGCAAAATTTGAGGGAAAAAAGAATGGTTGTCTTCTGTAACAATAAATGGCCTCAGTACTCCCCAGGAGACGCGGAGAAGTGACCCCTACGTGGGACATTAAGTTTCACTCAATCTCTCAGACCTCTTTTGTGAGGAAAAGGGTAACTGGACTGAAGTCCCATACATCCAAGCCTTTATGACCCTAGATCGAGGTCCGGGCCTGCGGGCCTCTTGTACAGCGGGTCACCCTCAGCCTGGCTAACAGAACCCCCCGGCCATGGACAGTCTGGATGGTGACTGTCTAAACAGGCCGAATCCGCTCGACAAAGCCGGGATGCTGGAGAAATGGCTGGCCAGCCCGAAGAGAGAGGTCACTGGCGCTGCTGCTCTCCTTCCTCCTTCCAAACCCCAAGACCCCTCTGCCCCCAGCCCCGCTGGAGAGACCAGGAGCGGGACTCCCGGCCTCCAGGAGCTCCGGCGGGTGGTGGGGTGCGTCCTCCTAGGGAAGGGGCTCGTGGACAAGTGGCACAATGAGGAGCCACATCCCATCCTCCACGGCAGACCTGGCTCAGGACGACATCCTGCAATCCTCCTCACTCTACTGAAGGCTTCGAGAAGTACCTATTACGTTCCGGGGCACCCGGAAGGATGTATTTATCATTTTAACTCGCCGTCGCTCCCCTGAGAAGAAACGAGTCTGGGAGGCAGCACAGGGGTGGGCTGATGAGTGGCCGTGAGAGATCAGGGTCGCTGCCGGCTGGGGTGCCGCTGGCCCTCGTGCTGGAGCACACGAACTATTGGGAGGAGAGTCTGGGCAGAGAAGAACGAGACCTCATGATCGCTTGTTTAACAGAAGGAATGGAAAAGGGTTTCCTAACTCTGTGAACTTGGATCACGCTCAGGCGGTCCCACGAGGAGCTGCTGGAACTCCCGCTCTGCTTCACGGACGACGGGCCGCTGCGGCCGCAGACACACCCGCTCGCACCCCGGCCCACCTGAGGCAGTGACCGGACTAAACACGCGTTTTATAGGCCAGTTGGCACCTGACATCTGTCGAAAATTAACTAAAATGGCTTTAGGCCCATCCAGCGCCAACCGAAATCTTTAATAACAGAGACACGGTCTTAAGGCAAGAAAAGCACCGCAGGGCTGAACCTCAGCATAAGGTACAGGAGCCAACAACGGCGGCCGCCCCTGCAGGCAGCACCAGACTCACCAGGGGCAAAAGAAAAGTCCAGTATCAGACGAAGAACTAGTGAGTCCCCTGCTATACGCGTGGCCAGACGGCACATGGGAGCAAAGACGGTGTGAACACACGCCCTCCACCAGGGCCATGCGCAGTCTGTAAAGAAACAGGATACTGGAAGAGAGACCGTCCTTCTCTCCAGAGAGAGGGAGACAGGACTCACTTCCCTGCCCGAGAGCCGGAGCTGGAGGAGCCGGCAGGATGGGGCCCTGCGGCTGGTCCAGCTCCCTCTGCCATCAAGACGACCGAGCCCCGGGTCACCCTGGACGTGGGAGGTTGAGTGACTAGTTTTCTTACAGATGCAGAAGCCACGGGCTCTGGCCCTCCTCAGCACTCTGGCCCCACCCGTCCTTCTAACCTTACAGCTGCTGGCACAGGAGGAGAAATTGAGACATGCCGCCAGACAGTGCCTGGAACCTGCAGGCACAAGAACCGGCTGGTCACTCAGGTTTTCTGGTCCTTCTGTCGGGTCCCACCCATCACGGGACGAGACTTCATGGATAAACTGGTGGCCGATGCGCTCTTCCTACAGAGGACGACAGCTTGTTTCTCTAATGTCTGGAGAGCTCAGGCTATACCCTACTACCCCAACTCCCAGTGTCTGGAAGGAAGTAAGCCCACAGGTCTGGGACTGGGATACTCCAGGACAGGCTCTCACAGCCCAGCCCGTCAAGGCGGTCCTGAAGGACCCAACCCGCACGCGTCATAAAACCAAAACCCCTCAAACCCGAGGCCAAAGCTGGCTTACAACTGCTTACTGGTAAGTTTCTCAGACTTGGCATTTTAAAGCCTTGTCAGTCTCCTTAGAACACCCCAGTTTCACGGGTAAAAAAGCCAAATGGGGACTACTGGATGGTCCGAGACCTGAGAGCTGTGAATGCGGCAGTAACGCCTGTCCATGCCGGTGTGCCGAGTCCGGACACTGCTCTCGCCGTGTCCCTGGTGGTGCCGACTGGGTTACGGGATGTGACTCAGAAGACGCCTGGTTTTGCATCCCACTAAGGGAGGAGACGCAGCCGCTGTCTGCCTTTGCGTGGACCTCACCTTCAAGGCCACAGGCTGCTCAATTAACCTGGACGGCCTTGCCACAGGGATGCAGAAACAGTCCTCACCTACTCGGAGCCGCACTCAGCAAAGATCTCAGTGGGATGCCCTCGTCTGAAGGGACAGTGATTCAACATGCCGACGGCACTCTGACCTGCGGTCCCACAGAGGAGACCACTGATAAAGATTCTATAACCTTACTTAATTTCCTGGTGGAAAGAGGGTATCGTGCATCCCCTATAAAGGCACAAATATCTCTACAAAAGGTGCACTATTTAGGGCATGAACTAACACACCAGGTCACCCTGTTCTAGCCACTGACAGAAAAAGGGCCATGCCGGAACTTGAGCCTCCGACTACAGAAGAACCACACGTGCTTTTCTAGGCACGGCAGGTTCCTACGCGTGTGCATCCAGGCTTGGACTCTTAGCCAAACCCCTGCATGACCCACTAACGGCCCCGATGAGGAACCCTTGCTCCGGACTGAAGCTCAGCACGCAGCCGTTCAAACGTTACAAGCCCAACTCCCGTCAGCTCCAGCTCTGGCGTTCCCAAGTTAGGGAAAACCTTTCACTCTGTTTATGTAGAAAAGCAGAGCCGAGTCCTGGGAGCTCTCATGCAAAAAGGCAATGAAGCAAGGCCAGCAGGAGGGTTTTCAGAGTCACGTGACAGTGGAGCCAAGGGTGGCCGGCTGCCACAGCCCTCCTGGCAGAAAAGGCCTCAAAGCTCAGAGCGGGACAGTCCCTGATGACTGTCAGGGACTCCGCAACAGGTCTGGAGTGTCTTAGAGATCGAGGGCCACCAACGGGTGGCGGGAGACCGCCTTCCTAAACACCAGGCTATGCTTTCGGATACACCTGAAGGAACACTCACAACTTGTTGAGCTTTAAACCCAGCTTCTCCGATGCCTGCACCTGACCGTTGTACTTCTACGGAACACAGCTGCTCAGAGGTCACTGGTTTTGTCCATGCTAGCAGGCCAGAGTGAAAAGAATTCCCCACTGAAAGTGCAGATGGTGACTGGCCTACTGGCGGCAGCAGCTTCGCGGATGAGGGAGAAAGAAAGGCTTCGTATGCCACAGTTTGTCTGATTAAAGCTTCTGGGGCAAAACACTTTTTAATAAATACTTCTGCGCAGGAGCGCCGGGGCAGCTCAGTGGGTTGAGCCTCTGCCTTCAGCTCAGGTCATGGTCCCAGGGTCCTGGGATCGAGCCCCGCATCGGGCTCTCTGCTCAGCGGGCTTCCTCCTCTCTCTCTGTCAAATGGATAAATGGAATCTTTAAAAAAAAAAAACAAAAACTTTTGCCAGGGGCGCCTGGGTGGCTCAGCGGGTTAAGCCGCTGCCTTCAGCTCGGGTCATGAACTGGGAGTCCTGGGATCGAGCCCCGCATCGGGCTCTCTGCTCGGCAGGGAGCCTGCTTCCTCCTCTCTCTCTGCCTGCCTCTCTGCCTGCTTGTGATCTCTCTCAATAAATAAATAAAATCTTTAAAAAAAAAAAACAAAAAAACAACTTTTGCCAAAAAGGCTGAAATAACAGCGCTCACCCGTGCTCCTCAACTGGTGAAAGGTTTAAAAATCAACACTTACACAGACTCCAAATATGCCCTCCCAGCATGACATGCCCGTGGAGCTATCGGGAAGGAAAGGGGATCACTATTAAGCTGTGACTCCCCAGTCAAATACGGGCCCAAAATCATGACCGTTTTTTTTTTTTTTTAAAGATTTTACTTATTTATTTGAGAGATCACAAGTAGGCAGAGAAAGGGGGAAGCAGGCTCCCCGCTGAGCAGAGAGCCCGATGCGGGGCTCGATCCCAGGACCCTGGGATCACGACCTGAGCCGAAGGCAGAGGCTTTACCCACTGAGCCACCCAGGCGCCCCAATCATGACCCTTCTTAAGGCTGTACCCCTGCCCAAGGACTGAGCCATGATTCACCTCAGAGGACATCGAAAGGATATGATCTTAGAATCTTAAGGCAACAACTTAGCAGACCGTGCAGTCAAATAGGCAGCAAAGGATAAAGAGATGTTCAGCCTTCTGCTAGCATGAACTCCGACAGCGTCCGTAACTCCAGTCTATCCAGACCAAGAGACTCATGCAGCTCAGGAGCGAGGATGTATTACAAACATACAGGACAGGCTTGTTAACGATGAGGGAAAATCTCTATACCCAAAAATAGTCAATGGAAGGTAATCCAGGGCCCACACCAGGCTACTACTCACTTGGGCAAAGATGCTTTAAGACATTTAATTAAAAATCTATTTGGGGGGGCACCTGGGTGGCTCAGTGGGTTAAAGCCTCTGCCTTTGGCTCAGGTCATGATCTCAGGGTCTTGGGATCGAGCCCCACATCGGGCTCTCTGCTCAGCAGGGAATCTGCTTCCTCCTCTCTCTCTGCCTGCCTCTCTGCCTACTTGTCATCTCTGTCTGTCAAATAAATAAATAAAATCTTTAAAAAAAAAAAATCTATTTGGGGGCACCTCGGTGGCTCAGTGGGTTAAAGCCTCTGCCTTTGGCTCGGGTCATGATCTCAGGGTCCTGGGATCCAGCCCTGCATCAGGCTCTCTGCTCAGTGGGGAGTCTGCTTCCCCCCAACCCCCCCGCCTGCCTCTCTGCCTACTTGTGATCTCTGTCGAATAAATAAAATCTTTAAAAATGAATAAATAAATAAAAATACATTTGATGGAATAAACCTAAAAGCCGCGATAAAACACGTCTGCCGATCCTGTGTTGTCTGTGCCCAGGTAAATCCGGGAGACGCAGCTCGACCTCCTGCTCTCTTAAAACCAGCCCAAAGGCATGGATCCTCTCCAGGAGAGGACTGGCAACCTGATTTCACACAAAGGTCACCTTGCAAAAACTCCAGGTTTCTATTAGTGTTGCTGATACCTTCACTGGATGGTCGAGGCCTTTCCCGGGGTCACTGAAGAGCCGTAGAGGTAACTAAGATGCTATTGTGGGACATTATTCCTAGATTCGGCCTTCCCCGATCTCTCCGGAGTGACAACCGTCCTCTTTTTACTGCTCAAATAACTCAACAAACAGCCCAAGCATTAAAAATTAAATAATTCCCGCATTCAGGCTGCATCCACGATCCTCCAGGAAGTAGAAAAGGCTGATCAAACTCTAAAATGCCACCTTGCTAAACTCAGTCTAGAAACCCAGGAAAATCAGGTCACTCTCTTGCCATCAGGACCTCTCAGTGTAAGGACTGCTTTGAAACAACCTCGGGGACTCAGCCCTTTCTCAGCCATTTCTCTCTGCAGATCTGTTATTACATGAAGATTCTAATGCTTTACTGATTTACTCACCGGAAGCTGGCTTACTTCATGAGTTACTCCACGTATCTACTAATCATTTACTCCCCAAACCTGACTTAACTACAACTGAAAACCCACCCCGTGCGAGTCCCAGAAGCAAGTCTTACTGAGAAAACTGGAAGTTGGCGAGAGCAGCAAACCTACATCAAAAACGGAAAGGTCCTACCGGGTATCCATGTACTCCTGCTGCGGTAAAGCAGGAAGGCCGCGCTCCACGGGCTTGGGTACCTAGAATAAAGGCTGCTCCTCCGGCACGGGAGCCCGGTGAGCAGACCGCGGGCTTTCTTTCTCCTGCGAACGCGTACAAGAATGCTCTTCAATGAAAATGAAGGCCGTGTTTCTTCTCTTTATGTTCCTCTCGCCTGTCCTGACTGACAGCTCCTTTCTACAGCGGGCACAGCAATAATGTGAGCTGTGAAATGAAACGAGGCACTGGGCATGGGGAATGCCCATGCTGTGGCCAGTATGTCGGGGCTACCCTGGTGGGTTTCCCCTTCGCAGCGCACAGACTGGCACCCTCTATGTGACTGTGTTTCAGAAACAATATGAGGGGACAGTGCTTGTCGGAATAAAGCTGTCACTAATCAACAAGTTCCTTCCTGGCCCACAGTTGGTAAGACACCAGGACGTAATCAAACCTTCTCATATCCTCAAACTATTAAAGTCCTAACTGACCTCACAAACCCACCAATTAACCCCCACCAACCAGGGCCGCAGCTATAAACCCCTACCGGTCGCGGTCCCGAGCAGGGCGTGCATCAAACCTGGGGTACTTACTGGTGGCTCACAGCCACTATGGGACAGCTCAGTGACAAGGCAGTTTTATGCTGGGAGCAAAGACATCCTACACATGATACTTGTACAAGTAACACAAGATGCCTGGGATGGCCAGCATTAGAAGCGTGTCCCCACGTAACAGCGCTCCCGGCCACCAACTGGTTTGCCACTGACCGGGTAAGGAGACCCGGCATCACATGGCCAGTGCCAAACGGAACCCACTGGATACGTGAACCACCTGGGGCCCCGGCTTCCGGCAAGGTGGGCACAGGCCGCTGCGCCTTAGGCTTTGCCCGGAGTCACGGACGCATTACCAAAACCCCCACTACCGCAGCGAATCTCCCCAATTTAAAGCCAAGAGGGACACGATGTTTCTAAATGGTATCATCACTTCCCATCCGTTTCTGCTCCCTCCGCAGGCCAGAGGTGGTATCTGGCAGGGAAAAGCCCTTCGTAACTACCCCGTGAAGGTGCTCAGTGGGTCACTGAACGCCATCTCCCTTCCTGGTATCGAAGAGACACAGGCGCGGCAGTCCTGGGGGACAGGACCTCTCGTGTCTGAACGGCCGCGCAGGGCGGCACAGGCGCCATCGTCAGGGCGGGATGCTGTGCGTACCCCCCAGATCACCACGGAATGGCACAGGACTCACGAGAGACACGAACGCCCAGACGGAGGCTCTACAGGAGCCTTCTCTCTCTCTCAGGCATCGGTTAAGTTCTGGTTTGAAGGAGGACTATGATCGGCAATTAACGATCTCCTCTGCGGACTTCTCGTTCTTACAGCCTTGCTAATCCTAATGTGTCGCCTTCTTCAGTGTTTCTCCACTTGGGCTGAGACTCCGCGGCGGCAACGGCTTCCCGATGACAGATGATCCTGAACCACACAGAGACACCTCTTCGCTGCCAGCGCAGGAATCAGCTGCCTCCGTCTTTCGTCGCTCGCCCGCACACTCCTCAACTGAGCAGTGCTGACCGCGGGCAGGGACAGCTCTACACCTCTCTTCAGCAGGAAAAAGTTACAGAAAATGAGATCTTCTGCCCTCAACAACCTCAAAGAGTTAAGGGTCAAAACTGTTCAGAGGGGAATGATGTGGGAAACAAGGCAGAAGAAAGATTACTGAATTCCCTTACCCACTGACAGGCCCTAGAAGCAGGCAGCGTGGCATCCTCTAGGGATTCAACTGCCTCCCCCCTAAGGCTCTGCTAAGGGCAAAGGGCAATCCTCGTCTGACCGACCCCTACCTCCAACCAGGATCCTGAAGTCTGCTTTACCAACTCCTTATGAAACGATCTCTGAACCGCCCAGGACAGTGCTGACAGACGTTTCCAACCATATGGCCCACTGACACACAGCTAACGGGTCTCACAACACAGGTTTTATTACTGTTAATGAATAATCTTTTTCCCAACAACAGCCAGCCCCTCAAGGCCCTGGAAACCTTGCTGCCAAAACTCCTTAGAGACTTAGGCCATCCCTGACCCCCTACAAACTTGCAAGCATATAAGGGACCACCCCTCACAGCCCCAGGGCAGCAGCTCTTCCTGCCCACGGGTCCTGTCCCCGTGCTTCAATAAACCACCATTCTGCACCAAAGATGTCTCAAGAATTCTTTCTTGGTCATCGGCTCCAGACCTCAGCCACCAAACCTCACCTATGTTCTAAGACTTCATCACTTGGAGAGAACCTACATGTCGGTCAACAGAGGAATGGATAGAGAAGATGTGGTATATACATACAACGGAACACCACGCAGCCACCACAAGAAATGAAATCTTGCCATTTGCAACGAGGTGGATGGAACTAGAGGATATTAAACTGAGTGAAGTAAGTCCATCAGAGAAAGACAACTATCATATGATCTCCCTGATATGAGGAATTTGAGAGCCAGGGTGGGGTGTGGGGGCGGGCAAGGAGGGGAATAAATGAAACAAGATACGACCAGGGAGGGAAACAAACCATAAGAGACTCTTAATCTCAGTAAACAAACTGAGGGCTGCCAGGGGGATGGGGGTAGGGACGGGGTGGCTGGGTGATGGACGTGGGGGAAGATACGTGCTATGGTGAGTGCTATGAGATGTGCCTGATGATTCACAGACCTGCGCCCTGGGAGAAAATAACACATCATATGTTAATTTAAAAAATGAAAACAAAAAAGAAAAAACAAACACAAAAATGAAAACAAAAAACCCACAAAGGAGCACAGCTGTGCCTAAGTCAAGAACTCACTCCAGAAACACGAGCTGTGCGAGCGCCCAGGCACTGTGACCCACGCCTGAGTGAAAAGGAAAACTCCGGCAGGTCCAGCCGCATACCGCGTGGATGCTGAAAGCAGAAGAGAATTTTAAAGCAGCTACTACAGGTGCTCAAGGGAGTAACGGGAAACAGGAACCGAGAGTCACAGCAGTCACACAGAAAACAGAAAAGACTGAAATTCTGGAAATGAAAAGCAGGTCAAAAACAGCAATTTAAATGCATCAGTATATAAAACATGTACCTGTCACGGCTGAGGGGGGCTCACGGCAAGGTTAGAGGTTGGCTCCGCATTCAGGGACTCACGCTCGCGGCTGGATAAACCGCCCAAGACACCGAACTCCCAACTGCCTCAACAGGTGCAGAAGAGCCTCTGCCAAAATCCGCCCCGCCGCACGCCGCAGAGCGTGGACGAGCCCGGCCGGGAGCCTCGCTCATCTTCCACGGCGACAGCGGACACCCCCACCGACGGAGGGGACGCCGGGCAAGGGGCACGGAGGGACTGACGCTGCTCGGAGGCACAGGTCAGGGCCTGAGCGAGAGGCGGGAAAGACTAAGGACAGGAAAGAGAAAAACAAAAGGGCCTTTCCTCCAGCCAACAGGAATCCGGACTCTTAAGCTCCACAGGAACGAGTGAACAAAATTCAGAATGTGGGAAACAAATGGCCCAATTTCTTCAATAAAGAAGTTGTGAGCAAACAGGTGGCGGAGCTCTAGATCCAGACGCGCAGCACATGAGGCGACACACAGAGAACACGGACTCGCACAAACCAGCTCCTGAACACGGGGGACCATCAGACACCTGAAGCACGGATGGATTTTTACCGAAGGAATGTGCTCATCTTTAACTAAGTGTGACAAAAATAATATGGCTATGCCCTTAGGACGTCCACACAGACTGATTTATAGACGATCTGAGCTATGAGATCAGCCGCGGCAAGACGGCCTCAGCGGGACCGCGGTCTCCAAGGCCTTCCTGCCACTCTCCCACACGCTCCCAACAGGCCCTATCACAAAACTGTTCAAACTCAAACAAAAATCAGGCTCCTGGGGGGCGCCATCTGCTGAGCGTCTAACTCTTGATTTCGGCTCAGGTCACAATCTCAGGGTTGTGAGATTGAGCCCCACGTGGCGCTCCGGGCTCAGTGAGGGGTTTGCTCCGGATTCTCTCCCTCTGCCCCTCTTAGCTCCCCCACAAGCCTGCTCGTGAGCTCTTTCTCTAAAATAAATACATCTTAGGCGCCTGGGTGGCTCAGTGGGTTAAGCTGCTGCCTTTGGCTCAGGTCATGATCTCAGGGTCCTGGGATCGAGTCCCGCATCGGGCTCTCTGCTCGGCAGGGAGCCTGCTTCCCTCTCTCTCTCTCTCTGCCTGCCTCTCCATCTACTTGTGATTTCTCTCTGTCAAATAAATAAATAAAATCTTTAAAAATAAAATAAAATAAAATAAAATAAATACATCTTAAAAACAAACAAACAAATAAACCACCTTAAAAACAAACAGTTTTAGGGGTGCCTGGCTGGCTCAGTGGGTTAAAGCCTCTACCTTCAGCTCAGGTCATGATCTCAGGGTCCTGGCATCCGGCCCCGCCTTGGGCTCTCTGCTCAGCGGGGAGCCTGTTTCCTCCTCTCTGTCTGCCTCTGCCTATGTGTGATCTCTGTCTGTCAAATAAATAAATAAAATCTTAAAAAATAAAAACAGTTCTAAAGTTCAGTGAAAATCCTAAGTGGAAAAAATGCACATCGGGCACTAGCAGAGCACAGGCAGAAACATTTGCCCCAAGTGCTCATCAAAGTGATTAGTAGATGCAGATGTGGTCAGCCTTGTAGCCCAGAGCTCTGAGGTCCATCTCTGGTTGGATACACCCTAAAACGAACTGCATCAAAACTCCAACACCACCCTCTCGTTTCATGGTTACTGGTACTACTATTATTATAAACCCAAAGCTATTTTATATAATTAAGGGAGTAAGTCGGTAGACGTACTTTTCAATGTTAGAAAAAGATGGGGGAAAAAACCCCAGCCCTGCAGTACTACATTTCAGTTGGAAACTTAAAGTCACATGGGTCTTCCTTCATACACACACACACACGCATGCGTATCCTTTTTCAAATAATGAGACAAGAAGCTGCAAAACTCCAGGTCCACGGTCCATGTACCATCACGCAGCCTCTCCCACCGCCTACCCAGCTCTGCTTCATCACCTCGACTACGACACGGATATACACGCATGACACAATCAACTATGGGCCATACTCAGGCTCCAGTTTTATATGCACCAATAAGTAAGAGCAGTGATACACCAGCACGAGGACTCCCGGAAACACGAGGCCAGAAAGCAACCAGACATGGGGATCTGTGTGCTGGGGCGCCATGTAGCTGCAGGCCACGCACAGAGACCCGTCCACAGTGACAGACACCAGAAAGGGAGGAGGAGGATCTGGAAAGGAACACGGTCATTTTCTGGGTGACAGACCTGTTCTCCACCTTGTTTTGGGTAACCAGGACATGGACGTGAGCAACTGTCACACGTAAGCCCCATAAAAATAGTTTCAGTCTGAGCCAATAATGATCTTCAAAAAGAAAAAAGGAAGGAAGGGAGAGGAAAGGTCTTCCCTGTCAGACAGTCAGCTAGGAGAAGCAGAAGGCACGAGAGCGGTAGAAAGCGGACACGCACTCTCCTCCTCCCATGGGGTACAGCGTGAGACTCCTGGGCACAGAGGTCGCTCCAAGCCCAGGGACAGCTCAAAGCCCACACACCAAGAGCACAGGCAGAAGTCTGTGTCAACCCTGGAGAGACCCTGTCCACGCTGTGCCACAGCCAAACCCTGACCTCCCACATGAGGCCACACGTGTCTTGCTAGGAAGGATCCGTGTCCAGACTGCTGGACTTGACCACCTGACTGCAGTCAAGCTCCCCAGCTATCTTCCCACTCATGGAGCACACACCAAGGAAGGAGGACAAGGCAAACGACCTAAACCAGACCAATCCAGGAGGTCATTCTCTGAGACAACTGACCCAGACTCCTCCAAACTCAAGATCATGAAAATCTTTTTTATTTTTATTGTTTTAAAACATTTTTGTTTATTTGACAGAAAAAGATCACAAGTAGGCAGACAGGCAGGCAGAAAGAGAGAGGGAAGCAGGCTCTCCGCTGAGCAGAGAGCCCAATGAGGGACTCGATCCCAGGACTCTGAGATCATGACCTGACCGGAAGCCAGAGACCCAACCCACTGAGCCACCCAGGCACCCATGAAGGCCTTTTTTAAACGAAGGTACAGGGTAGAGGGACCTGTTCCAGATTTAAAACTAGACACCTGGGGCGCCTGGGTGGCTCAGTGGGTTAAGCCTCTGCGTTCAGCTCAGGTCATGGTCTCAGGGTCCTGGGATCGAGCCCCGCATTGGGCTCTCTGCTCTGCTCTCTTTCTCCCTCTCTGCCTGCCTCTCTGCCTACTTGTGATCTCTCTGTCAAATAAATAAATAAAATAAAATAAACAAAACTCAATTATTTAAAACAAACAAACAAACTAGACACCTGACTAACCAAAGACATGTGTGAGCCTTGAACAATCCTGGGATGGGGGGCAGCTGTGGAGGGCACTGAGGCAACCAGGGGACGTGGACTGCTTACATCACACACCAACTAATTTGGGGGACTGGGGGACCCATACTGGAATTATTTAGGGACAAAATGTCATAACGTCTATAACCTGGTTTCAAACTTGCTTTTTTCAAAATGGTAGTGGAAAGGAAGACCAGGCGAGTGTGAAACGTTCACGGAGGCCCAGAGCACGCTGGTGTTCACGGTCCCGTTTCTCCATTTCTCTTTTTGATACTTTTAGTAATAAAAGTATCAAATAATAATAAAAAGCAGGGACAGGGTACCTGGTTGGCTCAGTGGGTTAAGCCGCTGCCTTCAGCTCAGGTCATGATCTCAGGGTCCTGGAATCAAGTCCCACATCGGGCTCTCTGCTCAGCAGGGAGCCTGCTTCCCTTCCTCTCTCTCTGCCTGCCTCTCTGCCTACTTGTGATCTCTCTATCAAATAAATAAATAAAAATCTTTAAAAAAAAAAAAAAAAGCAGGGATAGACTTGTCACATCTGTTCCCTCTCTGACTTCATCCCACACACCCCCAACCCTGCTGGCTTGGGCCCCCCCTTTTGCTGTACCCCTCTTCCCAAGAACCCCCATCCCTGCCTCACGTCCTTTCCTCCTTCAGCTTCGGACCAAAATGTCATCTCTCAGCTTTTTCCTGACTCCCCTAATTAAAATGTCAATTCCAAGAGGCGCCCAGCGGCTCAGTCCCTAGAGCACATGCCTCTTGATCTTGGGGTCATGAGTTTGAGCCCCACAACGTGTACACTTAAGAATAGTTAAAAATAAAATAAAATGGTTTCTCTCTGTCAAATAAATAAATAAAATCTTTAAAAAAAAAAAAAAATGGGGCGCCTGGGTGGCTCAGTGGGTTAAGCCGCTGCCTTCGGCTCAGGTCACGATCTCAGGGTCCTGGGATCGAGTCCCGCATCGGGCTCTCTGCTCAGCAGGGAGCCTGCTTCCCTCTCTCTCTCTCTCTCTCTCTGCCTGCCTCTCCATCTACTTGTGATTTCTCTCTGTCAAATAAATAAATAAAATCTTTAAAAAAAAAAAAATAAAATAAAATAAAATAAAATAAAATGGCAATCACCAAAACACTCACATCTTCACACACATACTGTAACTTTCTCTGCTTTCCGCACCTACAGAGTAATCCGCATCATCAAGCATCCCACACTTCCCCTACTTCTTGGTTTACCCCCCCCCCCAAAAGACTGTCACCTCCTGGAGAACAAACGCTCTATGTTTTGCTTATTTCTGCATTCCCACCACACACGCTACCACAGAGTATGCTCAATAAAAAACACTACTGGGTCTCTGCTTCCCGACCCCGCGACCCCACTTCTGGGATCCTGCCTTAGGAAACCGTGCACCGGCTCAGGAAGAGTCCGGACGGGGAATGTTACGCACAGCACTGCTTCTAGCGGCCAACGAGCTTAAACAGAACGTTTGACGATACGGAAATGCAGCGCCATCCTCTAACAAACCAAGCATCAAGTGAGGAGCGTGGAGGCCGGTGCAACTCCCCACCAGGAGGACACACAGTGACTCCCAACACCAAATGAACAAACCTGTGTAGCTCGCAATGTCTGAAAAAAGGCCAAAAAAGGGCAAAAGATACGTTTTTAAAAACAGCGGCAGAAAGCACCAAAACACATTAATGCACGTTTTTCCTTGTACCTTTAGGCACGTAAAAGCACAAAAGACGTCAGTGCCCAAAGGCTAACGGAAATCACCTCCACAAAAAGAATTAAAGCGAACTCATCCGGACAACCTGTTTAACTGGTACTAGAACGTTCTAGAAATACTAACGCTGGTGCACTCGAAGACTGAACGGATGACAAGCGAATGCATGCGCCCCGCGCCCTTGTAGGGACCCTCCTCCCCGGCTGCCCCGTCCACCCGCGCCGGGTACCCGCTCCCCTCCCTGGTCGCCCCCTTGGGCGCGGCCAGGGCCCCGCACTCACCAGACACGGGTGAAGGATCCTTCTTCGGCTGGAGGCGACTGGTCTGGGGCAGGAACGGGTTGTTGAGCCTGCGAGAAGCGGCAGGGTCAGCGGCAACCGGGCTCGGGGCTGTCCCTCCGCGCCCCGCCGCGCCCCGCGGGGCCGCTCACCCGAACGCGTTGGGCTCCTCCACCACTTTCATCTTGGCGGCAGCGGCGGGCGCCGGCCCTGCGGGGAAGCGGGAGGTGAGGAGGCGCGCGGGAGGCTGGGGGCGGCGCACGCGAGGGGCCCCGGAGCTCAGGGACACTAACCGCGTGCCGCGAGCCCCAGCAGCAGCAGGAACCCCCCCAACCCCACCGCCATCGCTCCGCCGCGCGCGCGGTCACGTGGGCGCTGCCCGGTCACGTGGGCGCCGCTGGGCCGGAAGTGGCGCTCGGCGCCTGCGCGAGCGCTAGTGGCTCACCTGCGGCGGAGCTGTGAATCCGCAGGTGGAAGGAGCCCCGCTGCCCGCCATGGGCCGCAGAAGGGCCGCGCGGAGGCCGGGGGCCGAAGGCAGCCGCGCTCGGCACCCCACGGGCCGCTCCCTGGAGGCCTTCGCCGAGGAGGTGGGCGCTGCGCTGCGCGGTGAGTGGGTGCGATCGGGGGTCGCGGGGTGGGGAGCCGGGGTCTGGGGGCCAGCCCACGAGCTGCGCCTGAGCCTCGGTATCCTTCCGCGCCCCCGTGCAGCGTCCGTGGAACCAGAGGCGGCTGATGACGGGGGCTCCTCCGGCCCGGCGCGGCTACCCTGCACGCTGGCCATGTGGGAGCTGGGCCACTGTGACCCCCGGCGCTGTACCGGCCGCAAGCTGGCCCGCCTGGGTCTGGTGCGCTGCCTGCGCCTGGGCCACAGGTTCGGCGGCGTCGTGCTCAGCCCGGTGGGCTCCCAGTACGTGTCCCCCGCGGACAGGTAGGAGCAGGGCCCGGGGATGGCGGAGTGGGCGGTACCCTGGCACATCCTTCTTGCGGGGCTCCGCGAGGCGTGCGTGTCTAGGTCGCCCACGCTGCCTCCCGCAGGACCTAGTAGTCTCAGTAAACGTGTGTTGAGTGAATAAAGGAGTCTGCTGCAGGAACACACGCTGCTGGGGCTGTTTGGGGGCCGAGGAATGACGTTCTTGTATCCCTGGAGAGGTCAGTCTCCAGGGACGTCGTCTCCAGAACCTAGCCCTCCCCTGCTCCCGACAGACAGCTGGTGGCACAGAGTGGGGTCGCTGTGGTCGACTGCTCCTGGGCCCGCCTGGATGAGACCCCGTTCGGGAAGATGCGGGGGAGCCACTTGCGGCTGCTGCCCCACCTAGTCGCCGCCAACCCCGTGAACTATGGCCGGCCCTGCAAGCTGTCCTGTGTGGAGGCTTTTGCCGCCACCTTCTGCATCTTGGGTGAGTGCCGGCAAGCTGCTGAGTCTGGCCACGCCGGCAGCAGTGTTTTCCACCATCTCCTGCGAGCAGTGTGAGGGTGTGTGGGGCGGTCAAGGTGGACAGGCCAGGACTCCAGTGCCACCTGTCACCCCTCACCTTGCCCTCAGAGAACACATGGTCCCTGTGGAGGCTCGGACAGGCAGCCCCGTGAGAGGGCCTCTGTGAACGGCAGAGGCGAGCGAGCAGCTCGTCTGGACCGCAGGATGGTGTCTGATGGGGAGTTTCAAGTGTGGGGATGGCATTGTGGGTCCCGGAGATACACTTGGGATGGGAGACGGATTGTCAGCATTGTTGGGTTTCTGGTGTCCACGCCGTCAGGCTTCTCGGACCTTGCTGTCATTCTGCTGCGGAAGTTCAAGTGGGGCGAGGGCTTCCTAGACCTGAACCGCCAGCTCCTGGACAAGTATGCAGCCTGCAGCAGCGCGGAGGAGGTGCTCCAGGCCGAACAGGAGTTCCTGGCCCACGCCAAGGAGCGCCCCGAGGAGGAGGAAATCGGTGAGGCCTGGCATGGATGCAAGCCCTCTGGTTGGGAGCCAGGACCATCCAGGCATGCCACACCTCCTTCTGAGAAGCTGAGGGGTGAGGCCTTCCTGCCCCAGCACCTGGGAGGCTCGGTTGTGCTCTGAGCTCACTTGTATATCCCTTTCTTGCTTGCTTCCTCTCTTCAGATCCTTTTGACTTGGATTCTGGGCGCGAGTTTGCAAACCCCAACAGGCCAGTGGCTGGCACCCGGTAGGTCCTTGGGCTTTCCAGGGAACAGTTGAATCTGTCCTCAGCTGGGCTTTTGTGGAGCGAGTGTGCCCTCGGTGAACACACCTGTCCCTTCCAGGCTGCTTGCAGACAGCGGTGACAGCGACAGCGAGGACGAGTCTGAGGGGCACGGCCCTGAAGCTGAGGACGAAGGAGACCATGGCAGCAGCAGCTGCCCTGAGGAGGACAGTCCTCTTGAGCAAGGGGCAAAGGCCAAGGCCCCCGCAGAGGTTTGGGAAGGAATCAAGAAACGGCAGAGAGACTAAACACTGCACACACGTTTATTTTCATGGCGGAGCAATGAGGACTGGAGACACAGCAGAACTTGTGGGGACACAGACAGGCCTAGTAACCTCAGCCCTCACAGCACTGAGCAGCACCAGACTCTGTCCTCATGCATGTGACATGGCTGTGCTTTGGGGTTGTCCAGCCCTCCCAATGAAGCTGCGGGCCAAGGAGACCCCAGTGTGAGCCTGTATCTTTGCTCTTGGTCTGGGGATTGGGGAGGCTTGTGGGGGAGGAGTATGCAGTGAGGCAGGGCCTGCCTGCGAAGGGTGTAGACCGTGGGGTGCCAGGCGTGAGGCTGGTCTAGCATGGGTAGGTGCGGGTAGACACAGAATACGCTGGACAGCTGCGTGCCCAGCACAGAGCTCCTTACATGGACCAACTGCGTGATGTCCCCAGCCTCACAGTGATGCCAGGGGACCCTCTCCCAGGCCTCAGAGCCAGGTGGTGAATGGAGACCTATGCAGTTCTTAAACCTGTCTGTACACCCTCTGGGTAAAGACTTCTGGGTGCCCACCCTCCCCTTTGTCAGAGCCCCTGGGAGCGGTTTCCTGCCACCTTGCTTGGTGCAGACTGAAACCCAAGCTGTCCTGCCTCTTGGCCCACAAGGCCCTGCCACACTCCCAGCCCCAGAAGAGAAGACAGAGCTTCCTCTAAGACGTGCTTTCTGCTATGGTGCTGGTAACATCTGAGAGCAGCCCACCTTTGCTCGGGGCACCCCTGGTCTCACCACTAGTGCCAGTAGCCTCTCCTCCAGCCTGTAGTTGCGACCACCAAAACTGACTCCAGACATGGCCTAACGTTTCCTGGGGAGCTAAGCCACCCCACTGAGAACCCTGCTCTCAAACCAGTGCCTGCCTGCTCTGGGGCCATGGGGGCTGAGCCGGCAGACGGGGAAGCTCACCTCATGGCCAGGCCTGCTCTCTTCTGCGTCCAGGGGCATGGCTGCTGGCCAGGCCCCACCAAGTCAGTCCCCCAGACCTGGCATGGGGTGTGCTGGATGGATTCACGAGGTTCACAGGACACACCACATGGACATGACCAGGTTAGGAAGGAGCGGGAGGGTCAGCTGCTCATGCACACTACACGGTGGGGTGGGGGAGCGAGCCCCAGCTGCACAAAGCTGACGACGGGGCTGGATGAGGACGACGAGGGGACCCATGGAGGGGCTCAAGGGTCTGCTTCCATGCTCTTCTCCAGCTCCTTGAGTTTCTTGACAAACTCCTGCGCCTCCTTGTTGGTGCGGCCCTCCAGCATTCTGAGCGCTGACTTCACTGCCGGCAGGGAGTTGGGGGGGGTGGGGGAGCATGAGCCCCTACCTCCAGCCAGCCCTCTCCCCACCCCCACCCCCGGACCCGCACTTACCCTGGGCTCTGGGCCTGCGCAGGTGCAGGGTGACAGGCTGCCTGGCCCTCGAGCTCCCTCCCACCTGCGGCCGTGCTATGCCACCAATGCTGCCCAGGCTGAGGGCTGCCTCCCCCGCGAAGTCGTTGGTGGACAGCCAGTCGTGGTCCATGACCGTGAACAGCACGCAGGCGCCGCGGCGGCGGCACGCCTCTGCCGGCACGGAGCTGCAAGCGGAGGGCGGTCATCGGAGCCCGGCTCCGGCTGGACTGGCGCGCGAGGACTGCTGGGGCCAGGGCGGGACACTCACAAGTAGAAGAGCTCGTCATACACGGGGTGCAGCGTCCGGCTCTTGACTTGCGTCCTCTGGCTGCGCACCAGCGGGAAGAGGTGCGGCGGGCCCAGCTCCACAATCACGAAAGGGTCGCTCAGGCCTGAAGGGCGCAGCCAGGAGCGGCCGTGAGCCCCGCCGCCCAGCAGCCCTTCAGCCGCGCCCCCGCCGGCGCCCCGCCCCCTCACCATTGGCGTCCAGCGGGGGCAGGTCCGCGGCGTGCAGGACCTCCACCACCAGTCTCTGCTCTGCAGCCTCGTAGTGGCAGCGGACGCTCAGGCGCCCGAAACGGTTCTGCTCCAGGGACCTCTGTGGAAGGGCTCAGGCCAGTGACCGGGGTGGGGGTGGGAGGCGGGGAGCGCGGGGAGAGGCCGAGTGCGCAGCCCCGGGCCTCGCTACCTGCTTGAGCTTGTCCAGGTAGTACTGCTCGATGCACTCGCGGGTGGAGCACTGGTGCAGACGCAGCTCCTCCTCCAGCCTCTGCGGGGCGCACGGGGCGCTGAGCACGGCCCCCAGCGCGCACAAACCCCCCTTGGCCGGAGGCCCCCAGGCCAGGACTCACCTTGTAGCTTCCGTCCCTCAGGCTCTCCAGGGGCAGACCCTGACCCTCCGCGTGGAAAAAATTCACCAGAGCCTGGGGCAGGGCAAGAAGGCAGAGCGGTCAGAGGCACAGCTGTCCGGGGGCCCAAGGCTGAGACTGGTGGACCCGCTTCTCACGCCTCGTGCCCCTCTGAAGCCCCGGGCCAGCGGGGGAGAATGCCAAGGCCCAGGGGCCCAGGTGCTGCTGACACAGTGGGTGGGCGGGCAGGAGATGTCGGGCGGCCAGGATCCCCGAGGACCCCTTCAGGCCTGGAAGTCCAGGCGCCCCGGCAGGGACTGCTCCTCCCCAGGGCCCTACCTCCAGTGCGAAGTGGAAGCGGCCATAGAAGTCCGCGGAGACGTCGAGGTTGGCCCCGAGGGCCTGCAGGATGGCCTGCAGCAGCAGCTCCCAGAGGGCCTCCAGCACCCTGCAGGGACACCCAGCGTGGGCTACAGCACCATGGACCGCACCCTGCCCACCCCCCACACCCCGGACCCAGCCCTACCTGCTCAGGTTCTCCTTGACCAGCGCCGTGTTCAGCAGGGCCAGCTTCTCGTCCAGGTACTTCATGAGTGGGGCCACAGCCTGCAGGCAGCACCCTCAGTGCCAGCCCGCCCACGGGTCCCCCACAGGCCCCCCGCCGGCAGCGCACTCACCTCGTCGTTCTGGATGGAGTCCGGCGACAGGCTGATGTGCTGCACGTACTTCCGGATGTCGGCCACCATCTGCGGGAGGGCAGCGCTCGGCACCCCGCAGCAGGGCACCCAGCAGCCGGCTCCCCCACCTGCCTGCCGGCCCACCCACCTTGGAGGTCAGGTGCGCGGTCACGGTCTGGACCTCCTGCTGCAGGTCTTCGTCCAGGGCCTGTGTGCAGCTGAGCAGGGGCCGCGGGAGCCCCCCTTCCAGTGCCAAGGTCGCCTCCGGCCACGCCAGACCCCGCAGAGCCTGCCCAGCAGCCTTGCGGAGAAGCTCCACGTTGTTGAGCACCACGCAGAGCTGGGGAGGCGGGCCAGGTGTGGGTGAGTGCGCAGGCAGCCCCACGCCGGCCCCACGCAGCCACCAGCACCACCCCCCCGACTTGGCCACCAGCCCGCTCACTGGCTCGCTCACTGCCTCGCCCGCGGCCCCAGGCTGAGCGTCCACCTTCTTCCGCAACAGCTCCGTGTAGAAGAGGGTGGCCTCGCACAGGTCCTAGGGTGAGACACAAGGGGTGGGAGTTGTGGGCTGCGTCCGCTGCTGCTGCTGCCACCCTTCCACACGCTCCCCAAACCCACAGCCACGCACCTGGCTCAGCTGGGTGCCCAGCGCCTGGGCCTGGGCCGGGTCTGGCCACGCCAGGCGGGCCCACAGCTCCTGGATGTGACTAAAGCAGAGGCTGGCAGTGGCAGCGGAGCTGCTGTGCTTGGAGGAGGCATCCGTGGGCTCCAGCTAAGAGGGCGGGAGGAGGCCTGGGTGGCAGGGCAGCCCTGGCAGAGCCCAGCAGCCTCGGGCCTGGGTCTTACTCACTGTGTCCACGTCCACGGCTCCCTGCAGTCTGCACCTGGTCTGGTCCCGCAGCACCTGCAGCCAGAGCTTCACGGCGGGCAGGAAGGGGGCGTGGATGCCAGCCAGAGCAAGGGAGCGGCTGTCACTGCAGCGGGGGCCCGACAGAGCTGGCCCTGACTCAGCCACCCGGAGCCAGCAAAGCCCAGGTGCCCTCCCTCCAAGGCCCCTGTCCCAGGGGCCCCCTACAGGAGGCTGGAGGACAGCCAGAGCGGGGGGGGGGGGGGGGGGGGGGATGGGGGGGATGGGGAGGAGTGGGGATGGGTCTGGGAGGCAAAGAGTGGACAGAGACAGGTGGGGGCGGGTGGAGGGAAGGGGAGAGGCTGGGCAGGGCACCCACCGGCCAGGGAGGCTGCTCCAGAAGCCCTGGATGTCGGCCAGGGTCAGGTACAGCTCGAAGAGCCCCGAGGCCACCTCGAGGGTCAACTTGGGGCTCAGCTCCTCCGTCAGCACCCACGCCTCCTCGGCCACCTGTCAGGATGGTGGAGTCAGGGGCTGTGGGCAGAAAGGAAACCAAGGCGCCCTCCCAGCCAGGGGGCTTCTCCCACTCCCCTCCTCACCAGACGTTCCAGCTGCCGGAAGGTGAGGGTGAAGAAGTCGATCTCGACGATGCTGCGGAACAAACCCCACACACCTGCTTGCCCCACGCCCGGCCTGGCGGCATCCCCGAGGAGCCAGGGCAGGGGCCCCACCTGTGGAAGAGGCTGGCATAGACCCCATAGCAGGACTGCAGATCCTCGTAGACAGCGTCAGCCAGGTGCACCAGCCCAGCGAGGCGCTGCGGCCCCGGCTGCAGGGAAGCGGGGTTCACATGACCTCCAGGCCTGGCCTGCCCCACCCCGCCCCTGTGGCCAGGCCCTCCCTGTGCGGCACCTGCTCCCGAGGACTCTTGCTGTTCAGGAGCCTGTCGTACCACTCACGGTTGCCTCTCTGCAAGACAAGTCACCGAGACGCTGTGAGGAACCGGGGAGGCTAAAAGGGCAGCAGAGAATGGCAGAGCAGGCCGAGCCGGGGGCCAGGGCGGAGTGGGCAACTGGGGGTGGGACACACCTTCAGAGCCGCGGCGATGTCCATGTTCAGCTCCGTCTTGAAGGGGCAGCTCTCGAAGGACGGCTGGAAGAGCTGCATCTTGCTGAGACACCTGGACAGGGCCCACCAGCTGACTGCGGCCGCCCCAGTCCCATGCATCCCCCCCTCCCCGCCCCACCAGCACCGGGGTGGCACCCACTTCAGCAGCAGCTCCAGGCGGTACACAGCTGTGCTGTTGGTGGCTGGGAAATAGTCTCGCAACTGGCGCAGCAGCCGCAGCCCGAACTCGGAGAAGGCAGAGAAGCTGTCAGCCAGGCTCTCCTCCTAGGCACACAGGGCCCGTCAGAGTTGACCCTCTCACGGCCATCCCCACGGGTAGGGGTCGGGGAACAGCCCGTCTGCAAAGGCTTCCTGCAGCCATCCACAGGCCTGGCCCTGCTACTATCTCCCACAGCCTCAGGGCCTTTGCACTACCAGTTCCCCCTGGCCAGTGGCCAGAGCCCACTGCCTTGGCCCCTCAGCTAAGTGAAGGGTACAACCTCCCTCTCCTGGGATTCCACCCCATCCCCCGATCTCAGCAGTGCCCAGTCTTGCTCTGCCCTGGGCCACGAAGTCTATTTTCAAGCTCACACCACCCTGTAGGCCATATGCCCTGTCTGTCCAGCCCACAAGCAGCCCAGGGCACAGCACTTTCAGCCAACGAAGAGGGCGCGCTCTCACCTGATCCTGGGGCAGGGATGACGCCTCCTCCCAGTGTGCCTGCAGGTCCTCCAGCAGCCCCAGCAGGTAGCCATAGTCCAGGGTGCAGGTCTGATGGTGGCGGCTGCTGACCTGCCAGTGCCTGTGGGGGCCAGCCCTGCCGCAGTCAGTGCAGAGTCAAGGAGGCAACCCCCCAGGAGACCCCTTGTGCCCCTTCTACTGCCCCTTCCCATCCCACAGTGCCCTCATGGCACCACCCCTTTTCACCCCTTCCCACTCAAAGCACTCCTACGCCTTCCCTTCCTGCCCCGCCCAACCGCGTCCACACACAACACACAGCACGCCTCTTTCCCCTCCCACAAGACCCCTCCAGCTCCGCCCCTCTCAGCTGCTGCCACTCACAGCACCCCTTCTCGCCCCAGGGGCCCCCCCACCATGCCCCACCTCTTCCAAGACCACGCCCACTTTCTACCTCATTCCCCACAGCCCTGCCCCTTCCCGGGCCCGCCCCTCTTAGCCCGCCCACTGGCAGCGCCTCTTTCCCGCCACAACCCCGCCCCCATCCCCCCGCCCCCCCAACAGCGCAGCCCTCCCACCCGCGGCTCCTCCCCGCGCCCCGCCCACTCACAGCACCGCCAGCTGCAGCGAAGACAGGTTGCTCTGGGCGCCGTGCAGACACAGCACGGTGGCCGCGGGCCCGCTGAGCTCCCCGCGCCAGCTGCTTGAGTCCGGCTGGGAAAGGGGGCAGACGTGAGCGGAAGGAGCAGACGCCATCGCCTCCTGCCCCCGGTGCCCAGCCTCCCCTGCTCTCCCTCCCCAGGCACCAGGTCACCCTGGTCCCTAGGGCGTGGCTACCTCCTGGGACCGGTGCTCGAACTGCAGCAGACGGCTCAGCAGCAGCATGTAGGACAGGAAGCCCGACCGCCCACGCTGGCTCATGCCCGTGTCCCTCTGGAAGGCAGGGCCCACCCGTCACCAGCCCTGCCCCAGCCTGCCAGCAAGGTTGGAGGGCCAGGATGCAGGGCAGGGGACCCCGGAGCTCCCCACCTGTGTGGTGATCAGCTTTAGGACCAGCTGGCAGTCCCCCTGCACTCGGGAGGCGCTGGAGCGCGGTTCCAGCTTGAACCAGCGGTCTTCACCAGCCACAGGCACCTCCTGAGAGAAGGGGGTGCAAACGGGCAGTTCTCCTCCCTGTCCCTCCCACAGACCTCTGCTTCCCACTGAACACAGGCCGCTGGCACACAGTGAGCACTCAGGGGTGCCTGGACACAAGACACCACAGAAAGCTGTTCCTTCCCCCTCCTCTGCCGCATAAGGCCCCCACCCAGCCCAAGAAGGATGGGAGAGGCTGGGGGGGATCACAGGACATAGCCACCAGCAGAGTCCCCGGGGGGAACAGGCCCTGGCCCCCACTCACCCGGATGGGGATGTTGAGACACCCCAAGAAGTCATCCGTGTGGTCCTCTGTGGGCCCTGCTGTCCCATTCGCACGGGCCGACTTGACAATCTGTTTGAAATACCTGAGCAAAGCAAGGTAGATGCCCACCTGGGGTCCCCGGGGAGCCGCCACCTGTTGGCCCATGTCTGGGGGGCCCCCCATCCTACCTGCTCATGCCCTTCAGGCCGATGACTTCGTTCAGCTTCCTGCATGCCTCCACCAGAGACACGTCATCGTCATGGTCCCTAGGGGCGGGCAAGGGGGCAGACCTGGCTTGTCTGGGGCCTGGCTAGGCCCTGAATGTCCCCTCCCACTGCATGTCCCTTGGGCTGCAGGGCCCCGGGGCCTATACCAGATGTCCAGGTGCAGCTGGTCTGTGCTGACGTCCTCGATCTCACTATGAGGAAACAGAGAGATGGCCAGAGGCTGCAGGACGAGCCTCTGCCCAGGGCTGGTGGGCCAAGGAAGGGACAATCCTTAGATTGTCCCTTAGAAGCTCCAGCTTCTAAGACTGGCTGGACGTGAATCCTGACCGTGTGGCCACTGGGGCCAGCACCTTTCTCTGAGACAGTGACGTCCTCTGGAAGCCCATCCTCGGACCAGCCCCGCTCAGATCGCTGGAGCAGGCACTGAGACAGCACGCGTCCTGGCGTAGCAGCCCCCCGTGTCCCCACTCCCACCACCGCTGCCCGGCTGCAAAAAAAGGACTTACAAGAAGAAGTTTTCCTTCCAGACGGGGTTCAGGGTGCTGCTCTTGACCTCGGTGACCTGGATACACTTGGCCGGCAGTGGGCCTCCACGCTTGCTGCCTTTGCGGAAGCTGAAACGCTGCTCCTTGTGCGGGCCTGGCTCCCGTGGGGCGCCCGAGGCCGGCAGGATGCCCAGCATGCAGTAGGGGTCGCTGAAGCCTGAGACGCCACAGGCACCTCAGTCCCCGGCCCCAGGCTGCCCCCTGCCCTCCACAGCCACCAGGCCCGGGCACAGCCAAGTTCCCGGCTGGTCCCCACTCACCATTGGGGTCTTTGGCCAGCAAGTTCTTGGCACGCATGACAGAGACTTTCAGGGCGTATGTGGGGGCCTGTGGGCCGAGGGTGCCGAGGGGCCGCTTGAGGGAGGATCTGTGGGGCCAGGCCAGGGCCCCGCGCTGTGCCCTCTCCACCCCCAAACCCTAGACCTGCGGCTGGTCAGCGTCTGCCCACCCTGTGTGGCAGCCCCACCTTGGCCTTCTTCACGCGTTCAATGGCCTTGGCATGCTCGTCGGAGCTTGTACCAAACACCTGTAGAGGACGGGCAGGTGTGAGGGCCCAGGTACCCCCTAAAAAGAGCCGCCCAGTCTCCTGGGGGCCACACAGGAGAGGAGAAAGATGCATTTGTCTATCCATCCATCCTCTGTGTGTCCGTGTGTCTGTCCATTGCCCCATCCTTCCAGGGATGCCAATCAGCCTGTATGTGTGTCTGCCTGGACACACACGTGTGTGTAGGGGGTGTTCTGTATGTGGGCCAAGCCTGCATTATTTGGGTGAGGGGGACAACACCAGGTAGAGAACAGGGCTGGGAGAGACAGTGGGCTCCGTTCTCCCGAAAGCAGGGCAGGGAGGGGCCGGGCTGGGCCAGCAGGGAGGAAGGAACTGGTGGGACTCACCTGCTGCAAGTAGCCCAGGAGGGTCTCCTGGTCATCCACCTGGTCAGGACCCATGGTCCCCGCCCGGTAAAGGACTGTGTACAGGGCTTCCTCATAGAGCATCTCCACCTATGGGCAGGGAGCAGGGCATGCCCTGAGTCCCAGCCAGCCCACCCCTGTCCCCCCGAGCCCTGGCCACTGGGGGTCCAGGCACCTTGCTCCCCCCCACCCTACCCCGGCATCCCAGCTCCCAGGAGCTCCGCCCACCGGCAGAGACAGGTCCCAGCATCCATACAGTTGTACCTGCCCAGGGCAGGGGTCTGACCCCCGACTTACCGGCTTCCATGGGGAATTCTAGTCCTCACCCCCACCACCTTTGCTGTCCGCCCGTCCCCAGGACCTGAGCATGGCACACAGGAAGTGCTCTTGGATCTCCCTGGACCCAGACCCCTGTCCCCTTTACCTCCTCCTGGGTTAGGGCTCTCAGGCCACGGCTGGGGTCCACGGGCTCGGCAGGGGCTGGTGAACCACTGCGTAAGAGGACCTGTGAGGGCGCTCGGGTAAGGGCCTCCTGTGGGGACCACTCCAGGGAGGGGAGGAGTTGAGGTGCAGAGGTGGGGGCAGGGGGGCAGTGGGACAGCCCAGCGTGGTGCCCCCACACCGGGCAGCAGCACCAGCCGTCCTCACCTCGGGGCAGGGAAGTCCCTGTCTGCCTTCGCCCTTCTTCAGAATGAGACGCATGTGCGCGAAGAACTCCACACCGTCCCCGGGTTTCCTGCAGAGGGAGGCCGGGCCGAGGGTCAGCAGGTCCTCCCTGAAGCTCAGGGTTCCCGGCATGTGCCTGCCCCCCCAACCCAGGGCCAGCCACCGGCCCCTACAACTTGAGGGGACTGCCTGGGTCTCCGCTTGTCCCAGGGCTCAGTCCGATGTCCAAGGCGTGGACCCCGCCCCCTGCAGGCCTTGGGTTCAGACTCTCCTGGGCTCCCCCCAGAGGCTGTGCTAGGGCAGCGGGAGAGTGGGCGCCAGTGAGAGAAGGGCAGCCAGGTGCACGTGACCATACGGGACGGGGGGGGGGGGCACCCACCAAGCCCCTGCAGCGGTGGGCTCCTGTGGATCAGCGCCAGTGCTCCCCTGCTCCCCCTCGGTCCTCCGGCGGAAGGATGGGCGCACCTGCACCTGCCTGAGCACACTGCTCTTGATCTCCAGCAGGGTCGTCATGGCGGGGGGTCTGCGGGCAGAGAACACGGCCGTAGCCTCTGACATCCAGCGGCCAGCAGCTTGGCCGTGCTGGCCCCAGCCACCACAGGTGCACAACCAGCAATGGTCCAACCAGCCACAGACCGACGGTGGCAGGGCGCTGCCTCCCGATGGGGCTGCCCACGGCACAGGAGGGGGCACCCGAGCCTCCCCAGAGCACCCCCTCCCTCGCTGCTGGATGGCACTGGGCACCCTGGGGGCCATGTGCACTCCTGCTGGCAACCTGGGGCCAGTCCCTTGGTCTGAGTCTTCATGGCCTGTTTGCAAAATGGGGCACCCCTGCTGCGTTGCGCTGGGGACTGTAAGTTGATTGGTAGGTTGGTCGATTGAGCCTGGCACAGCCCTCACTCTGTGGCTGGGAGCTGCTGGGCTCCAGCCCATCCTGCCACACCCCCACCCACTACCCATCAGGGGGGGGGTGTGTCCCCTGGCTGTGTCCCTGGAGTCGGAGGACACCTCAGCAGCAAGGGCCTGTGTGTCCTGGGGGCTCTGCTCTGTGCAGACAGAATGCGGACAGGCAGGCTTGGAGGACAAATCCACCACCCTGCAAAGGGCTGAGTCCAGGCATCTCCGAGTGTGCATCTCCGAGTTGGGGACAACCTGCTGTCCAGGACTCCCCTGAGGAGTGTGTCCGTGTGCATTCGTTCTCATCCGCAGTCTCCCCCGCCCTGCCAACCACCGTCACACTGGCTCACCTCCTCCAGGGGGTTCAGGATCCCCTGCAGACCCAGAGGCAAGGGCAGCGGGACCACAGAGCTGCCGCGGGGCATCTTCCACAGCACTGGCTGGTCCAGGCACCCACCTCTCTCCTGGCCCACCCAACAACCTGTGCCTCCCCCCAAATCCCAAGGTCTCCTTGTGCCCCTGTTGGAAGCCATCAAAGTGCTGACCCCCTGGCCAGGCTGACTCCTCCACTCTGTGCCTACCCCTTGGTCTCCCTGCCCCAGGCTTGCCAGCCTCTGGTATATGGCACACATCATGTTCTCCTCAGTGTACCACAGGACCTTTGCACTTGCTGCCCTGGTCCCCCTTCCTGGCAGAGCTCACCCGTCCACTCACTGCGGGAACCTCAAGGCAGGCCCAGCCTGTGCAGAGGAGCACTATCATCTTGCTGATGAAAGAGAAGTGGGCACTCAGCTGGGTGCAACAATTCTGGCCCCAGATCTCCCAGGCAGTTCGTGGCAGGAGAGCCAGGAAAGCATCCCCCCTCCCGCCTAGTGTGCCCAGGCCAGCGCCCCAGGGATCATGCCCATATCCCTGCAAGTCCCTAGGGAACACCAGCTCCCTCCTCCTCTGCACCTTATGCCCTGGTGGGAGCGCTGGAGCCCGGGCATGCTGGCCACTTCCCGAGTCCTGACCGAATCCCTGCCCTGCGCTGCATCTGTCTCTCTATGGCCCCAGGGCTACCATCCCTGCTCTGTGCCCCCGGCCAGCTCAGCCCACCCAGGCAGCATGCAGCCTGCTCCCTGAAGCCCCAGCACCAGTCCTGTGGGGCCTTGGGGAGTGCTGGGCTCCGAGGGTCTCATCTGAGCAGCCCAAGAGCTGGGGACAGAAAGGGCTGCGGGCTCCGACTCTGAAATGAGGCCCTGCTTTCCCTTCTCAGACTGACCACTGCCTGCCCCGGGGGGGGGGGGGCTTCCTGCAAAGATGGGGGGGTGTGAGGAGGCTGGTGCTGCAACGTGGAGGTGCTGTCCTACAGGCCATCAGCAGTGAGGTTATCGGGGCCCCCTTCCCCTCTCTAGCTGTGGGGAAGCAGCGGCTACCCCCGCAGCCCCTCAAAGCCGGGTAGCAGCCAGTGCTTGAGCTGTTGCCAAGGCAACCGCCAACTGCGTCTGCCGAGTGACAGGGGCTACAGGGGCTCACGGACCCAGAGACAGACATGACGCAGTAGCCAAGTGGCCACAGAGTCGGGGTGCCTCCCTGAGAATAAAACGCTCAAGACAGAGGGAGAGCTGCCCCACCCCATAATCTCAGCCCCAGAAAGGGGGTGCTGCTCTGCTCCCCTCATCTACCTGGAGAAACTGAGGTCTCGGGCTTAGAAGCTTATGTGAGGCCACAGAGCCCGCAAGTGGCCAGGGACAGAGCCCACCTCCAAATTCAGTGTCCAAGCTCTAAGCTCCTGGCACATCCTGAGTTCTGGGGCCCAAGGAGGTTAGCCTCTGGCTCTGTGGCACCTGGCACTGGACAGGGGCAAAAGTGGCATCCGGGCACAGGTGTCTGGGAAAGATGGCTCATCTCTGGGTGCCCAGACACTCGTCCTGTTTCCCTGGAAACGGTCCGCCACTCCGGCACTGACACTGCAGCACACAGTGGCCTGGTCCCGGGAACCAGTCAGCTCCTTGCCCAGAGATGCACGGTGTGAGTGCACGGCTGACCCCCAGGAAGCCCCTGCCGGCCGCAGGGCCCCTCGGTCTGTCTGCCAGGCCCCAGGAGAACTCTTCCCTGAGTTCTGTGTATCTCTGGTCCCCCTGGGCTGGGCAGCAGCATGGAACAAGATGGGCCCGCATCCTTGCTCATGCCCGGCCACCAGGGCCAGGATCCCAGCCCTGCTTGTCCAGTAGGCAAAGTGAGGCTGGCCAAGGACCTGAATGTCACACTGACATGGGGGCCAAGCCAATATGAACATGTCCACCTTGTCCCCTGGCTGACCCCAAGGCCCAGGCTGAATGGGAAGTGGGAACCCTACAAAGTGAACCCCCCATCCCATCTCACACCCCGGGGCTGGGTGAGCTGCCTGGAGCCTGGACTCCAGCCAGGGACTCTGAGCCACACTGTCTCCTAGCCCACCTGGGGGCTTAGGTGGCACCAAAGCAGCTGGTGATGGGGGCAGCTGAGCCAGAGAGCCAGGCTTTCTCCCTAGCTAGAGTCCCCTGTGGCCCCTGGCCACCCCCACAGTGAATAAATAACTTTATGATCAACATCTCAGAGCACTACATCCCTTTGTACCAAGATTTGGTCCCTGGAGACTTGCAGGCAGGGGTCCTCCGCGGCTACCCTGTGTGTGTAGGGGGAGTGACAGGGTATCTGGCCCCACATGCTGGTCTCCATGTCACCCTCTTGGTCTTCTCTTCCCAGCCCATCCGCCTTCACTTTTCCTATTGGATTTCCAGCTGTCGCCTTCCGATGGCTCCCTAGACAGCCTGAGCCCTGGGGAAGGGCCTGGGAACGTGCATTTTGAGCAGCTCTGCAGTCCGACCTAAAGCCGTGTGAGGCGCGAGATCCACTGCAAAGGGCCACCCAGATACTTCTAGAACGAAAACCGAGGCCCCTCCGTCCGAATTTCCTGCGAGGCTCCCTCCCGCGCCTTTACTCACCTGTCTCCACCGCGACGTCCCTCCCGCCTGGCTCACGCACATCCCTTCCCTCTGCCCCTTCCCGCCCCGCCCCCCCTCCCCCCGTGCCGCCACAGAAGCCTCGGGGCCCCCCAGTTCCGTCGAGGTCTTTCCCTCCTCGATGAGGGGGGCGGGTCTGCGGGCCGCTTAGAAGCCTGGTGAGTGCGCATTGTTTTTACCGCTCGGGCCCCCGGAGGGGTTTCGTGAAGACCAGGGGTCCTCAGACGACGGGCGGCGGGGAGGGAGGGAGCGGCGCCGGCGGCATCTGCCCCCCGGGAAAACCCGCGGGGCGGCACGGAGGTCCCCAGCCCAGACCCACCTGCGGCCTCCATGGGGTATGGGACAGCGGGGTCGGAGGGGCGTCCTGCCGCCCCCCCCCAACTCGACTCCTGCCGGCTCCGGCGCTCCTGAAGACGCGGGCCGACAGAAGCGCCAGGGACCCGTCCCTCCGAGCACGCGGCGGCCTCAGTTTCCCCGCAGCGGGGGGCGCGCCTTCCCACTTGCCGTCGCCCTCCTCCTCGGGGGGGCCTCCCCGCGCCCATCGGGGTTCGCAAACGCAGGGGCCGGGCCGGGCGCGCGGCGGCGGCGGCAACGGCCGCCCGGAGTCCGAGCACTCACCGTGGGCCGGGGGCGCGGTGTCCGGGGGTCCGGGGGTAGCGAGCTGGGGAGACGCCGCGCTCGGCACCTGCTCCACGGACGCCGGGCACAGCGCGCTGGCAGCCGCGCCGACGACTGAGAGCTGCGGGGGCGGGGCCTGGCTGCGAGCCCCGCCCCCGGCCCGCCCCCGCCACTCCCCCCCGCCCCTTCCGCGACCCCGGCTCCGGGACCCTGCAGCGCGCACGCCGGCTGCCAGGGTAGTCGGGCCCGGGAGCCCCCGTACCTGGGCGCGGAGGGGGCGCGGGGCGGGGAGCGGCTTCTGCTGGGTCAGGACCCCCTCCCCGGGGACCCTCGGCTGGCCAAAGTCGCAAAAACCGAGCGAGACCCGCCCGGGCCGCCGCGCAGACTTTTCTCGAAGGGCCTCCCCGCCCAGGCTCTGACCGCTGCAGGCATCTTCCCGGGGCGCTCCCCACACCGCGTCACCTGTTGGGCCAGCGTCCGCACGCCGCAGGGGAGACCCCCGTCGCCCCAGTTGGGAGGGTGCGGGGTCTCGCCAGCTGGTAGCTCCAGGCCCGCGCGGGACCCTGCGCCTGCGCCCTTCCTTGCCCACCCCGGGGGCCTCGCCTTGTGTGCGCCTGGCTAGCTCCAGAGAACGGTGGCTCCCTGCTGATCCCAGCAGTCTGGGCCGGCCCACCAGTCCTTTCCGACGAGCTCCCGGTGGCGCTGGGGGATCATCAGCGGACCTGGTACTTAGGGAATCCGCCGATCTGGAGATTTTTAATAAAGATTTTATTTATTTGACAGAGAGATATCACAGGTAGGCAGAGAGGCAGGCAGAGAGAGGGAAGCGAGCTCCCCGCTGAGAAGACAGCCCGATGCGGGGCTCGATCCCAGGACCTTGAGATCATGACCTGAGCTGAAGGCAGAGGCTTTAACCCACTGAGCCACCCAGGCGCCCTGGAGATGTTTTTAACCCCAAGTACCTTTTCTCTAATGGTGGGGGCCCAGGCAGTGCCAGAAATAGAAAGGCCCAGAACACACTCCAGCTCAGTCCAGGGCAAGGACAAGGTTTGCTGGCAGGAGGCCAGGGGTAGGCTGAGCTGAGCGCCAAAGGTGGGGTTCCAGAACAGCCACTCGAAGGGAGGGAGCTCAGACGCAGCTGGGCACCAGGCTGTGACCCTCCCACGTTGCAGCCCCATTCTGCCCACTTGGTGGAGTTCAGGGAGGGAGTGTGGCAACAGCATGGCCCTGGGGGGACCCGGCACCTCTCCCATCACCCCGGGATGGGACGGACAGGGCTCTGAGGGGGACACCACCTGTTGCAGCTCCCAGGTCCGGACCCATACGGGTCCACACTGCCTTGGAGGAGACGTGGCATTCCCAGGGTGGGTTCGGCTTCTGGAAGCTCTCTGCCTGTGGGCCCTGCTTCCATCCTGGCCCAGCACAGCCAGCACAGGGGGATAGAGATGCTCAGGAACACACCTTGACTGCTTGGAACGAAGCTGAGCACAGGACGGGGATTGCGGAGGGAGCAGCTGCTGCTCTCCCCTGGGGGCTGGCAGGTCCTGAGCTAGGATCTCAGAGCCCACGCCCCCCCCCCCAACCCCTGCAGTCCTTCGTGAGCTTCTGCCAACCTGTTGGAACAAACACGGGCCTGGTTGCCATGGTGATCATAATGGCTTTGGAGTGAAGAGATGAGATCCCACAGCCGCTATAAACAGGAAGTTAGGAGGGGCTGCTGCCAAGGGAGGGAACCCTGCTCGCACCCACATCCCCTGTCCCTTGGGGAGCATGGGGCTGGGGTCCAGCAGCACAGAGGCCCCAGCCCTAACCCTGTGGCCTGTTGGGGTGGAGGCCTGTTGGAGACCTCACCACCCTCTTTGACAGATAAGAAAGCTATATCCTGGGGAGGGGAAGGGCTGTTCCCGGGCCACAAAGCAACTGGCTGGGTCCCGAGCCCGGCCCTGGACCTCAGTTTCCCCAGAAAATCCCCCGGGCCTCCATCCACAAACACTGCCTGGGAAGGGAGAGATGGGCCCATTCTTGCCCACTCCCGTCCTCCTCCCAGAGGACCTCAGTCAGGCCTCTGTCCCGTCACACCCCTCTGCTGCCCTGGACCTCAGTTTCCCTTTTGTTGGTGAAATGGACGTAGCGGGACGCTTGGGTGGCTCAGTTTGTTGGACGACTGCCTTCGGCTCAGGTCATGATCCCGGAGTCCCGGGATCGAGTCCCGCATCGGGCTCCCAACTCCACGGGGAGTCTGCTTCTATCTCTGACCTTCTCCTCGCTCATGTTCTCTCTCACTGTCCCTCTCTCAAATAAATAAATAAATAAAAATCTTAAAAAAAAAAAAAAAGAAAAAAAAAGAAATGGACGTAGCAACGGCACCCACCCCTCAGCAAGGGGACGGGGGGGGGTCTCATCGAGGAGGCGGTACTGGGTCAGGTCCACATGGGACGGTACCCATGGCCATGGCTGCCCTCGGGGCACTCAGTTCCCACCTCTGTAGGTGTGGGGGGGTGATCCCACAGCAAGGAGAGAGGGTGGGGAGGGGGCAATGTGGAACACACATATTTCACAGCAGGAGTTGGGGCACAAAACCTCACCTAGAGAGATCAGGCTCAGCAGGACTGGTGGAGAGGTGGGGTTCACCTCCTCTGGGCTCTGGGCAGGCAGGGGGTGCGGCTTTCCCTCCGTAGGGCCAGGAGAGAACCCCCAGGCTCTGGACAGATGCTCGGCAGCTGGAGGGCAGGGAGAAGGGCAGCCCCGGAGCTGAGGGGGCGTCTCTGGAAGGCCACGCCAGCCCTCATGGTTCAGAGACGTTTGGAGCACCTGGCCGGCTCTGTCAGTGGAGCGTCCAACTCTTGATCTCCCAGTGTAGGTTCAAGCCTACATAAAAAAATAAAATTTTAGAGTAAGAAAATGGAGTAGCTTGACCTCATGCCCTCTGGTGGCAGCCCTTGGAATTGCAGGCAGAGCCCCTAGCAGGCAGGCTCCTCCCACCAGCTCCCGTCTGTTCCTGGGCACCTGTCAGGTGTGAGGGGGAGGGCAGCCATGGAGAATGGCGGGAGCAAAGCCCAGGGACTTGGACCAGGGCACTCAGGACCGCAGGAATGCGTCCCATTGCCTGTGCCATCTGGGTGGTTCTGCCAGTAGAAGATGTGGCCCCAGGTGGGAGGGGTCATGTCACCAGAAGCCAACACCTGCACAGGTGAAGCCTGCACCAGGTCAGGGTGGTCTTGGGCTTCAGGCTCAGGTGCCACTGTGGGCCTGAGGTTTCCGTGGGGCTGGGGGAGGGGGCGGGAGCGGAGCAGCGGGCCCACACAGGGCTCCACAGGTCTCTGTGGGGGCCAGCCTCCTCGCCGCAGAGTGCTGTCCACTGTCTGTCCACTGAGCCTGCCCATCAGCTTCTGGCCCAGAGGCAGGTGTGTGGGGCCACCTCCCAGCAAGGCCCCTTCTGCACTCACTCCTCTGTGAGGGGCCGTGGAGGGGGCAAAGGTCGTGCGCCCCATCAGGAGGCAGAGATGGGGGAGCTGAGTACCCAGCACCCTCCTCTGCACAATGGAGGGCCCAGGTTCTGAGGCTCCAGGAGCGGGAGGGGCAGCATGAGCACCAAGGGCCCTTGTCTTCAGGAGGGTGCTGAGTAGGTCCCCTGGAAATGGAGAGGTCAGGGAGGGAGAACCGAGGCCTTGGACCCGCAACTTCGTGACAGGTGCTGGGTTCCTTGGGTCTGGGGACAGCAGGGTGGACGGGACCGAGTACTCCCGCCCTGTCCCACCCCATGGTCTTAAGCCAGCCCCCTCAGTCAGGGCCAGGGCCTTTGCAGATGGGATCCCAGCATCTGGAGGACTCTAGACAAGACTTGGGCCACAGCAACAGGAAAGCCCCCAGACCCAGCACCAAGGTCAGCTGGGGACAGAGCCTAGACCAGCATTTCTCAGGCCCCTCCCTGCTGGAGCAGGCTCAGACTGGTTCTAGGCGGCCCAAGCCAGTGTTCAGCCTGGCCCTCCAACCTCCGCCAGGCAACTTGTCGTCATGGCAACCTCAAAATGGGGGCTGCCCGTCCGCAGAGCCTGAGCTGCACCCAGAGGCTTCCGGCAGCCCCACCAGGTAAGGAGGCAGCTTTGCACACTGGACAGGTGTGAGGGTGCAGATCTGGCCTGGGCGAGAACATCCTGGGAGGCCAGGGGGACTCTTGGGGACCCACTGCCTTTCCAGCCCTGGCCAGGTTTTCCCAGGAGCCCCAAGGCCAGGCCGGAGCCCCAGGCCATCCTGGACGAAGTGCTGGAGTCTGAGTTGAGGACTCACATGCAGCTGGGCATTCCCGGGGGAGGCCCACCCCAGGAGTCAAGGCCAGCTTGGGGTCCCAGGGGGGACGCCCTGCTCTAGCAGGCCTGGGAGATGCAGGGGGCCCTTGGCCACAGGGCCAAAGTCAGCACAGGATGTGTGCCTGGTCTCCAGGGGGTCCACAGGGGCATTCCACCCTGGCTCCAGGGTCACTGGCACCACCCTCCCCCCACTGCAAACCCCTGAGAGTCTGAGGCGGAGGGGTTGGGGGCAGGAAAAGGACACACCCTACAGGCAGCACTTTGTGGAAATGTTTTTAATTGGAGGGTTCTTAGATACAGTGGTTTATGTACTGCCCACAATTCCTTACTAATCATCCGGCGCCCCATGCTGGGAACACACTCTCAACCCTCACGTCGGAAACAGGACACGCACGTTGCATACTCCTGTTACAAGAGTCACATCTTTATTAAGCCAAGGACTGTGGCACAAAAGGACATTTCATTAGTGGAAATCATGACAATCTGCTAGAAACATTGATTACTTCAGAATGTTTCAACTAGAAAATATATTGAATTTCCATATATATTAACCATATACATGTGCAGCCGTTACTAAGTGTCGCTCAGTCATTACAAAATAAGACATTCTGGGAGAGGCTACAGACACACAAGCCAGCTGAGTCCCCAGGAAGGCCATCTGTATCAGAACAAATCACCAACATCAAACGTCCAGCTTCGTCTGGCTAAGCGAGCAAGCAAGGCACTGGGACCTCGGAGCCACGCAAGAACTGTGGCCGAGGAGCCTCCGGACACGGCCTTCAACCTCTGCGGCCATCCTGCCGCTGGGCCGTGTCCCGATGCCCTTCCTGACCAAGGGCCCTTGTGATGGGCCCTCCCGCCCTGGCTCGGTCTATGCGCTGGAACCACAGGTGAGCCGTTGAGAGTCCCCGGAGCGGGGGATGGGGGAAAGGTGAGGTCAGCTAGTGCAGGGCCCTGAGCTCACCCGGCCCGGCCCCTGGCTTGCCTGTCTTCACCTAGGGCCTCTGGCGGCTGAGCCAGCTCCCAGACCTGTTTCCCAACTGAGCAGGCAGCTGACCTGGGGAAGCTGTGCAGTGGGCGCAGGTTTTGGGGTGCTCTGTGAGCACAGCGCAGCAGGCGTCGGACCGGGCTCAGAGCCCCTCGGGAACAGGGAGGCGCCTGTGCACGGTGGCCTCAGCCTGGCCCCCGCACTTGGGGTGGGGGCTGGCGCAGTGGGCGCAGGGAGGTCGCAGGGCAGCCAGTGAGGCCAGGTGGGCACTGGAGACTGCAGGCCCGAGGTGGACACCAGCACGTGCCAGAACGAGGGGGAGCTGCTGGTCCCTGGGGCTGGGTCCTGCCCACGCCAGTTCTAGAAGGCTCTTGACACCACTTCCGACCTGACCCCATCCGCTCTCTGCACAGCCCCCAGACCTGGGGTGTGGGGACAGGCACGTCGTCCTCACACACAGCACTATTCAGAGGCCCAAGCCGGGCACCACGCAGGTCCAGGCAAGGCCGGGCACAGCAGCGAGCTGGGCTCTGCGCGCCTGCTGCCGTGTGGGGGGCCGGGCACCGTGAGGCCGCCTCCTCACGCTCTTAATGACGATAATGCAACGAAAACCTTTATATAAACAGTTTATTTACTCTAAACAGCAACACAGACAAAACGCCATATAAACACAAAGGAAGTGATGCGGAAACGAGACGCCGGCGGCCTTTGGATCTGAGGCTCATAAGCAACACAACCGGGGTCTGCGGGGAGCAAGGCAGGAGGGGCCGGCGGGCGGCTGCGTAGCTCTACACGGCGGGAGGCATGCCTGCATCCGCGAGCAAAGGAAACTAGCTCCTCGGGGCTCATCGAAGTATAAAAGTTTATAATTTTACAGCAGTTGAAATACTGACATCAATATTAAAATAAAAGCAAGTTTTACATAACAATCAAAAATACAAAAGACCGAAGGAAGAGACCCTGTATGAAAAACCGGGCAGCTCAGCGCGTCGAGGACTGCGTGCCAGCAGCGGAAATGGAAAATGGCGCCCGCCCCCCTCCCAGGTGACTAGTAATTGTACAGAGCAACGTCAGATTTGCAAAAATGTTGTAAACAAGTTCTTGCCAAACCAATCCCTTCCTTCTTACGCTGCTGTGTGGTCGCTGCTTATGAAGGCGCGAACTTCTTGGCTTGTGCTCGAACCCTCTTCTCGTACTCCACTCTGTTTTGGCTGAGGAGGAGGTCAAGAGAGAGACAGGTCAGCAGGCGCAGCCCCCTTGGGGCCCGGGGCGTCACGGGACGCAGAGCAGGCTCAGAGGGCGGCCTCTGATCGAAAAGGCCCCGGGGGCGGCCAGGCGTGTACCGCGCTCTAAGCCGGAAGCCGCTGCTTTCGTTCTGGAGAGAAAGTCCAGATTGCTGGGCACGAATCTTGGCTACAGACGGACGGGACTCCTGCTTGTTTCCCTGTGGGGCCCTGAGGGCCAACAGAAGCTCCAGGGCTGACCTGGGACCCTGCCCAGAGCCCAGGTGCAGTGTGTGCACGTGGGGACACTCGCCTGGAGGTGTGGAGTGCTCCCCGCATGGAAGCTAGGGGTCCCCCCAAGCTGTGCTCTCTCCATGGACGCCTCTCAGGACGCTGCTCCAAGTCACTGTGGCTCAGGCCCCGGGCACGATGGGGCTCTCAGGGTGGAGGGACAAAGGGCCCCCGAGGGGACTTCCCTCAAGGGGCAGCGGGCTCCAGTGAACACACCACAGTGGTAGCCACCTGCCCGGGCCACGGAGAGCTGCGGCATCAAGGCCACAGGACTCCTGTCTGCGGCCCGTTCCAGCCCCAGAGCTCCAGGGCTGTCCACTGCCAGGGGAGCCCCTGTGGCCCGCAGCGGCCAGCGGAGCTGTTCCAACATGCTCTTAAAAGGGACGCTGATGGGAGAAGTCGTGGCAACAAGGGCAGGCCAGGACTGGTGGCGACGCTTCCTGGAGCAGGAAAGACACCCAGCAGCCCCGGGGGAGCGGCCACACCCCCTGCCGGGTCTGCTGGTGCACCACAGCTAGCCTCCAGTCCTGCTGCCCCGGCGCTGGGGAGAGACACGAAGAAGGCTGGCTGCTTATGGGGACACTGTGGTGCCTGTGGCCACCATCAGCCACAATGAGCGTCACCCATGACAAAGCGCACACCGGGGGGCGCCTGGGTGGCTCAGTGGGTAAAGCCTCTGCCTTTGGCTCAGGTCATGATCCCAGGGTCCTGGGATCGAGCCCCACATCAGGCTCTCTGCTCGGCGGGGAGCCTGCCTCCCCCTCTGTCACTGTCATTCCACCTGCCTGTGCTCTGTCTCTGACAAATAAATAATCTTAAAATAAATAAATAAATAAGTGATCTTAAGAAAACAAAAAACAAAAAAACCCTCGCGCACCAGGCCAGCAAGTTCTCGGAAGGCCCGAGACCTCCTCAGCTCTGCAGGCCACTTGGTCTGTCACGAGAACGCGGTGCGTCCTGAGTGGCCTCATATGCGAGGCTTAGGCTGCCGTGTCAGTGCGGACAGATGGCACGGTGACATCGCACAGCACCCGGCTCAGGACCAAGGGAGAGGATGGATCTCCTGAGTCACTGTGAGTGCACACACGCCAACAGGACAAGGGACCTGCTGCTGAGCCCCACTGGGACAGGCCCCGGCCCTGGCTGGGTGCATCCTGCTGCTCGCTCCTGGCCAACACTGGGCTGGGCCTAGGACCTGAAACCACTTTGGGGGGACAAATGCAACGCCTGCAACCTGGCACTTCTCTCAGGTGCTCCCCGGACGCGTCACCTGGCAATGTCCAGAGCGGCCGGAGAACGGTCCTGACCTCAGCTTTGACCCTCGGCACTGCTGATTCCAGAAACGTCCCCCAGGAGGAACATGCCCCAGCTTCTCCCCTATGTTAGCCCCATCGGTCCCAGCTTTCCAAATGTGGAGCAGCAAGGGGCCAGAGTCCCCTCCCTGGCATAAGGCCCCTAACCTGGGCCAGCCTAAGAGGCTGGCGGACATGGCCAGGGGACCCAGGACCCACAACCGTGGGGCCTCTGCTCAAGCACAGGGCTCTCTCTGCGGCTGACTGGCCCAGGCCTGGGAATCTATCCTGGTCACTGCCTCCCTCAGCGTAGGCGGTGGGCAACACAGTACCACGCAGGGAAGGGCTGGGGCGAGGAATGAACTCCTGACATCTGGTGGGGACAGCATGGCAGCTAGGTGACCCAGATCAAGCCAGGAGTACCGCTCCCCTATGGCCCACATCTAGGCCTGGGAGGAGCAGCAAGATGGAAACGGCGGGAGCTGTGGGGCCCCTGGGGAACCATGATACTGAACATGCCTCCTTTGGTGCCCACACATGGGGGGCCTTGCCCTCTGAGCTGCACTGGGGTTCACCGAGGCACCTGGTTTGCCTGGCCACAGCTTATCAGGGACAAAGTAGCCAATGGGAGCCTATGTCATCCGACCTCCGTTTCCTGACCGCCCCCCCAACCCTTAACCAACAGTGCTGTGGCGATATTGGCCCTGGTCACCTGTTCTTGCCCACCACAGGCCCTTTGCACATGGATCTCCCACTGCCTACAGGGCCTGCCTGCTTGCTTCCCGGCCTCAGACGCTTCCGTGCCCACCTCACTCGGTCTCCTGGTCACGGGTCGAGTCTCAGGGCCATGCAAGAAGGCCAATGGGAGTGGCAGCCTGGACCGGACTTCTAGGGAAGCGTGTACAAGCCAACATGCGGCCACGGCAAGGGCGGCCGGACCAGAACTTACCAGTAAATCGTGTAGGCCTCTGCTTGAGCTGGGTCCTGGATATTTGGTTCATTTAGAAGTTCCTGTATTCCTAACAAGATCTGTGTAAGAAATAAAGAAAACACGGAGCTCAGCAGTTAAAAAACTAAGCTTTCCTAGAACACTGGCCCCAGCTTCAGAGCAAGACCACCGTCCTCTGGCCCCACAGAAAGGCTGAGGCTGGCCCCCTGCACCTCGTACCTGCTTAATTGTGATGGCTGGCCTCCAGTCCTTGTCCTCCTCGAGGATGGACAGGCACACTGTGCCCGAAGGGTACACGTTCGGGTGAAACAGTGGTGGCTCAAATTTACCTGCGGCAGAGAGGAAGGAAACACGTTTCTGTGGCAGCTGCTGTCCCCTCCCCTGCACTGGGTGCCTTGCTGGCCAGCAGGCATGCAGTTCAGAATGGGGGCTGCGAGGTGGCAGTGTGGGCAGGGGGCACACAGTTCCCAGACTCAGGGGTGAAGCCATGTGGTTGCCTAGGTCCCCGGCCCTAGTCACCCTCACCCACCTCCCCAAGCCAGCCCAGATGTGGGAAGGAGGGCAGCTGTAGCAATGAGGACAGTCCTGGGGGCACAGTGGAGGGCAGGAACTGAGACCCTTCCAAACAAGTGGCCATTTTCAGAGCAAATCACCCTGCTTTGAAGAGAGGCCTGTAGGACCTCACACTATACCCCTCCACATTTTTTAAAACACAAAAACTAAAACAAAACAAAACAAAACAAAAAAACCACACAGGAAACTGTAAAATGTATAAAAACAAGAACTGCCTTGAACCCACCCTGGGACGGTCCCACCGCTAAGGTCTGAGGCCATTTCTCTTCATGTGGGCGCCCTCCCCACCCCCCCGTACTTACGTTCACCCAGAAAAGCACGAAGGAGGCAGAGCAGCTGGAGGACCCCAAAACGACAGACAGCTGGAGCCGCCCCGAGCTGCTCTTTGCCCCCAGCACGCGAGCAGCACCCCGGCGGGGACTCCTCAGACGCAGGCGCTGTGGCAAGTGTCCCCCCACACCCCACCCCGGAGCCACCTCTGCTCGCACCCGGCCGCCGTAGACAAAGCCGTGAGCAGGCGTTGTGTGTCCGTCCTGAAAAGGAGGCAGTGCCTGTGCGCAGCTTCCGTGAGCCCAGCAGAGCCAGCCAGGCCCCGTGGAGCTCTGCCGTCCCCCTAAGGAGCGGCAGCCGCATCCTGCGACTCGGGCCGGTGCTGCCCTGGAGACCCCGGGGGCGAGTGCCACACACAGTGCGCTTTTCAAAACACCCATCAAGTCTTGTCCGTTTGCCAGTGGGGCCATCCCGACTCGCCGAGCGCCACGCACATTCTGGCCACAAGCCCCATCTGGTGGGCCTCGCGGGAACCTTCTTCCGTGCCGTGGATGCCTTTTCGCTCTTCCTCTGGTCCCTCCAGTGAGCACAACCCCTGGTCTGCGTCTCATCTGAGGGGCGGGTCTGCTGTGTTACCGAGGAAAGCGCACGGTCGAGGGAGCAGCCGCTTCCCCTGAAGTCCTGACCCCAATTCTGGTCCCCGCTGGCTCCCTCTGCCTGGAGAGGTCCCCGCCCCGAGGTGTCATAGAGCCCACCGCTGACTGCCACGAGGACCCCGGGTCCAACTGTGTGTCATCGCGTCGGGTCCTCCCCTCCGGTGGCTGTGGGCCAGCCCCCACTGCTCACCATAGGCTCGTCCATGGACCCTGGGGCTGCCTCCGGCTTCCGGCGAGCACACGCGTGCATCTGGATAATCACCTGGTTAGCGCAGCTGGTGCCCGGGCAGGCCCAAGCCCGGCTCCAGCAGACACGGCAGGTGGCGGGCCCCAACTAATCGGCCCTTTCCACCCTGGCCACACGTGGCTTGCAAATGTCCGGTGACAGAGCTGGGCACCTTCCTTCTCTCTGCAGGCTGGCAGGGACGACAGCCTCTCTCGCGAAGGGCCTGCTGGCTGGCGGGCTCTCTGCCTTTTCCTCACTGACCGCGTGCGTGCCCTTCAGGTACTCAGGGTACGTGTTCAGGATCACCTGGAACCTCCTCCACACCCCACTCTGCCGCTGTCCCCGGGGAAGGCCTGCTCTAGGCGTCTTGCAATCTGCTTGCGGGCTGCTCCGCCCCCAGGGGGCGCCCTGTGTCACTGCTCAAAGTTTAAGGGACCCAAGGAATGGAGGTGCCACCTCCTACCCACCCCCTTCCTCTCAGAGCCCTAAGGCTTCACCTCTGCGTGGGGCATCCAGATCTCTCTGGGAGGCTGATTCCCTCCTTCTGCTGTGATGCCCCATGGTCTGTTACTTAGGGCACCTTCTCCCCACACCTCTTGCTCCTTCCGTCAAGAACTGAGCCACCCTGCGTGTGGCGGCTCTGCTCCGCGGGCCTGCGTCTCCGGTCACCGGGTCCCCGCGGCTGGGGCATCGAGGTCCCATCTTGCCCATCCCGCTGTCAGGGCCGGGTACCCGCTCCTGATGGGCCTCTGCCTGGGCCTCACAACCACCCCCGGCACTCTGAGGGCCAAGCCACTCTCCACCCTCTGCGCCTCTACCTGCCAGGGTCCCCGTGGCCACTGCCACACAAATGTGCTTGGACTGTACCTGGGATCACACGTGCCCCACAGACAGGCTTTGAGACAACAGACACCCTCACAGCACTGGGGCTTCCCGTCCATCCGGGGAACCCAGGTCCTTGTGTCGGAACCTGTCCTTGGCTTCTGTGTTGTGCTCCAGACCCTCCAGTCTGGAGGTATGAACTCTGGGTGGATTCACTCCCGTGTCTGAGGCTACTGTAGCACCTGGTTTGAACGCTTCACTTGTAGCAACTCCAGGAAAACAGGTTTTTGCACGTTAACCTCTCATCCCACAACCTTCACAAGCCAGCGCCGGGAAGAAGGCTTGCAGCCCGTCTCCCTTTCATGCTCTTTTGCGGGCATTTTTCTCTTCCTTGTTGCATTTGCTCAAACTTCCATATTGAACAGAATTGAGAAAAAGCAACTAAAATGTATCTCATTTTTCAGTGAAGGCAGTCATTTGAAGGGACAGCTGCACGTGGTGAAAGTATCCGAACAGCAGAGAATCACCCCGAACAGTCTCCATCCCAGTGGTTACCCCGCTAATCATTGATTTCTCAAGTTCTTCTGGTACATGCCCTCATAATGGAAAACGTACTTCTATCTTCTGAATAAATAACTGCAGAGTAAACGTTTACACATGGCCTGGCCTCGCCACGGGCTGTGCACACACGGAGACACGTGTTCACTGCCTAACTGACCGACCACAGACAGGACTGGGGGAACCTCTGGCCACAAAGCAGGAGGGACTTGCAGGCCCTCACCGCCACAGTTCTGCCACAGTGCACAGCACTGTGTGACGCACCGCGGTCTGCCCGGGCTGCACACACAAAACTGTTACCAGCAGGGAGAGTGACACTGAGTGAGGGACACAAAGCTGTCTGGGTGGGGAGGCCTTGGACTGTGGTCCTTCACATGCCCATCCCTGCCGGGGCTGGAGGTGGTGGCACCTTCTCCCCAGGAGGCACAAAGAGCCCGGGAGCCTCCCAGTGATCACAGCCAGAATCTGTGACCCAGCCCACTGTGTGTGCCTCCCAGCCCGGGGGGCTCGAATGAGCTCTGATCCACAGCCAGGCTCAGGGACAGGAGTCCCCAGAGTCGCCCCCCAGAGAACACCAGACCGCAGATCTCTGCTGGAATGTGCTGGAGCAGAGTGACTCTGGCAGACTTCGCTCTACTCACATTTTGGGGGTGAGGATGGGTAATCGTCTTTGAAAAGCATCCGGAGCTTAAACAAGCCTCCTTCCCAGGGAGTCTGTTGGGAAACGAAGCAGCGGTTAGGAGCGCGGCAGGCTGAGCTCAGAAAAGCCGGCGTTTGCAGCCCGTCCCCCGGCACCATCCCAACAGGGAGGTGGACTCCTAAACTGGCCCAAAGACCAGCTGCCCCCATGACAGAGCTGTAAGTGTCTTCATGGCCCCCAAGGGGGCCTGGAAAGAGCCCTCCCTGGGGAGGAGTGGGGCTGAGGCTGGACTTCTGGAAAGATAGCAGGGACTTGGCAGCCCCTATGACCCCAGGACTTGGGGGAGTGGGTCGCGGTCAGATCTCCATCTAAGCAGCTGCATCGAGGCCCCTCCCTCCAGCTCTGTGACCCCACAGCCCTCCCCAGCCTCCTCTGGGAGGAAGACGGCCACCCCCGCTGCAGCCTCAGACAAGGGGCGGAGAATGGTCACAGCACAGGCAGAGGTGCAGGCTGGCCGCCGAACCCAGACCCAGACCCCGTCACCACGCAAAGCCATGTCCTACCCCTACCGGCTTCAGAGAGGAAGAGGAGGCTCCTGGACGGTCACCACGAACCACAGGGGAAAGAAAACAGGCGACAAGGCCTCGGGAACAATGGGGACACCTCAGGGGCTTCCTCTTCCCTTTGGAGTCATCCCGGAAAAGCTGGACACAGGGTTGTGGGAGATCCTCACTCCCATATGCTTCCAGCATGCTGGTTCCCAACCGTCCTGGCACGCTCAGGCTGCACAAAGCTTTCCCAGGTGGCCCACGGGGAGTGTCTGCATCTGAGCAGCAGTAGCTGGCCCGGGGGCCAGCTTAAAGACCGCCGGGAGCAGCATCACGAGCTCGGGGCTGAAGGACAAGCGTGAAGGCCCTCAAAGCTCCTCTTGCCCCAGAAATGAAGCACGTTCTGGCCCCCAGGCTTGGTGGAGGTGTGGCATCCACCCCTCTCCACAGCCCGGCTCCCCTTTCTCAATTACAAGTGCCCATGGGGCAGGGCTGGGGGCGTCACAGGTCACCCTATCCCTGCCCCCCCAGGGGGATGGGGCCAGGGCCTGTGGGGCCAACATGGGGTAGGCTGGCCGGAGGTAAGAGCAGCTCCGGTAAGAACAGCCTCTCTTACCCCTTTCTTCCCCGGAATGGCGCACTCCCAGTTCATGAGGTTCATCGTGCCGTCGGGATTCTTTGTCGGGACGGCCACAAAGCCCTGAGAGAAGACAAGCACACAGGCACATCAGTGCCACGAATCCCGGCTCGCCCGCTCGCAGAACCGTCCTGTGACCCCAGCGGGCACTCTGCACAGCGTGTGACAGGCCCAAGCGGAAAGGGGACTTCCCGGTTTCCACAAGGGGGATCGAGTTCACTCTGCTGCGTGCAGAAATAAAGCTTTCCTTACAAACGGGTGGTCCTTCCTCCAGGCTTTCCGCTCCTGGGCGAGTCTGCTGAGGGCGATCCCCGACATGTTCAAAGTCCCTGGAAGAGACCAGACAGAGCAAGCAGTTAATTGAGGCAGCCCTCAGGCTCCCCGCCGCCCCCAGGGCCTCAAGACACACACCGCGGGCACAGCGAGGCCGGGGTGCAGGAAGGCCGAGGCGCAGGCCTGGGGCCACACGGCTGTCAGGTGCTGTGCAGGGAGAGCCCACCAGCACTCCTGGCAGATGCCCGCACCCTCGCCCTGCTCTCCTGTGTCCCATGGTGGCGGGCTAGAGCGACAGGGATCCTGAGCTCACTGTCACACTCCTCACTGTCAGACTCCGCAGGAAACGCAAGGACAAGGTGAGGCTGTCCACAGCACCGCCTGATGACGGGGAGGGGGCCGTGGGTGTGGCAGGGTGCTCTCCTTTGCCAGCAGAGATGCGGGCGGGGTGCCATCAGGCCCCAGTTTAGAATTTAAATTCAGGTCTGGCCAGGAGAATAATCCTTGTTCTTAAAAGCAATGGAGTAGAAAAGCGCCCCAGGGCGGACAGCTGTCCAAGCGCATCACAGACAAGTCCCTAGACCACACCTAGCCCACAGCACCCAAGAGACCTACCTCTCACCGCCGCCCCCAGCACTGTCCTCTGTCCCCTCCACTTTTGCATCCCACAGCACCCCCATCCCCTGGCGGGTCAAGGCCTGTCTGCCATTCACTTCAGTAGAGTCAGCAGAAGGTTGGTGTGGCAGCAGGGAGCACCCAGGAAGGCCAGAAGACACCCCGGCAGGCCTGCAGGCAGGTCAGCCCACGGCCCGCCTGCTGTGTCCACCTGTCCTGGGAGTGGGCGCGGGAGTGGAGTGGGGGGAGGGCGGCTCAAAGACCTGCCGTTCCTCGCAGGACCTCCAGACCACCCCCACCCCCACCCCCACCCCAGCCCAGAGTCCCCCGTGCACAGCCCCGCACAACCTGCAGCTCAAGCGGACTGTCTAGGCCGCTGCTTCCCCAGCGGGGCCCAACAGGCCGGCGCCTCCAGCTGCCCTCAGAGAGTCTGACCCGAGGTCCGTCTGGTGGTCCTCAAAGTCCACGGAAACGCTGGAAATACCCAGAACCCAGCACTTCCCTTAGACAAAGCTTGACAAGACGAAGAAGGTGTCTCCTGGAAGAGAACACCGACCCTTCGGGCTTCTACAGAAGGCGGGTAACAAGTCCTTCCGCTCTTGCGGGGGAAGAGGTGCAACACCCCACGTGCCTGAGTGCGACACAGGGTTCTGCACACCACGAGGGCTCTCAGCCAGACTCAGAAGGACAACCTCCCAGCCACGCTTCCTGGCTCAGGCTCAACTACCGGTCCCTAGCCAGGCTCAACACAGACCTGGGAACAACCAGAAGAGAAACCCAGAAAGCAAGGTTCCGGCTAAGAAGGGAACCTCAACTCGAAGCCAGCTAGGGCCCCCCCGCCCTTCCTGTTAGCCACTCCTGTGCAGCAGCCCCCAGCCCAGTTCAAGCTGACCTTCAACTGACCCCGAGCCCTCCGATCCACATCACACTCGTCCCTCCGGCCCCCGCTGCTCCCCCGCAGTTACACCACTCCCAGTCTCTGAGCGACACACACCCTGCCCAGGGCCCACACCGCTGTGCAGCAGGAGTGAGGCCAACAGCTCAACAGAGACCAGCCCTAGACTCTCCAAGTGGGGTCCTGGGTGCTTGTCAGAAATGTATATCCTCCAGGTCCCTGGGGCCCTCAGTCAGGAACTCTGGGTAGGGCCCAGTGCTCAGGGTTTAGGAGGCTCTTGGACAATTCTTTTCCCAAGAAGTAAGTTAAGTGGGACGAGGGGTCTGGGAATGGCCGTCCCAGAGAGCCACCGCAGTCCCCGGTGTCCTGCAAGAGCCCAGGTCTCAGGAAGTGGGGTGAGTCACGACAAAGCGCCAGACCAGCTAGACGCCAACCCATTTCAAAAAACGTGTACTGAGATTATAACACGAAAAAAATCACAGGTCTCCACTCATGATGCATGGCCATAAGGATGATGGAACAGATCTGACCCCAGAACACACCTTGTAACAAATGCCCAACCTTACTGGACCTCAAAATTATGTACAAACTAGACACCGCCATGCTAGGACCAAAAAAGACCTCCAATTCAGCACCACAAGATCCCAGCATTCTGGTCTGCACCCTTCCTCCCCATCCCTGTGCAGACCAGACCACCAGGAACATGACGCCATGGGTGTCTGGGACCACCCTTGCACACACCTGCCCAGATCTTCACAGCACAGCACCCCTGTCTGGAGTATCTATCTGGGCAGAAGCGGGGCCCAGGGTGCATGTCCTCTGGTCAGATGCAGGCAATAATGACCCTGAGACTGAAAATCCTTCACCTCCATGTGTTTCTCAAACTCTTGCCCCAACAATGACCCCAGGGTCAGCAGAGATGCCCTTCCCTGCAAGAGACTCGAGGACAAGGCACACTCTTGCCCCTGGCGCTTGGCAACACTCGCCCGGGCCCCCCAAGCAGACAGCACAAGTTGGCAGGTCGCTTCTGCCAAATCAGCCGGCACAGAGGTTTGGTGCCCAAACACAAGAAGACTGACAAGCACTTCTTTTAAGTGAGATGCAAGGTCCCTGCGAATTTGAGCTCAGCCAGGAATCAAAACAGGTTCCTGAAACCCCAGGCCCGCCCAAGAGATCCTGAGTACGTCTGCTTGCTGACCCTGTGTCACAACCCTGCTGCAGGCCACCTCCTCTGCCCTGAAGACCGGACAGAGCCCAGATCCTAGATCCTAGCTGTGTGAGCTGTCCCACCTTGTGGGAGGTAATGAGGGGTGGTCCCGTGAGAGCTCCTGCAGCCCCCTCCTCAGGGGTGCCGATGGGCCAGATGGGGTGCCAAAGCAGGTTTCTGCCATCAGGGCGAAGAGCCACAGGTGCACAGCTGCCTGGTCTCGGTCTCAAGTAGAGACCTGGTCTCTGAAACATGCTTCCACTCCCACCGGCCTCCCGCTGTCTGCAACAAAGCAGCCCATTTGTTACATTTTAACTACAACACAGAAGGGCTCATTCAAGATCCCACCGAAAACCCAAGCTAACAGACCTGCACTTAGGGAGCAGGTAATGCAGGTACCGTTAACCAGACACTGCAGAACAGCAGGGGCGAGATGAAGACTGTCTCTGAACCACAGGCAGAGTGGGAGGTCTGCCCTCCACCTCCCTCCACCGCTCCCACACTGGGATGTACTAGAAGATGCTCTCCTCCAATCCTGCCCTGCTCCCCGAGGGCAAGAACCCCAGAGCCACTTCCTGGCTGCCCAAGTGCCCTCAAGTCTCTTCTCTCCCCCTTCCTGAAGCTTCTCAGTCTGTAAAATGGGTGAAAGCCCCTAAAACAGGCCACAAACAATGCAGAGAAAGTGGGGGTTCATCTCCCTTTCTCTGGGAAGAGAAGAAAGTGGAGATGTACCCCCACTTTCTGTGAAGTCGGTTCTCTACCCAAAGACAGTTCCCTGAACAGCAAGAAATATTCAGGGCTCCAGACCCCAGACGGCAACAAGTCGAAAGCCAGCTGTGCAGACACAAGAACTGAGGATATTCCCGCACTACACCCAGCGAGCCAGCCACGGACGCGATCCGGAGCCACCGTGCCCGCCCCTCCTTCTGCTCTCGGAGCTACCAAGTCCGCCCTCCGTTCAGCCCGCACAGAGCGACCTCCTGGAAGCCCCCCTGCAGCGCTCCGTTCGGGTCCCACCAAGCGCGAGCGGCGCGCTTCAAAGGCAGGAGAAAACTCGGACGGCTCCGCTCTCCAGACCCCCGCCAGGCCCGCCGGCGCGGCCGCACTCCGCCACTTGGAGCTCCTCCTGCCGTGCACGCTCTCCCCGGCTGGCAAGCGCCACAGGTCTGTGTGCAGACCGTGACCCCGGAAACGAATTTCCCTGGGGCGGAGGAGAACCGCGGCGGCGGGGCGGCCCAGGCTCGCGTCCCTGTCAACAGCGGCCGCTGCCAGCAGCAGCTCGGGGACGCCGCCGCGCGCGCGCCAGGGGGCCGTTCTCCCAGCTCCCGAACGGGCGCGCGGCGGGGGCTCGAAGGGCCGGCCGGCCGCGACCCCAGCCAGGCCCGGCGGGGGCGGGGGCGGGGGCGGGCCCGAGGCCGGTGGGCCCCGGGACGCGGTGTGGGGGGGTAAGCCGCACGGCCGCAGCTCCCAGGCGGACCTGACCCCAGGGCGCGGGGACCCTGCCCGGAGCCGGGGTGCGCGGGGCAGGCCGGGCCGGGGGTCGGGGGTGAGGAGGCGCCCGCCCGGCCCGGGCCCGACGGCGGCCGAGGCCCCTGCGCCCCGAGGCCGGCCCCCGCCCGCGCCTCCCGCCGCCCACCCGCGCCCCCCGCGCTCACCTCGGGCGGCCGCGGCCCGGCGAGCTAGGCGGACGAGGCGGCGGCGGCGCTCCCTTTGTCTCGGGACTTCCCTCCCGAGCCCGCTCCGCGCGCAGCCCGAGCACTCCGAGGACCCCGGCGGGCGGGGCGGGGCGGGGCCTGCGAGGACTGCCCGTCGCGCGCCTGCCCCGCAAGCCGCCGGCACCGCCCCCGCGACCCCCGCCGCCTGCGCCCCCGCGCGCCGCCCGCCGCCCGCGCCCTGTCGCCGCGGGCCCGCGCTCCGGGACCGGCTTGGGAGCCTGGTCCGGGTGCGACTTTCCAGTCAGGCGGCGCTGCGGACACCTGCGCCCTTAAAGGAGCCGCGTCCCCGATTGGAGGGAGCGTCGGCAAACTCCCCCTCGTGATGCGTGCGTCCACTCGAGGACACGCCGGCGGGCAGCAGGGGAAGAGGGAGGCCGAGATCTCCAAGGGCTCCCCGGATGCCGCGCGGGCAGCTCTTCGGGCACGGGTCCCGGAGGTCTCCTTGGGGCTGGGGGTAGGGGCCGGGGGAAAAAGACCACTGAGGCCTAAGGATCCCCTGAAGCGTCGCAGCACGGTGACGGTCCCCGGAGCACGGCGGCCTGTGAAGCCCCTTGCTATTGGCCGGTTCGGGGCCCTGGGCGGGGCGTCCGTCGAAGCCGCCCAATGAGTTGACCCGGTACAAGAGGCCGAGTCGCGACCCGACCGACGGGAGGAGAAGAGCGGACGCTCCCTAACCCGGGGCTGGCCGGGGGTGGGGGCGGGGCGCCAGGGCTGCAGGCGGGTGGGGGAGGGGAGGGGAGAGGATGGGCGGGCTGGCCCGTAGCGAATACTGGCCCCTCCCGGCCTCTCCGGGCGCCTCCCCGTCGGGCGCGCCTCGCTGCCCAAACTCCAGCTCCCGGTGCGGGAGCAGGCGCCTTCCAAGGTCAGCCTGCTCAGCCCGTGGACGCCTTGGGGTTAGGCGTTGGTAGGTGTCCCCCCTCCCCCAATCCGAGCAGCGGCGGGTGGAGGGCATCGCGCACTCAGGCTGCACGGCGTGGAGTGGGGGGCGCTGGACTGCCGAAGCAACTCGCATCCATTCACTCCTTTTCCTCCGTTTCTCCTCCCTCCTCTCCCCAGAGACCCTAGCTGGAACTGCTGAGGCTGCGGGCTTCTCCAGCGTTAGGAACCATAGGTTGGTCCGGCGTCCAGCGGCCGCTCAGGGCATGCATTCCGTGGGCTCCCGGCCGTCCTGTTTCTTGGGGGAATAAAAGGACGGCGTCTCACCAGTCTCGAGATGGGGAGGGGGCCTCCTGGGTGTAGTGGAGCGGCTTCTGCCTAGGATACGTCCCGGTCAGCAGTGGTCCACAGAGCTTTGCTATAGTGACCTCGGTCCCAGGTGACAAAGGCCAGAGGGCCTGAGCAAAATGTGGGCGTTTCAGGTCTCTGTCAGCCTCTGACCTCCAGAGGGGCTGCGCGCTCTGGGATCCCCGCAGTAACCCAGCATGGGCCTGGCTTGGGGATGCTGCTGCCTTCGCCCCTCCCTTGCCAGGCAGCTGCTGCTCTCCACCTCAGGGGGCCGGGCCCATGGGGGCTTATCTGAGACACCTGTTCTCTGGGGCCGCAGCCCAGATTCCCCAGCAGTGGTCCTGGGAGTGAGAGGGTGTGTTTTAACAAGAACCCCAGGTGAGCCTGCTGTGCGGCACATGGCTGGGGACAACTCTTTAATAAGCTGGCTTCCTGCCCAGGGCATGGGCTTCGGTCCCAGCTCTTCCCTGCAGATGCCAGCGGGTTTGCACAGGGCTTTGTGGGGGACAAGGGCTGTGTGGGGAAGGCACCCGACATACGGCAGTGGCCACTAAGAGGTGATGGGCACTGCTGGAGGACAGAGAGAACCAGGGGCTTACGTGGGCTCTGCGCAGATGGGGCAGAGAGGGAGCAGGGCAGGCCACGTAGGGGGGACCTAGGGGGTAACAAGGGATGTAGTTTGGGGAGGCCGACCAATGCGCGTGGCCTGGGTCTGACCCCATGGGCCTTGGGGAGCCATGAAAGGTTAGGGAGAAGGAAAACTAAGACCAGGACCTGTCCCTATGTGTGGCAAGGGGATACCTGGAGATGGGGAGGTGTGGCCCCTTGACCGTGGCTGCCAAGTCCCAACCGCAGTCACGCAGCTAAGGAACAGGAAGGACTGTCCTTGTAGGGGAAAGTGGCCCTCGTGCTGGGAAGAGAGTCAAGACTGCTGGAGGAGATAAGCTGGATGATAGGCTGGAGGGTAGGGGGTGAGCAGAAGGCTACCCCCCACCTGGCACCCTCAGCCCAAAGCCTCCTTGAGCTCCCACCTCGGCACACACATGCACAGCGATGGCCTCCTGGCTGTCCCTTCATTGGTCAGCTCATGCTCATGTATCCAGCACCGACTTTGGCCTTGAAGAAGCACAAGGGCATGGTGTAGACTGGGCCACATGGCACGCAGGGAACAATGGGGTGGCCTCTAGGACCTGAGGATGCTGCCCCATGACAGCCAGCAAGAAAGTGAGGACCTCAGGCTTTCAGTAGATGGGGGCGGGGGGAGGCTGAACGCTGCCAACCACCAGAGAGTTTGCAGGAAGGCCTGGAGCCTCAGATGAGGGCCGGAGACTCTGAGCAGGGGCCTCACTGAGTCTGGGCTCCTCATGTACAGAAAATGAGATAAAAAGGGCCTTGTTTAAAGCCACAAGGCATTCAGGGCCTTGTCACGCAGCTAAGGAACATGCCTGGTTCAGACAGCATGGTCGGGGAGGTCTCTGAAGGAGGATCAGGCCCCAGCTGTGGGGAGGCTGGGGGAGATCCTGGCAGAAGGACTAGGAGGGAAAGGCCCCTGTGGCTGGGGGCTGGGTGAGGGGGCTGGGCAGCAGGGATGAGGTTGGGCCGGGCACTTGGACGGGACGTCATGTGACAGTTCCAGGGTGCTGGGGACTCTGCTGTGTGTTCTAAGCGCTGCAGTTTCAGTGGGAGAGATGCGACTGGCCTGGGCCCAGTTCCCTGGATACAAAGGAGAAACTAAGGCTTGGACAGAGTGAGGGCTTTGTCCAGAGTCAGTGAGGGTAAGACCCAGATGAGGGAGGAAGCCAACCTGCCGCGGCAGGTCTGACACCCACCCCACAAGGAGGGGGTGTTGTCCCTGGGAGCTGCCTGGAGAAGGGGCAGGACCCTCTGCTCCCCTGGGTGCCCACTGGAGGCCAGCTGCAGCCTGGAGGAGGTCTGTGCACAGGGCTGTCCCTCACCTCCCTTACCTCACACCACATACATAACCATGTCAGAGACCTGACCAAATGTAGGAGCTAAAACTGTGAAATATGTAGAAGAAAACGCAGAGGGAAATCCTCACAAAACTGATTTGACAATCGTTTCTCGGAAAGGACACCAAAACCACCAGCAAGTCAAGAAAAAAACCAGATAAATTGGACTTCATCCATGTTAAGACCTTTTGCGCATCAAAGCAAACTGAGGAAGAAAAGATTCCCTGCAAGAGGGCAGGGCTGGGTCTGCGGGGCCGGACATGCCTTTCTGACCTCAGGACCCACTGTAGGAGGATGGCAGCCTTGTCTTCCAGCTCTGGGGAACGCATGCAGATTGCCAGGGAGACCCTGCAGCCCCCTCTCCTCCACCCCAGGCTGGTGTCCTCCACTTCCTCCTCCAGGCTCTGCTGTACTGCTGTCCCTTGGCCTCCCAGTTCCATCTAGGACATACCCAGTGTCTCTACGGGGTGGGGGAGGAGGGGGGGGTCTCTTTGTCAGGCTGAGACTTTCCCGGGATGTTCTAAGTAGTAGTGACCTAGCTGGGACACTGGACCTACTACCTCCCTTCAAGGGGCTGCCTTTGCAAGCTTCTCAAAGGAATGGGGCATCCCTTGGACCCTGCCCCCACCCCCCGGCCTGCTCCAGGCTCCTTGGCCCCTGGCCTGACTACAGAGGCACCTTCTAGTGGTTCCAAGCCAGGTCCTGGGCCACATGAAGGTGTCATGTCCTTCCACATCTAGTCTGTGGTCCCCAAGTTTGCTTATCCCTGCCCACTGGGTGCTTTTGTACATTAGAACAAAGAAAGAGCAAAGTCTTAGGACTTTACCTGCCTGTGCTGTGACCTGTGGGTTTGATGGTGTCTTCCTGCTCCCAAAGAGAAAGGAAGATGGTCATCAGATGCCCGTTACTGTGAACCACCAAGTCGCCACTGTCCCCTGCAAGAGACGCCAAGAACAGGCTGGGCAGCGGGCAAACCCCCTGTTGCACGTGCCTTCCGGCGGCTGGGTCTCTGCTTCTGCTCTGACCCGGCCCGGGAAGAGCGGAGGGACCAGTGTGGAAAATACCCGATTGTTGCGAGCGCCTTGAGGAGTGGAGGATAAAGGGCTTGGTTGGTGGGGCTAGGTGTCCCCCACTACTGCGTGGAAGGAACCTGGCTCCCTGAAACCCATGGAAAAGGCCACGAGGCAGGTGCATGGGGTCACATGGGCGTTCATCCCTTCCCAGTGTTTCGAGCAGAGGCCAAGGGGAGGTTGGCCGTTGCTGTCTCATTCTCAGATGAGACACATTTGCTATCATGGGAGACCGATGGCTGTCCCTCGGTGGGTTGCTCTGTGGAGGGTGCTGGCTCCGTGTGCCTGCAGGTGCAAACGCCCGTGGCGCCATGTCCGGAGCCCTCGCTCAGCCTGAGCCCCCACATCAAAACGAGGGAGGGGTTCTAAGGACCCCAGAGCCACCACCAGTGTGGGTCCTTGCCCCTGGGCAGCTCAGGCCTGACCAGGGCTGTCTTCTACTGCCCCAAACCAGGAGATGGAGACCCCTAGCCCACTGCCTCCAGGCACCTGCAGCACTTCCTGCCTCCAGACCCCCCACACCACAGCCAGGTGAACCCCCCCACCTCCCCTCCTCCCTGCTCTAAACACAGCCCCTTGGCTGCCTCCCTCTGCACCTGGACGGCCCTCCCCATCATGTTACAACCATCTGGCTGCCTCCCAACCTGCACCCAGGTAGGGCAGGAATTCATGATGTGCGGAGGGACGAAGGCAGGAACAGCACACCCACCGGGCTGGGGGTGCTCTGACGCGGTTCCATGTCCTGTGACCCAGGTGCCTCCATGGCAGTGGCAAGCAAGGCAGGTCTGACCCTGGTCCACACTGAGCCACGGGCACCCTCGGACCCGGCTGCTCCTGTCTTAGCTCAGGTATCCAGGTAACTAGCGCGTGTGAAGAGGGGACTTCCCACCCCAGCTAGGGACGACACCCCCCGTGCTGTGTGGCCCCGCACACGGAGTGCAGGCTGGCCAGACTCCTCGCTTGCGGCCGGATACAGTTACCTGCCAAGACCCCGTGTGCACACACAGGCCCTTTCTTGTTGGGGGTGGACGTGGTGGGGCAAGGCTCAGAGAGAGAGGACAGTAACCACAGAGGCCCAAAGGGGGCCCTTCTCTTCACCTGAGTCAGGAAGGTTTTACTGGGAGCCAGGGGCCTCCTTCACGCCACGGTTCCGCGGTATTCAAAGCGAGCTCCTGGGACCCTGAGAGCAGTCTGTGGACACACGTTCTCTGTGCCCCACGTGGGCATCCTGTGAGGACACCATTGTCGCACGCCCACACCCCGTTCTGGGTGCCCCGTCTCCACATTCTGGGCGCCAGGCCCTGGTGAAGCTCAGGACCAAGGACATGCGTCCCTGCAGCCCAGCCGGGTTCTCAGTCACTGGCGGCCTCTCCCCGAGCAGGGGCACAGCCTCAGGGGCAGTCATGCTGCCAAGAACCCACGCAGGGAGGGCGGCTCAGCCTGAGCGCCACCATCCCTGTGCTCCCCTTCCCGGGGGCCCTGTCCACCAGGGCTTTCCCAGGGCCCGACAGCCATGTCTGCCCCCTCCCCCGCTTGCCCACCGGCTCCTACCTGGCAGGCGGGAGGCTTACTCACCATAGGTGTGCCTTCTCCGGGGATCGGCTCAGCCCAACGCCCTGACGTGCCTCCAGGACTGACAGGCCAGAGAGGAGACGGGACGGCTCCACAAAGGAGGCCTGCGACACCATGAGATTCTCACAGCTGGGCGGGAAAGGAGGGGCCCCGGTGCTTTCTCACTGGTCAGGGCAGCCTTCCTGGAGGAGACAACATCTTGGCGGGTGTTGTTGAGAGGGTCTGGAGAATGATGGCAAGGGACACAGTCAGGGAGGAGGTGCCAAGTGATTCGGAAGGGCCAGGGTAGGAGAATCTGGAAGGGGGTCCTGCAATGCGGCTGGGTCAGGGGAAATGGGAAGCATTTTAGGAACGGGGTGGACCTGGAGCCCCACCTACTGGTAGGTCGCAGGGTGTGCACAACAGTTTGGAGAGAGCAGGACCAACAGGGAGACTGACGGGCTGGCTCCCTGGCTCCTGGCAGAATCTGGGGGGAGGAATTTGACGGCCTGATCTCAGAAGAGGAGAGTGTCTGGCCGGTGGAGGAAGGCCTAGGACTCGTGCTTGAGAACAGGAAGAAGAGAATAAGTCAAGGGTGACCACCCCCTCCAGCCTTGAGGCTGTGCAGCTGGCCATGGCAACACCCTGGAGATGCTGGAGTCTGCAGGTTTGTGGGATCACAGGTGGGCAGGGGCCCTATTTGGGGCCCTTTGGGTTCTGGGTACCACAAGACACCCCCGGAGGTGCAGACCTGGGCCTCCTCATGTACAAGGAGGCGGGCCCCCCAGGGGAGGGTGCACGGTGTTGGGAGGCAAGGTCTGCGTTGGCCAGCCGTGGTCACCAGCACATAGGGCTTGTGGCTGAGGTCCTGTGGAGGGACCCACGGAGCCATGGGCACAGGGGGGCATCGTGGAGGACAGCCAAGCGGAACAGTGGGGTGAAGGCTGGAGGAGGCTGGGTGATACTGGAATGGCCCCATTGGGGTTTAGCCTTGAGAACCCCTTCCTGTAAGACGCAGACGTTCCACCCTAACGTATCCGCGCAAGAGAACTGAACCTGGGCACGGCCAGGGGGAGCAGGTCCGCACGTGCTTGCGCGATTCTCCAGGCAGAGCTCGGGAGCCACACCCCCTTCATGGGCGCAGATGCGGGTCTGCAGCCCGGCCGCCGGACAAGGGACAACCGCGAGGCCGCACGAGGCGGGAAGCGCTGACGCCCACCGCCACCAGGACCAACCTGCAGCGCAGGGAAGGACAGAAGCCAGGAGGCCACGCGGGGTAGGATTCCAGGCGTGCGGAATGTCTATAGAGACAGGCCCAGGCTGGCGGTTCTGGGCGGCTGGTGGCGGGGTCCTTGGGCTTGGCAGGAGCAGCTTCTGCGGGAAGCCTGGGTCCTGGAACCTCCCGTCGCTGTTCACACACCCAAGGCCGCTGACCCGTTTGCTTGAGAACTGGTCACGGGGCCAATGATCATGTTATCTCTTACTGCGCGGATGATGACGACACAAAAGCCACTCACGTCTTGTCAGGACCACCCAGTGGGGTTGCTGGTGACTTGAGGACGCCAGCGCAGGGCTGCGGGGTGCCGGCTGGTGGGGGGACAAGAAACCGGTCCTGGAGCCCAGAGCCACCAGCTGGAGAGTGGGGGAACAGGGTCGGGGAGGGAGTTCTGTCTGGGTTCTGGACGGGAGCAGCTAGAGGTGTGTTTAGCAGCTGATGACCCGGCCACTCAATGCAACGCACTAAAAAGACCCCACATTTCTGGGGCCCCAGGATGGCTCAGTCGGTAGAGCATGTGACTCGATCTCGAGGTCGAGTTTGAGCCCCACGTTGGGTGTGGAGATTACTTAAAAATAAAACCTTAAAGAAAAAAGGCACAGCTACTAAGTAACCTAAATAATGAGCTGCTCGCCGACGCCCGTCACAGAAACAGTGAAGCCTGGAGAACTGGCTGACGGAGGAAGACCAGAGGCCAGTGCCTCACAGAAGAGGAACCGAGATAAACAGGGGGAAACTGAGGCCCACCCAGGGTGAGTTGGAGACTGGGGGTGGGGAGGCAGGGCAGGGCCCAGGGGGCAGGGGGTGGGGTCTCCCCAGGGCAGGGCCTATGACAGGAGAATCTGGGGAGCAGATGCTAACCCCGCTGCCCCCGAGGCACTCACTGGTCCAGGTTCCCTCATCAGTCAGGGCGTGTGACCCTGCTGAGTTCTCATAGCTTCTGCATGGGACTTAGCTGTGTCCCCCAAATCCATGTGTTCAGGTCCCGACCCCCCGTGCCACTGTGTTTGGAGGCAGGGCATTCCGCAGGTCATCAGGGTTAAGTGCGTGCACAGGGAGAGCCCCCGACCCTAGTGAGAAGAGGAAGAGGGACATCAGCATCTCTCTCTGTGCGCACGGTGTCTGCAGGCCAGGAAAGGCCCAAACCCCCCAGGGCCCCGATCTCGGACTTCTCGCCCCAGGACTCCGAGGAGTGTCTGTTGCTTAAGCTGCAGGCTGTGGCCTCTGTTGTGATGGCCGTCGGGGCAGACTGAAACACCCTCCCCGCGGCTCCCAGGCCTGGAAAGGTGCTCGCATGCCCGATGGTCACTGCGTGCCTGCGTCTGGCCAGCGGCGCCTAGCCTGGGGCTGCCGTCTAGACGGTGCCCTCTGGCGGCCTACGGTGGGAGCGCGAAGGGGTGGGTGGGGGCGGGGTGGCTCCTGGGAGCAGTGCGGGCAGGTGGCGGAGGGGCCCCCTGGGCAGGGCCACGGCAAGAGCAGAGGCAGGGTGTGGGGTTCTGAGAGGGGGGGCTCTGAGAGGGCTCGGACTGGGAGAGCCCCGCGGATGGACTGCCCCGTCCTCCAGGAAGGAAGGAGCTCCTGGAGCCAGGCAGGACGGAACCACAGCAGGAAGCAGGAACGTCCTACCACTGCCAGATGCCCAAGGCTGGGCGCCAGGCTGCGGCAGGGCCCCTGCGTGGCTTGGGACAGGTCTGCTGGCTGGAGTAGGGGTGTGGCATGGGGGAAAGGGGTGAGAAAGCCCAGCCCGGGCCCCAGCCCTGGAGACCCTAAGTGCTGACTGCTCCGGAGTCTGTAGGGGCCACAAGCTGCAGAGACAGAGGTCTAGGGCCAAGTCTACCCTGACTGGCTGTGAGACCCTGGTAAGTCACGGCCTTCACGGGGCCAAGTCATCGAGCCTGGGCATCGGGTCACGGGTGCTGGCCTGGACCTGCAGCAGATTCGTGCTCTGGGCTCCCCCAAACCAGCAGGTGACGAAGGCGTTGTCGCTCGATAACTGGGTTATCAAGTGTGGCAGGAAAGGCAGGAGAGACATCGTTCGAGTCGTCCTTCAGCCTGGAAGGGACGTTGCCTCACGCCCCGCAGCCTCGCATCCTAAGAGCTTCCCCGGTGAATCACACCCCCCAGGCCTGTCTTACCAGATGTGCCTCCGTCCCACAGCCACGGCGCCGCCAGCGTAGAGGATCCGTGAAGCGCTCCGCAGGTCAGCTGTGGGTGCCCACCCCTACCCTTCCCACCGTCCCTCTCCTTTCTGACTAGTGTCACCAGCACATTCCACGGCTGGGGCTGCTGAGCTGACCTAGCAAGGACCTGGCATCCAGGCATCCGCGGATCCGTGTAGGGACTAGCCCGGTGAAGTCTGCAGCCTGACCCTGTCCAGCCCTCCCTGGGATGGCCCCCTGCCCCTGATTTACGGACTCGGACTCGGCCAGAGCCGGGGAGAGGATTTGCCAAGGGCGTGTGCTTCGCCTCGGGCAGCCAGAGGGCTCAGGAGGGCGGGGAGCTCCCGGTGGGAAACCCGACGCTCCCGCTGCCCCTCCCCCAGCGCGGGCAAGGCCCCGGCTGCCCCAGACGGAGAGCAGCGGGGCTCAGTACAGGAGCGAGCCTGGCTTTCCCGCGCTGACTCCGGGGTGCGGTCTCTGTGGCTGACCCGTCGTGCACTCCGGCTGGCGCCGCACAGACGTCGGGTTCAGCCCGGGCCTTCACCGCGCATCGGAGCCCGTCTGCGGAGGAGACGCGGAGCCGGGAAGCGGGCGCGGGGTCTGGGGCGCTTGGGGTCGGGGCCCTCCAGGAGCAGTGCTCTCCGCCCCGTCCTGCAGCCGCGCGCCCTCACCAGCGGGCCGTCTTGTGTTGGGGGCGGTGGGGGGCGCAAACGGAATGCCCACTCTGCACCAGCGCCCCCCACCACAGCGCCCGGGCCCCTGGTCAGACCAACACACACCCTGCCCTCCAGGCACCGTGGGAAACCTGGTGCTTTGGGGGACGGCCGTGCAGTTGCCTCCAGGCTGGGCAGAGCGGGGAGCCAGTGGGGACCCTCCCAGGGCAGCGGGACCTGAGCCCAGAGACGCGTCTGCGGGTGGGGTGTGGCGGCCGGGGATATGGGACAGGCTTCCACCGGGACGCGGGGCGCTGACCTCAGCTCGCTGAGCGCCCTAACCTGCTCTCCTGTGCTCTGCGCCAGGACACCGGAGCGCCCCGGCCTCCGCGCCCCGACTTGTGCTCTTGACCTGTGCGTACTGCCGTCGCCACCCTGACCTGCGTCCCCTGACCGGCCCGTGCTGCCGTCGGCTGCATGACCTGCGCCCCTGAACTCTGCGACTACTGACATCGTCATCATGACCTATGCCCCCGGACCTACATGTCCTGACGTCGTCCTCATGACGTACGCCCTGATCTGCACGTACTGACGTCGGCGTCATGACCCGCGCCCCTGACCTGCTGCGCATACTGACGTCGTCATCATGACTTATGCCTCCTGACCTGCTGGTCCTGACGTCATCCTCCTGACGTACGCCCCGATCTGCACGTACTGTGTTGGCGTCATGACCTACGCCCCCTGACCTGCATGTACTGACGTCGTCGTCATGACCTGCTCCGTCACCTGCCTGTACTGACGTCGTCCTCATGACGTACGCCCTGACCTGCACGTGACATACGCCTTGACCTGCACGTACTGATGTTGGCGTCATAACCTACGCCCCTTGACCTGCACGTACTGACGTCGTCGTCATGACCTGCGCCCCGTGACCTGCAGGTACTGACGTCAGCGTCATGACCTGCGCCCTGACCTGCTTGGACTGACGTCGGCGCCCTGACGTGCACACTGACCTGTTCCGCCTGAAACAACGGGCTTGCAGTACCTCCTCGTGGCCACACGGGGGCGGGCGGACCCGAGCGTCGGGGCAGGAGGGGCGTGGCCCAGCTGCGCGGCAGGTGGGACCAGGTACCCTAACACCTGGCTGTGGTGCGCCGGCGGCTGGGCTCCTGGGACTCCCAGGGTGGCGATCGGCGGGCGCTGCAAGCTCCATCCACCGCGGACTCGAGCTTCTCCGACGGCCTCGAGGGGCTCCAGAAGCCGCTTCCGTTTGTGAGCGGGTGTGCGCAGGTGCGAGCAGGTGCGTGAGGGTGTGCGCGGGTGTGTGCGAGTGGGTGCAAGCGGGTGCATGCACGTGTGTGCACGTGCGAGCAGGTGTGTGCGGGTGCGTGTGTGAGGGTGCAAGCGGTGCGTGCGGGCTTGGCGGGGGGGTGGTGGGCGCTCGCTCGGTGGGAGGCGATTTTGGAGCTGACCCCGCAGTGGCCAAGCTTTTGCAGGCACAGGTAGAGGCTAGGCCGCTGGCCCCGCTGCACACTCCTGTCGATCTCGCTCAGGGTCCGTCTCCGCACTAGCCTTGCCACAGCTTGGGAGCCCAGGGACGTTCGTCTCTCTGTCGCAGTGCCTAGGACCTGACAGAGGCTGGCTCCGTGGGGAGTGTTTGAAGGAGGAATGAACCTGCGAAACCCTTGCTGGAAGGTCCGTAGGGAGTGGGCTGAAGGGGGCCCAGGTGCACCTTTGCCCCACGGTTCTCACAGCGGCGCTGGTCCGAGCTGTGCTGCGGTCTTGTCCGCGTGGCTCTGGTGTTCCCGTCCTCCTCCCACTGCAGGAGGGGCAGGAACCAAGATGCAGAGGAACAGGCCAAAGGCCCCTGCTGCTTGTGCGGGGTGTTAAGTGCAGGACTTTTAGTTAAAGATATCATTTCTTTATTTAAGATAAAGAGAGAACGCACAAACTCGGGGAGGGACAGAGGGAGAGACAGACTCCATGCGGAACAGGGAGCCCGACGCAGGACTCGATTCCACGACCCTGCGATCACGACCTGAGCTGAAGGCAGAGGCGTAACGACTGAGGCACCAGGCGCTTCCAAATCCCAGGCCTTCACCTGGCATCGGAGCCCATCTGCAGAGGAAACGCGGAGCCGGGAAGCGGGCGCAGGGTGTGGGGCGCTCGGGGTCGGCACCCTCCAGGAGCAGTGCTTTCTGCACCGTCCTGCAGCCGTGTGCCCTCACCAGTGGGCCGTCTTGTTTTGGGGGGCTGGGGGGCCCAAACGGAGTGCCCACTCTGCACCGGCGCCCTCTCTGCCTAGTGCCCGGTCAGACCAACACACACACTGCCCTCCAAGCGCCCCTGGGAAGCCTGGTGCTTTGGGGGACGGTCGCGCAGCTGTCTCCAGGCTGGGCAGAGCGGGGAGCCAGTGGGGACCCTCCCAGGGCAGTGGGGCCTGAGGCCAGAGCCGCGTCTGAGGGTGGGCTGTGGTGTGTGGGGACATGGGGACAGATTTCAACAGTGACACCTGGACAGTGACAGGGACTGGGGATGCTGACAGGCCTCGAGACTGGGGGATCCACCCTTGCCCCCTTCCTCTCTGGGGCTTCCAGAGGCTGCCCCAGTGGAAGGAAGGCCACAGAGGTGGGCCACCTCCTGTTTTCCCTTCCTTTCTCTCTCTCCCCGATCCAGGGACCCGGGGGAGGAGGCAGCGACCACCAGTAGGACAGTTAGGGGCAACTGGGGAGTGTAGTGACCTCAGGCGGCCGGCCTTGTGCCCAGCTTGGCTGTGGGCCTTGGGGCCAGGTCTCCCGCAGTGACCGCCGTGTACCCCCATCCTGGAGGCCACTGTGGGCCCAGGAGCACAGGGAAGGGCCTTCTCCTTCCTGGGCCGCCTTCCCTCACTCCCTCACGATGCAGTTCTTTTCTTGGCTTGTGGGTGGGGAGATGTGCTGCAGCTGCAGCGTCCCCCTAGAATGAGTTCTGCACCCCTGCCCCGTGGAAACCAGGTTTGGCCCCATGGCTTGTCCGCACTCTGGGGGGAACCGAAGCAAGGCCTGTCGCTTGAGAGTGGGAGATTTTGGAGCCGGCTCTGACTCACCCTCCCTCGGCCACAGGATGCATGTCAGCGGAGACTTCTGGAGAGAGGGCAGGCGACCCTCCTGCCTCCCTTCTGCCTGCCAGCCAAACTTCTCCCTCGGTTTCTGAGGGACAGCTGCCCCGGTCCCGCATGGCGGCCCACCCCGCATGCGAGCCAGCACACCCACCGAGGCCGCCCACACAGGCCCCCATCACGGGGCACCCTGTCCACCTCCCGGTCCTCACCAGAGAACCCCAGGCTCTCACCAGCTCGAGAGAGGTGTGGAAGGTTCTAGAGCAGACCTTGTTCCTGGTGGTCTCCAGCTTCTCGAGCCACCGGTACTCCCTGGCGTAGGGTACCTCGGTCCACCTTCAGAGCCAGCGTTGGCGGCCGGTCCGCACACCGGGGCCCCTCTGTCCCCCTGGCGCTGGGCTGTTTTCACCTTGAGGTCCACCAGCCGCGTGTTGCTGGGTCTCTAGCAGCAGCCCCTGACCCCGGCGTCCTCCAGCTCACACTCACAGTGGCTCCCGACAAGCAGCGCTCCTGCGGGCACGTGGCCTGCGGCCTGCTGGGGTAGAGGTGGCTTAAGATAAAATCAGGTTTTGAAGACGGACGAGCACATATGGTACTGGGAGCAGAGAGGGACATCTGCGAGTCACAGACGAGCCTCCCAGCGGCATCAACTAGCAAAAGAGAGATGAGGGGAAAGGAAATCAGGAATGAGTTCTGGGGAAGAAAATGTGTTTTTTTAATGAGTATAGCCTCTCATCCTTTTTGATTTTTATTTCTATAGTGAAACTTCTTAGGTTTTCATTAACTCTGTTTTCCTTTCCTCGTGGCGCAGTTTGAACACCTGCTGTCTGGGGCCACCGCCAGCCCCTGCTCGGGCTGAGACCAGGGGACCCCCCCAGCCCCGCCCCCGGCCCCCTGAGTCCTGACTGAAGCAGGAGCCTGAGCCCCCAGGAGGGGAGGTCTCCAGGTGGAGCCAGCCCAGGGCCAGCGCAAATCCCCAGCGCCAGCCTCCGGGGGACTCGCAGCTGTGTTCACTCACTTCCTCTCAAGCTGTCCCTTCCAACAGCCCCCCAGGGACCCCAGTGTTCTGGGCAGGAGGTCCCCCACAGGACCTGTCACCGGTGCAGCTGAACGTAAAAGTGTCGGTATGCAAATGGGATGTCCCTCTGGGAAGTAAAGAATGAAGGCATCATTGGCGAGGAGACCCCACCTCTCTGGATATTTCCAGTTCAAGCCCCAGGGGACACATTTGGTGATTCCGTGTGAAAATATTTTTTAAATGTGCCGCTCTCCAAGAGGCGATGGGTTTACGTGACCTGGGGCCGCTGAGCACACCTACGCATACACACACGTATGTCCCGACCAGGGGTTTAGGAGGTCCTTGAAATGTCACAACTGGCTGAGCAGCTCTGCCCAGGCTGGGGTCCGCGGGTGTCTGGAGGGGCTCCTGTCCGGCGCTGTGGGAGGGAGCTGGACCCCTAACCCCGCCAGGTTCTTCCAATTAGCCGGCCCCACCTCCTTCCTGGGTGGGCCCTTGGCTGCCCTCCGGTGGGCTCTGGGGGACTGCAGGTCACTTGAAGCCTGGCAAGGCAGCTCCAGGAGTCCCAGCCCCCTCCCGTGAGTGCCACCCGCTCCTGGAGCAGGTGCCGGCTGGCTGTGGGCTTCAGTCAGTCAGCCCTGTGCCCACCTCCCCGGGGCGGACCCCCACGAGGGCTGTGCGGGTGGGGCTGGAGGCCCAGGGTCAGGGCGCTTCAGAGCAACCGCCGGTCTTGGGGGGGTCTCCGTGCTTTAGGCCATGGCCACCAGCTGGACCGCCCAAGCTAATGGGGTCTTGGCCTGTCATTGCATGGCGCCCCGCCCCCAAGGGCCTTCAGGGTCGGGAGGGAGTCACTCTGTGGCTGATCTGGGGATTGCTCAGAGAGGCTGGGGCTGAGGGGCACACACTGGCTTGGGAGTGTCGCAGGTCCACACTCTACCTCCCGCCAGCCCCTGCCCAGGACTTGAAGATTCCAGCCACATGGTGTCCTCCCCCTGCCCTGAGCCACGGCCACCTTGTCCCTGGGGGCAGTTCTGTCTCTGGTGGGGAAGGGAGAGAGTGGCCTCAGTTCTCTGGGGGAGTCTCGCCATCCCTTTGGAGCCGACTCTACAGAACCAGACCTTGTGGAAGGTATCAGGCAGGGCAGGCGGGTCAGGCGAGATCCATGGGCATCCCCAGGTCCCAGGTGGCACTGGGACCTAGCTGGAGTTCTCAGCCTCAGGGAGAAAAATCCAGCAGCTAAAGGGACTGCCCTGGGGGTGCCCATCCCGGCTGGGCCTGGACACTCCGTACCTTTCCTGCAGTCTGTCCTGCAGTGCTGGGGGTCGGGCCGCGGCCCCTGAAGTTCGGATGCCCGTCTGCCTCCGGGACGTGGACTCGCTCGCCAGCGTCCGGGCTCCCGTACCAGTGTCCGCAGCAGGACCCACAGCCTCCCCGGGAAAATTCTGCCTCAGCAACCGAGGAGCTGGGACCTTGGTGGGTCACCCACACTCCGTGAGCCTGGGTTTCTTCCCCCGAGACTCAAGGGCCCCCGTCTGCCCTCCGACTGTGGTGGCCAGAGTCCAGGTGGGATGCGGCGGGGGGGTTTGCCGGCCCAGAGCAAGTTCCCGGTTCCTGAGGTCTGTTCCAGAAACGCCCTGTCCAAAACCCTGGCATCACAGCCCACCCACCCCGGGGATCCCAGAAGGGGCTGCAGGGAGCCATGTACCATGAAGGCCCAGCCCCCAGCCCCTCGTCCTTCCCCACCTCATCTCCCTAACACCCGCACGTGTCCGCGGTGTCACCCCAGCCGGTGGACACAGGGTCAGCCTGGCCCTTAGTGGCCCATCAGCCTAGTGCTAGCGAGTGGGCTGCAGGACTGGTCACTTATGGGACCACCTCAGACGCAGGGGCCTCAGGACCCTGAGGTCAAGAGTCCCATGATCCACCGGTGGAGTCTGCCAGGCGCCTCTCGTGTTTTAAATGAGAAACTGATTTGAACCGCCAAACTCCCAAAAACCAACACATGCAGTTTGTGGGCGTGCAGGAAGCCCCAGGGCTTGCGGACGTGCTGTAGGGCCTCAGGCCGACCGCGGGGGGCGTGCACATCACCCTGCTGAGACTGGAGGCCCCCCCGGCTCTCTCTGAGGTTGTCAACCTGGTGTCCCTCCGGCGGCCTCCCTGAGGGTTCCCTGGAGGAAGATGCGCTGGGTGGGCAGCTGGGGTGACTTCAGACTCTGAGGCAGGGCTCAGGGGCAGCTGGTGCGGGGGCGCTCTTCATCCCAGCGCCGCCTGGGGTCCTGCTGGCCCGTGGGGGTGAGCCGGGCGGAGTGTTGGGTGGGGGCCGCCAGAGGACCACAAACCTGGGGACTGTTCCACACGTCATGTAAACCTGTTGGTGGAAAACCCACGCTCAGCATTTTCGGGGGCTTTCATGTCTAGCTGGGGCACTTCGAACGCATCCTAGGCAGGGTAAAGCCTTCCAGAACGTCCGCCGAGATCGCCATCCCCGCCAGATACTCCAACCCACCCACTTCCGAAGCCGCTGCTGGGGCAATTCTCCCCGGCCCGTGGGCGTGAGACTCCCCCGAGGCCAGCTTCCCTCCGCCTTCCGACAGGCACAGCAGGCTGCCTCTGGTCTTTGGAGGGAAGGAACACCCATGTCCTCACCTCCAGGTGCAAGCCTCCTGTCCCCAAGGATGTCCCTTTGTCCTGAGGAGAACCGGTGACCGCAAATAGGAGAGGAGGGAGATGGGGGTGCTGGAGCTCCCCGCTCTGGGAGTCAAGAATGGGGTTCTTTTGTTTTTAAAGATTTTGTTTGTCAGTGAGAGAGAGAGAGTGAGAAAGAGCGCGCGCGCGCGCAAGCAGGGGGAGCCACCTGCAGAGGGAGAAGCAGGCTCTCGGATGAGCAGAGCCCAATACAGGGCTCGATCCCAGGACCCTGGGATCATGACCAGAGCCGAAGGCAGACGCTCAACCGATGGACCCCCCAGGCATCCCAAGCTCGGGGTTCTTTACCACAACCCTCCAGAGACTTGCCCGACGCCCACCCTTCCCAGACACCTTCCCTGTGATGGAGCCTAAGTCACCCCCGTCCCATTCGTCCCTGCTCAGTTCCTGCATTGTCTCAAATGATCACATCCTCCAACCCAGACTGGGGCAGACCCACTGTCCCTTTTGTTCATGGTGTTCTCACGGCCCTGTGCCAGGCACAGGGCCGGGCTCAGGGAATGTTTGTTGATTGACTGACGGACCAGTAATCAGCCCTGGTCCCAGGAGAGGGAGAGAAACTCAGCAGCGTCCACCAGCTGCAGCCCAGGAGATCTGCCAGGTCTCCAGTGGGGAAACTGGCACTCAGAGGGATACAACGGTGTGCTCGGCTTCACAGTGGTGATGCCAACTTTGAACCCAGCAGGTGATCCCCGTGAGGCTCGGCCCAGCACGGACACCACACCCAGAGTCAGTGTGACGGGCTGACGCGGAAGGAAGCTTGGCCCCACCGTGTGCAGTAAGGGTGTCCCTCCCTCCCGCTCTCCCCCTCCCTCCCACTGTCCAGGTGACTGGTAGCCCCGGAGCATTCGGTAGTACTTCTCGGAAATCTCACCAAAGTCCATCAAAAGGCCCCCTTGGGATTGGCATCGGAATCGCGTAGACTCTAGAGGCACTAACGTTTTCGTGACACGCCGTCCTTCCAGCCACAGCAGAGCCCCCTTCGGTTTAGGTCTCCTCAAAAGTCTATCCCAGGAGCTGCCCCACTTTCGTAGCAGCACCGTCCGCGGGTGCTGAAAGGTGGGAGCGAGCGGAGTGCCCACTGCCAGGGGAACGGTACGCACGACGCGTTCCATCCACGTAGGGGACAGGGATGCTTCTTGGGGAAGGGGGTTCTGACACCTGTTCCAGCACGATGAACCTGGAGGATGTGCCTGTTCTAATTTCAACACGAAATGAAGCAGATGCAGCCATAAAGTTACAGATGTTTCACTTTCCCGCTTCTCTGAGGTCCCTGGAGTCATCAAATCCACAGACACGGAGAGCAGATGGCACAAACCGGGCGCCGGTGGAGGGGCGCTGTGTAATGTGGACACAGCTTCAGTTCTGCGAGATGAGAAAGTTCTGGAAGTGGATGGTGGGTCCGGCTGTACATTATGAATGAATTAAATGCCACAGAACTGTGCACTTAAAATGTCTAAGATATATACACACACACACACACACACACACACACATTTATTTACTTATTTGAGAGAGAGAGAGGGCGGGGGGAAGGGCAGAGAGAGAATCCCAAGCAGACCCCCGACTGAGCTCGGCGCCCCACACGGGGCTTGATCCCAGGACCCTGGGATCGTGACCTGAGCCGAGATCAAGTCGAACCCTTCACCGTCCAAGCCACCCAGGTGCTCCTAAGATATATGTATGTGTATTTTACCATGATAAAAAAAATTAGGAAAAAAGATCCTAATAATTTTCATAATTTCCTTTCTTGGATTCTTGTACCCCTTTGAGCAGACAGACTCGTACCGATGTGGAAGTGGCATCTCCTCACTGGAATGGCCAGGGCTTTACTGGTGGTACGTGAGAATGCCGGGCTTTTTTTTTTTCTTTTCCATTTCTCGTTACATTAGCTACAACTTCAATGCAATATTAAATAAAAGTGAAGGTCATAGTCCCTCTTGGCTGATTTTTTTTTTTTTAATTTCATAGAAGATACGTCGAATCATGATCCACTTGGGGTGGCGTCTCCCCGCGGGGCTTGAACTCACGACCCTGAGATCAAGACCTGAGTGGAGATCAAGAGCCAAACGCTTAACCGAAGGAGCCGTCCAGGTGCCCCTCCATTGTCCTTTCTTAGAATGAATGGTCTGGGGGTGACGCTAGCCTCACAGTGGCGTCTTAGGACAAGGTGTGTGGGTTTCACTCTTTTCCTCTTTTGGGAGAGAAGATCTTGTTTCAAACCAGGCTGACAAATGGCTAAAAATTTTGACAGAACCCATCTTTAAAATATCCGTGTCTGGTGCCTTTTTTCCTTTTTAACAAAATAGCTACAACGGTCCCACTTTAATGATGATTTCCATACCTATTACTTCCGGGCTCCCACTCTAGGGTCACATTCCAGGTTTAGGAGGGAAAATCCAGCTGCTTGAGCGTGTGGACCTGAGTTGTGACAAACGTGCGCAGTCAGGGATCAGTCCCCCCACTCCAGACCCCCTGTGCCCCCTCGTGCCTGAGCCCCCTGTCCCGCAGCCTCTGGTGGCTCATGATGTGTTTTCCGCCTGTAATTCTATCTTTTCCAGAAGGTCCCACTCATGGGACCACACGGCACTGGCACTTGGCCCTCACAGACCACGTCGCTGTCGCCTTCACTGGCCTACAGTTTTACTGTTTTGTTTTGTCTTGGTTTATACACGACCCACCCCCACCCTGCTGCAGACTGTCGGCCCGACTCGGGTCTCCCACAGTCTGGCTGGAAGCGGATCCGCTGTCCTGGCTCCCGGTGTGGTCCGTGACACTTAGCCCTCCCCGGCCTTCGGCTTCCCGCATTTTTTTTCCCCAATCCTGCCCTGATCCCGCGTTCACAGCTGTGCATTGGTCTTACTCTGCCTCTTCCTAATGCCAAACGACGGCCGGCACTTTCTCCCACGCCCGTCTGCCGGTGTGTGGTTCCTTCTGGGGAGTGTTCCCATCTTTTCAGGATTTCTTTACTTGGCTTTCTGCTTCCTCATTATGGTGTGGACAACCCCTTACGCGTTCTGGGTACAAGTATTTTATCTTCTGCAAATGTTTTCTCCCCGCCTGCAACTTCCGTGCTCTCCCGTTTCCTTGGAGTGTTTTTGGATGAGCATGTTCTGAATTTTGACAAAATCCAACTTATCAAAAAAGCTTTTTAATGAATCATGCTATCTTTTTCCTGGCACTTGCCTGCAGTATCTCTTTCTACCTTCTTCCCTTCAGCTTTCGGTTCTGTCTTGCAAGCGGTGTACATCCACCTTCATTACTGACGTCTTCACCGGTAAGTTCACTTGCTCTGGGTTTATTGCAATCGCCAATATTCTCAGCCTGATTCCTACCGCCTCGATTTATTATTTTATATTGTTCAACTATCCCTGTTTCTTTTTTTTCATTTTTTCTCCCTTTCTAGAACAGGTGTCCACAGGAAGGGAAGACCGCGTCCGCGCCTCCAGCCTCCTAGTCTGACTTTCCTAATTCTGTCGCCAGGTTGGTATCATCTGGATGGTTGGACCTGGGTTTCCCTGGCTCTATCTTCTCTTTGACTTTGATATATCTTTAAAAAAAAAAAGATAACAGTAACCTTTGTGATGATACTTGGTTTCTTTTGCTGGATATCTCTCTTGCAACATTTTCCTTTAAGAGTTTTATCTAAACTGTTTCAAAGGGAGGCAAAGCTCTGCTATGCCTGGGACCTTTCCTGAGGATATAGTCCTGTGGCTTCTAAAGGGGGGCTTGCTGGGTTCTCAATGACTTGTGTTCACCTTGAATGACACCAGAATGGCGTGCGTACACGCGTGCATCGGTCTCTGTGCTGGCCTGCCCACCCACGCACGGCCCTGGGCCTCCTGCGGCCTCTCGGAGAGGACAGGAGTGTGCCAGGGCTGACCACCCACGCCCAGGATCACGGCCTCCTCGAGGGCTGTGCGTTTCCATATTCCCAGTGTGTCCCTGGGGCTCAAACTGGGGCTTTCTAGGGGGCTCCTCCAGAGATGCCCCCATTCTGAGGGAAGACCCTGTTTGCATTTCTAGGCTCTCCATCTGGCTGCACCTGTGCCAGGCCCCCCCATAGCACCCCCACTCTGGGCACCTGCAGGCCATAGGCCCAAGGCTTTTGGAGCCTCCTGCCCTGTTCTGGGGGCCCCTGCTGAAGGGAGCGGAGAGCCAGGGCCTGACAGAAGACGGGAGTGGGCCCATCACCCCAGTGCCCTCCCTGCCCTGCCCGGGGGCCCCCCAGCGCCCCACACCATGCTGCATGCTCTGACCCTACTTGTCGAAAGCTAGCATGAGCAGAGAAGAATGGGGATCCTGTCTCCGCCCTGAGGTTGGGACTGGGGTTCTCACCCCTTCTTCTGGGCTGTGTGGGCATCCCGGCATCTCTCGGTCCTCCCTGGGGCAGGAGGCTCCATGGCTCTGGCTGGGCCGGGGGCCTGGGGGGCATCACTGCCCCGTTGCCTAATCTCTTCTCGCGACACTGTGGGGGCCTCAGGGAGTGGCTGAGGCCCCTGGAGCGCGGGTCTCCCAGAGGACCTCAGGCAAGTTTCCTGGAAGGCCGAGGACCCCAGGCCCTGGGCACCCCCTCACTTCCCCTCTTTTGGGCGAGCATGGGAAGCCAAGACACTCTCCATGAAAGAAAGACAAAGCACAACTTGGTAGAACGTTCGAGCCCGTCTTGGGTGCCCTCTGTGAGTCCCAGACAGAGCAGAACGGTTGCCACTGAGAGGGACTCCGGGAATCCTACCCATCTCCGTCCGGAAATATCCCAGCTTAGCCTTGACGTCCGAAGGGAAGCCAGGCGTGGAGTGTGCTTGTCTGCTCAGGGCACCCCACCCCCACTGCCCCGACTGACTGGGACGGAGGAAGCAGGACTGTGGGCCACGGGGCATCACCAAGCAGAGGGCAGAATGGCTTCAAGTTCTCCGTCTCAGCCTGAAGCACTCCCTCAGGCAGCAGACGGTGGGGAGGGGGGTCTTCCCACCAAATTCTCACTCTTTGCAGACATCAAGGTCATGACCGTGTCCTTTGTGATGGGACCCACTGTCACAGGGTGGCCCCGGGAGGTTTTCTCCTCCACCCACCCAGGGTCCAGCCCTGTGCCCTGTCACCACCGGCCCCATGGAAGAAGACCTGTTGGGCTGCAGCCCCGGAGAAGCCTAGCCTGCCACAGCCACTTCCTGTATTGTTAGGATGAATGGGGGCCCTGGAGGGATGGCCCCGGAAGGAACCGTCACGGAGAAAGCTGGTACTGGACCTGAGCTCTCCCCCGCCGGGCGCCCTGCAGATGCTGTGGTGGCTGTTTCTGACCATCCCCTGGCTGGGGGGCTCTGTGCCCGGACCCCTGGTGAGTCCCGATCCCCTCCAATATGCTCAGGGCTCCTGGGACTCAACCAGGAGGAACAGGGACGGTCCCCATTCCCTTAGGGAAAAGCTTGCCTTGTCCCTTCCTGAGCTCTGGGAAGGTCATGATCTGGGTCCCTGATGGCCCCACCACTTGTTTCTGCACACTCCAGCCTGGGGCGTGAGCTGGGGGGCATCGTGGGGGCTGCGATGTGGCAGGACCCGTGGCCGGACCCGTGGCCGGTCAGCCTGAGCTTCTACAACCTGAGGCACAGCCTGTGGCAGCACATCTGCAGGGGGTCCCTCAGCCACCCCCAGTGGGTGCTGTCTGCTGCCCATTGCCCGGAGCCAAGAGTCCTGCCTTCTCCATCCCCGTGGCTGGAGGTGTGCACAGATGCGTGTGCATGTGCAGGGTCCCCCCGTGAGAGACGGGCTTCCTGGGGCCCCCCAGCTCTGAGAGCCCCCAGCTTGCCCTGAGAAGCCCGGCTCTCTGCTTCCCCAGGAAGAACCTGGAGGCTGGTGCCTTCAGGGTCCCGGTCGGGCAGCTGAGACTCTACGACCATGACCAGCTGTACAAAGTGGCTGAGATCATCTGTCACCCCAGGTTCAACGAGAGCCTGTCTGCGTGGACATCGCTCTGCTGGGACTGGAGGACCCCCTGGCTCTCTCTGAGGTTGTCAACCTGGTGTCCCCCCACCACATCCCACCCGGACTCTGGCCACCACAGTCAGAGGGCAGACGGGGGCCCTTGAGTCATGGGGGAAGAAACCCAGGCTCGTGGAGTGTGGGTGACCCACCAAGATCCCAGCTCCTCAGTGGCTGAGGCAGAATTTTCCTGGGGAGGCTGTGGGTCCTACTGTGGACACTGGCATGGAAGCCCGGACGCTGGCGAGCGAGTCCACGTCCTGGAGCCAGATGGGCATCCGACCTTGCGGTGCCGCAGCCCAACCCCAAGCACGGCCGACGTGGGGAAATAGCACTAGGTCTGGTGCTGGACCCCAGGTCAGGGCTGGCCGCGGGGATGTCCCCTGCCCCCACTGATGGACCGGGGCGGGGGTCCCAGCACAAAGTAGGAGTACGTGTGAGATGGGAAGGCGAGGAACCCCCGTTCTCACGCAGCACCCCCCACAGAGCCGCTGCCCCCCACCACCTACAGGAAGTGGAGGTTCCCATCGTGAGGAACAGGGAGTGTGATCACCGCTCCCAGAACTCTCCGGACCCAACGATCAGATCATCAAGGGTGACATGCTGTGTGCCTGGAGCGAGGGCCGGGACTCCTGCCAGGTGAGGTCCCAGGCTGCCCCAGGCGCGTGCTTGGTCCCCTTCTAGCGGGGACTGTGGGACCTACCAGTCCCTTCACCATGGGGACGTGGGACGCTCTTGCTCAGCGGCTTCTATCCCCAGAGCTGGACCCTGGGGGTCCTGTGGAACTGCACCTGGGTCCAGGGGGGTCTCGTGAGCTGGGGCTACAGGTGTGGCGACCGCGACTTCCCTGGGGTGTACACCCGCGTCATGAGCGACGTGTCCTCGATCTGCCAGCATGTCCTTCTGTTTCTGGGACCCTAGAAGGGACCGACACCCCCTCCTCCTCATCTCTGCACCCTGTTTTCCCTGCGGAGGGCAAGGGAGCAGGGGCGAGGCTTCAGCGGGGAGTACAGGGTGGGGAAAGCCCAGGAATCCTGCTGGAATTAGGTTCTTATTAAACATGGCAGGAAAACCCTCCAAGGCTGTGCGTGCTTGACTCTCCTGCATCTAGGGGTGTAGGGGGTTGGCCGACCAGACCTGGCTATTGGGGGTCCCTGACGCTGGCATCTCCAGGCCAGGCAGAGCGGAGAGGGAAGGGGTCCAGGGCAGGTTTCTGTGCTTCTCTTCCCAGAAGGATGTCCGCTGAGATGGGCTGTGGTTCTCTGCCCCAGACTCCCTCCTCTCCTTCCTGCCTGCTTCCCTCTGGTCCCTCTGAAGCCACGGCTGAGGTGTGGGATCTGGGGGGATGCCCCTGGGGTCCTCCTCCCACTGTCCCGCAAGCCCCCTCCTCTCCTGGACAGTGTGGCCGGCTGGTGCCACAGACCATTCCCTCCCTTTCACAGGCTCCTTTCCTGGGTGTTCAAAGTCCCATCTGACAAGGCTGGTTTATTCTGAAATGTGTCCTGTATGCCTTGGCCCCCTAAGGTCCTCCTGTGGGGGGTGGCATCTGCCCCGAGGACAAGTTCACCAGGAAAACGGGGGTCCCCTTTGGCACCTCTGCATTTCCTAGGGGCTCTGTGACATGACAGCCAGGTCTGCCTCCCATGCAGCTCTCCAGCACAGTCTAGAACGACCGGACCCATAGTGCACAAGGCCATTGTCGGGGCCGAGGGGCTGCTCTGCCCTGCTCGATGGCTCAGCTCCCAGAAATCTCAGCTTGGCTCCTTCCCTCCAACCCCCAACTCCCCACCCCCAACTTAACAACAACAACAACAACTAAACACTAAAAAGAAAACATTTTAAAAGAGGCCACAGCTCTCACGTTCCTGATTCCCTCGTAGCCGATAAACCAGGACCCAAGCGCCTGGAGAAGCTGCCGAGACCTGCGTGTCTGCAAAGGCACCGGGGCCTTCTGGGCTCCCCTCCTGCACAGGGGACGTGGGGGTCTGAAAAGCGGCAGCCCCCAGGTCTGCAGTGTGGCCACCAGACGGAGGCCCATTGTCCAGCTTCTCCCAAGCTTGGGAAACCCCTCCTCAGAGGTCCTGGTGGGGCTGGTTTCCCATCTCCTCTGTGTGGGCGCGCCACACGAGCTGGCTGAGCAGGGGAAGGGGGCAGGGGTGCTGGGAGCCGACGAGGTGGGAGGTTGGCTGTGGGGGCCAGCGGGGGTCAGTGGCAGCTGTGCAGGTGCCAGGGGGACAGTGTGGTGGGACAGTTCTGGTGCCTGCAAGCGGCCCCTGCCCCTTCATCCCTGACCTTGCGGGCTTCTGTACCCAGCAGGGACCCAGCTGGGGTGGTGATGATGGGACCCTTCCGCATGTCAACAACCTCAGATCCTAGCACTCCACCTGGGAAGCCTTCTCCCACACTGGCCAAGGGGGTGTCCAGCCCCAGGAGGAGGGAGGAGGGCTCCATGTGGGGTCCCCGCAGAGGTCCCTGAGCTCCAGCCCTCACCAGCGCAGATCAAGCTCCTGGGACTCTGGTGGGGCCACCTGGGGGAGTTGGCGGTCCCACCAGGGCTGCCCTCTTTCCCAGGTGGGTCCACAGGTGGGTGTGGACACAGGAACCCAGCTCTGCCCTTATCCTTCAGGTCTGACCGCTGACCAGGCTCCTAGGACAGGCCTCTCCTGACCGTGGGCACCTCCTGTCCTCACTGCCCTCATTGCCACGGAGGTCCCTGATCCCCCCAGGACGGACATATGTCCACTTTGTCCCCTGTATCCCTGGCACCCAAGCCCGGGCCAGCCACGGTGTGTTCTCCGCAAATGCTGATGCTGTGACCCCTTGCACAGGGGAAGCCCTGCCCCAGAGCCCCCCACCTCTCACCACACCACTTCCTGGACAGGGAGAAGAAAGGGGCTCAGAGGCCCCAGGGGCAGAAGGCAGAGGACCTGGCGTAGTAAGGACCCACTCAGATTCTTGCCTTCTCCGTTCCCTGTCCAGAGGGGTCCTGGCCCTGGTCTCCCGACTCCAGACTTTCCTTCTCCCCTTGCAGATGTTGTGGGACCTGACCCTCCCCAGCCTGGGGGGCTCGAAGCTCACGACCCCAGGTGAGGCCTAGTGTGGAGCAATACCCCTGCTGCCCTGAGTCCCGCGGGTGATCTCAGCCTGTGCTGACCTGGGCGGGACAGGGTGGGGACCCCCAGGTGAGGACGGCTGAGGGAGTGATTGAGTGTGGGAGGCTGTGCCAAGTGCCAGGCAGGGGCACCTGGGTCCTTGAGGGCTCCTCCCTGCGTGTCCCCAGACCCTGGCCTGGGGACTGAGCTGGCGGGCATCGATGACGTCCCTGCCGGGAAGGGGCTGTGGCAGGTGACCCTGAGGCTGCTCAACGCCGAGCGCGCCCAGTGGCAGCACATCTGTGGGGGTTCCCTCAGCCACCCCCAGTGGGTGCTGACCGCCGCCCGCTGCGCTGCACCGCACCGTGAGTGATTCACGTGCCTGCTCCTCTGGGGGGCGGGGGGAGGGGAGCGAGCTGAGGGACAATGCAATGGGAGGGGACAGTGTCCTGGGCTGGGACAGGAGATCCAGGATTCATGCGGGTCGGAAGGTGTCCGGGGGAACCTTCAGGCTCGGAGCCCCAGAGGCCCTCCTGCTGCTGGGGGCTGGGGGACAAGTGCTTCCCCCACTCGGGCTCCTGGAACAGCTCCTGGTCCTCTCCCAGGGCTGCACTGGAGCCACAGAAAACAGGGTCCAGGTCGGGCAGCTGAGTCTCTACGACCACGACCAGCTGCACAGAGTGGCCGAGATCATCTGTCACCCCAAATTCAATGTGAGCCTGTCGGCCGCGGGGGGATGCGGACATCGTCCTGCTGAGACTGGAGGCCCTGGGGACACTCCCCAGGCTCGTGAGTCTGTCACCCTTTCTCCCAGTTCCCTGGTGCTCAGCCCCGGAATGAAGTGCTGGGTGACTGGCTGGGGGACCTTTGGGGTCCACAGTAAGGCGAGGGAACCTGAAGGATGGACAAGGAAGGGGACATGGGTGGGGTGTGTGGGGACCACATGGCCAATGGCCTCAGTTCTGGATGGGGGAGTAGGGGAACATGCTCAGGTCACAGATGCCCAGTAGCAGTCCGCCTGCCCCATCTGGGCTTTGGGATGCATCTGAAAAAGCTCTTGTTTAAACTTGGACAGCGTCCCGGAAGCAAGCGGGCATTTCTGAGTGTTGCTGGGGAAGCCAGTGGTTCGGGACTCGGTCTCAGGGGAGAGACTTTATTCCTGTGTTTCCCCAGTAAAAACTGCCGAGGGGGACAGGTTCCCTCCCTTCCCTTGCCTGTCCCTATTTACCCAGGCTGTGTGCCCTCCAGGGGCTAAGATGGGGAAACTGAGGCACGGGCTTAGGCTCACACAGCGTTCCTGGGAGAGGCCCCTTCCTCACCCTGGTTCCTGGCTCCAGAGCTGGTTTCTCTGGCCGTGGGGCACCCCGCCCCCGGAAATTGGGGCCTGCAGGATACATGGGAGGGTACAGCTCCTCCTCCCACGTGGACCCCTGTGGAGCCTGGCTTCAGAGCCCACAGGTCCCCCAAAGCCAGTCCCACCTCTTTCATGGGGTCTGGCTCTGGTGTAGCCCCCTCTCCTGACTGCCGGAGCGCTACAGCCCTCCCTCCCCTCCCCTCCCGCAGCACCACCGTCCCAGTCCTCAGCCCGCCGCCTACAGGCAGCCCAGGTCCCCATCCTGTGCAACTGTTCTAGGCTCCTCCAGTGGCTCAGCCTTCCTCCCCAGCCTTCTCCCCCAAACCCCAAGAACGAGACAAATGTCCTCTCCCAGCACTCCTTCCCCAGACAGTCAGCTGCTTCATTACCTCATGGCCCCATCTACGCCATCAAACTCAGTTTCCCCTGGGGCCAGACACCAAGGAAAGGTAAGAGGTGGTCCTGTACCCAGCACCGGGATGTGTCCTTCTCTAGGAACATGGAGATTCGCTTCTGCCCCCCAGGACAGCCTGGACCATTGTCTGCCCATGTGGGGCCGCATATACACAACTTAACCAAGCGTGAAGTAAGGGAGAACTCATGTCCTCAGTCTCACAAGCGACAGCACGGGACAGTGGATACGGAGACACCGTCCACCATCCCAGGAAGGTCCACCGGGCAGCTGCGTTTGCAGTTCAGAGAGCCGACAGAGCCAAGTGATCCAGAGGCGGGTGTGGGAGAAGAGCCCGCCCAGCTCCCCGAGCCCACAGCTCCTCCCCTGCCCCGGTCTCGCTCTCCTCCTCCCAACACCCGACTCTTCCCTGCTTGCCCACCCCACAGCGCCCTCAGTCCCATCTGCCCTGGTGGACACTGACTGCTCCTGCCTCCAACACTGGGAAGAAGAGAAATGGAAGCTGCTTTGAATGAGGGTTAGGAACAGAGACCTACCTCTCAGACCTACGTCTGGGACCACGTCTCAGTTCTGTTTCATTAAACTGTTAGCAAAGCAAGACAGAAAGTGCCCAGTGATTTCTTGGGTGTGGGTGTGGCGGGGAGTGGTTTGTGACCCTGCGGCTACCTGATGCGGGTCCACCTGCTTTGACAGTTGGGTTGGAAAAATTTTTGCTCCAGGCCAGGCACTGAATGGGGGGGTGGTGGGGGATAGAAGGGGTGGCGTGAGGGAGGGCGATATTCTGTGACTCCTCCACTCTAGGGACCCTTGCTCACAGCCCACCCTCCCCTAGAAGGCCAGCCTTATCTCAAAATTGCAACCATCCACCCACTCATCCATCCACACATCCATCCACCAACCATCCCTCCATCCCGAATGCTATGTGACAGGCCCTGAGTTGCCTTTGGAAGACACAGACATGAAGAGAACATGGCCTCTGCTTCCCTCAGTCCTCCAGCCTCGCAGGACACCACCTTTTAAACAAATAGTGAGGGGAGGGTGTGGCATAAAAGTGGTGCCACAGAGGTAGATCCGGTGTCTCTGCTGGGGACCTGAGCAAGCCTTCCAGGGCCGTTAGGAGAGCTGCTCCAAGGAGAGGATGCCCGACTGGCTCTCCGAGGAGACATAGCGTGTCCCTCAGGGGATGTGATGAGGCAGGCTCTCCACGGGCGAAGGCACTGGCACAGACCAGCAACCGGTGTGCGCTGGTGTGTCAGTGCGAGGCCGGGTCTGGGAGTCACGCGGAGAGAGGGCACAGCAGGGGGCCGGACGTGAAATGCCCGAGTTCCTAGCCGGTCTGTGTCTCTCTCTAACCCGAGCTCCATCTCCAAGTCGCTCGAGGGCTTTGTCAGGTGCGTGGGGCTGTGTACCCCCAGCCTCACCCCGCCTTGTGAAGATGCTTCTGGACTGTGCTGCCTCTCAGACTGCTTGCCGGGGGCTTGGGGGTGTTTGGCACCACCATGTGGCATGGGTGTCCGTGCCCACCCGGGATCTGGTGCAGGGCCAAGCGGCTGCCGGGGGAACGGGGAGGGCTGGGCGGCCTCAGCTGGAGGGGATAGCCCTCCCAGACAGGAGGCTGAGAAGGCCCCTGAGCTCTCCAGAAGGGCCGGTTTATACCGCACTTGCTGGAGAGGGTCGGGTGCACAAAAGGGCCCTTCTCACTCCCACCATGAGTGAGGCAGGGAGGACCCCGCTCTTCCCCAGAAAGTCTCTCCCACCCACCCAGACAGGATTTCTGTGCTATGAGCAGGGTGGGGGCGGGAGGGCCGAGAGAGGGGTGGAGGCACAGAGTGAGGGGGGCGGGGGGTCCGGGGACAGGATCAAACTGGGGGCTGTGCCAAGCTCCGACAAGCGAAGACTGAGGGCAGGATGCTGGGCTCAGCACCTCTCATCTACCAGACCCCTCTGGCAACGTTGCTGTGGAGGCCGGACCTGTGGGAACTGTGTGTCCCTGAGGCCCGGGTCCTGGGACTGGGCACTGGGCACGGGGAGGTCTCCCGGAGGCCCTCCTCCCCATCGTGGCTCTCTGCTGGCTGTCTCCTGGCGCCAGCAGGCCTGGGGCTTCATGCGGCCACAGGGACAGTCGGACTCCAGTCTTGCTCAGCCTCCTTTCTGCTCACAGGGATGCAGCCCGCTGAGAAGTTCGACCCCATCCCCGCCACCCTTGGTCCCCTCTGCCTTATGACACATCCTCTCCCAAGTCTAATGGCCCTTGGCTGGCTTCCAGGCCGAGCCGGCTCCACCGTGACGGCTGACGGGCTCTGGGGATGGCCACTGCGTTCTGCTTACTGCTATCCTGGGAACCCATTGCCACGATGGCTGCCCTCCACCCTGAGGTGACACTGAGGTGTCCTCTGTGACCCTGGGCCTGTCCCGGGCTCCACTGTGACCATTAATTCCCGCAGCCCAGCTGCCTTTGGGTCCTGTGTTGGCATCTCCCTCCTGCCTGCTCTGCATGCTCTCCACTGTCTCTCCCCTTGGAGACCCAGGCCGCCTGTCCTGGCCAGGCTCTACCAGGTCCGCAGCCTTAACTGGCAAGCGCCTGAGGTCACCAGCGCCTGCTGATGGTCATCCTGGCAAGCCCGCTGCCCCGTGGGACACCCGCCAGGTCTTGTGTTGTTTCTTGGTTGGTTTCTCCCAGGGTATTCAGTTTCCCTAGAAGAAACTTCCCTCTGCTTCCCTTGGCTCCAGGGCAGGGGCCTGGGGCCGGGAGGCTGGAGGAGGCACCACCTGCTTGCGGATGTGGCCCTGAGCTGTGTTTCAGTCCTAGGTGGGGCTCCCTGCACCAGGAGCCTCCCAGGCCTGCCCTCCCCGGGCCTCCGTCCCTGGGTAGTCGTCCTGCCTCCAGGACAAAGGAAATGTCTAGTCACGCATGCCGCATCTGCAGGGACAGGTCCCAGCTAAGCACCAGGCAGCAGGGCAGGCTCACCAGGTTCACAGGCTCTGAACATCTGAGAGGGGTTGCTGGGGCTGTATCTTTTGTTACTGACCGGGGATGTCTGCCCTCGCCCCCCGTCACCAGCCTCAATGGACCCCAGAACCCCACCTCGCCTTCCTCTCTGGAGCTCAGGGTCGCTTACCTTGTATTCAAAGACAGCGGGAGGCCACTTCAGACCCGCTCATCTCAGCTCAGATTATGGACACAAACTCTCCTGCATCTGGAAACTTAAAAATACACTTCCAAACAATTCTTACATCTGGGCGCCTGGTGGCTCAGTCAGTTAAGCCTCTGCCCTTGGCTCAGGTCATGATCTCAGGGTCCTGGGATCGAGCTCCGCATCGGGCTCTCTGCTCAGCGAGGAGCCTGCTTCCCCCTCTGCCTCTGCCCCTCCTCCCTGCTCATGCTCTCTCTCTCTCTGACAAATAAGTAAACAAATAATGTCTTTAAAAAAAAAAAAAAAGGAAAGAAAGAAAGAAAGAACAGGGCTGCAAAGCCAAGTCAAGTTCCTTGACCCTCAGGGGGAGGCGGAGCTCTGAGGCAGCAAAGCAGGTACACAGACATCAGGAACAGGAAGGGGTGAACACAGGCGTGGCCGCTGTGATCCCTGAGCTTGGTATCAGATGCTAGGGACAACAAGGAGGCTGGCACAGCTCAGGGCGACGCCAGAGGAGGAAGAACGCTGGGACAGATGTGCGACCACAGAGGAACGGCGTGTGGGCAGCTCACGGTTGCCCCGGACGCAAGATACAAATGAACACCCCTGTCTCACTTGGTTCCCCAGGAGAATGACTCTCAGACAGTCCCCACTTCATGCAAACCCTTCCAGGCAATGGAAGGAAGGGGGAAATCCCTGGAGAGTCCTGTGAGATCCATGTAAACCAGAGAGCGCACCAGGCACACAGACTAACGGACATTTTCAGGCCATGTTCAACAAGGAACACCAATTCGTGATCCAACATAGAACATGAGCAATCCAACGCCAATAACGTCTTTAAAACATTACAGTATAACCGAAGAGGGTCTAAACCAGGGTGGTTTAACACCGGAGAACTCTACTGGTGCAGCTGGCCACGTAACGAGGGTTGGGGGGGACGGGTGCGTGAGCCGGCACTGATCTCAGCAGATGAGGGGAATGCATTTGATTCTTGGGGTTGATACGTTCAACCACCGTTCATGATAAAACTCTTAGCAAACCTGGGCAGAGGGGGGCTTTGTAGGTTCCATAAGGAGGAGTCTCACCAGAGCCTGTCGCCAAGGTCCTGCCAAGGGCAGAGGGACCCGGAAGCCCATGTGGGATAGGAAGGGACGGCCAACGCTGGCCCGTGGGCCCCTCGGGAGCCTCCTGGGGTCATCTGAGACTGGCTACACAGGCAGAGGGCAGGCATAGGCTGAAGGAAGAGCCGGCCACCCCAGGTGGGGAGGTGGCAGGGTTCCTAAGCAAAGGGAACTTACATCCCCGTACCTGCCCACCAAAGCCTAAAAAGTGGTGTCGGGGGAGGCCTGCCCTGGGCTCTGTTACCGTGCAGGTGTTCTCTGCCCCACGGTGCTACCTCGGGACTGGGTCCTCACAGCAGGCTCCGGGAGTGAAAAGGCTGTGGAACCCATAGTCCAAGATGGGGGAGGGGAGTGAGGAGCCTCCCGTTGCCCAGATCCAGCTCCAGGGGCCGCAGGTGGCTGCGTCTCTTCCTGTCCGGACAGACAGATGCCCTGCGCAGAGCTGCTCTGTCTCCCCTCCCGCCGACCGCCTCAGAGTCACGTTCGAGGCCGGCGGCCAAGCCCGGCCCGCACACGGCTGCACACAGAACCCGCATGGCGCCGCGGGGCTCATCCAGCGTCAGGCTGACGACCAACAATCCCCCCTAAAAAGTTATAAATTCCTCGTGTGGGGGCGCTGTGGGGCTCAGTTGGTTCAGCCTCTGCTTTCAGCTCAGGTTCTTATCCCCGGGTCTCTCTGCCTCAGATACATAACATAACATAACATAACATAACTAAAATAAAATAAAATAAAATAAAATAAAATAAAATAAAATAAAGGTGCCTGCGTTAGTACCTCGTGCGTCACCGGCTCCCGGGGCTCGGAGGGTCCCTGCGCCACCTGCCTCCGTCCCAGCAGAGCCCTGGACCTCTCCTCCACGGCCGCCCAGCCCGCTCACTGCCCGCAGCCGCCGGGTCTGGGTCCGGGTCCGGCTGGTGGGGGGTCAAGAGGCCGTGGCCGCCCCGTGGGGACCCGCACACGACGACCCGGAGGTGCGCACACGGCCGTCCCGCTCGCTCACGGACGCCTCCCTGCAAGAGGCCTCACCCGCTGCCCGCTGTCCGCCCTGGCCCTTTCCTGCCGGAAATCCCGCCCCGTGTGGACATGCACTGCCAGGTCGGCGTCTCTGCTCCTGCGCCCGCGCCCCTCGCGGGGCCGCTCAGGCCCGATGCCATTGCGCGTCCGGGAGAGCCTGGGGCTGGAGGCTGGCCCTGCAGGCTCTGGCCCGCCAAGCCCTGAGCGTCTGGGGCTCGTGGCTGTGCGGCTCGGTCCGGGTCCTGTCCTGCATCTCCCCGTCTCAACCCCCCTATTTTGTCCTTTAAGGCCGCCTGTCACTGGATGTCGGTCCGCCCTGAATCCCAGACCACCTCCTCCAGAGATCCCAGCTCACTCCCATCTGCAAAGACCCTGTTCCCCAGTAAGGTCATGTTCACAGGTGCCGGGGTCGGGAAGCGGGCACGGCTCGGCCCACCACCCTGTATCTCCTCCAGGCTTACTGACGCTTCTCCTCCCGGAGGACGTCCTGTGGGACACGGAGCCCGCCAGCCTCCCCAGCCTGTCCCAGCAGAAATGCCCCCGTGACCCGGACCTCACACGACTCCAGGTCGGCACTGAGTAAAGAGGAGGAGGAATGCAGGCCACTCCCTTCCCATAAGCACAGGACGGGCTCAGGCTGCCCCAGACCTTGAAGTCACCTGGGCCTGGGGCTCCTCCTGCCTCTCCAGGGGTCGAGGTGCCCAGAACACCACAGGTCCCACATCTAGCAACTATGGCCCATGGCACTCCCGATGAACGGCGTTCCTGCGTCCTGCTCTCTGCACAGACTTGGCCTTGTCCTGACGGGCCACCGCGCTGGCCTTTTCCAGACGCCCTGGGGGGTCTGCTCTCCGGGCGGGTGAGGGCAGGAGGTCTGGAGTGGAGCGCCTGGGCGTGTTGTGCACCCTGGCCAGTGCCCTGCACGCTCCCGCACCACTTTCTCCTGCGTCGCTGGCCGGAGGGGTGGCCAAGGGCCACGCTCCAGGCTCCTTGTCTGCATGTGTCTCCTGAGTCTCCTCTAGGGCAGGAAGGGGGCAGGACTGGCACACCGTGGGTGACAGGGCACAGCCTCCCCACCTGCCTCCTCCCTCAAGGGACCCCGTGCCCACATGAGGACCTCTGGGACCGCAGCCTGGCCTGCGCAGGGGGAGCTGCCCTCGCTGGCACACTCACATACTCGCACGTGCTCACGCACTCACGCTTGCACATACATGCACAGACCCAAACATGCACACTCACGCACCCTCGCACACACTCACACACACGATGCTCTCCATTGTACATTTTCACACTCACGCCTGCGCACACACATTGCACTCCCCATGGGAAGTGAGACTGGTTCTAGAGAGGTGTGTTCACCTCCCTCCCTGGGCCACAGCCTCCTGACGTCACGGGGACAGTGAGGCAGGCAGGGGCGCTGGGGGCTGTCTTTGGGAGATGCAGTTCCCAGTGGTCTGAGATCCCGCAAGACGGCGGACACCCTCCTTGCCTGTGGTCACTGTCGGGTACACAGCAAGAAGGGCATCCAGGCCCCCAGGAGGGAATCTCTGCTCTGGTGCGTGAACAGGCCCGGGCTCTGGGCGGCTGGGATGGGCTGTGGTTTCTGCCCTTTAGGCCTCGCCGCGTGGAGAGTGGGTTTCTCGAGATGCCGAGGTCTGCCGTCACCAGAATGGCCACGCCTGGCCCAGGGACATTTCAGCCTGGGCACTGGACACGAAGCCAGATGACCTTCCATTGCGGGTTGCCCTGTGCAACGCAGGGTGCTTACTGGTGTCCCCAGTCACCACGTGGGAAGGACCCCACCGTCTGGCACCCAGAATGTCTCCAGATTTCCGTGGTGGCTCAGGCTGAGACGGGCCTGTCTGGACAGGTCATCCAGCTGGTCCGTTGTGTCTCTCCCAGGAGCTGCTCTGGGCCCAGCCGGGGGACGGACAGGGCTGGGGTGAGGCCGAGGCTCCAACCGCCACTCTGGTCTCAGCAGGAACTTGGCATCATGTCCCCACTCAGGGCCAGGCTGTGGGTCAGCGGAGGACCGCACTTCTGCCACATCACAGCCCCGAGCCGAGCTAACATCCCACACTGCTCCCCTCCCTTCCCTGTACTTCAGCCCTGCCCTCTCCTGCCCCTCCTGTGGCCCCATCCTCCCATCCCCGTGGGGAGAGGTGCGGTGGAGGCCCCGAGGGTGGGTGGTGTCGGCAGGTGTGCTTGTCTCATTAAACCTTATGAACAGGTTGGTGGTCAGAGTGGTCTTCGAGGGGCTGCGGCTGCAGAGTGGCAGGCGGGGCTGGGGGTGCTCACCTGTTTGGAATCCTAGAGTGCTGGCCGTGCTGCGAAGGCTCGGGCTCGGGCAGGGGGAGCAGAGGTGGATGAAGTGATCCGAGACTCTCCCTCAGCCTCTGGCCACCACCCGCTGTCCCATCCGGCCCGGCCCCAGGCCACCACCCTTCCTGGCTCCCCATCTTTCCTGGCTCCGGGCCACCACCCGCTGAGCACCCTGTCACCAAGTGAGAGTGTTTGTAGTTTACAGACAGCGGAGCCGCCCTTGGGATCTCATTCATCCCACCAGAGTCACCGGGTGGCACGTCCCCGCGTACAGTGGAGTACACGTTGGCTTCCTGGATCCCAGGGTCTGGAGGGGAGGGAGATGCATCGCAAGGGCTTGAAATGCAGCGTAGAAGGCCACACAACCCCATAAAGCCAACCAACAGTGAGGCGGGGAGGTCGGGTCTGTACTCGCCAGCGGGGTGACAAGGAAAGGAGGAGAGATGGCGTGACAAACCTCGAAGCAGGAGACGGGGGGCGGACAGCACAAAGGAAAGCCCATGGAGGCGGAAGACATTGGCGCAAGACCCGAGTCCCCTTCCTTGTCCCCTCTCCGGCCTGGGTCTCATTTGGACTCCGGGACCCCCGATGAAAACACAGTAAAAAACAGATAAGCCCTGTCCGCGTCCGGAGAGTCTGCGCGTGACCAGAACTAACCGGAGGAAGCCCGTCGGATGTGCCACACGCGTCCCCACCTCGGCCACGTCCCTCTTTCTGGACACAGAGGGGAAAGTGCCATTTGTACGAAGATGAGCCTCAGGACAGCTGTCCTGTTGTAGGGCCCATGGGGACAAATCCAGCGATGGCTGGGTAAGACTTCGGTGGGGAGCTGGAGTGTGGAAGGAAGGTCACGGGAGGCAGCCCGGACACGCAGGGGAAAGTCCCATGTGTCTGGATGAAGCAGCAGCGGGGGGGCATGAACCCCTCCGTTAACCAACGAGTCATTGGGTTTTGGCGAATGTGTCACCATGGTTTTCACAGAGGGTGAAGAGCTTGTCCTCAGAGCCAGGAGGGAGCAGACAGCCAAGACAGGCCGGGACGTGTGAAGAGGAAGAAGAGGGTGGGTTTGGGAAGCTGGAACTTCTGGAACAGGGGTGGGTGCGGGGAACGCAGGCGGCGCGAGTCCCAGCACTGGCTGCCGTGTGTCGCTGGCAGGAGGCACCGGGGCCGCGGACCACGGGACCTCACGCGTGTGCGGCCGCTGGGCTGCGTGGTCCCCCGGTTCCACACAGGAGGGAGCCTCTCGGATCCCTACATCGGCCACTGCCCCTGGAGATCTACGGCCACTTCCCGCCAGCTCTGGACACCAGGTGCTGCGGGGGGCTGGCAGGGAAGCTCCTCCGCGCGGACTCGGCTCCCTAGGCGACTGAATACAGAGCTCACGAGCTCACGTCAGCGTAGCCAACTTGGAGCTCCAAGTAGTGACGCAGAAACTGTTTTCCTCTTTTAATTACTAAGCATTGCTCTGTTTGTTTGTTTTTTTAAAGATGCATTTATTTCTTTGAGAAAGCACACAAGCAGGGGGAACAGTAGAGGGAGAGAAAGAAGCAAACTCCCTGGTGAGCAGAGAGCCTGATGTGGGACTCGATCCCAGGACCCCGAGACTATGACCTGAGCCGAAGGCAGAGGTTTAATCCACTGAGCCCGCCAGCACCCTAAGCATAGCTTTAAATCCCAGACCCAGCCCTCCCTCCGTCCACCCTGCCAGCCGGTGAAGCCTGTTTCTTGGACTGGGAAATGGGGGCAGGAGCTGTGTCTTTCCCGTATTTACGTGAATTGGAGGGTGGGTGAAGTCTGAATGGAGGGGAGACACGGACGCGTCGTCTAAAGTGTGGCTGGCGGGGGACGGACAGGAGGGAGGGGTGGAGAGAGGGATGGATGGAGGGATGGACAGAAGGGTGGAGAGAGGGACGCACGGACAGATCACAATGGCCCTGCGGTCCCAGCCTGAGTACCGTCTTGGACCTGATATTTAGATGGGACGAGTACACGTGCAGAACGTTACCTGATTGTTGTTTTCACAGCAAACGACGCAAGCGTCTGTCCGTGGGGAGCTGGTTCCGTAAGGTTCCCCAGAGCCCTACAACTGAACACGCTGGCCATTACCAATGATGCATTTCTCTGGGGGGCGGTGAAGGGAACACGTGCTCGCGGCGACATCACGGCCTGCTCCTCTTGCCGGCTGGGAGTGGGAGTGACCGTGGGCGGCCACGGCGGCTACTGCTGGCGGGAGATTATTGAGAATTTCTACGTTCTACTTTTTTTTTTTGGTAGCCCGAGTTACATTATTTTCATAATTTTAAAAAAGTATTTTCATGCATGTTGGAGGAAACACGGTTTCTGGTTTTTAAAAGCCATATCAAAGTGGATTTTAAGTTCCTCCCAAAACTTCTGCTTGGATTCGGAGCATCTCAACGGCTCCATCAAAGTGGCCCCAGGAAAGCCTCTTCCTGTCGGGGACATCCCCACAGACGCCGGGCATTTGCTGTGCGATGCAGAGATCTGACCCCCGCTGCCGCAGCAGGGAGACTCTGTGAGGGTTCCCTGGAAACACATGGGAGGGCCTTCCAGGTATTGCCAGAGAGTTCTGCCAAAGCCAGTGTGCCTCCATTCATTGTTGTTGGGTTTCTGTTTGTGCCCAAAGACTGGGTCACCAAGGGGGCCGTGAAGGAAATGTGGAGACGGACGCTCCTCCCTCCAGGTTCCTGTGACCCCCCGACTCTCCGCTCTGTGCCGAGACCCCCTGCCCAGTCTTCTGCCCAGCCAAGAGCTTTCGCAACCAGCCCAGGGCAGCCACATCCCTGACCCAACGACATCCCTGAACCAGGCATCCTGGCCACAGTCCTGACGGTTGCAAGCCCCCTGCCGCGCAGCCCCCAATCCTTCCTCTGATGCTATCGCTGCGCCTTCTCCGGGTGGTCCAGTCCCGACCCTATCACGGCAAGCAGGTGTCCTGCCCCCAGGGGCCGTTGCTCAACAGCTGAAGCACCAGTGGCCGGGGGGCGATGGCCTGAGGTTGCTGTCCTCTAGATAAGGGACCCCCTCCTCACCACTGGCACAGAAAGCACCCTGGGTGTTGCCATGCCACTGCTGCTTGTTCCTGCCCCCGGCGTCACTCCCCACGCTGTGGCGGCAGAGGCCGGAGCGTGTGAGGAACTGGCCGTCGGGCCTGTCTCTGAGTCAGGAAGATGCCAGGCCCCCGTGCTCCCTCCTTCCATGCCTCTAGACGGCCGTTTTCCCTCAGTGACCCACGTCCTCCCTCATCTTTCTTCCCAGACGCTGGGCGCAAAGATTTCTCTGATGGGCTGTTGGTCTCAGGCGTCCTTGGGAGACCCCAAGCCTCCCCTCGAAGGCTGGGGTGCAGGGCTTAGACCCTGCTCACTGACTCCAGGAGGACCTCGCCCCCTCCGCCTGCCCACACGCTGCCGTGTTTGGCGCGGGGCTCTCCAAGACTAGGGGCCTATGCACGCATGCTCCGTGGGGTCTCCTGGGCTCACTCTGTCCTCTTCATTGCCCCGTGCCCACGTGCCCTGGACAAACAGGGCTGGACCGGGCCAGTCGGCACGGGTCCCCTATCACGGCCCTTCATCCTCTGTCTCCGTTGGAGGGGAGTCCGGGTCGAGGTATGCCGTCTCCCCAGTGACCTTCCCCCGGGTTCCTGAAGCCCAGTGGCCCCGAGCCAATCTGAATCACTGTCACCATTGACCACAGGCGCTGTTCCGCGCTTGGAGCTCAGGGACAGGAGGCTCTGAACGGGGCTCGGGCGTCACCTTCCTGAGTCGCTCTTGGGATAGGTGACACACAATCTGCTCCTGACATGGGAGAGAGGGAGGGCCTGGCAGGGTACGGGGTGTGGGGGCCTGGGGGCTGCAGCCGGAGGCTGGTTGGCCCACTCAGGGTAGGGGCACGGGGCTGGAGACTCTCCCCAGGTGGGGAGGCCCCAGCAGACCCCATAGGACATTGCACCTGCCCCGACAGGTCAGGCCAACACAGGGGAAGATGATGTGTCTGCAGTGGCTGAAAAGGGGGGTTTGGGGGCGGGCGGTAGGTGGGGAAGCACCCAGGCTGGGCCCGCCCTTCTTCCCCACCCTCCCCTCCAAGGGGATGGCTGACCCAGCTGCCTGCTTACTTCCTGTGGCCAAGAGATAAAGGGGCTCAGGAGGCCCCCAGAGCAGAGGCCGTCGGAGTCTGGCAAGGTAAGGCTGTTGCCCCTTCCAGAAGCCTTCAGAGGCTCCTGGCCCTCTCCGTTCCTGAGCCCGGGGCCTGAGTCCCAGCTGTCCCTCCCTGCCCTCTCCCCCTCAGATGCTGTGGCTGGCGCTTTCGACCTTCTGGGGGTGGGGGCGGGGGGACCACTCAGCCCTCCCTCTCCTCCCGCAGGGTGACTCCGGGGGGGCCCCTAGTCTGCAAGCTGAAGCACGGCTGGTACTTGGTGGGCGTGGTCAGCTGGGGCTACGGCTGTGGCCTGCGCAACATCCCCGGGGTCTATGCTCGCGTCCACACCTACCAGCCGTGGATCACGTGGCAGATCCAGAGCGGCCCCTGACCCGGCCTGGGGCAGCGGCTCCTGCCTCCTCCTGGCACCTGCTGCTTCAACCCTGGCCCCTGGCCCTGGCCTGGGCCCCACCTTCTCGTCTGCTCTTCTCCGTGTCCACAGCTTCCCAGACGGCCGGCGGATGGAGCAGGGAGATGCTGGGGAGTGGGGTGAAAGGCCACTGTGGTGAGGGCGCCTCATCCTGCTGTCTCTGTCCGATTAAAGAGCTTAATGACTGGAGTGTGGTCAGAGTCTTTGTGGGACAGGCTGACCATGGGCAACGTGGCTTTCCAAGGGAGTATGTCCCCCAGCCCCGATGTGCAGAGGGCTGCCCTGGGGCGGTGTCCTTCCAGACTTGGAAAGGGACAGCAAGGCTCTCAGTGCAGCTCCACTCGGGGGTCACAGACCCTAGCTCTGTCCTGCCCCGGAGGTCAGCATCTGGTACTGTGGGTGGTCCCAAAAGGGACTGATCTGAGTCCCAGGATTCGGTCTACTCACCCACCCATCCGTCTGTCCGTCCAACTTCTCTTGCAAGGCCTGTTCTCTGAATTAGCCAGTCAGCATGCAAACATGACCTGGATGTGATGCATCCCGGGAGATGTCTGCTTGTTGGGTGAGAGCCTTCCCTGACCCTCCCAGGGTGCCCTCTCAGGTTGGCTCTGAGTTCCAGACGCTGGGCTCCGCGGGAAGAAATGCCCACAGGCAGCTGGGATCAGGGAGCCAACAAGGCTGATGCTCCGGCCCCGGGGAGCAGGGGGCAAGAGGAGGCCAGAACGTGGGTGTGTTTTCCTGGGCTGTCCCGGAGCGGGCCCCACGGCCACGACAGAGAAGTTTCTGGGCACTCACCTTGGCGGGGTGTTGGGAGCCGTGCCAGGGTCACACCTTCCCCAGCCTTGCCCACGGTCCTGAGGAACTAGTGGCCTGAGCCCCATGGGGCCCCGTCCTGTGACGTTCACGGCTCTAGGCATCGAGCAGAACTAGAAAGCTTTTCCACACAGGTGCAGGGACAAGTGAATTACGAGTGTGTGCCCAGATGGAAACAGGAGCAGCTGTAGGTCTCCCTCAGTGGGGGAGCGAGCCGTGCGGATGTGTCCACTAACTCTTGTGAGATGAATCTGAGCCTGGGGTGGTGAGATCGGTCAGCGCCCGGGAACTCCTGGACTCAGGTCGTGGGGATCTGCCGGCCTGCCGTGGGGACATGCCGAGGGGCCGAGGGGCCAATGCAGGACATTCCTGACCTTCGACGACAGGGGAGAGGCTGGGTTCTCGGCAGCCAGCACGACTGGTAGGATCTGGGGTGGTTTTACTTCTTGGCCGTGACCTTCCAGACATCTGCGTCTTCTGTTCAGAAGAACAACACATCTGTAACCAAGAAACAAATTACGATTTTTATCACAAACACCAGAGAAATTTTCTGGTTGGGTTTTTAAACCACGTAAGTGCGAGCTTGAGTCACCTGATAAAGGCTCCCGTGCAAAGGCCCTGGGGCTGGGGAGGGCATGGCTGAGTGGCCATGGAGGGCTGTGGTGCCAGTTTGGTGGAGAAAAACACCCCGGAGCTTGGCTTAAAGCCTCTGCCTTCAGCTCAGGTCATGATTCTAGGGTCCTGGGATCGAGCCCCGCATCGGGCTCTCTGCTCAGCAGGGACCCTGCTTCCCCCTCTCTCTCTGCCTGCCTCTCTGCCTATTTGTGATCTCTGTCAAATAAATAAATAAAATCTTTAAAAAACAAAACAAACACCCCAGAGCTCGATGGCGGGAGGGCGGGCAGCACTGGGAATGCACTCAAGGCACTGAGCTGTGTACTCGCACTGGTCCAGGAGTGGAATCAATGTTTCCTGCACGAAAACGTGCTCAAATACGCGAAGACCCGCGCGGGTGCCTGCATTTACAAGGGGCCCAGCGAGGGGGCCGAGGGCACAGTCTGAGCCAGATGGAGGGCTGCCCGTCCAGCACGGGCTGCTCTGTGAAGAGCCAGACCTCCCGGCCCATGGCCGCCCCGCACCCCCCAGGGCTGGCCCCTCTGCCTTTCACTTCCCTGGAAGGACAGCATTTTCGGGAAGCCAGAGGCCACGTGGGGCAGTGGCAGGAAGGGGAGTGGCTGCCAGAGATAAGACAGGCTCAGGTGTCTCCCGCCTCGCCAGAGTCAACAGGGACACAGAGTCAACAGGGATGCAGCTCCCGGAACCTCCCAGGCCTTCCTGCTCTGTGTTTATTCTGCACCTGGACTAGGCAGATGCTGAAGGTCACTCTGGGCTGGGCTTCTCACCTCAAATCCCACCCCGTTCCCCGAAGCCTAATCCCTGACCACTGGTGTGGCCTTGCCTTGCTGGGATGGCTGCATCCCAGAGCCTGGGGCTGGGCCCTGGGGGGCCAGGGAGGGACCAGGCCCTCTTTCCCATGTACAGGGCAGGAGACAGAGCTGACAGCAGGACCCTGAGGGGGCTGGCTGGGAGGGACAGCTGTGTGACCACGGTTGTGTGACACCATTGCCCATCAGTGGGACCCAGCCAGCAGCCACAAGTAGGGAGTCTCCCAGGGAGGATGCCGGTGGTGTCGGGGACAGTAACTTATCTTCAGGGGGGCCTTAGGGTCACTTCCTGGCAGAGGGGACAGGGCTCTAGCCTGACGGGAGCTACAGCCAGGGCAGGAGGGAGCAGCTCTGTGTCAGAGAGTGGGTCCTAGCCTGGGGCCTGGGTCTCAGCAATGGCACAGCCCACGTGGCAGGGACGGCTGACCTTCCTTATCTGTCCCTGGCAGGCAGTGAGGGGGTGGAGAGCTCTCCGGGGAACATCAGGAACCAAGCAATCACCTTGGCTGGCTGCCAGCACCTGGGGAACCCGGGATCCCTGTGCCCTCCATCCCTCTGCTTGACCCCCACCCCGACACCCCAGTGCAGGCCCCACACCAGCAGCCAGTGGCTTCCGTCCCTGCCTGGATGCGTCCGGGACCGCCAGGGACAGGGCAGAGATGGGAGGCCAAGAGGGAGGGGCTGGTGTTGTTCCAGGCCAGCGGGACACCATACCAGAGTCAGGAGCCACCACGGCTCACGGAGAACCTGGAGTCCCTGGCGGGCCGTGGCCGAGGTCTGTCCTGGTGAGGAGGGGGCTGTGGGGAGCTGGAGGGGCGGGCATCCCCTCTCCAGCCCCCGTCTGCCTGTGCTCATTCCCAGGGTGGGGGTGGTACGGACCCCCACAAGGGCAGGGTCACCGGCTGGGGGCCACCCGGTTTGTCCTCTTTGGAGCCCTGGGTCTTGGCTGTGGGGAGACCTGTGGGGAGGCTGGTCCCGCAGCCCCCCTGCCGGCTGGGCTTCCCACACCCTCCACCCCTGCCTCTGCCTGCAGATGCAGCTCCTCCTGGTGCTCCTCATGCTCCCGTTCCTGGGAGAAAGGGGTGAGTCCCCAGGCCAGAGCGCGCAGCTGCCTGGAATCCGGGCCTCTAACTGGGGGGACCCTGTCCACCCTCCCCCACCCGAGTCCTCCTGCAGCCACACGCACCTTCCACAGTCCCTCCCGGGCGAGGGAGGGGGACACTCGATCCAGACCCTCCTTGGGGCCCCACAGCCTGCTCCAGCAGGTCTGTGTGCGGGAACCGTCCCGGCCGTGTGCCCTGCCGTAACCATCAGCTCTCAGGGTCCTTTACCTTGGAGCAAGTCCTCCGCGTGGGACTCAGGAGGACGTCGAGGCACGGGCTGGGAGACCGAGGCTTCTGGGCTGCCTCCCCCCACACCCCCCCACCTCCCGCCCCGAGCCGGGCTTGGACCACAGGCAGGGCTTTCTGCTGACTGTTTATGCTTCAAAATCGTAGCCGTGGAAACGCCATGGGGCAGGAAGACAGGAGGTCTGCCTCCTTCTCCAACCCTACGCCACCAGCCACCCTTGGGGGCTGCTGACCTCTTGATTACTTATGATTCAGATGAAAAAGTCTGGTCCCCAGTCCCGGGGACGCTTCCTTCCCGTGGCCAGGGGCCTGGCCTGCACTGGCCCGCACTGGCCCGCACGCAGAGCAGGTGCACCGCCGTAGAGAGTTCCACTGGGCCGTGCTATCTGCGGTTCAGAGAACTGACTGTGGGCTAAGGCGTCCGCGCTGGAGGCAGGAGGAGGGCCCAGCTCTCCGCCCCAGACCTGGGTCCTGTTTTCCCAGAGGAGGCCAGCCGGTGACCCCGTCTCTCCACCAGGGAGCGGCTTCAGCCCGGAGGCCCGCATTGTTGGGGGTACAGCGGCTGTGCCTCGGCAGTGGCCCTGGCAGGTCAGCCTGCGTGACCGGGGCCAGCACGTCTGCGGGGGCAGTCTTATCAGCCACCAGTGGGTGCTGACCGCCGCCCACTGTGTCTCCAGGTAAGTCCTGCCTCCCCACACCGGATGGCCCGGGCCGTGAGATGCCATGGGGCCGCGCACAGGGAAGGGGATCGTGGCTGCGGCATGGCACCTGGGCCCAGGTGGCTCAGAGCCCCACGGCGGGGGCTGGACGCCTCAGACGCCAGCTACTCCTTTCAAACTAGGAAAGAAAACACACTTTACTTATTTGAAGGTACTTGGAAGTCACGTACTTGTTTCCAGTTTTGGGGACTCTGGTTAAAGGCACAGCCTGAGACTGATCATCTCGATCCTTTCTCAGAGCGCGGTTCACGCTGCTGAGGGACCACCCCCCCCCTACCTGGGAACACCTCTGTCCTCCAAAACGGAAGCTCTGTGCCCATTAAGCTCTCAGGTCCCCCTCCCCGGCCCAGCACACCCCTCCACTTCCGTCTCCGTGGTTCTGATGACCGCAGGGACCTCATCGCAGCCAAATCCTACAGCCCATGTTCTCCGGAGTCTGGCCTATCGCACACAGCGGAAGGTCTTCAAGGGTCAACCACATTATGGCAGCGAGTGTCAGAAATTCCCTCCTTCTATCGCTGGACGTTGCCCCGCTGTGTGCATGGGCTGCATTTAGTTGATTCATTCCTCCCCGTTTCAGCAATTGAGTCTCGCTGCCCAGCACGGTGCTGTGAGGAAGTAGAGAACATTCCAGAGCTAGATGCCCCTTCATGATACTCGAAAACAAAAAGCAAAATGAAGCTATTATAAAGGAATTGAGCACTGAATTCTATAAAAAGAGACTCCACAATCAAGGTGGGTCTCTCCCGGAGCTAAATTATGGAGTCAGCTTAACCTTAGCAGACACGATAATTAAAACACAATCAACTGGTCCTAGGTGTCATTTTGGGGTAAATAAGCCTTTGCCATTTGGTGCTGGGGCTGTTCCTGGAATGTCCTCGGGAGATGTCCAGTCCTGGAAATCATGACCGACGGCTACCAGGGACTTCCTGCCCCAGTGCACAGGCCCAGGCACACTCAGGACAACCACCGTAGGTAGACACTTTTACCCCCAGGTTCCAGGATGGGAAACTGAGGCACAGAGAAGTAATTTGCTTGAGACTGTATGATAAGCAAAAGGCAGTTGAGGGATGTGGACCCCAAGGAAAGGGACACTGGGGTTAGTGGCAGTCCTGCTGGGACAGGTTAGCCCTCCAGGGCACAGGCCTTAGGCAGAGGGCACACGGCTCCCTGAGGACCTGCACTTTCAGCACAAGCTCCTGCTCTCCGCGCTTCCGAATGGGTCCTCCCGGTGGGAGACACGCTGACTGCTGCTGTCCCGGCTCCCTGCCCACCTGTTGTCCTCAGATGCCGGGGAGGGGGCCCGCTGACACGTTCCGTGAGTTCTGTAGCCCCCCAAACGCAGGTCCCCCAACTTGCACCCCTGCCTGCTCTGTGGGGTCACCACCCCCGCCCTGCTGAGAACGTGGTCTCCCTGCCCACCACTCTGGCTCAGCCTGACCTGATCCCCCAGAACCCCGACCCGCCATCTTGGCGCTGCGACCCTGCTGTCCCTCTGGCCCAGAAGAGCAGGACTGTGTCCGCTCTGTCCCCACAAGGACAGGCCCTGCCGCTGGGAAGGCTCACCACAGCCCAAGGCTGAACTCCATCACTGGGAGCTGGACTTTACTCAGGAGTCTCTCTGGGCCAGACAGGACTTCTCAGGAACAAGGGCCCAGAGGGGGGCCCTGTGCTCCTGTGATCCGACTCGGAGGGCCAGGGCAGAGCAGAGGGTCCTTTAACGCCATGCCCCCATCCCAGTGGAGCTAGCGGGGTGAAGCCAAGCCACGAGCCTCCACCCTCTGAGCCCACCACGTCCTCTCTGCTTCCCACCCAGCTCCGCAAGTCTACAGGACCTGAGGGTCCAGCTGGGAGAGGCTGCGCTGTACTCCCGTCCCCGGGGCTCCATCTTTGTGCCTGTCGTCCGTGCCATCCAGCACCCCTCCTTCACCGGGGACGCCCTCCAGGGCAGTGACGTGGCTCTCGTGAAGCTGGCACGCCCCGTGCCCTTCTCCAGCACCATCAGACCCATCGCCCTGGCTCCACCAGGCTCTGAATTCCCTGCAGGCTCCCTCTGCTGGGTGACCGGCTGGGGGGACGTCCAGCAGGACGGTGGGTGAGGGGCAAGGGGCTGGGGGCTCGGGGAGCTGGCCCGAGGGGAAGACACTCCAGGGGTGGAGCGAGTCACCCCAGTCTCCTCTCTGAGCCTCACCTCATGGTAGAGGCCGGCCTAGGACTCATCCCGCACCACTCAGCCCTGCCTTGGACCCGCATCCGCCTCCCTGCTGGCAGGACAGGAACGTGGGCCCCAGGGACAGATGCCGTGGAGCTGCTGCTCTGGACTGTCCACAGGGAGCTGGCTGGGGGCTCGGCGGCACACCACCGTGCGGCCCCTGAGAGCACCTAAGCCACTGTCCCTGTGTCCCACAGTGGCCCTGTCTGAGCCTCTCAGGCTGCAGGAGGTGGACGTGCGCGTGGTTGGCCTAGACAGCTGTCGCAAGCTCTACTACCCAGAGCCCATCACCAAGAACATGCTCTGCGCTGGTGACGTCCAGGGCCAAAAGGGATTCTGCGAGGTCAGTCCCGTCCAGCCTGCATCCCTGCCCCTGATGCACCGCAGGTTCTGGGAGAGTCACCCGGACCTCCCCCCCTCAGTTTCCCCAAAAGTGCAGCGGAAGTAAGGGAGCAGAGCCCCCCCTTTCACAGGGAACCTGTGATGTACCTCCCTCCTCCGTACTTAGCCAAAGGCTCTGGTCACCTCCCTAACCCTAAGAGACCCTGGGAAGCAGGCTGGATCCTGGACTTGGGGCAGGGGTGGCATCTTCTGATCTAGCTCCCCGAGGCCAGGGACTTTCCTCACCCAAGGTAGAACAGTGTCTGACTTGGAGCCAGACTTGACAGTATTTCTTGTAAGAATGAGTCCAGAGCCATCCTGACAAAAAAAAGCAGAACACGCGGGCTCCAGCTGTCATAGGATGTGAGCAGGTGTGGCAGGGGTGAAAGGGGCAGGGGTCCAGGACCAGAGACGCCAGGCGACCTATAAGGGAGGCAGAGTGCATTGGAAGAAGCAGGCAGGCTTTGGGAGAATAACAACAGCAACCATAAAAAAGCGACTGCATCCCAGCACTGCTTGTACTAGCTGTGCACCCTTCAGCAAACTACTTGACCTCTCTGAACCGTTAAAAACAACAACAAAAAAGGCAGCTAGAGCTGATAGCAGGCTGCAGGGAGGAACACCTCCAAGATGGAAACCTAGGGCGACCACGCCTGCTACCTGGAGGCCCAAGGGGACCTCCCCCTGCTTCCAGCATCCCACCCGCTCCCACGTGCTCCCTGACGTCAGCCTCAGTCTGAAAGCTCCCACCCCTGCTGCGTAGACCGGAGCCCCACTGCCCCTGTTTGTCATTCCTGTTTCCTTCAGGGCGACTCCGGGGGCCCCCTGGTCTGTCAGCTGCGGGACAGGCGCTGGGTGCAGGCAGCGGTGGTGAGCTTCAGCAGGGGATGTGCTGAGCCCGGACTCCCGGGGGTGTATGCCCGGGTCTCTTCCTACTGGGCCTGGATCCAGCGCCACCTGCTCCCGCCCGGGCACTTTCGCAGAAACTTCCGCAGAGGCTGACCCCTCTCCTCTCATCTGTATTCTTCCACCTGTTTCCCACGTGCCCGAACGCCCCTTCTCCCTTCCGTCCCGCTGGCTTTGCCCCTCGCGCTCAAACACCGCCGCCCGCTGCGCTCGGTGCTCCCGGTCCCCACCCGGTCCCCACCCGCCCCCGAGCGGCCAGCTGACCTCCGGAGCCCAAGTGCCAGCTCTAGCGGAGAGAGAGAAGAGGGTGGGAGGCGGGCAGTCTGCCTGGCACCTGCTGAAGGATGAAAGCACGAGGGGGGCGTGGGGGCGGCCCGGGGCGGCCACCGCCTGTCCGCGCGGAATAAATGCTTGGCTCCCTGCTCCTCCGGTCACTTCCTAACAACCGTGGGAGAGCGGCAGGACCGCGCTTGCCCCAGGCAGAGGCCGCGCGGGTGCGCTGCGCGCGGGGGGGGCGTGGGCGGGGCCGGCGCGGGCGGGGTGGGCGGGGGGTTGTCGGCGGGGCCGGCGTGGGCGGGGCCGGCCCTCCCGGAGACGCCCGGGGCTCCCGTCAGGCCGCAGCGGCCGCTAGTCGAACCATTCTTCTCCGTCCTGTCGGCGTCTCTCTCTGCTCCAAGAGTATTCAGTTTGCGGCTGAACGCCGGGCTCCCTCGGGGCACGGGACACCCGCCGAGGGAGCTCAGAGGCCGGGAGCGCGGGTCGCAGCCGGGCCGGGCTGGAAGCCGCTACCTCCTCGCCGCTCCGCAAGCAGCCCCGGCGCCGCCCCCGCCTTCTCCATAGCCCCGCCCCCAATGCGCACGGCCCCGCCCCGTACCCGGCATCCCCGCCCCCGCCCCGCTGAGCCCCGCCCCCTCCGCAACCCCGACCTCCAGCCGGCTCACCGCAGGGGGCGGAGGGGGTGGTCCGGCCGCAGAGGGACCCCGGCCCCGCAGGGGGCACACAGGCCCCTCCTGACTGGTCTGCGGGGCTGCGCGTCCGCCCCCTCCCATTGGCGGCTGAGAGGGAGGGGCTTGCTGGCTGGGGGTCGGCTCTCCCTCTCTCTCAAATAAATAAATAAGTATGTATATTTTAAAGACTTCATCTGCTAGAGAGAAAGAGAGAGAGGGAGAGAGCAGACTCCCCGCTGAGCAGGGAGCCCCACTCCAGGACCCGGAGATCAGGACCTGAGCCAAAGGCAGACCCCTCACTCACTGAGCCACCCAGGCACCCCGACCAAATTCGTGTCCAAATCAATGGGTCAGACAAATGCATGAAATCAAGCAGCCGCCCCCACAATCAAGTTTAGACACGGTTCCCTCTCTCCCTCTTTGCCCTCCTGTCTGCCGCACCCCCAGCAGAACAGTCCCACAGGGAGGCAGGACAGAGGAGGGGCTGAGGGCAGGCCCCACCTGCGGCTTCTGTGCACCCTGAAGCTGTGGGCCTTTGTCCCCCCATGCATGCCCTCATCTGGCGATGAGTGGCGGGCTCAGGGACATAGACCACAGCACAACCAGGTCAGACCCGAGGTGCCCTGTGTGCAAACTGTGGCTTCCTCCTCAGCCAGGCGGGGGTGGGGATCGATGCCCCTCCACCTCCAGGAAGCTGTCCCCAGGCTCCTTGTCCCCACACCCGCCCCGGGCTCCCGTGGTCTCCGCCGCACATCAGATGGGCACAGCGCCCAGCTGCCTGGCTCAGGGTGGGCCCTTCCTAACGGTCCTCCGTGTGGCCAGGGCCTCGTGACTGAACCGCTGAGCGGCCCCGGGAGGGCCCGGACTTGCCTGCACCTGACCTGGGTTTGAGAAAGAAACTCTGAAGACCATCTGTGGAGCCCCTCCATGTCCTCGATGCTGTGCCCTTTCTGTCCCCTTTGACAGGAGAGCAAACTGAGGCACAGGGAGGGGTGTTCTGTCCCTGCGTGCCTCCCTGCTCCGGCCCCTGGATGCCCTCCTGGGTGGGTGGGCTCTCCTGCTGCCCAGTGGATGTGGCTCATGCGGGCCTGTGCAGTGGCCCCTCAGTCCAGGAGGACCCCCTCCTCCTTGTTCCCACCCTCACACTAGCTGCTCACTTGGCTCAGGCTGTCCTTTGGCCTTGACCTTTCCTGGTCTGAGCTGGGCTTAGCTGTATCTGTGAACAGAAGCTGGGCTGTGTGGGTATGGTTTTCAGGGATACGGGACACCCTAGATGTAGGTTCACCCTCTGCCATGCTCCCCTCCCCGGCCCCAGGGCTGCTCAGGTCTGCAGCTCTGGGCTTGAAGGAGCCTAATCCCTTCTTTCTGCACCTCCCCCAACCCTGTCCCCACTGAGCCTCATGGGCTGAGGAGGGCTTGGACCTGCAAAGGTGAAGAAGGCTCCTGACTTGGTCCTAGAGCCTCACGTGACATGGAGATCAGTTCTAGAAGGATTAGAGGCAAACTTGTGTGTACACATGAATGAACAATAATTAAATCTGCAGTCTATAACTCAAACACCTCCAATTTTAAAAAGCAGACAAAACAGTTTTTAGCAACTGTGAAAACCAAAACATAAAGGTGTTCATTTAGTTGAAAATCTCCAAATGCTGAGAAGAAGCCTAGAGCTCTATCTGACAAAGGAAGGGCTGAGCTGGAGGCGACAAGCCACTGACCGACACAGGGAAGTTCCCAGCTGCCCCAGAAAGGAGACGCACACAACTCTCGAATGGAAAGGGGGCCTCCCGGATGGCAGCGTGGGGGCTGCAGAGGTGGGGGGCCAGGGTCTATGTGCGGACTGGGAGGTATCCTAGTCATCCAGAGCCTAGGGAGCCAACCATGTCCCCCCCTAGGCAGGGGTGTGTGTGTGTGTGTGTGTGTGTGTGTGTGAGAGAGAGAGAGAGAGAGAGAGAGAGAGAGAGAGGCTCATCCTCTGCTTGGCTCTATGCCCACACTTGGGGCCTGGGGACACCCAGATGGGTATCTGGGTGGTGGGGACACATGCCTGCCATAGGAGGGCCTTCCTCTGAATCCTCCACTCCCTTGACCCTGGATTGGAGGATGCAAGGCCCCTCCTCTGACCACATCCCAGCCAGGAAGGATAAATGGGCAGGGGAGAGGGGGCTGAGTTCACAGCAGCAGTGGTCGGCCAAGGTAAGCCCCCAATCCGAGACCCCAACATCTGGGTGTCGCTGCGGAACAGAACAGAGGAGCCCCAGATCCAGAGCATCGAGACCCAGCCCCCTGGACTTGAGCGACCCCCTGATTCCGGGGGGCAGGAAGCGTCACGCCATCCGCACGCCATACCCTGCAGACCCCAGCCAGGCTCCACTGCCCCCACCCCACACTGTTCCTTTCAGATGCCGAGTCTGCTGGCACTGGCCCTGCCCCTCCTGGGGAGCCTGGTCCACTTGGCCCCTGGTGAGTCCTGACCTGGGCCTGCCCTGGCCCTGCCCCCTCACTCCGCACGCCCAGCAATGACTGGGTGGGTGGTGCGGAGAAGCCCGGGGTCGGGTGGGGCAGGGAAGGGCCCCGGGCCAGGCCGTGTCCTGTGCTAAAGGCGCTTCTGTCCCCAGCTTCAGGCCGGGCACTGGAGCGAGTGGGCATCGTAGGGGGGAAGGAGGCCCCCGGGAACAGGTGGCCCTGGCAGGTGAGCCTGAGACTCCATGAAGGTTACTGGAAGCACATCTGCGGGGGCTCCCTCATCCACCCGCAGTGGGTGCTGACCGCAGCGCACTGCCTGGGACCGTGAGTGACCCTGGGGCCTCGGGGGGCTGGGCTGCCTGGAGACCCCCTGGAGCAGCCTGCTCAAGCCCCGGGGGGCCGCCTGCTCTCCCCAGGCACGTCACGTACCCTGAAGAAGTCAGGGTCCAGCTGAGGGAGCAGCACCTCTACTATGAGGACACGCTGCTGCCCGTCAGCCGGGTCATCGCGCACCCCTCCTTCTACATCACCGAGAACGGGGCCGACATCGGCCTGCTGGAACTCGAGGACCCGGTCAACATCTCCCACCACGGGCAGCTGGCCACCCTGCCCCCGGCCTCAGAGACCTTCCCCACGGGGACGCCATGCTGGGTGACAGGCTGGGGGCACGTGAAAAGTGGAAGTGAGCGTCAGGGGCAGCTGGAGGGCTAGGGTGAGCAGGGGCGGGTCACGGCCCTGATCCAGCCTCCGGGACCGCCGCTGGGGGGCTCAGGGCCATGGTGGCTTTGCCCTCCTGATGTTGTGCGCTTGCCTTTCCCTCCAGCGCCCCTCCCGCCGCCATTCCCCCTGAAGCAGGTGAAGGTGCCCATCGTGGAGAACGGCATTTGTGACGCACAGTACCACCTTGGCCTCAACACTGGGGACAACACACAGATCGTCCGTGAGGACATGCTGTGCGCGGGGGGCCACAAGAGGGACTCGTGCCAGGTGGGCCCTCGTGTCCTCCCCAGCCCCCACCCCCCACTCCCCAAGCCCCCACTGACCTGATCCCCCCCAGGGCAACTCCTGCCAGGTCCTCCCCCAGCCCCTCCTCCCTCCTCCTCACGTCCTCCCCCAGCCCCCAACCTCCTGCCTCGCGAGGCTCCACTGACCCGTCCCCTCCTCAGGGCGACTCCGGAGGGCCCCTGGTCTGCAAGGTGAGGGGCACCTGGCTGCAGGCGGGCGTGGTCAGCTGGGGCGAGGGCTGCGGTCAACCCAACCGGCCCGGCATCTACACCCGGGTCACCTACTACCTGGACTGGATCCACCAGTATGTTCCCAAAGAGCCCTGAGCCCAGGCCCTGGAGCTGCCACCCAAACTGGTGCAGAAACCAGCCCGCTGCTGTCCCACACCAGTGCCCAGGCGGCGTCCTTCCGCCCACCTTCCCCATGCCGTGTTGGGGAGCCCCTGGTGGGCGCAAACCCTCATTAAAGTGGATGGAAGCAGAAACGGTTGTCGGTTGTCACCACGGCTTGAGTTGCGCGGGTCACTGAGGGAGAGGTAGGGGGTCCAGGGCACAGCCCCGTGTCACTGCTGTCAGCGCGGGTCCCGAGCACGGGGGGTTGCTGCGAGATGCCCCCTACCCAGCCCTTCAGATGAGGGTTCATTCTCAGCTCACGGTTTCGCCTCTTGGGGAATGACATCGCCCATTCAGAATGGGGAGAGCAAGGCAGACTCTGAAAAGATGTTTGTGGGGACACCTGGGCACTGTGAGGGGGTTGAGAGTGGGCACCGCCCCGTGCCCTGTCCCCGATTCCCCGCACACTGTCACGTCTCACAGCCGCGCCCACTCCTGTCCCAGGCGGCCGTCCAGGCTGCTGCAGGGTGCAGGCTGTCCACACTGGGGCGTCTCAGGACCACGTGGCTGTGGCCGTTGCTGTGCGCAACCCCTGGTGACGGTGGCGTGTGTGGGTGGGGGGCTGCTTGAGGTGTGGGGCCTGCACGTCGTCCTCCCCTCTCTAGATGGGGCCACCGGCTCTGGCATGCTGCCCTCCTTGCCTCCCACAGGGGAGGGGAGTGTGCCCGTTCCTCCCCACCCTGCCGCCCTCCTTGCTGGACTGGGTGGTGGTCTCGTTCCGTTTTTAGTTGGTGTTTTCTGGAGTTTGGATGAGCGCAGTCATTTCAGCAGGAGGTGGCCTCGTCCTGGGCGGGGGAGGGGAACGGCTGTCCACTCGCACTGCTGCAGCACCACAGCCCGGGACCCTTCCAGAGCCCCCTCCCCTGCACACAGGCGCTCGGCCTGGGGGTGTTCCAGCATGACCCTGGCCATGGCCAGGTCGCCGCTGACGCCCACACGAGGCGTGTGTTCTAGGTTGTGCTGCTTCGCACTCGGGGTTATGGGGCCCCTCACCCTGTGGTCTGGACCCCGGGAGCCAGGACGCGGACTCCTGCTGCCCGCCAGGCCCGCTGGGAAGAGCCGGTCGCTGGTGCAAACTGTTCCCGTCCTCTGCCGATCGAGGAACTCCTTCATTTTCGGGTCCTCTAAAATGGGGGGCTAACGTCCGCCTTTGGGGGTATGTGTTCCCTCGGCCCCTGCTTTTCTGTGTAGACACGGTCGTGCGCGTGAACATACAGAGCGCTGAATCAACAACTTGTTTTTGGGAGTTTTCCGGGCTCTTCAGGCCAGAAAGAACTTTCTAGATTCAACATTCGCCTCTCTCCTTCCAGTTGTTGGATGCAAAGATGCACATTTAACCTTGGAGAATTGACCTCTGTGACCTCTGGTCATAGGAAGTCAGGGGGCCTGGTCTTCACCGTCTGGCGCGCATAGAGCCCTTGCTCTGCTGGAGCCACCGTGACAGACGAGGTCCTCGGCCCGTCTTCCCTTGTGAGCCCAGACTTATCACCGCGGTTGCGTGTCCACTCCAAGACCATGAAAGGAAGGAAGAACCCGCAGAGCTCACTCCTTCCCCCGCCATCTCACCCCTCGGGGTCCCTTCCCTTGGTTGTCAGCCTCATATACGTACACTAAAACCTTTTTAAAAAAAAGATTTATTGGAGAGAGAGAGGGAGAAGGAGCAGGGGTTGGAGCAGAGCGAGAGGCCCGAGTGTGGACCTCCATCTCATGACCCTGAGATCCCAACATGAACTGAAACCCAGTCGGGGGCCCGACTGCACCCCCCCCAGGTACCCCCACACTTAAACTTTAAGAGTAGGTTGTGGGGGGTGAGACCAAGGGATGAGATCCAGAAGGGATGGACCCGAAAGCCCCTGGATTCCTTGAGATGGGAGTAAGGGTCCCAACCTGGGGAGTGGGGAGGGGGCCTCGGACCCCTGGCTTCCCCATCTGGTCCAGGGAGCTGAGGAGCGCAGCCCATCAAGCAAGGGCAGGCGAGAGGCCTTGTACTGGGGAAGTCAGGCCACCCTTGCAGGGCAGGCTGAGCCCGAGGGGGTCGACCCTCCCACCACCACCGGGCAACAGAACAGGAGACCCCGCTGGGCTGGGAGGGCATCCCCGGGGCCAGAGGAGGGGGGCACCTTGGGACAGGACAGCCCCCAGGAGCCGAGTGAGGGGGTGTTGCTTCGCACTCGGGGTTATGGGGTTGTAGGGAGAAGGGTCCCCACTAGGGGAAGCGAACTGAGCCAGGACAGCGAGGGCCCTGAAGTCCTGCCTGTGGGGACACAGAGATGACTCTGGGGGTTCAGGGGTCCTGGGCTCCTCTAAACCTGCCCTGCTCCCCAACACTGGGTACCATCAGGCCTCCTGGGCTCCAGGAAGGGTGGCCTGGGCCGAACTGCTGCCACCCCAACCAGGCTGGCAGGGGCAGGTGCCCCCTCTCCAGAGACCCACTCCCCAGGTTGGGGGCCATCGGGCTCAACATAGACCCCGCACACAGAGGTGACGCCACTGTTGTCCATCATCAGGACAAGCGCCGAACACACCTTCTGAGCCTCAGCTCCCCGCCAGAGGGAAACAAGCGTGTGCCCCGAGAACCCACACCCTGAGAAATCGTCAGGCAACCACCCCGTGCCTTAGTTTCCCTGTCTCTAAGACGGGATCGCTGACTTAGAGGGTCTCATAGGGACCCTCCCACCTGTCCTGTGACCTGCAGCTGGGCAGGGAGCCGGGGGCAGGTGCAGGCAAGTCGGGGCCTTCCCAGGGCCGCTTAGCGGTTTAGTCATGAGGCCCTGGCCACATGGAGGACCGTTAGGAAGGGCCCGCCCTGAGCCAGGCAGCTGGGCGCTGTGCCCATCTGATGTGCGGTGGAGACCACGGGAACCCAGGGCGGGTGTGGGGACGGGGAGTCTGGGGATGGCTTCCTGGAGGTGGAGGGGGCATCGATCCCCACCCCCGCCTGGCTGAGGAGGAAGCCACAGTTTGCACACAGGGCACCTCGGGTCTGACTTGGTTGTGCTGTGGTCTGTGTCCCTGAGCCGGCCACTCATCACCAGATGAAGCGTGGACAAAACCCCACAGCTTCGGGGTGCGCAGGAGCAGGTGGGGTCTGCCCCTTGGTCCCTCCTCTGCACCACAGGTGTATGGCGCTCCCTCTACCCCCCGCCCTAGGCCAAAGCATGCAGGGCTCAGGTAGCCCCCTGACCCAGCAGGACCCAGCCATCATGAACCTGGGGCACTGTGAACCCCTGCCCAGCTGGTACCTGATGGGGGACCCTGTGAGCAGCTGTGGGGGGTAGAAGGCAAGGGCTTCTGCCAATTCTGTGGGCCTCTGGCTGAAGTCACTTTTCCAGCAATCACGGAGCTGAGCCCCTCAGCTGGACACCCTAGCCCCAGTTAAGCTGTGGCTGAGAGAGATTGGGGTGACCTGGGGGCTGAGATAAGAGAGAGTCCCTGTAGGCTCAGTGTCTGCTCTGCCCATTGGGGTCAGAGCACAGGACTTTGGCCTCAGCCAGGTGGGGCCTCCCGCCAACCAGACCACCCCCCCAAACCCGGAGGTGGCTGTGGTGGGCCACAGCCGGGTTCCTGCTTTGCTGTGTGGTGGGAAGGGCCTGGAGCCCACCGTGGAGCTAGTCTGCACCTGGCTCAGCCGTCAGCCAGCACGGTCACAGCCATCGCCAGCAGGGACCCCAAGTCCTACCCTGTCTGAGTCATCGGAACCCACTCTCGTGCCTTCCACGAGCTCCGGGTCCTGAGAGGCCAGTAGGGCACCAGGCCCATGAAGGAGAGGGCCAGAGCCTGGAAGGAGAGGCCAGCACCCTGCAGAGCCTCAGCAGCTCTCCCCAAGGGGCGCCCGCTCTGCCACCCCTCCATGCCTGGAGCTTGGCAAAAACTTGCCCCGAATTTTCCCCAACATGTGAATGGTAACACATGAACTTGGCTCCTACTGGGAGCCTGATTCCTCCCTCAGCCACCAGAGGGGACAGGCCGAGCCTCTTGGGGACCCCATGGCTGGTGGCACAGCCGGCCGCAGCCCCGCATCCCCCAGCCCTGCTCTCGGCAAGGAGACGGCTCGCCACACTCCCATGCAGTGGTGGGGGTCCCACCAGCGGTGATCCAGTGCGTTTCTTAAATAAGTTAATATTTATTCCATTTGGCTTTGCCTCCCACCCCCGCTTCCATCCCCTTAAGAAGCCAAATGTCCCGTATCATATTATTGCAACGTTTAACCTGAATTTATGAAAGAAAGAGCCACGAGACGCAGGGGGTCGGCGGACACCTCAGCCTGGGCCCAGGTGGGGCTGCCGGCCGTGCAGGGACCCCACTGCCCCACGACGCGGGCATTTCTGGAACACCCGAGGGCAGAACCGTGGGGTGTCAGAGACGGTGACAAGGAGTGGGGATAGACAGGTGAGAACTCAGACTGAGTGACAGTGAGCGTGGCTGTGGCGGCCCCGGGGACCAAGCTGCCACCCAGACGGTATAGGCGGCCCCAAGCACGTGTTCCCTGGAAAAGTAAGTGGGTGTGAGAACGGGGCGCTGCCTGGTACCCTCAGACCGCCTCCTCCCGGTCGTTTCCCAATCTCTGTGGCGAGGGCACAGCAGCTGTCGGGGCCCCTCACCAGGCGTCAGCACAGCCTCAGACCACGGTGGCGAAACTCGGAAAAACCCACCGGTTCGAGTCAGCAGGCTGAGGGGCAGTCCCCGCGCTCTGCTCCACCCAGACCTGGCGTCTGCCTCCCTCCCCGGGCGGATGGCCTCGCGGGCCTCTCTGCTGCAGCGGGGCCTGCACTGGGGACCACGCACAGCCCCGCCCGGGGCTGCCACCCCGCCGGGTGCACACCGGCCCTGCTGCTCAGACCTGTGTGGCACCATGCCCTGAGCTACACGGGCCTGTCTACACTGTCCCCGGGGGTGGGGGTGGCTGGGGGAGACCCGGCTTTCTTTGGGGGACTCTGGAGGACTTTGAGGTGCAACCCCCATTCCTTCTCTGGGGGGTCGCTGGAGGAAACAGGAGGCTCTGTTTTGTGGGGTTCAGGAGGCACCGTAGCCCCTGAGAAGGAAGCCCTGGATTCTGGGGCCACATTGTGGCCACCGTCCAAAAACGGGCCTCCGCCAGGGCCCCCCACGTCCAGCGGCTCGAAGGCGAAGTTGGGGACGGTCAGGTGTTCCGCGCGGCAGGCGGCCTGGGCCCGCCGCTCCCCCTTGGCACCAGGGTCCACCCCCGCCCCCTCCATGGGCTCCAGGGAGTCCCTGTGCAGCACGACCTCACAGGACGGGGTTCGCCGCCGCAGAGTGGTGCTGCTGCCCTCGGCTGGGGGGGGCCGTGCCGTGCCCTCGTCCTCCACAGGGGGGTCCACGGAGATGCATGGGGGGCTCATCTTCTTCTTTCTGCGTGCCCCCAAGGCTGGCTCGGCCTCCGGTGCCCGAGACTTCACCTCCCGAGCCTCTGGGGGCCCGTCCCCGCCCCCCTGCTCCTCAGAGGCCCGCCTCTGCTCATCCGCCTGGCTCGGCTGTTCCAGGAAGCCCTGGGCGTCCATGCCGTAGAGCCCACACAGGTCCGGGTCTCTGCCTCCCCCTCCGCGGGCAGTGGGCGAGGCTGAGGGGCTCCGGGCCGAGCTGGTGATGTGGCTGACCTCCTCGTCAGCAGGATCTGGGGTCTCGGCCTCCTCCCCTCCTGGGGCCAGCGGCCTACTGGAGACGCAGCGCTGTCCAAACGTGTGTTTGCGCGTGCGGATGCTGCTGGGCCGCGGGGACCGGGGTGGGGACCGTAGGGAGGGCCCCAGGGGTGCCTGCCTCACGGGGGTCTTCCCGCCAGGCTCCCCCCAGCCCGGGCCACTGTCCCTGGGGCTGTCAACGTGCCCTTCCTGCGAGTCCGTGTGCATGGCCTCCTGCAAGAAAGGAGGGATCGGATGCGGAAGGCTGGGCAGGACCCGGCCGGCAGCCAGGAACGCAGTCACTGTGCTCCCCAGAGAAGCCGCAGACTGGGCTTACGTGCCCTGGACGAGGGATCAGGGATCAGCCCTGATATGTGGCTGAGAGGCACTGCGGCACGGGGGGAAAGGGGAGGGACGACACTCTGGGCCCAACCCTGCCTGTGCCAAACACAGGGCTCGGAACCAGGCTGTGTGCAGATGCTCTCCACAGGCGCTGGTGATCTTGGCGGGACCATGAGGATGGGGGGCTGTGGGGCTGAGCCCCTGTGGGTGGAGCCTCACCCTGCCCAACACCACCCTGAGAACAGGGGTTGTGGGGAGGGAGAGGGTCTGAGGCTGTGGGGCTGGAGTGGTCTGTGGGTACAGGTGAGGCTTGGGGGTGCTGTCCAAGGAGATGGGGTCCCCAGGGCCCTGCACTCTGTCGCGGGTTCCAGGGATGCACTCCTGCTCTCTCCTCTGGGGTACCCGTCCCTCCTCCTTTGGATGGGGGGAGCCACAGCACAACCCCCAGGTCCGGGTTGCGGACCTGGGAGCGCTTCTCCTACCTGTCTGTAGAGCAGCCGGCTGAGGCTGGGGGAGCGGGCTGCACCCCGCTGGGACAGGGCGTGGAGCGTGTTGCTGTCCCGGGCCGGGGAGAGTGTGGCCGTCGTCGAGGGGACCTGGAGAGAGCTGCAGGGCTCCCCGGGCGGGGGGTGCGCGGAGGTCGCAGGGCCTGGGGCAGGAAAGCGAGCGCCCTGCAGTGGCCAGCACCCCGCCGAAGCCCAGCCCACCTGTCCCACCTGTGTCCCTGGGCCACCTGGAGGGGCCGTACCAGGGGCGTCCGCTTCCCGCGGCGGGCGGGGATGTGGGGCTGAGGCGGGCGCCACGGGCCGGAACATGTAGCTGTCGTTGGGCAGAGACAGCACCCTGGACACGGACACCTTGCGCACCACCAGGAGGCCGGGGGCGTCCGGGCTGTGCGGGGCCACAGGCGGGGGGCCGGCTGGGGGCCCTGGGGCCTCCTCTAGGTCCGGCTCCGCGTCCAGCTCCGCGTCTTCGCGGGCCTCCTTGTTGCTCTCCTCCAGGTGCTTCATGAGCACGGCCACCACCACGTTGACCAGCACGAACTGGGCCACCAGCACAAAGGTGACGAAGTAGATGGGGGAGATGGCGGGCAGGTAGCTGAGGCAGTGCTTGTCCTCGCGGGCGCACTCCCGCAGAGTATCCTGAGGGGCGGGCCGGCGGCTCAGGGACTGGGAGGGGTGCCCCGCCTCCCAGCTCACAGCCCCCAAGGGGCGCCTTCCCTGGGGAGGTGGGCACCGCCGGGCCCACGCTGGTACCTTCATGATGCCGTTCCAGTTGTCCCCGGTGGACACGCGGAACAGCGTGAGGAAAGCCATGCCGAAGTTGGAGAAGGTGGCGTGCCGGCTCAAGCCCTCACACGGGTTGTCCTCACTGCACTCTGCAGGGAGATCCTCGCCCTGTTAGCCCACGGGCACGGCAAGGGCAGGGCACACCCGGCCCCCAGGGACCCCACTGACCCACTGTGGGCCCCGCCCTCCCCTGGGGAGAAAGCCCCCTTCTCTGAGGGTACAGGGCCCAGGCGGGTGGGCACGGGGCTCTATGGGGGCAGCGTCCTTTCACAGCAGGGGCGGAGGTGGGGGGGAACAGGACTGCTCCCTTCGCAGCAGTGGAGGCTGCCTCTGGTCCTGGAGCTTCAGACCTGGGCCCTTCCCAACGGACATGGTCCCTGTGGGCCCACAGACCAAACCCTCTGGGGCAGCTGGGCATGGCTCAGCCCCAGCTCCCCAGCCTGCCTGCGGGGTCAGCACGGTCTCCGGCCTCAGCAGAGGACAGGGGAGAGGGAGGCACCGTGAATGACGGGCCAGGCCCCGAGTCTTCAGGGCTGGGATCTGGGGCACCAGCTGCTGAGCCCTGGGCAGACCTGAACTGGGACGGATTTGTCAGCCACCTTGTGGACAGGCCCGCTGGGGGTGGGGGGCTGTTAAGCTAGACCAAGTGCCCAGGAGATCTCCCAAGGGCTCTGTGGTCACAGGAAGCCCTGCCAAGTCCCCGCCCGGAACCTTGGGCCTGGGGGAAGAGGGAGGACAGGGGGCAGGGTCTGTAGCCCACAGAGCACACAAAGTTCAGGGGAACTCGAGCACGTGTTCGTGGCTGCACAGGGCGTGCGCGTGTCCACGTGTGCACGCATGGAGATGCTCCCTTGTGGGTCTGCCCGGCCGGCACCCAGGGTCCCGGGCTCGCGGGTGAGGCTGTGCACACTCACCAAGTCTCCCGAACAGCTCCACCCCCAGGGCAGCATAGATAAAAAACAGGAGCATGAAAAGTAGGCCGAGGTTCCCTACCTACACGGGAAAGAAGCAGAATGAGGTCAGGGGCCGCCCCAGCCCCTCCCCTCGCCGGGCACCTGGCGCCCCGCCTCGCTGGCCTCCCCCGCGTCCCAGCCAGGCTCCCCAACACGGCCTCCGGGCTTTCCTCTGGACCCATGTGTCCCGGCACCCGAGCTCTGCAATCCTCCTCTCGTCCCGCCTGATGCCCAAAGCCTCCCCCGCGGCAACCCCACCTCGGTGCCTGCTCTCCTCACACCTACCCTGCACTCTGGGCCCCGGACCCCACTGCCCACAGCTCCTCTGCTGTTCGGACCCCACCGGCCCCGCACAGGGCCTGCCTCCAGGCTCGGGGGCCCCACAGGGTCGGCCGTGCAGATGGAGAGGGCCCTGAACCCTGTCCCCGGCCTGCTTGCGGGTCTGGCCTGTCCTCCCCTGGCTCGGCAGGGCATCCCGTGACCCTGTCCCCCTCCTCCCCTCTTGTCGCTCTCACAGACACAGGCTGAGGGACTGCTGAGGGCGTGGCTGGGACCCACTGAATGGGGGAGGCGGTGAGGTGCCATGGGGGTGAGTGAGCGGCCGGACAAGGGGATAGCCGGCACGGCTGCATGGACAGATAGGAGGACACAGGATGGCTGAAAGGCCGGCAGAGGGACTGGGCACAGTATAAAAAGGACCCAAGTCTCCTTCAGCTGAAGAGGCCACAGAGCATCGGGGCTGGCGCCGTAAGTGCACCGAGGGAGGACCCAGGGTCGGAGCCGGAGAGGAGTGGGACCAGCGGCCGACACGTCGTCCCCTGAAGTCTGACGAGCGCATCGGGACCATGTCCCCTGCCTGCCGCATCCAGAGCTGGGCTGGGGGCACTAGTTTCCACTCTTTCCCGACAAGCTGAGGCTCAGAGAATGCCGGCTCCCGTGCCAGCACATCTGAGCTACGCCTGAGGACGTGAGCGCCACCGAGCGTGGCCCGCCTGCGGCTTGTGCTCCTGGGGGCGTCTAACGCGCGCCCTCGGGCAGAGATGGTGACCCAGCCCGCGCCGTGGACCTACCTGGGGCAGGGCTTGAACCACCGTGTCCAGGAGCGCCCGCATGCCGGTGGCCATCTTCAGCAGCTTCAGCACTATGGCCAGGAGCCAAGCATCAGGCGGGGCCGTGTGGCCTGGGCCGGGCGGACCCTCCCTTGCTGGGGGCAAGACCGGGGGCCCCCCACCCCTGTCCCTTAAACTCCCCGACGCCACACAGTCCCCAGGCAGAGGCTGCAGGATGAGCAGAGGAAGGACACTGGGCTGGGGCCGGGGAGCCCGGCAGCAGGGCCACCCCCCATGCCCGCCGGCCTTGGGGTACTGGGAAGGGCCGGCAGGCTGCCTACCGCGGGCGATGCGGAGCACACGCATGATGCGAATGATGGTGGGGTTAATGGGCAGGGCGGCGCTCATCTCGATCTCCTCCAGCGTGATCCCCATGATGGACAGCAGCACGATGGCCAGGTCCAGCTGGTTCCACCTGGGCCGGGAGCCGGGCAGGCTGAGCACCGCCTCCCTCCTGCACCCCCCGCCTGGCCCCCGTGCTGCTCAGGTGGGCTTGGGGGGAGAGGAGGGGCACGGCTCTCGCCTGACCTTGGCCGAAGGACCTTCCCATCCCCGGCACGGCCCCACACACCTGTCCTTGAAGAACCTCCGGAACCCGAAAGCCACCAGCTTCAGTGCGGCTTCAAAGACGAAGACGACGGTGAACACGTAGTTGCAATACTTGAGGGCCTCGTCCAGCGACTGCGAGCAGAGCATCAGGCTGCGGAGGCCCCTGGCTCGCAGCACCCCTGTCCGGCTCAGCCTGCCACCCTCTCCTCTGCACGCAGGGCTGGGTGAGGCCCCCGAGGCACGGCCCAGAGATTCCCTTGTGGTGTTCTGAGCCCGCCCAGAACCCCGGCCCCACCTGCACTCGGCCCCTACCCACTCGGCAAACCCAGCTGAGACCACTCCCTTCCCCCGCAGAGGTGGGGCAGGGAGAGCAGTCCCTTCTTTAGAGCAAGGCAGGGACACAGATACAACGTCAGCACAATAAAAAGCCCAGCGCCTTTCACTTGGCCAGCTCACTCCTGGGCAGCTGCGCTCACAGATGTGCCCCAGCCAGTGTTTCCAGACCGTGGGGAGGGCCCTTCGGGGTTGGTGTCCCTGAGAGCGTCACCCACACCACACCTCCACATACCCTGGGAAGCCCAGGCAGGGCTTGGACAAGGCCGCAGACCTGGGACCCCCGGTACTGATCCAGGCCACCCCCCTGAGCACCGGGCCCCACCCGCACCCCGGGGCACCTGTGTCCCCGCAGCGGCCTTGGAGGCAGGCTGAGCGGGCATCTCCAGGCACCGGGCCCCACCTTGGGCTGGTTGTAGTGCTCCATGGACATGGTGATGACGTTGACCCCAATAATGAACGTGATGAAGAGATCAAGGTAGTGGCTAGTGCACAGCGCGTGGATGGAGCGGCGGGTCGGTGAGTAATCCGCGTAGTAGGGGCGGCGCTGGGCCTCTGCGGGGAGAGCGTGTCTGTGAGCTGGGGTGGGGGCTGCCTGTGCCCTGGCGGCACTGGGATGTCCCTGCTTGTCTGCTGGGAGGGGTGCAGCATGGGGACTGCCAGGGGAGGGCCCCGGGCTCAGATACGAGGCATTTACTAGAGACAGGAGGAAAAGAGTTCTCCAGGAAGGGGGGCCCTTCTAGGTAGAAAACGGCTCCCTGTGAGCCCAGCTCCCACTCCTAGCTGGAACCACAGGCTAGGGGCTGGGGCAGGTCACTGTGTGATCTCCTGGGAGCCCTGGCCCTGGGACAGGTGCTAGGTGTGGGCCAGGCAGCGGAGATCCCACCTGGGCCCTGGTCGGTCCCCATCCCAGCCAGAGGCTCCCGCCACGTCGGGGTGAAGACACCTTGATGATGGACACTGAGCAGACAAGAGCCTTCCTGGGTGCAGGACCAGCCCCATCCCCAGCCCCAGCGGTTGCTGGGCACGGGGGACGTTGCCCCCTGCTCCACCTCAGCCTGGACACGAGCTGCCTCTGGTCACCAGGCCCACAATGTCTCCCCTCCTTGTACTCTAAGAGCTCAGTGGCTACTCCCTGCTGCCTGGGCTCTGCCGAACCTCTGGTCCATCTGGCGCTGATGCCACGACCTGGGGAGGTCCTGTGCTGGCCAACGGTTCTGCCTGCACTAAACCCTTTGGAGCTTGTCAAAATCCACTTAGCACTGGGTGAGGGCACAGCTGCCATCACTGCACATGGGAGCAATCCTGGGCCACAGAGCCCCGCGCAGGCAGCACCCAGGGTGACAAGTGCTACAGCTGCCCCGGCCGGATGGCTCAGGGCCTGGGAGGGCAGGGCTGATGGGCACTGACCCCTCCCTGGGACCCGCATGCCCCTCGGGCTGGCGTGCGACCACTAGAGATGGTTCAGCTCGTCAGGCCGGCAGCCAGGCAGGCGGAGCAGCCACAGGCGGGCAGGGGTCCCAGAGCGCAGAGCTGCAGGCAGGCATGCAGCCAGGCAAAGGGTGGGACCCAAGCTCAGAGGCAGCAGCACGACACCGGGCAGGTGAGCCAGCAAATCCTCTTCCCTCCCACTGAGGCTGGTGCCCAACCCCTGCCACCCCATACCTGTCCGGCAAGCAACCCCAGCAGGCCTGGCACCAGAGCCTGCAACATCCACCCCTCCCCACAACTGCCACGGAGAAACCGAGGCCAGGCCCGCCCACAGCCCCATGCGCAGAAGCGGGGGCTGACACATGCAGGGCAGGGGTGGGGGCAGATACCTGGGCTGGGGAAAGTGCCTGGAAAGACAAGGAGATGGTCTGAGCTGGCCTCGGCGGGGTTGGGCGAGAACTCCACATGGGGCAGGCAGGGCGAGGACACTCAGCAGGCCCCCTGCTGCCCCCAAGCTGACTGGGACTTCCCTAAGACCCTGACTAACTCTGGCAGCTTCGCTTGCTCGACCCGTGGCCCGCGAACTCTCACGGGCGCGAACCGGCCCCTACAGCCACGGCCGTGAAGACCACGGGTCTCGTTCATGTCCTGTGCTGCTCGGGAGGAGGCCCCCTCCTCCTGCCACACGGCTCTCCCTGCCCCGGCCCGGGCATCCAGGGGATGCTGGGGTGCTGGGGCTGGGAGCCCGCCTCTCAGCCGGCGCCCAGATCGCAGGGCACGGGGCACGGGGCGCAGGGACCGACCGCCGCCAGCAGCGCCTTACTCCTGCGCTTGCGCTGCAGCCGCCGCTGCCGCTTCTCCTCACGCCGCCGCGCCTCCTCGGCCTCCTGGTGCTGCCGGCACTTGTGGAAGTTCTCCACCACGACGCCCACGAACATGTTGAGCACGAAAAAGCTGACGATGAGCAGGAAGGAGATGAAGTACAGCAGCATCCAGGGGTTGTGGTTGGGCACGGGCTGCGGCACACAAGTGACACGTGGGTGCCTGCCCCCCACCCCTGCTCCGGGGCACCCCTTCCCAAGGACGGCGCATGCCCTCCGGGGTCAGAGACAGAGCCCTGAGATGGCTAGAAACTCTGAGGCCGTAAACCAGCCTCCTGGGAAAAGGTTCCTTGAGATGCCTGGAAGCTGGGGGACAGGGGGTCCCCACGGGAGGTGCGCGCTGACCCCTGCCCCGTACCTGCTGGTCTATGCCCACGGCATCCAGCCCGTCATACATGATGTTCACCCAGCCATCCTTGGACGACAGCACAAACAGGGACATCAGCGCCTGTGAGGGCAGAACAAGGCTGGTCACCACAGCTCTGCGTCTACCCAGGGGACCACACCACCCAGGCTGACCGTGGTGCTGGTCTGCGCCCCCACCTGCGGCCCTGCGCACCTGGCCCAGGTTGTCGAAGTTGTACTTGCGCCGCACCCAGCGGTAGTGAGCCGCCCAGCACTCAGCCTTGGTAGAGATGTTCCTGGTGTCCGCGCCTTCGCAGTAGTAAAACTTGCCTTTGAAGAGCTGACCATAGGGCAGAGGTCACCTCGCGGCCTGGTCCCGTGCCCCCGGCCCCCCAGACCACCCCCACATGAACCCCTCCGGGCTGCCGGCCGCTGCAGACCACAGCCAGATGCCCGGGGCAAGGGGGGTGCGCACCTGCACCCCCAGGATGCCAAAGATGATGAAGAAGGCGCAGCAGATGAGGACGATGTTCCCGATGGGCCTGAGTGAAGATATCAGGGTCTCCACCACCAGCTTGAGGCCTGGAGCTCGGCTGATGACCCTGGACGCACACAGCAAAGGCGGGTCCCTGATCCCAGCCCGAAGCCCATGCAGGCCCCGCCTGCCTCGGGCCGCAGCCCACCCCCCCCCCCCCCCCCCCCCCGCCTCGCCCACCTCAGGGGCCGCAGCGTCCGCAGGAGCCGGAGCACGCGCAGGATGCCCAGGATCTTGGCGCCCCCGGCCGAGGCCATGGCTACGATGATGTCCACCAGGGACACCAGGACCAGCAGCCCATCCAGCACGTTCCAGCTGCTCTGCAGGTAGGCGTGACCGCCAGAGACCAGGCCCAGGGCCACCACCTGGGAGGCACAGGGGGGAGGAATGCAGGTGGGTGGGGCGTTCGAGGAGCACAGAGGCTGGGGGCTGCCGGGTGGGCAGGCGGGGATCCCCCCAGGCCTGGTACCTTCACCATCATCTCGGCCACGAAGATCGCCGTGAAGATGTAGTTGGAAACGCTGAGGAAGACGCGCTCCTGCAAGCACAGGGCGGTGGGACGGGCTGGTCGCGCCCCCCTGGACCCCCCCAACTCCCCCGACTCCCTGGGCCCAGGAGGGCGCCTCACGGTGCTGCCCGGGTCGATGTCGGGCCTCTCTAGGGCGATGGTTATGCAGTTGAGGAAGATGAAGACCAGGACCACGTGATCGAACATCTTGTGGGCGATGATCTTCTGGCAGGTGACCCGGAACCTGGACGGAGGGGCGGGGCCAGTGAGCCGCGGGGGAGGGCCCGAAGCAAGGCCCACGTGGTGGGGACCGCAGGGGGCGGAGCCAGCTCCACGCAGGCCCGCCCCGCAGCCGGCGCGCCCCGCCCCTCACCTGTTCTGTGGAGAGAAGAGGTACAGGGCCCAGGGCTCCCGGCTGCGACACCAGGCGGGCTTGTAGGGTTCCAGCACCTTGTGCAGGCGCAGGCAGCAACTCTGGGGGTGGAGGGGTACAGGTCCTCAGGGCCCCTCCCTGCCAGCCAGCCCCTGGGCTCCCAACTGGCCCACCTGGGACACTGAGACCCACATGGGGAGTCCATGGAGACCCCCTCCCCAAGCTGACCTCCATCTTGCGGAGCTTCCCTGGGCAAGGGGAGTGCCTCCCTGAGGGAGCCCTGCCCTCCTGCCCATCTGGCTACTCCCCTTGGCCGGAGGCCAGGCCCTGGGGCTAACCTGCTCCAGAGGTCCCCGTGGAAGAGCTGTGGCCATGTAACCCCTGTTGAGCGTGGCTCAGCCAGTCCTGCTCCCCCCACCCCTGACCTGGGGCAGCCGAGACCCCACGCATCGCATGCCCCCAGTCCCAGTCTCTCCGTTCTGCTGTGGGGAACGGGTCCACGATGGGAGGGAGGTGTGAAGACGCGCCTTCACTCACATCCTCCACGTCGTCCTCGAACTCAGTGGGATCCTCCTTGTGGCTGTCGATGCGCAGGAAGAACTCGCCGGGCAGGGCCAGCACCTGCCCATTGCAGTCCTGGGACTTTGGGGGCAGCAGCGCAGCCGGCCGCGGGGGCCGCACGTCCAGGCTGCTGTGGTGGTCCAGGGACTCAGCACGCCGCAGCGGGACGGGGCGTGTCTCTGGGGAGGCCCCTGCCCCGGGCCTGCCATCCTCCGCCTCCTCGTCCGTGCTGCCCTTGCCCTCCCCAGACAGCAGGGACTCACGTTCCCCACACTGGCTCCGCCGCTTGAGGCTGGGTGCGCGGCCCAGGCTGTTCCAGCTAGAGCGCCGGCTGCTCCAGGCACTGTTGGGGCCCCAGTGGGCGCAGGGCGAGCTCCGGAGGCTGGACTGCGTTGGGGAATAAGGAGTGAGCAGGGCCAGTGCCCCGAGTCCCCCCACATATCCCTGGGGCCCTGGCCACAGCGGCCGTTCCTGCCCAGCAGCATTACTGTGAACACAGCGATGGCACCTGCAATGGATCGCCCCCTTGACTACACAGATGACTGTGTCAGGGGAGCACCCAGTGACCTGGCATTTCAGCATGTCCCTGTGGCACCAAGCCCATCCCCTGTGAGTTAGAGACACAGGCAGCCAATGTCTGGGGCCAAGATGGGCTGCAGCCGGCCACCTGCGGCCGCTGTGGGCTGGGGGCAGGCGCAGGTGCTTATCCACGAGCCTGCGCCCAGCTTCGGGCTGGGCATCCTCACACAAGGCGCCAGTGGCCAGGGCGGGGGCCCACATCAGCGCTGAGCGGGCAGCGTCTGGGATGTGTAAAGACAAACCAAGCGGCTGTGTCAGGGTCAGGGATCTGGCTCCGCTGCTTCATCCTCCCTCCTGTCACTCGCGTCCCCTTCCAGGGAACAGCTTGGGCTAGGCATCCCCACAGGTGCCTGTCCCCACCTCCCGGCTGGATGTGTCTGCTTGCTGGCTGCCCAGGGCCTCCGCAGCAGGCACAGGAGATCCTGTCTCCACGGGGCACCCCTCCACCTCCCCCTCCTCTGCCCACCCTCCCCGCCTTCAGAAGCAGCTTCTCAGGCATCCCTTGGGTCTGCAGGAAGCCCCGTGGCTTGGGCTCTGCAGGACACCTGCCCCGCTTCTGCCACGGCATCTTCCTTTCCCCTTGGACATGCGCTCTGTGCCTGCCAGCCTCTAGCCTTCACTCCGGTCAGGAGACAAACTCGTGGCCTGGCGTTCCGCTGGAGAGGACGGGGCCACGTGGTCCCGCGCCTGCTCTACGCGGGCTCCTTCTGCGAGAGCAGGAGCTTCCGGCTCTGTTTATAGAGACAGAGCGGTTGTCTCCGCTTGGAGACAGAGATTTGTGCAGTGTCACTAGGGTGTGTGTGGGGGCCCACACTCCTCCTGGGGAGAGGCCATGGAGACCCAGGTGAAGGGGGTGCCCTGAGGCCGGGGCAGGGAAGGGTCCCTACCAGCGACTTCTGGTCGCCCAGCTGGGGGTCCACAGAGCTGCTGCTGCCTCGCCGCGAGTCCAGGAGGCCGGGGGCCGGGTCCAGGTGCGGGGAGCTCTTGGGGGTGGGCATGGGTGTAGCCGCCGTGCGCATGATGAGGGGAGGGGGCAGGCTGCCTCGGCCCTCTGGGTGCCCGTTGGGGGTCACAGCCAGTGAGTACATCTTCATCTCTGGAGGGAGAAGGGGATGCTCGCCCCGCGTGGCTTCCAGGAAGGGAATGCGCTGGCCCAGAGCCTGCCTGTGGGAGTCCCAGCTGTCCCAGTCCCACTGCCCACGCGCTCACCAGTGGCCTGGAGGTCTGAGAACTTATCAAAATCCTCCTCCAAGTGGGTGGATGTCTTGTCATCATCTGTGTCGGACCTGTTGGCATCCCCCTGCGCCCCGCAGAGCGGGAAGGCAGAGCGGAGTCCCCTTAGGTGGGAGCCATCTGTGCCCAGCATGCACGGGCGGACTCCCCAGGGACAGCCGGGCCAGTCTGCAGGCAGGCATGGCCGGGAGCGCTGGGCCTCTGAGTTGCCACCAGGGTTGGGGGGGTGGTTGCAGGATGGAGCAAAGCCCCCTCTCTACAGTGGTCTGGGTGGGACTCCCACTCCTCCACCCTCCACCCCTCACCTCTGCCTGGAAGCCCTCCACCAGGATAGCCACCAGCAGGTTGAAGAGCACGTAGTTGCCGAAAGTCATCAGCGCCACGAAGTAGAGGGCAGCCCAGGAGGAGGTGGAGGCCATGCCGTTGTAGAGGACCACGTTCCAGTCCTCCTGGGTGAGGATCTAGGGGGAGGGGCCGTGAGGCAGGGAGTGCAGCCAAGTCCCAGTTGGGGGGTGGCAGGGGCTCAGCACGGTATCTCTGCAGCGCCGGCCTCAGACAGGCCCAGGCACACCCTTGGGGGCTGGCTGGAGCAGGATAGTGGCTCTCCTGGGGATCACTGTCCCATCGGGGGACACCTGCACACGCTTTACCTGGAACACAGTGACGATGGCCCACAGCAGGGAGTCAAAGTTCTTCCTGTCCGGGACCGTGTCTCCAGTGTCTGTCGTCAGGCTGAACTTGCAGCCAAAGAGGTGCATGCCCAGGATGCTGAGGGCAGGGCAGGGGTGAACTCAGGAGGTGAACTCAGGAGGGGTGCGGGGAGGTGGGCAGCAGTCACCTCCACACCTAGGGGCTGCTCCGCCCCGGCCGGCCTGCCCCCAAGCCCTCCTGGCGCCCAGGGCCCGGCCTTCCCAGTGGTTGGCGTGAAGACGGAGCCCGGGGTGGGAGGGACCCGGGGTGCCCATCTCCCAGGCCAGCTGGCCAGCCGGCGGCTCAGACACCCCTGCGCAGGGCCGGGCTGCGCCCACCTGAAGATGAAGATGAAGAGCGTCAGCAGCATGCAGAAGGTGGCCACGTTGTCCACGGTCTTCATGAGCACCACCAGCTGCCGCCGCAGCGCCGGCAGGAAGCGCACCAGCTTCAGCACCCGCAGCAGCCGGAAGGTCCGCAGCACCGACAGCCCGCCATCCGCCTGCCCCACGATCTCCCACACGCTGCGGGCCGGCCGGGCCGGGGGTCAGCAGGGGCCCCTCCTTGTCCCACGGCCTTGACTGTACGGCCGAGAAGAGGCGCGGCCGTATCGGGGAACCCAGGGGGCCAAGGGACCATGGCAGGGTGGCCAAAGCCCGCTGGCTAACTGCCGGCTGCCAGGAGCTGCTGGAACTTGGGCTCTGGCCTTCCCCACCCTCCTCCTTCACAGACAGCTGTGCCTACCTCCCTCCCTGCTGGGGGGACCTCTGGACTCAGAGAGCCCTGCTTCCTCCTGGGGGAGGGTCACCCCAGATTTTCCCCCTCCTTTGTGTTGATCTGGCTGCAGCTGATGCCACCCAGGCGAGGTGGCCTTCCTTGCAGGGGCTGAGACCTGAGTGACCTCCGGCCAGGCGGCTGAGCGCCTACTCTGTTCCTGCAGGGAATGGCTCCCCCGTGTCCTAGCAACACCTGCCCGAGAAGCAGCGGACTATGTGCAGCTGCCAGCAGGGAGGGACGTGGCCCGTGACAGCTGGTGCCCGACTGGGGCTCAGCTCTGTGGGGTGGGGGGTAGGGGCGTTCGCCTGACCCCAGAACTTCCTGGGCCCCCGCAGTCCAGCTGGGAGGCAGGGGAGCACCTGATGACCACGATGATGCCGTCAAAGATGTTGTAGGGGTTGTGGATGTAGCCCAGCGGGCCACAGGCCAGCAGCTTCAGCAGCATCTCCAGGGCAAACATGCTGGTGAAGACGATGTTGCTGATCTCCAGGGCGCTGGTCAGCTCATCGGGCTGTGGGCGGCGGGGAGGCCGTCAGGGCCCCTCCACGGCTCCCACCCACCAGGGACGAGGCCTCCCTGCCACCAGGAATCCAGGAGCAGGCAAGGCTACATGCAGGCAGCACTGGGGGGCAACCTGACCTGGCTGCCCCCCGGGAGAAATTGGACCCGTGCTCTGACCCCGACTGTCCCCGGCTTCCCGGGAGCCCTGCTGGCCCAGCCCGGCAGCACGTCCAAGCTCCGGAGCAAGAACAGGCCATGGGAACTGAGCCCTGAGCATTCGCTCCCAGGTTCCAGGGTGGGCAAAGGGGAGCCCAGGGTGCAAAGGGCATGGGAGCCACCTCAGATCTGCTGCCGCGGTGTCTGGTGGCCTCACACACCCCTTCTGGGGGCAGAGACTACAGGGGCCTTTCTTACTGGGGACACGCTGGCTCACCTGTGTGTCCGCACCTGCACGTGTGTGTGCGTGCCCACCGCTAGCACCAACATTCCCACCCATGTGCTCGCCCGAGCACTTCCCAACATGGGGCCTGCCGCTTGCATACATGTGTGTACCCGTCATGTGCACAAGTACACGAGAATGTGGGTGTATACGCGCACAGGTTCCTCCTTACCAGGGACTCCCCTGAAACCTCCCGGTGTCCCTGCCTCGACCTCCCTGTACCCCTGCCCCAGAAAGAGCCTCTCAACACGGGGCCACCACAGACTACTGCTGCTCAGATGTTCCCTGAGTTGTTTCAGAGTGAAAAACATCACTTAAACAACTGGAAAAGCCCCAGGAGTGGGACTCAAGGAACACCCATTTGGTCACTAAAAATGACCCAGCCTGGTCGCCAGAAACGACCCCCTCTCCCTGCCAAATCTGGCTACTGCCCCTCCCTGCTGTGGTCCCCGTCTGGGGCAGGGGCCAAAGAGGCCCAGTGTGCACGGTCGAGAGCTTCTATGGCTGCTGGGGGCACCAGACATGACCCCAGCGCCTCCTCCTGGGGCCAACCCATGCTCTGGCCTTTTGTGAGCATGCAGTGGTCCCACCCAGTGGTCCCAGCTTGTAGAAGGGGTGCCCCCTCTGCGAGAGCTAAGCCAGGAGCATCCCGTCCTCAGAAGCACCAGATGCCCTTGGCCCTGCTGCCTCTAGTCAGTGCTGGCACCCTGGACCCCGGGTCAGGAGGAAGCTCTACGCGGGAAGTGTGGCGCGTGTCCACACTCGCTATCGACAGAGCCCTGGCCCAAGGAGATGCGAGCATCTCTCGAACAATGGACAGAAACCTCCTGCGGCCAAGCACACCTGCTCCGACACCGGCCCTGCCCCCGCCACACTGCAGCCCTTCTGCAGGGTCCCACAGGAGCACAGGCTCCCCGGGGGGCACGAGGGCCATCCCAGCCCCTCCCTCACCTGCTCATGGTACTCCACGCCCATGCTCAGCGTGTTGGTGAGGATGGCCACCATGATGCCACGGTTGAAGTACTTGCTGTCCACGATGCGGCACAGCTTGCCACTGAAAGCGGCCCACGCGTGGCCGAGCCCACCCTGCTCGCCCGGGGCTGCCCGCCGCTGCGCCCGTGGCCGCGTGCTGCCCTGGCCCGGGGCGTCGGCCGCTGGGGGGGCCCGCATGGGGTCGCGGCGGTCCCCGTGCCGCACGTCCTGTGTGAACTCGTACACCGCGTTGCCTTCTGAGCCTCCGCTCTCAGAGTCGCTGAACTCGAGGTCCGGGTCGTCCAGGGCGCTGGCGCAATATGGACAGTCCTTCAGCTCGCAGGTCAGTGTGCCTGCCTGGGGGCTGGGCAGGGGGCAGGGCACGCTCAGGCCTGAGAGGTGGCTGGGGGCCCGGCCCAGTCCTGCGGGGAGAAGAGCACGGGCAGGGTCAGGCCACAGCCTGGCGGGGCTCCTGTGGGGTACACCAGGCGCGCAGCTCGACCGGTAGCAGAGACGCACTATCTGCCGGCAGCTGCGTTGTCCGTGGAAAAGGCACGCAAGTGCCATTCTCGTGCCCACATTGGACAGGTGTAACGAACGTCAATGCCCTATCTGTCCCAGCGTGTCTGAACCCTCACTGCTCTGATCCGAGGAATGCACACACCACCCAGGGCCCACCATACGGCTTCCTCATGCAAAGTTTCTGGAGCCAGAGGTGTGGCTCCCACCAACGGCCTGCCACCGCCTCCAGGCGCCACAGCTCCGGAGCCCTACAGGGTGGGCTGGGCTGCAGCACACACACTGTGGCAGGCTGGGCACACCCACCCACCTGCTCCTGATGCACTATGGCCTGCACCCCTGCACACCCCACCTGGGAAGGCCTCTCGGTTGTGTGGGACCCAGTGTCCCTCCGACTGCTTGTCCGAGGAGGGTGCAGCTGAGCCCCACGTGGGGGAGACCAGGAGTGTACTGGGGCACACCTGGTCCCCTCCTAGACACTCGCAGGCTCTGGGACCTCAACGTTACCTTCTGTACCCCACACCCCAGCATCTTAGCCTAGAAAAGGGAGCAGCCACTCCTCTAGAGTGACCAGCCACAGACACGGGCGTTTAACCACTCCCGGGGCCTGGTGGGGCAACGGAGCACAGGCCTGGGGGTCTGATGGGGTTTATCAGTCTTGGAATTCTCCTATCCTTGTGAGGTTCGTGTCTCACTTGTACTGGGGCTGAGGCTTGCTGTAAGTAGAAGGAGACCTGGCGCCCTTTTCCAGACCAGCGGCATCGAAGCCCGAGATGCCCAGGCCTGCCCCCACCCCCTTCCCATGAAACCCGAAAGGAGAAAGGGAGACATCCCAAGAGTCCTGTCTCCTCATGGCTCACCCAGCGTGGGTCCCAACCTCCACTGCAAGTGGGGGGCTGGGTCCTTACCGTGTTCCCCAACCAAATGCTGGATCTTCTCGTAGGGGTCGGCACCCCTCAGGCTCAGGGGGCTGTGCTCTCCGGCTCCTGGAGGCCCGCCAGCCCGCTTCCCCGTGGGCCCGGGGCCGGTGCCACCTTTGCCGCCCCCCGCGGATGAGGGCAGGATGGTGGGGTAGTTCATGGCTCTCAGCCCCGTGGCCAGCTTGAGGTTGGCGGCGGCGGCGGCCGCGGTGGACGCCACCCGGGCCCTCTCCTGCGGCCCCTCCACATGGCAGTCTGCGTGGTACACGCTGTGCACTGACTCAGCATCGGGGGGCCCACGGCCCGGTGAGGGCGGCGAGGGCAAGGCCCCAGCCCGCACCAGCCGGGTGTCCCCGGGGCCGGGCTCGGGCCGGCGGGGGCTGCCGTGGCTGAAGTGGTAGTGGTGGTGGTGGTGGTGGTGGTGGTGGTATACCAGGTGGTGGACGGAGGCCGTGGGCCTGCCCGTCCGCCTTGGCCGCCGCCCGGGGCCCTGGCCGTGCAGGCCGCTGCTGGGGTCTACCTTCTGGCGCCAGCGGCTCTGCCAGCGTGCATACAGACGCAGGCCGCGCCGCTTGACCTTGCGGCAGATGTGGCCCACATACTTGAGCAGCTCCTCGTAGCAGCTGCCTGGCTCGGAAAAGCTGGCCAGCGTGCTATCGTTGGAAAGGTAGCGCGCCCGCTGCTCCCGCATGAGCTGGTTCTCCCGCTGCTTGGTCTCCGAGAACTGCGTGGCGATCACCACCAGGCACAGATTGATCATGAAGAAGGAGCCCACCTGTGGCAGGCGGGCAGTGGTGAGCCCCCAGAGGCCGGCCGTGACCCGTCGCCCCGCCAGCCTCTGACCAGGGAGCTGCAGAAGAGGGCGGGGCGGGTGACGGCCAGCAGGGCAGTGACCGAGTCCCTGAGGGAACAGAGCCCTACTGCGCACTGCTTGTTCTCGGGGCTGGGGACACAGCTGGGAGCGTGACTGGGTGGTCGCCCCACGATGCTGGGGTCCCCGCTGATGTGAAGCCGGAACCCAGCACCTGCCACGGGCGGCTCAAGCTAAGTGCTCCCTGCCCATCAGCACGGCCCACATGTGAACAGGAGAGTGACACACGGGGGTTGGGGGGTGGGGAGAGACTATCCTTTCCATAATCTGTATAACTCGCCACCCCCACCCCTGACCCTGCAGCTTCACTTCCTCCAGGAGCATCACCAAGCAACACTTCTCTGCTCGTGCTCGTGATCAGAAACAAGGGGGCAGGACACCTCCCCATCTGTGTTCACAGCGGGGTCCTCGTAGACCCTGCCCGGGTCACCTCCGAGCCTGGAGGCCCACGTACACTGTGGACGGCTGTACCTGGCGGGGGCACCTACGCTAGAGAGACCTATGTCTTCGGGGCAGCCTGCTCTATGAAGCACTGGGTCTGTAGGCCCATGAGCACTGGAGCAGTCTGGGAACCCCAGACACGGTCCTGCATCTCCTGCAGCCTCCAGACAGGACCCGGCTGTGGGAGGGCCAGGGGGGCTGCCGGAGGGCTCCTGGAGGTGGGCCTTCACCAGCAACGCCATCCTGCTGGGGGCCAGGAAGAAGCCCCCCGCCACCCCATGGGCAGCCCTGGCCCTCTGCCACCCCGCCCTGCAGCTCGGCCAGCTTAGCGACCCTGAGCATCAGCGGAGGCTGGGAGGGTGGCTGTTGGGAAGGGGCACAAGAGTGCCCGCCGAAAGGGGACTTTGGCGGTCCGCGGCCAGCCGTCACGCTGCCAGGGCACCCCCACCCGCAAGCACTGGTGAGCACCCCGCCCAGCCCCCAGGACCTGCCCCATCGCCCGCACTCACGATGATGAGCAGAATGAAGTAGATGAAGTTGTAGAAGGAATGAGCGTCCATGACGTAGTACATTATGTCCACCCAGCCCTCCAGCGTGATCACCTGCGGGGGCAGGCGGCTACACACATGCATGGCCCCGGGAAGGCGGCGGGGCCTCCTCGCCAGTACCCCTGTGGCCCTGCACACGCAGTGCCCGCCCACCCCCGCCCCAGCCCCAGCCCGGCTGATGGGGAACCTGAGGCTGGGCCCTCCACTGCAGAGCCGGGACCCACCTGGAAGATGGCGATCCACGCGTAGCCAATGTTGTCGAAGTTGATGGCGCCGTTGTGGGGGTTGGAGCCCCCGGAGCGGCACACGTTGTAATACTGGTTCCAGTTGATGCAGGCATTGTGGCCAGCACCAGTCAGGCCCTCACGCTGCGGCTGCCCGTAGGCCTCCCAGCCCAGCGTGCACTCCACGCGCAGCTCCCGGCGGCTGGGGATGTGTGAGCACTTCTGCATGCCATTGTCTCGGCGAGAGGAGCAGATGAAGGGATTCTCCTCGCCCTCCTCTGTCTGGTAGTACGGCCGCAGGAAGGTGAGGTTGTTGTTTCTGTGGGCAGACGGCGTTCCCGGAGCCGCAGAGGGACGCAGAGACGAGACAGACAGACAGAAGAGCAGAGAAACACGGAGAAATGCAGGGTGAGACAAGCAGCAACAAAAACAGCATGACAGGCGATCAGAAATGGTGAAACGAGCAGATTAACAGGGAAGTACCCAAAAGCACACGTAAAAACAAAGAAATGAAACAGATCCAGAAAAAAAAACCCAGCTAACAGTACTCTAAGAAAAGTGCGTCCCTAGAACCGGAACTGGAGGGAAGGAGCCTGAGGGGCTGGAGAGGTGGAGCATCTGGAGGCTGCACATCTAGGGGCCGGGCAGGAGCATCTGGGGTGGGGCTGTAGGAGAGGAGCCTACTGGGGGCGGGGCATCTGGGGGCGGAGCATGTAGGGGCCAAGTGGTAGGAGCAGAGCATCTGGGGTGGGGCCCTAGCGGTGGAGCATCTGGAGGCAGAGCATCTAGGGGCCGGGCTGAAGCATCTGGGGTGGGGCTGTAGGGGAGGAGCCTACTGGGGGCGGAGCACCTAGGGGGCGGAGCATCTAGGGGCCAGGCTGGAGGCGTGCAGCACCTGGGGTGGGGCCAGAGGGGAGGAGCCTGCTGGGGGCAGACCCTGCTGGGGGCGGAACATCTAGGGGTGGGGCTGGAGGCATGCAGCATCTGGGGTGGGGCCAGAGGGGAGGAGCCTTCTGGGGACGAGCATCTACAGGTGGGACTGGAGGGGTGGAACATCTGGAGGCGGAGTATCTAGGGGCCGGGCTGGAGGCCTGGAGCATCTGGGGTGGGGCCGGAGGGGAAGAGCCTGCTGGGGGCAAGAGCCCACAGGGCCCCACACCTGGCAAAGGTGCTGTCCAGGAAGCAGCGGTTGCGCAGCAGGCCAGCCCACAGCTGGACGCCCACGATGCCGAAGATGAAGAAGACAAAGAAGCAGAGCAGGAGAACGTTCCCAAGCATGGGCAGTGTGTCCAGCAGCAGCGTGACCAGGATCCGCATGCCTGCAGGGGCAGGGAAAGAAGTCAGCACAGCGGAGCTCTCCCGGCGCTCCCGCTAGCCCACAACCCTACGGAGCGCCCTCAGCCCTCCCTCCTGCTTTTCACACGTGGGGTCAGCAACTCCGGGGAGAGCTTGCAGTGGTCCCCACACACTTGGCAGGCCCCAAGCCCCGTGACACCTGTGGATCAGACCTACGTGAAGGAAGGCAAGGCTGTGGGCCTAGAAGGTCTGGGGGCTGGTGGAGTCCAACAGCTCCAGCCTCGGGGCCACCAGGAGCTCAGGCTCTGGGCTGCCTCCAGCACTCAGGAGCCCGGGGTTGTACAACAAGTACGGGGTCCAAGGAGCATTTCTTCCCAGGCCCTGTGTGAATCGTGCTGGAGGCAAGTCCTGCCCTGGAGGGAGGGACCCCAAGGCAGGGGTGGTGTGCTGAGAGGCAGTGTTGAAGCCTGGGCACCTGGTGCTGGATACATGCAAATGAAATTGGGAGCGGGTGAGCTGAGCCCCATGTGGTCACAGGCCCCTACCCACGTGGGCCTGTCCCCTCCCAGACCTCAGCAAGGAGGACTGATTCCTCCCCCGGAACAAGCAAGGGCAGGGCTGAGGCACCAAACCGCACTCTGGGCAGGCAGGAGCGGGGTGCAGATGCCAAGGCCTTGGGGAGCAGCAACCTGGGAGGGGGGCGCGACATGGCAGAACACGCCCATGCAGCCGCTGGCATGACCCTCAAAGGCAGTGCAGATGGGGAGCCTGAGGTTAGCCCAGCAGCATGGTGGGGAGCCCGGGCCCTGTGCAGACTGTCACTCCCCGACCCTGTCCAGGTTTGTTGTGTGCTTTCCAGAAAAAAGCAGCCAGTCCCCAGGAGCCCCCTGCGGTGAGTGGCGGGGAGGCTTGCCGCCTACCCCCCTGCCCCCGCCCAGGGCTGGGGCCACTGCATCTAGGAGCAGCCCCAGCAGACCCCGGTGAGCTCTCTGCAGGGCCAGCGGGACGTGCAGGCCTGTCCTGGGGGAGGGTTACTCACTGGGCACACGGTTGATGGCGCGGAGGGGCCTCAGCACACGCACGGTCCGGATGGCCGAGAGGCTCACGTTGTGCCCATCCAGCGAGTACTCCATCATGCTGGCGGGTGGGCAGAGGAACAGGGAGGCTCGGGGGCTGGGGCCTGGGCAGGGCCCCGGGGGCAGGGCTGAGCACCACCTTTCTCCAGAGCACCTTGCCAACTGAGGCCAGAGGGCCTGGTCCCTGTGCCTCCCTGGGGTCCCTTGCCACTCATGGACCATCTGCATCTGTTCCCCCCCCCCCCACGGCTGGCCATGGGGCAGCGTCCTTCTCCCTGTCAGAGGCTGCACTGACCCCACCCCCAGCTGCCTCCCAGTACTGCCTCCACCGGATCCCTGCAGAGTGCACCTCCCCCTCCTGGTGGGACCCCGTCACTAGCAGAGCCATGGGGAACAGGTGGCCCAGCCGGGCACGCCTGCCACCACGGGTCCAAGGGTCTCCTGGGCCAGCCCTGGCTCTTGGGGGGCAGGGGAGCATACCCCGCCATGACGATGAAGAAATCCAGCCTGTTCCACGTGTCCCCCAGGTAGCACTTCTGCCCGAAGAGCCCCAGGGCCACCATCTTGATGATCATCTCCACCGCGAAGAAGGCGAAGATGAAGTCGTCGAAGGCCTGGCGGGAGATGGAGCCTGAGCGCTGTTCCTGCTGGCGCTCCCCGGGGGCCGGCCCCGGCCTCCCCAGCGTCCCGGGCCCACCTCCAGGATGCTGCAGCGCTCTGACTGGCACTCGACGTCCTCGCAGGGCCGGAACATGCCCAGGGTCACGCAATTGAGCATGATGACCAGCATGCTGACGTGCTCGAACCACGTGGGCCGGCCGCTTAGTTAAGGATCAACGGTGGGGACGGGAGCGACCTGGGGAGCGTGGACCCAGGACCCACCCCAGCACCCAATCCGCTGGGCCTGCAGAGGCAGGGCCACGACCCTGGCCCCTGTGTGCTGCGCCGGCAACTCCCCGCCGTGGGCCCCTGTCCTCCAGCCCCTGCTCCTCTGCCAGGCTCCCCCTGACACTGGCGCCCCAAGCTGAGGCCGGTCACTTAGGGAGTCCTCTCACGGGCTCCATCCAGCCTGGGCCCCCACGTGCTGCGGACGTGCACACACTGTGAAGGCAGCGAGAACGCGTCTTGGTGCTAACCCCCCGGTGACTCCAGCAGGCTGACAGGGCCCTGACCAAAGCTGCTGGGACGGGGAATGAGAGCTTTCAATCTGCTCAGTCGCTGGGCGCGGGGGACCCACAGTCCTCCTGAACACCTGCACCAACGGAGACCCAGGAGGATACCTCCTCCCCCCCTCCCCAGCCCCCGGCCCCAGTCCCAGAGCCAAAGCTCCCCATGGTGACTGGCCCTGTCCAGGAGTCTCTAGCTGACAAGAGGACGTCCCCGTGGGGTGGGAGCCTCTGAAGCCAGCTCAGCAGGCAGTGCCGCTTCCCCACACACTCCACACCCCTGCATCCCTGGTGTGGGGACCAGAGCCCCGCTGTGACCTTCTGGACATCCCAGGAGCAGCCACCAGGGGGCGCCAGGGTTCCACACAGGCTGTACCGTGCCCTGGCCCAGGGTGGGCGTCTCTGGGAAGGGGTGCACCCAGCACTCCCACCCCAGTTGGTGCACTAGGGACTCGGGGCGACCTGTGCTGGGCCGGCTGGACCAGGCTGCGTGGGGAGCTGGGCGCCATGCAAACCCTGTGAATGTGGACAGGTATGCCCAGCGGCTGGCAGGACTTGTGGTATTCTGTGCAGCCCACACGCTGTCCCCACATCAGGATCTGGAAGCAGCCCATCCTCTTCCCTCTCTGTCCCAGCACCCCGATCCTGGGCAGAGGTGGGGCCAACACCGTCACTCCATTCCCACACCCACGCAGCCCCAGCCCTCAGCCCCCACCCAAGGGGCCTGGCTTGCCTGCCAGCGGGTGGGGATGCAAGGCCGGAGACCTGTGGCTGATGACTGCACCTGCAGTGCACCAGCAAGCCTCCACCAGGGCGTCTTGGGGCCCCCCTGCACAGACCAGGTTCCAGGCTGTCAAGGAGTGCTCAGGCTGCACCAACCCCCAACCCTTTGTCCCTTAAAGGCTGCAGTCATACCTCTAAGGAGGGACCATCTGTGTGTGTCACCGCGGGGGGGGGGGTCCCCAGTTTAGAATGGCTCAACAGGTCCTCCTACAAGGAGACAAACCCCCCACATCCCCACAAGGCCCAGCCGGGGAGCAGGAGGCTCTGGGTGGGTGATGGTCAGAGGGTGTGAGGGAGTGCGTCCCACCCCTTATAACCAGGTGGACGCATGTGCATGCCCCGCCTCCTTGCCCCTGGCCCGGAAGAAGCCCACCAGCTACCCTCAAGGCCCTAACCATCACTGCTACCCACCCTCACTACTGCAAGACCCAGAGCCACTGTTCGGGGTCCTGACAGAGGCAGGTGGGGATGAAAGGGGCAGGTACAGGCATCTCCTGGTCTAGGGGATGCCTGCAGGGGACCTGCCCCAGACCCCACAGCTACTGTCAGGCAAAGCTGAGGACCTCTGCCCTCGAAAGCAGAGCAGACCCAGGCCCTGGGCTCCTCTAGGCCAGAACCCACAAGACTATTCAGCTCAAGGGCTGGGAGGGGCCCTCAATCCCCAAGACAAGCCACAAACCAGGGCCCTGTAACAGGAAAAGACCGCCCTGCTTGGGATCCTACCTCCACATCTTCCCAAGCTGCCAACAAGTGAAGCCTGGGACCCACCAACCGTGGCTCCGTGGCTCCGACTCCGCGGGTCCTGTGGGTGTGGGCCCGCCTGCCCCACCCATGAGACACACCTGGCAGGTTCAGTACCCCTCCCAGGTGCCCAGCGGGGAGGGCACGAGTGCAGGTTTATCCCAGAAGTAAGGCCACTACTAGAGTGACTGATGACCAAACCGGTTAGCACGAGCACAGCACCTCAGAAGTCCTCCATCCACCCCCAAGAGCTCTCACCCTTTGGGGTTTCTCTCCTAATGATAATGCCTCCCCACAACCAGCCCAGACACACACCTGGGAGGAAATGACCCTAGGGTCCTGCACCTGAGCCCCAAGACCTTGCCTTGGTCTGTGTAGGGGTGGGTAAGGGTGCTCACGTGTACACACGGTTCTCCCGAGACCCCCCAGAGCCACCATGCAGATGGCTGGGGGCTCCCCAGAGAAAAGAGTAGCGGGCCCAGGGGTCACTGCACACCAAGGCCACTCCCTCCCCCATCACACCTTAGCGGGCAGCCGAGGACAGGCAGGGCCAACCTGCTCCTCACCCAGAGCCCGGCGACTCCCAGAGACTTAATCACACAGATGGATTTTCTGGGTTTTAATTAAAAATCCTTTAGGTTTTGAACCAAATTCTACAAATTAGAGTCAGCTTCCACCAGGGTTCCAAGAAAGCCTCGGTGATGTACAGCCAGGAGGCGGCGGCCACACTGGCATAGGGAGGGGTCGAGTCCGACGCTGAGTGATGCGGTCTCTGCCACAGGACCCCAGAGCCCTGGCAGGCTCAGTCTGGCCGTGAGCCCCCTGACCCACATACTGCGACTACCCTGGGCCTAGCCGGTCCAGCTCCAGGGAACTCCCGGGGCCTGGGCTGGGCCTGCACCACCACCCAGGCTGGTGGGGGGTGGCCCATCAATGAGAGACAGGGCTCAGACAGGCCTGATGAGAGGTCCCAGAGCCCCTCTGCGCATTGGGAACAAAGGTCCTGTCTGTCGGGGACCTCTCAAGGACCCTGCCCATGCTGCGGGCACACACCCTTCCAGCATACTCCCCGTGGCCTGGCCTGATGCCAGCCTTTCCCACTGCCTCCCTCTCCTCCAGGTCTTCCTGGGCCTGGTGGGGCTAGCAGGTGCCCAGCCAACGCTGCGCCACCTTTGCACTCTCCCAATGGTGCCCACGGCTAGGCCTCTCTGAGCTGGGGTGGAGGAGGAGCCCAGTCCTGTCCTGACACTCTTGGTGCTGGAAGGACGGCCTGTCATGCCACCAGGGCTCCAATGCACCCCACAAAGACACCCCAAAACCAGGCCCAGCAGGGGAGGAGGTAGAGCGGAGGACAGAGCCAGGTAACCGCTGTCCGTGGTGCTGAAGACATCCTGCCCCAGGCCCGCTGGGGGCTGGGGAGGAGGCTGTGGACGGGTCACCTGCTGAGCAGCCCCGAGGTGGGGGGAGTGGGGGGTGCTGCTCCCCCTGACCCAGGCTTCCCGGGGAACCACCCACCGATCCACATGCCTCCTCAGACTGCCAGCTGGCTAAGCAAAGCACACCAACTGAGGCTTTGAAGACGGTGCAGGCCTGAGAGCACCCTCTCCCTCCTGTCCCTAGCTGTGGGCACTGGGTGGGGACGGCCAGGAAGTGGGGGTGACCGTGGCAGGCACAGTCATCTCTGCACAAAGGCGTCATCAGCTGGAAGCGTGAGGCTGCTGGGCCTGGGCCTGGAAGCCAGAAGGGGCTCACGGACACTCAGCCCACATTTCAGCGGCTGTCAGCCCCTCACCAGCAGCTGTGCCAACAGGGAACCTGACGCTCTGGGAGGTCCCCCCGGAGGCCTGTAGGGCACAGGACTGTGTGGCTGAAGGGTGGTCCTGGACCTCTGAGCCGAATCCTCATTGATGGCCACCCAACCCTGCTGGCTCAGGGCCCCCAGAACTGTGGAGTAGGCCATCTTCTCTCCCCCCTACCAGCTTGCAGCCTGGCCCGACAGTACCACTATCTACCCCTCACCCTGAGCCTCAGTTTCCCCAGCTGCAGCATGGGAGTGATGGTGGGTATCATCAAACGTGGAGGGGAGCGCTCAGCAGGCTCCAGGTCCCCCCTCCCTCATCCTGACGATGTCACTTCAGCTCCCTGGCTGGCTGCAGACATGAAGAAAAGGGACATTGTGTTTTCGACAGGGGTGCAGATGGGGAAGCAGGATACCCCTCCTTGAGGGGTGGACAACGGTGGGGGACACGGCTGTAAGGCTGCGGGGGTGTGGCCACAATGCAGGCTTCATGGGGACCAGGCCCTGACCGCGCAGGCTGGGCTCCCCGAGGGGCAGCCGTGAGCTCACAGGGACAGAGGGAAGATGAGAACGCCCCAAGCAGGCCAGCCCCACCTGCCGCCCCCCAGAGCAATCTGCTCCACCAGCTAAGCTCCATTAGACCACATCCACAATAGCTTGGTGAGTGTCCCTGTGCCTGGGAAGGCGGTGGGGCACGTGCAGTGGGAAGGAGGGGACGCAAGGCAGGGTGGCCCACAGCCTTCAGACTCTCAGGCTGGCACCTGTCTCTTCCTCATGGCCTCGGCCCAGGTCAGGCCAGCAGCCTCCCCCACCACCCTGTCGTCTACCCTGTACCCATGGCAGCCCCCCGCTGCCAGGATCTACTGAGCACAGCCAAGAGGCAGCCCGGGGCCACCCTGATCCACTGCCCATCAGGAACACCGAGCCCAAACCCCCGACTCTAAGCCCTCGGGCACCAGCCTCTGACCTCGATGGGACTGGCAGTCTTCCTGTGTGGTGTGGATAAGGAGCCCCGACAGGCAGGGGAGGTGTGGGGATGAGCTTGGCCACTCCAAAAGCCTGCACCTGCCCTCAGATGCACAGTGGCCCCACACTCGGTGCCAAGGGCTCCCCCCCACCCCATGGACCGCTGGTGGGCAAACCCTTCCCTTCGGCTGCGCACACGAGGCCTGCTGCTCTCACCCCTGGCCCCCCAGCCTTCGATCTCTTGAGCATTCAACCTTGCTTTTGCAATTTGTTCAAGGAGAAAAGCCCGTGTTTGTTTACGTGGGAGAAAGCCCCTTCTGGAGGACAGAACAATCCTGGGTTACCAACAAGAAGACATCTGCGGTCCCCATTCAGCCAAGTGGACAGCTACAGACAGAACGGCTCTGGGGCGGGAAGGAACACGCCCCATGGGACCCAGCCAGCTGCAGATCAGATCCTGGGGCCCAGCGGGCAGCACCGGAGATCCCCAGACCCGGCCAACCTCACAGAGCACAGCGTGGCCTTCCCCAGCCCGGGCCCCTCCCAGCCCCGCATCCGACGGCTGGGACAAGGGCAGTGCAGGGGAGCTTGGGAGCACACCCAAGGGCGCGTGTGGCCAGGCTGGTGAGCCCAGAAGTGCAGTCGACAACCAGGGAAGCTGAATGTCACGTCTCTGTGGTCGAGGGGGAGACTGCGGTGAGGAGCACAGAAACCCACCCTGGTTGGACGGAATGGCGCACGGCCGCAGCGGGAGGCGTGCACAGAGATAATCAACGTGCAGAGGCCCGGTTCCCTAGAACACAGGTGGACATATGTGCGCGAAGAGGCATGTGGAATGTCTGGGAAAAGCTCCCGTGGTGGGGGGGAGGGTCACGGCTCCGTGCAGGGAGCAGGCGAGACGGGACCTGGGATCTACCCCGCCTCTGTCCTCTGGGCCTCTGCAGGCCGCGTGGGACCGCCACAGTGAGGCGTCTCACTGCCCAGGCCCACACTGCGTGGCTGCCAGCGTGGGGGAGGCCTGGGAAAGGCCCCCACCCACCAGGGCAGACACTCGGCCCCTTGCTCACGGTGGCGGGAGTCCACGGGCCTTCTGCTCTGCGCCTGGCTGGCAAGCCCCCCTCCCAATGTTGCCATAGCAACACGCTGGCGACAGCCTCCTCCCTGGCCCAGCATCTGAACAGGAAGCAGCATGTTCTTACCAGAGACGCACACCATTAACGACACGGCTCCTCCCAGACCAGCCTCGGTGCGGGACCCGCTCCTCTGCACCGTCAGGGACCCACTAGGCCTCTGTGAGCACCTCCAGGGAGCCCTCAAGGGAGGCATGCAAGATGGACAACGGCTGAGCTGGGCAGCCGTGCCCTCTGGGGACGACAGACCTGGCGGGCAGTTCCCCCCGCCCGGGGGGGCCGTGCCCAGCCCACTGTCCGAGACCCTCCAATGGCGCACCCCCACGTTCCCGCGCGGCTCAGCAGCACCCCCCCAGCACACCCAGAGGTGGAAACGGGTCCTCGGACACACATGCACACACACACACGTGTGTGTATACCCAGCAGCAGGGCTTGAGACCACCCCAACATCCACTAACGCACAGCAGCACGTAGTCCATCCACACGACACTGCTCTGCTGTGAGGAACGGCGTGTCGACACTCGTGTGACCAGCTGACCCAGAGAACTGGACGCGCAGGGAGAAGCCAGGCGCATGAGAACAGGGCTGTAGGACCCAGAGTCTATGAAGCAGGACAGACAGACGCAGGCAGACCAGAGACCCATGGCTGCCAGGGGCAGGGGAGTGAGAGTTAATGGGACAGGCTCCCTTCGGGGTAATGGAATGTTCTGGAACTAGGGAGGACAGGAGCTTGCAAGACACTGTGAACGCACTCCCCTCCCCAGGACTGCTCACAGAGGATGTGGAGTTTTACAGCTGGCGCAGGTCACCTCGGAGACCAGAACAGTCTGTGTTCATCCTGCTGGACTCCCAGTCCCATCACTGCGGTCACTCACTCACAGGGCAGAGACACAGGCCCTGCACTGGCGTGGGTGGGGGTCCCCTCCCGGCTCCCCGGACTCTCAGCCCCCCTGCAGGGCACAGCCATCCCCCGACTCGGGGCCACCGAGTCCTCCTCGGAGCCAGCGCTCCTGAGTCCTCCTGGTGGCTCCCCACCATGGGTCCAGCTGCCCACAGGGAGGGCATCTAAGGACGCCTCCCACAGCTCCCGGTAGCCGGGGTGCTGGGGTCGGGGGGTCTGGCCACGGGGGAACCTTCGGTGGCAGCTACAGGCTGGGGACTAAGCCAGTGTCGCTCAGCCCCCACCCTGGGCCGTGAGCCCGGTTAACCCCTGTAACCTGTAAACTGGGCCTGGCCCCACAGGGCACCCCCGGTCCTGGTGGAGCCCAAGGCTTCGGCCATACAACCCCGTGCCTCAGGAGGGTCCACGCCTGTGCAACTGCCAATGACGCCCCCAGCCCGAGGGCAACCGGGCCCCAGCTGGAGCCACAGGCAGGGGGCTGCTCCCTGGTATCAGCGCCCCAGTGGGACCCCATTCCTGTGGCAGCCTGGACTCCTGGGGCTGACTCCATCCCTGGAGCACAGAGGCCCCCTTGGGCAGAAGGTGTGGAGCGGAGACCTTTGTGGATCCTGCCCATTTCCCAGCCGCCTAAGGATCCCCTGAGGTCTTCAGACTTCTGCCCCAGACTGGGGGTTCGGGCACAGCCCCCCAGGGCAAATGGGCAAATGCCCTTGCTACTGGGCAGAGTTACAAACACTCCTGTTTACTTCACTAAGGATGTCACGGAGGGAGGCTCTCCCTGTCGCACCAGGCCCACCCAAGCTGGGATGTTCACCTGCCGATGCGGGGGCCTGGGGGCAGGGGGACAGTCAATTGTACACCTGCTCACACACCGGGTCCCTGCAGAGCGGTGCAGCATCGCTAGGGCCTGGATGCTTCTGCTGTAGAGGCTCCCCTGTACGTGGGACCCACTCTCGGGCCCAGCCAGCTGGTGTCCACACTGCAGGCAGCCACGGTGAGCGAGGATGCCAGCACGGCCTCAACAAGTGGTGGAGGAATCCCACGGCAGCTGCCCAGCTCCGCCAGGGGCCTGCCAAGCGGGCACACAGACGTGTCCACAGCTACACCCCTCTGTGTCAGCCTGGTGGCACGCTAACCTTTACCTGCCCCAGCATGCCCAGGCCACCGCCCACAGGAACACATTGACAGCCGTGCCAACTGCCTGGATGTCGGGGAGATGGGATGCTGGGCTCTGGGGGGAAGCAGGCACCCTCCCCTACAGCTGTGGACAGGGCTAGCCGTGCCAGACCTGCCACCGTGGGAGCAGCGGTTGTCCTCCAGCAGCTGCGGGAACCGACGGTGCCCACAGGGCTCTTGGAACAGGGCCTCTGTGCCACCAACCCCAATGCCCACACGGGCACTTAGTCCAGTTCCCCGGGGGGCCCTCTGCAAGGAGCAGGAAGCAGCCACTCCTGACCACGATGGAAGGAAGTCTCCTTCCCAAGCTTGCTGCCATGATGACCAGCTGCTGGAAAGGGGAGAAGTGGACTGTGGGAGGGGGATCCCCCAGCTCACACCCTCTACCAGTCCCACAGCTCAGCCCAGACCCTGGTGTCCAGACCCCTACCCCAGGGGCCACCACCCCAGGACTTTATCTGGGGGAAAAGGGTGCAGTCCAGAAGGTCCTGTCAGTGTCTGGGAAAAAGGGGAGGACAGGAGTGGGGTCCGGGGGACCAGGGGTCCCCACCAGGTGCAGGTGCAGGCACACTCTTCGGAAGTCACAAATGAAGGGCTTTCTCAGCCTCTCCCCACCACACAATGCTGGCTCTGCGCAAGGAAGGGCCTTGGTCCCCTGTGGCCGGCCCCCATTCAGCTGCCGTGGGACATAGGACCGCTGCCCCTGGGGAAGCTGCCTGTCAAGAACTCCCTGGACGTGGCTCCCCCAGCATCCTAGTGACGGGACCTGCCACGGCCCCTGGGGGGTGCAGCGGGGCCCCATCCCCTCCCCACTCTGACACAGGGGCCAGCCTTTGTGCCGAGTCTGTCCCCCACGGCCTTTCCTAAATGATTCCCTCTGCTCGGAGGCCCAGCCTCCCCCCTGCTTGCCCTCTGGCCAGACTTTGCCGCAGGGAACCCTCCTCCCCAACTCTGTCCCTGTCCCTGTCCCCCCACCACAGCCTAGGCCTGTGTGACTCATGCTCACTGGGCTCTGGCCGGGGTGGAGAGGCGGCATGGCTGGCCAAACATGGAGCTGTTTGTTCTCGGCCAGCGGCTCAGGGTCACACGGTGGGGGGGGGGGGGGTGGGAGCGGCGGGGGGGGGGGAACGGGGAGTTCAGAGGGGCTTGGCCGTTCCTGGGAGAGCACCTCCACAGGAAAGCTGAGCGGCTACAAGCCCACTCCCCATGTGGGGATGCTCCCACTGCCAGAACATTCTTCCTCTGTTCTGAGAGCTGCTCCCAGTTGGTGACCTGGAGACTTTAGCCACCTCTGACACCAACCTACAGTGAACCTGCTCCCTGGACCCCTGGGCCCCTCCACATCCCCCAGCAGAGCCCAGGGCCTGGGTATGTTGTCAGTGGCTCGAGGCACCGAGGCACCGAGGCCCCTCCCGCCCACGTGATTTCTGAGCCAATCCAGCCACGGCCCTGTCCTGGCCCGAGTGGCACCTGCGTTCATCTGCCCCAAGAGGGGGTCACGGAGGGCAGGCAGGCCGGGCAGGGCCCTGGCAACCCAGACCCTGGCAGCGGCATGAGCCTGGGGCGTGTCTGGGCACGTACGTGCATACCTCTCGTCCCTGTGCACCGTGCACACCCTGTACACATGCACCTGAGCGGGGCTGTGTGTGCACAATGACACACGCACACAGCTTCCGGTGCTCGCCTTGAAAGGAGAGGGGCTGGTGGCTGACTCTTCTCCTGAAGGAAGAGCCCCCCACCCCCCCGAACAACATGAAACGCTCCCTGACACAGACATCAAGGAGCCCGAGCACATGCCCACAGCTCCCTCTAATTGCACACAATTTTAAAGACCATGCTAATTAGGAAGAGTGCTAATGTCTCCACTTAGCTCTTAATAAAGAGCTTGATTTGGGAATTTTTTCCAAGGCATAATTGAGTGGAAAAGCACCCCATCCCACCTCCCACCACTGTACCTGCAGGGCGCCTGCCTGTGCTGGCCACGGACCCTCACGGGGACCCTGTCAGCCACTTGGTGGCAGCGTGCCCAAGCGCCTTGAGGGCCCACAACCCCCCTCGCCCAGAGATTTTCCTGTCTGAAAATGGAGCTGTTTCATTCCACATTCTGATGGATCCCCAGGTCACAGCCCTGGCCTGCTTCCTGCTGGGGAAGCTGAGGGCCTGCCGGGCTCCCAGGACCTGGCCACCCCTTCAGGTTGGCTTTGTCCTGAATGCAGAAGGTCGGAAGGGCCGGCCTTGCCAGGTGAAGTCTTCCCCCAGACCCTGGAAGAGAAAGGCAAGGGCTGGGGCACAGAGCCAGGAGGGCCCCCGGGGAAGAGGACAGACTGCCCGTGGGGACAGGCCTTCAGGGCCTGCTCTGGGCAAGAATTCTCCGGGCCAGGAATAGCAGCAGTCGGCCCACCGCACAGCTGCCCGAGGCCGGAATTAGCGACCCCGACCCTGGGGGACTGGATGGCCCCTCCTTGGGAACCCAGCCTGGAGGACGCCGTCAGCCCCACCCCCTGTAGCAGGTCTGAGGGAAGCTGGAGGAGCTCCTGCTGCCAGAGAACCAGGCCCCGAGGACTGGAGCCAGGGAGGCCCAGTCCCTCAGTCTTGCCCATGCCGGCACACACGGCGACCATGGCAGGAACACGCCGCCCTGTATACATGGGAGCCTGGCTCACCCCACAGGTAGGCAAGGGGGCCCCGCAGCAGGGCTGTTCCCACACCTGTCTCCAACACCAGCCGCCCCCCTCCCCCCGCCCTGGGAAATCCCAGCCTCCCAAGTGTCGCCTGGCACCTGGGTACTGAGGGGATGGGCCTTCTGGTCACGCCTGGCCACCTGCTCTCTCATGGCCCACGCGGGCACCGCAGCCCAAGCTTCCCGCTGGGAGGGGGGACCCCCAAATCTCCCGGCTGAGATCGGGGATGCTGGAGTCCATGCCCCACCCACCCACACGACACACGCGCACAGGGCTCCTTCCCAAACTATCGGGTGGGTAAGAATCCCCAGGGTGTTGGGCAGAAATGCAGCCCCTGCCCCAGGCACAGGAGGGCCACCTGGGGGCCCCGAGAGCAGGGCGCTCGGACCACTCTGGCTGGTCAAAGTAGCCTGCCAGTCTCGGGGGCCACGCGCCCTCCACAGCCGGTTGCCTGCTCCGCGATTCACCCACCACCACCCCTGGGCGCTGCTGTCCCGCCAGGCCCCTGAGGCAGCAGCCGCCCCACCAGATGGGGCCTGCCCTCCTGTGGGCTGAGAGCTGCTGGGCAGGGGCCCCGGGACTGCCCCGAGGAGGACGCTTCAGCAGAGCCCAAGGCTGGGTGGGTGGAGGCCTCACCACCGGCAGAGGGGGCAGCATCTAGAAACTTCTGGATAAGTCCCGGGCACTGGGGGCCCCCCAGAGCAGCTCCAGCCCTCACTGGCTCCCGAGGGATGAATGTCCAACAGACACCAGGCACAGGGGCTGCAGTCCTGCGGGCCCCACCAGCACCATGTCCCCCGCACTGTGGGAATCCGCCCCAACCAAGACGGAGGCTCAGGCTGACCGCAGGAGCCACAATTAAAGCGGGACGCCCTGTCCCCACCCGACCTGAGACGTAGCCAGGTTGCCTTCCACTCTGAGAAGCCGATGGCCAGAGACACTCGGGGTCGGGGCACTGGTGGTAGATGGTAACATGGGGCTTTCAGATGCCTGCGCTGGACTGGGGCCAAAGGAGGTGGCAGCAGAGGCCAGAGAACCCCTCACCAAGAGCCGCAGGTGTCCCACACAGACCCCCAGACACCCCAGCTCTGCTCTTCCTCCCTGCAAGGGCGCTGGCCATCCACACCCACACACAGTCCAGACCCGCCCGTGAGGCAGCTGTAGGATCTTCTGGAAAGGCTCTGGAGCCCACGGGTTCCGACGACCCCATTTTACACACGGACACCAGAAGGCCCAAGAGAAGCAAGCTCCTGCTTGTGCGGCAAGTTCAAGGCCCATGGGGCACCTCTCCCGGCCCTTGGAGAGCACATTGCCCCCAAGCAGACCCCCACCGGTGCTGCTGAGACCAGCCCCTCGGGAGGGCCTGGGCAGCCCCCACACACCCCACAGGGAGCTGCCTACCTCGGCCGGCCCAGCCCCGTCGGGACCCCAGAGGCCATCTGGCTCTGCCCCCAGGTTATTAATAGCAGTGACATTTGAAAAGGACGGCCCAGAACCTCAGATGTTGGGTTTCAACTTGAAAGCTGCAGGACTGAGCTCAGCACCCGGTGCTGCTGTCCCCAGTGCCTCAAGGGCCCCCGGGCCCCCCACCCCCCGAGCCCGGCCTGACCCCTGGCCCTGACATTTACACAGGGCCGCCCTTGCCGGCATCCTTGGAGCGCCCGCCCACAGCTCAGGGCCAACACCGTCCCTCTGACTGCGGCGGAACGCACAGAACATGACACGATCTCACCGTGGCTCAGTGTCCCGCGCATGGACCTGCAGTACGAGAGCCCCCCCACACTGGCCCGAGCAGAGATGGGGGCAGGACTCGCTCATGTGAGGAATCCTGGGGTCCAGGCACAGAGTCCAGGCCTGAGGGGATTCCGCCCCCCTGCACCCGGACCACAGGCCCCTTCCCTGCTCAGCCACCAGCGATGAGGCACTCCCTCCCAGCCCTGTCCCCCAGACCCTGCTGCCACGGGCTGAACTGTGATCCCCCAGATTCCCCCGCAGGAGCCCTAACCCCCAGGACCTCAGAACGTGTCTGCGTTTGGAAACTGGTCTTGAAGTGATTTAGGTAAACTGAGGTCAGTAGGGTGGGCCCCATCCCCTCTGACTAGCATCCTCACGAGAGCCGAGGGGATGCCCAGGAGGACCTGGCCCAGCCACGCCCGGACCTCAGCCTTGCCGTCCTCCAGCCCTGGCAGGAACACACGCACTCCGTGGTGTCTGACACAGAAGCTGTGAGCAAAGACAGGGGCCAGCACACCCCTGGGGGCAGGTGTGGCCCTGACGCCCCATCCCCACTGAGCTCCAGAAATTGGTGGTGGCCTGCTGCCCAGACGGACGGCGGGCACGCTTCAATCCCTGAGCTTTCTGTGAACACCTCCCAGATACAGGCTTGGCCCGGTCTGGCCTGAGGGGTGCCACTCCAGCAGCAGCCGGGTCCTGCCGGTCGGGCGTGGTAGGAAGAGCTCCTCTCTCCCCCACACCGGGGCCATGGACCCAGTGGCTTGGCTCTGAGCTCTGCCCAGGGGCAGGCTCCCCATGTTGCCTGACAGCCGGGTGGCTGGCCGCCAACCCTGTGGGGACAGGCACTCCCCCAGAACCCAGTGGGCTGGACCAGGCACCACCCCCTAAACGGCCACCAGGATGTCCCTGAGGCAACGGCAGCCCAAGGCCACGGACAGAGAGAGGACCCTGAGGCAGAGCCCAGGCTGTCAAAGTGGAGAGGGCAGGAGGAGCTGGTGGGAGATGAAGGCCCAGCGGCTGCTGACACAGGTGTGGGTACCTGCTCAGATGGGCCACCTACAGTGCGCCGTCTGCCTTCTGCCTGGGAACACTCTATGCTTGCTTCAGAAGCCACAGAGAGCACCTCGATCTCCCTCACTGAGCACCTACTGTGCATCGGGCCTGCTCTGGGTCCCTGGACAGGAGTAAGCACGCGAGGGCCTGCATTCAGGGAGCCAGCCAGAGGACGGTAAGAAACGGGTGACATGTCCGGCAAGAACGTCAGTGTGGCGAGAACTGCTCCAGGCCTAAGTGAGGGGACGGAAGAGCCTCTGGCCTGGGCGAAGGCCTGGCAGCGGGAGCAGGGACAGGACGACCTGCGGGGGGCAGAGCCAGGGCCAGTGATGGGGCTGTGCCCTGAGTTCACGTGACAAGCCCACTCCTCACCCCTGTGCAGCACTGGACAGGACAGGGTCCTTGGGACCACCTGCCCCACACCTGGGGACTCCTGGGGGTGAGGAGTCTCCTGGGCCTCTCAGAGCCCACCCTGCTCAACCCTCAAGGCAGAACAGAGCCTCAGGAAAACCCTGTGCACCGTAGGCTTTGCTTAGTAGGTGCACCTGTGCGCACAGTAAGCCCTCAGATCACGAGCGGCTTGGGCTCAGGTCTGTGTGCACACCGAGATAGCGGTGGATCGTGCACACAGTAGGGCCTCAGCCCAGCTGGGACTGCAGATACAGGCTTCTGCACACAGTAGGGCTTCACCTTCCAGGAGTCATGCCCCCAGGAAAGCCTCCTTGGAAAGGTGCACCTGCGCCCCTGGTGCCCTGGGCCCCAGCCTCCCTGCACCCAGCTGACAGCCCAGCCCACCGGCCCACTAGCCCCAACCGCAGGGGGGCCCTGGGGAGTCTCGCAGCCATGCGGCCTGCCGGTCGGCCTAGCCTGGCTCCCCTCCAGCCGCCCGAGTCCGAGCTGATCCCCTAATAACTCGATCCATTATGTTGGAGTAGAGTTCCTGGAAACCGGCAGGAACGGGGAGGCTTCTGTGAATCATCCGAGCCATTTTTTTTAAACCAACAATGGGGAGCCTCTCCCCTCCCTAGGGCAACGGGCTGCCCACGCTTGCTGCTGTCTCCCCACTGCTGGTCAGGCGGCACCGTGCGCCCTGAGGGGTGGGGGTCACGAGTACCGATGGACCCCAGGGGCCTGGGCAGAGCAGCAACCCCCTCCAGAGCTCACGGCCCCATCCTTCCCACCTCCAGCTTGGCCGAGGAATGGCTTCTCCCCCATCCCACCGCCCCGAGGTCAGCCTGGCTGGGGGTCAGGCTGCCCACCAGCAGAGAGATCTGCTAGCGTCTGTGAGCAAAATTCCATCCAGCTGCCCACGAGCGCTATTCCCCTGTCCTGGGGTCCGGTCCCCACCAAAGGAATGGCTCCAAGAAGGAATGGGGTCAAAAGGAAGGAGGAGATTCTGGAGCCCAGAGTGACCCACACAGACCCACGGGCCTGACTGCCCAGTGTCAGGGCGAACTGTGGCTCCCAGTGCCTGGTCCAGGGCAGGCAGTCAGGCCCCTGGGAACTCCGTGTGTGTGTTCTCAGGGACCGCGGATCCCCTTCCCCCAGACGACGGGGAGCCACATCCACCGCACAAGATGCCACGTGAAAGGCGAGGCAGGCGAGCAGCCTCCCCACAGGTTCCTGACCTGACCCCACAAGCAGCAGGAAGGGGCCCGGTCCGTCCGCGGGAGCGGGCCAGTGGGACTCGCCGAACCGTGAATGCCCCCTCCTCACTCAGCCTCCGTGTTGCCACAGAAAAAAGGCGGACACGGAGTGGGTTCATTACCACCCAAGGACGGCCAGGCCTGCTGTCCTCCAGTCCTAGTGAAGAGAATGGCAAGACGCACTCCCAGGTCCGTCTGTCCTCTGTCCCCCGTGGCCCGGGCACTCCGCACACGGGGCTCGCAGGCCACCAGCAAGCACGCTCCAGCACCCCAGCCCAAGTCACCCTGAGCCAGAGGCTCCCGCGCCCTGAAGGACATCCCCCCGTTGCCCAGGGACCCCCTGACAGTGAGCAGTCCCTGCACTCAGAGTCCTGACTGGTCTCTCGAACCACCAGGCCACGATTCGTCGCCAACACCCACTGGGACACATGCACCTCTGGGCCCTTCCGGCCACACCAAGGGGTCCCCACGCCCCCGACGTGGCACGAGACTCACCCTCCCGCATCTGCCCAGGCCCTGTGGGGCTGGGGCTGCGGATGGCCGGGGGCGGGGGGAGCACCGGCCACAGCAGAGGGCCACGCGTCTCCTGGCTGTCAGAAGCCGGCACTTTCGTGACAAATCCCACAATTAGGGAAATCCCCGGGCTCAGAAGAGCTGGGGCATGCGGTCACCTGTTGTGCCCACATCCTGGGGTTCCCTCTGCCCATCATGGGGCGTGCTGCCTGGGGGAGGGGGGCCCGGCCCTCTTGGTGCGGGGGTCTGGGGAGGAGCAGGCGGAACCTGGGGACGCCGAGCTCCGGGGGGAATGTGAGAGCTGTTCCCGTCGGACACAGAAGGCACGTTCCGGAGGAGCCTTTGACACCCGCAGCTCTCCTGCACGTATCCGGAAGCTTCTGTGAAGGGGTGAAGGGGAGGCTCCGGAGGGTGTGGGTCTGCAGCATGGCTCCACGGGGGTGCGGAGGCTCGGGCAGGCTGGACCTCAGGATGGCGGCCATGGGGTCGGGGGAACATCAGGCAGCCTGAGACTGATCCCACACAGCCTGGCTGGCTTTCCCAGGGACAGGGTGTCACCAAGCCCCCACCCCGGTTCTGGCCTGGCCTTCGTACCCCCCTGCTGGCCCGCTGGAACACCCCCCATAGCTGCAGGCCCCCAAATTCCTGAGGCGCCACCCCCAAGGAGTGGGGCTGCCCAAAAGGGTAACGTGTGGATCCCACAACGCACTGCTGGAGAATGGGGGGGGCGTGCGCCAGTGCAGGGGGGCGGGGCACACAGTGACGCAGGCTTGGGGTGGGACCAGAATAGGGCAGCCAGGGCTGGGTCAGGGTGATGAGGGTTGGGAGGGCCAGGGCAGGGGTGAGGGGGCAGAGTAGGCTTGGGGATGTCCCCTAGATGGCCCAGCCTGGGGGCCCCGGGGCGTGGTCTCCCCGGGGCTGTGCCCCAAGACGCAGCTTCCCAGCCCAGAGGGACAACACGCTGTGTAGCTGTGAGGGATCCCTGAGCCCCAAGCCCTCCGGTTGGGAGTTAGGACGGGGACGCCCCCGAGGCAAGGAGTGGAGGGGCAGCCCACAGAAGGAGGAGATCGAGGTGTTCACCCCACCCCCGCTGAGCACCCCTGCAGAGCAGGTGCTGGGAGGGGGCGTCAGAAAGGCTACCAGGAAGCCAGCCGGCCACAGGCAGAGACACACGGAGTCGGAGAGACAACATTGATCCCAAGGCAGCCTCGGGTGACTCGGGGGAGCTCAGCTCGGGGGAGTGGCTGAGACGCTTTCAACCACCTGGTCCCTAACCCTCCCTCCCCGAATCCCTCTTTTACAGTAAAACTCCCAGCTGACGGGGAACAGCCCAGCCCAGCCTGGCTGCCAGATTTCTCAGAACTCCCTGGTCCCACGAGCCCGCCCCCACCCCCACCCAGCTCCTGGACTGCTGGCCACAGCCACGGGATCCGAAAAGGCTGGAGGGTGTGCAGAAGGGTCTCCCCTCTTGGGGAGCAGGTGGCATGGGGCTGACCAGATGGAAACACATGGGGGCAGAGGGCCGGATCTCGAGGTGAGGTCCCCCCTCCCATGCCCACCAGGCAGCTGGAGCGTGCTGGAGGCGGGAGGCGCCCTTGGTGGCGGGGCGGGGGGGGGGGGGGCACAGTCTCTTCCCGGGCCCGGCCTCCAGAACTCTGCAGATAAACAGTCTAAATTAGGAATTAAAACATCCCTTGTTCCCACCAGCCGGCAGGCCGTATTTCAAACGTGCAGGAAACACGCCTGCTGCCTCAAGCCCCAGACTTCCCAGCCAGACTCTGCAAGATCTCCCAGCAGAGACGAAGGGGCGTGGATGGGGTCCCGGGCCCCTGCTAACACCGCGCTCCAGCTGCCCTGCCTAGACCTGCCGCCAGCCCCTGAGAAGACAGGAGCGGGTACGGAGCCCTACCACGGGGCTTCTCCCGCTGCCCCAGGCCACGCGGCAGGCGTGGGGAGCCCCGTGACCATCTGTGAAGGGGATGTTGGGAGGAAGCACCCTCCCGACGGCCCCCTCCCTGCCCAGAGGAAGGCCTGGTGGGCACAGGGCAATGATTCCCACCCTCAGGCACTGGCTGGGACTCAGTGTGGGGCAGACTGTGGGGACCCTTCCTCCCTGAGCTCCAACCCAAGACTCCCCTGACCGAGGCTTCCTGCCCACCCTGCTCCCAGTGGGGCCTGGCAGGGCTCAAGCCTGGAACAGGATGCAGCTCTGAGACAGAGGGTGGTCTGGGGTGGACTTCCAGGCATCAGTCAACAGAACGGAGGGGCTCGCCCTGGGATTCTAGACGCTAGGCCCAGCGTGTGGGGCTGCTATGCCAGGAGTTAGCAGGTGGCCCCGGGGTCAGGCTAGGACCACGGGAGCTAGTCCAGAGGGGGCCACCTTCCCTGGGGAGGCGTCCTCGGAGAGGACTTGGAACCAAGGCAGAGGTGGGAGAAGGCGGCATGTCAGGAACGGGGGGCACAGAGGCAGGGAGGGAGGCTGCACCAGAGGCCGGGTCCCTATCAGAGCCTCCTGCCCAACACAGCCACTGCCTAACTGCCGCCGGGGCAGGGGTGTGTCCTCTCCTAACTCTCCCCCAGCACCCCAGGCAGAGCACTGGCCAGGCATGGGGCCCCTGCCCCTGCACCTCTCAGGCTGTTCCCCCCCCCCGTCAATCCTAGCCACAATGAGCATGGCGACAGTGAGAGGGACGCTGTCTGACCCACAGAATCCCGGTGGCAGGAGGGGACACCAGGGTCTGGCTCCAAACACCACCCAGCTGCCTCGGGCCGGGAGGGTCACCGAACCCCAGGAGACACACATTCACACGGCCCCTCTCCCCATGTCTGCTTAGACACCCTGGCCCCCAAGGAGTCACGGCTGCCAGGCCCTTCCGCCTGTGATCAACGTCTCCGTGAGCAAGTTGAGGCTGACCTTCCTCCAGGAAGGAGACCAGGCAGCGCTGAGAAGCCGGACCGGACCAGGGTGGCCGCCGACCAGCCGTGCAGATATCGGGCTCGCAACAGCAGTGAGTGGCGCAGAGCACATGGCCAGGAGGGGCCCCTGGGTGACACGTGCAGGGTGGCCAGGGGCCCCCCGGGGGCACCCACCCTCTGATGTAACAGCTGCCCTCAGCCCGTGATGTCAGCCTAGGGAGGGGACACCCCGAGGCTCAGACACATCGCAGGTGGGGACAGGGCCCATGAGACTTCAGGCCTCCGTGTCCCATCAGCACGGCCCCTCTGCCCACCAGCTGCTCATCCGAGGACCAAACCCCACTCCCCCAGCCGCAACTCTGCAGCCCATCACTGCCCCTAGGACAAGACCCCAATCTCCTCTCCTCTCAGAACAGATGTCCCACGACTCCCGGTCGGGCCAGCCTGAGAAAGGTCGAGGCCGGGCCTGGCAGGACCTGGAGACTCAGACGCGGCCAAGGGCCCAGGAGCTCCAACAGCAACGTGGGGAGCAGAGACCTCGGCCTGGGTCACTGCCCAGCAACCCACCTCCCTCCCTTCTCTGGCCCCCACTCCCCAGCTCTGCAACCCCAATGTCAGATCACTCTGCCATCTGGAATTACCTAGAACCTTCTGCACATCCTCCCTGCTGTCCTGAGCACCCCTGAGCCATCAGCCCCGGGCCCCAGGGCAGAAGGAGCGCCGGAGGCAGGTGGAGACAGGCGGGGAGCTCTCCGGGACTGAGACTCCCGCCTGGGCTTACCTCCACATGCTACCTGGGGCACGGGGGCACCAGGGGATACAGGCCGCCTCCTCCCTCTACCAAGGTCAGCAGGGCCCTGCGAGGGTGCTGTCGACGGAAGGAAGCCCTGGGCCAGGCCACAGGAAGGCGGTGGGTTTACTAGCAGGGGTGTGAGACCAACTGTTGCCCCAGGGAGCCCTGCTGCCCAGACGCTCACTGGCCAGGGGCCGTTCCTGGGGGGCCCCAAGGCGGGCTGCAGACGCTAGACGGAGGAGGTGTGGCTGGAAGAGCCCACATGGGCCAGGAACGCGAGGCTCAGGGAGACCAGGGAGCCCCAGAGCTGATCCAGGACCATGGGGGCGCTGGGGAGCAGCCCTCCCCAGAAACCTCCCAGGCCGGAACCCTCAGAGAAAGACTATGCTTGGAAAGGAATGTTCTGAATGGACAACAAGAAGTTTGGGTAAAATGGGCCTAAGCGTCCCTGACATCCTTGTGACAGGGGGAAGACACAGACACACACTTGGAGTGAGCACTTGAGGACACAGGGAACAGCTGGCCCCGTCCAGGCCTGGGTCTCAGACGCCCCGCGTCCAGCACTGGGAGACGACACACCCTGCGCTATGCTGTGGGCTGGGGTCCTCTATCACACGGCCCAAGCCCACGCACACAGAGACAAGGCAGCACCACAGCAAGGGAGTCAGGAGGGGGTACCCCCAGTGGCTCCCTGAGCTGCCCTCAGAGCTCACCCGCAGCAGGGGAGGGGCGCGCAGGGGAGTCAAGTCAGGGCCCACGAAACACACTGGGCACCGCCCTGACGCAGGCCCCCCTTCCTACCAGAGCTGTGTGGAGACAGCCTCCTCTAGGAAGCCCTCCCTGAACCATCACATCTCCTTTGGGGACAACTGCACAGAGCCACATGCCTCCCCACCTTGCACCCGCTCAGGCAGCCAGAGGGTGTCCCAGAGCAACTGCTGAAGGAGCCCACACCCTCAAGTCAGGAGCCTCCCCACCAGGCTGGCCCTGTCCGAGAGCCAGGCCTGGGCAGGCAGCCAGACTACCGACAGCAGGGTCCACCTGCCCCAGATGCCTAAGCTCCGGCCTTGGCACAGACACTCGTGGGCGGGAAGCAAGTCGGGGACCAGGCCACGCACCACCGTCGCCCCCCACGCGGAGGCCCCAGCGTCAGAGCCGGCTGAGCGGACACAGTGGTCCCGCCCACGCCTCCTGGCTGTCAGCGTGGGCTGGGGGTTGCTGGAAAGCACCTGGCCTTGAAGGGGTCTCACCACCTCTCAGGGTACAGGTGTCCACGCTCCTTCTAGAATGTTCTCCCAAACCAAGCCTAGGCCACACGGAGGCCTGGGTGCTGGCCCCGGGGCCCCAGCCAGCTCCGATGGCCCTGAGGACACACTGCTCCCCCACTCGGCATTTACCGACCCCCACTCTGGGCCAGCCCTCCCCGCACAGCACGTGCGGCGAGCCCGGCAGCAAACAGACCCTCCACAGCCTCTCTTTCCAGCAAACACCCGGGCCGGGGGCCTCTGTTTCCCGCAGCTGCGGGTCTGCACGTGTGGCCTGCGGAGGAAGGAGGGAGGGCCGGCTGCTCGCGGAGATGGGTGTCTGGGGAGGCTGGGGGCTGAGGGGGCTCCATTCTGGGAGCAGCCCTGCACTCGCTAAATTGCTTTATGTAAGTGGGGCCAGGCCAGGAAACCAGGAGCCCGGCTGGGGATTAGTGACAGGCGTTGCCACGGCAACCTGATTAGTGGGAAACATGTCGTCTTTGGGAGTGCTGCTCAGCAAAGGTAAAAGGAACCCCAGAGATTCATTAGCAACAGGTTCCCATGGCAACCGCTCCAAGCTCATTAATAATTTTTTTCTTATTCCAAGTGTGGGTGTTGAAATTCTCCAGAGAGCTGATGAAGGAACGGATGCTGGACAGACAGACACGCACACGCGTGTGCACGCACACGCCTGTTCCTCCCACCTGCCGCCAGCCCCACCCCACCCCACCCCGAGATCCGCACAGCACATGCCTCACCCCGCCTGGCTGGCCCTGGGTTTCCGACGGCCCTGACCTGCCTGGATGGCCCCCCACAGGGCAGCCCGATCAGAAGGGCCGCTCTGACCCGGGGGGCGGCCAAGACCACCTCCGCGGGGACACCCCAAAGTGTGTGCAGGAAGGGAGGCGGGGAGGGGCCCGTTCACGCTGCATCAGGCTGGGCGTCGTGCCCGCTGCTCGCCGGCTGCCTCCTCCGGGACGACCGCCAGCGCCCCCACAGAGCTCCGCAGAGACCCCACGTGCGGTGGGGCTGGGGCTCGACAAGCAGACTCCGCCTTGGGAACACGCCAGCAGGTCCTAGCACAGCTCCCTCTGCACAGCAAGTCTGCTCTCAGGTGCGCACCCACGAGAACTGACATCAGGGCCACACGGTGACCACGCCGCCAGTCTGCTCTGGTGCTGCACAGGCCAGAAGAGCACGAGAGCTGACATGCCCACAGACGAACACGCACGGTCTGTCCACACAGCGGGGTGGGGCTCAGCCACCAAGGGAACGGAGCCCTGACAGATGCTACGGCGTGGCCCCAGCTGGAGGACGCGACGTTCAGAGGCCACGGGCAAAGAGCCATGTGGCGTGGGATCCCATTTCTAGGAAACACCCAGAAGAGGCAGATCCAGGGACGCAACGAGATCAGGGGCGCCAGGGCAGGGGCTGGGGTCTCTCTTGGGGGACGAGAACGTTCCAGAGTTAACGGTGAGGGCCGTACAGCTCTGCAGGCTGTAAAAACCAGGCAATTGTGTGCTTTCTGCATGAGTCGTGCGAGGACACATCCGTGACGGCACAAGCGAGCGTGTGCTCGGAGTTCCAGAGGCCGTGCAGGGACCCACACTGGGCCACACTTTCCCGTCGGGACACAGGACTCTGGTGCTGCACGCCCCCGGGCCGACACCAAGACAGGGGCTCCCCACAGTGAACAGGGCAACTGCTTGCCTCCACCCCCCCGCCCCCGGGTCGGCGGGAACCGGCGACCAACCCGCGGGGCGTGCACACCTGCTGCTGGCGGGAATGCGACCCAGAGCCCGGCCACGGCCATCTGGGACGGCAGGGCCCCCTGCTCCATCCTGGCCATGCGGGGCGGTCGGGCGCCCTGAGGAAATGTGACGACACAAGCTCTCCCTGACGCTGAGCGGTGGTTACTGGGTCTGAGGCGGCGGACGGGATGCTTCTCCGGGTGCTGCCTGTCTGGGAGCTGGCTCCGGAGCAGAGGGACGCAGAGACCTGTGGTCAGTGGGTGCACGGGCCGTCCCCCACGGACCCGCCTGCTGCCAGTCATGCCCCCACACGGCCCCTGACCCGACCCGGACTCGCAAACCTAACGGTCTGCTGGGTCATGCTGGATATGGCCCCAGAGGGAGAGAAGGGAAGGTTGCGGGGTGGGAGGCCAGCAAATCTCTGGACATCGCACACCAGGAAAGGGCGTGTGCAGGGATGGAGGCCCCCCACACCCGGGTGTGCTCAGGTGTCAGCCAGGGCCCTCCGAACCCCCAAAGCCAACAACCTCATCTCTGCCCTGGTGCCCCCTCCCCCCCGGCCCCCCAGCCTCTGCCCGCAGGCTCCCACAGCCTGAGTCCCCTCCTTAACCAAGTGACCCCCGTTTTACAGTAAAATTTTTTAAAAAAAGGTAAGCTCTGGAACATTCAGAAACGTCAGGCACGCCCGGTTCTAAAAGGTGACACGGCGGTCTGTGGTTGTGGGTCTGTGAGCCTCTGGCCCCAGGCCCTCCAGCAGCCAGATCCCTGGTGTGGATTCAGACTTCTACAGTGTTCCTGGGACAGAAGCATGGCCCCAAGGTAATCCCGGCTAGTGGGGCCAGGCAGAGAGTTCCCAGACAGCGGCCCCATCCCCCTGCAATCGGCCGGTGTCCTCCTCACCAGGACTCTCCCTGCCGCGCCCTCTGCCAGCCCCTTCCCGTGTCCCGCCTCACCCCCCAGCAGCCCCCCTCGGCCTCCAGGCAGGCCATGCGCCCCATGTGAGCGGTCCTCCAGGTCCCGGAATGCCCTGCACCAGACCTCCCCGAGAGGTGCCTACAGGGCACTCCAGCTAGCTCAGGACTTCAGGGGCTGGGCCTGCCACGCCTGAGGGCACGTCACACGCATGCCGGACAGGGCAGGCCAGCTCGGGGCCAGACCTCTCACGGCTGCCCTGCCAGCAACCCGTGCCCCAGACCGCGTCCCAGTCCACATCCATGAGGCGCTAATGCAAGCTGACTCATCAGACTGCGGCCGGCTGGGGACCGGTGCAAAGACAAAGGGACGCAGCGGGTGCATGAGGCTACGTGGCCCCCACCCGGCCTAGGGAATGTTCTCTGGGCCTCCAGGCATGGGCTCCGTCTCTGTGGGGGGCTGAGGCCGCAGACAGGCCGCACAGACGCCCAGTGCCCCTGCCTGGGCCCACACCCCAGCCCTCCATGCCAGGTCCCTGGGCCACTGCCCATCACACAGCACCCCGGGGTCCACCACCACCTGCCAACCGCTCTGCCCACTGTGGCCCCCACAGCCTGGGAGCAACCGTCCCCCGGACCTTCACACCCTGGCCCCGCAGAGCCCCGCTCTCCTCTACCCTCCCCACCCCTGCGACTCAGCCAAGCCCTGCCACGGCACCCCAAACAAGGCCCCAGGAAGCTGGGGGTCACGGGGAAGGCGGCACGCCCTTGTCACCCAAGAATGAAGGGGCACTGTGCTCCAGGGTTGGAGGAGGGTCCTCTGGGAGCCCCCCCCAGACGGGAGACCACCTCTTCTCTGGCCACCCCCCAGCCCCTGTGGCTTCTCAGAGGGGAACAGGGCCGGTCCCCCGAGTTTCTGTTGCTGCAGGGGGGGTCCCCAGCTGGGAATCCAGCCCCATCAGTCCCTGCAGAAAGCCGCCGCTTGACCACAGGTCTCAGGATGGAATCATGCTGGGCTCAACCTGGGGCTCTGTCTCTGGTCCTGACACTCTATCTGCGTGTCCCTGGGGCTGCAGGGACCTGCAGGGGCCAGGGGAGGACACTGGTGGAACAAAGGCCTCGGACTCCCAGAGGCGTCTGTGGGACTCTATCCTGGGGGGACAGGCCAGTCCAGAAAAAGGGACTTGCAGAGCGGACATCGGGACAGATCCTTCCCTGGGGAAGCCCCCCCGGAAGCCCGGAGGACGTGGGCACATAGACAGGCGCAGCCCCTGCCCCTCCTCACCACGGAGCCTGGCCTCTGACACCCTGCCAGGGCCCAGAGCGGGAGGGGTCCCCTAGGCTCAAAGCCCAGGCCTGCCTTGCTGCCTGTGACTTCAGCGGCACATGCTCTGTCCACCCCAAATTGCTCCAAGTGGCTGATTTCACGGTCGGTTTTCCCTCTCCCCGGGTGGCTTCTCGTCAGAGAGCCTGACACGGCCCAGCTGGCATGACTCATATCCTAACAAGGACTCCCTCCCGGTCAGACATCCAGCACCCCCTCGAGCTCCCTCTGGGGGGACAGCAGAGGGCACGCCCAGGGTGTGCGAGCTGGGGCAGCAGTAGTTCAGTCTGGAAGTGTCAGCATGCCAGGTCCTTCTGGGGGTCCCTCCGTTCCAGGGGCCACAGGAAAACCTGACCGTCACGGACCCACGACCCCAACTTCCCATGATCTCATGCACGGTCTGCCTCTGTCTTTGCTTCTCTCCTGAGCACACAGGCCGCCGTGCCAAGGGCCCCCCACTGTACACTGACCTCGTCTCACCTTGGTTATGGCCACAAAGACTCAGTCGCCATGGAAATCCACGTTCTGAGGTTCCTAGTAGACGTGAACTTCGGGGATACTAGTCACGCCAGTACAGTGACTCCCATGCGCCAGCTGGAGAGAGCGACCTGCACAGCCCCAGAGCCCCTGCCAGCTGTGGTGCCCCCGCCTGCCCCTGACCCAGGCTGCCCCACGATGCCCTGCTGCAGAGCAGGGGCACGGCCTCCGAAAGCACCCAGCACTGCCATCTTCCCGTTGCTGCTTCTCTCCGCCCCTGCCAACAGCTCCCCGGCCAGTGGGGACCCCTCCCCGGGCCAGCACCAAGGGCAGGGCCAAGAAGACTCGCCCTAACCAAGTCCCAAGAGGTCACCCAAAGGCCACACAGCTGGGAGACAGCTGGCCCTAGACCCTCTGGGTCGCCTGAGAAGCAGGAGAGGTTCAAAGGTCGCCCCTGGGGCACGAAGTGGGCAGCGTGGGCTGCAGCCTCAGGTCTGGTGCCAGGAACACCCATCTGAGAATCTGGGGGGCTTGTTCCCATAGGTACCACCCAAAGGCCATCGGAGAAGACCCGAACTCTGGCTGTCCCCGACAGCCTGGTCCCTGCAGCCCAGCTCCTTGGCCATCCTCCCAGGGGATACGTGGCCCTCCATCCACGGGCCAGTGGGTGATCCCCAGCTCCCCGGCCCCCCAGCGGCTGAGACTCCACACTACTGCTCCAAAGGATGGAAATCGAGTGGCAATGGGGACCCACACCCAGAACGCAGGCCCCTCCCTCAGATCAGGAAACACAACCTCAGCATAAGTCCTTGTCCACCACGGCCCTCAGCTTCGGGGTGGGGACCCAAGGGGTCCCAGCCTCTGACACAGGGATGAGGTCTGGAGTAGGAGACCCCCCAAGCTCAGACTACCTCTGCTTCGCTCCCTAACACTTCAAGGACACACACCCTGTCCACCCCAACAGCTCTGCTCTTTCTAAAGAACACCCACCTCTGCCTCTCCCTCCCGCGTTCCCGTGTCCACGACTGCACACCCCACACGCAGTCCGGGGACGGGGAAACCGAGGGGAGCCCCATGTGCTCTCAGAGCCGGGGACAACATGGAGGGCAAGCCCAGGGGTCTCCAGGGCCCCTCCCCTGGCCTGCCGCGCACTGGCCTGGGCCCTTCACCCGTTGATCAGGGTCCCCAGTGACCCCACGCTATCAGTGACCAAGAGGACAATCGGGACCCTGTGAGGAAAAACTGAAGCTGGCGTGGGGCCACTGCCACGCTGCAGGAAGGGGTACCAGGAACACCTAAGGAATCCTGGAAGGCTCTGGGGCCCTCCCGGGGTGAGGGGGCTCGGCCTTGGGGCCACACGCCCTGCAGAGCCGGTGTCGTCCCCATCTCTCCGCCCAAGGTCCTCAGGCCAGCAAGGAGCTGAGACCTAGGGTCCCGCTGGCAGCCGCACCCTCCACACCAACGTCCCCAGCATCCAGAGCTCCGACCTTCCCGAGCGTGGGAGTGGGGGAGGCACCGGCAGAGCCCAGAACAGAGAGGACGGCGTGACCAAGCAGGCTGGCCGCGGCTGGCCACGCACGTCTCAGCACCTGTGCCAGGGTCCGGCTTCGCTCGGCTCCAGCAAGACAAGGAACGGCACCCACCCCCAGAAGGACTCACCCGCCCGGGGCTCTGACCAGGCCAGGGGAGCTGCTGGCCCCTGAGCACCCCTGAGCACGACTGCCCAGCCCACCCACACCCGCCCCTGGTGGGCTCCGCGCTCTCAGTAACATCAGTTCCCTATTCTGTGTGAGCGCTGTGATCGGCAGACACGGAGGCCGGGCCTGGGGCCACCCAGCGTGAGCGCGTTGGCGGCCAGATCGCAGGCCCACCTGTACCTGTCTGGCCCTGGGGCCGTCGCGGGGCCGGGACCGAGACTTCCGTGCCCCCGGACAGTGCTTCTGCTGTGCGACACACTTGCTCCTCATGTGCGTTACAAAGAACGCAAGGGGCTCCTGGTGCCCCTGAACCCTCCCCCACCCAGGAGCAACTCGGGGACTCCCCTCACAAGGCTGCCGGCTGCTGGGGTGCACGGGGGGGCATCGCGCCCACCCTGCGCGCTGATTTCACGCCCTCATCCACGGTCCCACTAATCACAACTCCAGGAGCAGACAACTCCTCCCGGCAGCCGGGGGGCCAGGGACACACAGCCTCGCCTCCCCTGCACGGCGTTCGTCTGTTCCGGGGGGGGCCTGTGAGCAGAGCTGCTACTCACTCAGCAGAGACGCGCAGCAGAGGCCCCCATCTGTCATCTGCGGCGGGCACGGTGCTCTGGGGACGGTGCCCGAAGCCGCTGCCAGCTCCCAAGGGCGGGGCTGTCTTCCTCTGCACCCCATCCCGTCTGGGAATCCAGGCCTTAAATAACGATGTAAGGCCGTCCCCGGACTCCACTCCCCCATCTCCTCACTGCAAATTCAACGGGAGTCCCTGTGACTCAGGGGTATTCCTGTTCCTACCTGTGTCACCACCGAAAAAAGAGTGTAACCGAGTCATCGCGACCCTAACCCAGCACCCATTTGCCATGGAAAGAGAAAGCCTGCTCCCTGACCAGGCCTCTGGTGGGGAGAAAGACAACAGGAGAAGGGGAGACGGCGGGGGAGAGGGAACAGGGACTGGACACGAGGACACCTGGATGCAAAGATAACATTTCCCCCCCTGACTTTGATGGCTTGGGGCCGAGGTCTGGCCCCTGAGAATCCAGCAAGCAGACTGAGCGGGACAAGCACGGCTGCCCTGATTCCTCTCAGGGATGCCTGACAGGCCAGCCCATCCCCCACATCCCTCCACATCCTGACCCCGGACCAGGGGTCCTGCAAGCCACTCCGGGAGGTGCTGTCTGGCCCGCTGCACCACCGGAAGGCGCAGGGAGCTCCCTGGACCCCTCTGAGTGCTCTGCCATGCCAGGGAGGATGGGACACCCACAGGGTCTGAGAGCGTCCTCTGACAGTCCGGCACCAGTTGTGTCCTGCCCACACGTCACGGGGGTGGTGGGGGGAGTGCCGGCACCTTCCCGTCTCCTGGCCTCTGTCCCTGCAATGCCCTCCACCTGCTCCTCTCTCCCTACCTCTCCTCTATTTTTCCCCGACCCTGGTCCCCACATCACCGCTCCCTTAAGGGGTGAGTCCAACCCCCCCCCCCCCGGGGGCAGAGCTCTTCCCTGAGATACAGCCCAGGCCCACCATACTCACTCCTGGCCTCCCTGCCTCCCATCGCCTTTACCTCGCAGCAAAACCCAAACAGCTGCAGGCTCACGGATACATCCTACCTGCCTCAGGACCTTTGCTTGTGCCATCCCCCTGCAGGGCACATTCTTGCTCCATATCCTCCTACAACCAGTCTCTGAGTCCACTCTGCTGCTGTAAACTCCCCAGCCCCCAAGAGCCTCCATCTGGTCCCCCCAGCCCAGTGCCTCCACCGAGATCAGGCCAGTGGAGCCCTGATGCAGCGTGACCGATGGCAGGACACACTGAGCACACGGCGGGAGATCCCCGAGTCCTGCGGAGAACCACAGCAGGCCCAGCACAAGGACCAGCACAGAGCTTAGGCCGAGAGAGGTCTGTAGAGTGAAGAGGCCTTGCAGTCCCCGCCGGACTCTGTGCCCCCAGGGCCCCCAGGCCCTCTGTAGAATCCAGCTGGACTGCAGATGTGGGGATGGGGCCACACCTGGTCTCACCACGGCACACGCACACCCCATTTAATCAGCGCTTCCCGACCTCTGCCGACTAAGCAGGCCGCCAATAAGCTCGATGAACACCAACCGTCTGCCCAGCTCAGGGCCCCAGGGGTGCCCGGATGGGGGCACAGGGCAAGAGAAAAGTCTAGGCCACAAACCTTCCTGGGCCGACCCCAAGGAAGCTGCGGAGACGCAGGAAGCCAGGTCCATCCCCACAGACACACACTAACCCCCTTCCGCTGCCTGCTCCCCTCAAAGGCTGAGGCTGCCACAGATCCAGACTTTTCATCAGAGACCGATTCCCAAAGACCAAACCCTTCCGCCTCCTCGTGGGAAGCAGAAACCCTTATAAAACCCACAAAAATCTTCCCGCTCCTTCTCTACTACAGCTCCTATCCACCCACACAGCCCAGCCCGACCTCACTTCTGCCAGGAAGCCCTCCTTAGCAGCCCACAGAACCCAAGAGAAGGCACCTTGCTGCCCAGGTCTCACTCAGGGGCCAACAAGAGGTCAGGCCCGCGTCCAAGGACACCCCCTCCCACCAAGCCCTCCAGAAACAGCCACGCTAAGAACAGGGCTCCCCCAACCCTGCCTCTGGCAGGGATTCAGACCCACCTCGCCCCGCTGCCCACCCCAGCGCTCGGGACCAGCAGTCTCCCTGTGAAGCCCCCCACCATAGCCGGCTCCGCTCACGCCGGCCCGGAGAGCAGGGACAGGCCCGTCCCAGCCAGCACACACTCAGGGCTTGACATGTGCGTGAGCAAACAGCGGCGCTGTCCAGACACACGAGACAATCACCGTCCCTCGTTCCTTCTTCAATCGGAAAAAGAGAGCCACTGGGAGAATGGCCTGCAGTGTGGGGAGCCCAGGGCCCGTGCAGACACGCCATGCCCTGGCCAGCCCACAGAGGTGAGGCCCCCCACTCTGCACACATCCCTTCTGCCTTCACAGCCCCCCATTCTACCAGGTACGGGATGGCCTTCCCCTCGGCCCACCCTGGGCCCGTCCAGCACCCATATCAGAACCTGTCAAGGACTCCCCACGAGAGGCCGGCCTGGGGACTCTCAGTCCAGGCAGAGACACACATGGATGCCAGGAGAACAGAGACCCAGGTCCAGGAACAAGATGCTGGCATGAGGAGGGGCTTGAAAGGGGAGCACTCCCAGGGCTCTGTCCCCAGAGCACACAAAGGAAGCCCCGTGCGTCAGGCAAAGTGTGCCGGGGAGCACGGCCACAAGGTCAGGAAGGTGAGCATCACGTGTAACTGTCCTGCTTGGTTCCGGTCTGCGGGAGCAGAGTGGGCTGCAGGATGGAGAGAAAGACCGGGCCTGTTCTAGGTCAATGCCCTCAGCGTCCGCACCAGGACACCCACACCCACTGTGAGCCCTGCGTGCCCGTGGCGGCCGGATGGCTAGCAGCAGCTTTCACGAGATGCCTCTGAAAACCCAGACTGGCCCAGCCTCGCACCCCTGACCAAGACAGGGACCTGAGAGTCTGACCGGGCTCCCCCAGCTCTGCCCTCCAGCAGCTGTGTGACCTTGGTGTGTCCTCTGGCTTCTCCGAGCCCTAGGCTGAGGCGCGCCCTGTACCTGGCCCCTGGGAGGTGACTCCTAGAGGTGCGTGCCACCCGAGCCCCCAGGGGCTTCCTCGGCACCCTCCTGGTCCCTTACACCCTCGCTGGGCTGCAGCCGGCCTCCCCTGGGGCCCCATCCAGAGCAGTGAGCGTCCCCAGAGGCCCCACGGGCTGGGTGCTAGGACGCAGCAGCTGCGCGGCCGGCAGACAGGCACGGAGTCAGGAGCCCAGGGGGAGCCCGGGCAGAACATAACCCAGCCACGCAGGCTACAACACACAGATCCCACCCACCTTCCTCTATAAATAAACCTGTGTAGGAGAAACGGCGCTTGCCCCGAAAGTTCCAGCGCCACTGTATTTTCAAAAAGCCCAGTCAATTGATAAGGACGTGGATTGCCCTTGTCGGCTCCTCTGCCGCGTGTCGGGAGTCCCCCTTAGAGCCCGAGCAGACCACGCAGTATCGTGGGTGCTGGGGTCACCCCCACAGGGATTCCCGAGAGCTTGGGGGCTTGGGGAAGGCCCCTTCCCACGTTCCAGTCGCCGAATGAATCGCGGTGTGGGGCTGTGACGTGGGCTGGGACTGCGCCAGCCTCCGGCAAGTGTGGGTTCCCAGAGCAAACCCAATTATCCCACTTGGCTCTCTGACTTTGTCTCCTGCAGCAGGGCAGACAGGGAGCTGGCGGTGTCAGCCGCACCCCATGTGTGCCTGAGGCCAGCCCGTCGGCCCGCAGGAATCCGAGTGCTCCGCCGAGCCACGCAGAGGCTCCAGGAGCTTGCCAGGGGAACCAGTCCCCACCTGTCCAGGCACGCGGCTTATTTTAGGTTTGCCCCAGAGCCGACACGCCCCCACTGCTTCAGCCTGGCGTCTGCTGGAGGTCAGCAGCTGCCCCCACAAGGCCGAAGGCTGAGCCGTGCCCACCCTGCCTGACAGACGCAGGATCTCCACAGAACACAAATGAGCGCGTCCCGGGATCTGAACCCACCTCCTGCCAGTGCCATCCCCCTCCAGCCCGGTGGCCCTCCTGCTCCCAGAGCGACAGGGAATCCTCCTTGGGTCACAAGGACGCACAGAGATGGGGACGCCACCACGAGGCCCAGCCAGCCCCCTCCCCCAAGCCACTCTGGCTTCACCCTACCTGCATGAGCCACCCCTGCCCCCGCTCCCCTACACGGAGTCACACACACGCGCGCCAGTCAGACATGCCCAGGGACACAGAACACCCCAGCACCCCTGGGTCAGACCGTTACACTCCCTCAGCCTCCAGGGCCCAGAGCAGCCAGACACGGGGCTGTCAGCGGAGACAAAGCACAGGCCCCACTCGGCTCTTTCCCTATCTGGTCTCTGCACACGCTTGGAAATGCCGCACACGCACGCAAAGCTGGCCGCCAGGCCTGTCCCAGTCTAGGGTGCTCAGACAGACACGGCCCCATCACCCGCCATGACACCCAGCCATGCCACCTTCCTGCCAACCACGAGGTGCCCGGGCCGTCTCCAGGCCGGAATTCCAGAGAAGACGGACCATGCCCCAACATGGGGGAGGTGTCGCTCGCCGGCTGCCGAGGGTGCAGGCGGCCAGGCCCTGAGCTGGCTACTGGGCTGCGACCATGACCCCCTTCTTCACAACCGGGAGCAGAACTGGACTCGGCCAATGTTTGGATTTGCAGAAAAAAAGTAATGTGGGTCTTATTACTTTTCACGGTACAGTTTCCTCTTTTACATTTAATATTTATACAGTTAAACACACAAGGTAGGAAAAATATACACACACGCTGCTTTAGCCTCTGCCTCGATTTTGACAAATAAAGTTTACTTGCAGGTCCCCACCTCAGTCAACCCCCACCCCCTGTCCCTGTCTGTCCAGGATGTCCAATCTCTCCAGGGCAAGGGGCCTGAAGGCACAGCACCCGCGGTACCGCCTCCTGAAAACCGGCTCCCACCACCAGTGAGAAGAACCAGAAAGCCAGGACCCAGGGCCAACCAGAGCCCACCAGGACAGCCCCCAAACACCATCTGCTGGGGGGGGGGCACCAAACGTGCCGCCTACATCCCAGAAGTGCCCCCTGGCTGCCCCAACACCACTCTGGAACCTTCTCTGAAAGTCTGTGCCACTCTGGCTGGAAGCAGAGAGGGGGCCCCCTCCTCCAAGGCCAGGAAAAGCCCTAGGGGAAGGGACCAGAGCGCACAGAGCCAGCTGCGTCCCTGCCCCCCACCCCCAGCTGCGCATGACTTAAATCAGCCCCAGCACGGAGTTCAGCCTGGAGAGGAGAGTTCACAACCAACGTCACGGCATCTCTCCGTGGAAAAGGGCCGGCAAACTCGCACCGCCTCCGGGACCCACGGGTCTCCCGCAACGCTCTGAAGCGCAAAGCACCGGCTGAAAACTTTGCTCCCCTTACTCTACTTCCCGCCGGCCTCCCCCTCCCCAGCGAGGGTCCCGCCTCTGGCGGACAATCTGTAAGCCCAGGGGCCAGCACTCCCGTCCGGACCGCCACCCAAGTGGGCACGACTTCCCGCGCGGCCGACCCCTGCTCCCCTCCAAGCTCGTGATGGCCTCGCGGCTTCTCTCCCACCCTCTCCCATCCCGCGCTAGCTCGGCACCGGGGACACCCCGGCCGGGTATGGAGCGAAGCGCCCCCCTGCCGTCCCTGCCCTGCCCTGCCGCTCCCCGCGCGCCCATCCCGCTCCGGGTCCAACGAGTCCGGCCTCGCGGGGGCCACGCGGAGGAGGTCCCGCGCGCTGGACCCCTAGTCCCGCACCGCCGCAGCCCGGTGGCCCTGGAAGGATATGGGTTACAGACCAGCCGGAGACACCAGCTGCGCGGCCGCGTGGTCTGCCCGAGGCAGAAGAAGACCGTGGCCGCCAGCGCCGGGTACGGGACGGGCTGCTCCTCGTCGGCGCCCAGCTCCGCGCCCCGCTCGGCCTCCGGGCTCTCGGGGGGTGACGCGCCAGGCCCGGACCCCGGCTCCGCCTTCCGCCCCGGCACCCCGGGGCTCGCCGGGGACGCCCCAGCCGCCGCCGCCGCGGGGCCCGGGGCCGGAGCGCCCAGGGGCACTCGGACCTCGTCGGCCGCCTGCACGCCCTCGGTCATGGTGGCAGCGGGCAGCACCTGCGGGGTGACAGGCGGTGACCGGGGCCCGGGAACGACACCCCTCGCCCGCCTCGGGCACAGCGGAGCTGCGGGAACAGCCGCGGTCGCCAGGATGTCTTTGTCTTCCCTTATTAGAGACAAATGCGCCCCCCGCCCCCGCCCGCCCCCTCCCTCCGGCGAGGGTTGGGCCGCCCCTCCCCCACCGCCGGGGCGGGGGCCCCAGGGGCCCCCTCGCCGGCTCCGCTAAGTTGAAGAGGGTCCCGCCGCGCAGTGGGGCGCGCGTCCCCGCCGTGTCTCACCTAGCTCCGGCGGCCGGCGGCGTCCCCGCGGGCATCGCCCGGGCGGCGCGGTCACCGCGGACCCGGCACGGCGCTCGGCCGCGGCTGGAGCGCGCCGCCCCCGGCCCCGAGCCCCCGGCCCCGGCCCGCCGGCTTCGGCTCCCGCTCCGGCTGTCCAGGCGGCGACGGCGGCGGCCCCAGCGCGGAGGGGACCGCTGGGCGGACGAGCCGGGGGCGCGGGGCGCGGGGCCGGGGGGCGCGGGCGGGGGCGCGGCGCGGCGAGCAAGCCCGGAGCGTGTCCGCGCGCAGCGCAGGAAACTTCGGAGTGAGCCGCGGAGGGCGGGGGCGGGGCCGGCGCGGGGGCGGGGCCGCAGGGGCGCCGAGAGGGAGGGGCCGCCCCCGCCCCGAGGCACGCGCGCGGCGACCCTCCCCCATCGCTGGGGGCGCCCGCCGGTTCCCAGGGTCCCGGGGTGGGGGGGGCGGGGGCGGAGCTGGACCCCACCGCGTCCCCACCCCCTCTCCGGGCGCGCGGGACGCCACGGGGCGCGCGCGGAGCGGCTCGGCTGGGGGGCGGGGAGCGGCGCCAACGTGCTCCCCGCCCCCAGCTGCGGGGGCGGCCCGAGTCGCGGAGGCGGGCTCTCCCCTCCCCCTCGCCGCCTCCGCCGCCGCCGCCGCCGCCGCGCACCGCCCCTACACCCCGGCGAAGCGGGCCGGGGTCGCCGAGGGGGCGGGGCCGGGAGAGCGTGGGCGGCCGCGACCACGACTGAGAGGCTGCGTGCCCCTCCCCCTCCGCGTGTGTGTTTTGGGTGTGACCGTGCCCGTGTGATGCGCTGCCGTGTCCGTGGGTGGGATTCTGGGCGCGCCTGCATCCGCATCTCCCCCAGCACCGGCGCGCGCGCAGACAAACGGGAGGCAGTTTCGGCGAACTTGTCCGCTGCCCACCCCTCCCGGGTGCAGACCCCTGAGGGCCTGGGAAAGGGGAACGGGCCAGGCCCTCCTGCAAGGCTCCCCGCTCTCACACTGAGCACATACAGGACAGGTCACTGGAGCGCCTGTGTTCCAGGGGTCCCTCCACTGCGGAGTCCTCGCGGGGCCGGCAGCACCTCAGAGCCTGGACCAGACCAGGCGGGCCCCACCAGGCCCACAGAGAGCCCTGTCTGCCAGTTGTCAGCAGGGAGGGCGCCCCGCGGCTTCTGACTCCTCCCCACCCCAGCGCCCCGCCTTGGTCGTGGTGGAGGCTCCTACTTTCCGCACCCGTCCCTGTCCCCACCCCAGTTCCTCTGGGAGCACCTTCCCCACACCCCAGGCAGCCCTGGAGGGGCGGCTCCTTCCCTCTTTCCAAGCCCATCCTCAGCGCCCAGAAAGCCCCTTCCTCTGGACAAAGAGCAGGCAGGTGGTCCTCACGAGTCCAGTCCAGGAGCCTTGGTTGGGCCTCACCAGCTGCTGGCATGGCCTGGAGTGGGGGCCACCTGGCAAGCCTGCAGTTAGGTCCCTGCCAGCCTGAGCTTCCCCACCTGCAGGACAGCAGGCCAGGTGTAGCCCTGATGGGGAGGGGGCTGTGTGGGGCAGGGGCTGAGCAGGGACAGAGGGGGAGGAAGGCCCCAGGAGGCAGCTGTGCCCGGGGAAGGCACTGGACGAAGGGACAGGAAGACATGGCCGGGGCAGCTCTGGTGCGGGTCTCAGGAGGTGCTCTGGACAGGCTGCTCTCCTCTCGGCAGGGCCTTCTCTTGTATACGTGAACTTTTCAAGAAAAGGAAAACATTTACTCTATTTTAATGCTCCTACTTAGCATTGGAGGGCCCCAGCCAGTAATTAAGGTCCTCAAACAGCAATTAGGGCCCTAGCTCGGGAGGAGAAGGCTCTGGGAGAGCCCAGGGCCTAGAGCTCAGCCCTACAGGGAGGCTTGCAAGCAGGGGACAGACACCAGAGCTGAAGCAGGTCCCTGATCTCCTACACACTCATTAAGTCTAGGGCGAAGCTCCAGGTTGGTTTTAGTTGGAGGCTGTTACTGATTTGCTGGACAAAAATGGGGGGGGGTCTGCAGTGTGCCAGGTCTGGGGTGGAACTGGGGGTATAGTGACAAGGACCAGTACAGGCCTTGTCCTTGTTCCCTGGAGCTTCATTCCAGGAAGGAGGCAGCCAGTAACGCATCCTTGGATGCAGGACAAAAACATTTACAAACTGTGTTCAGTGCCATGGACAACCGAGAAAGGAAGCAGCAGACATATTGAGAACAAGAAAGCAGACAGAAGAGGAGCAAAGGGTTATTCCCAGCAGTGAGACAGTCTGTGCAAAGGCCCCGTGGCAGACAGAAGAAAGCTGACCCAGAGAGAGCCTGGAGTGCGTATGTGGTGGGCGGACTGTGAGGTGTGGTGCCAGGGATGGGGGGACAGGACAGGGCTTCTGCAGGATCTTGTGGTACAGGGAGGAAACTGTCATTCTAAATGAGAGACTGTCACCCTCTTCTGTCACGCTCCGTCTTCCAGATGTCTGCAGAAGGGACAGGGCCATGGATTTTTAAAGTAGACATTATTTTTTAAAGACAAAATCTATAACCTGACAAAGCCTATGGCCTTCAGAAACCCCATGGCCCATTTACCACCGGTGGTGCTGTAAAGACCCCTGGAGGGGGCTTCTCCATCCCCAACTACCTTCCCCTCCTTTTGCCCAAGCTGAGGACCTGCCGGAATGGTCCTCCCAGGTTCCGCGTCCCCTGGCCTGGTGCTCGCCGACTCTGCGTCCACGGCGTCCAGTGGGGCTGAGCCACCCTGGGCCCTCATCGTGCTCAAGGGAACACAGCGGAGGCCCACGTGCCTTCCACCGGAGGGGTTCTGCCCCACGTGGGGACGGCCTCGCCCCAGAGGGAAAATGAAAAGCAGATCATACGTTGATAGGAGAAAATGACATTAAAAGCAATGAAACAGTGATATGTCCACATTGCTAGAAAGGAATGTTCAAGCAAGATGAAGCATTGGACAATTTGGAAATTGGCATTAAAATTGTTTAATTAAACTGTACAGAGTGTTCAGATGTATTGTCTTTTAAATCCTCCAGGCCTCTGGAAAATTTGGTTCTGCTTTTTGCTATTTACTCTTTTTTTTTTTTTTTTTTTTAAGGGCAAAGCTTTCCCTTGACAAAGACCTGGTGTGTGCATGTTTTGGTTGGGGGGGTGGCAAGTGGCACATTTGTCCAGGCAGCAGAAAGTAGAGACAAGACCCCGCCCCCAGGAAGGACTCAGACCCAAGAGGTGTGCGGCTGTGGAATGTCCCAGCTGCCTTGGGGGTCCCTCTGCCTTGGCAGGCCTGACTGTCTGGACCTGGGGCCCCCTCCTCAGCTCAGGGGCCCGGAGGGCACCCCATCACCACCCCCCCAGCCACAGTGCTGTCCCTCCTGGGCACACCTGCTCCCTTCAGGGCACTCTTGTCTTACCCCTGGGCTGGCTGGAGTCCCCGAGGCCATTTTCCCTGTGTCCAGACCTTCAGCTGCCCTCTCTGATCATCCCCTTGCCTCCACGGGCCCTCTTCCCTCCTGAAGCCCCCATGGGTCCTGGGCTCTGGATCCAGCCTCCTTGAGCCAGCAAGACCCACCTCCAGGCACTGCCCTCCACCGTCTCTTCAGACGACAGACCCACCAGCTTTGGCCTTGCAGCGCCCACCACTGGGAGAGCCCTGCTTGACATGTGTAGCCAGCTATCTGCCAGCTGGGCTCCTCTCGGGGCTCTCCAAAGCCAGCCCTACAGCCCTCCCTTCGCTGTGTGCTGGTCCCTGTCTGCTTTCCCGTGATGCTCGGCCCGTGCCCGCCCTCGCTGGGGGGACAGGGAAGGCCTAGCCCATAGGAGGTTGTTAAGAGCAGGGACCTGAGCCAAAGCCGGGACAGGTGTGCCCGGGGTCACCCAGCAAGTCAGTGTGCCGGACTGTGGTCCTCACAGCGCAGTCGGCAGCAGGGAGGCTGAGCCCTCTGGGGTGCCACGGCCTGGCTGGCAGGTTGTCAGCCCGTCGTGGCCTCCTACAGCCCCTTCAAGTCCACCTCAACAGGACACTGCCACCGACAAGCAGGGCCCAGCCCTATGCTGTCTGAAAGCCAGGCCTAGAGGGAACCCCCTCAGTGTGAGGAAAGCTGGGCCAGTCTCCACAGAGAGTGGATTTGGGGGCAGGCGGCCCAGACCCCTGGCCAGTTGTCTCCGTCCTACACCTGCCTGGTGTCCCTCCAGCTCAGGGGCCGCCCACGATTGCCATGTGCCCAGCCTAAACAGCAGTGCTGGACACAGGTGCCCCTTCTGTCCCATTCCCAATCCCCAGGACAAAGCAGCAGCTAAAGGAGGAGCTTCTGTCAGTTCACACCCTAACAGGGCTGGACCCATCAGGAGGGGGTCCCTGCGGCTCTCAGCGTGTCCCTGGCCCTGGCCCTGCCCTCTCCCAGACGAGCAGCTCTCATCTGCTGCCCCTGACCCAGCCTGGTCCCGACTCCTCTGCCTTCTGGGTCCCTGCAGTGGGTTGGGGACGAGCAGGGGACGTACCTGGGACCTCACACCCCCAGCTGCAGAAGTCACACATCCACTCCGCTCCCAGAAGCCTCAGGGTACGGCCCATCAGATGTAGCAGTTAAAAAAGCAGATTGGCAGGATGCCTGGGTGGCTCAGTGGGTTAAGCCGCTGCCTTTGGCTCAGGTCATGATCCCGGGGTCCTGGGATCGAGTCCCACATCGGTCTCCTTGCTCGGCAGGGAACCTGCTTCTCTGCCTGCCTCTCTGCCTGCTTGTGTGTACTCGCGTGCTCTCTCTCTCTCTCTCTGGCAAATAAATTTTTTAAAATCTTAAAAAAAAAAACCAAAACAGGTTGGCCCTGCTGACTTTTGCTCTGTTTTGTGAGAGACAGGGTGGTGGGGGCAGTGGGAGAGAGAGAGAGAGAGAGAACCCTAAGCAGGCTTCAGGCCCAGCCCGGGCCCAGCGTGGGGCTCCATCCCACAACCCCAAGATCATGACCTGAGCCGGAATCCAGGGCTGGATGCTTAACGGACTGAGCCACCCAGGCGTCCCTCCGAGTTAACTTTGAATCGCAGACAAACAATGATTAATTTTTGGTACAAATATATCCCGTGTAATGTTTGGGAGCTACTTATACTAAAAAATGTGTTTATATCTGAGACTCTGATTTAACTGGGTGGTGTATCTTTTCCCCGGTGACCTTCCTCCCAGCAGCAGGAGGTGAGGCGTGGCGGGGAAGGAGGAGGGGTCCAGGCCCCACCCGAGCCAGGCGCACTCTGCAGGGCCCTGGGGTGCCCTCCCCCAGAGTCAGAGCATCCTGAAAGAGCAGACTCTCGGAGAGGGGGAGGGGAGGCCCCCTGAGTGTGTGTCCTGCGTGGCCAGCTGGCCTCTGTCCCCCTGCTCACCCTCCGTGGGCTCAGACGCTTCTGTCCCAGCCCCAGGCTCGCCAGCTCGGGTCCCCTCAGGTCACAGTGCGGGGGTGGTGGAGGCTGTGGGGTGTGGCTTCGGCAGGACCCCTTCGAGCCCCCAGAATCTAATGGCAGGTCACTCAGAAGGGGAGGTGGCTTCTAGACCCTCACTTTGCACTGTACAGCTCCGCAGGGCTGCATATGCTGGCACAGGGGTGGGGGCAGGTGGGGCCTACGGCAGGTGCTAAGGCATGTGGGCAGCCTGCCCAGCCGAGGGGCCCCGCGCTGGGAGGGGGATCCGGCCACCCTGGCTGACGGCCGGAGGGTCTTGGAGCTCCTTGCCTCTCAGACATGGTCTGGAGTCTCCGCTCTTGGGCAGCAGCGAGTCCAGTAGAGCCTTGCCGTGAGGCGATCCGTTCCGTATCAGCACTGGGTGCGGAGCCATCCTGTTCGATCATCGCTGGGTTCGAAATAGCATTTTCCCGGGGCACCTAGACCTCCCGCTGTCCCCTCAGGGCACTCATCCTGTCCCGTCCCCCTCCTGCTCACTGCCACCGCCATACCAGACGGAGCATAGGGAGGGTGGAGAGGGCAGGGAACACAGCCCGAGTGTGGCCCGCGCCCATGGGAGTCCTGCCCTGCCTGGGATGTGCTGCGGAAGGGGACACAGGCCAGCACAGGGCCCCGGCCCACAGAGGGGCTCCGGATGTTCTGGAGCCCTGACCAGGTCCCTGGGGCCACCCATGCCGGGGGTGGAGGAAGCTCAGGCCTCTCGAGGCTCAGGAGATCCCGTGGGGGCAGAAGGGCCGCTGGGAGGAGGACCCTACCATGTTCTCTGGTTCCCCAAGCTGGAAACAACCCAACTGTCCCCAGACACACGGGCCAACGGAATGTAGGCTACCCCTACGAGGGAACACTACTGCGGCGTGAACGGGGAGTGGGCCGGCCGCGCGGCCTGGAGCATGGCCCTCAAGGCCACCGTGATGCGCAGGGACAAAAGCAGACACAAAAGGCCCCAGAAAGAGTCGGGAACAGGGGCAGCCCTGGAGGTCGAACGTGGATAGGTTGCTGTGGGCTGGAGTGAGGGCAGTGAGGTGCGTGTCCTTTCGGGGTGACAGAACCGTTCTAAAAATGGGCCTGGGTGATGGTCGCACCTCCCTGCGGCTTTGCTGGGAACCACCTGCACACTCTGAATTCCACAGAATTCAGGGGGCCGCGTGTTGCATGTGATTCACAGCTCCACGAGGCCGTGAACAGAGCCACGAGGGAGAAGGCCACGCTGCCATGGTGGTGCCCACACGGAGGGCTGTTCTCAGCAGCAGGGAGCCGGAGCCGGTGCTGGCGCTGGCGCTGGCGCTGGCGCGGGTGGCCCTGGTGGGAGCTGGGCGGGCCTCGAGGGGGCTGCCTCCCAGCGCTCGCCAGTTCCTCCGGTTCCTCAGGGGCTCTCAGGCGCCTGCAGCAACATCTGGCCTGGGGCGGGACAGGGCAGGAGGCGGCCCGTGGGAAGTTAGCCTTCGCTCCCTCCTGCAGGAGTCAGGGCAGTCCCCTGGAGGTTTGGGTGGGACCTCCTCCGAGAGGGGTGTTCAGCCTCGAATCCGGGGTTGGAGAGCAGTGGGGCTGGGTGGAGTGCCCCCAGCAAGATCACACCCGGGCGACGGCTGACCTGGGGGGAGGAAGTGGGGGCTGGCGCTGGCTAGGGTGCTTCCAGGACTTTGATGGGGCCGTGGGAAAGTGGGAGGCCGGCGGCAGATGTCAGGCGTTCATCCCCGCCCTGCTTCCTCCACTGCCCCCCAGCCCCGGCCCCCCGAGCCCCGGCCCCCCAGCCCTTCTGTGTGCAGGGAGGCCTGGCCTGGCAGACTCCCTCACGGTCTTCCCTCCCAACTTCAGGACCCCCAGCTTCCTCAGCCTGGCAGGCTCCCTGTGCGTCTGACGCTCCCCGAGACCCCGGGAGACGCAACTCACACCCACTGGGGATTGAGAACCCTGAAACGCGGTCCGTGTGCCGGCCTCTTGTCCAGATTCTGCGCCTCTCCGACCCCCATGGGCGGACACCCTCAGACCTCAGACCGGCGTGCTATGAGCCAGCTCTTAGCTGGGGCGGGGGGGGGGGGGCGTTGGGGGGTTGGGGGGGCACCTGCATTCAGCGGCCAGGTCCTGCTGGGAGATTAGGCTGCCTGATTCCTGCCTCCTCTGATGCATTCGCCCCACCGCCCCAGGGCGTCTGTTTGACCTTTACTGTTCAATGGAGATTTGGATAGCCCCTCTGGACGTCCTGCTCCGCTGGGGGGCGGTGGAGAGCTCCCCCACCCCCACATGGTCAGGAGATCCCCCTGCAGGTGGGGGGAGCCCATGAACCCCTGCCACCACACCGCAGGCTGGCAGAGGCCTGGGCTCTGAAGGCGTTTCCATAATTTAGTGTTCAACAGTCTTTTGTTTATTGTTCTAATGCTTCCACTTAATACTGGCTTGCCCGGTGCCTGTTCTCGCCTGCTGGCCTGGACACTGGGCCTGCCAGCCCACCCAGCTCTGGGGACGCCTGCCTCCTGCAGAAGGAATTTCAGATGGCCTTGGGTCTGCCTCCAAGCACTCTGACAAGCAGCCGCCTGGCCCTGGGTCCTGGAAGGAGCCGACGTAGGACGCAGCCAGCCTGGTCCTCAAGAAACCTGGGTCCTCCAAGCCAAAGCCAGTCTGTGGGCAGCCAGGGCCTTGCAGCCTAAAGTGGCGGCTTCCAGAACCCTCCTGTTCCTCCCCTAGTGAGCACCAACTCCCAGCTAAGTCCTGGACTGTGTCTACGGGCTTTGGTCCTTGCCACGTGCCTTGGGGCCACCCCGAAGACGAGCCGAGTGGTGTGGATGGAGATGGAAGGTGGGCACAGAGACCGGCCGGGGAGGCCTCACGGCAGGTGCGGTGGGCGGCCGGGGGAGTGTTGGACTAGTGCCCTGGTGATCCTGGTTCCGGCACGGACTCTGCATTCTCTGAGGCACATGGCGGGGGTGGAGGGGGTCCCTCCTGTCGGCTGGAGGCCCTGAGCTGGCTCCCTACTGTAATTCCCCCTCTCCCTCGGCCCAGGCTGCAGAGGGCAAGGCAACAACGGAGGCCTTTTTCATTCCCATCTATTATTAGTGAACCACATTCTCACTGTTGTCAGAGAAGGTGTTCCCGGTGGCGGCCCGGGGGCGGGGGGCGGGGGTGCTCCTGGCTCTGCCAGTCCACAGCCACCAAGCCAGCAGCAGGTCAGGCCGGATGGTCCCTGACCACTACAGAGCCCCCAGCCCACTGCCCCAGGGAGAGTGACATGTGTCTCGTCCTCCCCAGGAGGGTAGGGCTCACGGGCATGTGGGAGCCCCGTAGCCTGGCCTCCCTGAGGAGCCCAAGGTCCTGCTGCTCGCTGGTGGCCGTGGATTAAGTCCTTCCCAGTCTGCTACCGCCACCCCGCCATGGCAGCCATGCACATGTTGATTGAGTGAGCTTCTCGAGTGCTTTCCGCACGGTGAGTGCAGACGGCAGAGAGTTTAGGGGGCACTGGTGGGCAGTGACGCAGAGCTGGGCCTGGGTCTGCCTGTCTGAGCTGCCCCAGCCCCCAGGGGAGACCCACCTTAGCTCAGAGGCAGACCCAGGCTGAATCAGGCCTCCTGGGGACCCTTCTGGGGAATGAGGATGGCAAGCCTGGGCCAGGCACACATGGTGTCCAGCTAGAGAAACGGGGGTCCTGGGAGACCTCGCGAAGACAAGTGGGGGGTTCCCTGGCACCTGAGCTGTCCACGGCCTGGGTCTCTGCAGGGAGAAGTCCCTGCACCTGGGCTTGTAGCTGTGAGCTCCGTCTGGGCTAAGTTTGAGGCTGGTACCAGGAGCTCAACCCTTCAGAGTCCCCTCTTTGGTCCTAAGTTGTTCCCCTGTGCAAGCTAGACCCTCGGGGAGCTGGCAGTGCCTTCAGGACAGGGTCCCTGGACGCAGGAGGCCCCAGGACCGTCCAGAAGGACCAAGCATGGGGGCCAGCACGTCCCCTCTAGGAGCCTCGTCCAGCTCCTGCCCCCTCCCCCGGCCAGAGAGCAGCTGCGGGAGACACTGGTTTCTGCTCAGAAGATGCCGACACTTTCATTTTCCTGGATTTATGGCCTCTTCCGTGGTTTCATTACTGAGATAAGGACAGAGACCATCCCTGCCAGGATCTGCAGGGGACACGCACCAGCCATCCAGATAAAACACCGACACGGCCGACTCCCGGGCAGCATGGCGGGGCCTTGGGTCAGCAGGGCGAGAGCAGGCAGCCTTCCTGGGGGGATTGGGGGGAAGGACAGCCAGGAACCCCCTTCAGCCTGATCAGGGTGTGTAGAAGACCGCAAGGCAAGCGCCCCCTCGACGGTGAGAGACGGACTCTTCTCCTCTCAGAGCAGGAACACGACAACGACGCCCGCTCGGCCCCGGCCGCTCCGCACGGTCCCGCTAGAATGAAGACAGCGGCTCCTGAGGGCTCCAGGCAACGTGGGAAAGTACATGCCAGCAGCGACGGTTGCAAAATAAAATTTGGAAAACTCCCATTTACAATGTCATCCAAAAATAGCAAACGTGGGCCGCCTGGGGGCTTCGTTGCCGGGCGTCCGACTCTCATCAGGGTTCCGGTCCTGATCTCAGGGTGGTGAGATCGAGCCCCACGGGGGCTGCGCACTCCATGGGAAGTCTGCCAGAGCTTCCCTCTCTCTCCCACAGCTCCCCCCACCCCCGCTCGTGCTTTCTCGCAAATAAATCAATGAGGTCTTAAAACACGTAAAAATCAATTGGGCAGAAGATGTGCCAGACCTCAGGAATGAACCCGAGAGCTGGAGTTCCGGAGGGAGGTTGGAGACACAGCGTGCCTGCGGGTCGGGGCTGCTCCCCACGTGGCTCTGTGGGCTTCAGGGAAATCCCAAACCAGGCCCCGAAAGGCTACTTGCAGAAGTTAACCGGCCGAGTTAAAGACACGGGTGGAGGTGCCAAGGGCGCAGAAGAGCTAACGTAGCGTCTTGAAAACAAAGCTGGAGGACACACCCACTTCTACGGAAGGTCACGCCGTGGCTTGGTGACCACGAGTGGGGGAGGGGCGATCCCAGGGCGGGGGGTCAACCATGCGCGCATCTCAAGGGCACACAGGGCCCTGTGGGCGCCGCCGAGTTTTGACGAAGAGGCTAGCGTACCTTGGTGGGAGGAACAGAGGTGTCTGCGGCCGGGGGTTTGGGAAAAGTGGGCGAACCTTGGAGGAAAACGACCCTCGACCCCACCTCCCGGTGCACACACGTCAGCAAGCCCCGGCAGGGATCCAAGCAGTGACACTGCCGCGAGAAGGGACGAGAGGATACCGTGGGGCTCTGAGGGAGACAGATATTTCCTAAGGACGACGGAGAAAGCGTCAGAGAGAGTGGTGAGCTGGGCTTCATCGGGCCGACGCCCTCGGCTCACCTGAAGGTGCTTAAGTCACCGCGATGGGAGACCCAGTAGGCAAGGGGCTTGTGTCCGGGGCACAAAGAGCCCACCAAAACGCACAATGCCAGCGACCCAATCTGAGAACAATCTGAACATCGGAACAGATGGGTCAGCAAAGGCGTGCGGTGGGCAGATCAGCCGCTGTCCCTAGTCCTCCGGGACACACACAAACCCCCTGCCACTACGGGGTCTCCAAGCCCCGACTGGACATGGGTGGTGGGCAAGGGTCCCCAGGGAGGCTCACGGCGTCTGGGAAAATCTAGAGTAGGGCCTCCACCAGAATGGGGCCCTGCCCAGCCCCTCCCTGCCCAAAGGCCCCTCAGCACCCCCAGCAAGGCAGACTGACCGGCCTCCTGCGGCAGGACCTTCTTCAGCCTGAAACTAGATGAACAGAACCTCCCAGCACGGGACCTGGGCTGTGCAGGTGGGGGCTGAGCAGCTGGGGGTCTGACCCCTGTCCGTGGAGAGAGAGCAGGGAGCCCAGGCCCGTGTTCCTGCTCCCATCTGACCCCGGGGCCTCACGACCGGGGGCCAGCACTGACCTCTGGGAACCTTGGTTTCCCCTGTGCAAGGAGGGGTACCAGCCACTCCCCACCGACCCCTGGAAGGCCGCTCGGTCGCAGGATCTCCAGCCCGTGCTGCTCAAGGCACTTGGCGAGTGACCAAGACTAGCACTAGGTCCTAGCGTCCCCGAGGCGGTGTGGGTGTGCGAGGTAAGCGTGTCGGGGCGTCTGCAAGCCAGCACGGGCGGGTGGGGGAGGGGCTGCATAAATCGGCAGAAACCCATCCTCCCGGTTCTGGAGGCTGTAAACCCGGGATCGAGGTGCGGGAGGGCAGCGGTCCCTCGGACACCTCTGAGGGAGGGTGCGTCCTCCTCTCGCGGGCTCTGGTGTGCGGCTCCTGTGTCCCCCACCCTGTGACTGCATCTCTGCCCACGGCCTCCTTCCGGTGCCTCTGTGCGTCCCCCTTCTTCTCTCCTACGAGGATGCCGTTGTTGAGTGGAGGGCCCGTCGGGCAAACCCAGGACGATTGCATCTCACGATCATTAACGTCATTACATCTCAACCCTTTCCCAGATAAGGTCCCAGGCACAGGTCGCGGCTGTTTCTGGGGGAGGGGGGGCGACGGTCTGGTCCATCTCGCGGCTGCAGGATTCTTCCCGGGGGGCCCTGCCCCGGGAGGGTCCATGGCCTGGCCGTGGAGCGTCACCCCCGGTGTCCAGCCTCTCTGCCAACACACCTGTGCACACCCTCGGAGTGCACAGCGCCTCGGAGAGCAGAGTGTGCGGCCTGGGGGGCTGGTGGGCCAGGGGATGCCTGCCATCGGCGCTGATGGGCGGACTTCCACTGCAACTTCCTCGCGGCTTTATTGAGCAGCCGCATGGCCGGCCAGGGACCGCCTTGTGTTGCCAGGACTGGCGCCTTCTGTCTCTTACTTTGGAACGTAGACGGTTCATGTTTAATGTCCCCGTCGAGGGGAGAACATGTGCTCTGAGTCCCCGGAGTCCCGGTCTCTGGGGGTGTCTAGATGAGGCTGAGGGCCCCAGACCAGGGCTGCCGGAACCCTCGGGGAGCCCACAGCACCTGAAAATCCCAACCAGGGACATCTGGGAATGCTGCCCGAGGGAGTAAGGGAAGGAGAGGGCGACGATCCCTGCTCCTCGACTTCGGGTGGGGCGGCGGCGTGGTTGGACACAGAAGGACGGAGGGCCGCTGGGCAGTCTGTGAAGCGTGCGGACCCCGAACTCAGAGACACAGCAAACCCCAAACACACGCTTGAGTCCATTCCCCTTGGCTCGACCTCTGGACCCCTGCAAAGAGAGGCCACGGGGACAGGTGGAGTGAGTCATGCGGTTTTGAGGGAGGGCGGGTGACGGATCACAGACGCCTCACCAGCGGGGGAGAGGCCGGAGACCAGGGTGGCGTCCCCGGTGGGCGCCGGGCAGACAGGAAGCCGCTCAGACAAGCCAGGCTGGGAGGGGGATGCTCGGGAAGGAGCGGAAGAATAAAAACGCTATTCAGGACACGGAAGAAGATCTAAGTACTCAGAGAGCTCTGATCCTCGCGCCTGGGAAGAGTTGAGGCCGCGGCGAGGGAAACTCTGCTAAGTTAACTCCATGAACTCAACACCGTTTTCATCAGAGCCCAATGGACGTCCCGGGAGCCTTGACGCGAGGACTCTATGGTGTATCCGGTTGGATGGGGGCCAGCAGTGGCCAAGCCTGTTCCCAGGAAGGACGGTGGGGAGGGCTCCTCACCCCGATGTCGAGGTTTCCTGTCACGCCGCCGTCGTTAGAGCACCTGGGGAGACGGACCGGAGAGGGAGGCTAGACAGACGGCGGGCCCGGGGGTATGCACGGCCCGCCCTGCGTGGGAAGCACCCGGGTCAGCAGGGGTCTGGCTGGAGCCGCTGCGAGCTGGTCTGTGTGAACCCAGGTGACACGTCCCAGAATTCAGCAGCTGCGGAGAAGCAAGTGCTGGAGGGCCAGCCGCTGCTCGTGGAGCATCCGTCGTTTGTGTGAGGGCGAGGCACGGCCACGTGCGGAACTGAATGACAAGCAGCACACCTGGGGGGAGTGGGGCTCCCGCTCCACGGCCGCAGCTCGGCTCTGGGTGCGGGAGCAGGGCTTACAACCAAGAGTGACCCACATTAATGAGAATCTACAGATCGTGGCCACACGCTGTGTCTGGTACCGTGTATGGTCAGCGCAGACTGCTGTGAGTGGCCCAGTGACCCTCCCTCAGAGGCTCTGACATGCAGGGAATCCACGGCAGGGCCAACACCTGTGTGTGTGGACTGGCACCGCGAGCTGCGTTCATCTCCGCGGCGGGTCCAGGGCTCATCTCTGTGCCTCTGGCCGAGCTCGAACTGTCCCATCATTTCAAACTGGCTTCCAACAGGGGTGCCCCCTTCCAGTGGGACACCCCTCCCCTCACCCGCCAGGAATGGGTCCCCTGCTGCCCACTGAGGCCAGGAGCGAGGAAGGCCACGGGGGCCCCGGGGGTCCCGCATGTCCGAGGGAGGGCGGAGGCTTCCTTCATATGCAGAGAAGGGTTCTCTGTGTCCCTGGCTGTCAGCTTCCCCGGGACTCAGGCCCAGTGGCCTCCTGCCCGGCCTCCTGCCCAGCACCCCGGCTGTAAGGGCAGCCCCCGCCCAATGCTCCCAGCTACTCCATCAGCTCAGGCAGCCCAGAATTGATCCATTCGTAATTGGGTCTTGGAAGAGGGTTAATATTTAACTGGATTAAATATTTAAACAGGGCGAGGAGACAGGGCACGGGGCTGCCCCGGGAGACGCCAGCAGCAGACAGGGTCTGTAGATGCGGGGGCAGGCCTCGGGGAGCGAGAGCCTCAGACACCCAGGCCCCCCGCCAGATATCAGGGCGGACGGGGGGGGGGGCGCTCCTGCTCTCTGCTGGCTGGGTGTGCCGAGGACTTTCCGGCCCTTCCAGCGGGCCCTATTTATTGAGCACCAACTGTATGCCAAGCTGAACTGGGGTGATAATACCACCATGCAAGGGCCCCTGGAAGGCTGTGAGTGGCTGCCTCCTTCAGGAAGCCTGCCTGGCCTGGGCCGGCTTTCCCCATGCCACACATGGTTGCCCTCCCGCACGTCCCCTGTGCCCTTGTCCTCTGTGAGGCTGTGCATTCAGCTGAGCCTGGCTCCAGACCTACTCAGTCCCAGCTGGGGAGGTTGCCTGGGGGTGGGCGCTCGAGGGACGGCCTCAGGGCATGCAGTGAGGACACGGGTGTGGGTTCCCTGGGGCAGCCAGGTCTGGAGGCCAGGATCCCAGGGCTGCCTGCTCTCCAGAGGCCCAGAGGAGGGTTCCTCCTGCCTGGTCCAGATTCTGGTGTGGGGCCTTGGCTTGCGGCCTCATCTGCCAACCTTGGCGGGCACGTGGCTGCTTTCCGGTGGCTGTGCGGCCAGGTCCCCTCTTCTTAGAAGGACTCAGGTGCCTGGGTTAGAGCCCAGCCCAATGACCTCATCTTAACTCCATTGCCTGCAAAGACCCTACTTCCAAATAAGGTCCCATTCACAGCCCCTGGGGGTTCAGACTCGGACTTATCTGCTTGTGGGGGGACACAATTCACTCTATTGCCAGGGGTCACCTCCTCGAGTGCTTGGAGAGGGGGGCAGCAGGCAGCCCCAGCCCTTGAGAGCCCATGGAGGCCCCTCTCTCCGTGTGGCTGGGTAAGCCAGGCTGAGCCCATGGTCACCAGCCCCGAGCCCGAGTCGACAGGTGATGCGGACACAGGGGAGTAGGCCAGGTGTGAGCACTGTGCCGGGGTGCAGAGACCTCCTGGGGTGGTTAAAGACTTCAGCCTGTGCCCCCCACCTGTCCCTGGCAGCTCAGAGCGGCAGGCCTCCTTGACGACCCTCATCGTTCTTCCTTCCAAGCTTCTGAGCGAGTGGTTCTGCCCCCTCCCACACCAAAAGCACTGGGGAAGCAGGAGGGGTGTTCTAGAATGCATGGGTGGTGGCACCATACCCCTCAGGCTCCCTGCGACGGTGTCCAGAGCTGAACTCTGGGAGGGACCAGACGGCCAGGCAGGGGGAGGTGCAGCCCCCTGGGCCCCCTGTGGCCCACACGGGGTTGCCCATTTCCAGGGCCCATGCCTCTGCAGCACTCTCGGCAAAGCCTCTTGGCTCTCTGGGCATCCGTCAACTCCAGGCAGATGAGCAAGGCCTCACGGCCAAGGGCCCGGGATCTCAGGTCCTCTTCTGTGGCCAGAGGTCAGTGGGCAGCTGGGCGGTCGCCCCATGCCAGGTAGGGCGCGAGGAGGCAGGAGACCCTGGGGTCCCGCGTCCCTGTCCCCCAGCTGCCCAGCGGCAGGGCGCCTGGGGCCGGCTGACGGTCTCCTACACACAGCACCCCACGTGGCCGGGCCAAGCTGGATCTGTGCAATGTCAGCTCCGTGCGGGAGGAAGTGAGCGGGGCGGCCAGGCCCTCATGATGTCTTGCAGACCCCAGGAACCCGGAGAGACAGAGCCCACACCCCAGCCCAGGATGATGGCGCGGTTCCAGGTGGACTCAGGGCTTCCTGAGTCCATCCAGGTCTGGGCCTGGACCGAAGGGCATGGCCGGGGCTGAAGGACAAAACAGAGCGGGCAGGGAGAGGCTCAGACGGAGCCTGAATCCTGGTGGGAGGCGCACCGAGCCTCGGTTTTCTGGACTGCAAGGCAAGTCTGAGGTTGACCTTGCTGTGGGCCGTAGACACACGAGCCAAGTGCACAGGCCAGTGCTCTGACCAGCCTCTTAGGCTTCTTGTTGGAGGGGTGGACGCACAGACAGGGGGCAGGAGGAGGGAGGCCTGGCCGCTGGGGGTCTGCAGCGGTGCCCTCCCCCGCCCCGGATGCTGGGGAGGCTGCTGAGCCCGAGGAAGCCGTGGCTGTGACCCAGATTCCTCGATGATGCTGGTCTCAGAGCAGGAGTCTCCTGCTCACTTCCCCACTGCTGCTGGGGCCCCTCTGCCCCCCAGGGTCCAGGCCTTTCATGGAGTCTCTGCCCTCATTCTGGGCTCTGACCTGCTCTGCAGGCCCCCAGCCCTGGGGTCTTGCCTGGGGCTCCTCGGAGGCTACAGGGAGGGGGGCAGGCAGGGGGAGGCTGGAGTCGGATGGGCCCTCGTGTGCCTTAGGCTGGGTGTGTGGGAGGAAGGAGGCCAGGACAAGGCAGTCCCAAGGGTGGGCTAGTGGCCTAGGCCCCCTTCGTTGCTGAGGCCTCCCATTCCTGTCCTGGAGTGAGCGGTGTGTGCCACAGTCTGGCTAGGCCTAGGGACGGGTTCTCTCCCAGCAGGATCCCACCCAGCCAGTGACCAAGAAGTGCCAAGGCCAAGGCAGCCTTGGGGTTCCATGGTCAGCCAGCAGACCCGCTGAGGGAAACTGAGGCATAGCCCCTTAGAGCCAACACGGTAGGCAGAGTGGGTAGGATTGTGGCCCAAGCAGCCGCTCTCTCCCACCGTACCCCACCCTGGAGGAGATGGCCTGGGTATTTGCTCTGTCTGGTCTCCTGGGCCTGTGAGGACCTCCCAGACAGTTCTGGATGGATGGATGGATGTCTGGTGGGACCATCTGGCTGGGTTAAAACCCAAACCCAAGGGCTCCCCTTGGGGACCCTGGTGCCTGTAGTGTCCCCCTAGTGGGGCAGCTGCTTCTAGGGCTGGGGGATCAGAAGGGAAAGGCTTGGGGGATACTCAGGATTTGGGGGGTGTTTTGAGGGAGGCCCTCTGCTCTCACGGGTGGGGCTGGCCTCCATGGTTCTACCTAGAGGATGGACACAGGTCTGAGGGCAAAGGAAACATGACCGCGTCCAGAGGGTGTTGTTTCGTTCTTGCTTTCCGTCAGCAGGCCTCCTCCTTGCAAGGAAGGGACACACCACTTGGCCGTGACCCAGCAGCCGCCAGAGTCCCTGACCATCCAGCCCCGGACCAGCTCTGTCCCCGTGCCCCAGGTCTGACGGACCAGTGGCAGCGTCCTGTTCCCAGCCATCAGCCCTCACAGCATGTGGAGAGGGTCTTGGTCTGGAAGGACCAGAACGAGAGCCTTTAAAGCACGGGGTGCGGGAAGGACCCCTCTTGCCCGGGCTCAGACAAGGGCTGCAGGTCCCTTGGAGCTGGGCTCCTGCTTAGAACATTTCAAACCCTGCGTGGCTCTGGCCCCAATCCCAGCTCTGGCCCCAGATCGATGCTGAGGTTCCCAGAGCCCGGGGGGAAGGAAGTGTTGCCAGGTGTGGCGAAGAGCAGGGTGGGGATGGCTGGCTGGTGTCCCTCCCCTCGCCCTCACCATGGTCCAGCCTGTCCCCGGGCATGTTTCAGGTGCTGACCTGGTGGGGCAAAGGTGTTGGGGGCAAGGGCCTTCCCGGGAGGAGTTGATTCCCTGTGTCCTCCTCAACTCTAGGCCTGTCCCAAGTCCCTTCCACCCTCCAGTTCCATCTTCCCCGAGGTCCTGCCCGGTGCTGGGTTGGGGCCGCAGGCTAGTGGGGACTGGTGGCCAGCCTGGTGGGTGCTAGGAGGCAGTGGGGGTGTTGGCCGGGCCTTGGTCCCTGTGGTGAGAGGGGTAAGGCTTTGGGGGGTCAAAGGTCATTGGGAGTGCCCTGGAGAAGGAGCCACCCCCCCAACACAGACCTCAAGGGGAGAGGTCAGGGGCCACTGGGGGATGCAGGAGGACCCGAGAAGCGGTCCCAGCTCTCCTGCCCACACAGCCACAGTCTCCCCTGTGCCCCAGAAGGACCTCAGGTTACCTGCCTGCCCCCTGCCATCTGGGTCTGTGCCCCAAGAAGTCAGGGATGTGGGTATGGACGCAGGGAGGCCTGGAGGGGTGAGGGCCAGCACTGAGGCAGAGCGCAAGGCTCAGCCCAGGACCCCGGAGCAGCCCGCCAGTGGGAAAGCAGGATCCCTCCCAGCTCCCTTGCATGGGGACCCCTGGCAATGCCAGGAACCGCCCCCTCCGGCTGTATCTGTCAGGTGGGCAGTCCTGGGAGTCCCCTGTTCTGGGAGCCACACTGCCCACACCAACCCATTCAGCTTCAACCCCCGAGGCACAGGGTGCTTCTGCCTCAGTCTCCCCCACCTCTGGGGCACGGGCTGGGGCCTGGGGAGGGGGTGTCTGAGAACAGCTGGGAGAGGCCAGCAAGGAGCTACGGGAGGAGTGGCAGGGGACGGGAGGCCCAGGGAGACTGAGGCCAGCGTCAGCCAGGTTTTCCGGAAGCAGACTCTGGCCAGAGGGCTCTGGTGGAGGCTTCCCAGGAAAATCCACGGGGGGCTGGGCTGGGGTGGGGTGGGCGCAGTCAGGAGGCGATGCCGGCCTGTTTGGGCACAAAGGCTGCAGGACAGGCTCAGGAGACCGACCAGTGACCGGTCAGGGGACGACCCTCAGGGTGTCAGTCAAGGCAAGCCCCCCGCCCGTATGTGGCAGCCTCCTTGATGCTCAGAGGGCAGCCATGAGGGTCAGGGTGGGCACACCAGGGCAGCAAGGTCAGGTCAGGTCCCACTTACCTCCTCCCCCAGATGGGTTCTGGGCGCCTGTCTGTCAGGGCACACGTGGCCTGATCCCAAAATAAAATACTTGGTTTCCAGGGCTGATGGCCTTGAAATGCAAATGTTGCTTTTCTGTTTCCAACAAACAGTCCCTCTTGGGCCTCCTGGAGCCCTGCGGCAGCTCCCGGCTGAGATGCCCAGTGTCCACTGTCCCTGGCGGGCTCTGTGTCAATGTAGGGAGTGGGTGTGGGACCCCCGTCTGTGTAATGGGTTAGGCAATGGAGGCTGGCTCTGGGTGGTACCCCGAAGTCCGTCTCGGGACTCCTAGGCTCTCAGAGGGCCCCCCGCCTGGCCCAGTGGACATACTGGCTCACCTCTACGAGACCTGGCGCTCAGACGGTCCCTCCCCTAGAGGCCCCTCCCCCTGCTGCCCCAGGGGTAGGAGAGAGGGCCCTTTCACACATGAGGGGCCTGGGGGTGCCTCAGGGCCACAGAGACAGAGGTGCTGCTGTGGCTCAGATCTGGGATGTCACATGCCTGGGCAGATAGCAGCCTAGAGGGAGCCCTCCACCCGCACCCCCTCCTCCGGGACCAGGAAGCTGAACTAGAAGCCCTGGGAGGGCAGAGGTCCACATGGGCAGCAGGTGGGGAGGGGTCCTCCAGGTCTGATGGGAGAAGGGCCTCCCCCTCCTCCCTCTGCTCTGATGAGATCTCTCTCTGGGAGCAGCTACCCTGAGCGGAGCAGGCCAGCCTCAGATCACACATCCTATTGGGGGCACACACCACCGCGGGGCTGAAATCAGGCTTCCTGCTGTCTGAGGAGCTGTTTCAGCCTCTGCCCCGGGCCAGGCAGCTCCTGACCTTGAGGCAGCCGGCCACTCTGTCTTGGTTTCCTGGTCTGAGGCCGAGCACAGGGGATCATTCCAGGATCCGGTGGGTCTGGGCACCTGCGGTGCGGTGAGACCCCGGGCTCGGGTCCTCTTTCTGGGGTTGGGCGCTGAACGTGGAGGGTCAGCGAGCTCAGGCCCCCCAGCTGCCCAGGAGCCCTCCCCACCATACCACCCGGCCCAGGGGAGCACGGGGCCCGACTGAGAGCCTGGGATGGCCTCCATCCCCGTCCCCCACTCCGACGGGCTGAGCTGGAGGTGCCGCACGGAGCAGACGGCCTGCGTGGGTGTGGGGGCTCGGGCACAGGCAGCCGGGTTGCCAGGCAACCGCCTGGGCCTCGGCAGTGGTGTCTGGGCTCCTCCAGGCCCGGAGCACGGGGTTCTAACACTCACGCTTTGCCACTAGCAAAGTCGCTGTCAGTGGACGGAACAAGGGATGGTGTCCTTCGGGGCCGGGTAGCAGTCCCAGGAGGGGGAGAAAGCACGACCTGGTGCCCCGTTGTGCTCTCAAACAGGGGCTGGGGAAGCCCCCTGATGACAGTGCCCCCGGGCAGGGTCCTCTCCAGTCCCTGGCCAGGTGAACCTGTCGCCCCAGCCCCACTCCCTCAGGACCCTTTGGCTCAGCCGGGTTCTCCAGCACCTTCTGTGGTCCCCTGTGTTCCCCAGCCTGGCCTCCCGCCGAGCCGGTGCTCCCTGCTGACCTGCCCGGGAGTGAGGGTACTGGGAGGAGGGTGAAGGGTGCTTGCGCGGGAGGGGTCTGACCGACTGTTCGTGACCTTATCCTTCCCTGGGGTCCACTGACGGGGTCCACCCCATGACGGCCTAGGTCTCCCCACCTGTCTCATGGGCCCAGTCCCTCTGAGCAGGTTGGCTGTGCCAGATCTGCCCCCACTAGGAGTCTCCCCCAGGCCCGGGGTTGGCTGTGCCCCATGCACACCGGGAACCCCATCCCTTCCACTCCCACATCCTGGTGGAGACCAGGGTGTCTCTGGTCCGAGGGTGCCCCTGAGGCAGGGACCATGCACCCAGGCAACCCCACTGAGAAACAAGATCAGCAGAGAGGGGCGCCTGGGTGGCTCAGTGGGTTAAAGCCTCTGCCTTCAGCTCAGGTCATGATCCCAGGGTCCTGGGATCGAGCCCCGTGTCGGGCTCTCTGCTCAGCCGGGAGCCTGCTTCCTCCTCTCTCTCTGCCTGCCTCTCTGCCTACTTGTGATCCGTCAAATAAATAAATAAAATCTAAAAAAAAAAAAAAAAAACCAAAAAAACAGCAGAGAGCCCTGGGGTCCTGGCACACTGTGTGCAACCTCATGGGGGACGGGTCCAGCCACACAAGCTCGGCCCAAGGGCTCAAAGGAGAGGCACAAGATGTCTTCCCGGGGAAGGAGCTGACCTCCGTGGGGCAGCAGCCTGACGCCCCGCCTTGGTCTGAGTCTGCTAGGTCAGAGCCGTGGGGGTGGGGGAGCTTGGTGGCCCCCAGGCCAGGCCTGGTCTGCAGGTGGGGGTCTCTGCATCTTGGGACCCTCGGGTCCCAGTTTTGTCCCCCAGGAGGGCTTGGGCCATAGCTCCCTACAGGGCTTCTGGAAGCAGGGTCCCTCCTCCCACCAGCTTAGGGTGGCTAGGAATTAGGGCACCTAGACATCCAGGCCTTGGTCCCCCCAGAGGCTGGCAGGTTCAGCTGAGGTCCCCCTCGTCAAGCCCGGGGGTTCCCAACACCCCCTACCTGTGAAGTCACAGCCCCACACAAGCACTCGGCCACCGTCTGGAGATGGGGCTGCTGACACGCACACATGAGGCAGATAGATCAGGGATTTTCCCTTTACTGAGCGTGAAATGCTTGCGTAAGATTTCAAATAGGCCATGTTGGCTCTGTCTGGTCCTGGGTGCTGGCAGTGGACGATACCCTCAGAACTGGGGGTGTCTGCGCGGAGGGGCCCTGCTCGCCCACGCCCCTGCCCAGGGCCTGGCATCCCCGCACAGCTGCCCCTCTCCTGCTGACCTCCCCAGCCCCCGCAGGCTGCTCCCCTCGTGCTGATGGCAAGCTCTCCCTCCAGCCTCTGGCTGAGGGACTCGCAGCCCCCAGCACCAGCCCTCTGTGTCAACCTCGCGTTCTGGGGCTTTTATTCCCTAGGACGCTTAGTGAGCACGTCCCGGCACTTTCTATGGCCCTGGGCACAGTCTGGCACCAGAGACCGAGCACCATGGAGCCCCGGCCTTGTCAGGGCCCAGGAAGAGCTGGCCAGGGGCAGGTCGGGGCACCCAGGAGCTGAGACCCAGGGAGCCCAGGCTCCATGACCCTCAGCCCCGTTGGCAAGCAGCAGCCTGGTCTGGCTCCCAAGGGTGAGCACGGGGCTCTGCAAACCCTTTCCCTGCTCTCCTCTCTGGGAAGCCCCCCCACAGAAACCCCTTGCAGAACCTCCTTTGTGCCCCTCCGGTGCAGCTGACAGTTGAGACCGGGTGTTTGCCCCCTAGAGCGGAGGATTTAGGATTTTCCCTCTGGGCTAGTGACTGGCCCTACTCACCCTGGAAATGGGGGTCCAAGCACTATCCCTGGGGACAAGCCTGTGCTTCTAGACCTGAATGGAGGAGCAGAGGAAGGTCTCATGTGGCAGTCCCAGTGTGGGGCCCGCCCACCATGCCCACCACCCTCTGTGGCTGTCACTGTTGGCCCAGCAGTGAGGCCCCGCAGCCCCTCCTCTCCTTGGCGCCCACGCAGAGCCCAGGCTTGCCGCTTGCCACAGGCACCTTGTGGGGGGTCCTGAGGCCCTCGATGCTTCGGGGAGCACGGGAGGGGATGCAGAGACCCCCAGGTGGGGCTGCACGTCCTCCTGGGGACCCTGAGGTACAGCCAGGCACCACCCCCTGCTCCTGACCCCCAGCTGTCCTTCCAGGATGTCGGGGCTGAGCTGGGGAGGGGGACAGAAGGTCGGGACTGAGGGGGCAGCAGCCCTGGCAGCAGCCCTGCCCCTCCCTATCGATCTGGAGACAATTACCCCATGGCAAATCCCATTAGGTCCCTCAGGCACCATTAAAGAGTTTAAAAATAACAATGTCTCATCCACGTCAGTGACGGGCCAAAGTTCAGGGCGGGATGCTGTGCGCCTGGTTCTGTGAAGGTGACTGTCACTTTGATGGGGGGCTGGGATGTTGTAAATCGGGTCCCCCAAGGTGGGGAGGGCTTTGTCTCTCCAGGTAGCCGGGCACATCCTGACCCTCACGTCATCGGCGTCCAGCACACCCAGAAAGCAGGGCACGTCCGGGGGGGAAGCCACTGCCTCCTGCCGGGAGACAAGCCTCCTGCTTGCCCTCCACCCCCTCACCCCCAGTCCCCAGGCCTGGTGAGCAATCCTCCACCCAGATCTGGAGACCCGTCGTCATAGAAACAGACCGCATTCCCAGAGTAAACCAGGGCCATCTGTGTCCCTCTCTGGCCAGGGCTGGGAGTGGGTAGGGACAGGCGGCCTCTCCCCCCCAGATCGGGAAACAGGACAAATAGGGTCGGGTCCCTGCCCGCACCCCCGCTGGTGCTAGCTTCCCACCAAGCAGGAATCACATCCCACAGGCCCCTTGCTCCACCTTCTCTTTGTAATGCCTCGTGTGGGCCCTGGGCCCCCGCTGGCCGGCAGACACCCCGGGCCGGAGCCCATCCCAGCTTCAGGACCCGTATTAGCCACAGGCCGAGGGACACCGGGAGCCCCTAGAAGCCGGAGGAGGCAGGAAGCACCCTTTCCTGCAGCCTCCAGAGGGACCGTGGCCCCGTGACACCTTGATTTAGAACTTGTGGTCTCCAGATTAGGAAAAAATAAATTTCTGTGTGAAGCCGTCCAGTTCCTCTCCTCTGTGATGACAGCCCTGGCAAGCTAACGCGTCTCCTTAAATAACGGTTATCGTGGTCATAGAACGTGGACAGCTAATACTTTACCTAGAATGTGAACACATTTAAGCCCTTCACTGCCTTTGTTAATTTGCAATAGACAAAGGAAACTCTGAACTCCAGACAGCCCCACCCTCCCTCGGCACTTTTTCCAACTAGACAGGCCCTCCTAGCTGCCCCCAGGCCCCCCGGACCCCCGTACCAGCCCTCAGGGCAGCCAGTGATGCACCAGCATCTGGCCGGGGTCTCACTCTGTGACCGTGAGCTGACCGGTCAGCTGCGCCTGGGGTGGACAGCCCCGACCCACCCCACACCTGCTAGCCTCCCCTGGGCGCTCTCTGTCAGCCAGCGGTGGCCTCTCCGGGCTCTGGCAATGGTCACAGTGCGGGGGGTGGACCCTGGCTCAGCGGAGGGGGGACCATAGCCCCTTGGCCCATGAGTCTTGTAGGTCTATCTGCCTGTCAGGCCCTTGAGCTTACAGGGCCACTTGCTGTGGGAGACAGAGGTGTGTCGGCGGCCCTGGAGGCCCAGCTGGAGGGCACAGGAGGATCTGAGGATAGCTCGGAGAGCTTCCTGGAGGAGGAGACCCCAGGGCTGGGTCCCAAGGATGGAAGGAGCTGGGAGGAAGAGTACAGTCTGGAAGGGAGAGCATCCTGGGTAGAGGTGGCTGGAGGCAGTGGCCCCATGAGGTCAGCCTAAGCAGAGGAGGAGACCAGGGAGCTGCAGGAGGCAGGAGCCGGGGATGGGGGACGGGGAGGGGGTGGGGAGCTCACCAGGAAGCAACTTCCAATAAATACGGAGCAAATGGTACCCCTGCCTCACAGGGGCGGGGTCCCTAGAGGGCCTCTGTCTCCTCAAGGAAAACTGCAGGGGCAGTAAGGCCAAGTACATCAGCTTGGCTGAGGGCTCCCGCACCGCCCCCCCACCCACAACCGCTGGCTGGCCCTGGCCATTTCGTAGGGGTAGCGCGGCAGCTGGTCGGTGGCTCTCTGGTGGCTGTTTAGAGCTGCCCAGGGGCAGCGAGGGAGGGGAGTCCCTAATGGGAGGTTGGAGGGTGGTACATAGAGCAGGTCTGCAGTGGGCCTGTGGGGTCAGGGGCGGTCCACATCCCACCACCCTTAACTCCTGGGCCCAGAGAAATGCTGGGGTCACGCTGGGGGCCCCATGTCTTTCAGGAAACTGGCCTGATGACTGTGGTTGGAGCCCGCGTCTGGCGATGACCACCGAACGCTGGGGGGCCGCCCACCCTGGTTCTGTCCTCACTTCGACTGGGGGACCTGCGGACCAGGCGGAGGGCAGGCTGGCCTTCCCTGCCCCACATCCTAGCCCCGGCTACCCTCCACTCCCCGCTCCCAGGCTGCCGATGGGCTCCAGGTCTGGCGCCAGCCCCCCGTGCCTCCTGTGCCCCTGTGGCCCCTTCTTGCCCTCAGGGATGGTCCCGCAGAGGTCCTGGTGTGCGAAGGGCCCTGTCCCTCTGCGGACCATGCCTATGGCTGTGCCGACTGCTGGAGCCCCACCTGTTCCCCATCCAGCCAGGCCAGGCAGAGATGGGGGTGTCCGCGGACTCCAAGACCCAGCAATCCAGGAGTCCCGGCCTCACCCTGGGTAGGGGGTAGCTTGGGGGGGGGCATCCACACCCAGGAGCTGCATCTGCCCCTGAGGCCACGGCTGACAGCAGCACGCAGTTGGGATTCGAGAGATGTGAACAGGACAGGACAGATGGCCTGGGGGACCTGGGGACTTCCCTCCACTCTGCTCAGAATGCTGGGCAGGGATGGCGCCGGCAGAGCAGGCCAGGTCATGCAGGAGGCCCAGGCTGGAGAGACGGGGGAGGCCGGCGGGTGGAGGGCCCGCAGCTCACAGTGACCCTGCCTCGTCCTAGCACTCGGGCGGCGGCTGCTGCTCTTGGGGGAGATGCCGTGGCCCTGGCAGCCCGGGCCCACCTGCTAAGTGGCTCCATGCCACGTCCAGCGCTCCCATGAGGCCTGTCTGGGCTCAGTGCCTCTGTCCAGCCAGCGTCCTCTACATCTATTTCCAGGACCTCTCAGGGCTAAGTGCTGCCGTGGTCCCAAGAGGGGCCGGAGCTCAGGGCTGTTTGCATCTTCTCTGGGGCTACGGGCACGTGGCCTGTGCTCCTGGTGCCGCCACAGGCCTGCCAGTCTCACAGGTGCCCTTGGGATGCCCTTGGGCTGGGGTCTCTAGGGAACACCATCTCCTCTTTCCTGCTGGCCGAGGGTTACCTTAGAGAGAAGGTCTGCGAACAGAATACCTCCTTCTAGCACCTCCGGCAGGGAAGAGCCGATGCACCCCTCCTGGGCAGGCTCGCCCTACCTCAGCCCTGCTAGTACTCCGGCTGGGCCATCCCTCGCTCTGGGGTCATCACAGGCACTGGAGACTCCTGGGGCAGCAGCCCGCCCCCCCAGAAGCCAGAGCACCCCTCTCCCTGCCACTGTGACAGCCACAGTGCTCCCAGACACGGCTAAACCTCCCCTGGGGGCAAAGTTAACTCCCAAAAGAACCCCGCTGCAGAAGGGTCAGGCTCCCAGCCCCACTGGGCCCAGAAGAGGGCCTGTCGCAGGGGTCCCACAGCCCTGAACCTTGTAGGCATAGACGGGCCATGGGACTTGCCTACGGAGCTCCCTAATGGGTCTCTGGGACCTGGGACTGAGAGGTCAGTGGTGGGGGGACACGAAGCGCCAGGCTGAGGGCTAGACACCCTGTCATGGACACCCTGGCCAGGCCACCACGGCTCCTGGTTGGCACGTGGCACAGAGAGGCTAGGGTTTTGCCGGTAGTCCCACAGCGCATGGGCAGGTTGTGGGGCCCACAGGGTGGCCTGACTCTGGGACAGCTCCATGCCCTTGACCGGACAGCTCTGCAGAGGCAGGCTGAGAGGGAGGGGTGGTCGGGGCAGGAGCGGGGGAGAGAACACATTCTCGGCCATCCTCCGAGTCTGCCCTCCAAGTGACCCGCCCGGCTCTTATCTAGTGCCCACACACCCCTAATCGGCTCGATTACCCACACAAGCATTTGCAGATGTTTCTGGAGCCTCTTAGCATCAGAAGCGGCTCAGAGCAGCACTGCTCCCTCCCAACACCCCCGCAAGGCAGCCCAAGGTCGCTGGGGCCACAACCGGCCTGGGGCTGCTGAAGAGCTGGGGGTGGGGTGCAGAGCTTCCCCGAGGGCCCCCCACATGGACATCCGAGGGCACACCATCAGGGTCAACTACGCAAGTTCCCAAAGCCCAGGGGCCCTGGGTTTCCCTGGGGACGCCGTGAGTTGTGCCTTCTTGGCAGCCGTGTCCTGTCCCTAGGGCTGGGTCCCTGGGATCAGGGTGCATTTAGGCCACCCCCCACTCCCAGGTCCTGTCGCCTGCCTGGGGTCTGAGGGCTGAGAGATGCCCTGACCTGGCCAGGCCTCGGGTCCCTTCACTGGGAATAGGCTGGCTGCTGGGAAACAAAGTGGGATCCTGGCCTGTCCGTGACAAGGTCGTGGGGGAGCCCACCCTAGCCAGGGCACCCCCAGGCTGCAGGCAAGGAAGCCTGGATGGGGCCAGGAGAGGGGAACTTGGTCATGGGGATCTGCGTACCCATCATCCTTGCTGAGGCCCCTGGAGACGGGCAGCTGGGCGCCCCCTCCCCTGCCCACCCACGGCCCCGGCACCGGTGGCCTTGCCACGTCAGCCTGTTCCTGGCCCTGCTTGGGCAGACGCAAAATCTCTCCCAAATCCCGTATTTAATTTTGTTCTCTGGGAAATTGTAGGAGGTTTTGGAGATAAAGCTGAGCTGATAAATCAGGGATTTGGCTGTTCTTGCGGAAACGCTCGGATGACAGGCGGGCGGCGGGCCCAGGTTGCCCAGGTCGGCAGGGCCCCGCGTAGGTGTGTCCCCGCAGTGATTCACGGGGACCCCCACCAGCCTGCTAGGTGACAAGTGTGAAGGACGCCGGAGTGACGATAGCACGTACGGGGGCCAGACCACAAGGGACGCCCCGAGGTGCTGTTAGAAAGTGGGTCCACGCACACTGCAAGAGGTTGGGGCGCTGAACCACACGGAGCCCTCCTCTCCGCGTCGTGCCTCTGTGGATCCTTCCCCAGGGGTGTGCTTCAGTGCCCCCCCTTGCTGACTGCTCTGCCTTAGCCGCCCCACTTAGCCAACACCCACGCCCTGGAGCACTCTCCTTCTGTCTCCCAAGCACGTTCTGGCCAGTGTGGAGTGGAGTAGGGCTATCACCTCCCTCATCTGGGACACTACACCTCTTCTAATGTGACTCAGAGGGCACTGGGTTTGTCAGCCTTGAAACCCATTGGCTGATGTCCACCAGGGGTGGTCTCAAAACCCCCCAGGGGTAGGGAGGTTTTCATCTGGTTTCCTCATCACTGTTGGGTTTGCCCTCGGCATTTCTTTCATTTCCTTAGCAGGTCTGAGTCCCTTTTATTCACAGTCAAGGCTTAAAAACGCCAGGTCATGCCTGTGTGCTCTGGACCTCTGAAGGCAAAGGAGGAGGAGGAGCTGTGATACTATGAGAGGCAATCAGGGAAGACTTCCTGGAGGAGAGGTGAACTCGCAAGAAGTGGGGTCTGGGGCATTCCAGGATGGAGTGGGGAGGGGAGGACCATGGGGAGGGTGGGTGTGAGAAGCCCCTGGATCCTGGCTGGGTCCAAGTCAGTCGGGATAGGCCGGGTTTCCTCGGGGTAACAGAGGTCTGGTCCACCTCGATGGCTTCCCACAGCAAAGGTTTATATCTTGTCTTGCCCTAGGTCCCTCGTGGACTGTGCTGGGCCCCATGACATCCTCATTCTGGGACGTGGAATATCTCGGGCCCCCTGACAGGGGCAGGGCAGAGGGAGAATCAGGACTGGCTTTTGAATGCTCTGTCCATGAGGGACTTGGGTCACTTCTCCCATGTCATCCACCCGAGTGGGGACACAGCTTCACCTAGCTTTGGAGGGCCATCAGGGGCCTCCCTGTGCCTGCTGCGGAGTAGAAGACACGGGGCCCCTTGGGGACTGGCTCCAGCTCCCCAAGTACCAGGCTGTCCTCGGCCCCAGAGGAGGGGATGGGGCCCCTCATCAGGTGAGTGGATCCTGGGGTCCCCCTGGGACCTCGGAGCCTGCACCTTCTCCCCACTAGAGTTGAGCTCTGGCCTCAGCCCTGGGATCCATGAGGACAAGCAGCCTTGCGGCCGCAGGAAAATCACTTTATAGAAAGAAACCAGATTGAAAAATCTGCCTTGAGGTCCTGATGGGAACATTCTACTAAAACTGGCTTTGGACAGTGACATGCCGTAGGGGAACGTGGGCATCCTGTGGCCGCCGGAGGCTCCTGGGGAGGTCTGGCCCACGCCGGCCGCGGGCTGGCCCTCGGCCTGCTCTCCCCCAGCTCCTAAGCAGCTGCTGTCCCCCCCACGCCCAGACGGAGGGGAATTAAACACAGGGAGGGTGCTGCCCCCCCCCCCCCCCGAGCTATGCCCAGAGCAGTCCTGGCCTTAGCCTTGGGAAAAGGTTCTGGAGTCTTCTAGTCCTCTGACTGGTCCCTGCTGTGTGACCTTGGGGTGACCTATGGCTCCATGCCTGTTTCTTCATCTGTGCTCGGGGACCCAACTGCATGCCAGGGGGAGCATCCGGCAGATGCAGGCGGGGCCCAAAGGAGGCTTGGAGTGAGGGTCGGGGGGGGGCGAAGGCCGGGTGCAGACGGGAGTGCGGAGCAAAGCTCTGGGCTCCGATGGGCTCCTTGGTGAGTTCCAAGTGTCGACACGCCTTGTGAGGGGGGAGGAGGGGACGCGTGCTGGAGCCCAAGGATGGGATCCCAGGTCTCAGCCCCCTTGCGCCCTGCTAGGCCGTGGTGGAGTGGGCCCAAGGGACAGAGCCTGCTGCCCCTGAGGTCCAGGAGAGACCAGGCCAGGCGCAGAGTGTGGACGGGCTGGAGAGTGTGGGGCCCCAGTATCCCGCAGCCAGTGGGCTGGGCACAGTTCCTCTCGGCCGCGTCTGCCCCCAGGTGTCTCTGAGCAGAACAAGGCAGGTGCGCTGTACCTGAAGCCCGCTCCCTTCTCCCCGCAACTTCTTGGACTCTACCAGAAGCCTGTGGGGACATGCTTCATGGGAGTAAGGAACACGTGTGTGCAGGATGGCTGCAGGGGGCCCAAGTCCTGCGGACATCGGCAGGGAGATACCTGGCAGGGAGGGCAGCGGCTCTGAGAGTTGCTTGGGGTCCCCCACACTGTCTCTGATGTTTCCGCCATTCCTCGGGGCGGGCCAACAGGGCCCAGTGGGTGGGGTGCCCCCAGCACTCGCCTCCAACACAGACTGGAGAGAGCCCTCCCTCTCTCTGCACGGGATCCGTGGACTGGGGAGCAAGAGCTCTCCCAGGCATCCTGTTCCAGGATTCCCCACCGCATCCTGACACGCGGCTGCTTGAACACCTCCAAGGACGAGGAGCTCATTCCCTGTGGGAAATAGAGCCTGTACCCAGAGCGCAGGAATTAAGGCCCCGCGGGCTCTGAGCTCCACCTCTTAGCGAACAAACACTGTTTCATGGTCACATCTCAGGCATCCTTTGTCTGTGCCCAGACCCCAGATGCCGTGGAGCTGAGCCTTCCCAGGGCTCTCCTGCCCAACCGCTTGTTACGTGGCCTCTTCCGTTGTTGCTCTGATTGTAAATCCCACCGTGGTGTAGCTCGGAACACTGACGTTTCCCTTCCCTTTGAAAAATGCCCCCTATTTGCCCTCATGTTCGAGGGCGAGCGTGAAGGGACTGGGCAGCTTATGTCTCTCAAGCTCACCTGACAAAGTCCTTCTAGAAAGCTCACCGGACCGGTCAGGCCCCAGGACACATCCGTGGGGCTTCCCCCAGGGCCCGCCCTCACGGGGCATCCGGCGCCCTGCCTTCCCCTGGGAGATGGGGTGCAGGGAGGCAGTGGCCGGTGCCTCAGGCCCCTCGATGCATCCCCGTGTTTTCAAAGTCCTGGGCTTTGGGAGTCTCCAAGCGGTGTCTAGGTGACAAAAATATCAACGTACACAAATAACTGAAAATGACTGCTCAAAGTGCGCCTGAGGTCCCAAGAGCTCTGCCCACGGCCGCCAAAATGTCCCTAGAGAACATGCGGATAGCAGGCCACGGCACACCCAGGCACTGGATTACCACCGGCCGGGAGAAGGAGCGCAGCCGGACCCCCGCTGCCTCGTGAATGCGCCCGAAGGCGGCAGGGCCAAGCCTCCTGGAAGTGCATCTTGATGCCCGGCACAGCCAGAGAGGGGTCGGGGAGACACAGGTGACGTGGGCCGTTTCTATTCGGGGGGCTGGGAAAGTTCTGGAACCAGAGATGGGTGGACGGGTCTGTGTGCCGCCGCGTCCACATGCACTGGTCCGCCCAGCCCACCCCTGGGGCCTCTCCCTGGCCGCTGGTGCCGCACAGTCGCCCTCCAGATCTTGGGGCTACACTGCAGCTTTGTGGCGTCTTCCAAAAACCCCTTAATGTGGACGTCTCGGAGCCAGTTCTGCAGGATGGAAGGCCCGAGCGGTTATGAAGGGCAAGGGGGCACGGTGCCTGACCCCCAGCCCCCGTGTCCCCTCTCTACGTGAGCGCCCAGAACGGACCACAGACTGCCCGGGAAGGAATCCTCGGGGACAGAGACTGACAGAGAGACTTCCAACGGGAACAAGGTCAGGGGTCAGGCCACATCGGGAGGGGCACGCACACCGTGTCACTCCATCCTCAAACACCCAAGAGAGAGGAGCCGCCCTTATCCCCAGCTCACAGAAGGGGAAACCGAGGCATGGTCCTGGCAGCGTCCAGTGCTGCGGTCTAGATCCACCGCCCACACCATAGACCTCCAAAGCCTCGCATGGCAGAGCCAGGCCATGGTGCTGGGGACAACCTGGGTGACCGGGCCATGGTGTCTCAAGGCTGCCAGGGCCTGGGCCGAGCCCTGTGGGGGGACACAGCTGCCCAGAGTGGGAGCCCCACGTGGTTCCAGCTTTGGGCTGGGAACACGGTCAGTGAGTGGTGTCCTCTCTGGGCGCAGGGTGGACAGGGGAGCCTCATGGTCCTGAGTCCCCACCTTGTGCTCATGGCCGGGTCTGGGGACAGGCCCGGGGCTGAGCAGGCGTGAGCCCCCAGCCTCTGTCGGCCTCCCTCCTGCCAAGTGCAGGGACGTGGCACGGAGCCTTGACTTGAGGACAGTTGGGTTGCAGGCTGCAGCCGCCAACCGCCCCCCACCCCCAGCATGTCTGTCCCCACCCACATCCTCCTGCCCTCTCCTGCCGCAACCCCCCTGACCCATTGCAGGGAAGGGGACCTCCCCAGCTGCCCAGCGCCTCCATTCCTAGAGCACACGCCCTGGGCCCGTCCACACTCCGTGCTGCTGGACCAGGAGGAGGGAGTGTGTGCTTCTTCCCTCCTGCCTGGGGGCGGGGGCAGGCCTCCCTCTTCCCCGGTGGCAGCTGCTGGAACTGGGACCGGCCAGGCTCAGGGCCATCTGAGACGCTTCAGCTCCTCCAGTGACCAAAATGTCCTGCGGGCCCGGGAATTGCAAGGAGGGGTGAGGCCATCCTTCTGGCCCCGACCAATCCCCCTCCCTGCAGGTAGTTTCCCGGAAATGCCAGGTCCTGCATCCTCTCTCCTCTTGCTGGGGTCCTGGGTTTGAGGCTGGCGAGTGGCCTGTCGCCTCCCAAGGCACTGGCCATGACTCAGTGTCCCTCTGTGCAAGCACAGAGCAGCGGCCAGGGGCGCGGACAGGTAGAGGCCCCAGGGAACGCTTGGGGGGCACCGTTCCTCCACCATCCCCTCCCTGCCTCTTCCTGCCTCAGCTAACTCTCGAGATCAGGCCAGGCACCCACTGGCCCCATGAGAGGTCATGAGAGGCAGCAACCCCGGGGGCAGGGGTGTGTGAGGAGGTGTCTTCCAGAGCGGCCCTGGGAGGAAGGGAACTCCCTGTCCCGGGGGGCGTGCGAGGACGATCTGGAGGGAGTGCTGGGGGGCCTCAGGACCTCCCTGACCCCATGGCAGGTCCCAAACTGCTGTCTGACCATGGCAGGGGAGAGGGCAGCGGGTGAGCACCTTGGCGTGTCCCTAGACTCAATTTTCTCGGCTCAAATGCAATTTGGCAGCAAATCCAATAAGCCTGCATATCACTCAGCCGCTGCTTCGAACCCAACACTGGCAATCAGCCTGCCGCTTCGAGCCCAGAGACCCCGCAAGGCTTGGGGGCTGCGGGGCGGGAAGGGGCCTGGAAGGTGCTGCTCATTCCCAGCACTGGGCACCGCACCAGCCGTTTATGCACAGCCACTCCACGCAGCAGACGGTGTGATCCCTCCACAGAGGAGAAACAGGACCGGGACCACCGGCCTCACCACAGGGTAATAAGGGCAGGGTTAGACTCCAACCCAGCCGTCTTCCCGTGGCGTGTTCACTTCTGCCTATGGACAAGGGACGGATCTGCCACTGTCCGGGGTAGGGGGCCCAGTTCCCTGACAGGCACCCAGTCACGTCCTGTGGACCGGCCTTGCTGGGGACCCCGTCATTCCCGAGCACCTGCCTCAGGGACCACGTCCTGTCATGTCCCCAGGGTCTCCAGAGTTTGGCTCTGGCCCCGTGTTCAGCAAGCTCCCTGGGTCAGCAGGTTCTTGGGGCAGCTCTGGCCTCAGAGGACAGATGCTGTGTGCAAAGCAGGGTCCAAGTAAAAGGGAGGGCCAGGGATCTCCCCTTCGACCCCGTCCTGAGTGGGCCCTGTGTGTGCAATGCCTTCAGGAGACACAAAGCACAGAGAGGCCCCCCTGACGTCTTGCTCTTGAGGACAGGCTCAGGTCCAGTCTCAGCGGGGGAAATCTGGGGTGACTGTCCCCAAGGCCCACATTTATGAAGCACTGACTTTGGGTCAGGTGGCAGACATGCTGGGCCCCAGGGCCCCTGCCAACAGGGCACAGAGGTCAGGCCCCCCGGAGGGGGCACAGCCAGGCTGAGGCTGATGTACCTGAGGTCTGGGGCTGGTGTGGCTCAAGCTGGGACAGGACAGCATGGGATGTGGAGGGACAGGGGCTGTGGGATGGCGGGGGGGCATGGGGGGACATAGGTATCCTGCAGGTGCACTGTTGGGAGGCTCCCCAGGGGCTAACGAGGCGTGCGGGGTGGGAAAGGCCATCCAGGCTCCGGATGGGGTGGGGGATAGGCTCCCAGGGAGAAGAGACCACCCCAGCCATTGTCCCGCCCCTTCCCAGAACATTTTTGCGGCCAACGCTGCCCTCTGCTGGTGGTGTTGGAGATCGCCCCTCGCTTCTGTGGCTGGCAGGATGGGGCCAGATGAGCTGTGCCCTGGGGAAGAGGCCTCCTTCCTGCTCCTGTGGTCTCTGCCATGAGCCTGGCCCTGCGTGGCCTTGGGGACACTGTCAGGATCTGCTTCTACCCGTGTGGAGAAGATGCGGGTGTCTGGGTCCAAGGTATCCCCCGGAGGCTGAATTCAAACCCCTTCAAAGACAGGCCCACCCCCATGCGTGTCCGGGGGACCGGCTCCCTGGGATGAGTAAGATGGGCAGCGGACAACGGGCCCTAGCGTCAGGCCACCGTCCCGGTGCAATTCTGGGCAGACACCACATGTGGTCCAGGATGGGTGCTGGGACTTGGGGCTGCCTGGCCCTTTAAGAGAGCCTCTAGGGGAGGGGGCCAGTTGCCCAGCAACAGGAGGGCTTGTGTGTACCTGTCGCTGGGAGACCAGAAGTGTCCTGCTGGGCACAGAGTGGCCGGGACCTGCCCCGCTGACCGCTGCCCTGACCACTGACCGTCCCTCCCCGGGGTAGCAGGGGCGGGGAGAAACATGGCGCAGATGGACGTGCTCCTGACCAAGGAGCCGGCCCCGCAGACAGTGCCGGCCTGCGAGCTGCCCCGGAAGCTGTATGATGTGGCCCGGAACACGGGTGCCCATACGTCCTCGGGCCTGGCCACTGCCGGCTTCCGCTCGGCCAAGTACCTGGCAGACGAGTGGTTCCAGAACTGCTATGCCCGCTACCACCAAGCCTTCGCTGACCGCGACCAGTCGGAGCGGCAGCGCCACGAGAGCCAGCAGCTGGCGGCGGAGACGGAGGCATTGGCCCGGCGCTCACAGGAGGACTCCACCCGGAAGGTGGGCGCGCGGCTGCAGGACACGCACTGCTGGAAGTCGGAGCTGCAGCAGGAGGTGCGCGAGCTGGCCGCTGAGACTGACCTGCTGCTGGCCCAGAAGCAGCGGCTGCAGCGTGCCCTGGACGCCACCGCCGTGCCCTTCTCCGTCGCCACCGACAACCTGCAGTGCCGTGAGCGCCGCCAGCACCCCGACCTCGTCCGCGACTTCGTGGAAATGGAGCTGCTGAAGGTGCTCCGGGAGCCGCAGGCCCCATGGCCCACCCCCGCCTCAGGGAGCGTGGCCTGCACAGGGTCGACGGGGGGTGGTTCCCCCGGGCGCGCCCACGGCGCGGGCTGACCCCAGGCGGGTGTACACAGACTCATGGAGCCCATGAATACTCAGAGCACGTAACCCTTGGCACACGCAGACACGTGTGGAGCACATGCCCGGGTCCACACCCAGGCACCGTGACACCAGCTCTGTTTGTAGGTTGGGGACCCACAAGGTGCTGGGGCCACAGGGTCAGGGCTCAGGCCATACAGGATGGAGGCGCTATCCCTGACCCCGGAATGGTGCCCAGTCTGACCTTTTCAGAGCCCAGGGCTCACAGTGGACACTGGGGGAGGCTCAGCTCCTGGCAGGGTGGGCCCCAGCTTGGACCTGCTGAGTTGGGGACATCATGGCATGGGGACAGGTCCCAGTGTAGGGGTTTGAGCAGGTACGGGGGCTGGAGCTGGACCTCACATCTGCTCACCCCATCCCATGTCCAGGGCCCCTGCTCTGCCCCCACCCCAATCATTGCTCATCTTGGGGTGAGGGGGACAGAATTCACACCTGGATGTGTGTTGGGGACATTTGCCTGAGGATGGGACACTCCGAGGCCACCGAGGCGAGGTCCATCCACAACCTGATGCCCCCCAGCATACGCCCCATGGATGGGACAGGGACTGAGCTGAGCCCAGTGTGGGGGGGCACCTGAGGTCTGGGATGCAGGCAGGGCTGACAAGTTGGGTCCCTGTAGGCTCCTGCACTGATGGGCAGCCCCATGGTCACCCTTGGGTCCCGGCACCCGCTGGGTAGACCCTTGGGGCATCCTAGCTCATGCAATTAAACCTGCACCTGAGCTCCTGAAGGCCGAGTGCCCCATAGCTCCCCCTCCCTGATGCCTGAAATCCAGGCCCAGCCTAGTATTCAGGTGCTGATGGGTGAGGGTGGGATGGAGGTCACCTTCATACCCCAAGGCTTCCCCACTCCAAGCTCAGCAGGACCTGTCCTTGGGGGAGCCTCACAAGCATCAGGGAATGACATAGTCCAGTCCTCTGCTCCAAGCCCCTCTCAGATCCTGGGGGCCTTACTTGTGACCTGTAGGCTGTGGGCGTTCCTGGGAGATGCAGGGCACCCCCTGCATGCTCCAGGCTCATCCCAGAACCTTGAGTACCCCCTCTCTCAGCCCCAATGCCCTCCTCGGTCCCCCTCCACCTCAACCCCACACTCAGCTGCTCAACGAGCTTCCAGGGCTCTGGCTGCAGCCCCCTGGGCCCTTAACCAAGAGACACCCCCCTCCCCCTCCCTAAGCATTACCCCACCTTCCCAATGTGAAAACATGAACAATGGTCCAGGTACAGGGAAACAGACCGTGGGTTTAGAGCCAGATGGAGGTAAAAGTCTAAATGGGGGTAGCGGACTGTTTGTGCACAGAAAACAGGGCCATCGCAGAAGCAGAAAGGCACACAGGTTCCCCCTTAAAGACCAGAGGAGAGAGCCTGCCCTCTCTGAGCCCAGGGCCCTTGCCGGGAGGGCACATGGTTCCCAGGGGCCCAGGGGCCCAGGGCATTTTTGGCCACCCTGCCTGGGGGCAGGCGGCAGGGATGGTCCCTAGAGCCCAGGGGCTGCTGGGTGGGTGCCAGGTAAGTGGGAGCTGGCCCTAGTGCCCCCCAGAAAAAACCCTGCACTCTGCCACACCAAACAGAATATTCCAAAGCCCAGAACAAACCCAGTGAAAAAGAGTGGGGCTCCTCCCTCCAGCCTCCCGGGAAAGAGATAGGGGTCGACTAGCTGGCTGTGGGGCCCAACCAAGTACAGCCAGGGCCAGGTGTTGGCCTAGGCACTGAAGGGGCTGACCATGGGCCCACACCGGCCTGGCCCTCCTCAGATCCTCACCAGGGAGTGGGGTCTTCTCCCCCAGGAAGCCGAGCTTATCCGCAACATTCAGGAGCTCCTCAAAAGGACCATAACGCAGGCCGTGAACCAGATCCGGTGGGTCTCGGTGGTTGCACACCTGCCCCGTCTCCTCACCCCTTGGGCTGGCTCTGGGCAGGAAGTTGGGGTGAGCAGGCTGGGAGTCTCAGAGAGGTGGGGGCTTGTCCCGGGTCTCAGCCAGGAGGATGGGGGAGGTAGGGGCAACTGGTGGGGGTGCAGACTCCTGCATGGCCTGGGGACCTGGGCATCCAGAACCCAGGCCAGCCTTTCAGGGCCGGGAACATCTGCTCCTGGACGCTGTTGGCCAGGCAGAGCCTGGGTGGCCCGAGGACCCCTGTCCTTGACAGATGAGGTGGCCTGGTTCACAGTGGAGAAGGGGGTGTGTGCTTGCTCCTGGGGTGGTACCCAGTGCCCCCTCCACAAACGCAGACCCTGCCCGCCCCAGGCTGAACAGAGAGCACAAGGAAACATGTGAGATGGACTGGTCTGACAAGGTGGAGGCCTACAACATTGACCAGACATGCGCGCTCTACCACAACCAGAGCACGGAGGTGCAGTTTCACCCGCACTCAGCCAAGTTCGAGGAGAGGTGGGCCACCTCCGCCCCAGCCCCTTCCAGGGAGCCCCCCCAAACCCCGGTGCCCACCCGGCGCCTGTGCTCCTGAGCCCTGTGCTGGGGACCGTCCCCCAGCCCCCCGCCCCTGACGCTCTCGCACGGAGGGCCTTGTGTGCAGCTCCTCTGCCCACAGGCTGGGCAGGTGAGCAAGGACCCCCGCGTAAGCACCCCGCACGCCCAGCTCACCGGGGACTGAGGGGTTACCTGCAGCTCCTCGGGTGGCCGGCAGGGGGCGCGCAGCCACCACGCCGCGAGGCGCGGGGCGCGCGGGGGACGCGAGGGGACACAGGGCCGCGGGGCCGCGCTGGGGGTGCTGACTCGTGCGGGCGCAGTGGTCTCGGGGCGCGGGGCGCGCGGGAGGGCCGGGTCGCAGGAGCCGTCAGCAAGCCGTGCCCGCCCGCAGCGCCTCCACGCCCGAGACGTGGGCCAGGTTCACCCAGGACAACCTGCACCGCGCGGAGCGCGAGCGCCTGGCCTCGGCCAACCTGCGGGTGCTCGTCGACTGCATCCTGCGGGACACGGCCGAGGACCTGCGGCTGCAGTGCGACGCCGTGAACCTGGCCTTCGAGCGCCGCTGTGAGGAGCTGGAGGACGCGCGCCATAAGCTGGAGAACCACCTGCACAAGGTGAGGTCCCGGCCCCGCCTCGCCAGGCCACGCCTAGACTCGGCCCGGCCCCTCCCCACAAGGCTCCGCCCCACCAGACCACGCCCAGGCACGGCCCCTCCCCGTAAGGCCCCGCCCTGACCCCGTCCCGGCCCAGCCCCACCCAGGCCACGACGCGTCCCTCGCCCTACTCCAGCCCCTCCCAGCTACCGACCTTTCAGGCCCGATCCGCGCCCCTAGGCCCCGCCCCCAGCCCCCACCGGCCCCACCCAGGCCACGTCTGGTCCCTCGTCTCACCCAGAACCCGGCCAGGTACCGTCGCATCAAGCCCCGCCGCCGTACACCCGCCCACCCCGCACCCCCCACCCCCGCTCCTTGTGGACCAGCCCCGCCCCTGGCTAGGTCACAACCTGGCCGGACCAGGCCTTCGTCGTCTATCCTGTCCAGCCTGAGGGCTCCAGGCACCCACTCCTCCCTGGGCCCTCACTAAGCCAATACAAAACTAGGTGACACTGGGGGTTGCTGTCAGGCAAGAGCAAGAGAGAAGGTGGCAGGAGGTGGCCAGGCCTACTAGGGCTCTGACCCAGGGCCCTCAGGGTGCCCTTTGCTGCGGCCATGTCTCTCTGGTTCTTCACCAGGGTTGGGGCCCAGTAACCAGCAGGGTGGGGGCCGGGGGGCGCTCAGGCCAGAGCTGCTGGACCCCAGGCTTTGCAGCCCCACCCCGGCCCTCTGGGTGTCCTTGGTGGGGCCGAGAGGGCCGAACACATCTTCCTGCCTCCATATGTCCCCCCAAGTCCATGGACAGGGCCGGGGGTGCGGTGGGGGTCACGGCAACTCCCCCAGGGACCGTCCTGTGTGCAGACGCTGCGGGAGATCACGGACCAGGAGCACAACATAGCCATGCTGAAGCAGGCCATCAAGGACAAGGAGGCGCCCCTGAAGGTGGCTCAGACCCGTCTGTACCAGCGCTCGCACAGGCCCAACGTGGAGCTGTGCCGGGACGCCGCGCAGTTCAGGTGCCCGCCAGGGCTGTGGCTCAGGCAGTCCCGAGGACAGGCTTGCTTGTGTCCCCCTCAGCCCAGCCCCCTTGGCCTCTGGGCCCCACGAACACCTTGCCCCCCGCCCACACAACTAGAAGCCGATGTGCCTTTCAGGGCCCTGAGTGTCACGGGCAGCGTGGCACTTCCTGCCTCACCCTGTGCTGTGCGGTCTTGCTGGCAATGGATCTCAGGGTCTGAGAGGCTGAGCCCCTGACGCCCCTGGCCGCCGAGCCCCTGACGCCCCCAGCCGCCATGCCCATGCCGCCTCGGGCCCGCCATCCAGACCCCCCATGGCACGGGTGGCCCCTTGGTCCTGGTTCAAAGCCGAGGCGGGATGGGGTCTCTGGTGTTTCTGCCCTTGTTGGCAGAATCCCCCCGCATGGCTCCCTCCCTGCCCTCAGCACACGCAGGGGACTGGGGCCTTGGGCAGCACCAGGAGCCCGTCTAGCCTGCCTCCAGGCTCCAGGAACATAGGGACCCAGGAGCCTCCGCGCTCCACCAGCATTGCACCTAACTGCGGCGGGTGTCACTGAGCTCAGCCCTACACAGTGCTGCCTATGTGGGCTCTTCTGGCTGGGCCGGGGATGGGGGTGGCAGCAGAAGTCCCACCTCAGGCCCAGCGCGGTGGCCCTGTGGGGCTGTGGGCTGAGAGCACGAGGCACGCCCTCTCCCACCTGCTGCGGGGCCCGTGTGGCATACTGGCCCGGCCCACTCCATGTGGCTGGCAGGTCTCCCTTTGGACTTTCGGGTCCTCCTGTGGCCCTGCAGCTGGCCTGGGACCCCTTGCCAGGGCTCCCAGGCCTTGCCTGTCCCAGCCTGGAGGCCCCAGCTCACGCCTTTCTCCCCGGCCCCCCAAGGCTCGTGAGCGAGGTGGAGGAGCTGAACACGTCCCTCGCGGCGCTGAAGGAGAAGCTTCTAGAAGCCGAGCAGTCACTACGCAACCTGGAGGACACACGCATGCACCTGGAGAAGGACCTGGCCGTCAAGACCAACAGCCTCTTCATCGACCGCCAGAAGTGCATGGCCCACCGTGCCCGCTACCCCACCATCCTGCAGCTGGCCGGCTACCAGTGACCGGGGCTGGCACCACGGCGGGTGCCTCTGCAGCCTGGCTGGACTGTGGGCAGGGACTGTCCCCAGGCCCCCCAATAAAGAGTGTATTGGCTTTCTACTTGTCAGCGTGGTTCTGGGTGGAGGTGCCGCAGCGTGGGCAGGTGGGCTTTACCTACGGACCTCCTGCCCAGGCCGGTGGGAGGTGGGGGTTCAGAGCCTTTGCAGGGCAGTTCCTGCTGCCTGTGGGGTGGCCTCGGTTCCCACCTGGAGAGGACTGTAGAGGCCCCTGCGTTGCTCACCGCGACCCAGTGCCCCCCCACCCCCACCAGCGCTCCAAGCCTGCTGAGCCTCGGACGGGGGCCCTCTGTCTGCCTGAGCTGCCCGCAGGACCCCACAGAGGAAGCGTCCCCTCCTGCCACCGTGGAAGCCACAGCTGTCATCACCTCAGCCATGACCAAAGCCCCAGCTTTCTCCTCCGTGTGCCCTGGACGCTGTCCCTGTGCGGCTGGCTGGCTCTGCCCCAAGGGACTGGGCCGGGGGTTGTGAGCTTCTGCTGCAGGGTGCCAGGCAGAAGACCCCTGGGGCCTCTCCCTGCCACCTTGCCCTGACAGTGGGAGGGCACCCAGGAAGACAGATGCCTGGAGACTCTGAGCCAGGGGTGGGGGGGCCCCCCACTCTCAGGCACCTCGGTCACCTTGGGTGGTCAGTGTCCCGTCCGGCCTCTCCTTAACCAGAGGGTGAGTCAGGCTGGGGTACGGTAGGTACAGTGCTCCCAGTGTCACCTGTTCATGCACCATCCCTCACCCCTCACCTCCGTGAAGGAGGGCCCTGCGAGCGCCCACCCCACCCGGGGCACACAGCTTCCAGTCCCTGTCTACCTGTGCAGGGCAGTTCAGGAGCAGAACTCAGGGAGCGTCCAGCCCCTGCCCCCTGCGACAGCTGCCAGGGGACTGAGGGGCAAGGTGGGTGCTGAGCACAGCTCATTGTCTCTCGGGTGGGCTGGGGGCCCCGGGCTGAGAGCGCGCGGGACAGACCCGGGGTTGCCGGCTGGCCGTTCGTTGTCTCTGGTTGTGTCATGGCTGCCGGGGTCTGGAAGGTTTGTCCCCCCGGTAGAGATGATCCACCAGACCATGGAGCTGAGGGACGGCTTCCCGGGATCCTGGCCCCCACTGCCCGGCCAGGCTCGTAGGAAAGGTGAGGCCACGACACAGCCCAGGGTTCTGCCTCAGAGACCTTGACCCTTCTGGGCTCACAGTGGCACAGCTGTGGACCCAGGCCCTGAGGCCAGCAGGGCCCTGGGGAGGGGGAGCAGGGTCACATCAGGCCACCAGAGCCGCTGGAGGGGTCCTGCATGGCAGGATCCATCAGGGGACAGGGTCCCAGGGCGCTGGGCAGGGCAAGCGTGGTGCGGGTAATGGAAGGAGAAGGTCTGGGGCCGCAGTGTCACCCCTCTCTGCTCCCTACTGCAAGCCCCCTGGTGCCCCAGGGCTGCCCCAGCACCGCTAGGTTACCCCTGGCTTCCACGGGTTCCCTGTTTGTGGAGACCTCCAGCCTGGCTGCAGTCACTCTCACAATGAGTGAGTGACCCCGCAGGGTGCCCGGGTCCGGAGCCCCCGTCCATTTCTTACAGGACCCCCTGCGTGGCCCCACTGAGTGGAGTCTGTGGTGACAGGCACTTGGCCTCACCCTGGGCCCCTATGCTAGGGCTGCTGCTGCTGCTGCATTGGGGGCCGTGTGGGCACCTTGTCCCCCCACCCAGGCTCGAGTTGGTGGTCAGTGTGGCCTTCCTGCGCTGCAGTGGGCTGGAGGCAGGGAGGGAGCCCCGCCCCGCCGTGGGTGATGCTGTGGCCCCCTGGGGGCCACTGACCCGTGGGGCCGTGACGCTCAGCCACGCTCCCGTCGTCACGGAGATGTCAGGCGGCGTGTCTGAGGACGGCTATTTCTGTCCAGGCCCTCCCGCCACCTGCTGAGTCACCCTCAGCCCCTGCTGACCACCTGCACCTCAGTGAACACTGGGCAGCCGGGGGACCCACCCGGACCGCAGGGACCCCAGGCTTCCTTCCAGGACCTCCACCCTACAACCTGCCCCTCTGGAGGCACCCCCCACATACTAGGCAAATTTAGCTCCCTGTCCCCTCCCCTAAGGGACACACAGTGACTTCCCATCTCCTGGGGAGGCTCAGGACAAGGGATGCTGGGGCCCACAGTGGGGCCAGAACTCGCCCAGACCCCCAGGGGCAAGGCTCTTCCTGCTCCCACCTGCCACAGGGGATGCCCCCAGCCACTGCTGAGCCCATCGATGTCCATTTTACAGGTGGGGAAACTGACGCTCGGATGCAGGGAACCGCAGAGGTCGGGCCTGTGATCCTTTCCGGTGCCCGAGAGGCCGGAGTGAGACCGCCAGCGAGGACGCCCCCACCTGCCCTGGGCCCAGGCTCTCACAGGGACGCCGCGCTGGGAAGTAGGGGCCACGTATGGGCCTCCAGGAGAGGCTCCCGCGAAGCTGCCTGGTCTCAGAGCCAAGCCTGTGCCCGGCAGACGCTGACAAGGTGTGGGGCCCCATGGGGCCAGTGCGTCGGGGCACAGGGCCCCGGACTTCACCCCTCCTCCGTCTGTGCCACCTGCAGATGGGGCGTGAAGACAGCCGTCCCCACAGGGAGCCTCTGGTCTGCTCCAGGACACGGCTCCAGCTGGCGCCACCCCTGCCCGTGGCCCTCACACCTTGTGCCCCCTCAGCCTGGCCGCGGGGTCCCCCACAGGCAGCGGTGCTCCTGTCTCCCCCCTTCTCTGTCCTCGACTCTCCCTGGTCCTCTGTCCCCCCGGCCATGTCTGTGGCCTCCCCCACAGACTGCTGGCTTGGGTAGGGGGGAAGCTTACCAGGGAAGCACATGTCCCCACAACCACAGGCCAAGGCGCTGGGGCCGTCCCTGGGCCCAGTGTCCAGCCATCCAGACTGAGAGCCGAGACAAGGCAAGGCACTGGTGTGGGCTGGGTTCTGGCTTGCAGCAGACCCTCCCCCTTCCTGCACTGCTTGGGGCAGGGGCGGCCCACAGGTCCCGCCCTTTATCTTCTGAAAGGCTGGGCTAAGCCCGAGGACCCCCGAGCAGGGGTCACAGCTCATCTGCTCGGCTGGGCACCGGAACCCTGGCATGACACGGCGGAAGGAGGGGACAGACACCTGGGGCCTGGCCAGACGCTGTGCTCCCCAGCCAGAGATGGTGAGGGTGTCCCTGTCACCGGGTGGGCCTGGCACAGGCATGGTGGCCCCGGTCCGTGTCCCCCCACATTGGCCACTAGCCCTCACCCGACTCCACCAGTCTCAGCTCTGGCCTGCCTCCCTGCCAAGTGTCTGCTCCCCAGAGGACAACGGCCAGCCCACAGAATGGTGCCCCACTCACCAGTCCCAGACACCCCAGACCCCCAGACCCATCTGTGGCACAGGGCTGGCAGGAGGACACCGGGGCCCCCATGGCAGGCCCACGCAGCCCCTGCGGCAGGTGGCGGGTGGAGGGCAGGCCAGGTGGAAGGTAGCAAAGCCTAGGAGCTCTGATGCTGGCCTGGGGCTTGTTGGTCTTGGATGGTCCAGGGGAAGCCGTGGGCGCCTGGGGTGGGCATGAAAGGGCTCTTTCACGGGCTTTTAGGGCAGTGACACCGGAGACAGCCAGGCAGGCAGCAGCAGCAGACGGCATAATTTTAACAGGGAGTGTAGAGAGTGAGTGGGGGTCCTCACAGATACCCCAGGCAGGCTGGACTTGGAGGGGGTCGTCTGTGCTCCCCTCCAGGCCTCAGAAGGAAGGAGGCTGCAGCCCAGACCACCTGCTGGGCAGGCCCAGGGGGCCATGTTGCCTGAGACGCTAGGCACAGGCCCACCTATGGAGTGGGATCCCCCGGAGGGTCCTGTCAGGTCCCTCCATGGGAGAATCAAGGTGGGGCTCGCAGGGTCCAGCACAGCCAGGAGGGCGGGTCAGGGTCTGATGGACTCTGGGGTGAGGTGGTACACAGAAGGGGTCCCCCTTCCAGGAAAGCTCAGCGGGAGAAAGTTCTGCCCCCACTGTGCAAGAGGAAGAAACCCATCCTGGGGTGCAATCCCTGAGGGCTTCCTGGAGGAAGGTCCTGTGTCTTTTTTCAGCAGGGTTGCATGACAGGGAAGAGTGAGGACCCTGACCTCACACTGCTGCCCTCACAGGGGCTCTGCCCTGGCTGTACTTCCCAGATGCAGCAGGAGAAGCATGGGTGGGCCAGACGTGCGGCAGGGTCTCCTGGGGGAGGGGAGGCAGAGGCAGGAGGCCCCGGGGCCTGGTGGGGATTAAAGACCATCTTTTCCAACCTGGGGAGCCTCCCAAGTAGCTTTCCTTCCCCTGGCAGCTCAGGATGTGGGTACCACCCTCTGCCCAGCTAGGCAGCCGGGGAGAAACCGCCTGGTGGAGACCACCACCCAACCTGGGCCCGGAGCCAGCCTCCCAACTCTGGGGCCCTGCCCGTTCCCCAAGCAGCCCGAGGGCTTCAACAGCCATGGGGTGGGGGCTTGAGGAGCTGAATCAGAGCCCACCCCGCATGACAGTTCCCCTGAATCTGCCAGGAGCAGGGCCCCCGGCGCGGGGGCTGCAGGCTGTTAGGGAACCTGCTCCTGCCCAGAGTCAAGGCCGCAGGGAGGGGTGGGGGGGCCTCCCAGAGCAGACCCGGGAAGGGTCCCGGCCACGCCAGGTTGGATAGCGTGGGGCTGCCTCAGCCACATTTGCTGGGGGCTCTGGAGGGCCAGGTGCGAGCTGGCCCCCATGCTGACCCCGGACGACTCCGAGGCTACTTCAAGTTCCCGGGAAGCATGCAGGGATCCAGTGGTGATGTCTGTCAGGGGCAGGGGCGGAGGGTCCGGGAGGCCCACAAGGGCAGGTCCCTGGCCTCACCTGACCTCTCCCCCAGACCAGGGGGCATGGCCCAGGCAGCTGTGGGGCTTGAGGCTCGGTTGGGGCCCCTCCTCCTCATACGTGGACCCCCTCTGCTCCCCCACCAGGCTCTGGTATGGACGGCAGCCTCTGGCCTCCTGCTCTTCCTGGGGCTGCATGTAGGGGCCTGGCCCAGCCTGGGGCCTCCCCAACGTCCCTGTGTGTAGTGCTGCCGCCCCGCCTGGCCCCCTGCTGTCCCCCCACCGAACTGAGGAGCCGTGGGGGCTGCTGCCCCGCGTGCATCCCACTGTGGACATCTCCATCCTCAAAGGTGAGTGTCTGTGGGGAGGCACCCCCACCCCAGGCCTGTTCCCGTGAGGACACCCCATGCTGGGGGGCGGGGCAAGAGAGCCCTGATGGAGGCAGCTGGGCCCCTGTGGGCAGGACACTGGACACCTACCTCTGGCTCCCGGCAGCTGCAGAAAGGGGGAAGAGAGGCAGCCTGGGCAGGGGGCTGTGGCAGAAGGGCACCTGAGGCCCCTCTGTCCTGCTCACCCACCCGCAGCGGTGCCCTAGGCCCAGTCTCCAGGGGAGGCTGGAGGGAGGCCCCAGGTCCCCTCTGGAAGGACGCCAGCTACACAAGCCCTCATCCTAGGGCACTGGGCAGCAGCTGCCCTTAGCTGGACCTGCCAAGCTCCCAGCCTCACGTCCTGTACAGACCAGGGCAGACCATCCTCTGGCAGCTCCTGCTGTCCCCGCCACCCCCGCTGCCCCTCCTGTTCCCATGCGGCAGGTGGTTGAAACCCCAGAAGAGATGCAGACTGGGGCCGTGACTTCTCCTGGCCCCCTGTGACCCCGGACCCCATGCCCTGACCCCTCCTGCAGGTGAGAAGGGCGAACCAGGGGTCACCGGTCCCTCCGGCAGCAACGGGAAGGAGGGTCTGCCAGGCGCCCGTGGCCTCCAGGGCCACAAAGGCCAGAAGGGGCAGGCAGGGCCACCGGGCTCCCTGTGTCCACGCACCTGCGCGTCCTTCTCGGTGGGCCAGCAGGAGGGCCTGCACAGCACTGACCACTTCAACGCAGAGCTGGTGAACCTGGATAAGCCTTTACCTGCCGTCTCGCCGCTTCCTGCGTGCTGTGCCGGGCGTCTACTTCCTGAGCCTCAGCGTGCACACGAGCAACCACAAGAGACCTACCTGCACATCATGTGCCACGGGCGGGCTGCCGCTGTGCCGTACGCCAGCCCAGAGAGCACAGCGTCACGCAGACCCAGAGCTGCTGCTGCCACTGGCCACTGGCGACGCTGTCCGGGTGCGCGTGTTCCAGCGTGACCGCAGCAACGCCATCTATGGCGAGCACAGCGACCTCTGCATCACCTTCAGGAGCCACCTGGTCAAGCCGGCCACGGAGCTCTAGCCCTCCCCGGCTCGCCGTGCCACAGACAGCCCAGCCCAGCCAGCCGTGTCTGAGCTCCGACTGTGTACAGTGATGGCGCAGAGTGCCAGGGATACGGCTAGAGCCGGACGGACATGGGGCCCCCCAATGGGGGTGCGCGCAGACTGGGCATCCACACCGAGATGCTTGGGAGGGAGGCCTGTGGGGCCTGGCGTGGGGGGCCATCCATTCTGCTTGTGCAGAGCTGAGCCCGGCACCGGGGCTGCGGACACGTTTGCAGAGCTCCTGCTGTGGACACTGGAGACATGGGCGGCCCCTGGAGACATGGTCTGCTCAGGGCCGACTCTGCCAAGAAACACACGGAACCCCGGGGTTTAGGAGGGTAGCCAAGGCCCTGAGACAGGATGGTGTCTAGCAGAGGGGGGGTGTGGTCCTGGGCCAGAGGGGAGAGTCTCATCCTCGGGGTGAACGCAGGGCCCAGTGTCCCCTCATCTGTCCAGATGGTGGAGGAAGACGGCCCCTTGAGGTGCAGCCCTGAGCCCGGGGGAGCCCGACACTCCAGTGTCACCATGTAGTTTGATGAGGCTGAAATTAGGGCCTGGCAGAGACAGAGCCTCTCTTAGGCTGCACGCCTCCCCCACTGCAGGCAGGGGTGAAGCTGGAGGGTGGCGCGTTCACTCCACAGCAGGGCTCCATCCACCTCCTGGGGCCGCTGTGAGTCCATTCCTTTTCTGGCTTGTGCCCCTGCCTGGGCCTTCTGCCCAGCCCCTCCGGTGCCCCATCACCACCGCCTCCTCCCTGGACCTCCCCCACGTCTCCTCCTGCAGCTGCTCCCTCCTGAGCAAGGATCCTGGGGCAATGAGACCATGGAGGCCGTGGCCAGAGCAGCGTCTGGCATCTGTGGAGCCCCACAAGCTGGATGAGGTCCTGGGCTGTGGCGAGGCGGCTGGAGCTGCACAAGGGCTGCACTGGGCAGGAGATGTTGGAACCTTCTAGAAGGAAGGCCTAAGGCCGCAGGACAGGACACAAGAGGAGGCAGAGGTGGCTGCCAGAGGCCCCAGAGCCCTTTCCTTTGTTGGGTGTACCAAGAGCACCCACAGGCCTGGCCTGGGGCCTCATGGGTGCCACCAGCTGCCAGAGGTGGGGTTCCCTCCGTCCTCGTTCATGCCAGAACCCCCCCAAAGAGCACCCAGCCCAGCATGAGATAAATTCCCTATACCCACCCGGTCCTGGCAGACCCCTGGGAAGGTGGTGCTGAGCGTGGGGAAGGGGAGGTCATCAGGGATCATTGTCTCAGACACACTTTCGGGGCTTCTCCTATCCCAGGACAGAGAAGAAACTGCGGCCCAGCAAGGGTGTATAGAACCTCTAAGTGTGTATGGTGTAGGGCGCTGGCCCCCCAGGGGCTGGGCTACCCCCACCAAGTATGGCCCTGGACAGAGGAAGGGGGCCTCACTGAGGAGGGGCTGCTGGGATCCCCTTTGTTGTCCACACCAGGCCTGTCTGCAGGGGGAAGGTCTCCCTGCCAGCAGTCCACCCTGTGGGCAGGTCCCGAAGCCTCTTGAGCAGTGGGTACGACCCACGGGCACACCTGGGGCCCCAGTAGAAGACCCTCCCTCCATAGGTCCTACAGCCCATTGCGGCCAGTGGGGGGTCCCACGGGCATGGGTTCCTGTCACTCCAAAGTGCCGGCCCAAGCCTCCCACGCTGGGTCCATGTTTGTCCCAGACAGGGTCCTGACCTGATGAAGTCATCAACTAGGAGGTCGGCACCAGCAGGGGTCTGTACCCCAGGGGGCAGCGCATGGGGGCTTAGCAGGGACCCCTGTCCCCCAGGAGCACACCAGCCTGAGCAGGCCCTACTGGTGTACGTGGCAGGTGCCAGCCAAGAACACAGGACAGGGGGGCCAGGATGGGCATCCCAGGCTGCTGGACGGCGGGACCATGGGAACTATGGAGCTGTGGGAAGTGGCAGCCCCGGGCCCCCGACCTGTGATGCCAAACTGGCTGGACCTGCAGACTGAATTTTGACCTCTGGCCGTGCCCTTCTATGGCTGCAACAACCGGACACAGACAGGGCGGCGGCAACAGGCAGGACCCTCAGGAGCAGCTCAGAGCGCTGTGGGGTGGGGGGCAGGGGCTGCAGGGGCAGAGAGGGCCTGGTGGCAGGACCAAGCCACCCAAAGAGAAAAGGGGCACCTGTGAGAGGACTGGAAGGACCCGGCCCCCCTCCACCCTCCCTCCCAGAAGCGGACTACCAGCGTGCAGCAGGCCAGGCGGGCCAGACGGAAGGCTCTGTCTTCCCAGCTTGCCCTGGGAAGCTCCCACATCCAGTAGCATGGGGAGGACAACAGGTCAGGTCTCAGAGCGGCCGTGGCCAAGAGGTGTCCGGGTCCAGGGCAGTCTGCTGCCCTGGTGGCCTGAATCCGGCTGTTCCCGGAGCCCAGACAGAGAGGTGCTGGGACACAGTGGCAGAGCCTCTGGGGTTGGGCACTGGTATCAGCTGCTGACCCAGAAGGCCAGGATGGGTTGGGCCCTGAAGGGCGCCTGAGAGCCCCCGGGCGCTGAGGCCAGGACAAAATGCCGGCATCCTCCCCAACACACACCTCCTCCAGGTTCATTTATTTTTTAAAAAGGAACAACTGACCCCAGGGTGCAGTCCACATCCCAAAATGGCCAGGCTGAGCGGTGCTGCTGCAGGCCTGGGTGGGAGGCCACGGCTGCCCTGAGCACGTGGGGAGCAGAGAGGAAAGAGCCGGGCGGGCGCAGCATGCCAGAAGCGCCGGCCGTCTGTCTACAGCAGAATCACGACTACGGGCGCCCTGGTGGGAAGCTGTCAGCGACGTAGCCCTGCCATGGGCCCCCAAGAGGGAACTCCCATCAGGAGCCCGTGACCCACAGAAGTCTGCCGGTTTAGTGGATTCTAGTAAAACCTCCTTTAAAAAAAAAAAACCGAGGTGAGATCCACATAACGGAGGCTCGACCACCTCACAGTGAACGATTCAGTGGCATTTCGCCCATTCCCGGTGCAGAACCACCAGCACCTCCATCTAGTTCTGGAGAGTTCTCGTCCCTCCAGAATGACCCCGAGCCCTCCCCGGCCCCTGGCAACCCCTGATCTCATTGTGTCCCTGGATCTGCCTCTTCTGCACACTTCCCAGAAATCGGATTCCCATGCCGCGTGGCTCTGCCTGTGGCCTCTGAACGTCGCGTCTTCCAGTTGGGGCCATGCTGTAGTGCGTGTGAGGGCCCTGTCCCACTGTGTGGATGGACCACGGGTTGTCCGTGTGAGGGCTGGTGAGCTGTCACGGATAGTGCTATTAGGAACATTTGTGAACAAAACCCACTTTCTTAGTTTTGCAGACTAACGCCGGACACAACCTGGAAAAGGGAATAGACAGGATTCTAGAACATTCTGACCCAGCCGAGGAGATGCTGAAGCAGAACCTGAAGATACAGTAGTGAGCACCACGGCAGAGGCCAAGGGGACCCCAAGGACTAGAGTGGCTGTTGTGTTCACAAGTCTGGGGGCTGTGACGACTCCACACTATGGATACGCCATGAGCTAACGCACATGCCCGTGGAACAAAAGAGCCAGTAGAGACACGGCCACGGAAAACACGTGGGACGCACCCCAACCACAGGGGACCCACTCAGGCTATCCGTCAATGACGAATGGACAAAATGTGGTCCATCTGCACAACGGAAGTTTCCTCAGGACACGCCAGTGCGGGCTCCATTGGGGGTGGGGGCACCCTTGAGGGCAGCGGTCAGACGAGCCTGTCACAGGGAGACAAACTCGGCGGGCTTCCCCTTCTCCAAGCCCCTCCTGCAGTCAGATCCCCTCCACCACGGTCGGCAGAGGTCCCCAGGGGCGGGGGCGGGTGGGGTGTCGGCGGTTCCTGGGCACGAGCTTCGGTTTGGGAAGATGGAAAAGCCCCGTGGAGAGACGGTGGTCGTGGTCCCTCGGCAGCGTAACGCACTGTGCGCCCCTGAGCTGCGCACCGGGAGCCAGGGAGGGGTGCGCTCTCTATGACATGTGTGCGGCCACAGTTGAAAATACGTGAAAATATTTCGCGTGTCTGTGGACGGGGAAAGACTTCTCCATCCAAAAATGGATGTGGAAGCATTTCCCAGACAGCTGAGCGTCAGGCTGACTCCGTAAAAATAGCAAACACCAAGCCCAAAACCCAAACGTAAGACACAGGACGCTCGAGAGCCGAGGGGGCACGACTCGTCAGCGTCAGCGTGGGAAGGAGTGAGAACCATCCTGTCCCCAGGGCAGGCTGCGCCCACACACACGCCTTCACAGGCTGCCTGGTCACCACCGTCATCCGTCCCCCTCGGGCGATCCAGGCGGATGCTGCAGCTCTGCCAGGCCCCCGCAGGGTGGCCACAGAGGACACATGGCTGGACCCTCCATTCAGGGGGCCAGGGAGGCCACGGCCAGGTGTCAGAAGCGGGAGGCCCCAGGTAATGGCAGCCTGTCTCCTGGGATGCCCATCTCCTACCCCATTGCGACACCAGCCACAGGGCAGACCCCGGTCTGGTTCTAGGGAGACCGTGGTGTGTTTGCTGGGCGCTGAGTCAGAAGGGAGGGAGGAGACCACACAGCACAGACTGGGTACCACGTGGGCAGGGAATAGGGGCTCTGGAGGCTAACCTGGGGCAGCTCCCGGCATGCCCTCTGGGGGCCTGATGGCCCCCCAGAACACAGATGTGGGTGGGGGGCATCGGGTGTGTCCCGTTCCCCCAGGTCCACTCCCTAGCTTTACCCTGACCCTATGGGCCACAGCGCTGCCTCCCAGGCTGTGTCTGGAAACAGGGAGCCCAGCAGGGTATGGGAGGCAGGAGATGGGGTCGGGCACACAGTCTCAGCTCTCAGGACAGCTGCTGCCCTGGGCTGAAGGGGGGACTCCTCCTTACTCTCAGAACCCCGTCCCTGTCCCTGTTGGGTCAGGGAACTTCACTGCCCAGCCCTGCAAAACATCTGTTAATTAAAGTCTTCTCATACTACCCAGTGGGGGCACTGCCTGTTCCCTGCGGACAGGCTGTGCCTGGGCTACATAGGGGGGCAGGGAGCCACAGCCAGGTGCTGAGCAGGAGAGAGCATGGCCGGTCCCCACTGTCCTGCAATCAGTTTCCTCCCACTGGAGAACCAGCAACGCAGCCCTTGGCAGGAGGACCTGTGTGCTTCTCCCTCCCCAGGGCACACCTGCTCCTCCCCACACCAGGGGGCTGCGGGCTGGGCGATGGACGCTGGTGTAAGTGCAAATGTGGGGGAAGAGATGGGCTGGTCGAGGGCCAGAGCCCCTTCCTGCCCCTTTGTGGGGACTCCCTCAGTGCCGGACAGTGCCCCTGCACCCAACGCATAGCAGTCAGGGCCGTCTGGGCTACGCAGCCTGAGGAGGGGGGGACAGGGCAGGCCTGGAGAGAGTGAGAGCCCTAGGGGAGGAAGGGGCAGGGAGAGGGACCTATGGGTACACCCCCAACCTAGCCAGAGCCCCTGTCATTCAATGTCCTCTTGGTCATTCAACACACACCTTTCAGGACCCCAGATGGCACCGGCCAGCCTGGATGGGACAGTGTGCTTGGCCGCAGGGAGGGGACGTGGAAGTGTCCGGGATGGGGGTCACCCCCAGGCCCAGCTGTCTCCCAGGCCCCCTGTCCTTGACATCCGAGCTATGCAGATGCCCAGAAGGGACCAGCGCAGACCCAGTCCTCACGTCCGTCTCCCTGACACATCCCGAAAGCACACCACAGCTCTCTGGGGCCCCCAGGTTCTGTGGGAAGTCCTTCGTGGTGCCACCTGCTCTCTGCTCACCCTCTTGCTTCGGGACACTCAGGAGGGCTGGGCCCTTCCTGGCCCCACCCAGGGCACCCCGATCTGGATCCTGCTGCTAGGGATGGGCCTGGGAGGAGCTGCTGCCCGCCAGAGCCCTGGGGCCAGCCTCGGTTTCCCTGAGTGTGGGGAGGCCTCTCATCCCCTGCCCCGCCCTGCCAGGCAAACAGACCCCTCCTGCATCTGCCCTCCTGCCCTGGAGGCGGCCTTGCCCTGCCCCTGCAGGCCGGATTTCCTGAGCGAGGTCACTCTGGGAGCTACTGGAGCCCGGCGGCCAATAAAACTCATCGAGGCGGAGAGAGAGCCCATAAAGCAGGTCACCCCCCTCCAAAGCCCGTTTGCTCTGTGCTGCCCTGCCCCCGCTCAGGGCCTGGGGACGCAGGGCTTCCAAGAGTGTGGTAGCCCCAGCCCGTGTCGGGTGTGGGAGGGCCGTGTCCCTGGCCTCCTGAGCCCACTCCCACCCCCCACCAGGTTTTCAGGGGGTGTCTGGGTCCTCCTGTGTCCTGCTCAGGGCCTCACCCTCACCCAAGGCTTCAGGGACTGTCCACTCTGGCCGAGCCTAGTTCCCAGCAACCACCCCGAGCCAGGGTCCCCAGGCTGCCTGGGATCTCCAGGGACATCCTATGCACACACACTCATGCACGCTCACAGACACACGCTCACACCCGCCCCCTGCACCGCAGGATCCCGCCGGGGCGCTGCCAGCGTCCGTTGCCCAGGTATGGGTGCGCGCCCAGGGGTGCACGGGTGCTCTGGGCTGGCGTGGCCCCGAGGAGGCAGCTCCCAATATCAAATCAGTTGGGAGACATTGATCTGGGCAGAGATCTCTGAGCCATCTGCACTCACTCCCCAAAGTCACTCCGAGCCAACCTACTTGGCCTCAGTTTCTCCCAGGGTGCCCTGCCTCCCTGGAATGCTGAACTGTGGTGTGGGGAGGGGTGGGTCTGGTCATCAGCTAGGCTCCAAGGCCCCACCTGTGGGGGAGCCCCCCGAACCCCCCCCCAGGAACAAAGCAGTGGAGTCAGCGGGCCCCCATACGTCAGGTGCTCCGGCCCCCAGTGAGCCTCCCGCTGTCCTGGTCCGAGGGCCCTGGAAGGATCAGACGTCTCCCCCACCACGTCTTTTGAGACCACAGCCCGATGCCACCCCCCAGGCTGGCCCACAGGGGACACCTGCTCTTCTTCAGACCCCACTTGCTGGCGCCACCGCTGTCCTCGCCACAGCGTCCCGGCTCCCACATCCAGCAGGCGATTGCCTGCCCCCTCCCAGCCTCCTCTGGTCCACGAGCTCTGAGCCGCACCAGCTTCGATCGGCCCCAGGGACAATATTTGCTTTGGGAAGGAGTCAAACCTTTATTCTCTAATTTATTCGGGAGATCAGGTTGTCAAACACAAGCGCCCTCGTTACGCTATCATGTTTCCAGGTCTTGGCCTCTGTCCAGGGTCGGTGCGGCCCAGGCCACAGGGACGGAGCCTTTCCCCTGGCCGGCTCACACCCGCTCCCTGTCCCTTCCTGTGGGCTGGAGGTCCTGCCCCGGGCAGACCCAGGGAGCCTGGGAGGGGTGGCACCAGGCACGGCTATCCAGACAGGGTCGGGAGCATGTGGACCCAGTGAGCCCCACGTTCTGGTCCTTCTCCAGCCTTGGCCAAGGCCCAAGGCACATGGGATCCCAGAAAGTCCTCAGCTGGCATCTTCTCCGGGACCCCATCGTGGGCTGGGGGTGGTAGGCGGGTGGCGCTCCCCGGGGGTGGATGGGGCTGCTCTCATCTGGGCACCACAGAATTCCTCAGGGCCTGGCATTGGCTGGCATTTACAGGCACCCACACAGAGATCCTTCCCAGCGGCTGCTGCTTGCGATGGGGGCCTCTCCCCCCACCGCTGTCTCGCTAGTTCTCCTCGTCTGCTCCTGTCCCCCACACTCTCCAGGCCAGAGCCCCTGACAGAGGAGGAGAGGTGGCTGTGGGTGACCGCCCTCTCCCCAGGATGGCCTCTCCGATGCCCTAGGACCCAGAAGCCTGGGGGGCCCGACTCTCCACCCTCGATTCAGCCACTTTGCTAGCCCTCCCCCAACCCCCTCCCACCGTGGAACCGATGGTGACTGTGGCCAACCAGTGGTGGGGGGTGGACAGTGGGGGTTCTCCATGGCAACAGAGCTCTGCAGCCCCAGATGTCCCACCTGGGGTCCAGCCCCCCTTTGCCGCCCTGCCAGCCGTGCCGGCTTTGCCCCCTTGATCTGCCACCCCCAGAGTCAGCGGTCACAGGTCCTGGGGAGCCCAGTGCATCCACGTGTCTTTAATTTCAGACTCACACTCGGTGTGGCCAGCCGGTGCAGGGCTATGTGAGGAGACACAGGGGACCAGAGGGTGGAGGCAAGTGGTCCCCAGCTCACATGGGGGGTCATGCCCCGACCTGGAAGGGCAGCACCGGCTGGGGACAGAGAGATCAAGATGCTGCAAGCACGGTCAGGTCACCCGGCCTCTCCCGCCCACTCCCTTGCATCCCCCAACCCCACTGCTGGACCCACCACGGCCTTGGCCCTGGCGGAGCATCAGGCCATCGCAGGGGGTGGCTCAAATACTGAGGGAAGGCTCTGCCCGGCAGGGAATCCAGAAGCCGCTGGGCTCCCCCCCGCCCCCTGCCCCCACCTGCAGCCCTCACAGCCGGCTGGTCTGCATGAGCCCGTTGGCCTCAGAGCCGCACACGGGCGGTGTGGCCTCCTGCAGCCGGCCGCTTTTGTCGGGCTGAGGCTCCGTGGCATCGGCATCCTCGGCACCGGAGCCCTTGCGGAGGCACAGAACCTTCCGGAAGCTCTGGCGGAAGTTGTCGGAGAGGAAGCCATAGAGCACAGGGTTGGCGCAGCTGTTGGCGTAGGATAGGACGACCACGAAGAAGTAGGCGCCCGCGGCGACGGGCTCCTCGGGCAGGACGAAGGCCAGGTTGACGATGTTGACCACAAAGAAGGGCAGCCAGCAGCCCACGAACACCAGCACCACCACCACCACCATGCGGGTCACCTTGCGCTCTGAGCGCCGTCGCGGGGCGCCCACACGCACGCCCGATGCCTTCACCTTGACCACGATGAGCAGGTAGCACAGGCAGATGACCAGCAGGGGCCCAAAGAAGCCCAGCACCGACGTGTAGATGATGAACACGGCGCCCCACAGGCCCACGGGCTCCGGCCAGCTGAGGTTACAGGTGTCCCAGCCCTCCTGGATGTCCGCGAACACCACCAGCGGCAGGGACATGAGCAGCGAGAAGGCCCAGACCGCGGCGCTGGCTAGCTTGGCCACCCGAGGGCGGCGCCAGCGGGCAGAACGGATGGGGTGCACAACGGCCAGGTAGCGGTCCACGCTCATGACGGTCAGGCAGAAGATGCTGGTGAACTGGTTGATGCCATCCAGCGTCATGACCAGCCGGCACAGGACGGGGCCGAAGGGCCAGTAGGACACGGCGTTCTGCGTGGCCAGGAAGGGCAGCCCCAGCATGAGCAGCACATCAGCCACAGCCAGGTTCAGGATGTAGATGTTGGTGACCGTCTTCATCTTGGCGTGGCGCAGCACCACGTAGATGACCAGGGTGTTCCCGCCCAGCCCCGCCGCGCACACCAGCAGGTACAACACGGGCACCACCACCGCGCGGGCCCCCGGCGACGGCGACGGCCCCGCCAGTGTCCCGTTCTCGCCAGCTGCGCTGGTGACCGCTGGGGAGGGGCTCCAGGTGACCAGCGTGGGGGCCGGGAACAGAGGCTCCATGGCGGCCGCCGCGGGCCGGCAGAGTGAGCGTAAGCACAGCGCGTCCTCTCTGCGGAGAAAAGGAGGGCGGCAGAGCTGTTACGGCCCAGGGTGCTTCCTCCCCGGGGCCCCGCCTGCCCGGGAGGCACGGGATCACCCTGCGGCGAGTAAACATTGTTACTCGTGTCCAGCTCGGCCACCGGGAGTCACATTAAGCAAATTGTTTGGAAAACCAACCCGGGGAGGAAGGAGCAGAGAGCTGGCGCTGTGTCATCTGCTGCTCCCCTGAAGGTGTTCTGACAGCCCCGCCTGCCCCAGGACAGCCCGCTGGGCAGCCTCCTCCTCCCTCATCCCCTCAGGGCTCAGGGGGCTCACGGCCCCCATCTCGCCAGCAAGGATGGTGGATGGCACAAGACAGGTGGAGGACAGAGCGGTGATGGGAAGACTGGGACCACGGCCGGGCACACGGCCCCCACGCCCAGGCAATGCCGGCTGGAGGCACAGTTACACCTGCTGGGCCCCGCTCTCCCGGGTGACCTCCCAGAACCCTCGGGAGGGTGTCAGGTCTTCCGCACGGCCGAGGAGCCAGACCTCGGGCCGCAGAGCCTCTGGCAGCGTCCACCAGGCTCTCAGGAGCACTGTCCCCTTGAGAGCCCCCTCAGAGCCCACAGACCAGCCCGAGGAGTCGGTTCCCCCAGAGCTGCCCCTGCAGCAGCCTGTCTCAGGCTGAGGAGACAATGCAGGAAACCGCTCCGGGGGGCCGTCATCAGAGAGGCGAGAGACACACTCCAGGTGATCACCTCCACAGCCACGGACAGAGGCCCAGGCAGAGGGCGCCGAGTGGGAATGGGCAGACGAGGTCCTCCACATGTGCCGTAAGGCAGCGAACACAGAGAACGCACAGAGAACCCCAGCCCGTGCCTCTGACTGGGAGGAAATGCTCCTGTGTGAGTGGGCACCAGCCACTGGGACGCGGTGTACATGGGGTTTTGCAGAGAAAGAGCAGAAAACTGAAATTCCTCTGTTCAAGGTCACGGGCACACGTGTCCTTACAGGTTTTGTACTTTCCTGTATGTTTGAGGAGGTTCATGAAAGCAATGGTGCTCGGGAGAGGAAAAGCATCTCCACCGACAGGAGGGAGAGGGGAGAGGGTGTAGGCACCCACCACCCCAGTGGGCCATGTCACCCAGAGGGCGGGGGCCAGCCGGGAACCCCAGCAGCCCCGGGGGCCCCAGCCAGGGCTACTCAGGCCCAGAGGCGCCCCAGACCCCAGCCTGGCTGATCTCCAGACCCACAAGACAAGCTGGGGAGCCCAGAATAAAGCCCAGTGACCATGTCAGAAAGAATCCCTCAGCTCCCGCTGGGCAGACACTCACACCTCCAAGTTCACTCGGCTAACTGCTGCTAGGACGTGTGCCTCAGAAAGTCAGTGGTGGGGAGATGGGTCAGTGGCTTCATTTCTGATGGAATAAAAGTACTGGATTTAAGATCTATTTAAATAAGTATGTGTAGGATCCTCAGTAAGGCAAGGATAAAAATATTATGATACAAATTTGGCTCCTGTCTGAGAAGTAAAATGAACAAGTGTGTATTTTTGAAAGTTACAACTCTTAGGTGTGAAAAATCATCTGGACTTAAAAAAAAAATCACAAAAGTCAGAATCTGCTCCGGTCTGGATATAGCTGAAGAGAGAATCGGGGAATGGGAGCGGGGCTGAGGGGACCCCCTGGGAGCGTGGCAGGCTGACGAGCGGGTATGGGCAGCGGCAGGCGCCAGGGATCCTGGAGAGCACAAAGCAGCCCCAGGGACGAACACAGATCAAATAGCATCAGGGTCCACCTACACAACATCAAGGGTGCAGAGAAAATCCTAGAGAATGGCAGCCGTGAAACGGGACAGAAACCCAGGCAGAACTTGGAGCAGGACCAGAAAAACCAGTGGTTTCTGGACGCCAAGCACTGGAGAGAGATGCGGTCACGCTGGGGTCCCCACCCAGAGGGGGCTCACCAGCAGGGGAAAGAGATGCTGCCCACGTCAGGCTGAGTTTGCCGCTCCTGGTGCTGAGCGTCCCCCGCGTGACGTGGTGACCAGAGGAGAGGGGAGGGGCCGTAACTCAAACAGGGCAAGGTGCGATCTCTGGGGATGGCTGCATTTCCAGACAAAGCCAGGGCTCCCTCAAGTGGAAGGGGCATTCCTGGGTTCAGGGGGGCCCACCTTTCCCTGGGTGCCCCACAGGGAGGGTGGCCGGTGGCAGGCTTGCTCCCACAGGTGGCAATCAACCTGCTCGTCTCTGTGCCCCAGGACCCTGCTCACATTTGGGAAAAAAAATACTCAAGAAGGGGCTTTCAGCTCATTCCATGTGGGTCCCAGGGTGCTGGGTGGGGGAGAAGCAGCAACCCCCATAGGTGTTCGGTTCACCCGTGGAGGGAGGGGCGGCTGCTAGCTCAGATGAGTCCCTGGCGCGGGGCCCGCGTCCCTGGCACATGGCAGCTGAACATGAGTTTGACCCTAAAAAGGCTGCTCAGGGCTCTTCTGAGACCCACTCCTAGGCGTGCTGCCAACCCCCCAAACCCCCCAAGCCCTCAGACTGCACAGCGGTAAAGAACAAAATTAGGCCGCTATGGGCGCGCCGGCCTCTGGGAACATAATTCTACAGGAGCCATTATCAGAAGCGGCAATCTTGTTAGTCACAGAAATTACACTCGTGGAAAATTGTCCCTAGGGCCCTTCCTCCCGCAGCAGGGGACTTAGTGGGGGGAGGGGATGTGGAATCAGCCATGGGCCAGCCCTGGGGCACTCTGGTCCAGAGGTCCCCACCAACACAGCCCAGGGAGAAGAACCCCCGCCCGCCCGCCCCGCACCCCGGCCCACTGCTCTGAGCCCCGGTGGGTGCAGTTTTACGGGTCATGTGAAATAAAGCCCGGGTGTGCAAGCTGCCGTGGGCAGTGCCGGCCACAGTGGGCGCCAAGTGATGGCCCCCACCCGCCTGCCCCAAAGAGCCCAGCATCTCCCCAGCATCAGAAAAGGGGCCTGCCCTGGGCTCCAAGGAGAAGGGTGCTGGAGGCTTCCCAGGGGTTTGGGGCCCAACCTCTTCCAGACCGGCCCCACAGGAGGCGGCAGGCCTACACTGTCCACTCAGAGGCAGCAACAGCTGGAGTGGCTCAGTGCCCCTGGGGTCCGCATCTCACCTGGAGCTCCCCCCACCTGTGCAGGACAGGGGCAAACCCTGGGCATGGTCCAACGCCCCCACATCCAGGCCTGCCTCCCCCATGGGGGGGCCTGGCTCAGGCCTGCCCCCAGTGGCAACCACCCATCCCTCCCCGACACACACCCCAAAGGCCTTAAGGCAGATCTGGTCAGAGTGGTGTCCCTTCCCCTGGGGAGTCTGGCTTGGATGGGGAGGTGGGCGTGGGCTGGCTTGGCACAACAAACAGGAGGCTGGCCAGCACAGCCCCCTCCTCATTCCCGGGGAGGAGCCCAGGCCCTGCAAGGTGTTTCCAAGGCCCTGTTCCATCTCCAGCACACTTTCTGGGAAATCTGGGTCATTTTACCAGGAACCCATAGAGGGTCATTGCCATTGATGCCATCAATCGCCACCGCACTCAAGGCTCCCCGTCCTCCCCTGCTCTCTGCAGACCGGCCTCACTCTCTGGCCTGCTGGGGCTCCCACCCCTCGCCCTTCCTCAGGACCCCTGGTCAGCTTGCAGGCCTGGGACAGTGTTCCAGGCAGGTGGGCGGCTAGGGCCCGGCCTGGACCCCGGGTGAGGAGACAGCGCAGGGGCGAACTTTCAGGGCGTGTGCTTCCTTCTGGGGAAGGACTACGAGAGCTCCAGAGCACTGATGCCGAGCCCTGGAGACCGCTCCCAGGACCCCCAGAAGCTGGGCCTTCTCTTCCGCCGCCGTCCCACAGCTCGCCGCCCACCTCCCCCGGTGCGCCCCGGCGGACCCCACGTCAACTGGCCGGTGCCCCGGCCCCCCCGCGCACGCGCCCTCGGACCCGCTTCCCCGTGCGCCCCGCGCTTCGCTCTCCCTCGGCTTCCGCTTCCCACTCCACTACACCCCCAAGCCGCAGTCTCGGAAGGAATGAACCCACCCCAGGCGCGCCGCCCACCCTCCGCCAGCCTCGGGGAGAGCCCAGCAGCGGCGCCCACCGCGAGAAGGTCGGGCCGGCAGAGGCGCGGCAGGCAGAGCGGCGGTCCCAGTCTCCCTGCTGCTTCGGCCCTGACCCGGGCGCCCCCGGTGCAGCAAAGGAGACAGCAGCCGGGGAGCGGGAGGGGACGGAGCGACCCAGACTGGGAAGCAGACGGAAGGGCAGGGAGGCCCCCGGGCAGTGGCAGGTGAGCCCCAGGGGAAAGCAGGGAAAGCGCCGGCGGGGACAGGGGGCCTTAGCGCAGGGTAGTTAAGACCCCCAGGGGGTAACCGGGAGCTGCAAGGCCAAGGCCACAGCAGAGGGCAGGGGCGTCCGGCACTCACCCGGCGGCGGGAGCCAAGTGCCCGCGCTGCGCTCACTCCGGGTTGCGAGCTCGGGGCTCGCGGGCTGGTAGGCGGGGCGAGCGCGGCGGGAGGGGGCGCGGGGGGCCGCAGGGCGGGGCCGACACTAGACACCCCGAGCCTCTCGGATCTGTTCCCGGTCCTTCCCGAAGCCAGCGCACGTTCATCCCACAGCGTTTGCCCCACCCGCTCCTAGGAGAACGGCGCCCCCCAGCTCCTCCTCTTCTGTCCGCCCTGGCCTTCGTCCTGAGCTGGGAGGGTCCCGCCCCCAGCAAGGCCAGAGGGGCACCCCCGGAGCGCCCTCTTGAAAGTCTAAGGATGGGGAGGTGGTCCTCCCTTGGGAAAAGCGCTGGAGGCCTATGCCAGACCGGTGGAATGAACGGAGCCAGGGATGGGGGGGTCAGGGCGGTGGAGGGGCACGGTGGAGGAGCACCAGATGGCCCCAGCTGGCTGCATGGTTTGGGGATTTCCCGGATGCTGTCTTCACTCTGTAGGGTCTCCCCCTGGCAGGGATCACAGTCACCTGATTAATACACAGTTTCAGGGTCTCACACCTGGGGTCTTAGACTAGGGGGTGGGAGCAGCAGGCCTGAGAATCTGCCTTTCGGACAAGTTTCCAGGTGCTGCCGGTGTGGCTGCAGGTCAAGGTGGCCTCACTTTGAGCTGCTGATTGGAACCGGTGTTCTGAGCACCTGTGCTCTGCTAAGCAGGAGGGCTGGTTGGGTGTCTGGACGTTCCCCACACCAGGAAGCAGCCCCCAGCGCCTTGACCCTGATGGCATCTTCGTGGAGCCTGGCCACTGGCTGAAAGAAGAGGGGGCCCCTAGATGGTAGAAACCCCAAGACACCAGACCCTTCCCTGTAGATGCAGAAGAGCCACACGCTGTGTGTCGGGCAGGGGGGCCTGGCAGCACACTGACTCTGCATCTAGAAGTACCTCTCTTCTCTGTGCTTTTCTGAGATGTCACATCTTGTGGAAGGAGCATGACTTATGTGTTTCATCGAGGAAAAACATTTACAGAACCAAGGAGTCCAGCCTGGAGGCGAGGGCCTGTTTTCTTGCAGGCTCCACAGGGGGAGGCTGGGCTGCTCCGTGAAGCACACAGACCCCCTCCCCAGCCAGCCAGCCTCACCCCTGGGTGGTCTCAGCAGGGTGCTGCCACGGGCTGCAGTGGGAAAGGAAGGATGGCGCCTGGAGAGGTGGCCCGCCCACCTTCCTGCCCACCCCCCTGTTGCCCCATCTCCTGGTGTGATCCCCAGGAGGAGCAGGTGAGGGGACATCTGGGTACACTCTGCAGAGGTCAGGACAGCACTGGAGTGAAGGGTGAGGATTAGTGGGAGCCATGGCAACGGGCAGTGGCCCCATGGTCTCCCCAGGGACAGTCCTAGCCCGTCTGAATGGGGACCACCATCCTGGCTGTGAGCCCCGCCATGGTCCCGATTCCCCCCTGTGCGGGGTCTGAGGCTGAAGCCATGGGACACAGCCTGCTTCCCCTCCCCCTCACAGCCACGGGAGCCTACCCGGGCCTCTGGCTGAGCCTCCCTCTGATTATTCACCAGGCACGGAGGCTGACTCTGGATCACCTAGAGACACCCCGGAGGCCCCTGTGTGTGTCCCCAGGAGAGTCCCCGGGCTGGGGCGGGCCCTGGGCAGGCGGACAGGAGGCCTTCTCTCTCCCCTGGCCAGGGGGGCCCTCTCTCCCCTCCTTGGAGACCGAATCTTTGTCCTAGCCCTATCCCAGCTCAGCACACACCAGTTAATTAACATGTCTACGCAAAAGCCCCTTCCTCCAGGAAGGCCCCCCACCCTGGCTGCCGCACCATGGTTCTTTGTCGCCCTGCCACCCGCTGCTCCCACACCACATCCTTTCGGTGATGTCCATCCTGGTTGCAGAGGCTGTCAGTGTTGGTGAGTGAGTGTGTGCGCCCCTCCACCCTGGGCTCCCGGGAAGCACCGGGCCTTCTGCGGGGGCCGTGGTTGGCTGCCATTCCTGGCCACGGTCTCGGGCTTCAGGGGACACCAGGTGACGGGGCACTTTGAATGCAGCTTCCCAGGCTACCCCAGGTTTCCGAAGGGGAGGCTTCAGCCCGTGGGCACCTATGGGGCACCACGCTGTGCCCTCACCATCCAGGCCTGGGTGTGGAATGGGGAGCAGAGACCCAGCCCCTGGTAAAGGGTCCACAGCCTGGCTTGGCTCTGGGAGAGAGGAGGAGGAAGCCTTGGGTGGAGCGTCCCGCAGAGACGTGCAGTCAGTGCACCCCCCAGGGCATTTCTGGGACCCCACTGGGCCCCAACCCAACAAGACAGCTCTTCCCTCCCAGGGGGCTGCACTGCCCAGGGGAGGCCTCAGATGGCCCCCAGCACCCTGGGGGGCTCAGCAGGGGCTCCAGCCCTGCTCCGCTGTCGCCTCCCCGGGACACTGCAGGCAGTCAAGGTGGAGGCCTGTGGCCAGACCCCCGCCCCCCGACAGAAGGCACATGCCAGGGCCTGTGAGAGAAGGGGGTCAGACGCCGATGGGCCCAGCTGCCCACACGTGGAACCCTCTCCATCCTGTGGCCTGGATGTGAGAGGCAGAGCTCGCCACTACCTCCTTTGAAAGTGGGGAAATGGAGGCGGCAAGGGGCATGGCTGGGTGCAGAGCAGAGGTGGACTGGGGTCCAAGTCCCCGGACACAACCAGGGGCTTGCTCAGGTCCGTCCGCTGTCCCTCGTGTGGAGGGCCTCTGCAGCTGGGAGGAGGGGATGGACTGAGTCTGTCCCACCCTGTGTGTCGCAGCTGCAGCCCCCCGGGACACTCCCTGTCCTAGAGGCTGGGTCCCTGAGAGGCCAGTCCTGGCCTCAGCTCTGGCAGGGCCTGGATCGTCCCAGTAGAAGCCTCTCGAGATGACTCAGCAGCCCCACTCTTGCCAGAGACTCCCCATAAGGCGGGACTGGTTTCCCCACCTCCCCACCGGCTGTGCTGGCTTGGCGTTCAGGCCACCGTGTCCCTGGCTGTGGGCTCAGTCTGGGGCGGCGGGGGGGTTGATGTGGCCATTTCCAGGGCTGCCCTGCCTGGGTGCCGGACACTGGGTCCTGGGGCAGGGCCATGCCTGGCCCTGGGTACAGGTATCAGGTCTGACTCAGTGGCAGGGTCTGACGGTCACGAGAGGGAAGAGGAAGGTGGTGAGCTTCTGAAATTAGCCACGGTGTGGAGGAAGGCGTAAACCGCCCTGTTTGCCGATGGCGCGCGGGTCCAGCAGAAACTAGACAAGCACGGGCCCTGTGGCCAGAGCTGCCCAGGAGTTGGGGTGTCAAGGACAAAGAGGCAAACACGGCTCTCCTGGGCACATGGACAGTGAACTCCAGGAACCGGAACAGAGGGGCAGAGAGCGTCAGCCTTGCCCGAAGGCAAAGACCAGAGCTTTCCTTGCTGACTGACTGAGGGGGTACAGGGAGATGGGGGGGGTGACCTGACCTTGGAAGCCAAGCGACAAGGACGGGGAGAGACGACACGTCCCCACTGGGGAAGAGGGCAAGAGGCAGCCGGCTCCGGAACATTCCGTGTGGCAGGGGAGAACGGTGGCTCTCCCTCCCCACACAGGCTGCTTTAGAGGCGCGCTGGGTCTTCCAGCCCCGAGGGGGTCTGGACCGGTGTCCACCTCCACCATCTGGAACTCCCCGGGGGTCAGTGACAGGAAACACCCGAAGGAGATGGGCACAGGGCAAGCTCCAGGCCCAGGGAGCAGCTGGCCGGCCGGGCTCCTCCAGGGATCCAGGACCAGCCTGTTGGGGACGAGAGACTGAATGATGTCTGACCTGCCACATGTGATAGGAGAATCCTGACCCAGAGTGTGCCCACACCAGCCCAGACCACAGCCTCCGCGCAGAACGATGCGGTCAGTCACCTCGACGACCTTAAGCTGTCCCTCTTCTGCCAACCCCATGTGTTCTCAAATGCATCACGTGGGAGGCCTCCCCCTGGGCAGCCACCTCCACCTTCACCAGATGCCCCTGCTGGCAGCCACCCTCCCACCAAGATGCTCCCCACAGCCTGGTGCACCTGGGCGTCTATGCGGGACAGACACGGTGACGGTGGCTGGCTCCTGTCGGGGCTGGCGTCTCGGTTCCCACGTGGGTCTGGAGCTGGTCAGGCTTTGGCAGCGGGTGTGCTCTCGTAGGGCTGGCCCTGAGCCTGCGGGATCCCCGCCATCTGTGGCTGCGGGAGTCAGAGCTGTGCCGGTGCCTGGGGATGGCTGGGGGCGCAGGTACCCCTGGGATCAGAGGTGGAGTGCTGGGGGTGTTGGGAGTGGAATGCTGGAGCAGAGGCAGGTGACCGGGCCCGTGGGGGGACCTGGCTCTGTTGTCCCTCAGGAACCCATGCCGCGCAAATCTTCATCTGCTTCCCAACGTGGTCTTTGAACGGCGTTTTCTAAGTGAGCTCTGACAGCACAGTGGGGCTGTGGGGCTGCGGGGCTGACCTGGGGTGTTCCCCTCGCCCCGCGTGCATGTGGCTCCCAGAGCTGCTGGCACACATGGCCACTGACGGGGGTTTAACACAAGCAGAGACACGTGCTCTCGCCGTCTGGAGGTCAGAAGTCCGAAATCAGCCGTCCACAGGCCTATGCTCCCTCCAAGGCTCGCGGGCAGACTCTGGGCCTCGCCTCTCTCCGAGTCTGGTGTTGGGGCGATCCTTGGCGTCCCTCGGCTTGTGGCCCCACCACTGCCAGCTCTGTCAACGCCTGCATGTGGCCTCCCCGTGTCCGTGTCCCTCTGTGCCCTCCTCTTCTGAAGCTGCCAGTCCTCGGACGCAGACCCCGCTAAACCTGGCATGATTTCACCTGAAGACCCTTAGTCACGTCTGCACAGGTGCTGTTCCCAGATAAGTCACATTCTGAGGTTCCAGGTAGCTATAACTGTGGGGTACGTCCCCCAGTCCACCCGGTGAGTGCAGGACGGGTGTGGCGGAGTGAGCGGTCAGGGCAGTGGGCAGTGGCGCTGTCTGTGGGACGTGGGCAGCAGGTGGCAGTGCTCCGAGGCCCACGAGGGGCTGAGACCCACCAGAACCCCCTTCCTACTCAGGTGACTTCGTGCAAGCCAGCCGCAGTGATGTGTGTCGCCGACAAGAGAGAGACCCAGCGCTCGCGCCCTCGGTGCCGCCGGGGGTTCCTCCCCTCACAGGCCGGTGCAGGCGTGTGCGAGCTGCAGGCGAGCCCGGTGACGTCACTGAGCGGGGCCGGCACCTGCGCCTGCTTTCACAGGGAGGGACGTGGATGGCACGGTCCATGCTAATAATTCAAGCCTTCCGTGTGTCCTTACTTAGAGCAACAGTAAGTAAGTAAGCGAAGACACCAGGACGGGACAGCAGCTTGGCCGGATCCCAGCGAGGCGTGGGCCCTGGGTCTGCGGCGGCCGGGCCAGGCGGCATCTGGAGAGGGGCCACCCGCCCCTGCTCTGTCTCTGTCTCCACCCTGTGCCCCCAGACGCTTCAGGAAGCCGGCGGCAGGCAGCCAGGACAGGAGCAGCTCAGACGGGAGGAGGCGTAAGTTCCGGATCTGAGTCAGGCCCCGGGGAGGACAAGGCCTGGAGGGGACAGGCTGCGAGGAGGGGGCCCCCACGGACACCTGCTTGGTCAGTGGCCCGACTGCAGCCCTAAAGCTGGCAACTAGTCCCCTTGTCGCTTTCCTTAGTTAGCGTAGATCCACATGTCCTTTCTCTTAGGGCAGTGTTAGGGTTACAGAACACGGGCCGATGGCAGAGGGTGCCCACGTGCCTCTCTCACACACGCCCACGGTGTCTCCCGGACGGACATCGGCAACTGTGTGATTCGCTCGCTGTCACAGAGGTAGGGCGACGGGTGATACGGACGCAGGACGAATCACGGAAGTCTGCCATCTCTGTCAGGGCTGGTGCCCTGCGCTGGGCGCTCTGGGGGCCCCACGAAGGCGCGGAGACGTGGAACCACCATCGCAGTGTGGGACAGACTAGTTTCACTGTCCTGAAAAGTCTCTGTGCTCTGCCTTTTCCTCCCGTCCTTTCCCCCAACCCCAGGAAACTGCTTTTCCTTTTCTTTTTTTTTTTTGTCCGAGTAGCTTTTGCCTTTTCCAGAGCGTCACATAGCTGGAATCACACAGCCTGTGCCTTTCCCTGGTGGCTTCTTTCCCTTGGCGATAGCAGGTTCCTCCGTGTCTTCCCATGGCTCACAGCTCCTTCCTTTTTGGCGCCGAGCGATAGCTCATTGTGTGGATGGACGACGGGGGGTTTATGCCCTTGCCTGCTGAAGGACGGCGGAGTCGCTCCCAGACCCCTGTCCTTCTAAGGGCAGGCAGTACTCACACAGTGCCCCCCTGCTGCCCCGGGCCTGGTCCTCCCTTGCCCAGGCCTGCTAGGGTCCATCCTCAGAACAAGAACATCCTCCCCTGGCCAGGCCTGGCATGGAGCAGGCATGCTCCAGGTTCTCCACTAGTGTTAGATGGCTGAATGGGTCTTGCCCAAAGAATGCTAGTCCTGGAACCCAGGGGCCAAATAAGTCAACTTTCTGGGCAGCCGAGCCTTGCCACCTCCTCCAGGAAGCTCTCCTCCTCGGAGTTCTCTGGCCATTATGGGCTCTTCAGTGTTAAAGTGCCTGGCAAAACATTATCCCCCATGTCGACCCAGAACTTCAGGATGTGACCTTCCTTGTAAACAGGGTCTCTGCCTATGTCATTAATGAAGGATCTGGACACGAGGCACTGAATCCAGTGACAAGTGTCCTTATAAGAAGAGGCTTAGATGCACAAAGGAGAAGTCACGTGAAGGCGGAGGCCAGGACGGAAGGGACGTGGCCACAAGCCCAGGATCGTCTGGAGCCGCTGGAAGCTGGGAGAGGCAGCAAGGACCAGCCCCAGCTTCCCTCATCCTGGGGGCGTCCCCTGCACCTGCCTTGGGCCCACGTCCTGACGGCTGCCTGGTCCCCCGTGGCCCCAGCTCCTGGGTGGAAGGAAGGGCTGCTCCCTGCAGGGCAGGGAGAGGTGCCCCTGTACCTCCCCACCCCCTCCCTCTGCCCCAACACCGGACACGGCTGGCCCACGCACGTGTTGCTGCTTTCCACGATATCCAGGTGTTGGTGTTGACTCACACAAAGCCTGTTGCTTGGTTTCCCACCCAAGGGCAAATCAGAAGGAGAACGTTGTCTTTGATTTGTCCTCATCAATCAGCTTTCACATCAGTAAAAAAGTTCATTTTGCTCATTGGATGCCCGTGGAACGTTCCCTTTTCTAACTCATCCAAATTCAGTGACTCAAGGTAACTTCAACCATTTATATCTGAAAGTCAAATGGCCTTTGGAGACAGTCCCTCAGCAGAGAAGTCATTCATCAGGAGGAAAACAGAAGTGTGCCCTGCTCTAGCTCAGTGGCAAGGCCGATAGCCGCAGGTACAGTGGCCTGTGGGCGCCGGCCGCCCTCAGCTCCCACAGGCTGGTCACCTTGTCTCCAGCGGAGGAACACAAACGCGGGCTCGCGCATGCCGGTCCATGGGGGCCGGGTGGGGGACTGAGGTGAGGGACAAGCTCCTTGGCATCCAGGAAGCAGAGGCATGAGGCGGGGTTCCCTGCACCCACTAAGTGGGGGGGGGGGTCCCTGAGCTCCAGCCTGGGCTGCCCTTTGAGCACACACGGGTCACACGTGCTGTCGGCAAGCTCCAGGGACAAACGTCCCGGGCACGGGCCACATGGCGAGGTGGGTAGAGGAGCTCACTGCTGTAACTGAGGACTGCAAACCCAGAGGCAGGGGGTGCGGGGGCGGGGGACCTTAAAACCCCAGAGATTGATTCTCTCATTCTGGAGATGGAAGTCCAAACCAAGGAGTCGGCAGACTGTGCCCTGCAGAGGCTCCGGGGGGGACCCTTGCTGCCTCGCCCATGTTTTCGGTCATCTCTGGCTCATTCTTGCATCTCCCCTGACTTCTGCTTCCCCTCCCTGTGAGTCTTCGTCTGGGGCTCTCCCTCTGTCCAGGGGTACTGGCCACCGGGGCAGGGCCCACCTCGATCCAGGGAGACTCTGACCGACTGACGTCACAGCATCTGCAAAGACCAGACGTGCTCCCGTTCCAGGGGAGGGGATTCCGACATACCTTCTGGTGAGCAGGACTCACCCCCTCCCCAGCTTCTGCATACCAGAGCCTCTGGCTGTCATTGGCCAGCTCCTCCATGGGGCTCAGAGCTGCTCCCCACACCAACCTCTGCCAAGGGGTCACGTGGAACGTGGGGGTTGGTGTGGGGGCACTAGCTCATCCCCCAGTGGAAAAAAAACATCAGGGAGGGGCTTTGCCCACCACCCCCACCTACCAGGCTGCTGGGCTCCCCAGGGAACTGCTCGGAGGGCGTCCCTAAGAGGAGGGAACACCTCTGCGATGCCTCCACTCCACGTGCCAGACCAGTTTTGTTATCCACTCTTCAAGAGCCAAGCCCTGGCTAGTGGCCGAAGGTGACCAGGTGCCAGCTCCAGGCCTCAGCAGGGCACCGGGAAGTCTCCTGCAGGTGACTGGGCAGGGTCCCCAGAGGCTGGCAGACTGTCCATTTGCACATTAGCTCTGTGAGCCTCTCAGAAGCGTCCTGGAGGCATGCAGGAGCCGTAGTCTCTAACTTCGTTAGGAACGGCAAGACCAAAGGCAGCCTGAGTTTTGATTCTGCTGCCCACTGCCCACCCCACCCCCATCTGCCCCAGGTTTGGCACCCTCCCCATCTCGGGTACTCAGGCTGCAGAGGGGGTCTTGTCCATTGAGAAGCGGCCCCCAATGTCACCAGGGTCACCCTACAGGGCTGGGCATGCTTGTCTGAGGCAGGATGCTGGGTCCCGGCTCTTGAAGGTCTGTCTCATGCAGCGCTGCCCTGGGGTCTCAGGTCCTTCTCCACCTGCGGGCGGGGTGGACGGGAGGGTTTGCTGGAAGCAATAACAAGATTTCCTCTGAGCCTCCAGTTTCACGCTGAGCCTTTCACATCCATTATCCCACCAGGGAGGTGTCTGGTACCACCTAGAGGTGAGGAGATGGCCTTGGAGGTGCTCAGCCTTGCCCACCACCCCAGCTGATAAGCTGCAGACCTGAATTCTGACTGGGATGCTGAGGTCCTTTCCTCTACCGGGAACCGCTGCCTCCCTCCCTGGGGGCTTGGCCTCAGAGCACTCTCGGCAACTCCGTGAGTGGGAACAGAGGATACAGAGACAACCTGGGCTCCGGCCAAGGCAGATGTGTCCACCCCAGAAGAAATGATCTCCGATGAAGATGAGCTCACACTGTGGGGGCACTTTAAGAACGAGAAGTAACAGCACAATGTTCAGAAGAGATCATACAACCAGCCTAAAACGATTAACAAGATTGAAGTGGAAATCACACCCAATGTAATAGCTTAAACAAAGACCCAGAACAAAAACAACCAAATAGAACCTTCAGGATGAGAGGTAGGGTTATTGGCTTACTCAGGAGTTTAGATGTGGGGGAGTCAGACGAGGAAGGGAGCTGAGAGACAGGCCTGGGAAAATCACCCAGACAACACCTCCCCACCCCCTGAAAACCGGGTGAGAGGCAGAGGAGAGGCAGAACGAAGAATTTTCATGCTGAAGATACAAGCAAAGTCCCAGCAGAATGGGAGAGCAGGAGCTGAGACCTAGACCCAACCAGGACAGCAAGGGGCATCCGGAAATACATGCTGGGGGCCCCTGAACCCCCCCATGCTGAGTGTTCACATCTGTGACCATCAGGAGAGCTGCAGACGTAAAGCCCCCACCCAGCATGGCCCCTCCCCAGGGCCCCCTGACTGCTGCGGGTGGGTGGGCAGGATTTCTGCCTGGAGGAGTAGCCCTTGGTCCCAGAGGGGCTCCCAAGCAGGTCTGGGAACTACCCCCAGGGTCTGGCTGGTCAGGGCAGGCAGAAGGGGGCATCCAGGGTCAGCAGCCCGCTAGCCCGTGACTTGGCCTTGACCCCTTAACACCAGGCGTTTGACGCCAGGGTGTGGGCCGGGACGCAGGAGGGGTTGCTCAGGTGTTTCTAGGAAACATCCAAAGCCATCAATAAACTTCCCAGCCCGTGCTGCCATCAAACTGACACTGAGAACCAACTGGACAGCAAATTAAGGCGTTAGCCAAGGACCAGTTAGAAGCTCTGGACATGGCTGGAGGGGAGGGGGCCGGCCACAAGGGTCTAGCCCCCACCTCCTCCTTGTCTCCCAACGCCTTGCTCAGTTCACAGCCATCGGCCCCGCCCCCAACACCATCGCCTTGTGAGATCCTCTTTCTGGGACCCCGTGCCCTCTGCTGCCTTCCCTCCATCTGTCCTGGGCCCCAGGGGTGGAGGATGTCCCAGCCCTCCCCTTTCTCCCAACACCTCCCTCCCTCCCAGGACCCTCACCTGGGAACGGGGTGGGGGGGGAGCAGAAGGCACAGCAGCACGGCACACAAGACACCTCCCCTCCCCAAGGGCAACTGATCACCTACTAGCAGTCTGGGGGAGCCAGAGCCAGGGGCTGATGAGGGCACCGCTGGATCCCGGGCAGGGGCTGTCCCCTAGCTGCCCTCGCGCATCCCTTCTCTCCCCTGACAAGCCCCGCCCCTGGGGGACACCTGGGGGGCTGGCACGCTCAGCCCCCAGCCTTCGGATCTTGGAGTCAGCCGAGGCCCCGGCATCCGCCGGCCTCTGGCACCACCTGCTGGTCACTGCGGGAGCCGGGCCTGCGGGCAGCGGAGGAGCCAGGCCGCCCTAGCCACAGGGCTCCCCACGGGGAGGGCGGGAACCACGAGAGCTGGGGTAGGGGTCCCACCGGTCCGCTACCTCCCGCCCTGCCCAATGCACAACCCGGGGTGTCTGACCCTGCTCTCACCCTCCAGCCCCGCCCAGGCCCCGCCCACAGGCTTAAGCCCCGCCCACAACCCCCAGTCCTGCCCACGGCCCCGCCCACCGCTTCCAGCCCCGCCCACGGCCTGGCAGCACCTGTGTGGCCTCAGCTGCCAGCTCAACCTCTCCGAGCTTCAGTGCCGATCACTGCTCTTCCTGTCCACTCCGCCCCAAGTTTCCAGGACAGCCCTGCCCTGATTCTGCCCCTAGGCCCAAGTCTGTCCCTCCCAGACCTCCAGGAGCCTGTGTGTCCCTCCTCAGTGCCCCCCCAAGCACTGCCCCCTGCCCCACAGCCCTCGGGGAACAAGCCTTTCCCTTGAGGGTCAGTGCCATGGGCATCAGGAGCCCCGGGTATGGGTGGCACGAACCCACCAGGTGAGGAGGGGGACCTGCCCGAAGGTCTGCATCCAGTAGTCCACAGCAAGGCTCCGTCCGCTCCTGAAGGTGCTCCCCCTTTCTGCATGGGGGACAGCTGGGGCCTGTCACCTGGGGGCCAGCTGGACCCACCTGACGACAGGAGGAGGGCGGCTAATGTCAGACTGCCCAAGGCCCAAGTGTTCCTAAGCCCTCTACCTTTCCCAGGTTTCCTTTCTGCCACTGGGACCATTTTCTGGGGCCAGATCTGGGGACGCCAGCCAGAGGCAGCCTCCTTTTTGTTCCCTCCTCCTCAGCCCTCCCAAACCTGCCCCCACCAGGCACCTGCTCGGCCCGCGACCCTGAGAGGGGCCGTAAGTGTCCCCTGAGGGGGGACAGGGAGAGTGCAGTACCCCTGTGATTCTGTGCTCTCAGTGGACCACAGCACAGGGCTGCCAGCCCCAGGCCCAAACTCCTGGATCTCTGGGCCCCTATCCGCAGAATCCCTTGGAACAAAGCAGGCACTTGCCACCGGGAGGCGCAAGTGGTTCACAAACGCTCCCATCACAACGTAGGGGGGAGGCACCATCCGGTCTGGGCTGAGATTTGAGGACTGGGGAGGGGGATGTCCTTCCTGCTTCCTGGTTAGGATTTCCCACGTCATCCAGATTGAGAATCTGGGGTTTCAGGCCAGGATCTGGGACGCGGAGGAGCTGGGGAGCCATCCTGCTCCAGTGGGGAGTGGTGGGGAACCACGTGGGGTGTGAGGCCCTCCTGCAGCCCCCAGCCCCATCCACCCTCTGCTGGCTTTGCTGCCCGGGCGAGTGGCCAGCCTGGCCACCCCACACCCTCCAGCAGCTGGCTGGCGACCCTCCCGGTGGCCAGTGGACTCTGCTCAGCCGGGCTGCCCACACCTGCCACAGCAGCTGGTTCAAAATCCCCAAATCCCCCGAACCGGCCGCTCGGCCCCATTTGGCCTGGCCAGGGAGTCCTTGGCCCCGACCGTCAGCCTGTCCCTCACCGAACTGTGGCCAGCTGGGCAGGTGGACAGCGCCCCAGCATCCCGGGGCGCCAGGGGCTCCTGGCAGGCACATTGTGGAGACACGCCTCCAGGCCCCCGGGTGGGTGGGCAGGCCTCCACTGCTGGAGGGGGCCTGGTGGGCGTGCAGGCTCACTCCTCAGCGGCGAGAGGAGTAGAGGTGTTCCGGCACGAGTCTGACCACCCACCTGCCTCGACCCTGAAGGGGGGGAGCTGGGGGGCTGAATTTTGTGGTCAGGTGGCCACTGGGGAGGCTCTGCCCGTGGTCATGATGAGAACCCCCAAAACTTGGGCTGCAGGACCAAGACAGGAGTAAGTTTACAAGGCTGTGCCGTCCGTGCTCACCGCACCAACGCTCGCTTAGTCTGCAAACATTTGCTGAGCACCTGTGGGATGCTGGTGTGGCCCTGGTCAAGGGGCCCCCAGTGGCCATGCCACCCAGGGGCAGCCTTCTCCTGGCCCCCTGACCTTCCTGGACACCGAAAACATCTGTGAGCATCCCCCACTTTGCTCAGGCACCCCGACCCTACAATGCCCCTCCCTGAGGCTGCCTGGTCTCTGCCCTGCCCCCAGACCTGCCCCACCCCTACTCAGTCCCGGGACATGGGTCAGCCCATGTCACCCTTGGGAAGCGGCTCAGGACAGCTGCTGGGTATTGATGCTTGCTGCCCAGGGGAGGGTTTTCCAGCACCAGCCGTGGGGTTGGCCATAGTATCTGAGTGGACACTCAGACCCAGACATCATCAGGAGTAAACAGTCCCGAGGGGACAGCTTCCTGGGAGCAGGATGAACACTGGGGTGGGGGTCGCACAGCCCCAGGAACTGTGTCCATGTGGCCTTGCATCCGGGGGGTGCTGGTGTCACATGCGGGGGCATGGGCAGGGTTCGGCCCGTGCTCTCCCCATCCAGGCCCTCTCCCATCTCCCTCTCCCTCCTTCCTGCTTCACCCCCTCTGCCCTCGTCCCCCAAGCATCTGCAGCCACTGTAACTGATCCCCCCGGTGGGGCGGCCTGGGCTCTGGGCTCCGGGCTCTCCTGGCCCTCTTGTCTCCGGCCCAGCTGTTGCTGGGGAGGCCGTGTCTGTCCTGGGGACCAGCAGCTGCAGGGCCGGAAGCCTCCACCTACCCCGAGCAGGTGTGCCCTCTATGGCCCAGCACTGTCTGCCGACGGCCAGTCCCGGGAGTCTAGGGACCCCTCGCCCTCATCTGCTAGGCCTTGGGGCCCTGGGCTGCGATGGCGTGAGGGTACCCCGGGCCTTGGGCAGCTGGAGGCAAGGCCCCTTTGGCCGGCCTGTGGGCAGGGCCGGTGGAGCACGCATTAGTTAGTGATAGAGCCAGGAGGGGCCTCCAACGCCCGACACACCAGCCAGCCCTTCGAGGCCAGAGGTGCAAACCCAGACAGAGGGCCTTGTTCGGGGTCCCCAGGGCAGGGGGCAGGGCACATGGAGTCAGTGGCCGGCAGCAGGCAGCCTGGGGAGCTCACCTCGGTGCAGACTCAGCTGCTCGCCTCCCTCCAGGCCTGGGACGGAGTGTCCTTCCTGACCTGTAAGCCTGTCAGTACCATCCACTCCATCTTCCTCAGCCACAGCCGGAGAGGGTCCCTATGCTGTCGGGCCACTTGTGAACATTGACCTGGGGGGCCTCCTCCCTTCTGGGGTGCCTCTGACGGGTGCTGCCCTATCAGAGAATGAACTCGTGTTGTTTTCAAGCCCCGCCCCCCAGTTTGTGCTCACACTGGCCCCAGGACCCTACCACATGCCTCATCCATCCCTGGACATGGCAGGAAACTGCTCAGTGGCTTCCTGGCCCTTGGGGCCCAGTGCCCTAGAGGCTCCCGGTAGGCCGCCTCTGAACTCTCCGCTGGCCTCCCTGTGCCCCCGACGTTGGCATGTGGGAATTGTGGCCTCGTCCCTGACGCCAGTAAGTACTGACCCAGCTCAGAGGGCCTCCATGGTCCTCGCATGTGAGCAGGTCCCCAGGCAGGGCTGGTGCTTCTCTGAGGGTTCAAACCCATCTGTTAACAAGATGACTTGTCTTAGGAGCAGAAACTGTCCAGCTTGGGGACGCCCACCATGGATGGATGGACGGACGGACGTCGGGGGCTCCAAAGTCCAAGCCATGCCCACATTCCCCCACTCATTGCCCCAGAGCCCACGCCTCCCTCCCAGCACCCCAGTTACGAGCAAGAAGGAGTTAACGCACACCCTGACCAAGCTCAAGGGTGGTGACCCCTGGGGACGGGGGCACGGACGGTGGAATCTGGAGACACCATGAGAGGGTGGCAGACAGGACCCACAGGCTCAGGATGGGGCTGGGGACCCAGAGAGAAGGCTCCGTGGGGACTCGGGGTGGGCTGGGCAGCATGGGTCCTGGGGGGTTGAGCCCTGGTCACCTTCACTCACCACCCAGTTGGAGAGGCGAACACGGAGCCGCCGCGGCACCTGACATCCAGCTCCCACCCCACACGGGGCCGCCAACAGGGCTGACCTTCGGGAATGGAGTGGGAGCTCTCCGCGGATGGCGTGTGGGGGGCGGCTGGGGCTCCAGGCAGATGCAGGCTCAGAGCAGGGCTTGTGGGTAAAGGGAAGATGCGCTGTTCCTGCGAGCGGGCTCAGAGGAGCGCGTCTCTCGGGCTGCTAGTTCGCAGGAGCGTGGGGCTCGATCAGCGACATCTGTCCTGGGGCTGTGCTGAGTGGGGCTGCGGGGGCCGCGTTTGCCAAGAGGCTGAGAAGGAGCGATCCCTCCCAAACAGCACCCAGCCAGGGACAGCTCCCGCTCAGCACTTTCTGGCAGGTCACACAGACCGACTGCGGTGGCCCCCCGCAGCCCGGGCTCTGGGTCCCCAGGTCTCCAGCCGACTCCCTGGGCTGCCTGGCACACAGAGGAGGGCTGGGCCTCCTGGCTGTCCCAGCCCGGTCCTCTCCTAAGCCCCCACCACAGGACGCCTGGGCTGGACACAACAGGCAGACAGGGTCCGGCCTCTTCAGAGGCCCTGGCATCAGTGACAAGAGTCACTGCGTGCAACGCCCGACCCATCAGCCGCCCTCTGGCCCAGGCCCCGCCACGAGGTGTCTAGCCGGCTTCAAACAGGTGATTTATCTGGGCTTTGGCTCTCCTCAGCATCTTCAAACAAACGCCGGAGGGTTTTAACTGGACAGAGTGGCTCTCCGCGTGGTCTGGATTTCCCATCTCCAGGAACCCCTTGCTTCTGAGAGGGGCTGGGGTGCCGGATGTTTATTTTATCACTTTCCCCCGCTCAGGAGTTTAATACTTCAGCAGCAAGTCTGAGGCAGCCCCGCACGGAGCCGTTTGTTTCTCCGGATTTCATTCCTTTCCAGACCCCCGTGTGTACGCGCCGGCTGGCGGCGGATCATATTTTCCCTCGAAAGACGTGGTTTTCCTATTAAGAGCTTCATTTCGGCTAGATCGTTCTACCATGCCTCGTCTCGGACGCAGCTGCCCGGGGCCAGCCGCAGCTCCACGGGGGTGACCGGCACCCCTGGGCCTGCCCCTCGGGTGCCCCGGCCAGACGCATGGGCTTGGCGCTTTGGCCGCAAAGCCTGGGCCTCACGTCACTGCTTCCGTGGCTCACCTTGCAGAGGGCCATCTCCGGTTGGTCCTCTAGAGACCAAGCCCTCTGGCAGCCCCTACCGGGTGAGGCTGGCTTCGCTTCCCTTATCTCCAGACCAGGTGTTCGGGGCACTCCCCTCACAGCCGGGGGGGCGAGGCTCTCTCTGAGAGGCAATGTCTGTGAGCAGGCTGGGGGCTTTCCGGACTCCATGCATGGTCCTTGCGGCAGCACGGATGTGGGCCCTGCTCTCCACACCAGCGTCCTGCGGGTCTGTCCCAGGCCCCAGGTGGGGAGACTGAGGCCCGGGGAGGCCAAGCTCCTCCACCGCGGGGCCCAGCATGCATGTGCATCGGGTGCAGGCCTCCATCAAGTGGGAGGGGTTCACAGATGACTTAGGACCTAGGGAGCTTGGAGCCACCTGCATGGCCAGGTCTGCCCCTCCTGGGCTGGGGCCACCCCTCTGGGACAGGGGTGGGAGGCCCATCCCCCTCCTGCCCGGGTCTTATGACTTCTTGGCTCCTCTCCGCCAAAACTGGGTCATCTGGTTCAGAGCAGCAGAGCCCTGGGCTCCTTAATTTAAATGACACTGCTGTGGCCAAGCTCCCTGGCCCCACCCAGCCCCCACCAAGGACAGAACCAGCGGCCCCAGGCCTAGCCTCCACTCCCACCTGGATCCCAGCAGAGCAGACGGGGTGTGGGGGCGGGAGGCACAGGGGGTCAGCTGAGGGGGCAGTGCCCACCTGCCTGCTGGGTGCTGTCAGCTCTTCCAGGGGCAGGAGGACGCTGGCTGGGTGATCGGGGTGACGGGGTGACAGCAGCTGCAGCCTGTCTCTGGCACCCCGGACAGCACCAGGCCCTGCGCCACACAGAGGCAGTGTGGTGGCCCCTGGGAGGAGTCCTTGAGGGCTATGACCCCCTGGGACTCAGTGCTGCTGGTGGGGGTGCTTCCTGACCCTGTGACCCCCATCACCAGGAAAGAATGCAGAGACCCCAGTGCAAAATGAAATGTTCACAAACGACTGGGGACCTGAGTCCCCCCGTCGACAGGCACTGAGCTCTGTGTCAGAGGAGGGCACGTGTCCCCAGGCCCAGGGATGTCTGCCCATTGGGGCTAGGGACCTGTGTCAGTTCCTGGCCTGCCTCCCCACACCCGGCCGGCCGGGGAGGGGCTCCAGCACGTGGCCCTCCCCCGGCCCACCCCTCGGCCCCTCACAAGTGTGAGCGCAGCTGTGGGCCTGGGCAGGAGGAAATCCTCCGCTTTGCAAAGGCCCCAGGGGATGTAGAACTGCCTGGAACAGCTGGGAAGAGGCTGGCTGATGGCGGGGGCAGTCCTGGGCCGGTCTCCCATTCAGGCCGGGCCACGCCGGGGGCACCGTTACTGCAGTGGGAGGCAAGGCAGAGGCTGCTCCCCAGAGACCCCCACCAGGCAACCCCTGATATCTGGGATCACCCCCCATCAGAGCTGCCCCTATCACTGCCCTCACAGAGCTCCCCCGGTGATGAGCAGGGCCCTGGCCGCCCTCTACCTCTGAGTTGGAGCAATCCCCCTGAGGGGGCACGACAGCCCCAAAGTAGACCCAGGCCCATAGTCTCCCCTCTCCAGGAATGACCCTAGGAATCTGGGTTCACCCAGGGGCCGAGGAAAGAAGGGTGGGGCAGGAGGAGGCACTGTGGGGCCCTGCGCCCAGGGAGGGCTGTGGCCCCTTCTCCCGGCTGCCCGTGGAGCTGTCCTGGAGGGCCATGGGGCTGTGGGTAGGTGTGACCAGGAGACACCGGACAGCAGTGGCCCTGGGAGTCAGACATGGGGGTTAGTGACCATGTGCAGCCTGAAGGAGAAGCAAGCCCCCTCCCAGCAGGCCCAGAGCAAAGCAGGACGTCCACAGAGCCCCCAAAGCCACAGCGTCTGCCTGCTCAGGACAAGCTGTTTCTAGATCCCCCAGGAGGAGGGGGCTGTCTAGTGGCCCTACAGTGGGTCGGGGCATCTGTGATGCCTGCTAGGCCAGAGTCGGTTGATGAGGCTTCTCCCGGCTGCACATGGACATGCCCACAGGCAGCCGAAGCTTGGTTCTCCTGGAGGGTGGAAAGGGATAGGGTTCACCCACCATGGACCCCAAGTTCATCCCCAGTGCTCCTCCCGCTCCTAAGGTCTGCTCAACATCCTGAAGGCTTCCGAGGCAAACAACAGAAACCTCTTTCCCTGACTTCAGTGGCAAGCACAAGTTTCTGGACCATGAAGTTGGGTGTGGCTTCAGGCATGGCTGGATCCAGGCCCTCAGCTTTCCTGCCTGTTCCACAACTCAGCTCAGCTCAGCTCAACTTCTCTGTGCTTTAACTCTCCCAAGGAAGAGGGCCTCCTCCATACACTGAGCGGGGACAAGTTCCCGTCTCTCGTTTGTGTCATGTTGACTCTGTGGTCACATGCTTTACCCCATGGTTAGGAAGAGGACCATGTGCTAAACCCCCTTGCCCACCCACCGAGCCCAGATGGCCAGGAGCTTGTGTCCCCTCTGAGGACCCCCGGGGTCCAAGCCTCCAAGAACCTCAGTGCTGAAAGGCTCTTTGCCTGAAGGAGCTACCTTGTCTTTCCGAGAGACCACTGCGGGATGGTCAGCAGGATCCAGGACAAGCTCTGTACACTCCCCCTTCCGGCTGTAGCAATACCACTCTGAGCCCCTGAACCCTGTGTCCCAGGCCAGATGCACCCAAGCTTCCCAGTGCGGACACAAGCCAGGCCCTGTTAGCTTGGTCCCTGTCCCCAGAGGAGTAGCAGAGGGCCCTTTCCTCAGGACGTGTCCTGGGAGCAGCAAGATGAGGCCTGGGGCGGCTCTCGCATCCACAGCCCACGTCTTGGCTGTGAGGAGCCTGAGGTCTGGGGAGCAGAGGGAAGCCAGGGACGGACGGCGGCCTGAGACACCCCAGAAAGGGGCCCTCGGCGTGGAGCTCTCCTCCTGGATCCACCCCACCCTCTCGTCCATGGGGCGCTGGCACAGGAGCCACACGGGGCTGGGGGCACAGGGCCTGGGACGGGTGGGGCCTGCCCGTCTGGCTCCAAGCTCCCCGGCCTGGGCAGCCCCCCTCCTGCCCGCACAACAGGGCCCTGAGCCTGGGGTGGGCCGGGAGGCGCTGCCCACTGGCCGCCCGCTCACAAGGGCCCCATTGTGTGGCCGCGGCTGTGGGCAGCAGGTGGCTGCCTGGTCCTGCACGGGGAGGCCCTGCCGCCAGCCGCGCGAGCGGAGGAGGGCACGGCGGGTACTGGTGAGGCGGGGGCACGGGTGGGCCGGGCTGGGCCAGGGCACAGAGCAGCATGAAGGCGCTATTCTCCTGGCCCCGGCCCCACCCGCTTGGCCTGGACACCCCGCTGCGGGCCCTGGGCCAGAGCCCAGACACACCCGGCACTTGGATGCTGACACTGTGGCCTGGGCAGTGGCTGGGGCTGTGGACGGTGGGCCAGCTCTGAGCAGAGCAGTCCTGACAGCTTCCCGGAGGCGGCAAGAGGCAGAAGGGGCAGGAAATGGACCCAGCACGAGAGGGAGGGCCCCCAGGAGCCAAGCGAGACTGAGGGTAGGCCCTGGGCAGGAACAGGCCTCAGGTTCACACCGCCATTTTGGCCTTGGATGGTGATATCCCCGCTCTGTGCCTCAGTCTCTCTATCCGTAGGAGGGAGAGAGGACCGAAACTGCCCCAGAGTGGGTCAGGCCATGGCACAAGCTGACCCATGGGCAGGCTGGTCTGGGGAGGTGCCATGGCAGGACTGGTCAGCCCTTCCTCTTCGGAGCACAACCAGAAAGACCTCCCACGCCCTCGGGCCCGCCAACCACTCAGCCCTCTCTGAGATGCCCCCTCCTCAGGGGTTGGGGAGGGAGGCACAGGAGGGCCTTGGGCAGCCCCTCCACGGGGGGGTGGCCCCTGCCTTCACTCCCAGCCCTGCTCCCACCCCTGGGCCTCTCCTACCAGGCAGTGAGCTGGCGCCTGGCTGCCTGGGGCAGGACTCTGGGCTAGCCGTTCCCTCAAAGGCGCGCTGCTGGGGCCCGGCTCCCCACCCAGCCCCCTGTGCCCTCATGCTGGCAGGGAGCACATGCGGGGGCGACGGCCTCCCTCCCCGCAGTGGCATTAGGTAAGGATGGCTGGAGCCAGGCTGACGGTCAGGCAGGCCTCCGGCAACTTGTGGCCAGGCCGGTTCCACCAGGGCTCCGTGGCCCGCCTGGGGTCCGGGGTCAGGCTGCCCTCCAGGCCTGCCCTGTGCCCAGACCAGCCAACAGGAGGCCTGCCCTCCCGTGCCCCTGGGGCCTCCCGGCTGCTGCGGGTCCCACTGGTGCCCTGTCTGAGACGTGACAGAGAGGAGAGGTGGGGACAGGCAGCTCCAACTGCAGGATCCGAGCCAAAAGAAAACATGGCCACAGGCCTGGGCTCCCCTGGGGCTGCCAGGGCAGGGATGCGAAGTCATACCTGAAGCCCAGCCCGTGCCGTGGACACAGGGCCGGCTGCCCGTGGCCCTCTGCACAGTGGCCTTGGGAAGCTGGCTGGAATGTGTATGACCCCATTTCTCAGATGAGGACTCGAGGTCCAGCCCCGCCTGTGGCTCAGAGCAGGACTGCAGGGTCGGTGTGGGGTGGCCATCCCCGGCTCAGGACTCATGGGCTGCCCAGCCCTGCTCCCCTCAGCTGCCCAGGGCTGGCTCTGTGCAGAACACACCAAACCCCTCCGGGTGCCTGTCCCTCCCTGGTATCTCAGCCGGGTCCCCCGCGGCCCCACCTGCCCCACCTCTGGGCCTGGCTGAGGGGGACCCTTGGGGGCTGGCACCCCAGAGGGGCTCCGTGCATAGCACCAGCCCGTGGGGCCAACTGGCACACTCAGGGAGGGCAGGGTATCAGGGAGAGAGGTTCCAGGCAGCGGAGAGAGCTCGGCTGGGCATGGGACAGTGTGGACGCTGGGGGCTATGGGAAGGGCACGTGTGTTCACAGGCCGGCTGAGGGCTACCCACCCAGAGCCTGGCCTGTGGTCCAGCGTCACATAGCCCCAGCCGAGACCCCGCAGGCCTCACCTCCTGTCAGGTGTCCTCCCTCCCACCTTGGCTCTGCTCACTGAGCCCTGCCTGCCCCATGGGCACCGGCTCAGGGCTGCCTCCTCCAGGAAGCCCACCTGAGACCATCCTCTCCTCCCTGTAGCAGCTCAGGGCAGGCGGTGAGAGTCCACGGAGGGGAACCAGAGCCTAGAGTCAGGCATCCCTCTGTCCCCACCGTGGTGGCCCAGACTCTAGGACAGGACGTGTGCTGCATGCTCCCCCCCACGCGTGTCCCTGCCCCGGGGGCGCTCAGGCCGGGGTGTGCACATTGTCTCTGGTGCTGGCAGACAGAGCCCCCACGGATGAGCGTCGCCCCCAGGAGACTGCTGGGCTCCAGCCTCCGAGGGGCAGCCAGGACCCCCCATGCTTAGGCCTCCAGCCCTGCTCCCGGCCTCACGTTTCCCGGCGCCAGCAGGCTGGCTGGGGGTGTGTGGGGAGGGCACGGAGGGGCCGGTCAGGGGTGGGGTGGGGCTCCTCACCCGTGGTCGCCAGGATGGGGCACAAATCAATTCTCCCCCAGTTTCTTCCTGGGCCAATCTGGAGACAGATCAGACAGGGAGTTCCATGCCGGAGTGGAACCAGACTCACCAGGCTTAATGCTGAAAGCGGCAGCTCCCCGCCACCGACCTCCCCCCTGCAGCCCACAGCACAGCTAGAGCCGAATTACCCACGCTCCCGTCACGCCCTGTGCTCTGTGAGGAACCGGGGGAACAGCCAAGGCCCAAGGGTGCCTCACCCTGCCTAGACCATGGCTTGGTGGCCAGCGGCCTGCTGCCCTGTCCTCAGGACAGACAGGAGCATGGCCCCTGGGCAGGAACCTTGCTGCTCCCTGCTGCCTCTTGCTGCCCCTCGCTGTCCCCTCGCTGCCTCTCGCTGCCCCTCGCTGTTCCCAACTGCCCCTCGCTGTCCCTTGCTGTCCTGGGGGCTGGCTCTGGGGCCACAAAGGATGCCGTGCCTGCTTCAGCTCCGGGTGCCTGGCGTATGTCTGTCCAGACACTGTGAGCCCCTAGATGTGGAGGTCCCTGCTGCAGAGTGACCACAGGTCTCAAACTTTGTTGGGTGAAGGGTAGATGTGGGGTTTGGCTTTTGAGTGAGAGGTTTAGGCAGACGTGCTCAGGGTCAGACTGTGGCATCGGAAAGCCACTTGTCAGGTTGGGGTGCACGTGCAGGGAGGTGGGCTGGTGTCCAACTTTGGCCATAGGGCTCAGGTGTTAGGGCTTCACTGGACAGATAAAGGGGGGGACACTTGAGGCCTCAGGAAGGGACAGGCCGCCTGGGGAGGCTGTGGCAAGGACCCCCAGACTTGGCTCGTGGAATCCTGGGGTAAGAGAACCACCTTTCTCTCACCTGGGAGAAGGCTCCCCACCATGAAGAAGAAGCTCTGCTTTTGCTTCACTTCCCTAAAACACCCACCCTGTCTCCCTACCTCCAGTCCCTCCAACCATGGCGACATGAAGCCTGTCCCTGCCACAGAACCTTTGCACTTGCTCTCCCTGGAATTCCTCCACCCCAGGTCTTTGCACATGAACTATGTCTTATACATCAGATCCAGTCAAAACGGCCACCTCCTCTGACTGAGTCTGTCTAGGCTCTCTTGACAAACTGCCATTCTCAGGGGGCTTAAACAACAGACATTTTGCTTGCTCCTGGGGCCTACAAGACAAGGTGCTGGCAAATTCAGCATCTGGTGCGACCTTCCTTGCTAACCTCGTGCTGTGTCCTCTTCGTGGGTGGCGGCTCTTGTAGAAGGACACCGATCTTGTCCATGAGCCTCATGATCCCATCACCACCCCGAGTCCCCACCTCCCAACACCATGACCTTGGGACTTAGGGTGTAACCTGGGTCCCGGGGGAGCGTGAACACTCCGTCTGTAGCGTCCTCTGAGGGGCCTCCTTGACCACTGTGCACACCCACACTGTGTCTTCTTGCCCCTTGGGGACCTCGTGCCCGGCCCCACAGCCCAGTCCAGCCCCAGACTCTCAGAGGCATTCAGCTGGTGCCGCCTAGCAATTCGGCAAACCAGCAGTCATGAGCATCCTAGGCTGAAGCTGAGAGTAGAGACCAGTCTGGTGGTTCGGTTACATGATCCGCCGACATCTGGTGCGCGATTCTTCTCACTGAATTAACCAGCTGTTCTGAAGTCGTGCATAACCAGGACGATTAAATTCATTCTTGTGGGTTGACTCGAGTTGATGGAACAGAGCAGTGAGCTCAGTGACAGCCCTCGGGGGCAGGGGAGCTTGGCGCGCTGGGCACCAGCAAGGGGAAGGCATGCACCCCACCATGGGTGCGGACCCTGTCACCGCCGTAAACACAGGGGCGGCTAGATCCCTACCTCACACCACACACAGACAGGTTCCAAACGAAGGCCTTGAAGCGACAGGAAAGCAGCTAAATGCTCCAAGAAAGTGAGAGATACCACGGTGGTAAAGTCCTGCTGAGAATCTCGTGTAAGCCTGAGCCCATGTCCAGGAATTTCCGATGTAGCTCACTTGTCCAGGTGGGGACCCGAGGGCACCACAGCCAACCTGCCCCGGCCAAGGTTGTTAACTAGCGGCAGATGGCAGAGGAAAGGAGGGACATGGTCTCTGCCGAGACTCTGCGGGGAGAGGTGGTCCTGGTGGGTCAGGACCATGGTGGTCCACACACGAACAGGTGGGTTTACTAACTGTCATGTTTTCTGGGAGTGCAGGGCTCCGGAGAGCTCAGCAGACAGAGGTCCAGGTTCCTGATCCTGGACACGAGTGTTCTCGGTGAAGTGTGCGGCATATCCCCTCTACTTACAGCGTACACGTGGGTCCCCAGGAGCCAGCAGTGTGTGTCGGGGAGCACCTGGCCTCATGTCCACGCCAGCTCACAGCCCTGGGGTGGGGGACCCATGTGGTCGGGTTCTAGCACCGGGTGACATGGGGTGATTGGGAGGGAGAAAAATTGGAACTGTGGGTCGGACGATGGTAGCCACCCGGTGGAGAGCAGGGAGCAGGGAAGGTGTACGAGGACCGGCACCCTGGCTCAGGTAACGGGATCCGGTCTGATTTACAGGTAGGCACACGCGGGGGCCGGGACGGCACAGAGGAAGCCAGGAGCTCGCCCCCAGGCCAGACCGGGCACACACCCGTCCCGGGGCTTACAGAGACAGAGGGCGAGGGAGAGAAGGAGGAGGGAGGGAGACATAGCCAGGCAGACAGACAGGGAGGGACAGGGCACAGAGCAGGGTACGACCAGGCGGGCTCCACTGGCAAGGGCTCTGGCCGTCCATGGCCGTGCGATGTCTCGCTACGCCAGTCCATGATTTCAGGGAGGTTCTCGGCCTCTCTGAGTCTCGATTTCCTTGTTATTCGTTTGGGAATAAATTGTCCCCCTTGGGTAGGGGGGCTCTGAGAACTGATGGGATTTTACTTGTTAAACTGGTGCAGGCCACCCGGACGCCCACCAAGGGCCGAGGGGATTCGCACCCCGTGGTCCATCCAGCAGGACTACGGTTCAGCCCCGAGGAGGGCAGAGCGTCTGCTCCGGCATGATGGACCTTGCGGCTGTGACGCCGAGGCCAACTGTCCAGTGCACAGACACAGACCACAGAAAGCAGAACGGGGCGTCCCCGCCTGGGTACAGGAGTAGAGAGGGAGTTTGTGAAGGAGGCTTCTGTCGGGAAGACGGACACGTTCTGGAGAGATGCAGCCAGAGCTATGCCCCTGCCTGGTGGACAGGTCACCCCTCCTCTGCCGAGAGGCTGGGGGCAAGGAGAGCCCAGAAGAGGAGGCCTGAGAGGATGAAGCAGTCAGTGATGGGGGTCCAGGGAGGAGGTGGGGGCTGCGGGTGCTCAGGGGGAGGTGGGGGCTGGAGGTGCTTGGGGGCAGCCAGGGGGCTGGGGTCTGCCAGGGCAGGAGGGCTGCCAGACCTCAGGGTGGGACCCCCCAAGCAGAGGATGGCCGCTGGCCGGCACCCTGGGCTCCGGAGCCCCGAGTCTGAAGCCGCACACTCTGCCTTCAGCCCGGGTGTCAGGGAGAGCACACTCCAGGTCGGCAGGGCAGCTGGCGGACATCGTCCAGCTCACAACGCCATGGCTAGCGGTGCCCCAGCTGAAAGCCCACTCCCCCGATCACACGGTGGGGCGTGGTGGGGCCAGCCTGGCTGTGATCTCAGCAGGAAGTTTCCGGGCTCCGGCCCCAGCGTACCCGAGACCCTCTGGGCTCCAGAGTGGCCATGGGGCTGCGCACGTCCGTGGCCCTGGTCTGCACCCGGTGAGGTCCCACCGTAGGGCTCCACGGATCAGGCGACGACTGCTCTCACGGGGTCCCCCTTCCTTAGGACCCAAAGGTGGAGCTTTCTTTCTGCGTTAACAGGCGCAGCTCTGTTCGAGTCGAGGTCTGGCCTTGCTGCCAGTTGTGTGGCTTTGCCAGACGGCCTCATGTCTCCAAGCTCTGCTTGAGGCCGTCCTGCCTGGCTGGGCACCCCTCCCCAGCCCCCCACAGCACAGCGAAGAGCCTCCTCTTGACCTCTTCAGACTCTGTGATGTGGGCAAAGAAAGTCGCGGGGGGTGGGCTGCCCCACACTCGGGGACCCAGTTCTGTGGAGGCAGAACCCCACATGGGCCCGAAGCCCCCAGAACACAGTGGTGGCTTTCATGGTGGCGTCCAGCCAGCACAAATCCAGGGTATCCCTCCAACAGCATGGGACAGTCCCGGGGAGTCCGTTCAGAAGGGCTGGAGCTGAAGGCCCCAGACTCGCCAGTTGCCTGGCTTGAATCCCAGCCCCACCGCCTTCTGTCTTGGACACCAGGCACGTTGCTCAGGCCCTCTGCCTCAGTTTCCCCATCCAAGAGGCCAAAAGCCAGTGCCTCTGCAGGCCGCCACGAGAAAAGCTGGATGTGGGGCCCTTCTGGGGAGCTTGGATCTGTCCCGAGGATCCTGCCAGCTCAGGGACCCAACACGGGTCTGTGGGCGGGACAGGCCAGTGGCAAAGAGGGATGTGGTCACGGCTCTGCGCACACAGCGGCCTCCGCAGGCCCTTTGCCAACGAAAAAATGAACAGATGGGTGGGAGTGGATGAGTGGGTGCCGCCCACGTGGGGCTCCAGGTGCCGCATGCCCACTCCCAAGCAGGGCAGCCATTCTCCAGAAAGTTCCCTGGCCGCCAGCCCATGCTCCCGTTGGAGCCCTGGTCAGGGCAGGAGGATAGGGGAACGCTGACCAAAGCTGCTGGGGGCGCGACCTTCCACCTCACAGGATAGTGGGTGCTCTCGCCGGGTCCTGGCGGACGGAGCTGCGGGAGGGGCATCTTCCCCACACACCCACCCCCGTCCTTCTTTCCCCCCACCCCATCCCTGTGCGTCTGAAGGATGGCTCAGCTGGGCTCAGGGAGGCTTCCTGGGAAGGTGACCACAAGAGAGCACAGGCCAGAGCAAGGGCAGAGAACTGCAATGGGGCGTACCTGTTACCCGCGGGCCCTGCTGTGGGGCAACTTGTGTCCCCCCAAATTCCATGTTGAAGCCATAGCCTCCAGGACCTCAAAATGTGACTGCATTTGGAAATGGGTCTTGAAGGAGGCGATCTAGATAAACTGAGGTCAGTAGTGTGGGTCCCAACCCCATCCGACTGGTGTCCTCACGAGAAGAGAGCTCTGGACACACACACACACACACACACACACACACACACACACACGGGACTGCCAGGAGGAGACGGCAGGCCGTCTGCACACCACTGAGAGGGGCCACGCCCGGACCTCGGCCTTGCAGCCCCCAGCCCTGGGGCACAACTCTTCTCCTCTGTGCTCGCTGCCCTGGCCTTGTGGGACTCTGGGACGGTGGCCTGAGCCGGCCGGTACCGCTGTGTGACGCATTGTCCCTGATCTTAGCGCTTCAGGCCACGGCAATGTTTGCTGTTCACGCAGCTTCTGAGACCCTCGGATCTGGGAGCAGCTCGGCCCTGGGGTTCTCTGGCTCTGACGGAGCCGCAGTCGAGTTCCAGAGATCCCGGAGGCCTGACCTGGAAGCTGAGGGCTCCTGGGCAGATCACAACACCCTCCCTGGGTCCCGCCGCCCCACGAGTGGGAAATAATTGAGTGCAAGAATCCGGCCGCCTGGGGCTCCCCAATCCCCCAAATCAGCCCTCACCGACCTCATGTGCTAAAACTCCCACCGCGAATGGCCACGGCTGGTCAGGCTCTCTGTTGCTTCTTCCTTGACTGCGGAAGGACTCAGGCCGTGTTTCTTGCGGTGGGTTCTGTTGTCACCCTGGATGAGTCTACACGCAGGGGAGCTGACTGAGCACTGCTCCCCAGGAGAGTCACGAGGGCCGAGTTTTGGTCCTGGCCAACCTTGGCTCAGATTTGGCTTCTCCCCTGACTGGACATGTACCTCCTCCCGCAGACCACAGCCCTAGGACTACTGCGTCCCAGTCACAAGTGCTGGGGACGAGGACGGTAGCCCCAGAACGAGGGCTGAGCTCGTGGCAGGCCATCCCCGGCATGTGCTCACCACTCCGCGCCCCTTGGCCCAGGTCCTGACGTGTCTGCCTCTGTCCCCGGTAGGTGGCTGTGGTCTGAAACTCATTCCCACCGCCCCTACCTGGGCAGATCCGAGAACCTCCTCCAGCCCCCGGCTGTGCAAGTGGGAAGGACACGTGAGACCATGGGACCGAGGGGCTTGCTGAGGTCACCTGGCTGGTGGGGCAGGGGAGGGGGTGCCCACAGCTGAGCCCACCCCCACACCTCACAGCAGAAACCACCTGGGTGGGGCCAGGGCCAGGCCTGAACCGGGACCTTCCCAGACCCCCTGGCTTCCATCCCTCTCGATCACAGGCTGCAACCGGCCATTCCGCTCATGGCTGTGCCTAATTGTCACAAGCCCCCAGGGCCATGAATGCACACACTGCCACAAGGAGGACGAGGACAGACTCCTCCCTCAGCCGCCCCTCTGCTCCGGCCCCCTCCTCCTTTCCAGCCCCACAGGATTCCGGGCTTTCCCTGCAGATGGTGGGGGCTTCCTTCAGAAGTTGCTGGATCAGAGCCCCAGGCTGGTACGGGAGCGGGGAGAGCCCTCTAATTACAAGTGTGCAGAGCTCGCAGGACCGTCAGGCATGGGGCAGCCCCGTGTGGGGAGGGGCACTGGAATGAATTAGGGCTGAGGGGGCTTCTCCAGGGGTCCACCTTCCCCGCCCCCTGTACACAGCTCCAGCCCCAGCCCCAGGACTGACAGCCCTTCCTGCCAGGGTGTCTCCTCCAGGCCCAGCTTTGAGGTTCACAGGGATGAGGCCAGCCCCACAGACTGCCTTTCTACACCCTCTCCCCTCCAAGACCCCAAGAAAAGCAGCCACTGGGTGGGGGAGCAGTGCATGAGCCCCCGAGTGAGCGTTGCAGGCGAGCGGGCCCCAGACCGCAGACAAGGCAGGAGCATCTAGAGCTCCTTGGCCAGGGGTGTGGGGAGCTGGGGAAGGGGCAGCAGCCTATGAGGAGGAAGCCTGATTGTTTATGTGCCTTTTCCCAGGGACCTTGCAGGCTGTCGCAGGACAGAGGGGAAGGGCTGAGGGGGAGCTGGCTGCGTCCCCTCAGGGTGCCCCGTGCAGGGCAGAGAGCATGGCCCCACCCCCAGAGCTTCTCAGCTAGCGGGGAACACAGATGCTCTCCTTAAATGCAGACACCCTCCTGCAGGAAGCATGGGGTGCAGTGAAGGAAGCAGCTCCAGTCCCGCAGCCGCCTCCTGGGGTTGAGGCCCCAGCCCCAGGCCCGCACAGCAGCATAGGCCCTGGGACCCGCTGCGCACACCCAGGCCCGGCTTCTTCCGACCCCTGAAGGGGTTAATGACGGGTGGGCAGGTCCACACTGGCCCCTTCTGACCCTTCTGGGCTCTTCCCCTCCCCCTCAGTGCCCACTCATCCAGCTCGAAACAGAGCCCCGTTGTCCACCGCAGCCCACGCCAGGGGGTGGGAGATGTCGGGCCACTGCCCCGAGCTCACGTGGGCTTGGCGGGACCTTGGGTGAGGCCGCTGACCAGCTTACTCACGTGCGGGGCTGGTGGTTGCCTTGGGGGTCTCCAGGACAGGGCTCTGGCCCAGCTGACCGGCCCTGCCTCCTCACCAGCCTCTGCCCCTAGCAGCAGCACAGGCCAAGAACGTGGGCCCCACCTCTTCCTACCTCTGTGACATCAAGGTTTACCCCTGCGCACTTCCCGGGGAAGCTGGGAGTGAGAGGGAGGCGATGCGGTCCCTTAGGTCCCTCATTCCCTCGCCGTGGGCCTCCACGAAGCAGGGCCCCATCCAAAGCCAAGCCCCCCAGCTCCTTGCAGCTCCCTCTGGGACGCCTTCCCCCCATAACCCGCTGGTCGCTCACAACACCCCGAGGTTCACCTCCATAGCTGGAAGTCTCAGATCATCCCCACTGGCCTCAGGAGCCCCGGGGAGATGATGGCAAGCTGGGGCCAGAGGCTGTCAGTCGCTGTATCCTGGGCAGCAGCCACTCGGGCCAGGCCCCTCTAGGTCTCTGTCTAGAAAGTCCGGGCATGAGCCCCTGCCATGAAGCTGGCCTCATATTAGATCTAGTGCCCCCTCACTGGGTTCCCAGGGCCCTGGCCATCCGACCTCCTGGCCAGCAGCTGCCCCTCCTCCGGCAAGCCCACGCCCCAGGCCCCAGGCGCCCACCCAGGCTGGCACTGCCTCCTCACACGGTCTGGACCCGTGGATGCAGGGGGCACATGGGAGTCTCTGGCCTGGAAGACCTGCCTTTCACAGCCACCTCCTCACCCATCCACTGCCTGCCCAAACCACCTTTTGTCCAGCTGTCCTTGCCCTCCCTGCTCTGGATCAGTTTGGACCAGCAGGCACATCGTCCCTCCTGGAGCTTTCACCCGTCCAAAGAAGGGTGAGTAATTACACTGCTGTAAGCTGGAAACACTTCTCAGCTGCAGTGACAGGAGCCAGCAGGTCCAGACTCCCGACTGAAGCCCACAGCTGTGGTCTGGGCTGCCTGCCTGCTGGCCAGAAGGGAGGCTGACGCCCTGGGGTGGGTGGTGAACTGGGAGGTCTCTGGGGTTCACTTCCCCTCCCATTTTTCATTTGCCCAAGGTCAAACACACAGGGATGGACAAATAGATGAAAATACATACAGATGTATGCATAGTGGATAGACGGGTGGATGGATTCGTGGTGGATGGATGGAAGGATGGATGGTGGATGGCGGATGGATGGATGGATGGTGGATGATAGATGGATGGTGGATGGATGGATGGAGGGATGGATGGATGGTGGATGGATGGATGGATGGATGGATGGTGGATGGATGGTGGATGATAGATGGATGGTGGATGGATGGATGGATGGATGGAGGGATGGATGGATGGTGGATGGATGGATGGATGGTGGATGGATGGATGGAGGGATGGATGGATGGTGGATGGATGGATGGATGGATGGATGGTGGATGGATGGTGGATGATAGATGGATGGTGGATGGATGGATGGATGGATGGAGGGATGGATGGATGGTGGATGGATGGATGGATGGTGGATGGATGGATGGAGGGATGGATGGATGGTGGATGGATGGATGGATGGATGGATGGTGGATGGATGGTGGATGATAGATGGATGGTGGATGGATGGATGGATGGATGGAGGGATGGATGGATGGTGGATGGATGGATGGATGGTGGATGGATGGATGGAGGGATGGATGGATGGTGGATGGATGGATGGATGGTGGATGGATGGATGGAGGGATGGAGGGATGGTGGATGGATGGATGGATGGTGGATGGATGGATGGAGGGATGGATGGATGGTGGATGGATGGATGGAGGGATGGATGGTGGATGGATGGTGGATGATAGATGGATGGTGGATGGATGGATGGAGGGATGGATGGATGGTGGATGGATGGATGGATGGTGGATGGATGGATGGAGGGATGGAGGGATGGTGGATGGATGGATGGATGGTGGATGGATGGTGGATGATAGATGGATGGTGGATGGATGGATGGAGGGATGGATGGATGGTGGATGGATGGATGGATGGTGGATGGATGGATGGAGGGATGGAGGGATGGTGGATGGATGGATGGATGGTGGATGGATGGAGGGATGATGGACAGATGGATGGTGAATGGATGGAGGGATGGATGGATGGAGGGATGAATGGAAGGATGGATGGTGGATGGATGGATGGTGGCTGGCTGGCTGGATGGATGGTAGATGGATGGATGGATAGATGGGTGGGTGGATGAACAGAATTAACGGGGCTTAGAAGGCAAGTAGCCTTCAGTTCTCTCCTGTTGGCTGTTAGGAACTCACAGGAGCAAAACCACCAGCCAGGGCATAAAACAGCACCGAATTTGAATTCGGTGTGTGTATGACTCAAAATTTGCTCTGGACTCTTTCTGGCAAGGATTTGGAGGTCATTCAGCAACCTCTGTCAGGAGGGGCCTTGGGGACAGGAAAGACACAGTGGGTTCCAATTCCTGTCACCTCTGGGACTTGCCTGTGTGCCTGGCTGCAGTGGGCTGAATGGTGTCCCCCAGAATTCATGTCCGCCAGAACTGGTGCATATGACCGTATTTGGAAAAAGATCCGAGTGCAGATGCAATCAAATGCAGGATTTTTTTTTTAAAGATTTTATTTATTTATTTGACAGAGAGAGATCACAAGTAGGCAGAGAAGCAGGCAGAGAGAGAGAGAGAGAGAGAGAGGGAAGCAGGCTCCCCGCTGAGCAAAGAACCCAATGCAGGACTCAATCCCAGGACCCCCGAGATCATGACCTGAGCCGAAGGCAGTGGCTTAATCCACTGAGCCACCCAGGCGCCCCTCAAATCCAGGATTTCTAAGGGACACCCTTCTGGATTACCTGGGATGGACCTTTACTCCAATAAGAAGACAGAGGGAGGAGTGCCTGGGTGGCTCAGTGGGTTAAGCCACTGCCTTCGGCTCAGGTCATGATCCCGGGGTCCTGGGATCGAGTCCCGCATCGGGCTCCTTGCTCGGCGGGGAGCCTGCTTCCCCCTCTGCGTCTGCCTGCTCTCTCGCTCTCTCTCTGAAAAATAAATAAATAATAAATAAAATCTTTTAAAAGAAGACAGAGGGAGACATGGACCCAGGAGAGGGGCACAGATTGGAGTGATGCAGGCATCGTCTAGGACACTCCACGGATGGCCATGGATCGCCAACCTGGGAACCTCCTCCCTCCGCCTGGTGGTCTGTCCTTCTCCGTCCACCAAGCCGGGGTGGGGGAGCGGCGGGGCTGGCAGCTGATGCTGGGCACCTGGGTTCACCTCTTGGCTTCATCTCAGGCACCTGTCTGGGGCGTCTCCCTGAGCTTTCTGAGCCCCTGTGGGGCTGAGCCTGGAGGCTGGGGAAGCTGGGGACTCCCTCCACCCTCTCCGCCCACTGTGTCCCAGCAGCGTCAAGGCTGGGGCCCAGGTCCCCTTCCATCCTCCGTCCTCCCTGCCAAGTGGCCCTGCCAGTGGCCACCGGTCTCCGCACACCTCACCCTTCTCCTGCAGCCCATCGTGGGGTCCCTGTTCTCCCTTCGGTGGAAATGCCTCAGGGACGGAGTCCTCTTTCCTGGCAGGCTTGATTGAAGGCCATTATCATCAACCCTGTCGTCCTGTCCCTCAGCCCTCTGGCCCTGACCCACGGCTCAGAGCTCAGCTTCTGACCCTACTGTCCAAGGGCTCCCGCGGCCCCACAGCCCTGCTGAACTGGTGGCACAGTCAATAGCTCCCCGTCTTCCGCGGCCTGAGCTCAGGGGTCCAGGTCACGGGAGCGGAGCCAACCGCCAGCCCCCTCCACGCAGATGGCCGTCGGCACTGCCCAGGGACAGGGAGCCCAACGGAGCCATGGTGGCAAGAGGCTTCTAACAAGGCTGGGAATGCGGGTGACGCCTCCATCACGGAATCTCAGGGGCCCGGCACACAGTACGGGAGCAGACCCCGACCCAGCCCAAGCGTGGGCACCCGCCATGCCCCTGGGATGCCCTCTGAGCACCTCCGGGCCTCCCCAGCCGCCCCACCCTTCTGAGGTCATTTTCTACCCGGCCCACGCCCACTGGAAAAAACAGCCCAGGACACCTCGCTGCCAAGCCCAGGGGGCTGGGCCGCTGGGTGGGGGGCAGTGGGAACACGACCAGGCGGGAATTTAAAACAGGAGGTCCAGCTCAGTGGCCGCGGGGGGTGTGGGCTGTGGGGGCCAAGTGGGGTGTCCCCCGGGGGAAGCCTCGTCCAGGCCAAGAGGACCCACGAGTGTGCGGGGAGCCAAGGGCCCGGGGCCAGCTGGCAGACGGGACGGGCCGATGAGGGTGCGAGGGGCCGCCCACGCCCTCACGTGCCCCTGCTCTCCTCCACCTTCCAGCCGGTCACAGGGCTCCGTGTGGCGGCAGCAAGCTCAGACCTGGCGGCCCAGATCAGGCGGGGCTGGGTGCCTCTTGGTCCCACGGCAACCGAACCCAAGCGCCACAGACCCAACTCCCCCTCTCAGTCTGGGGGCCGGACGTCATATCTACGTGGGACAGGCCGCAGTCCCCTCCGGAGACCCGGGGGAGGGCTGCTCCTGCCTCGCCCGGCTCCCAGTGTGGCCGGTGTCCCTCGGCTTGTGACTTCGTCCCCAGGACTCTGCCCCAATTATCGCGCGGCTGTCCTCCGTGTGTGTCTGTCTTCCTCCTCCCTTCTTGTGAGGACGCCAATCCCCGGATTTAGGGCTGACCCTACTCCACACTGATCTTAACCCAGAAATCGGCAATGACCCTATTTCCAAATAAGGTCACTTTCTGATGTTCTGGGGAGCCATGAACCTTGAGAAGACCCGACACAGCGCCCTAGGAGGGGAGTCTTGGCACAGGGTGACACCTGACAGACGGGAGGGAGCTGACAGACCAGAGGGAGGCGGCAGGTGAAGGCCCGGGTTGGGGCAGGGACAGCAGGACCCAGACAGGTGGGAGCACAGGCACCAGCCCACAGGGGAGGCAAGGGGCCCTGGGGGAGAGACGGGTGTCCTTGGGGCCAGGGGTGTCTCTGGGAGGACATGGTGGCCTTCCCTGATGACGGACATCCACAGTGCTTTGTGGAGCCAGAGCTCATCAGCCCTCCTCGCAGCCAGCTTCCTTGGGCAGGGAGATGAGGGGCCAAGGCCTCCCAGGGCCAGATGGGAAGGGGGTCGCTGAGCGTCTGCTAGGAGGCAGCTGCATCTGGGGGGTCCGTGGCTGTGCATCTGGTGGGCAGGCGGGGATCAGGGGGGCCACACTTCCTTCCTGGGCTGCGACGCCGTCTTGGAATGTGGAGCAGGGGTCCCGGCCTCCCCAGACCAGTGCCTGGCATTCCCCGGGCTCCTGGAGGAAGAGCGGCCATCTGTTTTCTGTTGGACGGATGGTCTGGCGCTGCCCCTCATACGGCTGGGGGCCCAGCCTTCCAGGTGGGGTGTCTGTGAGCCAGCCAGCGACCCCCAACATGCAGAAATGGGAACATGACCGCAGTAGCTCTGCCAGCCCACCAACAGGGCTGTCCCTGTTGCCCTCGCTAAACCCCATGGGGCAAGGTCACCAAGCCTTCCAGGTCTCAGGTTTGCCCTGGCGACTCACGGGGGCCCCTGTTCTTTTCGCCCCACGTTGCCAGGAGAAGAGCTTCCCGCAGGCGTCCTGAGAGGCCAGCACCTCCGTCCAGGCAGGAGCTGTCGGCCTTGTGCAGACCCCAGCTTCCATGACGGAGAGCCGCTGGGATTCTGGGGCGCTGGGTTCCCAACGCACCCCTGAAGCCCGAGGCTGGGGCTCCCCTCCTCCGCTCGGTGGCTCTGTAGCCAGTGGGCAGTCGGGCCTGGGCGGATGAAGTCGGCTGACGGCGCCAGGGGAACTCGCGACACGGGAACTCGCCACGGGACACGTGAGTGCGAGGGGAAGGACAGCCATGCCACCGGGGTGTTTCCTTTTTTGGTGTGGTAAAATATTCATGACACAAAATGTACTATTTTCACCACTTCTAAGCGCACAGCTCCGCGGCGTGAGGCACATTCACGTGGTCGCGGGACCAGAATTACCCCGTCCTCCCCAGCGGAAGCGTCGTAACCCGGTGTATCCAAAACCAGCTCCTGCCGCCCGCTCCTGCCGTGAGAACCACTGATGACAGCCTCACGATGATGCGGAGACACAATTCACGGGCCATACGTTCGCCTCTTGAATGTGATCCCCTGAATGGCTTCTAGCGTCGTCACGGAAACAGGCAACCCCTTCTCCCCCCGGAGATTTTAGCTGGTTTTTGGCAAGGAGAGGCAGCCCTGGGAGCTTCACTCCCCACCTCCCATCCCTTGGCCGCAGGCTGTGTGGCCTGTGTCCGGCCTGGGTCACCCCTGCCGCAGGCAGCTGCAGAGTCTCACTGTGTGGCTAGGCGGGACGGTACCCACCATCCGGACGGACATGGGACACTCTCTCTAAGCCTCGGAGATCCCCGCGAGTGCGTCACCCTGAGGGTGACCTGGAGGGCCGAGCCTGAGGGCTCAGTGACCCCACGAGCCCCAGCATTCCCACAGCCAAGCCGGCTGCGCCTCCACAACACCACACGGAACCCGGGAAAGGGAACGCCTCTGACTTCTCCAAAACAAAGGAAAGAGGTTTTGCTCTGAGAGAGCCTTTCTCCAGCTCCTTGTGTTTGGTTTTCTCACGGAACAAGCTAGAATGCTTGGCGGGAGGTGGGAGGGAACCACCAGAGCACGGCTGCTCTCAAGGGGCCAGCGGCCAGTGTCCTGCTCCCCAAATACGCAGACCCCCATCCCCAGCTCCCTAGGCCACCCGCGCCTGCCCACCCCGCTCCGAGGCGCGTCTCCCCGGCAACGCCAGGCTCAGGGACCTCCAGGGAAGGTGGCCCTCTCAGGGGACCAGCGTCTGGGCCTGGGAGCTACTTCTGGCTGAGCCCTCACCGCGAGGCTCATTTCCCCTGTCGGATGCGTCTTCAGCAGCCAGTGCCCTGCCAGGACCCAGAGACCTGGCAGGAGCCACCGCTCCCTTGACACCGCGTCAGCCGTCTCAGGCTGCCCCCAGGACCCCGCACTTTGAGGCCCTTGGAATCACCACAGTCCCCCTGAGGGACTGGCTATGAACCTGGGGGGTGGGCGCAGAGGCCCTTTCTCCCTCCCTGGCCCCACACCCGCCGCATGTGTCTGTCACGTCTGACCCCATGTGGGCAGCTGGGTGCCGGAGGACTGAGGTTCAGGGGCCAGGACCCTGGTTCAGGGTTTCCCAGCTTGCTGGGGTGGGGCTGCCACCAGACCCAGGTGCCAGCCTCCGCCTCCTCGGCGACATTAGGAGTGAAGCGGTCGTCACGCACAGAGCCTTCCACCCGTGGCACTCACTCAGCGTCCGACCCCTCAGACAGGCCACCTGCCCGCTTCTCAGGCGTGAAGCGCCTGAGGCCCAGAGACCAAAGGGACCCACTGGAGACACCAGCGCCTGAGGCCCAGAGACCAAAGGGACCCACTGGAGACACCAGTGCCCACCTCCCTGTTTGGGGATGGATTCCTACACTGCGGTGGGGGTCCGACTGCAGGAAACAGGGGAGTGGGGAGAGGACGTGGCTCCTTCCCTGCTGGCCCCCCAAGACCTCCTCAGGCTGTGGCTCCCAACGGCCTCGTATGGTGCACCCTGCCTCTGTCTGAGCCGTCGCTCTGGGCCGTCCCTTGACCCCCAGGCCAGGCCCTCTGAGCCTGGGCCTCAGCTCTGCCGCCGCTGCGCTGGCTCAGTGGGGCTGAGAGACGGACAAAACGGACAAGAAGGGCCTGTTCCGAGATGCCCGCCCACTCCAGACGCCCCCCAGGGAGGGACCCCATGGCTTCCCCAGGGTACAGGAGCAGCATCCCCAGCCCAGCCTAACATTCCACAGAGGGAAGCGACCAGGCCACCAGCTCTGCGTCCTCACCCAAGCCAGGCCCCCGTGAGTCAGCCCAGGAAATCCCACCCTGTGTGTGTGGCAGGGTGGGGCCTCGGGCTCTGTTTGCTCTCACTGGAAGCGGAAGAAACATACTGCGAAGGTACTGTGGCCACTTGCCAAGTGGATTCCGAGGGTGTTTTCCAGGCATATTGGGAAGTGCCCTCGGCTCCTCCTCATCCTCCTGGGAAGGGCCCCCAACACCGGCTCCTCGGGACGGAGAAACCAGGTCACACGTCCCTGACTCTGAGAGCCCGGGACCCAGCCCTCATCATCTCACAGCCAGGCGCCCACAGACGGGGCACAAATCCCTCCATACCAGGTCCCGGAGGGGAGGGAGTGGGAGCCCTTGAGGGCAGGACCCCATCCTTGCTGGGAACAACCTGCGAAGTCAGGTTAGCAAGTGTCAGACACCGGGGGGCAGGTATTGGAAACAGCAAGCACCCGCAGGGATGGAAGACCCCAGTGGGGGTCCCCGACTGCGGGGGCTCTGGAGCAGCCGACACAAAGTTCACTACCTGCCTCTGGGGGACAGAGCACACCGCTGTGGTACAGCGCCAGTTGCCACAACCCCGGCCTGAACCCTGCATTCCAGCCAGGAAAACCCCGCTTTCCTCATTTTTCTGGGGAATTCACCCAGAAGCAGAAGTTTACGCAGATCACCTGAAAACCCCGGAAAAGGTCATGGCCAGGTGAGGGACCCAGGCTCCTCCCACCCCAAGAGCCTCCATGGCCCTGGGGGCAAAGATACCAGTGGAAATTGGGGGAACCCCCATGCCCTGGCTTGGAGGCAAATCCTGGGGGTCACACCCCATAGCTCAGTTCGCTTCCTGGATTCAGGGAGACACCAGGTCACAAATGGGCCAGTTCTGGCCCAGGAGCGGGGCTGGAGAGGGTGGCCTGGGCTGGTGCTTCCTCTCCGGGGGGCAGGCTGCTGGGCTCTGCGAGGAGGTAGCTGCGGGGTAAACCCATTCTTCTCCGCACAGGCTGGGGCAGGCCTCCGGGCCCTGGCCCCAAGCAGCAGAGGGACAGATGAGGGTCCCTGGAGTCTCTGGGAACCGATAAGGCCTCCTGGAGGTCGACCACCAGGCAGCCTACAGGCTGCAGTGGGGCCGGAGTTCAAGCTCATTAGCACACACCCGGCGGCAGACCAGGGACATCCATGGGCCCTGACCTCTCCACCTCTGTCTTTCACTGCCTGTAGGGTGGCTCGGCCCTCCCTGCTCTGGGATGCAGCCAGGCCCTGGCTCCCCTCACTCCCTGAGCAGCGTCCCCCACGGGCTTCCGGTGGCTGCCAATGAGCTGAGAACCAGGCCTGCAGGGCTAAGAGCCCTTCCCTGGCTTCCTGGTCTCCTACATGGGGCAGTGGGGGCAGGACAAGAAAGAGGAGAGGACGGGGTGTCGGGACTCCCCCAGTCCTCTGCATCTACCCACCTTGCCTGGAAAGTCCCCCCAGCAATGATGCTCTCAGGTCCCTGTGGGGAGAGGGAGACAAGTGCACGGAGTCTGTCCCTGGGGCCCGAGGACCTCCAGGTGTGCGGAGTCCTGACAGGATAGAGAAGCAGCTCTGAGGGGTCTTCGGCCCTAGGCGGGGACCCCCCCCAATAGGATAGGCACACGGCTGCTTGGGGAACCCCTCCACGGAGAGGAGAGAGTCCCACGCCCCCAGCCCCCAACTCCTGCCGAGTCCAAGCCCCCTGGAGAGGGCTGCTCTCCCCCAGACCTCAGGCCACATGCAAGAGAGGCTGCTGCCCCCCAAGGCCCCCGGAGGCCCCCAGAGGCCTGGCCGAGGACAGCGGATCCACATCCGCCTGCATCTGCACGTGGGCCCTCAACAGAACCCAGAAGGTTCCATGGGCTGGGCTCCAGGGCAGCCTGCCAGGTCCTTACACAGGTGAGCCTGAGGACCCGCCCCTTTCACCGTATGTCCCGGCAGCCGCCCGTTGTCCGCTCCAGACACTGCCCAGACAGCCGCGGGCGTCCCCGTGACCCCACAAAGGGATGGCGTCTCCAGAAATCCCAAACAAGCCGTTGTGGAGACAGAGGCCAGGCCCGGGCAGGGGCTATGCCAGCCGAGCGCAGCTGGGAGCACAGGGAGCCAGGGCGGGCGTGGCCTGCCCTGACCCAGCCCGCGCGCCTCCCACCTTGGGACTGGAGGGGCTCCCCAGCAGTGCAGCAGCCCCGGAGCCGGGCGCCCAGGAGCTGTCCCCGGCTTGCTGGTTTGTGGCCGACTTAATCCACACTAATTGGATTCGGCCTCAGTGCTGAAACCGCTTCGTGCCTGCCGGCCGGCTGCCACTTTTGCACAGAATTTTAATTGTTTCCAAATTAATCCTCCGACTGGAGTGAGCTCAGCGCAGATAAGCTGGTGGCAGGGAGGGGAGCGGCCGTCTTCCCATCTTCCCGGCCCCGAGCTGGCCGCCCCTCCGGGGGTGTGGGGAGGCCGAGCCTCGGACATGACGTGATCGCCGAGAAATGTCCAGCGCCTTCTCCGGCTCTCCCGCCTCCAAGAGCGCGGCCCGGCTTTCTCCTTCTGTGTGCCCTTGGCTAAGCTGCTCCCCTAATCCCATTTTCGGCAGTTTCTATCCAATTTAATACAGCTTCTGTGAGTCAAAATTAATTACCCCGTGTGTCCAGTCCTGCGTCCCGCCACTCGCCGTTCGCTGTCTTGTGGCTGGGCTTGGAAGGGAGGGCGTGGAGGGCAGGCGGGGGGAGACAAGGACAGCCCACAAGGGCAGGGGCTTTGGGGTCCACTCCCACACCGAGAGCCCCCACCAGGCTGAAGGGGCAAAGCCCCAGGCCGACAGCATGCAGGGCCAGCTCTGACACCAGGAAGACTTCCCTGATTGCCTCGGCCTCCCTGAGTGTCCCTGACATCTGTGGCCCATGCCCACGCCAAGCCCACCTTCTCACCACCCTGCTCCTGAAGGCCTCGGGCAACACACGCCCATTCCAGGTGGATAAAAATGCATAAGTTTCCAGAAGCAGAAAAACAGATAAATGAGACTCCAGTGGAGCTGAAACATTCTGTGCCTTCACGGGATGGCGGGGGCACAGCTGGCGGAGCAGGGAAGGTGTCTGCAAGTCACAAAGCCGATAAAAGCTGCGTGTCCTGGACATGTAAAGAAGTCTTATAACTCACCAGGAAAGCATGAACCACCTTGTCATAAAAACCGGGCAAAGGGTGTGAGCAGATGCCTCTCCAAAGGAGACGCGCGCCGGCCAGTCAGCGCACGGGGAGACGTTCAACGTTGTGAACCCCGGGCACCGGGCGAGAGGTACCACCACACACGCGCTGAGGCCCATCAGCAAACCCAGCGGCCCCAGAAGCTTGCGAGTGTCGGCGAGGGTGTCGGGCACGGAGGCCCGGGCGTGGCCAGCGGGTGTGGACACTGTGCGGGGCGGGGGTGGGGGGCTGGGGGGGTGGCAGTCGGGCGTTTGCCTACAAGCGTACGCGCACACAGTTGCCGCGTGACCCAGCACTTGCCCTCACCGGCAAGCCTCCAGACCCCTGGACACACGCGTCCCCACGGAAGCCTGCACACTAATTGCTAGTGTCCTGGCTCCCCCCACAGGAGCCCAACATGGACACCATGTCCCTCCACAGAGGAGCGGACGGACGGCCCTCAGTCCGTCCACACAGCGGGACAGGATCCAGCCAAAAAGAGGGGAGGGGCGCTGACACTCGCCACCGCGTGCGCTCCATGAAATGAGGACACGTGCTGTGTGACACGTCCAGGGCAGGGAGCCCGGAGAGGACACGGGGTCAGTGGTCACCCAGGGCCAGGCACGAGGATGTGCTGCCCGAGGGGCCGGCTCGCCCAGAGGGACAAGGAGATGCTGGAAACCGACGAGGCGAAGATCGCAGTCGCACACTTTAGAACCGCAAACCCGAGAGCGTCTGAGTTAACATCCAAGAGAGAAAGCTGGAAGTCGTTCTTGAAGAAAGCGAACCACGTGTGAACGAGGGAAGGCGAGAGGAGACACGGGAGAAACCAAGAGCTTCTGCGAGCGCCTGGGGTCCCCTGGCGGGAGGGGGGGGTGTCCCTGCCTCTGCTGAGGGCTGACGCGGGCCGCCGCATTCTGAGCGGGAAGGCCCGGTGCCCGGCCCGAGACCAGCACCTGCTTCCGACATGGATTAGCAGAGGGCGGGCATGAACCAAGCCTGCTGGCTCTCTAGCCCACGTTTGTGTGTGGGCCTCACACAAGTCCCCGTGAGTGTGCGCACGTCCACGTGCATATCCCTGTGTGTGTGCGTGCACGTCCACGCGCACATCCCTGTGAGTGTGCACACGTCCACATGCATGTCCACATCCACGTTTGTGCGCACGTCCACGTGCATGTCCCCGTGAGTGTGTGCACGTCCCTGTGTGTGTGCACGCCCATGTGTGTGCAAGCGTGTCTCTGCCGCGCTCCCTGTGTGTGCTGTCGTGGCAGTGCGTGTGTGTTCTCTGTGACAATGGTGAGGGCGTGCCAGGCCGGCGCAGGGAGAGGTGCCATGCTCAGCCCATCCCTGAGCAGCATTGGGTCTGTGGCCCAAAGCCCAAGAGCCAGGAGCAGGCACCCCTCCCGCACCCTTAGCTCCATAGAGACCCCGGCTCCTTCCCGACGAGTGACTCCGGAGCAGCTTCTCGGCTATCGAATCGCCTTGGGAAGCATGGACAGATGCTGCCTGGCAGAGCGGGGCAGCCCTCAACTTCCTGGGGACACGGCGGCCACCAGAGAGCCCTGAAGACTGACTTTCCACCGATGTAACCTTCTCCCCCGTTCCTCCCAGCGTGGCCCTCGTCATCCCCTTCCCCCCCACCTGCAAGGGGCTCCTGGCTGTGCATTAAGATAAAGGGGGACATGAGTGTGCTCCCGAGAGCCCCAAAACAGGCCCACGGAGGTCCTCGGGTGGTTCGGAGCCCCAGAGGAGAGCCCTTCTTGCCGGCGGCCTGTGCTCTCCCCGTGTTCTCCCACCCCCAGCATCGAAAACCTGTGGCAGGAAAACTTGCAAAACAGACGTGAAGCTCAGGAAGGGAGAAGTTTTCTAGAGAAAACTCAGGGTCCAGTCGTGCAGATGGCCGTGGGCACAGACAGCCGCACCAGAACACCTGCCTGGAGGGCAGGGACCCACACTCGCGGGAGCAGTCAGGCTCAGAGGCTCTGCTGCGCACCCAGTTCCGTGCTGCCGGGTCTGGGGGTTCGAGTGGAGGAAAACACGGGGGTCCCTGTGGCCCCAGAGCTACCATTGCACCAGGGGAGGGCAGGCTGGTGGGGCTGGCGCGGCCACTGGGTTATCCCACCCACAGCTGGAGGAGGGCAAGGCCGCTGGCCGGTGGGCGATGGAGTCACGCCCCTGGCCACAAGGACACTGACCCATCACGGAGTCTAACTCCTTTCCTCCAGGCCCCCTGAGCCCCCACATGCGGCTCTCACCAGTTCTCTCGCCATCCCAGGAGAGCCACACGTGGGAGCCTCCCCCACCCCCGTGTGTGGGACAGGATGGGCCACGGACGTGGCGTGGACACCATCAGGGTATCCTCACTGGAGGGTGGACTGGAGGCCTGTGGCCACCAGCCAAGAAGGGCCAGGATGGCTGGGGAGAACGGCAGCAGTAGGAAACTAACGTCGGACAGGGTCCAGTAACACAGGACCCACCCCGGCCGGGGTCAGGTCCTCTCCCTAAGTTCTGAGGCTGGAAGGTCTCAGCCCAGTGCAGTGGGGCTCCAGGGATCCTGAGCCCGCGGCCACCTCCTCGGGCCTCTGTCCTCACTCTCCAGCCCCTTGGGCCGTGCCCACTGCTACCCCGGGGGCAGAGCCTGCTCACCGCCCCGTGCTCCTCAGCTGTTCGGCGTCCGGGCCAGCCTGAAACACCCTGGGCTCGCGCCACCTCCCTCGATGCCCGGAGGACAGTGAGACTATGAACTGCCAGAGCCCCAGGAGGTAGGCCTCCCCGGTGTGCGTCCCTCTCCCCTGCCCATAGCTGGTCACCCCACGGAGACACCTAGGCCTCACCAAGCCTCTGGAGGTGCCTGCAGCCTGCTACAGAGTTACCTCTGTCTGGTCCCGTCCCCCACCCCGGCACCTTGCATGTACAGCGGAAAGCCCTCCCAGGCGCCTCTGTTCCGTGGACACCCCAAGAACTCCTGATGGGCGTCCTTCCCTGCCTGTCTTTGCAAGGGTCCCCACAGGGGCCACATCCTTGTTCTCCCCACTGTGTGACCCTCAAGGGATTCCACCAGGCAGGGGCTCAGACCTCTGCAGAGGCCACGGGGGCCGCCCTGCGCCAGACTCACGTCAGCATCTTCCCGTGGGCATTCCCACCCCCTGGGCATTCTCGGAGCCCTGACTCTGGGCAGGGCTGCCTGCCATCACCCTAGCGGGAGGCTGTGATGGAAGGTTCTGGGCGTGCCGGTCCAGTCTGGACCTCCAGAACCTCCCATCACTGTACCCCTACCCCATCTGGCCAGCCCCGGTCCAGTGCTTGGCCAAAGCTGCAACCAGCCAGTGCCCCTCAGCCCCCACAGAGGCCCTCCTGTCCACCGGCCCCCGTGGACCTGGCTGTGTGCACAAAAGTCCACTTCTCTGGCCCTCCCCTATGAGCCTCAAGTCAGAGGCCACAGATGGGCGCTGCACTGGGTTTAATGATGTCCCCCAGATTCATGTCCCCTGGGACCTCAGAATGTGACTTCATGTGGAAATAGCCTCCGTAGATGGAATGAGGGCATCCTGGGTCGGGATGGAGGCTTTAGTCCAGCACCTTGTATCCTTGTAGGAAGAGAGACACAAGCAGGGAGAAGACAGCCTCTGTTACTAGGGGAGTTTCCTTGTTGCTGTTCTCAGACCCCCATTTGTGTGGAGTGACTACAGTGGCCCCAGGACACTGACACCAACCTCCCATGAGTCCTGGGGCCAGGAGCAGGATGCCAGCCAGCGCCTTCTGCCGCAGCTGGAGATGGGCCCAGGGGGAGACAAAGTCTGTGGGGGCCAGGCTGGAGGTCCCCACGGAGGGTCTGCAGGCTCAGGACAGGAGTGGGCGTCCCGGACAGAGACCCAGCAGAGCGTCAGGACCCCTCACCCCAGGGCCATGGGGAAGGGGGCAGGTTTCTGTCAGGGCCTAGGAGGTACGGCCGTAGTGGAAGGAGAATGTGGAGCCTCTGGGCAGGGGGGCTGCCCCCCAGCTTTGCGCCTGGGCCAGAGGGGTATCCCTGGGCCAGGCTCTGCTTACCTGGCCAGGCAGGGTGGCCCGCAGCTGCCGGTGCGGCACACACACACCACCCACCGCTGGGCGCCCCAAGAGTTATTTCAGGCGCCTGGTGGAGACTCGACCCGTCTGGCCAGACAGGGGCACGGCCCCGCCCACCGGGTCCTCTCTGCCAGGCCTCCCTGACCCTGCCAGCCACAGTGACTCACGCCCTTGTGGAGCTGCTGGCCGCCTCAGTGCAGGGGAGCCCAAGAGCTCTGCTCCCCCAGCCCCCGCAGCAAGAGGCCCCCGTGCCAGGCCCTACAGAGAGCCAGCTGGGAGCCAGGCCTGGGGGACCTCCTTCAGCCCCGCAGCACCCCCATACCTCCCCACCTAAGCATCTTTGCACATCTGCTCCCTGCGAAGCATGAGGCCCCACCGGGAAGGTCGCTGGAGTCCTGGGGGTTGGTCGTGGCCCAATCACCCCACCTCTCTTTCTGGCTTCCCAAGGCCCAGGCTGCTGCCCCGGGTGCCATGACATGTCTCCACTTGGAAGAGGGAGAGCACCCTTGCACCGCTGTCCTCAAGCCCTGCTCCGGGGTCCACACCCCCGTCCCTCTTGGTCCATGCAGTCTGCTCTGGGCCAGGGTCTCAGGGGCCCCTTATGACTGGTGACTGAGCAAAGGGCCCAGGAAGCTTTGGGGCTTCACCACCCCAAGTTTGGGATGCCAGGACAGCCTCGGCGACAGTTTCTGTGTGAACAGGGACAGGAGAGAGCAGCTCGCCTCCTGAGCGGATGGTTTCCTGCCAGGGGAGGCCGGCTGTCCATGCCCCAGGGGACAAGAAGAACTCCAAGGTCCTCTATTCATGCCCCAGGGGACAAGAAGAATTCCAAGGTCCTCTGTCCCTTGGGCGGGGGCAGATTCCCATCAGGGGTCCCTGGACCCGGGCCCTCTATAGGCACCCGGAGCTGGGTGTAGGTGCGGGGAGGGGCTCCCCTGCCTCCCTCCAGGCCAAGCCCTCCACACCATCCGTGACCCCACACCTAACTAGGGCCCCACCCATCATGTGTGCTGTGGAACATTCCAGACGAAGGGAGGAGGAAGCAGGTCCGCAGGGCCCTCCGGGTAGAGAGCTGAGTCCGGACCCCTCTCAACCGGTGCCACCCCCCTCGCTCCCCCACTCCGTCTTCCAAAAATTCAAATCAGCACAGAATCAAGAAAACAAAAGCATCACTGACCATTTTGAAGTGCGATTTCCATCCTACCTTCTGATTTACTGGTTACTGGAAAGTAAGTCCTACAAATGGGTTTCTGTAAAGGACTTGTTTTTGGCGAGTTTATATAGCTACCTTTGTTCACATAAAAATCCAGAGGTCGCCTCCTGTGCGCTGGGCCCCGGCCCCCTCCGACACTTGGGGGAGGCCTTTCTTGCATGATCTGCACCCCTGCGGGTGCTGGGACAGGCTCTGCTCCGAAGCGGCCGGTGCAGTAAACCCTGAGCTGGGATTTGTTTAACCTTTCACCCTGAGGCAGCAAGTGTGCCGCGAAGCACCCTGGTGCTCTCAGGTGTTTTTATAACTCCTGGCAGGGCTGCTTTGGAGCCTGGAGAAAATCTGCCAATAGCCACAGCAGAGGTGGGCTTCTGCGCGGGCTGGCCCCTCCCAGGAAAAGTTCTGAAGCCTTGTGGGTCTCTGCAGCACACCCGTTCATTCATTCATTCACTTGCTTGTGCATTCACAGCTGACTTCCCTCTCCAGCCAGGGGTGGCAGCTGCTGGACTGCCCAGCCCCGGCCCCCAGTACCTGCCCACCCTGAGGCCATAGGCAGGCGATGGGGGGTGGGGGCCTTCATAACACGCCCAGGTCCGTTGCCCTCAGAAATCGAGAGGAACGGCCAAAGAAGAAGGCAGGAACAGAGAAACTTGGCCTCACTTCAAGTCATCCCAGCAAGCATGGGCCACCTTCTCAGGAAGTGAGCCCTCTGTCTCTAGAGGTAACCAAGGAGAAGATGTTGGGTTCAGGATGCTGCAGGGAGCAGGGTGAGCTGGGAGACCCTGGGGTCTCTCCAGGAATGCCCCCACTCCCTGCTCAGAGAGAGCATGCTCCCGTGGGCCCCAGGCCGGTCTGCTTCTTCTTACCAACGGCCAAGACTTGGAAGGAGGCGCTAGACAGCCCAGGAACCAGGGAACGTGTGGACACCCAGGTCCACACTGAAGACCCAGCGCCTCACCAAGAAAGGCCAGCCGGCCACCCCAGGCCTTGGGGTCACACGACCGATTTCTCGGCTCCAACACACTCTTGGGGCCTGGGTGAGATCCCCCAGGGGGCTACCGCCCCCACAGTCATCCACCCAGGGTGGGGGGTGCTGCTGCAGGGCAGGCCAAGGAGAGCAGAGGGCAGGGGAGGGGGCCGTCCTCGGCCCCGAACCTGAAAGCCGCCTTTATAAACCCAGCCTTAGGAGAACGCGGTGGGAGCATTCTCCCTAGTGCGGGGCCGCAGGTGCCCTCACCCCACTCACCCTGCCTCCCCTCTGCCCAGCCGCGTCTCCGAGCCTGGCAACAGCCCCGGGGTCACCCAGAAGTCTCAGTCCCTGGCACCACCTCTGCTCATCATCACTGTTGGCCGAGGGGGGGGCAAGAGGGCGGCGGTGGGGGGGGCGGGCAGTGGCCCTGGGGGGCCTGCAGCACAGCTCCCACACGCGCCTGCCGCACTCCCTGGGCCCCTGCCATGTTTGTGGGGGTTATGAGCCACCCCGGGGCCCCCGAAGGGCGCTTACATTTATGTTGGGAAAAATAACAGGGCTTCTTGTCCATGAAATGCCCATTCATGGCTTCTGGAGGGGAGAGGAGCCTTGGGATCCAACCCTGCAGGAGCGTGAAACTCACCGTTGTGCTCGCCTTGCAGCTTGGCAGGCTCGGAGCCAAAGGCAGAGCCAGGCGCCCTCTCCACGGTGCTCCTCCTGGCTGTTGCCCCCGGCGCAGGGTCTCCCAGCCAAGGTCCGGCCGGGGAAGGACCGGCTGTGAGCCTGCAGGCCACTGTGTGCATCTGCACTGTGCTCCACACAGTGGGGTGGGGCGTGAGCCCCAGGGAGGGGCTGGTTTACACAGCGAGGGGCACAGAAGCTTCCAGAAACCCTCCCAGAGCGTGGCCATGGGCTGCTTCAAGTCACACGGTCCTTGGCCTGCAAATACTTCAGTAGAATGCCTGGTGGCTTCTGTCAGCCAGGCAGCCACACCGGGCTTCACAGACGGGGGCTCAACAGGAGTGTGTGTGATAGCGACCCTACTGGCTGGAAGTCTGAGACCCAAGTGTGGGCAGGGCTGGACCCTCCGGAGGCCTTGGCTTCCAGACGCCGTCTCCTCCGGTGACGCCGGAGGGGGAGGCTCCCCAGTGAGTCTGTGTGCTCACCTCCTGGAGACACCAGGCCCCGGGTGGAGACCCCCCATAAGGACCTCATTTTACCTTAATCACCACTGTCTGCAAACAGTCCCAGCTGAGAAACTGGGCGTTAGGACCTCAATGACAAGATCTGGGGGACACACTGGCCTGTAAGGCAATGTCCTCCGGCAATCGCCCCAGGTGAGGTGGGGACAATGATCGGGGTTTTGCAATTTGCAAACATTTCCAGGCCCGGCTGCCCCTTCACCCCCACAGGTAGGGACCCTGATTTTCTCCCCTGGCCCCAGGCCCAAAGTGGGGATGCTGCGCTCTAACCCCCAGGAGGCACCGAGAGACAACCTCGCTGTCCAGGGACCTCGGGCGACATGCAGGACTCGGGTGCTGGTGGTGATGGGGCTGGGAGACAATTGTTAACGGACTCTCTCCACCCCTCAGGACTCCTAGAAGCAAGCCTCTCTGAGCCTCAGTTTCCCCACCTGGAGGTCACGCGTGTAAGGGCCTGTGTCTGAGCAGACTGTGTCCCTCCCGCAGCAGCTGTCGTCACTGCCAGCAAAGTCATGGATCGAGAAATCACACCTAGGGAGCAAAGGCGAGCGGAGGGCACACAGCCCACCCCCGCCAAGGGCCTGAGCGCCCAGCACCCTCCTCCCCCACACTCTCCTGCAAGGGGTCACCCTGTGCCTGCCCAGCCCCCAGACCCACGTGCTCACCCAGGCAAAGGTGGGGCCTGGCCACAGGGACACCTGCCTGAGGCTCCATGGCCTCCTGGGGCTCCCAGAGGAGGGCCCCCGCACTCTCCCTGAGAGTCTGGCAGCCCTTGGAGACAGCACTGAGCAGTTGATCCTGGTTACTGAGGTCCGATGGCCCAGGAATAATGAAAGGGGTACGATGCTGGGACGCTTTCTGGGGATGTCGGCTCGGGCAGCCTCCAGGTGCTGCTGCCCGGGGTCCATGCGGCATGTGGGGCTCGGGGCGGACAGCAGTTCCAGCAGCCCCCTCTGGGGCCAAGTCTGCGCTCCCCGCCCCAGACTCTGGCCACCAGCGGGGCTGTCTGTGAAGCCGGGAAAATCCCGCCAACGCCTGCCCCTTCCTCAAAGAGGGGTGTGTGATTCGGGGGGGACGAGCGAGCCCCTCGGCCACATGGGACCGCGGGGATGAGTATGGGGCCATCCGTGGTACTCTCCAGGTTTGCACACTGCGCGGGGAGGCCGGGGGTGAGGGGAGCAGGGTGTGCGGCCCCGACCCCAGCGCCTCTCTGGAGCTGGAGTCCTCGGCTCTGGGCAGGGTTCCCCGGGACGCCAAAGGACGCCAGCCGTGCCTCCCCCTCCCAGCTCCTCCCTCCACACCCCTAGCATGGTTCAGGCCCCCAGACTCCAGCGCCCAGGCCCTGACAAGGGCTTTCATTTCTCCAAAACCAAAGCCATCCCTGACCCGGGAGGGCCGAGCCTGCATCCGCAGCTTGGTGCAGGGGAAGCCAGAGCCTCAGGCCCATCTCCACTCCGGATGAAGACTACCTCCTGCCCTCCGTGCCCCCGGGACCTCACTTGGGCTTTTCAGCATTCTGGAAAAGGTCAGGTTTGTCGTTAAGTGGCCACAATGCGAACCATTTGGATGAGTCACCCTGGCGGCCACGATCCTCGTACTTTAATTCCTTTTCTTCATGGAGGTGAGATTCTGTGGCATTTCGTGCTGCCCCAACACGTGCGACCCTCAGGTCAATCAGGCTCCGAGACCACGGTCATCCCCCCCGAAACAAGACCTTGCCCCCATCCTCAGCGACCCTCCCAGCCCTCCCCCAGCCCCCTGCAGCCACTCGTCCACTTTCTGTCTGTCTGGACGGTCCGTAGAAGCGCGGTCACACAGCGTGGCCTTTCGTGAGTGGCTTCTCCCGCTGAGGGTCCTGCCTGGGGGTCAAGGGCCGGCCCCCTGGGTGTAGCCGAGTCCTGGGCCTCTGTCTACCTGCCCACGACCTCAAGTGAGCACTTTCCAGCCCACACTTGGCCACGATTTTGTCGTGGTTCCTTCTGGAGGCATTGCTGGAAAACCAAGGCTCGGGGCTGCCTGAGGATAATTTGGATCTCATTAATTTTAACCAGCCCAGGTGTGGGGTATCAGTGTCCTGGGGGGACTGTCCGAAGACACTGATTTCCTGTCAGGCAGGTCGGTCCACGTCTGCTGTCAGAAGCAGGCTGGGCCAGGTGTGAGGGCCTTCCCGCGGCCCCGCACCAAATCGCTCTGGGGCCCCATTGGCAGGGGACGCACGGAGGCCTGGACAGGTCTAGAGGCGTGCCCAAGGTGGGACGGAGATGCCAGAGCCCAGGAGGCTATACCCCCCTGGCTCGCCTGAGAGTCCCTGCCCAGGGAGGCCGTGCCCCCCAACCCACGCCGGGGTCCCAGCCCAGTCTCTGCTTTCCCTCCCCCTGCTATCCCTCGCTCAACTTCCAGCTGATTTTTCTGTCGGCATTCCAGGGAAAATCAAATCCTCCCGGGTAGAAAGGGCATCGGTCCAAATGAGTTTTCTGAGTCTGGTTTAAAACACTTTGGGAAGCTCCAGGAGAGAAAATATGGTTTTGATTTGGTGGAGCAGGCGCAGACCCCCCGACCCTGAACTTAGCCCACATGGCCTGAGAGCCCGTCTCCGAGACTCTCCCCCAGACACCGCGCGTCACAGAGCGCGTCGCAGAGAGAGCTGGGCTGGAGCTTACTGACGAGTGGCCTCCTGCCGGGGCCTGGAGCTCCCGTCCGAGGCCACAGCTCTCTCTGAGGCCGGGACCCGAGGGAGCTCAGAGCTCAGAGAGCCAGCCGCCGGAGTGTGGACAGACACTTGTCAAGGTCCTGAGAAGCTTGGGTGGGGAAAAGACTTGATCCCACGGGGCCCACCCTGGCCAGCACAGCTCCCCTCTCTCAACGCCCACTGCCTGGTGGCAGGCGGATGTCCGTGGTCCCCTCCCGCCTGCGACTGCCTGCGAGATGGGGTGGAAGGACATGGATGGAAGTGAGGTTCTCGTAAGCACCTTGGGCACGTGTCTTGCCTTGTCTGAGGTCAGAGGCGTGGGTCTCGGCCACCCGGGGATCCCAAGCCCACAGGTGGGGAGGGCCTGGCTGCCCAGAAGCCATGGCGAGGCGACTCCAGGGCCGCTCCTGCTTTCGGTCCCAGGCCAGGCTCTCCAGAAGCCTGAGGCCGCATCTGCCTCCCAGGTCTGGGGACATGGGGTAAGGGCCCTCCTGCTCCTAGGGGTCCCCGCAGGTCTACACACCTCCTGCACCCCATGTTGACAGAGAATAACCCGGGAGGCCTCACCAGTGTCTTGATGCCTCGTGACCGGGAGCCCCTTGTTGCCCCACAGCAGAGGGCGGAAGACCCTGCCCAGGCTCTGAGAGGCCACAGGCTCGGCGACGGAGGCGGAGCCTCCATGCCTCTGTCGACCGAAGACCCTCAGAGGTTCACAGCTGTGAGGGGCAACTCCAGGGGCCTGGCATGACCCAAGCGGGCCCCACTGTTGCCCTCCTGGGCCGCACGAAGTATGGGCAGGGTGACTGGGACCCACACGGTCCTGACTGGTGTGCCGGTAGCCGGGGGGGACCTGAGCAGCAGGGGTAATGATCAGAGAGGCTCACAGCTGGGGGGCAGTCCTTCTGTCCTTTCCTTTCAGGCGTTGAGTGCAAGGGGTGACCTCGGGCCCTCAGCCATCCTGGGCCTTGGTCCTCTTCCAGGCTCCCTGCCTGCCCCATTCCTCTACCTTCTTCCCCATGGGCACGGCCAGGCACCAGCACTCCCTGGACGCCCACTGCAAGCCAGTCCCTATTGTGAACCCTGCTCCAAAACCCCCCAGGCCTGAGGGGCAGGGTCTCCAGCAGTCCCGGTGGGCACACGTGTCCTTCACTTCGTGGCCACACCAGCCTCAGAGCCCGGCACCAGCACCCGTCACTCTGCCTTCTGCACCCATGGCTGTGGGGACAGCAATTTAATCCCTTTCCTTGAGCTCATCTGGGTCCAAGCGCCTCCTCACTCAAGCCCACCACCTGGCCACCGCCCAGGACCTCCATCCCTGCTGGCTCCCCCGCCCTCCGAGGGCCCCAGGCAGGCAGCACATGGGTGCCCATTTCTCAGGTGGGTAAACTGAGTCTGTGGCTTCCCCTGACGTGTACCAGCAGGGCCCTCAGAAGCTGCTGGTAGCTGGGGTCCCTCCACCCCTCTGACGCAGTGTCCGGGACTGTAGGGCCCTGCACTGTGCAGACCTGAGCTGCAGAAACTCCAAATTAAGGATGACTTGGTCGGGGATGCCTGGGGGCTTCATGCAAATGAGCCTCCTTGCGGGCTGTTTTGTAACGAAGCAGGGAGCAGGCTCGCCCACACTCCGGATCTGCCGCGCCCGCCGCCGCCCACAGCCCCTGCGGAATTAGCTCGCAAATGGGAGGAACAGGTGACAGGCGCCCGCTCTGGGATGGGAGCCCTCCGATCTCACACCCGAGGTGTGCGAAGCAGGAGGCGGGGGCGCAGGCCGAGACCCCGTTGCAAATTCAGATGTACTTTGCCTCCGTTCCAAAGCCTCGTCCCTGCTTTGCAAGAAAATGACTCTCCTGCCAGATGGGAGCAGGACGCCTACCTCCCCGCAGCGCCACACTGCGTGCATTCCTGAAGGGCTGAGAAACACACCCCCCCCACCCCCACCCCCCGCAGCCTCCGGTGGGCCTGCGACATCCATTTCCCCAGGCGGGTAGGTGGGTGGGGCTGGGGCTGGACTGGGGAAGGAAATACTTCAGCCAGAGCTTCCTGCGGGGGTCGCCCGGCCTCCCGGCATCTACCACCCCGCCTGGCAGGCCTGGCGGTCACGGGGACTGCAGCTGAGCCAGTCTTGGCGTCCCCCCACCCTGCCACTTGGGCCAGCTCCCTGGGGACCTGCGGGTCCTTCCTGGGCTCAGGGCTGAGCTGAGCATCCCTTCGTTCCCCCCACCTGGCCCTCTTTGTCCCCTTCCCAGGGTTTGGCCTGGGGTCCCAGCCAAGCCGGGAAGCACTGACCCGTCAGGCCCTGTCCCCTCATGCATTAAACTGGGCACAGACAGGGACAGCCAGCAAGCCTCCGAGCCTCGCTGAGGGTGCACTGGCTGAAGAGGAGCCGGCTGGGACGCTTTCCTTCTGGGCATGGCATTGACGTCAGCTGCCCCCTCACCGCGGAACACCCACTGGTCCCCAACCCAGATGCAGGGGTGCTCGGGGGTCCCTTGATGACTGGATGACTTCCCCAGGACCTGGGCTGCATCGACCACCTGGCACTGAGATTTCCTCTTTTTACCCATGCTCCCTGGGCGGGGGGCGTTTCCTCTCCCAGGGATTTGGGGCAGCTGTGAGTGGGCTCCGTCCCCCTGCCCCTCCTCTCCATCAGGGGAGGAACAGTGCTCCAGATGCCCAAGAAGGTACGAAAGGCTGTTGTTGGAGCCGTTCCCCCACTTCGGGACGTTTTCTTCCCACCTGCTGAATCGGGACGAATGTTCTAGAATGTGGAGACCCCCAAGGCTGGAAGAGACATCTAGGGACGTGGCTTTCCAAAAGACAGATCCGCATAACTCTGGACTGATTCTGGAAGAAATCTCCCAGAAATGTTTTTCTCACTGCTCTGCCTTAAAAGAGAAAATCAAAACCAAACCAAACCCTAACTACTTTACATAAGTGGGGTCTTGTGGGATGTCCTCTGTCCGTGGGGGCGGCTCGGTGTTGCCTGCACTCCCTCTCACCATCGGACTGATTCCCGATGTATGAAGGATCATAATTCATTTATTCACCAAGGGCGTGAGGAATGTTCCTGGACAGCGGTGGGCCATGACCCTCCTAGTAGAACAGGGAACATGAGCCTGTGTTGGGGCTGGGTGTGACCACACCTGGGGGCCCGCCCGCTCCTAGGTCACCTCCTGTTAGCTTCCAGTGGGACCTCTGGAAGTGGGAAGAAGGGGAGGCTCCCCCTCTTCGGGGCTGATGCCCAGGGTGTCACGGCCCACCTTAGCTTCACACACACATTTGAGAGGGACACACACATACACACACACACACACACACACACACACACACACACCCCTCAGTGAGTTGCAAAGACATCGATGGTACTTCCCAGCAGTGTCTGGACACCCCACCACCTGACAGACACTTGTCACCTAGAAACAGGTGTGGCCTCTGCTTTAGGGCACCTGACCGGGGTGGAGACCCTGTACCCAGAGACGACCAGGGCTCGCCCTCGTTCTGTGTGAGAGGCTGTCCTCTGGTCTCAGGGACATGGGGACAGCCGTGGGACACAGCCCAGGATCAAGTCCTGGAGTAAGGGACCCAGCTTAGCACCCTCATCACCTGTCGCTTAGGGGTCCCTCCAGAATCGCGAGTGGGCCGAAGGAGACGGTGCTGGCACGGTCCCACCAGCGGCGTGCTGAGGCGGTGCAGAGTGCCGGTTATATCCCTGTCCCTGGACATCTGGCAAGGGAAATATTGTTGACTGACCAACTGACAAACACTGCTTTTACTCTGCCGTTCTCATCATCCCTGGGGCAGGGGCGACCTCTCCCCATCCACCCGGAGTTTCTCCCCCTCTGTCCCACAGGCTACCAGAGGGGCAGCAGGAAACCGAAGGACAGAGTGCAGCTAGTTTTCAAATCCAGCCCCCAAGGAGCCGTGGCTCATGGGCACAGCGGCACTGAGCCCCCACTCTGTGGGCCAGGAACCTCGGCCAGCGGGACCCCTGATGAGCCCCCCTTAACAGGCGCTCCACTCTAGCTCCCCAGCCCCCCCGAGGAGCTCAAATTTTCTGGGTGGGAGAGCCAGATCTGTGGGTGGCACTTTTTTCCTGGTGACGTCTGGATAAGCTTGACAGCAGCTCAGGGAGGAGGAGCCTGGCTCTGGGAAGAGCTTCTGGGTCTCCCCCCTTTCTTCTCCCCTCCTTCTCCTCCCCCAACCCCTGCCTTCTGCCTCTCTCACGGTGGGGGAAGGACCCCCATGCCAGCCTCTGTACCCCACCCCCAGCCAGAAGTAGAGTCCAGGGGCCTGAACACCATTCCCAAGTCCCTTCGCATCCAAATATTTACCACCGTGTCTGCACATAAAAATTAATACGCCAGTTTTGTCTGCGGTTCCCACTACCCGCTTTGCCTTTGGGGCTCAGGCCTGCCCCCGCTGCCCGCCGGCCACAATGCCAGCGCCCACAAAGCCCGCACAGAGGCCGGCTGGTCGCGCATACAAAGCACCCGGCCCCGCCATTATCATTCCGGAGCCGAAATCCAGCCCGGCGCGCATCTCATCGGTCATTCAGCAACCCTTAATGACTTGTCAGTTCCTTGCCCTGCCATTTTCTGTCTAATTAATTCTTTTATTGTGCACCGGATAAAGAAAGACAAAGGCCTCCCCGGCAATAATGATTCATTAAAATGCAGCGCCTTCGCCGCAGCTCTTGGCCCCGCACCAGCCCGGCTGCTCTGCCCGCGGCAGGCCCTGCCCGCCCGCACTCCCGCCCGGCCGCGCACCCCTTAACCCTTTGCAGCCCCGAAGGCCTGGCTGCATCCTCCCAGGTCTCAGGCTTGAGGGGAGCTGGGGAGAGGGGCTCCCGTACACAGGGCTCAGGGAAGAGCCCAGACCGGACTTCGCAATCACCATGCCCACCAGCGTCCTGCACTTTCCCACCGGGGCCTCAGCGGGACTGGATTCTGGCCCAGCAACCACCCCCAAAGGTTGGGGCTGCTGGGTGCATCTGCCACACACAGGACAGCAGCCCCCACTCCGCTCTGGGCCGCCCAGCGTGGGTGCAGGAGGGAGGGAGGCTGAGTTGAGCCCTCGAGGCTGGGGAGCCCTGGGAAGAGAGTCAAGGCCCCAGAGGCACAGGGCAGGAGGGTACCTGTCAACGTGTGTCTGTCACATGTGCCAAGCCTGGTCAATCCTCAGAGCCCCTCGGCGAGGCTGTCACCATCCCATGGTCACGGGGGAAGGAAACAGAGGCACACAGAGATGACTGACAAGGGACAGAGCTTCGGACCCCTGGCCTGGCCTGCTTGGGGTGTGGGGGGTTGTAAGACACCCCCTATGCGGCAGGAGGGAGAGGTGCCCCCCGCTTCCCGAGGCTTCTGAGTGCACATTCTCTGCCTGGTTTACTTTGAATTTTCTAACCAACAAACCCACCTCACTGTGCGGGTGAGCAAACAGAAGTGTGTGATCAGAGGTAGTTACGTGTTTAACAGTCACTCTTGGGCCTCTGTGCGGAGCTCTGGGTCACAGCCGCAGCAGCCCGTTCCTAATCTCACTGAGAGCCCCCAGCTCCACGAGGGGTCTCGTTCCCAGCTTACTGCTGGGAACTCAGAGGCTGCACGGGAAGCCAGTGCCCCGAAGCCAGCAGAGAAGGCAGGAGCTGGGGAACCCCTCAGAGTCCCGCTCCCTCTCTTCCTGGAGACAAAGGGGCTGGGGGTGAGCCAGGCTGGGCTCTTGGCACCAGAAGGTCCTCCCAGGAGGGCAGGGCCATGTGTGTCTTCTCTTCTCTCCTTGGAAGGCCCCTGGTGGGTCCTCCCAGGGACCCTGGGTCATGGCAGCCCATCCTGGGAGGGGTTGGTCTGCACATCTGCCCCCTCCGGATCCAGGGACCCCGCAAGCAGGAAGGCTGTGGCCCAGGGTGACAGAGCAGCAGGAGGCATGAGGACATGAAGTCTCCAAAACACAGATCCACGATGCTCCTCTTCTCTGCCTGGGGACTGGGGTGGGTCCCTGCAGCTCCCAGCAGCCACCCAGGTGTCCTCCGGACCTGGACAGACGGGCCTGGGGGGTGCGGGGCCTGAGGGGCAGCAGGGCTGTGCCCAGCAGGGAGGGCTCATGGCACAGGGAAATGTCTCCTTCCCTCAGTAGTGCCACATGCCTGGGGCAGCAGCTCCCTCTCCCTTGTCTTGGGGTCTACACTGGCCCCAGGGGTGGGAGCAGGGGATCTCACGCCACTGTCTCCGTGGCCCTGAGACCAGTCCTGGCCAGCACAGGTTTCCCCTGAAGTGGAAAGTGTGGTGGAAAGTGTCCCAGGAGGCTGCCCAGCGGCCGTCAGTCACCACCCACAAACATGTCATGCCAGCCCTGATGTGTGGCCCACAGCCTCTGCAGACCTGGTCAGCCACAGATGAGGTCCGTGAAGATCCTCCATCCAGGGCCAGCCTGGAGGCCCTGGGCCAGACTCTGGGGAGGGAGGACAGGGGTCCACATAGCAAGGCACGTCCCTGAGTCGGTGACACTTGCCCTGGCTGTCCCCCAGATGTGGCCAAAAGTTAAAGCAGGCAGGGTGGGGGTGGAGTGTGCCCAAGGGACAGGCCTGGGTGGGGGAGCGCGGGCCTCCCCCGGCAGCTGCTCTGAGGACACGGGCCCTCCCCTGAGCTGACAGCCGCACCAGCCATGAACTCACATCCAAACAGAAAACCCACTCCTGAAAGCAGATATCATCCCAGGAAGAGCGGCTGTGAACAGGCCCGGCGTTGGGGGCGGGGGGCTTTCCCAATCTACCAGAGCAGGGTCTGGGTCATAAGGCTGTTTCCCCTTTGTCTCCGAATAGGGCATTCTGTTCAGCTGAGATCAGAGGCAATGTGCTCTGCTCTGGGGAAGGAAACGAAAAATGAGGAAATTTTCCCGCCAGCTCATCCCCAAGATGGGCCGATGGGACACTCTCCCTGAGGACGCAGACCTGGACAAGCTGTGGCAACAGCCGCCCTGGCCTTAGGCAAGGTGGGGTAAGGCCAGCCTTGTGAATGATGTCTGCTGGGAGCTCCCTGGAAAAACCCTCCCAAGCCTGAGAACCAGGGCAGCCCCTGGGACCCCTCCCAGTGGCCCTGACTGCCCCCCCCCCAGGGATACACCTTGCCTCCTGGCAACGTCACTGGGGACCCTGTGTTTGGGAAGCAGAGCCCCCAGGACTCCAATGCCTGAGAACATGCCCTCGGGGAACCCACTGGCCTGGCTCCCGGAAAGCGGGGGGGGGGGGGGGGGGGGGCAGGGGGGGCGGGGGGGCGCAGAGACACGGCCTTGAAAGAATGGTGGTGGCCGTCCTAGCTCTCCCTGCAACTCCATGATGAGCTCAAAGAGAGGAAACCCTCCGGAGGCTGGCCTGGGCTGGGACCCAGGGCCGTCGGGGCCTTTGCACCAGGCAGGCTGGCGGGAGAAAGGGCCACACCCCCAAGGAGTCAACACGCAGGAGCCCCTCCAAATGCAAACTGAACAGGCAGGGCCTCCCACCCCCAGGAGCCTGGCACAGCCTGATCGATTCCAGAGCAGTGAAGGGGCGGCCTCGCTCCCTGTCAGGGAGCTTGATGCGGGCGTTTTCCTTGCTTCGGGGTGTCCGTGGGAGAGCCTGGAGGGCCATATGGAACTGGACAGCCCTCAGCTGCACCAGGACTTGCTGGACCGGCCCCACACAAGCATCCGTGAGCCTGGCTTACAGCCCCCTGCAGACCCCGCCTGGCCCAGGAGGCTTGGCACACCCCAGACCTCACGAACCCTCATAAACCCGGGCAGCTCTTCCCCAAGACTACTCTTGGCAGGCCCGGGACAAGGCTCTCCAGCACAGGGTGAGGTCCGCGCCCTGGATCACAGCCACACGGGCGGCTGGCAGACCAGGAGACGGGCTGAGCGTCCCCCTCCCCCGCTGGAATCACAGAGCTAGTTGTTTCAGGGATCTGGGTCCTTGTGAGAAGCTCAATCTTCCTCTCAGCCCCAGATGCATCCCCAGGGCCCGGCAGTGGGTGCACCCAGCCCGGTGAAGCCGGGATGCCGGCTACATGGGCCGGGGCGGCCCCAGCAAGGGGTGAGGCCACCCCTCGCCTGCTCTAGCTCCCCACAAGCATTTCTCTCTTGAAACAGTCAGCTAACTGGACACCCCGCCTGGTGCCTGCAGGGCGGCATTCAACCAGCTCCCAGCTTGGCTGGGCGCCAGGGCCCGAAAAATGCCGTCAGCCACCCAGAAACCCAGCTCTGGGATTCGCCCGGGAGGAAACCATGGCCCCAGATTGGACCCGATTTGCCTACTGAATAGGCCCTGGGCAGGGGTGGGGGGCCAGGGAAGGAAGGCTCTGGCTGGCCAGCCAGCAGCCTGGGGCCTGAGATTTGCTCAGATGCAGATGTAGCCCCTGGAGGGCGGGGGCAGGGGTGGTGGTGCCTGGCTGTGCCCCAGGGCTGGGGCGCTGTCTCCGCCCTCGTGAGGCTCCTGGTGCCCACATCCTCCGAGGAGGGCCTGGGGCAAACCCCACTCCTGCCTCGGCCTCCGCCCTCCCGCACGGGACCCCACACGTACAGAAAGCAACACACAAAATGCAGCCCACGTAGATAAAAAGCTTTTTTTTTTTTTTAATTTTATCAAACTGGTCTGTACAAAAGTTAGCGTTGCTTGGTCAGAAAGCAGCAGAACACAGCAGGTAGTGGCGGCGGAAGGCCAGACTCCGCGCGGAGCAGCAGAGTCGGCGTGAGAATGAGCTGTAGTTCCCTGCCCGCTCGCCCAGGAAGAGACAGGCCAAAAAAAAAAAAAAAAAAAAAAAAAAAATTGTTTCTAGAAAAAGGTAGGAAAAAGTAGAAAAAGTAAAAAGAAGCGACTTCTCAGACGTCTCTCTATGTACAAAGTTGAAAGGCACAAGGTTCCATGAAGTAGGCGCGGTCAGGGCTCTGCACGCAGCGGAAGCAGGGGTTACTCCTCTAAGACTAAGCCTCTAAACAATTTAGTGGATGAGGTTTCAGCTTCACAGCTTGTAGGTGGCGTCTGGTTCCTAAGAGCCCCGATGAACGAGCTACCCCGTCCCAGGAAATCCCCATCCTGGGCGGCGACCAACTGGAGCCACAGCCCTGCCTTCCAAACGTCGGGTGGATGCGGGCACCGGGGCCAGGGCGCCCCAACCCAGTCAGAGACACTGCAAGGCAAGTCCCTTCTCCTCCCTGGGCGGGGGTGGTGGGGGGACCCCAGAGGGGCCTGGAGCTTAGGGGGATGAGGGGGCTACCCCACCTGACCTCCCAGCCCTGGTGCTCAGCCACCGGCCTCCGTTTTGTCTTTAATTCTACTCTCAGTACGAATGGACTTCATTAATTAAAGATAAAATAATACAGAACATAAATACACTTCAACAGCTTCCCAAACAAATCGAATGTGTTTAAGCTTCAAAAATAACAATTAAAAAAATAAAATAAAAAGAGAGAAATGTTAGTCGCAGCCAAACCTTGCCAGGAAGAGCCTTTCATGGCAGGCAGCACCTCAGAGCGGACGGGCCGGTCCCCAGAGGGGCTCCTGCAATGGGGTCCCCTGGAGGTCTCCACGCATGTGAGGCCGGTGGGGACGCTGGAGCACAGGAAGCCGGAGACCCCACGCCTCTTCCCTCCTTTCTGTTTTGTGCTGTGGCTGCTCCGTCCACCGAGAGGCAAAACCGAGGCGCTGGTGCCAGCAGGGAAGAGGGCCCGGTGGCAGTCCTTGGTTCCAGAGTCGCCAGCCACGGTGAAGAGAGCACGGGAAAGGGGCTCTGTCGGACGCAGGGAACATGGAGATCTGGAAGCCCCCGTGTGGGTTACAAAGCGAGGCTTCCTGGCACACTTCAGCCTGCGCCCGCCGGGCCGCCCCCGGCCCTCCCTCTCTAGCGCACCCCTCCCGCTAGAGAGGAGGCTCCATCCATCCTCGCCGAGATCCAGGCTGTCCCGCACCACGCCAGTCCCCTCCCTGGGGCCACAGCACCCTCAGGGTCTGGTCAGGGTCGTGTACACAGGCTGGTCCCAGTTGCCGGGCGGGCTGTGGGCAGGCGGCACAGAGAGGCCGCTGAGCAGGGGTGAGGCATAGGGCCGCCGAGAAGGGTGGAAGTAGGGGCACTGGTAGAGGCTGGACGGGCAGCCGGGGTACGGGCCGTAGTAGCTGGGGGCCTGCAGGTCGGTGTAGTCGCCCTGCGAGCTGCTGAAGGAGCTGGCGGCCACGGCGGGGGCGGCTGTGGTGACACTGGCCTGGCCGCTGTAGGAGCCGTAGTCGGCGCGGCCCGGGGAGCCGTGCGACTGGTCTCCATAGTGGCCAGGGCTCAGCTGCTCCGTCTTGATGTGCGGCCGCGGGGGGCCCGCCTCGGTGGGTGACGCGGAGGCTGACGGGGCTCCCTTGTGGGCCCACACGGGGGACGCCCCAATGCCTGCCGCCCCCGAGTGTGAGTAGGAGGCAGCCCCGTAGGAGCTGGCGGCAGGCTGGCCTGGCTCCGTGGGCAGGGCCGAGTGGCCGTTGAGGGGCAGGTACTGGTCGAACTCATGCACATCGAAGGTGTCCATGTTGCCGATGACCTCGCTGCTCAGCTCTGAGATGTCCACGTTGCTGAAGTCGATGTTCTGACGCCCGCTGTCCGCCAGGCGGCGGCCTTCCAGCTTCAGCTCGGGCTTGCCCCCGTGGTGCAGGTCCGTCTTGGGGGTGGTGGGTGGGGTGGGTGGCCCGTGGGTCTGCCCTGGGGACAGAGCATGTTTCAGAGATGAATGCCCCTTCTGTGGGGGGCCGGCCAGGCCGGCGATGCGCACCCGGAGGAACACGAGCCCGCTAACTGCCGCAGGTAGAAATCAACGGCTTTTTGTTTCTGTACGTTTCCCAGAAATTCCAGCACAGCCAGACCTAGACCTCACTCCTTGGCCGAGGAAATTCCGTTAAGCACTGTTCTAGGGCAAGAGCTGGGGCTGCGGAGGCCCCGCTGTGAAGACCAAGGTAGGGGAAAGAAAAGGAAGTGCCCAGCCCCCTGCACACGACCACAACGGGACCCACACAAAATGTGTTCTCCCGGAGGCTCGCAGCTTTCGCCAGCTTGACCGAGACTGCTCGGCTGGCCAGGATTCTCCCCGTCTGTCTGATGTTAGCTGGGCAGCTGACCGCCACGCCAGGGGCAGGAGTGCTGGGTCAGCACCAGCAGGAAGGCCAGTGGAAGCAGAAACGCCTTCAGGCGGAGCAGAACACACCCACATCACCCAGCTCCAGACCACGGCAAAGCTGTGAGACCCTCAGTGCTAGGTGGGGGCTAAGCAGACCCCCGGCCGCCCGTGTGCATCGGGGAAACTGGGATTATCTCAGCGCCACCTATCCTGGGAGTGAGCCCCACTTCCCACCCCCACTACCCATCTCAGCAGACGCCGAGACCCCCACTTCTCCTGCTGGGGCAGGCACCTGCCGTGGGGCCCCGGGAGCCCACCTGTGTGGTCGCTGTGATGGTGCGGGTCACCCATGCTGGCATCAGCCTTGTACACGGTGCTGCCAGGGTGGGGGCCCAGCTCGGGTCCGGAGTCGGAGTCGCCTTGGCCCGTCTTCACGCTCTTCCTGCGGCGTGGCTGGTACTTGTAATCTGGGTGGTCCTTCTTGTGTTGGACCCGCAGCCGCTCTGCCTCCTCCACGAAGGGGCGCTTCTCACTCTCGCTCAGCAAGCTGCAGCAGCAAGGGCAGACGTGGGATGGCCTGGGTCCCCACTGCTGCCCCGGGGGTAGGGCCTCACCCACCCCGACACTCACGGGGAGGCCCGTGCATGCCCCTGCACCTCAGCAGGCACCAGGCAGGCTCTCCCCTCGCCAGGGACAGGGCGCTCAGGCCAGCGAGGAGTTCTGGTGAGGTCTGTTCTCACCAGGGTCACAGGAACGTGCTACAACAAGACCTAAACCTTCCCACTCCATCATCTTCTTACTTCCCTTCGCTCAGAGCCTGTGTAAGTCCCCTCCCTTTGGGGCTTTCTCAGGCAGGCGGGGAGGAGGCAGAACCCAGCAGAGAACACACCAGGGACAAAGCAAGACTTCCTGAGAACAGGCAGGGATTCCATGGGCATCTGGGCTTCCCAGACCCCCAGAAACACTGGCAAAACCCGTGTGATCCTCCCTGAGGCTCAGAACACACACGGTCCTCTCAAACCTTTCCAGAAACTCACCTCCAACCGCCTACGGGACAGGCTGCAGGGCTGCCAGAGTCTGCTGTGCCCAGAGCAGACAGAGACAGGCACGCAGAGGACAGACGTCCCAACTCCCAGTGCCCACTCCCAAGGAGAGGGGTAGGAAATGGGAGCCAGTGCCCCAAACCCACAGCCATCCATTTTAAACCCAAGTAGAATAGAACACATTTGGTGGGGATAGGCAGTTCTCAGCACCACTGCTGTCCTACTTTCTGTAAAAATGTCCAGCTTGTCATCCCCAAGTATGTGCGCAGCGTGCCCGTGCTAGACCCCTCCTGTATTTCTCATCCTTCCCTGCACAGGGTGCAGAGGTGGGAAAGGAGGAAAAAGCTGTGGGGACCGTCCCAGCTGAACAGACGTGCACCCCTCCAACTGCCTTCTCTTCCCCACATGGTGGTCAGAGTGGAGGGGAACCCTTTCCAAAGAGGGACACTTCCAGAGGGCACTACCCTGCCTGCTACTGTGTCCTGCTTCCAGACAGGAGCCACCTTCCCTTGGAGAGGGCCAGGCCTCCAGACTCTGGGGCCGCTCACGCGTGGGGTCCCCAATCCCCACATGCCATCCCAGCCTTCCGCAGGCTGCTGGCGACTGAGGGAGCGTGCTAGGGTTTGCACACTCGCGGGGCAGCCCTCTGTGGCCCTGACCACCTGTGCAGCCCAATCAAAGAGGGGGTTCCCACTGGGACTGGCCCTGAGAACAGCCACTGGGAGCAGAGCCCAGGACGGGAGCAGGGCCACCTTCAGGGTCCCTGCGCACCTCCCCCAGAACTGCTCGCAGCCCGCCCGCGCGGCTGCGGGGCCCGTCCCTGCACACACGCACACCCGGGCACCGCGCACTCACCGCCACAGCTTGCCCAGCGTCTTGCTGAGCTCGGCGTTGTGCAGGTGCGGGTACTGGTCCGCCAGCTTGCGGCGCGCCGCCTGCGCCCACACCATGAAGGCGTTCATGGGCCGCTTCACGTGAGGCTTGGCCTTGAGCGCGCCGCCGCCGCCCCCGCGCACGGGCATAGGCACCAGGCTCCAGTCGTAGCCCTTGAGCACCTGCGACACGGCGTCGCGGATGCAGGCCGGGAAGCGCTCGTCCGCCGCCTCGGCCGCGTCGCCCCGGACGCCGCCCCCCGCGCCCGCCGCGCGGCCCAGGCCCTCGGACCCGGTAGGCGACGGCGGCGCGTCCGAGTCCGAGTCCTCCACGTGCGACATGGAGCTGGCGGTGCCGGACGGGCTGCAGGGCGGCTGGGCGCGGGCCTCGCTCATGTCCAGCATCGGGGCCGCGCGCGGACGGGCGCGCACCGGGACCCGCGGGGCCGCTGCTCAGCTGCGCCGCGGCCGCTCCAGGACCCGAGGTCGCCGCGCCGTGGTCCGACCTGCGTCGTCGTCGTCGCCGCCGCCGCCGCCGCCGCCGCCGCCGCCGCCGCCCGACCCGGGCCTCCCCGCCGCCGCCGCCGCCGCCGCCGCCGCCGCCGAAGCTCCGTCCCGACCGAGGACCCGCAACAAGTTTCTTTAAGCGGCGGCCGCGAGGCCCCGCCCCCTCCCCGGCTCCTCATTGGCCGGCGCGCGCCCCGCTGCCCTCGGGGGCGGAGCCTGGCGCCCGCCCCTCCCCCATCCGAAGAAAGTGCCGCGGTTCCCTCTGCGCCCCCGCACGCCCCGCCCGGCGCCGCCCCGCGCCTGGGGCCCCTTTTCCAGTCGGGTCGGGGAGGGAAAGGGGTCGAGGACCGGGGACGGCGGGGCGCTCCGGGGTGTCTCTGCGAGGCGCGTCGCGGCTTCTGCGGGTCCCGCCCCCGGCCGGGTAGCCAAGCCCGGGGAAGCCCGCTCCGCTTGGAGGCGGGTCCTCCAGAGCTTCCCCCACAGCGGGTCCCGAGTCCCGACGTCTCACCCGCAACCCAGAGGCGCCGGGGTCAACTCCTGCCAGCCTGCAGCCCAGGGGAGGGTTGGCTCGGCCGTGTAGCCTCAAAGCCCAGGCTCCCCGCCCGCAGGGCCAGCGCGCCGGGCAAGACCCTCCAGGGCGCCCTTGGTTTGCGCGCCGCGCACGTCCAGGTAAAGCGCGCCCAAGGGCCGCGGCTGGGAGCTGGACGATCCCAGGTCCCCCGCCCAGTCCGGTATGAGCGGGGAAAGCGCGGGCGGGAGAGCGGCCCCAGGAGCCGGGCAGCAGAGGGAGGCGGGAGCGCTGGGCAGGGACTGAGCTGACCCTACTTGTGGAGTCCCTGGGGCCGCCCGGCGGATGGCGTGGCCGGACGCGGGGGCCTAGGGCCTTCCGGGCCTGACCCGTTGAGGGCGGGGGGCGCTGAGGCTCTCCGGCTGGGCGGCCCTGGGTGGTCCAGCGAAGGTGATGGCCGCCCCGAGGCGCCTTCGGTGGAGGAGATGGGCGCGTCAGCCTGGAGGGAAGGGGGCGGGCTGTGCCGCCCGTCTTGGGGCAGTGGGGTCGGAGAGGGGACATTTCTCCTGAGGCTAGAGCCGGGCTGCGGCTCCGAGTCCCCGCCCGAGGCCACCCCCGCGAGTTGGCTTTGGGCCTGGCAGTCCCCGAGGGCGGCTCAGATTCTTTTGCCAAACCCTCCGGGAGGCAAGGAACCGGCTGCCCAGAGCTTCACCACAGGCCCCCGAGTGGCCGAGTGGGAACACGTGTGACTGCGAGCTCTGGGTCCCGCGCCCTGGGTGACCCTAGACAAGGGCACCGATTCCCCTCCTCAGAGTCTTGGATGCCCGGGCTACTGGCCCCTGCAGCGAAGGGGCGATGCCTGGAACGGAGTGGGTGTGCTACCAGAAAACTCCAAATTTAAAGTCGGTGCGTCCACGGAAGAGTCTCCGAGTGCTCATATACCGATCCTGGGCCCACCACCGAGCCCCGGACTGCCCAGGGCAGGCTTCCTGGCCCCACCCAGGCCTGCCGTTGCCACCGGTTGCCGATTCTTTAGCTCGCACTTGGGCCTTGAAGCCCTGTCCACCTGGGCTGCCTGTCTAGGGATGAAGCCTTCACCTCAGGGACTCTAGGGGCTGCCCAGGGATCCCACAGCCTTGCATGGGAACATGCTGGCCTCTCTGTGGGGACACCTCAGAGTCTAAGAGGGAGGAGCCCAGATTTCCTGTCACCTGCAGGTGACCCCAAGGCACAGGATGGGCTCCGCTGCTTGCCCTACATCAGCGAACCTGATATTGTGCGTTATGGCCACGGGGATAGGGCGCGGTTGCTGTCTAAGCGCTGGTGGAGGGCCCCAGGACGGCAGAGCTGAAGCCTCTGGGCTTGGCTTGTGCCCTTGTCTCCTGTCCTGTGGCCGGCCTCCCTTGGCTCTGTCACCTGCGGGGGAACATCCTTACCTGCTCGTCTGCAGTGGCCTCCCCTCGAGGTCCTGCCCTCCATCTGGGGTCCGCACTCCACACTCTGCAGCCGGAGGACTGAGGGAGGCCCAAACGGGGATCGCCTGAGGGTACGCATCCATCTTACTGGCCCGTGGGGACCCACTGCAAATGCAAGCAGGAGAAGGGTTGAGGTTGGCAGACCTGGACCCCCGAGAAAACAGGTCCCACCCCTCCCTGCATCCAGTGTACCCCTGGGCACCAGATCTGTTGTGTGCAGAGACAGGAAGCACAAACGGCAAGGGAGGCATCAGGTAAGGCAGCCTCTCCCTGTTCCCCACTGGCCCAGAGGGTCATGGGCTGGTGACCACCAGGCAGGGGGAGTCCCCTGCCAATCCCTGTCGTACAGGTCCTAGGCCCCACCCTCAGCTCCAGGGGGCTGCAGCGACTGCCCTAGAGATTGGTAGGGCTGGTAGGCCATGCCCGTCATGTATGTACAGCTCATGACTCCAACAGGATGGGAAGGGAGGGCAAATCCTGCCAGGCCCGGACTCGGACTGTCTGTGTGTATGCCCTTCCCCACCAGGCAGCATCCAGGTGTAAGCTCATCGGCCCAGCGCAGGCTATGGACACATAGGATGGCACGCAGACGTATTCCACAGCCTCCTGGCCTTCTGGAAAGCCCGTATACTTACCAGCGTGCCATCCAGCCTCCTCTTCCGTTAGTGCTGACCTCAGTGTGTGCCCTCAACGGCTAGGCAGGCCTTGAGCAGGTACGCGGGTGTAGCGTTCAGAGAAAGGGGTGACCGTGGTTGCTTCCTGTGTTCCTTAGTAATGATGAAGCATCTGTTTTGTGCCAGGGGCTTTAGTGGGCAAATACCAAAGAGATGCGACACTCACCACAGCAGAGGGGTGTGTGTGTGTGTGTGTGTGTGTGTGTGTGTGTGTGTGCGCATCTGGGAAGGAGTCTTTTGAGGAGGCAAAATTCAGCTGAGACCTAAAGCTTCCAACTTCTGGAAGAAGGAGGAAAGACCATTCCCTCAATGGCAAGGAAGTTGGGGGACGACAACATGTGCAAAGGCCCTGAGGCAGCAGAGAGCGTAGGGTATCTGAGAAAGAGTGAAGCTACAGTGATTTAAAACTTGAGGGACAGCTCTTTGAACCTCCTCTCGGTCCACCTCCTGGCTGTTCCTTCCTGCCCCCACCCCCCCCAACTTCACCCGGTGGCTTTTGCAGTCTCAGGGATATGATCCAATAGGCCAGGTGTAAACCATATCCCTGCCCCTGGGGCCTAGGAATGCTGATGGAGATGAGGATTCTAGACCTACACCCTCGGCAGGGCCCCAAGGGCACCTGTGAAGAAGGGTGTACAGGCTGGCAAACACCCCTGTGCCAATGAGCCCGGGCTGGTCCAGGCCCGGACGGTTCCAGGGAGACCTTTTCCAGGCAGAAGACCCCCAGTCCTCCCACCTGTTGGCTTCTAGGGAAGTTCAGAAAGCCCTTGCCCACATGTGTGCACCTGTGTGCATACACATACATGTGTGAGCACATGTGCGTGCTCCCGGGTGTGTGTGTGTGTGTGTGTGTGCATGTGTGTGCCCTTATGTGTGCATGTGCACGTACCCCGTGTGTGCCCGAGTAAATGTGTGGGCATGCCTATGTGCGTGTGCCACTATGTGTACATGCGTGTGCTCATGTGCACGTGTGTGTGTGTGTGTGTGTGTGTGTGTGTGTTTGTGGTGGGCCCTGGGGAGGCTGAGTGGGAAGGAAGGGCTGCCCACCATGGAAGTGGGCCTTGTACTCTAACTGCTCGCAGTGCCCTGATGTCTCTGCCCACCCCCTGCCCAGCCCAGATCTTGGACAGCCTGGGAGGCCGTGTCCTTGGTGTGTACGGTCTTTCAGAGAAAGGCACTGGGGGGGGGGGGCTCTTGAGCCCCAGGGACGGCATGTCCCCTGTGTGTCTGCAGTCGTGACCCGGGCCTCTCCGTGAGCCAGCCCAAGGCAGTTGGCATCACATCCTGGGACCCCCGGCTCAGTCTCAGAGATTAATTGGTGCTTTTAATTACTGGCTGGTCTGCAGAAACCGAAAGTCTCAGACACATGAGCAGTCAGCCCCAAACAGCGGCTCCATAAAGACAGCCTCGTCCTGCCCCACTGGGTCTCCAGAGAGGCGAGGGGACTCCCAGGGGCGCCAGGAGTCCAGTGTCCCTCAGTAACAGACCATCAGGGCTCTGGGCCAAGCTTTTTGTTCAAACACCCCGACTTAGTTTGCCAGTTGGCGTGGAAGTTCTGGTTTGGGTCAAAGCCCTCCCCTTGGTTGGGCTGATGTCCACTTGGGAGCTGGCTGTGTCTGTTCCTGGGCCTTCTCTGCTCTGCGTGTGGAGGACACTAGAAGGAAGATCCCGCCCGGATTCTGCTCCCTCTGCCACAGACCTTGGTGCTGCGGGCCAGCGTGTGCGGGTTGCTGAGCGGCTCGCTCCAGAGAGGGGCTCCTGCTCAAGCCAGTGTATCTTCAGGACCCCGCCCAGCCTTTAGGTAGGGATGGCCGCAGCTCTTGTCTGCACCTTGTCACCAGCTCTGAAGCCTCCTGGGAGGAAAGCCACCCTGCCCAGGGATGACTGCTGATGGCCCAGTGGGACCCTCTGTGTGGCCATTCTTGGAAAATGTTTGGGGAGAGGGCGATGCTGAACCCAGAGGGCTGAGCCCCAGTGAACACGGCCTGTCCAGTGACATGTGCTACACAGATGTGTTGAGAACAGCTGTGGTCTCTGCCCAGGCCTCCGGTCACCCCCTGCTGGTAGCGACACCCCTCACCACCAGCCCCAGCCTCCAGCTGTGCCTATCCATCTCTCCTCTCCCTGGCCTGGGCCTGGGGGGCTGACTCCACTAGTGACATTCAGGTTTTGGTGTGTGTCTTTGACGGGACGCAGACGCTGCTTCTGTAGCCAAAAAAAAAACCGTCCTCAGGCAGGGTCCCAGGGGTCTCCGAATACAGCCTTCCTTGGACACCAGGTGTCCAGGCCAGGTGCCAGCAATATCATCGATGGGGGAAACCAAGTCTGCTGAGGTGTTAGAGACCTGGGATCTGCCATCCCATGGCAGATCCATGACATTGACATGGTGCAATACGTTCCCTTCCTTGTCTGAGCACATGGGCTTTGCATAATACAGGATCCTGGGCCTCAGGATCATTCTGGACCCTAGGCTTTCCGGCTACTCTGGGCGCTTGCCCCCTGGACCCCAGTCCCCAGCTCAGGACCCCTGCCCTTCACCAGCAGCTGGGTCCTTGTCCCTGTGCACCAAGCTCCTCTGCGTTCTGATCACTGGGCTCCTCTGAGAGGCAACGGGGCTTGGAGAGGCTTTCCCAGCCCCCTTGCCGGAGGGAAGCCAGCACTTTGGAAGAGAACCCTCAGTCCAGAAAACCGGATTCCGAGCCCAGATAGGCTCCGGGAGCTGTGCTTGTCCTCCCGAACTCAACTTTCAGATTTAACGAGGCTTCCTGTTGAAGATAGACATGGGAAGCCCCCAGGAATGGAGCCCCACATCTGTTACGATCGAGAAAGGCAGACGTTAGCTTGAAATAAAAGTCTCGGAGAGAAAAATCCTCTTTCGGAGTGAGGGGCCCGGGCTGGCTCTGACCCCACGGAAGGTTCCAGAGACAGGGCAGTACCAAAGACAAATTAAAACACACCCTGTCAAAAGATTTCCTCTGTCTCCCAAAGATTTATTTTTCGGAACTTGGCGAAGGAGGCTCGAATTAAGACCCCCTCAGGCGGGAGCCTTGTGCATAAGGGAAGAAAGCTGAGAGTTCTTGGGAGCCCATCAGGAAGGCTCAGAGCGAGAGTGGCCACCTGCCCCTGCCTCCCGCCCTCAGGGTGTGGAAAGGGGCAGGAGGGAGTTGCAGGGGTCCCCTGAGAAGGCACTAAAGTTCTGCAAAAGAGGGCGTCAAGGTCACGGGAATGTGACGCCTCTGTCCCCTGTGGCCCTTTGACTTTGGGTGAGTCCGGGCTTACTCTGGGCAGCAGGGGGGTCCGGAATGCCCGTCTGTTCCACGGGCTAGCCGTGGGGCCTATGTGAACTGGCGGATGCCGGCTGCTGGGCATCCAGGAGACCCCACCTGATGCTTGTCGCTTGTCAGTCCCAGTAGCAACTTCCAGAGCCCGTCTGCACTGCTGGGGCTGTCTCCACCTTCACGGAGAATACCTCATAGGAGTGCCACCTGTTCTCTTCAGAAGCGAGTCGTCTGCTAGAATCAGGGGCAGAAATCCTCCAGACGTGAGGCATAGTCCTAGAGGGTGGGGGGCACAAGCTCCGCAAGCCCATGAAATAAGGAGTTTGGGCCAAATCAGGGGTCTTGGGTGCCGATGCCATCTGGAGCCTGGTCAGGAGGGGAGTGTGGAGCCGCTATGGGCCAGGCTGTAAGGCCTCCGGAGAGAGGCCCCAGCCTGCCCCGCGTCCAGCTGCCCCCAGACCTCAGCCAACTGCAGACGCACAGCCTGAGCCCAGCTCGGAGGGTAGCAGCGCGGCTGGCACCATGATTTTTGGTTTGAAGTCTGTTTGTTACACAGTATTGTTGTGGTGACTGGTAACTGACACAGATCTGCAAGTAGAATTCAGCCCGCAGTCCTCCTGTTTGTGACCCCTGGCCTGGGCAGTTTCCAAATCTTCCTCCGGGACAGAGCCTGACTCCAAGAGAAACACTTCAGAGCACGTATTCTTGTCCCATCGGGCTCAACAGCCACGGATGGTAACAGCACGCTGACTTTCTGCTTTCGTCTCTGCCTTGCGGTCGTGGCTTACCGGCCTTGCCTGGCCGCACAGAACCACATCTCTTTCTGGGGTGGAGGCACGGGAAGAGAGGCGAGGGTGCCAGGAGAGGGACGGGTGAGCCAAGCAGAACAGCCGTCCGTGAATCACAGTTCCCGCAAACCAGCAAATGGCCCAGCACCTGCTCACCCACCCCCACCGGCACCTGCCAGCCTTACCCAGGGTCTTGGCCACTGGACAGTCGGGGGGGACCAGCCCAAACTGACCACCCCCCCAGAAGAAAGTGACAGATGTTAGCGCCCGTGGGTTCTGTCCCCCCATCAACAGATGTCAAGACATGAAAAATTGGGGTAAATGAAGGGAGGGTGATTAGGTCGGGCCCAAGCTGGGGTCTTGTGGGTGCCAGAGACAGCTGCAGACATACGGCAGGAACAATTGCCCTGAGGCAGAGGGGACTGCCAAGCCAGGGTGCCTGGGGACAGTTGGACGAGGTGCTGACACGGGGCTCATTCCTCCGTGAAGCCCTCCCGCAGCTGCTGGGAGTACCGCCAGCCTGTGGGCCTGTGTGCGCCTCCACTCTGGGACGGCACCCGGGGAGCTGTGGATGGCACCCCTGGGACAGGCCCAGGAGTTCTGGCTTGTCTGTGGGTCCGTGTGACACCAGCCCCAGGATGGAGCTAACGGGTCATCTCGGGGAAGCCTCCCTTTCTCTCCTCTTGTCTTCTTCTGGGCTCTTTCTCGCTCGTTCTGTCCAGGCGGGGCTCTGCACCCGTCCCTCGGGAACCAGGCTTTTTCCTCCAGCAGTTTTTGGCTTGAAAATGTAGGTTTAGGAGCCCTCCCCCTACCCCAGGTCTCCTGGTGTGGGGGAGAGGCCTCTCCAGAGATAGACCCCCGCATTCCTGGGGCTTGCAGGCGTGGAAGTGAAGTTCACAGGGCAGAGCGTGTAAGCATTTGGAAGTGTGTGCTGGGTAGGCTTTCGGCGGGCTCCCCGTGCTGCGCAGCCATCACCTCTGTCTGGATCTGGAGTACTTTCGTCACTCCCCAACCCCCAGCCCTAGACAAGCACCGGTCTGCTTTCTGTCTCTGCGGACTGTTTATCCTGGACATGTCATATACAGGGAACAGGACCACACATGACCTGTGCATCCGCTGCTCCTGCTGGGCTTGACATGCAGCAGGTGTCAATATTTCTCTCCGCTCTCCGGCTCAGTAATAGACCAGCACACTTCTGATTAAATCGGCATGGATACAGACCATCCCTGAGCTGCTGGCTGGCCTCTCCTCAGGGCAAGCCCTGCTCTGTCAGGTTTGCTCCCTTGTGCGTTCTAGACCCTCAGACTCGCTGGACCTCTGCAGTCAGCAACCAGGAAGGCAGGTCCCGGAGGAAACAGAAGGACATGAGCTCCCCGCTATCCTTTCCGATGGCCTCGCCCACCCTGGGTAAACCCGGAGAGGGAGCCTGGAGCCCAGCAAGCTGGATGCTGGACAAGGCCCCTTTTCTGCTCTACACAATGCCCCATTGTGCCCTTCTCTGGGGAGAACAATGCAACTCGGGCCAGGGGAAGCCGAGGACAAAGGGCCCTTTGTGAGGACTGTCCCCACCTGAAAAGCAGCACCCTGGGTCACACCTGATGGCAGAGCTGTCCTTCCTTGCCTTCTGTCCCTTGAGCACCTCCTGCATCCGGGGGAAGGCATGGAAGCTCAAGTGGGCTTGGGCTGAGGGGCGCCAAATTCTCCCTGCTCTCCCCCAGACAGCTGTGCTAACCCATCCCAAACAGCACCCGGACCCGGCAGGGGAAGTGCAGATCGTAGCTTTGAAGGAAAGACCTGGAAGGACAGACAGGGACTAACTGTTCCCCAGACCCCCAGGGCTGGGAGCCCTTGGGCACATGGTTTCCTGCTGGGGGCTCACAAAAATGCAGAAAATGTTTGCCCCCCCCCACTGATCTTTTACATGCCCCACTTTGCAGTTGGGCTCTGAAGGGAGACCTTTCCACTGCAAAAAAGGGGGGAAGGCACTGCTTAAAAACTCACACTGTAAGATGCACGTGTGTTATCACTCCAGCAGTGCAGGTGGGGGACAGCCAGGGGCTGAAGAAAGGTTCCAGAAGTTGCTGATCTGTCCTAGATTTGGGGGAATCTATGTCCAAAGCCAGTCCCTGCCCTCACAGAGCTCACACGGCAGGTAGTAAAGATATAATCAAACAAGACTGATCATTTGGCCACACAAGTATACATAATTTATACATCAAAACACTCAGAACAAGATGTCAAAACAAAACACCCAGGACAAACATTTGCAATGTACACACAAGAACAGGATCTTTAATATGTAAAGAGTTGTGAAGAATAAGGAAAACCCACACTTGCGTCAGCGATGTGCTTCCAAGCACCTCGCAGTGTGCCCACTGACCACTAAGGGTCTAATACCTACGCCGTCTCGCACGCCCTGTGTTCTTCTAAGGAGTGCCTGTGAGCACATGGCACGCTTCTCCTGAGCGGTGCCTGGGCCGCTCTGTGCTCAGAATGTGGAGTTGCTGGTGTTCTCACCAGGTTTCTGCTTGGGACATTGGTCGGTAAGTTCTTTCCTCTGAATCCTCATGGCGCCACTTTCCCCAGGGGGCTGGCGGTGCCACCCTGAGAGCCTGTAGGGGTGCTGCCTAGTGCAGCTTTGCTGACCTGAGCTGAAGGATCTGGCTGGATTTCAGGACCCAGCCGCTGACTGTGCTCTCCCTGCTAGCTGGGTAACTGTCACCCCAACATCCTCCCAGGAGAGCAGACATCAGGGCATGGGAAGGGCACCTGTAGACCCCTGGCCACACACGCTGAGCTGTCAGTGGCTGCCTCCAAGCCTTCCTCTCCTGGAATGCGACTCCATACACCGCAGGGGCACGCAGAGGGAGTGCAGCACCCACAAGGGTCCTCTGCTGCCCACGCGGACGCTGACCAGGCCCACCCCGGTCATGTCCAGACACAAACTTTCCAACAGTCATAGAGAGAGGGTCCAGGAGGGCAGCCGCGTGGGTGAGAAAGTGCACCGGGAGCTTCTGCAACACTGGCTGATGAAAGCGCCAACCAGGGAATTAGTCCGCTGCTTTACAGATGGAGTACACGCTGAACCTCTCAGGTACGCCCCGTCTTGCCCTCACTGCTGCAGCACGCCCGGCGGCCTGCGGGGGTCGCGCGCGCGCCTGGAGCCGGAGCGCGCTCCCCGCCCATGGGCGTGGCCAACCCGGGCGGGAGCGGCCTCCCTTTTTGGGCGGGGCGTCCGGGCGCTTGGCGCCTCACGCGCATGCGCACTGGCGGTCCCGCGATGGCGGCCCCCGAGGAGTCCCTGAGGAGGCGGAAAGCCGGGAATGCGGGCGCCGAGCCTGGGTCTCCGCCGGGACGGGGGCCGGGGCGCGAGCCCACGGGCTGTAATGCCCGTCTCCGAGCGGGCACTTTCTGGCTGACCAGGATCGTGCTCCTGAGGGCCCTCGCTTTCGTTTACTGTGAGTCCGCGGGGCCCAGGGCTCCCGTCACTGTGGCCCCCGCACGCGCCCTCGTCCCCCAGACCGTCCCCGACGCCGGGATAGCCCCTCGCCCAAGACAACGCTCTCCTCGCACTCTTCGCCCCCCGCCCCAGTCCCATCCGTCTCCCCCTTTCCCGGGGCACCTCCACAGCGCCCGCGACGCCCCTCCCCTTGCACGTGCCCCTCTCCTCCCCTCAGGGCGCCCCTCCCCCCGGGCATCCCTTCCCCCCAGGGCGCTCCCCCGACGCCCCCACCCCCCGGCACGTGCCCCGCCCCTCCAGGGCCCCCTTACCCGGACTCTCCCCCGCCAAGGGCGCTCCCCCGGACGCCCTCCCCCGACGTGCCCCTACTCCCCAGGGCGCTCCTCACCTCTCCCCACAGGAGGCTTATCACCCCACCCCACGCCCCTCTCCTCGGGACGCCCCCCCTCCCCCGCAGACGCGCCCCCCCTCCAGGGCCCCTTTTCCCTGGGACGCCTCTCCCCCTTGGGCGATCCTCCCCACAGGACGCTCTCCCTCGACAACGTGCATCCCCGGGTCTCTCCCCCATCGCTTCCCCGCCACTTTCCCAGTGCTCCTCCCTCCACTCGTGCCCCTCCCCTGCACGACGCCCCTCCTCCGGGACACACACCCCTCTCCCCTCAAAGCTCCCTTCTGGATCGCTCCCCACCCCACCCCCCCAAAAAAAAACGCTCCCTGGCAGACAGGGCGACCCACAAGCGCTACCCCTCCCCCATGCTCCCTCCACCCAGGCTTCTGGGTGCCCCTCTCCCTGGATGCAACACCCCTCCCACAGGCTCCCCTTCAGCCTTCAGACAGGTGCACCGCAGAGCCCCTGCTCCCTGCGCGGTCGTGCCCCCCTAGTCTGGAGCGTTGGGTTTGAGGTGAAGGTGCTCAAGGGCGACCGCACCTGCCCCCACTTGAGCACTTCCCGGGGCTTCCGCGTTCGGCGGGGGCGTGCGTGGGTGGGGGCCTCCGAGCCCCTGTCCCTAGAGCCTTGTCCGTTAGCGCCCTGTGCCCCCGACTCAGCAGCGGCACCTAGGCCGCTGGCAGCCCCTTGCACAACCCGGGAGCCTGTGGAGGCTGGCCTGGCCCCAAGCCTCACCGCTGTTCTGGAAGCTTCTGAGCAGGCTTCTCATTCCGTGGTAGGTTAAGCTTGAGCCTCAGCCCTCCTTTGACCGGCCAGGAGCCGCTGGGCCCTCCACAGTGCAGAGCCAGCAGCAGCCCTGGCCCCAGAGGGTGAAGCCTGTGGGTGCTGAACCCACCTCCCCGCCCCAGCCCTGCATCCACAAGGGCGCAGGAGCCCTGAGCCTTCCAGCGGTGGAGCTCAAGCTCAGGTTCTCCAGCCGACCTGGGGAGCAGACTGAGAGACCCCAGCCCCGGTGGTCTCTGCTCCTGGATCCAGAGGGTGCTGGTCCCTGGCATTGCCGGCCTCCACCGCGCGGGGGTCACCGAACATCTCAGCTTCGTTTCTCAGCTCTTTCATCCCCCGAGGAAGCAGCACTGTCCTTACAGAATCACGGAACTGTGGGCTGCGCCCTAGGAGGGCGCCAGGCTTTTGCGTCTCCTGGTGCACAGGGGAGACCCGGCTTTCCAGAGCGATTCCGTGGCTTTCCGCAATGCCTCCCTCTCTTTTGTTACCGTAAACATAGTTTTCGCCAGCGCTGCCTTGTGCTCCACACTATGACATAGTCGTTGGGAGTGTTTGAGCTGTCACTTAGCAAGAGACAGAGCGAGACAGAGGTCCCTGAGGAGGCTTCAGAGACTGTTACCAGGGGAGCCCGGAGCTGGCCCGCGGCACCGCCTGCTAACGCCAGCCCGGGCTTCCCTGGGAGCAGGGCTGCCTTTGATCTCTGCGGCTTCTCTGTTCCAGTCCTGAAGAGATTGTTCTGAGCTGCTGGGTCGTGGACAATTTAAGCCCTGTGCTGAGCACAGAACCACTTGCTTTGAGACATGAATTTTTCCCTCTTTTCTCTACATTTGGGGTAGAATCAGTGTTTTTCAGCTGTATGAAGGAACTTGTTTCCCATTTCCAGGGATGAGGTTCTCTGACAGATGACCCTGGGCAAGTGGCCATGCATCTTGCATTGGTCCCTTTCTGGAAAGTTCTGGATCTTCCTGGTAGCCTGAACTACCTCAGAGTTTCTGAAGTCCCAGTGTTTTCCATGATGCCATGGGGGCCGCCTGCACATTTCACTTGATGTGGAATTTTATAGTTGTCCCTGTGGACTCCTGACCCCACCCCAAGGCTGCATAATGAACCCCTGCCCTGCGCTTCGTTCTCTGCACGTTTAAGAGAGTTTTTGCAGTCCTGTCTTGAGCGTCCCTGTTCCTCCACTCGTGAGCCTGCGGCTGGGACGGGTTCTTCCTCACACTTCTGTCCTCCATCTTCTAGCGGCATCTCGTGCTTCGGAAAATTTCCTTGACTTCTTGCATAATCTTTATCAGTACTCTTTGTCCCCATGGGATACTTTCCCATCTGTGTCCCCCTTTCCTCCCCACCCCCCACCACCAGCTGCTTGGTGCGGACACTCAGGACACAGACCGCCTTCCCGAGAGGCCCTGACTCCCTCTGGGTTGTAGTCGCAGTTCTTCAGCTCTCACATCGCCGTCTTTTTGTCTTTTATTCTTTTATTCTCTCTTTTTCTGGGATTTGTCCCCAAACAACTTTTTAAGAAAGAACTTGAAGCTGGACTTTCTCTGGTCTTCTTGCACCCAGGGGTCTTATGAATCTGCCTGGGTCTTCCGTTCTCAGTCGGAGCAGGTTTCTCAGAGCTTCTGGGGCTGATGATAAGTCTTCACGCAGCCGGACCCCTACTCGCTCTTCTCCGGACGCCTAAGTAGAAGCGTTTTCCTTTTCCTTTTTCTTAAGATTTTATTTATTTACTTGAGAGAGAGGCAGCAGGAGTTGGGGGAGGGGCAGAGGGAGAAGCAGACTCCCCACTGAGGAGGAAGCCCAGTGCTGGGCTCCTCCCGGGATCATGACCTGATCGGAAGGTAGATGCTTAGCCAGCTGAGCCACCCAGATGCCCCAACACTTTCATTTTTCTGCTGACACACTCTTGACACCAAATGTGGGTTTTTTTCCCTCACAAGCAGTTCTGACGCTATCTGTCCGGCATGAGTGCAGCTGCCGCCTGGCCCCACGAGACTGCCCCCACGTCCAGGCTGTCACCAGCTGTAAGTCAGGGTTCCAGACCCCCTTGTCCAGCCTTAATTTGCTAGAATGGCTCACAGAACTCAGGGAAACACCTTACTCCAGTTACCGGTTCATCGTCAAGGACAGGACCCGGGAACAGCAGAAGGAAGACACCCACAGGGCAGGCGGGTGTGTGGAAGGAGCACGGGGCTTCCAGGCCCTGCCCCCTGCCCAGGGGCCACCCGCCCCCTGCTGGCACCCCCATGTGCCCAGAGACTCCCGCACCCCTTCATTTTGGTTTCTTAGGGGAGCTCAGGGCTGATGGGCTCATCGTCTGTGGGTGATGGGCTTGATCTCCAGCCTTCTAATCCCACGTCGGGGCCTTTGGCTACCAGCCCTCAAGCTGCTCGAGTCCCCTAGGTGGTGTGAAGCCGGGTGAGGCGCATCGGGCCTGGTCAGGGGCCCCCGCAGCTGCTCCTCTCGGCCCCGCCGCTCAGCGAACTCCCAGGAGCAGGGACGAGGAGCGCAGAAACGGTTCTGGTTCTTCGCTTCTTCGTAGGTGGCATAGGTGGCGATACTACAGTGACCTGTGTTTACCTCTGGAGGCTTTCATAGTCCCTGCTGCTGTGCCATCTTATTCTGGGTCCTTGTTATTTAATGGCATGTCGACGTGAGCATCCCTTCCTCATTCTTTCTCGGGGCTCCTGCCCTAATTCTGGACAGCTTCTCTGACCGTGCCCCATCTGCTGCCTCTAGGTCCCTGTGTGTCCGAACACCCCAGTGGGTCCCAGATGTGTCCCATTAGTGGACTTGTCCCCATCAAGCCTCCCAGGTTGGTGGGAGCCTGTCTGAGAAGCCACTTCCCGGAGCTAAATGAGGGCCTGTTGGAGAAGATGGGCCCCTCCCAGGCCCTGTGGACGCTGCTGCGTTGACGGCCCGGTCTGCTGAGTGTCCACGAGTAGTGATGTGGGGGCCTCCAGAGGGGGCTCTGAGCACTGTGGGAGCGGAGACATTAGGGTTCGAAGCTGAGGGCCAGTAAGGAGTTCTTGAGATGTCTTTGGTATAAAAAAGTCATTTAATTAAAGCACGGGCACAGGCGACCTATGGGCAGAAGGAGCCGAGCTGAGGTCATGGGGAGTGGCCCATTACGTACCTTCAAGTCTGGGGAGGGTTGGGGACAGTGTGAGTCTCCCAGGAATTTTGGAAACAAGGTTTTCAAGATCCCAACGGTGCTAGCTATTATTATTAAAAGGCCATTCTTATCATTTAGTAAAAACTCAGTTGTGAGACCCCTCAGATGTAAATTTGTGGGCCATGTGCTTGGGGGGTGATTGCTAACACGCATCTTGAGGGGTAGAGAAAAGGGAGTTTCCGAAGGAGTTTTTTTATGTTCAAGTAGACTTACAGGGTTGGGCTAAGACTGCCTTTTGTCCTTAGCAAACTGTCCACATTGGGGCAGTTGAGTCCCTAGAGGAAGGTCACTGCCTGTTCCAGGACCCGTCAGTGGGCTTAGGTAGCCACGGAAATGTGATCATTTCTCGGCTGCCTTTGTTTCCCACACCACAGAGGACGGGGGCATGTAAGCAGATTGCACATTCCACTTCCCTCTGTTACTGCGGAGTCCCTAGAATCGAATTTCTTTGAAAATCCTGTCTCTGAGTGGTCTCGGGGCTAGTTGTGGCCAGACGCTGATTCTTGGTTTTGCTTTACGTGCGTGTGTGTGTGGCGGCTCTGGCGGCTCTCCTTGTTCAGTCCATGTGCTAGCCCCGACCCGACCCGCGGCTGCTCTTCGAGGCGAGTCAGAACTGCACTTTCTAGAAGCAGAAGCTGGTTGACCTCCCCATCAGGGCTCTGCTGTCCCCTCCCTCACTGCCACCCCAGGGACCGGGAAGGGGGCGCTTGCCGCGCAGACAGCAGAGCCCGGGCCTGGTGGGCACTGGACTTTCGGAACTCCTAGCTGTTCCGTGGAAAGTTTGAGGGAAAGATGGAGCCAAAAGAAATCCTGCTTCATTGTATATGGTGGTGACGCTTCCCGCTCCAAGAGCTCGCGGAGGTCCGCCCTTGTCTGTGCTCCGGGCCCTTGGATTCGAATGAGGTGCTCCGGGCCCTTGGATTCTAACGAGGTGCTCCAGGCCCTTGGATTCGAACGAGGTGCTCCGGGCCCTTGGATTTGAACGAGGTGCTCTGCTGGCTTTTACAGGGTTCTCTGTGAAGCGCTGCCAGGTTGTTTAAAAACAGGTGCCACTGCCTGCTTCAGAGCTGTCCGCAGCGCGCGCCTCCAAAGAGTGAGGCCTGGGCGCTGCCGTGCCCGGGCCAGGGCTTAGCCACGCTCGGTAAAACCCCTGCCCAGAATGGCATCTGGGGTGATTCCGTTTCAATTTTATAGACATTCATCTGAATGAGACAGAAACCTCAATTTTTGGTTTCTAAAGAAAGTATCTGCAGACGTCCTTGGTAATGGATATTTAGGGAATCTGCTCACCTCTCCTAGATCAGCATCTGGGTTACCTCCCACCCCGCACCCCCAGTTTCCTGCCTTCAGGGGCTGGGGTGGGGGTGGGGCAGACTCCTGCCTGCCTGGGGTGGGGTGGCGGGGCGGGGGTGCTAAGGCTTTGGAGGTTCAGTTGGTTGGTTGAGCTTTTGGATGCTATGATATTTTGACATTTTCACTTCTTTCTACTTAGGCATTTCTGTAACAGGAGTGGAAATTTAAATAGGTTTTCTTTCCTGAAATTTTAATCGAAGCTTTGTTCATGGCTTCCTGATAAGATAGGAAATTTCCTAAGCTTCTTGCCTTAGAATCACTTTTTAAAACTAATTGGTGCGGGGCATCTGGGTGGCTCAGTCAGTTGAACAGCTCCCTTTAGCTCTGGTTGTGGTCCTGGGTCCTGGGATCGAGCCCCAGCTGGGGCTCAGCAGGGAGTCTGCTTCTCCCTCTCCCTTTGCCTCCCTTCCCCCACTCGTGTATGTGCTCACTCGCTCTCTGTCAAATAAGTAAAATCTTTTTTTAGGAAGAAATAATGGGTGAGACCAGGGGTCCCTGGCAGCTGAGTCAGTGAAGCGTCTGACTCTTGATCTTGGGATTGTGAGCCCGAGCCTCACGTTGGGCATAAAGATTACTTTAAAAAGAGAGAGAGAGAGAGAGGAGTCCTCGAACAGATCGGTTAGACCAGATCTTGTTTTCCTTCCCTGGCAATGGAGTGTGAATCATGGTCATAGGGAGAAAGGACGTGCCTCTCTTCTGTCATCGCTCATCAGGTCCCTGTGTGGGTGAGCCCCACGGCTCTGGAATGGGCCAGGGTATCGTCAGTGAGGGAGGAGACAGGCTGGGCTCCATGTGGGGCAGCCCTGCTGTGGCCTCGAGGGTCAGTGGCATGTGGACTTGATTGGTTCTGCCCGAGGTGGAGGCTGGTGAGGGAGAAAGATGTCTGCGGGTGCTCCACTGCTTTCCCACTGACCCTCTGTGGATGGTGGGGGCTTTCGTCCTCAGGTGACTCCTACCCACTGTCCCTTCCCTTGGCCTCCCGTGGTCACGTGAGGGTCAGGCCTCACTTCTCTATCTCCGCTGCTCTGAGCTTCATATCGTGGGCATTCAAGACACTTGGAAGAAAAAGACCAACCTGTTAAGAAAACCCCAGACTTCATTGGAATTTCCCACAGGTGCCCCTTCTTACCCCGGGGCCCCTCCCGGGGCCACACTGCACTCTGTCGCCGCATCTCCTTGGGCCCCTCTGGTCTGTGGCAGTCTGTAGGACCTCCTTGGCTCTTTGTGAGCTTGGTCATTCTGGGAAGTTCTCGTCCCATATTTGCTCCAATGCCTCCACACTGGGTTTGTCTGGTGTTTCTGGGACAAGACGGGTCACAGAGGCGAGGTGCCTTTGTCACCGATCGGGTGCCCAAGTCCACACGACTCACCGCGGGCCTGTATCACCTGGTGAAGGTGTGTTTCCAGGTGTCTCCTCCCACCGGTTCCCTGTGCCCTGGAAGCCGGTTACTGGGCCCGGCCCGTGCCCTAGGGGAGGGAGGACTCTGCTCCAGCCCCGGAGGGCATCTCCCCACATCACTGGGAATCCCTCTGTGAGGAAGGCTCATGTCTGCTCTCCTCGTCTTCACCAGGGGCTCCAGGTTGTGTCCCACACTGTTCCTTACTGTGGCTCCAGACTGTCCGCCTCCGGTCAGCGCTCTGCGCTCCTCTTGCCCCGCCCGGCCCTGCCGTCTCCCCTTCCTTCCTTTGTTGCTCTCCTCACCCGCCTTTGCCATCCCTAACACTGGCAGTTTGTCTGGCGTAGTTTCTTCCCCAGGGAGCAGTGTTTGGAGCCCAGATCTGTGTGCCGGGAGTGCCTGCTGTCGCGTGCGGTCACAATCCGTCGGAATGTCTGCTGGGGTTAATGTGAATTCACGCTGGCCTCTCCAGTCCCGATCCAGGACACAGGTGCGCCCCTTCCTTCCTCGCTTCTCTGGAACCTCCTTATGTCCTGCTGGGACCCTTGCCCCACCCCCTGCACGTGCAGACGGCTTCAGACTGCTGCGCTCCCGCCCTGAAAAAAACCAGCCAGACTCCGGGGTTTCTCAGCCATTCCTTTGGTCTTTGTCCTGACACTGTTCACGCGAAGCATTTTCCGGAGTCCCTTAAGCCAGTCTTACCTTCCCCCTTGGGCACAGTGCGATGGCATTAGATATCTGCCATAGAGTGGCGTTCGGGGGTCACAGTCTGCATTTCGTCCTGGCTTCCTCTGACCTCCAGTCTGGCTTGTTTCGATGGTTCGAAAACACTGAAGTTCATTGCTTGTGATCTACAGTTCTGTGGGTATTGACACATGCATGTTTCTCTGTCATGGTGGTGCTATACAGGGTAGCCGTATCCCCCCCAGACTCCCCTGTGCATGTCATCACCTACCCCTCACCCAGCCCCGGCACGGCCGTTGTCGTCCCCCTGGCTTTGCCTTTTCTAGTGTGAATGGAACCCTAGAGTATGTAGCCTTTGGGTCCTATTCTGTTCGTTGGAAAAGGACATTTGTGGTCCTGCCATGCTGTTGTGTGACTCAGCGGCTTGTGTAGCTTCTCTCCACTGTCCCCCCACTGTCCCCCGACTATAGGCAGCTTCCACCCGTGGATGTTTACCCCCCACATGCGGGGACCTCTGTGCTGTTTCCCATGCTAGCGGTTGTGAACCAGGCACCTGTTGGCTGCATTTGCGCACGAGCTTTTGCGGAAATGGGAGTTTTCAGTTCATGCGGGCACAGACCTAAGCGTCGGACTTCTGGGCTATCTGCGGTAACCCGGGTTCTGCTTTAGAAGAAACGGCCAGCGCCTCGCCCACGGCAGCTGCAGCCCATGCCCTCTCGCCGGTGGTGAGCGTCTGTGGCTCTGGACCCTTGGGGGCGCTTGGTGTTCCCTGCATTTGGGATTTTGCCTGTTGTGATAGGTGCTGGTGCATTCGGCCTTACTTGGCATTTCCCCAGTAAATGCTACTGAGCGTCTTTTCTGTGTGTATGTAACATCCGTGTGTCTTACTCATGTGCCGTGGATGACTTCGGCGTCCAGGTGCTCTGCCCAGCTTAAATGTTGGGCTGTTTGTTTCCTTATTCTTGACTTTCTTGAAGGCACTTAGTATCCTGCGAACACAGGATTCCAGCACTTGAATATTCTGGATGCAAGTGCCTGATCAGGTCATTTATGTGGTCTGTGAATGTTTTCTCCCAATCCGTGCTTTCTTTTTTCAGCCTCACTTACAGAGCAGGAGGTTTTCGTCTGATGCAGCTCTGTCTGTCGGTCTTTCTCTGTCTTGTGTCACACTTCTGGGGTTGCCACACCCAAGCCGCAGATTTTCTTGTAGAAGCTCCCTACTTTTACACTTCACGTGGAGGTCTGCGGTCCTTTTTGAGTAAATTTCGGGGTAACGTGTGAGATGTGTGTGGGATCGTCCTTCTGCTTCTGGTCGCCCGTTGTTCGGGATCATCTTTCTCCGTTGACCCGTCTGTGCCCCTTTGTCAGAGATCAGTTGGCCATACTCGTGTGCCTTTGTTTCTGGGCTCTGTGTCCTGTGCCACACCATCTGGGTCCTTCCTTCTGCCACACTGTCTTGATCGCCGTGCTTTGTAGTAACTCTTGACATTGGGTAATACGGCTCCTCCGGCATTGTTCTTTCTCAGGGTCACTCTGGCGGTTCTAGTTCCTTTGCTTCTCCGCATCTGTTTTAGAACCAGCTTGTCTGTACCAACAGCGGAGCTTTCTGGGTGCTTGGATCGAGACTGAGTCTGTAGGTCAGACTGGGGAGAGTGGACGTCCTCGTGACGCTGAATCTCCTGGTCCACAAATGTCATGTACCCCCTGCTTATTTAGGTCTTCCTTTGTCAGTGCCTTCTGTTTTCCACATACAGACTCTGTGGGTGTTTTGTAAGAGTTTTACTTATGTATTTTGGGGGTTGCTATTTATTATAATTAGAAAATTCAGATTACAGTTCACTGCTGATACATATGAATACAATGAACTTTTAAGTATTGATCTTGTGTTCTGTGCCTGTGATCAACTCGTTGATTAGGTCCAAGAGGGGTTTTTTTGGTATTTTTTTGAGATCTTCTTCTCAGACCCTCATATCATCTGTTAATAAAGACAGTTTGATTTCTTTCTTTCCAGTCCATGTGCCTTTTACTTCTCTTGCTGGCCTCACCGTGTGAGTCAGGACTTCCATACACTGCTCAGTAGGTTGGTGAGATGTCCTTGCTTTGTCCCAGATCTCAGGAAAGGACTGAGGTCTGGTGTTGGCTGTCGTTGTGCATAGCCGCCCTTGTGGGCTGATGGAAGTTCCCTTCTGTTCCCAGCGTGCTGGAGGTTTTCACCGTGAGCAGCTGCTGAATGCTGTCACCGCTGTCATGTGTCTGCTGGTCTTACCGTATTGCTTTCTTTTCTCAGTCTGGTCGTTGGTACATCACAGTGATCTGTGAGGATTGAACCAGCCTTGCATCCCTGGCCTGCAGTGGGTTGCGATTTGTCACCCGTATTTCTTGTTTTGTGAGTTTTGGTAGTTTGTGTCTTTCAAGTAATTTGTTTCATCTGAGCTGCTGAGAGACCTGTAGTATCCTTTTCATCTTTTTAGTGTCTGTGAGACCAGTAGCAGCGCTCCCTTCTCTGTTCTTGATACTGCTCTCTCTTTTTCTTGATTAGTCTGGCTAGAGGTCTGTCGATTATCCTTTGGAAGAACCAACTTTTGATTTTCTTGATTTTCTCCATTTTTTTTTCTTGTTTTCAATTTCATTCATCTCCACTCTTAAGTTTTTAAAGGTTTCTTTCCTTCTGCTTGTTTTGTGTATCATTGCTCTTTTTTTCTGATTTCTTAAAGTAGAAGTTTAGACTTGAGCCCTATCTTTCTAACGTGAGCACTTTACTATAAATTTCCCTTTAAGTGCTGCTTCAACAGCATCTTGCTTTTTTTTTGATATATTGTGTTTTCAATTTTCATTCAGTTGAAAAATACCTTATAATTTTGCTTTTGTTTTATTTTTTAAGATTTTATTTATTTGAGAAAGAGCATAAACAGGGAGGAGGAACAGAGGAAGAAGCAGGCTCCCCACTGAGCAGAGAGCTTGATGGGGGGCTTGATCCCAGGACCCTGAGATCATGACCTGAGCTGAAGGCAGAGGTTTCACCGACTGAGCTGCCCAGGTGCCCCTTTTTGTGGTCATATATATATATATATATATATATATATATATATATATGTATATTTTTTCAATTCGTATTCATCACATTTAACATAAGTATTCATCACATATATATGGTTTATTTAGAAGAGTGGGTGTAATTTCCAAAGACTTGGGTACGTTTCCAGATAACGTCCTGTGGCCAACTGCTAGGTTAATTCTCTTTGTTCAGGACACACATTATTTTCGATTCCAGTTCTTTTCGGTATGTTGGTATTTGCTGTGCGGTCACAGCGTGGAGTGTCCTGGCGGACGTTCCGCATAGTAGTTGAAAATCATATGTTTAGCTGTTGGGTAGGGTGTTCTATGGATGTCATGGTACCATATCTTGCCCTTTTACACCGTATGACAGTCTCTAACTGTCAGATCAAGTCAGTTAATGTACGCATAGCGTATAGATGTGTTTTAGCTGAGGTGATTTAATATACGTAAGTTTTGTTGCTAGACTCATGCATTTAATGTTCTCATGTCTATTTGTTGATTCCTTATCATTATGCAATGTCCTTTTTTATCCCTCATATTGTTCCTTGTTTTTATGTCTTTTGTCTGATATTCATAGAGCGATCAGCTTTCTTTTGATTAATGTTTGTATGATACATGTTTTTCTGTGCTTTTGCTTTTAGTCTACCTGTGTGTTTATATTTTGAATGAATTTCTTATAAACACCACAGATTTGAGTCATTTTTTTTTTTTTTTAAATTTGAGGGTGAGCAAGAGAGAGCATGAGCAAGGGCAGAGGGAGAGGGGGAAGCAGACTCCCTGCTGAGCAGGGAGCCCAACGTAGGGCTCAGTCCCAGAACCCTGGGATCATGACCTGAGCTGACAGCAGACATTTAACTGACTGAGCCATCCAGGCACCTGAGTCCTGCTTTTTTATCCATTCTGACAATTTGTCTTTACTGGTAGGTTTAGAACATTCTCATTTAAAGCATCAGATTAAAATCTGTCATATTGCTAGTTGTGTTCTATATGTTTCTTCTGTTCTTTTTTTTTTTCTTTTCCTGCCTTCTCTTTGGTTAGTTTAGCATTTTCTATGATTCCCTTTTTGTATCTGTATTAATTATTTAGAGTCACTTAAATTTTTATTTGCTCTCCCATAGGACTTCCAGTAAACAAATCAATCTGAGCCTGCAACTTCCTGTGTGGCATCAGGTCCTTCTAAGAGTGGCTTCCAACATCTCCCTCTGGCCTTGATGTTTTCTCACATTGGGCCCTTCGTGTGCGTTAGGCGAATGTGATTGGTTTTGCTTTAGACGAGGGGTGGCACACGTTTCCGCCAGTCAACATCACACTGTGAGCCCAGACCAGTGTTTGTGGAACTAGAACCTGAGCTACAGCCATGCTCCCTTCTCTCCCTCTACCCCATCCGGCCCCGTGGTGCAGCTGCCCGACCCTCAGGCGTGCAGCTGTGTCCACAGGGCGGGCGTCCCTGCCGTGCGTGCGGTGCAGCCCGAGACGGCCTATTGCCTTGCTCTTTCTCCTTGGTGGGCGTGGAGTCGCCCTGCTCTACACATTCGTGGAGGGGAACATGTGCCCTCGCTCCCTGCCTGCGGCATCCCTGTGCAGACACGTCTGTGCACGCACCCAACCCTAGACTCTAGAGTGCTGGTGCACTCTTGCGGGGCAGGGCTTGAAGGAAGCCCGCGGCCCCCAGTGCGGGCGATCGTGACTGATATGTGAGCTGTAGCCCGTCCGGGAGGGCCGCTGTGGACCTGGACCATGGGCCGTGCAGACATGCGTTGTCATGACAGATGCTGAGTGACGTTCCCTTGTGGTCACGTGAGACACCTGCATCTGTGTCACATACACTGACACGTAATTGGACACGACCCGTGTTGGTTTGTGTATGTGTGCAACACAGCCTAACCTCCCCAGATTGGGTCTTCTAGTATTTTCCCTAGGATTTTGGAATTTGGACCTCTTGCATCCCTGCTTTGATTCCAAACCATGGCTCAGACAGCCCCTCATCTCCTCACCCCGCCATGCCCCCTCCTGCAGGTGTCCACAGACGGCTGTGCTCCTGTTCACGGTCCTTCTGTCTGTTTCTTCCAGTCGTGGCATTCCTGGTGGCTTTCCACCAGAACAAGCAGCTGATCGGAGACCAGGGCCTGCTGCCGTGCCGCACATACCTGAAGAGCGTACAGCAGTATTTCCGGGGCCCAGTCGGCTGGGATGCTGTGAGCTACGCACCCACCCTGCTCTGGCTGCTGGACTGGTCACACATGGACTCCAACCTGGATGCCCTGGCACTGCTTGGGCTGGGTGTCTCGTCTTTCGTCCTGCTCACCGGCTGTGCCAACATGGCGCTCATGGCCACTCTCTGGGTTCTCTACATGTCCCTGGTCAACGTGGGACAGATCTGGTAAGCAGGAGGACGTGGAGTGTTGGGGTTCAGGCAGGCTGGGGCCCCGTGGCCTGGCAGCCTCCTGGCAGCTGGGGAGACGGAGCAAGCTTGCTGCTCACGCTCGTCCGAGGGGTACCACCATGTCGCTCTGGTGGTAGGAGAGTCTGCTAGTTGCCAGTTGACCGGAATCCAAGGGACTTTGTGCCTTGGGAAGAACCATGATTCTGTTCAGTGTGGCGTGGCCACCCCTGAGAGTCTGCATTCAGCCTCCTGGGGCCGGAAAATATGAGGTGGACGTAGGGTCCTGCCGTGGGCTTCTGGGAGTGCTCTGGGGGTGGGGGCCGGCTTTGGGGGCCCGTTTCTTCCGCTCGTCCCCACTCCAGCTCCTTCCTCGTTCAGGAGGAGCTGCTACCGGCAATGTCAGGGGTCACAATCAGGTTGGGCCTGCTTGGCGCTCCACACAGCCAGGGAGGCTGGAGGAGTCCTACGGGGAGCTGGGGGAGTGTGCCAGGGTGGCCCAACCTCCAGGGGCCCTGATGGAAGTGCAGCAGCCGCGGGCTGCTACGGTGTGTCCGAGCCAAGGGCTGGCACTCCTTCCTGTCGTGGGCTCCAGAGGAAGCACGGAGGACTCTAAGAAAAGGCGCGGTTTGGGGAGAAGCTCTGGGATGGGGGTCGGTGTCTGTGCAGATGTGGAGGAAGCAGATGTGGGCACTGACTGCAGGGTCATCTGTTTTCCGGAGGACAGATGTAAGTCCAGTGTCCCGACGGTTCCTCTAGCGCTGGCCCTGCCTGAGGAGGCTTGTGCAGTCTTCCCGGAATGTGGGTTCTGACCCAGACTGTCTCCACCTGGGCCTGCGGAGCTGCCCTTCAGTCCCGTCTGGCAGGTCTGTTTTGACTGGTCCGTCAGGGCTGTGGCCTGGCTCCCCCGTGTGCAGCTGCGCCCTGGTCCCCGTGGGCAGGTGTGCGCCACTCGGAGAGGAGTTGGGGCTGGACTCTGGCCTTTTCCTGGCCGTGGGAAGTGCCGGTTCGCACCACACTGGGGAGGCCAGGTGTGGAAGACACTCCCGTGCAGGAGGCCCGTCATGCAGATCTGGTCTGTGGCCAAGAAGGCTGGGTATCCCGGGCACCCTGGGAGACCCCTGCTCTGCCCACGCCTGGGGCCCTCCTGTCAGTGTATTACTGTTGACCATGGGCTGGGGTACCTTGGGTGGGGTCTGGGTGACAGTCCCACATGCCTCCTGCACATCAAGCAGCTGTGAGGTGTGATACCCCCTGGACCCCCACCTGCTCCTTCCCTTGTGGAATTCCTGGAGGTCAGACGCCCAAGGTGCTGTCCCTTCTGCCCCTAGGCTCTTAGTCACACACAGAGACTCTGGCTGGTATTTCTGTGGTGCTAAAGAGGTTGCTGGGTTTTGAGACATGTGCTTTTAGTCCACGCCAGACCAGGGAGAGCTCTGGGCACACGCGGTGAGCACACCCGACTGTGTGGGCGGCCAGGGCGGCACGCGTCCTGCATGGTGCATGGCTTGGGTCACGCTTCGGTGTCCGGCAGCCAGAGAGATCATTCTGACTTTAAGTTCCCTGTGAGAAGTATTTCCTAGTCACGAGTAGGGTATGGTCAGGAAAGAGTAACCCCAGGTTTAAACTTCTGAAAACCATTTTGGGTACGCATGGCCAAGATAGTCTTGTATTGTTTTCACTGGAAGAGATACTCCGCTCCCCTTCCCTCGGATACGTAAAAAAGAAAAATGTGATTCAAATTAGGTTAAGCTCACTAAAGCAAAACAGAATAAAGGTACATCTTCTCAGAAATGATTAGAAAATGAGGAAGAAAACAAAATCTGTCATGGAGACCAGCGGTTTCTTCACCGCGCCCCTGCTGCGGATGCACTCATTCCCAGCCCAGCTGCTTGGCGCTGGTTTCGTGCTCTGGTGGGGCCGCGGGGTTGGTCTCCGAGCCCTCTGCCTCCACGGTCTGTCCAGCCTTGCCCTTGACGCGGGTTTCCCAGACAGACGGCAGCTTCAGGGTCAGAGTGACATTGAACACTTACTAAGTGAGGACCCCTCCTGTGGACAGTAGGCTTTCTTTTTCCTGGTACCCCAGAGTGAGAGGCACAGACTGTTCTCACCTGTCCCATTTATTTAAAGTTGAAAAAAAAGAATGAGTTGAGGTGTCAGATAATGGGCACTGTTGACAGACGTCTTTCAGGTGTTGTCCAGCTGCCGGGCAGGGGCACAGGGTGCTTCTCTGAGGGCACTGCTGCCTTGGTCTGGGGTCCTGTGGGGACGACCCTGCGTCCGCTGGCCGTTGCTGCGTGTGTGCAGTGGCCGTTGCTTCGGTAGGCCCTCTGTGTCTCCTGTCCCTCTGGGGGCGTCCGCTGAGCTGCTTCCCGGCTCAGACTAGTGCCCCTGCCCAGGACCCGGCATCTCACACACGTGTTCCAGAGCAGTGGGAAGCCCACGCGGCTGCCCCGGGAGGCAGGTGAACCTTGCACTTGGGGGCACTGTGAGTGTCTGAGGCAGATGCCGTGGGGCGCAGGCAGGTGTCCTTACACAGCACCCTGCCCCTTCCAGAACCACAACCGCCCTTCTCCCGCTCTCCTGACCCGTTCCTGACACTGTATCATGGGTGGGAACTCACAAAGCCACTTTGTGACGGCAGTGACTAGGGATCTCATTGTGGGGAGAGCGGCTCCCATCCAGGCGGTGAGCGCTCTGCAGAGTGACGGCCTGTGATGGCCCTTGGAATTGGGGGGCGGGGCGCTGATGCTCTGAGGTCCTTGCTGGGGCTGCGGGAGGCACAGCCGGAGGGAGCCCGGGGCCACGGGGGCCAGCATAAGGGACTGAGGCCGGGGGCGGACTGGGGACCGTGCCCTGGGCAGCTGCACCCCGGCGGGCCCTGTCCCAGAGCTGCAGGGCTGGCAGCAGTGTGGGTGGCCTATGGTTGGGCGTGGGGTGACCGTGGACTGTGAGGGAGCACTGCCGGGCTGGACGCTCAGCCCTCCGTGAGGCCACCCCCTCTGTCTCACGAGCCCCCGTGCCTGCGGTTCCATAGCCATCGGTGGGAACCTGGGGAACCTGGGACGCCGACTCTCCCCGCTTCCTCCATGTTTCCCTGGACTCCACATCCTCCTGATTTTACCTACCAAGTGTTTCCAGAACTTTCCTCTGCTGTCAGCACCCGGTGTGGCCCCACGTTCATGATAGCTTTCAGCTCTCCTTCCCACACGGTGTTGTTTTGTCACAGGCACGGGCCAGCTTCATTCTGTCGTTCCACTTACGGGCAGTGAAGACACACTGTTTCCGTATGTCGGGCAGTCTAAGGTGATGAATCACGATTTCTCCATGGACTCCGAGCAAGAAGGGGCCCGGGGCACACGGCTGGCAGGTGGCACCCCGTGGCTGAGCCGATGCGTCCTCGTCCTTGGACACAGTGGGCCGCGTGCACGCATCTGCACGCACTGTGGATGGGCGCTATTCTTGGTGAGGACTTGACTTTGTCTGCCTTGCACGTTGCCCAGAGCTCCAGAGGTTTTGTTCTGTGGAAGGAAGCTTGGGCCTGGCCTGTGCGGGCGCCACACGCGGGTCGGGTGGCTGGTGGGGACCCGGCGGGCCGGAGTGCTTCTTCCCCCAGGCAGAGATTCTGTTGCTGCCTAGCTACTTCCCCCTCCTTTTAATTGAATAAACCTCCTTTTTGAAATAGTTGTGGGCTTACAGGTTCATTACGGAGACAGTATAGAGAACTCCTGTGTACCCACACCCCGCTTCTTGTATTGTCTGCCTTTTCCTCGTCCAATTTAAAGAGCTAACACTGACCTCTTCCGTCCCTAGCTCCCCTCTGGGACATTTGGGCATCATGTCCCCTCAGGCTTCTCTGGGCTGAGACAGCGTCTCTCACTCTCTGGCTTTGAGGAGGACCAGTCAGGGATGCTGTGGGACGTCTCTGCGCGGGGACTTGGTTGATGCTCTTCTCGTGACTGGACTGGGCCGTGGGTTTGGGGAGAAGGCCACGGAGTGCACGCGGCCTCCTCAGCACAGCGCGGCTTGTCAGGGTGGGTGACACCGATGTGACTCGCCTGCGCCGCTGCTGCCCCTCTCTTCCCTGCCAAGGTCCCATCTGCCCTGTGTCAGGGCGGGGTGCTGGGGACTGGGACGCTTCTGCAGGGGAGTCAGGTCTCCTGGCCCTGTGTCAGTCACAGCAAGTCATTGTGAGGCTTCGGGCGTCTGTCCTCTTGCTCTAGGGACTTAACTGTCTTGGGGACCGGTGACATTGGAAGAGAGAACGAAAGTTCAGTAGCCGTGACCACAGGAAGTTTACGTGAGTTTACAGAAGAGTCTTGTCGCACCAGTTCTGTCCTCCGATGGGGGAACGTGGAAGAACACCGGAGGCCCTAGAACTGTGACTTTGCTCCAGCCGCCCCACTTAGCATCAGTTTTCCAGAACGCTGGTTTCTGATCCTTTTATCTGTGCTTTACTTTGGCAGTGCTCCTAAAGGGCTCCTTTGTTGCTAGCGAGGACGGCTGTGCGACTGCCTTTTCTCTTCCCCACCTTCCTGGCCCCCCAAAAGAAGAAAGGATTATCTCCAGAAACTTGGACGGAGGTCGGGGAGGCTCAGGGGGTCCCTTCCTGTGGAGGAAGCCGCCTTGGCCACGTCCCTCTGAGAGAGCGGACAGAGCTTGCACTTCAAAGAGCACCGAGAGCAGATGCCAGAGGGCCGCGGGGGGCGCGGGGGTCAGGGTCAGTGCCACGGGGTGCGCTGCCAGGCTGCTCCCTTCTGACTGTCGACAGTGAAAACCTCGTTTTGTCTTAAACACACTAGCGCTCCCTGAGACCCTGCGCCACTGCCCGGCCCCTGCCCGCTGCCCGCAGCTCTGCCATGGACCTTGCCCAGAGCCCAGATGTTGTGTCCACTGAGTATGGACTGAAGATGGAATTGATACATAGTTGTGAACTCCTGCTTCAGTTCTGTGAGGTTCGGGGAGCAGAGTGGGGCCGTTTCTGCTCTGTGGGAGCAGTGGCCTTGCACACCCAGTGCCTGCGTGCTACCAAGGACCCTGTGTTCGCATCGCAGTCCACTCTGGGACAGCCCTTCCTCAGCCCCGGGAGTGGAGACCAGACACCTTTCAGTTAGGGTCCCCTTTGCAATCATCTGTGCTCGGGGTACTGGGCAACTTTGAAACTTTCAAGTTCTAGGGTAGGACATTTTCCTGAAGTTTAATTACTTACAGAATTACTTGCCAGATTTCCACTGTTACGTTTGCTTTTTCCTGAAAGACTCCTTGATTGGCCTGGGTGGGCATGGCCTTAGACCCCTAGGTGGAATGGGGGCCTGGGCAGCAGGTGGGCCCTGCACAGAACACTTGAGGGCTGGCCTCCCCTCCCCCACCTTCTCCCACCACATTTAATGTCCATGGGGTCTGTGACCTGACCCACTGTGTCCTGGGGTCACTGAGTTGGGCTTTACCTAGTTGGGTAGCATGATACCAAATTTTTTGACAAAGCAAGGCAAAAAAATTTTTTTGAGATTTATTTGAGAGAGAGGCAGAAAGCCAGCACGATTGGGGTAGGGGGCAGAGGGAGAGGGAAGAGCAGGCTTCCCACTGAGCAGGGAGCCCAACTCAAGACTCGATCCCAGGACCCCGGAATTGTGACCTGAGCTGAAGGCAGATGAATAACCGACTGAGCCACCCAGGCACCCAGCAAGGCAGAATTTTAATGCCTTTTTCTCCTTTTGTTTTTTAGGTATTCATTTGGTAAGTGAAGTCAGAAAGTCCTCCGTGGGAGTTTAGCGTTGTTGGTGGGGTATGTATTCCCATGCTCTTCCCGCTTGTCTCCTTGCCTGAGCTGCTGTTGTCGGCTTGGCAGGTGTCCATGTTGTCTGAGGTCCGCTGTCTAGTCTGGAATCGTGGCCCACGCTGGCTTCCGTGCCCACAGTGGTGGACCAGGGCAAGCAAGGAGGCAGAGGATGTTCAGGCGTCTTGGTGTCGATGGCGGTCTCCGCACAGCTGGGATGAGCTGCCCCACGGCAGTGACCGCGCGGTCCTGTTGCATGTCAGTTCCGTTCCCTGGGTGGAGGCCATGCCATCCTGCAGGCCAGCTCCTCCCCACTCTAGGCCGTGCCAAATTCCCATAGGACACACGCTTGTGGAGGGGTCGACTCGGGGCTAACACTTGTGGGCACCCCAGAGGCGGTCAGGTGCCTGTTCATTTTGCTGAAGGGAGGACTTCGGATCCCGCAGCCCATGCTCTGTGGGGAGTGCTGTTCCCAGTGTGAGCCTCTGGAGTCGGGTTTGTTCAGAAATGAGGGGCAGTGGGCACTAGGCTGCTGGTGGGGGTGAGCAGAGGACAGCCCCCTACTTCCTCTGGGCTGAGCCTCATCGCGCGCCAGTATCACAGAGATGGCTGCTCGCTCCAGCGGTCGTGACAGCCTACATGCCCCACCGCACAGCACCCCCAGCGCCCAGGCAGAATCCCCGACCACACGAGGAATCCCCCGGGTCTAGTGCCCCTGTCGTGACTGGGCGCAAGGCCCTAATGCACGAAAACAAGAGCTCTCAGGAGAGGAACTGATTAGATGAGAAAAGAACCAGGTGGAAAATACAGTATTTGAAACGAAAGACTCCCTGGACCGGCTGGCTGGCAGGGTGTGGGTGACAGCAGGGGATGGAGGGGTCCTAGAGGCCATCAGGCCCAGCAGAGCTCAGGCGCCATAGGGAGAGCTCAGAGGTTAGTGGCGTATGTATGGAGTCCTGGGGGGCGGGGCTCGGTGGCCAAAGTTTCCAGATGTGGAACAACACACAGATGCCTGGCCCAGAGAACCCCGTGAATCCCGCACAGCATGAACGGGAGGAGGCTCTGCCTCCAGGTCATCCACACGCTGCTGAAAACCAGGGAAAGGGAGCGTGTTGAAAGCGGTAGGAGAAAGGGGACATGGCCCTGAGAGCTCAGGAGCAGTGGGCCCTGCGCCTTGGTGCTAATGTGGGAACCGGGACCCTGTCTGGGGGCGGAGCCTTCAGATCGGGGGAGTGAGAGAACTCAGGGTCCAGGGGCAGACTTGGGGTGCCAGTGTGGGGTTCCAGGTCACGCGGGAGGGACAGGAGGAATGGAAGGGTAAGCTGGGCGTCTGGGAGGAGTGCCAAGCACAGAGAGCGGGAATCTGCTGGGCAGCGTGAACGCCTCTGCTCCCCTCTTTCTTTACACACACCTGATCATTTAAAGCAAAGGACGTTGTTTACCCTGAGACGGACAGTGCCCCCCAGAGCAGACACACGCGACAGGCTGAGGGCACACGGTGGGTGGGCCCACATGGTCTCGGGTTTCCATGCGTTATGTGAAGCTGCACAACTTTTACAAAAATACATTAATTTATATGAGAGAGGGAGAGAGAGTGTGTGGACGCATGCAGGGCGGGGAGGGGCGGAGGGAGAGAGGGAGTCCTGAAGCAGGCCCCCCTCTAGCACATAGTCTGACACGGGTCTCGGCCCCAGGACCCTGAGATCACTACCTGAGCTGAGATCAAGAGTCAGACGCTCAGTAACTATACCACTCAAGTGCCCCTGCCTTTGTTTTTTTTGTTTTGTTTTGTTTTTTTTAATTTATTTATTATTTGAGAGCGAGCATTCACGCAGGTAGGGAGGGGCGGAGGGAGAGAGAAGCTTAGCAACTCAGCACTGAGCATGGAGCCCGACCCAGGGCTTGATCCCACGACCCTGAGATGGGGGTCTGAGCTGAAACTGAGGCCATCCAGCGTGCCCGCAAAGCTGCCCACGGTGAAGGAGAGTCACGGAGCGGGGGTGGGCAGAGGGTGCTCCGGGAGACAGGTGAGGCCCCAGCTGCACTGGGTCGTGTCAGAGCAGTCGGGAAGACACTCCGAGCTGAGAGCAGGGATGGGAGAGCATGATGGGATTGGAGGGGAACACTGACCCCTGGGGGTACAGCAGTGGGACAGAGAAGGGGGACAGGCGAGGATTGCCTGCGCCGTGCTGCCGGGCCCTGGCTCAGGAGCTGCTGAGTGGTGACACATCCTGTCCCATGTGTGGGGACATCACAAGGCACAGCAGCCGTGTCCTGGCCATTAACAAGCAGGACAGTGAGGAGGGACCCTGTCGGGTGGGGTTCCATTCCCCATGAGCCCTCTGTCCTGCCAGATGGAGGAAGGGCAGCTTGCCGGCAGGCACCTCCATGGGGCGGCAGCAGGGTCTGCATCCCCGGCACTGGCTCAGGAGGGTGGGACCGTGACGGGTTCCACCTTTCACCTTGGGCTAAGCCCTAGCAGCAAGAGGGCAAGGAGAGGCCTGGAGAGACTTTGGGCCTGCGGGCAGGGTGTGCCGGTGCAAGCCTGTTTCCAACCAGCAGGCTAGTACGGCAGCAGGCGGTCACGGTCACGGTCACGGGCACTGATGGCAGCCACAGACCCAAGCACAGCCCGTTTCTCAGATTGCTGGCCCCATCCCCAGCTCCCCAGCCCACCCGACTGCAGCCTCTCTGCAAATGCTTGTCTGGGGGGTTATGTTCCCTTCAGGAGCTACTGTTTCCTCTTTTTTAATTTAATTTAATTTTATTTATTTATTTGACAGAGAGAGAGATCACAAGTAGGCAGAGAGGCAGGCAGAGGCGGGGGGCGGGGGGAGCAGGCTCCCCACCGAGCAGAGAGCCCAGTGTGGGACTCAATCCCAGGACCCTGAAATCACGACCTGAGCCGAAGGCAGAGGCTTTAACCCACTGAGCCACCCAGGTGCCCCAAGAGCTACCGTGTCTTACACAGCATTTTACAGAACAACTCCCAGATATACACCCGTGGAAAAAAAGTACTTGCTGACGGTGGGTTGTCAAGAGGTTCCAACTGCTGTTGAACTGCCAGGTATGGGCTCTGAAATCCAGGGAGGCATCTGTGTGCAGTCCCAGCCCCCAGAGGAGCGAGAAGGATGGGCCAGAAAGAGGTGCCGGGACCAGGGCATCCTTGCTGGGCCTGCAGCTGGCGGACGGACTCTGCCTGGGGTGCCCGCCGTGACGTGGCATGGGGGGAGGAAAGCACGGAACATCGGAGGCTGGAGGAGAGATAAGAGGTGGAGGAAGGTTTAAAGGAGTAAAAGCCAACTTTCTAAAAGTGAATGAAAGGCACAGGTCACAGATCCAGGAGACTACCCCACACCCACTGCACACGCGTAAGGCTGAAAACCAGCAGGATGAGAAAATCTTGCCTCTGCGCCAGAGCGGAGGGAAGACCCCTCTGCCGGCCCACACGAGGCCTTCCCCAAGAAAGTGCGTCCGCCTCCCCTCGGTGGCCCGCCCTCGGAGCTGACGGAGCCTTCCGGCAAGGGGGCCGGATGCCCACGGAGGTTGCGTTCACTCAGCGAGAGGAGGAGGATGGCAGTCCGTGTGGAGGAGGGGAGCCTCTGGCCACTTGCAGAGATAGGAGAGAAAGCGAGCATCTAAGTCTGAAGTTGCAAGTGAAGCTATTCATTCATGTGGGCCTGTGTCCCTCTCGGACTTCTTAGTGGCTGGACGCAGCCATCCCGGAGCGGGGGGGCCCCCTCGGCGTCCAGCGCTGCCGGCGCCTTCCCGGCCAGCCCTGCCCACATATGGTCTTCCTGCTGGGGTTTGTGCTTCTGTCTGAAGCAAGAGGCAGGTGATGCAGGGATCTCAGGATCCGCTCTCGCGTCCCGCTCGCCAGTGCGGTGATACGGTCTAGGCGGCGCTCCGAGCAGCTGCGACAAGGGAAGGAGCGGCTGTGGGGCTGGGACGGACATCCGAGCGAGAGTGCTGCCCCGTGCTTCAGTTCGTGCGACCTCAGGGTCCTTCTCCAGCAGACCTGCCTTCTCCCTGTCTGGCTAAAATCTGGCACTTTGTGTGAACCTGTAACCGTGTTGTGACCTAGCAACCATAGAGCCTCACCCCATTTCAGGGTGGCTGAGGTCCCGTGCCCAGCGCCGCTCATTCGGGGCAGTTACAGTGAATGAGCATCAGATCAGCTTCCGTGAAGCCACCGGAAGCGCCGGTCCGTGGCTGTGAAGGGACCGGCGTGGCAGCAGATGCAGCAGGAAGACCTACCCCAGGGGACATCTGCAGGGCAGGGGTTCGCAGGGCTGCCCAAGCCGGGGCGGTGGGCTGTGGGGGACCCGTGGCCGCCCCTGGGACATGCGAGGCCGAGTCCAGGGCCCAGCCCCTCGGGGCCCCGCAGTTGGTGGCACACGGACCTTGTGCGTGGCAGTGAGACCAGGGCGGCATCCCAGCGGGAGTGTTGCTGTCGCAAGAGCCAGCGAACAGCCACTGTTTCGCTCGACGGTCGGGCAGTCTGCGCGCCATCTGTGCATTGTGGGCGTCGTCCTGGCGTTCATGAGCCCCAGCTGTGTCACGAGGAGCCCGAGCCGCCCGGGGTGGGGGGGGGGCCTCCCGCGGACCGCCCACCCACCCGCATCAGAGCGCTGCTGGCCGCCGCCGCCGGTTCTGGACGCTTTCCCCTTCACTCATTGCAGAGGCCACGCCAGCGGCTGAGGTGCGGCCCGCCTGCCGGCCCCGAACCAGCACACCAGGAAGACGGACGCCCTGGGCCAGCCTGTTTCCTGCCAGGAGCAGGTTGTCTGGGCCCGCGTGCACCTGCTCCTGCGTGTTCATCTGTGGGTGGCATCTTTGTTTCGAACTGTGGGCTCCGATGAAGAGGCCTGCCGAGGGCCAGGCTGCCTGGGAGCACGTTCCCCGCAGGCAAGCTCCGCCAGCAGGCTGCTGGAGCAGCTACCCCAGCACCGGCGTCGGCAGCCACGGGGGTGTCGATTAAGGAGGCCCAGGTGGGAGCAGGTGCGGCCCCTTAGCCACACCTGCACCGTGGCCGGCGCTCAGTAGCCACGTCGGCCCGCACGTCACAGCCCGCTGCTGAGGGAAGCCCTGTAGACTCGCTGGCTGGGACTCCAGAGGCACGGACGCAAGCAGCTGCCTTCCCTGACCTCGAAGGACATGGTGGGTGAAGTATTAGCCCCTCCAGTTTGGGACGAGGGCTGCACCACCGGGCCTCTTTCTAGGCACCTTCCCTTTGTTCAGAAGGACGTCACGTTTCTTGGGGTGTCTGGGTTTCTGCTGTCATAAGGGTCCCCTCTGCAGTGTGAGTGGCTCTGGGACCCGGGGTCTTGAGTGCCCGTTTGCCGCCAGTGGGCCTGCAGGAGGGGCCGGGCACGGGAATGGGGCTGTTTGCCCCGGGTCACAGGGAAGCGCCTGGCGTGTTAGGAAGTTGTTTGCCAGCCGCGTCTGTGCGGAAGCTTTAGTGCGGCTGCGCCTGGAAGGCCCTGGTTTGGGAACTTTTACTGCAAAGATGGGTCTAAGTGTGATTAATTCAGGTCCCCGCTAAGTGCTATTTCCTGCTCCCCTGGGAATGTGTGCTCAGGGCGGGGAACTTGTCTGACTTCGCTCTGTCCTTGAAAGCAGCCCAGGAACCAACAGGCCTCACCCAGCTGGTGCTTCTAGTCCCTTTTACCCAGAAGGGACTGCTCTTAGCCCACGACCGCCTGCCGTTGCTCAAGTGCTATTTGGCGAGGTTGGGACCCACAGAGGGCCCCGCAGTCCTTTCCGGGTGGGGAGTCTGGCAGCTTAGCCCCAGATGCTTCTGCGGAGGCAGGCCCCGAGACCTGGTGTGGTTGAGACCTCGAGGAGAGGCTGGCCGATGGCCACAATGGGGACGGTCCCCTCGGCCAGGAGCCAGGCTGTCACAGGGGCCCTCGTGCCCCCTCCCACATACGAGAAGGATGGGTGCTTGGCTGAGGCCTCCTGTAGCGTTCAAGGCCCCTGAGGCTTCTAGAGTGTTTCCAGTCCTAAAAGGATCCCGTAAGCAGATTTTAGCTCGAGTGCGTGCAGGTGTTGCCCCCAGGTACTCTCCCAGGCAGGTCCTGGGTCGGTCTCCCCAACCCTGATCTTCTGTCAGGAGCCCCTGGAACTTTGCTGTTCAGGAGGGCGCAGTGTGCCTCGTGAGTTCGTCTGGTTCACGCTCAGGAGTGCTGCTTCATGGACTGGTGTCTCCATCGGTTTCGGTCGTTCCATCATGGTTCTGAAGGTCTTTTGTCGTGAGGTCACTAAATCCAGCCACTTCCAAGGCCTTGCCGCCCTGCTGAGTTTGGGGACCGGCAGGCAAGCACCGACTGAGCCGTGCTGCCGGCGTGTGCCTGGGACATGCCTCAGGGCCACGTCTGCTTTGGTTTTTCTCAAACGGGGCCGACAGATTGAACCCTCACACGGCGCCTGAACATGGGAGGCGATGAAACACAGGTCCTCCTCGGTTAGACAGGGAGCCTGGGCACCCCTTCCCGGTCCCTGGAGTGTGAAGCATCTGACAGAAGGGTTCCGGGGGCTCCATGCTGGGGGACATTCCTCTGTGGGAAAAGAGCATTCTGTTTTCACTGCGGGCCCATCTGGTGGGGGACAGTATGCTCTAGGGACCGTCGGTTTCAGTAAGAAGCTCCGTGAACTACTGTTTTATGCTGATGTGCTCAAGGTCAGGTGTCAGCTGTTACTTGGGCCGGCGTGTCCGGAGGCCCGGCCACAAACCTCTGGGTCAGGGAGCAGGACCCTGGAGGAGTTTGGGGGGCTGACTGCGCTCTCACAGGGGCGTGGAGGGCAGGATAGCAGCAGAGGGGAGAGCTGAGGGGCTGGGCGGGCAGGTGCATGGTCGGTGTCTGGCGGGAGCGGGGCTGCAGCGGGGGGCGCCCACACCTGCTGGGCCGGCACTGAGGGCAGGTGCCTCGCTGCAGGGCCTAGTCCAAGCCTGCTCTGTCTGTGCTTGGAATGCAGAAGAACCAGCCCCTTCGGGTGTTCGGCTGTGCCTCCTGTCCAGAGCGAGACTTCTGCTGGTGCCTTATGAAGTCTGATTTTCATGCAGGTCCAGTGCTGGCATCGATGGTAATGTGGTCTGGACTCTTGAACTCTGGGTCAGTCCCAGCAGCACCTCCCGCCAGCCGTTGTGAATTAAATGTTCCCCGTGACCCCTTACCCTTGCTGCTCTTAAATTCATGCTTTAAAAACAGCTTAATGAGGGGTTTACTGGTCCAATTGGAATTTTTTATTAAAACCTATTAGTGCTGGAGCGGAGCCTGCCTACAGGAAGCGATTAGCCAGCCCCGGAGTTCCAGCCCCGGAGTTCCAGGCTGACTCGGCTGCAGCAGGTCCAGCAAACCGTTTCCAGACCCTCGTGGCCCCCGCACTGCGCTTTGCCTGGTTCTCATATCCTCTGCTTTAATGTATGGTTTGTCTAATTCCCTTCCCAGCCCCCATGTCCAAGCAAGCAGTTTCTTTTAATCAAATTATTGCTGTAATCAGAGGCAGCCCGGCCTGCCGTCTTGTGAGCTTTCCTGGCAGTGCACCCTTTCAGGGGTGTCTCTCCGCTGTTTCCTGGGTGCTCGGGCTGGACGAGGCTGCTCTCTGAGCACAGCCCACAGGTCTCAGCGCGCCCTTCCTCCCCGACACGTGGGCCTGAGAGGGGCCTTCCGGCACTGTTGATGTTTGGTCTCTCGTCCACTCCTGTCCCGAGGAAGAACAGAGAAGCCTGGATCCAGTGATTCCCAGAGCCACCACGTGACCCGCGTGGGCTGTGACCAGGCTCTGCCAGCAGAGCTGCGCAGTGCATGGTGAGGAAACGGTCTCTAAGCGCATGTGCGAGGGGCTCAGCCCTGAGCCCCAGGGTCTCTGCCCTGGTTGGCCGGGCAGCCTGAGAGGGGCCCGGAGCCTGGCGGCCATGAGCCTGTCGTGTCTGAAATTTCAGGTGCTCTCTCAACCAGGGTCTTGGGGTCGGTCCTGATCCGGGGGGAGTATTCTTGCCTCCCCCGCCACCTCCCCAGCCATCGCCATCCTCTATTTGCCCAGCTGTCTGTCTGCACACCACAGTCCCCTCCTCTGCTCCCCGGAACACCAGGGCACGGCGACTTTCTGCTGCCGGAGAGAAGGAGCGAGCAGTGAGGGGCTGGGGCCTGGGGGTCTTTCAAGGCACACTCCCCACGAGGAGCAGTTGGCGCTCCTGGCTATGACCCACTTGGCACAGTTGTCCCCAGGGGACTAGCATGTGGAAGGGGCAAAGTCAGGTCCAGAGTGCTGGGGCCCTTAGGGGACATCTCTCACAGTACTGGGTTCTCCATCCTCGCGTGTTTGCACTGAACATGCTGCCTGATTTTTAGTCTTGCCTTTCTCGTGTGATGTTTGCTCCTCCCTCTGTGTCAACCCCCTGCCTTATACCCTCTTTGACCCTCATGCCTCCTCAGAGCTATGTGCACACATGGACGCACACGCACTCCGGTTAACACCACTGTACCCCTGAGTGGGGCCATGCTACGTGCGTGTCTGCTCTCTTTTCACTCAGGACTGTCTGGTGAGAGTTCTTTTGTTGGACCTACAAGGGGGGAAAAAATACACACACACACACACACACACATATTTTTTAATTTAAAATCTTTTTTTTTTTTTAAAGATTTATCTGTCAGAGAGAGAGAGAGAGCGAGCCCGCACACACAGGCAGGCAGAGCAGCAGGCAGAGGCAGAGGGAGAAGCAAGCTCCCTGCTGAGCAAGGAGCCCAACGTGAGACCCGATCCCAGGAGCCTGGGATCAGGACCTGAGCCGAAGGCAGCGGCTCAACCCACTGAGCCAGCCACTCAGGCGTCCCAAGAAAATATATTTTAAAGATCTTTTTTTCTTACACAATCAGTAACATTTTGTTTTTCTCAATTTTTCCCATCACGTTTAGCTACCCATTTCCAGTTCTAAACTTGCTTATCTCTTTAATGTGTAGAATTCTAGAATAGTGAAGAAGCATTTTGTTGCTTTAATTCATACTTCTCGTTCTGAATCCATTTGAGCAGCTTTTGTCTAAAATACTTCTGAATTACCTTTTACTAAATTGTATAGATGTGGATGCTTGACTAACACTTGCTTTTTTGGCTTTTGGATTTATTTCCAATAATTTGAAACATAAATGTGAAAAATGATTTGTATCCAACTTAATACAACTTTTTTAAAAAAATATTTTATCTATTTATTTGACAGAGGCGGGCAGCGGGGGGTGGAGAGCAGGCTCCCCACTGAGCAGCGAGCCTGATGTGGGGCTCGATCCCAGGACCCTGAGAACATGACCAGAGCCCAAGGCAGAGGCTTTAACCCACTGAGCCACCCAGTCTCCCCATTAATGACTTTCAAACAGAAAAGTCACTACAGACTAAATGTGGCAAAGGATGTGCTTTGGAATTAATATAGACAGCATTTCTTGTTAGTCGCAGTAATCACAGTAACAACACGGTCGATGAACTGTTGTCTCCTGGGTGCTGGCGCCCTCGTGGTTGAAAAACATGGTTTTGTCACCACCCCATTTTCTGGAGACTTGGTGCAAGTCCCTGTGGCCAGGTCTGTCTGACTGGTACACGCTCTCCCTTCCGCCCTCCCACTGTTGCTGTCATGGCTTCATGCCGCTAGGAGTGGCCTTCCCACCCCCATGCCCAGTCGTAGTTCTATCTCTGCTGGGCAGTGCTGAGTCCTCGTCTGTTCCCTCCTTATTCCTGTGGTCAAAACTATCATGGGTCTTTTCACATAAGTGGTTTTATCTGATTTTTTAAAAATTGTGTTCCAGTTCATTAATTTGTAGTTTTCCTCTTTCTAGGAGGAAGGAGTTTCTTATTTTCTAAGATTTTGAGTTGATTGTTTAACTCATTAATTTTCCATCTTTTCTTGGCTGCTAATGAAAGCATGCAGACGGGTCGCCACTCTCTTCTGACTGTGTCCCTGGCCTACCCACCCTGTCAGGTGACATTCTAGTGTCTTCCTGACAATGGCACATAGTGTAGGTTTTGGGTTTTTTCTTTAAGCTTTTATTTATTTGAGAGAGGGAGCACAAGTAGGGGGAGGGAGAAGCAGGCTTCCCGCTGAGTGGGGAGCCCAATGCAGGGCTCCAACCCAGGATCCTGGGATCATGACCTGAGCCGAAGGCAGACACTTAACCAACTCAGCTGCCTGGGCATCCCACATACTGTGGTGTTGTAATCATCAGTGCTGATACTTATTTGGTCCAAGTGCTGTTCAGAGAAGAGCTTCAAAAATCCCAAGCCCTTCGGAGTTTTATAGGTGATCTTTCGTTGATCAATTTCTGAATTTAGTACATAGTGAGCAGGTAAGTGGGCCCAAAGGTGGTTCTTTGAGTTATTTAAAAAAAAAAAAAAGATGTGTATGGATTAGAAAGAAATTGTTATCACACAGCTTCTAACAACAACATCAAAAAGTATCTTCTTTGACCTCTGCTCACCCCCTTCTGTTTCCCAGAGCAACTCCTTTACTCCTACTACTGCTGGTATTTGCTTCCTTATTTCTGAATAATACAGTTTGTAGATTATTCTTGGTGTATGCTTCTAGACTCGATATCCTTCTTATTATGAATGATAAGAATTACTTTCTCCTATCTCTAATTCTCTTTCCCTTACCGCCTCAGTAGAGTTATGTCACAAATATAATTTATGAAACTCATGTTCACTCTTTATATTGTGTAAACGTCAGCTGCTGAGCCAGCAGTGGATTGAGCTCAATTGTCTCTAATAACTCTTTGTTTCTCCTGGAGTTAATAGTTGCCTCCTCTTTTTTGGTTTGCTTTTCCATCTCTGATCATGCTTCACCATTCCATTCCACATTCACCAACACAACCGCTTGACCTCTCCCAGTACTATTTTTACTGACCCACACATGTTGAATAATCTATCACTTCCTGTCCCCCTTCACAGAGATTTCTGCTTGGGAACCGTAGCCCCCTGGAGTGGATGCTTTACAGGCCCCCGGATTTGGAGTTATAGTTCACAGAGAGTGGTCCCAGTGGTGCTAGGGGAAAGGCTTAGAGACACAGCCACTCCACTGCCTTCTTCCCCATGTATCTTCTAGAGCAACATTCTTAGGAAGGGTCTTTTTTAAGTGCTTATCTTGATCCCATTGTAGAAAGACCACTACAAGCAGCGGGGGAGACGAGTCCTTCCCTCTCCTTCCCCAGCACTAGCAGTTGCCTTTCTGAGGCAAGAAGAACCATCGCCCCCAACCATCACCCCCATGCTCTTTCCCTGCCAGGTAAACACTAACGCGTCCTGAATCACCCTGAGCGGCTGAGAGGCCAGAGAAGGGCTTTGGTCTTCAAACACCACTGCAGCCACTGGCTGGCCTGGAACCTCCAGAATCTGGTGTGTGTCCCTGGAGCTTCCTGGCTCCAATGCCCCATTGTTGGATGCAAGAGGAACCCAGCGTCGGCGAGCCTGACCTTTGCCAGCGCCAGTAACAGGGAGAGGCATTGTTAAGTTAGCCCGGAGTAGCAGCTGTGTGCCCGTTTCTTTTGTAAATGCTTTGATATTTTAAAACAGAAATTTTAAGCAAGGAGGCCGTGCTTTGTTGCTGTTACAATAGCAGCCCTTGTGTGCGTGGACTCGTTGAATGGAGGTCCTGATACCAGGGCTGTTTCAGTGCCCTTTATTAAGTGCACAGAACACATCTCTTCTCAGCGGCTGGTGTCCTTTTCCTGCGGGGAACTTCACAGCTCTTCCGGAGGAGGTCCCTGTGCTTACTGTGGACGTGCTGGTAGGTCGCAGATCTACATCTCTGGGACAAGGCGGAACACCGCTGGTTTTCCATTTGGCTTTAACCTCAGCTTTAGCGAGCGGCTTTTGAGCATTCAGAAGACTTACCTGCAGACAGGACTGTGATACACTTTTGTGCCACATCCATTCACACTGACTTGGCCTCCAGACTGGCTGCTCCCACTGTGGGACATGGCCCCAGGCCCACCTCTATTTGTCTCCACCTCCCCCTGCCCCGACGTGGGTTCATATGTGTATGTCGGTTTATCATTGATCTGCCTGTCCTCCTCCCTGAGAGAGTCAGCCCATGAGGGCCGGGGCTTCGTGGGTCCCCCAGCATCACTGCGACACACAGGATGGGGGAGCTCGATCACAGCGTGGCTTGTCACGGTGAGCCTGCACGTGGGTCCGTGCTCACATGCCACGAGGAGGCAGTGGTCTGGGTTTGTAGAAGTGGCTACGCATCCTTACGTTGTCATTCTTCTCTAGACCACCGGCAGCTCAGGAGCCCTGCTTGGTGTGGTGCCTGACGTATTCACGGAGAAAACCGATCAGGGCGTTCGATGTTCCCAGTGCTGTGGCTCTTGAACTCAGACCACGGGCACAGCTGCACCATGCGTTCTGGTGTGTGGGACATGGCTGCGTTGACGCACACACAGCCGTTCCTGGGGACTCCATGGGCCTCCGTGGCATGAGAGCCTCAGGGGTGGGAATGTGGCACCTCTTCCTCCTCCATGCTATGAGCTGCACATAAAAGATGCACTGAGCAAGATGTCCATGGTGCACCGATTAGACCCGACCAGACACAAAGCACAAAATGGAAAACCAACCACAGAGCAGGACATACCATGCGAGGTCCCGTGTGAGGTCTGTGCTCCTCGGCACCAGCCGGGGTGAATTCAGGGTTAACAGTGGCACGGCCGTGCTTTGTTCCCAGGTTGCAAGGCGAGAGGTGGCTCTTGTCCGGGGCAGAGCCCCTGGTATCCTGTCCAGGGGCAAGGCCTTGCGAGCCCGCTGCTGACCTGAGGCTGTAGCTTGTACCTGGTAGAACCATGTCAGCAGCTCTTGTAAACGATGATCTGGACCTAGTTTCTGACTCACCGAAATGTTGCAGAGAGACGTGCAGAGGCCGCATCAGCCTTAATCTTGCGTCCCTGCAGGTGGCACATAACTGGGGTCAGACAGACATTGGCGCTGGCAGGGCTGTCGACTGAACCAGACCATGGTTGGGCTTCTCCAGCTTCCCCACCGGTGCCCCTTCCCACCCCGGGGCCACACTGCACTCTGTCGCCGTCTCTCCTTGGGCCCCTCTGGTCTGCGGCAGTCTGTAGGACCTCCTTGGCTCTTCGTGAGCTTGATCATTCTGGGCAGTTCTGGTCCCATATTTGCTCCGATGCCCCCACACTGGGTTTGTCTGGTGTTTCTGGCACGAGACAGGTCACAGAGGCGAGGTGCCCTTGTCACCGATTGGGTGCCGACTTGTGTGACTTGCCCTGGGCCTAGATCACCTGGTGAAGGTGTGTTTCCAGGTGTCTCCTACCGCCCGTTCCCTGTCCCCTGGAAGCCGGTCACTGGGCCCAGCCCATGCCCCAGGGGAGGGAGGACTCCGCTCCAGCCCCGGAGGGCATCTCCCCACATCACTGGGAATTCCTCAGTGAGGAAGGTTCATGTCGGCTCCCCACATCTTCACCAGGGCTCACGTCGAGTGGGGCTCTGGGTTATGTCCCACACTGTTCCAGAAGATGGGTGTCAAACAATATGTGGCTACACATTACAGTCATGTAGTCATTAGAAATTGGGGACGTTTTTGGGTTTTATTTATTTATTTTTTTAAGATTTTGTTTATTTATTTGACAGAGATCACAAGTAGGCAGAGACGCAGGCAGAGAGGAGGAAGCAGGCTCCCCGCTGAGCAGAGAGCCTGATGTGGGGCTCAATCCCAGGACCCTGCGATCATGTCCTGAGCTGAAGGCAGAGGCTTAACTCAATGAGCCACCCAGGCGCCCCTGGGGAAGGTTTTTTTTTTGAGATTATGCAGTTGTCCTATTTTTTTCCTTCAAGATTTGCCTGCTGATTTAGGCTTCCCTGCAGCCATGATTACTGCGATGTTCTGGAAGTGATTTTTCTTTCCCTCATTCCTTCTTTGGAATTCCCCTGCATGGAAGGGCGGTCCTTTCCCCACCCATTTATTTATCAAATTCTCGTTTGTGTTGCCGTGGCCACTTGCAAGTTTTCACAGAGTAGGATCCTGCATGAGGAGGACCTGCTTCGCTGCTCGTCTCCCAGCCGTGGCTGTGGGAACCCCAGGGCTGGCTGCTGCGGCCTTTTGGAGTCCCCCCTCCTCCTCTGCCTGACTTCCCAGCCCTACGGGAGCTGGGGGCCCATCCAGAGACGTCCCTTCTGCAGCCGTCGCTTCAGCTCTTTCTCCCTAGGCCCTGGTTCCCTGTCACAGAGAACAGCGTCAGGCGCCACAGTCCAGGTGCTGGGTATATACGCTCGTCGCTGGCAGGGTCACAGTGGACGGAGCCAGGAAGTATGTGAGCACTTAGAGCCCAGCACCGACAGGCTGGGAGCGCCAATCAGACCCGGATGCCCCTCCGAGGCCCCGGGCTGCGGGAGAGCTGCCCGCTCTGCTGGCGCCTGCGCCGTGATGCTGGGGAGCCAGCTGCGTGGGCACTGACGGGGCTTCTCAAGTCCACACCTGTGCCTGCGTCGTGGAACCTGCGGCAGGGGTTCCCGGGGGCTCTGCACTGCTCCTCGGCGTGCTGTGAGCCGGCGACAGCTCCAAACGGTAAACATGGAGCAGTACGGCCCAAAGAGGCCATCGCACCATCTGTAAATCTTGGAAAAAGCAGGCAGGGATGTGTGGGCAAGGCAAACAGAAACCGTAAGCATGGAGCGTGCTTATCACCGTGCAGCGTCTGCACACTCATGGCCATGTGGTCTGGTACACGGATGTGCTACCTGCGACATGTTGTGCTTGTGTCCGGCCCGCTCATGTGTCTGCTCGCGGTGCACCAAGGGCTTGCGGATGGCGTTTCCACTGTGTACCTGCGCGAGAGGACCTCAGTGTCGCAGGGCGCTGTCCTCCGCGGAGGCATTTATGAGAGAAAGTGCAAACGCGCCAGAACAGCGAGCGGTTCGCTGAGCGGTTTTCGGGACTGAGAGCCTGTGACATGATTTGGCCAGGAATTGCGGGAGGCAGTCCTTAAACCAGCAACGAGCGGGGGTGCCGGGTGCCGGGGAGGACTGTCTGCAGCAGCCCTGGGGTGGCTGGGCAGCCGGGTCCCAGCGCGAGCCCACAACTCAGCGCCACCTCTCGAGGATCGCATGGCCACACGGGTATGGCTTGGCCTCTTCCAAGTGCATGAGCCTCTGGGTCGCCGGCCCACTTGACAGTTTTCTCCGGCAAGGCTGGGGGTGTTCAGAAAGATTGTGAGGTCTTTGCCACTGTGTTTGCGGCAGGAGAAAATGGAAACAGCCCGAAAGGTTCAGCCACAGAGAATGAGTTAAAATGACATTTCTGTGGATTACTAAATGTAATATTTAATGATGCAAAAATATACTTAAAATATATTAAAGTGGGTTTTAAACTACCTGTACTCTATTCCATTGCTACTTCTGAGAAATCCTTTAAAATGATTTTGAGGTACCTGATCAGGGAATTAGACTTATCTCTAGGTGATCAGGTCACTTTTCTTCTTAGTTCCACTTTAACTGAGCATGTTTGCTTTCCGTTAAGAATTAGTAAAGTTGATAGCATTAGTTTTAATAAGTTGGTTCTAGTAAAACACGATCAGCGTTAGATGGAAGGTGAACAGCAGAGGGACCACGCTCCCAGAAGGCCGTGAGAAGTCCGGCTTGGGACAGGGAGGGCTGGAGAGGGGAGCCACTGACACTTTGGCTGGGGGCTGTAGTGAGGCCCACTCCCAGCTAGGGGCCTTTGGCTTGGTGGAAAGTCCCTTCCTTTTCTGAGACTGGGGGCTTCATGGTGTTTATGGCTAGAGGTGGGATATGGACGGGTTCAGGGGCCTGTTCTAAGTGTGGGGGCGATGGGGGCCTGCCCCTGCTGGGGGTTTGGGAGGAGTGGAGGTCTTCAGAGGATGGCAGGGTGTTCAGACTAGGAGCAGACTCGGATTTGTCTCTCCTGTTGGCCAGTCTGAGGTTGACTTGTGCTCTGTGTAACTCCCGGCAGGATTGGACACAGTCTATCTAGGTCCTCTTGGTGGTGCGTGGAGAGAGCCCTCGCAGGTGTTGCATGGACAGAGCTCCTCTAGGTGCCCCGCAGGTGGTGTGAGGAGACATCCCCCCACCCCAGTGGTGCATGGACAGAGCCCCCCTCCAGGTGTTGCATAGAGAGAACCCCCCCAGGTGGTGTGTGGAGACGGCCTCCCCAGGTGGTGCATAAAGAGAGCCCCCCAGGTGCCCCACAGGTGGTGTGTGGAAAGAGGCCCCTAGGTGGTGCGAGGAGAGGGTCCCCCACGTGGTGCGTGGAGACAGCCCTCAGGTGCCCCGTAGGTGGTATGTGGGGAGAGGCCCCCAGATGTCCCGCCGGTGGTGCATGAAGACATCCCCTGCCCCGGTGGTACATGGAGAAAGCCCCCCCACCCACGTGGTGCGTGGAGAGGAGCTTCCCCCGCAGAAGGGGTACATGAAGAGAACCACCTAGGTGCCCCCCAGGTGGTGTGTAGAGAGGGACCCCCCCCAGGTGGTGCATGGAGAGAGCCACCCAGGCGCGTGGAGAGAGCCCCCGCCCAGGTGCCCCGCAGTGTGTGGAGAGAGCCTCGCAGGTGTCCTATAGGTGGTGCATGGAGAGCGCCCCCCAGGTGGTGTGTAGAGAAGGCCCCCACCCCAAGGTGATGCATTGAGGGAGCCACCCCCAGGTGGTGTGTGGAGGGAGCTTCCTCCAGGTGGTACATGGAGGGATCCCCCCCCAGGTGCCCCACAGACAGTGTGTGGACAGAGCCCCACAGATGCCTTCAGGTGGTGCATGGTGACATACCCACCCCCGCCTCCCGGTGGTGCATGGAGAGAGCCTCCCAGGTACCCCTGCAGATGGTATGTGGAGAGAACCCCCCCCAGCTGGTACATGAGGAGACCACCCCAGGTGTCCCGTAGGTAGTGTGTGGAGAAATCCCCTCTGGTGGTGTATAGAGAGGGTTCCCGCAGGAGGTGCATGGAGAGAGCCCCCCCAGGTGTGTGGAGAGAACCCCCAGGTGCCCCTCAGGTGGTATGTGGAAAGAGTCCCTCCGTGAGGTGGTGTGTGAAGAGAGCCCCCCAGGTGCCCTGCAGATGGTATGTGGAGATGGTCCCCCAGGGGGTGTGTGGAGAGAGGCCCCCCCGGTGGTAGGTGAGAAGAGGCCCCCAGATATCTTGCAGGTGGTGCGTGGAGACATCCCCCTAGGTGGTGCATGGAGGGAGCTCCCCCAGGTGGTGGATGGAGAGACCCCCCCCAGGTGGTGCGTAGATAGACACCCCGCCCCAGTGGTACATGGAGAGAGCCCACAGGTGCCCCACAGGTGGTATGTGGAGAGGGTCCCCCCAGAGGGTGCGTGGAGAGAGCCCCTCCAGGTGGTATGTGGAGAGAGCCCGCAGGTGCCCCACAGGTGGTTCATGGAGAGAACGCCCCAGGTGGTGTGTGGAGAGACGCCCACCCCACCCCGTACATGGAGAGAGCCCAGAGGTGCCCCGCAGGTGGTGCATGGAGAGAACCCCCCAGATGCCCTGCAGGTGGTGTGTGGGAAAGCTCCCTCTCCAGGTTGTGCATGGAGAGAGCTGAGGGTCCAAAGAGTGGTCATCTAGGAAGCGACATCTAGGTTATCGTGGGAGGGGCTGGTAAGGCAGGGAGATGGTCTGCTGGAGCCACTGAGGGAACCCAGCAGTGGGTGTGAGTGAGCCTGAGGAAAGGATTTGGTGCCTGGGATCTGCAAGGGCAGTCCACAGAACAGGGGCGGTGCTCAGTGTGGCCCTTGGTGCTTCGTCGGGCCTGGTGACTTTACTGCTTTCCTGTCCACTCTGTCTGTGCTGTGTTTCTGATTTTGTGGGTTTTGATGGCAAGAAACCCCCTTCCATCTGAGTAAGAGCTGTGTGATCTGCCTCAAGAAAGGCCCAGGGCTTGGGGATGAAAGCTGTGACTCAGGAGACAGGAAGCTGTGATTCTCACCACGCCAAGTGGCTCTCCGCGCCTCAGAAGCTTCTGGACTCCCCACAGCTCGGCCCCTTCCTAAATTCTAAGCATGTATGTGGTTGTGTTGACTCAGGCTGTCACTTGGTGTCTGGGCCCAGCCTGCCTGGGCACAGTACCCATTCCCACAGCGTGGCAAGGTCAGCGCCCGCCACTTAGAACAGACGCCCTCATGCAGCTCTCGCACCCGCCATTCGGTCACTTGACTTTAAGACCCAGATTGAATATCCATAAACGGACAGTTCTCTTCCCTTTTTTCCCTTTTGATGGTGCAAAAATCAGCAAGTATAGTCCTAATCCCAAGGAATATACTGACGGGGGCACACCTGGTGTGGGTGTGAGCAGTGGATGGCTTCTGTGTCCACATGAGCTCCATGGTTTGGGAGCAGGACGCCCCCTCTTACATGGTCACCAAACGGGAACAGAACCCTCAGTCTTCGTGAACGTGGCTGCCGGACCCCAGGACCCTGGATCGTCCCTCCCCTTTCCTTGGGCCCTGCAGGCTGGCATGTGCGGGCCACGTGGCCGCAGTCTGCTTGCTTCCGGGGGCGGCACTCTCCCCGTCAGCACACCGTGGCTGCCAGCCCTCCGGCCCTCATCCGCCTCCAGCTCCTCACCTCCTTTGGGCAGCCGGCCACCGGACAGAGGATGGGGCGACGAAACCGCTGTTAGAGCTTCGCCTGAAGAGTTTGGCTAGCCTCACCACGCTCCCGGAGCCCTGGCTTTCAGCTGCTCTGCTGCTGTCCTCTTTTGGAAAACGCACGCACGCTGTGCTGGTGTTTTTAAAAACCTTGTGTGTCTCTCTATAAAGTGTAATGGCTTTCCTTCTGAATATCTTCTTAAAAGACGTATTCCCATACTCACTGTAAGCTTGGCTTCTAGAACAAATGGTGGTTTAAAACCCTGCATTTCACAGGCTGGTAGGATTTGTGGACATGCTGGCAGTCAGTCTAGATGTCCCAGCAGGGAGAAGGCCCTGCTCACTGAACTTAGGGTTACGTGACTCTGGGAGTGTGCAACGAGGGTCTGCTGTGCCGGCTGGAGCGGACCGCAGGCCACGCTGCTCAGGAACGCGCCCCCCGGCGCAGCCCCCTACAGCAGCACCTTGGAAATGTCGCGGGGGTTCCAGCAGGTTCCAGCAGGTTCCAGCGTTGCTGGCCGCCTAGTGAATAAATACCTTGTGTGGGGTTCCTGTGTCTGGAGGAGACCGCGGTGTGTTCCATAGCTGTGGAGGCCTCTCCTGCGGCCCCCGGGCATCCAGACAGGATTCTGCGAGCAGCTGACTGCCTCCAGCCCTGCCGTCTCCTGCCGGTCGCTGGTGGGCTAGCCATTGGCTCCAGGTGGCATCAGAGCGGGGTGCCTCACGGGTGCGGGGACTTCTCTCGCTGTCGGTCAGAAAGCACAGGCTACCTTCCCTCGCTCTGCGATGGTGAGATCAGCAACGGGCCAAGTGTTACCAACCCGATCTGTTCCCAGAAAGTTCTCCGTCAGCAGCAACGGAAGGTCTGGCCAAGGTTGTACCGAGTGTCTGGACTCAGCTCCTCGGTACCCGGTGCCCGCCCAGGGCACGTGCTCTCATTCTGTCATTCTGCTTGCATTTCTCTGCGATTCTTTTTTTTTGCGATTTTTTTTTTTTTAATTGAATCAACTTTCCTTCTTCAACTCCTTGGTCGCTTGAAACCCAGCTTCTCCGGAAAACTCAAGATAGAACACTTAATCTTTCCCTTGTCAACTTCCAGGAGAATCACTGGTCCCTAAGTGCCCTATAGGGTTCCTTTTAATGTCATTTGCGATTGCTGCCAGTGCCTCTTGATAGTTAAGCTCATTTTCTGTAGATTTTTTTAAACTTTCTGTGTAGGCAAACGTGTTTTTTTTCTATGTCAAGTCTTAGAACTTTTTTCTTATTTTTACAGTGGCTAAGAATAAGTGTTACATAGGACTTTTTAAATCATGTCATGAAAAATTTTAAACATGCCAAAAGAGCTTAAAGGATTGTGTGGTAAAAACCCATATATGGACCATCTAGCTTCTACAGTTTACATTTTACTAGCTTTTTTGCTTTATTTGGCTGATCTCTTCATATCTCTGTCCATCTGTCAATCCACAATCTGTTTTGATGCGTTTCAGAGTCTGTGTCCTGTGACCCACGTATACTTGCCCTGATCATTAACTTCAGAACCTGGAGCGCTGTCCCCGACAGAGTTCATGTGCCATGAGATGCGCAGATCCTAAGTACACAGTTTTAGTGTTTGGCAAATGCGTACACCTGTGTAACTTGCTGTCAGGATGTAGAAAATTCCCATCACTCCCGTGTATGCGAAGGGAGGACCCTGTCTATTGTGAGGTGGGTCTGTCCGCACCCATGCTTTCCACAGGGAGGGAAGGTCTGCTTTGTGCCTGGCTTCTCGGCCACTTTCCAGAGCTCCTCCTCAGCCGGTACCTCTCTGCAGACAGTGTGCCTGTCCGTCCCCCACTGGGGATCCTTGATCTTGGTGGCCTGTGGGGAAGGGCCATCGTTAACAGGGTATGTCTGAGAAATGAAATCAAAATGACCCAAATGAAAGCGGATCTTCGGTAGCTGACAGTGGGGAACCATCTCCCGCTTTCTCGTAGGCTGCAGTGTTCTTCATAGTGACGTTTTCTAAGACTGCGTCCTGTGCTCCCAGGCAGCTGATCTGTCCCCCGAGGGACGCCAGTGCCTTCTCTCACTTGTGCTGGGCTGCTCGAGTGCTTCCTGTCCTCCGAAGACCCTTGACTGTCTCCGCATTCTGTCTCTGCGGACGGTTTGGGTCCTTGCCATGTGAAAGCGTGGGGTTCTCGGTTCTGGTCTCGGAACACAGTTGCGGGAGGTGGAAGGGTCTGCATTCAGTCTGCGGCCTGCTCGCCTCCACTGTCTGGCAAGAAGGCAGCTGTCCCTCACCCAGTCACTCCTCCAGACCTAGCGCCGTGTTTTTCTCCGACTGTGGGGGAGGGTTTGTCTCCGGTTGTCGGCAGTCTGACTCTGTGTGGCATTTTTTGGATGCTGTCTTGTGATTCTCTGAGGCTCCTGAATCTGTACCTTTATGTCTTTTACCAAATTTGAGTAACTTCTGCCGGTATATTTTCAGGGTTTTTTCTGCCCTTTTCTCTCCAAGGTTCCAATGATGTGTATGTAGGAACGTCTGATTGTGTCCCCCACTTCCTAGGGGTGTGTTCTTTTGTTACTCAATCTTTGAAAAAAAAAATCTAGAGGCACCTGGTTAGTCAGTCAGTCCAGCATCCTACTCTTGGTTTCAGCTCAGGTCGTGATCTCAGGGTCCCGGGATCGAGCCCCATGTCGGGCTCCCTGCTCAGTGGGGAGCCTGCTACCCTCTGTCCCTCTGCCCCTCCCCTGCTCGTGTGCTAAAATAAATCTTAGGAAAAAAAAAAAGATCTGTTATTCAAGTTGAATAACTTCAGTTGAGCTATTTTCACGGTCACTACCTTTTTGTTCTGTGTCCTCCCAGCTGTTACTGCATTCATCTAGTAAAATTTTAATTTCAGATATTTTCTTTTCCAGTTCTAGAATTTTTCGGGTTGTTTTCTTGTAGTTCTGTTTCTCTGTGCAGTTTCCCTGTCTGTCCATGCCTCGCGTGAGTGGAGGCAGGAGGTGCGTGACGTGCAGTCGGGGCGAGCGCATCGATCGGGAGGCTGTGCTGGGACGCGCTGTGGCCCAGTTGTAAATTTTACGTCCTGAGAAGGCGGCATCTCAGCAGAGACTTGACCAGAGGGGCCAGGAACGGGCACTGGGGGCAGAGACCTAAGGTGGGCCTGGTCTCCAGTGAGGGAGGAGAGCCGGGCTGGAGCGGAGGGGTTGGGGGGGCTGTCCGTGGGGCGCCGGCGAGCTTTGCCCTCTCCCTGCCAGGGCCTGTGCATCGCTCGTGTGCTGTTTTCCTCTGGTGATTCACGTCAGCTGACTTAGCTGAAGCCCTTCCTCCGTCGTACCTGACCCTTCGAAAAACAAAAAGCATTTCTGGAAACCTGCCCTGACGGCCTCAGGGATGTGGTGTCCGTGGACATCACTGGCCCTTCCCCTCACCAGACCGCCCCCAGGCTTCTCTGCGCACAACCTGGGATCAACACTGGCCGCCGGCAGTGCCCGCGGGGTCCTCGTTCTGTGCCTGACGCCTGCCTCTCCTTTCCATGGCCCCGTGGAACGTACACGCTGCCCAGAGCGGGGTCTGTGGGGTGGGCTGCGCCTTAGTGGCCGTCCTGCTTCCAGACCCAGAGCTGCCGGTCACCTCATGAGAGGGCCAGAAATCTCTCCCTCTCAAAGGGGAGTGAGGCCAGTCCTACTGCGTGTGGGAAGGGGGAGCGCTGCTGTGCCCAGTGCAGTGACCCCAGGGGAGACCGTGTCTGGGGGGCTAAGGCTGCAGTGCCACCCAACCTCGGTCCTGGGCACACAGCGGCTGGAGACGTGCGTGACCCCTTCCTGCTGTTCAGAAGAGCTGACCCTCGCGTGGCTCCCGACGCGTTCGCCTGTGCATACGGTTAGTGGATGTGCCAGCCTTGTGCACCCGCCAGGCCTGCCCTCCTTCGGTGACAAGGGCGCGCCCCTCAGCAGCTTCGGGGATGCCCAGAAACCGAATGCACGGAGTACGTGGAAGATCGGGAACAGTGGAGGGTGAAAGTGGGTCACGCCGCAGAGCATGTGGGACGAGTGGCCCGCCTCCGCGGGCACGGGGCCCGGTGTGCACGCAGGCGGGCACTCCCTCTGCTGCACGAGGCAATGCCGTGCGGGGCCCACAGATACAGGGTGTGCCTCAGCGGACACACCTCCTGGGGCACAGTAGACCTGGAGCATCCCTGCTGCGGCAGCCCCGGACGGCGTGACCTGCACGTCTTCAGCATCCTGACAGGCTGCTCTGAGACAGGCTCCGGCTAGTTTCCAAGCGCAGGAAGGAAACAAAAGACAAAGGAATGGTAGTGCATCGTGCCCTTCAGCCGGATGTATGTTAGCTATTTGGAATATATTAATCCTAAGAAATCTCTGTTGCTAGATCTAATTTCCGTGGACAGGAAGCATTTTCATATTTATCCAAAACCAGTAAAGCTAGCTAAGGTCATTACTGAGTTTTGTTTTCGGGCTAGCTGGTGACACCTGCACAGATCTGAGCAGCAGGGGACACCTGGGGCTAGGAAGTCTGGTTGCCATGGTAACTGAGTATTAACCAGCACCGTGACAAAGTGCAGTGGACGGAGGGTCGCTGTGTGGGTGTGCAGGTTACAGAGGTCACTTCCTATTCCCTGCAGCGCCCAAGGACATCCTCACAACACAGATTAACAATTTTCTAAATGATTCATAATTGGGAGCATGCAGTTTAAAATGACTTTATTTGAAGCATGAAGCCTTTAACCGACTCTTCCAAAAGTATCCACTTGCTAGAAAATTCACTCCTGTTCACGATTTGTTCACTACTGGACTTAAATCCTGCCTCCGAAATGTGGAGTCCCTGGCTTGCCTCTCCTTTCAGAAACCAGGCTTTGTCTCCTGGACTAACAGCCAGAGCAGAGCCTCTCAGGCCGCATTCCCCTACTCGGTTCATGCTGGTTCTAGGGGATTCTTGGGGAGACCCACCTCCAACCAGGCCAGGGCTGGGGGAGGCAAGAGTGTGGGCCTATCTCTGGGGTGAGGCTGGCATCAGTACCGCCCAGCCCGAGGACAAAGGACTGTCCCCAGTCTGTCCCCTTAGGGCAAGGTCGGTCAGCTCTATAAGCCATTCCGATGGCCTAAAGGGTCATCAAGGCCAGGCCCCTCAAACGGTGTCCTTTCCTGCAGACACGTGACACATGCTGGCTGTGGCTGGTTGCCACGGCAGGGGGATATTTGCAGGGGTGAAAGCGTTGGTACCCGTGAGAGACATGGTAACCCCGAACCATGTGGGGCACTCTGTCACCCCCACACCATGGAAAGGGCCCCTTGCGTCGCCGTGGCCCACAGCCCTCTGGTACCACAGCCGGACTGTGCACAGCGGACTGGTGGGCTGGTTCATCACTCCCCACCCTGGCGGAGGACCTCGAAGGTGGAGAACGCGGCGTGGAAGAGCTGCGCGTGCTCTCTGGGTGCCGCTGGGAGCCCCGGGCGGCTGCGGGGGGGTGGTGGGCGCTGTGCAGGAGTGACAGCCCGTCAGAGGGGAGGCGTCTCTCTGCCTCTTCCCAGTTTCTAACCCGAGGCTAATGGGTTTCCTGCCCCTCCTGTGGATGGCGGCTGTCACTCTTGAAGGATCTGTAGGTGCCACGCTTCAGTATTCTAAGTAGCTGTAATAAATTTCAGGAAGGTGACGAGCCCTCGCTTGGTACCGTCTCTGCCAGTGGCCGTCTGCAGCTTGCACCTCGACCAGGTCTTTCTCCAGGCTCAGAAGCAGCTGCGCTTGTGCCTCATGGGACCTCGACTCCGGACGACCTCCTCAGAGGCCTGGTGCAGGCCTCCGAGCTGCCCTGGCCCCACAAGCCCCTCACCAGCCAGAGCACATCTGCTTCCCACCACGAGCAGGCAAGACCCGGAGAGGCAGCCAGGGCCCCCCACCCCCACGCCGTTGGCCTCAAGGCGCCGTGCCTTCGGCTGCTCCCCGGTCAGCAGGCACAGGATGGGCCTGTGGGCGCTGGGTTCTCTGGGTGTTTAACAGAAGAGCACCTTCACTCTCCACATGTCCCCAAGTAGGGCAGAAAGCTCGGTGCCACTGGTATGCTGGTTTTATTTCGAGAGCAGGTCCCTGAGATGAGCCAGAGGCGCGGGACGCGGGGCCACAGACTGAACCCCTGTGCTTCTGCATGTGCTGAGGGTCCGCGTTCAGCATGTGCCCTGGGGTCTTTCCTCAGGCTCCCCGCAGTGGCCTGGCAGACAAGGGCATGTGCCCCACAGTGTGAAATGCTAGCTCGGTGGCACCAGCCAAGAGAGCAGCGCCCACCGGCCCTGGCCCCACAAGCCGCCCACTGACTGCAGGGCTCAGGGCTGTGGCTGCCCTCTGACCTGGAGGATGTGAACAGTGGTGGTTGGCCCCAAGCTCTGGGCAGAGCTACATCAGGGTTCATGGTCCCAGCAGCAGCACCGGGGGGTTGACCCTGCAGCCTCTCTTGAGTGTGGTCCAGCCCTGGTCCCACTGCCTATCTGGGGACATGGCCGAAGAGCTAACATAGCTTGGGAGCTGCCCGCCGGCTGACAGCTGCTCCGGTAGTCACTGTCCAAGTGTCAGGGTCAAGAGTGCTGACCCCATTTCTCTGAGCTGGAGGACTTCCCCCCCAGTTCACGTGGAAGCTTCCCAAATGTGGCCTATTCACCGCTTGTCTACACTATTGCAAATAAGCTAGTAGGTTTCTGGAAGTGGCCATTCCAGAAACAGGCAGCTCCCTGGACCTCAGGCTTTGTGGCTTCCTAGAGGACGTCAACTAGCCATCCCCCCAGAGCCGTGTGGGACCACACATCGGCAGCACCCCTGAGAGACACCCAAGGGGTCGGAGCCTTCTAGGGTCACCATGGAAGCAAAATGTTTTTCTTAAAGATTTTATTTATTTGTGAGAGAGAGAAAGAGAGAGTTGTGGGGGGTGCAGCAGAAGAAACAGAATCCCAAACGGACTCTGTGCCGGCTCCACCCCACGACCTGAGCTCGTAACGTGAGCCCAAGTTGAGTCAGACACCGCCCAGCCGACTGAGCCCCATAAGCGGGCATTGGCATAGCAGTGCAGGAGCCAGTCTGCAGTCTCCCGTCCGGAAAAGGGTCTGAGTACAGGTGGAGGAGGCGCAGGCGCCCTCCCCGAGGGACTTGGAGCTGCGGTGAGGCCGCCATGGAGTCTGCGGGTGGCGTTCAGCGCTTGCGGCGGGGAGCCGTGTGTTGTGGGGCCCCGGCAAGCGTGGGCTGGCCGTCCTCTGCACCTGGCCACGGGGCTGTGGGAAGCCAGCCGTCCAGGCATCTGGTTCTGGGGACGCCTGCCCACCGCACTGGGCGAGAACAGTGCTGCTCCTTGTGCTGCAACCCAGTCTCCTTGGCCTTGACAGGATCTGCAGGAGCAGGGGGCTCTGCCAGCGACATTTTCCATCCCAGCGGTGTCGGCGAGTGCTCATGGCCCAGGAGCCAGCAGCCAGTGACCTGGTGGCTCCAGCCGGCTGGGAGGGGTTGGCGAGGGCCTTAGGTGTCTCCACTGTCCCCGAACTCGCCAGCAGGGTAAGGAAGATTCCAGCAGGTTCACAGGAAGCAGGAGGGCGGCTGACCCCTGCCAGTCCACGTGAGTCCCCGAGGTGGCTGTGTATCCCTCGCCCGCCCCATCACCCGCTTGCCGGCGGCACTTGAGTGGGTCTCTGGGCGCCGCCATTTGCACATCACTTTGACTGGTGTCATTCAAACAACGTGTTAAAATTCCGCTCGGCACATCTGTGTGAAGTGCGGCGGCAATTAGAGAAGGCGGGCCTGTGCTCTGGGGAACGCTCTGCACCCGCGCCAGCGGCTCCGAGTCTGCCAGGGCTTTCCCGTGAGTGTGGGCAGCACCAGCCTTGTACTGGGGGCCGAGCAAACGTGCCCGTGACCATGGGGTTCTGGGCGGACGCCCCACCTGCCCGTCTCTGTGGCTTGCCAGGTTCTGCCCAGAAGGCCCCGCACCTGCCTGCTCGCTGGGCCACTGCCCCAAACCGCTGCTCTGTGCCGCGGGGCCTCCCGGCTCCCTCGCACTCTTGGCGCGTGGGCGGAGGGCCCGGAGCGGGCAACAGGCCTCAGAGGTCTCTCCACGAACAGAAGCGCCCCCTGGGAAGCAGCCACAGCGCCCGGTCACTTCCGCCTTCTGTGGCATCCCCGGGGCAGTAGGGATATGGCTTGGGAAACAGTCCACGTGAAGCGAGCCCGAGGTTGACGACAGCCCTCTCTCAACACAAGACTGGAGAAACTGTCACAAGGAACAAAGTCTATTTCTTCTGCTTGAGACAAGAAAGGGAGTTTGAAGCAAGTTGTAAAGCAAACTCTTCCAGCGACGTGAACGAGAAGGGAACCTTGACCCCGGGTGCTCTGTGTCCAGAATCCCCGAAACAGACTAAGTGCTGAGGCTTCCTGCCTTTTTCCTCTTGGAGCTCGGACAGGAGTCAGGTCTCCCAGCACTTAGTCACGGCTGGTGGACGCCACTCACTGGGTCTCCACAGAACGGGGCATGAGTGCCCCTTCCTGGACACTCCTGAAGGTGCCCCCTCCCCCGCACCGCCCAGGCTTCTGCCTGCTTCTGGAAGCCCCTCTGGATGGATGCAGGGTGCATGCTGGCGGCCCCAGAGTCCCCAGCACAGGTACCGGGCACTGCCTCACAGCAAACCGTCCTCTCCCGCAGAGGAGCGGGTTTGGAACTGGGACTTCAGAAATTCCCAAAGACATGAGAGTAAGCGGGTCCCCCCACTTTGTTATGAAAAGTGTCAAACTGCAGAGTTTCAAAGAAGGGGTGCGGTGAGACCCGTAAACCCACCACCAGGGCCACACTGGGCGTCCGCTGTGCAAACGTCAACCTGTCCCACGCTGTAACCTTCTGTGCATGTCAACCCGAGTTGCAGACCCCAAGAGCTGTCCGTCCAGCCGTAAAACTCAGGTTCAGAACTCAGTTAAGTTTGTCTGTTGGCTGTTTTGTTTTGTTGCAAGAAGAAATTTACAGTGAAGTACACATTCAGCTGTCTCTGATGAGTCTTGGCCCAGGCACCCCCTGCCCCTCACCCCCGCCGGTGTCACCCTGGAGGCTAGGTGTCCGTTTCTCCTGTATCAGTTCCGCTCATTCTTGAGCGTTCTGTGAATGGGACCGTAGCGCACGGACCTTGTATAAAGTAGCTTTCATGCTGCACAAGGTTTTTGAGCAAAGTGAGCTCCTAAGGGGTATGGGCAGCACACAGAAAGGCCAAGGGACGGCAGCCTTCAGGTCCCAGCTCTGGGCATGCTTGTGAGAACGTGGAGCTGCTGCCACCGCCGTGTGCACTGCTTGCTGCGTTTCTCGGCAGCTTCCGGCTCGCACCCTTGCATCCCGAGGTGGAGCCTGGGGCCCCTGACGCCGGACCTGTGTCTCCCTCTGGCTTCCCCCGCCCTAGCGCAGACCGGGCAGACCCTCCCATCAGGTTGTCTGGCCCTACACATCGTCACACCACCTGTGTGGTTTGGGGACCATGTAAGTTCAACTGAGTTTGGTGACTTGCTGCTCTGGAGAATGGCTGATGCTAACGTGGCCCTTCGTGTTCTTCCTGTCCTTGTTGCAGGATGGGAGTCCCAGCTTCTGGAAACAGGATTCCTGGGGATCTTCCTGTGCCCTCTTTGGAGTCTGTCTCGACTGCCCACGGGGACCCCCCCATCCCAGATTGTGCTGTGGGGCTTTCGATGGCTGATTTTCAGAATCATGCTTGGAGCAGTAAGTAGAACTCTCATTTACTATGTTTCGGGGGAATGCATTGCAAAGGAGCCGTCCCTCACTGCCCTCTTGGCTGGGCGGTGCCTGCTGGGCCCCTCCTGCCGCTCTCCATGTTCTCTGGCTGCTCTCCGTGCTCTCTGGCCTACCGTGAACCCTTGAGATGCCCCCGGCCCTTTGCATGAGCACTCTCTGTGAACGTGTCCCGACCCTGAACCCGCTGCACAAGGGAGACTCACAGAAGAGTCCCCTGGCAGCTGCCCCTCTCCCCACCAGCCCTCCTGCTGGTTCCTGGGACTGGTTTAAGCCAGTAAGGACAGGGACAAAGCAAGACGTGCTAGAGGATTCGTGTCCCTCGGTGCCGTGGTTCTTGGTCCTGTTGCCTTAGGGAACGAAGAGGTCTACCAGACCTAGAGTGGTGGGTAGCAAAGCCACGTTCTCAAGCGAGAGTGTAAAGCTTCTGGAGAGGGCAGGGGCCGGGCTTGGAAGGGGTGCCCTGTGAGCTTCCAACGTGGGGGTTTTACAAACACTCTCGAGGAGCTATCGTGAGACTGGGCCTGTGGGTTGGCCACTACGGTGTGACGGTCGGGGCTCTGATCACGTACTCATCTGCCTGTTATTGTTCACGTGGTGGTGCTCTTAGGACCGGACATTTGGAGGCTAAGTGATAGTGGCCAGTGTTTTATGGGTCACCGTTTTCTTTCGGGATGTCCTACGAAAGTCCCCCCTGCAGAGGCTGCAGATAGCAGGCTTTCGTGTCTCATGCACACGATCGAACGGGATGCTAGTGCGCTTTCGTCTCAGCTGGCCCGGCTTCTTGGCTTCATGTTGGGGCCCCTGGTCCTGACTACATACGTGTCTGATGAGCTCCTAATAGCAAGGCTCACAGTCCCGGTGTCACCCCAGAGCAGCCACGCCGGCTTCCTCCTGTCTGCGCCTGCTGAGTGCCATCTGCAGACACGTTGCTCTCCAGGGAGTGTCTCCCACAGGCCAGGCGAGTGGGTAGCACTGTCCACCCGCTGTGGCTGCTTGGCGCATGGCCATGGCTGCCTGCCGCGGAGTCTCGGCTCACACCCTCTCACCAGGCCCCGGCCCCGGACGTCCCTGCCACCAACTTCCTCAGGGCCTTTGTAGGTGCACGCGTCTGCCTCCTGTCACCTTTCCCATTTCCAGAAACGCTCTCTGAACCATAGAATCAGGAGTGACATGTTTCCTTCTGACCCCCAACTGACGAGGCACGGAGCCTGGCAAATTGTGTTCACTTGCTCTAGCACTTCTCTCCTTTGGTAACGAGATCTGGGTTTTTATCCTACAACACTAACTTCTTTCGTACGGGACACCTTGTCATTCAGGTCCGGGAAGTACCTGTTTGCTTGAAGTCTCCCCAGGGGCCGGGACCGGGGGCCAGCACGAACCCACAGACAGCCTGCTTCTGCCGTGCCCGAAACGGCAGCCCCCCTGCCCGTGTCCCCTGCAGTCCAGATGGCCCACCGTGCCCCCCCCCCCCCGTCCCCCGCAACTGACACTGGCTGTGTGCCCTGCATCCCCAGTAGGCGGCCTCTCACTCTCAGTCCAGGGCAGGGTCCGTGTGTCCCGTCTCTGACTCAGGCATGTCCAGCCAGTTCTCCAAGGAGCTGCCTTCTCCCCCACTGTGTACTTAGTGAGCGTGGTGTGGTGGACTCCCAGGGGATTCTGTGGTTGCCCTCGACAGACGCTCTGTACGTGGGAGTGTGTCCGCCTCCCCTCTGCTCCGCCCAGCGGCCGTACATCCCTCTGGGGCTGCCAGTCATCGGATGCCCTCGCTCCCCAGGTCTGCGTGGCCAGCAGGAGTCTGTCTTACTGACGCATCGCCCTCAAATGCTGAGCAGGGCCCGCTCTTGCTGGCGATGGGTGGTTCCTGAGCAGCACAGGTGTCTGTGGGCACAGAGGGTCCCGACTGCTTATGGGACCACCAGGAGCCTGTGCTTACGTGTTTCTGACACCCTCCGGGATGCCAAAGCAGCTTCGTGCTGGTGTGGCGGCCGCCTGTGGTCTGCTGATGCCGCACCCGGGGCTCTCGAGAGCGGCCAGAGTACAGAAGCGGGGCGCTCCGCCTGGGACGTGGGTGCCCGTGCGGGAAGCCACAGGAGCATGCGTCCGGCTATGGTGTGGCCGGGAGGTGCCCAGCCCCGGGCAGGCGTGCGCGGCTGCAGGTGCTGGGAGCAGCCGTGTGGAGCCACGAAGGGTGCGTTCTCCAGACTCCACGCCCGCGTCACTACCAGGACAGCCGGCCTCCTTTTCACCGTTCCTTTTCCGCCACTGAGAAGTTCCCGGCTGTGTCTCGTAGGACACAGTTAGTAGTGGGCTGAGGCTCCGTGCACATCTCCCACCTCATCTTGATCTTCTACTCAGCTGCCTTTAAAGATGACAGCATGGTGCTCGGTTCGGCAGCACATATACTAAAGATGATAGCGTGCGCAGAGTTTCCATCACCGCGGGGGACCTGCCTGGGGCAGCAGTTTCATCAGGTGGGGGGCGGGAAGCCAAGGGCCCCATGGGAGCACAGTCAGGGTCAGGGCGCGGGGCGGTGGAGCTGTCAGGATGCTGGGCACAGGGCTTGTGATACCGGGATGGGAGTGGCCCCCACGGGGCCTGCTGGCACCCCCAAGCACCTTCCATGGCATCGTGACTGACGGCTAACCCCAGCTGCGCAGGAGTTACTGGGAAGAGGAGCCGTTCGTGCTTCTGTCGGCGCACTGGGTGCTTGACCTCCTTTGTGGGAACGGAAGCAGAGAATGCATGGGACGGGAGAGCAGCTGCCTGCACAGTGCCTGCTGCTTAGGAAGTGACAGGGTATGGAGGCCGCCAAGGACGGGGCTGCCCGCAGCTGGGAGCCCCGGGCCCTGGCCTGTGCCGATCTGGAGCCTCAGACACGGAGGCTGCGGTGACGGTGTCATCCACGGCGCTTCCGCTGTGCTGAGAGCTCAGGCCTCCCGCGGTTGGGCAGCACAGCCTCCCCTTCTCAGGGCTCCCACGTGTTCATGCCGCGTGGGGCCGTGGAGGAGCGGTGGCAGTGGGCTGCCTGGCTCTCCCTGCACAGCTGGAGATGACCCAGGGCGTTGTGCGGCCCGCATCACACCGGACAGCAGACAGTGGGGCTGGGGGAAACAGCCAGCGCCCGTTGGCTCTGCTCCGCCTCACGTCCTGCTGGACTTTGGGGGCAAGGTACAGGAAGGAGGGCGCTGGGCACAGAAGGAGCCCCAAGGAGAACACAGCCTGTTGCTGTTGGAGACCTGCGACAGTGCCCAGCTCTGATCTGACCAGGAGAACCCAAGGCCGTGCAAACCCTGACCAGAGGACAGTCTTCAGAGTCACTCCCCAGCGTTCTGCAGGGCTGAGGTCATGGAGTGCAGGGCATGGCTCCGCCCGGGGAGCACAGCCACTCAGCCTGCGTGCTGGATGGCCCTGGCACAGGGGAGGACTTCTGGGGGGAACTGGTAACATCGGGCAGCGTGGGGAGGTTCTGGTGTGAAATGAACGTGACAGGTGTGCAGGGCCTCCATGCCGTGTACACAGCTTTCCCGGGCGCTGGGGTGTTCTCGAAGTAAAAGGTAAACAGCTTACATACTTGTCGTGTATGGAGGGGACAGTCCGAGAAGACACTCCGCTCTCTCAGACGTGAATTACCAACAGACAGAAGAAACAAAAACTCTGCGAAGTGTCAGGAATAGCGCACCTTTCCAACTGCGTAACTCCGGGCCCAGAAGCCCTCGCCAACGCATTCTCTCAACATTTACGGCAGGAAGTGTGTAAACTCGGCGCCGTGTGTCCAGAGAGCAGAGAGGAAAGCCATCCCAGCTCAGGTATGTGAAACGCGGAGGGCAAGGGTGTTTCAAGAAAAGAACATTCCGGAGCGCTAATCTTCAGGAGCACCAACAACGTTTTGACCCGTTAGCAAACGGAGCCTGCAGCGCTAGAATGGCGTGAGGCGTGGGCACCGAGCGGCCTTTCCCGGGACGCGGGACTGGGCGGGCGGGAACACACCGCTGTGGTTCAGCCAGTGACCGGATGCGGGGAGGTCGTCTCAGCCAACGGAGGGAGGACATTTGTTAACCCCAGAGGTCATGAAACATCCTCCAGCTCATGAGGAACAGGCGGTTTCTTCAGGCTGACACGACACAATGTCGACCCCGTCCCTGCCCGGGGGCCTGCACTCTCCTGCCACGAGACACAGAGCACGCACCATCGTCACATCTGCTTGGCGTCAGGATGGAGAGCGTGGCTTCTGCAGAAAAGCGAGAGAACGTAACAAAAGCTCCGAACATGGGAAGAAGCACCTGTCCTCACGGGAAAGGAGACCATGCATGTGGAGGGTCACGAGCTCCTCGGGGGGAACCACGCAGTCACCAGGGCAGGAGCCACAGACCCTGCGCAGAAGTCAGTGCTCTCTCCCCACGCGGGCAGACGCTCTCAGGAAATGAAACGTTAGGCAGCTGCAGTCGTGCTCACCCGAGGTCCTGTCTCCTGGCCCACACCACCCGGGAGGCCTTCCGGAACTGCGACCCAGCTGCTGCCATTGCCACTGCTGCCGCAGAGGATCTGGGCCCAGCGGGAATGCTGCCCAGGGCCCTGGGCACAAGAGGCTACAGAAGGAGCAGTGGTCCCCATGGTGTCTGGCGACAAGGCGATTTCTGCCTTCCCTGAATCAGACCTTTTCAAACGGGGACCACCGTGCAGCCTGCAAAGTAAATGAAGATCTGAGGCGTCAGTTCTCCCCGGAGCTCCCCAGCGGTCCCCCTGCCGCGCACCCTGCCGACACCCCAGCGCCAACACCCGGGGTCACATCTGCCTGGACATCCTGACAGACGAGGGGTCTGCTGTCGGTGACGTCAGGACCAACCCGCTGTCCGTCCAGAGCCTGCAAGGAGAAGGCAACATTGAAGGCCCTTTGAAGACACACGCTGCCGAGCTCTGGGACAAGCCAGAGCCTTCAAGAAGTCTCTACAAAGATGGCGCCAAACGCAGGCCCCCGGCTAGCACCTAACCTGGGAGCCTCTCCTGGTGCTTCTTACTCTCTCCTGTGGTCATCTGTCCCTTCCTTCGCTTCTGTCTACGACTCTGTGACCTGTGGTGTCACTTCTGTTTTATTCCTGTTTCCTAAATTGAGTCTGTGGTTTATCCCTTGTGATGAATATGTTAAATAAACATACTGAGTGTTCTTTTAAACAAAATTTTTAACTACATCATTAATAACATCCAAAATCGGGAAATTTTAACAAGTCTGATGCTCCGTACCCCAAAAGCCACTAGACGTTGCTGAGAGAAATGACAGGCTTCAACAGACAGACACGCATGTGCGAGTCAGAGTCCCAGAACTGGGCGCCTGGCGGGCTTCATCGGTGAAGCGCCTGCCTTCGGTTCAGGTCATGATCCTGGAGTCCTGGGATCGAATTCTACATTGGGCTCCCTGCTCTGCGGGGAGTCTGCTTCCCCTCTGACCTCCCCTCTCGGCTTTCTCTCTCTCTCTCCCCCTCAAATAAATACAAACTTTAAAAAAAAAAAAAAAGTCCCAGAATTGTCACAGCCCCCCACAGCTGTCCCCAAACCCATCCATAGATTTCCTGCAGCCCAGATGTAACCCTAGAAGGATCTTCGTTTTAGAAGTTGGTGAACAGGGGCACCTGGGTGGCTCAGTGGGTTAAGCCTCTGCCTTCAGCTCAGGTCATGATCTCAGGGTCCTGGGATCGAGCCCCACATTGGGCTCTCTGCTCAGCAGGGAGCCTGTTTCCCCTTCTCTCTCTGTGCCCCATCTCTCTCTCTACTTGTGATCTTTGTCAAATAAATAAAATCCTTTTAAAAAATTTTTTTCTTTAATTAAAAAAAAAAGGTTGGTGAACTGACTCAGATTTGGATGGAAATGCCACAGGCCAAGAATAGCCAGAAAATCTTGAATAAGTTGTCGGAGACTTGTCCCTGGTTTCAGGACTTCCCAGAGGTCATGGTCAGCAAGACTGACCATGGGCGGTGAGGGCATGAGGACAGACGGCTGACCTGGGGACAGTCCATGTGTCTGAAAATAGTCCCACACGGAAATCACCGGCACACACTTTTTGACAAAGGAGGAGTCCCCCAGACCAAGAAAGACCGGCGTCTTCACCCAGGTGCCGGGGGGTGTGGTTCTCTGCAGAGGGCCAGCGAGCCGGGCACAGGCACACATCGGAGAGGCCCTGAGAGCAGTACCCTGAAGTCACACGTCCTGAGGGTAACAGGGTGTGTCTGCGGTTTGCAACGGGCCCAGGTTTCTTAGAACACGGAGGACGTTAGCATAAAAGACAAAAACAGGTAAGTGGGACTCCGTTGAGATAAAAATCCTCTGCTCCTGGCGATGCCAGTGGCAGACCAGGAGAGCGTGTGGTGGGTCGGTGAAGAACGCATAAAACCCAGTAACAAGGATGACAGAAAAAGGGGACGGTTTTATCAGGTAGTTTACCAAGACCCGTAGATGGTCGCTGCCAGCACCTGAAACCCCACTCAGCCTCACTGGCCGCCGCAGGAAGAACTGGACAGACAGATGGCAAGCATCCCAGCTAGGGCCGCCCCAGCTACCACCGGCTGAGCGGCTTCAACAGCGCAGACTTCCTTGTGCCTCTGGAGGCTGGCAGCTGAAGACCAACATTCTGGGGACTTCCGTGCCCGGTGGGGACGCTTCTGGCTCATGGACGGCCGCTCTCTGCTGCGTCTTCTGCTGGCCAAGGGGCAAGCCCCCGTGTCTCTACTGTGTGCGCCGATCCTGTCAGGCCGGGATCCCAGCCTCCGGCCTCTCTGACACTTAGCTCTTTCCTCAGTCTAAATATGGCCACACAGGGGGCTGGGGCTTCAGCCTGCAGACTGGGGAGGACAACCCGAGTGGGTGGGAGCAGCTAGGCCATTACCTACAAAGTTGGCCTCCTCTTCGCTGTTGTGTTCCCACCCCAGGGGGACAGAGCCAGGGGAGCCGGAAATGCGCTGCCTATAGCCTCCCCCGGCACCAGGAGCTAGAAACCAAGCTTGGCCCGTGAGCGGAAGCATGAGGACCAACCTTGCTGACTCCCCAGAATGGAACACAGAGGACCACGCCATCTCGCAGGTGGCGTGCTGGGGGAGAGAAGTCAGACACACCGTCCAGGTCCTTGTGCAGGGCCTTCCAGAATGGCAGGGCCAGGACGTGGCCACAGCCAATGTTCTGAGAAATGTTTCTGTTTTGTTAGAAGATGTTACACTTCTCCAGGATTTGGCGGGGGGGACTCCTGCCGGGGGGGGGGGGGACACTCAGAGTGTCTCCTGTGCTGATGGGGTGGGGGAGCTGCAGGCTTCCTGGTAGGACAAATCATTTTTTGAAACTTAACGAGGTGAACAGCGGTGGGGGAAGCAGCAGGGGAGATGGCGGCGGGCCCCCATGTTGAGTAGAGACCTCTGTGTTTGCGGGCAGGGCTGGAGACAGACAACACGGCAGTTTCTCCTTGCCATGCCTCTGCTGAGTGCCAGAGAGAATCGTGTGCCCTGTACCCCTGAGGACCACCAGCCCAGCTGGAAGCTTCAGCTTGAGACAGTACCACAGGACCGGCTTCCTGGCCAACTCTGGGCACAACTCTAGGCATGGGCCGTGTGGGGTGGGACGCCCTGCTTTGTCTCCTGTCCTTGGCGCCACCAACAGGGAGGTTCCACGATGCCCCAAACCCTCCGCTCCTGTTGACGAGCTGTACTCCGGCAGCTCCCTCCATGTGGCTGCGAGCTGACCTGCTGGGGGCTTCTCCAGGGAGCGGGGCTCCTTCACGCTGCCGAGCCGGGAGCGGCCGTGTGGTGCAGACCACCCCCAGGCCCCCTCCCTTGGAGCCATGGCGCAGGTCCACTCCGCGGGTTCCCCTGTGCCCTCCCGCTGGAATGGGGCAGACACGTCCCAGGTGCGTCTCTGGAAAAGCTCTGGAACCTTTCTTGCCTGTTTCAGCTCAGTTTTCTCTTTTAGCTGCACAGATTTCAACCATATTAGTGTGGAGAATCTTTTTCATTTGCAGAAAATGGCAAAGAGCGTGGGTGTCTGACTCACTGTATTTAAGGTAATAGTTTGCCCTTAATTATGCTTTAAAAAGGTTTTCACTTTGTTCTCAAATCTCTGCTTTTGTCAAGACAGAAACGCCTCCGTGTTTGTAGCTCCGTTGAGACTGGCCGGTTTCAGCAGGGGCAAGCGGTCACGTGCGCAGCCAGCGTCTGAAGCCCGAATGCTTTGCATCTGGTGCCTCCGTGCCCCGAGTCAGACCAGGCCGCAGGCTTCCACGTGGCTTCAGAGCCACGGCTGTCCTGGCCCCTTGCTGTGCCAAGGGCTGAGCCCTCCATTGCTGGAGCCCTGGCAAGCGAGCAGGACGGCAGCGAGGGGAGGCAGGAATCGGTTTCTGTCTGGACAGCCAAGACCATCTTCTTCGTGGCCCGCCTTCCGCTCAGTGCCTGTCTGGCTGTGCACCTGGTCTTGGTTTGCGGCCATAGGCAGGCGCTTGGCAACTCGTCCCGTGAGAACCATGCAGGGGGCTCGCTGGCCCGCGAGGAGGAGGAGCGTGTGCGGATCAGGCCGGGGCAGGGGAGGAGCGCTGCAGCACACCTCAGCGTGGGCAGATAAGGACAGTCAGGGCACCATGAGATCGCCCTTGTGGGGGCGCAGCAGCCTCTGTGGGCTCGGGCTCCGTTGGTCCACGCGGCTTCCGTGTTTCTGCTCTCTCTGCGGTTCTTCCGGCACGGCGTGTCGCGCTTCTCCTGACTGTGCGTCCTTTTTACTCTTGCTTCACATTAGCCAAGAAATGATACCCTTGGGACGCCTGGGGCGCACTGTCAGTTTAGTGTCCGACTCTTGGTTGCGGCTCAGCCCACGGTCTCGGTATGAGCTCAAGCCCCGCATCAGGCTCACGCTCCGCAGGGAGTCTGCTGGAGATTCTCTCTCCCCCCTCCGTCCCTCTTTGCCCCTCCACCTCTCCAAAAAAATGAATATCCTGAATTCTTAATGACCAAGTCACTGCTGAAGTAAGCCATTTGGTTCAGGAGCTGCGCATTCTGCGGTGGCTGAGCAGGTCACCTGCATATTCAGTGAATGGAGAGTGCGATGGTGGGAGGCGGGGGCCCGTGCCGGAGCCCCCAGACACCTGCCGGAAGCTGACAAGGCATGAGCCTCCCCGTCCCATACGTGTGGAGCCTTGGGTGGCCTGCCAGGAAGAGATGCCAGTGTGTTCTCCACACGGCTCCATCACGGGGTGACCGCGAAGCGCCTGTTCTGCTTGTGCTCACAGCCGTGTGCTGGCGCTGGCTGCAGCGCCCACCGTGGGGCCCTCCCACTGCTCCACGTGTGTAGACTGTCCTGCAACCACCAGAGGAGGAGAAGAGCGAGGACTGTGCACCTGCATTTTTCAGGTCAGTATTCGGCAGAAGCAGGAGCCCCGGTTGGGCTGTGGCCCCAGCCCCAGGAGAAGGTGCTGTCCTCAGCCCACAGGCGGGTGCGTCTGAGGCCCCTGCTACGAGAGGCCACTGTCTGCAGCCTGACAGCCTAGATGAAATGGACACGTCCCGTCACACATGCACTTCCCAAAACCGAGGAGGAAACAGGAAACCTAAACCGCTCCGTGCCTATTAAATACATTGAATCTGTAATCAGAACTCCTTCCAGAGAGAGAATTGTGGGCCAGGCGGCTTCTCGAGCAGAATCTACCAGACGCTGGAGGAGGAAACGGTCGTACTCCTACCCAGACTGTGCTGGAACATTTGCCAGGTCGTTTTGTGACTGTGAAACCAGACTCGTGGCGGTCATTACAGAGCAGGAAGAGACCGGCATCCTCCTCCCCCAGGAGCAAAGCGCAGAAACCCTTAGCAAAACACCAGCAAATCAAATCCAGCACCCAAGAAAGGCGTGGTCTATCTCGGGAATGCAAGGCTGGTTTAACGTTTGAAAATCAGTGAGTGCAGCTCACTCCGGTAACAGAAGCCCAAGACAGGTGCGCACCACAGTTCGACGCCTCACCGTGATAGCTGGGGGGCCATCCTCCGGACACATCTGAAAGCCTGGCCAGCCCGTCCTGGCTGCTGGGGATAGGAGCACTCACGGCAGCAGACCAGGCCACTGTCTGTCCTTGCCCACAGTCAGCGTTGTTAGAAGTCGTGGTGCAGGAAAACAGGAGAAAGAAAGACAACGCATAAAGCTTGGAAGAAAAGTAATGACACTGTTGTTTACACATGTGATCAGAGAAGCAGAAAGCCTGGTGGCATCTGAAAACCAGCTCGTGAAACGAGTGCGTGAACTTGGCAAGGCGCAGGACACATGGTCAGCATGAGGCCCGGCCATACTTGGTGCGCCATGAAGGGATCATTCCAAGAACAGATCCGGGAAGTACCATCTCCAGCTGCCACAAGCACCACCAGGGCCGCGAGGCAGCCTGTCTGCAGCTGTCTGAGGTGCGTGGGCGGCCGACGCCAGGACGTGCACCTGGCCTCGCAGGAAGACACTGCCACCGCCATGTGTTGTGTCCACACGCGTGTGCAGATTCCAGGCCATTCCTGTCACAGTGCCAGCAGGCTTTCTGGAGAAGTTAATATGCCGACGGTCAAGCATACACGGGAAAACAGAATTTTGGAAAAGAACGAAGCTGGGAGACATACTTCCTGGTTTCACAGCTTCACGTAAAACTTAAGTGTGGCACTGACCTAAGCTAGAGAAATGGACCACGTCTCTCCTGCCAGTGGACACTCAGCCAAGGGTCCCAGTTCAAGTCCGTGGAAAAAAGAAAGCCCGTTTTTGCCGACAGAGCCGAGGGGATGGTGAGTCTGCAAGCAAGGACGCTTGGGTGTGGTTCCATTGCACCAACTCTCATACGAGATGGACTGGATGGAAGTGCAGAAGCAGCTCTACCAAGTTCTAAAAGGCTCGGGGGAGCGCCTTGTGGCAGCAGCCCACACAACAAGTCGGTCGTGGCCAGCCGAGGCGTGAGGTCACACGCCGGGGCTTGGCTGACAAACACAGATGCCAGGAAATAAAGGTTCCCGAAGAGAATGCACCTGCACTTACCTTGGGGTAGGTGAAGACTCTCCGACAGAACACAGAATACAGTAACTATGAGAAAACAAAATGTTGCTAAACATACTTCATTGATACTAACATTTCTCTAATCAAAACACAGCATCGAGAAGAGAGGCAAAGAGTGCACAGACCTAACCAAAAACTGACATCTGGAACACACCGCAGGAGAAGGGCGGGCGCCAGGCTCAAGCACACATGGAGGACGGACACCGGAGGAGTCCAGGCTGGGACCAGCACATCCCATGGGCGGGCGCCTCGTGGGGCACGATGCTGGCTCGGGGATGGGATGCAGCCTCAGGGAGGGCGGTCGGCCAGCCCCCCTGCAAGCCAGCCTTGCACTCCTGCGGGTTTGCCGGCAGAACGAAGAGCCTGCGTCTGCATGGGGACACACACCGCACGTCTGTTCACGACAGGCACACCTCGGGACAACCATGGGTCCGGTGACACAGTGTAAATGGTGGTGCTGGGGGTGCATTCGTAAGAGGCTGTGTGTGGACGTCCAGGGACAGGCAGAGCTGGTGCTGGCTGCAGCTGCCTCCCGCCCAGCAGGGCCTGGGCACGCCTGGGAAGGGGTCCCCAAGAACGTTTGCGGGAGGAGTGGCTGCATCCTGCACGGGTGACCTGCCTATGCAGTTGTCAGGAAACATGGGACATTCACGATGGGTGTTCTGTTTCATGTGGTCACTGAGCCCGTCATTCAGAGCGTGTCGTGGGTTTTCTTCTCCCACACAGGACTTGCTGGCAAAGGCAGCCCCAGCCCTGGGGGACCCCAGCCCAGAGACCACCGACACCCAGCAGACGCTGAATGTGGGGCGTGGGCTCCGGGGCAGGTGGCGCACTCCTCTCTTTAGCCCAGCCCATTTGTGCCAGGGCCCCTCGAGGCTCCAACGCTGGCTGGCAGCAGGACAGTGTTTCCGGGTGCACGTGGAACATGGGCCCGTGTCTGCTCCGCACCGAAGCAGTTGCTCCCTCGGTGTCCAAGCCGTACCCCTTGGGAGACTCGCCCCACTTCTGTGAGAGGGAGAAGGGGCTATGGCGAGGAAACCCCCCAGGCTGCACCTGCGTCGGCTCTTTCCTTGGGAGGTGAGTAACCTGGAGCTCTCTGGGAAGCAGTTCCGTGTCCAGGTGCCCCCCCTCCTGAGGGTCTGGGTCCCGACTGGCACTGAGGGGACAAGAGAGGTGCTGCCAGCCACCTCGAGCTTCTGACCATGGGTAGAAGCCAGGACGCGCCCTCGGACTCCCATTCCTCCAGTAAAACTGCGTCAAACATAATGGAGTAAGTGTCCCATGCCCCCATGAAGGCCAGCCCCGCGTGGCTGTCACCGGGTCCTTGCCGTCCCGTCCCGGGATCCCCGCTCTGAGAGGAGAGCACGTCCTCCAACCTGCTTCATCACGTTCGTGCAGACAGCAGAGCGAGGGGCCGGGAGGCCGGACCACACCCCCGCTCGGGGGTGCTCGGGGGGTGGTTCTGGAAAGAACAGTCGGCTGCGCTGTGACCTCTGGCCTCAGCTTCAGACCCCACTCATGGCCGCACGCTCAGTACCTCAGCTGCTGTCTGCCTCCGAACAGCCTGGGCCTAGATGGGCAGCGAGGCCTTGTGGCTCCTGAGCGCCTGCAGTGCTCCCAGCCGCTGCAGGCAGCCCCTCACGGGCCGGGGTGGGAGGAGACGACACGGCACCGTCAGTCACCCCCACACACACAACACTGTTTTCCCAGCACCTACCAGCCGTGCTGACTCCGCCCTGCACGCTGGACCCCCGGGGCGGCTCCTGCACCGCTGTCCCCAGGCCGGGAGAATGCCGGTAGCACCTGCCACAGCAGGAGACTGAAGGGGCGGGGCGTGGTAGGATGGCTCGGTCCAAGCGGTCCTGTGACCCCAGTGCAGAGCAACAGCTCGTGACCCTCACCCTCACGTACACCCAAGACGTAGAGGCCCCCACACGCCTGTGCAGCCCCCAGAGGAGAGGGGTGGCGGGAAGCCCGAGTGGCGTCCCAGACGGCCAGGCCTGCCCGCAGGAAGAGTGGCGTATCCTTCTCAGCCCATGACCCCATTACTGTGTGCAACCCAGGGTCATCGAGCCTTCTGGAACTCGGAGGGGAGAAGCCCCAGCGTGGCCCAGCCCCCCTGTTTGCAGAGGGAGGAGGCAGGGCTGCCCATGGGAGAGCAGGATGCCGTGCGCTCTCAGGATGGGGCTGCTGCAGACAGCTTCCTGCGCCTGGTGCCCCCACAGGCCTGGCAGCACAAGGAAACAGAGGTCCTTCCTGCGCCAAGGCCTTGGGCTGCCTGTGTCCAAATGGGGGTGTCAGAAGCATGTCCTCAGACCCGTGAACATCTGGAGAGGCCTGTCCACTTCCCTGGGCAGCTGCCTTTGTGCTCCTGCCTCCCCCTCATTGCGCCAGGCCTGAGGCTGCCCCGGCAGGCCTGGAATGTTCCAGCACCTCGCACCCTCCCTTCCCCAGAGAGCAGGCGTGGATAGCTGTGGTCACGTGGCTCTCTCTGGGTCTGGCCTGGTACTGGCTTGTCTGAGCCATTTTTTCAGAACTAATTTTGGGCTGAAAAAGGCTGACAGAAGTCTTTGTTCCTTTGACGCTCACTCAGGAAGGAAAAATCCGTGGAAAATCTGACATGTGCACTACAGGGAGAAGTCAGCGGATGGGGAGGAATATAATTACTCTCCGCTCCCGGAAGAATGTCTCAGATCTTTAAGTGTCTCGTATCAGCTTAGAACTTGAATGACATTTTAATTATTTTGTTTTTTTCTTCTCTGCCTGGTTCGAGTCTCTAAAGAAACCCACTCTTGGATTCCGAGGGGTGCGGGGAGCGGAGACCCGCTCACGGGGCTGTCGCGTGACAGCAGCTGCTCTCCCGCCCCGGGGGGGGAAGGACGCACTTGGGTCTGGACCGCAGGCGTGCAGGTCTTCCTGCGTGTCCCACAGAGGGGCACCCAGGGGCTGTGTCTCCCACATTGCTATGCCCAAGCAAACCCAGTTCCCGGAAGGACAGGACTCCAGTCTCCAAATAGCACCACCCAGGTGCCTGGTGGCTACAGCTGGGTGTGAGGACACAAGGGCACCCCCGAGGGACCAGCTGGCGGGGGGCTGCTGAGCACAGCGAGTGCACGACCTGGTCCGAGCAGCCGGTGGTCAGGGCTCGGGACGCTGGGGTTCTCGGAGCTCTGGGACATAGGTTTGTGATGCGGCCATTGGCAGCATGTTGAGCTCCTGCCGAGCTCCTGTGCGTGGCCAGAGCGTCATTTCTCAGGCTTCGGAGGCCCCAGGGGCTGCCACATGTCCCTGGGACTTCTTGTCACATCTTGTCCCTGCCTCTTTGAGTGCTGCTGTGTCCATGCCGCTCCCCACTCAACACCCGTGTTGCCCCGCAACACATCCTGTGAGCTCCGCGTCCCAACTCCTGGGTGGTCCTTCTGCCTGGATGGCCACAGGGCTGACACAGGACCGTCCTGTCCCCGCTAAGAGCCCTCACCACCCCAGGGTCCTTCCCTGCGTCGAGTTCCCATTTTACATGTCAGCGGCAGGGTCAGTACCCAGGTCTGCGTCCACTCAGCTTGGCATTGCCACGAGGCTGTGCTGCCCACAGGACTAAAGCCCATGGTCACGGGGCGCCCGTGAGAAGGCAGAGCTGAGGCTCCCGCAGTCATCTCTCCTGGCAGCCGTCCTCCTGGCCTCAGCCCTGGCCAGCTCTGTCCCTCCCCGAACCACACTGACATGGTGGCCCCAGCGCCCCTGGGCATCGTCCACCATGGCCTTTCCTGGTCTTCTCTGCTCCAGAGGCGCCAGTCTTAGGCGTCGCTCACCCCCGCTGCCTGGCGCGTCCGTGTCTGCTCCGCGCTCCTCCAGCCCATCCTGCTTCTCTGTGGCTGCCCACCCTCCTGCCGAGGAGCCCAGCGCCTCTTCTCTGCCCACGCCACCCCAACCAAGGCAGGCCCGCTCCCGTGCCGGGATGGGCCTCTGCAGGGGAGTCTGCCGACGGGGCGGGCGGGTGAAGCTGGGCCACGGCCAGAGCAGCAGCAGCTGTAAAAACCGGCATCACAAGAGAGCCCAGCCGCGTCCCACACTGGTTTCACGGGCCGCGTACCTCCTCGCCTCCTTGGAACCACGAGTCCACGTCTGGGCTCCCCAGTGGAGCTTCCAGTGCTGGCGGGGATGGCCTCCGACTTAGGAAGGGAGCCGTGAGTTCCCGAGAGGAAGTGGGGAGCAGGCACGGTGCTGGGGACCTCGGCCACAGACCATTCAGGAGACCCTCCTCCAGAGCGGCAGAGCCGTTCCCTGGACACTCGGGTCAGGCACCCGTTTTCCCTGCGTGCTGTGCGGAAGTGAGCCTCGGGCTGCCGGGAGGGGATCTGCAGGCCCCGAGCTTCTGAGTCACTCGCCGCCCTCCTGAGACATGCAGCCCCCTTTCCTGGCTCCCTCGGCCTCTGGCATCCGTCCAGCCGTAGCTTTGCCTTCCTGTCCGCTTTCAAAGCCTCCGAAGTGCGTCGGTGCTCAGAGAACCGGTGTTTCAGGAAAGCACAGAGGGCACCACATTCACCCGAGGAAGCTGGTAGCTGGACGCATCGCGTGCACGTTGGACTTGGCCATCGAGGGCCTGGCTGTGCTGTTGCTGCGGCCGCTTATGTCTCTCCTGTTCCGCATCTCAGGCAGGAGACGCCCTCCTGCCGCTCCCCTGAAGCCTCCTGGGTTGCACCTGCGGCCAGTTTGCACGCCCCCTGGGACCCCTGGCAGCCTCGGGAGTGGCTCACGCTTCTGTGTCTTGCCTTGGCAGGGCCTGATCAAGATCCGGGGGGACCAGTGCTGGCGGGACCTCACCTGCATGGACTTCCACTATGAGGTGAGCTGCATGGCGGCCGCGGACCCAGCTCCCTGTCCCTGCCTGCCCGGTCCAGGGGCACTGGCCCCCATACCGCAGGCGCAAGCCTCTCGGAGGCCACAGCTCAGTTCATGGAGGCCCCTCCTGTTTGCTCTCTCGTCAGGGCACAGGCAGGTCACATGGGGGCTTGTAGGACGTCCTGTGTGCTGGGCTGGCGGGGGGGCTCCTGGCCCCCACGGCTGTGGTCCAGGGGTCCATTCTGGCTGTGGGCACTGGTCCCTCCACCGCTGCATGTGGTCCTGCCCAGGTACCCCCTGCTCCTGGCATCGGGGCTGCCAGACATGCCTCCGACAGGAGTGCATAGTGGGGAGCTGCTCTGCCACATGTCCTGCCCCCCAAATCAGGGCACATGGACATGGGAGGAGGTGCAAGTCCTGCTGTCCTCAGAGGCCTATGGCCCTCTCCCCCACCTCGACCCCCAGCTTTAGGCAGTTGTCATCCCTGCCCCCCACTCCCTGGGACCCCACCCAGGTCCGAGCTCCTCCAGACTTTCCTGTCCCTGCTGCCCACTCACATGTTTGTGGGGGGCTGGGACCGTGTCTCCCCGTGAATGAATTAACGAGAGGGCACTTGGGTCAGAGCGACCTCATCCACTCGTCCGTGGACACAGCAAATGCCTGTCACGGTGTCCTCTGCCCCTTGTCGGCCACAAAAACACTGGTGCCTGGAGCGCCACCTGTCAGATGGGACACTTGCCCCGTCTCCCACTCACGGCGACGCAGCAGCTATCCTGTAAACGCTGCTGGGACCGCCCCACTCCTCCTGTGGCTTTTCAGTCCTTGGTGTGTCAGAGCTGCTGCCTCCCGAGTCCTGGGTGCATCTGTGGCCATGTCACCTGTGACCCAGCCTAGCAGCAGGGACGTCCTGCAGGGGTGTGTTTGGCGGGGAGATCAGACTGGAGATCTCGCCCCGTCCCACCAAACTCCCTCCCCTCCTGCCCAAGGGCCCATGAGTCCCTCCCTTGGTTCCAGAGCCAACGCCCTGTGTGCTATGCCCGTGGCCTTGGGTGCAGCCGAGGGCACAGCTGGGGCTGCTGAGCCGCGGCCCCCACCAAGCACAGTGGAACCTTCCTCTAGAGTTCCCAAACCAGCCCCAGCACCGGAGGCTTCCATATGTCTCTCGGGCTGGTGAGTCCAACCTTTAACTGCGACCCCAGGACACGGTTACAGCTGTTTTGTCCCATAACTGGGGGAGGGTCTGGTAACCTGGAAGTAATTTGAATCAAGGTTGAAGTTACCATGAAAGCTATGAATGTTCACTTGGCGGAAGCCGTGACTCGGTTATCTCCGGGGGGGGGGGGGGGGGGGGGGGCCTAGGCCTCTGTGCTCTGTGCCCCGGCGGTTTTACTGATGTTATAGGAAGAGTATATTTTTGTGTGTGTCCTGGGGACTGGGTGGGTCAGCGCTGGGGCCGGGAGGCAAATGCAGTCTGGTGTGTGCTCCTGGTGCAGCCCACGCCCTGGGGTCACCGGGAAGGGCAAGCCCCGCCAGACCAAGGCCAAGTCCATGAGATGCAGGGACAGAGCATCAGGGTCAGTGACGGTCGCTGCTGCAAGTACTAGACTTGAGCCCAGGTCCATGTCACTCCTGCTCTTCGTACAGACCTGTGCTGCCCGCCCTCCCGCAGCCACACTGGCTCACATGCTCCTAAGGAAGCGACCTCACGGCTTGACTCGGTTTCCCCCACTTGAGTAACAACCCTGAGGTTGTGATCAGATTCGTGGCCCGTATACTAGAGCGTGTGCTCAGGTAGGCTGCTCCATCGGCGTGACCGAGTACCCAAACAGGTGGGCGCTTTGCACGTGGTTTTCGGTTACTCCTTTCTGATTTAGTTCATCATTTTCAGAGACAGCGTGTGTCCACTCAGACCTGTGTCGTGGCCCAGAGTGTGGCCTCAGGGAGCACTGCCTTTGAGCCGACCACAGGAATGTCCCGTGCCGCGTGACTGCTCCCAAAGTTGGGCTGCGGGCTCGGTGCCTCCCGGTCTCCTCCCCGCTGTCCGCTCGTCCTAGTACAGTTGAGAAGGGTCCAAAATGTGCAGCAGCAACTGTGGGCGCGTGGGCCCCAGCTATGGTGTCTGCCGCCCACGCGGTGGGTCTAGACACTCTGGTACAAGGCGCCTAAGTGTCGGTGCCCTGGGGCCTCCTGGTGATCCCCAGTGGCCTTAAGAAACCACCTTCTGTCCCTGGTCTCGGTGCTTCCGAGGTCTGACAGCCGCCCCCGTGCGCCCTCGCCTCCGAAGTGTGCGTCTCACAGGCCGCTGTGCCGGGTCTTGTCTTGGGGGTATGACAAATTCAGCCTTTTTTTTTTTTTAAGATTTTATTAGTGAGAGTGTGGGCAAGAGGGCGCACAGGCAGGGGGAGAGGCAGCGGAGCAGGGAGCCAGCCATGGGGCTCGATCCCAGGATTCTGAGGTCACGACGAGCCGCCCAGGCAGCCCCGGGTTCTGCCTCGCAGTGCGTTTGGGCCGCCCGCACCAAGCTGCGCTTCGACCTGGTTTCCAACACCGTTGCTGGCTCCTTCTCCCGTCTGTCCTCCCGCATCGCCCGCGGCTTCTCTCGGGTCACTCCATTCTCACCACGGCTCCTTGGCTTCCCTTGGCTCACGAGCGGGAACGTCAGGGTTCACAGCACGTCTCAGGTGTGTCACCTTGTACCTGTGAGTGACATGCTGCTCCCGTGAGCCCTGGGGACTGGCAGGGCCGTGGCCGCGATGCTCTCTCACTCTCCCTCCCAGCCCCCTGTGGCTGTGGTCACACAGTTCCCGTCCCAGAAACCGTGTGTCGCGGTGCTTCTGTGTTCGTCCATGGACTTGCCACTTCCAGGGCTGCTGCTCCGCGTCGACTGGACCCAGCCCGCCATCCCCCCACTGCCTGCCGGACGCCCCTCATGTTGCTCACGCGTGGGCTCGCTGCCGGTGGGCTCCACTCTGAAGGCCTCTCTCCTGCCTGCCTGGGCGGTGTGCGACAGGTACAGCACGCGGGGGCAGACCACACCCGTCCCTTGAAGACAAGGGTGGGACCCAGCCTCTCCCCACCATTGGGCAGGAAGAGCCCCCGCAAAGGGGGGTGGTCGGCGGCAGCTCTTGGGGTGCCATCGCAGCTCACCCTGGTGTCCAGTCCTGCCCCACAGCACTGTGACTGTTCCTGTCCCATGGGCCCTGGGGCGCCCTGTCACATTCATAGCTCGCTCCTCCTCCTACATCTTGGGTGGGCCTTGGGTGGGCGGGGGTGGCGGCCACCGCTGGCTCTGCCTTGGCCTCTCAGTCGGGACGGAGCCTTCAGCCCTGACATCTGGGGCCCCACCCGTCCCGAGGCCCCTGGGGAGCCAGCCGGCAGCTGTGTACAAACAGCGTCCGTCTCCGGGTTTTATCCTGAGACCCTCACCGGCCAGGTGCCAGCGGTCCCCCCTCCTGCCGTCCGGGGGCCACCAGCAGGCGGATGCCTCTGGTGTACGGGGGAGGCCCCCCACCCCGCAAACATATGGGGACTAAGACTTCCCAGTGGCCTTTCTGTGGACACCTCAGTCCTGGTCTCAACAAGGGGCAGGGCTCCTGGGCCGGTGGAGGGCTCGTGACTCAGTCTTCTGATGGAACAGAATGCAGGCGGCTTGACGATTTTCAGAAATTTGTTCTTCAGACAAGAATTACACATATACCCTTCCTGACTGAAGCCTCAAACACGTAATTTACTGTCCCCGAAATGGGAAAATGGCTGAAAAAGCCATTTCTGTCTCTTTCGGACTCACCACTGAGGCCTGGAAGGGAAGGTGTTGGAACAAGCATGAAGGAATGTTGCTTTCCCCAAACCCTACAACTGTTTTTATCACCCTTCGTGTTTTTCTTTTTTAGAAGTGTTTCTTCTTAAGGGAACCAGCTGTAAAGTGTTCCTGGGGTCAGGGCTGGCCGGCCGCCAACATCCAGGCTGTGCAGCACTTGGGCCACTTGGCCACAAGGGTGAGCGTGGCTGAGCTTCCTGCCAGAGGCAGCACTGGGCACCCCTTCCCCCGCTTTATGGGGTGTGATGTTCCAGACGCCATTTCCAGGGTTTACAGCCAGATTCTACGACACAGTGGGGTTTTTCCCAGCTTCAGTGCAAACAAAAATAAAACTGTCCTGGGCTTGCAGGAGCAGGAAGGCCTCGGGACCCTCCCCGGCCCTGCAGAGAGGGCAGGTAGAGCCAACACCCCCTGCCCAGCAGACCGTAAACCCACAAGAGGAGCCCAGTCCCTGCACGGGCAGTGCAGGCACTGGAAGACAGAGCATCCCTGGAAGGAATTCCACGCCGCGGCTAGCATCCGTCCCCAGGCATCAGCTGGCATTTCCGCAGCGCGGTGGGGCCCGGCTGCTCTGAGCTCACACCTGCCGACCCCGGCCCCACCGCTCCCCCAGCTGTGCAGCTGCTCCCTGCTGTGGTGGCAGGGACACTTCCGCTGAGCATGGCTTCTCGGCACTCCCTAGGCATGTGCTGACCAGAACTGGCAGTCGCTGCCCCACAGAGAGGATACGTTTGGGCTGGAGCCCTTCTCCGAACCCTGACCTGCCTCTGCAGTGCTCTCCGTCTGGGCTCCCGCCACTACAGGCAGGACCCAGAGGCTGAAGCAGGTGCACTGCCGGGTCCCCTCCTCATCCCTGGTCCCAGGGGCCAGCCTGCAGAGGACGCAGTGAGCCTGCCCTGGTAGACAGAGCCTTGCTGCCCAAAGGTGGGGCCAGTGCCCAGAGGCCTCAGGGGCCGCTCAGCCTCACTCCCTGCCCCGGACAGTGTATCTCTTCTGGCAAATGCTGAAGCCAAGTCGTGCGCTCTGCCCTGTCGCCGCCCGCACCGCGGCCGGGCGCCCTCCGTGGGGAGGAAGTGTCGCAGGTGGGGGCCTCTGGCAGTTTCTCCCGGATTCAGCGAGGAGCATGGCTTCCCTCCCCAGGCTCCAAGCAAGCGCTGCGAGTTGTGTTTCTTTTTCTTTATACACGCATCCTACCCTCAGCCAGGCCTGCCATCCTGGAGGAGTCCTAGAAGGTCGGCCGTCACTAGGGCCCTCCTTGGGTGCGGGCGGCCCCGCACCTCCAGAGACGCGGAAGTGACCCCGTGGTGCGTGCACTTCTGGGGCGGTGACTGCTCCGAAGGCAAAGGGAAACACATCCTCTCCCTGCATCTGTGCTCGTTCCCCTCATGTGTGCACCTTATCACCACGGTGGCCTCAACAGTCATGTGTCTCAAGTGCTTTTCAGAAGCGCGCCAGCTGAAGACTCCGCAGAACGGGCACCAAGACCTTTGTCCTTTTCGGCCATCCGTGGGCCGTCCGCGTTGGAGGGCAGAGCACATGCAGCTGCCTGTCTGGAGACCCTGTGGGACAATGAACGGGAAGGCCGCGTCACAGGGACACGCGCTGCACTTACCCACCCACGAGCAGTGGCCGCCATGTGCCCATCCACCAAGTATCAGCCACACGTCGTTCCGTGGTTGCTGGGGACTCGGTGTGGCAGAAGCCTCAGGAGGGAGCAGACAGGGTTCAGAGGCCGTGTGGCAGGTGGGACCCCCATGCTCACAGGTGGGAACAGGTGTTGGTGGCCGAGAGCCCCTGGGGTAGACGGGAAGAGACCGGTCTGCCTCCCTGTGCGGCAGAAATCCGCTCGGAACGCTGTGGGACGCACAGCCCTGTGAGCGAGACGGCGTGGGTGCAGCAGTGGAGACGCTGTCACTCGCCTTTTTCTCTACTTGCGCCCATGGAGGAGCCCAGAGACAGCAACCCCCACGCCCAGGCTGGGTGCCGGCTCCCAGCCTGCCCTAACGGGGACCAGGGCTCCTTGGGGAGAAGAGAGGCACCGGGGGGCAGCAGCAGCAAGGGGTTCTGATGACCCTGGGGCATCTTTAGGGCCAGAAAGTAGGGAGTCTCTGGAAGGGTTGTGGACACGTCAGAAGTGGCCGTGAAGAAAGCCCACGTGGCCACGTGAGCGCTGATAAACAGGCTGGAGGCACACTTGACCTTGCGGTAGAAAGCCAGCTCACAGAGGCAGAAGGAACACTGGCCCCGGAAGTCACCACTCAGTGGCCAAGGGAACCCCAGATTCTGGCGAAAAACGTCCCAGGATGCTGGAACACAGGAGGCTGCTTCTGTCTGCCTCACAGTGCCAGGTGGGGCCCGACGGACACCCCTCAACCCAGAAGTCCAGGCACAAAGCACCATGCCACCCTGGGTCCGCCGGGACAGCCCTGTCACCCCTGTGGGCCTCCTGCCGAGAGCATGTGCCCCAGACCCGCCCTGAGGGACACGGGGCACATGGGCTTGGCTGTGTCCTGACGTTCCGATGAGAGGCTGGCGAGGTGCAGGACTACAGGCCACATGGCCTGGGGCCGCCCTCACACCAGCCAGGCCCATGGGCGCAACAGCCCGTCGTGGTTGTGCTTGCCGAGCCACGGGAGCGCTCGCCCTTCAACGCTCAGGTGCCGCGGGGCCCAGCCGCCCACCCGCTGCCGCTCCTGTGGTGGGAAGCGGGAGAGCATGGGCGCGAAGTGTGCCATTCGGGGGTTTTCTTTTCTCTTCTGACTTTTCTCTAAGTCAGAAATTGTGTCCGAATGAAAAGTTAGCAAGGGAACGAACTGGATGGGACAGTGGCCCTTCCCTGGCGGCCGTCCTTCCCGGGGCCATCTCCGGCCCTGAGTGGTGGCCAGGGGCTGTCAGCCGAGGGCTGCCGTTCACGCGACTTTCTCCCGCAGCCTCTTACCTGATCCCGCCGCCCCACGTGTCCTGGCAGGAGGCTCCGTGCCCCGAGGGCAGCACCGGGCTGGCACACCTGGACCCGTGGCACAGGCACCTCCTTGTGTCCGGGGGGGAGGGGGGACACACGCCCAGGGTAGGGGTAGGAGAGCCTGCAGCTGGGCCGAACTGGGGAGCCGGGTGGGGCCAGCACAGGCCTCCAGGGGCAACGGCAGGGGCTGCACACCCGTGACGAGTAGACATCGTTTTGTACCAGAACCATGTTGGAGTTTCAAAACTGGAACCAGGTCAGCCCAACCGCCGTTGCCCGTTGTCTCTGCGGCCCCGACACTCCCCTCACTCAGATGGCGACGTCATGGCCACGATGGGCAGGCGTGGAGAGAAGTCCCAGGAGGGAGAATGGGGCACATGAGGGGCTTATGCTCAGAGCCATAGTGGCGAGAAGAGGAACAAGGCCACTCACCTGGGCTGGGCTCCCCTACACCTGCTTTTGGATGCCCTGGGTCCCAGACCCAGGTGGGGGTGGCGGGTGAGCCGGGCCGCACGTGGCTCCCGGAACCAGAGCGCTCTGGGTGGTGGTCTCCTCACGGATGGCTGCGTGTACCCACCCGGGCATCGGGCTTGGGTGGGAGGCTCCCAGCCTCGGCTGCTGCCAGGGCTCTGGGGGAAGACCGGGCCACTGCGGTCAGAGGTACAGGGCCTGTCAGCTGGGTCCTGGGGCGGCCAGCACCACGGCTGAGTCAACATGCAGGCCTCCCGGGACACTGCCCCCCGCCCCCTCACACATGCTCAGGGGCTGTTCCCAGGAACACACACGCGGCCGGAACCCCCAGCTTCCACCGGCCTCCAAGCGGAAATCCCCACATGTGAGCACGGACCTGAAACCTGGGTTCCCCTAGTGCCCATCCCTTTGCTTCTGGGTCCCCAGGACACTCAGGGTGCCCCCTGGGGCCCGCGTCAGAATTAAAGGAGACCAGGCAGGGGGAGGGCGCCCATGATTCACACCCTAAAGCTGAGACACTTGGTTCTAGGTCTGGTATCTTGGCCACAGGCATCTGAGCTGCCGGAGGAAGGTTCATGGGACTGGTCTCCCCTGAGCCTTTCCCAGCCAGGACGCTCTCCTGGGACAGCCAGTGGGCACAGAGTGGGCAGGGCCGGGCGGCGTGGGGGAGGTGTGCAGAGGTCCCCTGCGGGGTGGAGCTCCAGGCTTGGCTCACGGGCCTCCTTCTGTCCCCCAGACACAGCCAGTGCCCAACCCTGTGGCCTACTTCCTGCACCAGTCCCCATGGTGGGTCCACCGCTTCGAGACCCTCAGCAACCACTTCCTCGAGCTCGTGGTGCCTTTCTTCCTCTTCCTCGGACGGCGGATGCGCACCCTTCACGGGGTCTTACAGATCCTGTTCCAGGTGAGCCCCCACCTGCGTCATCCCTGTAACTGTCGCTGGGAGGACAGGCAGGTGGCCTGGGACGTGCTCCTCCCTCGCGTCCGGGAAGCCGTCTGTGGTGGGTTCTAGGGGCATCCTCCCACAGGGTCATCCCTCTCCTGGGTGAGCCGTCCAGCCCTCGTCAGTCGGGCTCCAAGGTAGAGGCTGGTGCTATGTTATGTCCACGTGGACCGTGGTCCTGAGCCCTCGCCTGCCGCCCTGCCTCCCCCCAGCCGTCGGCCTCAGTGCCCGTGGCACCAAGCCCGCGCACCCTGAGCAGTGCTTCCACTGCCGCCGTCTGGGGCCTCTACTCTCTGGGCCTCTCCTTTCCCTCAACTGGGGCATCTGATCATTGATTCCCAAGAAGAACTCCGTTGGGACTTGTAAATTCCTTGTAATTTATTTATTTGACAGAGACAGTGAGAGAGGAACACAAACGGGGGAGGGAAAGAGGCAGAAGCAGAGCTGAGCTGGGAGCCTGACATGGGACTCGATCCCATGACCCGGGGGATCATGACCTGAGCAGAATGCAGACACCTAACAACTGAGCCACCCAGGCCTCCCGTTTCCTTGTAATTTAAATTCAGGCAGCCGACCTGGAGGTCGTCACTAGCTTTGGAGACGGAGTGTCCAAAACTGGGATTTCCGACTGCTCTGTCATAGCTGCTGTCCTTGCCGGGGGACGGCTCGCAGGGAAGGGCATGGGCGTGAGCGTTCTGGGAAGTGCGTGCCCCACCTCGCCTGCCCCTCCCCCTCGGGCTTTGCCCCTCCCTGTGTCCCGTAGTTGGCTGATCTGTTGTTCCATCGGTGGAATTTCCGGGTGTTTCCAAGTCTTTGTGGTAACAGGTAAGGCTGGGGGGGGGGGGGTGTGAAGGGAGGCCCGTGCAGTCGGGCGTGACTCCCGTGGTACCACTGTCGTAACTAGAGCAGCGAGTTGTGCAGATGGACCCCATACTCAGGAGGCCGCAAGGGAGCGCATGCGCTCCAAAATCTGAATGCGCTCGGGGGTAGACGTAGAAAGGCATGAACCACGTCCTGTTGCCAGTTTCCAGGAATGGCCAAGCGCAACACAGAAGCGAACACACGGGGTTAAGCAGGCATTCAGGGTGGGGGCACCTTCCCCGAAATCGCTAGGTCTGCGGCATTTTGCAGTTTCTTGCTACGGTTGCAATGACACGGACGTAGGGATGCCCACTTCTCGTAAATGCGCCGCGACATACACTAAGTGCGCGTCCTGGGGTCTCACCGTCCCCTGCCCTCCAGCCCCGACCCCCCTCGCTTCACCTCCTCCCGGTGCCGCGTGTCCACCTTTGTCCTATTGTGTGGCCGAGGGCCTGACAGCAGGCGGCGGCGCGCGGGAAACTCCGGCAGTGTCAAGGGACTGCCTTCGGGTCCTCGACCACAAGGCTGGTCCCCGCAGCGGCTATGATGGGCACAGGAGCTCTGGTCCACACCGGGGTGTGTTCATACGAGGCACCTTGCTTTTTGACACTGTAAATGCCATCTTTAACTACAACATCTTCCTTTGTGCTACCCAAGCATGCCAATACCACGGACGCGGCCATCGTCACACGTGCCAGCCTCTGCGCAGGCCAGTCCCGGATAACCGTGTGCTCGCCCCGTGGCAGTTCCTGGAGTGGCGGCACACCGGCAAGTCGAGCTCCCCGCGACTGCTTCCTGCGGCTCGGGCGGTCTGGGCCCTGCCCCCGTCCCAGTGCTTGGGCAGACAGCGCCGGGCTCCCGCGTGCTCTCGAGGGCCCCAGCAGGGAATGCCGGTGTGGGCCACCCTTCCCCAAGTCCCGTCAGTTTGTGGTTTCCTTGGGCTATTTTTAGTCACTGAATTAAACACATGGTTCTCTCTGCACCTGCTGTGAGGAGGTCACTTCACGCTCCCAAGCGGCCAACGTGGTCCATCACGGTTCACCTCCCAGGACGAACGCCTCTTCGGTCACCCTGCACACTGGGATGCGTCCCGGGGGCTGCCTGGCCGGTGTGGGTGTGCACCGCGCGTGGCCGTAGCTGCAGGCCGTGCAGCGGTGGCGGTGACCTACCTGGCTGTGCTCCCGGCAAGCAGGACAGAGGCAGGGCTGTGGGGGGACGGGGACTCGGCCCCTGGGGCTGGCAGCTGGGCCATGCCCATTTCTTCTGAAGGCAGACTTAGCAGCAGACGTTGTCCTTGGGATGGGCCGCGCGTCACGGCAGAGCGGCTTCCCTAACAGAGCAGCCGTTCCAGCCGGCATCTTTGGACTTTCACATCTTTGTGTTCCCTCATCTTCCTTTCATTATTCTCAGCATCCGTCTTCTGACTCAGTGGTTACACACGTGCTTCCCGCGGGTGACGTGCTCCCTGCACGACTCCACGCCCAGATTTCACCCCCATGCGGCTGCCGCGGCCAGCCAAGAGCTCAGGCCCGGGCCTGCCACCTGCTATCATCCCCCGTGCTTCAACCGCTGTTGGAGTAACATTCTCGTTGTGGACGGTCACGGATCTGCAGAAAGACACAGCACAGAGCGTGGATGGTCCCAATGTCACCGTCACATGACACGGCGGTAGAGGACCCCCTATCCATGCCACGTGACACGTCGACTCAGGAGCCCAGACGGACACCTGACCACCAGTGGGATTACAAGTTCGCTGCAGGGTCACGGGCGCTGTGCATCCTCTGGGTTTGGACACATCTAGTGATAGGTGTCCGTCGAACTGTTAGTCAGAGTCCCTCCACCACCCTGACAGCCTTCTGTGCTCCCAGACCCCTCCCCGCTTCAAGCCCACGGCAGCCCCTGACACTCGGCCTTCTCCAGAGCATCCCGTGGCTGCAGGCGTCCGGGACACTCGCTCTCCAGACGTCCCCTCACTTAGCAGCACACGCTCGGGGGTCCTTGTTCTCCCGGCTGAAGCGCTCACTTCCACCGCGGAGCAACCTTCTGCGGTCCGGGCGCCACAGTTCACGCATCAGCCAACCAGACTGGGCTCAAGGGCAGCGCTGCGGCTGGGCTGGTGAGCCCTGCACCCCCCCCAGGTAAGGGCCACCCGCCGGTAGGTGGGGGCGCAAGGGCCGCACGCCGGCCGCACCCACCCTGGGCCCTGTGCTCCCACGGTCCCAAGCCAGCAGAAGGCAACTCCGGGCTGGCTCAAGCGCCCCTGATGGGGTCCGCCAGTGTGGGCACCACCTCGTGCCGGACCCTCCCCTGCTGTCCCAATTCCAAGGCGACTCGGATGATCCGGCCCTGCACAGCCGGGAGTGGGGCTCTGCGTGGCTTTGGGGTCACCGTGGTGACAGACAACTGCCTGGGGAGGGGACTAGGGGGTATTCACTAGCCCCCGTCCACCTTGGCTGCAGACTGCTAGGGACCCTCTCCAATCTCTAAACCTGCCTGGGCCTGGGGGAAGCAGTGTCCACCTCCCGCTTTCTCTCCCCAAAACCTGACGGCCGGCTGTGACGAGTACCAAGGAGAAGCCAGTTGTCCTGTCACTTGAAAGAGTAAGTGAAGGAGGTCTGCTACCCTGGGGCAGACTCAGCTCTCCGACCTGGGACCCTCTGAGTGCCCTTGTCCACAGAGTATGTGGCAGGACTCCTGCTCCAGGCTGGCAACTGGTTAGCTGGACCCGGCTCAGCGGCAAGTCCAAACCCCAGCCCAGGCCGCCAGTGTCCCCACAGCACGTGGAGGGGCTCAGGGCTCAAGCGTGGATGGCTCAGCCAGGAGCAGCCTCGGGGTTGGGCCCTGACCCGGCCCTGGGGGCGGCTGCCCGGGTGGGTAACAGTGGACAGCGGGCGCCCGGAGCGCAGGGCGGGGCCCAAGCTGGACTTTGCTGGCCCGCAGCTCTGGACCTTATTCCAGAAGACCAGCTCAGGCGCTTGCCTTCTGTCCCCCAGAGACCTGGGGATCCCCTGGTCCAGGCACGTCCCAGGAGTCCTCGCCAGAGCCACGGTATCACTGTGGCTCTCCAGGGTCCAGTGCGCTGCCCGGCTCTCTGGAGCAGAGAGGATGGCCGGACAGCTGGTCTGCTGCCATCCCAGGCAGTCTGGGGCTCCGGCGTGGGGGCTGCAGGGCACAGCCTCACGGCCGCAGCTTAATTCTGAGAAATCCCCGCGCTGTGCCAGGGGCCGGTCACTGGGGGGAGCAGTGTACGGAGTGGGGGGGTTATGCGCAGTCCTGACAGGCCACGCTTCTCCTGTGCCCAACAGTCCGAGGGAAACCTCCAGATCGGTTGTTTCCGCTCATTCCTCCGGGGGAGGGCTGAGGATGTGGACATGCTCCTCTCCTCCTACGCTCGGTTTACACAGCTGTTCCGGAGGGTTCTGCGAGGCCACAGGGCTGCTGTCCACTTGGAGAGGTGCACGTGAGACTCAACGGGAGAGCTGAACCGCCTGGGCCCAGACGCCCCCCCGCCTTGTGACATTAAGCCTCGAGTCAGGGAGGGACCCTGGCAGGGGCAGCATCTGTGAGGGACAGGAGTGGGCACCCTCCCTAGTGGGACCAGGTACTCAGAGGCCAGAGGCTCCTGGTTGGAGCAGAGAGACCCGCCTCCGCCTCCCATCATGTCCTGCTCCTTCTACCCTCTGTGACTTTGGTCGGAGTCAGGAATGGGTCATGGTGAGGGTCATCACCAGGGTGACAGCCAGAGGGAGCTGCCTCCCCAGGCTCCTGAGCCACACGCCCAGAGCTGGGGTCCCAGGACACACAAAGTTGCCCATGAGCACGTGTGTCCCCTGGGACGCCTACGCTGTAAGGGAATAGAAAAGACGTCCAGAAGTTATTCACGCGCAGATGGGCTGTTCTTGACCCGTGCTCCTGCACGCAGCCCGGAGTCCGTGCAGAGAGGCCGCTGGCCGCTGTCCTCCAGTCCCCACCCTCCTGACGCTTTTACCACTGCGGTTCAGAGCCTGACCGCATTCTTGCACCACGGCTGTGCCGTCTGTGCAGGGCCCCGCCACACTCCCCCGTGCTCACCGTGTGACTCTGCCCCTCATCCCGCTGGTGGTGTCGTAGGTTATCTCTGATCTGTTCGTCACTGTCCTCGATCAGAATTCTGGGACATGATCTCTCGGTACTTTCTCTGCCATCCTCCCTTCCCGTGGCACCCGGTGTGTCTGTCGGGCATCCCGTCCCGTCACAGTCCGTGCTGCGGCTCAGAGGGCGCCTCGCCTCCGGGCCCTGCTGTCCCCGTGCCCACTCACCTCATGTCTGGGTGGGAGCCGCTCCGTTGCTGGCAGGCCCGTGGCCGCTCTCGGAGTGTGTGTGGTTCTTTTCACACTTGGCGCATTTCTCCTGCTTGTGACAGCGTCTCGTAAATCCACTCTCTCGTTCGTAGAGGCTGCTCGGACACACTTATCCACCAGTTCCAGGTTTCCTCCCGCCTCCCATCTGTTCTCCTGAGCCCTTCTCCTTGGCTCGCAGGTCCTCAGGCCCCGACGGGACGCCAGCCGCCATGGGCCGTGGGTGAGGGTGCGGACGCCGTGTCCTTCTCTGTGCCGAATCCCGCCCTGCCAAGCAGCTCTCCTACTCACGGGTCTGGCTTATGGTACTGGGCGGGTCTGACGGAGCCTCCGAGGCAGGGCTGGCTTAGCCTTCCTCGGGGCTGGGCCTGGTGGGGTCTTTGCTATGTGCCTGGCTTTCCCCTAGGTCTCCACCATGTTCTCTGGGAGCTTCCGCGTGCCTGGGACCCTGTGGCTGGCAGACGCGAGGGTACCCTGGCCGTCCCTGCGCCTACTGGCCTGCGTGCCTCCTTCCGGCACAGCGCCAGCCCGCCGCCTTGACCTCCCCGGCATCAAGCTCTGCCCTTCAAGGGTTCCTTCCCTGGTCTGAGGCCCGCTAAATGCCTCTAGGGATAGCAGAGGCTGGCATGGATCTGTGTGGCTGCCTGGGCTCAAGTGTCGCCAGCCCTGTCCCCCGTCCGGCTGCAGCACTGCTCCCTCCTTCCAAGCCCTTGAGCCTTGAGAAGCCAGTCACCTTGGATGCAGAGTCAGACTGTTCCTGGAGAGCCACTGAGTGACGGCACAGAAGGGTCGTGGCTTTGGGACGCAGGGGCTCACTCCACTTCTCAAGGACAAAAGGGCATGGTCAGTGGTGGCCCGCCAGCGACCGATGGCTCTGTGGGAGTCTTCAGAAACTCCCAAGTTCATGCCTGCTGGGCTCTTCTCCACGTAAGTGGCAGGAAGGGTGTGCCCGAGTGTGGGATCAGATGGTTCCAGGGACACAGACAGGACGGAGATGCTGGAGGAAACGGGGCGCCTCGGACAGGCTCCCTGGACTCTCCTCTGTCCCCGTCCTCACCACTGGGGGTTTGCACATGGAACTCAGGGAGGCCCGGTGCCTGGGCGGACAGGGCCCCGGGGCTCTGCTCCGTTCTCAGGGGAGCCAGACCCCACGGCTGCGTGCTGCTCTCTCTCCAGACGACACCTGCTGTGCCCACACCACGTGACCACCTGCGCTCCAAGCCGGGCTTTGTTCCAGAGAGGGGAGTGGGCGACCCCGCACGAGGGCAGCCCCGCAACGCCGCAGGAACACCCCCTGCGCCGTCCTCCCACTCACGTCCGAGGCCCGGTATCCACGGGCGACTGGCCCCGCGCCTTCCGTGTTTCAGTCTAAATGTTTACATGGTCTTAACATCGACTTCATTCCAGGACACGAGGGACCCTATGAGCTGGCAGGTCACTCTGCTGGGGCGTCCTGTATAAGGGCTGTCGGGAAGCCCCTGGGGCTGGTCGGCGGGTCTGCCCTCCCCTCAGCGTTTCTCAGACACACCTTCCGGCGCGGCGGTACCTTCTGGCGCAGCAGTCCCATCTGCTCTGAGCTGGGTCCTTCCGGGGCTCGCTGCGACACACGGGAGCATGGGCAGGGAGCGCTGCTCCGCAGGAGCGTCCGGTCCGACAGGCGGCTTTGGGCCTGGGTTGCTATGGGCTCTCAGCATGGCCGCAAGGAGCCAGGGGGTGACGCCGTGTCTCAGAGTGGCTGCCGGCTGGGCTCGTCGCGCCTGGAGAGGTTGGCCCCTGGCCACGCCGCTGCTGGGCCTTCTACTGGTGACGGTGGCCGTGTGTCCGGGCGGTCTGAGGGTTGCCGTGAGGGTTTGCCCAGACAGGCCCCTCGTGGCTTGAGGCGGTTGCTGATGGCCAGCAGCTCAACAGGGGCTCTGAGGGGCAGGTGTGAGGGCCCCCACCTGCCTGGCGCCCCACCCGGCACAGCGGGCCATGGGGGACGGAGGCAAGGTCACCATCTCAGAAGCCCTCAGGCCATACAGAGCAGTGGAGGGAGCTGCAGCCGCCACCTTCCCCTGTGGCCGCAGAGAGCTGCACGGAGACCGCCAGTGGTCGGCATCTTGACGGGGACCCAGACAAACAGGACATTTCCGTGAGCGTGCAGAGACCTGCCAGACTCAGCCAGAGCAGCCCAGACTCCTGAGAGGAGGAGTCAGAGCCGAGCTTCGGGGACACCTGCCTGCCTGGTCTCTTGCTTATGCAGCAAGGAGAGACTGGGGAGCTGAGAGGAGTGTGAGGGGCCGCCGGCCCGGGAAGACGAGCTGGGAAGTCAGGCCCCGGGGGAGGAGGCACAGGGATGTGGCACGCAGGCAGCTCGGGCAGGAGCCCCAGGGCCCCGCCTGGGGGAGAGACTGCGGCCCAGGGCTATTAGTGTTGCAGACAGTGAAGAATGAGAAATCATCGATTTGGGGGCTCAGAACCAAGAACGCTGGGTTTCCAAATTAATCCTGGGAGAGCCGTGAATCCACACATCTCAGGTCACACCTCGTAAAACGCCGTCGTAATCCATAAAACTGACACGACCCATCGAAAGCACGGCTCCTCCTGCCAGACCCTCATTAGGCTGGCGTCTGGGACCTCACATTCGTCCCTGATGGCCGGGATCAGGACCCGGCTGAGACGCAGGGCCAGTGGTTGGCCGTGGGTCGCCTCCTGCAGGGGACAGCTGAGGCAGACCAGCGCCCAGTACTGACAGGCCCACCGGAGAGGACGAGTGGGAGCCCGGCTGCCGGGAAGCCCAACCTCGACACCCCCGCCCACGCCAGACCACACCTGTCCAGTCGCCCGCGCGAGGGGATGGCCTGCTCTGCTTGGTGGATGGCCGTGGGCTTCTGAAGGTCACGCTTGTTGCAGAAATAATGTCCGTTCGGTCATGCATGTGGATGAATTCTGGCCCTTCTCCTCCAGCCTCTGGGGCGACTGTGCGGTGTTCTGGTCTCACCATTTTTCGCAGTCGCCATGGAAGCATGTCTGGCCACTGCCCAGCTCACCAGGTCCCCCTCCCATCTTCACTGCTCCTGGGGCGGCAGGTGGCGGCTAGTGATTGCCGTTAACGGCTTCCTCTCCTGCCCCAGCCTGGGGCCGCCTCTACCCTTCCCAGGACTCACCCCTGGGACAGTTCTGGAACCCGCAGAGACTCCGCTGCAGCCCCACAACCGAGTCCACGTGAGGAAGAGCCCTCGGCCTCACAGCGCACAGAAAGCGGATTCACAGCAGCACATCACAGCTGGGGTACGTCGTCATCCTCGGAAGCCCAGAGGAAGCCAGCACTGCCCAGAATGTGGGCACAGCACGGTCGTGAAGCTCGAGACATGGGTAACTCAGAACCTCATGAAAAGCAGACTCCTCTCCTGGAGATGCTGTCACTGGCCACGCGCTTCGTACGGACCACGGCTGGGCCAGTAGGTGCACGGGGCCCCCAGCCGGCTACGCACGGTCCCAGAGGCAGGGGCGAGCACACAAGCCACAGAGCCCACCGAGTTCAGGAACAGGCAGAGTGACAGGCGGCGGCGGTCAGTTCACAGGTCGTAGGGTGGGGGTTGGTAGCTGTCTGGGATGGAAGCTTTGGGATTCTATGGTGGTTTGCACAAGAGTCAGCATCTGGGAAAAGCCTTTGCACTGGGTGCTTCAGAGGCGCGCACCCTCCCACGTGTGTCTGGGAGACTAAGGAGCAGAGAATGCCAAGTGGCCAGGGACACACTGCTCCCGATGGGCTCCTGAGCCCATGCCGCCGTGGAGCCGCCTGGTCCCACCCAGAAGCCTCCTTCCCAGGGGCCCCCTCAGTAGCTGCGGCCTCGGAGGGCTGGCTGGGCGCACAGTGTCCCCTCGTCGGCCTCCAGTACCCAACGACGGTGTCATCATCAGGCCAAAGATGTTATTTTTAAGTCACTAAGCAACCTGCAACACATGCAGCTGCTAGAAGGACGCTCCGGAAGTCCCGGTGCAAGGTGGCTTCAGGTGCAGCCCCTCGCCGGCCGGCAGCTCACCGGGCAAGGGGCTGAGCACGCAGGACAGCCCCGGCCGTCGCACTCCGGCCAGAGGCTTTGCGACCTTGGTTCTTAAGACCAAGAGGCTAAGTCGTCTCTAGGGTGAGCCCCACGGGGACGCTGCTGCCACCCAGTTATTACCAAGTCCGCAGATGAGCCCAGTGGGACTGGGACATGGGGGAGGCCCGCTGGACGTCATCTAGACCCTGTGTCACCCCCGACGCTTCGGCGGCACGAGCCAGGGCTGCTCCAGGCCTCTGAGGGATGGTGGCCTGCCCCAGCTCACGGTGCCCAGAAAGTGGAGGAGGTCGGGCTCCAAGAAGCCGCACGGAAGGGAAGGTCAGCCACGCCCGTCCCAGCATGTGCCCAGGTCCAGGCCAGCCTCACACACAGTCACTGAGGACATGGCTCCGGGGCTGCTAGATGTGGAGGGTAGGGCGGCCAAACAGGGGCCCTCATCCTGACTTCTGGGGGAGCAGCGAGAGCCTCATCTACCTCCCGCAGGACTGAGGACACCCGCAGACAGTCACCAGCACGACGGCCCCACACTCAAACTCCAGCCCCAGGCCGCACAAAGCCGCCGGCTCCCAGGTCTGTGGGTGGGCGTCGGGCAGCCCCAGAGGTTGGAACCAAGGTCCACAGGTTGGGGCACACCAGGGCTCTAGTAAGAACCGCCTCCGATCAGCTGAGGCGTGGACACGCGCGGGGCCTGGCCCTCCAGACGTCCCCCCACACCAGCACGGCAGCCGCCACGTCCTCCAGAGTCCACTGTGGGCCTAGGCTCAGACACTGCCCCATCCCCTCCAGGCGGTCCTCATCATCAGCGGGAACCTGAGCTTCCTGAACTGGCTGACCATGGTGCCCAGCGTGGCCTGCTTCGATGACGCCACCTTGGGGTTCTTGTTTCCCTCCGGGCCCGGCGGCCTCAAGGACCGAGTCCTGAAGCTGCAGGAGGAGGCCGCCCGAGGGCTCCGGCCCCCCCCGAGATACGGTGAGTGGACAGCAGAGCCACTAGCCAGAGTCCCAGCTTGGGAGCAAGGGGCCGCCGAGGCTCTGAGCCCCAGAGCAGAGCTCAGCCCACCGTCCCCCTCTCTGCCCCCCACCAGGCTGCATGGTGCGGCGGGCGGTGCATGTGGCCCTGGGCATCCTGGTGGCCTGGCTCAGTGTCCCCGTGGTCATCAACCTGCTGAGTCCCACGCAGGTCATGAACACGTCCTTCAACCCTCTCAGGATCGTCAACACGTACGGCGCCTTCGGAAGGTACGGGCGCGGCAGCTCCTTGCCCCATCCCCTGCGCGCATACGCGGGACCCAGGGCCCTGAGGGAGCCCCCCGACCCTCCGTGTGCCACAGCCCCCTCCTTGGTCTCCCCACAGCATCACCAAGGAGCGCACAGAGGTCATCCTGCAGGGCACGGCCAGCCTCAACGCCAGCACGCCAGATGCCATGTGGGAGGACTATGAGTTCAAGTGCAAGCCCGGTGACCCAGGGCGGCGGCTGTGCCTCATCTCCCCCTACCACTACCGCCTGGACTGGCTCATGTGGTTCGCAGCCTTCCAGGTAAGGCCTCTGCTGTCCTCCCCACTGGCTGGGTTCCCAAGGCTGCAGGCCCCACAGTGGGGACGCCCGAAGTGTGGCCGGTGGGGTGCGATCGCTGCCTCACATGACCACCCCACTGCGCACATCTTCCTTCTGGGTCTTTCCCTTGGTGTTCCTGCAAGCACAGGCCCTGCCTCTGGGCAGCAGGGCCCCTCCCAGGTGGGGTCTCCGCATCGCCTGGACCGCCTCCCTTAAGGGTCTGTGGACGCAGAGGGCCACGGTGTCACTATCAGCGATGGCAGGACAGGCCTGGCAGGGCTGTCCCTGTCCCGTCTGCCTGTGCAGACGGTCGCTCACGTGCGACCCCCAGGGCTGGCAGGCGCCAACACTGAGAGGCCACCACCTCGCCCCCCCAGAAGGGGACCGCCGCAGGACTCCCCCCTCTCCCGCCAAGAGGGGCCGTCCACAGACACCTGCCCAGTGAGCCAGGGCAGGCGCGGGCATGGGCCCACCTGCCGGGAGGGCTGACCCCCACCACACCTGAGGGGGCGCAGGCGGGGAGCTGAGGGCCCTGGGCCCACGGCTGGGTTGCCTCCCCCAGAGGGCTCCCTGTGTCCCTGGCTCTGCCTGGAGCCCGCGCCCTCTCCCTTCTCGCCCAGACCTACGAGCACCACGAGTGGATCCTGCACCTGGCAGGCAAGCTCCTGGCCAACGACGCAACGGCACTGTCCCTACTGGCCCTCAACCCTTTCGAGAACAGGGCGCCCCCCAGGTAGGTCCCCCCTCCTGCACGGGACCCATGTGCACTGCAGCCTCTCGGGCCCCTCCTCCAGAGGCACCCGCAGCCAGCTTGGAACCCCTGCAACATGCAGGTGCAGGTCCCCTATGCTGGGAGCCCCCCCAGCCGTGGCCGGTCCGCAGGGCCTGCGGGCCCTTCTGCAGATGTCACCTGGGCCCCTGCGGTCCCTGGGCCGGGTCCGTGTGCCACTCCGAGGAGTGGCCACTCGGCAGGCAGCGGGACAGGCCGCCTGACCTGGGGTCTCCCCTCACAGGTGGGTCCGGGGAGAGCACTACAAGTACAAGTTCAGCCGCCTGGGGGGCCGGCACGCCGCTGCAGGCAAGTGGTGGGTCCGCAGGAGGCTCGGGCCCTACTTCCCCCCGGTCAGCCTCCCAGACCTGAAGGACTACTTCCAGTTGCGGGAGTGGCCGTACCCCGAACTGCCGTAGTAGCGGCCCCGGGCCTGCGCGCGGACCAATAAAAGCAGGAGCCCAGCTGCTGGAGTGAAGGCTCGTGTGCCCGGGCCCCACTGCCCTGTGTCCTGACCTCTTGGGGCAGGCTCAGAGAGCAGGGGCTCCCCGGGCCAGTGGGTCCCCTCCTTTCGTCCTGAGTTCGTTACACAGAGCCCCTGTAAAGCCCCTGACCCCGTGGTGTCCACTGGCACCTGCTGTACAAGGGAGGGCGGGTCCCCAGGCAGGCCCTTCTGCCCGGACAGCTGAGCCCCATTCACTGCCTGGTGTGGCCCCAAGGAAGCTGCCACTCCCTGTGCTCTTGGCCCCCGTGGCTGTCCCCCCACATCCAGGATAAGCCTGGGAAAGGGAGAGGCCAAGGCAGCCAGTCCTCCCCTCATGCCCACCCCCTTCTCAGAATCTTCGTGCCTCCCTAGGGGGGACGTGTCCAGCATCCGGAGGCATGGACAGAAGCCCCTTGTTCCTCCTCCGGTGGGCCACCTCCTCCCCGCTCCTTTTGACCACGTCCCCCCGCCCCCCGCCCCAACTCCCTGACCTGCAGAGGGGGCTCAGCTGGGGACACCAGGCCTGGGCCCCGGGCGTGCCCGCTGCGACTTGGGCGGGACGGGGTATTCCCGGTGTGGCGGGGCTTCCGGGCCCTCTGCCTCCGGACGTGTGTACGGCCCCAGTCCTAAGGCCTGATGTGAGCTGCGAGCAAACAGCTCCCACCAAGGGCCGCACCCCTGCTGCACCAGCGGCCCAGCCCCTGCCCCGTAACCCCTCCCTTTTCCCACAGCTCCCCTCCCTCCCTTCCCCGACCCAAAACAGCTCCCACCAAGGGCCACGCTGCTGCAGGGAGGGTCCCAGCGGGAACACGGTGGTTCAGGCAGGAGGCCTGGCCGGGGCGGGCACAAGTGCGGGTCTGTGTGCGGCGCCCGCCCCTGAGAGCCTGCCCGGGGGGCCGGCCAGTCCAGGTGCCAACAGAGAGGCCGTGTTCCTACTCGCAGGGAAACAGGCTCCCAGTGTCTATCTCAGAACAGACGCAGCCTCAGACGGGGAGCCCGGAGCCAGCAAGTCTGCCCGTGGCCGCCGCACAGAGCGGAGCACCGGCCCGCCGCGGCCTGGGCGGCCCTTCCTGGGGGGCCGTCCCGAGGGCTCCGCCTCTGGCCGGGGGCACCACAGTGGGCAGGGACCCAAGGAGCTTACGCCTTGGCCCAGGCGGCCGCTGCCTGCCCTTGCTGCACGCCGGACTCCCTGTCCCCCGGGGCCTCAGAACCCCTGTCTGGGGGCTCCCCTCCAGGCCTCCGTCGGGCTCGGCACCACCCCTGGCCTCCCCGTACCCTTCGGAAGACCTCGTGTCCCGGAGGCACCCCTGTCCTGGGACAAGACAAACGTGCTCACCATGGAGGCCACGGCAGGGGACTCTGGGTCCCGGCCATGGGGCCTCTGACAGAGGAGCCCCCTCAGATCTCCCCCAGCCTCCACCCACATGTCAGCACAGCTCCTCCCGAGGTCCCCCCAGCTCGCTAGCACAAGCCTGGGCTCAGCCTGGCAGCCACACACCTACACAGCCCTCAGGGCCACACTGCTCCTGGTCACACACGAGGCAGGTGGGGGCTCGGCCTGGCCCCCAGTGACGGGCAGCACCAATCCGGGCCGGGACAAGCGCCACCTCAGGAAGGGGAAAGGCCCAAACTCCATTTGCCTCCGCTCTGCCCAACCCTGCCCTCTCTTGGAATCCGCAGTTTCCACACAAGAAGGGTGGCTCGGGGACACGAGATGTGAGCCCACCATTCCCCACCAGGGCTGAGGGGCCGCTGGACCGCTGTGCCCAGGTGGACCAAGAACATCCTTTCCTCCCCGCTGGCGAGGACCAGATGTGGCAGAAGCAGTGGCTCAGGCTTCGTCAACACGCCAGAGACGCTGCCCTCACCTTCCCAGGGGTCGGGCGGGCGGGGGGGGGGGGCCACCAAGGTTAAGGGAGGGGCTTGACCCAGGGGGCCAAGCCCTCCTGATCCCACTACTACACAAGGGGCCGTGTGGGAGGCAGAATGTGCGCCAGCCTCCACCCAGCCATCGGGCGGGGGCATCTGCTGGGCCACCGGGAGGGTTCACACCTCACTCAGATCTGAGAGCTGCGGGGGCGTCGGGTCTCCCGCAGGGCTCGGCACCTGACCTAGGACGGCCCTGTGCTCTGCGGGACACTGCTGCAGGAGGACAGACACCACGTTGAACCCAAGAACGTGACGGGTCACCGCCACTGGCCCAGATGGGGCCCGAGGACCGAGCGGTTCCTGCCCCCGATGGTTCCACTCGGTTTCTGGTGCAACTACTCCCGCTGTTTGCCTCGTGTCCCTGTGACCTTGGGAGCGGTCCCTGACTTGGGCGAGATGGCCCTTCTCCATTCCCGATGCTGATTTTGGCCTTTCCCCTCTTACCTCCTCATCAGTCTCGAAGCCCCAACACAGGGTTTTCCTGTCAGCTCTGCCGTCGCTGGTCCGTCCAACAGGTCCCAGTGCTCGCTCTCTGCCATCTTGGGCTGAAAACTCCCGTTTCTTTCTATTCCTCCTCCTGCTCTCGGGGAGACGCAGCTGGAGGCCCCAGCCGCAGGCTCTGCCGGACACTGCGAGCTTTCGCGGAATTCTAGAAATGCTGATCTCCCCGTTAACGTGTCAGACCAACAGAGGTGGGGGTTTTGGTTGCCAGAGGAGTGCATGTGGGGCTGTCCCCTCCGCTGTCCCCCCAGCATTTGCCGCCGACCCACACCTCGGCCCCAATGCCCCACAGCACCCTTCAGACTGACGTCCCTCTCAGACGCGAACCGGCTCAGGGAAGGACGGCCTCCGCGGTCCCCCGGTGGCTGCTTGCCTCCCTCTGCCCAGAAGCCCCCTGCTCCCTGGGTCCGCTCCCCATGTCGACCCCTGCCCTGCGTGCAGCATGAAGACGCCTCCGCCCCGGGGGATGCAGCTTCCAAACCCCGCTGCGAAATGGGGCTCACGGCCACGAACAGACCTTTAAGATGAAACAGTCGCGCCTTTAGCTTCCCTGATGGGGAATGGAAACACCCACGGGAAAGCGAGCGGAAATCAGGGCCACTGCAGTGGACCTTCCGCAGGTCCCAGGAGCTGCGACAACACCATGAAGTGGCGGCAGTGGAACCAGATCCCCACAGCGAAGTGGACGAAATCCCGGAAGCCCGCAGCCACCGCAAGTGACTCAGGAAGAGACGAAGTCGCCAACTTTCACAGTGTGAAGAGGCATCCGTGTAGACGCCTCCCACCAGAGACAGCGCTAGCCCAGGCAGCCTCACTGTGTGCTCCCCAGGACGGGCAAGAACGGGCGCTGGCCCTTCCCAAACGCTCCCCAAAATCAGAGAAGGGAGCGCTTCCCGACTCCTCTCACAGGCCTGGTTTACCCTGATTAACCCCAAGATGCCAGCATCTCTCAGGATTTTTGCCGGAAGCAAACGCCCTCAACGAAACAGCAGCATGACGGATGGACACCGCGCCGTGCCCAGGTGGGATCGGTGGGTCCCTCGCGCCCGCAGAACGTGGGGGGGGTGGGGGGGACAAGGTCCTCTCGACGGACGCAGGAAAAGCATTTGACACAATCCAAAGCCCGTTCATGAGCAAAGCCACTCTGGAATAATAGTGATGATAAAATGTCGTCAGTGAACCCACAGCCAACAGCGAATGTGAAGACCTTCCTGCAGAGCCAGACAGACGAGAGAGGCCGCTGCCGTCCATGCCCGTAACGGCGACTTAAGTTCCAGCCAGCACCGCTGGTCAAAACACTAAAACGCTTCAGGGGCGCCTGGGGGGTTAAAGCCTCTGCCTTCGGCTTAGGTCATGATCCCAGGGTCCTGGGATCGAGCCCTGCGTCAGGCTCTCTGCTCAGCGGGAGCCTGCTCCCCCCTCCCCGCGTACTTGTGATCTCTGTCAAATAAATAATAAAATCTTTAAAAATAAAAAAATTTTAAAAATAAAGTTTTAATAAAGTAAAAAGAAAGTAAAATTACCTCTAATTCACAGATGACATGATCCTCTAGAAAAAAATCCCAATGATCCACCAAAGAAATGCGCTAGAGCTAACGAACCAGCTGAGCAGAGCGGCAGGTACAGAACCAGCACCGAAGACCAGCGACAAGGAGTCGGAAACCGAAACCATGACAACAGGCTCACTCACCACTGCACCCAACAATAATAAAAAACACCTTCCAAAAGACTGAACCAAGGAGGCAAAACACCTACACGCTGAGAGCCACGTGATGCAGCTGAAACCTGCCGTGAACAAGGCGGAGGGCAGGGGAGAGACGCATGCCTGCAAGCTGGGGACAACAGTGACAAGACGTGGAACCAGCCAAGGCTGTCTGCAGGCCCAGCAAACCCTCTCCGGACACTCCAACGGCCTTGCTGTGTAGAAACGGAGCCAATGCTCAAGTTCACAGGGAACCGCAAAGGGCCGCAAATAATAGAAACAACCGTTAGAAAGATGGTGGAAGCTTCATGTTTCCTGACCTGAAAACTTAATACAAAGCTACAGCCATCGAAACAGTGTGGTCCTGCCGCGGCCACCGACCTGTGGACAAGAGGAACAGAACGGAAGCCTCGTGAACCCTCACTCACGTGGTCAATGATTCTTGACAAGGATGCCACGACCGCTTCGTGGGAAAAGGGCAGTTGGGCGGGAGAGCAAGAGCTAGAGCACTGAAGAACGGAGCTGGGCGCTCACCTCAGACTGCGCTGGGAAATCAACCCAGAAAAGGGGCGCCTGGGTGGCTCACTGGGTTAAAGCCTCTGCCTGCAGCTTGGGTTGTGACCCTAGGGTCCTGGGATCAAGCCCCGCATGGGGTGATTCTGGTTCAGCAGGGAGCCTGCTTCCTCCTCTCTCTCTGCCTGCCTCTCTGCCTACTTGTGATCTGTCAAATAAATAAATAAAATCTTTTTTAAAAATAAATAAACAATAAAATTCCCAGAAGAAAACATGAATTTAACAATGGATTCTGAGGACACCAACGGCAGGAGCAGCAAAAGGAGAACCAGATAGACTGGACAACAAGAAATTTAAAACTTTTGTGCACCTGAGGACGTTATCAGGAAAGTGAAAAGACAAGCCACAGAGTGAGAGAAAATATTTGCACATCATCTACCTGGTAAGAGTCATGTATCCAGGACATACATGGAACTTGTGCAGCTGAGCATCAAAGACGACAAACCCCAGTTCAAAAGGACTTGATAGGGGCGCCTGGGGGGCTTAGTGTGTTAGGCCTGTGTCTTCAGTTCAGGCTCCTGGGATCGAGCCCCACATCGGGCTCCCCGCTCAGCATCGAGCCTGCTTCTCTCTCTCCCTCTGCCGGCCGCTCTACCTGCTTGAGCTCGCCCGCACGCACGCTTGCTCTCTCTGACAAATACATAAAATCTTTAATTAAAAAAAAGGACTTGATCACCCCTTTTTTCCAACGAAGAGACACAAGTGGCCATAAAGCACACAAAAGGATACTCAGCATCTTTAGTCAGTATAACACATATGTGAAAAGCACAGTGAGGTACTACTCCACACCCACTTGCATGGCTGAGGTTTGTTTTTTATTTTAAGATTTTAATTATCTGACAGAGATCACAAGTAGGCAGAGGCGGGGGTGGGGGGAGCAGGCTCCCCGCTGAGCAGGGAGCCCAATATGGGGCCCGACCCCAGGACCCCGAGATCATGACCTGAGCCGAAGGCAGAGGCTCGACCCACTGAGCCACCCAGGTGCCCAAAATGTGGATAAACCTTGAAAGTATTATGCTCAGTGAAAAGCCAGACACAAAAGCTCACCTACCATACGGTTCTATTTATGTGAAATATCTAGAACAGGTAAGTGTGTAGAGACGGAAAAATTAATGATTGCGAAGGCTGGGGTGAGGGGAGAAGGAAGAGTGACCAAATCATGGGGAGAGGGGTTCGTTCTGAGGGCATCAAACAGTTTAGAACTCGACAGGGGCGGTGATGACCAAACACTGATACACTAAATGCCACCAACTGGTCGTTAAAACAAGTAACTCAGTGGGTTAAGCCTCTGCCTTCAGCTCGGGTCATGATCTCAGGTCCTGGGATTGAGCCCCGCATCGGGCTCTCTGCTCAGTGAGGGGCCTGCTTCCCCCTCTCTCTCTGCCTGCCTCTCTGCCTGCTTGTGATCTCTCTCTGTGTGTCTAATAAATAAATAAAATCTTTAAAAAAAAAAAAAAAGAGTAACTCTGTGCTAATGTCAGTTTGACCTCAATTTTTAAAAATAAAACAGAAGCCAAAAAAAATTTCTAAGTGTCCCAAGGCCCTAGGTCTCCCTCTCTCAGAGGCCAGGAGACCTCACATTGCCAAGATCTAGTGGGCGTACAGGGCAGCTAAGCAGATAAAACACTTGTCTCTCTTGTGTTAAATGCGCGGGGCTAGATTCTCTTAAGGCCAAAACATAAGGGGGTGCTCAGCCAGTGAAACAGAAAGTGGGTGTTCAGGGCCAACATACGACCACACATGAACTCTCTTACAGATGTGCAGCTACTGACTGGTCATGGAAATTTTGAGTAAAGAGCAGCCATGCTTACGCGACACATAAAACTTTTGCCGTCTAGATGGCTTTCTGCCAAGGCTGCCTGCCCTGCCCTCACCTGGAATCAGCTCGACACTAGCACAGATGGGGTTCTGCCTCACCTCTCCAAGGTGAGTGGCCACCTTGCTCCACTGGGACTGAGCTGGCTGGGTGGGCAGCAGACTGTGGGAAAGAACCACCTTGTCCTGAAGACATGTAGGACTCCTTAAATGGCCTTTGAATAAAACCAGAAGCCTTTCAGGGCCAAAACATTTGAGAACAAAACCAATGAAACCCAGTCTGGTCCTTTGAAAATACTAGTGAAATAGATAAACGTCTAGCTACAAAATCAAGGGGAAAGGAGTGAAAATACAGGTAATCAGCACCAAGAAGGAAAGCAGAGTCATCACTACAGGTCCTACGACACTGAAAGGGAAACGAGAATATTATCAACTTCATTCTCATGGATTTCACTTACTAGATGAAATGAAAACAATTCCACGAAAGATGTAAGTTACTAAAACTGAGTTACAAAGAAACAAAACCGAGGCACCTGGGTGGCTCAGTGGGTTAAAGCCTCTGCCTTCGGCTCAGGTCATGATCCCAGGGTCCTATGATCGAGCCCTGCATTGGGCTCTCTGCTCAGCAGGGAGCCTGCTTCCCTCTCTCTCTGCCTGCCTCTCTGCATGCTTGTGATCTCTGTCTGTCAAATAAATAAAATCTTAAAACAACAACAACAACAACAAAAGAAACAAAACCCAAGGAGCCCCATAACAATGAAATGAATTGAATTTGTGAATAAAAACCTCACAAAGAAAATTTCAGGCTGGGGTGACTTAGATGAGAAAACACACTTGGTCTGTTCCACCCAACACTTAATGGAGAGAAGTAGCCCAAACACTCCCACACTGCTGGTCAGAACAGGAAAAGGTGCAAATGTTTAGCAAAAACACTAAACATATTCCACCATACAACCCAGCCATTTTACGTATCTACCAAGAGACATGAGGAAACAGACCTGTGAGCAATGCCTTTAGCAGATTTATTCAGAGTAGCCAAGAACTAAGAAACAGCCCAAGGGTCCATGAGCAGAAGAGGGGACAAGTCCACTGCGTTGTATCCACCGGCGACAGATTTTATTGACATGTGTTAACACATTTGAACCTCAGAACCATGCTGAGCTAATAATGAATCCAGAGACAGAAGAATATGCACCAAAGGATTCCATTTATGTGGAACTCTAAGAAGAAAAAAAGCCTCAGCTGCAGTGACAGAAAACAGGTCAGTGATCACCTAGGGCCATGCTGGGGAGGGGCTGACTGGGAAGCAGGAACAAGGGAGGATGTGGGGGGCTGGAAACGCTCTATCTCAGCCACATGGTGGGTAACATGGTGTGCACACTTGCCAAATCCATGAAGCTGTACACTTAAAGTGGGTACATTTTTTACATTTTATTTATTTGAGAGAGAGAAAATGAGAGAGAAGGAGCATGGGGGAGAGGGTCAGAGGGAGAAGCAGACTCCCCACCAAGCAGGGATCCCAATGTGGGACTCGATCTCAGGACTCCAGGATCATGACCTGAGCCAAAGGCAGTTGCTTAACCAACTGAGCCACTCAGGTTCCCAAAGTAGGTGCATTTTGTGTAAATTGCAACGGACCCTCCAAACAAAGCTCTGATTTGTAGTGTTTTAACTTCCACAACTTAAGTACACCCACTGCACCCGGTTTCAAGCAAGCAACGTGTCATCACTCAGTGCAGAGCAGAGAAGGCTAAGGGGCCAGCTCTTGAGCCGTGTGGGCCAGCACTGGCTCTTGTACGCTACCACCTGCGCCTCAAAAAAGTTGCTTCTGAAAATAAAAGATGACAAAGAGACCCTGAAACATCCCTGACACGCAGTGGCGATGCCATGTGCTGATGGAGACACAGAGCAATTGAAATGCCTGTGGGGCCCAGCAGCTCCCCACCCTCCGTGTGTACACAGTGGACGCGTGGATAGGTGCCCCAAGGAGGCGCCACCGAGGGTCACAGCAGCCCTGCTCCTAAAGACAAAAACGGCCTACAACTCATCGCCAAGAGCAGGACGGATGACTGGCGCTCGTGGAATCGCTTCCAGCAGAGAGGAGGACAGTCTGCAAGGTCGGGCAGACGGGGTGAGTGGCGCGGGTGTGCCGGGCCGCAGGCGGCGTCCTGACGTGCGCAGACGCGCGAGGAGCACTGGGGGCCCCACCCAGCCAGGCTGATGATGCGGACGGACACTGGGGCCACCAGGGGTCTGGTTCTTGGTTCTTGGTTGTTCAACGGACACTCGGTCAAGTTCTCGAGAGCACATGGTCTGTGGACTCTTGCGTGAGTTCCAATTACGAAAATATTTTTAAAAGAAAACCCATGTTTCCGTGGTCAAGCATGAGAGCCTGCTTTGTTTCCAGTATGTTTGCCACAACAGGCGCCACACGGCGCGTTTTTCACAGACACGCAAGAAAGTGTAAGCAGAATGCATGCGTGCGTCCCCTTGAGTCCCAGTGTCCTTAAGTCCCCGTCTTCCTGTGTGTCTTGACGGCACCACGGCTTGTTGCCGTCCCTCCCCACCCTCCATTCCCACTCTTTCAAAGCGTCTTCTGTCTTCTTTCTAAGCAGCCTCAGGACCTGCTCCAGCCCCGGCAGGGACTGGGAAAGCCTCGCGTGCCCCCTCTCTCCAGAAAGGGCACCAGGCCGGTGGCTCGGTCCCCCCGTGAGCGTGCACGTAGCTACCCAGAGGCAGCGTAAAACCAGAGGGACACGCGCGAACCCGACAAAGTGTCACACAGCACCGAGGACCGGCCAGCCGCCCTGCTCCCACCCACGTCTACCTGCAAGGACACCTCGGTTTAAGACCCAGAGCCAGGAAAGCAGTGACAGGCAAAGCCAACGAGACCAGATGATGCCTCCTGTTGAGGGGCAACTGATGCCTTTGTCCTCAGGGAGGGTCGCCGGCGAGGCACCTCCTCCTGGCGCTGGCCGGCGCTGCACCTGGGCCTCGGAGGCCACCGCGCCAGCCCTGCAGCTGCAGGCCTCTCTGTGCTGGGCGCACATTTGCATCTCAATACCCCAATTAATATTTAAGGAGCCAGCTGTCTGCACCACATGGGAAGGGGGGGAACCGCCTTGTTCCTTTAAGGGGTGGGCTCAAGGCTCTCCGTCATCTCCCCTCTGGGTCCTCACACTCACGCAATTCTTCTCCGTGAAAAAATACCGAGCGCCATTAGCGAGTTATCAGGGCCCGACTGTGTCTCCATCAATGGCCCTCAGTCCATTGTGGCCATCATGCAGCTGCAGGGCTGGCGCAGAGCAAGCTGCCGGGCTGGGCTCGGTCCCTCTGTCTGTCCGTTGTCACCGGGCACCGCGTCCAGCATGGCCTGTCACTGCCCCGTCAAACGGAAGTGGACAGCATGTTCAGAGCTCCCGCACTGCCCTGGGGGTCAAGCCAGCCAGCACCCCCAACCAGCCCAGGGGGCCACCGGCCCCGCTGCTCTCCCCCAATCCCCACACGGCCACCAGCGCTGAGGCCTCCCTTGCTGGCCACCGCCCCGAGCAGGGTCTTGGCTCACAAGTCTGCCTGGAGGCCTCCTCTGCCCTCCTCTGGGGATCTCTGGGCAGGCATCAGTTGTAGGGAGTTCAGTGACGTCCCCCAGAACTCAGAACCTCAGAACATGACTCTCCGGAAAAAGAGTCTTTGCAGGTGTAATTAACTAAGAAGAGGTCATGCTGGAGGAGGGCGGGCCCCGAATCCAGTGTCTGGTCCTTGTAGTAAGAGGAAACAGGCACAGGGAAAAGACCATGCGACCCCAGATCCCCTGTCCCCAGAAATCGACACACCCAGCAACAGTGGAGGCAGAGATCTGGGCCCAAGAGAGCCCGCATACCCAGGACGGCCACTCAGAGCTCCCCTCCTTTCCAACCTGGGGGGCAGGGGCCAGGTGCCTCCTGGGACAGCAGCCCCACCAAGGTCGGGGAGCAGGGAAGCAGGGGCAACAGCTGTCTGGGCGCTGCCCTCCCAAGCGCCATCTGGCCTCCTGACCCCACCTGCCCTCGTGAGTCCTGGGCCCCCTTCAAACCCGAGCACCCAGCCAGGAACCACCTGAGACCCTTCACCCACACCCAGGGGCGGGCATCTCACTCTCAACACATAGGAATGCCTGGGTCACCGCATTCCTGGCGGCCTCAGCTGGGCACTCACGGGAGGCGGGGCCTCCACCTACAGAGGATGAGGGTCATAGGCCTGGTGCTCGCCCTGGTGGGATTCGGCTTCCCCCACCCCCCACCCAAGGGCAGGTCTAGAGAAAGTCACTCCTCAGAGCTCTTCTGCAAATTCCTCCCCAGACAGCATGGCGAGGCCCCCAGACCCGCGCACCGCCGCAGTCCTGCCCACCAGGCAGAAGAGGCAGAGTCACGGGCAGCACCCACGCTCTCCCACGGCCGTGCGGGCTCAGGGGTACGGGGACTGCCTGACGGACTTAACACGCCGTTTCCCCCGACGAAGACCCCAAGGACCGGCTCTGCCCTGGCCAAGGGGAAACAGGGCCCAGGTCAGGCTCTGCGCACCTACCTGCTGGGAGGGGACCTGCCCGTCCCCATCCCAGCACTGCTCCCGCCGCTGGACACCTACGGGGTCCCTGACCCAGAAACTCTGCCGCTTCCGCTTTTCCCAGCCCAGGGTGTCGGGCGAAGCCAACCCACGAAGAGGCAGGAGAGTTCGCCCAGCCACTCCCGTCCCTGCCACTGGGGACTGGGAGAGTCTGGGGACTCAGAGGCGGGGCCCGGGCAGCCGCACTGTCACCAGCACTCAAGGTTTCCACGAGGAACACATGCAGGCCAGGCAGACCGGCGGCAGATTCTTGCCAAACCTCTGAGAAAGCCTCTGGTTTCCGAGCGTGGGGCTGGGAACTGCAGACCGGGGCGGTGGGCTGACCTGTGTCCTGGAGTTTCCCGAGGAGGAGGGACGCCCATGCCCTGGGGAGAGAAAGCGAAGGATGCCCAGAGACAGCGAGGGCACTGGTGAGGGCCCGTGAGCGCGGCCGCGGCGGGGACGCCCCACGTCCAGACATGTGCGCACAAATGTGCGGCAGCACCGACGGCCGCGTGTGCCAGTGTCACACTGTCCCAGACGGCACGAGCGGCTGGAGCGCCCGCAGCTGGGAGTGACCGCACAGACTGACCGTCCGCCCCGGGGGCCTGCGGCGGGGGCGCCCACGCCAAGGGCATCTGCCCCAAGGGGCAGCCATGTGCCCAAGGCATCGGCCGCCCTTTCCCCCTACAGGGAGCTCCCCACGAGCTTCGGGATGCCAGAGGAAGAACCCCTCTGGGTTCAGACGCCCCTTCCAAAGGGAGGTCCACCAGCCCGGGGGTGGGGTGGGGGTATCCACGGCCCGCCGGCGCCCACACCCTCAGTCTCGCTGACCCACCCCTGTGCCCCCTCAGGATGCCCACCAGTGTGCTGGCCACAGCTTTCCGAGAGCCCCGGAAAGTGCCAGGAGGACAGTAACTGTCTGCAGGGCCGCCAGCCCCCTGCCCCATCGGCAGCTGCACTGTCCAGACCCACCCAGGGCAGCTATGAGCCATGAGCCCAGGCAGGAGCCCATCGCCACCACTGCACACAGCCCACTGGCTCATTCCACATTCACTGGTGTCACAGGCTCTTAGCGGCAGGACACAGTCACCAAGGGGGACACCCCCTATCAACCATGAGTGCTGGGGTGGGGGAAGAGCAGCAAAGCACAGAGGGCCTCCAGGTGGAGGCAGCAGCTCTGGAAGCCTCAGGAGGCCCTGCCTGCCAACCGCACAGACACACCACGGTCTCTGTCACCTCTAGGTGACACCTCTGTCACCACTAGGCTTCCTTCCCTTGTCCCTAGGACCAGTGGAGGCCACCTGAGGGGGCTCCATGCATTCCTGGCATTGGCTTTCCCTCAACCCAGCCATGCCCTAAGGCCCAGGACAAGGGCTGCCAGTGCTGGAAGGAAGCGGTGTGGAACCCAGGAAGCTGCCGGGATCCCGGACTCAGTAGGACCCACCTTTCTGGGGCTAGGGTCTATGGCTCAGGGTCCAGGTGCAGCTCTTCTCGGGAACGAGATTTAAATGCAAATCATCTCCCAGGAACAGGCTGCCAGGGAGGGAGGAAACGAAGACACCCAGCACGCAGCTGCCACTCCAGCTGGGTGCGGAGAAGAGCAGCCCCAGGGGGCAAGGGGCAAACCCCACACAGAGGAGCGGTGCCCATCCCAGGGCTGAGGGCAGCCAGCCCACGGCCTGTCGGAGCACAGGGACCCCAGCCGGGCTGACCGCACAAGGCTAGACTCTGATCCCAGAGAACAAAGTGTCCTCCTGCTCTGTGGCTGATGGCACGGGACAATGCCAGACCCAGGATGCCCACGGGTCCCCACACAGAATGGGAGCACTGAGCATGGCTCTGTTCCTGAGAGGGATGCCCCGCTGGGAGCCACGCACAGCCCTGTCACTCCCGCAAAGCTAAGGAAAGAACCCTGAACACGTGAGACGGGCTGACACGAGGGCACCCCCCACGGTCCTCACCTGCCTGCGGGGCAGGGACACACACACACACACAGGTCGGGGCAGAAGCTGAGAAGACTAGAATGATTCTCCTGCCTCAATGATCCCAAGGCCCTGGATTCTGAACCAAGAATCCGTGGGTCACTGTGTAGGCTTGGAAGCTGCCCACCCCACGGGTGGAGTGGTCCATGGGTCCAGATCAGGGCCAGGGAGGGGATGCACCCCTGCCCCGATGTCCTTGATGCCTGCCCCCACTCCTGGGGCTATACCAAGTGCAGCCCACATGGCCAGGGACTCAGGCTAAGTAGGGGACTCCAAAATGACCCACGTCCTAAGCCCCAGAACCTACAGATGTGACCTCACTTGGAAAAACAGATCTTTACTGTTGTCATGAAATTAAAGATCTCAAGATGAGACCATCCTGGCTCACGAGGAGAGGTCCTGAATCCAGTGACAAGTGTCCTTAAAGAGACACGGATAAGGCGCCTGGGTGGCTCAGTGGGTTGAGCCTCTGCCTTCGGCTCGGGTCATGATCTCAGGGTCCTGGGATCGCGTCCCGCATTGGGCTCTCTGCTTAGCAGGGAGCCTGCTTCTCTCTCTCTCTGCCTACCTCTCTGCCCACTTGTGATCTCTGTCGAATAAATAAATTTTTTTTAAAAAAAGAGAGAGACACTAAGAAGCCACACGAAGATGGAGGCAGAGATTGGAGGGATGTGGCCACAACGCAAGGGACACCCAGAGCCTCCAGAGGCAGGAAGGAGTCTCCCCCAGAGCCTCTGGAGAGAGCATAGCCCCACTAGCACCTTCTTCTCGGACTTTCAGCCTCCAGAAGTGTGAGAAAGTCCGTTTCCATCGTTTTCAGCCGCCCAGTTTGTGGTGAGTTGTTACGGCAGCCACGGGACAGTAACAGAGCCACCAGCCCAGAGGTGATGCGGGTGTAACAGGGGCACCCGTCACCCCCACGCTTCCCCTGACTTCTCTGGTCAGCCCTGGGGGTACAGCTGCCCCTCAGCCTCATGAGGACTCACCCCTGACCTCAGGCGACCCCAGATATGTCCCCAGTAAGAAGTAGAAACACCTCCCCTCAGAGAATTTACATGAAACGGACCAATTCCTCCAAGTCACAGAACAGCGAAGCCACCTAAAGTATTAACGGACACTGAGCAGTCTTGTAGCTACGAAAGACGCTCGACTCACAGTCACACATAAAGGGAAGTGTCGGCCCAAGCGGTTCAGCTGTGAATTCTGCCAAGCACTTACAGGAGCAGTAACACCGATTATCCCCAATCCCCTCTAGAAAGGACAAACGCAGGGACACCTCCCGGTTCATTTCATCGGGCCAGCATTACTCCGAGACCAGAACCAGGACAGACGACACAAGAAAACCACAGACCAACGTCCCTCACAACCAGAGAAGTCCTTGACAACCTGCTAGAAACGTGCCAGCCTCGTGCCCGCGTGGACGGGCCCACACGCTGCGGGCACCTGGGCGGCAGCCGGTGAGCACAGGGCTTCTGGCCTCGGCTCAGCTCTGTCTCCAGGTCACACCACTGGCCCTGAGGCGGGCTCCACACTCAGCAGGGAGTCTGCATGCAATCCCCCCTCCCTCCGCCCCTGCCCCCCCCCACCCCTGCCCTGTGCTCACGATCGTTCTCCCATCCTCTCAAAATAATTAACTAAATAAACGAGGAGAAAAGATAAGACTCACACTGACCCAGCTGGGCTCACCACAGAAACTGGAAGATCTGTTAACAACTAAGTAAGAAAACACACACGACCTTATCCGTAGATGCAAAAAAAAAAAAAAAAACCATACCCTAGACAGAATTCGGCATCTACTCGTACTAAAGGAGTTTTCTTACCTGTCAGCAAATGAGAAGGGAACCCCCCCCCACCCGACCCATGCACGGGGAAACGGCCCCTCCTCGCAGGTCGGGCCCAGCACAAGCACGGCTGTCCGCCGCAGCCCTTCAGCGTCACGCACAGACGGAAAGGATACGGGACGCGCCACAGAGAGTCCAAGAAACCTGACGAATGCAGCCAATGGATCCCCCATATGCGCAGCTTCAGGACCGGCAGGGCCCTCGGGACGGACGGACGGGCAAGAGTGCATGGAGTCTGCAGGGCAACGGGGCAGGCACAGGTTACCGACGGCCCTTCCTCAGAACCCACAGCCTGTCCCAGGAGTGTGCGCTTCGTGACCAGCCATCACAATGGGATCGTTTCACAAACAGAAGAGAAGGGGACCTCGGGGTGTCTGTGGGCGTCAGTCCCCTCATCAGGACCTGAGTCATGGCCCAGGTGCCGCAGAGCCCCCGAGGATCCCCACAGCCCAGCCCCTCACTCAGAACTTAATTACGTCCACAAAGACCCAATTTCCAAACAAGGTCATGTTCAGAGGCTCTAGGAACCCCTCTTTGGGGGGACCACCCAGCCCACCAGGATCCGCAAACCAGCCTGGCACGGGGAGACACTACCAGCCTCAGCACATTCCCACAGCCTGGGAAGCACCCCCAGGCCAGACCCTGGCCACCCTGCGCCCATCAGAGCCTCCATGCCAGCACACGCGGGGTGCTCATGTGCGCTCCGAGGGGAAGGCCTCTGATCTCTGACCGGTCTCTCCACTCACAGATCCCCCGGTGGGCCTCCCGCCCCAGATTTGATGATGCCCGATCCGCAGGGAAGGGAAGTGTGGGGGTGACGGGTGCCCGATCCGCAGTCCTCTGCCAGCTCTCAGCTTGAGGGGCCCAACAGGGATGACCCCACCACCGCCTGAGTGGGAGCGCTGCCATCAAGTGACAGCCGGAGGTGGAGCCCGCCGCCTCACTGGTTTATGGCCGTAGGGTCTGGCCAGGCTGCCTCCCCGCGAGTTCATTCCCTCTGACGCGTTGGGGTGATTCTGTCTCTGAGAAAAGCGAGAATGTTCCAGGCCTTGCCCCTCCCTCACAGGACTGCTAGGCTCCTGGCAAGGCCTCCTGAGGGACAGGCACCCAGGCCCGCAGGCAGCGCAGAGGTCAGAACTGGACCCGGTGCCACGTCCTCGGGCTGCCCCAGCTCACGGCTGAGGGTCGTTAGCACTTAGTAGGTTCATGGTGGAGCCACCTGGGCCTGGGCGTTCCTCTGCGGGAAGTTTTAAATTATGAATTTAATCTCTTTATTACAAATCTACTCAGACTACTTCCTCTGAAGCAGTCGCCGGAGTCGTCTTTCTAAGAATTTACACGTTGTCTCTATTAACACGTCAGTATATGGTCTCAACTGCAGCCCCTCGTGACCTTAAGTCAACAGTGACACAAGGCCAGTGGCCCTCTGGACACACAGGAACCACGACAGCCCGCGGCCGGCCTCACGCCTAACCTTACAGCAGAAAGCTCAGGCTGTCAGGCTCCCTGCATCCGACGTGGGTCTCTGCTGCACCCTCTTTGAGTTGAAGAAATCGTGTACTATCCCTCATTTTCTCAATTTTTTCATGAACCGGTGCTGAAAGCTAATTACGTTTCCAGCATCAACTCATAAACAAACTGAAATGATCCATTTTCAGATACAAAATTACATCATCGAATCCCCGACATGACGCAGTGATACGCTCGCTCGTAAACGCGTACTTCCAAACCATAAATATTTATAACGCAAGTCGAACTCGCTGACGACACCGCTACTTACCTTCATGCCACCCATTCAGCGTCTTAAGAGGAGTGCGTTCAAGTCCCCACAGACATCCCCACCTTCGCCCTGAAAGTGACCTGTGGCATCCGGGCCCGGCCTGGCCACCAGAGCCAGCAGTGGCAGCTGTTAGCAATGTATCAGACACTGACTTTAAATACTCGGGGGCACAACATAGGGCTAGCCTCGCCCCTTGGGGCTGCTGCTTCAAAAAACCCAGCGACCTGCTTTAAATAAGATTTTATTTATTTATTTGACAGAGATCACAGGCAGGCAGAGAGAGAGGGGCAAGAAGATTCCCCGCTGAGCAGAGAGCCCGATGCAGGGCTCGATCCCAGGACCCTGAGACCACGACCTGAGCCAAAGGCAGAGGCTCAACCCATTGAGCCACCCATGCGCCCCTTGCTGTGGTTTTTTTGTTTATTTAAATTATCACGGCAGTCCTGCTGGGGAGACAATGTTGAGAAGCCCACAGAAGGCAGAGGAATCGCATCTGATTCTGAACCAAAGCCCATGGATATTTCGTGTCCAGTTTTGGGGGCCAGTCTGCATCATCCTTGGGCCAGAGCAGCCCTGGTTCTCAGGCTGGACCCACAGGGCTCTGGGTGGGGACAGCCCTGGCCCTGTGTCCCTGTTATAAGTGCATTCTCAAAGCTCCTCTTAAGTTTTGACACAGAAAAGACAAAAAGCAAAAACAATAGAATCACACAGATGTCAGACATCCGAGGGCACGTCCTGGTGCGGCTCACAAGGAAAGAAGGAACCCGCCTGGGCTCTTGGCGCTCTTTTCCAAAGGTGTCCCAAACATCTTCTCTCCCCAAGCTGCCCCACCCACCCCGCGCCTTGCCATGGGAGGGGCATGTAGGCAGCAGGACTCTGCGGAGCCTCCCCTCACCCGGGCTTGGGGGGCCACTCGGGCCAGCAGGAGCCCGTACCCCGGGGTCTGTGCCCCGTCCAGACCACTCCAAAATGGGAAGGTGACCAGCACCAGCCCAACAACCGATGTGCGGCCCCACCGGGATGGGCAGGCGCAGGCTCCCCTGGGGCGCGCAGGAAGGGTGTGTGGGACTCTGCAGGCCTCCCTGGGGGGACCCACCCACACTCCACCTGGGGCGCCCCAGCTGACCGAGCCAAGCCCCCACACCCCGCACACACACACACACACACACACACACACACTCCTGCAGACAACCGCGCCTCTCAGAGCCCACAGCTACCCTCCAGGCGGACTACGTCTGCCCCACAACACAGAGACCCCGTGCTGGGCCCGGTTCCAGGCACCCCCAGCCACAGCCTCCCTGAGCCACGTGAGCCCCCAGAGAGCCCCCCGCCCACCCTGGAGTCCGCAGCGGCTCGGTGGCCCCGACACCCAAACGCCCGACACACCAGTCCCCCAGCCGTCCGCATAGCCGCCCCCCAGCCGTCCCCAGCTCTCGCTGCGGGCGCGCCCCAAAGCACGTCCCCCAGCCAGGCTCCAGCTGCCCGCCCCCCAACCCCGGGCCTCGCGCACCTCGTCCCCACTCCCGTGGCTCCGGGCGCACTACCCTGCCAACGGACCCCACTCACATTTGTCTTCTCGGCGAGACCATCCGATGTCCGGCCTTGAAGACTCCGCGAATTCCCACCGCGGCCACGGCTTCCCCAGCTTGGGAACCCGGAGGCGCCCTCACAGTCCCGCACCTGAAATCCGCACCCGGATGCCCGCTAAGAACGGCCTCGCCTGGGCACCTGGGTGACTCAGTGGTTTAAAGCCTCTGCCTTCAGGGGCGCCTGGGTGACTCAGTGGGTTAAGCCGCTGCCTTCGGCTCAGGTCATGATCCCAGGGTCCTGGGACCGAGTCCCACATCGGGCTCTCTGCTCAGCCGGGAGCCTGCTTCCCTCTCTCTCTGCCTGCCTCTCCATCTACTTGTGATTTCTCTCTGTCAAATAAATAAATAAATAAAATCTTTAAAAAAAAAAAAAGCCTCCGTCTTCAGCTCAAGTCATGGTCCCAGGGTCCTGGGATCGAGCCCCACGTCGGGCTCTCTGCTCCGCAGGGCGTCTGCTTCCTCCCCTCTCTCTGCCTGCTTCTCTGCCTACTTGTGACCTCTGTCTGTCAAATAAATAAATAAAATCTTAAAAAAAAAAAAAAAGCCGCACCTGCGCACAGCCGTGAGCGGGGAAGACACGTGCAGACGGCCTGCTCCTGCACGCTGGGGTGACGAGCACAGCCTGCAACCGTGCCCGCGCGCAGCTGCCAGCAAGGAAACACGCGGGGATAACATGCAGCTGCGTGCAGGGGTGACGACCAGGGCCTGCGGCCGCGCCTACACACAGCCGCGAGCAGGGAAGCTTGCACAGCTTATAGCTGCACAAGGGAGAAGAGGCACTCATCTGACAGCCATGGGCTGCGGCCACGCGTGCGCACAAACGTCTCCCCGCCCCGCGAACTTCCGCGGCCGCGGCGGCTTCCCGGAGCCACACACGCGAGGCCCAGGCGGAAGCGAGCAGAGCCCACTGGTCTCCCCAGGTCGCGAGGGCAGGGCCTGGGCGTTTGCGTTCCCTCTGGGGCTGCCGGCTGGGTGGCGGTGGTCCACTGGAGACAAATGACGAGTAGTACCTCCGTGGCGGTGGCATTCTTTACTGAGTGACATAAACGTGAGCATCCAGATGAGACGGCTGAACCGAGGCTCCACGGAAGCAGGAGGCTGCCCGGGACCCAAGCCCCCGCGGGCAACAGGCCTGCCGATCCCGCAAACTGCACACCCCCAAGGGCAGAGAGTCGCAGAGCCGTCTGAATCACTCTGCATCACTGAAGCTGTGCGACACGCTGGACCCTGTGCAGGGCAGGGGGCGCTGACCCCACTCCCGGGAGGCCCGAGGCGAGTCCCCGCAGCCGCGCTGACCCCGGCTCCGTCCGCGCGAGGCCCCAGGCGAAGTAGGGGGTGAGGGTCCTGACCCCGGCTCCCAGGAGGCCCCAAGCAGAGCCCCGCACACGGTGGGAAGAGGACACCATGGCCCGGCAGACCAGCTCCCAGACACCACGGCAGCTTTGCCAGGGAAATCCAGTTGCGAAAGTCACTCTAGTGCAGTTCGGAGGAGAAAAATCACAGGCTTCTCCCCAGAGGTGCAGATAAAGCCCTGGGCAGAAGGTAAGGCCCCTTCCTGATGGACACGGAATGAGTAAGGACCACAGGAAGCGACTGCTGCTTTCCAACCAGTGACACAGACACATGTTTTGCAAACCCATCACCTCACTGAAGCAGCAGATGCGCTCCTACTTGACGAGCGGCATGGGGAGGGCCATGCCTGCCATGTCCACTGCCCGTGAGCCCTGCCACTAGAGGCCTCAGCCACCACCGTCTGACAGGGGAGGGCATCAGGGCCACAAGAATGGAGCCCACGGGGGTTATGTTCAAAGAGACCAATGAACCTGGGATACCCTGCAACAACAAGGTCTAACCAGACTCGGTGAGGACAGCGTGTCTCACTTCCTCTGCATCCAAATCCAGCCAGGCCATGCAGCCACTAAGCATGGGAAATGGGGCACGTGTGGCTGAGTAGTGAGTGTCTGTCCCATTTCCTTTCGTCTTCTGCACACGGGAACCTAGCCACACGGGTCTGTCGACCTGGCAGCAAGCATGGCACCAGACCGTCAACAGAGAGTGGACCTCTCAAATAATCCACGAACTCAGGAATGCTGAAACTCACACACAGACCCCCAAAGTCTTCACGTCCGCACAAAGTCACCCACGGGCAGGCGGAGTAGCCAAGGAGCCCCGCCGATGGTGGAGACCGACAGTAAAACACTCACAAGTGACCGTAGCAGGAAGTGTGCAAGTGTCGTTACGGGACAGGGAAAGGACTGTGATTACAGACTGCAGAGCAGAGATGATATCACCGTGTGGCCACTAACACCCCCCACAGGGAGCACACCCTGAAACCCTCCCCTCGGCCGCTTCAGGCCCTACAGGGGAAAAGCCAACGTGGTAAAATGCTCACGTCTGGGCAACCCAACAGGAAAGAACGCGGGGATTCTTGTACCGTTTTTGCAACTGTTCCCTACACGTGAGGTTATTTCAGAAGAGAGAATTTGTTTCAAATGCCTACGTCCTGGGACCAGGTGCTCCCCAGCCGGAACTCGGTCACGCTTGGTCAAGGAGCGCAGCTTCTGGGGGGATAAGCTCTGCTCGTTCTGGCCTTGGTGATTACCTCCTGAAAGTCCCCGGACGCTTCTCACACACCCACCGAGAACTGGGTGGGCTGCTCCAGACACACTGATCCTGACCAACCCCCAGCACATCATGGGGCCGAGGGAGGAGAGCAGAGGGCACGCCTGGGTGCACAGGCGTCTGCACACATACAGTGTCCCCGGGACCCCCAGCCTCGCAACCAGCCACCTCTCCGCGGGAGCCGGCAGCCCTGAGGTTGGGAAAAGCCAGGTCTCTGTGCATTTGTCTAAAAATTGATTTTTAAAATGTGAATGGTTTTCGATACTGTCAAAGACAAGAGGCTACAGATGGGACCCTGCAGTGGGTTGAACTGTCTCACCCGATGACAGGCGTCAGCCCTGACCCCCAGGATCTCAGAATGGGGCCTTATCCGGAAATAGGGCCATTTCAGGTGTGAATAGTACGAAGGGGTCACTCTCCTGGAGTCAGCCAGTCCCACCCCAACAACCCAACAAGACCGTGTCCTCACAAGGAGGTGCCGTGTGACCCCAGAGGCACTGACAGGGTGAGGGACGAGAAGGATCACTGCCACACCAGAGACTGGAGGTGGCGGGAGGTGCCCCCGAGACAGCGTGGCCCCTTGACCCCGCAGTTTGGGACTTACGGCCTGCAGACAGAGGAGGGTGGGTGCAGTTTGAGCCCTAAGCTTGTGGCTTTGTTAGGGCAGCGCTAGGAAAGGAAAGCACACAGAAATGCCTGAGTCCACAGCAGGCACAGCAGCCATGAACACTCCCCTGGCCCTGGAGACCTCCTCCTCCATCCTGTCCTCGGCCCTGTCCCAGGATGTGGAAGGGTCCCAACTGCTGTAAGGATAAACCACCTCTGGCTCATTCGGTGCACATGTGGGTTCTTCTTTTCAATGCTAATAAGCACGCGCAGGAGGCCCCAGAAAGCTCAGAGGCGCTACAGACAGGGCTCTGCCACCTGCAGCACTGGGGGCGGGAGAAGGTCTGCTGACCGCAGGCCAGAGAGGACAGGCACACGCACACTGGCAGGCATTCCCGTAGCCGCAGTGGCTGCAGCCAATGGAACAGCAGCAGCCGTGCCAGCCTGAGCTTCTCACAGGTGCACAGGCACGTGGCCTCTGAGGGTGGCCACCACCCAGCTGCAGGGGCAGGACCAGGTGCCCAGACAGACAGACGCTGCTCATTCTGCTGTCCCAGAAACGAACACGGGCCACAGCTGCGTGCACACGCACACCCCAGCCGCGAGGGCTCACGGGGCACCGCTGCTTCCTCACATCCCTGACTGGCCTCCAACAGGACAGCCCACATCGTCAGCCCCAGCCCTGAGCAGACATGGGGCAGATGGACCATCCCCAGAGCTGGTGGCGGAGCTGGGGTCCCTTCCCACTCCCTGCTGGCCCCGGGCAGAGCCCAGGACAGGTGGCTCTGTCCTTCCCAGAATGAGCAGCACTAAAGCCACGCACGAAGACATGGGACAAGGCAGGCTCCTCCCTAGGGACTGGCAGCTGCCGTGCTCTGAGCAGCACAGCAGATTCGCAGGCTCAGACACGGAGAACCCGAATGAGCCCGTGGACACAGCAGAACTGGGGCATTAGCAAACTCACGGCTCTGACGTGCCTGGAGAAGGAGGTGCCTGCCAAAGTGTGTGCACCCAGGAGTTTCTCAATCCTGAGGCACTGGGGCGGTGGGGAGGGGCAGGGGATCTCAGCACCTGTGTCCCAGAGAGCAAGGAAGGCCACCAAGCAAGGGCCCCCAAGACAGACTCCCACTGGCCATGGCCCCAGCAGCTCGAGCGTGAAAATAAGAGGCAATCACAGGTGTCGATGAAGAGAGTTTGGTGGGAAACAGGCCACTGACGGTCCCCAGGCTGCGAGGGCGGAAAGGGCCCGGAGGACTCCTTGCTGACAGAGCCACACGGGGGAAGCAGGCCGTCCTCCGGGGATAGGCCAGGTGCCAACCCCGCACCAGGGTGCACACACCTGCCACTGACAGCAAGGGGTTGTGAGGCAGACTCAAAGTGGGGGACCTACCAGGCAGTCGAGGAGATGGACACACGTCAACCTGTCCCCCCAGATCCTACCCTGCGCACACACCCCCGTTTGCACGGGGTCCCCACATGGTGACTCGAGGGTATTCCACAGCTAATCCCCTTCCCAGGAGGGCCCTACGGCGGAGATTACCTTTACGTTGACTCTGCTTTGGCATTTTCCTAGGAATTGAGTGACCCACCCCACTTGGCACAGAGCTGAAATTCCAGGTGGGGGTCCTGACCCAGAGGAAAGGCCCCAGGGGCTTTCTTGCTCCAGGCAGCAGGCTTGCCCTCAGGTCTGCCTGAGGAGCTCCAGCAGGCGGGCCTGCGAGCACCCACGATCACAAGGGGCCAAGGCAGGCACGTGGTGGGGTCCTGGGCTGACGGGCCACCTTCCCTCGTCCGGAGCACACCCCTCCTCTCCCCCAGCCAACGTGGGTGCCTATTACAGTGTTTCTAGGGGCCGCTTCACAGTGCACTGGTTCTGGGGGTGCTGGGCGGGGTCCCGAGGCCTGGAGCCTCTCGGTGGCCAGAGCGGTGGACAAGGAGCCGGCGACCGTGAAGGGAGGCCGCCCCACAGCCTGACCTCCAGTGCAGGTGGCCATGGGCCTGAACTACATGGCCTATGTTGATTCTGGGGAGCGAGGCTCTGCGGCCCACGTGTGCAGGCCAAGCCAGGCTGCTGCTCTGAGGGGCCGCGGCCCAGCCCCATCCTGCCGTTCGCCCCAAAGCTGCCTGGTGAGATCCAAACCCACTTCTCTTCCTTGTGTGTATTTTCTCTGGAGCCCGACCCATGGGCTTCTCTGCATTCTCTTTGAGATAATAATCAAAACGAATCTTTAAAGGCCATCTCCAAAAACCACAGAATGGCTGGAATTAAATAAACATAAAGCTTGTGGTTTTCCTCTCAGGAACTTCCTGCTTATGTGATCTGCAGAGTCAGCAGGCCTCGGAGCCCAGGCAGAGGCTCGCAGGGAGGGGTGGCGCTCAGACTCGGGGCAGGGGCCAGGCCCACAGGACACCGCCGCCCAGCCCCAGGGTGCACCAAGGGCGGTGGGCATGGCCAGACCTGCGGGCAGAGCGCAGGTGGAGGGGAATTTCACTGCGGCCTGGACGCCATCAACACAGTGTGGGCTGGACAGCATCGCCCAAATATCCACGTCCACAGATGAGAGGCTCGGAGAGAAGACAGCTGATTACATCCACAGGTGCAGACAGGGCCACGCACACAGGGCATGGGAAGCACCAGGGTGGTTGGGCCACAAGCCTGAGCTGGGGGGCGACCAGGCCACAGGCTTGAGATTCTGGCAGGCGGGGGCCCAGGGCCGTCCATCAATGTGCGGCACCCGGCCCTGGTGACCCAGGGGTGGGAGGCCGGTAAGGAGCAATGGGGCCATGGACCCAGGACTGGCCAGTCCTGCAAAAGGCTCCAAACCCCCACCTCCTCCCACCGCAGAACCGCCCATGTCAGAAAGGAGGCCGCGGCGCCGCTCTTACCAGCATTTCCGACGCCACGTGTGCGGGTCTTTCCAGACACAGACCAGCTCTCAAGCTCTCTGAATACCCCCAGCAGGTCCTGCAACGGAACTCCGCTCTGACACTCGCTGCGGGCGCTAGTGAGGTCCCACAAGCTGCAGGACCCTGAGACGCCCCCAATCCACGCACCAGGTCCCAGGCCCGCGGGGTCGTCATGCTGGTGCCCAAGCTGGCCACAAAGTCCACGGGGTGCTTAGAAGGGGCGCAACTCAGCAGATGGAAGAGACCCACAGGGCAAAGGGTAGGGAAGGGGCTCAGGGCTTCCAGGCCCTTCCCCGGGAGCAGCCCCCTCCTTGCACCGGCACCGGCACCGGTTCTGAGCCCACCAGCACGTCGGGGCTGTTACCGCACCTCCTAACAGAAGTGTGCTGGTTAAGTCAATGGCGTTCGGGGTTAATCCCCGTCACTGCTCCTCTGCAGATGTCAGGGTTCGAAGCCAAGGTGCAACCCTCCGCTCAGTAGCTCCCCTCTCAGTAGCACGCCAGACACTCGCCCTCCGCAGGTGCCAGCAGCTGGGGACGAAAACTAAATGTCCATTTTTTTACTATCCCACAGACATCAGAAAAACAGCATGCGGCCGTTTTGAAAGCCGAGGTCCATGAACATATTTTTTAATCTGGAAGGGGAGGGCAGCGGCCCCCTTAGATCCCGTGCACAGACACACAGGTCTGCCCTCCCTGCCGTGAGCTCAGGGAAAGCGGGGCCAGGCAGCCCCGCAGCCTCTCAGCACGCTGGAGGGCAGACCACCCCCATCTCAGAGGGGCCCCAGGAGGAGACGCGGGCGAGTACGCACGCCCACCCGGCCCTCACGGAGGTTACGCAAAAGCACCCCATGGCCAGCAGTCTCACCCCTGGGCAGGCACCATGTCCACCCAAGTCCGCAAGAGAACTTGTGCACAAATGTCCCCCCGCAGAGGAGGGTGAACGAGACATGGCCCAGACACAGGATGGAACAGCCTCCAGCCTCAAAGGGAAGAAACTCTGACCCGGGCGCCAACGTGGATGCGCCCCGAGGCCGTCGTGCTCGGAGAGACAAGCTGTCACGGGAAGCGCTGTGGCTCTTCTTATGGCAGGTCCCTGCAGAAGTCAAATCCACAGATGCGGGGAGTGGACGGTGGGCACCAGGGCCACGGGCCACTGGGCCTGCTGATACGGGGTTTCACTGGGGGCTGGCGACATGCTCTGGGCCTAGACAGAGGTGATGTCACACAACCCTGTCAATGCCCTAAGTGCCACTAAGTGTGTCACATGAGTGTTCCCTCGGTACAGAAGCCTTGAGGCCCCTCTGCCAGGCTGAGCAGCCCCGTCCCCCCAGCGGACTGGGCCCGGCTGACCAGACAGGCAGCAGGTGACACCCGCACTCCTTCACCTGATGGCTCGAAGCCCACCCGCCCTTCCTCACCTCAGATTGCCGTTCACCACCCTGTGGCCTCTCACCCTTCCTCAGGCTCCCCACAGCACACCCACTGAACGCCCAACACGACACCACCCACAGAAAAGCCAAGGGGACGAGCCCAAGGTGGACCGGAGCAGACGTACCAACCAGGCCCCCACTTACACCTGCCTTGGTGAGCCCAGGGGACCTGGAGCGCCAGCCAGTTTAGGTGGAAACACAGGCCTCAGGGCTCAAGGCCTCAGCCTGCCCCCACCCCACTCTCCGCCAGGGGCCTGAGAAATGAACTCTGGACCCATTTTCTCATAAAAGTCTTGGCGTTTCAATGCACCTATATAAAGGACTCTTTCGGCACAGGCTTGAATGAATGATTCAGCTCCGTTCCCTGAGGCCTGAGCTGTGGATCTCAGCACAACAAACGCAACTGGCCATACCAGGGCCTGAAGCCTGGGGGCAGTGCGAGAGGCTCGCTGGGTATCTGGAGGGCTCACGAAGCCTCAGGCAGGATGCCGGGCATTCAGGTCTGGAGGTCCCCCAAAGGACTGTGGGAGAGGAGTCAGAGCCCTTCCTGAAAAGCGGCCCCAGCCCACCCCTGGGCTCAGACCCAGCCCCACCTCACAGCAGCACAACAAACAGCCAAAAGCGGCGGCAGCCCACACGTCCATCCACAGATGGACGGAGGAATAAAGTCCGCCGCCCGCAGGGGAGAGGCCACTCCTGTGAAACATCCAGAGCCCATGAGCCCACAGGCGCCAAGAACACAGGGAACAGGGTCACTACTAGGTCCGGAGCTGGTTATGGGGCAGGTGACAAGAATGTTCTGGAACTCGATGGAGGTGGTGGGTGCACAACACTGTGCATGTGCTAAATGTCACCGAATTGTTGAATTTTAAGTGATTAATTTCATGTGCATTTCATCGCTTTTGAAAAAAGAAAAAGAAACTTAAAAAAAAATACGTCTTGGGACCCCTGGGTGGCTCAGTTGGTTGGACGACTGCTTTCGGCTCAGGTCATGATCCCGGAGTCCCGGGATCGAGTCCCACATCGGGCTCTCAGCTCCATGGGGAGTCTGCTTCTCCCTCTGACTTTCTCCTTGCTCATGCTCTTTCTCACTGTCTCTCTCTCAAATAAATAAATAAAATCTTAAAAAAAATACATCTTGAATCCTGAAAGAGTGGCAGCAGGGAGAGCGGGGGGGGGGGGGCGGGGGGGCGGGTGTGTCTGACATCCGCTCTGCAGTCACTGTCCGAGGCTCCCGCCCACAGTCACCGTCCAGGGTGGCATTCTCTGGACATGTGACTGATCATCAGGACGGGGACAGCCCCACGTTCCCTGTTGTGGCCGTGAGTCTGTCACTTCTCTTCCCCCCAGCAGCCTCGAGGCCCCATTGCCCAGGTGTGAGCTGGAAACCAGCCCGTCCTGAGAGGAACGCACGCGTGTCCACACTCCCAGCCGTGCACACACTATGCACCACGCTTCGTTTGTATCTATAGGCACACACGTGCTTGTGTCTGTGTGTGACAGAGGGCTCGCGTGTCTGCACGTACATTCTGTCCCATTTGCATGTGTGTGCAGATGCACGTGTATGTCTGCACACGTGTTTGTGCGATGCTGTGTGTGCACACATGTGCACGTGTATTCCAAGAAGGTAGGCTGTGGCACGGCTCCATCCAAAAGAATTACCATGTGGGGGGCGCCTGGGTGGCTCAGTGGGTTAAAGCCTCTGCCTTCGGCTCAGGTCATGATCTTGGGGGTCCTCGGATCGAGTCCTGCGTCGGGCTCCTGCGTCAGGCTCTCTGCTCAGTGGGGAGCCTGCTTCCCTCTCTCTCTGCCTGCCTCTCTGCCTACTTGGGATTTCTCTGTCAAATAAGTAAAATCTTTTTAAAAAGAAAAGAATTACCATGTGAGCTACAGATTCAACTTTTTTAAGATTTTATTTTTAAGCAATCTCTATGCCCAACATGAGGCTGGAACTTGCAACCTTGAGACCAAGAGCCCCTTGCTCCTCCAGCTGTAACTTTTCCGGGCATAACATACCCGTACATGAAAAGTGAACGCAAACATAAAATTAATGATACATTTAAACAGGCCTATCTAAAACATCACCATTTCACCACGGAATGAATGTAACAAGTTATTAATCTGCTATCTAGTAACCCATGCTAAGTCTTCCCCCTGGGTGTGTCTCACAGGCCAGCCGCCCGTCCAGGGCAGGGCGCGGTGGCTGTGCTGCCCGGCAGCACTGCGGTGAGCAGCCCGGCGCCTCCTAACTGCACCCTGCACAAACGGCAAGTGAAACAAGAAAAAAAACCACCCGCAGCCACCATCAGCCCGGTGGGCAAAGGAGATGACAGAGGAGGCTTTCGTCCCTGGGAGAGCCAGTGTGTGTATGCCTAGCCCCTCTGACCATGGCATGCCCCTGGCCACAGGCTCCTTCCAAGGGGACCGTCTGCAGCAGGCGTGCCCCGAAAAGGCGTCCGCTACCGGCCGCGTGCAGCGTGAAGACGCCTCACGGCCGGCAGCTGCTCCCGCTCTGTGACGCCCTGTCCCACACCGTCAGTGTCAGATCTGGGACCCATAGGTTGAGGCTGTCCGAAATCCACTCCAGGTCTCTGCTAAATTCTACACAGAATTAAATTTAAAGAAACCAACACCCACAGGAAGGGCACCAAGCCCCGCAGCTCTGGTGCCCTCTGCGACCTGCGACCAGCTCAGTGGTCAGGCCCCAGACGTGTTCCAGGAATGAGCCATCAGCTGCCCTGGATGATCGAAGCCCTAGTCTTCGCGCAAATACCCTTCCCTCGCCTGCACTGGTAAGAAGTAACAGCTGTTCTTAAAAGTCGGTGTCCCCACATGACAACAGAAGACAGCAGACTATCAAACCTGGCTCTGCTAAAAAGGGGCTGTGGGGAGGCAAACCCAATTCTGTTTCGGCAGATGACACAGCAGGTTAGCTCTGCCAAGAACGGGAACTTGGAGAGAAAACACAAGGCGTGAGGAATCAGATGAACTTCTTATGCGAAGCAAAATATTCTACCAGTTTGCGGCTACAAAATTCTTACAAGCTTCCCTGAAAAGGAGAGAGAAACCACACACACACACACACACACACACACACCCAACACAGAGCGCAAGGCCCAAAGCTGGTTCAGAACAGAATCAGTGACAGCAAAGCAAGATCGCACCGGCTCCAGGATGCGACCATGCACCCCTGCTTTCGCGAGTACACCCCCCGGGTGCCTACAGCCAGGAACCAAGACATGAAAGCAAAAACTTCAGAAAAGAACAGAGAGGTGAGGCATGGATGGTGGGGAGACAAGAGGCATCTAATTTTAGCTGGCTTCTTTCCAACAATAAAATCTATTCCATCATCTCTGGGCGAAAGCTCTTAATAAAAATGTAGTGTGACTGAAATTGGGAATTCTGCAGGGATTCTGCTGGGACAGGTCTAAGAGCCACACGAAGCTCCCTCCAGCCCAAGTTCCCCTAAGAAACGCCATGTGTGGAAGCCTCTGGGCTGTAATGTGGCTCCTGGACCACTGTGTCCCTGAAAACGAAGATGGGCCCGTGGTTATGCCCCCCAGCCTCCTCCTGCCCTGGGGAGAGGGGTGTCTCGGGCAACTGGCAGCCCCTGGTCGGCAAGCACTAGAGCGGAATGAAGACAGACAGGTCCTCTGCTCCACCTCCCAAAGCCGCATCCTCCCTCCCACCCCCGCCCCCAACCCCACCCCCACAACGCCATCCCCACCCGCCCCCGACTTAACCCTTTCCTACTGTGCACCCAGCACCCTATTTAGTGTCAGACTCCCCCATCACCCCAAAATGAAACCCCATGCCTGGCCCCCTCCCTAGACCCTGGTGGCCACTGATATTTTCTCGCCACCAATCTGCTGGCTCCGAGCATCTCCCGTAAGTGGACTCAGACAACACAGAGCCCTTTGGGTTTGGATTGTCACTGAGCAGAATGTTCTCGAGGTTCGCCCACGCTGTGGTGTGTGCCAGAGCTCCGTTCCTTTCCAGGGGCACAAGAAAGCCCGCCGCGTGGACGGGCCACATTTCGCTTACCCACCCATCTACAGACATTTCAGTTGTTTCTATCTTCGGCTGCTGTGACTAGACCTTCTGCAAACCCAGGTGTACAAGGATCTGTTCAGTCCCTGTTCTTAGTTCTCTCAGACGTGCACCTAGGAGTCGAATTCCAGGGTCAGGTTCCTTCTGAGGAACCACCAGACTGCTTCTCATGGGGGCCCGCACCATCTCCCTCCCGGCCCGCACTGTGCAAGTGTCCCAACACCTCCTCACTGACACTTGTTATTTTCCATTTCGTTTTGTTATAATTACCCTAGTGGGTATCCAGTGGTATGATTTATATTTTCTAGGCATCTTTTCGGGGGCTCCTGGCCATCCATATATCTCCTTTGGGGAAGTGTCTGCTAAAACCCCCTATGCATCTGTTAAAGCGGGTTGTCATTTTGTTTCTGCTCGTCTTTCTTAAGCCCCTGATTGTAGGGGGTTCTGGGCAGGGTCTGGGTGCAGGTGGGCTCCCTGACACTTTGTGTAAGGCTCGTGGGACCCTCACCACAGTCCGCCCTGGAGAATGACAGGCTGTGCTTGGCACAGCAGCCTTTGGTCAATGCTGGGAAACAGGCAAGAGGGACCATCTCAGTCTTTCGGTGTTCTCCTGGGTGTCCCATCAAAGGATCTTACCATCCAGTATATTTTACTTGCTCCAGGAAGAAATGGGTCCCAATTATCACAGCACTTATATGAGCAATAACCCAGAGGCCAGGTTGACACCTTGAGACAGAGTGACATTAACTATCCAAACCAGCCGAACAGAAGCCCAGTGCGACCTGCAACCCTGGGAAAGTAGTTAAGAATTGAACTTCCCGGGCACCTGGGTGGCTCAGTGGGTTAAGCCGCTGCCTTCGGCTCAGGTCATGATCTCAGGGTCCTGGGATCGAGCCCTGCATCGGCTCTCTGCTCAGCGGGGAGCCTGCTTCCCTCTCTCTCTCTCTCTGCCTGCCTCTCTGTCTACTTGTGATCTCTGTCTGTCAAATAAACAAATAAAATCTTAAAAAAAAAAAAAAAAAGAATTGAACTTCCCCATCATGCAAAGGGGGAAATGGTTTTTGCTTCAGACAGGCAGCATGTAGTGATACCAGACGTCACTTTTATGCGTAAAAGAGTGAGGAACACCAACCATGAAAAATCAAGGCTGTGCCACCAGCTCTGCCCCCCACACGGCGGGCTCCGCGCTCCTTCAGCTCTCTGCCTGTGATAGACGATGTGGGTTCATTTCCACGAAAACAGGGCCACGTAACCCTCAACAGACACGTTCTCAGCACATGACACTCCAAGAGCATGTTCAGCACTTTGCATTTTAAATTTCTGCCACTCTGAAGTGCCTGTCCCTGAAGCCCGGGCGAGATTTAAACACAGCTACCCCAAATACGGAAACCATGTTCTTCTGTACCGACGTCCAAATATGGGTGTGACCACTCATACACGCAAGCTCCTCGTGATAAATGCTCCCAGCCACGTGAGCACACCTCTGCCCACCCCCACCCCCCCGGGGAAGAGGGCAGGAGTGTGGCCTGCAGGCAGAGCTTCCACTGGCTGCTTCTCCACAGCCTTGCCCCACTCCCCTTCTCCTGGGACTGGAAGCTTGCTGCAGCTGCCTGAGCCGCTGGGGTCTCTGTGCCACAGGCAATGAGGGGCTCCCAATTTTCTCTGAGCACCAAGGAGCTGACAAGTGTGGGATACAGTAGTGACATGTGGCAAATCCCCCTTTCATTTCTTATACGGGACATTCTAGTATATGTGCTGCCGAAGCGAGCACTTACACGGGACATTCTAGACCCAATTTAAACCAACCACAAGAAAAAAGCTAAATGTTCTTTGGGAATTTCTGATATCCGATAGCCACCAAGGCCATGACGAGACACCTACCCTATGCAACAGCCCATTCCGGTCTGCTGCATCAGCTCCCACCCACCTTCAACTGGAGCTTCTTTTCTCACTTACCTTCATAACATTATGCTGTCTGCCAAGGAGACAATGAACAGTCTTGATGCTTCCACTTATTCTGCTGAGTTTTGTGAGCACACGGTCACACATAAGGGGAAAATGGGCAGATGGAGGGTTGGACGGGTTCTCAATCCCAGCACCCACCCCCCACATTACTACCACCCCCGTTCCCTCAACCCACCTGCATGTCTGGCCAAGTTAGGGAGCCTCTGTGAAGAAGGCTGCAGAAGTACCTCTTGTGTTCTGTCCCTGGGGTCTGTCAATTAAACTGACAAGCAACAGATTAACAGAAGAAAAAAGTTTAATTATGTGTATATGGGAGCCAAGAAAAGTAGCTAGCCCAGAAGTTTCAGTTAGAGGTCTATATACCTAACTTAGTAGGAATAAGGAAAAGGGGAGGAAAATCCTTTCTTATTTATTTATTTATTTATTTGGGAAGGGGCAGAGAGAGAGAGGGACAAGCAGACTCCCCGCTGAGCATGGAGCCAAATGCAGGGCTCGATCTCACAACCTGGAGATCATGACCTGGGCTGAAATCAAGAGTTGGATCCTTAACTGACCGAGCCACCCAGGCGCCCTGAGAAAAATCCTTTTTAAAGAAAGAACAAATAGTTTCTTTAGGAAAGACAAATGTGTTTCAGGAAAATAACTGAAGTACAAGGAAGTTAGTGATAACAGTTGTCTATACAGGAATAAGTGGGCTTTCTGCTTCTTTCAGAGTCATAAACTCCCCCGTAGAAGGAAGTTAGGATAGGTTTTATTTGTGGTAACCCCTTTGGGAGTAGACCTACCCCAAACAAGAAATTTATGGCAGTCTTATTTCCCCAAAAGCTTCTTATATTCAGATAAGGAAAGCTCCAACAAGGATTCCCTCTGCATCTACTGATTCTCAACTGCCTTCAGCTCAAAATAATTCTCACGCCAAAGTGGTACATTCTGGGGTGGCATATCCTAGTTCCCTTCAAATCCTTTAACCACAAGGCAATCACACCATCACCCAGCTGTAACCACATCCTCCTGAGCCAGAGTGGCTCTTGTGTGAATTCCATCTGCTCTTTCCTCTAAGATCAGGCCAGCAGCTCTTTTAAGGGCCACTCAATCTCCCAAGTGAGGATGTTGAGAAGACCCAGTGAAGAAAAGACTGTGGCCCCCCGGGCAGCAGAGGAGAGGGACTGTATCAGGTCCTTACCCCAGGAAGCCACTGACAGAGCTGAGGAAGGGGGCAGGGTGGATATGTCAAAGCCTCTCTGTTTCCCTGGCCAGGCCAGGGGCTCACGGTCCAGGCTATCCTAAGTAAGTAAAGATCAGAAAAACCTCCTGATGGAAGCCTCTCAGACAATAGCTTTCTGGAGGCCTGGCCACACAGATGACCCGGAGCAGCTGAAAGAAGCGCTCTGCTTATGCCCACTGCCGCACTCCTTCCCCTCAGCACCCAACCTCACCATGGTTTACTCTTTCAGCAAGACCACGATTGTGTTTAGGGCACCTAAGGAATTACTTTGACAATAAGAAAAGTCAAAGCATCCGTCCCAGCACATCAGAGTTTCCACCACTTGGCATAAGATGAATGAATTCTCCTTCCCTTCCAAAAATAAAAACAACAACAGGTACAGGTATTCTTATCTTCCTTCAAAAGACCTGTGCTTGGAAATGTCCGCAACCAAGGACTGTGTCAATTCCGAATGCACCGGGGCACTGAAAAGGACCAAGCAGTGAGCCTTTTCGTAATTCAGGTCATAGTCTAACTTACTTACGTGTGCACACATCTTGTTGGTTTGCAGGTAGAGCCCACTACTGCACTCCTGATACATGTTCCTTCTCTAATTTAAGAAAAGTAACTCTAATGAGATGAAGTGGGATGTTACCACATTTCAGTCCTGCATGTGCTCCATAGCCCAGGTCAGGTGGTTGGAAAGAATGGAGCCAGAACCTGTTCTGAGAGATGGGGAGCAGAACCCCCAGGCTGTGTCCTGGCCGTCAGCAGCAGCTCCGGGACGTGGTGCAGGCAAGGCTGTGCGGCCCAGCTCCAGCACCGTCACCACCACCATCGCTGCCATCACTACCACCACCACCACCATCACCAGCCCACTCAAGCCAGAGTACCTGCCAGGCTCCTGAAGCACACCACTCTGGCTTGTGCACACACACAGAACCTTTCCCTTCCCTGCGGAGCTCGGTCGTCAGCAGAAGCAGGTCACCCACAACCTGCACTGGGCTGGGAGCAGAGCTGCCTTGACCGGTCCAAGCTGCCCTCCACCTGTCCTCTGCACCAGCAGAAATGGGGTCCTCAAAGCCTCACCTACGTCCTAAAGGGTAAAGCAGGTAAAAGCAGCACCTCAAGGCCCTAAGAACCACCCCCCACAGCCACAACAAAGCCTCCAGAAAAGGGAGACTGTCTGTGGGAGACGGCGGCCTGCGCCCATGTTCTCATTAGCTCACCGGAGGGGCAAGCCCAGCAGGGAGATGGCAGTGGGCCAGGGTGCCCCGAGGGTCCCTGGGGACGGACAGGCTGAGGCGGGAAGATAGGTGCTCCCCAGACAGAGCCCAGCAGCTCCCCCTGCGATGAGGCTTGAAGTGAGGAGGGGCCGCAGGGGGCCCCCTGCCAGGTGCTCCCCATTAGGTTCTCCCCACCAGCTGTTCCATCCGGGTCCTCCCACCAGAGGCTCCCAGCCAGATGCTCTCACCGGGTGCTCAAGAATGCCGGGCTCCCATTTCCCTTGGCCCTGCTTTGTGGTTGCCACGTCTGAGACACCACATGCTCCCCCAGCCAGAGGCTGCGATGGGTCCTGCGGACAGGTGTGCCACGTGCTTGTCCCCTCCCCGCTCCTTCCCTCTCCGCTGTTCCCCACCCCCCAGCTCCTCTCCATCTCTGGGAAGAGAAGGGGGACCATGGAGAGGTCACAGTGGCGGAAGCCACTGCCATTTCCCCACCTAACCACAGGAGAAACATCTCATAAACCCCAACTTACAGACCTCCTACACACCTCAGATGGTCAAGGCCATCAAAACTAAGAAAAGCCAGAGACACTATCACTATGGTTCCAACCCAGAGGAGTCCAAGAGGACAGGAGGATCCAACTCCACTGGGTCCCGAGACAGATGGAGGCACCGGGTAACAGCAGAGGACGTGCGCGTGGGATGCCAGCTTCAGTAGCAACCCAGCGTCAGTGCTGCTCGTCAGCTGTGACCGGCGCATCCCGGCACATCGCCCTGCCACAAGAGGTTATCGGTGGGGCCCGTGTGTGGGGCAGAGCAGCACATGGAAGCTCTGTCCTTTCTGCCCTATTTTCTTGGAAACCTAAAACTGCTCTAAGCAGAACGGCACCTGACTGGCTCAGTCAGTTAAGTAAATGACTCCTGATTTCTGCTCACGTCATGATCTCAAGGTCATGAGATCGATTCCCACGCAGGCTCCACACTGGGCAGGGTCTGCTTAAGAATCTTTCTCCCTCTCTCTTTAAAAAAAAAAAGAAAAGGAGGGGGGTGCCTGGGAAGCTCTGTCATTAGACGTCCGCCTTTGGCTTAAGTCATGATCCCAGGGTCCTGGGATCAAGCCCTGCATCAGGCTCCCTGCTTGGTAGGAGCCTGCTTTTCCCTCTCCCACTCCCTCTGTTTGTGTTCCCTCTCTCGCTGTCTGTCAATTAAATAAAATAAAATGAAAAAATAAAAGGAAGTATAAAGCACCTGGCTGGCTCAGTTGGTAGATTATGCAACTCTTGCTCTCCAGGTCATGAGTTTGAGCCCCACCGTGTGTGCAGCCTACTTTAAAAAAGAAAAAAAAAAAAAAAAAAAGGAACCCTATTAACTATTTTAGAAAGTACCAAGACTCTCCATAATCATATCATCTTGGTCTTTCTACAGACCCCCAAAATGTACAAGGCCCTTGACCTTCATGACTAATCTGCAAAGTCCCGGATACAGATGTATGTACGGTCCCCCCCAAATTTCCGCAGGATTTGGGGACCAGATCCCACATTAGCCCCCCTCACCTACAATTCCTCTCCAGGTGTCTTGACACGGTGTCTTCTGGGAATCCTAAATAACCTGGAGCTCAGCAGGACTGGAATGGGGAGCTCCTTCATGTCCAGAGTAACCCAGATTGCAAACCAGACTGCTACAAGCTCATTTCTCACCATAATATCCTATGACAGGGGCGCCTGGGTGGCTCAGTGGGTTAGAGCCTCTGCCTTCGGCTCAGGTCATGATCTCAGGGTCCTGGGATCGAGCCCCACATCGGGCTCTCTGCTCAGCAGGGAGCCTGCGTCCTCCTCTCTCTCTCTGCCTGCCTCTCTGCATGCTTGATCCCTGTGATCTCTGTCAAATGAATAAATAAAATCTTTTTTTTAAAAAATCCTATGACACAGTTTGTGTCTGACTCTCTTTAGCAACAGGAGTCAAAACGCAGGAAATCACGGAGACAGAACACCAGCAAGGGCGTGAGGCAGCCTCGCCTTCTTTTCAGGGCAGTCCGCGGGGTGTGGGGCCTGCAGGGAGGACACAACTGTCACCGGACTGCTAAGAACTGCCTGCCACGCGCATTCTCTGGAAGGGCCTTGCGGGCTCCCAGAGGCTCCCTGATGGCAACGCCGCTGGCGACTAGAGGCAGAAGCAGAGTGGGAAATGCAGCTCTTCCTTGAAAGGATCCCACAAATGGAAAAAACGCCTCTAAATTTGTTTGAGAAAAATAACACTGCTTTTCCTTAAAAGGGACTGCTTAAAAGCAGTTATTGTTCGTGAGCAATAAACTTTAATACTGTAGATTTTAAATAAAAGAAAAATACATACGCACCATATTCTTTGACTCCACTTCTAAGGTAATAAATATCTTCCCCGCGCGCGACCGCGCCGCCACCGCAGGGCAGGAATTCAAAGCCGGTTAGAGAGTGAAGGGGCCCTGAGCCCGGGGACGCGGGGGCGCTCACGCGCGCCTGTGGCTCCACCTAGTGGCGAGGACCGGGCAGTGGCGCACACAGGGGCAGGCCCAGACGCGGAGGACTGACGAAGAGCCCACCCAAGCCACCCACCACGCCGAGGCACAGGGTTTCCGTGCTCTGGGTTAAACGGGACCCGTGGAAAGATCCCGAGAAGTGCCTTTCTGGGGTGCTGATGAGGGCAGTGTACCCTGAGACTATCCTGACAAGGCCCGCTCCCAAGGTGCAGGTCGGCAGTCAGCCCGAGGCCTCCTTGGGGTCCTCCAGGTTCCGCAGGAGCGTCTGCCGCCGTGTCCTGGGGCTACCACAGCCGCACCCTGTACAGCGGGTCCCAGAACGCAAGACTCTCCCACCTGAGCGCACAGCCGGTTCGGCCTGGTGAGGAGGGAGAGCTCGGGAGCTGCAGAAGCAGCGGAGGCCAGAGCTCAGGGACTCAGCACCATAGGACAGTGGCGGCCCCCGGTGTCGGGCAGCTCTCTCGGCCTCCGCCTACGGACCCAGCAGCACAGACGCGACAGATAGTGGCGGGACCAGACTGGATTGGGGTCACCGGGGACACCAGGCTTCGCAGGTGCCAAAAATCACGGCTCCTTTCCCCACCCGGGCCCCATTCTGTCCCCAAGCCGCGCCTCTGCAATCTCCTGCACACCTGCCCTCCCGCCCTCCCTCATCGCGGTCCAGAGCCCCCGTCTGGCCGCTGGGGACAGCACCCGCTGTCCGCGGCAAGTCACGCTGGAACACGAGCTTTGCCTCCGTCCCGCGTCCGTCCAGCCTGTAACTCGCACACGCTTGAGCGGCCGCCGCCAGGCTCCGAGAGCGCAAAGACGCCTTTGCCACGGCAAGTCTGCGGCGTGCTCGGGTCCGTGCGACAGTCCCTCAGCGGGCGGCGTGCTCGGGTCCTCGGGGCAGTCCCTCGGCTGGAAGGCAGGGCTCCCGCTGCCTTCTCCACGGACAGCACAGCACGGAGGGCGCGACCTGAGCGGGCAGACCTGGGGGACGGCAGGGGGAGTCCCTGTGTGCGGGAGACCTGGGGAAGCTCAGAGGAGAGCACTCGGCGGGGGGGGGGGGGGGGGACACCTTGGAGGGAAACCTGGGGGAGGGAACCTGAGTGGAGAGTCGCTTAAGAACTGAAGGGGCTCCCCTCAGCATCTCCCCACCCAGATCTACCCCAGGTCTCTCCCGCTCAGCATCTCCCCACTCAGGCCCCCCCACTCAAGTCTCTTCCTCAGCATCCCCCCAGTCAGGTCCCCCTCAGGTCTCCCCATTCAGCATCTCCCTTCTCAGGTCCCCCCACACTGATGCTGAAGGTAGATGCTTAAGAGAGACCTGCTGGGGGAACTAAGTGGGGAGATGCTGATGGGGAGAAATCTGAAGAGAACTGAGGGGGGGGGGGCTTCAAGGGAGACTTGAGACGGAGGATGCTGAGGGGTAGACCTGGGCGGGGGGACTTGAGTGAGAGACGCTCAGGGGGAGAGACCTGGGGGGGACTGGGGGAGACGTTGAGGGGGAGAGACCTGGGGGGACTGGGGGGAACTTGGATGAGGAGATGGGGGAGGGGGGACCTGAGCGGAGTCCTCGCTCGCCGCTGTTGTGTCTCCTACAACGCTTGGGTTTACACGGGGTCGCACAGCCCGACTCGCTCACCCACGCCGCGGGTGGGAGTGTCCGGGCCCCCTCGAAGGTCATCTTCCAAAACCCAACACAGCCTGCAAAGCACCTCCGGCGGAGGAATCCCACGCCGGGAAGGGAGCTCCGAGAAAATAAACGGAAAGTCGGCGTGCGACACCCCTCCTCCCTCCGCCGCACGACTCCCGCCGCCGCGCCCACGCCGCGCCCACGCCGCCGTGTTCCAGAACACCAACGTCATGCGTGACGTAACGCGAGCCCCCCTCTCTCCGGCTGCCCCGCCCCTTCCGGCGCTTACCCGGAAGTGATCTTCCAAGGCGGAAGTAAGCGGGCGCTTGGAGAGCTGGCGGCGGCTGGCCTCGGCTCAGTGGGTCCGGAGTTTGCGGGGAAGTCGGGACCGCGATCCCGCGCGGCCCCCGGACTGCCTGAAAGCGCCCCCGCACGGCGGGGATGGGGGCCGGCCGGCCTTCCAGGGCAGCCCCGGAGGAGCGGGCCCTTCCCGCCCTCGTCCTCCGGCTTCTGCCCCCCTCTCAGCTCCCGCAGTCCGAGCCGGGGCCGCCCCGTCTTGTCCGGCCTTCGCGCTGAGAACGGTCTTTACACTTGCAGCGGCCTCCAGCCTGGGCAGGAATGTGCCCCCGGTGTGTGCTCCGGTTTGGGCCTGACGCCAGGAAGCCGGGGAGCTGGGGACGAGTCTCCGGTTTGGATAGGAACCCGCCCTGGCGGAGCCTCCCAGTACGTGGTGCAAGCCTTGGCCTTTTTTGTTTGGGCTCCTGCTGAGGGTTTTGCAGCGGATCGCCCGGACGGCGTTACCCCAGGGGCTCTGCCTGGGCCCCCAGCCGCGCTGGAGCGCTGGGTGGGCCCGAGCACGTTCATAAAACAGTGCTACACGTTCCCCGGGCAAGACAGGCCCGGATGCTGGTGTCAGGCAGCCACTGTCACGCCAAAGGCTGTGCCTCCGCCCGCCTTCCACCACGTCCCTGGGGCCGAGGGCTGTCTCGGTCGCGACACCGGTAAATAGCCAGCATCACATCCACCCCGGGTCTGAGGCCTCCTCCCCAGGCAGCTACGTGGGGCCTCGGCCATGGGACCTGCACAGGGGAGTCCTCAGAACAGGCAGCTTCCTGGGTGCCAGGGCTCCCTGCAGATGGGGGGCCGAACAGCATCCTGTGTGTCCCAGAACACCAGGTGCCTGTGCTGGCTCTTCCCCATCCTGGAGAGCCCGTGTCCACCCTGCCACTCTGCATCTGCTGGGAACTTGCCTGTGAGCTGCTACCACCCACGTGCTCCTGGACTCCCAGCCGTGCAGCCTCAGGTGCAGCTGCCCACCTGCCCTGGCCTGTGGACCACCCTTCCCCACACATGGCCCCAGGGCAGCAGACAGCCCATCTGGATTCCAGCCCCAACGCTGCGGGCCGGCTTATCTCTGAACGGCTCCCTGACACATGGCAGCCTGGACACGTGCGGTGTGCACAGCCAGAACATCTCGCAGGAATACAAGGGCAGCCCTCCCTGCCCCGACTCATCTCCCGGATGGGCAGTCTGTGTAGGGCTCCCCTCCCCTCCACACAGCCTCACTCATTCTGCCCCCTCTTACCTCTTCCCATCTGTTTGCCAGCTGGGCCTTGAGGCCCCTCTCCTCTGTGTGCAGGCTGCTGTCCACATGCTGCCCCGGCTGTTAGACATTTTCCTGGCCTTTGGGGGAAGACACAGAATGATATCCCCTGAGATGTCTCCTCTGTTTGCTCTGGTAGGGAGAACTTGTAGACCCTGAAGTTGTTTTTGAAAAGGCCTCCGGCATAAAACTGCCTTCAGCGATGGGCGTGACCTGGGGTACCAAAGGCGCTCCCTGCTGACTTGGCCATCAGACCACTGTCACCATGTGTGGCCACTCCCAGCCCCTGCTCCTGATGCAGTGACAGCGGTCCTGCACCGGCTTCCTCCGGGGAAGCAGCGGAGAATGAGCTGCTCCCCAAACCAGCGAACAAACAGCTCACCGAGCTCTACACTGGGCCTGCCTTGCTCCACCTGGTCAGGGGCCTGGTGTGCGTGTGGTCAGCTGCCAAGCACAGAAGGCAAGGGGCCTTCTGTCCACCCCCAGCCCCGGCTACGTTCCTCATCCACACCACAGCTGTGGGTCCCCCACCCCTGCTGAGTGCAGTGGGGGTCAGCTGGGCAGTCATTGCAGAGTGCTGAGCCGTCAGAGCAACCTGGGCCCCTACGAGCCAGAGGCCCAGACAGCATACATCCACCCTGCTTTGTGGTGTATGTGTCTTTGGGGGTGCAGATCGGTAGACTCACTAGTGATGTGCTGGGACCCCTGAGCTGCATGAGCCTCATCGGCCAGTGACCCACGTGCCTGTGGGTGCCGCCAGACCAGAACCAGCTGTGTGCTGAGCCTGCACAGGTGACAGACCTAGGCCTGCCTGGGTGCAAGCCGCTGCACCTGTCCCTGCACTTGGAGACCACACACACAGGCCGTTGGGAGCCTCCAGTCCCGTCTGGTAGCAGGACGGCTAGGGCACTAAGTGGTATCTGCCCCTGGTTCTGTCTCCCAGCAGAGATGAGACGATGTGAACCTTGTGTGAGGGTCTCAGCGCAGCAGGATCCCTTCGCAAGGACTGGTCCCCTGGGTCTGGCCTTGGCCGCTGGCCCTGGGGGAAGGGGGGCAGCACTGAGCTGTCTCTTCTTCACTCCACAGGTGATGGGGCAAAGTGGCTCATCTTCCTTATCTCAAAGTAAGCATCCCCCTGAAAAGAGGTAGCTCTGCCAGCCAGGCCTGCTGGGGCTGGTAGAAAAGGGGGGCGGTGAACCTGCAGACAGGAGTCTCCGTGAGCCAGTAACAGCGGGCCTCACCTGCGCCCTGCTGCGTATCATGGGACACCCCTCCAGACCTTCACAAGACAGGGACACCTATAACGTCGCACGTTCATGTCTGTTTCGGAAAGCACAGATCCCTTTGGTTGGTGTTCAGGAGCTGCCTGAGGGCACTCTCACCTGGGGGCGGAGAACTTGAGGCCCCAGGCCCGCTGCCCAGGGGACCCTGGCCTTGCTCCCTGGCCACAGGGCTGCTGGAAGCAACCAAGTCCGCCGAAGTGGCCTCTTGGACACCGACTCGAGCTGTCCTGCTGCCGCAGCCACCCGCCAGACCGGGCCTCCCCGGAGTCATGTCTTACGTTTCTTGGACGCGACACCAAAGGGAGCTCCAGTTACCCCTGACTGTCGTTCACAAGCTTTCCAAGATTACGTGAGAGCAATCTTCTTTTTTTCACGAGCTCTGTTTAACAAGGTAAATAAACGGCTTCTTTGCCGATTTTGCTGTCCTAGTATTTGGCTCTGCCAGTCATGGCAGGGGCAGAAACAAGTGGACACGTTCCCGTGGGGCTGTCAGGGCCACGGTCCCCGGGCCTGTCATAAGCCTGCCATGGCGAGCGGACACCCCTGCCCCGCCAGCCCGGGCCCTCAGCACTGACCGCATGTACTCAGGCTTCACCACCTCCAGACGAGGCGGTGGCCCAGGGAGGGTTAGGGGGTCTGACTCTCTTCCCCGGGCAGTCTGAAGCAGAGCCGGTGTCACCTCGGGCCTCACTGTGCCTGTGCGCGGGCTGGCCGTCTGCCCCAGGCTGTCTTGCTCTCTGAGAGTCTGGTCTCAGCAGCAGCCGAGTGGGCCCGTGTCCTCACATGGCGCCGACAGCAGCTGGGGTGGCCCTGGTTGCCAGCATGCCCCAAGGTTCATGAGCCAGTGACAGACACCCCAGCTCTAGCCTCTACCAGGGGAGAACCCACAGCTCAGAGTGGTGTCAGGGATGGCACTAGACTGCGGGTCCCTGTCTGGTGGGAACCTTTCCTCCCCCTCCTCCCTGAGCCCTCTTTGGCGCCCCACCCAGAAGGGATCAGGGCACCGCAACACACACCATTTCTTTACTCCTGCAGAGCAGAGGCCCAGCCCACAGTGCCCATCCACCCGTGAGTCGGAAGCCCGGCTGTTTCTAGGCCACAGGGAGCACGTTGGGTCTCACCAGCAGCCCAGTTAGCGGAGCTAATTTCAGCACAGAGTCTGGTCTCTCTGGAGCCGCTCTGGGTGTCTGCAAGGTGGCAGTCTGCTGGAGGACAAGCTGTCCCTGCTTCCCCTGTCCAGCATCCCAAGAAGCCGAGAATCCTGGCTCGTCGCAGAGAGCAGGCATGCACCAGCGGGCCCACCACACAGAGTGGGGGACTCAGCACGAGGACCACGTCTGAACCTGGAGCCTGGAGAGTCCACACAGTAGCAGACATGGCTGCCGCCCAGAGGCTGGAAAGAGCACAGAGCTGGAGATGTGCAGGACCCCATGCCCCACACCGCTCATGGATGCAGGCCTGGCTCCTGCCGTCCTGCCGACGCGCCCTGCTGCCCCGATGTGCTCAGGTGCCCCTGGGTGTAGAGTGTTCAGACAGCACCCACAAAGCAGGACCCGGAGCAGACCCCCGGCCTTCTCCCACGGGGCCCTCCAGACGCTGTCAAGCCGAAGCTTAGCCCTGGGTGTCCTGTTCTGTGCAGTCTGAAGAGAAGGCATGATGGGGTGGCAGGGTCGAGCCGGCCCAGGTCTCAGCCCAAACCTGTTCCAGTCTGGAGGACCATGATGCCCTCCCCTGGGCTGCCCGCCCACCCGTGTGAGCAGCCCCCCAGGCCACAGGGGTGTGCAGGGCGGAGTGAGACCAGCATGGCCAGCCATCTGCCCTGCAGAGGCTGTGACCCCGGCTCTAAGCCCCCCACGCCCCATAAATCCATAATAAAATTAATCCCTCATTTTTCTGACATGCCCCAGTTCCAGAAGGGCCTCCAGAGGCATCACCGTGTGGCTGCGTGAGGGGCCAGGGAGGCCCAGCTGACCCCCTCTCAAAGAATCACATCAGGGAGGACTCAGGAACCCAAAGAGGCAGGTGGCACCCCATCCTGCCTCCTAGATGAGGACACAGCGACCAGTCACAGGCCGCCAGCCCAGAGGGGGCTACCAGCACTCCTGCGGAAGGCCTAGTCCCGGCCTCTGCAGGGTGGAGGTTGGGAGCGGGGCCTTTCCGGCATTCTGCAGCTGCCGTTGTTGCTTGGGGGCCCCCCCACCCAGCAGGCAGCCCGGTGCCTGCGTCACACAGTGGCCCCAAGAGCAGCACTCCCCGGAGAGCCAGGCAGCAGGACCTGCCAGACACACCTGGGGCATAGGGCTGAGGAGACCAGGATGTGGTCCGTCCTGGAGCGATGGAAGGCAGAGTGAGCGTCTGCTTAGGTCCCAGCATGGGCCAGCTGAGGAGCAGGCAGAGAGGGGACGGGCCTGCAGGGAGGAAGGCCCCCTCCCTCCCCAGAGCCCCCAGTGCTGCTCAGCCTGGCCTCAGGCACCCCTGAGGCAGACACACCCTCCAGAGGCAGCACATTCCCAGCGTACCCCGGGGCCGGCACAGAGTAAGTCTGGCTATTCCCAGCCCAGGGTCAGCGGAAGCATGGACATACACCCAGCCCTCGAGGCAGCTACCCCATCAGCCCACCACCAGCCTGGAAATGGGGGACACAGGCTCCCACCTACGGGTGGCTCAGCTCCAGGGCAGGATCCTGTCAAGGGCCCCATGGCCCATCAGCACACACTGCTGAGGCCCCTGGGAGTACGGTGTCCTGGCCCCATCCCTGTTACACCCACCGGGACTGCAACTCTAGCTTCTCAGGGCACGGACGGCTACGGTACAGTCTAATGGCTCCAAGTCTTCCATGCCAGCCCTCCGTGGGAGACCACTGTCCACGGCCAGAGCTGACTCCTCACTGCCATCCCCGCCTCTCCCACACGCAGGGGCTGAGGAGCTTGCTGGGTAAGGCCAAGTCCCCAGGGTAGACCCAGCCCAGAGGAGGAGGGCAGAGGGGATGGGGGTGGTGCCGGGGCCTGGCCCCAGGTGGCAGTAGTGGGCGGGGCACCTGCCTGGGCTCTGGCTGCCTGTGAGCCCGCTCACTCATTCACTTGGCCCTCACTGTCACTCACCATCACTTGGTTCTTGTCATTTGGCCCTTGCCGGCACCGTCCAAGGTAGGTCCAATGAGCGGGTCCCCGTGCAGAGCAGGAAACCGAGGCGGGGTCTTGTGGGACTTGCCCGGGTCCCACCGGGCTGACCTGGACCATCCTAACCCCCAGATGCCCCTGCCTGTTGGTCTTGGAGCCGAGGGCAGCAGTCCTGCGCCGCCCAACAGGCCGGACCCCGCCGGCAGGGAAGACCCCCTCGGTTTTCCGGCGGGCGGGGCGGGGGCGGGGCGGCCGAAGGGGAGGGAAGCCGCGTCCTGCGCCGTGCGCGCCGCCCGCAGTGCCCGCCGAGCGCCGTGGCCGGGGGCGTCGCGGGGCGCGCGGGACGGGCGGCCGGCTCCGGCGGCGCGGCGCGCAGGTAGGGCAGGCAGGGCAGGCGGTGGGGGCTGCCGGCGAGGCGGCCGCGCCCGCCCCCGCCGCGGAGAGCCCACCACAACGTGACTGTCCCTGCCAGGGGTGGGGATGCTGGACTGGGGGCTTCTGGGAGGGGAGCAACCGCATGCCCCCCATGGGCTGTCTCCCCCCAAAAGGCAGGTTCTGCTCTCCTGTGGCTCTGACCCTTCCAGGACTCCTAGTGTGGCTGCTCTGTCCCCAACCTGCAGGACCCACCCCCCCCCACCCGCCAAGATGGAGATCTTCCAGCGTGGAGTCCCTTCCACAGGCTGGTGCAGACAGGGTCAAACTCCTGCCACCCCCTGCCCACCCTCCCAAGATCCAGAAACCTAGTTCCCTGGCTCTCAGCCTCCCGTGATGGGAGCAGGGCCTGGGGGCCGGTGGGGAACTCCCTGGGCCGCTGGAATGGGCTTTAGTGGGGGAGGCAGGAGGCAGCCCGCTCTGCCAGGCTGGTGCACAGGCAGAAACTGGGCCAGGCGGTTTGTTAGTGTGGGGGGCCAACATGGGGCAACAAAAGGCTGTAGGCACTCCAAGTCCCAGACCAGCTGTGCAGCCAGTGTCCCCATAACCCTGAGCACCTACTCCGCCCCCAATCCCCTTGGCTAGAGATGCAAATTGCAGCCAAATCCTCCAGGCCCCGAGATTAACTTCCCTTGGGTAGGCTTCCCCATGCAAAGCGGAGGGACAGCCCATGGTCCAGGGAGGCCAGGCGCGGCCCCACCCCTCACCTGATAGTCTGGGGTGCCCCTCTGCAACAGGGAGTGGGAAGTGGGCCTTGCAGTTGGAGGATGGGCTTCTGGGAACCCTGTGCTGTGTGCCTGGTCCTGCTCTTGGCGAAACACTGCACCTTCGCTCTCCAAGAAACCAGGCTGTGGACAGGCTGACAGGGGTGGGAGGGGAGGACGCAGCGCTGAGCAAAAACTTTCCTCTGCAGTTAATTAGCCCCATGGGGGAGGGGCGGGCACACGGGGCCTCATCAGTGGGGCCTCAGCTCCAGGCCCAGCACCCTGTGTACCGTGTGGGTGCCTCTGGGGCCCCCAGGATAGGGGTGGTACAGCCCCTGGGGGCCTCCCCAGCAGCAGACTGGGCATCGGTCTGGTGGGGAGGGAGCCGCTGGGGGGTGACTGCAGGCTGGCAGCCCCCTGGCTGTCTCTCCCTCCTGGGCTCTCCAGCCCCAGGCTGGCCACTTCCGAAGCCCCCGACGCCATGGAGGAGTGGGATGTGCCCCAGATGAAGAAAGAGGTGGAGAGTCTCAAGTACCAGCTGGCCTTCAAGAGGGAGATGTCATCCAAGACCATCCCTGAGTAAGTCCCCAGGACCCCCCAGCCCAGGCTGGCTCCAATCTGCATGTCATTTCCCTGCCCTGCGCTCCTTTGCATGAGCCAGAACCACGGCCCTGCACCGAGCCACTGGGCGCACTTCTAAGGAGCCCATCAACCACCTGCTCAGCCTCACCCTCCCCACCTTGCCCACCCACAGGCTCCTCAAGTGGATCGAGGACGGGATCCCCAAGGACCCGTTCCTGAACCCCGACCTCATGAAGAACAACCCATGGGTGGAAAAGGGCAAGTGTGCCATCCTGTGAGGCCCCCGCCCCGCCCCCAGGCTCTTGCTCGTGTAGGGAGGACAACTCAATAAAGGTGTGACTTTTATAAGGACTTTCTGAGAGTGTCCGTGCCTTTGTACATTTCCTAACGGAGAAAATGCAATCCAATAGCATCAAGCATGGTCCCTGGGGCGTCCAGCACGGGTGGAGGTACCCGGCCTGGGTTTCTGGCAGCGGGGGCAGCCCCTGCTACAGCAGGTCCCTGATGTGGACACTGCGCCGCACAGCATTAGAGACACCCTCCTTGAATCGAAACCAGACGTCACTCCTGCCCACCGCCGTGCCTATGTGCCGCTCAGCCGCATCCGTCTCTGGGGCCGCATCTCCTGTGAAGGCCACATGGTTGCTCCCCTGCCTCCCCCTCCTACCCCACCGCCCTCCGGCCCCTCCCACCCCTCCCGAACCCCAAGCACCTGCACTCGGGGTTGCTGCTCTCTTGATGACCACACGACCAAAGAAGTCCCTCTCGGGCTGAAAGGGGCAAGCTGGTCAGGCTCTCAGGAAAGACCTGTGGCGGTCACTCCCTGCCCTGGAGGAGGAGCCAGTGGCCCCAGGCTGTGGAAATAGAGGCCCACCTCCTCTCCCCAGGCCCCCTGAAGCAGACTCACCCAGCTTGTGTCACTCTGGTCCCTCATCACCCACCCAGCAGCTCCCTCCTACCACAACCAGCAGAGCCCCCTCTTGCCCACAGGGGAAGCTGAGGCCACAGGGAACCCTCCAGGCTAAGCAGCAGACAAGAAACAGGCCCCTCGGGGCCAAGAACCGCCCCTACCCCGTACCTTCTCCTCCAGGGCAGCTCTCTCCAGGATGCGCTCTAGCCGCCGCTGCAGCTGCTGCTCCTCACGGCCGCATCCCCCTTTGTCCCCAGCAGCCCCTGGCAGAGCCTTGGCCCCTAAGGGAACCCCGTCTACCTGCAGACCGAAGGTGTGGTGAGGGCTGACCGGGCAGGGCCACTCGGGGGACGCTGTCCCTTCCGACAGCCCCGCCCAGAGCCCAGGGCAGGCTTACCTGGGGGCTGTCCCCAACCCGGGCCAAGGCCTCCGCCCGCCGCATCTTCTCCATTTCGATCTCTCGAGCGATGAGCTGCTTGGCCTGATAGGTGAGAGGTTTGCGGGCAGGCAGCTCAGGAAAGCGACACACCTCCTCCACGTTCCTGCTCTCGGGGTGGGTCAAGAAATGTAGACCATCAGCAGGGACAGGCAGGTGCTTCCTACCACACCGGTCCCAAATGGCATGAAGCAGGAGCTGCAGCGTGGGATTCAGTCCTGGTAATACAATGCCCGTAACCCACAGCAGCAGGGGATTACCCACCCCAAGCCTGTTTCCCCAAGTGCTTGTGGGCATGAGAAGGGAACGGTCCCAGGGCTGCAGAATGAAGAACTGAGACCACAGGGCAGGGCCTAGGCTCAAGCCGGGGCTGAGCACTGAGAACTGTCACCATTACCAACTCCTTGCAAATGGACCAAAGAGGGATGGCAATGGTCCCCTTGTTGGGCAGTGGGGCCCTGGGGAACATCTCAGCCTGGGGCCCTCTGGAAGCAGTGCCTGAGGGACACTGAGGCAGGCAGACCCTCTGCAATCACCCCCCATAAGGGGGACCCCCCCCCACAATCACACCTGCGCAAGCCCCGAGCTGGGACTGAGCCTCTGCCACTGCCCCACTGATGGGAAAGTGTGATTCACACCAGCCAAGATTCCTGGCCTGCCTGCCATAGCACCCAGAGCCCAGCCTGCCCCCGGCAACCCCCCCAAGTGTTGCACTCACGGCTCTAGCCTGTAGACATAATGCCCGTCGGGCAGGCGCTCCTGGCGGTAGGTTAGGCTGTAGGCAAGCATGGTGCCCACGAGGCTGGCCAGCTGCTGCTTCTCACGAGTGCTGTACAACTGCGTGCTCACCTGTGGGCATGGACACTGAGCATGGCCAAGGCCCGCCCCCGGAAGCCGCCACAACCCCACTCTGCACTCCAAACAAGGCACTCACAGGGCGCAACTTGGGCGCAAGGATGTCCAGAATCAGACAGAGGGCATCCAGGATGAGAGCCTGAGGCGCAGCTCGGCTGCGGGTGGCCGGTGCAATGCCCGCCACCAGCGTCTGGATGAGGTTCTGTGTCCGGCTTGTCCGGTTCTGGGCCTGGGGTGGAGAATAAAGTGGGTCTAGGTGATCTAGGATCTCTGGGCCAGACCCTAGGCCCGGGCAGGGTGCGGGAGACACACCTCCTGCTGGCTGCTGGGGAAAGCGATCTTCGGCACATGGCTGGACGCAAAGAGCAGGTGGAAGGCCACCAGCAGGAAGGGCAGGTAGCGCAGCAGCTGGAAGCTCTGGCCGTGGTACGCAGCACAGCTCAGCAGGTCGTCGAAGGCCAGCCAGTCGAGGGCTGCACACACGGTGCCCAGGCTGGAATCCCGCAGCCGCAGGCGCAGGAAGTTCTCAAACAGGCCCTGGGGGTAAGCGGGCGGGTGGGCGGACCGCTGAGCACCCCCAGCTGTGGTCCCCAGCCCACATACAGGCACCCCCCTCCGCCGGGACCCTGCACCTCCCACCTGCCCTGCCAAGTCCAAGGACTCTGGGACAGCAACTAGCCCCAGCCAGTGGGAGGTGAAGGCTGAAGCCCCAAAGGAGGAACCAGGAAGGCCCAGCCTGCCGCCCCCGCTGTTCTGACTAGAGCCCGGAGAGCTGCAGAAGAAGAACCCCTGGCCTATGACTGCCTCAAGGAGCCCAGCCTCCAGGACCCACCCCTCCCTGAAGGAAGCTCTGCGGCCAGGACGGAGGGCACAGATCCCCCACTCTCGCTCCCCATGAGACCCCCATGCTCTCGGGGCGCAGATTCCGGATTTACTCAGATCCACAGCCGCTAATCCAAAGCTTACTCAAGCAGACAGCTTAGACCAGGCTTCACGGGGGCGGGGGTACCCCTGCCACCTGCTCCAGCCCCAACTTCACCCCGCCCGCCCTACCGCACATGTCCATTACCACAGCTCACATCCAGAGTGGGGACTCTCCCGCCCCACTCACGTGTCCCAACCAGCAACTGAAGTGACCCCAGCAGTCAGACGACTGCCCCACTGCGTACCCAGCCCACCTCCCCTCCCTGTCAGCCCATGCCTGCCACCACCCACCCCCCCGCCCCTGCCACCAACGAGTCCCTCCTCCCGGGCCTCTGTCCCTGCTCACCATCACCTCTGAGAGCTTCCCGAGGCCCTGTCTCTGCCACCCCTCGCTCCCATCCCATTTCTCCACGAGCATGACGCTGTCTGAAGCATCGCCTGTCGCAGGGACAGAGGAGCGGCCGGGTGCTAGCAAACTGGCAGAGCAAGATTACCTGGACCACCTTCTCGTGCTCGCCTGCGGAGGCAGCCAAGTGCAGGATGTGGTAGAACCGCTGGGAAGCCGTGGTCAAAGGCACCTCGGCAGCACGGGGCCCCAGACCCAGGTGCTCATCACTGAGCAGGAGCGTGTGTGGGGGCAGGGCCAGGTCCCGACCCCAACGTTGCCTGCAGGGGGGGTCAAGGCTAGAATGCGGCCCCCCACCTCGTCCCCCGCCGTGGTGCCGCGCTCCCTGAAGCGGCCCAGGCATCTGCAACCCGGGAGCACCCAGGGCCTGTGTGGCACCCAGGGTGGTGGTGGAGGCGGCCCTCCCGCTTACCTCTGCACCCTGGGCAGCTGGAACACCTCCTGCCACACGGAGAACAGCCCCTTGTGTTGGTCCTTAAGGCCGACCCGCGTGGTCCACACAGCGTGCACACTCAGCTCCCGCCGGCCCCGCCCATGGAGGAACTGGACACAGGCAGGCTGGTGAGAGGCTGCCCTCCTGGCCGCCCAGAGCAGCCGCCCCCACGCCCCCACCCACCTGCAGTGTGTTGACGCAGGCACGGATGTCGTTGTCTGTCTTCTCACACAGAGCGGCCAGCGCGCCCGGGTCGGCCCTCATGCCCTGCCGCAGGGAGATCTGCAGGGGGCAGGAGAGTGGGCGGCCGCGCCCCAGAAACCCACCCCGAGTCCCCCACTTCCCCAGAACACAGAACGACCACCACATATCCCTGCTTCAAACCATCTCCCCCAACACATCCTGAGGCCACCTGGGGCTTGGGGCCCTGGATACGAGAGAGAATGGCAAGGGAGAAGAAAACGGGGGTCTGAACAGGAGGCACATCCCCCCACTCCGTAGTCCGGCACACGGCCCCCTAGTCACGTGCCCCCACCCCAACCATCACCAACCTCCTGCAGCCGCTGCGCGAGCCTGGAGGACAGTATGGGCGGGAAGTGCAGCAGGAAGGCCTGCTGTCTCAGCTGCCGCAGCGCGGGCACGAACCTGCAGGGCACAGCCGCACGCAGCTCACTGCCTAGGCAGGGGCGTGGCGGGTGTGCCACAGCCCAGCGGGCAGAGGCAGCCAGGGGGGCTGGGTGTGCGCCCTCCCTGGGCTGCTACCCTCCTGCCAGGGGGCCCCCGACACCCCTCCCCCGCCCAAAGCCCCGCCCCACTGCACTCACTGGTCATTGCAGATGCAGATGATAGGCCTCATCAGGAGCCCCCCCTCAGCCCGGCGCCGCCGACCCCCACTCGGGGGAACCGGACCCCCAGACTCTGTGTCCTGTGGGCCCTTGCGGTCCAGAATGTTCAGGAGAACGTTGATGGCAGCCTAAGGGATGCGAAAAGGACGCAGTGAGCCCCAGCCCGTTGCCCACCCACCTCTCCCCCGAACTGGGGCTCCCAGGAAGCCCACCACAGGGGCCCCGTCGATCTCGTCGATGACCAGGCAGTTGGGCTTCCCGCCGGCACCCAGCACTGACTCCATCTGCGTGGCCGCTTCAATGCACATGCGGAAGGCCTCAGGGCTGCGGTCGTCACTGGAACCATGAGGCCGGGGCAAAGCCGTCAGGGCGGCACGGCCTCAGCCAAGACAGCAACCAAGATCCCTGACCAGACGACCTCCCAGGGCGGAACCACCACACCTACATCTCAAGGCAACCCCCCCCAACGAGCCCTGATGCAGCAAGAGCTCCTCTCTACCTCCAACCCACTGGGGCCTCAGGGCCATGTCACCATGGAGGCTGGCCTCCCTGCCACTCACCTGGCGTTCATTTCCACCACGCAATACCCAGCATGCCGTGCGATCACGTGGGCCAGGGTGGTCTTGCCAAGCCCCGGGGGCCCACAGAGCAGCGCCACCTGAGGCGAAGACAACACACATGCCCACCTGCTACAACCTGTCACCACTCGAGGGACCCCCCACACCCACCTCGAAAACCCTGAAAACCCTGAAACGGGAGACGTGCTACGAAGAGATGCACGCTCAGCCCCGCTGTGGTGACTGACCAAGAAAGGACCCCAGCATGCTGATGCCTCACACATGACGCAAAGAGCAAAAGTCGCACGTGAGAAGAGGAACGAGGACGTGCCGCGAGAGGCACAGCCACTGCTGGCATGTCTGACCCCGAGAAACCCCCATCACCATGAGCGTCCTGGGAAGGGCCAGGATCCTCCAGAGAGCACACGCTTTAACCGAGCCGTGAAAAGAGACTCAGAGTCCGACTCCCGGCACTAGTATTCCACGCCAACACACTGGTGTTCTCAACGCCCCAACCCTGGAAGCACTAAATGTGCCTCAGGACCCCACGAGGCTGTGAAGGCACCGGATGCCCGAAAGCACAGCCACGAGGTGCAGAGGAGGGCCTCACCTTCTGCCGGGGCCGCCGGCTTGGGTCCAGCTCAGCCTCTAGCATGTCCTCCAGCACCTGCTCATGGCTCTTCCATTTGCTGGAGCTCGCGGCCTCTTTGCCACCCCGGGCCAGCTCCACGCCGGGCCTCGGCCTCCTGGCAGGCCTCTCTCGTCCGAACACCACCAGGTCCCACAGCTTTAACCACTTGAGGAGGCAGCGATTAGTGAACTGCAGGAAGAGAGGCACGGCCTGGAGGAACGGCCAGCACGGAGGACCCCCTGTGCCTGCCCTTGAATCAACCTGCTGCCATGAGCCCTGGAAACACCCAAGGAGGCTGAAACTAAACGACAAGTGACCAGTGAGCAACAGAGGGAGGCTCATTCCAGACTCTGCATCCCTACGACCCTGGCCCGTTCAGGGCCCCACCACCACCACCACCTTCCCCAGGAGCATCCCCACATCAGCTTTTATGAGAGCAAGAAAGGAAACAGGAAACAAATTCCGGGTGGCGGGGGTAGGGGGCAGGTATAGATCCCAACGCAGATCACAAGTGACACAGAGTGTGCCAGCCCCATGAGAGCCTCAGTGTCCCCATCTACAACTTAAACATGCAAACCAAAACCACCTCTTCTGGGGCACCTGGGTGGCCCAGGCAGTGAAGCGTCTGCCTTTAGCTCAGGTCATGATCTCAGAGCTCTGGAATCCAGCCCCACATCAGGCTCCCTGCTCAGCGGGGCGTCTGCTTCTTCTCTCTCCCTCTGCCCCTCCCCCCTCTCATGCTCGCTCCCTCTCTCAAATAACCGGAATCTTTAAAAACCAAAAAGCATCTCTCCCATTGCAGACAACATGAGGTTTAGCTGAATCCTGCACCTTCTGTTTCTTGCAACAAAAAAACCAGTCACGCTTGAACAAGAATAGTGTCTCACGTCATCACTGAGCAGCTCCGTGTAGGACCGAGGGGCAAATTCGTCCACCCAGAGGCAGTGCCGGGACTCGTCTTGGTTGCTGGCCAGCTCTTCCTCAGGAGCCGCCAAATGCTGGACCTCCTCCGACCTGAGGCTGGAGAACATCATGCCTTTGGAGGGACTGCGCGGCACTGACTACAAGTGGGAGGTCAGAGCTGGAAGGGCCCACCGTGTCACCTGCGAAGCGTGTCTGAGAGTTGATGGGCCTCCTCGAGCAGCTGCTGCCTCCGCTGTGCGAACACCAGAGGTTGGGATCTGAATGGCTCCGACATGCAGTCCCCCCAGAACCGCCCTTCTCTTCCCAGCAAGCCCCACCTCATTGTCGACCTGCTCCTTCAGGGACGCAAAGGGCACGCCCAACAGATCCAGCCGGCCATGGCCTCGCCGCCAGATATCAAGGAAAGGGGTCTGCAGGAAAGCGAGGGCAGCCTTCATCCCCTTCCGGGACATAACCACCCCGGACCCACTACCAACAGTGCTAGGGACGCAGGTGGCGTTTTGCAGCACGAAGAGACCAACAACAGGACAAGAACCCTCTCTAACCAAGAACGCCAACGGAATAAGACGCCGGGATGGGCACGACTCTAGGGAAGACACACACACAAAAGGTGAAGGAGGTACGAGGGAGAGAGGGAAGGGAAACAGGCCTGCTGAACTTCCGGAGGTGTCCCCAGGGTCCCAGTGGGGGTGTGAGGTCTAGGACTCTCCTGGGCAGCACAGAGCCCCCCACCTCTCTCATGGCCACACAGCACCCACCTGCACCCCTGTGCCCACTGGATCAGCCCGCAGGACCAGAAAAGCCCGGCTACCCCCCGTGGAGGTCACACTGACATAGTCCTCCAGGACAGGGGGTCGCCTCAGGACAGGATTTCGGGCTGCTGGCGAGGCCTGTAGAAGACCCACATCGACACCGGCGTCCAAGGCCCTGGGAAGGGACAGGGGCTGTCTTGGGGCCTCTCAGCTCCTGCCACCATCAGAGGAACCCAGATCCGCACAACCACACATCCCTCCCACCCACCCTCCGCCGCAGGCCTCTGGAAACCAGCGCCCCAAGCCACACACCCCTTGCTCTGCGGTTCACTGGGGACCTCGGGACTCGGTGGGGGAGTGATGTCCCCCGCAGGGGAGTCAGGAAGGGGGGGCTCCTCCATTTCCTCGGGCCTGAAGTTCAGCTTCTTGACGACTTCCAGCCTAAGCCGTTTGACCCTGGGGGCTGGGGAGGCAGACGGGAGGAATGGAGGCTCTTCCCCAGCCTCACACCCCACCCCTGGGCCCGGGGCCCCGGAGGACATACTGGGGGGCAAGGCCCTGTCCCTCGCGACGAGGCCGGCCAGCTGTCGCTTCCTCGCACTGCCTCCGCGGTTCTCTGGCGGTCCCCCCGGAGAGCAGGGAGTGGCGGCGCCCCCTCCAGCGGCGGCCTCCTCGAATGGCAGGCGGGCCCGGCCCACCGTGGGCCAGGGGTCCCTGGAGGGCGACAGGGCCGCCGTCCCTGCAGGAGACAAGGTTGACAGCAGCTGCGCCAGATGGGCGCGTCCCCACTGCAGGCCAAGGCTCCCGCGGCGGCGCGTTCCAGCCTCGCGCCCCCCGCTCCCCTCCCCTCCTCCAGGCAGTCCTCGCGTTCTACGGGGGATGAGGCTGCGGCAGGGCCCGCGCCCACCTTCCAGCTCGGCCAGCACCTCCAGCTCGTCGGCGAACTGGCTGTGGAAGTCGTCCTGGGCACCGGCCAGCTCGAGCTCCGGGTCGCTCATAGCGCTCACTCCCGGCCGATCCGCCGCCCGCTCCGAACCTCCCGCGCCGCAGTCCCGCGCCGTGCCCGCCTGCGTCCCGGCGCCGCCAATCCCTGGCCGGCGTGCCCGGCGGCGCTCGCCATTGGCCAACGGGGAGAGCGGGGCGGAGGCGGGACTGCGCGCGCAGGCGGGGCGGGGCCGAGCCAGTGCGGCGGCCCCGGACGCTCGCCATTGGCCCACATGGCCGCCCGTCCGTGGTGTGGGCGCGGCGTGGGCGGGGCTGCGGGCCCCGGCAGGGTCCTGTGAGGCGCGGCTCCAGGGTCGCCGGGTCGCCCGCCAGGCGCGGGAACCGAGTGCTGGAGCCAGGGCCCGGCAGCGGCCTCGCGCGGCGCGGGAGGCGCGGCCAGCGTGTAGGTGGGTCTCGGAGTGGGAGGGGCCGCGGGAGGCCCTGGCAGGCGGCCTGTGGCCATCAAACGCGGGGGCGGGGATTCGGGGAGGGGGCGGGGGGTCCCCTCACTCGGCTGACCTGACCAGCCCGGGCCCTGGGAGCGCGGAAGGTCTTGCCCCTCCCCGCTGCGACGCAGGCTTCCGCGGCACGTTGGCGCGCTGTCCCCGGGGGTCCGCAGCGGGGGCGCGGACGCCGGACGGCTGGCCCGGCCTCTGCGTCTGGGGGGGGGGGGCAGCGCCACAGTCCCCGCTCGGAGGCGGCCGTGCAGCGGGGTCTGGCGGTGCACGCACAGCGGGGCCATGTGCCCGGCCGGCCGCGACCCTGGGACCCTGAGGAGTCGGTGCCGGGCTCCCCGCGCGCCCCCACTGCACACGCTGGCCCCGCGCCGCAGGCCACCGCCATGGATGCGGGCCGCACGGAGAGCCTGTCGGTGGTGTACCAGAGCCGGGACTTCCTAGTGGTGAACAAGCACTGGGACCTGCGCATCGACAGCCGGATGTGGCGCGAGACGCCCACCCTCCAGAAGCAGCTGCGCCACCGCTTCCCCGAGCTCGCGGATCCTGACACCTGCTACGGGTTCAGGTACGCGGGGGCGGGCCCCGACAGCCCCCAGCCGCTGCGGCAGGAGGAAGCGGCCGCCCCGAGTCTAGCCAGCCTGACCCCCTGCTCCATGTCAGATTCTGCCACCAGCTGGACTTCTCCACCAGCGGGGCGCTCTGCGTGGCACTGAACAAGGCGGCAGCCGGCCGCGCTTACAAGTGCTTCAAGGAGCGGCGCGTCACCAAGGCCTATCTGGCTCTGGTAAGGCCTGACCGGCCCCCCTGGGACGGGAGTTCTGACCCTCAGCCTCTCCGGCAGTCCGTCCATGCCAGGTGGGCTCCCCGGAGGTGGTGGGTAGCCCTGAGAGCAGCTCGAGAGTCTCTGCCCAGCAGGTGCGGGGACACGTGCAGGAGAACCAGATGACCATCAGCTACGCCATCGGCAGGAACAGCACCGAGGGTCGTGCTCACACCATGTGCATTGAGGGCACTCAGGGTACGCAGTGTGGGGCTTGTCACCCAGTGGGGGCCCTGAGTGAGCCGGGCTGGGGCGGGCTGGGCTCTGCGCAGGTCCAGCCCGCCCTCACAGCTCGTCTTGCTTTCCACAGGCTGTGAGAACCCGAAACCGAGCCTGACAGAGCTGGAGGTCCTAGAGCACGGGCTGTACGCCGGCGCCCCTGTTTCCAAAGTGCTGCTGCGGCCCCTCACAGGTGTGTCCGGGCCGAAGGAGGCAGGATGCTCTTAGGCTACTAATGGCAGGCCCCCCACCCCGCCACGTGCTCCAGCATCTCTTCCCCCAGGGGACTTCGGGGAAGCGGTGGTGCAGGGGCACAGCAGCCTGCCTGGGGCCACTCCACCATTTCCACTTCCCTCTACCCGCCCCCACCCCGTCCTGGGGCTTGCTGTCCTAGAAGGCTGCAGGGGGTCTGTAGCACACCTGGCTTTTCCCGGATGGGCAGCGATCTGGAGGCTGACTCCTCTTCTGAGCTCTGGACTTTCTTATCTGTAACGGGAATCAGGGTCTGGCATTTCTAGGAGTTTTATGGGGCTTGAAGAGGGCAATGGGGGATAGCATTAGGGGTGACGTGAGTGGGTGAGGGACAGGCCTGGCATGGCACCCCCACCCTACCAATCCCCTTGTCCCCCCCCACCAGGCCGGACGCACCAGCTTCGTGTACACTGCAGTGCCCTCAGCCATCCCGTCGTGGGGGACCTGACCTATGGGCAGGCATTGGACCAAGAAGACCAGCCCTTTCGCATGATGCTGCACGCCTTTTATCTGCGTATCCCCACGCACACGGAGTGCGTGGAGGCCTGCACACCGGACCCCTTCGTGCCGGCCCTCGACGCCTGCTGGAGCCCCCACACCCTGGTGCAGTCCCTGGACCAGCTCGTCCAGGTCCTGAGGACTGCTCCTGACCCTGGTCCCACAGAAGGGAGCCCTGCGCCCTGCAGCCCTCCCATGCCCCCCAGCAAGCCCCCCGAGACAGAGGCACAGCGGGCCTCCTGCCTTCAGTGGCTGTCAGAGTGGACTCTGGAGCTGGACAACTGAGAGCAGCTGGGAGTGGCAGGCCAGGCCCACCAGGGCGATTGGGGTTGCCGGGCCCATCCTGGGTAGGGGCTGTCCCTGTGTGCAGCTGCTGTGGATGGAGCCTGAGGCCCTGGCTGCAGCAACCAGACCTGGAGAGACGGGCAGGGCCAGCAGGGGGCGCCAGGCCGCCAGGAGTTCGGAGGTGGGCTCTTCCCAAGCACCTGCCCTCCCGGGGAGGGGAAACCAAGGCCTGCCTTCCCGGCTCCGAGCTTCGCTCTTCTTGTTTTATGGATCTGCCCAGGGTCGCTGTCTCAGAGACAGAGCCCACAGTCGGGCCTCGCCTCCTCCTGGCCCCGGGCCTCTGAGCACCCCGCTCTACTCCGCTGCGACCTCCTGTGTCGGTCGGCCGCTCCCGGCTTGGTCCTCCCCACCTGCAACCCTGACTCACCTGCCCAGCCACTGCTGCTGCCTCGTGCCTTTGCTCTTACCAGACTCTGCTTGTGGGCCCCTGCCTCCCCACCCACGCGGCACCTGGGGGAGGGTCTTAGCCACGCGCCTCGGTCCTCTCCCGGGCCCTCAGGCTTCAGCTGGGAGCAGGGGTGGCCAGCACCCATCTTTTCCATTCCGAATGTCATGTCCGTGTCGGCCTAGTTGTAGCTGAGCTGCGGAGCCTCAGAATAAATACTCAGTGACTGACCTCATGAGTGACTGTGAATCCATCCGATGGGGAGGTTTTGGGGGCCCCAGACCCCTGTCTTCTTTCCTGCACTGGACGGGTGTCTGCCCTAGGCCTCCCAGCAGGAGCCGGGATGGACCTCGTGGTCCTGGCTAGCGTGTCCGTCCCCTGCTGTGCAGTGAGCACGTGCAGCCTGTGTGGACACTGGGCTCTGGGTAGAGGACAGAAGCTGGTCAGCCCCATTCCCAGAAATCCCAGCTCTCTAAGCCAAAAGCAGCGGAGCACCCATCTTCTCACCAGGGTCCCTCCCTAGAGCTGTTGTCCCACATCCCCTTAGGCTCCTCCACCATGAGAACACCAGCTACCCTGCAGGGTGGGCACTCCTGGCTGGGGATGGCCCTGGGAGAGAGCAGAGGGAGGCGTGGCCAGCTGGGGACATGGGTCTGGACACCTTGGCCTGGTGGGGCCCACAGAGCAAACCCCAGGGAAGCTGGAGGACTGGACAGACGGGTGGCCTCCAAGGTAGGGAGGCAGGACAGGAAAGTGCATAGGGGTAGGTTCCGCTGGGGAATGTGCCCCTCCCCCAGCCCTGTTGCTCCCCACTGAAATGTCTGCTTAGACCCTTGAGCCCCCCCAGGACCCAGAGAGCCACCTGCAGGCCAGACCCAGCTCTTGCTTTCTACAATTGGCTGTCTCCCAGTGCCCTGGGGCCCTCTAGGCTGAGACCGTGGAGCCCAGACAGACATGGGGCGCACACGGGCCTGTCTGCCCCCAAACACACCCTAGCTGTGAGCGAGCAAGGTTTGGAAGGTGTGGGAACTGAGCAGGGTCTCCTGGACAAGGACAGCAAGGCAAGTTTCCTCAGGCAAGCGTGGCCAGACAGACGGACACTGCAGGTGGCAGTGTGGGGCTGACCGGTGACAGGCAAGCTCTGGGGGGCAGGTGTGCTCGTGGGGTACCACCCAGCTGGACTTCCGTGGGGGCGTCCAGGGCTGGGGAGCCGTCCTCAGCTGTTGGTCAGTATGTCTGCTGGGCTGTGGGCCACGTGCAGCCCTACTTGGGGTGCTGGCAGCTAAACCAGGGTCCCTGGGCTCAAGGCTCGGTGCCTCCAGTTGCGCGCCTCCCAGGAGATGAGGAGAGTCAGGACTCAGTGCCCTGCCCCTGGCCCCGCCCAGCCCCTGGCCCTGCCTGGCGTAGACGGCCACCTCCCACAAGACCTCAGAGGGCTCCCCAACCCCCGCTGGTGGAGCTGCCCCCATCCTGGGCCCCAGGGCATGTGCAGCACAGCTCTTTGCCACTGAGGCCACCTGCCTGGAGCCTGCACCCCTCTTAGTCCCTGGCAAACACGAGTAGGGACACGCATGCTCACAGGGCAGATACCGGGACGCGCGGCACGGAACCCAGGTAACACGCTGGAGCCGCGTGTGACTGGCATCCCGCAGGGAAACCATGCATCAGGCATGCACATAGTAGGTGCTCCCAGATGCACACGTGTGTGCACGAAACCACCAGCACTCATGACAGATGCAGACACACACGCGTACGAAGGCACATCTGATCCTTGGGGCACAGACCCATCCCCGCGGGAAGGGGCGTGCACTGGGCGGCTGCCAACCGTGAGCTCAGCCTCCCGCTCCCCCAGGGCTGGAGAGCAGGTGTCTGCTGGGCTCGGGGCCCCCAGGGGTGGGCACAACAGCCTCACCTGACACCTGGACCCTACCCTGCAGGAGTCGCTGCAGGAGCAGGCAGCCAGGCAGGCCGGGTGTCAGTGAGCCATGGAGGGGAGCGGGAAGGCCGGTGCCCCCACCCTGCACGGCCGCGGCGGCTGACATACTCAGCGGACTGGGGTCTTCAGGAGCACCTGGCACCTGGCCTAGGCCCCCACACCCCCTCCATCGGACAGCCACTGCGGGGCACAGGAGAAGCCTCCCTCCACAGCAGATGGTCTCCACACTCCGGTGAGAAGTGAGGGCTGGGGCGGGGCCACTGCCACCTGGACCCACGGGGCAATCTCGGTGTGAACCTGGGTGGGGGGCTTCCATTCTGTCCCCTGCAGAGGAAAGTAACTATCCTGGGCCATACAGAGTCTAGAGCCCCTCAGGCACCTGGACACCACCTCACAGTTCAGGCCTCCAGCTGGATGGAGACTGTGCAGGGCCGCCTGCGGGGCTGTGGTGTGGGCTGTGGCCGGAGGCCAGGTCTGCCTGGGCGTCTGAGGCCCTGAGAGGGGAAGAGGACTTTCCAGGCCACCCAGGAATGGTGGCAGGTTGGAGAGCCCCCAGGCCTCCACCAGCAGCTGCCTGCAGGGACTTCCTGGGACCACCACCCCTCCCCAGTAGCTGTCAAGAGATCTGTTTACTGGAGACACCGAAGCTACGGGTCCCAGGGGCCCCGACCTGTGATAAGAAAGGCCCCGGGGTTTGGCCCAGCCCCTCCTCTTGCCACTCCCTTTAGTTCCGAAGAGGCATTGTTTGTGGGGTTAGTGCCCCTCCCCAAAGACAAGAGACAGGGCTGCAGGGAGCCCTTCCTCTATATCCCTGGATGGCACCTCCCTCTCTGTGCCCTGGGCCACAGAGGATAGGGGATGGTGATGGGTGGGCCTCACCTCCTGTCTCCTCTCCAGCTTGTCCTGTACCCACCGCCTGTGACCCCACACCTTTCTGCCAGGACGAGCAGTGCACGCCGCACGGCCATGGGTCCCCGAGCAGGTGAGGCAGCCCTCACCAAGGGGCATCTTAGACCCTTGGGGGGTGGGTCCCACAGCCAGGCTCCCCGGAGGTATCAGGGCCATCTGTGATCCTAGGCCTCTCCTAGGACCCAGGGAGCCCCCGGCCGACCCTTGAAGGACGCCCCCAGCAGGCGGTGCCCAGCTGTGCTGGGGGGCCAGACGCTGCTCACGGCCCATTTTGTTCCAGGTGGTCAGGTGAACCCAGGCCTCGCCCTCCTCATGTGGCTCACAGCCCACTGCTCTTGTCCCCAGGCCCAGGGCTCCTCCCAGGGAGGGCTGGAGGCCAGCAGGGATGACTTGTGGGGCAGGTGAGTGCCAGGTCACGCTTCTGCAGCTGATCCTCTGGGGGGGGGGGGGTCCACACCCGACGGCCTGGGCACAGCTGAGGCAGGGCCCCCATCACTCACCGACCTCTCCCCGAGACGGCCGGGAGCTTCCAGAGTCCTGCATCAGACCTACCCACGTGGGCCAGGAGTGGCCAGGAGTGGCCAGGAGTGGGTCCCCAGGCATCGCGCTGGACGGGGCCCCCGAGCCCCTCACAGCTTGTGCTGCTCTCTGGCCCGGTGGGTGGTTACTTCTTGTGCCGAGTCCTCTCCAGTTTCTTCCTCTGCCCCAAGACTGGGCGGCTCTCCCAGGTCCCAGAGACTCTATCACTCCCAACCACTATGCTGGGGCCTCGCATGTGGGCTCAGCCACGCTTCACTTTCCTGGAGGGTTAGAGATCACTGATGAGGCATCGAGGGATGGATTGATCTGGATACTGATGAGGCAGAGTCAGAGGCCCAGGCTGACATCCCAGAGGACGCCCTCCCCACACACAGACTCTGTTAGATAGAGGCACACCGAGAGCGGCACTGACCCAGAGGCCAGGCCCGCTGCAGTGCCCCAGCTGGTGCTCAGGCCCCATCTCCTCCATGCCCTCAGCCATCACAGGGACAGTGGGGCCCACCTGAGCTCAGAGACTGCCAGGACCCCAAGTCCAGGCCAAGGCCACATCCAAGCCCTGCTCACAGCTGGGAGCCTGGTGCCTGCTGGGCGAGCGTGGAATGAAGCTGTGGTCCTGCACGTGCCCAGGGGCCACGGGCCACGCTTCCCGTGTCTCACTCCCTCAGAGCTGGCGGTGCTGACCTCGATGCCACCCCTCACCGCCTGTCCCCTTTCTGCCCAGCACCAATACCTCCCTCCTGCACGGCTTCTGGTGCCAGCCGGCCAGCCAGCTGTCCCGGGACCAGCTTTCCACTCTCATCCAGGGCATGGCGTCCCAGCAGGTCCCCCTCAGGGCCTGGCAGGTAAATAGCTGTGGCTGGTGGGAGCGGGCCAGGGTGCTGAGGGAGAGGGCACACTTGCCGGAGACAGGTGGGGAGGAAGGGCGTGCCCAGCAAAGGACACGGGGTCAGCGGGGGCCCACGGGACTGGGATGGGGCACCTGAGACACGGCTGCTGGATAGACCCTGACGAGTGTGGCCATCAGAGGTTGGTTTTGTCCTCCCTTGGGTGACTCTATGATGCTGCCCACTTGGGACCATTTCCAGGACTTCTCGGCCCATTACCTGCAGACCCTCTGACTTCTATTCTTGGCTCGGATGAGGACTTGTCCAGCAGGCCTGCGCTGGCTGCTTCCTGCCTTCAGTGGCACATGGTGCCCACACTGGGACAGGTCCTCTGGAGCCCTGTGGGGATCTTCCAGCCTCCTGGCCTCTCCCATGTGGTCTGAGCCCACCTCGACCTGCCCCTGAGTTTAAAGAAACAAAAGGAAGAAAAGCTACTATTTTGCCTCGTTCTAAAATTAGTATGAAATTAGCAATACATCTGAAAACCCCAAAGTAAGTCCAATGAGACAAAAAGTCTAGGCAAGAGGTAGCACTGGGGTAAATTACTGAGCCATGGAGAGCCGTGGGGGGTGGGGGGCTTTCAGGCTGGCCCTGATGCCTCCTGAGAAGGGCAGACCACAGGGCATCCAGGGACAGAGCCCAGGCAGACAGGGAGGGCCCCACGCCAAGGGCGAGGGTAAGACGGCAGAAAGATGGGGGCTGTGGGCCCCGGTCTGGCCAAGCCCGCGACATGCCACTGCCTTGCCCAGCTTAGCTGCCTGGCCAACCTGGCCACTCGGCACGGCCTCCAGGACGACTTCGAGCTCCACCCCCCCAACCTGCTGCTCTTCTACAAGTGAGTGCTGCCCAGCCCCCAGCATTCCAGCGTAACAGGCTAAGAGCGCCTCCTTCGGAGTCCCAGGGTCCCCAGCTCCCCAGGGACATCTGGGCCACCCCAGAGGACGACCCTTGGGTGGCCCCCACCGTCCCAACAGCCCCCCAACCCGCTCGCAGCCTGACACAGGTAAGGGAAGCCACCTGCCGGGCCTTCACCTGCCGCGCTGCCCAGGGGGACACGGAGCTGCTCACCAACCTGCCAGACCAGAGGTCCGCCCTACAGCACATGGCCTTGGCCTGTCTGGTAGGCACGACGGGCAGGCTGGGACAGGACGGGGGAGGGCGGACAGGCACAGGGCCGGCTCATGCTGACCCGCTGTGTGGCAGGGAGCACCCCACCGACGGCTCAATGCCTTGGACCTGCTGCTCCTTGGGGCCCTGGTGTGTGACATGCACGCGTCCCGCATTGAAACCGCAGACCCGCATGTGCTGGAGAACTTGCAGCGCTGCCACCAGCTGACGGCCCCCCAGCAAGCTGCCCTCAACTCGCTGCTGGCCGGTGGCAAGACCGTGCTGGGGTAGGCTGGGTCCGGTGCCTCCACCCAGGCCGCCCCTCCTCAAGACGACCTAGAGACCCCTAATGTCTACCATCCTGCTGACCTTGCACAGCCTCAGGGTCCCACCACCCTCTAGACCCCCCTGTTCCCCTGCCCCCACGCCTGGGGTGGGAGGTGTCCCCAGTAGGCAGGCCCTGAAAACTGGGTGCTCAGGGAGGGGTTGGCTGCCTCCGGGGGTCTGGGCTCTGCTCCTGACCCTAACCCGGTGCTCCCTTACCACACACCAGGCCTCCCGGTTCCTGGAACCTGGAGGGGCTGCAGGCCCTGGGAGCCCTGGCCAGCTACATCAGCTCCAGCCTGTGGGTGCAGGTGCAGGAGGTAGGACGCTCTGCAGTGGGGGTGGGGGAGGAGTGTCAGGTGGCTGTGCACAAGGACAGGGGCATCCAGCCGAACTTCCGCCAGCCTGTCCAGTGTCCCCAGTCCCTCCCTGCCCCAGGGTTTCCATCTGTGGGACGGGACGAGGAACCAGGCGGCGCCTGGCAGCCCCTCCCCGGGCATGGAGTCTCTATGCCCGCCTGGCCAGGCCGTGGGCCTGGCCTTCTTCAGCAGCATGGTGGCCACGTACCGAGCTGGGCAGCTCAGCCAGGGCAATGCCAGGCGCTTCGTCACGGGCTTTCTCAAGGCCAAGGCCATGTCAGTGTCCTCTCGACCCAAGCGGGGCACAGGTCAGTGTGGCCACCAGGGCCAGGGAATGCTGTCCCTCCCCTGCCCTGGACTCCTAACCCTGGGGGGTGGGCACTCAAAAGACTGTCCCACCTGCTGCTGGACCTCCTGGGCAGGCCGGGGGGTCTGCATCCAGCCTGGGGTGGGTCAAGGTCAGGGTCAAGGGCAGGCTTGACTCTCTGGTCTGAGCCAGGTTCTCAGCTAGAGGTCAAGCTCAGGAGGGAGTCAAGGGCAGGCTGAGGTTAGGAGTGAGGCCGGGCCCAAAGTCAGCAAAGATCAGCTCAAAACCCATACCCCTCCCCCAGATGCAAGGAGACCCTGCGTCCGTGGGGACATCACGGCGGCCACGCTCCTCGATGACCTCTTCCTGGTGCGCTACGACTGCATGCAGCTCGAGTCCTGCCTGGGGAGCCACGTGCTCCAGGCCAACCTGGACCCGCTCCTACAGCACCCGCTCCCGGCAGAGTGCCAGCGCGTCGTCAAGGCCAAGCTGGCTCGGGTGCGCTACAGACCGGCTGCGGGGGGTGGCAGGCAGGTGCCCAGCCCGGCCTGACCCTCCCGCCCACCCAGGTATACCCGCACGGTGTCCCCGAGGAGCAGCTACGACTCATCACCTCGCTGGTCTACCTCTACTCCCGCTCAGAGATCAGCCAGTGGAACATCACGTCCAGGGACACGGTCGTGGCCCTGCTGGCCTCAGACGTGGCCCTGGAGAACCAGACCGAGGTGAGGGCAGCACAGGGGGCAGTGGGGGTGCGCCGCCCCTGGCCCCGCTGACCTGGGCCCTGCCTGCAGGCTGTCCTACAGAAATACCTGGACCACAATGGCACCATCACCAGCGCCCTGCTCATGGCCATCGGGGGCTCCCGTCTCTGCTGGATGAGTGCCCGGCAGATCCAGGCCATCAGGCCAGTGGAGTTCCGGTGAGCCAGCCGGGGATGCGCCCATCGTCGGCTCAGCCGAGGAGGGAGGGGCTCGGCCTGAGGTGTGGTAGGTTCCCAGGGCTGCACAACCAGGTACCACAATCCGAGAGATTTAAAACAAGAGAAATTCTCCCGCGCTCTAGACACCAGGAACCTGAAATGGAGGGGTCCTAGGGCCGGCTCCCTCTGAAACCTGCAGGGGAGGTGCATCCTGCGTGGGGTGCTGCCGGAACTCCTCGGCCTTGCCCGGGGCCGGGGGACGCACGCCCCAGCCTCGGCCTCCACGGCCACACAGCCTTCCCCTCGGCGCCTGGGTGCAGAGTCCCTTCTCTGCTCCAGTTCCTGGACTTCGGGCCGCACTAATTCACTGCAATGTCGACTTCATCACAAAATCTACAAATAGGAGAGGCTCTGTGTTGAGGTTTCGGGCAGGTGTGAGTTTTGGGGTACCCTGTTCCGCATGGTACAGAGGGCAAGAGGAAAGTTGTGGTGGGGACAGGCCAGGAGCACGAGGGGCGCCCAGTCCGCCCACCAGCCTCCCCCTCCCCCAGGCGGGCTGGGGCCCTGGATATCTCCTCCTGCCCGCAGAGCCGGAAGGACGCACTCTACACCAAAGCCCGCGAGGCCTTTGGCAGCACCAGGAACACAGCTAGCTACTACCACTTCATGCGCCCCTACCTCGGTGAGACCCTCCCCTGTGTGCAGGCCCCCCTGTCCCAGAGGCCCCCTGCCCCGTCCTCTGACCGCTGCCTGCCCCCAGGAGGGGCCCCCGTGGAGGAGCTGCGGCACCTGGCCCAGGCCAACGTCTCCATGGATATCGACACCTTCACCAACCTGAACCCCCGAGTGCTGCAGGTGGGCCCCCAGGGTGGCCTATCTGGGGCATGGGGGCGGGGGGCTGCCAAACTAGGGGAGGCCGCTGTCACAATCTGCAGGCCCCAAGTATCCCAAAGTCAGAGGTGTGCAGTGAACCCCAGGTCGCTCTGCCAAGCCTCACCCCTGTGCTCGCTCCTCAGTTAAGTACTGCCCTGCCGGGTTCTGCCCCCAAGCCGGCTGCCGAGGGACCCTCCGGCCCTGCCCCCACAGCCCCCCCTCCCCCTGCAGAGCCTGAGTGTCGGCAATGTGACCACCCTGCTGGGCCAGAATGTGGGGGACCTGCAGAAGGCCCGCAGCCACCCCACCATCAGCTCCTGGCTCCGCAGCCTCAACACCTCGGCCCTAGGAGAGCTGGGCCTGGACACAGACACTGCCGGCCCCATCGGCCCGGCCCGCTCCACCACGGGAATCCCGGACACCACTCCCTGGGTGTCCCATCTAGCCCCCACCTCGGGCCAGCGGGGGAACAATGCCCCCACTTCCGGTATGCCCCAGACCCGGCCTCCCCATCATGGGCTCCCCTGTCTCTGCCTGGCCCCGTCTGCCCAGGGTCTCTGCAGACCCCCGACTGCCCCCAGTTCCGCATCTCGCACCCAACCTCCTACTCTGTTGGCCAGCTCTCCTCCCTTTGCCTCCTTGGGTGACATCTGGGTGACCCTCGCTTTAGCCCTCACTGGCTGCTGAGTTACTGAAGGACCAAGTCCCCTCCTCCAACACCTGCTGAGCACCAGAAAGTGGGGGAGGGACAAGCTTTGAGATGCCTTTCAGGTCCTGCAGCAGCAGCCTCGGAGCAGTCCCCACTGGCCTTCCTGCCCGTGGAAGCACACGGGGAGGGCAGCCCGGGCCGGGGGGGCTCCCAGCTGGGCCTGATGGTGCTCATCCACGTCCCACCTACAGGCAGCGCACCAGCCCACCTGCAATACTGGCTACTCGCTGCAGCCCTGCCCTCAGGCCTCCTGTGGCTGCTATACTGGGGCATCCCGGGGCCCAGCCAGGACTGCTCCCAGGGCACCTGCACCAAGGCCTCCAAAGACAGCGCTGGCCCAGCGCCACAGGCAGAGAAACTGGGGCTGGAAGGTGGAGCTAGACACCTGCTCAGGCCCCCACCCAGGCTCCAGGGCCAGAGGACCTGGCCATGTCCCACTTCCTAGGGGCCAACAGGGCTGGTCCCCACTCATACCCAGCTTCCAGGACATGGAGCTGGAATGACCACCTGGGCCCACGCTGTGGCCAGCCCCATACAGGTGGCAGAGATGCTGCCCCAATCCTCTGGCCTCCCCCAGGATGAAGAACTGGTACGGGGGAGGGGGCCTTGATGACTGATTTGAATAAAAGACAAGGTGACAATCCTGCCTGCATCCCTTTGCCCTGAGCCCCAGGAGGGGCAGAGACGCTCCTAGCAGGGAATAGGACTTCCACCTGCACCTCCTGGCCTCTGTCCCCAGAAGCCACCCTCAGTGTTGGCCTGGCCTTGGAAGGAAGGCCCTGGGAATGGAAACAGTGGTAGGAGGGCCCTGAGGGCCACTCCCCTCCCCATTCCCAAGTGCAAACAGGAGGAACTCCAACTCCGGGACCCCAGCTACCACATCCCGGGGCTGGGCCTCCCCTCCCGGTCCTCAGAACAACACAGGCCAGCTCTGCAGGGAAGGACAGGGGCCTTTTATTGAACTCCAGTCCCCTTGGGGTGGACCAGGCAGGGTGGACCAGGCAGGCCGTCACGGTGTGGGGGATGTTCCGCATCCAGGACGGTGGCCTCACTTGGGGATCAGAGCCAGGAGCAGAGTGGGGATCGCAGTGAGCACTGTTCTGGGTCCCACAAGGCGGGCGCCCCCTGAGAGGGCCTCTGCAGAGAGAGTGACTCAGGTGCCCTGCATGGCTCTGCCCCAGCCCCACCCAGCGGAGCACCCCAGCTCACCTCGGAGCCTGAGGTCCATGACCAGGTAGCCATTGGGGAGGCCACCGTGCAGCCCCAAGCCCAGACTGTCCAGGTCATCCTGCTGCTGCCGGACTATCCAGTCCCGCACGGGGCTCCTCTCTTGCTCCGCCTTCAGGCCCACCAGGTTTGGACCCAGAAGGTTTTGCACCTCGGCAATGGTCAGCGGCTGCAAAAGTCCCCAGAGGGCCATCAGAGTCGCCCGGCCTCTTCCCCAGAAGGCTGCCAACCTCTGCTGTGTCCAGACCTCCCGGTACTTCCCCGGGCTTGAACACCCGGCCTGGCCCCTACAGACTTCGAGTTGAGCCCCTGCGCTCTGGCAGCAGTGGCCCTGCCCCACCCCCACCTTGGCCCCACCTCCAGTCCCCGGCCCGGCCCCCCGCTGTACCAGCACAGCTTCTGTCTGCAGCTTCTGGAATGTGGCCACGTCCATGTTCACCTTCTGACTACTGAGAGCCCTCAGGTCCTCTGTGGAGGCCCCACCTGCTCGCAGGGAGTGGGGCCCCAAGCGTGAGACCTCACAACAGCCCCCAGTCTTATCCTCCAACCCTAAGGAATTCCTAGGCCCCAGGTTCCCTGGGGTGGGTGCAGAGGCTGGAGGGGACTCGGACTCACAGGGCCTCAACCGACACATGCGTGTAAGGGCAGGGGCCATGCTGACCACCAGTCACACCAACAGCAGCAGCCTCGTGAGGCAAGACCCCGGCAGTACCTGTGTGGGCAGCTTGGGCCCTCTCGCCCCCCAGGGGCTCTCCCTGGCTCACCCAGGAAGGGCTTGATCCTCGAGAAGTACTCAGGCCCACTCACAGTCTGGAAGGCGGTGCGGGCCCGGGGATAGAGGACGGCCATCTGCAGAGGGCGGCACGCATCCAGGTCCTGGGGCCCAGCTGCCCTGGGGAGGCAGTGTGGGGCCGGGCGGTGAGCCGGGAGCGCATGCCCACCCCTCCCGGCAGGCCCCGGGGTCTCACCAAAGGACGCTGTGCTGCACGGAGCGCAGCTGCTCCAGACTGAGGAAACACAGGTATGCGGGCCTGAAGGTGGCCAGCATGTCCAGGGTGGCCTGGTCCAGCTCGCCCCCTCCCGCCACATAGCGGGCGATCAGGGCAGCCACCTGCGGAAGGAGGCCACGGAGGAGTCTCGGGGCTGGGAGAAAGGCGTCCCCCAGGGGCCTGCACACCATCCCCCCACCTGCTCCCTCCCGGGCAGCTGTCAGCTACCTGAGCGTCCCTCTTCTGCCCTTTGCTGACTTGAAGAAGAGATTTCACGGTTTCCAACGATGTCACGTTCCACTTGCGGATGTCCGCGGGGCTGAGCTCGAGGAAGAAGTAGCTCAGGTTCTGGGTCAGGGACTCGGGGTAGCCCTGTGGGTAGAACTATCCAGGGCGGCGGCTGTGAGGGCCACGGCTGCGCCCTGACTGCCCGAGAAAGTGCAGTACGGCGGGCAGGCCTGAGCTACCTCGTCCAGCTTGCGCTTAAAAACGTCCAGCTGCTGGTAGGTGAAGGGCACCATGTTCACGCGGTCCATCTGAGCGGCCACCAGGGCCCCATCCACACAGGCCTCCAGCTCCCACTCCTCGTAGAAGACAAGGTTTTCATCTATCACGTGGGCCTTCCTCGAGGGCGGGCAGACCTTGCCTGCAGGAGCAGACCAGGGGTCAGGGGCTGAACTTCTCTAGTCAACCTCCTCCTCCCAAACCTCGCCGAGACCCTGGGGAACGCAGGACCCCCTCCAGGCCTCAGTTTACACATCGGCAAAATGGGGTCATTCTGTCCACTCTCCAAGCAAGCCGTGCAGTCAGGAAGGGCCCCAGATGTGTGGGCAAGTGTGACCCCACTACACTACCCACAGGCCCACGTCTCCCAACAGCCAGCAGGGCAGGGTGTCCTGCTTACTGTCTGTGTCCCTCCGGTCCCGCGAGAGGACGACAGATAGCTCAGGTCGCCACCAGGACAAGACCTGGGAGGTACCCTGCAGCCATGAGGTCATGACACCCTGAGGACAGAGCAGGGTTGCGGCTGAGTCGTGCTGGCTCAGGGTTCGAGGACCCCTCCCCCACCCGGGGCCAGACACCGCCCTCCCTTTTCCTGGAGGGACCTTACCAGTCTCAAGTCTGCAGCCTGGGCCCTGGAAGGAAATGCCCACCCTGCAGGGGAGGGGGCACAAGGTTTGACGGGGTGACGGGGGACTCCTGGGTGTGCCCCACCCTGGGTAGGAAGGAGGCAAAGCTGGCCCTCCCAGACTCGGCACTCCATGATGTCACAGCCTTCCCCACCCCAGGGAGCTCAGGCCTCCTACATCCTCTTCACATCCTCCTCCTAAGACCTCGCTGCTCAGGGCAATCAGACACCCAGGTCACGGACACTGTCCCTTTGGCCTGAGCCCTCCTCACCCCCCCCCCTCCAGCTTCCAGTGCTGTGCGGTAGGGAGGAACGCAGCCACCTCTGGGAGCAGAGACACGGCTGACAGCCTAGCTGGGACTCGGAGCACCTGCCCAGATTTGGAACAATAGCCTTCTGGGAGTGGGGTGGGCACGTGGGCACTGCCGGCCTCCAGGGAGGAGGCGTGGGGCAGGCAGAGCCTTAAAGCCCCTTGGGTGCCGTCTGATGCTCTCTGGCCCCCAACACTTTACCACAGCCCACCTGTGTTACTCACCGAGGCTGAGAAGCAGGAGCAGGAGGCTGCCGCCGGCGGAGGTGCCCCAGGACCCCCAGGCGGGCTGGGCGGTTCGCATGGCCATAGTCTGTGGAGAAGAGCCAGTCTGATATCCTTACCTCTTGGACGGAGCACCCACCCCACCCCCTGCCCCCACTTGCCCTGGGCCAGTGCAGGGCCTTATGGGGCTAGAGGGTGTCAGATTCCCCAATGGAACCTTCTCAGGCCCCTGTGGGCGGCGTCTACAGGGCCTCCAGCCCTGCTCTCAAGACCAACCAATCTACCTGGCCCGCCCTGCCGCCTCCGGGAAACCGGCCCCTCCTGCCCGGGTGTTGAGTCTGAGTCAGCCAGGCCCCCAGCTGTGAGAGCCCAGGAGGGCCGCTGGTGGCTGGTGTCTGTCCCCTCTGCCCAGAGGGCAGGGCGAGGAGGGAGAGTTTAGCGCAAGAAGGCAGGGCCACTTCTGGTTTAGGCTGGCCTCAGTCTCCCCATTTACACCAGGGCTGGGTAGAGCGCTGAGTGACTCCTCCTCACTCCATGGGGCACAGCCACTGTCTCCTTCCCATCCTGCCCCTCCCATGGCCCAGGTGGACAAGGCTGGCGGGGCCCCCTGCATTCCTGGTTTCCCTTCTGAAGTCCCTCCCAAAACAGAGGCCTCAGTGAGTGGGACGCCCCTTCCTACGGGTCAGTCCCTTGAGCCGGGCAGTGGGTGGAAAGGCATTCCGGGAAGACCCTCCCACCATGCGTTTCTGGAGTGGAGTTTAGGAGACCTCGCTGGCTGCTGGGGGGGGTGGTCAGAGGGGGCCGCTCTCCAGGGAGTATGGTCCCAGGGCAGGGCGGGGAAGGGCAGGGGCCTGCAGGAGACCTCAGCAGCCCTGCACTCCCCCCTACCAGGGAGGCCCAGACTGGGAGGCTGCCCCTGGCTGGGTAGAGCGGAGACATCCCCTCCCTGCATGCCTCCTCCCAAGCCTGTATCAGCTCCGCCCAGCTCAGAAAGCGGGGAGGCAGCTCCTTTCAGTTGGGCAGAGAGCCTAGCCCTCAGGGAGTGTCCAGGGGAGTGGCCCCAGAGGAGCCCTCTCCCCTCCCCCACCAGGCTCCCAAGGAGGTGGGAGGAAGCCAGACCCCCAGACCAGAGAAGGGGCAGCGGGGTGAGGTCCCCAGCCCCTGGATGGAGGAGGCCAGGCAAGAACTGTGCCTCCCCCTGCGGTCCCCCACAGCCCTCTCCCCAGCCGCATGTCACCAGGGAACCCCCAGCACCACGGGTGGGGGCGTCCTGGGAGCGTCTGCAGGCCACTGTGGGCCGTGGAATCTGCATCCTTCGCCTCCCCACCCCCGGGAGGGCCAGCAGGCGCCACAGAGGCAGGTCAGCAGTCCTGCAGCTCCAGCTTCCCAAGTGGCCTGCAGCTGACCTGCCGTTTCAAGTCTGTTTCTACCAGCCTGGAGAGCCCGCGCTTGCATGTGACCTGGAAACAGCCACCAACCCACGCTGTGTCTCATTGGTCACGGCTGCCGGGAGGTGTCCTTCTCTGTCCTGTGTCGGTTCTTAAAAAGGCCAGCTTAGGGGCGCCTGGAGGGCTCTGTGGGTTGGGCTTCTGCCTTCGACCCAGGTCGTGATCTCGGGGTTCTGGGATCGAGTCCCCTCGATCGGCTCCCTGCTCGGGGGGCAGCTTGCCTCTCCCCCTGCCTCTAACCCCTTCCCCAGCTTCTGGTCTCTCAGTCTGTCAAATAAGTAAGTAAAAAAAAAAAAGGCCAGGTTCGTGGGTCACAGCAGGGGCGGTATAGAGAAGGCATCAGGGACGGTCCCATCTCTCACCCCAAGTCCTCCGTGGCTGGCACGCACCTGGTCTCCTGAGGGCCCGCGGCATGCTGGCATCACTCAGACCTCGGGGGGTGCGCTGGAGCTGGAAGGGTTCAGGCCCTGCCCCCGCCTGCCTGCGCCTACCTTGCATGCAGCGTGCAGTGGAGGTGGTTGTGTCTGTGGTAGTCATGCCGGCTCCTTCCCCAGCCAGGAGTCCTGAGCTCCTAAGGCTGGCAGGCCTCCCCCTGCAGAATCGCCCAGCCCAGCCTGACCCCCTGAGGTCTGGCCCTCAAGGGACGGAAGTCAGGCCACGCTCCCAAGCTCAGGACCCTCTGGCAAGAGTGGGTAGGGAGCAGATGACTGGCTTAGGGTGCTGGCCTCCTGGTCATGTGGTCAGCCCTAAGCACAGAGAGGCTCTGCAGCCAGCCCAGGGTCACGCAGCACGGCCAAGCGTTCGGGACTGGGGCAGAGGCGACCTGAGGGCACTGCTGTGGGAGCAGAGCTGGCAGGGGGTGGTGGGGGCTGTCTTCGGCATTCCCCAAGGTCCATGAGGACCAAGGGAGGGGCATCTAAGGTGGCACGGGGCACAGTTGCCCCCTGGCCCGCTTCTGGGGGGGTGACCCAGTCCCTCCCATGTAGGTCCCTGGATGAGCCTTGGCTAATCCCTGCTCCCACTCAGACCTTCTTGGTTGGAGGTGCCAGGAGTGCTGATGGACACGACCCCCTCACCTCCCCAGGCATGCCAGACCCGAATGAGCCGTTGTCCCTGCCCCACATGGAGGCGGCCGTGGTAAGCTCCTCGTGATGCTGAACACTGGGGTGGGTCCCCGGAGGCCCCTGGGACAATCCCCCAGTGCCCCCAGGTCAGTGACTATTTCACTGATGGTCGGTGATGGGCCGACCCTGAGCCTCCCTGCCTTGGCCTCAGCTTGGAAGTGAGGTGGTCAAAAGCTGGCAGCCCCCCAGGTCTGTATGGGAGACCAATGAGGCCTTGCCAGGCTGCAGGAACGTGCCGGTGGAGGCCCTGTGAGGAGCCCCTGGGGGTGGGGTGCCCAGGGCTGAGTGCTGCCCCAGCCCAGCCTTTCTACAGTGGGTTAGGGTGGCAGCTCCCGCCGGGCCTGGACCAGGCACACGTTGCGAGCTGAGGCCTCCCTTCACCAGCTTGCATACTCCCATTTCTCCCCCCAAGAGAAGAGACTCAGTGGAGCAGAGTGGCCGGGACCAGGAGGCAGAGCAAGGGTGTGGCGTCCCAGCTGGGGCTGGGGCAGGGTGTCTACAGGCCACCCCACCAGCCCGAGGTCAGCAGATTGGGCGGTGGCTGCCCAGCCAGGGCGTGACTCCCCAGAGCATTGGCCAGAGTGGGAGCTCTTGGAGCGAGTTCTAGGCTCACAGCAACGTGACCCAGACATCGCTGGTAATGGGAGGGGCTTGGATGTGAGCCCAGGGGTCACAGAAGGCAAATCAGCATCAGAGTGAGCTCCAGCAGGCACCCAGCACTGCTCTCCATGGTGGTGGGGCCAGTGGGAACCTGCCAGCCCCCAACACTGGTATTGATGGGAGGTAGAAGCCACCTTCTTGTGAGGACAGAAAACATGAGCCCCTGATCTGGCCCGATGCCGGCATCTGCACACTGGGTGCCAGCGGTGGACCACAGTCTCGTAGTACACCCTTGAAGCCAATGACCCCCGTGGCTCCCTGCTCTCCCTCCAGCTCCTACAATAATTTTGTCACCAGAATTCCCTGTGGAGAGCCTGTCTCTGCATTACATATCTATAAAGGCTTCTGTTTGCTAAGTGGTTCGGAGACAGATGCCTGGGTCTCAACTTCTTCTGTGGGCTGGGCTTCCTATTATATGCAGCCCAGCCAAATGGCAATTCAAACAGAATTCAAAAGCTGACTGGTACGATAAATCAATTTATCAATCAATTTATCAATCAAATCTCCCCTGAAAAGTCAGCAGGGGAGTATATGCCTTAAAAAAAAGTCTCACCCGGGACGCCTGGGTGGCTCAGTTGGTTAAGCAGCTGCCTTCGGCTCAGGTCATGATCCCAGCATCCTGGGATCGAGTCCCACATCGGGCTCCTTGCTCGGCAGGGAGCCTGCTTCTCCCTCTGCCTCTGCCTGCCATTCTGTCTGCCTGTGCTCGCTCTCTCCCCCCCCCCCCCGATAAATAAATAAAATCTAAAAAAAAAGAAAAGTCCCACCCTTAGATAACGACTAAAACATTCTGGACAAAACGTAAAAATAAACAAATCCCCGAAGGTTCAGGGAAATGAACAAAAGTCAGTAGATTCTGAAAGGGAATTGACACCTGGAGGAGGAGATTTCCATGTGTGTAGCTTTACCCTGAAAACAGCCAGAGGCGAGGTGGCACTGGCCCCAGCTCTCAGGCTCCTGGAGAATCCCCCACCCCCCATTTTTCCGGGCGAAGGAGGAAAGAACCCAGGATAAGCAGACACCAGAGAATGAGTGGAGAACTCTGGAAGGGAAAGTGCCAGAGAAGGGGACCCAGATTCTGTGTTTGAACTCTACCAAAGACTCCTGCTGCCCCCTGAGTCATGCATATGCAGGGGATACTGAGATGGAACTCTAACCCCTCAGGGTGTGCAGACCTCATAGCGCAAGCCTGAGTATGTTCATTGCCGCAAAACAAAAGCATCCAGTGTCTTCACAGGAAGATAACAGAATGCAGTGTCTCCACAACCTGATGGTCACAGCGTTCATGATAAAATCCAACACTGTGTCCACTACACATCCCTTAAGAAAAAAATCCAAACTACTTATCAGAGGAAGAGCCAGGAAACTGTGACTCATTCTCAGAGGGAAGGAAACCACTGAGGCCAATGCCACGATGAGTCAGTTACTAGAATTATCAAAGTTTTTTCTTAAGATTTTATTTTTTTTAAGTCCTGTCCACACCCAACATGGGGCTCGAACTCATGACCCCAAGATCAAGAGTCACATGGCCTGCCAGCAGTGACTGAGGCTTCCAGGCTTCCATCAGACAGACCGATACAAAGCGCGTTAGAGACTTCCACACGGCAGAGCATGTGGATAGGAGCTGACCCAGGAACAAGGCCCAGACCCAAACTGAAACGACGTGGCATTGGTGGGTAACCTTGGCTTCATCAGAATTCAGGATTCCCGTTCAACAGACACTTGGTGGCTGACAGGGAGATGTGAAACACGACACGTCATGGCGCCCCCGGCTCGGTGGGCACCCAGAACCCGCAGACATCAGGAGCCCGGCAGCCGCAGAAATCCCGGTGCAAACAGGGGGTTCACGAAATCAGAAGGGTGGGTGGTAGCGGGTGCTGATGACCCTCGGAGAGACAGAGCAGCAGCAGAGGCGCGGACACATGGAGCGGAGCCCTCGCCTGGCTCCCACGGGCCTCCCAGGCAACTTTGCAACATGGAGGCGCGTTCCCTCCCAGGGTCTGTCCTCAGCACCACCTTGGCTGTTACGGGTGGCACGCAGGTGCACACCAGCTTCTCCTTCCTGGTGCACGACCTCTGTTTGCCCTTGCTTGCCAGTCAGGCGTGGGCTGGGAGTATCTGCCTCCAGGCTGTTGCTGGCCCTGTCACTCTCCGGGTGAACAAAACGAATTTGGGACTGTTTATTCTGCACAAGAAGAAAAAGCCTTTTTTCTTTCATGTTGACATGGCTAAACCTGTTCCTCGTCAGGGGAGGTGTCCAGTCACGCCTGGTTTGAGTGCTGGTGTGGACATAGTTCACTGTGATCTCATCATCCCGACTCCAGGGATGACCAGCCAGCAGACCCAGCAGGACCCAGGTTCTCGGGGGTGGGGGCTAGCGTCCATTGCCTGAATTCCGTAGGCTGTCTCCTGCCTGATTTCCTAAAACATCTGTCCCCAAGTGGAAAAAAGAGAAAAAGGGACCAGAGTCGAGTCTGCTGGCCTGGGGCAGACCTGTCATGGGTCTTTGCACCCTTTGCCACCCATGGGTCTTTCCTCTTCCTGGAAGCCTTCCTTGGCTGGCCCGGCCTTCCTGACTCTGGGAGGTCAGCTCCTCTCCTGTGAGCCATGGTTTCCTCCATGATGCCAGACCAGAGCACGACATTCATTCTGCAAATGAAGAACCACTAGGGATGGCTTTTTATCCCCATTTTACAGAGAAGAAAAAGGAGGCCCAGAGAGATCCAGTGACTGACCAGAGCCCACCCAAGAATCTGGGCCCCTGGTTTTGGTGGAGGAGCATGGGGACAGCTCTGGTGTCAGGTGCCCCTGGGGCCATGTTCTTGCTCAGCTGCTGCCCTGCGAGCGGGTTCTAGAGCCTGGGTTTCCAGCTCTGCAAAATGGGCACCAGCGTGCAGGGTGGGGTGTCTGTTGTCGGTGGGCTCTGGATGCTGGACAGCTTCGCTTCTTCAGAGCTTTGCCGACTTCAGCAAATGCCTGCAACCGAACCCCAGCTTCAAGGGTGTCAGACGGGCCCCCTCCTGGCCCCCAGAAGTGGCTAGGTGCTGTTGGTGGGCAGGACAGCTTTCCTTGCTGCTCTGTTCCCAGGCTGCGGGACCGCAGCCATCAGTGAAATAGGCTGGCCAGAGGCTGACCTGCGGGCAGAGCCCATCCGAGGGCTGGTGTGGCTGCAGCTAATCACCAGGTGCAGGACATATCCCCTGCCCTGCTGAGCCTGACTTCTGCCCACAGTGACAGACATGCTGGCCTTCTTGGAAATTCTGGGAATGTCTGCAGAGGCCATGGCTGAGGCTGCCAGCCCCGTGGGCTTCTTGTACGCCGTGGACCCCCAGGGCTGCAGGGGCTGGAGTGACCTCACCAGAGGGTCTGTCGCGGTCGGGCCCTGCCCAGCCTTTCTACCACCACCTCCCAGGGGTCTATGCCATCATCTTGGAGGCTACATTCCACTGGGGCCAGAGCTCTCACCATGGCCATCACTGACCTCAAGGGCTGCTTCTGAGGGCCACTGACTCTCCTCCTGGCCTCAGGGACTCCTGTCCCCGCTCAGTCCCTGCACCCAGCTAGAGGCCTCTGTGCGTCCCCAACCCACACCCTCAACAGGGACAGGATGGTTTCTTCTGGGGTGAGGAACCCATGCCAGGGCCCAGCGGTGTGGGGGGTGTGGGCCAGGGCCCAGGGTTGGGGGGAGGAGTGTGGGCCAGGACCCAGGGTAGGAGGTGCATGTGGGCCAGGTTCTAGGGTTGGGTGGGGCTTGGGCCAGGATCAGGGTTGACCTGGGCGCCCTTCGGCCCGCTGCCGCTGCCTTTCAAGGCCTGGGCTATGTCTCGGAGCCTATGTGTGTCCCTACTGGCCCCCTGGTACTGGGCAGCCTGCTGGGTTCTCAGGCCCTCCCGTGGCCATCATTCCTCCCCCAGCGTGACTATGCCAGATGCAGCCTTCACACCCTCTCAGAGCAGCAGAGCAGGCTCACACTCAGCTAGACGGGGGGAAGGGGGCAGCACACCCAGGTGTGCACAGTGATATTGGGGAGAAGAGGCAATCCCGGAGCAGACCCCAGGTTTCTACTTGGGCCCGCTGACCCTGCCGCAGCTGGCTGCACTGGCCGAGTTGAGGGCGGGCCAGACCCGGTGCACCGGCGTCTATGAGGAGCTGTCCTGAGGGGACATGGAACGGCCCTTTGCCCAGCTGAACCTGCTCCTCGGGCCTGATGGCATGAACCTGGCCATGGGGTTTTCAGTCTGCTGAGCGGCTCCTAGCCCTGTCTGCACCCAGGCAGCTGGCTCCCTCCTCCCAGTACCCCAGCGTAAGAGAGACCTCATCTTCTACGGAGTGTGGGAAACCCCCCCGGGCCTGCCTACTCCCAACGGCCACAGCCCAAGTAGGTGAGCTGGAGAGTGTCCTCCAAGGAGACGTTCAGGGCAGGAGGGAAGGGAGCCTGGGTGGGGGTCTTCTGAGGAGGACCCATGACCTCCTGAGCGGGGATCTTTCCAGGCTCGGCTCTGGGGCCCAGTGCATAGGGTGACCCTCCCCCCCGCAGGGAACAGGCCAGCCTTGACCTTCGCCAACCAATGAAAGCACCATGCAGAGAACCCCAAGTGGGCCCCGATGGCCGTCCAGTCACTGTGCTAGTCAGGCCCCCCGAGCTCTCCCGGGGGTGATGACCCAGCCCCACCCAAGCTCCATGGAGCAGAGGCATGGGGGCTGGGGGTGAGGCGGCAGGTGGCAGGCAGGACCACATTGGAGGGGCTGCCCAGGGCCAATGGGGGGGTCCACAGAGGTGGGTAACCACAGGGATGGGGAGTCAGGAGGCGGCTCAGACATGGCAGCGGAGCAAGGGTAATGCCCATGTCCCCAAAAAGCAGGTGCTCCAGAGGCCCACCTGGTGCTGCTGGCTGCCAAGGGGCCAGACGTGAACGTGGACATGTGTGTGACCCTCCCTCAGCCCCACGGAGGTCTGCATGGGCGGCCCTTCCAGTCTCTGAGTCTGTCATCTGCCAGGGGAGCCGCACTGGGGCCCCCCCATGCCCCCACCAGGGATTCCCAGCCCCAGCTGGCCCTGAACCCGGGGTGGGGGGCAAGGATGGCGGAGGGGGACTGTTCCTCCGGAAGCCGAGACCCCGCCACGCTGGGTGAGCGCCCTGCACCAGTGCATGCAAACAGTAGGCATCCACGGCCCGCCCGAGCCTGGGATCTCCCAACAGGTCCCCGCCCCAGCCAGCAGCCCCAGGGTCCCACCACCCGCACTTGCCTTCCCAGATGCCCCAGAGGGTCCCCCTGAACGACCCGGGGGCTGAATCCAAAGTGTGGGCACCACGGGGTTGCCGGCCTGGCCTTGGCATGCCTCACGGCAGGACCACGGGGCTCACGCAGGCCTAAAGAGCCCCCTGCCCTGTGCCGTGGAGTGGGGGGCTGACCAGCCTTGTGGGGCGCCCTTCTTGTGAGCGCTCCGTGTGCTCCCGATGCTCCCCAGGCCACGGCCTGCAGACCCCGCGACAGACCGGTGCTGCCAGGCACCCGGGCCCTCCCGGCTCTCTCCTTCGGCACTGAGTCAGGCAAACGAGTCGGGGGCTGCCTCCCTTCCTCCTGGCCTACCTGCTGGCATGCCCCCGCAGACGCAGCCCCGGGCCCTGCTCGGCTTCCGTGCCTGCGAACGTGTGTGCAGCGCGGTGAGGGCCTCCTGGCCACCGGCTCCTTCTGCTGCTTCTTGCACTACTAGGGGCGGAAGAAGCCCCCAGAAGCCCCCGTGCCCTGGCCCTAGCTCGGACCCCACCGCCCTCCCTCAGTCGGGGCCCACGCTGCTCTCTCCCTGGGCGGGGCAGGTCACCGCAGGCCTCCTCATTAGCGGCTAATTGCTGCCTGCGCCAGGCCTCCCAGAGCTGTGGCCAGATTACACCTGTTGACAAGCTGTGGTGGCACCCCGCGGGAAGGCACCCCGTGCTGATTAGACTGCTAATGATGTGCTCATTGCCCGCAGTGACTTCCTGCAACTAATCAAACGCTGTGTATGTTGAGCCCAGGGACGAGTCTGGCTTCACGAGGAGCCCAGGTGCACCTGGGGTTTGGGAGGCCCGGGGGGCTCAGACGGGGACACCTCTGGCCACGACCAGCAGCCACCCGCGCCTGTGTGTCCTCCTAAGAGTGGCTGCTTTCTCTCTTGGCTCTGAGAATGGGCATGCCAGGAGCACCCTGACATAGACCCACCCCGTGTGGGCCTCCCCTCACCCTCCACCCCCCACCCCCAGCCCAGGGCCTGCAGAGCTTCCCAGGGACGTGGAAGAGTCTGCAGAGAGTGGCCTAGAAGGCTGTGGCCCCATACCCATGTAGATAGGGAAGGACACCCAGCACCCACGGGGATCTGGGCTGATTCCCCCAGAAACCCCTGAGCCTGAAGACCCTCACATGGTGAGGAGACCCCTAACTGGTCACCCTCATGAACAGGACAGTCCCCGGTCTACAGAAAGCATGGGGACACATTCATACGGCGACAAGTCCTTGTTTGGGTGTGAGGCCAGCCTTGTTCTAAGTGACTGACCCTGACTGACCTACCAACAGGGGCTTGTGATGCAGCAAGAAGCCCCCACTTGTGGATCCTGGTTGTCCCCCCGACCCCGACCCCGTGTCCAACGTGGGGCCCAGGGCCTCCACACGGGCTCCAAGTGTCTGGGCAGGTCCACAGGGCAGATGGACACCACAAGCACATGGGCCACACCCGAGCACTTGTCCTTCCCCCTACACCAATGCGGAAGGGGGGGTGGGGAGCAAAGCCCATTTCTACTTTTCTAGCATCTCATGATACAATAACATGGGAAAATGTAACAAATGTTTTGAAATCACACGTGTAAGAAAAACTTAAAAACATTTTTAAAGTGTTTTACTTAACAATTTCCACGCCCAGCATGGGACTTGAATTCACTGCCCCAAGATCAAGAGTTGCTGCACGCTCTTCCTTCTGACTAATCCAGGCAGGAGACCCTAAACATTTCTTGGAAAAGACAAAACACCTTTTACTTTTCCTGACCCTGGACTGTAGTATTCCTACTGCACACGGGCTCTCTGCCCGCCCAGACACACCTGTGGCTCAAGCCCGGCTGTGGGGACAGCCAAGCACAGGTGGTCTGTCCCAGCCCACCCCTCAGGGCAGTCCGTTTGGGAGGGGGGCTCTGATCTGGGGAGACACATCCCATTATGCAATTGTCGTCTGACCCCTGAGAGTCCCACAAGAACTTCGACATGAGGGCTATGGTGGGTTGAACGGTGCCCCTCAAATAACATGTCCCCCAAACCTGTGAATGGGACCTCACTTGGAAATAGGGTCGTTGCAGATGTAATTAAGTTGAGGGTTTTGAGAAGAGATCATGCTGGGTAGTGGGCTGGGCCCTGAGTCCAATGACGGGTGTCCTTAGAACAGCAGGGGAGACACACAGGAGCTCTGCGACGGAGCCGTGGGGGCTGGAGAAACACAGCCATGTGCCCAGGGCTGCCCGGGCCCACCAGGAGCGGTGCCAGGCAGGAGGGAACCTTTGGAAGGTCCTGCCAACATCTTGGCCTTAGACTTGTGGCCTCAAGAACCGAGAAAAAAAACTTTTGTTATTATAAACCCCCCATCGTGTGACCCCTGTTGCAGGAGCACTGGACACTAACACAGGCCCAGTCCCTGCGACCAGTCCCCCAGACTGCAGGAGGGGTCGGCAGCTCCATGCACCTCGGTGGAAACCGTGCCTGCTCCCACCCAAAGATCTGCTGGCTGGCTTTGGGCAAAGGGGGTCCTGCAGGCACACCTGGAGCAGAAGCCAAGCTCTGCATCTATCCCAGCTCAGGGAATGGGGTGCCCACACCCCGTGGCCCGGGCTGGCTGCAGGGCCCTCCGTTTCCCCCACGTGTGTAAACCCTGGCATTGCACATGGGAAGTGTGCGGCCAGTACTCAGTAATGATGATGAAACAATCTGCAGGTGTGAGAGCAGAGGCACAGAGGAGGCAGGCATGGTGTTGGCTCAGGGGCCTCAGGGTCTCCAGGGGCCCTCATCACGTGTGCCTGCGTGTGCATGCGCATGTGGTATCAGAGACCCCCAGGTGGAGTTTCCGAACCAGAAGCTGTTTTGGCCAGCTTCTGGTTCGGGGCTGGGGGCTGGAAGCCAGGAGGACTCAGGTTCACTCACTGTCCCACTCTTGGAGGCACCTTGATGCCCTGCTTTCAACGAGATACAGACTCACATATCATACAACCCGCCCACTTAAACTGTGCAATTCAACGGGGTTTTTGATACGTGACATTATTTTTAAGTTGTAGCAACAGGTACGCGACAGAATTTGCCCCAGGGACCCCGTGCACGCGCCGCAGTCCAGGCGTCAGCTGCGTTCACAGGGAGGTGTAACCACACCTCCTCCTCCAACGCTTCTCATCACCGCACACAAAACCTCCTCCCCAGGCCCCAGGGCCCCAGGCCCAAGCTACTTGCTGTCTCCGTGGCGTGTCCTGGAAATGGAGTCCAGCGATGTGGGGCGTTCTGTGGGGCTCCTCTCCCCGAGCCTCGTGTCCTGGGGGGGGGGGGTCAATCACACGGCAGTGGGCGTCCCTGGCTTGCCCTGCCTTACATCTGAGTACTCCTCCGCGGCAGAGAGGGACCACAGTTCCTTTCACCACTCTTCTGCTGAAGGGCAGTTGGGCTGTTCCCGCCTTTTATCCCCCCACCCTTTGCTCCACTTGGTTTGCGCCTGCAGACCTGGGTTCCAGGGGGGCAGGGAGGTGGAGGCCGGCCCTGCACCCACGTGGGCTCTGGCATCCCCGTGGTGCGCTCCCCACTCCTGCGCTGGGAGAACCCTCCCTGCACCCCAGCCTCAGTCGGAGCCTCTCCCATGGAAGCCCTCTCCTTCTGACTGATCCCAATCCTGCCCCAGCCCACCGCCGCCTGTTACGCTCCGGTATTTTCTGTGAACCTCCTCTGGGGGATTTCAGGGAAGCCAAGGTTGTCTGGGGCTCCCTACTCCTAAGAACCACTTGGGACTGTGGAGTTTCAGGCATCCTATCGCAGACCCGGTCAGGACAGGGATGGGTGGGGCCTGGAAGTCCACCTGGGTTAGCTACTGGGGAACATCTCCCCATCTCCCCCCAGCCCCAGGCCCAGCCGCTGGATCGGAAATTCCTGTCCTCGCAGCCAAGAGGAGCCGCTACACCCCCGCCCCCACGGGAAGGCTGCCCCAGCCGCGGGGGGGGGGGGGGGGGGGCTGGGCTCTCTGCACCGCCAAGAAACTCCACAGGCAGGTGTGGGAGTTTCCAGGACAAGCCCACACTGGGGCAGGAACTCCCTAGAGCGGGAGCCCAGGCCAAGCTGGGCCCTGAGGCCTGAGGTTCCCCCGGACGTCCTGGGCTGAGCCCAGCCCTGCTCGCGTCGCACGCCTGACCCAGCTCCGGGAGTCCTCCGGAGAGCTCTAATAAAAGGGGGTCACTGACGTGGAGCTGGACTCGACGCGATTCACGGCGGCTGGAGACGGGCGTCTGGCCGGCAGCAGCCCTGCTACACGCTGCGAAATCTCATGGGGGAGCGTAGTCTTCTCCATGGGGTCCCCCAAGTAACAGAGGGCGGCGTCGGAGGCCGGGCCAGCAGCGCGCGAGCGCCCTCCGGAGCCCCGCGGCTCCGCGCCCCGTCGCGGCCTGGTCAGCAGCCGCCCATGTCCCCGTCACCCGCACGTTCCTCACCCCGCCGCCCAGACTGGGGGCCCACGAGGGCCGGGCGCCCCTCTGGGGTCTCGAGCGTCTGTGGGACCCAGTACAGCGAAGCCGCTGCCGCTGCAAATTCCCAGGTCAAGGGCTGTGGGGCCGCACACTGGCCAGCAGGGGAGCCCTGGGGGAGGGAGACGTCATTCTGGTGCTCTCGGCTCCCTCCGTCGCGGCCCAAGAGGCAGGGAAGGCGACAGGTTCCTCGGCGGAACTGGGCCAGCCAGCAGGGGGCGCGCGCCTTCCAGGCGCCCGGCGGGGGGGGACAGATGCGCATGCGCCGCGCGGGGCGCTTTCCGGCAGCGTGGCGGAAAGCGCTTGCCGTTTCGCGCCTTTTGGCGACTTCTGCGCCGGGAGCCCCGCGACAGTACGGCAGCCATGGCGTCGCCCTTCAGCGGGGCGCTGCAGCTGACGGACCTGGATGACTTCATCGGGCCCTCTCAGGTGGGCCGGCCCGCGGGGGCGGAGGCCGTGTGTGGGGTGGGGCCCCGCTACCCGCTCAGTTTCTTCCCCTGAGAAACGGGATCCGCCCGCGCCCGCCGGGCCTCCGGCGCCCTGGCCAGCTTCCACCCGATGGGAAGCCGCGGCCGGGGATGCCAATGGCCTGAGCAGGGCTACGGCACCGCGAGGCTTCGAGGAGTGCAGCTTGGCCAAGGCCGCGGGTGGGGGGCGTGCCGAGTGGCCTGTCACCGTGCGCACCCGGAAGCCGGGGGGAAGCCGGGCAGGGCCGCCGGCGTCACCCCCCGGGCAATGTTGGGCTTGGGGCCTGGGCGACCCTATCCACTCCCTCTGGTAGAGGCGGGACTGTCCCGGAGGTCCGAGGAGCTGGTCCCATGGCGTTACCTGCTGTGACTACCTGGTGTCCGTCGGGGTGTGTGGTCGTCGCTGGCGGAGCTTGCCCCTAAGGGAGGCAGGACAGCTACGCTGGCAAGGGAGTGTCGTCCTCATCAGGTGTCCCTCCCTATCAAGCGCACCGGCTGTGCGGGACAGGCCCGGGGGGGGGGGGGGCGCGGGGCTGGCCACAGCACCTTGGGCAGGGCTTTCTGGGGCACACCATCCCTGGGAAAGCAACCGCCAGAGAGGTTCTTTTGACAGGGAAACTTCCAGGAACTTGGGGAGTTGGGGAGAAGAAGAAACTCCTTTCATTGGGGCCTGGGCAGGGCGGTGACCTCCGAGCAAAGCATTCCTGCCGAGGTGCAGAAATGGTGGCTCCTGGGTGTCGTCTCAGTGGCCAGTTCGCGTACTGAGAACAAGAGTCAAGTTCAGAGCGGGCAGGCTTGCAGGGCGTGAGCGTGCAGCTGGCAGCACGGGCCTTCATCTGGCTGTGAGCCGCAGGGTGACCGCTGGTGCTGGTGGGCTGTTCGAACGTGTACCCCTTGTGCAAGCCGCCTTTCTGCTAAGACTGCTTCCGTGGCTGGACGAAAGTCAGGTGTGATGGCGTGACCACCAGGTCGCTCCTCTTCTTGGGGAACCTGCGTGCACTCAGGCCCCCATTTGGGGTCTCTTCCTTGTATAGGACTGCGTCAAGCCCATGAAAGTGGATAAGAGCACAGGAAGTGGCATGGCCAAGATCCACATTGAAGAAGATGGGAGTTACTTCCAGGTCAGGCAGGTGAGTTCCAGCCCAGATGACCAGAAGCATATGCATGCTGCTCTTCCCAGTCACAAATACGGTGACCAGGAGACCTCTCACTGTGGTCAGATTCACTGTCAAGGCCACGAGAGCGGGGATAGGGCGGGGGCTGGGGTGGAGGGGCACAGAGGCTGAGCCTGGAGCTTCACTTGGTCTGCAGAGGGGCTCCTCTTGTGGAGCTGGTGGTCTCTGTCTTCCCTTTCCCTCTCTCCGTGGTTTCTCACTGTGTGGGATTTTCCAGTTCAGACAGCTTGTTGTCAGCGAACCTGTGCTTCCTGTATAATCGCGCAATAACGAGATGGTGGTTTAAGGACCATCTGCCGTTTGGACCCTCAAGAGTGTCTGTGCCGTCCCGTGGGCCACAGGCATGGGCGTACCTGGCCCAGGAACTTCTCCCGGGCAGGGGAGGAGCCTCAGAGGGCACAGGGCAGGGCTGGACCGGGGATCAAGCGCTCACAGGGAGAGAACTGGACATTTGCTCAGGCCAGGAGTGTGACCCGGCAGCACACCACAGCTCCTGCCCAAGCCTAGCCAAGCACAAGGAAACACCACCTCAGGGTTGGGGGCGGGGGGTGATCCCACAAGTGAAGAGATCCAGGAGAGGTGGGGGCATCAGTGGGCCCTGCCTTACCAAGCAACAGTGACTGATGTGGAGGGAGGTTGGGAATAGGTCTCTTGGCACAAAATCAAAGCCTGGGCCTTTAGGCCCATCCAACTCTAAAAATACACACTAAGCTCAAATCGCAGCTTCGCTGTGAAGCGCCGTCCTGATGAGCTGGGCTGGAAGGGGGTCCCCGTCTCCTCAACCCGCTGGTCACAGGCCCCGACCCTTCCTTAGTTTACAGAGGGAGTAAAGGTGCTCAGCTGGAGTCTCTTCCATCTCGGGAAAGTTGCAGAACGTCAGCCTGGAGGCCCACGTCCCACACTAAGCTCTGCACCCATTTGGCGGTCCAGCTGTTGCTGCCCGTGTGTCGAGCTCGCTCAGCAGACCACCGCCTCACTCTGCCCTCTCCCTCTTCGTCTCAGCCTTGCCTTTCTCATCCTCCTGTTGGAGCCTGGCCATTGACATTTTCCCCTCTGCACAGCCCCACGAGTGTAGACTAGGAGCCTCTGGCAAGTCACCTGCAGCTCTGCAGACCGCACACCCATGCTCCACCCATGATAGGCTGCAGGCCTCGTTAATGCGCCTGTGATGCGCCAGCTGAGCTGGTGCCCAGATTAGAATTCGGTGAAGCTAGACTATATATAGAATGTATGTACTTCTCCAGCAAATATTTAATTTTTAGACGTTTAGTGGCATTCAGAGCCAGCCAGCTACCACGCTGGTAGTCAGTGTCGCCAGAGAATCAAGGTTTCATGGGTCCCGTTATCCCAAGGGCTCCTGTCCTTGTGCAGGGGGCCCTGTTGAACACCGTGTGCTGTGCTTCCAGGACGGAGGGACTCAGAAGCTAGAGAAGGCCAAGATCTCACTGGGTGACTGCCTGGCGTGCAGTGGCTGTGTCACCTCCGCGGAGACCGTCCTCATCACGCAGCAAAGCCATGAGGAACTGCGGAAAATTCTAGATGCCAATAAGGTAAGTGGTGGGCGGTCTTGGAGATTTTTTTAGCCTGACATCGACTGCAGCATCCTTTGCTCTTGCTGTCAAGGGCCGATCTCCAGGTGACTCCCTCATTTTCAAAGTGGCGTCAGTGGGATGTCAGTGACCTGTCCTACTCCAACACTGAAGTGTTGGGCCCCACCTACACATAGAAATGACATGCCCCGGAGACAGGGCGTGCTCGCACCAGCACCGGACCCCTGGGGATGAGTACGGAAACATGCCGAGTGAGCACGTGTCCCTTGCTTTGCAGACGGCGGCCCCCAGTCAGCAGAGGCTAGTTGTGGTTTCTGTGTCGCCCCAATCCAGAGCGTCACTGGCCGCAAGATTTCAGCTGACTCCTACAGACACTGCCAAGAAGCTGACTGCATTCTTCAAGAAAATCGGTAGGCACCAAACATCGTGCGAGCGCTCCAGCTCAGCATGGGGTAGGTCCCACAACAGGGCGCCTCAGGCTTCTGAGTCACTGAACTCAAAACACACCAGAACCTTCCAAGTTGACTTCAGGCCAGAGTTTTGGTTTGACACACGAGAGCTGTGCCTTTTAAGAGAGACCTTCTGAATCATCTCCGTGCTCTCCCGGCCTGGAGCTTACCTGCTTCTCGTGTTGTGTTTAAGTGAGCGTCATCAAGGCCCGTTTCCCAGGTTCTGGCTCAGATCAACTTTGGTCAGCCTCTGTGAGCCAGGAGCTGGGCTGGGAGGCTGTGGGCTGGGTGCCACCAGGACGTGGCCGGTCCTGGACAAGCCAGGTGGCAACAGCTTCCTGGGGCATGGCCAGCAGGGCCTCGTGTTTCAGCCGCCCTTTGTGGCAGTGAAATGGGTGCTTGCTTTTCAGGGGTGCACTACGTGTTCGACACCGCCTTCTCGAGGAACTTCAGTCTCCTCGAGAGTCAGCGAGAATTTGTGCAGCGGTTCCGAGGACAGGCCAGCTCCACACAGACCTTGCCTGTGCTCACGTCAGCCTGTCCAGGTGTGTCCACACTGCTGGACACAGGGAACAGGAACGCTGGGGTGGGGGGAGCAGCACAGGCTCTGGCAGGATGGCCTCCTTGGTGGAAGAAGGCGCCCTGAGAGTCACTCAGTTCCCCGAGACCGTGACCATGACCTCACTGATGCTAGCAGCACTCGACAGTGACAGCAGAGCGAGGGATGTTCCATAATGGGATTGTAACTCCTTGCACGAGTCGGTCCCCTGCAGAATGTCCTGTCACTTGCTGCCCAGCCGGTGAGATGCTCCTTTTCTTCCCGGTGTCGGCCTCAGGCTGGATCTGCTATGCGGAGAAGACGCATGGGAGCTTCCTTGTCCCTCACCTTAGCACAGCGCGGTCCCCGCAGCAGGTCATGGGCTCCCTGGTCAAGGACTTCTTTGCCCAGCAGCAGGTAACAGGAACATTCCAGCTATGAACCAGTCACTGCCATCATCCTGAAAGATAAGCCAAGACCCACACAAAGAACCACGGTCACATCCTGGCTGTTGGCTGGTGTCACCCCCACCTTACCTGATGGGCCCCTTTCCTGTTGGGTCAGGCCACGACTCCACATTTCCACATTTCTCGGCAGCATTTGACCCCTGACAGGATCTACCATGTGACGGTGATGCCTTGCTATGACAAAAAGTTGGAAGCTTCCAGACCAGACTTCTTCAGCCAGGAGCACCAGACTCGTGATGTGGATTGCGTGGTCACCACAGGTCGGTTCCCGCTGCCCTGACCGCAGGGCATGGATGGCATTGCCTGAGTCCCGCCCGTCGGCTATGGCTGGAGCCGCCGTCCCCTGTGGACGAGGCAGCCCCAGTCCTCCCCGGGAGCCAGGCCATACTTCACCCTTTTCTGCTGTCTCGGAGAACTGTGGCCAACGGGCCACCCTGTCCTACTGGGCTGTGTGGAGAGGTGGGCGGAGATTCCCGTCAGCTGCTCTGACTCTTCGTGGCTCACCCCATTTCTGAGTTGAACAGCCTCTCAGAGTCTCCCGAGGGCTTCAAACACAGAAGGGTGAACGCTTGGGAGCCCAGCCAGTGCGGGGAAGGTCCCCCTGCACGAGCACACGCCCTGGTCTGCCTGGTGGGAAGCTGGGAGCACACCGCGGCAGGCGTGCCCCAGGAATGGGCGTGCCCCCCCCTCCCAGCTGTGTCGGCACAAGGGCGGGCTGCAGGTCCCGGGCGCGGGCTGGCTCTTCTGAAGGGCTTCAGAAGTGGGTCCTCCTTCTGCCCTGTGACTGGGTTCTCGTCCACCCACAAGCCGGGAGGTGGGCGTCGGGGTGTCCATTCGCCAGGGGCACGGGTGCCATGGGCTTCCTCACCGTTTTTACTGCGATCTCAGCTGAAGAGCATCTGTGCTGGCGTCTTCTTGTAGGAGAAGTCTTCAAGTTGCTAGAGGAAGAAGGGGTCTCCCTCTCGGAGCTGGAGCCAGCCCCCTTGGACAGTCTGTAAGTCGCCTCCTAGTGTGGAGAGGGGTCAGGGTGCCATGCTGTGGGTCTGGGGGCTGCCGATGTCTTGACAAGCAGGAGTGAGCGCGTGGAGGTGGTTTGCGTCCCCTCCCTTACTCCTCCCCACGCGGCTTCCTTCTGGTCGGCCCCATGTCTGCCCTGTGGTCTGTCTTGGGGTGCACAGAGGTGGTCAGGTTCACGAGACAGCCAATGGACAGCCGACCCCAACCCGACCCAGGCCTGAGCTCCCGAAACAGGTTACTCACAGACAGATAATCTTTCTCCCACCTGAGCTACCACCTGACACACAGAGCCCCCAGGTTTCAGACTCCTTTCCTGTTTAGAGAGCAACTCCTCCAAACTCAAGAGACAGAAGCTATCGAAAGCCCTGTGGGCAACAGCTGCTGCTGCCCCCTGAGGCCATGCTCTGCTCCCTAGGTGCAACGGCGCATCTGCCCAAGAGCCCACCAGCCATCGAGGCGGAGGCTCGGGGGGCTACCTGGAGCATGTGTTCCGGCATGCAGCCCAGGAGCTCTTTGGGATCCATGTGGATGAGGTCACCTACAGACCCCTGAGGTCAGTAAGGAGAGCTGGAGCTTGGGAACAGGTTAGCCCAGTTGGGGCAGCCTCGGCCTGGGTCTCCTGGCTGAGGTGGGCTTGGAGGACAGCAGGGTGGGTTTGGCAAAGACCCAGGGCACCAGGCAGGAGGCGAGACCTCCTCTCCGGCCAGTGCTCTCCAGGGCTCTGCCTCCCTGTCACAGTGGTCGAGAACCCCCAGAGACCATGGTTGGCAGGGTCTGTCCCGACATAATGCCCTCTTTCATAGCTGGGGGCTGGGGGCTGTCTGACCTCGCCAGGTTGGTGGCCATCATCAGGAGGGAGGGGGTTCCCATCCTGAGGTTTGGGACACCAAGCGAAGTGAGCTTCCCACCCTTTCCTTCCGTCACCGTCCTTCACGGAGGAGCCGGTCGGGGTGGTCCATGTGCCCGCAGGGGTGGGAGGCAGGAGGGAGCCCAGCCTGTGCTCCCCTTAGGAACAAAGACTTCCAGGAGGTGACCCTGGAGAAAGAGGGCCGCGTCCTGCTGCACTTTGCTGCCGCCTATGGCTTCCGCAACATCCAGAACCTGGTGCAGAAGCTGAAGCGAGGGCGCTGCCCGTACCATTACGTGGAGGTCATGGCCTGCCCCGCAGGTAGCTGGAGGGGTGGCAGGGGAGCTCCGTCTCTTCCCCGGCCTGGGCGGCCCCGAGGCTCAGGAGAGCCAGTGTGGGAAGGGGCTAGGCTGTACACCCCGTGTGCAGGCATCCTCCCGTGACCGTGTTCTCGCCTGCCTGGCTCTGCAACAGGCTGCTTGAACGGCGGAGGCCAGCTCAAGGCTCCCAGCACAACTAGCAAGGAGCTGCTCCAGCACGTGCAGATGCTGTACGACGCGGTGACGGTGCAGGTGCCAGAGGATGCGCCTGGTGTCCAGGAACTGTACGAGCACTGGCTGCAGGGCGAGGGCTCAGAGCGGGCTGGCCGCCTGCTGCACACCAGCTACCGTGCGGTGGAGATGGCCAGCTCTGGCCTCAGCATCAGATGGTAGGCTGCCTCGTCACGGGGTTGCCGGTCCCGCCCAGCCGGTACTGGGACTCCCACGAAGCTCGTGTCCTGACACCCCAGCCCAAAACCCTGTCTGAGCTGCAGGGATGGGCTGGAACCCACACAAAAATGGGACTCCGAGCCAGTCAAGGGGACCTCCAGCCCGCCCTCACCCACACTCCCCATCGCAGGAGGCCAGAGGTTCCACAAGGTCCCAGAACCTCCCCATGGGCCCAGGTCTGCGATCAGTGTTCTCTCTGCTGCCTGGAGACCCAGGTAAGGCCCAGGCCTGTGGGCAGCTTAAGGCAGAGCGAAAGTGGGATTCCTCCCCATTCCTGGAGTCATCCATGCCAGACTGGCGGAGAGCCCTCTGGCCCTGGACGGCAGGGAACGCTGGCCAGAGAGGAGTGCGCAGCCCACAGCACCCCACGCTGGGGGTGGCGTACCTGCCCCACCTGGAACTGGGCGTTGAAGACGCCATGGTCTCTGGGACCTGACAGCTTGCATTTCTGCGCAGTTCCGGGCAGGAAGCAGGCTCTGTTAGAGAGACCCCGTGAGATCAGGCGCTGAGTCCCATCTGCACAGCTGGGTCTCCACTTACAGGGGTGGGGGAGAGGGTAGAGTGGGGTGAGACCGCCCAGCGTGTTGTCACAGGGCTCCCCATCTAATAAAGGGATCTCTCTGAAAACGCTTCCAAGTCCAAGAGCATCCACCAGCGTCAAAAATGAACCCTTCCACAGCTTTATTCAAAGTTCAGAAGCCCTGTGCACCCCAGCACGCATCCCAAACACCCAGGCCTCGGGGTTCACATGCACCCCAGAGAGGAGCCTCACATGTCCAGTGCCAGGGTGCCCACTCTCCAAGTCTGGACAGCCAGCTGGGCAGGGCCATGGAAGTTGCCAGAGGCAATCCTCCCATGGGCTCAGTTGGCCAAGGGGTGAAGGAGGAGAGATGTGCTGCCTGGCCGCACAGCCGGTCCTCCTGGGGCTCACTTCTGTCGAGGTGTGCCCAAGAGCCCCCACTGCAGGGCCAGGAGAGCCCGGGCCTGTGGCTGCAGTGGCTCAGCCGCCCGCTGGAAGCTTGCCCGCTCCTTGCAGAGTGCCTCCAGGACCTCGGCTGGGGCCGCCTTCCCCGTGAACTTGCGCACAGGCTCCTCTCTGTAGGGAGAGGGGACGCCATGGAGAGACTGTTGGGTAACTGCCAGGGGGTGTTGGCAGGAAACACTTAAAGAACAGCTGCTCCCTGCTGCCAGTCAGCCCAATAACCATTCCCCTGGCATCTCCTGCAGTACCCAGATGAAGCTAAGGGGGACCAGAGGACAGCAGACCAGCCATGGGATACCCTGCTCTGGGGTACAGCCCCTGGGGTGGGCACAGGGCCCCACAAGAAGGCTGGGGACACCAACCAGTACTCACGCCACTCTTAGGAAGGGGTTGTAGAGGAGCTCCTCGCTCAGGGTGGATGGCACTGTGGGAAGGTCGTCCTCGTCCCTCTTCTGGAATGACCACAGGCCCCTGTCACAGCCCTATCTTGAGAGCCCCAAACAACTTGGCTTCACTCAGCCCTTCCCCTCTCTGGGGGCGGGAGCAGAAGAAGGGCTTCCTCGCCTCATCTGGTCCTCGAGGACGGCCACCCCACAACCTGCACAGGTCCCCTTCCAAAGCCATCCACCCCTCCCCTACCCAGTAGGAGCCTCAGTCAATGGTGGATCCCGGGCTAAGCCAGGTCTGGTCATGTCTGACTCTTCTGTAGGCCCCCTCCTCTGCCCCAACCTCCGTCCACCCTCCAAACCTCTAGGAGGAGAGAGGCTGGGGTGGCCGCACCTTGGCCCATGACAGCTTTGCTCTGACGTGGTCATTGCCAGGCTCCACTTTCTGTGCAAACTCAAGGTTGCCAAGTGTGTGTTCATGGCCACAGAACACCTTCTGAAGAAAGGAGGCACTCAGGGGGTGCACAGCGCTGCCACAGGCAGAGATGGAGGGAGGTGCTCACCTGGGCTTGCCTGGCCCCTCCCCGCACTCTCTCACCCCACGCCTGGTCTGCCCAGGCGTGGTCTCTCCTTGGCTGGAGTGCTCATTCTGCACTCCCACAGCACCAGTCAGGGTCAGAGTGTGGAGGTTGTGCAGGGTGGCAGGACCCTGCAGGAGGGGAAGGGATGGCCACTCACCGTCTCGGGGGGCAGGCTACCCAAGGTGACCGTCAGGCTCTCATACATCTGCTGAGCTGTGCTCTCCAGGCGCAAGCCGCAACCCGCCACCGACAGGGCATCCCCTGGGGAGGACAGCAGGTCAGAGAAGGTGGGGGAGGGTCACGGGCAGGCGGGGGTGGTGGGGCGGGGCAGCCAGTACCCGAGAACACCGCGGGTGGGTCCGGACACTCTTCTTCCCACAGAAAGTAGCTCATGTGGCCGGAGGTGTGGCCTGGCGTCAGGAGACAGCGCACGTGGATGGCCCCAAACTGCAGCAGAGGGGCGGGCTGCTGGTGAGGCGGGAGGGCCCAAGGCGATTCCCCGCCCTCCCGGGCGCGCGCTCACCCGCAGCTCCTCGCCGTGCACTAGCTTGCGGGTCAGCGAGCAAATGCGCTCATCCGCACCCAGCACGGCCAGTCCCGGCCGCAGCCGCGCCAGCTCCGCGTTGCCCCGCGCGTGGTCCCTGCGGACGGGTGAGAGCAGGATCACGCCTGGGTCGGGGTGGGGCAGGGGCGACGCCCTCGCGCCTCGGCCCGCCCCGACCGCGCTCACCAGTGGTAGTGGGTGGTCAGCACGGTGGTCAGTGATACCCCCTCCCGGCCCACGATCTCCAGCAGCTGAAAGGGACGGGAGTTAGGGAGGCTTGGAAGAGCCCGGCCCCACCCCTCTGCCCCCCAATTAGGGAGGCAAGTGTGATGTACACAAGAGTCCCGGGGGACCGGGGGGCGTGGAGGTACAGGAGACCCAGCAGACAATGAATGACTGAACGTCCAGGGCTTAGGACTACGGTGAGGCACCAGGGAGGGTTAAAACGGGGGTCGGAGACGGTCCTAACTTAAGGGCAGCCCCGAGATAATCTGGGAACCGTAATCGCCCTGTGCCCAGAGATCAGAGAGCAGGGGAAGGGCCTGCTCCAGCCACGGTGGTCGGGGGACCCCAGCGGCGCTCCCCGCCGCCCACAGGATGCCCTCACCCTCTTGGGCACGGCCACGTCCACGGCCACAGCCTCCCGCGTGTGCTCCTCAATGACCAGGTACATGTAGTTATCCTCGAGCACCGGGATGACCTTGACCTTCATGGTCGCAGAGCACTGGCACCCCGCGTCTTCTCGTCGAGGGGCCCCCAGGCTTCCGAAACCCTTCCTCAGGGCGGGGGTTCCCCTCTCCAGACCAAGGCAGGGCTGCGCGAGGGAGGGGTCAGCTCCTCACACACATCGGCGGCCGGAGCTCCGGTGCGGAAGCCCACGCCCCAGGCTCAGGCCGGGCCGGCCAGTACGCACGCCAGCCCGCCAGCGGCAGCGACCACAACAACGACGGCGCCGCCACCTCAGCCACCACTGCCGCCACTGCCGCCCGGCGAAGGCCCCGCCCCTCGCGACGGCGCAACCGCCCGGCGCGCCCCCTCCAACCACGCCCCCTCCGCCGAGCCGCGCGTAGCGCCTAAGCCCCGCCCCCGAGCCCGCCCCGCCCGCCTCCCGCAGCGGCGCTGCATCGGCTGACTGCGCCGACCGCCTCAAAGACTTCTGGTCAGAGACGGGCCTCGGGGTCTGACCGCGGCGCCTTAACGGAGCGCGGCGCTCGGCCCGGTCACCGCCATGGCCCGTGCCCCGGCGTAGGGAGAGCGCGTGCGCGTGCGCGCCCGATGGGGGCCGCACACACGTCAGAGGCCGCAGCGCCCGGCGCTCGGGCGCCGCCTTCAGGGAGCCCTCCGGGCGCCGGGGCTGAGCCCGTCCTCCTGAGTCCCCCAGTCCCTCGACTGAAACGTCTGCGGCCCCTTCCCTCAGGCTGGGGGCCGGGGAATCTGTCGTTTGTTCACCTGCCCATCCCAGCGCCCAGCCAGCAGCAGTGGGCACACAGAAGGCGCCTACTGTGCGAACGCCCACTGCAAGGCAGGGCACCTTGCGCGAGGACAGCAGTGACGGCGGTGGTCGTTCCATTCTGTGCTGGGCCTTCTCATGAACTCCTGCTTCCGTCAGGACCCAGGGTCAACGCTGCGGCGCAGGTCTGCCTTTCCCAGGTGAAGGATGGGTAGCCATATACGGAAGGAGCCGAGAGTGCCCCTCCCTGGCTCCCCTGGTGGGTGGGGCCCCAGACATCCCCGGGACCAGCAGGGGGCCAGCAGAGGCCTTGGCAACACAAGCCACTGTGTTGCTGCAACAGGCGGGTTGGCAAGGCGGCACTGCCCTTGGGGAGGCCAGAGTCCTTTCTGCCTATGGAGCACACAGCAGCCACAGCCCCCAGGCCGAGACCCCCACCTGGGACCACTGAGAATGTGAGTCTCTCCAGGACACGTCTGTTTCTGCCATGTGCCGGGGTTCCTCCCTAACCCCTCAGAGGCCAGGAGAAACTGCCCTCAGTCTGTGTGTGGAGCGGGTACTGGGGAGAGGGCAATGCATGGCTGGAGCTCTCCTTGGGAGCGGAGGCCACTGCTCAAGCTTAAGACACAAGTGGACGATGGGGGGGTGATGCCTCCCTAGGTTCTGCCCCAAGCAGAGGACTGGGCAGCCTGCCTCAAGACAGAGCTTCCCTCGGATCCGGAGCTGAGCGAGCAGCGGCGCCTGCAGGTGCGCGTGAGGCCCCAGGGGGCCAGCTAGCAGGAGGGAGGTCCCCCGGGCACCGTCTCTTACCCTGACCACCCACAGATCTCCAAGGAGTTGGTCGACCTGCAGATCTCAGCTCACCACGTGCAGGAGCAGCATGAGGCTGAACTCTTTGAGCTGAAGAGTGAGGTGGGTGCCGGCAGGGGCCCATGCGTGCCGGCCCGGGGAACACGGTGGGAGGGTGCATACCTGGGACCTGTGTTGTGAGGGGTCCAGGTATGCTCATGGGATCGTACACGCTCATGCAGTGTCTGTGATACCCACATCTCCCGTGTGTGCTGTGTGTGCCTGTATGTTCCCTGGTGATGTTGACTTACCCTAGGTGGCCTGACAGGAAAGTGCACCTGCTCACCCGTCACCCTACAGGTCCTACAGCTGGAGAGCCGGGTGCTGGAGCTGGAGCTGCATGGAGATTGCATAGCCCCCCGAGAGGCTGCCTTGGGGCACCGCCACGAGCTGGCACGGGAGCTCCAACACAAGGCCTGGGAGCAGGGACACTCCATCCACCACAGACCCCAGGTCGCCGTGAGTGCCTGGCTGGGTGGGAGCCAAGCAGGGGTGCAGCAGAGACAGTGAGGTTGGGACCAGCTCTCTCCTACAGGCACAGCCTGAGGACTTCCTGAGCCCTAAGGATGAAGAGCAGAAGCTGGGAAACAGTGTGAGTGTGCTGCCCCCTAGCCTGGGGACCTGTCCGGATCTGTCCTAGCCCAGGGTGGTGTTGGGCCTTGCCAGGAACCCAGAGCTCGTGCACCTGCAGGGAGAATGGACGCGCACGCTGGAGGAGCAGAAGGCCCAGAGGCAGGCACTGGAGACCCGTGTGTGAGTGGCTGCCTCACGAGAGACAGGGAGGACGCAGTACCGCACCAGGCTCCCGCACCTGGGTCCCGCTAAGCTTCACACGCATGTCCGCAGGGCAGACCTGGGCCGGCGGCTGCAGGAAGCCCGAGATGAGGCCCGGACGGCGGGGCAGCAACTAGCGGTACAAGCCATGGTGAGGCCCGGCCCTCCGCACGTTGATGTCTAGCAGGTGGCGTCCTACAGTCAGCAAAGGCCTACCTCGTGCAGTGTGGGTTCAAGGCCGCCTTCACCCCCAGGTGTTGTCTGCCTGCCAAGGCCAGCTGCGCCAGGCGGAGGCAGAGAACGCCCAGCTGCAGCTGCAGCTCAAGAAGCTGAATGAAGAGTACTCCCTCCACTTGCAGCGATGTGCCCGGGCCGTGGCCGTGAGCACCGGGTGGGGTGGCCCTGTGGTGAGGGAGGCCTCGCGTCCTGGGGAGACCAAGCCTCGCCTGGGCGCGCCAGACTGCTTCCGGGAGACCCCGGGGTCCCTGCCTGCTGCACTGCCTCGGCCGCTCCCGAGAGGGGGCTATGGGAAGCGGGGTGCGCCCAGCAAGCCCCGCCCTCCCCAGGCCTGGCCCCACCCCCGCCCTGCCGCCTCCCCTCCAGGAGTACGCGAACCGCACCAGCCAAGAGCCGGCAGCCGCAGCCCTCCGCACGTTCCTGGAGACCACGCTGGAGCATATCCGGACAGCGCACCGCAGCCGTGAGCAGCAGCTGGCCCGGGCTGCTCGTGCCTACCGCAAGCGCCTGTCAGATCTGAGCCGTAGACACGAGGAGCTGCTGGCGACCCGCAGGTGGGCCTCTCCCTGAGCCGGGCACCGGGGTGGGGTCGCCCTAGGTGACTTGGCATGTGGCTTAGTGTGCAGCAGGTGCTGGCAGACTCCAGTGAGGCATCTGGGACCCCCAAAGCTACTTTTGATGCAGCCACCTTACACCTGGAGCCCCGGTCTCTGCACCTGGTCACTGAACTCAGCCACCCAGAAGACCAGGCCAGGCAGGAGACAAAGCTCCGGAAGCTCGAGGCCCAGGTGAGTGTTCCCTGCTGCCCTACACTGGCCTTGGAGCAAGCACCCCAGAGCACACCCCAGGCCCATCACAGGCTTAGCAAAGACCCCAATTCCTGAGCAGCCTGCCTCATTTAGCCGACTGGGAGTGCCTAGCACAGCTCACCAGGCTCATGCTGCCACCCTTGTTCCTACAGAAGGGGCCCAGTGAAGCCTCCCTGGGGGTTAGAGACCCGCAGTGAGTACCCTGGGGTGGGTAGTGGGGGGACCTTCAGGGGGTCATTCATTTATTCCCCAACTCTAAGCCCTGGGTGGGGTTTTGGTGGCAGTGGTGAACAAGGTGGCCCACCTGTGCCCTTGGGTTTTGGTCTGTATGGGAGACAGCCAAATACCTGGATGAAGGGGGGCCCCAACAGGAAAAGGGCTAACCTTGAACGGAGGGCCAGGGAGCTCCCCGGAGAAAGGGACCTTTCAGTGAGACCCAGGTGACCTAAGAATGAAGAGGTGTGGGGGATGGCCAGTAGAGGCTCTGGCCCGGGATGGGGGGGGGGGGGGACAGGACAGAAGCAGGTTGCCTGCTGACTTTCACAGCCCTTGCCTCTGGGCTTCCATGTTCCTGTGCAATGCGCAAGCACTTGTATCAGCCTATCTCCCAGAATTTTGAGAAATAAACCCCTAGAATGTGGCTTAGCCCTCTGTGAGCAACCGGTGGGCCCTCTGGGCCCGGGTTGCCCTGCCCCCACGTACCGATGGATGGCTCAAAGGCCCAGGGCTGAGTGGACAGGCGGGCGCATGCTATCCTGACCTTGCTCCCAGCAGGCAAGTCAGGGATCTAAGGGTCCTAACTTGAGCAAGGTCATCGGTCAACACCTGAGAGGACACTGGCCCTCCTGCCTGTGCCTCTCTCTCCTCACAGGGGCCAGGAAGCTGCCTCCTGGGCCCAGGTCCACCAGAAGCTCCAGGACTTCTCCTGTGGCACCCAGGTAAGAGGCAAGGCTGGCTGGGGCCCTTCTCACACTGTGTCTGGCCCTGTGGCTTACGCCCTCCCCATGCCAGGTGGAGCTGGAGCGTGAGCGGGCACAGTTGCTAGTCCGGGCCACAATGGCTGAGGAGCAACTTTCTGAGCTACAGGAGTACGTGGACCAGCACCTCGGCAGGTGGGCTGGGTGTGACCTGCAGGCCTCAGTCCCAGGTAACAGCACCGCCAGGCCGGTGCCTGACCCAGACTCCTCCTAGCAGGTACAAACAGGAGATCCTGAGGCTGAGGAAGCTCATGGGTACACAGGACGCTGGGGGAGTGGGGACCACACCGCCTATCAAGCAGCGGCACTCAAGGACCCGAAGCCGCTAGCCAGCTGTCAAACTCAGGGCAGAACTCTTTTTCACAGCCAGCATGGAGCCCTCCTCACAGCACCCCCTCGGGTGGGAGCGGGGTTGGGGAGTGTCGCTCCACCCAGCCTCCACCCAATAAGAGTCCGAATGAGTCCACGAGTCTTTATTGTGTGCAAATGGTCAGCCAGCCTGAGAACTGGAGGGCCCAGGGGATGAGGCAGAACTGGGTCCTGGGGACGCCTTACCAGCCAACCCGCCCCTCGGGAAATCATACGCCCAGACACGGTCCACACCCTCACCCATCACAGCCACAGGCTGCCATGTGGGGAGGGGGAAGCGCCCCGACACCACTCGGGCCCCTTCGGGCAGCTCTGCCTGCAGCTTGTCTTCCAGCTGTGCGAGCTGTGGGAGAGAGCAGGAGGGTTGGGGTGCAGGATGGAATACAGCCGCCCTGCCCAGCTCCTCCAGGCCTAACACGTTCCAGGAGGACGTCCTGCGCCTCCCCTGCCACTGGCAGCCCCAGACCTACCACACTAGGGGCCAGGAACACGGACACATTGCGGCAGTCCCTCAGGTCCACCTGCAAGAAGAAGTCGCCCCAGCAGGGAGTAGGGCCCCAGCCAGGAGGAGGTCTGGTGGGCGTGGGGCCACTGCGGCTTCCAAGTCCTAGCCCCAGCCCACGCAGGTGGCCAGAGAACCTGCGGTTGGGTTGCCAGATCCCCAGCCAACCCAGCACCGGAGTGTGGAGGCCGGGTGTGGGGTCTTGGGCTCCGGACTCCCTGCATTACCTTCCAGAGGTCCTCACGGCGGTAGCAGACGCTGCCGGCACAGCCCGCTCTCCACGCGTGCAGCCGGGCCAGCCCCACCAGCCAGGGGTTCAGCTCGTAGCCCACGGCCGGGCGGAGGCCGCACCTGTGGGCGGCCAGCACCTGTGGGCACAGGAGGCTGTGGGGACGCAAAGGCAGGCCAGGCGCCGGCGAGGGGCCCCCCACCCCGCACGCAGTGCTTACAATCCTGCCGTCCCCGGAGCCCAAGTCGACTGTCTTCCCGGGGCGGCCTCGCAGCAGTGACAGCACGTGCTCCACCTGCCGCGCGCTCGCGCCCACGTACGGCACCTGCGCAGGGAGGCAGGGGCTGGTCCCCTAGCGCGAAACCCGCCCCCCCGCGCCGCCGGCCCCGCCCCCGCCCGCGCCGCACCTGCAGCCGCAGCGGCATGCGCCGGAAGCCGGGCTGCAGCAGCAGCGCCCACACGGCGTAGGCGGCCAGGCCCGAGCCCGCCGCCGCCTGCAGCAGCTCCCGCGCGCCCAGCCGCCGCCCGCGCAGCTCCGCCAGCGCCTCGCCCGGGTCATCCTGCTCCATGGCCACCGGCGCGCGGCTCCAAGGCGTCCCACCGCGCCGGCCCGGAGCTCACAGCACGCCCCGCCGCGCCCACTCGGCTCCAGGAGGCCACGCCGGAAGTGGCCGGGCGGAGGCTTCGGCGGGAGCCGGAAGCGGCCGTGCACGGGCGCTCCGGCCGGGGCCCGGGGCCATTCCCGCGCGTTCCGGGCCGCGGAGCCTGCTACCCCCACACTTTCCCAGCCCTGGTCCCGCTCGAAGCCTGCGGCCGCCAGCCCACCGACGCCCGAGGCGACCCCGTGGACCACGCGTCCCCGCGCAGGGAGACGCGACACGGCCGCGGAACTCAGAGCTACACGCGCCAGGGAAACGGGGCGGCTGCAGCTGAAGGGTTCCCGCGGGCCCCGCGCCGGCGGCCGTGGAGCTCGGGGCGGCGCGTGTCCGCCCACCGGGACAGCCCAAAGGCCAGTCCCCCGGCTCCCCCTCCCCGCAGCCGAAGACTGGGTCCGCGCGCGGGGCGTGGAGGGGGCGCTCTGCCGAGACGCGGGGCCAACTGGGGCCGGAGCGCGGTGACCGAGGCCGGCTCTCTGTGTGTGTGGTGGCAGGGGAGCTGGCCCACACACAGGGGTGCCAGAAAGGGCCCCAAGAGGGGGAATCCACCTTCCTTCTCCAAACAGTGACCCAAAATCTGAGATTCGAGAGGTGACCTGGCAAAGCCTGCGGTGGGAGAGGGAGGTGTGGGGGACAGAGCCTGGGTGGGGTGGTAGGGCCGGACTCCCTCATCCCACCCGAGGCTGGGCGTCTCAGGACTGTGAGGGGCTTGTACCCATCCAGGGTCCTGGTCAGGGGCCTGTCAGCCCCCACCCCCAACTACACACGGCCCCACAGGCCTGCCTGTACTTGGCCCCAGCTACCACCAGTCCCAAAAGACAGGTGTCCCTGGGTGGCAGGGAACCCCATGCCCTGCTCCCAAGACCTGGGCACTGGGGGGGGGGGGCACCTGGCTCACAGCATCCTGTCTCCTTTGGGTCTTTCATTCCTTGCATTATTGCCAGTGCCTAGAGCCAGCACCAAATAAAAGCTTGTTGGCCAAACGAACACACCTAACCCGACTCCTCCGTACACACCCCACAACGCCAGTGTTCCCAGCCCGCACTCTGCTCCTCTGCCTTAGGGGAACTGGGCAGCTGGTTGTGTATCCATGTGAGTGCACGTGCCCGGGGGTTCCCCACAGGCCAGGTCCCATAGCCCATGGCCCCCACACACATGCTCACCCACACCGTTTCCCTCTGGCCCCTTCCCTCAGGCAGGAACAAAGCCCCTGACCCAGGATTTGGTGCTCCTCTGGCTCTGTTAGCCACACCCTCAACTGCCCTTGCTGCATTTCCGCACTTTCGAGGAGGCTGACTGCATGCGAGGCTCAGGCACTTCCTAGGGCAGGTGCATAGAGACCGCGGTCCAACCAAGAACTTACCCCATAGCAGCTGCCCCTCGATTTCTTAGACACGTGGTCCAAACCGCGGTCCACAGTGGCCCCTGGTGTGGCCAGGAGCCTCCTTCCAGTGAAAGGTTGTGCAGAGCTGACCAGAAAGGACAGAGGCCAATAGTGAGGGGCTGCTTAGCCCTAGAGAGGAAGCCATCCTTGGCGCCCATCTGGACAGTGCAAAAACCTCCCAACAGGAGGAGGAGGACCAGGAGCATACCCTGCTCTCCTCCTCCTCTGATCTTTGCTAAGTCAGTCTTTGGCGAGGGGAAGGGGGCAGACAGGGAGGTAACCGTCTGCAGTCCAGGAAGGAGGTCCAGGCTGGAGATTAACATGTGGGATCATCAGCATCCTGTCAGTTTTTAAAGGCACAAGGCAGGTCCAGCTCTCCAGTGCGGGAATAGTACCAGGAGGAGAGGTCCAGTGCCTGAGCACAGAGCATGGAGCACCCCTGGTTGGGGGTTTGGGAAGAAGGGAGCAGCAGAGAACCTCAGGAGGGGCAGATGGGCAGAAACCCACAGGAGCCTACCTCCCCCACCCATAATCGTCAGCCGAATCTGGAGGAAGGGGCCCTGCCTCAGTTCCTTCCCAAAAGATGACACAGCCTCTGGCCTCCACCTTCACCATCAGACCCTTCCTCAGTGTAGACTGGCAGGGAAGGACTCCTGGGCTCAGCCCATCAGCCTACACAAACACACACACCCACAACCTGAGCTTTGGCTCTCTTGGGAACTGTGGGGTTGGGGTGAACAGAGTCCACTTGTCTCCAGTCCAGGAGCCCCTGCACACACCCCAACCCAAGGGGCACTCAGCCTCAGGGCCCTGGGCTTTGTCTCAAACTGCACTGGCCTTTTGTGTGGCTGAGGCTGAGGAAGAAGGCGGAGCCAGCAACAATAAGACCAGTGGCAAAACGGTCCTTAGAGACCCCACTGTATGCCCCTGCGCTCCAGCAAAGAGCGACAGGCCTGACTCTACAGAGATGCTCTGCATGGACGACTGGAGGGGCCCATCTTTCCCTGAGGGTGGGACGGGGCCAGGGCCAGGAACAGCAGACTGCAACGAGAAGTCCAGCCCGTGGCCAGGCTGCATCCCCTTCCCTCACAGGCCAGGAGTGGTGTCTGCCCACCTGCCCCGCCAAGGGACCCCGCCACCTTAGACCTTGGCAGTTACTTTTCCCACTCCTACTCTGTGCGACAGCAGCACCTGGCAATGAAGGTAGGAGCGGCCGAGCGGAGGCTCACGTGGAGAGGAGGGTCCCTGCTTCCCCCCCAAGCAAGCAGCAGCAGCTCCTCCCCAAGGCACAGGCCTGGGCCACTCTCCCACTCACTAGCTGGTTAGCCTTAGACAAGGCACCCTTCCCTGAGCCTCAGTGTCCTACTCTGAAGCCGGAATCGGAGCAGCCTACAGTGCGGTGGGGACTCAGCCGAGGGCCAGCTCAGGCACGGGACACCACCCACACTGGCTAAGGAAATCTGTGTTCTTACTCTCATCACTCTCGCCTCCCAAGCAGCTGGTGCCACTGGGAGGCAGCCCCCCAGCCCCCCTTCAACAGCCCCCCCCTCAGTGCCCTGCTTCCAGGCCCCTCCGTCCAGGGCCACCTCCCGGGTGGAGATGGCTGGTTTGGGCAGCCCCATAGGCACGGCTGAATTCCTGGCGCACAGCCCAGCCAGGCCTCACCGAGGTGGCTCCGGCCCATGGAGAGGAAGGGGCCCAGAACCCGCTGTGCAGCAGGGTATGAATGGAGGCTTGCACCCGGCCCCTGGACTCCCCCACTGGGAACAGTGGTAGGGTCTGTCCTTCGTAACAAACTCCCGCAGCTTTGTGTTGCGGGCAACCCCGCGGGTGGTTCCACTGATCACTGTGGGGAGACACGCTGGCCAGCGGCATGCAGGGGAGGGCAGGCCCCAGACTGCCCCCACAGCTAAGATTCGCTGGGGCAGGCGGCCAGCGAGCAGGAGCTCAAGGTCACTGCAAGGCCTGTAGGCACCTGGCATTAAGGGGACATGGTGAGGGTAGGTCCTGCCCTCTCCTGGACCACCCTAGGCCTCCCCCCACTGGAGGCAGGAAGGACAAGACAGGCCACCAGACCCTCCCCTCGGTGCCCGATGGCACCTGGGGACCCAAGAGAGCATGTGGGCACCCGACACGTGCACATTCACACATCCACAAACATGGGTCTAGGGGCCGTGCCCCACATGCGGGCACGACTTACGCACAGGCCGAGGGTGTCCAGAGGCACGTTCTGACACACCCACCTTAACACGTGTGCACCAGCATGCGGAAACCCCTGTGGCTTCCCAGAGCTGCCTCCTTGGGCCCAAAGACACCAGCCCAACCTGGGTGGGTGGCAGGATGCTATCGTGAACCTTGGGGTCTCTGGTCTGGGGCCTAAGGCAGAACAGAAAGACCCCCATCCCCTGTGGGGTCAGGCTCCACGTTCTACAGGAAAGTAAAGAGCTGGGCCTGGTGCCCTACAGGGAGGCCAGGCAGTGTCTCCATGGTGACCAGGCACCCGCTGGACTTCTGTTGTGTGGACTGGCTGGACCGAGGAGCCCCCGACAGCTCCAGCTGGATGCTTTGATTCTGTCCCCTCATTCCCTCTTCCCAGCCCTCGAAGACCGAGAGTCTGGCCAGCCCTTTCCTAAGCGGAGTCCTGAGGGACTGCCCGCCCCTCTCTGTCTGTCTGTCCAACCTGTCCTCACTGCCTGTGTCACCTCTAGCAGCCCGCTTCACTCTCGTGCCTCAGTTTCTCCCTCTGTCCAGTGCGGAAGACGGCGCGTCCCCACCCCCACCATCCCTCACCATCAGCACCAAGCCCGAGGGCATGCGGAGGCGGTCCTGGACACCCGCTCTCGCGCACTTCGAGAGCGGGAGGAGGCCGCGCGGCTGCCGTCTGGGTGCAGGGTGGCCTGGAGGAAGAGGGCTGGCCAGGGTCGGGCGCAGCGCCCCGGCCGGGTACAGCCCCTGAGCCACGACCTCTGAACGGGCCACGGACGGCGGCCGCACGCTGCCCGGCGCCTGGGTTAGGCCGCTGGGCGCAGGGCAGGGCAGGAGGCGCTGAGGTGGTGGCTCGCGTCCTCCCCCGGCGCGGCCCCCTCGCCCCCACCCTCCCCCGAAGCCAGCGGCGGCCGCGTCCACCTGGTTCTCGGACCCAGGGGCGCCGGAGGGGCAGAGGCAGCCTCGCGGGGCTTCGTACCTGCTGTCTCAGCTGCAGCGGTCCTCCCAGGAGCAGGCACTGGTGCCCGGGAGCTCGGGGCGCACGTCGGCCCGCGGCCCACGTCGGCCCGCGGCCCACGTCTGGGGGTCGGGGCAGCGGCCGAGGCGGCCAATGGCGGCGCGGCGCAGGAACTTTCCGCCAATCGCAGAGGCGCTCGTGGGGGCGCGCGGCCGAGCCTCGGCCCGCGGGGCGCGGAGGACAGAGCTGCGGGTGCCGCGTCGCCTCATCCGCCCCCTCCTGCCGCCATACACGCCCTTGTCCTTCAGACCTCCGTGGGCTGGGGCGGGAGTAACGCCCACTGGGACCTCGCTGCGGGGTAGGAGGAAAAGAGGCTCCTCTTGGGTGGCCCTTTCCAAGAGTGGGCCCCGGGCTTCCAGCCCCCAGCCTGCCCCGGTCGGGCTCTGCCGGCTCCTCCCAAGAGATGGCACCGTACCCTAGGGACCGGGGTGTGTGTGTGTGTGTGTGTGTGTGTGTGTGTGTGTGTGTGCAGAGACTGGGCCCCCGTGGGCAGCATGGAAAGGCGGGAGCCAGAGGACCTCCCCAAGCCCCAGAAGGAGGCGCCCAGCAGGTCCAGACAAGCTGAGTGGGCTGGCAGTCCCAAGATCTCCTGGTAGCAAGGACTTCCCTGGGGGGAGGGTGTGGGGAACAGATAGCCAGGTAGGGACTGGGGAGAATCCAGGCAGGGAAGAGGAGCAGACTGCCTTGGCAAAGGCCAGGAACAGGGCGAAAACCCTGGGCCAGATCACGGAGGCCCTAGGCACAAAGCCCAGAGTCCAACCACATACTGGAACCCTTGGGGTCACTGAGAGCTTTAACCAAGGTCTGCAGGAAACAGCACAGACTTGTGCGAACCCTCCTATGGGTGCCACCATCGCCCTACCCCAGCCCTCCAGCTACTCCGGAGCCTGAGGGCATGGCTGACAGATGCGAGAGGTGGCCCCAGAGGGAAGCGGGAGACACCCGCAGGCTACAAGAGACCCCTTGTTATGGGCAAGGAGAATGAGAAGCAGCCAAAACGCCAAGTGCAGCCTTGGTGTCTGTCAACAGATGGAGAAACAAAATGTGGTCTGTCCAACAGAGGACTATGAGTCTGCCTTAAAGAGGGAGGAGCTCTGGGGACACCTGGCTGGCTCAGTCCATTAAGCATCTGCCCGGGGTGCTGGTCTAGCCCCATGTTGTGTTCCTGGCTCAGCAGGGAGCCTGCTTCTCCCTCTTCCTGCTACTCCCCCACTTGTCCCCTCTTTTTCTCTCTCTCTCTGGCAAATCAATGCATATTTTTTAAAGATTTTATTTATTTATTTATTTGATATATATAGAGAGAGATCATAAGTAGGCAGAGAGGCAGGCAGAGAGAGAGGAGGAAGCAGGCTCCCCGCTGAGCAGAGAGCCCGATGCGGGGCTCGATCCCAGGACCCTGAGATCATGACCTGAGCCGAAGGCAGAGGCTTAACCTGCTGAGCCACCCAGGCACCCCAATAAATAAAATATTTTGAAGAAATAAAAATAAAAAATCTGGGGGCACCTGGGTGGCTCAGTTGGTTAAGGGTCTTCCTTTAGCTCAGGTTGTGATCTCAGGGTCCTGGGATCGAGCCCCACATCCCAGGCTCCCCACTCAGTGGGGAGTCTGTTTCTCCCTCTCCTTCTGTGTCTCTCCCTAACTCGTGCTCTCCCTTGTGTGTAAATAAAATCTAAAAAAGAAAAAAAACTATTGGGACGCCTGGGTGGCTCAGTGGGTTGGGCCGCTGCCTTGGGCTCAGGTCATGATCCCAGCGTCCTGGGATCGAGTCCCACATCGGGCTCCTTGCTTGGCGGGGAGCCTGCTTCTCCCTCTGCCTCTGTCTGCCATTCTGTCCGCCTGTGCGGACAGAAAAAAAAAAAAGATTCTCTGTTTCCTTTAAAAAAAAAAAAAGAAAAAAAACTATTAAAAAAAGATTCAGACTCCTGGTACAACCCAGATGAACTTTGAGGGCGTTATGCTGAGTACCATCAGCCAGACACAAAAGGACAAACACCATATGATTCCACTTCCGCAAGGCTCCTGGAGTCGTCAAGTTCACAGAGACAGAAGGTAGGTGGTGGGTGCCAAGGGGCTGGGGCAGGGGGGTGGGGAGAGGGTGTGTGATGGAGACAGAGCTTCAGGTGGAAAGGTGGAAGGAGGGGCCGTCTGCACAGCAATGGGATTGTGCCAAACACTACTCAACTGTGACCTTAATTAAAAATGGTGAGGGGGCGCCTGGGTGGCTCTGTGGGTTGAAGCCTCCCCTTTGGCTCAAGTCATGATCTCAGGGTCCTGGGATCGAGCCCCGCATCTGGCTCTCTGCTCAACGGGGAGCCTGCTTCCTCCTCTCTCTCTCTGCCTGCCTTTCTGCCTACTTGTGATCTCTGTCTGTCAAATAAATAAATAACATCTTTAAAAAAAATGGGGGGCACCTGGGTGGCTCAGTGGGTTAAAGCCTCTGCCTTTGGCTCAGGTCATGATCTCAGGGTCCTGGGATCGAGCCCCGCATCGGGCTCTCTGCTCAGCGGGGAGCCTGCTTCCCTTCCTCTCTCTCTGCCTGCCTCTCTGCCCACTTGTGATCTCTCTCTGTCAAATAAGTAAAATCTTTAAAAAAAAAAAAAAAGAAATATATATATTTTTAAAAATGGTGAGGATACCCATTTTACTCAAGTAAAAATGCAAGAGGTAGACAGGGCCTGTGCGGGGCACAAGGTCAAAGAGGTGGCAGGAGGAGGAAAGAGGGCACTCGGTGGGCACCACAGCTGCCTGGGCTGAGAGGCACACGTCCCTTTCCCACCTCTGTGCAGGCTCTGGGGCCCCAGGCCCTGCCCCAGTCTCTGAGGCAGATGGTGGGTTCCAGGCGCCCTCTGGTGGCAGTGCGAGGACTCAGCTGACGACCCAGCAGGCGGGCCTGGGGCCCCTGGCTCCCCCCACCTGCCAGCTCCAGCAACCCCCCACCCCGAGAATGCGTCAGTGCCTGCCGTGCAAGGGAAGGGTTCCTGGCCAGTGGCGTGGTCCGGAAGGAGCACACACACTGCCCCAACCCATCTCCTCAACACTAGGCTTCCCCTGCCCAGGCCTACTGCCCGGGGCCCAACTGTCAGCTGCAGAAAACCTGGACAGGGTCCCCTGTCTTCACAGGTGCTGCCCCCCACCAGCAAAGCCATGGGAAAGGGAGCCAAGAAGGCCACGCCTGCCCTGGGTCGGCAGTGACCAGATGCACTGCAGGTGCTCAGCAAACACACGGGCAAGGAGTGTGTGCACCCGTGAGTGAAGGGGGGGATGGATGACATCCCAAATCTCGGCAGCTCCCCCAGTGTCTATGCTCATTACGGGGCTCCTTCATAGGCCCCCAGCTCCAGACCCCTCAGGGTCCTGATCCTCCAAAGGGGACTCTCTCCATTCTCACCCAAAACCCAGTTCTTGGCAGGGGCCACCGCTGCTGCTGGGACAGAAAGCATCATCTCAGCTGGCCCCATCCTCCAGCAGGGTGGGACCCCACACGGCAAAGGGCACCTGACAGGAAGCCCGCAGTACTGGGGGCGCAAGGAAGGAGCACTCATGACCAAGGCAGGTGCCGGGCTGGTCAAGGACCTGGGGGAGCAACAGGGAAGCGGGGCAGATCTGATGGGTGAGGAGGGCAGGAAGACGTTCCAGGTCCAAGAAACAGAGCAAGAGTCCCAAGGACAGGATGGAGCCCAGGACAGACCAGGAACCAGGAGATGGCCTGTGGGAGGAGTGCAGGGCCAGCCCCAGGCCCATCAGCCATGAGAGAGCTTGGACTTGCCCTGGAAGGGACAGTGAACAAGGCCTAAAGGGTGAGAAAGCCTAGGGAGAGAAGTCACGGTTTTTCTTGACTTGCACGGGACCTACCTGGGCTCTCATTTCAGCAACAGCAGGGGAGAAGGAAAGAAGTGGCCTGGACAGAGGCCAGCCCTGCCCAAGGCCCCAGCTGAGCCTGTGGCCACCCAGACCCTTGCAGCCAGGACCACCTGAATGTGCCGCTCCAGCTGGCCCAGACCAGAGCGCCGCACCCCCAGGGCAGGGCTGCGGGCTGCAGACAGCAGAGATAGCTCCCCAGCTGAATGCCAGGAGGTGCAAAGAGCCTGCCAGCCCCAGGGGAGCCCAGTGATGGGCTCTGATGGCTCCCGCCATAAACACTGGCCTGGGGTGCCCCTACGCAGCTTGACCCATGGAGTCCCAGGGGCCAGAGTGACCAGCCTGCCCAGAGACCCCATTAGGGCCACAGCTGCGTCTGCCGAACCCTCTGGCTCCCCTTCAGCTGTGCCCCGTTCCCCTGACCTTCACCCTCCGTGGAACCCGGCCTTGCCCACCTATGGAGGCTGTATCTGGAGACACATGGCAGCCAGGTTCCTGTCGTGGGGATGTGTTTTTCCCTTTGACAAGAGATCCGCCCCCAACACACCTGGCATCTTCTGGAGGAGCCAGAAACGCAGCTGCACACTGACTTGCAGCTGAGCTAAAAATAACTGTGGGCTCCAGCCAGGGCCCAGGAAAACATCTCATTGCTAGGAGACCGCCGCTCCTGGGAGACCGCCATTGCTAGGCGACCGGGTTGCCGTGGTGACAGCTGGGCCGAGTCCTGCTCAATCCTGGCCACTCCGCCCTTCTGCCCCTGGCAGGTCGGGCCTGGGTCGGGGAGGAGGAAAGGCTGGGAGCAGGAGCCAGCAGCAGGCAGGCAGCAAAGGGCTTCACCGCCTGGTGGTGCCCATGGCCGCCCGGGCTTCCCTGTTCTCACTCCTGTGGGCGCCTGTTCGTTCTGGCAGCTGAGCGGTGAGGACAGCTGACTGCCCCCCACCCCGGTCCTCCCTGAACCCCCACCAGGGAGAGTTGCAGTGTCCTTCTGGCCCTGCGCCTCCTTAGCAGGATGGGGCATGGTGGGCCGCTTACAATCAGGCATGAGGCTCTCAGCACCTGTGCTGTCCTCAGTGTCGCGCTGACCTTCAGGGCCCCCACCTTGGACCCCAAACCTATTTGCCAGGAGGGGAAGTACTTGCCTGAGCCCCACCCCTGGCCCCCACAGAAAGGAGGATTTGAGCCAAGCAGGTGGCTCCAGTCCCCTGTACCCAGAGCCCCCTGGGCAGCGGCTTCAGGACCCTCCTGCAAAGAGGCTCAGGAAGTCCAGAGCCGCTGCCCTGGTCCTGAGGTGCCAGGAGGCCTGACCCCATCATGGGCAGTGCAGCCCCTGAGGTGTCAGCAGCTCCCTCTCTCACCCTCCTGTAACTAAAGAGCTGGAAACCTCCAGCAGTCTGGACCGGGGAGACTCCTCTGTGTCCAGGCACCAGGATGAGGAGTGCTTCCGGGGAGGGGTGCTCCAGGGAGGAACGTGGCCCTGGAGGAAAGCCAGTGTTGCTAAAGTTCCAGCAAGGGACCCGGCGTCAGCAAAGCTGCAGCCAGCCGCACAGGAGACTCAGGCTTTGATAGCGGACTGAGCCCCGGGAGCACGGACACCGTGCACCGTGGGGAGGAGGTGAGCTGCCCTTCAGCATGGCAGAGAAAGAAGCCCGTGGGTTCAGGGCCAGGTGAAGGAGGTGGGGACGGGAGCAGAGCCCCAGGTACGTGGGAGGCAGGGCTCCACATGCGCCTCTGAAACAAGGCTTTCCTCTGTTTGGATTCTTCCAAGGCGTGGGGTCTCCTCCAGCCTCACCGAGGGCAGCACGTGAGGCCTGGGCCCCTGTTCAGAGGAGGAAGCCCCCGGAAGCAGGAGGTGAAACCTCGCCCTGCGGGTCACGCACCGTCCACGCCCTGGTCCACATTATGTGGAGGCTGAAGCGGAGGCCGGCCTGCTAGACCCACACACCAGAAGGAACTGTATGGGTCGGACAACACTGTCCCAGGCACCCCAAAGGTCTTCATGCCTCCCATGCTGACTGCCCCGACCCCTGCTTTGACCGGAGTCCGCACCAGGGCCAGACCGTGAATCAGCCCTAGCCACACCGGAGAGCCGGCTTCACCCCAGCCTTGACGAGCTGGATCCAGCGCCCCACACGCAGCCAGGCCGGCCCCCCAGCTCCCAAACAGGCTCCACCCTGCAGCTGCCCCCACCTTGTGCCAGCCCCACTGGGTCCTGTTTCCCACCAGAATGCTGCCAACACCAGCTGTTTTTATTTCTCTCAGACACTCTCAAGGGCCTTCCTTAAGGCTCTTTCCCTAGTGCAAAGACCCCTCTCTGCTCTCCCACACCTGATCCCGCCACGGTCTCTGCTCCCAGGAGACCCTGTGATGGGTACCATTAGCTTCCATTCTCCACTCTGAGCCTGTGGGAAGCCTGGCGTCTCCAGGGGCCAGGAGGGAGCCCTGCACACCCTTCCTCCACACCCCACCCCAGCACCTCTCCCCCAGCCTGGTCCCTCCGAAGTGGTCGCCACCACCGCCTCTAAGGGGTTCCAGAGGGAACTCGCCAGCTCAAGACCTCCAAACCTAAAGACCTGTGCACACTCCTTCCTGGATAACCTCACCCATCCTCTCATCCTTGGGGTCTCCTGTCAAGGGTCCTGTCCTCAGGACAGGCATAGCCTCCCCAGAAGCACCCCTCCCCGGGAGCATTCCTTGGCCTGGTGCCTGGAAACGGAGGAGTCTCCTCGGTCCAGCCACACCACCACCACCCTCCCGAGGTCACCATCACGTGGCCCTCTTGAACTTTCATAGCACTTGTCACTCTCTGAGATGGTCTGGTGTTGGTTTGTTTTGGGGGTTGGCGGGGGCCTGGGCACTGAGGGGTTTCTGGGCCCGGCAGCCAGCAGGTGCGCCGAGATTTGAGGGCCCTGAAGGCCGCCGGCGCTGCTCCCCTCCGCTAAGCAGGAGGGCTGGGAGGGTGAGGGTTGGACCACCCTCGCCCCCGCAGGTGGCATCCAAGGGTCGGGACGCGCGGCGCCGGCCCCACAAGACCGCGCACCCCCCGGGCCAATCGCCGGCGCCAAAGAGCTCCAGTCCTCTCCCCCCGCAGGATTCCGGGACCCCACTTCTCCGCACAGGCAGGGCTCTCCGCCGGCCAGCCCTCCGGCCGCACGCCCTGCCCGCCCCGCCCCGCCCCGCCGTGCGCGCGGGTTTGTTGTTGTGCGAGCGCCCGCGGCGAAGGGGTGGGGGTGCTGCCCGGCCGGAGCGTGCCCGTGGGCGCCGCGGCGGGAGCGCGCGGTGCGCGCGGCAGGGCGCGGCGGGCGGGGCGGGGCTCGGCATCCTCGGCTCCCCCGCCCGGGCTCGCCAACCGGATTGGCTCCCGGCGCCGGGAGCGCGCGAGGGCGCGGCGCGTAGAGCCGGGCGGGGGGCGCGCGCGGCGCCGCCGGCGGCCGCGGAGGAGCGCAGGGAGGAGGGCGAGGGGAGGGAGGAGGCGCCCGCCCCGGCTCCCTGCAAAGCGGCCTTATTTATCTGGGCACTGCCTCAGCCTCCCCGGTGGGAGGCTTGGGGCAGCCGATCCTCTCCCACCGGGGAGCTCCTCTCCGGGCGCGGCCGAGGGGGCCGGCCAGGCCGGGGCGCGGGGCGCGGCTGGGCCCTGCCGGCCAGGCCAGCACCTCGGCCGCCTCCCCGCTTCGCCAGCGCCCATGCCGGGCTCCCCATGACGAGAAGACGCCCGGCGGACGGCGTGGCATGAGCCAGGTGCCCGGGCCGAGGTAAGGTGTGTGCACCGGGCCAGGCGGCGGGGCGGGGAAGGGGCCAGGCCACGCCATCGCGGCGACCACAATGAGGATTGGGGCGGGGGCTTCGGAGAGGGCTGCCACCACCCCCGGGGCCTCACATCGGCGCAGCCCCTTCCCAGGCCGAGGCCACTGGGCCTCTGGCCCTAACAGGCCCTCCCACAGAACCCGATCCCAGCGCCGCCTGGTCGAAGCATGGTGCCCCCAGCAACTGGACCAGGACTGTGGGCCGGCGCCCCCTGACCACAGCCCTGGTGCAGCAGCATTGCAGGCCCCCAGCCCACCAGGCTGGCTGAGGTCCTGGACTTCCTTCGTGCTCTGAGCTCCTCTCCGCAGCACCATGAGCCCCTGGACCTGTGAGACAGGTGTTAGATACAGTTACACTCCAGGACAGGCCATGTGGATGCGTGGCTGGGGGCTCTCTGCCCTGGACACCTGGGCCGGTGGGAGCTGGCTATGTGCCTGGTTCTGGAGGGGTTGGGCCTTGGCCAAGGTTAGAGGGGAACTGGGCACCCTGAGGCTTGCTGGGGAGGGGTCTGGCCTCCTGGGATTTGGGGGGAAGAGAGCCCCCACCCATCGCCCCAAGAGGGAAGAAGGCCTAGCTGTTGGAGCCTCAGGGAGCCCAGGGCCCAGTGGCCAATCCTCTAGCCCCTCCCGGCCTCTGCACAGGAACCCTTCCCTCCAAAGAGAGAGCAGATGGTGGATGCCGCTTCACCTGCCCACTTGGTCAGTCCCCTACCGCTACCCGCCACCTCCCAGGCCCCTTCTTTCAGCCAACCCCTTTGAGCAGAGGCCTGGGTGGGACCCTGGGAGGGCCAAGGCCTGATGGAGACTTGCTGACCTGGTAGGAGGTGGCCCTAGGGCTGGACCAGGAGCTGTGGGGAGGAGGGAGATCCAAATCCCCGTCATAAACCTGGACAGTGCAGGTGGCCTGTTCGGATCCCAGGGGACCTCGGGACTCAGCTGCCCACCATCTCCACTCATCCTCTGCCACTCTTCCTTGGGCCAGGCAGGCCTCTCAGCACCTGTCGTGCTGGGCAGGCCCACTGGACGGGTGCTCCCCTCCAGCTCCTGTCCACTTCTGGAGCACTGCAGTGAGTCCTCTCTCCCAGTGCACTGAGAAAACAAGCAGCCCTGAGGGCGGGGGACCTGGGGCCCTCAAGGCTACCAGCCTGGGTCTGGGAAGCCTGTGCCGCTGACACCCAGGGAGACTTTCACCTCAAGGTGGGGCACTGCTTGGTGGCCTGCAGCCCCATCTTGTCACATGTGGGTTCTCATTGCTTTGTCTCAGGGGGAAGAGTGGAGGTGGCAGTGAAGGAAGGCTCCGTGGGCTAAGTGGGTGGTGCAGCCCCTTCCCCACCACTGACGAGGAGGAGCCCTGGCCAGACCAGCCAGAGGGTGGGCTTGGGCCACACAGCCACACTTGGCTGGGAAGAGGGGGAGGGTTCAAGGCAGCGACCCAAAGAAGCAGGCACTAGATGCCCCTAGCCTAGGCACTGGGAGGGGGGGGGCTCAGATCCTTCAGAGGAGAAGAGCCAAGATGAGGCTTAGAGCCCAAGCCCGTTCCCCAAAATGCCCAGTCCCACGTGGCTGAGCTGTCCTGAGCATGACCACAGGACTCTGTCTGATGAAGCGCCAATCCTGGTCTCTTTGGAGGCCATGTGCTCACTTCCTGGAGCCCCTGGTGCACGGGTGGGGCAGCCTGCACCCCAGAAACATCTCTGTGCTGGGGGCGGGAAGGGAGCATTTTGCTGGCTCATGTGCAAAGTGGCAGGGATGTGAGTGTGCCTGAGTCACGGGGCTTGTCATGGAGTTCGTCAGCCCGCACTGTGTCCCTAGTCCCAAGCTACCTTGGTTGTCACCCCCGTCCCTGGAGCTGTCACCACACATCAACCTGATGTGAATGTCTCAGGCTGCCCATGCTCTGCCCAGCCGCACGGCCCTCAGTGGGCAGGGAGAAATGGTCAGGGAAGGTCCTGTGGGGGCCAGACCCCTCCAGCACTCCAGGAAGCCTGTGTCAGACAGAGCATCAGAGAGGAAGGCAGAGATCTCTGAGTTGGATCCATGAGGACTTGGGGGTTTCCAAGGCATGAGGAGTCCAAAAAGAGGGTGTTCTGGGGGTGGGCATGCAGCTTGCAGCCTCTGGAGTGAGAGCAGGGGCACAGCAGAGACAGTGCTGGGAGAGACCAGCAGCCCAAGGTCCCAGGCTGGGAGGACCCAGGGGACCAAACAAGTAGAACAGGACACAGAAAGGAGGGAAGGGCCCAGCGTTGCCCTCTGCACCTCAGTGCCTAGTCTGATCTTTGGGAGTCAGACTGACTGGGGGTCCTAGGATCAAATTCCAACTCTGTGCGACCTCTGGAATTGTCCCCAACTCTCCCTTTCCCCACTTGTGATCAGGATGTGTGTGAGGGGACCAGCAATAGCAGAGCGGCATTGGAAAAAGCAGGGCAGCTCCTCCCTCTCCTCTGGTGGCTCCTGTGCCCTCTTTGGATATGGCCAGATTGTGGCGGATGGGCAGCCAGCCTCCCTACCGTGCAACTCCCGAAGTGGGGACTCAGCCGGAAAGGAGGTGTAAGCCATCCTCTTCCCAAGAGTCTGACTACTTGCAAGGCCTACCACAGATCCCAGCGACCACCCTCACTGACACTGGCCTCTGTCACAACCAGAATTAACAAACTGAGCTACACCCCCCACTACCACCACCATCCACCTGCCCTCTTCTGAATCTGGCCTGTCCTCCACCAAGCCTCCTGGGCACCTGGCTGCCACACCCCTTTCTGCATGATCCTGGCGACTGCCATTCCTCATTCATTCATTCATTCATTCAGCAAGCATTAAGAAGCCATTCAGCCGTGGTGCTGCCTGTCTTCAAGAAGTCCCCAGCCAAGGGAAGAGACAGATGGGTTGACAGTAATGACTGAGACCCTGGAGATGCTTTTTCAGTGCTGGGGAGTCCCCCAGTGGGAGACAAGGGGTGGCAATCACACTGAGGTGGAGGATAAGGAGCTGGCAGGGTGAAGAAGCAGGGAGGCCTCCTGAGCAAACAGGGGGACCAGCATGTGCCCAGGCAAAGAGGGAGAGGGGAGCAGGAATACAGAACAGGGGGTCTGGCTGGGCTGTAGGTTCAAGGCTGGGGAGGAGCCAGAGGTGAAGGAAGCTGTAACATCGACATGCTAGGGCTAGGGGCCCTGTGACTCGATGGCAAAAGAGGCAGCTCCTTTCAGAGCCTCAGCATGGACATCTGCAGACTGTCAGCTTGGAAGCCACCAAGTTCTGGAGTCCTCCCAGGAGACTTGAGCCCCCGCAGCCTATCCCAGGAGGACCTCCTCCAGAATTCCGCTCCACACGGAGGCACAACACCCGGGGCTGAGGCTGAGAATAGTGCAAGTTTGGCCATCTTTTTAAAACGCCTCTTTTCCTAGCGTTAGCTCCTGGTGCTTATTTCTAAAGGAGGAGGCAGTCCACATCAGATTGGCAGCTGACCCTACCCCATCCTAACGAGAAACTCCAGGCAGGTCTTCTGAGCCTCACTGCGTGCAGTAGCAGGTACCAAAAGGGTTGGGGTCTCACAGCCCATCTGCCTGGGTGGGTGGGACTAGACAGAGGAGCACATGTCCCAGCACCCCCCCACCCCCCGCCAAGGGACCTCTTGTCTGACAGGAGGACCCATCGCTGACCACAAGCTCAGTTCTCTCCTAAAGCTCTGACCCCTGGACCAAGATGTGGCTGTTGCCAGTTTTGAACCACGGAGCAAGGGATTCTCAGGCTGGGTCAGTGAGGCTGGGTTGTGCCGCGGGAGCCCGGCAGCACCATGGACAAGGTCAGGAAGAAGCAGGGCTGCCTCCAGGAAGAGGCAGTTCCAATCCGGGGCACAGCAGAAGGGCTGATGGGCTGGCAGGGCAGGGCCTGGCGGCCAGGATGTGGGTGTGGGATAAAGGGCAGCCAGGCCTCGGACACCTCCCTCCCTTCCCCGGGCTGAGGCCGTCCCCCGCCTGGCCCCTCCCTCCCGCGGGCTCTCTCCGCGGGCTGGCTTGTTTTCACCAGCTCCACCCTGAGGCCTGAAGAGTGGGGATGGGACTGTGGGCGTGTGCAAATGTGAGCTCCGGTGGGGTGCGGGTAAAAAGCCCCGCAGACGCCCGGGGCATCCACGTGCATCCCGCCCCCCCCCCCACCGACGCGGGCACTCCACGTGCACACCCGTGGCTGGGAGCATCTTTAACCTAAATCGGCACTGCTCCGGAGTTATTTCTCCCCTGGTGCCACCTCCGCCGCCTCCTCCGGATCCTGGCGGAGCGGGCGGCTTCTCGCCCCGCCCCGTCGCCCGCAGGGCCTCTCCCTGCTGAGCTGGGTTTGCCGAGCCCGGCCCCCACCCCGCCCCCACCAGCCGTTGTCCGCGGTGGAGCGCGCCTGGGCCTGGCCTCCGGGTCCGCGCACGGCGGCTGGAGGGGCGCTGTCCATGGTGCTGCGCTCCGCGGCCGAGCTAGCAGGAAGCGGCAGAGGCTGGGTCGGCGGCGCGCCCCGAGCCCTGAAATCGTGGCACCCCGATCCCGAGAAGCAGAAGGTATTCACGCTGGGGCTGCCTCCCTGAGCCCAGCTCAGCCCACAGGAGGGAGTCCACAGGACAGCCTCTCCCCTGCTCCCTGGAGTGGGGACCTGTTGTGGGCTTCCTCCTGTCCCTCCAGGAGGCACTGCTATTCCACCATGGTCTCCTCCTCACGTACTAGTTTTAAGAGATCTGGGGCACCCCTCATGTCAAGCTGCACCCCATCTGTCACTGTGGGTCACCTGTAACTCCTTGGAGCCTCAGGCTCCCAATCTGAAAGTGAGGTTAACAGTGGTGCCCCCAACACACACACACACACACACACACACACACACACACACACGCATGCACGCACACCCCTGCCATGAGGCTGGAACACATGATTATCCCAATGGGTATTCAGCAAACGTTGTTACGAATGTCATGTTTCAGCCAGCGTGAGGCTGCTACTATCCTGCAGTAAAGGGACAGTCAGAGTGGGGGGGCCTCCCCTAAGGAGGGCTGGCCTGATGTGGATTGCCAGCTTGGGGGCTCATGATTGCCAGGGCAGGAAGGCCTTTGGACCCAAAGCTGGGTTGGCAGCCATGAGGGCCCCTTGTTCCAGTAGATTCCTGGTCCCAGCCTAGATCTGCACCCCTCCCCAGATGTTGGATGCCAGCAAGGGTTGAGTCCAGGGCTTGAAGCCAGTGGGGGACATGGTGCTGGGTAGAGCAGGGCAGGGCAGCCTGTTTCCCTCCCTCCCAGTGGCTCCTGACCCCTTCCCCTAAGGTGGGCCATGGGGCTCAGAAGCAGCCTCTGTGCCACTTTCCAAACACTCACTGTGAGCCATGCACTATGCCTAGCTCTTTTCACATGTTGTGCTGTGGGGGTGGATCATCCCTTTTCAGGCTTCAAAGTAAGGAAAAACGAGGCTTGGAGCAAGGAAGTGGCTCACTGAGGCCACAGAACCTGGCTGTGTGACCCCGGAGACTGCCCCTGAGCCCCTGGGTGCAGTGCCTTTTTGCTGAATGTCTGGAGTGGGGGTGGGCAGGAGATTATCTGGATTGTGGAGCAGATGGTGGCACGGTGAGGGTCTGGCTGTCCCCCTCTCCAGGGCTGTCTGTGCTCCAAGCCGTCTGCCACCCTCTCAGAGGCCTGAGAGGAGAGTGGTGGGGGGTGTCCAGTCCCACCTTGTGAGGAACTCTCTACAAATGGGCTTCCACAGCCAGCTCTGGTTCAAGCCTTGGCTCCGCCACTTATGGTGACCTTGGGCAAATAGTTCATGCTGCTTTGTTTTCTTCATCTGTACAATGGGCACAGTCATCATAGCATCACCATCAATGGGTTGGATGGAGGATTAAAGAGACAGTACGTGTCCAAGGCTCACTGTGCTAGCGTCATGGTAAAGTCTGCCCTTTCTTTGGGCAGATTATTGGGTAGATCCAATAGCCACTGAGATTCTCAGGGGCTGGTATCTGAGTCTTCGACAAGTACTAGAACCACTCCAGACAGCCATGATGGCACCCCATAGTGGAGGAGCCCGAGACCACCCCAAACCATCTCCTTCAGTTTTGCAGTCCCTGCCCAGTAGAGGTCGGCATGCACTGGAGTAGTAAAGGTGAAGGGGGCAGTCATGAGCAAGTGTCTTTCTACATCTCTCTGCCTGCCTCTCTTTTCTCATCTCTAAAATTGGAACTGTAGTGCCTATGTGGTCAAAAAAGTCTATGAGTACAGGTGGAGCTCAGTGCACACAGTAGGTGCTCAGGGAATGTCATGGTCATGAACAGCTCTGACTTCCTGTCGCTGCTCACGGTCAGGGAAAGAGTAACTTGGATTCAGATCCTTCCTGTTGGGTGGTTCTTGGAGTGCCATGGGAGGACATGCCCGGGGATGGGGAGCCCAGCTCTCTTCCCACAGTGACTCATTACCGCCTCCCGGCCTTTGTCCACAGATTGAGCGAGGAAGATGTCGAGCCCAGGTGTGGACGGCGACCCCAAGCCTCCATGCTTGCCTCGCAATGGCCTGGTGAAGCTGCCAGGCCAGCCCAACGGCCTGGGTGCAGCCAGTATCACCAAGGGCACACCAGCTGCCAAGAACCGCCCCTGCCAGCCCCCTCCCCCACCTACCCTCCCACCACCCAGCCTGGCTTCCCCACTGCCACGGGCTGCCCTGGCTGGGGGCCTGTGCCCCCCACCAGGGCTCCCCCTTGGTGGACCAGCCTCAGCCCCTGTTCCCGGGCCCCCAGTGGAGCGGCCACCACTGGCCACAGATGAAAAGATCCTCAATGGCCTCTTCTGGTACTTCTCAGCCTGTGAGAAGTGTGTGCTGGCCCAAGTGTGCAAGGCCTGGCGGCGTGTGCTCTACCAGCCCAAATTCTGGGCAGGCCTCACACCTGTGCTGCATGCCAAGGAGCTCTACAACGTGCTGCCTAGTGGCGAGAAGGAGTTTGTGAACCTGCAGGGCTTCGCTGCGCGTGGCTTTGAGGGTTTCTGCCTGGTTGGCGTCTCCGACCTGGACATCTGTGAGTTCATCGACAACTATGCCCTCTCTAAGAAGGGTGTCAAGGCCATGAGCCTCAAGCGCTCCACCATCACAGATGCCGGCCTGGAGGTGCGCCCCACTGTTGACCTGGAAGGGACAGGGATGGTGTGGGCAGGGCCCAGCGGCTGCCACTGAGCTGGCATGTGTGTGCATTGGGGGGGGGGCAGAGGGAACTTGGGCATACGAGGAGCAAAGTGGCTGAGGGAAGCACCGGTGCTCTGAAGACTGTGGCTCTGGGGGAAGGGGAAGCAAGACTAGTTATGTGATTTGGGGGACCTAGTCCAAAATGAAAATTTCAAGTCCCTTGTTCAAAGATGATTAAGAATTTCAAGACAGCCACACCAAAGCAATCAATCGATCCAGTGGGAGGCTCTTCTAAGCTCAGGGCCTATGTGCCTGTGAAACCCTTGGGTTAGGGGGATGCTGCAGGGGAGCAGGTGCACAGGTCAGAGCACCAGCTGCATAGGCAGCCCCTGCCCCAGGGCCAGGATTCTAAGCTTCAAATCAGTAACACCAGCTGCTCCCCAGCACCTGCTCTGGTGCGGCCCTGAGCTCCCAGGTCCCCTGTGCTCTGCCTCTTAGAAGGGGGCTGTGGTGGGACAAACCCACCGTAAGGGGCACCTGTCACACATCAGCTTGATGGATGTGTTCCACACGTCTACATCCGGGAGCCCTGCTTCCCGCCCCCAGCGGCCCCGCCCCCTCACCACACCCTGCCGCCTGCCTGCCTGCAGGTGATGCTGGAGCAGATGCAGGGCGTCGTGCGTCTGGAGCTGTCAGGCTGCAACGACTTCACTGAGGCGGGGCTGTGGTCCAGCCTGAGCGCGCGCATCACCTCACTGAGCGTCAGCGACTGCATCAACGTGGCCGACGACGCCATTGCGGCCATCTCACAGCTGCTGCCCAACCTGGCCGAGCTGAGCTTGCAGGCCTACCACGTGACGGACACGGCGCTGGCCTACTTCACAGCACGCCAGGGCCACAGCACGCACACGCTGCGCCTGCTCTCCTGCTGGGAGATCACCAACCACGGCGTGGTCAACGTGGTGCACAGCCTGCCCAATCTCACTGCGCTCAGCCTCTCTGGCTGCTCCAAGGTCACCGACGACGGCGTGGAGCTCGTGGCCGAAAACCTGCGCAAGCTTCGCAGCCTTGACCTTTCGTGGTGCCCGCGCATCACCGACATGGCGCTGGAGTACGTGGCCTGCGACCTGCACCGCCTGGAGGAGCTGGTGCTGGACAGGTGCGCGCGTGCCCCACCCACGGGACAGGTGGAGAGCACGACCGGGGCGGGGCGGGGCAAGGCCGGCAGAGCGTCTAAGCAGGGAGCCTAGATTAATGGGCAGAGCTGTAGCGGGAGCAGCGCTGCAGAGCCATGAGGCGTGGGTTGAGGGGCAGGCCCTCCCAAGCCCGGGGCCCAGAGTGCGCTGTAACTACCAGGCACCAGGGTAGGGGCCGGGGCCTGGCGGGGGCAAGGCCGTGGCAAGGGAGGGGCTATCATAAGCCCTACGGGGGGGGGGGGTGGACGCCCGGGAAAGGAGGAAGGGCTCGGAAATGACGGGCGGCGCAAGGTGATCTGAAAGCGGGCAGCGCCCCTCTGTCGCCCCCACAGGTGTGTGCGCATCACCGACACTGGCCTCAGCTACTTGTCCACCATGTCGTCCCTCCGCAGCCTCTACCTGCGATGGTGCTGCCAGGTACCGGCCTTCCCCGCCTCCAAAGACTGGGGAGTAGGCAAGGGGAGGTGGGAGACCCGGGCAAAGCCCCCGCCCAGGCAACCCACCGACCTACTCCCGGCCCCCTCGGATCCTGCGAGGAAGTGTGGGATCCCTCCCCACCCAGCGGGCAACGTAGGCGGGGCTTACGGACTCCCCGCAGACCTCACCGCCACTCCCCAGCAGCCTCCTGGCTCCTCCGGAGGCCGAGAAACCCCCGTTTTGAGCCCCGCACCCTGCCCCTCCAGCAGCTCCTGGCCTCAAGGCCCAAGGCCTGTCCCCAGCAGTGGGCTCCCCCGCAGGCGCGAGCGGAGCTCCTTAACGCGCCCCGCCCTCCCGCCCAGGTGCAGGACTTCGGGCTGAAGCACCTCCTGGCCATGAGGAGTTTGCGTCTCTTGTCTCTGGCAGGTGAGACCCCCACCAGCCCACTACCCCGTCCCCAACTTACCCGACTCCGCCAGCCCTGCCGGGCCCCTCGCGGTGAATCCCACCTGGAGCTCTGTCCCAGGGTCCCAGGGCCAGGTCCGGACGGAGACGCCGGGCGAACCCCGCCCCCCGCGGTGGGCTCGGGGCCCCGCGCGCTCAGACGCCGCCCCGCCTCCCGCCCGCTGCAGGCTGCCCGCTGCTGACCACCACGGGCCTGTCGGGTCTGGTGCAGCTGCAGGAGCTGGAGGAGCTGGAGCTGACCAACTGCCCCGGGGCCACCCCCGAGCTCTTCAAGTACTTCTCGCAGCACCTGCCCCGCTGTCTCGTCATCGAGTAGCGCGGGCCTCCCCGCTCCCGGAGCAGGAAGCCGCCACGCTCCGGGCGGGGACGCCTTTTCCCGGCCCTCGCGTCCCCGGCCCGGCGCGGGAGGCAGGGCGAACCCAGTGAAAGCGCCCCCCCGCCCGCGCCCCTCCTGGCCCCGCCCAGGCAAGGGGGGGGCGGCGGGCGGGCCCAGTCCCACGCACGCACGCACACTCGGGGACTCTGTGCATGCCCCTCGTGCCCGCACTGCACGCCCGCCCTCCACCGCACCACAGCCGCCTCCATCTTTCGTCGACCCTCTGGGGGGTAGGCAGGGGCCGGCTCCGTCCTGGGGGGCGCTTTTAGCTCTCCTGACGGCCCCCCTTACTGCCTTCCCCACCACACCCTGCTCTGTCTCCCCCGCTGTCCCCCCCATCTTGGGCAGGGCCCAGAGGGATTGAGGGGAGCTGGGTCCCCCAGGACACAGGGGCCAGAAGAGCCCCAAGGGCTTCCCGCATCTTCCACTGCACCACGCCTGGAGCCCTCGGAGGGGTGCGAGGGGGAACAGGCCACCGCCAAAGCCATGGCCCGCCAAGGAGCCCAAGTCCCCCCTGCCCTTGCCCCACTTCATGCCAGCCTGACCCAAGAGACCTCCCCTTTTCCTTGCTGCTGTAGGAGGCAGCCCCCTGCTTGCCCCACCCCCCACAGGTCCTTGGGCCAGGCTAGGGAAGAACTGTGTTTGAGGGAGGGACAGACTAGCTGATCTTGCTATAATCAACGTTAACCAAGCCGGCTATAGCTTACCTCAACCGGAGGGGGGGGGGGGATACAACCACCTTGAGCGACCCTCAGGCCCGGCAGGCCTTGCACGCAGTCCTGATGGACCCCAACCACAGCCCCTGTAGCCAGCCAGGCCCAGCCTCCTCAGTGCCACACTGTATCCTGGGTGGGTCTCTGTCAGGTGGAAGCTAGACAAATGGGCCCCAGCCAAGGCCCAGCCAGCAGGTCCAGTCTTACAAGTGGCCAACACACCCCCAGCACCCAGCGGAGGGAGGGCTCCTTTCTAGCTGCCTGCCTCCCCTCCCCAGCTTCCCAAACCTCTGCCTGCCTGGGTGGGCTCTGGCCATGTTCTGTCCAGTCCCAAGACATATGCAAGCCCTGGGGAGACGCTGGCACATCTTGGCAATTGCTGAGGAGGGGGCTGGGACCCCTTCCCATCCCAACATTGAGCCCCAGGAAGTACGGTGCCCACACCCAATCTTGGGACCCCCCCCCCAATCTGGTTGGAAGAAAGTAACCAGTTTCCAGAGAGCCAGAGAGTGAGAGAGAGAGAGCGAGAGAGAGCGAGAGCGTGCGAGCGAGAGATGCTGTTGAAGCAGAGGAAGAGTTCAACAGCCCAAAGATTTCCCAGTCCTGGAGTGCCCTCGGGAGGCTCCGGGGCCCAGGTGGTCAGGAGCCAGTTTCTTCAGCCCCTCCTCCGCACAGCTCCCTAGTGGGGAGGAGGCAGCTGTCCGTTTGTCCAAAGTATTATTGCAACTGCAACGACTGTAGGAGGAAAAATTAAGGGGAGAGAGGAAAACAAACAAAACCAACCAACCCCGAAAATCATTTTCTTATTGTACATAACGACCTCATTCTCCTGTATATGCGGAAGATATAACCTTATATTTGGTAAGTGTTTCTTGTGCTATTTTATCACGTGACCTGTTTATAAAAATATATATTAAAAAAGTTGTAAAAACACGTGTCTTGAGTTTGGAGGTCATCAGACCACAGCGAGGGAGGGTGTGTCCGCGCGGGGCGCCCCAAGGCTCGGGACTCTTGTGCACCTCTCGGCTCGTCAGACTTAATGGGTCTTTCAACACGCACAGGCCCGGGGCCACAGACAGGAAACACAGCAGTGGCCAGAAGAGAAGGTCCCTAACCTTTCAGGGCTTCTGGGGGAAGTGAATGATGCTGCAGTCATCGCACATAATATTAACCTCCAAACGCCCGGCTGGCTCAGTCGGTGAAGCTTCTGACTTTGGCTCGGGTCGTGGCCTCTGGGTCCCGAGATGGACGCCCCTCGCCCCACTCACGCCCGCGCGCTGTCGCTCAAACACGTCCATAAACCTAGCCCAGGCCGCCAGAAGGACAAAAATGCGCCCTGCTTCGTGCGTCGGGGACCTGAGCTCACTCCGGAGAGGGCGGGGACGCCGCGGAGCCCGCAGCGCAGACAGACTCCAAGCCAGGCAGGGAGGCCCCGAAATGCTCTCGGGGTGGCGCCGGCTGCGCGGAGCAGCGGGTCCTACCGGGCCCTGGAGTCTGCGGAGACCCGGGCAGCCGCGAGCCCCGCCTGAGCAAGGGGCCAGCCGCGTGCGTGGGACGGACGAGCAGGACCCGGCGGCCGAGCACCGCGGAGACCCCCTGCTGGATGCGAGGGCCCAGAGAGGCCAAGGCCTGCAGCGCTGAGCGCACAGCGCGCAGCGGCGGCCGCGCCTCGGAGCTCGCCGGGGGCGGGGCGGGCCCCGGAGCGGCGGCTGAGGCGGGCGTCCCGGGTAGACGGCTGGAGGGACGCGAGACTCGTTAGGGGGGCTGGGCTTGTCGGCGCAGTCGGGCACTAGCATGCAAACTCTGTGGCAAAGAGACCGGCCGCTGAGGCGGGACCGGGGGAGCCCAGGGCAGCGCCTCTACCTCCGTTCAGGTCGATGCCTCCGCCTCCACTAGCTCGGCTCCCTGACCCGGAACGTTTGCGGCGCGGGGGCCCGCTTCCGGTGAGAGGCGGGCAAGACGGGGCCACTTCCGGCGAGCCGGGCGCTGGGGGACAGAAAAGCGAAGGGCTGCTTCCGGCACGGTGGTTCCGGCCAGGCCCGGCCCGGCAAGTTTAGGAGAGGGTCGTGGTGGTCGCGGAGGGAGAGGCTTCTCCAAGCCCCCTGGCCGCCGTCCCGCTGCCTCCGCTCCCCCGCGCGCGCCGCCGGCCTCCAGCCAGTGCCCTCAGGCTCACTGAACGGCTCAGTCCTTGGCGTCCGTGTGCGTCCCCCGCGCCCCTCTGTCCCTCCCCGGAGGCTCCCGGACGCACCGTGTGGACCACGGGAACTCCCTCGCTTCCTTGCGGGGACTGACGGACCGAAAGACCAGGGATCGCCCCGATCCGACTGCTGGGGGCATGGAGCGCTGGCCCGGGCTGGGACGGACCAGGTAGGGGCTCCCCGGAAGGCAGACTGGACGGCCGAGCTGCGGGACAGCGATGTCTCCTCATTGAGGGGCAGCCCGCTGTTCTGGACGGGCTCGCCAAGACTGACCCGTCCAGGACAAAGCCATCTGGGGGGACCCAACCAGGGTGAAGGGTCGGAACTGACAGGCCCCACCGGGCTGATAAGCCCAGCTCTCGTCACCAACCTCCTGTCCCCCCAACTGGCACAGACATGGAGAAGATGTCCCGAGTGACCACGGCCCTGGGTGGCAGTGCGCTGACTGGCCGTACCATGCACTGCCACCTGGACGCGCCGGCCAATGCCATCAGCGTGTGCCGGGACGCAGCCCAGGTGGTCGTGGCCGGCCGCAGCATCTTCAAGATCTACGCCATTGAGGACGAGCAGTTTGTGGAGAAGCTGAACCTCCGTGTGGGCCGCAAGCCCTCCCTCAACCTGAGCTGCGCGGACGTGGTCTGGCACCAGATGGATGAGAACCTGCTGGCCACGGCGGCCACCAATGGCGTGGTGGTTACCTGGAACCTGGGACGGCCATCCCGCAACAAGCAGGACCAGCTGTTCACAGAGCACAAACGCACGGTGAACAAAGTCTGCTTCCACCCCACCGAGGCCCACGTGCTGCTCAGTGGCTCCCAGGACGGCTTCATGAAGTGCTTCGACCTCCGCAGGAAGGACTCCGTCAGCACCTTCTCGGGTGAGGCCCCGGAGGCGGGTCGGGCAGGTGGAGAAGTGCATGGTGGGCATCAGAGGTCTTCACACCTGCTCCCAGAGAGCACTAGAAGAGTGGGTGTGGGTCAGCCCGGGAGGGGCTGGGTATGGGACCAGGGAGAGGGCCAGCCTGAGTGGACTGCAGCCAAGCTGGGCCGCCGAGCCGAGGGTCTGTCTTGCTGCCTCCGAGCTCCAGGCCACTTCATGGCAGGAAGCCCACCGGGGCCTTTCCTCCAGGACAGAGAGAGGGTGAGGTATGCTGCCCGCCCTCCCATCCAGTTCTTTTCCCAGCAGGCCCAGCTTCTTGACAGCTGGCCTTGTGCCATCGAGGTCATGTCCACCCTGAAGAAACCACACGAAGCATGGGGCAGAATCCTCAGTCGCCTCAGAGTATTGGGGGCCTCCTAAGACCCTGACCTACCTGTGGTGTGCAAACGCGAGCATCCTTGAAGGCTCTTGGGGTGGTGGTCCGTGGGGGTGGACACAGACCTTTAAGGTCGCAGTCCCCTAGGGCGGACCCAGCAGCTCCAGCTCAAGGTGAAGGGATGCGGCAGACACTGGGGGACCCTCATGCAGGCCGCCTTGGACCTCTCTCGGGGGAGAGCATACTGACAGCACGGCAAGGCTCCCGTTAGCTCAGTGCTCTGACAGCCAGTCCTGGAGCTGCGCCACAGCTCTGTGCAGGGACGACGTCAGCACAATCCAGGGGAGAATCGGGGTGCGCCGGTTTGGTTCAAAAACTACATGGCACCTGGCATCCCACTCCCTGGCCTGCTCTACCGTTTCTTCTGTGGGAAGCCTCTCTTGCCACCATCCGCCCCAGGCAGGCTTAGGGCTGTTGACTCCTTCTTCTAGGCCTCCCCGCCTTGGCTGCAGACAGGCACGTGGCCGCAGTCCACGGCCTCTCTGAGGGCTCCAGCATTGGCTGCTCTCTGTCCTGGAGCCTCTAATGATGTCCTGCCCACAGGCCAGTCAGAGAGCGTGCGGGACGTCCAGTTCAGCATCCGGGACTACTTCACCTTCGCCTCCACCTTCGAGAATGGCAACGTGCAGCTCTGGGACATCCGGCGGCCCGACCGCTGCGAGAGGATGTTCACCGCCCACAACGGTCCTGTCTTCTGCTGCGACTGGCACCCTGAGGACAGGTGTGGGGCGGGGTGGTATGCGGGCACAGGCAGCAGGGTGGGACGAGTGGGCTTATGGAGGGCTGCCTCCAGACCTGCGAGACAGAGTGGGGAGCCCTTCCAGCCCTGGCGAGGACACTGAGGGCTTCGTGGATCTGTTATAGGGGCTGGCTGGCCACGGGTGGGCGTGACAAGATGGTGAAGGTCTGGGACATGACAACGCACCGCGCCAAGGAGGTGCACTGCGTGCAAACCATCGCCTCGGTGGCCCGAGTCAAGTGGCGGCCTGAGTGCCGTCACCACCTGGCTACCTGCTCCATGATGGTGGACCATAACATCTACGTGTGGGACGTGCGCCGGCCTTTTGTCCCGGCTGCCATGTTTGAGGAGCACCGCGACGTCACAACGGGCATTGCCTGGCGCCACCCACACGATCCCTCCTTCCTGCTCTCCGGCTCTAAGGACAGCACACTCTGCCAGCACCTGTTCCGCGATGCCAGCCAGCCTGTCGAGCGTGCCAACCCTGAGGGCCTCTGCTATGGCCTCTTTGGAGACCTGGCCTTTGCTGCTAAGGAGAGCCTGGTGTCTGCCGAGTCTGGGCGCAAGCCCTGTGCCGGTGATCGGCGCCACCCCATCTTCTTCAAGCGCAAGCTGGACCCTGCTGAGCCTTTTGTGGGCCTTGCATCTAGTGCCCTCAGTGTCTTTGAGATGGAGCCCGGCAGCGGCAGCATGAGCTGGTTCGTGGACACCGCTGAGCGTTATGCCCTGGCTGGTCGGCCTCTTGCCGAGCTCTGTGACCACAATGCCAAAGTGGCTCGGGAGCTTGGCCGAAACCAGGTAGGTGGGGCAGTCCAGGGACCATGGCCTTGGGGGTGCCCCCAACTGGTATACTCGGACCCTACTCTGGTTTCAGCGCTCAGCTCTGGTGGTGGCCACCACCAGCCACCACCCTAGTAACTGAGGGTACCCTGTGCCCTGAAGTGGGCCAGATGCCAGTGCCACCGCTGGGGTGCAGGCCTGGCGTGTTGTGGTGTCCCAGCCCCCTCTCATGGCTCACTTTGCTTTTGGATTTCCCAAAGTGTCTGACTCCACAGGGGACCACATTGCTTCTCACTGTCTTCCTGAGCCCACGGGCTCACTCCTTGTTCGCTGCCTCCAATTTCTGATCCTTCCTGTGCCCTCGTAGGACAGAGACCAGATTTGCATCTTTGGCATAGGCATCCATTTCTGCAGCTGGGGTGGACCAGGACATTGGGTGCCTGGGGCAGCTGAACACTGAGTCTGAGTCTGGCTCTGTCCAGGAGTCAGGGGGGCAGTCTGCATGGGGTGCCGGGAACCGAGACCCTTTGTGAGTGCCCGGCGCCTGCCCCTAGGTAGCGCAGACCTGGACCATGCTGCGGATCATCTACTCTAGCCCTGGCCTGGCGTCTGCCGCCAGCCTCAACCACAGTGTGGGCAAGGGCAGCTCTTGCGGCTTGCCACTTATGAACAGGTACAGGTTTGGGAGTGGCTTTCCTCGGGGTGGGGACTGTTGGAGCCCGTCGACCCACTGGCCTTCCCTGCCCCCAGTTTCAACCTGAAGGATATGGCCCCAGGGTTGGGCAGTGAGACCAGGCTGGACCGTAGCAAGGGAGACACACGGAGCGACACAGTGCTGCTTGACTCCTCAACCACACTCATCACCAATGAGGGTAGGCAGGGGGGCGGACAGGGCACTGAGGGGAGTGGAGCTAGGGCGTCCCAGAATCCGCTCTCTTGCAACGCATCCCGCCTCCATCATGGGCAGATAACGAAGAGACAGAGGGCAGCGATGTGCCTGCAGACTACCTGCTGGGTGACGTGGAGGGCGAGGAGGACGAGCTGTACCTGCTGGACCCGGAACATGCACACCGTGAGTCGGGGCTCGGGGAGTGGCGCTGGCTGGTGGGGCCAGAGGCTCAGACCTTGCCCTCCCCGTCCCTGCCTCACAGCGGAGGAACCAGAGTATGTGCTGCCTCAGGAAGCCTTCCCCCTGCGCCACGAGATTGTGGACACGCCCCCGGGCCCCGAGCACCTACAGGACAAGGCAGACTCCCCGCACGTGAGCGGCAGTGAGGCGGATGCAGCTTCCCTGGCGCCCGTGGACTCCTCCTTCTCACTCATCTCCGTGTCACATGCTCTCTACGACACCCGCCTGCCCCCTGACTTCTTCAGTGCCCTGGTGTGTGACATGCTGCGCTTCTACGCAGAGCAGGGGGACGTGCAGATGGCTGTGTCCGTGCTCATCGTGCTGGGCGAGCGTGTGCGCAAGGACATTGACGAGCAGACGCAGGTGGGTGACTGGGCGGGCGGGGGGTCCCCACCACCCCCAGGACTGCCCCCGCAGGCCTGCCTTCCCCACCCCCGCCCCGGTTGGGGGGAGCCCCCAGTGTGCCCGCCTCCAGGCCTTGGCCTCCCGCCCGCCCCCCCAGGAGCACTGGTACACGTCCTACATCGACCTGCTGCAGCGCTTCTGCCTCTGGAACGTGTCCAACCAGGTGGTCAAGCTGAGCACCAGCCGCGCCATCAGCTGCCTCAACCAGGCGTCCACCACGCTGCACGTCAACTGCAGCCACTGCAAGCGGCCCATGAGCAGCCGCGGCTGGGTGTGTGACCGCTGCCACCGCTGCGCCAGCATGTGCGCCGTCTGCCACCACGTGGTCAAGGGGCTGTTCGTGTGGTGCCAGGGCTGCAGCCACGGCGGCCACCTGCAGCACATCATGAAGTGGCTGGAGGGCAGCTCGCACTGCCCTGCGGGCTGCGGCCACCTGTGCGAGTACTCCTGACCTGCTTGCGCGGGCTCGGCCGGGGCGGGCCGGGGCGGGAGCCGCAAATAAAGGAGGCAGCAGCCGCAGTCTGAGGCTGCCTGTGCGCCGCCGTCGCGCCGCCGCGCCCAGGCCCCGCGCCGGGCGACTCTGGGGGGCGGGGGGCACGTCGCCATGGGTACCGGCCATAGCCGCCGTTCCCTCTCCCGCGGCCTTCGCGCACCCTTCCGAAAGTGCCCTCCCTTCCGGAGCAGGGCCCGAGGAACTGCTTCCGGGGTGGTCCCAGTTGCCACGACGACGGAGCTCCCAACATGCCTCGCGGCGGCGGGCTCATGGCGCCGGGGGCGCGGCCGCTCTTGCTGCTGCTGGTCTGGACGCTGGCGGCTCTGGCCCGGCGCGGCCTCGCGGAAGCGGGCGACGGAGGGTGGTGAGCAGCGCGGGAGGGGCGGGGCGCGGCGCGCGATGGGGCGGACCGCTGACCCGCTGTGTCCGCAGGCAGCTGCGCGGGCCCGGGGCGCCGGCGGCCCTGACCGAGGAGCAGCGCTGCGCGGTGGAACGTCGGGCCGACCTCAGCTACGCCGAGTTCGTGCAGCAGTACGTGCGCCCCCTCGCACTGGTCACTCCTCCTAGACCGCAGTGCGCGCGCCCTCCGGCTGCTTGCGGACCCCCCACCCCGGCTCCCGAGGAGCAACCCCCTTTTGAGCTAACGCGGGTGGGGTTGGGGCGGGTGGTTGAGAGTGAGACCTGGCCGTGCCTCTGCCCTTCCAGCTACGCCTTCTCCAGACCCGTCATCCTGCAGGGCCTCACAGACAACTCGGTGAGTGCGGGCACCCCTCCTGGCCACTTGGCACCCGTGCTGGGCCTGGCCCTTGAGTCTTTTCCCCACCCCCCCAGAGGTTCCGGGCTCTGTGCTCCCGAGAAAGGCTCCTGGCCTCGTTTGGGGACAGCATGGTTCGCCTGAGCACTGCCAATACCTACTCCTACCGGAAAGGTGAGCTGCCCCACCCTGCGGCCCAGCCCCCATGCCAGCATCTTGCACGCGGTCATAGCCAGTCCTCATCAACCCCTTTCCCGCAGTGGACCTGCCCTTCCAGGAGTACGTGGAGCACCTGCTGCATCCCCAGGATCCTACCTCCCTGGGCAACGGTGAGTCTGATCTGGTTGGCCCTGGGGTGGGACAGGGGCATCTGGGAGTGCCCAGCTGCCAAGATCCCTGCACCTTCTCTCTTCTTTGTTGGCAGACACCCTGTATTTCTTTGGGGATAACAATTTTAGCGAATGGGCATCGCTCTTTCAGCACTACTCCCCACCACCATTTAGTCTGTTGGGTACCACTACCGCTTACAGCTTTGGAATCGCAGGTGGGTACCCTACAAAGGAGATTTGGGAGGGAAGAGGAAACTCTAAATTGGGTGGCGTCAGCAGTTGCTCACATATGACCCCACAGGAGCTGGTTCTGGGGTGCCCTTCCACTGGCACGGACCAGGGTTCTCAGAGGTCATCTACGGCCGCAAGGTTAGCACACGATGGGGGTGGGGGCTGGGGCTTGGAGCTTACTGACTGCAACAGAGTGACCTTGCTGCTCCCGCTCTCAGCGCTGGTTCCTATACCCCCCGGAGAAGACACCAGAGTTCCATCCCAACAAAACCACGCTGGCCTGGCTTCAGGATATATACCCAACTCTGGTACCATCTGCAAAGCCCCTGGAGTGCACCGTCCAGGCTGGTGAGGTCAGTAGGCGGCACAAAGGGGCCAGGCTGGACCCGGCACCACACCAACTAATCCCTGTACGCCTCCCTACCCTCCACCAGGTGCTGTATTTCCCTGACCGATGGTGGCATGCTACACTCAACTTGGACACCAGTGTGTTCATCTCTACCTTCCTCAACTAGCCAGCTTGGGCGGCTGGTGAGCCCAGCACACACCAGCACACACCCCTATAGTGCTCACAGATTTTATTACAGGACAGCGGTGGCAGCAGCCCACCCTCGCCTGCTGTTTCTGGCCCAGATGTGGGTGGAAGTGGGGCTCGTGGTCCAGCAGCACAACTGATGAGGACGGGGTTGGGGACACCAGGGCAGAGATCTAGGGACACAAACTATGTACAGGGACTGGGAGCTACTGCCCCAAGGCCCTCCTGAGCCAGGGTACTAGGCAAGGTGGGCAGCCCTGGCCCTTGCCTGGCCTCAGTAGTCCTCCACCCAGCCGTTCTCGGAGATGAACGCATCAATGACCTCTTTCATGGCCAGGTTGGGGATGAGCTGTTCCTGGGTCAGGGGGCTCCGGGTGACAGGGTCAAAGTGGCCCACGCGCTGCAGTGTGCAGTGACAACAGGGTCAGAAAGTGCTCAGTGGTTACGGGTCCTGCTCCCAGCACTCACGGGCCCTCACCTGCAGATGCTCCTCAATGTCCTTGCGGTCGTAGGTGATGCCGCTGGGTGTGATGCATGGCTCGCGCATGAGCTCAAAGCTGATCTTGCCACACAGGTAGTCCGGGATATCTCGCTTCTGCAACACGTGAGGTGACAATAGGCACCGGGATGGGAACAGTGCTCCAATTCCTGCTACCCAGAGAACAGACAGCTTACCTTTCTCTTCTCATCCACCTGGGAGAAAAGCTCATCCATGTCTGCTAAGTACTTGTCCTGCGAAAAACCAAGCAGCTACGCGTGGGCCACATGCCCCATTCCCCTTCCCCGGGCACAGGCACGGGCACCCTCCCGTCACAGGCACGCAAACACGCACACATCCACACGTGGGCTGGGGCACCCTCACGTGCTTGGCCTCGATGCAGGCCTGCTGGGCCCGGATGTGGCCATCATCCTCATCACCCTCATGGTTCCGCTGGCATTCTTCTAGCTCCCTGGGGGTCAACCAGGGGCTAGTCAGAAATGGGTCTGGCCAGAAGAGCTCTCACTCCACCCCAACCTCGGGCTCATTCAGGTCTCACTTCCCTCCATCTCCTGCTTGCCAGTGTTGGCCTTCAATAAACACCTGTGTTCTTGACTCAGCGTTAACCCCGGAGTGCTGACTTGGGGGTGGGTGGGGCCCCGGAGCCTGCCACTAGCGCCGCCCACCTCTCCCGCTCGGCCACAATGAGCCGGGTGAGGTAGGAGTGCAGCTCGTTCTCCTGGTGGATGCGCCGCTCCTCGATGCTGTTCCAGCGCTTCTTCTTGGCGATGCGCAGAGCACTAGGGATGTCATCCCCGAAGTTGAGCCGCTGCTCCTTGGCCAGGTTGTAGGCTAGAAGAACAGGGGCTCCAGGTCACCTGGCCAGTCCATCCGCCTGGTGCCAGGCGCCCCTTAACCCTGAAAGCTGTAGGCCCACCTCGCTGCAGATTGGCGATGGCCTCATCATAGCTCTCCATCTCTAGCTGGCATTGCCCCAGGAAGAAGTGTGCCTTCACAGACTGCCCGTCCAGTTCCAAGGCCCGCCGGCAGTCAGCCAGGGCCTGCTCGTGCTGCTGCATCTTCAGGTAGCACAAGGCCCGGTTGGTGTAGTACACTGCCACCAGAGGATTCCGGGTCTGGGGACCAAGGCCAGGCCAGCCAGCATGAGGGAGTGAGCTCTGCGCCCCTTCTCCGTCCTAGGCCCTGTCCCAGGCCCAGTTTGGAGCCCGCGGCTAGAACTGCGACACCAGAAACTTCTCAGCTTCGAAGCCCCTGTGTATTGCGGGCTGCTGGAAGGAGAACTCCCGGTCCTGAGGCCCGCATGAGCCCACCCTCTTGACTCCCAGTAGATCTTGGAAGCCTGTTTCCCAGACCTGGGGAGAGCCCCAGCTTTGGGCCTGGGGTTCTCAAGGGACAAGGATCCCTGGTCCTCGGTCTGGGGGCCTCAAGCACCCTGAAGCTCCCACCCACCGCACTTCTTCGGCAACCAGCAGTGGCTCGAGAGCCGCGGCCCTGACCCGACGGAAACAAGACCATCACTGAGCTCTCGGGGCCCCAACGCCCCCGCGTACGAACCAAGAGCCTCCGAAGGTCCGGCGGGAATGGCCGGGCAGGGGTTCCGGGGAGGACGCGGGGCCGAACCCCGGGCCCCGCCCCCTCCCCTGGCCCGGACGCCGGTCCCCTCCCCCGGTGCGGGCGCACTCACGATGGCGCGGCCGTAGCAGGCCGCCGCCTCCGGGTACTTGCGACCCACGAAGAGCCGGTTGCCCTGCTCCTTGAGCTCCTGCGCGCTCGGGCTCTTTTCGGGGCTTCCGCCGCCGGCGCCCAACCGCGCGCCACCCTCCTTCTCCTCCTTGCCCTTCATGGCGCCGCGCGGCACAGCCTGGGCTTCGCTCCCAGGCTCCGCGTCTGGCCCGCCCTGCGCCCGCAGCCCGAGCCCGCAGCCCGAGCCCCCGATCCGCTCGGGCCCGGTCCAGCGATCCGCCACCGGAAGTTCCGGCTGCGTGGGGCGGGGCCAGCGCGGCGGGCGGGGACGCGCGTGCGTTCCATGGGCAGAGCGGAAAGCGGGTGGAGCCGGCTGGGAGCATGCGCTCGAAGCAAAGCGACTCGCGGCGTCCAAGTCCCGAGCAGCGCCAAGAAGGTGGCCAGTGACTCTCGGCCCCGCCCCGCACAGGCCCCGCCCCGCACAGGCTCCGCCCGCCCGCGAACAGGGCGGCTGTCCGGCCTCGAGCCGGAAGGACGCGGTCCTGGCGCCTTACGGGGAGGTGCCGTGGGCGCGCGCGGACCGCCAGGGGTGGCTGGAAATCCCCGACCGATGGTAGGGCGGAGGAGGGAGGGGCGGTCGGTAGGGCGGACGAGCCCCGTTGCCCGAGTCGCCGTCATCGCCCTTCCCGAGGCACCGAGAGGAGTACCCCTGGCCACCGAGGGCCGAGCGGGGAAGCACGTGACACGAAACGAGCCGGAGCGGCCGCGGGCGTGGAAACCGGCGGTGAGGGCTTCCCACGAGCGGGCGGGGCCTGGCGGCGCGGGCGGAGCTTCCTGGTGGGGCGAGAACGCTTGGCGAAGTCCACCGCCCGTGACCCCCCAACCCACCCGGGGCCCGGATCGGCCGGGAGAGCAGGGTGTCCCGCAGGGTCGCGGCCCAGCCGGCCGGTTCTTATCCTTGCCTGAAAAATGGGCCCATGGCCGTGTCCATGACTTTGCGGGTCCCTGGGAAGGGCTGCCCTGCGTCGAGCTGGTCCAGCCCTGGTGGGGCATGAGTCCGGCTGCAGGGGCTGTGGAAGCGGCGCCTTCGTGTCCCGCCGCACAGTGGCCCAATTCACCCTCCAGCGCTCCCCGCTGCAGCCCTCAGCAGAGGTGAGGGGCGGTGGGCAGGCAGGGGTGCAGTGTGCAGAGCTGTACGGGAGGATCGAGTGGACAGTGTCTCTGGGCCTCTAGGCCCTCCCTAGGCAGCCCCTCAGGGCCGTGGACTCCCTCACCATATCAAGGCAGCAGTACTGACATGGACTGTGGGGGAGAAGCTGTGCCCCAACCTCCTGCTGGACCTGAGCCCCAGGCTGGCCATGCCTGAGGACACCACGCCAGCCGAGATGTGCAGAGCGCAGGCTGCCTGAACATGGCTGTGACCCAGGGTCTGCTAACCTGCCCGCAACCTCAGGCCACAGGTTTCCCTTGGAGGACGGGCTGTCCAAGCAGGAGGCTAGCTGCTGCAGGACCTTAACAAATGCTAGAACTCACACCTGACCATGAGGGCCACAGCTCCTTCCCACACCCATCTGTCTCTCTCTCTCACACACACACACCCTTCCCTCACACCAGTGCACACAAGCAAGGGGAAAGATTGGGTTGTCCACATGGAGGGAAGGGCCCTTACACTGCTCAGTGAGTGGGAGGGAGGCCAGGCCAGCCCCCAGAGCCCTGGTACAGCCGCCTGCTGCTGTGTAAAATATTTATTCATTCTCCAAAAAGGCTCAGACCGCAAATCGTGGGGGAGAGGCTGGGGCAGGGTCTCCATTGGGGCCACACCTGGGGACCTCCACTGCCTGGCCAGGCAGTCCTACCTCCCCAGGCCTGGGAGGGGGTGGCCAGGGCTGGTGTAAGGCTTGGCCTGAACTTAGTGGGCTACTGGGGACACCTGCCCCCACAGAGGAGAAGCAGTCTCAAGATGTACATTCACAGAGGGAGACATGCAGGCTCGCCTGATGGCCAGCCCACATACGCCTGTGCCCTGGCCTGTGCAGCGCTGGGGAGCCCATCAGGGTGGTGGAGGGATGTGGGCGCCCAGCAGGTCATAGGCGAAGACGTTCCAGAAGATGGCAAAGAGCAGGAACGTGCCATAGGCCAGCAGTACCACCCACCAGCCGCACTGGTCCCGCAGGCGTTCCTCATAGCTGCGCAGGATGGTCAGACCCATGCTGACCCCTACCACCGCACCTGCCAGGTGTGCCATGAAGCTGGGCTGGGGGCCTGAGGCAGGCAGTGGTGGGGAAAAGCGGAGCCACACGGCCCGGCCCACCTCGGAACTCACTGCAGAGAAAGGCGGCAGGTGGGGGGTGCCCTGGCCGTAGGCTGAGGCCCCCCAGCCCCGTGACCCCTACTTACTGCACACCAAGGCCAGCACCATCCTCAGCAGCTTGTAGGGACACCTCATCCCAGCCCAGTTCTGATGGGGCGTGAGACAGAGGCTGTGAGGCAGGCCTTGCGGGCCCCTCCCCACACCCGCCCCACAGTCTGCCCCGTTACCATGACGACGTTGGCCAGGTGTGCCGAGCACAGGGCGTAGACCCCACCAGAGCCCCCCACCACAGGGGCCCGCATGTCGGTAATGGAGACAGTCAGGGAGCCTGTGTGAGCAAAGGGAGAGCCATGAGGGTGAGGCTCACCAGGAAGATGGCCGGGGGGCCCGTGCCTGCCTCACCTGCCAGCACACCGGCCAGGTAGAGCAGGCTGATGCGGAGCAGACCGTGCACCATCTCCAGGGGCACCCCGATCATGAGCTGCAGGAGCGCGTTGAACCCTAGTTGCTCCAGGCTGGCCGTGTGGGTGCAAACAGACGGGAGGTCAGCGGTCAGGCTGCCAGCACGACGGGACGGATGCCAGAGGTGGGCCCCCACTCACCCGACGTGCATGAACATGTAGGTGAGGAAGCGCCAGGCTCGAGCGCGGTGGCCAGGGTGGTACACGAGGGGGCTCTTCATGTACTCGGGGTGGTAGGTCTGCAGCACCCACTTGTTGAGGCGGGCCCCGTAGCACAGGAACACGATGATCTGGGGAGGGAGGGTTAGGGCCAGGCGGGGCCAGGCCTGTGGGCGGCCGCTGGGCAGCAGGCAGGTGGGCACACCTGGGCAAGGGTGACTGAGGCCATGAACACGGGGGGTGGGCAGCTGCGGTGCCGGTAGAAGTACCAGTGGCGGTCCACCTCTCGGGGCAGGATCTCGTAGGCCACGTAGCGCACAAACCGCTTGTAGACACCCAGGCCTGGCTCCTCCAGCAGCCCGTCCCGCGGCAGTGCCCTCTGTCCGTTGGCGATCGCCCGCTTAAAGCTGCTTGAGCGCTTACTGCTAATCTGGAGGGGGGTGGCCCTAAGCGTGGGCCACCATACTCCCCGCCACCCCAGAGCCACCCTGCCCCTTGGCCAGCCCAGCTCCTGGTCCAGTCGGAGTCCCTGCCCCAAGTCCACACCCCTCCCTGGTGGGAAGGACAAGGAGTGGGGGCTGCCTGCCCACCCCACTTGGACCAGGCACCGTGCCTGCCAAGGCCTAGGCCCCTGCCCTTGCTATCCACCCATTATGGCACTGACCAGGTCCACCAGCTCCTGGTAGCAGACTTGGCCCCGTTCGTTGCTCTGGGCCAAGGCCACCAGCATGTCCAGCTTGGCCGGGTCCAGGGGCAGCTCATGGCTGTGCACCAGGCCGGTGAAGGTGTCCGCACCGATGAAACCTGTGTGCTCAGGGTCCAGCTGCTGGGGTGGGGGGGCCATCGGCCAAGGCTTGAGGGTAGGTCAGGCCTCCCGGGCCACAGGGCTGGGCCAGGCCAGCTGTGAGAGGCAGGCTCCAAGCACCCTGGGGCCAGACCTCTGCACCGCCACAGTCCCAGGAGCCACCAAGGGACCAGTGCCTGGGTCCCAGGCCTCCAGCTCCTCCAGCAATCAGGGACCTCCCCACCTCATTTCTGCCCTGCCCATCCTCCTAGAAGGGTAGGGCCAAGGTCTGAGAACGATCTCCCTCCCTCCTATACCTCCCCAGAACCCCTGATCTGGCTCACCCTCTTCTGGGGTGTCAGGCAGGGAGCCAAGGTCGCAGGAGAGGGGGCCAGAGAATAGGCGCGTAGCGGGGACTGGACCACGGCTCTCTGGGAGCTCTGTCGCCTCGGCCCAGCCCAGCGGCGGGAGGGCTGCGGCGGGGGCGGTGCCGGCGCCCCCCACCCACCCCACGCACCTGCTCCTGGATAAGCTGCAGCAGCGAGCTCCTGTCCATAGAGCCAGGCGGGGCCGGGGGCCGGGGTCGGCGGCCGCGGCCGGAAGGGGCTGCTCTGCGGACGACTCCGCTCCGCCCCGGCCCGCCCGCTCCGCCCCGCGCCGCGTCACGGAGCCAGAGCCGCCCGCCCCCGCGCGTGCGCTGCCGTCGCCCGCCCCGCCACGCGCGGCCAGGACACGCGCGCGCCCCGCTTGCGGACGCGCCTCGAGAAGGAGTGGCCCCGACCGGAGCTCGGGTCTTGCCGCCCCGCTCACCGCCTTCCAGTTCCGTGCCGGGGCTGCTCATGAAACGGGCAGAGCGGCCGGGAAACTGAGTCACAAGGCAGCACCCAGATGCCTCCCTCGCGCGCCCCTCTGCTTGGGGCTTCAGCGCTGAAGCCCCTTCCTGGCTGCCCGGGACGCCTTTCTCAGGCCAGGGAACCCTGCCAGGCACACACCGCAGCCCCACCGCGAGCCCCACCGCGAGCCCCACCGCCTGCAAAAGGGCGACTACTGGGGGCAGGTGGGGGAGGCTTGGCGCAGCTGTCTCCACTTGGTCCACGGACACCAACCCACCGCACCCACCTGGGACCAGAGACCCCTGACCACTCCTGTGGCTCAGTGGTGGACAGGGGGACCTCCGGCTCCGCAAATTCACAGGTAGCCCAGGCAGACCCACCGACGTCAGTGCGGGGCTGCAGCTGGGCTAGAAAAGTGTCCCTACTTCCTGGGGAGGGCAAGGAGAGTTCTCCATAGGAGGCAACAAAGACCACGGGGACGTGCCGTCAGAGCTACCCCTCACGGGCCACTCACAATCCTGATGCCGCAGTCCACACTCCTGGCAGCCAGCCCCACCCGAAGGCAGGTGAGAACCACGCCCATGGGACGAAAGCCAGCAGGGCTGGGAGTCCGGTGGAAGAACGACTTTAGGGTCAAGTCAGACCTATGTCAGGCCGCAGCATCTCTGGGGAGCATCACCTCCCACAGCAGCCCCTTGGGGCCTGGGGGAAGCTCCCTTGCAGAGGGCCCTATGCCAGGAAGGAGGGCGTGACCAGCCACACCGCAGGCTCTCTGCTCCAGGCCCCAGAACACAAACCAAGTAGATGACCCAGCCCCACACTGGGCCCTCTCCTCAGCCCAACAAAGGTTCTCACTTCTCCGCCCTGCAGGGTGGAGCTCTCTGGCTGTCCCCCACCCAAGGAGGGGGGCTAAGGCATCTGGCCAGGGTGTGAAGAAAAATGGTAATTTCCCAGGCCAGTCCAACCCTGCACACCAGAAGCAGGGTATCTGGGCACACCCCAGTCCCATCCCAGAGTCCTAGACCCCTCGGCACACCCCAGCCAGACTGCTGAGCTCGCAGGGGGTGGGAGCAGCCATCAGGAAGGTCTCGCTTCTCAGAACCCCGAGGCCAGCTCAGGCCTGGATGGATGCAGAGGCTCCCAGACCACAGCTGGGCCCTGAGGAAGACCTCAGAATGGGGACCCAGGCCTGGAGAAGGGTGTGTGGCTCAGGAGTGAGGTTTTCAGCCCACGCTGAAACAAAGAACGTGTTGTAGATTCGAAAAAAGTCACCTTCAGAAATCAGGATCCCAGGTGCAAAAGATACAAGTGAAGTTTAATCAGGAGACCCCGCTTCATGTCTTCCGGGAGGAGTGAGGGAGGCCCTGAGATGCTCAACCACGTCGTTCCCCCGCCCCTACCTTTGGCCCAGAGTTGAGTGTTCTGACCCCCTTCACGCCACCTGGAGAACACGTGGGTCTGGGGTTCCTGCTTCCTCACCCAGGACGCCCAGTCCCTCCAACATGTGATACCCCAACCGGGTGGTGCCTAGTATCTGCAGCTGGGTAGGAACACAGGCTGCCAGGACTTGGAGGCCCTGTCCTTGGGGCTCAGGAAAGCCAGTGGACTGTGTCCCAGAAGCCCAGCTGAGACAGAAGGAAGACCCCGCGAGCAGGTGGCCCCCACACCAGTACCCTGGTGGCCTCACCGGCTCTTCACCAGGGCCCTGTAGAGTGAGAAGCTGAGGACAGCAGTGACAGCAGCCCCAATGGCCCCCAGTGTCACCCGCAGCCAGAAGGAGGTGGTGTGCAGCTCCCCGTGGACCAGGTGTCTGTAAGAAAGAGGCTGGCTGGAGACGCCCCAGGGGTGCTGTCCAGATGCCCCCTGTCAGAGCCCCCGCCCCGCCTCCTGGGGCTGCTCTCTGTCCGCGTGGGCACAGGGCCCACCCTGCACCCAAGTCACTCTGGCCTCGACGCTATAGCGGCCCTGCCTTCCAGGCCACAGGGACCACCGGTTCCCCGGGACGGCGCCCAGCCTCCCACCCCGGGGCCGCGTGCAGGTACACACGGGAAAGTGGCCATGGCGGCGAGCCGGGTGAACACAGCAGTGCTGGGCTTAGCTGGACCCACACACGAGAACGGGGCCGGGGTGGGCAACCGGTGTCTGCGGCAGAACTCTGTGGGTGACAGGCCAGGCGGAGAGATGCCTTCGGGCAGGTCGGCCTTAGAGGAGACAAAGAGGCAAGGGGTCTGCCCATCCATGTAGTGGCGCTGCAGAAAGAGAGGCTGCGTGAGGGGACCGTCCCCTGGCGGCCGAGGCATGGGGACTGCCCCAGAGGGACCTGCCAGGGGGAACTTGCCTTGTAGACACTGGCGCATGGTGCAAAGGACCCAGGGTCGCTGCCGTCGAACACTAAGCAGGCCACGTCACAGGTGGCATCGGGCGCAGTGGCCAGCAGGCTGTCCGCACTCACCTCGCACAGCTAGACAGAGCCTGGGTTCAGGGAGGGGTGCAGGGCCAGCCCCGTGGGCCATGGTGACACAGCACAGCCCAGCGTGGACCCAGGGCCTGTCCCAGGGACCCCATTACTCACTATCAGGTACTTCTCCTGCCCGTTGACCTGCACCGTGTTGATGGCATAGACAGCTCGTCCCTCCACGGGCTCCCTGGTGTCCTGGCGTGGAGAAGGGAGGCGACTGAAGCTCGCTGGCCCAGACGCTGCCCAGAGCCCCCGCCCGACACCTGCAGATGCTCACCCCCAGGCTGCGGCCGAGAAAGGCCTGCAGGAATGCGGACTTGCCCACTCCGCGGGCCCCCACCACCTTGCACAAGAGAACGTTCCTTTGCGTCTGCCCCTTCTCCTGGTCCAGCCTCTTCTCACGAGTGACTGCGGATGGACAATCAGGGGCAGTGTGACAGAGGGGGGGTGCCAGGAGGGGGCGCTGGGCTGGGGGGGGGAGGGCGGGCACCCACCTGAGATGGCGTGGGCCTGCGAGTCCTGCTCGCAGAGCGTGGGGTAGCCCAAGTAGCCAAGGTGCTCGAGGCAACGCCGGACGTCCACGTAGGTCACCAGGCTGAGGGCGGGAGGGGCGGGCAGCGCAGGGTCAAAGCCGAGCAGCCAGCATGGGCAGTGTTCCCATGGGCGAGGGCTGAACTCACGTCCACTGGCAGAGGTACCCATGCAAAGACAGCCGGCCCGCCTCGGTGCAGACCTCGAGAGGCAGCTGGGGGCCCCACGGGGTAGCGGGGAACACGCTGAAGAAGCTGTCCAGCTCTGCGGGCGAGAGGCAGCCATCGCGGTCCTGCAGGCAAAGGGGCTGCGGTGACACGGGCCGGGAGGTGGGCGGGATCGCAGCGGTGCAGGGCAGAACTCACAACACCCTTACCCGGTCATGCTTCTCAAACACCCTCTGCACGAACTGGTACCCAAAGTGGTTGAGCTCGGTGCTGCAGCCGGGAGGCACGTGGAGCCTGCGGGGAGGCGGGGCAGTCCGGTACCCGGGTCCCGGGGAGCCCCTTGCCCACCATGGTCCCCACACACCAGCCTTCAGCCAAACACCGCAGCAGGAAGGCAGCCGGATGCTGTCGGGGCAGGGGCCCTCCGCTTTGTCCCATCCTAACTCCCCACAGTCAGGGAGCCCTGCCCCCACTCACGGCGGGACAAGGTAGTCCGGGGTCAGCACCAGCGTGTCCCCATAGCCAAAGCGCCGTAGGATGGTCCACGTGGTCTCGTGACGGCCCCGCTGGATGAAGAGCGTGTTCAAGAACAGAAAGCCTGTTCCGAAAGAGACAGACGGCAGGTAGCGCTGAGCACCGGCAGGCCCCTGCTGCTCCCAGGGCATGGCAGGGCGTCCAGACTCACCGTCCAGGGTCAGCCGGTCATCCCGCACGCCTCCGGCCACGTTCTTGTACACCACTGTCTTCACATCCTCCAAGGCCTGAGGGGCCAGCGGGTGCCCAAAGCAGGATTTCTGCCCCCGAGGGAAGTCGCCATCAGCTAGCCAGTTTTCCCAGTGAGTGCTTGCCTGTGCCCTCCAGGGATGGGCAGCACCAGCAGAGAGGGGGGTCGCACCTGGAAGGCGTTGAGCTCCTCATCACTGAGCGCCTGGTCCAAATCCTGGTCCGAGAGTCTGAAGATACGCGTGAGGGCTCGGACACATGCGGGCCTCAGCTGCAGAGACAGCTGGCTCAGCGCGTGTCCTGCGCCACCGTTCCCGCCAGCCTGGCTGCCTCCCCAGAGCCTGCTGCCCACCTGCTTGGCCTCCGGGTCGTAGAGCGGGGCTGTGGGGTGCAGCACGGCTTTCTGCGCGTAGTAGAACAGCTCCGAGACGTTCCTCAGGTTCTTGGCAGAGCACTGGGGGCCACGGGGACAGACGCAGAGACGTGACCAATACCACCAAACGCGAAGGGCCCCCCGACAAGAGGCAGGCACAGGCTGTCTCCCAGGAGGCTTGGGGTGTCCAGAGGCCGGCAGCACCCGGGCACGCGCCCTAGCCGCCCGCTCACCTGCACACATGTCTCAATCTCAGGGAACTGGTTCATGACGGGCAGCACAGCCCCCATCGAGCCCCCCGGCCGCAGGTCTGACTTGTTGCCTGCCAGGATGATGGGGACTCTGCAGGGAGAGGCCAGCGGTCACCGCGGATGGGGGAACCAGTGGCTCACACCCACCTGGGCCCTGCCCGTTACCTGGAATCTTTATTGGTCTCCCCATTCACCAATGGGATCCACTTGGTTCGTATCTGAGAAGAAAGACCTAGCCGTGAGCACAGGCAGGCCCTGGTCTGGAACTTCTGCCTGGACTGGGGGAGGTCAAGGCCCTCTGAGGAACAAAGTTCTGGACACCGGGAACGTGACCACTTGGAGAGAACAGTCGGCAGGTGGACCTCACTTGATCCTAACAGTCCCCAAACATCCCCAAGGAACCTGGAATCAGGAGCCCGAGGCAGCCCCCGCCACAGTCCTGCTAACCACCCACATGCTCTGTGGGAAGGCAGGGCCGCAGGAGCTCCCGCCCACGTGCTCCCAGCGCCCAAGGCCTGGGTCAGCTGTGTCCATCTGTAGTTTATTTAGAGAACACCACGGGGCTGGGTGCCAGCGGCAAGGACGTGCGGCGCAGGAGCTCCCACCCTCACCTTCTCAATGGTGGCCTCCTCAGACACGTCGTACACCATACACACCACATCTGCCTGTGGGAAAGGGGTGATGCACGGCGTGAGCAGGGGCTTCTGGCTCCATGCCGCCTGCTGGGGCCAGAGGCCTTGGAACCACCCCCCTCAGCACCCGGCCACAGCCAGGGACCCCCAGACACTGTCAGCTGCTCCTCCTGACAAGTCCTCCCGCCCCCTCCTCGGGAGCCGCCAGATCTGCCGGGTCTCCCGCAAGGCTCAGGCCTCCAGCCTTGGAACTGGGCACCGGGCAGCAGCCCTGCATTTCTGGGTCATTGCAGGCACGAAGTGACAAAGACTCAAGGGAAGACTGACAAGGCGGCTGCTCCTGGGTAGCCGAGGCCTTCACCCTAGCCCAGTGATGCCCCGGGACACAGGTGCTCCTGGTAACAGGTGGGTAGCGGTGACCTGGAGCCTGGCTCAGGGCACCCGCTGTAGTTCAGCAGCTCAGAGCAGTGCCCTGGGCTACAGGATGGTGGCACAGGCAGTCAGGGCACAGGCCTGGGTAAGGGGTCACCTCTCCCCAGAGCCAGCGGGCTGGCCAGCCATGCAGTAGCACGGTCCCTCCCCTCTCCAGCGTCCGGCAGGGCGAGCCCAGGGAACCCGACAAGTGGTAGGATTAGCGAGGCCTCGGGCCCCTGAGCTCCTCCGCCTAATCCCCGGCAGGCAGCAGCGGGGGCGCAGCCCTCAGGGTCACAGCGCACCTTGTGAATCTCGTCCCGGAGCTCCTCCGGCGTCTGCTCGGCTTCTGCGGGGAGGGAGGGAGACACCGCGGCTGCGGAGCCCGCCGGGAGCCGGCCGATGCCCGCCCCCACCCCGCCCCCAGGGCACAGCGCGGCCGGCCGGCTCCACCTGAGTAGTCCACGATGTGCGTGGGCACCCTCTCCGGGGTGACGTCTGCGGGGATGGTGATCTCCTCGGCGCGGGGAGGGACCTGCAGGGGACGCGGCGTGAGGGCGGCCCGAGGCCCGGGACCCGCACCGGGGGCTGCGGCCGCGCGTGCCTCTCACCTCCGCGGGGAACTCCTCGCCCACGAGCGACAGGATCAGCGACGTCTTTCCCACCTGGGCTGCGCGGGGCGGCGCGGTCAGCGCATCGGCCACGGTCGCCGCGCCCCCGCCCCGGCCCCGAGACCCCCGCCCGGCTCCCCAGCCCGGCGCCTACCCTCGCCCAGGAGCAAGATGCGCACGTCCCGCTTCATGGCGGCTGCACGGGCCCGGCCCCGACCCCGACCCCGACCCCCACCCCGTCCCCAGCCCCAGTCCCGACCCAGTCCCGACCCCAGTCCCGACCCCAACCAGCGATCCCCCGCCCGCCCGCACTTCCGGCCCCCGCCCGCACTTCCGGCCCCCCGCCCGCCGAACCGCACGAACGAACCGAGCGGGCCAGAGCGTCCCGGCCGTGCGACAGCGCCACCGCGCGGACACACTGGGTATTGCAGGTCCGCCCCGCCCCCTCCTGCACGGGGAGCAGGAGGTAGGAGCCTTTGGTGGAGGCCACGCTCAAGCCTGGAGTGACCAGCTGACCATACGCCAGAATGCAACACCCACGTTTATTTAAAGTTTACAAGGTAGAGACCTAGGAGAGCCTGCAGGTGAAGAGCCCAGCAAGCACCTTCCATAAGTTCAAGGTCTCGATGACCGACAATCCCAGGCCCTCTGGCGTGGACAGACCCAGGCCTTCTTGGCTCAGCAGGAGGCCCTCGGACAACCCCGCTTCTCAGTCAGGTGGAGGCCCTGAGCTCAAGGTCCGCTCGGAGGCCCGGTGGCCCATGACTTCCCACACTAAGATGTCACCGTGGGCCACTGAGAAGAGCAGCTGGGCGGACGGGGCAAACCTGCACAGCTGCACCACGTCGTCATGGCCGGCCAAGTCCCGTGCGGCCCCCGACTGACAGTCCACCAGCCTCAGCACTCGCTCTGGGGGCAGACAGCATGGGGCTGGGGCTGGGCAGGCAGAGGGCTGCACCCACCACACCCCGTGACTGTGTAGTTCCTGGGGCCCAGGGTCCCCGCCCTGTCCCAGTGCCGGGGCCTCTGGAAGAAAATGTGCTCAAAGCCCTGTGTCCTCCACACCCCAGGGACCGCTGAAGCTGGGACCAGGGACACCAAACCTAATGAAGAGCCCATCAGCTTCCAAGGCCCCAAGCTAGACCAGTGAGTCCCTCTGCTGAGGCCCTGGGTCTGGGTCCCACAGTCAGCACCTCACACCCCTCATCTCCTGACCCTACAGTGCACCTGGGCGTGTGTCCTTGCCCCACTGCAGGGATGAGGAACTTGGGGCACTGAGGTGAGAACAGTCTCAGGTGGGGCATGGGCAAGCCTCTCGGCTCCCCTCGGTCCCACTGCACCAGGACTCACCGGCAAAGCCAACTGCCACGAGGTGGGCCCCGGGGGACAGGCTCAGGGACACGGCAAAGAATGGCAGCGGGATCCTCTCTACCACCTGTGGACAGTGAATGTGATTCTCCCCTCCCCAGCCCTGGGGCCCTCAGGCTCCCAGCACCACACAGGGGTGGGGGGTACACGTGCCTGCTTCTGGTGAAGGTTGTAGAAGACTAGCTCTGGATGCATGCTGAGGCCCGCGCACACCAGCAGCGCCCTGTCCCAGGGGCAGAAGGCCACGAGACAGGGCGGGGGATGGCTGGGAGCCTGGGGAGGAGCACACACACTGGTCAGATGGGCAGGCACCACACCCTACCCCTGTGCCCCCAGGACCCTTACCTCCATGAGCGTGGGCGATGGGGAGCTGAGCCAGTCCACGAGCTCGCAGCAGCCCCGCGGCCAGTCGGCGGCCCAGATGCTGATGCGCTGGTCTGAGCTGGCAGCCAGCCACAGATCGGCCCCCTCTGACCCGAAGTCTCCATACTGGGGTTGGGGAAGGGCTGGTGGGTGCCTCCCGCCCTGCCCTACCCAATCTCCCTCCCCTGCCAACATCCCCCAGGCCAGGCCCTGCCGGCTCATGAGGCTACTTCACCTCTTTGCTCGTGCTCTGGATGGTGGAGATGAGAGCGCCCTGGTGGTCACTCAGGACGTGGAACGTCATCCCTGTGCAGGGGCGGCTCACAGCCACAAGCCCATCCTTGTCTCCAGAGAGGATGGTCTGACCTGGGCCAGACAGGGCCACAACGTTACACTGCAAGCCCCTGGCCCCCAGCCCAGACGGGTGAGCACACAGAGGCCCCATGGGCCCCACTGCTCACCATCGGCGGAGTAGGCCAGGGCCGTCAGCGCAGCCCGGTGGGGGTGCATCTTGAGCTCCATGGCAATGCGGGTGATGCTGAAGACACGTAGGGTGCCGTCACTGTAGCCAGCCGCCACCTGCTGCTGCTCTGGGTGTCTGCAGGAGGGGGGGCTCCAAGCCAGACAGAGGCAACTCTGGGGGCCCACAGGAGGAAGACATGGGCACTCCCCTGGGCGTGGGGAACACGGGCCCAGCCCCAAGGCTGGGATAGACACCGAGGGAGGACACAGAGACCAGGCAGGGCTAGGAGGGGGGTCTGGTTCGGCCCTCAGGGCCCCCGGTACCTGGTTCAGCACCTGGAACTGGATCAGGAGCTCCATGCTGGCCAGGGACCACACCCTCACACTCCCGTCATCACTGCACGTGGCCCAGTGGGACGCGCTGGGACTGAAGACCACCTCATTCACCTGCAAGGAGCCAGCCAGCCGGCCGCGCTGAGGCTGCGGGGCCCTCAGGCACAGGAGAGACACGGCAGCCCCAGGTGTTTTTTGTTTTTTAAAAGATTCTATTTTTTAACCTAACTCTATTCCCGACATGGGGCTCAAACTCATAGCCACAAGATCAAGACTCGCACATTCATCGGACCCAGCCCGCCGGACGCCCCAGGTGGTCTTTCTGAAGAGTGCACCATCTCCCGCACAAGCCTGCCTGGCCCCAACCACCTCCACATGGCATCAAGAACCCGTCCTGGCCTCTGTCCCAAGTATCCCCACACGAGACCTGGGTGGGACGGAACCTGATGGCTCACTTGCTAAGACAGCACAGAAGGGACCGTTCTGGTTGGCCCTAAAAAGTGGTGATATGACGATGGGTGAGGACATGTCCCCGGGAGCTGCACACAGAAGGTGGAGGAAGACAGCCCAGGCAGGAGCACAGGAAACAGTAGACACAAAAGTCACGTACCCACAAAGGACAAGAGCACGCTCTAGACTCGGACGTGAATTTCAAGGATAAATGCAAGCTCCTAATACGTCATGTGGAAAAAAGTAACCGGGGGTGCCTGGATGGCTCAGTGGGTTAAAACCTCTGCCTTCGGCTCAGATCATTATCCCAGGGTCCTGGGATCGAGCCCCACATTGGGCTCTCTGCTCAGCAGGGAGCCTGCTTCCACCCCCCCACCCCGCCTTTCTGCCTACTTGTGATCTCTGTCAAATAAATAAAATCTTAAAAAAAAAAAAAAAAGGAACCAAGCTGTCCGGCTGAGCAGCGGCAGGCCCCTCTGGCACTTGGACCACGACCCCTACGTCCATTTCCCTCAGGAGGGGCCCCCAGACTCTGAGAAGGAACAGCTGAGTCCGGTTCTGCAAGGAGCCGCAGAGGGGACCCTGGGACACCTTGTCCTTCCACACGAGAGGGACGTCACCAGTGACCACCAGCTCCGGTCAAGGCTGTAGGACCCAAGGGCCCGTGTACCAGCAGGTGAACGGACACGGAGCCATGTCTGGCACTGACACACGCTGTGCTACAGACAACCTGGAGGGCCCCATGCTCACTGAGAGAGGGCAGACGGACAGGAACGCCTAAAACAGCTGAATCCACAGCAACAGAGTCGGCCAGGGAGTCCCAAGGGCTGGGCAGGGGAATTGGGGCGGGCGGGTGGTTTAAAGGGTAAGGGGCTTCCTTTTAGGGAGGGGAAATGCCCCAAAATGGGATTGTGGTGAGGGTCGTGCAATTCTCTGAAGATAACAAAACCACAGATCCCCAGTGGATAAGGGCTACGGTATGTACTTCGTACCCGAACACAGAGCTGCCACCAAAAATCCACAAGCAGCACACGACACTCCCCCATCCAAGTTCCTCTGATGACAACCATTATGTCAGAACAAACGAAGATTAAAACGAGATTTAAAAAAAGGAAAAGGATTTGGGAACCAACTCAAAGAACCTGCCCCTGGCCAAAGACGGGGCTTGAAGGGCATCATGAGAAGCAGTGACCGCGAGGAAGCTGGACCCACATTCCCACCTAGCAGTGTGCACAGAGCCTCACGAACTCGCAGACCCCCACCGGCGGCCGAGCAACCAAGCCTGCACTCAGGAGACCCGGCCCAGGAGGGAGAAACTCACCCACCCTGCACTCCCGCCTCGGCGCCACCTGGAAAAAACCAAGCTTGCGAGGCCATCTCTCCTGGTCAGGATCTGAGCAGCACCCCAGCAGGCCCTGCTGAGCAGGGGCCATTCTACGAGCACAGCGCCAACGGCAAGCAGCCCTGGACCAGACCCTGGCCTGGCCTCCAGCGCTCTCGGACCCCAGGAACATAAGGGTCTAGAGGCAGGTCCAGCTGAACTGGTGGGAGGTTCCAGGACAAAGCAGCTCATTTTTTCAACAAATAGATTATGAGAAAAAAAGGACAAACTAAGAAGGACAGAGAAGGCCAAAAGGCCCGGGTGGGGACGCATGCAAGACCCGTGCGGACAGGGTTAGCACAAAGTTCCAGGCTCTCCTCACCTGGAGACTGCCTGGGCCACTTACACAAACCCACCGGACTGCTGGTCTTGGCCTTGGAGCAAACCGGGGAAGGGAGGAGCAGAGCAGAGCCCGTGTGGCTTACTGCCCTGCCTCTGTCCAGGGTGGAAATGCCCTCACCTTGCTCCCGTGGCCGCTGATGAGGCGGGTGCTGGTGCCCTCGGCCCAGCTAACGTACCAGAGCGTGCCTGCCGTGGTGCCCACCACGCCCATGTCCATGCTGTCGTGGAAGACCGCACTCACGACAGCCCCGTCCAAGGTCAGCTCACGCTCCATGAACACAGAGCTAGACCTGGGATGGAGAGTGGGGGCAGGGGGTTGAAGGGGCGGCGGGAGCCACAGCCCAGGGACCTGGGGCTCTGGGGATGTGCCCTGATCTTCGGGCTGTAAGACACCGGCCTCCCCCTCCCCAGCCCCGCAGCCGGCCGGCAGCTCACCTGGCACGCGAGCCCTCGCACCGCAGCTCCGCCACGGCCCCCACCGCCCAGAGGCGCAGCCGCCTGGTGTTGCTGCCACTGACCAGCCGTGCACCCGAACACAGCAGCACTCCTGGGAGGCAGGAGGCGGCATGAGCCCTGCCCCAGGCGCCCAGAGCTCCAGTTGATGTCTCCTAGGGAGGGGCCGTGGGGACGCTGTTGGGCACCCACCGATCTCACCGTCGTCGGCTTCCCAGGCCAGGAAGCAGTGGCCGGCACTTGTGTCCCAGACACAGACCTGGCCAGCGTTGGAGCCGCAGTACAGCAGAGGTACGGGCCCATAGCAGAGCGAAGTCAGCTCACCCGCCCTCACCTCCTCGGGGATGGGCACTTGGTGTCCCTGAAGGGACATGAGGGCAGCAGGGGTCAGCAGTGTCCTGGGACCCAGCCCGACCCCGTCGTCTGGAACAGCCTCTGAACCCTGGCACCTGGAGGCTGACATCGGTCCCGCGCCGCTGTAGGAGCCACAGACTAACGGCACCTTGGCCCACACAGACCAGCTCACTGGCATCCCAGGGATTAAAGGCCACACCGTGCACTGGCTCCGGGAGGCGGGTAGAAGACAGGAGCTCATAAGTGGCCGTGCTCCACAGGGCCAGAGTGCGGTCGCCATAGTCCCCTGGGGAAGACACATGGTAGCTGCATCAGCTGCCCAGGAGTCCCAGGACAGGCAGCAAAGTCCAGAGGCCACTGTCCTCCCAATACCCCAACTGACCCAGTGTGACAAGGAGCTCATCGTCTGGCGAAAATGCCAGAGCCTGCACGGTGGTCCTGTGGAAAGAGAGGAAGTGCCGGCAGGAGCCCTCAGGCACGTCCCAGATGCAGATGTGGCAGCGGGAGGCAGTGCCGCAGCTGCCCGAGGCTGAGGCCAGGACCTGGCGGGCAGGAGAGCAGGCAGTCAACCAGAACGGAGTGGCCCACAGTCCCACTGTGGTTCTGGCTGGAGGGAAGGCTGGAACAGCATCCCTCATCCCGCTCTGGAGGGGAGAGCCGGCTGCGGTTCTCAAGGCCCAGCCCTGGGTGGAGAAGGCAGGATGCAGGGCTGGTACCTGAGCACCGTGGCTGAGGGCCAGGGTGGAGATCTCCTCAGGGTGGCCGAGCCAGTGTCGCTGGGCGCCAGAATGCAGGTCCTCCACCACCACCAGGCAGCCGCATGTATAGGCAAAGAAGCCTGTGGGCAGGGAGGGCACCCCTGAGCCAGTCCGCTGGGGCCCAGGCTGCACCATCCCTGCTTGCTTCCACAGCCATGGGGGCTCACGCCAGGAAAGCCACTCAGGGGCCGGAACACAAGAGGCTACCAGGAAAAGGCGTTCCAGCTCGGGCACCCGAACCGCCTATTATAGCAAGTGCTCACGGGCTCTCCCCGGGGCCTGTCCCAGGGCCGACAGAGCTGGGCCCTCCCTGCCGCGGCTGGGCTGGGAGCCAGGGTGTGCAGCGGCCCCACCTGTATCTGGCTTCCAGACCACGTTGGCGCGGCCGTTCCCGTTGTAGCCCACGACGACCTTCAGCAGCAGACGCTCCACGCCAGTGTTGGACACAGAGGCACTCTGCAAAGACACGGACAGGACGCTAGGGTGCCGGCACGGTGCCCAGCCACCCGCCCCCCCATCCCCAGTTCGACCTCTCCCCGATCAAGCTGGAGCTTGGGATGGAGCCTTGGGAGATGCAGGCTCCAAGACGGAGACAAATGGCAGGAACGTAGGTCCCAGAACCCACACGAGAAGCCGGCAGAGCGCAAGTGGGAGGCACCTGGCATCTAGGGAGGCTGGGCAGGGCAGCAAGGCCCAAGGCAGACCTTGGGGAGGGCACAGGCACAGGATGAGGAAATGGGAAGGAGCCAGGGCCGAAAGGGAGGGCTCATCAGGACACCACCCGGGGCCACTATGGGCGTCTTCAGGACAGCCTGAGCCCTGGCCAGCCAAGCCAGAGTGTGGGCACAGGGTAGAGGAGTCACCTGCAGGGAACCTGTCACTAAGATCTACATCAAAGCTCTGTCACCAAAGCTATGAGCTTTGGAGGCCACCCCAGGGAGACCCCGAGAAACCGAGTTTCCTGGGGAAAAAGGACACTCCAGAAAACTACCAGGCCATGCCACCCCCACCTCTGGGCCCATAGGGCGTCTGCTTGTGAAAGGGCCTGCAATGACACCCCCCACCCCAACTGACCTTGGCCAGCAGGGGGGTCTTATAGCGTGCCAGGAAGTGCCTGTAGCAGTCTGGGCGAGCAGAGGGGTGGACCTGAGCTTTGCTGACACTGTGAGCACCTGACCGGGGAAGGAAGAGGCCTCGAAACATCAAAGCACCCACAACCCCTCAGAGACCCCTCCCTGCACACAGTCACCAGGCACTGCTGGGCAGGACACATGTCTAACCCACAGCAGATGTGGGGGGTCAGGCAGGCCACACCCCACTGCTAGCCCGGCCCAGCTGGGGCCTCAGACGAGCCTACTTGCCCTGCAGGGAACACAGCTTGTCTCACAGAGTAAACCTCGGCCCGTCCGGCAGCTGGGCCTCCCTCAGGCCACCGGGAGCCCACGCAAGACCGCGGTCCATCACGAGTATCCCCACCCCGTCCTGCCGCCCCTCTTCTGCTTACTGGACCAGCTATGGGGGTGGGGACCCATGCTGAGGCCCCAGGGGCCCCCTGGAGACCCCCAGACCCCATCTCCAGCCCTGCTGGCCTCTTTCACCAGCATGGGCAGGCATGAGGCCTGACAGAGTCGCGCGGGGCTGTGGCTCTCTTCAGAGACTCCTTCTTCATCCGACAAGGAGAAGGCATCTGGGGAGAAGGTGGAAGGGAGCCGTGAGAGGAAGGGGCAGGACTCTGCTGTCGCCCCACCCCTCCCCGACCTGGAGCAGAGATGCGCTCGACACTCTCTCCGGGGCTCTCTGCCCTACCGTTGTCACCCTTGAAGGACCCCACACAGACGCCTGGCTGGAGCGGGGATGCTGGGGATGGCTCAGGCACCTGCTGCCGGGGGAGCCCGTTGGCCCCACACACCGTGTCCTCCAGCTGCCTTGCATCCAGGCCTGGACACAAAAGAAGTCAGCCTGGGCCACACACCCCCAGTTCTGCACTAGGAACCCCAGGAAAGGAAGGGGCCCTACGACACCCACAGAGATGGCAGAGCCGGCCCCAGAGATGACCACAAAGCCTGCCCCTGTGGTGGGGCCACTTACTAGTTTTGTAGGTCGGGGCGGCCGCAGGCGAGTCTCTAGCACTGCAGAGGCAACGAGAGACTGGGTAGGAAGAGGGTAGCAGAAGGCCAGCAGACGCAGCTCGAGGGCAGGCACTTGCCTTCCTGGGGCTGACCTCTCTGGGGGACCCAGAATGTCCCAGAGGAAGATGGCATCCCCCACGCTGAGAAGCTGCTGCTGGTCAGGGCTGAAGCCCACGGCATGTACAGGCTCTGAGTGGCCAATATATACCTGGAGGCAATGGTAGTCACACAAAGAGACCTGGAGGCACAGCTACGGCGCCACGGTCCCCTGGCACCGGGTGGAAGTACCATGTCCCACTGCAGGAGGGCGATGTATCCTGCAGGCCCGGCTGCAGCCCTGAGCCACCAGATAGGGACAGGAGGAGGCGGCTCTCGGGGGCTGCAGGCCCCAGCAGGCTGGGGAGCAGGGGGCGTCTCGTCCGCCCTCCCTCCTACCCACCTACCGGGCACCTGCCTGTGGACCCCACCTGGCAGCTGGGGCAGGACTTCGTCACGTAGTCCCACACCTTGATGGCCCGGTTGGCGGCCATCAGCAAGAAGCGGGCATCCCTGCTGAGCGCCAGGGAGGGGCAGGCCACAGCGTGGACGCCTGGCAGCTGCAAGAAGCACTCTGGTCGGTGAGGAGAGACCAGAAATCACAGACCCCCCAAAAGGAAGTCTCCCTCCGCGAGAACTGCCACTTCCAAGGAGCAGCAGGTGGCCCAGGGCCACCCTCCTTACGGCCCTTGCAGGCACTAGAGCTGGGGTGTGGAGAGAAGAGATTACACGCTGACCACAGCCCCGGGCTCACCTCCCGGACCACACGGCCCGACGCGGTATCCAGCACCGTGACTGTGTGAGAGGATGTGGACAGCAACAGGTGGCCAAGAGGTCCAGGGTCAAAGCAGATGGCCACGGCTGAGTCTAGGCAGCTGCTGGCCGGGTCCAGGGCGCTGACATCGATTCGCAGCAGCTGGGGGAGGGCAGCTAGTTGCCACTGGCCCGGCCTCCAGGTGGAGCACGCACCCCCAGAGCCCAAGCACAGAAAAGGAGTCGCCTCAGGCACCTGCTCGGCACTCCTGCCCACCTGCGGCTTACACATTCTGAGTCCAGGCAGCAAGGATCAGACCCTCTCGGGGTCAGCGTGACCTCCCACCTGCCCCCTCGACTCCCTCGCACTCTACCCAGGCCCAAGGAGAAGCCCTGTCCCTCCCTACCACCCTCCAGCCTGAAGGAACCAGAAGAGCCCATGTCCCCGGCTGGGGACACATGCAGAGTGTGCTGGCCAGGCCAGCATGGACACACAGAAGACTCCAGCTCGCTCACCTCCTCTAGGCAGGCTGCGTTCATGACGGTCACCACGTACTTGGAAGGGCCCACGAAGGCCAGCAGGCGGCCATCCCCGCTAACCGCCAGGGCATTGGGAGTCGGGTGGGCGTCCCGGCACACCACGTTAGCTGCCGGCAGTGTAGGGGCACAGAGTCAACTGGGGGGAACCCAGACCTACCCCCAACTGTGGGAATGGACACCAGTGGGCACGAGCTACCACTGGACAAGCTGGGGTTCTTCCTGGACCACAGCCAGCTGCCAAAGGGACCACCACCGGCCCAAGTTACTACCAAGTGGCCACAAAAGGGAACACACATGCTCTGCTGACCCGACCTCCACCCAGTAGTCAGGCCATTCGCCTCCTCCCGCGGCAGGGTTGGCACAGACCCTCAATGACCTTTCATGTTGGGGGGCACTAAGTTCTAAAACCACGCTAACCTGGGAGCTGCAGGCAGTGGGCCAGCCCCGCCCCACGCGGACAGGACAAGGACGTGGTTAGGAGGCTGGAAGGGGCAGCGTGGGGGCCTCACCTGCCACACGCAAGACGCGGCATGGGGCGCTGACGCACTGGTACTGGGCCAAGGTGCCCGAGGAGCAAGAGCTGAACAGGAGGCTGCCGTCGGGGCTGGTGGCCAGGCCAGTGACAGGTCCTCGGTGACACCTACGCCACACAGGGACAGCCACTGCCCTGGCCCTGAGCCGCACCACCCACACCTCTCCCAGCTGCTCCTGACTCGGCGCCCCAGGGGCAGCAGAGGGCTGGAGCTTCTGTGCACGGCCCTTCCCTGCCCGGCCCCGCTGCCCACGTGCCACCTCAGCTTCCACCTTGGGGGTCTGTGGGGCCGGAGCCAACGGGCACCCACCTGTGCTCCACCAGCACCTCAGCAGCCTCCAGGCTGAAGGAGCGGACGGCCCCACTGCTGAAGCCGCAGAACAAGGCTGGCCGCGTGGGGTGAAAGGTGACGGTACACGGGGCCTCCTCAGGGGACCGCAAGTCATAAAGCTGAAGGGCGGGGTCCATGAGGCCGGGTAGGGACGGGGCTACATGGGCTTCAAGAGCCTGAGAGCCCATCTCTCCAGGTGGCCCCACAGGCCCCCAAGGCTCCACGCCTGCCTCACCCCGCCCACTGGCCCTCGGGCCCTCCCTCTGCGATGGCACCCTTCTGGCCGCACCCCACCTGCTGCAAGGTCACCAGGTCCCAGACGCGGACAGTGTGGTCCTGGGACACTGTGGCCAGCTGGCCGCGGCTGCCCTCGGTGGCCAGGGCCAGCACCGGAGCGGTGTGGGAGCGAACCAGCACGCTGTACTCCTGGGATGGGACATCCAGGAAGCCCAGGAGGCCGGAGGACGTGGCGGACAGCACACGCTGACCATCGGGGCTGATGCACACTGAAGTGACTGGGCCCTCGTGCTCTGCACACAGTGTGGCTCAGTGAGCTCCCGGGCCCCTGCCACCACAGAGGCAAACCCACCTGTCTGTGGGCCAGGAATAGGCAGGCTCCCCGATGACCACCACTCCTGGCCTCAAGACTCGACCCCCTGGAACCCTGGGCTGAAGTCTAGCCAGGGGATGACCCAGGGACACGGCCCTCCCACGGTAGCTCCAACGCCAAGACGGCTTCGCGGTCCCACCTGCCTCCAGAAGCACAGAGGAGAAGTCCAGCGGCCAGAGGCGCAGGTAACCGTCCTCAGAGCCCACGGCGCATCTGGCCTGGGAAACGCTGAGGCTGCTGATGGAAATGCCAGGGCCTAGGGAATGGGCAGGGTCAGACCACAGCATCAGCGCAGTTCCCCCCGCCCATGTTGCAGAAAATCCACCTACCCGAGCTGAACGCCTGCTTCTGTGAGGCGGGGCCATCAGGGGGCCGTGCGGGCAGGAGCCGGCGTGCGTGACGCACAGCCATGCGCCGGGGGTCGATCTCCAAGATGTGGCCGCTACGACTGCACACATAGCTGCTCCGGGAGGTGACAGGTAAGGGCTGAAGGGACAAGTGCGAAGGAAACCCAGCCAGCCACGGGAGTGAGGGCAGGACTCACAGCATATGACCATCCTGGGCCTGTCCAAAGGCCAGACCAGTCAACTCCAGCACGCGGTGCTCCCCCAAGTCCACAGGGCAGGAACGTAGCTCCCCCCCTCGCAGCCGCCACAGCCGCACGCTGCCCTGCCCGCACGATGCCATCCTGCGAGGCACAGACGTGATGCTACAAGGGGTCCCCAACCCAGGGAGCAGCAGGCTCCGCCCCCATCTGGGCCCACGGGCCACCAAGGTCTCCTTCCTGCAGCACAGGGACAGCACCATCACCTGCTTTCGTCAAAAGAGGCCACCTCAAATGCCTGGATGTCAACTCCGGTGTGCGCCTTTGCCAGAAGGACTGCCTCACCGCCTCGTCCCACCTGGGCTGTGCCCCAGGCCAGCACCACCTGCAAGAGGCCCAGACTGAGCACCCGCAGCCCACCCCCACCCTGCTCGGCCTCCCCCAAGCCTCAGCTTTCCTTTCCCACGCAAGAGTGCTCAGTGGCCAGAATCGTAAGTGTCCCCCTGGGCTTCTCCACTCGGGCTGGGCACATCTATGGGAACAGAGAAAATCCTGAGCTCCAAGCAGAGACGGACCTGTGCTGAAACACGGGACACTCCGACACACCTGACCTCAGGAAGGCGGACATGCCAAATGCGGCCAGTGGAGAGAGCGGGCACAGCACTGACTCTGAGCGTGGGCCTGAGAGCACAGGACAGCACACGGGGCACAAGGGGCAGGGGCTTGGCAGGGGAGCTCTGCTTCCTAAGTGCCTGGACTCTGCCTGCAGCCTGGCACGGCCACCCCAGCCCCCCAACCCGGGCCTGTTACCGTCCTCCCGTGGCGGTCCCTGCCGACGCCGCAGAGCAGCGCCCCACCGTCAGAGAAGCTGTGGACGGAAAGGAAGCAGTGAGCGTGGCTGGGGCTGGCCCCCCACCCCTCGCCGAGGCCCCACACCCACCTGAGGGAACAGAGGGCATGGGCTGGGCTCTGGAACAGAGACAGGCACTCCCCGGTCTGGAAGTCCCAGAGGCGCAGCATGCTGGGGGGCCGGGCCTGGGCCGAGGCCAGCAGCAAGCCGCTCCCATCCAGAGCCAGGGCAGAAACCTGGAGGAGGCAGCACGTTGAGGGGACGGCACTGGGCCCGTAGGCATGAACCTCCCCTGGGATAGGCGGGGGGCGCCCACCTTGTCCGTGTGGCCAAGGAAGCAGCGCTGCTTCCGGGTGTCAAGGTGCAGGACGACGATGGCCGCGTGGCAGGGATACACCACAGCAGCGCCGTCCTTGGTCCACAGAGCCTGTGCAAAAGGGCCAGACCCGGACGTCCGAGGCTGCTCAGCCTCCACCCACCCCAATCCCAGCACAACCCCCGCGTGTCAGGAGCATACACTCACGCAGGATGTCCCCAAACCTTATCTCCAGTATTAGAAACTCCGGAGTCAAGGTAGAGAAACACCAGGACCCACAGACACTCAGACCGCGTCTTAAAGGACCTGGCAAGCACAGGGCCACAGACCCAAAACCAGTGTCCACACCAGCCCCGCACACCAGACAAGCATCAGAGCCTCACAGGACACGTGCGAGCTCTCAGGGCTAGGGAAGCTCTTGCACCTAGGCCCGTGGTCACACGGCCTGTGCTCCGGACAGAAGGAACGGACACCGGGATGGGGTGCCCGTGCTTCCGCCGAGGGAACGCAGTGCCGTGCACAGACACTGGCAAGGCCAGGAATCCGCGGGGTAGGGGGAGAGACTCTACACCCTGAAGACGCTTAGACGTCCACGTAACCACGCTGGTGAGACACAGGCTTTTCCCACTGCCCCCTCTGTGTGACTGACACTCATGCAACCCAGCAAAAGCATGGGACCCCTCACCCATTTGGTGGTGTGGCCCCCAAAGCCGATGACTCCCTTGAGCCGCAGGACGGGATCCGGGAGAAGGCTCTGAAACAGGCAAACTCACACTGAGACCCCAGGAGGTGAGGCTCCTGCCCACTGGGGCCACACCAGCCCATACTGGCTCCTCCCTCCCAAGAAGCAACGTAGTCCCAGGGGCTTCTGCCACCTGCACCGGGGCAGGAAGACAGGACCTGGCCTCAGTGCCAGACCCTTTGGGGAGCCCAGCTCCAGCCCCTGCCTGCAGCCCAAGGCCTCCACAGATCACCTAGTGCCTCCAGACCCTTTGTGGGAAGAGACTCTCGTCCAAAGCCACCTCCTGCCTATGCTGCTTTCCATGGAAAGGCTGGGTAACGACAGGTTTCAGAGACCCAGCAGACCTTCCCCACACCTCATCTAGGCCTCACCCACGATGGCAAAACAGCTTACCCCTCACCTTCCCCAGAGTAGGCACTGACCTCGTGCACGGCCACACCCTCCGGGGCCACGGGCACCACAGTTCGCTCAGGAGTGGGCACGTGAACACCCCTGCCAGCTGCATGCTTGCCAGTGACCTCCGGCCCGGCTGAGGGCTCTTGGATACGGTCACTGGGGCCATTCACACTGGGGAGCTCTGAGCGCTCACAGAACACGCTGACCTCTGGAAGGGGCCTGGGCTCTGAGGGAGCCTGACAAGACAGCAGGGGCACAAGGGCCTGTCAGCACCCCGAGGCTGCCACCCTCCAGCCCCGCCCCCAAGAACACAGGAGCACTCACGGCTACGGGGCCAAACACCTGCACCACAGAGAGCACGCGGTCCTGGAGGGGATTGCTGAAAGCCACTGGGTGAGAGAGAACCTTCGGCGCGCGCCCCAGAAAGTCTGGAATACAGCCAGAGGCCACAGGAGTCGCTCAGCAGAGGGCACAAAGGCCTGGGGACAGCATGGTCCCAGGGCTTCACCCATTCCTGCCAAGCCACAGCCGCAGGCCACTTTTCTACCCCGGGCCCCCCAACACCCTCCTACCTGGAAAGGCTGAGAACACCAAGCACCTACACCTCCCACACAGAGCCGGCATCTCAGGACAGCCTTGAGGCGAGCCCTGGGCCCTGTGGGTACCCCCCTGCCAGATTCCCCACCCCCAGTATCAACACCCCCTTCCGTGAAACTCCACGCGCCTGCAGGCCGGAGCCCAGTCCCTGCTGATCTCACAGGCCCACCTGCCTCAGGAGGCGAAGAACTCTCCTGAACCAGCTTGGAGGACGCACTGAAGCTGTCTCTGGGAAACCTTGACAGGGTGGAAGGAAAGTCAGCGTCCAGCGACCAGCCCGCCGTCCCTTTGCCGGCCTCCCGCAGGATGGGCAGAGCCGCTCACCGGATGTGGACATAGTGGTCATACCAGCTCTCCCCCTTTGGCACCGGGAATGCCATTTCTCGCGGTACAGGTACGACAGACAGCTTCGCCCGCCGCGCCTCAGCAGTGCTGACAGCTACAGAGGACAGAGCCGGTCCAGGGAAGGAGGCCCACCCCGCTCCCTCTTCCAGCCCAGGCGAGTCTTGACACCAGACGCCACCAGCCGAGCCACAACCACCCCCTGCCCCCGACAGGTGCCTCGGTTGCTGGGGGTGCTCCAAGATGACACAGCACATGTGTTTCTGTCGTGAGCCCGGCTGTCAGCCCCTCCTGCTGAGAACGAGAGCGGGACGGGCGGGGGCATCAGCGCGGCACTCACCAGGCTCAAAGCACAAGTCGCTGGTGTAGAGGCTCTTCACCAGCAGACTAGCACACAGCCTGACACTCTTGAGGTGGCTGTAGCGTCGGTTCAGGTACAGGAGCAGGACGTCCCGCAAGTCCAGCTGTAGGCATGTCCACCGGGGACCAGAGGGAGCGACACCGCCCGGCTCTGAAGAGCGTGAGCCGAGATCAGCGCCCACAGTCTCACCAGCCAGCCCACGGCACTCTGTACTTGGCCAGCCCCAACCACGGCATGCCCCCCGCCTCCCTCTCTGCTCTCAGGCCACCGCTCCAGGGCTACCGCTCCCACTCACGCCCCATTTCGGCATCACCTTTTAAAGAAAACCCAGCCTCACAGATGAAGGGAAACTGCAGCCACGTGGCCGTAGACTTGAACTCCTTGAAGAGGTTGGAGAAGGACACACGGATGACCTGGCTGTCCTGCAGGGCACAGCATGACCGTGAGGAGACGAGAGAGGCTGCGAGAGGTGCTGCGAGCCTGCACCCCCACCCCCGCCAACCCCACTTCCCCAAGCTCGGCACCTCGGTGGCCACATCCAGGTGGATGACGAAGTGCTTGGCTGGCAGGGGCTTGAATAGCACGTAGAGGAACCGGCCTGTCAGCCCCAGAGACTGGGTGCTGGTTCTGGGCAGCTGGATGTAACTGCCCGCAGAGACAGGACCCCGGATGCGGTACACGGTGCACTTCAGAGTCTTATCCTGAAGACAGAGAAAGGGGAGGCAGCTCGGTCCACCCAGGGACGCCAGGAAGGGCACCACCGGCGGGACCCTCCGGTGGTTCTAACAGGTTTCTCGGTAGGGCTTAGACGGGGTCCCGAGGGCGCCTGCCGGGTCTCCCCGCCCACTTACGGTCACCGCAGCCACATCGCCTTCCTTAGTGGAGCGCTTCCACTCGCCCACCTGGAAGTGTCTGAAGACGTTGAGGAACGGGTGCTGCCACACTAGGGAGCCAGGAAGGTGTGAGGACCCCGGCGAGCGGGAAGGCGCGTCCCCAGATGCCAGGCCCCCGCCAGCGAGAAGGGGCGTCGCGTGGCCAGCCTCCACATCTTCCAGGGAGGGGCCAAAGCCTGGGCCTGGGCTCCACCCGCCCCCTCTCCGCGCGGCGACAGCGATACTGCGCGCCATCCCGCGTCCTCCCGCCGACCACGGCCTCCGCAGCGCGGACTACCTCCCGCCCCGAGCCCCGTCCCCCCCGACGCGGACCCCCGGCCTCCGCCGCGCCGCCGCCCCGCCCCCGGCCCCGGCCCCGGCCCCGGCCCTCGCCCCCCCGGACCCCTTTCCCGCCCCCTTCCGCACCGACACCCTATCCCCGGCCCCCCGGCCCCGGCCCACAGCGCGCGGGTACCTTTCGCCATGGCGTAGCCGCTCGCACTTCCCGCCTCGGCCACCGCGCGCTCCACGCTGGGCACGCAGCGCGCGCTTAGCAACGGCCGCCTGGCAACGGCGCCACGCCCGCCGTCCTGCGCGCGACGCCACGTGACCGCGACGGGGCCGGAAGCGCGACGGCGCGGCGTTGGCCACGTGACCGCGGTTCGCGCAGAGCCGGGTCGCGTGACCGCGGCCGGGGAGGACGCTGGACGGTCTTGGGGTGGGCGGCGTCGCGGCCCGGGGCCTCTGCGGCCGCTCGTACCCCAGCGCCCTGTGGCGATGCCCTAGCATGGCCGCGGTGGGGACTAGGCACGTGCGCGGCGCTCTGGGGCCCCGTCTGTATGGGGAAGGACACGCACCCGTGTTTATGCGTTTGACAGCGGCTGCCCACACCCCCGACCGCCCGCTGGGCTCCACCCTATGGCCTGCAGCCCTCTAGTGCCCACACCTGGTGTGCTCCACTCTGGTCGGCAGGCACTGCCACCCTCCCGAGAGGCAAAGCCGTGTCCCCCAGAGCCACTCGGCCCCTTAGTCCACCTGGGTGGCTCAGTGGATTAAATCCTTTGCCTTCAGCTCAGGTCATGATCCCAGAGTCCTGGGATCGAGCCCCACATCGGGCTCTCTGCTTGGCAGGGGGCCTGCCTCTCTTCCTACTTGTGACCCCTGTCTGTCAAATAAATAAAATCTTAAAAAAAAAAAAGACACAGGACTAAGCATTGGGAAATTCGGCCCTACTCCTGGGCCTCTGGGACGCTATCTCCTGGCCAAGGGCTAACGACTGTGGATCGCGAGATGGGGCTCAAGCCCCCGCTAAGAGGGAGAAAGCTGGGTGGTGCTGGGTAAGGTCCAGCGGCACCCAAGAAAGATGAGCTGGCCCAGGGCCCCAGCACCTGTCAGGACACAGGAGGGCCAGAATTGGGTAGAGCTATAGCTGTGGGGCCAAGGAAAGGTTAGGCTGGACTTAGTATGTGAGAACCCTGATCCCATCCCCACACCAAATAAAGACCACTCAAAAAGGGCAGTTTCTCAAATTTATTAGCCTGGAGCTCCTCCCTGCCAGCCCCAGGGGCTGGACCCTGGGCACAGTGAGCAGGACTGAGGTCAGACAGATTCAGCTCCTGGCCCTTGGCAGCACAGGACAGCTGGTCCAAGGGGTTACCAGGTGCAAAAGTCCAAATGCTGGCACTTCAGGTGTGGACGGCTCCTGGCCAGACTCAGGGTGAGGGACGGCCTGCCGCAGTGGCTAAACAGGGCTCCGACGTCCTCTCCTGGCGGGGGGCACAAGGTCCACCACGGGGCAGGGCCGGACACTCCTTCCAAGGCAGCTAGGAGCAGTTTGTGATTCTGGCCAGGAACTGCTGCGCCCACCACTCGTCCAGGTCAATGGGCACGAAGTCTGTGGGCAGAGAAGAAGACTGAGCAGTGAAGCTGCCTCCCAGATCAGTCAATGCCTCTCCCTCAGAACTGACCACAAGCCCCTCCCCCACACCCCAATGCAGCAAGCACTAGGAAGAAGCAGGTCAAATTCAAGTGCCCTCCCCAATCCCCTAGGGCTAGAACCCAGCAGGGCCCAGGTCAGGGTTGGAGGGAGTGGAGGGGACTCCCTGAGAGCAGGGGAGGGCTCACTCTGCAGCCGGGGGTTGGGGGTCTTCTCCACGTACTGCACAGGCCTAGGCCCACTAGCGCCAGCTGGGCCACTGCCCAGCTGCTGCTCCACTTGCTGCCAAGCTGTGGGGAGAGGGCAGTCAGGCTGAACCAGGCCCCTGGCATCCTGTCTCCCACCCAGGGCTTGGTGGCCACCCTGGACCCCAGCCAAGAATGGGAATGGGGAGCCCACCAGACAGTCACAGGACGAACAGAGAGACAGTCTAGGAAGAGCCCAGCCCTCTAGGTACTTTAAATCAGGTCACAGTGGGCAGGAGGAACAGGGGCCCAGGCCTCACCCTCCAGCCTTGACACTACCTTCAGAAACAAACCGGACGTTTTCCTCATGGGCCAGTGTATAGGTCTCTTGGGTTCCCTCAAGGGATGGAGATGTGGCAGGGGGCCGCCGGCCATTCACCCGATTGAACACAAGCCTTGGCCCCGGACTGTAGAGGGGGGAGGAGCTGGTCAGCAACTGTCCCAAGCCCTAAGGTGACACCTGGCAAAGCTCCAGGAGCAGCAGCAGGCCACACCCACCACCCCCAGGCCAGGCCCAGCCTGGGCACTTCCTTGACCTTCAGGGTAGCTCTGTGCTGCAGTGGGGGCGGAGGCGGCCTCTCTCCTGCAGGCCCAAGCTCCCAGCAGCTCAAGTCACACCTGCAGTCCCCAGTCCTGTGTCCCAGACCCCGAATAGGGCTCCGTGCTCAAGGCAGACAGGAACTCCTCCAGGGGTCTCTCAGGGCACCCCTACTGCCACCTGCATCCCACCTCCCCAGGACCAGCCAGGTCTCCAGCAACCCATGTTCGGACCTAAGCTACCACCACATCACTCCGACCCAGCCACAACTGGCCAGGCGCAATTCTCGGCCGTCTTCTCCCCCCACAGAAGCTTCTCCATCTCACCACTGTCCCGTGTGGGAGAAAGGACCCAAACAAGAAACAGCCCATCTTGGCCCTTCCCTCTTCCTGGCTGTCCCAGGCTCCATGGGGATGAGCCCTAAGTGATGTTCTGGCCAAAGAGCACTGAGTGGACAAGTTGTGACTTCAACTCCAGCCCAGCTGTGCAGGTCCCAGACAGGCAACACTCTTGCCCATGGGGGTGGGGATGCTGGGGGAGGAGATGGCCCCCAGGCGCTGGAGCTCAGCCTGATGGGCATGGGATATCCAGGGAGCCACTGGGCCTGTCCCGCTCAGTGATCAGCGGGGCCCAGGGCACGGATGGGCTGCCCTTGCTGGCGGCAGCTGGCCTAGCCCTGCACACACAAAGCCCTGAATGGGGCTGTGGAGGGAGCGGGGCCCGCACCTACAGCAGGAGGTGGGAGCCGGGAGTCCTGGGCTGCACGTGCCACTCCGCCAGGCACTCGCGGTCCCGCCGGCCTGCTCGCCTTCCTGGGCTCAGGTGCCCCACCGCCGCTCGGGGGTCCTCCTTGGCTGAGAGGGGCACTAAAATAAAGAGGAGTGTCTTGAGGGGCACCGGTCCCGCCAGCTCCAGGCCAGCGAAGAAACTGTAGCGGGGGCAGGGCTCCTCCCAGGCCTCAGCTGCACCAACCAGAACCTATGAAGGTTTTCCCTCAACCTGGACAGCCCCTCGCCTGCCACCCCTGCCCCCAGCAGCCTGCGGACTCCAGGAAAGTGGAGGCTGGTCAGCGAAGTAAGAAAACCGGAAAGGGAATTGCAGCCATGGGCTGTGGCCCCCGGGGACCAAAGCGGTGGCCTGCCCAGGGCTGAGCACAGTGCTAGGAGGCAGGCACCCACCTGACCCCCCCAACCCTGCTAGAGTTTGTTACGTAAGGTGCTGCAAAGGCCCTCTGGGGAAAAGGGCGCTGGCGCGGGTGTACTTGCTGTGCACGAGTTGTGCCTGCTCCTGAGGACACCGCCCCACAGGCCGGCCCTGGTGTCCCCACTCAACCCACATAGGCGTCCTCACAGTCCTCGCCAACCCTACTTCCAGCCCTGGGCACTGGGCTCCAGAGGGAAGTGATCCACCCAAACTCACACCCTGCAAATGGGCACTTGCTAGTTCCAGAACATAACTGCACAGCTGCATGACCTCAAAGCCCACGACTCAGTAACCCAGGCCACCTCCCTGACCTCCTCGCGTGACCTTCTGGGGTGTCATCGGGTGCCCCGTTATCTTCTTCCCACCCACGGATGTCACCTTCCCTGTCCTCTGCTGTCTGTCTCACAATGGGAGTGAGAGCTGCTCAGAGGCACTGCCCCATGGAGGGCCGGGACCCCAGCCTGGAGAATCAGCAGGTCAGCCGTTCAGAGCACTGGCCGCATGCAAGGCACCCCAGGCGTGGAGGATGCAGCCGTGGCCCAGACATCCCCCCCGTTTCATGGGCAAGGCAGGGTGAGGGATGCCGGATAATAAAAAGGCACTACAGAGAAAAAAACAGGGAAAGACGGACAGAAAAGCAAGTGGAGCTCTTTCAGAGGCAGCCGCCTCAGAAGGTTCAGGAGAGGGTGCAGGGATGGCTCATGGGCAGCACTGGCCTCCCAACAGGGTCATTTCGAGGCCACGGGGACTAGGAAGGGGCAGCTCTGACAGAGGGAGTGACCTCAGGGGGTAGGGGGGCCAGCCTGCCACCCCGGGGCACGCAGAACCCCCCAACCCTGTGCCACGCAGCTCTGAGGCAGGCCGAGTGTTGCATTCCCTCTGGCCAGGCTGGTTCCGCACCCTCCTGACCGGCAAGCTGGGATGTGCCCAACTGGCTGAGGGCCAGCTAAGAGCGAAGGTGAGGCCTGGGGGTATGGTAAGGACTCTCTGCCGTCTTTCCCAACTCCCTCCACACCACTCCCCGACCTTGCCACGGGTGTACCCTGATTTCATCTGCAATGGGACTGTGACACGCTTCTCCAGGTGAGAGGGTCCGGGTGCCTGGCACCACTCGGCCCCCAGGTCCTCTGCCTGGTTGACCATTCGCAGCTACACACGTACACCTTGTTTACTCCTCTGGGCAGTGAGGCGGCTGTGAGGACCAAAGCTGAGGTCACAGGGCAATATTCTAACACAGCCTGGGTCCCGGGAACTGGCCCCCAAGGCCCTGCCTGCTTACCGGCCTCCCCAGGACACATCGGTGGTTAGCCCAGAATGTTTCCATCACTAGGAAGCAGCCTCAAAATGTCAGCGTGCCCCCAGCAGAAGCCCCTTTCCCCCCGCAGGGAAGGGCCTCAGCCCAGAAACACCCCCACAGGTTGCCCCCTCCTGCCAGGCCCCCATCACCTGCACCCTCAGAGCTGCCTGGGGGGGGGGCTCTGAGCCAGCCACCCTCTTTCTCTGCGGTGCCTACCCACAGCCTAGCTCAGAAAGCCTCAGGCCTTTGTGGGCTTGGAAGAAAGCCCTGGATCCAGAAAACGCACAGAATAAACGAAACCCAAGGTCCAGAGCTGACACAAAAAAGTGAAAGGGCTCTGGGGCATGGGGGAATCCGACCTCCTGGTCAAGGTCATGTGGAGGCCAAATGGGCCAGGACACAGATTCCTGTGGGGCAGGCGGTGGGCAATGGCGGAAGAGCTGGTCAGGAAAGGCAGGAACTGCAGGTTCGGGCAAGGCCTGAGCATCTGTGGGAGGCCTCCAGTCCCCAGCCAGGGTGTCTGGGGTGAAGGGCAACAGAGAGCAGGGGCCTGGTAGGGCCAGAGGGAACCACGTGCACTTTCTCCCCCACCCCGCTCTCCCGCCGGGCCGGGCCGGAGCCAGGAGGCCTCGAGGGCCCGCACCCTAGGATATTTTGCTCCCGCCTTCCTGGGCAGCTCGCCTCAAACCTTGGCCTCGCCGCCCAAGGTCGCCCGGGGCATCTGAGTCAGCCGCGTGGAGCTCCTGCGATCCCGGAGCTGGTCCGCTTCCTCCCCACTCGGGCTCCGCCACGGTCCCACGGGGCCAGAGAGGGCGAGGGGTTCGTGTGCATCCGGCCCGGCCCCCTTCGACCCCGCCAGGTGCCAGGTGAGGCGAAGAGGCTGAGGCGCCGAGGGCGGAGGCGCGAAGGCCGGAGCCGCCCACGCGGGCGGGGTTACACGCCCCGCCCCGCCCCCGCCCCGAGCACGCGGCCGGGTCTCCGTGAACCTTCCCCAAGGTCAACCTCCCGGTCCCGCGGCCGCCGCCCGGCCCGCGCGTCTCACCTCGACAGGGGCCAGGGTCCCGGCGGCTGCGCCCGCGGGGGCGCTGGGGTCGGCGGCGCGGGCTGCCGGCATTTCAGGAGCTCGCCGAGCCGGCTCTCCACCTGCTGCTGCGAGGGACCTGCGGGTACGGGGCGCGTCAGCCGCCGCCGCGCCCGGGCCGTCACTGCGCGGACCCTCCCCCCGGCCCTGCCCGCCCCGCGCCCCGCGCCCCGCGCACCTGTGCGGCGCTGCGCGACCAGCTTGCTGGGCCCCTTGGTGATGGTGTACATGGTGCGGAGGGCCCGGCCGCCCGCGCGCTCCCCGGGACGCACGCCCTGCCCTGCCCTCCGCCCGGGCTCGCTCTCGGCCGGGGCCCAGGGCGCGGCCCCTTTAACGGGCAGCCGGGCGGGGAGGGGGCGGGCCGCTACACGCCCCCGGCCCTTAAAGGGCCCGCGCGTCCCGGCCGGCCTCGGGGCACGCGGCGGAGGCGGCGCTCCGGGCGGGTGGGGAGGCTGGCCGCGGCGCGCGGCGACGGGCGCCCCACCCCACACGGCCCGAGGCCAAGGCAGAGGAAGCGTCCTGGGGCCTAGGACGGCCTTCCACCGCCGGACGGCCAGGTGAGCCGCGGGGGTGCGGGCCGGGGGCCGTGGACAGGCGCTGGGGGCGCTCTGTGTGGACCCTGGAAGGAAAGCTGTGCCCACTCGGTGGAGAGCTCCAGCCAAGGTGCCTGGGTGGTCCCGGGCCAGCGTGAGGGTCATTCTTGGCCTGGGTCTTGGGACTGAGGACCAGAGACCAGAAATGGGTTTGGGCAGAAACTTGGCTCCCGGGGAATCTCCTTTCCACCCCACGGGACAGGAATAGTGGGTGCACTCTGGTCCCTGACGATCCTCCCTTGCCAAGGTGCACCCCCAGCTCCAGGGACCAGAGACCCCATTCAGTCGAGGAGCAGCGTGGGGGTGGGATCTTGCGGAGAGAGAAGGTGGGCGTGTGAGGATGCCCGGTTTGCCTGTTTCATCCTCATTGGAGGGGAGCAGTTACCTCCCTGACCTGCATGACCCAGGCGGCTTGCCTGGAACGACCCCCAGGGTTCCTTCCTGAGAATTCCACAGAAGTGCTCCTTTCTCCCAGCTGCTGGGCTGCTCAGGGCTAGGGGAGAGGAAGCTGCCCGCTCTGGGGTCTGTGGGCCTCCCCACCTGGAGGGCTCCATGTAAGGCTCCCCTGTCCTCCCTGTGGCTGAGCTCAACCCTTAGCATCCCCCCACCAGAGAAAAGACTCTGCAGAGTTGTCTTGGAATCTGCCCCGAGGCGTGTATGGACATGGCAGGGCTCACACGGTGCTCCACAAATATTTGAGGATGTCCGGATCCAGCAGGCACCGGGGCCTTGTCGGGGAGCTGCCGCTCCAAGAGGCAATAGGACTTAGCAGCGCCACGAGGTTTCCTCAAGCGTCCCCTACACCTCACTTTGGGAGCAGACCTGAAGCCTCTCCACCCAGGCAGAGGGCACAATGTTGAGAGGGGTGGGGGGCAGCATCTGTTGCGGTGTGTGGGGGAGTGACAGCAGGAGGAACTCCCTCCCCACCTGCTCTGTGGTGTCCCTTCCCAGCTGTGCCCGCCTCCATGCTGTTGTGACTGCTGGAGGGAGCCAGGCCTGCTCAGGTGCTCCTAGGGAAGCTTAGGTCCCTGGGGCCCCCCTCCCCAGCTTTCTCCTCCGCAGGCCTGGATCAGGCCTGTGATCCTCAGAGCGGAGGCAGGGTCCCTGCAGGCATGAGCATGCCCCTCCCTCCCAAGGCAAGTGGGCCCCTGCCCAGCCTCCGCCGTGCACCCTTGCAGTCTCTGTCCCTTGTCCCCCCTCCCCACAGCAGAGACAAGGCCAGCATGGTCCCACACACCATCGGTGCTGGCTTGCCCTGCCTTGAGCACACTGCTTACTCACATGCTGGGGAGACAGCGCATGGGGGTGGGGGGAGAGCTGTGTTCCTGACACAGGAAGCGAGGCCCTGGTGTGGGGAGCACGGGCCCCCAAGTGGACCCAGATGCTGAAAGTCCCTCCCTCGGGCACACTCCTCAGCCCTGCACTGACAAGGCCCCCTCCTCCTCCTGATGGGCGGACAGGCCTAGCATTTGCTTAAGCCATCTGAAAACCAAGGCTTGGAGGCCCTGACCGTCAAGCCCTGCCCACAGGCCTTGTTTGAGGTCGAAGGTTGGGTCCAGAAGCCTCAAAGCTCTGGGGAGAAGGGCTGAGCAGAAATGATCCTGACAGGTGAGAGGGAAGAAGGTGCAGGGGCAACATGGAGGGGCGGGGGGGGGGGGTGGAGAGCCCAGTGTTCCTCCGGGGTAGATGATGGAGGAGGAAGGCCAGGTGGTGGGGGGCAGGCAGTGAAATTCTCTGCACTTGTTGGGGGGCTGGTCTCCCCCAGAGGGGCCTTGCGAGCCTCACTGCTCCAGGGCACTCAGGAGGGGTTGGGGATGGGACCTGGGGACCTGGGGAGCTCAGAGTTCTGGCCCCAGCCTCACTGACCTTGCTTGGAAGGTAGGTCGGCTGGGAGGCCTCTGCAGGGAGGGGCGGTCACCTTCCCTGTGGTTGGGGAGGTTGGGAAACTGTCCCCAAGCCAGTGGTGCAGGACGAAGGAGCCTCATCCCCTCGCAGATAAAAGTGGCTATCAGGGTAAGATAAGGCCTTCACCTCACAGACCCCACTCGTGGTAAGAAAAGCAAATAGTAGTTTTCTTTCAAAGATTCTAAATAAAATACTAAAACTTTATCTAAAAGAGAAAAAAGTTTTCAGTCATTCTCAGAAACTTTCTCCATTGGAAACCTCTGCCCTCTCCAACGCAGAGTGGACGATGGGCTTCTGCCTATGCAAGGTCGACCATCAGCCCCCCCCCCCCCGGAAAGGCGCTGTGGGTGCTCCTGTGTCCACTGCCCAGTGTCGGGTATTGCTTGGCCATTCCCAGACCTAAGTGCAGGGGGTTGAGTGGTGTCCTCCAAAAGCTGCGTCTCCTGGGAACCTCAGAATGTGACCTTATTTGGAATAAAGGTCTTTGCAGATAGAAGTTTGGCAAGGTTTCGAGATAAGGCCATCCTGGATTGGGATGGTCCGTAAATCCAGTCACGTGTCTCTGTGGGAGGAAGGAGAAGAGCATGTGGGCACCAGGGAGAGATTAGGTGAAGGTGGAGGGAGAGTGGCCACAGCCCCTGGCAGCTGGAAACGGTGAGAAACCATCTTCCCGGAGGGCCTCTGTGGGGGCAGACCGTCTTTATCTCAGACTTCTGGCCTCCAGAAGGATGGGAGGATAAACATCTGTTGTTTGAAGCCTCGGAGTTGGGGGTCGTTTGTTACAGCCGCTCTAGGAAGCCCATGTATCAGGGCAAGTGGTGGTGTCTGAGGGGATGGGAAGGGACGTGCCCGGGGCCTGGCAAAGGGCTGGGGAGGAAGCCTGCACCCCTATCAGGGCCTCCTGTCTGCTTGTGGCTTCCTACGCAATAGAGATTGCATCGTGCACGTAAGCGCTCACCGCGAAAGGTGGCCCATGCTGGCGGGTGGCAAGCTCAAGAGGGCTGCCCAGGAGCTGGACTGTGCCTCAGGAGACAAAATCCTAGGAGGCCCCACCAGGCATAGGCCACGGACGGGGACAGACATGTCCAGGGGTCCGCTGTTCAGCATTCACTGCGGGTCCGGGACTCTCCCGGAGTCTGACACACAACCACGACTTTCCAGAAAATGTGTGTTCAAACGTGTATACACAGGCATTCACACGTGTGTGCACATACTCTCACACACACACACTGCAGCATAGGCCACGGAGTACAAGGGGGTGTCTCGCACAGTGTCCATCCCAGGGGGACAAATGTGGGAGGTGCAAAGGCAGCATAGAAATGATTACATTTCCTTAACTACCTGCAGCTCATTGACAAGTCCTTGAAGCAGGCAGTGACCTTCCTCTAGGGCCTCAACGGCCCTCGATGTTGACACTTTGCTAAGGACAAAAGGCACTCCTAGCTGAACCGCCCTCCCCACCGCCAGGATTCCTTACGTCTACTTTAACATATAAAAATTCCTAGGGAAACTCCCTTTAGTCTGCAGCCATACCACCTTGAAACCCCCTCTTCTTGTCTCATCTCCGAAGCTAAGCAGGGTCAGGCCTGGTTAGTGCTTGGATAGAAACTCCCTTTATCTCTACCCCTGAGATACATGTTGGCAATCATCCCCCAAGCATGTGGCCCACTGCAACACACACCTGAAGAGTCTCATGACTCAGGTTTTATTAGACAGTAATAAATGACCCTTTCCTGACAAGAGCTAGCCCCCTCAAGGTTCTGGAAAGCTTGCTTCTATATGCTCTCCATAACCCCCTTCCAACATGAAAGTATGTAATAGGTGGCTCAGTGGGTTAAGCCTTTGCCTTCAGCTCAGGTCATGACCCTGGGGTCCTGGGATTGAGCCCTGCATCGGGCCTGCCTGGCGGGGAGTCTGCTTCTCCCTCCTTCTGCCTGCTATTCCCCCACTTGTGCTCCCCCCTCCCCTATCTACCAAATAAAGCTTAAAAAAAAAAAAAGTATACAATGGGCCACTCATCATGACCCCAGTGTGGATCTTTCTGCCCACGGGTTCCATGTTCCTGTGCTTTAATAAAACATTTTTGCACCAGAGATGTCTCAGGATTCTTTCTTGGCTGTTGGCTTCGAACCCTAACGTGTTTCCTACGTCAGATAGCAACCTAAGGTCAAGTGCTGTTAAATGGAAGACATGGCTGGGCATTCGGGCTGCTTCTGAAGCTGGGCCATAGGAACAGGAGGAAGGAGGGAGACTGGTCAGTCTGGTTTCTTGCCTCTTACAGAACACCTGGTGTAAAGGAAAATGCCCGTGTCCTACAGTTTAACTCAATTCTGACCTAGCAGCTGGGTATGAGTGCAGACCCCCTCCCCAGGCTGCCGCTGGATCCCAGGAGACCGCCCCACGTCCAGGCTGTCACCAGCTGTAAGTCAGGGTTCCAGACCCCCTGACAACAGCCACAGTTTGCTAGAAGGGCTCACAGAACTCAGGGTAACCTTACTCCGGTTACCGGTTCATCGTCAAGGACAGGACCCTGGAACAGCCGAAGGAAGACACCCACCCGCCCCCTGCCGGCACCCCCATGTGCCCGGAGGCTCCGGCACCCCTTCATTTCGGGTTCTTGGGGGGCTCGGGGCTGATGGGCTCCTCGGTCGTGGGTGATGGGCTTGGTCTCCAACCTTCTAATCCCACGTCGGGGCCCTTGGCCACCAGCCCCCAAGCTGCTCGAATCCCCTGGGTGATGTGAAGCCGGGTGAGGGGCACCGGGGCTAGTCAGGGGCCCCCGCAGCTGCTCCTTTCGGCCCCGCCATGGAAGGGGACAGAACGCCTGGCGCAGCCGACAAACCGGGCGGCGGAGGCCCTGGGCTGGGAGCTGGATCGCCGAGGGAAGGACGGGTGGTCGCGAGCAGGATGCCCTCGGGCTGCCGTTCCGAGTGACCCCCTCGCCCCGGGGGCCTGTCCAGCCCAGACGGCGCGACACCCTGGGCGGCGAACCCGCGCTCCCCGCCGGATCGACCCACAGCCTGGCCCCTCCAAGACAACCCCAGGCTAAAGCCGGGGTCGGGGTCACCTCCCGAGCCCTGGCGGGACGTCGGGGTGGGGGTCGCTCTGGTGCAAACCCGCGCGACCACAGAGAGAAGCGAGCCCGCTGCGGACGCGGCCCGGGGAAGCGGCCGGGGAAGCGCGCCCGGACCGCACAGGGGAGGATCCGGCTGGATGCGGGGGTCACCCACCCCCTCACGGCGTCCGCGACCCCGGGGCGGGCGCTGGTCGTCTCGGCGACACAGGAAAGCCCTGAGCGGCGCCAGCGTCAATCGCGGCCCCCGCCCGCGTCCCTTAGTCCCGCTCCGTTCGCTCTCGCGCTAGGGGGAGAACGAAGCGACACCGGAGCCTCCAGCGCCCCGCTTCACGCGGACCCGGCGGTCGGGTCGCTAGCGCCTCAGCGCGCTTGCCAGCTGGGAGGCGCCGGGGCCGGCCGCTCCCCAGCGCGTAGGCTGTTTTGCTCTACGCGCAAACGCTGCGTCACAATCTCTTAAGGCTCGTGGACTGCCCTACCACCAACAGCGCCGCTGGTGTAGTGGTATCATGCAAGATTCCCATTCTTGCGACCCGGGTTCGATTCCCGGGCGGCGCAGTTGTTGCATTTTTTTCATTTTCTTCCCCCACTCGCTAACGACAGTGCTTCCGACAGGAAAGAAAACCGGAAACCAGGGAACACCCGCTCGCAAGCAACCCGGACGAGGCAATTTCAGGGAACGCGAGACTGACAAGCGCTAGGAAATTGCCGGAGCGGCCGCGGGCCCCTGGCTACTGAGTTGCCGGTCACCTGTAAGCCGGCGATCCCAACTCAAGCGACCGGTGCCCCCGCCCCGTTTGCCGCTCCCGGTGCGCCTCCTGCAGCTGCGGGCCCTTTAAACTCCCAGCCGGTCTCGCGAAGCCGGACTACCACTCCCAGCGGGCCGCGCGGCGCCGGACTACAACTCCCGGCGGGCCGCGCGGCGTCGGGCTACGGCTCCCGGTGGGTCTGGCGGCTGCGGACTGCAGCTACCGGCGGGCCAGCTGAGCTGCTGCGATGCTGGTGGCGGCGGCGGCCGAGCGGAACAAGGAGCCCATCCTGCGCGTGCTGCGGCAGTACATGGACCCGGCCCAGCGCGGCGTCCGCGTGCTCGAGGTGGCCTCGGGCTCGGGCCAGCACACGGCTCACTTCGCGCGGGCCTTCCCCCACGCCGAGTGGCAGCCGTCCGACGTGGACCAGCGCTGCCTGGACAGGTGCGGCGGGGCGCGGGGAAGGTGGGACCCCGGCCGCTGAGGGGGCGGAGCGGGGCCCGGCGGAGCGGGGCCCGTCCCGCTGCCCGGCTCCCCGCGACCGTGCGCTGCCCTCCTACAGCATCTCGGCCACCACGCAGGCGCAGGGGCTGTCGAACGTGAAGGCCCCGCTGTACCTGGACGTCACCTGGGACTGGGAGCATTGGGGCGGGATCCTGCCGCAGTCGCTGGACCTGCTGCTGTGCATCAACATGATCCACATCAGCCCCTTGAGCTGCACCGAGGTCTGTGGGCGCGCGGCGAGCCGCCCACCCGCGCCGCGGGGCCCCCCTCTCGGTGCGGGGCGGCACGGGGCGGCAGGTCTGCCCCACAGCCCAGCGAGGGCACTGGGGCCTCTAGCCGCGGGCTCCTGCGGGCCCAGGCCGAGAAAGCCCCTCACTGATCCCTGCATCCTCACTCCCCAGGGGCTCTTCAGAGCAGCCGGACACCTGCTCAAACCCAAGGCGCTGCTCATCACCTATGGGGTGAGTGCTTCCGTCGGGGGCCACGGGCCTCCCCTGGCAGGGAGGCCCTGTTCCCAACCAGTGCCGGCTGTGTCCTACTTTCCGCACTCCGTTCTCTTGGTGTCAGTATTTTTAGTTGCCTTGTCCCCTGACTACCCACCATCATTAAACGGCACCCAGAGTCTTCTTTCTTGAACACGCTCCCGGTCACCTGCCAGTTTCCCTGCAACACCCGCTCCGCCCCCCCCCCCCACCGCCCAGCTCACCAGCTGGTCCTCAGCTGTCCCCCATCTTGGGGGCAGGGAGGGGTGCGTCCTTTTCATTCTCTGGGTGCCAGCATGCAAGACTGCCTGTGCGTCGTTGGAGGCATGGCTGACCCCGTCTGTGGGTGGCGGGCAGAGCCGTGTCCCCCTCTCCGCAGCCTTATGCCATCAATGGGAAGATCACTCCGCAGAGTAACGTGGATTTTGATCTAACTCTTAGATGCAGGTCAGAGCTGGATCGGGGGGAGGGTGGCTGGCTGGGGGGACAGAGGGGCTGGGCGACCACCCCAGCCACGACTCTACCTTCTTGTCCACTTCCTCCTCACTGCAGGAACCCTGAGTGGGGGCTGCGGGACACAGCCCTCTTGGAGGACCTGGGCCAAGCCAGTGGCCTGCTGCTAGAGAGGATGGTACGTGGGAAGGGCTAGGGACACAGGGGACTTCCCTGGGGACCAGGTCAGCGCTCCAGCCAACCACTCTCCCCTAGGTGGACATGCCGGCCAACAACAAGTGCCTGATATTCCGGAAAGAGTAACTCTCTCTTGCTCTCGCATGTTTGTGTCTCCACCAAGACCCCTTCTAGACCAAACCCAGATGCCAGCCCCTGCCTCCCAGGGCTGGGCCATGAGGACTGGCCTTGCCCACTTTGGGAGCTCTTGGCTGATGGCCACAGGGCTGCTTAGAACCTGGGAATAAAGTGTTTTCTGCTGCTCACTGCTGGTCTCACCCATGCCTCCTGGGACCACTCCTGGTGGTGCTCAGTGGGCGGGCGGTGTCTTCAAGGGGTCTGCACTAGTGACAGAAGGGTCTGGCCTGTGGAGTCAAGGCTTGGGGGCCTCCTGGACTGTGCTGCTCTGCTGAGGGCACAGGGAAGGGAGGGAGAACTCGGGCCCCGTGGGTTGAGCTGGCTGCTGAGTTTCCCCACAACAGGAGAGGGTGCCCGTCTCAGGCTGGTCATGGCTCGTGCTCCTGCAGGGAAATGGGAGGCTGCAAAGAGGGATACCAGCTAAGGGTCCCCTGAGGAGGTCCAGCCCATGTAGTCCACAAGCTCTGGGGAAACGCTGGCTTTTATTCCATGGGGCAGGAAGGCAGGGTGGGCAGACGGGGGGGGGGGGGGGGCAGCATGGGTGGGGTCAGTCCTGGAAGCGGTTCAGCAGCTCGCAGGCATTCTTCTCCAGCAGCTCCGAGATCTTCTTGACCCGCTTCTCGCTTGCAGCCCGGACATAGCTGCCGGCGTCCAGCACGGCCACGCCGTCTCGCACCTCCCCCATGATGACCAGCGGGCCATCGCCAGCCGTCACGTTGGGGCAGGGGCAGGCCCAGTCCATGCCACTCAGCGTCACCTCCAGGTACCTGGTGCCCAGGAACCGGAGGCCCATCTTGTCATCCTTGAGTACCTCGTCCAGGGCGACGCGGGCGATGCTGCCGCCCCCCGCCTCGGGTTCCTGCAGCAGCTCGGTGAGCCGCCCCACGATGGCAAAGTCGCTGCGGCACAGGCTCAGCGCCAGCTTGCTCCGCAGGCGGCAGGCCCGGCAGGGCGGCGTTCGTGGCACGGGGCAGGCGTCCTCGCAGCTGGCGCGGCTCTCGAAGTTGTTGCCGTTGCCCTCACAGCCGCCGTACAGGAATGGGTGGCACTGCTGCAGCAGCGGGCTGTAGGCCCAGCGCGGCTCCCAGCCCTGGCAGCGCCCCTGCACGGCTGGCAGCATGCATGCATCACCAGGGCCCTTGGCGCAGGCCCGCTGGCACGCCTCGTAGCTCTCGAAGCCCCGGCTGCTGCCCTCGCAGCTGCAGGCGGGGAAGGTCATGCAGCCCCCACGCTGGGGGTCGAAGTGCCAGAGCACGAGGCCAGAGGGCGCGCTGCCGCAGGCCTGCAGGTCAGGCAGGCACTCGGCGGGGCCGGCGGGGGCACGCGCCCTGTCCCCATCCCCAACCGAGCCCCGCTGGAGCACGGACAGCGGGAAGTCAGCGCGCAACAGGCCGGCGGCGTTGCGGGCGGTGCACGTGTAGAGGCCCGCGTCCTCCGGCCGCGCGTTGTAAAGCACCAGCTGCCCGATGCTGGTGACCACCACGTTGCCGTACATCTGGTCCGGCCGCATGATCAGGGTCTCCCGCTGGTCGCTCTGCTTCTCCCAGGTCACAGCGGGCGGCGGGCGGCCGCTGACATCGCAGTGCAGGCTGGCGGTGCCGCCCACGAACACGGCCTGCGGCAGAGGGCTGCTATAGAGCGCAGGCGGCATGGGCGCGTGGCCCGGCGTGGGGCGGGCCGTGGGGTCCGGCGGCCCTGGGCTGGCGGGTGGCCAGCCGCGTATGCGCTTGCAGGGCACCACATGCAGCCGCAGCCCGCGCCGGCAGGCCTCGGCGTCCATGTAGCAGCGGTTGTAGTAGGTGAGGCCGTCCGAGGCGCAGGTGAAGCTGGGCTCCCTCTCGCAGCGGTCGCGGCAGCGGCACGCCGGCTGCCCATCCCATAGGTGGCAGGCGGAGCCCTGCTGAGGGCAGGGGAAGCCCTCGCACGAGGCGGGTGGCGGGGGTGCGGCCTGGCCGGCGGCGGGGAAGCGCGCGGCCACGCAGCTCTGCAGCCCGCACACATTGGCGCAGCACTTCTCGTGGGCCGCACAGTCCTGGGGGGTGGGGAGCAGCTCAGCAGGCGCCCCCGCTCCGCCCGTCCGCCATGCAGGGGAGCTGAGCTGCCACCACCGCTCCCCTGCCAGCCGCCCACCCCGTGGAAAGCTCGGCCTGCGGCCAACGCGTCCTTCCCGTGCTTTGCACCCTCAGACTGTCTGCTGTGTCGCGTCACCGAAGCCCGCCGGATCCTAGGGTCCTCACCCCCCGGAGTGGGTGTCATGGCACCCAAGGAGACCAAGGCCCCGGGTGTGGGTGGGGGGCTGGGGCACATGGACAACGTGTTCAAGGCCACTGCAGGTGCTGCAAGGGGGCGCTGCAGGGCAGATGTCCACATGGGGTTCCCGCCTTTCAACCTTGCTGGCCCTGAGAACAGCCGGTCCCAGGGTGGGGGTAGGCAGGTTTGGGGAGCGACACATGAAGGCAAAGACTGGGGGTGTTCCCTGGGACCCGCATATGTGGAACAGCCTAAAACCCCAGCTGCGGGACTATGGGGGGCCTGAGGAGGCAGCCAACTCCCAGGAATGGGGGCACAGGGCAGCTCCTGGGGTCCCCCTGCAGGCAAGGTCTGGGGTTCCCCTAGACTCACGAAGCTTCCGAGGCACCCCGAGTCCCCCATGGTGTCCGACGCGCCAGCAGGGCTGTTGAGCACGGTGCCGGTGCTTACCTGGTCCCCGACGCACTCACGCTCGCAGGTGCTCTGGGCGTCCACCCACAGGCTGGGGTTGAGCTGGTTGGGGCACACGCCTGGATGGCTTCGGGGGCCCGGTGGCAGGCTGGCCCCCAGGGTCAGCCTGACCACGAGGAGCAGCAGTAGGAGTGGCCTCGGCGCCAGCATGGGGACCGCGGGCCAGGGGGTGGGGGATGTGACCACCAGTCCCTCCTCAGTTGCTGCCTAGCCTCCCTGATGAAGGCATCTACCTCTCTGGGCCTGTGGTCACTGCCCTGCCCTGGGGCCCCCGCCTGGTCCCCAGGGTTCCCCCCTTGGCCTCCAGGGTCCGAGCCCACAGCAGAGGCTTCGTCTCCCAGTGTGAGGGGTTGGGTAGGGGCTGGGTAGGTTCAGGGCCTCTCCCAGCTCGGAGTCTGTATGTGTGGCGCCGGCCCCTCCCCTGCCTGGCCCCTCTGTGGTCAGCACAGGGCAGGGTGTGGGGAGGGGAGGAGGGCTGGGGAGGGGCCGAGGCCCGGGAGCACGGAAGACACTGGCCATGAGGGTCACGGAGGGGCGGAGAAGGGCCAGAGAAGGGCCGGCTCAGCGGGGGAGGGGAGGGGAAGGGAGGGGAGGGGACTCTGTAATTGGAGCCCCTCCTCCCTCTAGGCCCTGGGCTGGGGATGGAAGGGCCGGGGGATCAAAGCTCCTCTCAGACCTTCCCAGTCCAGGTCAGAGGAGGGGGCTGGGGCCGGCTAACCCCTGCTGGCTCCCCTATCTGCCCCAGCTGTCCCAGGGCCTGGATCTCCCCCAAAGCAGGTCCAGACCAGCCCGAGATTCATTATGTCCAGCAAGACAGAGGCCCAGGGGGTCTGTGTCGGCCCTGCAAGGAGCAGGCATTGTTCCCCTCGAGAAAAAAAATCTCACAACCTTCTCCGGGATCCTTCGCAGGGTTACGACCTACCAACAGGTCTTGGGGTCACAATGAAACCCTTTCTGCTAGTGGGAAGGCCTCCGGTAACCCGCAGCTGATGGGGGAACTGAGGGTTAGGGGAGGCCGACACAAGGCAGGACTGCATTTCCAGAGCGGCACCCAGCATGGCTCCTGGTCCAGGCGTGTCCCAAAGATGTGAAGTCCCAGGGTGCTCCGCAGGGAGGAAACCGCACTGGCCGGGACAGCCACCCGTCACACAGGCCCCAAACACCGGAGATGGGGCTGGTGGGACCAAGGACCTGTGTGTTTACTCGGCCCGACTTAATTTCGGTAGCTGAAGCCCCACACACAGCGCTGAGAGGCCAAGGTCATCTAAACAGTACCCTGGGCAAGCCCTGGGAGGAGCCCTCCTTGAGCGGGGGTGGGAATGGAAGCCCCCCTTGGCAGGGCAGGCAGGAGATCTAAGGCAGCGGCAGGACAGAGCCCCATGATCTGCCCTTCCACACACTTCCCAGGGGCCTGGGGCCGGAGGAGCATCTGCTCTGAGACCAGCCCGTCCCAGGGTCCTGCATCTGACCTTCTGACCTGGGAAGCAGGGTAGTAAAAGCTGAGTGTGGTCAGAGTGGGACCAAGAGATGTCCCGGATACAGAGGACGCATACCAAGGGGCCGTGGGCGCGGTGGGTTCCAGATCCAGGACAGTCCCTCGGAGCTGCCCAGAGGCCTGGGCCCCAGAGTGTGGGCGGGGCATGGGGGTGGAGAGGCTCGTTCAGAAGGGTTCCCCAATCTTCAGCACCCACCACACCCCAAGGACTGAGCCTCACACACCCTGTCAGCGGGCGGCTTTCCCACCTCAGGCCCAGGTCTGGGTCCAGGAGGCTGTGCTGAGTCTCGGCAGGCGGCAACCCCCCAAGTCCTCGGTGCCCACCACCCTCTGGCAGCAGAGCCAACTTGGCAGTCAGGCCCCGCCTCCACAATCTGGGGTTGGGGGGCTCGGGGCGTCCCAGGTGCCCTCTCCAGTGTGCAGAGGGCTGCCTGTCTGGCTCCCCAAGAACTATGCCGCCCGGGCTCGCCCACACAGCCCAGACTGGGAGCAGCTGGTGAGGCCGGGCCCTGGAGGCAGGGGTCCCCACGTCACCTCCACCTGCCACTTGGCCAGTTAAATCCAGGGGCTCTCATGGACAGGAAACGCAACCTGCAGGCCGAGCTGAATTACGTTTACTGTACAAAGAAAGGAAAACCGTCCAAAACGAGCCCAAGAATGGTGTGTCAGACAGCAGCGAAGGGTAGTGTTGATAAAGTGAACAAAGGACTGTCCACGTCCTCAAAACAAAGTCTGTGTGACTGGGTTCAAAGTCCAAAGAAAGGGGTGCCCCCCACACAGGTGAGACAGAATAGGTGTGGCCTCCCCTGCCTGACCCTGCTAAAGCCAGGCCTCATTGGGGATCCCCAGCGCACAGGCTGCGGCCCACATCCTGCCTCCTGGACACGCAGCACAGAAGAGTCCCAGAGCCCAGGGCTGGGCCGTGAGGACGAGGTAGAGCTGAGCACCAGTGTGACCGGGGGCTATGTCGCCAAGGGGGCGGCAGGAGGGAGCCAGGCCTCCTGCTCGGGGCTGGCTGGTGGGGTCTCCAGGAGCAGCTCGGGGTCCACTGCGGGATCAGTCCCGGCAGCGTCACGAAGAGATGTGTCAGACAGGTTTTAGTGACGGGCGACGCCAGGCGAGAAGCAGCTGTGGGCTCACACCCAAGGCTGGCCGAGGGCAGCTGGCGGGAGCAGAGTCCGGGTGCCCGGGGAATGAGCAGGAGGGCTGGCGTACACGAGCACAGCACCCTGCAGCCCCACTGTCTTCTGCGTCTTCTTCTCCAAGGGACAGGAGTGTCACAGGAAGGGGGGGTGCAGAGCCCCACCCACCTCCTCTGAGAAATACCAACAGTCCCACTGAGAAACCAAGCCCTCACCCCGCCCTGAGTCCGTCCACAACGCACAGGACGGTGTTTAGGGGGGCCGGTGGGAGCCCAGGAAGCTGCTGCCACACCCAGCCAACCGCTGGGGCCTGAGCCGCCACCAGCCATGCCGGGCCGTGCCCCGGCCCCCATGCTCTCAAAGGCTGGCGGAGGCAGCCATGGGCCTGAGCACACGACCCCAGCTTCCACGTGCCCCCGCTCCATGCCCCCACCCCGCACACCCCCCGCGTGAAGTGTCTGTTAATTCCAAGGTTGGAGCCCTGACCAGGACTCCTCTCGACCTCTGCCTCAAACCCCCTCCCTCTCCATGTCCCGAAGCCTGCCCCGACCCCGCCGCCAACAGGGCTCCCCATGCAGTCGCGTGGGGGCCGCCCTGCCTGCGCGTTACAAATGTACAAAAGGCGAACATCTTCCGTATAAATAAGGAAGGGCGCCGGGCTCCCGGGTCCTCAGGCAGCCCCCTGGAGGCTGGGGCCAGGCCGGGCCGCCCCCGGGATGCCTCCCAGCCATACCGCACCATGGGGCCCCATGGAACCTGTCTGGCTGTGACCACCGGCTGCGCTGTGCACCCCCACGCTCCCCGGGAGGCGGCGTGGCCACAGCCCTCCCTGACACGGCGCCCGGCCTGGCGCCCGGCCAGACGCATTCCCCAAGCGCAAGCCCTCGCAGAGCGCATTGGACGGCGGGCGCCCAGCCTGCCCGCTACGAGATCTTGCAGTTGCTCCTGGAGCAGTTCTGGGGCGGGCTCTGGGGCGGGCGGATGGACTTGGACCTCTTGAGGCTGTTGCCCTTGCTGCTGCCCCCCGCCCCGCTGGCCAGCGAGTAGGAACGGCCGTGCATCATGACGGCATTCATGCCATTGGCCATGGAGAAGGACTTGAGGTGGCTCTTGATGGTGACCGGCAGCGGGAGCTTGTCGATGAGGTGCACGGGGGTGCAGGACACAATGGCCCGACAGCAGAGGTCCTGCAGGCTGAACACTGAACGCGGGGGTCAGACCGCAGTGGGGAGAAGGGAGGTCAGACGGCAGGGAGCGTGGAGGTATGCCAAGCCCTCGGGGTTCCCTTGCCCTGCACCCTGGACGCCCAGCACGCCACCCCAGTCGCCAGTGCCCTGGCAGGAGACGGAGGCTGCTGACCACCCTGGCCCTTCCGGCAGCTCAGGTGGGACGCGGCTCAGGCTGAGGGACAGGGAAGCACACCGCCACGACCTTTAGGGGTCGGCTCTAGGGGGCAGGCTCCAAAGACACTCTTTTCACTCTGGGACAAGGCCCACGGCCCAGCCTCCCAAGCCCCAGGTGCAGACAGGGCATCCTGCACAGTCCCCTCCTGGAACACCAGGACCCGACACAGAGCTGGCTCAGCCGCCCAGGCACTGGGAGAGCCGCGGAGGAGACCCGGCCTCCCCTGCGACCCAGGAGGCAGGCCCCTGAGTGGGCAGCTGGAGGCCCCGTCTGTTTCCGCGTTCTGGCCCACAGCCCGGACAGCCCCTTACCTCGGTTGGGCCTCCAGATCTTCTCCATGCCGTGCCTCATCAGCACGATGCGGGACAGCTCGGTGAAGGACTCGATGACATTGAAATTGCACAGTGGGCTGACCTCAAAGAAAGTCATGCCATTCTTCTCCGCGTAGGCACGCGCCTGCTCTGTTGGGACTTGCCGCTTGAAGGCCAGGTGCAGCCGGTTCCCAACCAGGATCCGGGGAACCCCAGGCGCATGCTTGGGGGGGACACAGGACTCAGCAGAGGCACGACACAGGACACCCCCTCTTGGCACTGTCTCCCAGGCCCCAAAGTGGGCAGGGCCCTCACTGTCCGTTCTTTGGCCATCCAGTGCTATGGGGACACAGAGCTGGGCCCTCCAGGCTTCCTGCTGGGGAGGGTAGCGTGTATACCTGGGAAGGGCAACCCTGAAGGGCTCTGTGCGGGCTCACACCTACCTCATCGATCTCCTTGATCCACCGGTCTATGCCATCAAAGGACCAGCGGTTGGTGATGTCATACACCAGGAGGATACCCTGCAAGGGAAATGCAGGCGTCAAGAGGCCAGGCGGTGCCTGGATGGAAGAGGTCCTGCTCCGGGCACAGCGTGGCCCGGTGCAGCCAAGCACTGCTCCCTCCCAGCACAGGAGATACTTGGTTCCAGCCACCAGCTTTCAAGCCGACCATGTGGGTCACTTGTGGTAAATCTTGCCGTGAGATCCCCCCACGTTTCCGAGGCACAGCTGGTACCAGCTCTGCACCCTTCTCCTCACTGAGGCCAGGCTGTGGGCACGGACAGCCTGCATGTAGGGCCATGGCAAAGCAGAGCCCCGGGGCTCAGTGCTGCCCCCCCGCCATCTTGGGCACTTGGCTAGGACAAAAGGCATTTTTTCAACTTTTCTGTTCCAAACACACTGTAAGCATCAACCTGTGATCATCATCAACCTCGAGTGGGACAGGCAGTCCACGCAGGTCTACAGGTGCGGCAGGCAGACGGTAGCTGGGTCCCCAACACGTCTTCCCACTGTGTGCCGGCTCTGGCTGGGGACCTGGGCGCTGAGCAGAGGGGGCTCTGTGCTCCAACCCAAGCCTGCGGAGCAGGACACTAGTCGCGGCAGCAGGCCCCCACCAGCCAGGCTGGTGATCTGCTACAGGGGTTGTCCTATCACATCCCTCAGAGGCCCATCAGCTGGAGCTCAGGTCTGGGCTAGTGTGCACCTGCACGGCTCGCCCAGCATCCCTTCCCTAGATGTTTCAGAGACCTATCACAAGCCTCAGAACGGCAACAGCACTGAGCGAGGGCAGCTGCCGGCCCCTGCCTATCTCTGCCCCTGGGGCGCCATGACCAAGCAGGCCCCGGACCCACCCCGTCCCGCCCCAGCATGGCTCTGTTCAGCCTGGGCCCCCATCACACACACAACAGTGCCACTGAGATCAAAGAAACAGAGCACCCTCCACCTCAAATGAGCCTTTCCTCTCAAATCTGTCCTCCCAGTTCTGGAAGACAAGTATAGCTCTGAGGTCTTGTAAGCACAGAGGTCAAAATCCCACTCTCTGGCTGGAAAGCCTCAAGCAGGGCAGCACACAGCCACCTGCCCACCAGGGAGGGACGAATGGGGAGGGACACTCGCTGGGGAGGGAGAGCCTTCAGGGCAGACGGCCACAACTCACATGAAGTCAAGGGCTAAGACACAAATTTTGGGGGCACTGGAGTCAGACTGGACAGGTCCCGAGAGCAGCTGGGTGTGAACCCTGCCGTCTGGGGCGCAGGGAACAAAGTCTCCAGCTTGAGTGCAGTGAGGGCACGCCACTGGCCCTCCAACCTGGAACAGCCCTTCTAGAAATAACCAAGGAGGTTCCCATCAGAACTGTGCCTCCCTGGGCCGCCTGGGTGACTCAGTGGGTTAAAGCCTCTGTCTTTGGCTTGGGTCATGATCCCAGAGTCCCGGGATCAAGCCTGAGTCGGGCTCCCTGGTCAACAGGAGCCTGTCTCTCCCTCTTCCACTCCCCCTGCTTGTGTTCCCTCTCTCGTCGTCTCTCTGTCAAATAAATAAATATTTAAATTTAAAAAAAAAAAAAAAAAAAGGACTGTGCCTCCACGTACGTCCAGGACTGCAAAGGAAGTCAAGCTACGGACACCGCACAGCGATGACCCCCCGCAGACCGAGAGACACCAACACACGACGACGCACGGAGGAAAGCTTCCATGCACAACCACACGCTGGAAGGCCGGGCAGTGTCTCTTCTGGCTCCTGCTCCCCTGTGTGAGGCTGAAAGGTTCCCACAAGCGGAGAGAAGCTCCTCCCTCGGGCCCAGACGTCTGCCATACCCCTCGGCCGCGGGAGAACCCCTGGCTGCCCCTCCCAGCTGGCACCAACCTTCAACAACCACCCCCTTCTGGGGCGGCCCAAGTCTGACAGCTTGGGGTCTGACAGAGGAGATACCCACGCACACCCGTCACTGGGAGGAAGGACACACAGCGGATCACACTGTAGGCAGCAGGGACCAAAAAGGATCATGGATGCGGCAGGGAAGGACAGGTGGGGTCAGGCACAGGCAAGGTTCCCGGTGACCAGGATACCCCGCGGGGTTCCAGTGCTGGCCGTGTGGCCGGAGGGAGGAGGGGAAAGTAAACTGCCACTAGGTTCTGTCCTTGTCATCAATGAAACTCACACGTGCCCAGACTTTCTAAGTGAGCAGGTACCCCAGGACATCAACAGAATTCCTCCCCACCTGTCCAGGAATGACCAGTTCCCGTCTCATTCCTGACACGGACAGGGTCCCAGTGCACCCTGCCCCACCCCCACCCGGCGCCCCTGCCCCGCAGCAGCCAGCACCCCATGCCAGGCTCATGCAGCAGGACCACTGCTGGCGCTCAGGTCATTTCTCCCATGAAAAGAGCCCCCAGGCCCTGGTCGGTAAAATCCCTACAGGTGGGACTGCGGGCCCAAGGGTTGGTGCCCTTATTCTATGCAGGTTATTTCTACTGACTTAGGAGAGCACACACGTGTGTGTCGGGAGGCAGAGGGAGAGAACCTCCAGCAGACTCCCCACTGAGTGTGGAGCCCAATGTGGGGCTCGATCTCATGACCCTGAGCTCTTGACCTGAGCTGAAACCAAGAGTCCAACACAAAACTGACTGAGCCCCCCAGGTACCCCCAGGTCATTCCTTCTGAGCCACAGCCGTCCCTCAGAGGAGGAATGGATTCTGAGTATGAACAGTCTGGTGAGTCTGGACAAATGAACATGCCTGTGCCAGCGGCACCCCGGCCCAGGTGCAGAAGGCATCTCTGGGAACGTAACTGCATGCACGTGTAACACTTTGTCTGGTCCAGCTCCCAGGGAGTGGCCGTGAGGGACAGCCTCTACCTATGGCCCACAAGAAGCACTGACCATGGGAGTAGCTATCAAACAGCATGTGCCAACCTACCTGGGCAGGGACAGGTGGCAAGCCTGTGCCCCCAGCAGCACTCCGTTCACAGTACCTGTGAGCCCTGTACCATTTTCCAAAGAAAAGCCCTTTTCATGGAAATGAACTAAACCTTCTCCAACCAGACCAGTGCCTAGCCGTGCTCAGCCCAAAGCCTCCCTGAAACAGAACCTCCCCCACCCCCAGCTCCCTCCTAGCACTGAGCCCAGGGGACCCCAGTGGGCAGTGCCAGCCTCCCAGGGCCGTGAGTGGCCACCTCAGACCCCAGCAACAGCAAACATGGGCCACGGAAGAAAGCACCCATGGCAAGGGCCCCAAGATAGCCCTGTTGCAGGGCAGGTGACAGCAGCCAGGAGCTGGCCAGGGGCTTCTGGGACAGGGCCCTTGGGGACCTGCAAGGCCTCTCTCTGGTCTTCAGTGAGGGTAGGAGAGTGACAGGAAGCTCAAGGAGAGGCCCCAGCTCTCTTGGTACCGTCCATTGCACACCCAGGTAGGGGCCCCCTGCAGACCCGTGCACCTGTTCACTGCCAGAACTTGGTGGGACGGGAGTACAACAGGTGCTCACGGCCACCACCCACCCCGGGGCCAGAGATCTGCCATGGGCTCCTCCGGCCCCAGAACCATGAGAACCCCTAGAACCAGCAGAGCCAAAGCAGGACCCGGGCTGACGCTCTAGAGAGAACAGATGTGGTAACGCATGATCTGGCAACCGTGCCAGCTGGCTCCTGCTTCCTCCCGCAGCACTCAGAAGTGCGTGTCTGTGGTCAGCCCCAGGCTGACCCTCGGCTGAGGCCAGGGGCACAGTAACACACCTGAGGGGCCAACCCCAGCTCTTCACTTTCCTTCCGATGACAAAAAAGTAATGTGTTTATTGTAGTAAAACCAACAAATATTCAAAAGCGAGAGGAGCACACAGCTGAGCTCCCAGAAGCGGCAGGTGCATGACAAGGACCGCCACCGTTCACGTCTTGTCTCACATGTATAAAATCACAAGTGCTGTCCCCTCCTTAAGGAAGAGGGGCCCAGGCACTGTGCTTCTGTGTGCCTCAGCTCTCCTCACACTCGCCTGAAGGGCTGTGCCTGCTACTTTACCTTAGCCCCGGTGCCACTGGGCACTGACAGGCGCCCCAAGCTCCACCCCTCACCCCGAGGTCCTACTGTGTTCCATCACAGAGAAGCGGCTGCCCCCAGAGGAACCGCCAGTGACACACCTGCCCTGCAGGGCGCCCCCGACACTGGCGGAGGAGACTTTGGACATCACCAAGCCAGCGGTACGGCTCACACTTCTGTGCCAGCTCCCAGGACAGGAGCCTGCAAGCCCAGCCTGGGGCTCTTCCACCCGCTCTGCACGCTGGAGAGACTCCCCCTGGAGAAAGGGATGGGTCGTCTGCTCCTGTCAACACGTACTCAGTCTCAGTCTGACTCTATCACGGACCAAGTGTCCCTCTGGCTTCCCAGGTCCCACAGAGCAAAAAGAGTGGCATGGGCGGGGGGGAGGGGGGCGTGCTGGACATTAATCACTGCTCACAAAGCAAAACAGATCCTCATGGGGCTCCCCTCCAGCCCCAGCCAGAGTGTGTGCGGGGTACCAGGCAGCCCCCTGCAGCCCGCACCCCACACGGCCAGGGGCCCCGGTCTGCTGTGCACAGCAGGTCTGACGTCAGGGGTCTCCTTGGCAATTCCAAACCCTGGGGGGGGGGTGGGTCACGGCCTGCCCTGCGGCACAAACTAGACTGCTCCTGCGTCCACACCACTCAAAAAGGACGCGGCAATGAGTGCCTAGAGATGTGAGCACACCACCACCTTCCTTTCTCCTCCCAGCCTCTAACCACACACATCCAGCCGGCATGCGAGCATGTTGTGGGGAGCCCAGAGGACACAGAAAGGCGGGTGTCCACGCCTGTGCACACTGCCCAGCCAGCCCTGACCCGCTGAGGACCTGCGGTAGCCCCTTCCATGGCGGCTCTAAGACTCAAGCCCTGCCGTCCTCATCCGCCATCCAGGCCGGCCTGCCCTGGAGCCACCTGGCAGCCCCTCCATCGGCATATCCCAGTCCCGGGACGCAGAGAAGTCACCTCTTCTTCCCAGGGAACCAGGAATGTCCGGTATGTCCGAGAGTCTTGGCACCCATTCTCTGGTGCCTCCTGCAGCAGGAGCCACAGGAGCTGATGGCCACACAGGGTACCCAAGCTTAGACTTCCAGTGGGGTCTGACAGCACAGCTGCAGGGGTCACCCCAGGTCACGGCACCACACGGTCACTAGGCTTACCTGTGCGCCCCTCGAGTAGGACCTGAAGATGGTGCAGAACCTGCCTTGGCCGGAAGTGTCCCTGAAACACAGAGGGGTCGGGGGATGCGGCCCGTGGGACCCCAGCATGTCTGGTGTCCCCCCTGCGAGGCACCCGCCCCCCCAGCCCATCCACAGCGCACCGTGGTAGACCTCCGTGGGTCTGTGGGCCTTGGAACCTTGCCCTGTGGGGCTGGGCAACCCTACCCTGTGAGAATTCCCACCTTCCGCTGAGGTTCCGGAAAGCGCTTGCTCTGGAGCCCAGTGAAGGGCAAGGGTCGAGGGCCGTGGTCATGGAGGAGATGACGTTTATGGGCCAGAGTCAGACCATGCAGCCCAGACTCCTGGTTTCTCCTGGTTTTCTTCAGAGTCTGTTCCACGGGGAACCAGGGTCTGTGCAAACGGCTGCTCCCGTCAACAGGACTCCTGACTCGCCCTGGGCATCACGCAGGGACCCTGGGACACTGCGGTCCCTGCCCCGACACCTCACCCCACAGGGCCTGACTCACCAGAGCTCCAGCTTCACCCGCCGTCCGTCCAGCAGGATGGTGGTCGTCTTATAGTCTATTCCTGGAAGGAAGCAGAAGGCAGCTGCAGGCAACGCATGGGGACAGGCTCATGAGATGTCCAGGGCCATGTCCACCTTCCACCCCGACCCTTCCTGTGGCTTCAGCCCAGCAACCCAAGCGGGCCACCCCGATGTGGCCCCAAGAGCCTGTGCTGGGTGCTGACAGACGTGGTGCAGAGGGAGGGAGGCTCATCTCCGTACTGACCTACTTCGTGCGGGTCCTGACACCAACCTCCCAGAGGTTCAGCGTGTTTGGGTTCTTGGGTTCACCACAGCCCCCGGGCCCAGACGACTGGAGCATGCCGGGAGCACGAGGAAGGGCCAAGTAATCTCTAAATGCCATCTCAGGAGCGCTCTCTGCAGAAGCCACACCTGCCCTAGCTCCAGGTTTTATTTTTTTACTCCTTTGCGGGACGAAGTCAGTCCACAAGATGGTAGGAGTAGGGACGCTTTGCTGACGTGCAACATCTTCAAGCGGTCTGTGGGCCACCCAGAGACTTCCCACAAGCTGTGTCTTCCCTCCCCTACTGCTAAGCCTTGGAGATCATCAGCTTCCCGGCTTTTTGTAACACTTGCCCAGGAGGGCTTGAGAATGGGCTTTTGTTTTAGGTTTCTTTTTTATTTTAAGATTTTATGTATTTGAGAGAGTGAGAGTGTCAGCAGAGGGCGGAACAGGCAGAGGGAGACAGAATCCCCAGCAGGCTCTGCCTTGACGAGGAGCCCAACGCGGGGCTCTATCTCATGACCCTGAGATCAGAACCTGAGCCGGAACCAAGAGTCAGACACTCACCTGATGGGGCCATCCAGGTACCCGTGGTTTTTTGTGTGTTTCTTAAAAACCGTTACGTATATCTGCATGTATTTGAGAGCCGGAGCACACTCAGGGGCAGCAGCGCAGGGAGAGGGAGATGCAGACGCCTGCCGAGCAGAGAGCCTGCCGCAGGACTCCGTCCCACAGTCAGCCCTGAGATCCACAGTCACGCACTCCCCTGACCGAACCAGCCAGGCGCCCCCGAAATGGGCATTTTCATGCAGGTGTCGTTCACACACGCACCGTGTGCCCCCAGCACCCCCTCGCTGTCCTTCTGCCAACAGCCAGCTGCGCGTGAAAACCAGGCTCCCGTGCATGAGAGGACACGGATGGCGTGAGAACGGAACCAACAGAGCGGGAGAAAACGTATCCGATAAAGGACTGCTATCCGTAACACAGAAAGAAATGCCACAACTCAACAACAAAAACCATCCAATTAAAAAATGGGCAAAAGACCTGAACAGACTTACTCCAAAGAGGATACACACGCGGCCAATTCGCACGTGGAAAGGTGCTCAACCCCACTCCTACTGGGACTGCCACAGTGAGATGCCACCGAGCACCGTTTAGTTATTGTAAGAAAAACAAACAGAAAATCACAGGTGCTGGCAAGGGGGTGGGGAAGGGGGCGGCCAAATGGAAAATGGCCTGGTGGCCCCAGGCTGCTCGGGCACAGAGCTGCAGTTCCACACCCGCACTGCCCGTGGCACCGCTCACAACCACTGAAAGGTGGGAACAGCTCGCGTGTGCATCAGCAGACCAAGGGTCAGTGGGGTCTGTCCGTGCACTGGACTATCAGCCTGAACGGGCGGACCCGCCAGCGCGGGCTCGACAGGGGGTGGGGGCGCCCTCAAGGGCAGCGGTCAGACAAGCCTGTCGCAGGGAGACAAACTTGCTGGGCTTCCCCTTCTCCAGGCCCCTCCCGCAGTCAGATCCCCTCTGCCATGGTCAGCGGAGGTCCCCGGGGCGGGAGTGGGTGGGACGTCAGCGAATCCTAGGCATGAGCTTCGGTTTGGGAAGATGGAAAAGCCCTGTGGATGGTCAGTGGTCGTGGTCCCACAGCAGCAGGAACTCACTGAGCACTATTTGGAGCTGTGCAAAACCCCCAAAGAGGGAAAATCTTCCATGGCCCCACAAGGCCTCCCCTACATTCTGTGGCCATCCTAGACACAAAAACCAGAGGCAAAATCCTGAGCTTCCACCTCACACTTTCCCTAATTACAGATGGCAAGGAGCTCGCCTCGGGGTCTGCAAATTGGACCCCCCTACCCTCGGAGGTGGCAGGGCGCCGTGCCCCCCAGCCCTGCCAGGAGCGGCCCCCACAGAAGGCTGAGCAGCCCGTGCTAGGGGACTGAGGAGAGCGGACAGCAGGGCCCAGCCACAGGCCGAGAGCCCTGACAGGGCGGAGAGCCCCAGGCGGACAGGTTCACGAGGGCACCAAAATGTCAGATACCTTCATGCCCACCCTGCCCCTCCCCAGATCCGCACGAAAAGGTACAGGGCACTTTATAAAGTCTTTGAACACACAGACCAACAGGTCCAAAGAGAGGCCATGCCCTCAGGAAGGACGGGGGCCGACCCAACGTCCCTGCTTCGCCGGTGCCGACGAGTCCCAGTCTCGAGTCTGCTGCTGCAGAACTGCTGTCACATCCCCCCGCCTCACCCCACCGGTCCGTAGCACTGAGCGCCTCTCTGAAAACCTGTGCGGAACACGGACCGCCCGGGGTGGGGTGGGGTGGTAGGCTCACGGGGCTGACCGGGCCTCCCGCGGGCCCGACGCCCAAGCTGATGGCGGCAGCGCACACGCAGGGTGCGGGCCACCCAGGTGACCCAGTCTCAGGTCCCCACACTCTCTGGACAGGAACAGGGCACCTGGAGGCCGGTGAGCCGCCGCGGCAGCCGACCCCAGCCCCGGGCCAGCAGTGGCTCTGCTGATTCCTGAGCCTTCCTCCGCGCCCGCTGTTTCTCCGACAGCTACTGGAGCCCGGCACCAGCCCAGGGTCTGGGGGTCTTCTCCCCGTCGCTTTCAGCGACTCCAGCTCTCCCCTCCACCAGCTCGGCTGATGCGGCACACACCTAGCCAGCAGCTGGTTCTTCCTGCTCGGTGCCTCCCTCCGGGCCCCGGGAGCCAGCCTCGCCTGCCCGGCTCCCCTCCAGGGCTCCTTCCAAGCTGGCTCCCAGAGGCTCTTCGGCCCTTTGAACGCTTCTTCCCAACGACGCCCCGTCCCTAGTTCTTGGACCATGTGTGCCTCTGCCTCCCGGGCAACACTAATGACCCACCATTAAGGTTCTCAGACCGTGGTGGCGCTAGGATGCCCACCACCCCTCAGAGGCCCCCAGGAGCGGCCGCGGTTCTGGTGACTCTGCTCAAAGGGGGCTCACGACGGAGCGGCTGGGCACCTCAGGGTCTGCGGAGACTCGTCGCCTTGGACTGGGGGCTGTCCCTGCAAGAACCAGCTGCTGCCTCTGGGCAGCTCCAGACACGACCTGAGCACCTGCGGCAGGGCCGGCAGGGGCCTCCACCACACCCACTCCTCCCATGGAGCAGACCTCCCGCATCCCCGCTTGGGTGGCTGCGGTCCCAGCAGGGCCGGGGGCACAGGGTTCCTGCCAGCGCCTCCCAGCCAGGCTTCAGGCCTCCGCCTCAGCTTGGCAGCAGCACCGCGTCCCACACAGCCATATTCTCTCTCCGGGGGGAGTCACGAGTTCCTAAGAAGGTCTTTTCCATGGTGTGACCGGATTTCCCAGGGAAGCAGCAATTCCCTGGACAGGAATCCCTGCCTCCCTCCCTCCCAGACACCAGGCGCTGTTTCGGGCAGGCCTGCGGCAACACCCGGACCAAGAGCGACAGGGATCCCTGTGCCCAGGGAGGCACAGGCCTGGGACCGCAGCTGAACGGCCGTGCACATGGCCGCTGTGCCCGACGGAACAGTCTGGAGCCCCGCAGGCAGCTCCGGCACCCGGTGGGTACGGGTACACGCGAGGCACGGGCGGCCCTCACTGCGCCCGGACCCTACCTGTGCCAGGTGCGAGCCTGTCACCCACCTGCCACCACACGCGGTGCGGGCGCCACCACCTCGAGCGTCACGGGTGTCTCGCTGCTTCCGAATTTTACCACGAGTTCTTCATTTTGGTGGAAAAAAAACATCTTCCCCAAGGAACACCTGTACTCGGTACACGTCTGTCGCCTCATCAGCGTCCCTGGCTCCAAGCACAGAGGACTCAGGACACACGTCACACACGTACTGTGCCCTGTAATGTACGCATGTAATGTGTCACATCACAGACACGCGCACACATGCGTGTCAGCTCTGCGTGCAGAGGGGAGGGACAGTGTGCCCTCCATCTCACGGCCTCTCAGGAAAGCACTGGCCCCAGAGGGCCTGACGCGGCTGAGGACAGCACCCGCCGCCGGCACCCTGACGCCACGTCCCCACACCCAGCAGCGCCCCAGGGGCACCACGGAGGCCGCAGGAACAGGCGCTGTGGTCACAGCTGCTGACTGATGCTCTCTGAAGAGACGGGCCAGACGGGAGGCGGAGGATGTAGGACTGGTCCAGAAAAGGTCACTTAAGTTTCAACTTGTCGAAATGCCTGTTTTTGACAGTCAACCTGTTCCCGGTGGTTCGGGGGGTCCAACAAGACGCCCCTCCTGCTCGCAGAGACCCACCTCCCCAGGACCCGTGAGCAGAGCTATGGGCACATGCAGGAGGAAGGGTGGGCACTCCCCTCCGTCTCCCCCGGCCCCTCTGTGGGAGGGAGGCGTCCACGGCCACATGGTCGGCCGGTCAAGGACGACCCGGAGCTGAGCCATGCTGTCCCGTCGGGAGTCCGCAGATGGACAGGCTACGAGTCACACTCCCCACACCGCTCCCTCCTTCACGGCTTTATCAGGGCTCACCCGCCTGTCAGCATGGACTCAGGACCACCGGCCTCCAAGAAAGCCCACAGTTACTGGAAGGACATGCTGCTCGCAGGGAGGACGCACAAAGAGGAGCGTGGCAGCTCCAGCTGTCTGCCCATCGGCCTCACCGGGTGTGTAAATCGAGGCTGTGAGCTCAAGGTTCCACTGCTCAGAGTGCAGACCACTACCACAACCTGGCTGGCCTCTGGGTGCGGGCACTTTCCACACGCCTGTCAGACCCGCCTGAAGGGAGAGAGCAAGGAAGGACGTCACCTGCCCACACAGGACATCCGCCACCACCCCCTTTCTGTGCCAGGCTCGTCTTACGGAAAAAACAGACACTCGCAGTGTAATTACGTAGCTACTTCACAACACGATTAAAGGCCACAGCAGGACTGGTTTTTTTCTTTTTTTTTCTTTTTTTTTTTTTTTTAAAGATTTTATTTATTTATTTGACAGAGAGAGAGATCACAAATAGGCAGAGAGACAGACAGAGAGAGAGATGAGGAGAAGCAGGCTCCCCGCTGAGCAGAGAGCCCAACGCGGGACTCCATCCCAGGCCCCTGGGATCATGACCTGAGCCAAAGGCAGAGGCCCAACCCACTGAGCCACCCAGGCGCCCCAGGACTGGTTTTTTTCTATTTCTATTTTTTTTTTTTAAAGATTTTATTTACGTGATAGAGATCACAAATAGGCAGAGAAGCAGGCAGAGTGAGTGGGGGAAGAAGGCTCCCCGCTGAGCTGAGAGCCAGACTCGGGGCTCGATCCCAGGACCCTGAGATCACGACCTGAGCCGAAGGCAGAGGCTTTAACCCACTGAGCCACCCAGGTGCCTTTTTTTTTTTCTAAAGTAAGTTTTACACCCAGCATGGGGCGTGAGTTCACAAGGATGAGAGCTGCACCTCCACCCACCCACCCACGGAGCCAGCAGGGCACACAGCTCTGCTCCAGTCACGATCTTGGGGTCCAGGGATGGAGCCTCCCTCTTCCTCTGCCCCTCCCCTGCCTCATGCTCTGTCAAATAAATAAAATCTTCTAAAAAGAAAGAAAGAGGTGAGAAAATAAAAAGAAAGAGAGAAACGGCAAGTGCTACCTGGTGTCCTCCTCTGGAACTGGAATGCCGGCTGGTGTTTGAGGGAGAGAAAGCCATTTCCCCACAGGTTCTTCCCACCGCAGAGGCTCCCAACAGGGGAGTAGATCCCCAGTGGGGCTGAGAGTGCCCCGGGAGCGCGGAACCCCAGCTCCCAGCCCTCCCATGAGGCAGGTCACCCACTGAGCTCACAGCAGGCTCCAACAGCGACACATGGGTGGGCGACCCCCAGATTGGCCTCCCAGAAGAACAGCGGGAGCCGGCTGTCTGAGCCAGGCTGCTGTGCGCATCCAACAGGACGTCCAAGCCCAGGGGAGGCAGCCACTGCTTCTCAAATGTTCCTCCCTGGCGGACCGGGGGAGAAGAACAAGCTCTCACTAGTCCCAAAGATAGACAAGTGGGGGAGGAATGCCAGGGTCTTCCAGGAAGCAGAAAAAGCCCCCCGTAACATAGGGGGACAGACACAGCAGTCGTCCCAATGAGCCCGCAACCCGACAGCCCTCCTGCACACACACATGCGGCCTTCAGGCTTCCTCCTCCAAGGGGGAGGCTGCAGCACACACCTATGCCCCGGAAACGCACCTCACGCCACACAGCATGCTTGGGGACATGAAAGGGAACTCCGCATGTCCCCGCTGACGGAGGCAGCCGTGAGCAACGAGGTAGGCACGAGGTCCCGCGTCCCAGCGCTCGTGTCCCTGGGTTCACCGTACAGCCCTCCCCTGGAGGTCGGTGGGAACGAAGACCTGCTCCCTTGGACAGATGTCCCTCTGGGGTCCGTCACGTTGGACTGTCCCCCAGGCAGATTCTCTCCCTTGCTGGCTCTCTGAGGCAAGCCACCCACACAGAGTCTGTGTGCCGGGAAGTGAGCCGGCAGTACTGCCAACAACCCCACAAGCCTGAAAAGGATTCTTTTTTTTTTTTTTTTTTAAGATTTTATTTATTTATTTGACACAGAGAGAGAAAAATCACAGGCAGGCAGACAGCCAGGGAGAGGGGGGCGGGGAAGCAGGCTCCCGATGCGGGGCTCGATCCCAGGACCCTGAGACCATGACCTGAGCTGAAGGCAGAGGCTTAAACCACGGAGCCACCCAGGCGCCCCCTGAAAAGGATTCTTGGGGGCACCTGCGGGATCAACTGGTCAAGTGTCGGATTCTCGATTACGGCTCATGCCATGATCTCAGGGCCGTGGGATCGAGCTCCACGCTCAGGGGGAGTTGGCCTGAGATACTCTCTCCCTCTGACTCTGCCTCCCTGCCCCCCAAAATATGGGCACTCACACTCTCTCTCAAATACAGAAATCTTCCAAAAAAAAAAGCTTGGGTCACCTGGTAGCTCAGTGGGTTAAGTGTCTGCCTGTGGCTCAGGTCGTGATCCCAGGGTCCTGGGACTAAGCCTGCCGCAGGCTCCCTCCTGAGCAGTGAGTCTGCTTCTCCCTCTGCCCCTCCCCTTCCCCCTGTGCACATGCACACTCTCCCTCTTTCTCAAATAAATAAAATCTTTTGGGTTTTCTTCCTTAAAGATCTCATTTATTTATGACAGAGAGAGACAGCAAGAGAGGGAACAGAAGCAGGGGAGCAGGAGAGGAAGTAGCAGGCTCCCCGCCAAGCAGGAAGCCAGACACGGGGCTCGATCCCAGGATGCTGGGACCATGACCTGAGCCAAAGGCAGATGCCCAATGACTGAGCCACCCAGGCATCCCTCAAATAAATAATATAAATAATAAATATAAATAATAATAAATAATATAAATAAATAAATAAAATCTAAAAAAAAAAAAAAGATTCTTTCTGTTCTAGCTGATCTCTGACCGCAGCCCAAGCGAGACCCCTGAGGGCCTGGCTGAGCTGTGATGGGCTTCTGACACACAGAAACTGCTGGGAAGTGGTGCTGCTTTAAGCCCCTCATCTTGCAGTAATTTCTTAGTCGGCTTGGGGCCACTGTGCCAGAGTGCCATCATCTGGGCGGTTGACACAAAACAGAGACGGACTTCTCATGCTCCAGGGCCTGGAAGCTGGAGACAAGGCACCAGGAGAGCCTGCGTCCAGGGAGGGCCCCCATCCTGGGTCACCAACAGCAGGAGGGGCCAGAGCTCTCTGGGTCTCTCTGATGAGGGCACTGATCCCATTCCGGAGGCCCGACCCTCGTGACTCGGTCCCTTCCCAAAGGCCCACCCCTGACCATCACCTGGGGAAGTTAGGTAAGAAGACGGGAACACTGGCGGACAGCAACACTCCATTCAAAACAAGAACAAAGACTGGCGGGGTCTACCAGAAGCGCAAACACGCACTCCTCTGACCAGCCACCCCAAATCTACCCAAACCAGAACAACACAGACAACTTCCCAGGACAGTGTGCTGGGCAGAATAAGGCCCCAAGCCGCCCCTGCAGATGTCCTCCCTCTAATCCCTGGAACGTGTGGCAACGTATCCTGCAAGGGGAAAGGACCTTGCAGGTGTGATTGGGGGATGTGCCTTGAGACGGAAAGGGTCCTGGGTTATCCAGGCGGGCCCGAGGTCATTAGCAGTCCTTAAAGATGGGGACTCTTTGCTAGCTGAGTCAGAGAGGAGGCGGAAGAGGAGAGACTCAAAGCCCAGAAGGGCCTGACCTGGCTTTGAAGACAGAGAAAAGGGAAGGTGAGTGAGGCTTCACTCACCCACCTTCACCCACCATGTGGGTGGGCATGTGGGGCAGCCCTAGTTCACAGCCAGCAGAGACACAGGCGTGGGGATGGACCGCCAAAGCCACGAGCAAGGAAACAAACCTCCCTGAGAGCCTGCAGAAAGGAGCGCCCACCACCAGAGCGTGGGCTGTACAGTGATGTCTTACAGCAGGAACAGGCACGGAGCAGCTGCAGGAGAGCCGTGGGAGGGCATCTGCTGTTAGCAGACGGGGCACAAAGTAAAGCCCGCTCACTGGGGGTGGCAGAGCAACAGACAGTGAGCCCTGGGACCGAACGCTGTCCTAAAGAAACAGCATAAGAGCAAAGGGAACAGAACTCTCTCCCGCTCTGGCCTTGGGAGAGTCCATAAACCATCTGGTGGTGACTACTAAGGCTGGACAGACCCTACAACTCGGCAGCCCCACTCCTCAGGGTGTCCCTGAGAAACGCACACATACAGGCAACAGAAACAAGTATGAGAATTTTCATAGGAACGTTATTCAGAAAAAACCCAAACATGAAAACATCCCAAAAGTCTCTGTGCAGAAGAACAGATAAGGACACTGCAGTCCGCACAGACGGAAGGCGCGCAGCACCGAGGATGCAGTGACAAGCTCGTGGCCACACCGCTGTGTCTCACGGAAAACGGAGTGTGTGTGACTCCACTTCCAGGAACACTGGAGAAACACCAACTAGTCTGGAACAGAATCATGGGCGGCTGCCGGTCTGGGAGCACACAGGCTGGTCTGCAGGGAGCACGGGGCCAGAGGGTGGTGATGCTTTCTCAGGTGTGCATGCCCGTCCAAACTCTCAGAACTGCAAGTGTGAACTGGACCAGGGCTCTGGACACAAATTACACCGCGAGGGCTGACTAAAAATAACCCAAGGCAGGGGCGTCTGCAGGGGTCGGCCATGAAGCACCTGCCTTCAGCTGAGGTCATGATCTCAGGGTCCTGGGATAGAGCCCCGCGTCAGTCTCTGCACTGAGCAGGAAGCCTGCTTCTCCCTTTCCCTCTGCCCCTCCCCCTGCTAGTGCCTTCTCTTTCAAATAATGAATCTTTTTTAAAAAACAAAAAAGGCTGACAACATCACACTCTGGCAGAGACCTAAAGCAAGTGGACCGCACACATGTTGCTGGTGGGCTTCCAGAATGACGGAGGACTGCAGGGCACAGCTGGCCGATTTCCCGCGAACTCCGTGCGCACACACTTGTGAATTAGCAATGGGTTTCATGCCACTAAATCACACGCTTATCAACGGTCAGCACAGTAAACATATTTACCACCAAACTAAACTTTTTAAAGTTTTATTTACTGAAGTCATGTCCGCACCCAATGAGTTTGGGGCACAAACTCATGATCCAGAGATCAAGAGTCACACGTACCTCAGAATGACCCGGCCAGGGGCCCCCACAAAAATAAAAATTTTAAAAAACTGTACAGATTTCAGGCGCCTGGGTGGCTCAGTCATTAAGCATCTGCCTTCGGCTCAGGTCATGATCCTGGGGTCCTGGGATCAAGCCCCGCATCAGGCTCCCTGCTCGGCGGGAAGCCTGCTTCTCCCTCTCCCACTCCCCCTGCGTGTGTTCCCTTGCTCGCTGTGTCTCTCTCTGTCAAATAAATAAAATCGTAAAAACAAAAACAAAACAAAACAAACTGTACAGATTTCTACAAGAACGTTCGTACCAGCATTCTTCACAGTAACCCAAATCAGGGAATGACAAGTGACCAGAACCATGCTGACAGGGGTACAGGAGTGCAAGGGAACGTTTCTCGGGAACAGGACAGACGGCTATGCGTGTGCCCCACGTGAGTGAGTCTCACACCATCCTAGAGTGACACAAACCAACAGCACTCAAGACTCAATTTACAGGAGGTTCGGAGAGGCAACAGCAACCTTACAGGGACCCGAAGCAGGCCGGGGGCTGGGGCTGGGGGCTGGACTTCCAGGAGCCACGAGAGAACTTTCAGGGGGAACTGGAAACAGTCCGTACCCTGATTAAGGCAATGGATATACAGGTACGTGCCTGTTAGAGCTCCCTGAACTCTGTACTCAAGATGGGGCCACTTCACTGCATGTAAATTATATCTCAATAAAACTTATTTTTAAAAAGGAAGCCTGCAGGACATCGACCTGCGCGGAGTTTAGGTTAATAGGTCTTCTGACCATGGGGTTCTGCACAGACGGGAGCTGTTCGCAAACACCTGTCCCCTAGCACGCTGAGAACACAGACATGGTGGGAACTGGGACACGCCACGAGCTCCCGTCTTCCTCCAGGCCTGGGGCTGCCCCCACGGCCCACATACGTCTGTCGCTGGGGAAATGAGGAGGGGGGACTGCCTGATGAAGGACGGAAAAGGAAGCAGAAGTTACCTAATGAATTTCAAAATGCCTTTCTACATACACTCCACACTGGGTTTCAGGAGAAGCTCTAAGGCAGTTTGTGGACGGGTTTCCTAATAAACCAGACCAGACCAGGGCAGGGCAGAAGCCTTCATGAAGAGCAAGCATGCTATGTGAACAAAACTTGGCAAAATTCAGAACACTTAACATTAAAAAACAAACACTCAAAAGTTACCCATAACCCCGAAAGTCAGAGATAGTCACCATTACTGTTTTCGTGTGGCTCCCAGTTCTTTCATTTTACACACACCCGTACATGATGTCGTTAGACTCTGGTGGCTTAACAAGGCATCAGAGCTCTCCTCATGCCCTTGGATACTCACTATTCCCAAACCACCACCTTTAAAGGCTCTATATATGAATATACCATATTTCCTCTCTGGACCCTTGAAGGTTTCAGACTTTTCATTTCTATTCTTATAAAAGAAAAGAAAAGGAAAAAAAAGAAAAAGCACCTTGCTTGTTTTTAGTGGTGTCCCCTGTCCTTCTGCAGGAAAGACAACTACCGACTCTCGAAGGCTCAGGAGAGCACAGCCGACAAACCTGCTGCAGCACTGCCCACTCCGGGCACACTCTCCGTGCCGTGCACCACCAGATTTACTCTGTCACGCACCCCAAGTTCAACATCTTTCCGTCTGCTTTTCATGAGAACCCCCTCTTGGAGGACTCTGTGTGCTCAACTGTCTTCAAATGAGGAAAATCCTCCTAAAAAGGCTACAACCACCAAGGTGTCCTCACTTACCCAGGAATCTGGTCACTGCTGGACCCAAATCAAATCATGGCCAGCCCCACTGACCAAGACAGCTGCGAATCTGACGGTCCCCAGGACCTCTAGCTCCCACGGGATACCCAGCTCAGACCACGCAGCTTCTGCAGCTGACCCGGGACCTGGCACCTGTGCTCAGGGACATACTCCTCCCTGTCCAAGCCGTATCCATAAGAAAACCAGACCCAGCTCCTGACATCTTCCTGCCAACATCAGACCCAGAAATGACCAGACCACCCCATGAGAGGTCCCCATGTCCCTGCAGCAACTCAAGGCCGTGCACAGTGTTTCAAGTCTGAACAACGTCACTTAGCCCATTAGCCATCCTCACAGACCTGCTTACTAGGCACTCACCTGACCTCAGCTGCCCAGGAAGGGGCAGACGGGCAAAGACCCAGGTCGCGACCCCAAAAACTACTAGATGGAGTGCAGGCCCGTCTCGATCACAGCACTGCTGCCCATCCGGGAACCACAGCACTCTGTTCTGCCCCACCCACTCGGCGTCCTAGGCTCACAGACGTGTATATCACCAGCCGGGATCTCTTCCAGGGTCCATGTGGACTCACCTGCCCAGAAATCTGGCAGCTGGTTGTTTGCACTGTGACACTTCTCAAAATCCGTCCAGTCCCTACCTACTCCCAGGGCTCTCTGTTCTCGCTCCGAGATGCCAGCCTCCGACACCCTCCGCACCCCTTCTTAGTGAGACCTCTCTCGACCTTCCCTCCCTCTTCGCCATCCTGCAGCCCTGCCTGTCTGAGCAGTGCCCACCCAACCCGCACAGATCCCAGTGCCCTACGAATTCTAGCCAAAGGGCCAGACCCCTCTGCTCCACAAACACCCAGCACCTTGAAGGGCCAAAGCTCGTCTGGTGTCCTTGGGTCCCTGCCACACCCGCTGCTGCCAGGTTTACCTGGCCACCTCTGCCCCCGTCCCTCCCCCACCCTCCAGAGGACGCATGCCCGGAGTCAACAAGGCACTCGACACTGCAGTCTTGGCATGATATGAGACAGCCGGTCATTCCTGGGCCTACAGGAGCACAACCATGAGAAGCAAACCTCGTTACACCTCATGCTCGCTTGTATTTACTCTCATTCCCAAAGGACTTAAGGGGCCCATGTCCCCGCATCCAAAGGTGACCCCATACACCCAGTCTTCCCAGTCTCCCACTCCCAGTCTCCTTCCCCTACGTGCGCAGGGCACCAAACCCAGCCCCGTGGGCCACCTTGCTCCAAGCCTGGGTGCTGGACACAGACACCTTACCCGACTTTCTCCAAAGGGGAGATGGCAATACCCTGAGCCATGTGGCCTCAGACCCCACGACACCCACACCAGGTGCCGCCCACTGCCTAGGCCTGGCTCCAACTCCATCCTCTGCCTTCTCCTCCTCCTCCTCACTGGCCATGGGCCCCAGACCAGGGACAGGTCAGATACAGCAGGAGGTGAAGTACCTGACGCACCCTGCCCACCTACTTCCTTGGGTCCTTGTTGGGGTCTCCTTCCTGAAACACACTTCTGTTTACTTCATCCAGCGAGCCACACTCTTGTGAATGGGACCGTGACACAGCAAAGCCCTGGCAGAGAGGCCACTTGGCGTGGCCCTGTGCCAGCCACTGAGGCCCCTGTTCTCTGCCCACCCGAGCTTATGGAGACTGCTCAAGCTTCAGACGCTGTAACTGCCTACTCTAGGACAACCTGGGCAGGGCCATGCCTCCTCAACAGCCAACCAGCCTAAGGAGCTTCATCTGAAGCAGGCACAGAAGTCTGCATCTCCCCGCCTGCCTCCTGGTCAGATTGGGGGAGGCCGATCTTTACGCCACACAAGCAGCAGGTGAACACCCTGGCCAACGGGGCACTAGGAATCCAGCCCCCCGCGGACAGGTGTATATGTGGCACTCTGAGGCCTTCGCGAAAATTCTCTGGAAACTCGGGGTTTGCTGCCCGGATCAGCACTGACCCTGGGACCTGTCTGGGCTCTGCTCTGCTGGTCGCGGCCAGGAGGGAGCCAGGGAGGGCTGGAGCAGCTCAGTGGAGGGAGAACAAATGGGCCTCAGTGACTGTCCCAGGCCCCAGAGCAGAGGGAGGAGGCAGCCCCAGAACTGGGGAGGGTCTGTGGTGACAAGTGGGTCACCCCTGCCAATCAACACCAGGTGCCCAGTGGCCAGACTCTGACTGACAGAGTCTCTAGAGAAGCGGCGACCAGGAACTCAGTGACCAGCTGCCAAGGCCAAGGGGAAGGGAGTCCGGCAGCCAGTGTCTGGGGAGACGAGGGGCGTCGGGCCCTATGCCGCCCACAACAGCCGCACTCTCAGCTCGCCCGAGCCTCAGCTCCTCACGTGCCAAACGCGGCACTGACGGTGCCTCCGTCACAGGACGACAGAGAGGACTAGAGGATGGCAAGAGCACCGGGGGAGCCCAGCACTGTGACCCTGCCGGGCTCACATCATACTCTAGGCAAGTATCCCTTTTTGGAACCTAGCATCTGACAGAAGAAAGGCAAATCCCAGTAAATCATCCAGAAAAATGGCCAGAGTCCAAAGACAAGCACCAACCACACATAGAGGAAGCAAAGGGACGACGAAGGGCTGTCCAGTGACCCAGCGACCAACACCAGGTTTCTGTCAACACAGTGACGCCACACACAGGCTGCTCGCTCCTCTGGGACACACACCAGTTATTACCTCCGGGGCACACCTCTCATGCCAACACTGGGGACGAGACAGCAGATGAGATGCCACAGGCATACTGTCCGGAGACCATCCTGACTCAGGAAAACAGCACAGTGGGGAATCTAGAGAGGCAGTCTCTCCTTGGGTTGGCACTGAGGATAGAAACAACTTCCAACTGTCTGGAACCGTCCCATGAAAAACCACGGGGGGACATGGTGACCAACGGCCCAGCCATCGGGTTGCTGAAGTGGGCTGAAGCCACGCTCTGGACTGGTCCCACGCAGGCACGGCAGGCACTGTTTGGTCCTACGAACACCAACAGCCAGCAGGCCCCGACACTCACAGAGACATCACGCTTGCCTGGCTTTGTCCATACCTGTCACAAACACCACACTCCTCCCCCCTTCCCTGCTCCCCGGACGCAGGGCTCAGAGAACACTCAGCAGCTCCCACCCACATGGACCCCAGAGGAGCAGATAGAGAGAAATGGACTCACGTCCACTCTTGACTCTTCTGGGACACAGGCCTATCAACCACGGCTTATTCTCCTCAACATGAAGGTCTGTGGGAACCAAGGTGCTCAGCACATCATTGCCCTAAGTGTTCACTACCCCCAAAAAAGTGGGAACAGGCCTGTGCACCGTAGCAGGACGCTTCCTGGGCTCCTGGGAGTATCCAGGAGTACCCAGCATGCTGCCTTGGGGCCAGCAGAGACACACTGCCCACCACCCCAGGGCGGCTGACCTAGGGACGCCCTCCGGGGTATCAGCTCCTCACAAAGCACGGGCACCTCCTTGCTGCCAGCTTTCACAACCAGGACTCCCCAACACCCCCGCGGAGGGCCCAGGCGGAACCTCCGTGCAAAGTGTCCTGTTGCCTCCCCAGGAGAGCAGGGGCCTCCTCTGAACCACTGCCGTGTATCCCGGAAAGAGAAAACTCAAACCTCCTGAAAGGAAGGCTTCCAGATCTAGAGACCTGTGAACACAGCACAGCGTTACCAGACCCCCAGGGCCTGCTGCAGGCTCCCCCAGGTGTGGGCACACTGTCAAAAGCGGCTGTCACTGCTCCGGTGTTGGCCCGAGGAAAGGCCACTCGATGACTCGTGTGTTTGCAGAGCAGGGAAGACAATGCGTGCTCACGGACCTGTCTGAAGAATGAGCTAGACCAGCCTGGGCCGCAGGTGAGTAAGCAGACCGGCCTGAGGAGAAGACTTCGATTACATGTCCTTCACTAAGTAGGGATTTCCCTGCCACGGGTCATCTGCTCCTGTGAGACCCTGGAGGGCCGGGCAGAAAACATGCCTGGAAACTTGCTGAGGGCTTGTCACAATGAAGACAAAGGAGAACTGCAAGTACATCCTTAGTAAGAGAATCAGAAATGTACAACTCAGGCGATGGGGAATCCTGAGAACCAGCTGCCCCAGAGCTTCCAAAGCCCTCAAGACTATCCCTCAGGAAGCCTCCAGAGGGACAGAAGCAAGTGCTCACACAGCTGCCAGCTTCCCCCGGTACAGAGCCCTGGCCGCTGGGTCAGCGAGCTCAACCCCGACCACACGCAGCCCCCCTCGTGCCGTGCACATCTTAACCTCAAGGAGCCTAAACCCAGGGTGGCACTCTGCCCTTTCTGCTCGATGCCGGGGTGATGACAGGGACCCGTGAGTGCACCTCTACTCACCACCTCTGGCAGATGGCCATCGCACTGGACCAGCTCACTGTGACACTGACAGCTCCGCTGCCTCAGGCAGATCACCATGTTTTCCTCACTACCGGCCCCAGCTCAGTCAACGTGTCACAGGAACTTCAGCAAACATCACCACCCAACAGAGAGCACAGGGGGTGGGCCCCATCTCTCCAGGGGCTCTGTGTTCCTGAGAGATCGCTGCACCCCACTGGACCACCTGATCCTCAGAAGTGTGCAGCAATGTTCCAGGAAACCACCACTGTCCCAGACAAAGTCTGGCCTTCCCAGGCTCCTCCAAAGCCATGCCACCAGCCACCCAGAAAGAGGGCTCCAGGAAGCGATGCCACCACTGGAAAAGCAGCTCAACCACTCACTGTCTGAGGCAGGACAGACACCTCTGACCGTCACTGCCCAGCATCCACTGAGGCGGCAGTAACAGATAAAGGGGCCTGTTGAGGACGCAGCAGAGGCTGTCCCTCCCCTAAAAAATCCTGTGCGCTACCCGCCCCCCCTTCTTGCTGTCTCCTCTAAGGTGGGGCTGAGAGCTCGGGGCTTAGGAGGCGGCCCCAGGCAAATCCAGCACAGCTGCCTATGGCCGAAGCTGCTCCAGCAGGAAGGACGTCTCGCCAGTGCAGGTGATCCAACAACCTGGACCAGCCCTAAAATGAAAGGGTCGGAGAAGCCGGTCCACACAGTCAGCCGCCTATAGGCAACAACTTAGCCAACTGCAGATGCCAGGAGCAGTCAGACAGGACCGACCAGAATCCAAGAAACAAAGTAACAAAGGGTGTGGAGAACAAAGGCCCAAAGAAGTAAAATTAGATGAAGGTCTCTCCAACACTGAGCTCCTGTCATGCTCTCCACAGATTTCCTGGTCCCCCTTGAAGCACCCTCCATGTGGCGGGGGACAGGGCCCCATCACAGAGCAGTACTGACCACACTAATTCCCGCGCGCCTCAGCTGTTATTTTAAGGGAAAGATGTAAAGTGGCGAGCTGAGTGCCGAAACTGCATTAGCTGCGGCTGTAACGATGCCGCGAACGGAGGGGTGGGCGTCTCCATCCACCGAGCCCCGAGTCACGTCCCAGGGGGACAGCCTGGCTCGGAGGAACCCGGTCTGCGCGCAGACACCACGGGGTCACGGGGAAGCCCCGGCCACACCTGGCACACCTGTCCCAGCTTCTCCACTCGGCCTGCCCCAAACGCCGGCCGGCCGGCCGCGCTGGAGCCGCCGCCGCTGGACGCCGGCCCTCGGGGACGTCCTCCCCGGGCTCCCCAACACCCCCACTCTCACGCACCCTCCGGGGCTGGGATGGCGGGTGCCCACGCGGCGCGGCGCTGCTGGACCCCGGAGTCCACTGCGGAGCCGCTCGCCTCGGTAAAGGCCCCCGGCTGACCCGGCCCGGGCACGCGGACTGCGAGCTCGCGGCTCAGCCGCCCCCGCCCCGCCCCGGGCTCCGGCCCCCGCCGGACGACCCCGGCTGGGGGGCACGCGCCCCGCAGATGCGCGCCGGCGGCAGGGAGGGCAGCGACCCCGCGCCGCGGCCTTACCGTTGCTGTAGGCGTACGGGGACTCGGCCGCGCCGTCCTGCAGGCTCTCCAGGATCTCGCCCTTGCCCACGTCGCTGTCGCCCACCAGCAGGAACTTGAGCAGGTAGTCGTAGCTCTTGACCGGGCTGCCCTGCGTCCCCATCCTCTCACGCGCGCGCGGGCCGCGCCCGCATGCCCGCCGCGCCGGCCGCGGGAGCAGGGCGGGGAGGAGGCCTCGGACCGACCTGCGGGGCCGGGGCGCGCGTGAGTGGGGCCGGCCGGCGAGGCCCGGGCTGGCGGCGAGGGCCAGGCCCCGCCCGCGCCGCCCTCCCCGCCGCCGCCCTCCCCGCCGCCGCCGCCGCCGCCGCAGCCACCAGCCTCACCTCAGCACCGCTGCCGCCGCCCCGCCGCTTCCCGCACTGCTCCGCGCAGCCCCGCCGCCCCGCCCCCGGCCCGAGCGCCGCCATTGGCTGCCCCCCGGCCGCGCAGGCCCATTGGTCCGTGCGCACGTCCGTCACGACCGTCCGCCCCCCACCCCGCCGTTTCCCACACTCCACCGTTAAGCCCCCGGTCGCCCCGCCTCCATGCCGTCGCCATTGGTCGCCCGCCGCCGCTTTCCCGTGGCCATTGGCCCGTACGCCCGTCCGTCACGACTGTCCGCCCCCACCACGCCCCACTCAACTTTGGTTGCAGGGGAGATTCTGGCCGCCTCGCCTAGTCGCCGTCGCCATTGGCCACTCGCCTCCGGGCTTCCCGGAGCCGCTGGTCCTCCGGCACGTCCGCCAGCACCTCTGCCATCCCCGGCGCTACCCGCAGGGCACCCGGAGTCACCAGCAACCCTGCCCTCTGCCCCCGGCAACCGCTCGGCCCTTGCCCGCCCCCTTCCCGTAGCCATTGGCCACCACTGCCGATCCTCCCGGAGCCACTGGTCCGCCAGTACGTCGATCATGACCCCTCTAAGCCCGCCCCTCGCCCGGTGCTTCCCGCCCCTCTCCCTACACGCTCACCAATCAGGAGCTTGGGACTTCGGGTTGTTTGCATACGCCCCCTTCCCGCGGACGGGAGCGGGTGGTGCCTGTGTCTCACTATCCCGCCAAGGAGGTGACGGGGATGGGTCCCGGAGGACGAAGGCCCCTAGCAAGCTGCGGCCGCTGCTCCCGCAGAGACCCCCGCGAGGGTGGCGAGGCGCCTGGAACTACGCTCTCGGGAGCCGCCCTCCCCGCGGTGGGGCGGGGACCGGGCGTGGCGGGCTGGAGCCGGCCAATCCGCGCTCGGAGAGGCCCGGGGGCGGGACTTCCGCTCCCGGCGGGGGCGGGGCCGCCGGCGAGGCGCTCGGAGCGGTCCCGGGAGCGGGAGTCCGAGCGAGTGCGGCAGCGGGTTCGGGCGGCCGCCAGCCCGGGACCCTAGCTTGCGGCGCGTGGTCGCCAAGGCCCACCGTGCTCGGTGTCGGCGGCGCTCGGGGCGAAGGGCTGCCCAGCTCGGTCCCCATTGGGATCGTGGCAGCGGCCCGCGGCACCCCCGGGTCAGGGCAGGCGGAGCGGGGGTCCCGGGAGCGGCGGCTCCGCGGTGGTTCCCAGGAGCAATGGGCTGTCATTCTTGGAGGGCAGCGATTCCGGAAGAGCCGCGCACACGGCCGAGGGCGCCCTCGCCCCCTCCGGACGGCGACTCCCCAGTGCGGCTGGCAGCACCGGCCGCCCGCGGGGAGCAGCCCTGCCGGAGCCCGCGCGTAGCCTGGCTCGCGCTCGCACGGACGCGGGAAGCCGGAGCGCACGCGGCCGCGCGCTGGGCCCGGGCGGGTCTCGGTGTCCACGCTCCCGTAGGGGTCCCGCGGGGGTTCGGGTCCCGAGCAACGCGGGCGCGTCGGAGAGGTCCGGAGGGGCGCTCTCTGCACGCACCGGCGTACTTTTTCCTGCTCGCGTCTGTCCGACGAGGACGTGCGAACGTAGGACGCCCGGTAACGAGCGACTCGGGGGGTTTGGGTTGAGAATGCCGGCCGGCGCGGGGTCTCGGCTGCCGGGGAGACGGGGCTTTCGTCCCGCACACTCTCTGACCCGAGTCGTCCCGGCAGCACCCTTCACCGCGGCGAGAGGTCGAAGACCCGTGGGCGAACGCACAGTGGGCGCGGTCCTCCCAAAAGGAAGACGTGCTGGTCCGCGCCACGTTCCACTTGGGTGAAACCCCCAGAACAGGCAAATCCATAAAGCAAATTAGTGGTTGCAGGGCCTCAGGGCCCCATGTCCCCGGTTGCGGACATGCTCAGTGACTGCGTATTTGGCACGGGGTTTCTTTCTGGGGTGATGCGAAGCTGGTGACGGCCATACTGCTCGGGAAAATCACTAAAAATGATCCACTCGGCAGCTCTCTCTGCCCACGGTCCTGTCCCCAAGCTATGATAAAAACACTTTTATTCCACCATAAAACAAAAGTCACTGAATTGTGTACACAAAATGGTTGAATTTTATAATATGTAAAATATGCCTCAACAAAGCTGTTAACAGGGGCACCTGGGTGGCTTAGTTTGTTTAGCGACCGCCTTCGGCTCAGGTCATGATCCCAGGGTCCTGAGGTTGAGCCCCCATTGGGGACTGCTTCTCCCTCTCCCTTTGCCACCCTTGCTTGTGCTCTCTCTCTGTGTCAAATAAAAAAAAAAATTAAATCTTTTTAAAAATAAAAATAAAGCTGTTAAAAACTAAGTGAAAAGAGGGGCGCCTGGGTGGCTCAGTGGATTAAAGCCTCTGCCTTCCGCTCAGGTCATGATCCTGGGGTCCTGGGATCCAGCCCGCGTCTGGCTTTCTGCTCAGTGGGGAGCCTGCTTCCTCCTCTCTCTCTGCCTGCCTCTCTGCCTACTTGTGACCCCTCTCTGTCAAATAAATAAATAAAATCTTAAAAAAAAAAAAAAGAAAGAAAGAAAGAAAGAAAGAAAAAAGTGCTCCCATGTTTAAAAAAAAAAAAAACTAAGTGAAAAGAATTAGGTGTCCAACCTGAGCCCAGCATAGCCCTTACCAGGCCAGGTGCCGAGTGCTATGTGGGCAAAGAGGCCACAGAGAGGCAGGACTCCCTACAGAGCAGCGTGTCAAAACCACCGGACCCAGTGTACAGCACTGAGGACAGCCCAGCAGTCCTCACTGAGGACCTTCCCAGCAGGTAAGGAACAGGTTAGGTTGCAAGAACTTTCTTCCTAAGGCGTCACTGAACCTGGGCCTCGGGTCCAGCAGCAGGTGGCTTTCAGAGAGCAGACCCCAGCACGAGAGGCACCACACCGAGTGACCCCACCCGCAGGCTGCAGACAGCCTCTGCTGGGAAGCTGCCCACACGCACGGGGCCAGTTCATTTCAGCCCGATGCCTGGGGAGCTTCCCGATGAGCTGGTTCCTCAGCTGGGTGAGCAGCACCTGGGCCTGCTCGCCTGCCTTCAGAGAGGGGCTCTCCTCTGTCCTCCTGGTCCTCTAGGGAAGCATGGAGCCGGGACGTGGGAGGGCAGAGGGTGGCTGGGGATGGGCAAGGCCACTTGGCTCACACGTAATCCACAGAGAGGCCCTGATGTTCCTGCTTGTACCTTTGCTCAGGCTGCGTCCTCCTGGGGAACCATCATTCCCCAGATGCTGAGTCACAGCAGACACAACCTCCAGCGTTTAGAGAGAGGGCACATCCACCCGCAACACACTGTTTCTGTTACAGAAACAGCCATCGGGCAGGGTCCTGTTGGGAGGCAGGGGGCCAAACCCCCAGAGGGGCCAGGGACCACGTACTGACAGGCTCCGCTTCCACCTGCCCACCCCTGCACCTCAACCTGTTAGGTCAGAGAAGGCTCTTGGGGTGATGGGACTGGACCTCTTCCGCGGAGATCACTGTGGCTCTGCCCCAGCACTGCCTGCTCCCTGCTCTGAAGGACCCAGACCCTGGTCCAGGGATCAGAAGCACTGTGAGGTGAGTAATTTCCTTCTTGGTTTCTGAGGCTGCCTGCAGGGGGTGACGGATGAGAAGTTATTAATCCCCTTTCCAGAGAACTTAAATGAGACACGTCCTCTTCACTCCTCTCAGGGCTTCCCCTGAAGGGACTCCAACAGCCTTAGGCCCCGCTGCCTGCTCTCCCATCATCCAGGACAAAGAGAGGAGTCCGGGCTCAGCACACGTGTTTTCTGACTGAGCCTTCGCTAATGCAGCCTGTGAAGAGGGTGCGACCAGCCCTGCTTGGTAGGTCGGGGGCCTGTGCGGGGGTGGGGGGGGTGATCCCGGGGACAGGCCTGGGCACGCTCTCCTCAGGGGCTTCTGGTCCTCTGTGGGGTCCCTGCACTGCTCGCATCCCCCCTGACCTCTCCCCTCCCTGCTCAGACCAGAGAAGTACCTCAGGAACCCACAGGGTCTGGGGCTGCAGGGCCCAGTCCGTGGGATGGGGGATGGCCCGAGGGGTGCCCCTCCCTGGGCTCCAGGAGGCCTTGTGGGCAGAGGAGATGCCCTCCCACATTGATGCGTGTGCTTCTGCAAAGCCATTCTGGGACCCAGTAAGTGTTCAGCCTGGCCCTGGGGACTGAGGAAGGAACAGGACAGCCTCCCTGCCTCTGAGGGACCTCAGGCTAACAATGAAGCAGCACAGAGCAGCCCTCTGCCGGCAAGTCCTGGGTCAGCCCTGCTGAGGTGCCCACGCAGCAGTTCAAGGGTAATAATTCTGGGTGCCCCCTGCCCAGGAGACTGAGGGAGTGTCTAGTCAAGAATCCACCACACCTGTTGTCTCTGGGAAAGGATGGGGGCTAGGCCTGCAGACCCGGCTCCTGTCCAGGCAGGGAGTGGGGAACAAAGGAAGTGGCCTGAAGTGGTCTCTGCCCTCCCCCCCAGGATGGCCACTGCCCTCTACGCTGGACCCCAAGCCCTGCTCTCCAAGCAGGGTCCAGGCTTTACCTCTTGGGGCAAACAGAACTTGGCCTTGAAAGCTCTGTGCCCAAGCTCAAGACAGATGCCAGGGAAAGGTCCAGTCCCATCAACGACGGACGGAGGGAGCCAGAAACCTGTGTGTGCCCAGCAAGGACCAGTGGTAGATGCCGCAGCCCATGCACAGAGGGTGGGGATGGGCAGACAGGCACATGGTCCCAGATACCTCTGTATAAATTACTCATGAACGCATTAGTGGCTGGGGCGCCTGGTGACTCAGTGGGTTAAGGGTCTGCCTTCGGCTCAGGTCATGGTCCTGGGGTCCTGGGATCAAGCCCCACACCCGGCTCTCTGCTCAGTGGGGTGCCTACTCCCCCACCCCGCCTGCCTCTGCCTACTTGTGATCTGTCAAATAAACAAATAAATAAAATCTTTAAAAAAATAGTAAAATAAAGGGGAGAAACTGGTGATCAAGTGCACGTCACCAGGACAGACAGTGGGACACTTCAAGGCTCTCAGGGTGATGCCCTCGGAAGGACACCATGGCACTGACGTGCTCTTGGTGGCAAGAGAGTCTCACTCCCGGTAAGAGTCCTCAGATGAGCCCCGCAGAGACACAGCCGACTGAGTGACTGGCTGTATCTTCCACATCCACATTGTGCAAGGCAAGCAGGCCAGGACACTAGCACCAGGCTATGGCCAGGACGGGCCACCTGGCGGCAGGTTCTGTGGAGGTCACTGGAGCACACGGCAAGGGGCCCCACGCATGCTAACCCAATTCCCTGCACCATGCCGTGGCTGCTCAGTCCGTCCTTCAGCCTTGTGGGATGCAACGGGCATGTGAGGGGTAGAATTCGGGGTAACTAGTGATCAAACGAGTTAGAAAAAAATAGAGCAGAAATATGAAAAAGCAAATGTGGCAAAATGAGAACAAAGGGGAACATGGGTCAGGGCCATGTGCGGCTTTCGTGCGTCAGAAAAATGTCAAAGTAGAAACCTTTCAAACACAGGGGCGGGGCGGCTGGTGGGGAGTGTGTGGTGGGGCTCAGACCTGCCTGCTGTGTGGCCTTCGACTAGTCCCCACCCCTCTCTGAGCTCATCTCCTGTGACGTTTGTGCGGCTGCTCTCTTCCAGCAGCTGTGAGAACCTGAGTGGGAAGTGGCGGCCCCAACTGCAAAGGAAACATCTACTTCTTGGGGTGACCTGAGGTCCAGCCTCAGGGTCCTGCTCAGGCCAGCACAGCAGAAGCAGTCAGAGACCTGGGCTGGGGACAAGAGGGCCCAACGAGGTAGGTTATTCCTGAGAAGCTGAGAGTGGCCTGGGAGGTGCTGATAATGTCTCTTGTGGCAAGAGCGACTGGAGTGACTGGTGTTGCCCTCAGGAGACGGAATGGCCGACCAGCATGGAGGGTGACAGCTGCCACGCGAGGCCTGGGACACGGCCACTACTGCCCTGTGGGCTGGGCAGAGCCCCAAGCGGAGGGGTGACATCTGCTGACGGGGGAGGCAGCCCTAGAAAGTTAGGCAGTGGAGGCCGCTCTTAGCAGGCTCTAGGGGCCTGGGGGCAGGCCTGGGCACATTCTCCTTAGGGACTTCTGGTCCCCTGCGGGGGTCCCTGCACTCCTCGGATCCCCTCTGACCTCTCCCCTCCCTGCCTTACACCAGAGGCACCAAGGAAGCCACAGTGACCCTCCATGGCTCCCCATCCGGCCACTGCTGGCCCTTTAGTAGAGGCTGATCTCTCTGGACCCCAGCCCTTCCCTACAAAGCCAGGACGCCAGGTGCACAGGTGGCCACCCGAGGGTCCCTGGAGCTACACGAGGGGGAAGTCAGGCAGGCAGTGCCTCTGCCCTGCGTGGAGCCCACAGGTTTTGGGGGACAGAGTCACCAGAGCCAGGACAGCTGGCATAGGGGAACGTATGCCCCTGCCCTTGGCCCTGTCCCCCAACCAGGGCAAGGCCAAAACCAGACAGCAAGTGGCCCTGGCTCCGTCCACACATGCCAGAACACATTCAAGGGGTCAGACTTGCAGGGAGGCCCACTCCAGGGGACGGCGTGTCCAGTGCCTCCCGGCTGGGCATCAAACAATAAACAGGCATCGTAGACACCTCTAGACAAACAATGGGGGCCAGCTGTCCCATGACCCCAGGAAAAGGAGAGCCTCAACACACCCCCACCAAGGTTAGGACAGAGGTGCAGGGCCTCCTCAGACCCACCGCCCAGGCAGCAGCGGGAAGGCAGAGGGCGCACTCCAAACAGGTGGGAGGTTTTATTGTCACTGCAGAAAAAGGCCGAGCTAAGACCTGGCCCATGAGATGAGACGCGGGGCTGGGCGGGGGGCCACCTCCATGGGCTCCCCACCGCGGCCCACAGTCAGAGAGTGAACGCTACACACAAACATTTCCCGCTCCAAAAGGTCTCAACACGTAGGATGCCATCTGGTCACACAGGCCTCCTCCCCTGGGCATGCTGGGGCTCACACCCCCAGCTGGACTCCATGTCCTGAACGCTAGGACGCCCCCTCCGCACGCGGGAGGCGACAGACAGGACTGCCCGGGAGCTGCCTGCTTCTGCAGGAAGCCAGTGAGGGCCTCTTCCTGCATGGGTGCGGGGCAGCAAGGTGGACGGGAAGGTGGACGGGTCTCAGTCTTCAGTGAGGCAGTTCCGGGCACCCCATGTGGCCTGGCTTCACACAGGGAGGCCTGAAGGCCCTGGGGGCAGCTTCTGCTGCAAAGCAGTCTCCCCAGGGGGCATCATGCAAACCCCATGTGCTCCAGGCTGAGCGCGCTGCCACCCAGCCAGCTTCCCAGAGGGCCCTGTGTCATTGGGGCTGCTGGCTCCGGCCAGGGACACAGAAGTATAGCCCCAAGCAAGGAGATGCTGGGGGGTCAGCCTCAGGAACTGCTAAGTGCGTCAGGGGAGGGGTCCCTCTACCCCATGGCAGGGTGGGGCTGCTGGGAGCACCAGATCACCCCCAGGAGTGGGCATGGTGGGCAGAGGCGGGGGCTCTGGGTGTGATCAGGGGTGGGGGGACTGCTGGGCAGGCCTTGGGGGGCTGGTGGGTACCGGGTGGCCAGTGCCATCAGAAGAGGTCAGGAGGGGAGTCCCGAGGCAGACACGCTAGTGACGGATTACAGGCCAGGTGGCCTGGCCAGCCGCCCCTATCCACCACCTCAGAGCCAGGAGGAGACACAGAGGTCTCGAACAACTGGGGGCAGAGACGGCCAAGACCAGGGATGCGTGCCGTCCTGACGGTCCGCACCCCCGGTGAGAACGAGGGCGGAGTGAGGCCACATAGTGGTGCTGGGCAGGCTGGCCACCGGGGCCTCTCAGTCCTGCTTGTCCCCTCTCTGCCTCCAGGGGTAGATGAGCTCCCCGAAGAACAGCTTGCGGCACAGGGAGCCCCAGGAGTGCGTGGGGTGGCAGCCGCAGCTGGGCAGGCGGTAGGCGTGCACCACACGACCATAAGGCAGGGGGTTGATCTGGAAGCACAAGGGCAGTGGTCAGCTGGGCTACACCCCCCAAATCCCTGAGGCTCCAGCTTGTCGGTCCTAGTGGTCCCTCACTGGGGGTCCCTGGGTTATCTGCTGTAGGTCCCCAGGGGCAGGCTAAGCAGCTGGAGAGGGAGTGCTGGGGCCAAGCTCAGGTGTGCTCTCCTCCCGGGAGGCTGCAGGCAGGCGAGGCTGCAGGACCAGCCACCGAGGGGCCACACCCCTGAGGAAACCACGCAGGGCCCCAGCCGGCTCAGCATCTCCTCTCTCCCAGAGATGTGGTCCCCCGACCAACCCCAGCAGCCCCCAGAGAGTCACCCGGGGACCCGCCCGCGCACTCCCACAGCCCAGAAGGACTTTCTCAGAGCAAGAGTGTGTGTCCTGGGACGCCTGGGTGGCTCAGTTGGTTAAGCAGCTGCCTTCGGCTCTCAGGTCATGATCCCAGCGTTCTGGGATCGAGTCCCACATCCGGCTCCTTGCTCTGCAGGGAGCCTGCTTCTCCCTCTGACTCTGCCTGCCACTCTGTCTGCCTGTGCTAGCTCTCGCTTGCTCTCTCTCTGACAAATAAATAAATAAAATCTTAAAAAAAAAAAAAAAAAAAAAAAAAAGAGTGTGTGTCCTGAGGCCTTGGCCAAGCCTGTACGGCTCAGGGCAAGAGCCCGGGCTGGCTGAAGGCTTTAGACACAGCACAGGGGATCCTGTCCGGATCCTGCTGAGGGAGGTTCCAGCTGGAGGGGTCACGGTACCCAGAGGTCTTGGGGGTGAGGAGGGAGCCTTCCCTTGGGGCCCCACCCGTCAACTCTACCGCGCCCGTGTAGTCCTCCCCCAGAGCAGCACGGAGGGACCGGATCCCAGCTGCCCCAGAACACAGGCAACATCACCGCGGCCGGGAGAGGGGTCCGTCCATGTGCACCGGTACGAGAGGCACGCAGGGGCCTCACCTGCATCAGGAGGCGGAGGGGCCTGCCGGCCTCGTGCTCCAGGACTCGGAACTTCACGCCCGCTGCGAGGACGGCAAGGTGCCCGTGAGGCACACGGGGCCCTCGGCAAATAGCCTCCCGGGCCTCCCGCCCCGTGTGCCTGCAGAGGCAGGGCTGGGCACCAGGCTGTGGCAGCAGAGGCCAGGTGTCCGAGCTGCGCTCAGGAGGCTGCACCCCGGGCTCGCCTCCCCCCGAGCCTCCCCCCACTTCCCGGCTGCCTCTCTGAGCTGTCTGCCGGGCCAGGATCAAAGCCTCCACAGACTTCATGGAGACAGAAGCTGCATGTCTGGGAGGTGGGGAAGAGTCGGTTGGGCCTTGGGGACGCGGGCTGCGCTGCTCTGCAAGGGGGGACGGGGCTCTTCCCCCAGAATGGACGGGGTACTTGGAGGGGCGCGGCTGCCCTGCTGGCATCCTAATGCCGAACTCCGGGTCAGCGGAATTGACTGTGCCCCTGGCCTGCAGCTGGGGCTCCCAAGCCTGGGAATTTCCGAGGCAGAAAGTTCTTGAAGAGAGAAGCAGGAGCTAATTATCAATTCATGAAGAGCCCCCAGGGCAAAGTTGGGAGGAGGCAGGCGCGTCTGTGGACTTGGCTGTGAAGCTGAAACAACTCTGCTCTGACCGTGGGCTTCGGGCTGGGTGGGGGAGGGGCTGCGTCTCGGGCTCTCTGCCTGCCCGCTCCTGGCATTCCCTAGTGAGGACAGAGGCTGGGGTCCCTGGCATGGGCCACCTGGGGCCCTGCAGGGGACGTGGCCTGCAAAGGGAATTTAAGAGCACCGGTAGGCAGACTTGGCCCAAAGCACACTGAGCACGCAGGTTCAAGTCCCCTGGCTCTCTGCGGGCTGGAAGCAGCTGCCGAGAGCTCTGGCGTGGGGGCTGGGCAGCCGCTGGGTGGGATCTGTACCAAGAACGCCTGCGTTCCCTGATGTGTTCAAAACCCCTGAACGGGGATGGGCTGACTCACAATGCTGGGACCAGTTAGGTCAGCATCCCCACCCCCTTCAGTGGGGATGACCTCCCCTCAGGGGCATCTGGCCGACCTAGTGTGTCAGCCAGAAAACAGGAGCAGCCACCTGCAGAAGGGGACGGCCAGGGGCAGTGAGGGAGGGCGCTGTCCCCGTGCAGTAGTGTGGGGTGGGGGTGGGAAGCTGCTCTCTAGCACCCTCCAGGCCGGCCTGTCCCATCCAAGGCTGAGGGGCACCAGCCACACACCCAGTCCCACATGAGCTCACAGGGACGCTTCTTGGAGCCACATTTAGGTACCACCTACACCACCGCAGACATGTGTCAGGGTAAAGGTCCACGCTCATCACTAAAGCAGGTGAAACAGGAAGGGCTGCCTCTGTCGCCTCTGGACCCTCCAGCTCACTGCAGGCAGCCTGCCCAGGGGACACCTGGCGGTCTCTGCCCGCCCCCACTCCCCATGCCCTGCACACCATGGCTTCCAGGCAGGGCCTCGGGGGCACCCGCGCCCACCGCACACACAGACCTACCCGCGAGCCTGTAGGGCCGGCAGAGCCGGAGGCCAAGCGAGTAGAGCGGCAGGGAGTTGACGAGGTCCACGAGCAGATGGATCAGGCCCTGCACGGCCACCACCAGCAGCCGGAGCTGCAGCGACAGACAGCAGTCAGCCACATGCCCGAGAGCGCGGCAGCCCAGAGGGTCCTGGGCCACAGCGGAGGGGGAGCAGGGGCTCAATCCCCTGGGGAGGGCCCGGACTCATCCCGGGAGGGCACAGCTCCCACCCCAACGCCGAGGTCCAGCTGTGAAGGGACAGGGGAGAAGTGGGCAGGGAAAGCTGACCCCCGGGAAGCATGCCACTGGCCCCTTGCATCCTGTCCCCCGTGCACCCAACTGTGTGTCCCAGAGCGGTGGGTGGCATCCCCCCAGGGTAGGACCCCTGCATGCTCTAGGGCCCAGCACACAGCACCCAGAGTCTGGAACAGCCATGCCCCATGGGTGGCCTGTCCATGGCCGCTGGGCAGGCAGGCCAAGCACACAGATGGCACTCCAAGCACAAGCACTATGGCCGAGGGCCATCGGCCAGATCGCCCAGGGCCACGTGCAACACCAGCCGCGCTGTGCGTCTCTCGGCTCACCAAGGTGAACACCAGGTAGTACAGGGCTGTGGTGGGCAACAGGAAGAGCAGGACGGTGAAGAGCAGAGTCCCGATGAACAGCTGCAGGGACAGCGGCACCGTGTCAGCGCCGGCAGGAGCCCATGCCGGGGCCAGCCCCAGGGCAGCGTGAGCCACATCTCCGTGGCCGCCCCCACCACACACACCCCCACCCCCGACAACCAGGCAGAAGCGGGCTGTCTGCCAGCAGAACACCTGGGCTTCCTGAGACACTCAGGAACACCCGCTCACGACAGCTGTCTCCAGCACGGGAGACACTCAGGGACACAGAACCACCAGCAGGGTTTGGCCTGTGCACTGAAGGCGGGAGGGCTGTGACCCGCGGCAGGAAGGGCGTGCCTCCCAGGGTAGCACGCGGGGTCCACCCTGCAGACCAGGTCTGCACATGCTAGGGAAAAAGTCAGAGCCGGGTCTTGTGCATAGGTCACGTCCACACCCCACGGGCCAGAAGCTGCCAGGGGCCCAGCACCCTCCTCACACCAGGGCCCACCTCCCACCTGGGGCAAGGTCCTGCACTCTGAGGGCTCCTCGAGCACCTGGCCCCCTGCAGACCACTCCTGGGCCCCAGGCTCAGCCCTCTGGCTGCCGAGTCACAAGCTGAGCAGCCATCCTGGCCAGGCTCATGGAGAGGGAGCAGGCGGATAGGAGCACGGGGCCAGTCACCCGTGGGTCCCACAGGCTCCCTGGGGCTGCAGTGCCATCTCCCCTGCCCTCCGACCACGAACCTGGTCAAGGTCATAGGAGCACGAGTCCACGCGTTGGCGCAGCACGTTCCACTTCTTCCCCCGGAAGAGGCGCCAGAGCGAGGACAGACCGCAGATCTTCAGGCAGTACAGCCTGCAGGCCACAGGCAGCGTCAGGGCTGCACCTACCCCCAGCACGAGCCCCCCACGCCCCCCCCGCACACTCAGGGCTGGGGGCTGCCATGGACTGGCCACACGGGGGGCGTGCTCACCCACCTGGCCCCGTAGACGTAGAAGCAGTAGATGTGGAAGGTGAGCAAGGCGATGATGTCGGACAGGGTGGACAGGGCGACTGTCAGCCCCAGGCAGGCCGAGAGGCCCACATGCCACAGGATGTGCTCGATGAAGGGGGAAAGGAGGTGGACATAGCCTGGAGGGACAGGGTTGGCCCTGAGGGAGCAGCGGGGGGAGGTCCTGCCCCTCCCCAGTCCCTCACTTCCAGAAACGTGAGCAGCCAGCCGGCAGAGCAAGGATGGGGCGGTGGGGGGGGGGGGCGGTGCAGAGGGCACTCACTAATCCACAGGTGCAGGTGGTACAGGAAGAAGCGGCCCAGCACCTGGTCCAGCGCCCGGTTCATCTTCAGCCCAGCGGGCGCTCCCATCAGCCACTGCAGCAGGTGCTGGAGCGCCTCGGCCACGTGCTGCAGAGACACAGGAGGGACAGGAAGCCCACAGCCTGCGCCCCAGCACAACCAGCCCATCTGTGCAGGGCAAAGAGAGTATGGGCCCCCCCACCCCAGGTGTCTCCTAATGTGCTGAGCACATGAGGTCTCCTTCACTCATCTGGCCAAGGAACCTCTCTTCACAGAGGCTCTGGGACCTGGGCCTGAGAGACAGAGCCCACGAGGCTGACAGTCTGCCCCGGTCCTCAGGCCACAAGGGCCCTGAAGGGCATCACCTTTCCTCCACCTCAATCCTCTCACCACTGGACCCACAGGCGTGCTGGGTCCCACATGCCCAGAGGTGGGACAGACCCCAGTTTACCATGAATCTTATAGAGGGAGCCCCTCGGCTGAGGACCACACCCCACCACCTGGCATGGCACCACCGAGGGCCTGAGCTGGGTGGGTGACCCCAGGAGACCCTGAGGGTGTCGAGCCCATCAGGGGCCCATGGAGCAGGGGGAGAGCTGGAGGGCTTTGTAGAGGGAAGCACAGATGGGGTCTGCGTCAGAAGCAGCGTCCAGAGAGGGCCAGAGACGGCTCGGGGGCTCTCACAAGCAAGCAGGGGAGGTGAACAGCACCCTGGCGACCCAGGGACGAAGGCGGGTGGCCGGGGGCACTGTGCCAGTCCCAGCGCACAGGCCCCGAGGCCCCAGCCTCATCAGCAATGCGGAGGCGGTGGTCATGACAGCCCTGCCCCCCAAGTCAGACGCCTGCCATCCCCCACTGCCCACCCTGTGGGCCACGGCAGTGAAGAGAGGAACAGAACATTCTTTATAAACAGAGTTTATCTAATATTTAAAGGATAAGAGCTGAGCAGAAGGAAGAGGCTTTCGTTTTTAAATTAAATATTTATATTTCTGCACAGTTCTGCAAAAGAGAGATTGAAGACAAAGCCGGCCAAAAGGCAGAACGTGGGTTAGCAAAGTACAGCAGCTAAGCCCCTTCCTGGCCTCCAGGCCCACGCTCCTCCTGGACCAGGTCTCCCCAAGAAGGATGGGGGCTCTCGGCCTGTGAGGGGTCCTGTCCACGAGCAGGCCCAGGGCACGTCTGCAGCTAGACGTTGATGGCTGTGCCAGAGGCAGCAAGCGCAAGATCACCCAGCCAGGCCTCAGCCCCTCGAGCACTCTGGGACCAGGATGCCACTGGTGGAGGCCTAGGCGAGGCCCCAGGGGCCAGAGGGACTGCCCCAAGAGGGAAGACAAGCTCACAACAGGAGAGACAAGCCCTACGGCTCTGAGGAAGGGAGGCAGAGAAGCCAAAGGCCTGGCCCCGGCAGGGAAGAGCAACAGGCTGGAAATCCTGGAAACCGGGGGAAGGATCACAGAGGGAGTGGGGGAGCCCTGCAGGCGAACTGCCAGCACTCAGCGGGGGACTGCAGAGTCAGCAGTGGGAGGAGCCTGATCACACAGACAGCCCTGGACCCACAGGAGGTTTCTGTGCAGCTTGCTGTGCCGACAGCCAAGCCAAAAGCCAGTGCCCTAAAGAGCCTGGAGCCAGGGACACTGGGCCTGATGGAGGCGGGTGGGCTCCACCGCCAGACATGACCACCTTCAGGAATGGAAAGTAGAGGCCAGGAGCTAAGATGTGACCCCGGGGGGCAGGCGGGCACCTGGTAAGCCAAGGCTGCGCAGCCCTGAGGACCTGTCTGGGGTCAGGGATGAGGGCTGCTCCTCTGGTCCAACAGAAGGAAAGGGGCGTGCAGCTCTGGCCAGCTGAGGGGCTTCTGCTGCCCCCAGAAAGGGCCCCACCCCTACCCCCACCCGGGACACAGGTGCTCCAATCAGGACCAGACTCCACCCAAACAACTCACATCAGCCACAGGGACGAGAGCCTCCGCCAGCTGCCCGATGCGGTCCTTCCCATGAAGCCAGGACAGCAGCGCAAGGCCGAGGGCCACATCGAGAAGCACAGAGACAAGCACGTTGGCTTTCCTGGAAGGAAGGGGCCGATGGGAGTGAGTGGTAAGGGGGGCTTGGCCAGAGGGGATCCGCGTGGGTAAGCGTGGTGCGAGGAAGTTGGGGGACGCCCCTGGCCGCGACAAAAGCAGGCAGACCCTGCACCTCATCAGCTGGGCGGGGCTCTCAGCCTTCTGGGTGCTGAAGACGAGCGCGAGCTGCTCCAGCCGGTGCCCGAGCTGCCCACACACAGACAGCTTGCTCCAGATGAAGGACAGCGGCCGCAGCTTGAACACCCTGTGATGGGCCAAGAGAGGTGGCCGTGTGGGTCATGCAGCGGTTCCCCTGCCTGCCAGGGAGCAGGGGCCCCTCAGCTGGTGCCAACACTCCTTCGCAGGCCCACCTCAAGACCCTGGAGGCCACACTCCCGAGCTCAGCGGGACAGGGTCACCATGGGGGCGGGGCGACACCAGCAGTGACTCGAGGCACCCCCAAAGTCACGAGCTGAGGCCTCACCCCAGGACAGGAGAGAACACACTGTCCCGCCTGCTAGCGCCTTGCCCTGCTGGGTGGGCGATGCTCTTCGGGGGTCTGCGAGCCAATCGGGCTGCCCCATGGGACTGATGTCTCCCGAGGCAAAGGAAGCACCAAGACGCTTCTGCACATGTTCCGGCACTGAGAGGAGGTGTGTGCAGGCAAAGGTAAGGAAGGCCCTCTTGGCCACCGGTTCCACGTGCCTATAGAGCCTTGCTGCCACAGGCAGGGATCTGCAGGGCCCGAGCCCAATGCAGAGCGGCCACCTGGCCAGGCGCTCAGACGCTAGGGAGGAAGGAGGAACCTTCAAGCAGTTCTGAGCCAGCTCCGGGAAGGAGACACAGTCCGCAAAACCATCCCAAACGCCAGTCAAGTGGAAGGCAGCCCTGCACTGTCTGCACCGAGCCCTCAACCCCCACCCGCACGGCAGGGTCCCTGAGGCTCCAACCAGCCCAGGGCAGCAGGGCCCAATAGCATCCCTGGGGTTGCCCTAGAGGGCCAGGGGGCTTCTCTCCTGCACAGCAATGGCGATGCCACACACAACTGCCGCTGCGCTATCCCCACGGCTCGAGCTGATGAGCCGATCAGGGTCAGGGCCACACCAGCATCGCTAACCTTTCTCAAGTCCTCGGAAGGTGTAACAGCTAAGGACCAGCCCCAAGACTGCACTTCGGCTGACGCTCACTTTCCTGTAACTCAGTCCAGGGGGTTTTGACGATCCCAAACCCACCGTTCATGTCCAGGTTCCCTGCAGCCCTCAACCCAAGGCACCGTCCATAAATAGCTGCCCAGGGGCTCTGCCAAGACAGGCCAGAGTGCTCCACAGCCCCAGGTCAGCAAGCGAGGCCAGTCCCCAAACTGGACAGCCGGAACCCCAGGACCTAAGTAGGGGCACCATCGGGGAGCCAGCTTCTCTACAGAGGGAGGGGCCCTGAGGCCGGAACAGCCGGTGCCACCCCAGCATTTCCTGGGCCCTCAAGGACTACCCCCGGGACGGGGCCTCAGCCAGTATTCCAGGGGACACAGGCCCACCAGGGCCAGGGAAGCAGGAGGGACCTGCACGCCTTTAGGAGGACAGCTCCCAGGCACCGGGCCGCGAGGACACCAGCCGTTGGTCGGCAACACCCTGCGTCTGTTCACGGTCTCATTCACCCTGCAGGGGACTGAGCCACCTGGAGTCCACTGGATGGCTACCCGCTGGGTCCCATGTAAATGCGGAGGCGGCCAAGGGAGTCTGCTGTGCCTGGGGAGCAACCGCCCCTAGATGGCCCTGTGGATATCGGGGGAGGGAACAGGAGATGGAAGTGGGAGACTCGGCAGGGTGCATCTGGGCCTCCAGGGCTCCGGCTCCGCTCCCTGAGTGGTGGGCCTCCCGCTCAGCAGCCGCCTCCTCCTGCCCCGGCCCCAGGGGCACTTACCGGCAGGTGCGGGCCGCTGAGATGAGTGACAGCAGGCAGGCCAGCAGCAGGCAGACCGGCCCCGAGGCCCGCTTTGCCAGCTCCGCAAGGATGCTCGCCTCCACGCCCTCCGACTGCCAGTGGCTCAGCCGCACAGGGCCCTCGTCAAAGCGGTCGCTCCGGAAGAGCGCCTCACTGCGCGCCACCGTGTCGAAGACGGCAGCCAAGCCCTCGGCGCTGGCTGCGGCGTCCCCCGCCTGGCGGTCGGGCAGCGCTGCGGGCGGGTGCAGCTGGGACAGCAGCACCTGGCGCTGGTCGTAGAACACGAGCATGACCTGGTCCTTGACGCCGGGGCGGGCGGGCCCCTGCTGGCGGGTGGCCTTGCAGCTCCAAAGCCCGCTGCTCCGCTCCCGGCACAGCTGCAGCCAGGGCTCATGGGAGAAGATGGCGCCCAGGCCCTCCAGGAAGGGCCCCAGGCGTTCCTCAGCCTCCTGGCGTCGGTGGCACCAGGTGCCCAGCACAGCCAGCCCCACGCGGCCGGCCTGATGCACCTGGGCCAGCAGCTCCTTCACCTGGATGGGGATGAAGGGAAAGTGCACCACGGCCAGGACCACGGCGCTGCTCTGCTCTGGGACCCACCGTCCTACCAGCAGGCCGCTGTCGGCCGAGGCGCAGCACGTGGGGAAGAAGGCCTTGACCACCATGCCGTGCGGGCTGCAAGAGAGGGGAGAGTATCAGTCCAGGGGCGCTGCCGCCGCCGCCGCCACGGCCCAGGGCCATGGGGCCCACGGGTTGGGCCCTCACGGAGTCTCCAGCACCCAGCCTTGGGTTTGATCACAGAGGCTGGCAGGACCCCAGTGGCACATCTCACGTGGGCACGGCCCCACCCCCACCCCAGGCTGGCCAACACTTCCCCCTAAAACAGGGCGAGGAGACAGGCCTGACCCCCCGGACCACTCACGAAGGGTTGCGGGGCTGAACGTGAGGGCTTTGTTCTTGTTTCCAAGGAAACCGGTGAGAGCTTGCTACGTGTACCACGTGGAAACACACACGGTCCCCTTAACAATTAGAGCAGTGCACATGGAGTCTGAGGAACCTCGATTTCCTTACTAAGCTAGTGAGGGGAACGACCAAAACCTAAGTGGATCGCTGCTGCGCTGAGGGAAACCAGGCATGCTGCTGGTCTCCGTGGACGCTGTGCAAGAGCCCCAGCACATACCGGGAGACGTGCCTGCGCCCCCACGCCCATCCCCTGTCCGTTGAGTCCCCGCAGGAGTCTCGGGGCTCGCGTGGACCCCCCCAGCCTTGGGCCGTGCCCATGCGCCATTTCTGGGCTGGGTTCCCAGCAGGGCCCGACTTCTCTCGTCACACTGGAGCTGGGCAGCTGTCCAAACACAGCGACCCTGGAGGACGGCAAGCTCCCCACAGCCTTCTCTCAGGCTGAGGGCCAAGAACCTTCCCCGCCTCTCACAACCTTCATGTGACCTCTCAGCAGCAAGACCGGCCCGATTTCTGTGGGAGGTCAGGTCACATGCAGGCTCCTCAGTAAGCACCAAGCCAAGCCCCTCAAGATGGGAGGGCAGCAAGCCGTCCTTCAGCCAAGGCCTGAGCAAGCTTTCTCAGACGCTGGCTGTCCCCACCTTGTTGGCACAAAGGATGCAGCAGCCACCCTGAGCTAAGACCCTCAAGCTGGAGCCCACAGGTCCTTGAGGGAGAGACACAAGCCTTGGATGGTACGTGAGACCTCCAGGCCCCACTGCTCCCCAGGCCTGTGGGGACACACACGTTGTGATGGTGGGACATGTCACCAATGTCCTGTCGGCTGGGGGGCTCTGGGAGGGGCCTTACACAGACACAAAGGCCCCAGGCTTAAGAGGTCACTGGTCTGGGGCACCTGAGTGGCTCAGTGGGTTCAGACTCTGCCTTCGGCTCAAATCATGATCTCAGGGTCCTGGGATTGAGCCCCGCATCGGGCTCTCCGCTCAGCAGGGGGCCTGCTTCCCCCTCTCTGCCTGCCTCTCTGCCTACTTGTGATCTCTCTGTCAAATAAATAAAATCTTAAAAAAATAAAAAAGAGGTCACGGGTCCAGCTGCTCTCCCTCCCTGCAGGGAGGCCAGACGGGGCTGGGAGTTGGAGGCCTCCCACAGCTGGGGATTCCAGCTGAAGCGGATCCCTCCCAAAGGTCCCTCCCGGCCAAGACACTAGAGAGGGCAAGCCGCAGCAGGCGTTCGCCATGGAGAACCTGGAGCCCCACAGCCGCCCCGGCGAAGCTGCTGTAGCCGTCACGGGGGCCCACTTTCCTAACCAACCCTCCCGGCACGGGCTAGGTGAGACAGCCCGGCCGTTGTGCTGCGAGGGACCTGGGGCTCCCGGCTCGCGGACCTCCGCGGGGGGCCGGGCGGCACACCGCCCCTCGCGCCGGACACACAGCGGCTCAGCCCACCTGGGGCCCCTTTCCCAGCAGCCGAGGCAAGAAGAACAGCCCGAGAGCGAGCGGGTGCGACGGCCGCGCCTCTCTTTGTGCGCCCGGCGCTTCATCTACAAAGTCCTCCGCGAGAAGAAGCGGCCGCGGCCGTCCTGTGCCTGCGGAGGCGGAGGAGCCCAGGAGCTGCCGCTGTCTCCGCGGGGCGGGGGGGGCGATCCGACTCGCCCCGCCGCAGCCTCCGGAGCCGGATCACAGAGACTGCGGCTCCGACCCGACGCCCAGGGAGAGAAGAAAGCGCGCGCGATCGATAGCGGGGGGCGGGGGGCGGGGGAGCTGGGGGGGAGGGAGGGGAAGGGGGAGCGGGAGACGCGGGGAGCGGGGGGCAGGGGGGGTGGGGGGAGGAAGGGAGCGGGTGGGAGCAGGGGGAGGGACGGGGAGCGGGAGACGCGGGGAGCCGGGGGCCGGGGGGAAGGGGGAGGAGGGAGGGCGGGGAAGAGCGGGGGGCGGGGCTCGTGCACCCGCCTGCGTCGAGCACCGCGATCCGAAGCCACAGCGCGGGCTGGTGAGGCCGGGTGTGTCGGGGCGCCGGGCCCCTCCCGACGGTCCCTGCGGCGGGCAGCCCCGCTCCGGACCCCGGGGCCGCAGACGCTGGGCAGGGAGGCCGTGCTCCCCGGGCACTGCAGACCGCCCCCCCCGTCACCGCCCCGCTCACCCGACCCCGCCCGCACCCGGGTCGCCTGTGGCTGGTCCCGCGGACCCGGGAGCGCGGTCGCGGCTTCGGCTCCTCCGACGGCCCCCCCGCCCCCGGGGGCGCGAACTCCCCGCCCCGGCCTCGTGCCCCGCTGACCGCCCTTCCCGGTCCGCCGCGGGCCGGCCGCGGGCCGCACCCCGACACCCCGACCCCGGGACCCGCGGCCGGCCGCGCCGCCGCTTCGCGGAGGAGGAAACGGAGGCTCCGGAACCGGGGGCGGCGCCCCAAGGTCGCCCGCACGGACGCCGGCCCGCGCCCCGCAGTTCTCACCGGCTGCTCGCCAGGGCCGCGCCCTCGGGCGGCGGGGTCGGGACGGGGTGGCGGACCGCGTCGGGCGGGCCTGGACGGACCGCGGCACTTGCCGCCCCCAGCCCCGCCGCTGCCGCGCCGCGGGACCCGAGCCCCATTTCCGCCGGCTCCCGGTGTTGCCGCGCGACGGTCCGTTCCCCAAAGGCGCCCGAGCAGCCCGCGGACCCCGCCCGAGCGTTCCGCGCACGCAACGTTCCAGTCTCCGGCGTCTGCCCGGTGCACGCAGCGTCCTTGTCCTTCCACCCAGCAGACCCTTGCCCCTCAGTGTCCCTGTCCCCCACCCCCGTGTCCTTGTGCCCCACCAGCGTCCCTGTCCCCCACCAGTACTGTCCTTGCCCCCCACTATCCCCTCCAGCATCCTTGCCCCCCACTGTCCTTGTCTCCTTCAGCGTCCTCGCCCCCCCCACTGTTCTTGTCTCGCACCCTCAGTGTCCTTGCCCTCCTCAGTGTCCTTGTCCTCCACAGAACTCTTGTACCTCCTCCAGTCCCCCTGCAGTGTCCCCAGCACTCCCGCCTTCCAGTCCCCCACCTTCTCTTAGCTGCCAAACCTCCCCCATTCCCTCATCTGAGGGACCTGGTGGACCTGGCTTTGAGGGTCCCTGACCTCACCTTGCCACCACCCTCCCAGGGTGAAAGGACCCCCAAGCCCTGTGTAGGGTTCCAGAGGAGCTGCCTCCCCAGCTCCAGACCCGCCACCTCCAACAACAGTCTCTGCAAAGGGACGCCCCCAGGTCCCCCCAGGGCCCAGTGGGCTAGGAAGGCTGGACCCCCGTGGGTCAGCCCAGAGGCTGCAGTCATCTGGTTTGGTCGCCAGAGGGGTCCCTAGCCCCTCCCGCTCCAGGAAACAATATCCCCATGACCAGGAGCAAAAACAGCACTCATGGAGCACGCAGTGTTTGTGCCTCCTTACGCTGACCACTGAGATCCCGCCACCCACACGGGCTGGTTCATATGCAGGGGACCTTGTCAGAGGCAATGTTCTGGTGACAGGTGGACCAGGCATTGTCCCCTTCCCACTGAGACCTCACACTGGAACTAAGATCCTGTCTGGGCCCCAAACGCAGAGTCCCACCCTCATGTCCCCACCCCATTGGAGCCCCATTTGCCCATGGATCCTAAGTAACAGGAGTCCTTCCTCAAAGGGAGGCTCTTCTGGCTTAACCACCACCTGGAAACTTCCCAGCATGCTCCACCCATGAGCTGGGAGCCCTTTGTTCCTGGTTTGCAGAGAAGAAAACGCAGGTTCAGCCTGAGAGAGGGTCTCACCCTGGAGAAGTGGATCAGGGGTGTGGAGGCTCCCAGCCCAGCCGTGTGCTACCCCAGGGTGCCTCTGGGGCTGCCCCTCTTCTGCATTGCCTTACCTCAGGTAGGCCCAGAGAAGCTGCAAGAGGCTTGGCACCTGGGGTGCCTCTGAAGATGGGGGATAGTGAGGGGCTGCTTCCCTGCCCTGCCCTGCCCAGCCCAGCCCAGTTTCCCCCGCCCTGCCTGCTTCTGCCTGATTAGGACACTGGGACCGGGGCACCTGGCCAGACTGGTTGCCTGGGGGAATGCTGGCAGCCGGCCCAGCGCAAGGTCGGCAGGCTTCAGGGGCTGGGCCCAAAGCTTGGGCCTTCTGGGCCCTGGACCAGCAGGGCCATGGCTTGAGTGGACATGGGGGCCGTGAGTGCTCGGGCACTCTAACCTGGGGTGTGCAGAGGGCCCAGCTTTGGAGGCTGGGAGGCAGCTGGTTGGTGGCTGCCAATGAAGTCTGAACCAACTCCAGGATGAAGGCAGAAGGCAGCTGGGACCTGGGCAAGCAGGAGCTCCAGTTCAGGGAGGGGTGGCCAGCAGTCCGGGGGGCGCAGCCAACCCCCAGTGTCTCTCCCACAGTGGCCCTGGGGCCCCGGGGGGTGCACCAGGCTCAGATGGGAGCCCACTGGCCAGGCCAGCCTCGAGCAGTACTAGTACACTTTGATGGCGCCATCCCCCACACCTGCAACCACGAACTGGCCCTGGGGTGTACAAACCACAGTGCCTCAGCCCCTCGGACACCAGGCAGATGGGCACGGACCTTAGGGAAGAGGGTCACGGGGCGCCTGGGTGGCTCAGTGGGTTAAGCCGCTGCCTTCTGCTCAGGTCATGATCTCAGGGTCCTGAGATCGAGTCCCACATCGGGCTCTCTGCTCAGCGGGGAGCCTGCTTCCCCCTCTCTCTCTCTGCCTGCCTCTCTGCCTACTTGTGATCTCTCTCTGTCAAATAAATAATAAAATCTTAAAAAAGAAAAAAAAAAAGGGAAGAGGGTCACGCTGCCATCCACATCAGTGCACACACCTCCAGGGTTGCCAAAGTCATGCCCTGTCAGAGCCCCCAGGGAGCCCAGGGGCTGGCAGGCACTGCCCACCAACCACACATCCCTGAACTCCTTGCTCACGGTACGGCCCCTATCGGGCCCCGGGCCCACCCAGTGGGGACCCTCCAGCTCCAATGTGGAGACTGGGGCCCGTGGCTGCAAGGCAGGACTCAGCGGGACACAGTGCATGGCCCCGGGCATGGAGTCTTTCACCAGAAGGTGGCCGGCAGCTTCCGCAGCCAGCCTCCTGGGGGCTGGGAAGGTGCCCACCGTGACCCAGTGGCCCTGGGGGGCTTGGGCAGTGTGCTGAAGTGCGTGGACAGCCCCACGGACAAGGTTGCTGACCACTATGAGCCCAGGGCTATCATAGCCACATCCTCCGGCACGAAGGCTCTGGCCCCTGGCAGGTGGCAGATGGACTGTCCTTCGAGGTCCATCATGCGGGCTCAGGGCACAGGCACACCCCAGCCGTCATGAAAAGCAGGCTGTCAGGCACCTGGGTGGCTCAGTGGATTAAAGCCTCTGCCTTTGGTTCAGGTCATGATCTCAGGGTCCTGGGATCGAGCCCCGCATTGGGCTCTCTGCTCAGCAGGGAGCCTGCTTCCCCCTCTCTCTCTACCTGCCTCTCTGCCTCCTTGTATTCTCTGTCTCTCAAATAAATAAATAAATTCTTTTTTTTTTTTTTTAAAGATTTTATTTATTTATTTGACAGAGAGAGATCACAAGTAGGCAGAGAGGCAGGCAGAGAGAGAGAGAGAGGAGGAAGCAGGCTCCCTGCTGAGCAGAGAGCCCGATGTGGGACTCGATCCCAGGACCCTGAGATCATGACCTGAGCCGAAGGCAGCGGCTTAACCCACTGAGCCACGCAGGCGCCCCAATAAATAAATTCTTAAAGCAAGACAGATCCCGGGGTCCTCCTGCAGTCCCTGAAGTCACCAGGATCTGCCCAAGCAGTGAGGGCCGGTAGGAGCGAGCAGGGTTTCTGGGTGGGTCCATCTCACAGAGCAGGCCGTGAGCCTGCCAGCGGGGTGGGGAAGCTCAGGAGACCAGAAGACAGACTGGTGTGTGGCTAGGGGTCACAGTGTCAGCTGCTCTGAGCCGAGGTCTTGAGGCTGGGCCCAGTGCAGGGCTGTGAGAGAAATGGTGTCAGTATGGGCCAAGCAGAGGTGACCCCTGTCCCCCCGCTCTTCTAGGAGTGCTCGTGTACTACCATTTCACACTTGAGGAAACTGAGGCACGGGGGTGGGGAGCAGGCTTCAAACCTAGTTCCACCAGGTCCTGAGTGCTGGCCCCATCTATAAGCTCAGCAAGCAGCCATGGATCCAGGTCTCCTTTTTCCAGATGTGGCCCCTGGAACACAATTCTGGGGAATATGGGACCTGTGAAGGCTGCTGCAGGTTTTGCTCTGAGGCCTCCATGAGCCCCCAGGGATTGGGAGGTCTCAAGGTGTGTCGGGGTGGGGGGAGAGGCTGGGGGTCGGAAGACGTGACAGAGGGGCAGTGTTTCTCAAACTCCTCTGCCCAGGGAACTCTACCTTCCTTCAGCCAAGGAAAGTAACCCTTCTCGGGGGCAGCCCAAGGCTCTGGCCATCGCCCCCATGAAGCCCCTGGAGACTTCCAACCCCTGCAGGGTGAGGCTGCGGGGCTTTCCAAGGCCTCTCTATGTGCTCCTGCTCAGAGAGGTGGGGGGGGGGGCCTCCTGCCTGGGGCTAGCATCCCTCGGAGGCCCCGAGCAAACATCCATGTGAGGCAGCCTCACCCACACTCCCCCAGTAGGACCACGGGGTCAGGCCCTCAGGAAAGCGGGGAAAGGAGCTGTACCCCTTGCACGTGGGCTGGGTCATTCACCAGGGTCTGGGGTGGGAAATCTCCAGGGGTTCATCCTGGCCCTCCCCCAAACTGGCAGGGTTGGGTCTTGCTTCTACACCTGTGAAACTGGGCTGATGCCCCCAAGCTCACGTCTGCCTGGCGGGTGATGAGAAATCTGGGAGCAGAGACACAGGGGGTGTCAGTGGAGAACCAAGGCAGAGCGGGTCTCCCTTGGACTCTCCGGGAATCTCCAGGAAGGGAGGGGGTCAGCCCCCATGGATGACCCAGAGCACTTCCCACCGGGCTGGCCCACACCCCGGCTCTGGACTTGGCCTCTCAATGCCCCATCGTGGGGCGGACGGCCGATGCTATCTGCTGCCTTAGCACAATTAATGGGGCAGCCTTAGGTCCTGCTCCGACTGGCCCCAGCCCGGCTGGTCCAGCTTGGGGAGCCAGGCACAGGCAGGAACTGCCCTCCCTGGGGCCATTCCCAGGTGAGTACAGAGGTATGGCCAGCTCCAGGGGACAGGAGCGATTAGCTAGGTACAAGGGTCCCCCAGGCTCCCCCCGCTGGCTGCCCCTGCCTGTGGGAAGGGCCCAGTGTGGCAGAGCAGGAAGGGAGGCAGTGAGCTGTGAAGGCCGCCCGATGCCTATCATGGCTGCAGGGGCTGGCTGGGGCCCAGCTAAGTCCACACCGGGCAAACAGCCCTGGGCCACAGAATGTGGGGGCACTGCTTAACCACAGCCAGGCTCTGACATCCGAGATGCCCTGGCCAGACCCATGGGCTGGAGGCAGGCCCAGGGATCCGAGTCCCCCAGCAAGGTGCCCACACACAGGCTGGACTAGCTCCCAGACCAGACACACCTGCCCACCCCCCGCCTCTCCCGGCTCAACCCCTTTGAGAGAAGGCCCCCCATTCTATTCCCCTACCCAGGGGGGCCCAGCGGTGGATACCCAGCAGGCTGGGCCGGGATGCTGCCCACTCAGATGCTGAGACCAGGGACATTTCCTTGGCGGGGAACATCCCGGGGCTGATGCCGGAACGGCAGGGGAAGAAGGAGACCCAGACCGGGTATGTGAAGATGGTTTCTATTCAAACACTCACAACAGTGATCGATAAGGAGCTATGACTCTCTGCTGTCCCTTGGGGCCCCAAAGACCCAAGCCAGGGCTGTGGCCCAGACGTCAGTCCATGGGCATGCTGGACAGGCTCTGGGCCGCACCCCTGGGGCTGGGGCAGGTGGGGGGCCGGGCGTTGGACACGGGGTAGAGGGGCCCTGTCTGCTAAAAACAGAGGAAGCAGCAGACACTGTGGTCACACCTCTGCACCAGGGGGGCTCTGGAGGCTGGGGACAGCCTCAGGGGGCCAGGAGCCCCCAGGGCCACCACGGGCCCCCCAGCTGCTGCCAGGAACGACAGGGTCCTCTGGGGCCTGAAGGGGCAGGCCCGGGGGTGGGACGCTGGAGTCAGCCTCACATTTGGTGGTGTGGCTAGAGAAAGGCTCAGCTATTGTGGGGCCCAGCATGCGCGGGGGCTCAGGGGTTCCCCGGGCCAGCGTGGGGCCCAGCTCCAGCTGCGGCCAGGTCCCCACAGGCCCCTTGGGCCCCTTGTTGGGCGCCCGCTTCACAGAGAGGTCGAGGGGGGCATCTGGGGGCCGCACAGCCCGCTCCAAGGCCTGGTGGATGGTGAGCAACTCCTGGCGAATCTTGCCCAGCTGCTCCCGCAGAGGCCTCGGGGCCAGGCCCCCCGCAGGCACCAGCTGCCCCAGGCGCTGCTCCACCCTGGCGTAGTCCCCGAGGGCCCGGGTCAGGTCCTCGCCCACGTGCCCGGGGCCGCCTGGCACCAGGCCCAGGGGTTGCTGGTGCAGGGGCGCCTCAGTGCTCGGGGTCTCGGTGTTGCCTGGCTCCTTGTCCTCAGGCCAGAGCATCATGGAGGGGCCCGTCCGAAGGCTAGGGGGTAGAAGCCAGTCAAGAAGCTGCACCCGTGTCCCCCGTCCCTGTCCCCCTCCACCGGGAACATCTTTGCAGGCTGCCTGAGGGCCTTGGGATCCCAGAATGGTAGAGTATGGCTCCCTGGCCTTGGTTTCCCCCCTGTGGATTGAAGAATGGGGCCCAGCCACCCAGGCCAGCTTGCCTCCCTCCCCTCCCCACCCCCGTGACCAGGGGCCCAGATACCTACCTGCTCTGGGCGCTGACCTTCACTGTGCCAGAGGGGCCCTTCTGGGGCTCCAACCTGCTTCCCAGGGGCAGCTTCCTCTTGGGGTCACTCTGGGCAGCCTGGTCCAGCTCCACCTCCTGCCCTGAGTCCCTGGGGGCTCCACCGGGCCAGGGCCTGCCCAGCCCGGGTACTGGGACCTTCAGCAGCCCTGGGGCCAGGGTCCCAGGGGGCCCCTTTGGGGCGGCTAGGGGCTTGGCAGGGGCAGACTTGCTGGCTGGCAGCCCCAGCGTATGCTCCAGCAGCAGGGGGTAGTACAAGCGGGGGACCAGGGCAGGGCGCTCAGGGGCCTGTGGGGAGGGGAAAGCAGAGGTTGGGGGCAACAGGGGGCTGGCAGAGGCCAGAAAGGGCATGTGGGCTGCGGCGGCCAGGGAGGGTCCCAGGTAGGAGAAGAGACCAGGGCCCAGAGGACAGTTGACACCTAGCAGGGACAGATGGAGGCTCTGGGCCTCAGGGAACTCGCTGGGGGTGGGCGGGGGGTAGCAGGGGACACCCCCACTCTCAGGGCCAGCTGCAGCCGCGTCCACCACGGCTATGCCCCTTCGGCCCCCACCCGGCCCCAGCTTCCAGGTCTCGGCCAGAAGCCCCCCAGGGCCCACCTCCTTCTGGGCATCCCGGGCCCCAGGGGAGGGGGCCCCGTGGGACCCGTCAGCCCCCAGCTTTGGGCCCCCCACGCGGCGTTGCAGGGAGAGGCCCTGAGGGGCCGGGTCAGGCGTGGGGGGCGTGTCTGAGAGCCGGGGTCCCCGGGGCTGGGGCTGGCGGCCTGGGTGTGCTGGGCCCGCGGGGCCTACGGGGCTGGGCGCATGGGGCCGGGCCGCGGCGGGGGCGCGGCGGCAGGCCCAGTCTGGAGAGTCGAGCAGCAGCGAAAGGGAGTCCTTGCAGAGGCTGTACTTCATGTGGTTGTACAGGTGCGACTTCTCCAGGCAGGTGAACGGGCACTGGAAGCACTTGTAGTTGTAGGGTTTGCCCCACGGCCGCGGGATGTAGTGCGGCTTCTTGGGCTTCCGCGCCCGCGCCCGCGCCCCGGCGCCCAGGCGGCAGGAGCCCGCCTCGCGGGACATGGCAGCCGCTAGCGGGCGGGCCCGGGCCCCATGGCCACCTGCGCACAGGGGGCCTTGGTCAGCGGCCGCCCGCGACCGGCTCCCCACTGCCCTCCGCGCGCAGCTCGGTGCGCCACCACCACCCTGTGGCCTGCGCCGCACCCGCGCGCCCCCTCACCCAACCTCCTCCTTCGCGTGCGCGCGCTCGAGGCTAGGGCCCCGACGGCGGATGAGCGCCAAAGACCCCAGTTCAGTGTGACTTGGGGGAACAGCGAGTGCTTCTGCAGGGGGTATGTCGCAGCACGCGCTGGGAATGGCTGCTGAAGCTGCTGCTTCTCCGAAACCCAGGGCAACGGGGCATCCTGTGTTTTATCTGTGGACCCTGCGCTGGTGCTCACGCCGGCCCCCGCCCGCCAGCCCCCAGCAGGCCCCCTTCTGGGCTGATTCCATCTGTGCCAACTGGCTGAGTGACTCCAGGCCAGGTGTGGCAAGGCCGATTCCTGGGGACACCAGCCCTTCCCAGTCTCCCTCCCCCGCAGAACCTTCCTCTGTGCAGGAAAGCCAAGATGAACACAGCTCCGGGAGAGACCAGACCAGCTCCAAGCCTCACTAGCACGGTGTGCGTGTGCGTGTGCGTGTGTACGCGCGTGTGTCCCTGCTCCAGCAGACTGCTGGGTGGGCACTGGAGGGGGTCAGCCTCGTGTGGGGCCAGGTGGGGGGGCGGGGACGTCCCGACACGGCCCCACAGCACAGCCACCTGCTCAGCCTAGCCATCTGGGTGGCTTCAGGCAGGTCAGCGGCCCGGCCCGCAGCGGCCAGGCTCAGCCAGGCTCAGCCAAGACCCTCCTCTCCCCACACCCCACACACTCGCTCGGAAACCACTCCGCACTCCATCTGGGCCGCCACCTGGGCCATCCACCGCCCCTGTGTGCGCCTGCGTGGGGCACATGGTGAGTGTGTGCACAAGGGCTTCGGGTGTGTGCACACGAGCGTTACAAGGCTCCAGATGAACCCTTACCCGGCGCCTGGAGGGGCAGCCTCTGCATGGCTGGGCCGACTCGGAGGAGAGTCCGCTGCCAAAACACACGGGGCCCAGGCACTTGGGCACACATGCACACACACACACACCCTGCTCAGAGTGGACATGGCAGCGGTGCCCACAAAAGGACTCAGAGCTCAGCCGGGGCGGCAAGTAGGCACCTGGACACATGCACGGGCACGTGCACACACACCTGGGCACATACATGGGAACAGACACGCTTGCAGATGTGCATACGCACACACTTGCCCTGTTCCCCAGGACCCAGCGCTGGCCAGGGGGTTGAGCAGGGCAGGGGTAGGGTGCAGCGCAGCCATGGGGCACAGGCCGTCCTCCCTGCTGGCCTTCAGGCTCTGCACACAGCGGGCAGTCCTGTCTGCTGCCCCACAACACCAGGTGCCCCCCGCCAGGGGTGGAGAGAGCATCTGAAGGAGCCCTTCAAAGGGAGATCAGCCTCGTAACCACTAGCATGGGGGCAGGGGGCGGTGGAGAAAGCAGACAGACGAGAACAGACTGGTTTGTAGGTGTCCATGTCTTTTAGGGGACGGGGCTTGGAGAAGGGCGTGGGGGTTGGGAGCAGGGGGCTGGGCTTGGGAAAGGGCCTGGGGCTCCCTGAGGGGCAGCAGACCCTCTTGGACTTGGTGGTGGGAGCAGAGGTGGGCCCCATCCCTGTCTCCCGAACCCTCCCCAAGATACAGATGACAAATGGGCATGTGTGCTTGGGAGACAGAGACGGCTGCACTGGGGCCATCGATCACCCAGCCCTGGGAGCCACACAGCTGTGCCGCCTGGTGCCACCACCCAACCCACCTCCCAGTCAGGCCCCTGGACTCAGGAAGTGGTGGGCTCTTCCCGTGCTCCCTCTTCATATCAGTCACCTGGGTGTGCGTTGTGCGGGGGGCGTTGGGGGGGGGCTTGTTCAGGCAACATCTTAGCAGCTACTGACCCCATGGGGACCCAGAGGACGCCTGGCACCCACCCAGTATGCTTGTGCACAAGCAGAAGACACCCCCAGACACCAGCAAGTACCCCCCCACACACACACAAAAGCACGTTCATTTGCACACGTGTCCCTACGTGTGACTGGGTGCAGGGTCCTTGGGCAGCCTGCTGGCCCAGACACCTGAGCCCGCTAGCCCTTCCCTGCCTAGGAGAGAACTGGTGTCCAGGCAGGAGAAGGAGGCCCTACCTCAGAGAGGAGAGAGGGCGCCCTGTGCCTGCAGCCACCATGGGCCAGCAGGGAGACTGGAGCTCACCATCCCCGCCCCCCGCCCCGCCCTTCAGAGACTTGGCCAGAGCCCCACAGGGCTTGGTAGAGAGGGGGTGACCAGGCTCCCCCTTGGCTGAGGTGGAGACCCCAACTCCTTCCCCCTCCCCAGCACACCCCACCCCTGGAGGGAGGGTGCCCTCCTACAGGAACAGGGTAGCGCCCAGGGAGTCTCCTGAGCAGAAGTGAGGGGGACATGGGGGTTGGGGCTGCCCCAGCCGGGCCTGGACACTCCCGGAGTCCCTCCGCCCCCGTGCCCTTCGAGCCTAACCCGGCCCCGCGCGACCCCCAAACTTCGCGCCGCCGCCCGCCCCCGCCCTACCTGCGCGCTGGCCGATAGGAGCCCGCGGCGCCCGGGGAAGTCTGCGCGTGGCCCCCAAGACGCGGCGGGCAGTTCCCGCCCCAGCCCCGCCGGGTGCCAGCCGCGAGCCGGGAGCCCACGGGACTGGCTCGGGCCCTCGGGGCAGCGACACGGACTCCCGCAGGGAAACTGAGGCCCTGCGCTGGGAGCGGCCGCCGAGCGGTCTGCGGTCACTCACTCGGCAGCGAGTCCCTGGAGCGCCCGCCGCCGACCGCGCGCGTCCCCCCGACGCCGACTCGCGCCCACCGAAGTTGGCGGCCGGATGCCGCGCGTGCGCCATGGCGCGCGGGGGCTTGGGGGCGCTGCGACCTCCGACCCGGGCTCATGGGGGAGGGGACTCGCGAGCTCGGGGAGCGGTCTCCCCGGTGCTTCCCCCCCCACCGCCCCGCCCAAAGCCGCCCCCTTGCCCGCACTCACCTCGGGCGCCAGGACACGCTTGCTCAGCCCTCTCCTCCGCTCTGGCGAGTCCTGGGTGGAACGGTGGCCGGTGACACCGGTGGCACCACCCGGCAGGGACGGACCGGGAGCTCTGTGGACCAGCGGGGAGTGGAGACGCAGGTGTGCGGCCGAATGAGGGGCGCCCGGCACCGTCCCCGCCTCCGTTGCCTGCAGGCTGCTGCGGGGGTGCACGGAGGCGGCCAGGTCTCCCGGGTCCCACAGCGGTTTGACGGGGTGTCAGTGGCTGAGGGCGCAGGGAGAGGCGCCGTCAGCACTCATCCGTCAGGGCAGGGCTCTGGCCCCTGACAGCAGCCCTCCGGAGCCAAGGCCTGGGGGCTGAGCCCTGGGACAGGGGAGCTGTGGGGCACAGAGCCAGCCTGGAGAGGGCTGCAGCCCAGCCTCTGGTGGGGCAAGAGCCCAGCCTGGCCAGGAGACAGAGCCCAGGAGGGCTGGAGGAGCCCAGCAGCAGAGCCCAGGGCACCCAGGGTGGAGCCAGTCTCCTTCCCCCACCGGTGCTCCCCAGCCAAGCTCGTCTCCAAACAGAAGGCTGAATGGATCTGAACTCCCTAAGCCCCTGCCCTGCCCGCTGATGGCTCCAGGCTCCAGTCTCAGGAAAGGATGGTCACGGTGGACTCACGTTCCCCTTTCTGGAAACACTACCTCACCACGCTGACAGGGGCCCACCTCTCTGCCTGCCAGTCCTGCAAAGGGCCTGCGTTGCCTCTGGGAGGACCTGTGGTGGAGGAGGGGCAGGGGCAGGGACAGCCTCGGGTGTCCGGGACCCCCCCTAGAAACCCCTGCTGCTCCTGTCCTCACGGCCAGACCTGTTTCCAGCCCACCTCCCCAAGGATGCCCATTCCATGTTGCTCCTCAAGCTGCCAAAATCTAATGGTCCCGGATCCCACTTCTCAGCTAGATGCTGGTAGAAATTCATCTGCCCCGCAAGTTCTGTTCCAGACGTGAACACAGACATGCCGGGGGCAGGACCAGACTCGATCTCTCTGGCGGAGTCTTGCCTTTGTTTGGGGGGAGGGTACCTTCACCCAGAGATGGCTAAGGAAGGCCCATGAGGGTCTTCTTCACCCTCCCTGAGGGTCGAGGTTCAGGCTCCAGGGTATTCTCCACTCAGTTTGGGGGGAAGGGAGAAGTATCCTCTAGGGGCTCTGAGTATTACATCTCAAGTGGGGCGCCCAGAGGAGGGCCCTGGATGCAGAGTCCAACACCCCCAGGCCCCATGAACCTGGCCTCCATTTCCCCATCTGTGCAGGAGGGTGACAGGCCGCGGCTCAGATGCCAGCACCGGTCGCCGTGCCGACATGGGTTCTGGTCACCTGTGACAGGCATCACAAGCAGGACCCTGCGGTTCTGGGGGTGCCCAGGGCAAAGAGGCTGGTTGGAGGGGGAGCGTCTCCGTCCTGGCCCAGGGCCACCCTCCCTGACACCACCTGAGGGGACTCGCTTCTTCTCCTTGTCAAGTCCGAAGGGTAGGGCTGGGGGCTGGGTGGCACAGCGTGTCAGCCTTCTCCTCTCCGCCCGCCTGGCCTGGCCCAGCTGACCAGCTGACCGTGCAGGCAGCCCTAGGCCGGGAGACAGCTTGAGTGGCCGTCACGCCAGCAGCCCCGTGGAGAGTTAGAGGCCAGGAGGCCCGTTCCTTCTGCACACGGGCCCCTGGATGGGCTCAGTCAGGCCTGGGTCCCTCGTCACAGGCCAGGACCAGAGGGGATCAAGGGCACAGGCCATCCAGAGATGGCGTGGGATGCAGGCTCCCAGGCCTTGGCCACTGGGCCCCAGGGACACTTCCTTGCTCCCCTACCCACTCCGGCCGAGCCCTCCGAGTCTGGGAGGTCATGCAGCCGCCAGCCCAGGGGATGGGCTCACTGGAGGCTGTGGCCATCACTTAGGGAAGGAAGGTGATGGGCCAGAGAGTCCCGAGTGCTGGGACCCTGCCTTTCCACGTGCAGAGAGGACAGCCAGGGACGCCCGACCACGTGAGCCCAGAGAGGAGGGAGGAAGCTGGGACTCCAGGTGATGGGACACGGAGGGGGCCACCCCTGTGCATGGCCTTTTGAGTCTGAGTTTGAGGAAGAGGAGAGGTGGTGGCACCTCCAGGGGCTCAGCAACCGGGGGCGTGACCTTATGCATCTCTGGCCTTCCAAGAGGGTCTGCGTGGGGGGGGGGGCCCAGAGCCCAACTGAGTGGTGGCAGCCCAATGGCCTTTGCAAGGGAGTGTGGGTCTGGCCAGCCCCCAGGAACACCGGTGACTGTCCCCACCCCCTGCAGCTGGGCAAGACTGGGACGTCAATGCCAACCCTTTGTCCCCTGTGCCCTCTGCCAAGGCCCATCTGCTCCATCATCACTAGGACATCTTTCCACTCAAGAGCAGGGGTGGGGGTGGGTCAAGACCCCCGGTGGGGACCCACTCCACACATTGGGAATCTGGACCCCTGAAGCAGGACAGGGCCACCCATGGCTCTGGGGCTTGGTTACGTGTGGCTCCGAGCTCTGAGACCCCTCCCTCATTCCCCTCACTGGGATGGGAGGGCACTTGATTTCCAGGTGCTTCAGGCACCGGCGGGGTTTAGGGCAGCAGCGTCTCTTCAATGGGTCCTGGTGCAGGGTGAAGTGGGGATCCCCGACCCCACCCTCTGCCCCCTGCCAGAGCCTCACTTTGGCCGTTTACCTCCTCTGCCTGGCTTACCCGGCTGTTCGCCTGTCACCTCCATTCAGGCTGCTGTGTCCGTGCAGGGGGGCAGCAGGGAAGGTGGGGGCCGGGGAGCAGGCCCACAGAGGCCCTGTCTCACCTCTTCAGTGTCCACGCGCAGCTCTCTCCAGGACAGGCACAATGGCTGGGGATCCCCCCTCCCCCCGCCAGCTGGGCAGTGCGGGCCAAATGCCTAGAGGGGCTGGAGCCCCCAGGCAGGGTCGAAGAGCCCCTGGGAGAGGTGAGCGCCACACGGGGCCCCTGTGCCCAGGACACGAGGCATCCTGTGTACTTCTTCCTTCTCGGCTCTTTGACAGGGCATCAGGGAGTCCTGGCTCGAAGGGCTGGGCCCAGGGCTTGGGCCAAAGGAGGCAGGGTCCCACCCAAGGAACCCGGAGGCCAGCCCAAGGGTGCGGACCCGCCAGCCCCATGCGGATCACGGGAGATTCCCGGCCGGCTTGTGCGGGAAGCCGTGGCAGCAGCAATGGGCAAGGACGGGCACAGGCCTGTGGGTCCCCACTGTGAGCTAGGGAGGGCCAGGCAAATGCAGAGCTTGGGGAATTCTCAGGAAATCTGTGCGGTGGCCCAAACAGGCCCAGGGACGTGGGGTGGAGCAGGCCTACCCCAAGGGAGGAGACCCCGCTGGGAAGCTGCTGGCACCCGGCAGGGGACCTCAGGAGAAGCCCTGCGGCAGCAGCTCCCTGGACCTGCGATGGTGACTCTCGGTCTGCCCATGCGTGCTTTGCCATGCCCTCCCCAACCGGCTGCAGGCTCCGTCCTCTGGAGGCCCCCACGGCCCTTCCCACGGCTCTGTCCTGGACAAGCCAGCCCCTGGCCGCTCTGGGGTGAGGTCTGTGGGGAGACTCTCCATGTGCCTCGGGCTGCTCCCTGGAGGGACCGGGGAGAGCTGGGTGCAGCGGGAGTGAGCTTCCTGCCATGGGAGGCATGCGAGCTCTGGCAGTGGAGTGGCCAGACGGGTGGGATGTGGGGCCGAGGCCACCCGAACCCCCACCCGCTTGCGAGCCAGTGTGGGCCGAGCAGCGCCTGGGGCCGACAGCAGCCATATGTTGGGAGAGGAGCTGTGTGCCTGGCTGCTTGGCCCCGGGGGCCCGGCCTTGCTGGGCCTGTCACAGACGATTTTCCCTGCCTGAGTGGCAGGCCAGCCAGCGGGCGGGACAGGGGGGTCGCCCAGCCGTCGTGCCAGCTCCAGGTCCCCCCACGGCTCTCTTGACACCGGGCCCGAGACTCTGGGGTAGACCCAAGCGCCGGGCCTTGAGCTCTGGCCCCCCGCTATCTGGCTGAGCGCTTGGCCCTGGCATGGTCAGCCCCCGGCCAGGTCAGGGTCGGGGGCCCCAAGAGGAGCCCTGGTTGGTGGGCAGGCAAAGAACAGCCCTGCCGCTCGGTGGTGGGCGGATGGCCAGGGGTGCACGCGGGCTGTGTGGGTGCCCGGGGCAGGCGGGAGAGCGCCGGGAGCCTTGGCCCTGTCAGCCTGGCGCCCACAGCCGGGAGGAGGCCGCGGCTAATTTGTACACTAAGTGCTTCTGACAGGGACGCCTCACAAGTGAGAACACAGCACCGCCCGCCTGGAGAAGGCCGCCGAGGCCTAGTGGGCAGTGAGGCAGCCCGAACGAGAGGCCAGGCCAGTGGGCCGAGACGGGGAGGAGGGCCCAGGCCCAGGAACCAGAAGGTGGGAGACCGAGCAGGCTGAGAGGGGGAGCTGGGGCCCCCCAGCACAGCGGGGGACGGCCCCTGGCCTTGGGCCTGTGCCCCATTTTGGTAGCACTGGGATCTGGGTGCCTCTGGTCACGGCCAAGGGCTTGGCGGGTGAGTCCTCGCCCTGGCCAGCCTGGCTGGTCCCCCATCCTCTCTCCATCCCACCAGCCGCCTCTCCAGGGGCCCAGCTCCCGACCCAGGCCAAGCCCCACCTCACCCCTTGCCAGGACCCTCCATGAGCTCCCAAGTCACAACGAAGGCTCTGGACTATGGGGATCCCCCAACTCCTTCTCAGGTACTGGGTGCCCTTTGGGGCTGGGGACACCTGGTCCCCCGTTCCATTCCCGTCTCTCTGCTAGAGCCTCCTCTCCTGCAGGCTAGGGTTCAAGGGGAGGGGATGGGCACACAACCCCCACCCCCAGTGGAGACCCCTGCCTGGCCTGGCACCACAAGGACCCTGGGAATCCACAATTCCCACATCTTGCTTCCGAAGGCTTCCAGGTAAGGACATGGGTCCAGGCTGCTGGGACGCCCGGGGGGTGACAGGGCCGGCTCTTTGCCCACTCCAGGTGGACGCACCCCTGCCCCACGGGACAAGGCCCAGTGTGGCCGGCGCAGCCGCGATGGAGCTGGGCGCCCGTGAGATGTGTTGTGGCAGCTGCCCCGCTGCCCGAGGCCCGCCCGGAGCGAACACTGCTGGTGGCTTTAATTGCTTTCACATTCGATAGGCTGGCCTGTGACAGGCCTCTTACACCCGCTCGAGCGCCAGCCTCCGCAACCCCTCTACTCTGCAGCCTCCATGGGGCGGGGGGTGGGGAAGGCTGTGCAAACTGCAGCCAGGGAGCACTCAGCAGGCCTGCCACCCGTGGGACGGGGTCGGCGCCCCCCAGAGTGGGCAGGAGGGGACCGAGTGGGAGGACAGCCACCACGCCACCTGTCACCCGTGGGACGGGGTCGGCGCCCCCCAGAGTGGGCAGGAGGGGACCGAGTGGGAGGACAGCCACCACCACGCCACCTGTCACCCGTGGGACGGGGTCGGCGCCCCCGAGTGGGCAGGAGGGGACCGAGTGGGAGGACAGCCACCACGCCACCTGTCACCCGTGGGACGGGGTCGGCGCCCCCCAGAGTGGGCAGGAGGGGACCGAGTGGGAGGACAGCCACCACGCCACCTGTCACCCGTGGGATGGGGTCGGCGCCCCCCAGAGTGGGCAGGAGGGGACCGAGTGGGAGGACAGCCACCACGCCACCTGTCACCCGTGGGACGGGGTCGGCGCCCCCCAGAGTGGGCAGGAGGGGACCGAGTGGGAGGACAGCCACCACGCCACCTGTCACCCGTGGGACGGGGTCGGCGCCCCCGAGTGGGCAGGAGGGGACCGAGTGGGAGGACAGCCACCACGCCACCTGTCACCCGTGGGACGGGGTCGGCGCCCCCCAGAGTGGGCAGGAGGGGACCGAGTGGGAGGACAGCCACCACGCCGCCTGTCACCCGTGGGACGGGGTCGGCGCCCCCCAGAGTGGGCAGGAGGGGACCGAGTGGGAGGACAGCCACCACGCCGCCTGTCACCCGTGGGACGGGGTCGGCGCCCCCCAGAGTGGGCAGGAGGGGACCGAGTGGGAGGACAGCCACCACGCCACCTGTCACCCGTGGGACGGGGTCGGCGCCCCCCAGAGTGGGCAGGAGGGGACTGAGTGGGAGGACAGCCACCACGCCACCTGTCACCCGTGGGACGGGGTCGGCGCCCCCCAGAGTGGGCAGGAGGGGACTGAGTGGGAGGACAGCTACCATGCCACTTCTCTCCTGTGCACCCCCTTGCTCCATCTGCTCCTGCCTATAGAGCTGAGAGATTCAGACAGCCCCCACCATGCCCGTGAAAGCAGATGTCACACAGGGAGCAGCCGGGCACGGGTGCTGTCCTGTATGCGTGGGGACTGGCCTGCTGACCACGGCATGGTCTGGCCCAAGCCTCTGCCCTGCCCAGACACCCAGGCCTTCAGGGGTGCACGTGAGGCGCAAGCCGGGCGTCCCCAAGGCTGCCTGTGAGCACCTCTGGTGCTGATGAGCCTCGCTCGCCAAGGTACTCCCTGCTCCCCCCAGGGCAGGCTTGGGTGGCCCTCGGGACAGCCCCTGCCTGTGCAGGGGAGGCAGGAATCCAGGGACCCCGGGAGGGGCAGCAGACAGATCCGGAGGCATCAGTACAAAACAAAATGTTTTTATTTGGTCCATTGGAGCCTGAGTCTGGAAACACCCAAGGAGAACCGTCCTGCAGGGATGGGGACTGACAAGTGATAAAATAGCCTCTGGGTCAGAAGAGCTGGCCGTATGTACAGGGTTAAAAATATTCACAGCTCCGAGTAACAGGAGGGATACAAAGGAGGCCCGAAAGGGAGTGGCAAGCGTCCCGATGCTTCTCCAGGTGTAAAAGGCCCCCAAGCGCTCCAGGGCTGCCCACGGCCTGGGCACAACAGGACACTGAGGCCAGGCGGGCCCCCAGGAAGCTGGCCTCCGATGTCCGAGGGCAGATGCAGGACTCTGGCCTGACAGCAGCCTCCAGGGAGGACGCCCGAGCAGTCACGGAGCTGCTCGACTCCCTGGGCTTCTGAGGTGGGGGAGGAGCTAGGAGGGGCTGCTTGGGGCCTACCTCTGCCTAGACAGCGAGGCCCAGGATTGCTGTGGGACCCTGGTCCTCCCGGCAGAGGTCAGGTGGTGTGAGGACAAAACACCTCACCTCACAGCAGGCCGGGGCCGGGGCCTGGCTAGACCCTGCCCCACAGCCCCTGGCCTCCAGCCCCTGGGGCATGGCTTCTTCACTCCTGGCAGGAGGTCCAGGAATTGCATAGTGTCGTCAGAGGGGCAGCTGGGACCTTCCCCATCCCGGCCCTGAGCCCGTGGCCGCCAGCCACCTGCCTCCCGGGACACGCTGCTGGGACTCTAGGGAACCCCGCTTGCCTTGAGGAGGCCAGGGGGCAGGGAAATGTGCTCTGGGGACAAGCTGAGGACAGAAGGCTCCTGTTGTCATGTCCCATGAAGGGGTGGACCCTGCTCTCATCCTGGGATCCATCTCTGACCCCCACCGACGGGGGTTGGTCCCTGCTCACTCTGGGGGTCCAGCCTCCATCCCAGAGGAGATGGCTGCTGTCACCCTGGGGGTCCAGCCTGAACCCTGCAAGGGAGTGGCCCCTGCTCCCACTCTGGGGTCCCGGCCTCTGACCTGCCCAGATTCGGTTCTAGGAGTGAGGCTCCCAGCAGCCTCCTCCAGGTAGGAAGCCCCCGGCCCCTAGGGAAAGAGAAGCCTCACCGTGGCCGGGGCCGTCTGAACCCAGCCTGCAGGCGGCTGGTCCCAGGGGCGGGCACACAGGCCCGGGCGGGCGCACAGGCCCGACCGCTCCAGGCGGGTTGGAGGTATTCTGCTCTTGTGGCTGGGAGGCCCTGGGCAGGAGGGAGGGGCGGGGAGGAAGGCCTAGGGGAAGCTACTACAGCTAGTGGCTCCCTGGGCGGGGTCCTGAGATTCTGATTCAAGCGTCCTCTGTTGGGGTCTCCCTCATAAAGTGCGCGTTGGGGGGCTGGGAAGGTGGGGTGGTCACAGAGGCCGGGGGCCATGCAGGCCAGCGACTTCGGGCGTGAGAGGGGGGCTGTGGGTGCCCCTGGAGGTTGTCCAGTCACTGAGGAAGGCCTGCGCAGCCTTGCGGTGCGCCAGGCGGTGGGTGATGGAGAAGCCCGCGTTGCCCTCCAGCTGGGACAGGATCACCAGGACCTGCCTGGGGGAGGGGGCCGGTGAGGGCCAGCGGAAGCCAGGTGAGGGGGCGGGGTGGGGGCCGGGCGGGGCGGGGCCCACCTGTGCAGCGGGGGCACGCTGTCCTGCGTGCGCAGGCTGCCGCGCGTGGACACCACGTTGAAGCTGTCGGAGCAGTCGCACTGCACATGCAGGTAGGACTTGGGGTGCCGGTTCTCCACCACCACGATGAGGCCCGCCCAGCCGTGCGTCAGGTAGTAGCAGGTCATGCCCTCGCGTCCCTGGCCATAGACCGTGCAGGAGTGGGCTGGGGCGGCGGCTCCTTCCCCGTCCCCCTCCCCCGGGATCCTGCCGGCCGCCCACCTCGTGCCGCTCGCCCCGGCTCTCGGTGAGCAGGATGATGGCGTCGGCCAGCGTGGTTGGCTGGGCCTCCACGGGCTCCACCATGACCAGCCTCGAGCTGTACACGGCCAGCACATGGCCCGGTGGCTGCGGGCTGCAGCGCGGGACCCCCGCCGAGGGGCTGGAGGCTGCGGGGAGGGGCGGAGGAGGCGGGGGGCGGGCGTGTGAGCGCTGGCGGGCACGCGCAGCGCTCGGTGCGGCGGGGCGGGGTGCGCGGGTGCGCGGTTACCCTGCGTGCTGGCCGGGGGGCCCGGCGTGGCGGGGCTCCAGTGGTTGAAGGCACAGCACACCACGGCGTACTCGCCGGGCTCCAGCATCACGTCGCAGTTGACGAACTTCTTGACAGCACGCTTGCTGTGGGCCAGCAGGCGGCCCAGGCTCAGGCGGCCCCCACTGCCGAACGACGCACGGAACACCAGGACGCACAGGTCCAGGAGGTGGCTGTCCACCGAGTCTGCGCGCCTGCGGTCCGGGGACGACGGCGGTCAGCGCAGGGGCTGCGCAGCTCGGCCGCGCGCCCCCCTCACACCCCGACCAGGCACTCGCCCGCTGGAGCTCACCATCCTAGCCCGCCCCCAGCGCAGCCCCGCCCTGCCCCGCTCACCAGCCTACCCCCTCCCACCCGGCCCCTACCCCGCCCCGCCCACCTGCTGCCCTCCTGGAAGAGGGCGAACTCCAGGGACGCGCGCTCCAGCACCGTGAGAGCAGTTACCCCCACCGGCCCGCTGGCAGAGCTGGGAAAGCAGCCCTGCACACGCGCCTCCTGCCAGTCCGAGTGCACCTTGCAGATGTCCACGGAGTCGAAGTACCTACACAGCGAGAGGGCAGCCCCACTGGGCAGCTCGCATCCCAGCTCAGGCCCAGGTTACTTCCTGTCCCCGCTCCACTCCCTGCCCCAGGGCGCCCTCCCAATCTCCAGGGACCCGCGTCTGGGAAGCCCGGGTGCTGGCTCTTGCCCGAGGACACCACCAGGGGGCACCCGGTCCCAAGTCTGATGGGAGGGCTAGTGAGGATGGTGAGCCCTGGGGGTCGAAGCCCTCCACCCCACCCCCCCACCCCCACCCCCCGCCCCGCCCCGCCCCTGTGCTGAGCTGGATTCAGAGAGGTACAGGTGGGCTCCCCAGGGCAGGGCACCACACGCTGGGACGAGGGGAGCAGCCAAGGGGACGGTGGCAGGAACAAGGGGATGGCCACGGGCAGGCACCACACACCCGCAGCCCGCAGTGCCCAGCTACCTGATGAAGTCGCTGTACTCCATCCAGAAGACGCCCTCGCTGCTGCCGTGCGGCATGAGCTCGCTGCGCAGGTGCCCCGGCCAGTGTGGCCACTCGTCTGACCAGCTGCCATTCCAGGAGAAGCGGCCCCACGGGTTCCGGAGGCGCAGGAGCCTGTGGACCACAGGGCTCAGGGCCACGACCATGCCTGCCGCGGTCTCCACCACACGTCCACCCGGCCCTACCTGGAGCCCTGGACATCGCGGACGTCCAGGATGGAGTAGGCGTGGCGGGGACGCAGGCCCAGGCTCTCGTAGGCAGCGTCATCCACCTTCATGTTGCCCCCCCCACAGGAGGCACCCATGAGGAACCTGTGTGGGCAGAGCAGCCTCACTGACTGGGGGCCCCTCAGTACCCGGCGACCTCTGCTGGCCCTGCCCCCCTCCCCGCAGTGGGGAGTTGCTGCACCCGTGTGGGGGGTAGGAAGTGGGGAGTAGGGGGAGTGGAAGGTGGGGGGCCCTTCTGTCTGTGGGGGCCCCTGAGAGATGTGGGACCCAGGAAGTGCTGGCACAGCCCCCTCCACTATGGTCCCGAAGCTCAGAGGCCTTGGGCTGGCTCTCTCCACACAGTTCCAAGCGGGCGCTGGCGGTCACCACAGGCCCAGCTGAGGCAGAGGCCAACGGGCAGCGTCCTGCCTGTCCCCCATGCCACCTGGGCAGGCCAGACCCTCGGCCCGGCAGCGAGGGGTGCCAGCGACACTGGAGACGTAGGCTGTGAGAGGCCGCTCGCCCTGCTCATCCCACCGCTCTAGGCCCCGGCCCAGCTGTCCCCTCGCCTCGCCTCTCCTCCCAACTCCGCTGACCGCCACAGCGCCCGCCCCTCTTACCCAGCCTCCTTAGAACTCAGCATTTTGGCCCAGATGAGGTCAGTGTCAACGGGCTCCTCGCGGGGGTTAGTGGAGCTGACCTGCAGCGCCAGGCTCTCACAGGGGGCGCCGGTGAGTGTGGCCAGGCCTTCGATGGCGCGCCCCGCCTGGAGGGCAAAGTAGGAGCCGTGCAGCTTGGCCAGCGCCTTCTCGATGAGGGCCACCCATAGCTGCTTCCGCTGAGCCTATGGGAGAGGCTGGAGTCGCGAGGCCCGACGCTTGTTGCCCCGCCATGTCCCTCCCCCGCCCGCCCGCCCGCCCCGCCACCTGGGAGAAGAGGAGGAAGCCGGCCTCGTCACAGGGCAGCATGTCGTCCACCAGCACCGTCGTCCACGTGCCATCCTTGCACAGCCGCACCTGGTAGGCGCCTTCGGCGCACAGGCTGCGTGTGACCATCACCCGCTCCACCAGGTCGGGCCGCTCGGCCAACACGGCCAGCGCACTCAGGAACCTGCACAGAGCCGGGGCGGTGAGCACCGGGGGCCTGCGTGCCATCCAGCCCCACCGCGGGCGCCCAGCTCACCAGCAGTTCCCCAGCAGCCCCTGCAGGATATCCGAGGGCCGGAGGGTGTGGAACACAGACCACGAGGTGCTCTGGTCCCTGGACACGGAGCAGTTGATCTCGTGGGGACGCAGCCACTGCCGCACACGCTGCTGGACGCTGTCGCCCGCAGGGAAGCCCACGGATGTGGGCCCAGGGGGGAAGCTGTCGTCCACGAAGTTCACGCTGTTCTGCAGGGGCCGTGACCTCACATTCAGGCTCCCCCTGGCTGCGCCAGACCCACTACCCGGGAGACCGGCCCGAAAATGCTCCAGAAGGGAGAGGGTGGGGGTGTGCAGCCAGCCCAAGGGCTGTGGAGGGCTCAGCCGGGGCTTGTGTGGGCCTGGGGAACGGCAGCCCCTGGGACACCGCACAGCCCCAGCCCGGAGGCCACAGGGGCGGTGTGCACGGGCAGCCAGGAATCCGGATGGCTCCCCCAGCTGTGGATGCCCCGGTGAGAGAAGCGGGGACGTGGCTTGGATGCGAAGCCAGGACCTGAGACTCCAGTGTCCGGCTGGGTGGCTGACGGTGACAATGGGAACAGACAGCCCCTCCAACTGACCCTGGGGGCAGTGCTGCCCTGGACTCTGGCCTCCCCAACACCCGCAAGGGCAGAAGAGCGTGAGGGAATGTCACGTCCCATTTCAGCAGGGTCTCTCGGGCAGGAGGAAGCATGGGGCCCGCCTGCTGGGACGAAGCCACCACCCACATCCCCCCCTCCTGGGGCTTCACCATCTGTGCGACATCGCCTGAGAAGGGTCAGGAGCGCAGACCACGGGGTCACGGACCCTCGTGGGTACAGAGAAGGAAGGGGCAAGACGCGGGGAACAGGGACCGGGCTGCTTCTCCAAGCCTGAGGACAGAGGTGCCGGCCCTCTGGGGCAGGTTCCTCCCTCTCCCCCGCCTCCTCCCTACAGAAGGGACACCAGGGAAGGATGAGAGCGTGAATGCACTGACTGGGGGACCAAAGACATGCCCAGAGAGGAGCCCATGGGAAGGGGAGAGCTGGCCTTGGGGTGTCGACACCGTCCTGGGGGCACTCACCTCCCGGCAGAAGGCCACAATGTTTTCCCAGAGGGCCTTGGCCTCCCCCTCGTCTGTCTGCCGCCGCTTCTCCACGTGTATGCTCTCCCTGCGCCTCAGGGGCGCCACGCCCCGGCGCTGGGCCACCAGGAGCTGGGGCGTATGACAGGCGGCACAGTGCTTGGCCCGCGGTGCGTTGAGCAGGGTGCAGGCAGGGCAGGCCCACTGGCTCGGGCGCTCGGTGGGCAGCATGGGGAGGGGGCCGCCAGGCCTGTGGGCGGTGCAGGGCCCGGACCTGTTGGCACTGCAGTCCGGGCAGCGGCCAGGGGGCTCGCCATGCTCCTGGAAGCCATGCAGCTTAGAGCAGCCGCACGCTGTGCACCTGGGGGCCGCCGTGGGGTTCTTGAGCGTGCACTTGGCGCACGACCAGGTGGTGAAGTCGGGGCTGGAGGGGCTGGCCGGCTTGTAGCGCACCGTGTCCCCGGCCAGGTCGATGACGTCGCTGCTGGGCGCGGCACCACAGGCCTCGCAGCGGGCTGGGCTGGAATGCCCAGGCGCAGAGCAGGAGCCACACCGGGGCCGTGCCGGGCTGCCCTCAGTGGCCTCCTCCTCCAGCATGCCCAGCCGCTTGCTGGATAGCAGCTCCGCCAGGCGGGAGGCTCCGGCCACAGTCCGCCCCGGGCCCTGGGGGAGCCCCTTGGAGCCGGCAGAGGAAGAAGGCTGGGGAGCCTCAGGCACCAGTGGCTGCAGCTGGGGGGGGACCTCACGGCGGCTACGAGGCACTGGGTTGTTCTGCAGGGGGGGCGAGAAGGGGCTGAAGGAGGGTGCCCGGGGGGGCTCCTGGTCAGTGGCAGAGGGAGGGTCAGCTTCGGCGCCTTCCCCGGGCTGGGCTGGGGCAGCTATAACGTGGAAGCCAGCGGGGGCCACGACCTCGGGGACCACCAGGGCCTCAGGAGGGATCCTGGGCAGTGAGAGTTTCCGGGGACCCCCGCAGGCGGAGCAGGAGCTGGCCACAGGTGTGTTGTGCAGGGTGCAGCGCTGGCAGGCCCAACCGCTCCCGGGCTCGGCCGCCCCCTCCTGCTCCTCCTTCTCCTCCTCCTTCTCCTCCTCTTCGTCGGGCTGCCCCCGGGCCGGCTCTGCAGACACCAGCCCCACTGTCCTCCCAGGACTGGCTTCCTCCTTGCAGCTGCCCCTGGGCTCTGCCAGGACCCCGTTGATGACAGGCAGCAGGGAGGCACGAGGCACAGGCTCTGGGGCAAAGCCACACACCTCACAAGTCTCCTTGCCCAGGAAGTTCCGGAATGTGCAGCGGGCGCAGGGCCATTTCTGCTCCTCCACACTGAGCCTGAGGATGTGGTCAAGGTCAGGCTTGTGCCGCGGGGCCTCGCAGATGGAGCACTGGCGCTGGCCAGCCGGGTTCAGGAAGGTGCAGCGCGCACATGACCACTCCCCAACTGTGGCCATGGACCCAGGCGAGTGTGTGTGGCTGCAAGGGAAGGTCCCGGTCAGTGGAGGCCCAGGAAGGGGCCCAAGTCTCCACCTGGGACGAGGGGTCCCAGGATCAGGCCCAAGAAGCAGGCTCTGACGGGTTTGAGGACATGAGGAGTTGGGGGGCCCCCAGGGGACCTCACAGGTCTGTCCTTAGACCCCTCCTGGAGGCAGAGGGATGGGGCGGAACCACATGGTCCTAGTGGCCATGGGGCCCTGCTGGGGAGGCGGTCTTTGATCAGTCCCAGCAAAGCGCCCAAGTGAACTTCCTCGACAGGTAAAGGGCGCCCTTAAAAACCCACAGCAAACGTCACAGCGTGGACACTCTGCGTGCCTCCCTCCCAAGACCAGGAGCTCAGCGCTGCCGGTCAGCGCTGGACCAGAGACCCAGCCAGAGCAACTCGGCGGGAAAGAGATGAAAGGCATCCAACTGGAAATGAAGTAAAACTACCTCTGTTTGCACATGGAGTGATCCTACACACAGAATTCCCCAAAGTCCACCAACAAAAATGACTAGAGCTAATAAATGAATCCAGTGATATCGTATGGCATGAGACTGACACGTAACCATCAGTGCTTTCCACGCCAGCAACGAAGAGCTCGACAGCCCAGAGAAAGGAAGTTAGAAGAACAGTATGACTTCATCTAAAATAACCGAGGGATACGTTTTAAAAAGGAGAAAACTCGGGGCACCTGGGTGGCTCAGTGGTTTAAGCCTCAGGTCATGATCTCAGGGTCCTGGGATTGAGCCCCACATCGGGCTCTCTGCTCAGCAGGGAGCCTGCTTCCCCCTCTCTCTCTCTGCCTGCTTGTGATCTCTGTCTGTCAAATAAATAAAATCTTTGGAAAAAAAAAGAAAAAAGAAAAAATTCTGGGGGCCCCTGGGTGGCTCCGTCGGTGAAGCCTCTGCCTTCAGCTCAGGTCCTGGGATGGAGGCCGATGTGGGGCTCTGTGCTCAGTGGGGCGCCTGCTGGAGGTTCTCTCCTCCTGCGCCTGTGCCCAGCCCCAGCTCACACATGCTCTCTCTCTCTCTCAAAATAAGTAAAATCTTAATTTCTGTGACCTTGAATTTGACAATGGCTAATTGGATGTGACACCAAAAGGACATGCAGATAAAGAAAAAAACTGGACTTCATCAAGGCGAGGAACTTCCAGGCTTCAAAGGGCCCAGCTGAAAAAATACGAGAATTCGTAAGAGAAAATATTTACGAATCAGGTCTGGCTCCAGAAAACATAAAGAACCCTCGCAACTGAGCAACCACAAGGACGCTTTTCAGAAAAACAGGCGAAGGGCCGGAGCAGTCATGTCTCCAGAGGACACACCAGTGGCCGTGGAAGCACGTGGGAAGACGGAAACGTGCTCAGCATTGCTAGCCACCAGGAAAACGCAAACCTGATGTGGGAGACCCCACTTCACACCCGCTGCGGCTGGGGAGCACCCAAATAGCAGGGGACGGCAGGGGACGGCAGGGGACGGCAGGGGCCGCAGAGCTCCCCCCTGCCCCGCCTCTGCGCCAGCAGCCTGGCGGACTCTCCCGATAAACAGTCACCACCCTACCCTACAATTCCACTCCTGGGCACACACCCCGAAGGACCGGGAACTGGTGCCCTGGTGTGCACACATACACTCAGAGCAGGTCCACGCACGACAACTCAGACACTGTCAGCAAACAAACAGGTAAAGGAGATGTGGAACGTTATTCAGCCACATAACAAGACTCCGATACATGTTCAGTGAGAGAAGCCAGACACAAAAGACCGCACGTTCCAGGAGTCCATGCACACGGAACCCTTATGGCAGCAGATCCGAGGCGGTGTGAAGCCCAGTGGGCCCCAGGGCCCGGAAGTTCTGTAAGGAACACGGGTGACACAGACATGTGGGGACGGGGTAGAGGGACGGACGCATACTGTGAATGTGCCTTGTGCCCTCTGAAACAGTTCTTTCATGTCATATGAACTTCAGCTCAAAAAAACCAAAAACAAAACCAAAGTGAGGGCTGGAGGGGAGGGCTAGGGCACAAATTGGGGAGGGGCACCCTGACTCAGGGCTGCCGGTTGGATCCCCTAACCAACTGCCTGTGTGGTCTTCCTGGGGACCTCTGCGCCGGTATCTGACCACAAAAAAGCAATCCAGCAGCACTGGAGACCCACGCACTGGGCACATTCCTGCTGAGGTCGTGGAGGGCCACGCTGTCCCCGGAGGGGCGGGCCCTCTCCACTTACCTGTTTGCTGCTAACCCAGACCGCTGAGCCCTACGTGCCTGGTCCTGCAGCAGCACGCGCCAGCATTGGGGTGGCCCCAGCGGGGAAGCTTGCTTTGCACCTGGCAGTCCCATGCGGCTGTAGCAGGGAGCTGTCCCCCCAGGGAGATCACTGGGGACCTGGGGCAGGGGATGTCCAAAGGCAAACTAGGTGGGAGAAAGGGCAGGGCCCCCTCTGCTGGGAACCTGTCCCAAAGTGCTGGCAACACCCAAGCCTGGGAGAGCGAGTCCCTCCTGGGCTGGGCGGCTGCAGGACTCGTGACACTGGGGAGAGTGCCCCGCCCCACCTGGGGGTCCTGTCCCACATCAGAGCTGTGCTTCAGGGGCAGGCAGACCCTCATGCCCTTGTCCCAAGGGATGGCCATGCACCCCACCCGTGCCAGGTAAGGACAGGGACATGGTCCTCCCCAAGTGGCTGTCTAAGCCTGTGGCACGTGTGTATGTGTGTGTATGTATGTACACGAGTGGGTGTGTGTGGACGCATCTAGTGCAGCGGGAGGACAGTGCCGGTGGGTGCTCCTGGCTCCTCCCGCCTGATGTGGGTTCATGTCTGGGGGCAGTGCCGGCCCCTTGACCTGCACGGGCTACTCCGGGCACGAGGAGGGGTCTCCACAGCAGGACAGCATCTCTGCGGACTGCAGCTGCTCTCCCTGGCAGAGATGCCAATTTCTTTTTTTTTTTTTTTTAAAGATTTTATTTATTTATTTGACAGAAAGAAATTACAAGTACACTGAGAGGCAGGCAGAGAGAGAGAGAGAGGAGGAAGCAGGCTCCCTGCTGAGCAGAGAGCCCGATGCGGGACTCGATCCCAGGACCCTGAGATCATGACCCGAGCCGAAGGCAGCGGCTTAACCCACTGAGCCACCCAGGCGCCCCGAGATGCCAATTTCTTAACGAGACACGAAGCCTTGCCTTCTGACACTGGGTTTACACCAAACCCTTTCGGCTCAGGAAGAAAACTTGCCTCTTCAAAACAAAAAAACCAAAAACCTCCCTGAGCAACAAGATTACTCCCCAGGGCCCAGGGCCCTTCGCGGCCTGCGTGGCTGAGGGCCACAAGCTCCCACAGCCTGGCCACGGATGGGCCACGGCGAGTGGGCGGGGCCATGCCAGGCTGCGCGACAGGGGTGTGTGGCACCAGCTGGGGGGGCAGGCCAGCTTTGGCCTTCATTTCTGTGCTGTGAAAAGCCTAAGAAATCTTCCTGGAGACCAGGGAAGGGCCCACAGTCAAGGTGTGGGTCACAGCGGGTACCCACAAGTGGCTTCCACCCTGGTTCTAGGCCCAGGGGATACCCACTCGTCTGACACGCTGCAGGCCATCTGCCCATGGGAGGGGCATCCAGAGAACAGACTCAGGGCCCGTCCTCCACCAGGAGAGGGGAGGACACCCCTCCTAGGGCACACCTGCCCTTGGCTCAAGGGCTCTGGGGACTCTGGACGCACTGAGCAAGGCCAGGCTGGGGAGGGAAGGGGCCCAATGCCTGTCTACCCTCCTAACCCACCAGGTGCCCGGTCCATGGCCTGGGTGCAGCTGCACAGGAGGCACGTGTCCCCGGGTGCTGGCCAGGGGACACTGGTGGGACAGGGCCGGTGTCACAACCATCACAGTGGATAAAAGCACATCAGGAAGAGATGTCTGGGTGGCTCAGTTGGTTAAAGCCTCTGCCTTTGGCTCGGGTCACGATCTCAGGGTCCTGGGATCGAGTCCCCCATCGGGATCTCTGCTCAGCAGGGGGCCTGCTTCCATCCCTCTCTCTCTGCCTGCCTCTCTGCCTATTTGTGATCTCTGTCAAATAAATAAATAAAATCTTAAAAAATAATAAAAAAAAGCACATCAGGAAGATTCTGCCTGGGGTTCAGAAAGGCTTATATGGAAACAGTGCCTACAACTCCAATTTCGCCCTGGGGACACAGAGGGCAAACAGAGGCACCCCTGGTTAGAGTAAGGCTTCCGGCGCTTGCCGCAGGGGTGCAGGGGCTCCCAGGACAGGCGGTGGTGGTGACGCTATGCTTCCTCTCCGACCCTGCAGCCCACAGCGAAGTGGCTCCAGGGTCAGTGAATGCATGACCAGAGGAGCCTGAAATGCCCCATGACCTTCATCTCCCTTGGCATCTCTTCTGACTCCACAACCCTGGGGTCCACCCAACATGATGCAGGGCGGGAGCTGAGGGCTCGGGAGAAACTCAGAGAGGCCAGAGCACCCCACCAGCCTGGGAGGAAATAGCAGCGTGGGGAACCCTGAGCCAAGTCCAACTCCAATGAAAAGCAAGTCCAAACCCCGTGACACCACCTCCTCCAAGGCACAGATTGAGTCACGGCTGGGAGAAACCAGCTGCCCAGGGAAAGAAAGGCCATGTCAACGGGAAATTGAGGCAGCTGTCCAGAAAACCCCAACACCACATTCCCGCCGTGTCCTCCATCATCTGGTGACTGCTCTGGAGTCCCTTTCGGGGCAGTGTCAGGTCTCCCTAGCACCCGGGACACAAGCCTGCAAGAACGCAAAAGCTCCTGGTCACCACTGTGGGGGCGGCTCAGTCCCAGGGCGATGCCTCTCCTCCCCAGAGACAGCGGCGAGCAGTGAGTGGCGTCCACACACAAGGACCTCAGTGAAGCCGCCACGCCCAAAGGTCTGGCTGCCCTGATGGCTGTGGCTGCCTGACCTCTGACCCCTGTGGCTGTGAGGTGCGTCCACGCGCCTCCCTCTGGGGCCCCCTCAGCCAGCCTTGTGTCATGCTCCTCACTCCTGTGTCACCACGGGTTGTAGGCGATGCCAGCCACGTGCATTGCTTAGGGATCAGGGAGAGCAGCTCCCGAGCCTGGCGGTGGGTTATGGGGACACGCCCACAACATGGCTCTCCCAGCTTCCTTGGGGCAATGGAATGGTTCCAGCCAAGGAGGCAGTGAGCCCAGACGCGGGGGCAGGAGCCGCGGTGCTGCTGGCTTCTTCACAGGGCGTCCTGGCCCCCCGTGCCAGGCAGAGCACCACACACGTGTACGCCTGTAACCATGTGCCCAGGTGTGCGTGTGGGGCGGGGTCCTGTCGCAGTGGCTGTGTGTGGCTCTGGCCTTTCTGCCCCCCATCCTGCCATCTGCCTTGCCCAGCTCCCCCCACAGCTCCCTGCACCGGCCGACTGTCTTCTCATCCCCAGTCTGGACATCTGTGAATTTCTCAAGGTCGTTTGCAGTGTCTCCTCCGGCTTCGCCTGCTGCTCCCAGTGGCTGACGTGGACTGACCCTGGGTCTGGCCGGCTGCAGAGGGTGATGGGAAGGGGCCGCTCATCCCCCAGCCCAGGGGTAGGAGCATGGCAGGAGGGCAGGAGAATGAGAAAGTTCGACTGGGTTCCGCAGTATGTGCCAGGATCCAAAGTGACACACATGTGTGCCCCTCGCCATCCTTGGGTGTGGGGCAGAAGGAGCTGCCTGGCAAATCCCGCGGGGTCTATACCCAGCCTCCTGCTCCCCGGGGTGGGGGGAGTCCCTCCCAGGACCCAGAAGTTCTACTCCTAGCGATTTATCTTAAGGAGATAATGAGAATTTGTAAAAAGCATGTGGACAGATGAAGGCATGGGAAGCTGCAAATCAGACCACCTGGGGACGCTGGCCCCCGCCTGCCAGGGTGTCTAGAATCACACAGGCAGATGGCCCTGAGTGCTGGCCAGGACGGGGAGGAACGAGAGCTCTCCCCTATCGCACTGGTGGGGACGGGAAGTGGTGCACCGCGGCAGAAAACAGCCTGGCAGTGTCGTAGAAAGTTAGAGGGTTTCCACTGCAGCAGCCGCCTCCGGGTCCCGCCTCCGGGTCCCGCCCCAGGGAAAACAAGTCCGCACAAAATCCTACATGTGAATACTCTCACAGCAGCACAGGTCATCAAATCCAAGTGGAAACAACCAAATGTCCGTTAACTGAGGGATGGCTGCCACAGACCAGGGTCTGTCCCTACAACAGGCATTTACGATTTGGCCACGAAAGGAATGAAGCTCGGGCGCCCGCCCCCGTGGCTAGGGCCTGACAGTATTTCGCCTTGTGAGAGGCCAGGCACAGAAGGTGTTCTAGGGCTCCCCTCATAGGACGTTTCCAGAAAAGGCACATCTACAGGCAAGAGGCAGGGTGGCTACCTGGGGAAGGGAGGCAAACAGCAGGGGCCCGGGGGAGACGTGGTCGTGAGCTACTCTAGAAGTGGTCACGACCAAAGCCGCAGAGCCGTGCGCTCAGGGGCAGGGGACGAGAGCACACAAGTCCCACCTCACGCCAGCTGTTTCAGAAAGACACAGACGTCCATTAGTGCGTCACTGACGCCGGCATGAGGCAGCAGAGGAAATGTCCAACAACCCACGTTGCCGGCTCTGGCCACTCACCAGCCATGAAGCCCCCAGTGCCTCCTGCTGACTCCTCTGGCGCCTCCCAGGCACCTTATCTGCTGGCTCAGGCCTTGGGGCCCACACCATCCCAGAAGAGACCCCCATTAGGACCCTGCCTGCTGTCCAGACACCAGGAAAACTGTGCTACATGAGGACGCTTGGTCTACGGGAAGTGGCGGCCAAGCATACCATAGCAGGTGCCTTCGAGAGAGGGCAAGCCCGTTGCCACTGCCTATCCCTGGGGCCAGAGGAACCCTGAGTATGTGCTGAGTGGTGGGAGCCCCTCTGCAGCAAGGTCATGGGAGGGGCTAAAGGCAGGGGTGGGATGTCAGGGCCCAGCACCCCCAGCCTGAGCAGTGGGGCTGCCCCACACCAGTCATCCCAGAACTCCCGAGGGGAGGCTCGCCAGCTGATCCGAAGGGCAGTGTAGGCTGAGAGACCCGTGCGGAGCCTGGCCATGACCGCGGTTGGAGGAAGCTGGCACAGGAAGGTCCGCCAGTGCAGCGGCACCCTGCACCAGGGAGGGGCCGGGGGCTGGTGGCCTCCCCTGCACCCTCACTCCAAGCACAAAGCTCCAGAAGCAGCTTCAGCGGACGCAGCTCCCTGAGCGAGCCACATGCCCCGCAGGAAGGCCACCCCGTCTCTGTCCCAACAGCAGCCGCCAGCCAGGCCAAGGCTCCCATGGCCCGGCTTCCTGGGGAGGGCTGCAGCAACCCCAGAGCCTCTCAAGCCGTGGGCCTTTTGGGGAAAGCAACTTGCCAAAGGATTCTCGGAAACGTGACCCCATCTCTGCAAGCCCCTCTCCTCTGGCTGGGAAGGGGCCACCCTGACAGAACAGCACCCCCGTCCCTCGGGCCCCGCCCCCTTTCTTACCTTCGAGCCCGGGGACGCGGGGGCTGGTGAGGCCGGGTGACCAGGGCACCACCCCAGACAGGCCCCCCAGGGCCGCTCCTACACCAGCTGGCTGCTGCAGGGGGCCCGGGGTAAGGCGGTCCCCCGGGGAAGCCGTGGTCCGACTCGGTCTCGGTGGCCAGCGAGGAGGCGGAGCTCCCCATGGCCCCCGCGGTGGCGGCCGCGCAGAGACCCGGGCCTGGTCACACGCGGCCCACAGTGGGCGAGCTGGAGCATGGAGGGAGGATGGCGCCCACGCCGGAGACAGGGCGGCTGGGCTGCTCCATCACACAACAGAGATAAACACAGAGAGAGAATAAAGAGAAACAGGAGAAACAGCATGACTCACAGGAAAGAAGCCCCCAGAGCCTGGGGGGGCTCCCCAGTGCGCTAGCGGCCTCGGGGACCCAGGACCCACAGCCGGGGTCCCGGCAGAGCGGAGGTGCAGGGCTGCAGTGGCTAGCCCGAGGCCCGCCCTACCACCAGCGCCCCTGCTCTGCTCCTGAGATCCGACCCCAACCCCTCAACTGCCCAGAGGGGCTGGCCACGTGTCCACTTGCCGGGCTTCAAAGGGAGTCACACCCCTACTGAGAAAACACCACACGGTCACACTTTACTGCAGAAAAAAGGACCCGGGAGCATTTGGCCAAACAGAATGGAGAAACAAGCAAGCGCGTGCAGCAGAGCCGGGACAGCCGGAGGTGGGGGGGAGGGTTTGCCGAATGCCCACGTAGCCCAGAGGAGACCCCTAGGGCTCCGAGGCTGGCAGAGAATGGCTACCACATCCCTTCCAGAGCCTTCCAGAGGGAAAGCCTCCCCAGCCCTGGGGAGAGATGGGTGACTCAGGAAGGACCTGGGGATGGTCTGGGTTCAGGGGAGACCAGCTGACGCCCATGGGTTGAGCAGGAGGCCCCTCTGCTCGATCCAGACAAGGCAAGTCCCAGTCAGGCTCAGGGCCAAGCAGAACCGGCGGCCCGCTCGGCTCTCGGGGCTGGGGGTCGAGGGACACAGGAGGAGGGGGCCGGGGTCGGAGAAGCCTGGGCCCCTGACCCAGAGGAGCTCTGGCCAGATCAGTCAAGTCCCCTGCGCAGCGACAGAATTCACCCAGACGGCCTTTACTCCGAGGAATGGGGATGTGTGCGAGACAGGGCGGCGCCCACCCTGACCAGCCCAGCGGCCTCGCTGGTTCCCTGCCCCTCAGGCCTACCCAGAGGGCCCCAGAAGGGCCGAAGAGAGGAGGCAGAGGCCCCGTGGCCTGCGAAACTGACACCGTCCCCACAGCACCCAAAGGAACGTCTGTCGGCGCCGACCCACGGGAGCCTCACGGGAGCCACAGGTGCCTTTCCCAGCCGTCTAGCAGCCAGTGAAGAAGGTTAGAGAGATAAAAGGAATCTACAAGACGCATCTTATGTAACCCCACATCCAAAATATCTCCGTGCCGGCCCGAGATTTAGGTGAAACCACGTGTGGGCTACGTGACACTGCGCTCAGTCGAGATGTTTGCACTCTGCTGTGGTCACGCTCCTCTTGTTGTGGGGAGCCACGCTCGAGCCAGCAGCCCCGCTTGCCAGTGCCTTCCACATTGGGCAGCGCGCAGGGCACGCTCACCAGCGGTCGGTTCCTTCTCCGCCAGGGTCACTGCAGACACCGGCCTCTCCTGGGGTTCCAGGTCAGACCCCAACAGCCCCTCGGATGCCTGAGCTCGCCCACGTGGGAGCCCCTCGTGGGAAGAGCCTGAGCATTTCCGATGCTCCTTTCACAGCCAAACCCTGGGCAGATGGAGGGTACATGAGGGCAGAGGAGGCCGGAGGGGGCGCCAGGCTCATGGGAGGTGTCGTGGGACAGAACTGCTGGCACTTGGCTCCAGGGCCATCATGGTCCTGACAAAGAGCTCTGCCCATGTCCCCGGGAGGGTGAGGTGGTGGGTAGATGGTGCTGTCACCACATCCGTCCCACGCAGGCAGAGCCGAGGGCAAACCGGCCCTGAGGCTTAGTGAGGACATGGCCCCGGGCGTCCCAGGGCTGCTACCAGGCTGCCTGCAGCACACCAAGGACTCACCTGTTCCTCCCGAATGCCTTAACCTGGGGCAGTGAGGGCTTGGGGAGAATGCCGGCCCCCCATCCCTGCCCGGGGCCCCCAAGCCCTTCAGCAGCTGCACCCTGTGCCCCAGCTTCCCGACAGACCTTCAGGGAACTCTGACCCTACAGGCCCTGTCTGGGGCAGGTGGGAGGCCCGTCCAGGGGTGGGCCATATGGTGGCAGCCCAGTCCCTTTGGAGAGGGCAGAGGCAACACAGGTCCCTGTTCCCGCGGGCCGGAAGGGCAAATGCTCCCTAGAGAGCAGCCAGCTCAGGAGGGCCCATCTGGGGATCTTCCACCTGGAGGTGGTGAGAGGACCTGGGCATAGACCCCATGAATGTGTGCCCTGGCTGAGCAGGGCTCCCCAGGGGCCAACCCCTGTGCTACCCCAAGAGGCCCACCTGCACAGGGCAGTGTGCGGGGAGCTCTTGCCAGGCAGGGCGGCCCGTCCCTGGCTCACATCCTGGCTCCGTGTCAGAATGACTGGGCACGGAGACACTTGCACACCCTGCTCCCCGGCCTTGCAATTTGAGACAAAGCCAGGTGAGGGCTTCCCGCAGGGCAGAGCAAACCTGATCTCCGGGGACAAATGTCACGCAGCCCTCTTCCCCGGCAGGGCCTGCTGGTTGGACAAAGCCCCCCCGGGGCTGCCTGCCTCCCCGAGGTGGGCACACGGGCCATAGGCCAGCCCCATGGACACTGGGGACTCGCCATCCATCGCTCTGTGCATCTCTACTCATTTCACGAACACCCATCTGGCTTCCGTGGGGTGCCAGGTCCCAGCAACGTCTGAACCCTGCGCACTTAGGGCGCACCTTCTTGCAGCTGTGCCTTCACAGGTCTCTGAGGCAGAAGCCAGAGCGGACGCCAGTCTCCTATCGGGGAACGGAGCAGGGTGCTGGGCAACATGGCGCCACGGGCAATGCTCCTATCTGCGGCCCGATGGGCCATCCCTGTCCTCCATGCCCTCATTTGGGAGCTGCTGCCCTAGATTTAAACGGGGCGGTGGCCTCCATCGGCCTCAGGGAACCGCGGGGCGGGGCTGCAGTGCCAGCCCCCGAAGGTGTTCGCCACCAGAAGGACTGGCGGGTCCCTGCCGCCTAGGGAGAGCAGATGCCTGGCATGGCCCTCCAAGGGAACAGCGGGGCACGATCCTGCAGAGTGAGGAGCACAGGGGCCAGTGGGGATGACCCCTCCTTAAGCCCCACGTGGGGAGCACCTATGTTGGTCACGGCAAGCACCCCCCAGCCCTCACCCTAGCCCACCTGCGCGTCCCTGCCCCTGTGGGCCCCGAGAGGGTCAGGCGCTGAACCGCAAGGACACAGGCACGTTGTTGCTGCCAAGTGAGAACTCAGCGGGCAAATGAAGGCCAGAGAGGGGAACACAGTGTGGGCCTCACCCCAGATCCCATTCTGTCTCACGCCTGGGGGGCACAGTCAGTCCCATGGTGCTAGGGCCCCTGCGTCCTGTGTGACAACGGTCTGGGCTCCGTGAGGGCACACGGGGCTTGCTGATGCCTCTTCCCGTGTGCACATGCCCCCCCCAACCCCCCCAACACGCCCACGCTGTGTGTGCTCCCCACGCCGTGTCCCAGTTCCACAACACCCCACCCCGAGATCTCATGGGCATGCATCTTCCCGTCTGAGGGTAACCAGCCTGCACAAACTGCAGCAACCCTGCCGGGCGGCCTGAACTCAGCCCCAGGATGGGCACAGGGGAGGGACAGGGACAGCAGTCTGCGGGGAGGGAACCTTGTGCCTGAAGGGCCCACCCCGCCAAAGCCCAGAATGCACCCACCAGACACGAGGCTGAGTGCGAGTGGCCTGGTGCTCCCCCTGTAGCCCGAGGGTGGGAGGCTCCGGCCTGAGGGAGTCAGGCCCGACCCACCCGGGGAGGTCCAGACCTCAACCTCCCTGCGGCCCTGGACTGGTAGCAGAACACCCTCCCTCAGGTCACAGGACCAGGGACGGCCCGTCAGGCGTGTGGAGGGTCCTCTGGGGAGGAAACATCAAAGGCGTTGCAGACGTGGCCTGGCGAGACACATGTGCTTTGCAGCTTGCCCTGCAAAGACAGGACCACAGTCTCACGCCTCACATGCTGTCAAGGCAGGGGTCCGGTAAGCGGGTCTGGGGGGATTGCAGACAGAGGCCAGGGAACTGCCGCAGGGAGAGGGCCCCGCCACTCCGTGAGCAACCTACAGCCCAGATGCACACACAGCCCCGGGGAAGGAGCTCTCCTGGTGCGGCAGACGCCAGACCCTCCCCAGGCACATCACCTGGATGCCAGTCCCTTTCCTGGAAGGTTCTGGACTCTGGCCAGGGCTGCAGTCCCACTCCCAGGTTTATCAGCACTGAGCCAGAGTTCATTGGAGTGAGTGCCAACTTGGTCCAGGCTCTGTCTCCACCTCTGGACACGTGGGCCTGGACAAGGAGTGAACCTCAGTCACCCTGGGCGTGCTCCCACGGCTGGTGGCCCAAGGGCTGTGTCCCTTTAGATGCTGCATATGTTCCTTACCCAGAGGAGGCTGGAGGCTCTGAGCAGCCACGTTGCTCAGCCAGCGCCTCGCTGCCTAGTAGTGTGGGAGAGCAGCTCTGCTCTCCTTAGCATTCATGGACCCTGGTGGGGAGGGGCATGTACTCTCCCCTCAGGTCCTTCAGACCGAACAAGGGCCCAGGCTCCACCTCGCTGTGGCCTCCGCCACTGGCTCACCGTGGCCCTCCAGCGAACACCGAGGCCAGCCACCCCCGCCTGCTGGCCCCAGAGCCTGTGCCCCAAGAGGTGACGTCACCACCCTGCTGACCTCAAAGAGCCAGGTCTCAGGGTTAAGGCCGTGGGCTCTGGGAGGGTACCCAGCACTTCCTGTGAGAAAACCCGAGAGGAACAGGGCTCTGTCCCAAACCCTTGCCCTCCAGACCAGGAGCTGCTGCCTGAGCACACTACAGGATGGTCACTCTTGGCACTTCTGGACTCTCCCTTGTCTCAGGCCCTGCAGTCCCCACAGGTTCCGGCAGCCGTCGGGGCTCCTCGCCATGCAGCTTACCCCCCATCCCCCGCCGGCTTCCTGGGCACATCGGGGCACCAAGGTGGGAGGGGAGGAGATGGGCCTCTCAAACCAGACGTACACGCACGCCTGGGGGTCAGGGCGTCCACACAGAGGGGACAGGGTGGCTGCACGTCCCTTTGTGTCAGTGTCCTACAGCACCTGTCGCGCATCACAAGAAAGGAAACGAACTACGTTTCCCACAGTGGCGTTTTCAGAGGAACAGGGACGTCCTCATGACTCCCTAGTCTGTGAGTCTGACACCGTGGAACATCTGACCGTCCTTTCTCCGGAGAGGGGACCGGCAGCAGACGCGCACCTTCACTCGGGGCACTTCAGTGCTTCTGCTCGCCAGCAGAAGCAGCCTTGCGCCCGGTAACCTCAGGCCTCACTGGCAGCACAGGTTCCCGGGGGTCATCAGCTCACCCCAAGGGAGGAAGACGGGGAGCCGGAGAGCCGTGGGGACTGGGCAGCATGAGCTCGGGGCTCTCTGCAGCCACCTTTCCGGACCGGCGGGCTCTAGAACATACTGCCTCTCCTGCTGACTGGAGGGGAGTCGCAGCTGAGGGTGGAAGGTCCTGCGGTTCGAGGGCCACCAAATTCCAAAGGGCACGGGTGGATGTGGAAGGGACGGAGTGCAAGGGGTCTGCTTCGGGTCTGGGCCGGGGCAGCCAGGGAGGAGCAGGAAGCTGAGCCCAGGCCTCCTTCGGACACAGGCACTGCTGGGTGACAGCGCTGAGCTGCAGCTATTGACCTGCTCTCCCAGTGCTGCTCTTGCGGCACCATCCAGGCCCGTCCCCCAGCCTGGCCACCGGGCAGGCGGGCGCAGAGCTCCCCTCCATTGTGGGGAGAAGTGCAAGCAGGGCGTGGGGCGGCGGCCAAAGCGTAACGCCAGGTACCGGCACGGGAGGCAGGGAGGCCGCAACACGCCTGCGCTCGGCTCAGTCCCCTGCGGATCCACCCCTGGTGCCCAGACAAGTCCCTGCAGGAGGGAGCAAGCCGTGGACCTCCCCACCGGCCCCTCCTGGGCTGTATGCACTGGGCCGGGACACCCCTCAGTTCTCCCGCAGCCCCCCGGCCCCCTGCGCCTGCCCCTCCTTGTGCTGGTGGAACCGACGCGGCTGTCTGCTGAGCCCCTGCTCAGACCCTTCCCCAGGCCGCGGCCAGGACCCACAGAATGACAGGGCCTCTGTGCTCAAGAGGTGGAGCCAGCCCAGCCTCATCCCACAGCCTCCTTCCCGCTTATTGTGAGAGGACGGAAGCCAGTAAGTCCACTCCTCAACCCAGAAAGGCCATGGGGTGCCATTCCGGACGGCCCACGATGATTGGAGCTGCCTGCCAGCATGGCACCGGCAGAGGCTGTTCCCTGCCCACCCGCTTCGTGTGGATGGGACGACGCTGAGCACCGGGCGTCTGTGTGTGCATGGCGGCTGAGACGGGGTCCAAGCTCGGCACAGGTCGCCTGGCCCTTCTCAGCAGAGTAGGAAGGGAGGAAGGTGGAGGAGCCTAGGTCCTGGCAGAGCAGCTTGGCTGAAGAGATTAAGGCACAGACACCGTCACAGTCCTGCTCTGAGACACTTCTGGGCACCGGTGCTGAGGAAGCAGAGAAGCGGGGGCAGCGGGACCCAAGGGACAAGCGGCCAGCAGGTGTCAGGGGAGAGTGGGAGCAGGCCTGACCCCAGCGCTTGCTCTGCACACCCGGGGCCGAGAGCCCTTGCTTGGGGTCTGGGCCGTGGCTTCTGAAGCCCGATAAAGCGACCCCCCAGGCCAGCCCGCACGTCCCCACTGCTCTGGGCTGAGCTCTGCAGCCGCTCAGCCTGGTGCGGGGCCACGGGACACCCGTGGGTGCGTGTGACCAGTCACCAGAGCCAGGTTCCTGAGAGCGTCCCCACGGTTCTCATGTGACCAGGCCCCCATGCTTCCAGCACCTTCTGTGCCGGGGGCAGCACGCGGGAGGGGGGGGGCGGTCTGTGCCCAGACTGCAAGACGGCCAGGGCTGCCCCTAGGGCTCTGCGCCCACCGTGGGGTTTGGGCCATGATACCCCGCGTGGTTCCTGAGGGAGAGGGATTTTGGCGCAAGGGGGCACGTCCTTCCGGTGTCCGGCTTAAGACCCACACAGGAGGCCGAGCGGGCAGAGGGCCGTTCAAAGGCAGCCCCGTGGGCCAAACACTAGCAGCTACAGCCCCCGGTGGCCCTGGCCTCTGCCCGCTGGTCTGAAAGCCCGGCTGAGCCCGGTGCTAGCCGCCACAGGGGCTGGGAGAGCTGTGCACAGGCCGGAACACGGGGAGCACCCGCCAGCGGCACCAGTCTGGCCGGCCCAGCAGGCCTCTCCGGTGGAGGGCGGCGGACTCGGGACCCGCTGCGGCGGCCCTCAGCGCCCATGGCCCGTGGGAGCCTGCTAGCGGTGCTGTCCCTGAGCCTCGGCCCAGCAGGGCTTGAACTGGGCTCTCAGGGGGTCACGAGGTCACCAGCCAGTCTGCTGGGGAGCAGCACCAGAGAGGTCCGATGCAGAAGGAAGGGACAGAAGGGCCCTTAAGGGAGCAGGATGGCCTAACAGGACGTCAGAGGTGCCCAACCCAAGGCCAGGCGGAGCCGGCTTCCTGCAGGACGACTCTGCGCCTGGCACTGCCCGGCACTGCCCGGCAGCTCCCCCGCCTGCCACAGGCCCCCATCTTTCAGTTCTCTCTCGCCAGGTCTGTAGAGGAATGGATGACCCCCGCCTCCTGCCGGGGCTGTTTCTGCTGACCAGGGGAATCTGGACATGACATAGCCGACCCTCACAGCCCTCCCCGCGGGTCCCCAGTGCAGCCCCCAGTCCCCCCCCTACCCCCGACCCAGCGGCCCCACGCTCCTCCGCAGGACCCCAAACTCTGGGCCTGGGCTCGCAGGAGTCCTGCTCACCAGCTCCCGCGCAGTCAGGGGCTGCCCCTACAGCCTCGCGGTCAGGGCCACTGGGGCCCACGAGGGTACCCTGGTCAGGAGCGAAGGGAGGCCCGCAGGAAGAGGCAGGGGCCACCCAGCCGCCCGGCCAACCTTCCCCGGAGTCCCCCGCCCCCCTCCCCAACTCCGCCGCGGCCGGAGCGCCGCCCCCAGAGGAACAGGGAACAGGGAAGTGTGGGGCGGCCGACGGGCGCCGCCCCCGGGAAGTGCCCGCGGTCCCTCCGCGGGGGGCACCGGAGGACACTCCCCGCAACGCCGGCGGGGGCAGAACGCGCCTGGACCGTAAGGGCACTCAAGGACAGGCCGGGGCCGGGGCCGCCTCCCGCGTCCGCAGCACCCCGGGGCTGGCCTCCCGGCGACCCAGACGACCCGGGTCCGCGCCCGCTCCCCTCTCGGGCGGCGCCCCCAGCCCGGCCCGGGCTCCGACCCGAGCTCGGGGCGCGCCGCTGGGGTGCGGGTGGGGGCAGCCCCCCGGTGGCGAGGCTCCGGCGCGGGTCCAGGCCGCGCCCCCGGCCCAGCCCGGCCCTGTCGGCCGGACTCACCTCCGCAACCAGGCGGCGCCTCCTCAGTCCCCGCGGCCCGGGCGGCGCGGCCCCAGGCCTGCTCGCCTGCGCCGGCCGCTCCACAACTTCTGCCGCCGGCCTCCCGCGCTGAGTGGCGGAGCAGCCGCGCGCCCGGCCCGGCCCGGCCCCAACCCGGCCCGCGTCCGGCGCCCGCTCTACGCCGCCTCCGTAGCGTAGCGCCCGGCCGGGGCCCCGCGGCTACACCGCGCCTGAGGCGCACACCGCGCTGTGAATCGCGCGCGCGGACTACCGCTCCCACAGGGCCGCGCGACGCCGCCAGGCCGGAAGCTCGGGGCGGGGCCCGGCGCGATGCGGATCGGGAGTTGTAGTCCTCGGATGTCCGCCAACAGACGCGGCGATCGGCTCCCTCCCCGGGTCCGCCGACTTCCCGGGCCGCTCCGCCCACCGGCCCCGCTGGAGACGGCCGAGCCCAGGGCTCCAGGCGGCGCTGCGTGTCGGGTTGTTGGAGCGGCGGAAGGGATGCTTCGAGGACAGAACTGCGACTACTACTCCCAGAACGTCACGCGCAGGAGGAAGGGGCGGGGCCTCCATCCAGCCCCAGTCCCTGCGCTTCCGGCTGCGCCTCGCAGTCCGAGACGCCGGGCTCTGGCCGCTTCTCCCGGTCACCTGGGCGAGCAGCCAGCTCTTCCCTGGCCCCCAGGTGTCCACGGGGTCCGCACAGCTGCGTAGCGCCCTCCCAGGGTCTCCCGACACCCCCTACCCCCCGCCCTCCAGCTGCCCCAGACCCCCTGCTCGGTTCCCCTCCAGGCTCCGGGGTCCCTGGCGCCCGTTTGGTGGGACCTACCTGGGTGGAGCCGCGGCCTTGGCACTTCCAGCGTGACCCTGTCACATTACTTCCGTGGGCCTCGGTTTCCTCCTCGGTACAAGACGGCGGAACGTGCCGGCATCCGCGGAGCGCTCGGCCAGGTACCTGGCGGGAAGACCCCTAGCCCTGGAAGGCCGATGTCGCTCCGCGGGGCCTCTGAACCGGACCCACCCGCCCAACGCCGAATTGACAAAAGAGCCTCCTAGGTCAGACCTCTTGCCTCAAGGTCCCGCTGTGCAGCTTGAGGTCGCTGACAACCAGCACTCACGGAACCGGAGGCCCCGCGCAGCCTGCATGTTTGGGAGACAGCCAGACCTGCAGCGAGGCGGCTCATCCGAGGCTAGCGCAGCGCGGGGAGGCTGTAGGGCGGGAAGACGGGACGCGGAGGGCAGAGCCCGGAGGACTCGGGCGCTCGGGGGCACTGATTGTGAGAGAGACACTGAAGCAAGGCATGTCTGCTAAGAGGGATTCAGGGAGAGTGGTAGTGCCTCCAGATTGGGCCGAATTTTCCAAGTGGAAAATTGGGTCATATTTGTTCTAAGTGCCCAGAAAGTCTGCTGACCTCAGTAGGACCTACAGGGACAAGGCTCAGTGCTCCCAGGAAACCCCCTCTCTCCAGTAGCTGCAGCAGGGGCGGAGTTGCTTCCAGAGCCCTCTAAGCAGCAAGCTTCTGGGTACAGCTGTAGAGGGACTTGGCCTGCCCCTAGCTTCTTCACCTGAATGGTGAAAGGTGGCCTCTGACCTTGTATGGCTGTGGAATCACATGAGCGGTCAGAGTCAAGGGCAGTCACCTGGGGGGGGGGGGTTGCTCAGTAACCACAGCTCCCCCTACCCACCACCATGGACACTGGCTGGGGTGGCTGTTGGACTGGTGGTCCTCAGCCTGTAACCTCCTAAGGAGAACAGCTGAAACTGAAGGGAGATTCCTGCCCACTCACTGCAGGGAGTCATGGTCTACAGGGGTGGCGGGGTGGGTGTAGGAGCATTGTCTTCCCCGGGGAGGGGCCAAGGCCTCTTGTTGGAGGGGTGGGGAGAAAGCCCAGTCATCCCAACAGGGGTCAGGAGCAGTCTTCGGGACTGGAGTTGCTCGGTGTTGGGAGAGGACCCTCCTGAACAAGGGCTGGGAACAGTGTCTGTTGGCGTTGGTGGGAGGCAATGGTTCATGCTTCCCTGTGCCTATGGAGTTCTCTGCTTTGGGACCCAAATGGCCCAATCAGACTGGAGATTCTAGTGGGACTGGGGCTCAGGGACCTTCAGAGGTGGGACGTACATGCTGGAGGCTAGGTGGGCCAAATGCAGGCAGGATTCCCTGTGCTGAGACACGCAACCTGTGTTCTGGCCAGTTTTAAGGAATGACCCATCATTGCCTTTTTTGTGAACCACCCCTTGCCCCGCCCCCTCCCCTGCCTGGCTTAAATAGGAGAAGAGATCCCATATAAGGAAAAAATCCCCATATAAGGAGAAAAGTAAGGGCCCTTCCCAGGGCCACCACCTCCAGGTCTCTGAGCTGCCAGCAGGTGGAAGGGCAGGTGCTGGGGCATCCTTCCTTCAGCATGGCTGGGTTGGGGCAGGGCCAAGGCAGGAGGTGGGCGGTGCTCAAGGGACAGCTGGAGGGACCAGATAGCCATGCCCCCACCCACCAGAAGCCATCTTCCTTGCTTTGTGCTCCTCCATCATGCAGGACTGACCGACTTGGAGGGTTCAGGCAGTCCTCAACAGACATGAGCTGACTTCAGACAGGATCAGCCTGGGGCGCTTGTGGCCAGGTCACTTCAGGGTTAGGGTGGAGGGTCCCTACATGGAAGGGGCGCACTTGGGTCTGGGGGTGCCCTTCCTGGCTGGCACTGGGCACTGCTGTTTCCATTTATGGTGGATTTGCGAGTGTTCTCCAGGCCCTGTTCCAGTGGATAACTATCTCCCCATCGGACCGGGGACCCTGGGAGGGCCAGGGCAGGGATCTCAGAATTGGCTGCTGGGGGGGCCAGACCATGGATAAGCCCCCATATGTTTAAGAGCATAAAACACCCGATGGAGCTAGGCCCCCTCCCCACCTGCAACTTCTCCTAGGCAGGGGTGATCCCTGCGGTCTCCAGAGAGACAGGTAGGTGGAGAGCAGGTATCACCCAGTGCGTCCAGGCTGGGGACAAGTGTCTCCTGGATCCTCACTGACCCTAACTTGCCACGGCAGCACTTGGGCACCCCAGTGCTGAGCAGGCCCTCTGTGCAGAGCTCCAGCGGGAGCGTGTGGTTGAAGCCTGCATCCCAGGCCACAGCACAATGCCATCCCTCCCGGGCCCTAAGTTCTGCTGGTCCCACCTGTGGGCAGCAGGGCCCAAGTCCCGCTGATGGGCTTGCTAATGAGTGCACTGGGGCCTGTGCAGGGAATTACCTGCTCTGAGCGCCAGCACAGGCCAGAGTCTGGACCTTCACACACTCTCTAGACCCTGGGAAAGTAGCGGGGAGGTGGCTCTGGGCAGGAAGTTGGCCTTGGGCATGTCCACACGCCAACAGCCCCCCAGGTTCACTCCTCACTGCCATCCCACACAGCATCCAGGACTCCCAGGCCTGATCTTGGCAGCCCCTGCTCACAAGCCACACTGTGTCCACTCTCACCATCGGCGTCAGGTTGTTGGCCCCATGGGCCAGCATACCTGGGCTCAAGCCGCTTCAGTGCCCTGCCGGATCGCTGAGGGTGGGGTCCTTGGCCTTCCCTAAGCCTCAGGTGGTGCACGCGTCTCTGACGTGCAGGCAGCTAGCTCCGTGCGAGGGAGGTGTTAAACGCATGGTTTGCTGCTTCGTGGACGCTTGGGCTGGGGAACTGACTTTGTGAGCTTTGGGTAGCTCCCACTTCAAATTACATTTGCTCACTTACCCACAGAATCTTCTCACTACGTGCCCTTGATGATGGTGGTACCTGCACTCTCCCCCCAGCCCGACCACCTAGACTGACCTTCCTCATCTTTGAGCCAAACCCTTGTGTTGAGCCTGTGCCCTCAGTTTGGGTACCGTGCATGATGTCCTGGGACATCACCAAGCCCCAGACCTGGGATGCAGCCCCTCAACCCAGCCTGCACTCGGTGTCCACCAGGAACACCCATGGCCCCAAAGGCCCTGTCACACGGCCTCCCCTCAGGAGGGCCCCCTGGCTGAGCTCTGCTGGGGGTCCAGACTGGAGGTGCAAGCCTGGGACCTGTGGGAGGGGTCAGCTTGAACAGAAGCTCTCCTATGGAGCTCACATGGTCCAAAGCCCCCCAGATACCTTGGAGGGCCAGTCCAGGCCCAGGGCACCCCACCCAGCCCACAGACCCCATGGAGGAAGAATCCGGTCTCTGTGTGTATAGATAGCTTTAATCTTCAGTGAGACTGTCCTGGCCTTGCCCTTCAGCATCCAGGCTACCACGGCTCTGCCTGAAGTCTTTCTCCAGGGAAGGCAACAGGGTCACTGTGCACGTCGATGTCTGGGTGTCTGTGTGAAGCCTCTCCCGGCAGCCCCTATGTACAGTTACGGGACCACTGAGTGATGGACAGAGACAGACCCACATCTGTGTCACCGGGGCAGGGCTGGGCACAGAAAGCAGAGTTCCAGTATTTATTATCATACATATATATATTTTATATGTATACACAGATAGTTTTCTCTCTTGGAAGTATTAAAAAATTGATCAACCTTCAATCTATAAAAAATACCTACTCTACATGATAGAAAAATCTCTCCTCCAAGTTTACACTGATTTACACCCAAGGCTTTCCCCAAAATGTACAATACGAGGCAACGTCTTAAATCTTAGTGTAGAAGGTGGGCCACATGGAGCACGGAGGGACGCAGGGCAACACACACACACACGCGCACACAGACGCGCACACACACGCCCTCTCACACACACTTGCACACAGCAGTGGCCCGTCTGTGTGCAGGCCCAGCGGCCCCCGTGGTGGTGCGGTGCCTGGCAGTGGGGGCATAGAGCCAGGCAATGATTTCCTTAACGGAGCCCCCAGGCTGCTGGGAGGGCCCTGTTTTCTGTTCTTAATCGTGTGCTGGGAGAGCCAGCAGAGCTTGGCCGTCTGCAAAACCCAGCTTGGGGAAGGACGGCCACTTCAACTTCCAACTCCCAGGGGAAACGTGCACTCTGCGTAGGAAACCAGGACTCTCCCGGGGCAGCTGAGACCTGCCAGGGGAGGGGCTGCTCCAGGAGGCCAGGGGGGCCACCCCAGCCGGGAGGCGGTTTCTCACTAGGACGCTGCCTGCACCTAGGGTCACAAAGGCCAGCAACACCCACCCTGTCCAGAGAGCAGGGTCCGCATGGTGAGACTCTCAAGTCCTGATTTCAGAAGAGAGGCTCCTGCCCCAGCCTCCACGGGAGGGTCTGGCACTGGACCGAAGTGATCCTCTGGACGGGAGCCAGCCCCGGGGAAGCTGGGACCCCCGCAGCTCCTAGCCAGACCCTGACGCGTACCGCCTCGGCTGCCTGTACTCCGCATGCCACCGCGTCTGGCGAGAGGGTCCTGGGGCCGCCGTGCCGTCGGGTGACGGCCTCTGAGCAGACCATGCAAAACCACCCTGGTGGGGACGCACCCTTCCTTCCCTGGTGGGCAGGCAGCAGTGGCGTCTGCCACATGGGAGGGAGCTCCCAGAAGGGTTCACCTGAGCTGGAGACGTCGTCTCTGCATCTCTGCAGAGAGCAGCCCAGCCCCACCCTCTCCTGTGTGGGCCCCAGACCCGGGCTCCCATTCCTTCTCCCTCTGCAGACCCATCACTGCGCCCTGGCCCAACCACTGGTCTCAGGCGCGTGCATGCTGTGGCCATCTCCTGAGTGTGGGTGGGGTCCTGGGCCCACCAGGCTGGGCCTTCCTGCCTCTATTTGACCTCCAGGATGGATGGGTTGGTCTCCATGATGGCCACGATGATCCGGTCAATGTAATCCTGCAGCCGGAAGTTGATCTCCTCCTGCTTTTGAATCGCATCCATGAGCTGCAGAAAGAGCGGTGTCAGCGCCAGCCTGGTGCACAGACCATGGCACACGTGGCCGGGCCAGGCCTCACCTCATCTCGGGAGACGGAGCTGATCTCCGCGGCCAGGGACTCCGAGAAGGACGTGGAGAAGAGGTTCTTGGCACCCTGGATGCTCAGGTTGATGATCTGCCCGTTGAGCTCGTCATTCTGCTCCTTCAGGGTGCGGTTATCCTGGGTGGGAGGCACACCAGCAGCCTCACTCCTGTGGCCGGGACCCCACTGTGGCTGACCCAGCACAGGGACCGGCCAGAGGGGCTTCCAGCGCCCCAGCCCCCCGCATGCTCCCCGCCTCGTGCTGGGCCCAGGAAGTTTCTGCCACACCTGCTTCAGCCGGCGGACCTCCTGCTCCAGCTCGCTCTCGCGGGTGCGGCTGTTGTACTCCTGCAGGCCCACGCTGCTGCCGCGGCCCCTCCGCTGCTCCGCCTCCAGCTTGAAGAGCTGCAGGTGCTCCAGCTGCTTCCGCAGGTCCTCGATCAGCTGCGGGCAAGCGTGGGTGAGCCGGGTTCCAGGCACCGAGGCAGCAAGTGCCAGCCCCCGGCGTCCTCACCTCTGGCTGCACCCAGCGCCCTTCCCAAACAGGAGGACGATGCCACACTTCCCAAACCCCTCCCGCCCAGCAGCCCTGCCCGGCAGGATCCGGTTACCAGCCTCGGGTCTCCGGACACAGAGGGTGCCAGGCTCACCTCCTGAGTTGCCTCCTTGTCCCTCTGGAACTGGTGCCTCTCATGACTCAGCCTGTCCCCCAGCTTCCTCCGGTTCTCCTGCTCATCACTGAGCCGCAGGGACAGCTCTTCGATCTCATCCAGCAACTTCTGCTTCTCCTGCAGCGGGAGGATGTCCGCTGTGGCGTGCCCACCGGCTGCCCCATTCGCACAGCTCTCCTGAGCGCTCTCAGCCCCTTAGGGTCCGTCCTAAAGGCGGCCCCTAAGCCACCCCATCATGACCGAGGTGCACACACCTCTGGGGGCACGCTGACCCTGGGCACCGAGTGCACGGGTGGGCCTGGAGAGCTCCTGCTGTGCGTGGCTGCAAAGGCCACAGGGATGGTTTCCAAGGGAGGCAGGGCAGGATGGACTGATGCTGGGGCAGGACCACAGTGGCTCTGCAGGAAGTGCTCACAGGAGCCAGAGCCCATGTGGTCCTGGATGTCCTCAGGGTTCACAGCTTCCCAGGGGACCTTGGCAAGGAGGGGAGGAAGGGGACAGAGGCCTCTCAAGGGAACACCCGCAGGACCAGGCATAGGGGGTCTAGCTGAAGTGGGCCCTGAATTCAACCACACATCCATCTCAGCTGAACCTCTGAACCCAAGGACCCACGTCTGTGGGGATGCTGGGACGTCAGGCAGGGACCAATACCCTCCAACAAAGTGATGGCCAGACCCAAGCTGTCCTTGTCCCTATCCCCGGGGCCTGTGGGCCCAGGGCCGTCCCACTCTAAGAACCTGTCAGTGACAGAGGGCAGAGGGCAGAGGAGCGCCCTGACGTTAGCCGGGCCAATGGCGTGCCCACCTGTCTCGGGGCCGGGCCCCACACGCTCAGCGCTCCCAGCTGACCGCTCACCTCCTCCAGGCGCTCAATATTAGCCTTCAGACAGGGCGTGCAGGACCTCAGCTCCCCATTCTCCTCGTCTAGCTGCTGCAGCCTGAGACACGAGAACAAGGCTGGGACCTCATGCCCAGGAAATGTGCCTCCCTGAGTCAAGGGAGGCCCCCTGTCCTGACAGCCACCCCGCGGGTCACCCAGGGACCCACAGAGGCTCCCCAGGAGGCCCCAGACCTTACGCATCACTCAAGTACTCTAGGCCCCAACTTTTCGTTAAACTAGGACGGTCATTAAATACACTTTGGGTCTAGGGACACTTGTGGGTTTACACAAAAGCTGCAGACGCAGTGCAGGGTCCCTGTGGGCTCAGGCCCCCTTCCTGCAGGCCATTTACTCATTGCTGCGGTGGCTCTGCCACCCACACAGCCACACTGGGACACACTAGTTCCCAAACCACCCACTGCACTTGATTTCCCACCGGTGCCCCTTCCCACCCCGGGGCCACACTGCACTGTCGCCGCATCTCCTTGGGCCCCTCTGGTCTGTGGCAGTCTGTAGGACCTCCTTGGCTCTTCGTGAGCTTGGTCATTCTGGGCAGTTCTCGTCCCATGTTTGCTCCGATGCCCCCACACTGCGTTTGTCTGGTGTTTCTGGGACGAAACAGGTCACAGAGGCGAGGCGCCCTTGTCACCAATCGGGTGCCGAGTCCACACGACTTGCCTCAGGCCTGGATCATCTGGTGAAGGTGTGTTTCCAGGTGTCTCCTCCTGCCGGTTCCCTGTCCCCTGGAAGCCGGTCACTGGGCCCGGTCCGTGCCCCAGGGAAGGGAGGACTCCGCTCCAGCCCCAGAGGACATCTCCCCGCATTACTGGGAATCCCTCAATGAGGAAGGCTCTTGTCTGCTCCTCACGTCTTCACCAGGGCTCACGTCGAGTGGGGCTCCGGGTTATGGTCCGGTAGTAGCATTAGTGTGTTACTCAAAGTGGTACAGCTTTGACCTCTGGGAGCCCTAGTCAGCTGCCCCATCACCGTGCACAGATCCATGCTTCTCTGAGCACCTCCCTACTTTCTGACATGATGAGAAGTCCCGATGGCCTCACTCCCATCCCAGCCACAGACTTAGCCCCTTCTCCAAGGAGCCTCTTCTCCGCTCCACAGTCCTCTCCATCCTGCTGCCTTCCATGGCCGTCTGCACTGCACACCGTCTTCTTGGGCACCGCACTAGACTGGGGCCACACGAGAGAGGCCCTTATGCTGGGCTGACCTCAGGGCGCTGACCCCTCCCACCGCCCCCACCGCCAGGTAACTGCAGGAGGCTGACCGGGTCCAGCCACACAGAGCAGGCAGCAGGTCTGCTCAGAAGCAGTGACATGGAGTCCTGCCCCGTCCCCCAAGGGCTTCACGACACCTGGTATACCTCGCTCCCCACCAAGCTGCTGCCCTGCTCAGAATCCCAGGGGAGAGGCTACCCGCACGCACAGACGAGGAACACACAGCCACGCTGTGCTGAGGCCCAGGAAAGAAGGTCCCCCAGCTGCCCGGGCCTGGCTGTGTCTACTGGCGAGGAGGCCTCGCGTCCGGATGGCGGGCGCAGCCTGGAGGCCTGCTCTTGGAAAGGCCTCACAGGACTCCTCTTCCACCCAGTCGGCCGCACCCCCGGCCGAGGTGCTGGAGAGGACCGCAGGCCACAAGCCCTGGAGTCCTCCCAGTTCTCAAAGTGGCTCTGGCTCAGTGACCAAAACCCCTCACGGCCCTCAGGGAGGCGCTCTGACCAACCACTCTTCACTGGGAGCCGTCTGGGCCCCGTCCCATGACAGGAGGAAGCCGGGGGGGGGGGGGGGGGGGGCGGCGACCTGCGTTGGGGCAGCTGGTGGTCTCTCGCTCTCCCTGTGTGCTCCCCGCAGGGCATGCTCCCCCAGCTTCTCTTCCCCGCTTCTCCAGACTCTTGAAGGCTCCCACCTCCAGATAAGCAGAAGGGGACCCCACCAGCCTCAAAAAGGATGAAGGACAGACTCCACAGGACACCGGGTAGGGTCTGTTGGCAAATTCTGAGCCTGAGTGTGGTTCACAGCTTTCCTCGCGTGGCTCCTCCCTGGCCTCTGCAGTCCACTCCCTCCCCGGGCGGCAGCCCACCTGGCCTGCAGGCTCTCCACCTCGATGCTCCGCTCTCGCTCCATCTTGCACACGAGCTCCCGGTGCCGCCGCGCCTCCTCCAGCGCCACCTCACAGGCTCGCAGCTCCTGCTCCTTCAGCTGCTCCTCGAGGGCATTGGCTCTGCGAAGGCAAAGGGGCGAAGGTAAGAGGCCTTCTGCTCCCTGCACCAGGGCCCCCCTGCAGGAGAGGCAGAAGAGATTCCCCCACAGGTCTGGCCAAGGGCGGTTCTGAAGCAGAGGATGTGCCCGCCAAGACAGCCTCTGCTTCCCACACCTTTACCCAGGGCCTCAGAACCAGTCTCTGTCGCTTTTGGGCAGTGCATCCCCCATCCCAGCGTGCAGGCAGGAGCCTTCCCAGTGGCACAAGCCCACCAGGTGCTACCAGTCCCGGGAGGAGCCCTCACTGACCCTGCGGGTGGCACACCCAGGTTGCCCATGGCAGAGGCAAGGGGATGGATTAGTGAGGACATGAGGACAAAGGGAATGTTCTTGTGGGGGCCCTGACCCCAGTGCCTACCAGATCCCCACGGGCAGCCGCAGGACACAGGGACTGACCACCCCAAAGAGAAGGGCTCCAGTCCCTGCCCACAGAGCCCACACCTCCATGCACACAGGGCTTCTCAACCTCTTTCTGGTGCCTCACACCTAAGAGTGAACAGAGTGCCAGAGATCACAGACTCCATACAAAAGGTGTCGACACAAAAGCAGCCAAAACCATCAGAGAAAGCACACCTCACACAGGAGAAAGCCCTATAATTCACACCTCAGAGTGTGCGACCTGCCCCACAGGGAACAGGAGCAGAACATCTGAAGTCAGAAAAAATTCAGTAAGAGAGGGCGCCTGGGAGCTCAGCTGTCGGGCGCTTGCCTTCAAGTCAGGTCATGACCCCAGGGTCCTGGGATCGAGCCCTGCATCGGGCTCCCTGCTCACTGGAGTCTGCTTCTCCCTCTCCCATTCCCCCTGCTTGTGTTCCCCCTCTCGCTGTGTCTCTCTGTGTCAGATCAGTGAGTGAAATCTTTGGGAGAAAAAAAATCTGCAAAGTGGAGAAAAGAGACAAAAGCAAACACACATTTAAATAAATAAATAAGGAAATTCAGAGTGTTGAAAGAGAAGACCAAGGATATCACATTTTTCAAAAGAGGAAAATGGGGACACCTGGCAGACTCAGTCAGTTAAGCTGCTGCCTTCAGCTCAGGTCCTGATCCCAGGCTCTTGGGCTCGAGCCCCGCATCAGCCCCACGTCGGGCTCCTTGCTCAGCAGAGAGCCTGCTTCTCTCTCTGCCTCTGCCTGCCCCCCTGCCTGCTTGTGCGCGCTCTGACAGATAAATAAATAAAATCTTAAAAAAATAAAATTAAAAAAAAAAAGAGGAAAATCGGTGCCTGGGCAGCTTAGTCAGTTCAGCATCCAACCCTTGAGCTAAGCCCAGGTTGTGAGATCAAGCCCTATGTTGGGGTCCACACTGGGTGTGGAACCTGCTTAAAAAGAGGGAAACGGCAGAATTAGAGAACAGGAAAGTAAAGAAAATGAAAAGAAACTTCCATAAGGTCTAACACATTTGATGAACAGATGTTCGGAGAGATAAGGAGATAGAACAAAACGTACAAAGAAATAATTCTGAAGACCTTCCTGAAGCTGCGGGGTATCTCGGAGATTTAAAGGTTGGAATCCTGTGCCATCACAGGAAATGGGGGGCCTTCCCAGCATCCCAGGTGAGAGCCCAGACCCCACAGAGGGCACTGGCGCCCACCTGCCAACTTCCTGCAGACGCAGCCCCACCCTCCGTGGGTGACACACTGCAGACACATGCGGACTGGCAGAGCCCGCTCCTCTGCACCCTCCCCAAGGAACCGGCCGGGGATGCCCTCTTCAGACAACGAACGAGCCAGAGAAGAGGAAAACACAGGATCCAGAAAGCAAGAAGCCAAGCACGGGGGGTCACCTGGGGGCCCAGCTGGTTAGGCGTCGGACCCTGGGATGCGGCTCCATCGTGAGCTCAGGGTCCTGGGATGGAGCCCCACATCGGGCTCTGCAGTTGGTGAGGAGCCGCCTTGACCATTCTCTCGGCCACACCCCTGCTCATGCACACTCGGGCTCTCTCCCTCCCTCCAAAATCAGTCATGTTAAAACAATCAGATGAACAAACCGCAAGCCTGAAAACCCGTGTGGGACCGCTGGGATGCCGGTAAAGGGGCAGCAGCCATGCAGCAGGCTAGAGACACTGTGAACATGAGGAACCCTCAAGAAGCAGCAGAAACATGTTTTTAGGAGAGCTCAGGAAACAGCCCAAGAAACACCCATAGGCTTGGACACGGCAGGCCACCGGGCAAAGGCCGTGGACTTTCCACTCCATACGTAGGTAACTGGTAGGGCCGTCAGATCAGACGGAGCCTCACCAGACAGCCTGGCCCAGCCAGGTTTCCCTGGACACGGACAGGCAGGGGGACAAACATCCCCAAAGCCCCTCTGTGAGCACGCCGGGCCCACCCTCAGCTGGGCAGCAGGACCACGTGGGCCGGCCCTGCTGGGGGAGCCTGGGCGGGGTGCATGCAGGGTCCAGCCCAGGCTCTTGGCTGCACAGAGGACCTGCTGCAACTGTGCTAGTGGCGTGCGGGGGGCACCTGGTGGAACGAACCACTCGAACCCCCAGCCTCTGAAGAGCAGACTGCCGGCCCGACACCAGAGCGAGATCAGGGAAGCGCGTGCCATCCAGGATACAGCGTCACGGCAGGAGTCGAGTGAGCGCATGGGGCCTGTGACCAGCCCTGCTGCCCGGGTCAGGGGCAAGCCTGCGGAGGCTGCGAGGGGAAGGGCCCTTGCCTGGAGTCACGGAGCGCAGCACTGATCCTCCTTCACGCCCCTGGGGCCGCCCCACCCTCCGTCATATCCCCGCACACCCAGCTGCATGCCCACACAGCCCAGAGAGCGGCAACTCCCGAGCCAAGCCCCTGTGCCGCCTGGAAACATGCTACCTTCAGCTGGGTATGTGCGGCACAAGCCGGTCTGTGACACGGAAAGGTTGGGGGGAGGGCGGGTAGGTCATGCCTCTCCCTCAGTGATGCACTGCCCTCCTCAGCACGGGGCCCAACTGGGCCAGGCTGTGTGTCCTGTTGCTCGGCAGCTACCACTGTACTTCCACCTCTGCTGCCAAGAGCCTGCAAGGACCCGCATGCTTCCAGGGCCAGGCCCACACCCAGGGGCAGGGGGCTCTGGAGGCCCCACCCTTGCTGTCCCCACCGGTTGGCTCTGACAGCAGGCGTGGTGGCCCTCAGGACACAGTAGAGGGAAAGGGGAGGACGCCCATGCCTCAAACACAGCCATCAGCATGGAACAACAAGCCTGTCTCTGGCACGTCAGAGTCACGATGGGTTCTCAGGATCCGGGACAAGAGCTGGGGCCCACATCAGAGGGTCCCAGTCCCCCCTCCCCAGGCGGCCTCTGCCAACTAGGAGGCCGGCCTCTACCATGTGCTCGGTGCGGGTGGTATGGCTGCCGGCCTCGCCGGGCCTGAGAGCTGAGGAGGCACCTCCCCTTGCTCTTTCCTCTGCGGCCTGAGGAGACTTGGAGGTGCCCCAAGCTGGCTCCCAGCAGCCAGCGGAGGGACAGCTCCAGATGGGAGCCGCACCTGTGGCAGCGGAGACCCTGCTCTGGGAGGTGCAGAGGGCCACGAGGGCCAGGCTGTCACATGGACAGATGACCACGACCACAGAGACCCTCCTGCCTCACCTGTGCACAAGCTGGAGGTTCTCCTGCCTCAGCCGGCTGTGCTGCTCCCCATTGGCAGCTGTGTCCTTCTCCAGCTCCGACACCCGCTTCTCCAGGAAGACAACCTTGGGAGTGACACAGTGGCCTCAGAGTCCAGAGGCAAGATAGCCTGCATTCCCAGCCCACTGTTTAGATGGCAGGGTCCACTAGGCCAGAGCTGGGTCCACCTTGTTCAAGGAGGAGGTGGGCATGGGTGTGGGGTGGGAATAGAAGGTGAGCATGGGGGGGATGAGAGGGAGAGAGCACGGGGGGAACGGGATGGAGTGAGCACAGGGGGACGGGAGGAGGTAGGGGTGTACTCCCACCCCTTCTCATCTCCTGCTGAGCAGGCCCTCGGGAAGCTTGAGGTTGCTTCCACAGCGAAGTCGCCCTGCCCCAAGGAACGTACCCCACACAGCCTCTCTGGGAACTGCGAGTCCATAGTAGTCTGGCTCTGTGATTACCACCTGAAACCCTAAGAGCCTGCCTCCAGGGGCCAGGTGAAGGGTGCCTCTGAGCATCAGTGCGCCTGGATGGACCCACAGACAAATAAAGGCGACATCTGACCTCTCAGCTCCCTCTCACACACAGCAGGAAAAGTCCCCTTCCACCCCTGACCACTGGACAATGCCAGGACTGGCGGAGGAGCTAGTCACCCCTGATGGCACCACCACTGCCCCTCGGCCAAGCCATCACCCCATGTGGTCTGCACCCTGACACGGCAGCCCCCCAAGTGCCCCGAGACCTGGCTGTTCTCAGTAGGGGCCCTCCCTCCACCCTGCACCCTGGGGCCCACCTTATCTGCAATGTCCTCCTCCATGCACTCCACTGGGTCCGGGGCAGGGTCCTGCAGGGTGTCCATGGTCAGGGCCGCTGACTGGTGCAGGTTCCTGAAGAGAAGAAACAAGAGGCCAGTCCAAAGAAGGACTTCCAGCAGAGTGGCGAGAGGCACGATCACGAGTTCTGGAAACATGGGGATTTCCAGGCCCATCTGAGAACCAGAACCCACAGCGCGGGCCCAGGTCTCTGCCAGCAGGGTCCTGGCAGGACGCTGCTGCCCAAGGGTCAGAAAGAGTCCCTGCTGCTCTCTGGAACCCGACCTCTCAGCCTCCTTCCCTGGCAACAAATGGGTGAAGGTACTTTGTCCTCAGTAATAAAAAATGACTTCATTCCCCTGTGATAGGAAATCATCTCCTCTTCTGCCATGGGCCCGTGCAACATTACTTCAGGATCCTGACTTCCAGATGCAGCGTCATCCACATGTTCAAACTTACTCCTCGTGGCAGGGACAGGGAGAGACCAGGGTCTCACCCAGGGTTTCTCAGGGGTCGAGCCTGGGAAGTTGCACAGACCCAACTGTCCTCTGCGGCAATAGGTCCAAGGGCCTAGCACCACAGGCCACAGGGCCCCTATCCCCCTGAGTCACATCAGGAGCTCCCATGGGCCTGTGAAAACCCCCTCGATGCCCTCAGAACTCCTGCCTTGGCTCCTCAGCCCCTGGCCCCCTAGCAGGTGGTCAGCAAACACATGTGTGCAGTCCCTCTAGAGTCTTGTTGGCGGACACTCTAGCAGCTCTCACCCAGCTGCACTTAAAGCTCTCAGCACTGGCCCAGAGTACCAGCAGCGTGTCCCCCTGTGGCGACCAAGGCTCCAAACTGAGCAGCCTGATGTTCAGAGCTGTGTGTCTTTGACACAGCCGCTCCTCCTCCCTGAGCCCTACTTTCCCACGAGACTGGGGGTCACAAGCTAGGATGAGGAGTCAACGAGATTATACAAAGAAACAGCTCCTGTGAAAGATGTAACGCAGAGTAAGAATTCAGTAAAACACTATTAAAATTACACAGAAGATGTCCATCACATAAAATTGTTATTAAATGTATGAAGTTCTGTTTTCTTTTTGGTATTGACTGAGCTTGTACATTCCTCAAATTTCTTCCAGAAATGTTCAAAGGGGAAAAAAAAGGCAGCCGTCTTTACCCCTGAATGTGTCCTGGGTGGACTGAACCCAAAGAGTCATCCTGTTTCTGTCCAGTTGCTGTTTCTAACGCCCATGATTTTGGCCCCACCAAGAGCTCCTAACGTAAGTGCTGGGGCACCAGAGACCACCCTGCAGAGGAGCCACAGTCTGACCCGTCACCCCATCCTGAGCTTCCAGAAGCTCACGGCCTCCCAAGGGCTGGACACGGGACAGGAAGGGGGCAGCTAGCATGTGGCCACTTCGGGCACTGCTGAGGGGGAGCGCCTCTTTCACGTCAACCCACCCTCCCTCAGGAGACCCAGCAGGAGAAAGTGCCATGGGAGACGTCTGACGCACCAAGAATGCCCTTTGCCCTGTGGCAGTCCCACTGGCACTGCCCTTACCCCGCCTGGCCTGAGGCCAGCTTTGTGCGGCTGCCTCCAGGTCCTCATACGCAGGCTGACCCCACAGCCACGCCCATGTGCGGTAAGCACACAGCCAGGTCACGGAGACCAGAGTCGGTGGTTCCAAACCCCACGGTCCTATGACAGGGCTGTGTACAAAGGCCTGAGTCACCGTGAAGAGTAAAGTACCACGTATTTTGAGTTTACTTAGAATTCTAGTGCCGGTTTTAAGTGCAACATGGCAGCAGATCACAACCATGTGTGCGTGTGCACGTGCGTGTGTGCGTACAGTCTGGAGAACAGGCTGTGTGTGAACCGTAACTACAGACACCTACGGACCGGGCTTTCTCACGCCAAAGTGTCTCTGCGAAGGGGAGCTCACATTCTCAGAGGCTGTTTCCAAGCAGCAGGCAGACGCACCCCAACAGCTGAGGCAGCACAGCCCCGGGGCCACAGGGCCCGGCCACAACCTCGATGTGGGAGGATGGGCGGAGGTTCTTACCTTCCCTCATCTCAGCCCCTTTAGCGTCTGTGGGGTGAAACATGGATAGGGGGAGGAGGCAAGCAATGCCAAACGTGTAATCCCTGTGGGGTCTGGAACAAACATCATGTTCCCTGGAGTCTGATGCCCTCTACAAGGGGGCTGGTGAGAACGAGTGCAGAGGAGGGTGGGTGACCTTCACTTCTGCTGGGTCCTAAGCCCCTAGGACTACAGAGATCAGCAGGAGGCTCACACGCCACACACAAGAGAGGAGGTGTAAAGAAGGGGCAGGAGGGCTGCAGCCGCCACCTGAGACCGCACTGGAGGGTTCGAGACCACAGCTCACAGAGGGGGGCCCACAGACGGCACACACACCCACCCATAGCCCAGCACGGATCCCCAAAGGCCGACAGCCAGGCCTGATTCCTCTCTGGGAAACCAGAAGGCAGCGAGACTGTCCACACCACACACCTGCCAGCAGCCGTGAGCAAGAACTTGAACAAGACAGACAAGGACACAGGGAAGAGATGGGGAGAAAAAGCTTGTGGCTCGTCAAAGGAGGGGCCAGAGTGGACCAGTGTGGGGGAAGCAAGGATGAGGTGGTTAAGGCCACACCCAGGGGTTCCACAGGGAGGATGGGGGACAGACAACCCTATCAACAGCTTGAGAAAGGTTCCCAGGATGAATGGTGGAAACGATCTGTCGGTCTGCCCACCATAATTAATGGGAAGAAGGACTCACAAGACTCATCGTAGAGACTCTGAACTTCAGGGGCAGAGAAGACATGTGAAAAGCTTCTGGAGAAAAGGTCACAGAGATAACCAGCAAACCTCAGGGTCCAGGCAGCAGCCCTAGTGCTGGAAGGTGTTGAGCGGTTCCTGCAGAATCTGGGAACGGGAGGGGTTCGCAAGCTATAATTCTACACCAAGCCAAAAGATGGGAGGAAAGCACCCAGCAAGATCTCAGAAATGGATTTCCAGGGCGCCTGGGGGGCTCAGTGGCTTAAGCCTCTGCCTTTGGCTCAGGTGATGATCTTGGGGTCCTGGGATTGAGCCCCGCATCGGGTTCCCTGCTCAGTGGGGAGCCTGCTTCTCTGTCCCTCACCCTGCTCATGTTCTTACTCTCTCTCAAAAAAATAAAATCTTTAAAAAATAAAAATTTAAAAAATATTATCTCCAGGGCACCCTTTTCTTAAGGAGGAGTAAGACGACGAGCGGACAAGAACGCAGATGAGAAACATTAAGAAGGATACGGGCGCGAAGTGACAAGCGGGGAAACAAGTCCTGGCGCACACACAGGGGCCGCAGGGCCGGGGGGTGCTCTGTGCAGGGGCGCAGGGGTGCAGGGGCACAGTGAGAAGGCGGACCAGCAGCAATACCACAGCCATCACTGCCTCCGGAAGAAGACGTGTCTGAGAAGGGACATAAGTGAGCGTCCCGTGGCGTCCTGTGAAGGACGTGGTCACCGGACAAGCCCTGCTGAAACCGTCCCCAGAGCCAGCCTGGCGGGGCGGGTACCCGCTGCCGCCGTCTCTCCCTGCAGGAGGCCAACAGGTGGACCCCAGCTGGAAGGTGCAGAAATGGCCACAAGCGTGTGTTCTTCAGAAACGTGGTGTTAGGCATATGTCCTCCCCCTCCTCCTCAGCCTGGAGAGCCGGGGAGGAGCAGAGCCACTGGAGGAGGCCGACCCAGAACCCAGACCTGGGCTCCGCCATGACCCTCGCAGATGCTACCGTGGGCTAGTGGACAGCAGACACCTGGGGATGCCCCAGCCCAGCCCGGACCTCACAGCGAAGACGCGGTAAGAAGGGCGCCACGCCAGAAGCCTCCGGCACAAACCTCCCCACCGCAGGCCAGGGACTGCTTACAGCGGCGGCGATTCTTTTCAGAACTCACCCCTGAGAATTATTTTCAGTCCCAACTGCGACAAGTGACTTCCAAAGGTGTCAGAAAGTACCCTGGAGAATGGTACTTCCAAACACGTTTGTAAAGAGCTGTGGTCAGTGATAAATCTCTGAAGGACATCTCAGTGAATAACGAAGGTCTCCTACCTTGCCACCTTCCTGCTGGAGAGCCGCTTCGCTGGACTGTGCAAAATCAAAACAAACAGGAAAATCAAGTCAGAGAACAGACGGGGAGGAATGGGAGGAAACAGGAAACTCAGGCTGAAGAGATACGGGGTGGGATGCATGTTCATAGGCAGACAGCGCCTGCCCCCAAGGCCAGCACCATGCACAGAAAAGGCCTGCTCAGCAAAGCACTCGGGGACACGGGAGCAATCTCAGGGCCTTGCCAAGGCCAAGGCAAGTCACATTACTCTACTCCCACAGAAACCCTGGATGGAGCCACGACCAGACCTCAGCTCAGAAGCCGAGTCCAGCACCGCACCCACCTGCCACCGTGCTGGGTCTGAGCTGCCGGCCACTGCCACGCCCCAAATGCACCCCCACCCATCGCGTGGCCATCAGCGGCCTCCACACGAAACGGGACACAGGCCTGTTGGTGACAGGAAAGTTCTGTCATCAAGCTTTGACTTAGGCAGTGAAACCACAGGGTCCAAAATCCCGCCCGGCGGCGACCTGGAGGCCCCTTCTGCGGCAGTAAGTACGGTCAACCATGTGTTGTCTGGCAAACAGAACATCTGCAGTGGCCAAAAGGGCCGAACTTACCTTACCGCTCACTTCTGAAGTCCAGAGTTGTTGTTGTTTTAAGATTTTATTTACTTATTTGCGAGAGAGACAGATGGTGAGCATGGGTGAGACAGCATGGGGCAGAGGGAAAGGGAGAAGCAGACTCTGCTGAGCAGGGAGGGAGCCCCATGCGGGATGCATCCGGGACCTGAGACGGTGACCTGAGCCGAAGGCAGACGCCTCACCCACTGAGCCAGCCAGGCGTCCCCTAGTTTTCTTCTCCAACGCGACTGCTACGCCACGGGCCGGCCCACGAGGGGCAGCTCTCCCTCCGGCACCAGAACCAGCCGTGGCGTGCCTCCCTTCAGCAAGAACTCTCACACACACTGCAACTCCCTCGCGGCCCAGGCCAGGGACGGCCCAGCGGAGTCAGCTATGCCGCCTCCCACCTAGATTCCCTCCTACTTGCTCTGTAGAAATGGATCTGGGCCCCTCGCCAATTCTTCCTCTGCAGTTTCTACCAGTAGAGGGTGCTGGAGGGCTCCCACATGTCCATGTGTCTACCTGTCCTCTTGTCCTAGGGACATCTGGTCCATCCGGGCCCAGATCCCGCGCGGAGGCGTTCTCTCAGCTCCACTGGGAGTTCCCTCTCAGAGCACCTCTGCTGAGGCCCTTCCTCATGAGGCCTTCTGGCAGCCAGAGGGCAGACTTCCACCACAATCCAGAAGGTAAGCTCCGGACAAGTCCCCCCGTGTGGGGAGCAGCTGAGCCCCCCCGCCGCCGGCGGCTGCCCCTCAGAACCGCTGTTGAAGCAAGCCCCCTTCACTCTCAGCGGCCAGTGTCTCGTCATAGTCCCCACGTGCGGTTCCTCCTCGTTAAAGCTCCTCGTGTGAACCACTGTGTGCTCCCCTCTCCCGGCCGACTTCCTCTGAGTGTCACGGGAGTCAGGGTACATAGCGACCTCGCACAGACTGTACCGCCAGTCCGGTTTTGAGGTTTGTAATTTGAAAACAGGCTTTATACTCTTGATTTCTTAATATTCTTACTAATTTTTACAAAATGAATCTTTTCATAGAGGCTCCCAGGTATCTGGAAAACAGAATCGGCACTATAGATAGGCATGTTCTGAGGTTCAGTGGGTAGAAAATATATTTGACATGGGCGCCTGGGCGGCTCAGTGGTTAGGCCTCTGCCTTCGGCTCAGGCCACGATTGCAGGGTCCTGGGATCGAGCCCCACATCGGGCTCCTGGCTCAGCGGGGAGCCTGCTTCTCCCTCTGCTGTTTGTGCTCACTCTCATTCTCTCTCAAATAAATAAAATCTTAAAAAGAAAGGAAGGAAGGAAAGAAAGAAAGAAAAATATGTTTGACTTCAAAGCTTCCAGACACAGTTGGGACTGAATCACTTTTTACCATCCACAAACCAAAACCAAACACTTTGATTTCATGACAATTCCATGGAAACCAACAAGCAAGATTTCGGTCTTCTTCACTTCAGTGTTGGGGATAAATTTCCCCACAGCTGTGTTGTGGCTCCAGTGAGGACTTTAATGGCACATGAACCCACCTTGACTGGGTTTTCCTCGGAGAATGGCTGAGACTGGGCACAAGGCCCCACAGAACTTGCCAGCTGCATGGGGCCGCACCTCAAGCTCCCCCTCAAAAGCCCCAACAGAGGCAACCGTGGCCGTGCTGAGGCAGGTTCTCAGCACAGAAAAGATCACTCCAGAAACGAGAGACCGGACCCACCTCTTTGTGCTGACCCTTAAACACAGACAAGCATTCCTGTACTCGAACCCACAACAGCAGGACAGCAGGTCTCTGTATGGGAGGCCAGCTGGAGGGACCTTCCAGGAGCGCACCCAGCTAAACACATGCTACGTGAAGTGAAAGAATGGTTTTCCCTATGATAGAGGCCAGGAGGTCTCTGAAGTCCCCCGGAAGGCTAGGTGCTGTCAGTACCACCGGGACACCCCCAGACCCCCTCGGGAAGCTGCCAAATGGCCACAGAGAATCTTCGCCACTCGACTGGGCATGTGCTGGGCTGCAGCCTGTGCTGTGGGTGTCACCCAGAACCCGAGAAAGGGGCTGAAGACACCAAAGCGGCTCCACCAGACAACAGGCAGGTCCACGGGTACAGCAGGGCTGCTGACCACAGCGACCTGCCAGGAAGCCTGAGCTGGCCTTGGCCGCAGGCTCCCCAAGACAGGGGAGCAGTCTGCAAAAGACAACTCTTCCAAACACACTGAAACCGTCAGGATGGCTGGCCTTTCTGCCACACGTTCTGTAATTTGCAGCGGCACCAGGCCCCTCTTCCAGGAAGCCACTCCAGACTGCCACCCGGGAGCACACAGCCCTGATCAGCACCTAGCATCCTGCCCTGGCCAGCGTGCACACTCTCCGTGGCCCACACCCCCTCTGCCGGGCTGGCGCTGCGTGGCACGGAGCCAGCCACACAAGAAGCTACATCAACAACACGCTCAGACACGTGAACACGGACACACCCCTCGGACCCAGTCTCTTTAAGTGGAGCGTATCAAGCTGTGGGGAGTCAGCAAAAGGAAACCGTCTCCTTCTGGAGCGTTGACCTGAGTAGGGTTGGGGATGGAGGACGGAGAGGCAGGCAAACACTCAGACACAACCCAGAACTGGGAGACGGGGAAGAGGGACAGAATGGGGACCGACCAAGGCCGGGGGCAGCAGGCACATGCTGGCTCCTGGGTACCCATCAAAAAACAGGGTAGCAAAGCTGGGTATTCTGGTAACAGAGTCTGAGGCAGCCTCACAGAAAAGGGTCCCAGGGACAAGTGACTGGCTCAGTCAGCAGAGCATGTGACTCTTGATCTTGGGGTTAGGAGTCTGAGCCCCAAGTTGGCTGTAGAGAGGCTGTAAAAATAAAAAATCTTTAAAAAAACAAAAAAAGGAGGCTCATGAAAAGGCTCATGTGATTTAAACATACACTCCTGAAAGCTATTTACAAATCTATTTTTGGGGGTTTTTTGGAGAGCCAGAGGGCATGAGCTATGGAAGGGGCAGAGAGAGGGTGAGAGAGAATCCCAAGCAGACCCCATGCAGACTGTGCAGCCTGAAGTGGGGCTCGATCTCCCAATCCTGAGATCATGACCCTTGCCAGATTCAGGAGTCAGATGCTGAACAAACAAAGCCACCCAGGGACCTCGACAAATTAGTTTCTAAGGACCAAATGTTACTTTAAATTTCACAAAGCCCTTTCATGTGACTCAGTTAAGGAAATCCTGCAGTAAAATGAGGACAGTATCTCCTTCCAGGCGCAGACACGCTTTCACACACTGGATTTCCTCACAAGGGACACAGTGTGTGAAGCCAGCTTGCTCCCGTGGGACCAGAAGCGGTGGCTCGGACGGAGGCATGCACACAGAGCAAGGAGGGCAGAGGGCACCAGACACAGGCTCAGCTCATGCGGGGCCGGGGGGCAGGGCGGAGGAAGAGTCCCGCTGCCGGCACACTCGTCTTTCGGCGGCAGTGGCACCCGTGGCCAGAGCCACCGGCCAGAGTGCGGCGACCTAGACTCTCCCTCCGTGTAAACAAAGAGCATGGCCAGGCACCAGACCGTTACCTATTCTGTTCAAGATCATTCAGGCGAGCGGAAAGATCCTCGAGGCGGTTGATCTGCTTGTGGCACTGGCTACAGTAAAACTCAAAAGCCTCGTCAGTGAGGATGCAGTGCAGCTTCGCGGCCAGCGGGTCGGTGCTAGAGAGACGAGAAGTGTCCGCTCAGGACACAGTGCGCACCCCAGGCTGTCTGCCACTCCATGGAGGGGCTGGACCGAAGCATGCTGTCAGGTGCCCGGCTGTGTGGGATTCTGGCTCTTTCCTTCAACTGCCGGGAGCCCACCTCCCTCAACATCACCTCCAGGACCGGTGACACGCACCAGCTCGAGCAGCAGGGTACCTGGCCACACACCTGCTCCTTCCTGGTCAGGTGCTTAGAGGAAACAGGTGTGGCCCACGGGCTTCATCGTAAAACAAAAAAGCTTCTCTAACAAGTAAATGGCCGGACATACTACTTTCTCCTTTGTCCAAAACACATCAACAGGAGGGCAAAGCACAAGGGGGGGTCTCAGTTCTGGGACTGGAGCTACTTCAGTAACCGCTCTGAAGCCCAGTAGCCTCAGACACGGTGCATGCGTGAGGCGTCAGCATTAACTCTGTCGTCATTTGGACCTTCGTTAGAAACTCGGGATTCTATTTGCCTCCCTGTGACCTAGTCTCAGTGGACCTTCAGGGCACTGGTGGGCGCCTGTTGCAGGAAGATGAAGGCAGAGAGGCGGTTGTGTCCCTGGGGTGTTAGGGCCTGCCAGCTTTTGCAAGCCGAGGTGGAGGTTCCATGTAAGGACAGGCTGAGGGGAAATGTCACTGGTGGTGTGGAAGTCCCACCTGAGACAGAAAATGTGAGAGACTGCGTGAGAGGCACAGACTAAGCAGACAAGGAAGACTACCAAGCTGGACAGACACAAGTGTAGCTGCCCCCAGGCCTCGCCTCCGCGTCGACAGCACCAAGAAGGAAAGCTGCTAAAAACACTCACGCATGTCACTCACGCCAACTCCCAGAGACTTGCCACAGAGGCCCTCTCCCAGGCCAGTGGGTCCTCTAGGGCAGGCAACCGTCTGTGGAAAGGAAGGGTCTCGCAGATGCGGGTTCAGAGATACTCGGCTTCTGCTGTCAGCAAAGGGTGAGGGTTTCGAGAGCGGGCCACCAAGGGGAGAGGCAACTGACACGCACCAGCTGCTGAGCCGGGCAGGAGTTTCGCCTGTAGGAGCAGGAACGGCCTCAGATGGGCCAGTCACCAGTGACAGGCGGCCAGGTGTACAGGCCCCTTGTATGGACATGAGCGAAGCCCTAAGAGGAAGGAGATCTGGGAGGACCCAGCCCCATGAGTGAAGGCCTCACCCTTCAGCTCAGGCAGCCAGAACTCCCCAGATCATTAGAAGGAGATGAAGTGAAAGACATCATTTCTGATGCTAAAGCCGCCCGCAGAGGCTGACCAAAGGGCACAAACTTGCAGCTACAAGAGAGTGAATGTAAAACGTGGTAACTATGCTATATTACATAACTGAAGTGTTCTCTCCTCCAACCCTCCCTCCCTCCCAACACATACACACACACACACACACACACACACGTACACACGTGTCCATACATGCACACACACCCCAGCGGTGAAAGGCTGCGTTACCTGGGGGTAGGGAAAGTGGGGTCTCTGCAGCCATGCTCCCCGTTGCAGAGGGTCTCCAGGGACAGCTCCGCCTCGCTGCCCTCACCATAGTCCTCAAAATGCTCCTCACCACCTATCACCGTGACGACAGACTGGCTGTGCAGCTGCGATCTGCAAAGGCAAAACACAAGTGACACACTGTGACTTGTGGCCGCAGATCCGAGGGTGTGACGGTACCTTCCGGCAGAATGCGCCACTGGCCACATGTCCGAGTTCAAATGTTCTAGCAGCCATGTTCGAAAGCAGTAAATGCATAGGCGAAATGGATTTTAATAATGTATTTTAACTTACGCCAATGTATCCAAAATATCACTTCAGAGGCACAATTTTATATTCCCTATTTTTTTTAAAGATTTTTATTTATTTATTTGACAGAGAGAGAGCAGGAGCATGGGGGAAGGGCAGAGAGAGAAGCAGGCTCCCCACCAAGCCAGGAGCCCAGTGTGAGGCTCAATCCTAAGACCCTGGGATTATGACCTGAGCTGAAGGCAGACGCCTCCCCGACTGAGACACCCAGGCACATATTCGAGATTCTTTATTTCATAACAAGTCTTTGAAATCTGGGGTCCGTTGTACACTTCCAGCACACCCCCATTTGCTCAGCAACTCCACACATCAGGAATTTGCAGCAGACACAGGCCCGTCTCCTGCGAGTGCTCCCCGTGCTTCTTCCTGGCGCTGCCGGCCAGTGTGGGTGCGAGACTTGCGCTATGACGTGAAATTCCGAAGAGCAGACTCCAACCAGGGAACGTCAAGGGCTTGCTAGCACCTGTCCTCCTTCTGGGAGGGAGATCACGCTCTCCTCTGCACCCAGCTTCCGGAGCACAGGGTCACGGGGCCAGGGAGATGCCCGGGCACACCTGGAACTGGCAGAGGCTGAGCCAAAGGCAGGGGCTCAGGGCTCCACCAGGGGCAGAAGAAAACAGCCGTGCCGCCATCAGCAACTCCGCCAGTGCTGAGAACCTGAGAGCTGCCCCTCTCAGAAGGGGAAAGGGGGCCTCAGAGAGCCCAGTGACTGTCACGCAGGCAGTGAGGGACGGGAACTGGATCCGTGTGTGTACCGCAGACCAACGCGGCTAACGGACCAAGTTCTCATTTCCTACCCACAAATGCGCGCATCCAGGGAGCGGTCCTGACGCCACCAAGGACAACTTCACAGTCCTACACATACCCGCTTTCAGAAACAACGGAGTCTGAGCGAACTGAAGTGGGGATGAGCCCTTACTTCTTACCGTCCTCAAAAGCACACCCGTAAATATGTTCACACACATATAAACGAGGGCGTCTGTTTATATGTTTATACATGTGGCTCAGGTGGCTGAGCGTCTTGATGTCAGGGCCAGGAGATCAACGCCATGTCAGGCTCCCTGCTGCGCGTGCAGCTTCCTCGAGATTCTCTCTCCCTCTGTCCCTCCCCTCCCCGCTCTGTCTCTAAAAACAAAATTAAATGAAAATAAACAAAAATACAAATAAATGGTGCGAGATACTCTGCTCCAAGACTGGAAGACCGGTACGCGGAGAAGATGCTGATTCCCCCCGCAATGACCTGTGTCGTGACAATGCTAACCAGAAGCCCTGCAGACTTCTTTATCCAGAAACCAACATGCACATTCTAAAGCCTCCAGGGAAAGGCAAAGGGCTAAAGGCACCAACACATCCTTGAAGAAGAGGACTGGAGGGTGACGTACGCGCAGTCCGACCTACAACACGCTGGAGTCAGAGCCTGTGTGGCACTGACCCAAGGATGAGCAGACAGAACAGGCCGCGCAGCCCAGCCCCAAGCCCACACACACTCAACGGCCTCCCAGGCCCACGGGGACACCAGACAGTGAAGGAAGGAGGAACCCACTCAAAGCTGAGGCTGAGTCGACTGGACACTCATTTGGGGAACGACCCCAACCTCACACCCCACACAAAAATGAGTTATGGAGAGATGACAGATCTGAACAGAGAGATGCAAAAATACAGCTTTTGAAAGAAAATGGAAGTAAACATCAGAGTCATATGAAGCAAGCAAAATTTCTAAAACAGTACAGAGGTGGCACCTGCGTGGCTCAGCTGGTTCATGTCTGCTTTCTGCTCAGGTCACGATCTGGGGGTCCTGTGATTGAGCCCTGGGCCGGGCTCCCTGCTCCATGGGGGATCAGCTTCTCCCTTTCCCTCTTCCCCCTCCAGATCCTCCCCCAGCTAGTGCTCCCTCTCATTCGTTCACACTCTCAAATAAATAGCATCTTAAAAAAGAACCCAAACTCCTACAAATCAAAAGAAGATGACAACCCAACAGATGGGAGACACCAAATCACACCCATGGCCTGTGTTTGTACGGTCGGACTGGGGCACAGCCGTGAACCGTAACCACAAAGCACCTGCCCAGCGAAGCCCAAGGAGTCGTCACTGAGACCGTATGACCTACAAGCCAGAAAGTATGTATTATCTGGCCTTTTGCAGAAAAAGTCTGTAGAACCCTGCAATAAACACAGGTATAAAAGATTGGAACAGGCACTTTGCAAAAAAAGATCAAAGTGGCAAACAACACAAAATAAGGCCCTCATCTGAAAATGCAAGTCAGAACGCCCCTGCACCCCGACTGCCCACCCTCCAGAAAAGGAGCAGAGGCCCAGAGGCAGCGGGAAGGCAAGCACCTACGAGAAGCCCGGTCTGTACCGGTCCCACAGCCCCACAAGCATGCTGTAGAGGCAGCACCGTCCCACTCCTAGGGACAAACAGGCCACCCAGACACGTGGTGTTTCCAGCAGCGTCGTTCATAAAGCCGAAGCTGTGAACGACCCAGACGGCCACCAGCAATGAATTAAAGCTACAGCACGCTCATGCCACAGAGTAACAATAATGAAGACGACGGACAACCAGCACAGAACTCGGGGTGCAGCTCAACAGCCACGGCGCCAGGCGGAAGCAGCCAAGTGTACAAAGGCTACAGTTCTGTGTGGTCACTGTGACGAAGGTGTGAGCCCGGGGACAGCACGGCCGTCATCTGCAGCCGGATACCCGCGAGCGGCTGGCCTACCCGCACTCACACGCCACCGCGCAGTACTTCAATTAAAGAGGAAAAACCAACAACTCTGGGAGGCCGCACGAGGACCGAAACCCACACAAGCGACACGAGATAACACCTGACCACCCCCGAAGCTGGGAAGCATGACGGCTTCCCACAAGGCACACGGCTGGTGCAAGTTCTCTTCCAGGTCCGCACATGCCGGGCACTGCCCCCTCCCTTTGCTGGTCTGCAAACATATGGGGACGCCTGGGGCAGGAGAAGGGGGGATAGGATCAGAAGATCTGGGAGAGGTGCGGCCAAGACAAGCAGGTTCTAAGATCCTGCTGGGAGATATGGCCGGAACATGGTGCCTTGCCCTGGTTTCTAAGAACTTCAGCGAGAAACCCAGGGTCAAGTCTCTCTCGACATTGTGCAGTGCGTACAACCAGGGTCGTCTGCTGCCGGCAGGAATGCCTCCTTCCTAGGTGGTTGGTTGTCGCCGGCGGACACGCTGGGCAGTGGGCACGGGCTCTCAGCGGGACTTCAGGCCACGCTGGAGGGTCCGCTTTCTCCCCAGGTCCCACAAGGACCCCGCAGCACTCTGACACCAACCCCTCCACAAACCCACTGCACCCACAGGACATGTCCCCTCGGTGTCCTAGAAGCAGCAGCCAGGGTACAGACCTGCCAGGGAGCAGCAGCAGAGCGCCGTGGCCAGGATCCTCCAGGGCGTCCAGGCACTCGGAGGGCACGGCTGAGCCGCCAGCGCTGTCCGCGTCCCCTTCGGCCTGCAGCTCCGGGTGCACCAGGGTGCTCGTGTCCTCGTCGGTGAAGGTCTCACACTCACTGTAAGTACTCTCGGACCCCATGTATGCGCTGTCTGTCACTTCGTTGGCCTAGGAGAGAGTGCCAGCAGTCAGTCCCATACCCTGAAATGACCCCGTGTCCGTGAACCTCAATGCCCCACAGTACCCTACTGCAGGCATCGAGATACCATGTGGAGAGACAGCCTCGGGCAGGGTCCCAGCCGCACCTCTAAGCAGAAATATCAGCTTAACGAAATAATCCAACGGGTTTTTTGGGTTTGGTTTCTTTTTTTGGGCTGAAACCCGGGAACGAATATCCAACGGTTTTCAAAACTGAAACACAGACCCCTGTTCTACAGCAGAAAAACCACTAGAGCAATTCTGAAAGTTAGCTGGGTAAGCATACCTAAATGACAGGAGGGTCCCAACACCACCGTACAAGTCCCAGTGCGGCCCCTCATGTGTGTCTAGCAGCACTGGGATGATTTCTATCCGAAGAATCGTGCAAGAACACTCTAATTAAAAAGTCACCGTCAGGGGCGCCTGGGTGGCTCAGTGGGTTAAGCTTCTGCCTTCAGCTCAGGTCATGATCTCGGGGTCCTGGGATCGAGCCCCACATGGGGCTCTCTGCTCAGCAGGGAGCCTGTTCCCCCCCGCCATTCCTGCCTCTCTGCCTACTTGTGATCTCTCTCTCTCTGTCAAAAAAAAAAAAAGTCCCCGTTAGTGCCTGTTTTGTACGATGTGGCTACTGCTTTGAAATTCAACTCTGGGGTCTAACCTCAAATACTAACCCATCGATTATTAACCAACCCATTACATTCACTGGTTAAAGGTCTACTTTCCACAAAAGCTATCTTTGTTTTCTCTTCTGGACCCAGTGCCCAGTATCTAGCACAGTGCAAATTATTTCAACTCAAAGAATCATTTCACAAGCCATTTTCAATTCATCTTCTCAGCTTTAATTACAACGCAACTGCACTGGTTAGGGAAAGTAGCTAACACGTCATGCTCAACATAATCTTGAGGTTAACAACTTGAGAACAGGGGTGCCTGGGTGGCTCAGTGGGTTAAGCCTCTGCTTTCGGCTCAGGTCATGATCTCAGGGTCCTGGGATTGAGCCCCTCATCGGGCTCTCTGCTCAGCAGGGAGCCTGCTTCCAGCTCTCTCTCTGCCTGCCTCTCTGCCTACTTGCGATCTCTTTAAAGAAAAAAAAAAACCTTGAGAACAATTAAGATTCCAGAAAAGCAGCTGGAAAAGGTGCACTCTGTCCTGTCATTCTGATGTCACCAGAGGACAGTGTGCTCGGAGGTGCTGTGCTAACAAGAAGAGACTGGTCCCCCACTAACTCTGAGGGCCTCTCAAGGCTGCATCTCATGGCTCCTTGCCCCACTGAAGAGGCATCAAGGGCCCAGGCTGAGCTGGTGGCATCCTAGTGCACCGATGACAGGCCAGGGTCCATTCTCCATCTGCCGTCCACCAGCCCAGTGACCCCACACGAGGGTCCCAACCACTCCAAGCCCTGTTGCCTCATCTGCAAGACGGGACTGGGATTAAGAGACCACACAGGCCGGTACGGAAAGAAACCTGGGAGACTGTGGGGTTCACCAGTCCCTGTGGGCTCAGAGTCCCAGCCGTGTGTGCGGCCAGAGTACAGCGGAATGACAGGAGAGGAAGGGTGCCACCCATGTTTCCAAGGGAAGAACCCATCTTCCTTGGAATCGAAGGCTACTGAGGAGCCCCTAAAACCCTCCCTTCCAAATCTGAACCCGGGAAATCACTCTCAGTGGGTCATCGTCACTGAGCAGGTATCGCCTCTGGCCGGGCTCAGGACTGGCTTTGCACTCGGGCGGCACAGGCAGGGACGGGCAGGGACGGGCAGCTGAGCTGGGCAGGCACCCGCACGTCAGCTGAGCCCGCGGAAGAAGCGCAACAGAGCAGGCGCAAGGTCCACAGCCGCTTCCCGACGTCTGCTGCGGGCTGGCTGCTGGTTTGCTGCCCAAATGGCACCGCACACTCACAGAGGGGGTGATGCCTGGGAACCACCCAAGAACAGGAGGAAGACCTCCCGAACCCCACTGCTCTTTGTCTGTAAGACAGTCCACTGCAGCCCTCCCTCCCTCACCCACTCAGTCCCCAGACCCCAGAAGCAGGCAGGACTGCACACTACAATCCTTAGCCGGCAGGCCCAGCGAGGGCCCCGAAGTCATAGACTGCGGACCCTGAGATGGCTTCCTATAGGGAAAAGCACTTAACTCTTGAGGTTGGCTTCATAAAGAGCCCACCCACCAGCACCGCTGAAGTAGCACAGCGCAGCCCCCCGCCGGCACGGGCCCCAGGCATCAACAGGCCACTTCGTGTGCGCCCGGGCAGGCCAGCTCAGCACGGAGCAGAGCCTTTCCTCCTGGGAAGGGGAGGAGGTGCAGGCTCTTGGGCCTGGTTATCTCGCCTGCAAGGAGCTCACAGGACCCGTGCAGCTGAGGCCAGGGCTGCAGCCAAAGCCCCCGGCGCTTGGACAGGCCAGCTCAGGGTGGAAGCCCGTCTCCACGGACACAGAAAGTGCGAGACGGACGCTGCACGACGAGCCTGACTGCCGCAGGCCGGGCACACACACTCCGCTCCGGGCGACTCGCCCTCCTCTCCAACAGGCAGTTGGAGGCTCTGACGGCAGGTGCCCACCGATGGAATACTCTGCCGGTGGGCACCTGCCTTCGGCTTGGGTCCTGGGGTCAAGAACCTTGTAGGTTCTCTGCTCAGCGCCAAGTCTGCATCTCCCTCTGCCTCTGCCCCTCTCTGCCCCACCCCACCCTGCTCGTGGTCTTTCTCTCTCAATGAAATAAATAAAATCTTAAAAAAATTATAATAACCCCCCCCGCCAGAATGGATGCACAGATCCATTCCTCCCACCTTGAAGGAGAGCCAAACAAGCGAGCACAGATTCCGCTTCACTGAAGGCTTCAAGCTTACACCTTTTCTGCCCCAAATGGTAAACATCGTCCTGGAGGCCCCCTCTGCACCTGCAGCCTGAGGGGGTCAGGACCCGCTCGGCCCGTGGGTGCTGCCTCCCCTGCTCACTCCCAGCATCCGCCCCAAATAAATGTCAGCAAGCCAGGCCGCTGTCCACAGCAGCTGGCTACACCTGCCTACCGGAGAAGAGCGCCTCCCCGTAGTGCACACGAGACACAGGACCAGCTCACGTATCCAACCAGTCAGCTCGTATCTGCCACCACAAAGGACCCAACTTTGCCCAGAAGCCCACAAATCTAGGCAAATCTATGCTATCTTCTTCTAAAATATTTACAAATTACAGATGTTAAGATGAACTCATTGGAAAATCCAAGTGCATCTGGAAAACTCTGCTGCATGCTACTATTACCTTCCCCAGTTGACAAAGGATCTGCTGATGGACACGGACGCTGGGTTCAGAGCCAGTGGCAAGGAGCTCACACGTGCCCAACGCTGCCCGGTATCCTCACTGCCCAGGTCATGGTTCCTCTGAGGGACACCGACTGCTCCTCGCACCCTCAGGCGCCAGCCCCTGCAGCCTCAACAGGCCTCACCTGGCTCTACACACCAGCCCTGGGAAGGTGTGCTCGCAAACACTGGGGACGCCTGTCCAGAGCAGTCAATAGCTTCTCGTGACTAACCTTGTGGCCTTCTATTTGCTAGTCTGCTGAGGTCCGGCAAAACCTGCGCGCTCACCTGAAGGGACATCGCAGCTTGGGGAAAGTTTAACCTGCTCCCAGACATGCTCCATTAATCGTCCTGCTGTGCTGACCAGGGAAGGGAAGCAAAGTTCAGGAAGTGTCCTTGTTGGGTTTTTAACAGACTGCAGAACAGTGGCTTTTGTTCTTAACTTTCAAACCTTTGTTGTAACAGTTTGCACAAAAGACACAATCCCCATCATTTTATTAAGGCGGCTCTTTCCTCTAGAGGCCTCAGTGGGAGAAGGAGGGAGGAACAGGGGAGGCACAGCAGGGACAACTCTTATCGTCCCTGTTTGTGTCTGTTCTCTGTGACCCTCCCACTGCCCCGAGGGACGAGCTCACCCAGGCAGGCTGCAGGGGCCTTGGGCACGTTGCCCTCCTCTCTGCATTCCCCTCTGCATTCCCGTGAATGGGACAAATCTTACTTAGTCCTCATCCCAACCCCCTCTTCTCAGAAAGGCCCCATCAGTCACTCTCCTAGGAGGCGTCTCAAGCAAGGAGCAAACAGGAAGCAGAGGAGAGCCCAGCAGCAGCCCAGCGGGGAACCGCCCAGGCGTCCCTGACCCACACTGCTGCGTGCCTCATCAGGGTCAGCACAGGCTGCCTGAGCGCTGAAGCTCACCGGCAGAGAGTCTCCAGATGGGATATCTGGGTGTTAAGGCACATCGCCTCCACCCACATTTTTACTGAACTTTAAGATTACAGGATGTGCAAGATTTTTTAAAAAGAACATCTTTCGGGGCGCCTGGGTGGTTCAGTGGGTTAAAGCCTCTGCCTTCAGCTCAGGTCATGATTCCAGGGTCCTGGCCCCACATCGGGCTTTTTGCTCAGCGGGAGCCTGCTTACCCACCTCTCTTTCTGCCTACTTGTGATCTCTGTCTGTCAAATAAATAAATAAAATCTTTAAAAAAAGGAAAGAAAGAAAGAACATCTTTCTGTAAGTTTCATAGTACTTGGTTCCAATCCCCTGAAAGTTCCATCTAAAGATCAAAAAAAGCATTAAGACATGGAAAAGGCTTAAACACATATAACTAAGCAACAGAACCCAGTCAGCAAAAGCCACACACCGGATTCCAACTCTGTGACATTCTAGAAGAGGCACAACTGTGCAGACAGCAGATCAGCTGCCACCAGGTTCTGGTGGGGATAAAGGGATGAATCCCGGGAGTAGAGGGTGCTGGAGGCAGCGAAACTCCTCTGTACGGTGCCGACCAGTGAGCACATGACCTTGGACACTTGCTCAAACCCACAGAACACACAGGGTGCCTAGGGGGCTCCGTCAGTGGGCGCCTGCCTTCGGCTCGGGTCCTGGGGTCAAGAACCTCATCAGGTTCCCTGCTCAGCACCAAGTCTACATCTCCCTCTGCCTCTGCCCCTCTCTGCCCCACCCCACCCCACTCATGGTCTTTCTCTCTCAAAGAAATAAATAAAATCTTTTAAAAAATTATAATAACCACCCCCCACGGAATGCATTAATACCAAGAGGGACCCCTAATGTCAACTATGGGCTTCCATTACCCACAAGACACCAACACTGGGTCATCGAGTCTAACAAACATAGCACACCGATTGAAGCACAGTGCTCGTGACCGTCTGTATCGGGGAACCGGTGTGCGGAGGGAAGAACAGGCACTCTCTGCACTATCTGCTCCATTTTCTGAAAGGCTAAAACTCTTAAAATGTAAAGTATTAACTGTTTTTCAAAAGTAACAACAACAACAAAAGCCTTAAAAATAAATGTTTCCTCCTTTCTGGAAAAAAAAGTCAGAAGCATCCCTTTTGCATTCTCTGAAACATCAGATTCCTACCACGCCTTCTGACGGTGACATGTGGAGGAAGGTGGAGCTGGGTCCCTGAGGGCACAGAGAGGTGGAAGGACCACACTCTCACAGGCCTCAGGGGTCTACCAGCACAGAGGCTAGGCGGGGGCCAGAATCGGACAGGACTCCTGCCCACTGTCCAGGGCTCAGGAGGCAGTCCCAGCCTCAGAGGCTGTCACATTTTTTGGCCACATGGGCTCTTTAAGCACAATATGTGTTGATGCCTTTCACCACCCACTCACAGACTCCGTGTCAGTGTCCTGGGCTGCTGCAACAAGCGACCACAAACTGGGCGTCTCAAACAACAGAAATGTGTCCTCTTGGTTCTGGAGGTGTCAGCAAGGCTCCAAAGGGGGGAAGTTCCTGGTGGGCCCGGGCAGCCCTGGGCACGTGGCTCCATCCCTCTAGCCCCCACGGCTCCATCGCAAGGCTCCTGGGTGTCTCCCCATCTAAGGACACCTGTCACTAGACTTAGGGCCCAGCCTACTTACTACCCGGCACGATCTCATCTCAAAACACTCAACTTAATTACATGTACAAGGACCCTTTCTCAAAATAAGGTCACGTTCACAGGTCCCGAGTGATCCTATCTTTTGGGAAACTACCACTCAACCCACTACACCCACCTCCACAGAAAGCATTCGAAATGACAGAACGCACTAGCAGAACCCTGAAGAGGGACGGACTGGAAGATACTGACGCTCAGGCCCGGCTCTGCTGGGAGAGGGAGATAAAGGTCCGATGCGACCCGCACAAGCGTCTCGGCCCAAGGGTTGCGACCCCCCAGCTGCTCCGAACAAGGCAAGAAGGACTCCCCTGACCTAAGCTGCACTGCTGGGAAACCCAAGGTAAGTCAAGGTGCACAGAGCCGCCCTGCTGTCAAGCCAGCCACCCCATGCCGGTGAGGTAAGCGCCTCTCTCCATCACACGGTCCGGCAGGCCATGCGACTGACACGGGGCGCGTCAGAGTCCCACATACCTGCAGCCCCCACCCAGCCACACGGGCTCGCAGCTGCCAACGGCTGGACACGACCTGGGAACCCCAGGTCACACACACTCAGAATGAACACGCCAGCCGCACCGAACAGGGTGCAATGCCGCGTGGTCCCTGCCCTTGGGGGCCTCAGACCTGGCTGGTACTTCAGGACGAAGCTGTGAGTGCTGAATACTCCCCAAGGGCCCCGAGGTCCGTGGCATCAGAAGTGACAGCTGAAGTGAACCCACGCTGTGTGTGGGCTGGCCCGGGCCTGGAGCAGCCCCCTCAGAGCCAGGACCCAAGACTCCAGAGGAAAGCAGTGAACTCCTGTGGACTGCGGGAAGCTGCCTTGTGCCTCCACCTCACTTTAGCAAGGCACCGAGGCTCACAGCCACCGCCGCTCACAGCCACCGCACCACAGCCCAGCGCTGTTCCCTGCGCCTTCGCTGGGCAACAGCTCTCCAGGGTCTCCTGAGTTTCTGATGTACATCCTAAGACAAAATGCCACGTCCAGCCACAAGGGCTATCCCGGCATCTGACCACCCCTCCACTGGTGTGACACAACCGTGTGGTCTGTCTTCTGTGGCTGCTCAGAGACCTCCCTGCCGTGCAGAGAACAAAACACGCACAGTTACAGGTGATACCGTGTAACCATAGCAACCGTGGGGGCAGGTGGCAAAGGGGCATGAGGTGTTGGAAGTCCCTAAACCCAGAAAATGATCTGAAATTTGATAAAATCAGAACTTCACAGCATGTCCCCTGCTCTGGCTTCGGCAGCCTGGGGAAAGGTGACAGCAACACCACTGCAGAGCCTGAACAGTGCAGCCTGTCCCTCTGCTGACAAGAGGCCCTGAGAGGGTCTCTGCCAATGGCCTCGGGTGAGCAGCTGTGGGGCAGACAGCTGCTGACCTCCTGCCATAACCATGAGCCCCCGGGTCCCCAGCATGGGCCCAGGGCTGCAAGGGGAGCCCCGACCTGCCCTCCATGGCACCCCCCACAGAACAGCCCAGGCACCACTAAGCAGAGCAGGACTCAGAAGGCAAAAAGCAAGACGCGTCAGGTCAAACCCCTCTCAGCCCCGCAGTGAGAACCACTTGCCTCGAAAGTAACGAAGTCGTCGAACTCATCGGGGCAGGCAGGCGGCTCCTGGTCCTGGGCGGGTGTGACCGCACACAGCTGGCCATCGGACTCTGCGGGAGAGAAGACTATACTCAGCAGGGAACTTGGAGCACCCTGGGCTGAGGGAGAAGGCACCGCCGCAGTAAATGCAAGCAGGGGCTCGGGCGGCCTGTGAGAAGCAGTGTGGTTGGGACAGGAAGGCGGGTCTCCTCTCCAGAGGTGGTGTGGAGGCTGAATCGTAAGAAGTTTGTTTCCTTAAAAACTCTGATTGCACTGGGGCACCTGGGGGCCACAGTCGGTTGGTTAAGTGTCCGACTCTTGGTTTCAGGCTCAGGTCATGACCTCAGGGTCCTGGGATCGAGTCCCACATCGGGATCCCTGCTCAGTGGAGAGTCTGCTGGAGATTCTCTTCTCCCTCCATCGCCCCCCACTTTCTCTAAGATAAATATAATCATTTCATTAATTACACCCCAACAGCATCGTAAAGAGAAGGAGCGGGCTCTCAAGGCTGTGACAGTGTCCGCGGGCTTTCAAAAGCACACAGTTCCCACTCCAGTTTTCTCAGACTTTGGGTGTGTTTGGGGAGGTGTGGCTATAACAAGACAGACCAGAACCGTGCGTCACCCTGGTGCGGGGCTCACTGGAAGTTCTTGTTTCCCTTGTTTTTGCTCAACTTTATCTTCTGCAATACATGTTTTATTTTGTAATAAGGAAGACTTTAGAGGAAAAGCTATCCCATCACGACGGGCCGACTGTCACTCCTCCGACAGTCAGTGCTCCAGGGCAGCAGTCCTTCTCCCGCCGGACGGGCACTGCTCCCAGGGTCTCTCACGTGCGGTCCTGGCCCAGCACGCTCCGGAGAGCAGGTGAGTGACAGAAAGCGCCTGAGTTAACAGCTGTGTCTCTGTGATATCGCCAGCTAAGAAGAACCATTTCTGCGCTCCTCGTCCCTGCCCCTGGGAGTTTGCTGAGCGGCGGGGCAGAGAGGAGCAGCTGCAGGCCCCCTGACCAGCCCCGGTCGGCCTCTCCTGGCTTCACACCACCCAGGGTATTCGTGCAGATTGGGGGCTGGTGGCGGAGGGACCTGATGTGTGATTAGAAGGCTGTAGACCGAGCCCGTCACCCACGACCAATGGGTCCTCCCCAAAAAACCCCAAACGCAAAGGCCATGAGAACTTGCAGGTTAGTGGACACACCAACATGCCAGGAAGGTGGTGCGTCCCAAACCCCACGGGCATGGAAGGCCCTGCACTCTAGACGCTTCCAGACCTCGCCCCGTATGCCTCTCCATCTGCCTGTTCACTTGTAGCCTTTTAAACACACTGCTAACTGGTGAGTGAAGTTTCTTCCTGGGTTCTATCAGACACGGTGGCAAACTATCAAACTGGAGGAGGGGTCCTGGGGGCCCTGGATTCACTGTCAGGTCAGATAGAAGTGTGAGTGGCCTATGGGGCGCCTGGGTGGCTCAGTGGGTTAAGCCTCTGCCTTCTGCTCGGATCATGATCCCAGGGTCCTGGGATCGAGCCCTGCATCGGGCTCTCTGCTCAGCAGGAAGCCTGCTTCCTCCTTTCTCTCTCTCTGCCTGCCTCTCTGCCTACTTGTGATCTCTCTCTCTGTCAAATAAATAAATAAAATCTTAAAAAAAAAAAAGAAGTGTGGGTGGCCTAGACGCCTGAAGTGGGTCTTCGTGAACTCCGGACAGCTGGTGTCAGAGCAAATTAAACTGTAGGACACCCAGATGGTGTCCCCAGAGAACCGGAGAACCACTTGGTGATGAAAACCCACACACTGGGTGTCAATGTCGCGAGTAGAAAACCGAGTAATAGGAATTACTTATGCAAAATACATTAGTTACTCACATAATCTAACATTTTAATATCAGTTCCTTGTTTTCCTTTTTCTCGAAGTGGGCTCTACATCCAGCGTGGGGCTTAAACTCGCGACGCCAAGATCGAGAGCCGCGAGCCCCTCCGACTGAGCCGGCACGCGACCATCTCTGGCAGCCGGCCACCTGGGGAGCATGCTGTTGTCCGTGTCCTGTGCGCAGCCAGGTTCTGAAGTCCCCACGAAAGCCGACTGACTAGGGGAGGGAGAATGGGTCCTGAAGGACTGTCACCGTGAAGCAGCGGCAAGACACGTGGCTATTCCGTCCTGGTTCTGAAGGACTCTCTCAGCTTAAACAGAATCACAACGCTTTCCTTCAACAACTGAGTGATCTCAAACATCTCCGTGTTCAGGAACTCTGAGACACCTATGCCGACTCAAAACCACTTTGCAATACTGATTAAAGCTCTTATGCCGAAAACCCCCATGTGGCTTTCAAGAACCATGGGTACCCGGGGGTGGGGCGGGGGCCTGGGTGGCTCAGTCAGTTGAGCCTCTGCCTTCAGCTCAGGTCATGGTCCCAGGGTCCCGGGATCGAGCCCCGCATCGGCCCCTTGCTCAGTGGCGAGCCTGCTTCTCCCTCTGCCTCTGCCCTGCCCCTGCTTGTGCGCTCTCGCTCTCTCTCAAATCAATAAAATATTTAAACAACAACAAAAACAAAAAACAAACCACAGGTCCTCATGCTGCGTGGTTTCCCCAGGACTGTGGCTAAGTATCTGCATGGGACAGACTGTAGTCGGTGAGAAGGAGCCTGCAGGCACACGGGCAGAGGACCCCAGCACTTGAGGGGGGCCCTGCGCTAGAGCTTGGGGTCTCTGCTACAGATGAGGGGGCCAGGGTTGCTGTGGACACAAGATTTTGGTTTCGGAGGCAAGGGGGTCCGGGGCACCAATTATCCCAGTACAGCTTGAGACTGCACGTTGATTTTGTAAAAAGCTAGACTGTCTTTGGCCTATTTTCCCCTCTCAGATGTTCAGTCTTCCTCGTCCTTCAAAAACCTGAAACACGGAATTCAAAGGTCTCAAAACGCAGCTGACCATTTTGGACGCCGCGGACGTGTGCTAGGCCCTGAGGGGCGGACAGTGGTCTGGGGGTCTTGTCCCACACCGTGGACCGGGGGATGTGAACAAAGCTGGTGCTGTCATATTCCTGACGGGAATGAAACACGACTCTCCTGTTAGTCTTCTCTGTGGGAACTAAAACAATTCTCATGAAGTGGCCATTTTTAACGTGCATGTTCTTATTCTTCCAGAGCGTGGGGGTGGGCCGGCATGACGGCCTACTTGCAGCAACCCTCCCCAGCTCGTTCTATTCCTGCAGTAAGGCCTGCGGTAGGCCAGTGACGATCTACCCGCACGGGGCTGCCAACTGGGTCAACACACCGAGTCCCCCACTGGGTGGCTCCTGGGAGCGGAGCGAGCCCGCTGGCCCAGACAGGCTGCCCACAGCCGCAGGAGCACCCGAGGGGAGTGCAGGGGGAAAGAATGCTCTGGCAAGCACAAGCTCCATTCTCCCAAATGCTCTCAAACGACAACGGCAAAATCAGCTCTGACTTCCTTTTATTATAGTGTTATTTTCACGCTCTTGTCCTAACCAAAGTTAAATGATGAAATCCAACTACAGGAAAAAGAAAACACCTGACTCCCTGAGCCCACTCGGCAGGACATCCGACAGATGTACAGCTGCGGTGCCCCCACCAGCACGGCCCCCCGAGCCCACGTGGGCACCTGGAGGCCCAGCCCTTCATGGCCGCGCCAGGACCTGGTGCTGGCACACTGGCACTGAGCCAAGGGGCCACTCACTTACCCACCCTGCAGAGACATCCAGGTCTCCCACTGCCCACAGCACAGCCAGTGTTGTACCCCCACACCCTCACCTCTGCTGTCAGACCCCATGTCCAAACTGGACCCATCGGCCTCCCTGCAGCCCAGACATGCCAGGGCGCTACACCCAGGCACCCCCTCCTCCCACACTCCTGTCCCCTCCTGTAGCTGCCCTGCCTCATCATCTGTGGGCTGTCCTGAGGGCGGGGGGCTGCTGTGTCCCTGGAGCCTGGAGCAGTCCAGCTACACGGTGTCTGTGCCCACAGTCCTCACAGGGGTCAGCTGTGCCCTCCCCGGGCTGTGGCCCTCATCCAGTCTGCTTCAAGCTCTCAGGGCAGCAGTCCTCTGCCCAGACACTGGACAGGGACCCCTGTCGCGTAGCCCGGCAGCAGACCATCCCACAGGGCCCCCGCCTCCCACCTCACTTCAGGAGCAGGGGTCTGCCCCCACCCGTTAAATTTCAGGGAGTGGGGACACCACCTGCAACATGGCATCATGTTGAGACCAAACCTCACCCTCAGGGGATGCTTCTATTCCAGAATGTTCTCACCACAGGAATAAAATAGCATTTTCATCTTGTATTCTGTCCAGAAAATACATGAACAAGAGAACAAAACACAAAAATGGCAAGAATGACCCCAGAGAAATATACGTTAAATAAATCAGAAGAGACCAGAAGCCAAAAAAAAAAAAAAAAGGGAGAGAGAGAGAGAGAGAGAGAGAATATAATCAGACAGGTGAACAGAACAGAGCGACACACTAGATCCTGGGTGTATTTTGGTTTGCTGTAAGAAACTAAACTGTAAAGAAAGAAAAATCTTTATATATATATAAAATTAAATACAATGAGGGGCGCCTGGGTGGCTCAATCATTAGGCATCTGCCTTCAGTTCAGGTCGTGATCTCAGGGTCCTGGGACTGTGCCCCGCATTGGGCTAACTGCTCAGCAGGAGCCTGCTTCTCCCTCTCCCACTCCCCCTGCTTGTGTTCCTTCTCTCCCTCTCTCCCTGTCAAATAAATAAACAAAATCTTTTAAAAAAAGATTAAATACAATGAAAGGATAAAATATAATTGTAGGGGCTCTCCTGGGTGGCTCAGTGGGTTGAGCCTCTGCCTTTGGCTCAGGTCATGATCCCAGGGTCCTGGGATCGAGCCCCGCATCTGGCTCTCTCCTTGGCAGGAAGCCTGCTTCCTCCTCTCTCTCTCTGCCTGCCTCTCTGCCTACTTGTGATCTCTGTCGAATAAATAAATAAAATCTTAAAAAAAAAATTAAATAAAGAGTGTTTCTAAATAGTTCCCTTGAGTTCCTGAATTCTAGAATTTTCTACTGACATCCTGGCAGAGTACCTGAGGATTGTAGCATATCCTTCCCCACTCTGCCTGCTCCAACCTTCCAGACTGGTTATGTCTAGTCTCTGGTAACACGAACATTCAACGGCTCTCACTATCATGATACACTGCACTCAACGGCCAGCCGACTGGGATTCTAGAAGCACATTTTCCGTGTGTTTCAGCTGCTCGCTTTCCTGGCAACGGTAACTGCCAGGTGTCTTGGGCTTGGCCTCTATGCACCTGCTGCCTTCCTAGCCCTAAATGGTCAGGCCGAGCAGCGAAGGCTTCTCTGATGACCCCTAAGTTCTGGGGCCCTCCAGCTTCCGTCCCCATCGACCCAGAAGCCTACACCCGGCCAGTCAGTTACGTCAGCACGAAGGTGAATTAAAGCCGCTGGCCACTGAGGCCGCCCCTACGTCTGCAGGAGGCCCCCTCCCCGCCCCTGTGATGGAGCTCAAACAGACAACCGCGGTGGGGCTCCTCGGTCAGAGGACGCACCATCAGGCTCGCACACCACACCCCCAACCAATGTCAGGGAACACAGAGATCTCACTCTCTATCACACACAAGTAGGTGTGAAATTAATGACAAAATCTAAAAAGACATTCAGAAGTTCAAAGAACTTTTAAATAATTGATTAGTCAGAAATAATAGTGGATTTTAAAACTAAGAAAAAAAAGCATATACGGTGAGTTTCCCACAAGTTAACTGACGGGATTTTTGGAGAACAAAGCCATCCCAAGGGCTCCAGGGGCCGCTGCTGTGGCCCAGGGAGGTCTTGAGGCGCATGGCTAGGCACAGGAATGTGGTCCATTTAGGAAGCCGCCAAGGACACCGGCAGTTGAGCAGAGGCCAAAGTTTTCCATGAAGCCACCACTAAAATCTTTGTGCAAAAGCATGAAGGCTTGAACAACGTCACCTGACCTCAGATGGTCACCCAACGGTTACCACATACTGCTTCCGCGGCTACAGACACAGGCATGTGACACTAAGCCCCAAGGACTCTGTTCCTCATCCCTGTATCCACACAGCATCACCCCCACCGCCCATCTTCTGCCAGGACCACCGCCCAGAGGGTCTCCTGCCCCACCCACTCTCCATGTCTCCCCACCAGGCCCCATCTGCCACCCTCACCCCAGACCCAGGGCCCACGGCCTCTCCCACAGCAAGCTCAGTCATGCTCATCTCACAGGCCTCAGGGCAGCTCCACCACATGGCTCAGATCACACCTTCCCCGGCTGCTCTCCAGCTCTCCTCCCAGAGGGCTCCCACCTGGAGCCCGCCTGCATGGCTCCGTGCCGTGGCCCCCACCTGCCACACCCACAGCCCCTTCCCTTGGGACCCCTCCTCTCATTACTAGGTGTGCTCTGGACCCAAAGGCCCACAGGGTTCCTGGGCAATGGTGGCACTCGTGTGCGTGGACTGACTGGGTGAAAGGGCAAAGGATAAATATAGGTCACGATACACAGAGGTATCTCGGAACCACCCGGCCTCAGTGTTTTAGGAAACCCAGCCCCTCTGAGACACTACTGGGCAATACGGGAGACAGACAGGGGACAGACCATAGAGGCAACTCTATCAACAACTGAGGATCAGACTTCGGGTCCAAGGGCATCTTCTGAGTCAGCCACGGTGGGTCCTGCTCAGGTCTGCTCCTCCTCCTCTCACAAGTGCAGGAAGAAGGGAAGAGCCTGCCACCAGAGCCTTTCTGCCACCGTCACCCCAACACACCAGGCTGAAGCCAGGCCACAAGAAAAGGAGGGCTCTCCAGAGCTCCGGAATTCGAAGCGAAAATGGGCAGCATATGGGCAACTTGAGAGTGTAAGAAATTAAGCTTACACCCACAGAACCAGCCATCGCACCCTGTGGACAGGCCCCAAAGCCATGAAAACACGTGCCCACACAGAGACATACACAGACGTCAGGAGGGGCTGTACTCATCACAGCCCCAACGCAAGTGTCCGGCCTGGGCTACAGAGCTTCGTGTGGGAAACCAGGTGCGGCGGCACCGTCCTGCCATCGAAAAGCAGGTCCACGCAGCACGGACACAGCTCAGAAACACCACATGCGGGCAGCAGCTGCAGGAAGAGCGCACCCGACCGTTCCCTCCGCAGGAGCCAAGCCCGAGGGGCAGAAGTGCCTCCGGGGGATGAAAGCCAGCCCGGGGTGCAGCGAGGATGGGGGCCGCTGCAGGCTGAGGGACCGGTCCGCGGAACGGTAACACCAGCAGGGGTTTCTATTAATAGGCATGAAGAATGGCCAAAATTCAGAGTGACAAGATTTACTGAACATCCATGCGCTTACCGTAAAGCAGTTTTCACTCAAAGTAAGGCCGCAAACAAACACTGAACTCAAGGTAACCACCGCCACACAGGCGGAGGCAGTCGGGGTGGCACGCAGCCCATGGGGGCGGGAGGCCAGGCGGAGCACGGCCAGACCCGCAACCACGTAGGGGAAGCGGCACGTGGTCCACGGGGGCGCAGCAGCTCGCACACACACGTGAGGTGCTGCCGCGGGGCCATCACGGTCCTCCAGCGCGCCTGCGGGAAGGGCCCCCGCCTTCTGACGCTGTGGCCAGGAGGCTGAGTCCACTCTGGAAGACAGCGTGTGCGAGGAGCGAAGGACAAAGAGAGGGCCCGAAACCTAGGGTCTTATAGGGCTCGGGCTCAGAGGGGAAAGGAAGACGTTACATGCAGCCAAAAGGGCATTCCTGAGGGTGGGTGAGGGCACAGTCAAGCCGAGGGCTAGAGCAGAGGACTCAAGGAGAGGGAAACACGCGGTGGGGGAGACTGACCTCCGTTCCTGATCGCGGTGATCCCTCGACAGAAGTCCTCAAAACTGATCACGCCAAGCCCACTGGGGTCCAGGTATTTCGTTAAGTCCTTCACCTGGAATTGTCAAGAGAGACGATGTTATCGAGCCTTACAAATCAGAGGACGGGTATGCTCTGCCCTCGACCCTCTCCCCATGCCCAGAGCAGCCTGCTTGCAAGGTACAGTACTGAGAGCAAGAGTGACCAGAAGCTCTGGTCAATGACGGGAGGCCTCCCAGGTGAGACCGGCCAACAGCACCCAGGACGGTCAGTGATGGAAGTAAGATCCTACAGAGGTCAACAGCCGTGCTTCCCAAGGGAGAAGATCGGAAGTGCTGAAGGTTTAGGTATTATTCAAGCCGTTGTGAGACTATTACTAACATGGCAGAGACCCTCCCATCCACTCCAGAGGCCTTGCAGGCTGTGCAGAATCCTTAGTAAAAACAGGCAAGTAGACCCTGAATACCAAAAATCATAAAGGTAAGATGATTCACACCTGGAATTTACAGAGAATGAAATTCTTCAGAAAGAAGATATATTTATATATACACTTTTTTTTTAAAGATTTTATTTATTTGACAGAGACACAGCAAGAGAGGGAACACAAGCAGTGGGAGTGGGAGAGGGAGAAGCAGGCGTCCTGCCATGTGGGGAGCCCAATGCCCAGCTCCGTCCCAGGACTCTGGGATCATGACCTGAGCCAAAGGCAGACGCTTAACGACTGAGCCTATATTTTCAAGTATAAACTGAGTTTCATCAAAATTTAAAACTTTTGCGTTTCAAAAGACACCATTAGTCAAGGGCACCTGCGTGGCTCAGTCAGTGAAGCCTCTGCCTTCAGCTCAGGTCTTGATCCTATGGTCCTGGGATCGAGTCCCATATTGGGGGGGGGGGGGCGTCCCTGTCTGCTTCTTCCTCTTTCTCTGTGATCTCTCTTATTCTCACTCTTTAATAAATAAATAAAATCTTTTTAAAAAAAAGTCACTATTAGTAAAACTGAAAGTCAAGACACACTGGAAAAAGATATTTGCAAAAACATATCTGATAAAGGACTTGTACCCAGAATGTGTAAAGAACACTTACAGTGTAATAACACGAACTACCATTCTTCTTTAATAGGCAAGACATGGAAAGAGACATTCTACCAAATCAGACAGACACAGGTAAGCACATGAAAAGATGCTCAAGATCACGAGTCGTTAGTGAAATGCAAATTAAAACCACAATGATATCACGCACTATGAACAGCTGTATTCACAACAACCCACACTACCAGCACTCAGGGAGCTCAGTTGGGGTCTGCCTTCCACTCAGGTCAAGATCCCAGGGTCCTGGGATGGGCCCCATGTCAGGTTCCCTGCTCAGCAGGGAGCCCGCTTCCACCTCAGCCCTTCCCCCCAGGCTCATGCTCTCTCACCTCTCTCAGAAAATAAATAAAATCTTTGGGGCACCTGGGTGGCTCCATGGTTTAAGCCTCTGCCTTCAGCTCAGGTCATGATCTCAGGGTCCTGGGATTGAGCCCTGAGTCAGGCTCTCTGCTCAGCAGGGAGCCTCCTCCCCTGTCTCTCTGCCTGCCTCTCTGCCCGCTTGTGATCTCTCTGTCAAATAAATAAATAAAATATATTTTTTTAAGATTTTATTTATTTATCTGAGAGATCACAAGTGGGCAGAGAGGCAGGCAGAGAGAGAGAGAGGAGGAAGCAGGCTCCCCACTGAACAGAGAGCCTGATGTGGGCCTCGATCCCAAGACCCTGAGATCACGACCTGAGCTGAAGGCAGAGGCTTTAACCCACTAAGCCACCCAGGTGCCCCAAATAAATAAAATCTTAAAAAAAAAAAAATTTAACATAAAAATAAATGAATAGAGATAAAAAGGACTGAAGAGAAAGTGACAAGGATTGAAAACAAAGGCAATCTAATTTAAGAGTAACAGAAGCCCCAGAGAACAAAAAAGCAAAGCAAAGATACAGAACAAATATAAAAACTGTATATAAGAAAACTTCTCTAAAATAGAAAGAGTCTTCAGTGCGTGCTGAACTACCACCTCAAGTACCAAGAGCTCAGGACCCCAGAAGACCCTATTCCAGGACTTACTCTGGTGAATTTCCCAGACATTAAAGGGAAAAACCTGAACAGCTACGCAAACTTCAACTGACTTTACAAAAGAAAATCTGATTATCATTAAACTGTTGAGCAGCAACACCCAGTGACAGGGAATGTTCCAATCCCATGATCTGGGGTGTTGCTCAGGACGGGCGCCTTTATGCCACTGAAAGAGAGGACAAAGGCACAGACTGAAGGCCCGAAGTGAACACCTGGTGACCCCGAAGGTGACCGGAAGAGTCAGGATGAAGAGTCAGGATGAAGTATCGCTCGTGGAGTATTAAAGAAAAAGACCTTCTAACTGCCCAACCGACAGTGAGCGCCCTGGCACCCAGGCTGTGATATTTAAGCCCCACTTCCCACGAAGAGGAACCGGGAGTCTTGGAGGCTGGCCAGGAAGCAGACACATGGAGCCCAGACTTCCCGTCACACCTAAAAGCAAAGAAGCTGTCCAAGTCCCCTTAAGTCACAGCCACTGACTCAGGAGCCAGCCCTCAGCCTTCACAGCCAGAAGGGAAGCACAAGCATGATGAGAAGGGTAACTCAGGGGACGGAGACACCTCAAACGCACTGTAACCCGCAAAGGCACACTAGGGGAAAAGCAAAGGAACCGGCGTCACTGGAAGACACTAGTGCAAGTGAGAAACAAAGGGAAAGAATCAAGCGGTTCGCCCGTCTCTCTTCTACAAACTGTTTAACTCAGTTTCTCTCTATACAGCATGTCAGCAGGGCGCCTTGGGTGCTCATTCGTTGGGCACCTGCCTTCGGCTCAGGTCGTGGTCCCGGGGTCCTGGGTCGAGCCTGGCATCGGCCTCCCTGTCCCTCTGCCCCTGCTTGTGTTCCCTCTCTCACTGTGTCTCTGTCAAATAAATAAATAACATCTTAAAGGAAGAAAACCAGAGCATCTCCGCTAATGAACGGGTGGGGACGAAGGACCAAAACGCCACCCCTGCAATGCTCAACACAGTAGTGCGCAGAACCAGGGACACTCCGCACTGCCTAAAACCATGAAGACAGACCACGCAACACCACGCATCTCCTGAGGAAGCACGCACCACTGCCTAAATCCAGCCTGCACATAACAACCAACGTACAGAAATACAGCGATCAGAGCGACACATTCTGACAGCATCACATGGCTGTAACCAGCAAGCCCACTCCGTGACGACCCCGACAGAGAAGCGAGCTGCTGTTTCCAAGGGAAAAAAGATGGAGAGGAAGCCCTCACTCACTATAAGACTTGGAAGACGCACCAATCTGGGACCACGTAAGGGGTTTTTGGATCCTGATTCAAATAAACTGTTGTTTTAAATCCTATTTACAAAATAATTAGAAATGTGAATACTGATCCTAGATACTGAATACTATACGATACTAAGACAACTTTTACAGGTGTGATAATGGTATTTTAGTAATTTTTTCATATACTCACTGAAGTATGTGGAGATACTTCGAACGCTGGGGACTAAGGGACATCCACGGCTACACACATGTGGCTGACTGGCCATGACTGACCGTTGCTGAGGCGGGGGCGGGGTATTGGGGAGACATCGCACCACTCTATCTACTTTTGTATAGGCTTGGACTTTTCCATAATGAAAATCTTTTTTTTTTTTTAAAGATTTTATTTATTTATTTGACAGACAGAGATCACAAGCAGGCAGAGAAGCAGGCAGAGAGGAGGAAGCAGGCTTCCTGCTGAGCAGAGAGCCCAATGTGGGGCTCGATCCCAGGACCCCAGGACCATGACCTGAGCCAAAGGCAGAGGCTTTAACCCACTGAGCCACCCAGGCGCCCCCCATAACGAAAATCTTAAAGAGAGAGAAGACAAAAGAGCAAAGCCAGCAAGCAAGAGAGGACCATGCCGGAGGGGCGGCGAGGAAAAGGGGTAAGGCACTTGGCCCAAAGACAGCTCACCTCTGACCACAGAAGGAGGCCAGAACCATCCAGGAAAGCCAGAGGACAGGAGGGGGAAGCCATGCAAATACTTGGGGATGAGGTATAGGTAAGATATTTTAAAGGCAGAGAACCAGGGCTCAGGCTACAGTGCACACAAGCCCCTGGCCAAGTTGGCCAAATCTGTTAATCCACACCACCCACAAGAGTCTCTCAGGGCCTCCTCTGCAATGGACAGGCTGCCACGTCCAGTCCTCGCACCACTATTTGGGTAACATAAAGCCAGAATGGAATAGGACCAGCTCAAGCTGACTAACCCTAACAGTCCAGGGCCCTCAAGCCACAGACTGCGTCTCCCTCTTCTCCCTCCACTATGTGGAGAAGATGGTGGCCATTGTCCTTCCATCCCAGGGCCCTACATGCTGCTGAGATACGGGGCCTGGGCGTCCATTCATCCGCTGACTTCTTGAGACAACTGATTTGGAATCATTGATAAAATGCCTCCTTCCGTATCTCACAAAAACCCTTCTTCCTAAAGCACACAATCTCTAGTGAGAAGCTCACTAGATACCTGAACGGCCACCTTACCTGGAATCCCTGGGGGCCACTCTGTCCTGAAGATGCCTGAGAATTCTGGGGCACCTGACTGGCTGCGGGACAGCAGAGCATGTGACTCTTGATCTCAGAGTCACAAGTTCAAGCCCTACAGTGGGCGTAAGTCTTACTTCACACACACACACATACACACACACACACACACACACACACACTCACACAAAAAGATTTCTAAGAATTTCAACAATGAAGCTACTGATTGAACACAAAGTACCAAGCTGTCCATTCTGAAACATTAACCCAAAGCTTTTTAAACAAATCATTAACTAGTAGGCCTTTATACAAGTTAGCATGTTAGAAGATGAATCAAAGTACATACATTTTTTTAAAGTGCACTTTAACTATACCTTCTTTTTTTTTTTTTAATTTTTTTAAAAGACTTATTTATTTGACAGAGAGATCACAAGTAGGCAAAGAGGCAGGCAGAGAGAGAGGAGGAAGCAGGCTCCCCGTTGAGCAGAGAGCCCGATGCGGGGCTCGATCCCAGGACCCTGAGATCATGACCTGAGCAGAAGGCAGAGGCTTAACCCACTGAGCCACCCAGGCGCCCCTAACTATACCTTCTTGGTAGTCTGGAGAGTACACCGACTTCCATATATATAGCTGATGACTGGGGATGATTCTAATTCTCTAAGCTCAAAGGACTCCATTCAGAGGATTTAAAACAAAAACAGAAACAAAAAACAAGGAGACGGTAAAAAATAAGGACCTGCCCTTCCTTGCACAATCCAGCAGAGCCAGAAGAGCAGCAAGTTAAGGGACACAGACCAGAATGTTCCAAGCCAGCCAGCATCCTCTCCGGACTGCTGGCAGCCACAGGCAGAGTGGGCTCCTATAGCATTCTTCTGAGACAATGACTAACACATTACCCTGTTTCTGCTACAGATGTGGAGACATAAAGGGGAAGAGAAGAAAGCAGAGCAAGCCTGCTAACCACAGTGCAGGCCACTGAAGAGGCAGCTCTCGGAGAAACTGAGCTGAAGGCCCAGCCCTTCACAAGAAGCTGCCCGTCTATGTGTGTTACGTTATCGCCACACACGAACTGTGACGTTCTCAACAAAGCTGGTCTCCTCACAAGTCATGGAAACCCCATTAGGCCCCTTAAACACGTTTACAGGACACCCCAGCCAATGAAAGCAGAGGACACCATCCTCCTCAGCGCATACACGCATCTACCAAGAGACCACATTGTGAAACATGAAACGAGTTCCAAAAGGTATAAGGGGACTCAAGTCAACATCATTAGTCATTAGGGAAGAGCCAACTAAACTAAACCTTCAATGAGAGGCTTATCTCTTCGAGTGGCTGAAGTTAAAAAGCCTGGCCAAAGGGCGCCTGGGGGCTCAGTCCTTGAGTGTCTGCCTTTGGCTCCCATCATGATCCTGGGATCCCGGGATGGAGGGGAGGGCTCCCTGCTCAGCGGGGAATCTGCTTCTCCCTCTCCCCCTCCCTGTTTGTGCTCTCTCTCACTCACTCTCTCCCTCTCAAATACATTAATCTTTAAAAAAAAAAAAAAAAAAAAGGTACTGAAATACTTATATTTATGAATAAAGAGATACCAAGTCTGGGATTTCCTTGGAAACAATGACGGGGCAACAAGGCTGCCGGGAGCTGACAGTTTAGCAGAGCTAGGGGCACACTTAGGCTTATTACCTTCCTGTCTCTATTTTCATATCTGCTTGAAATTTTCCGTAATAATAAGATTTTTTTAAGTGTAGAATTATATGCCTTAATAAAGCAAAAATAAGAGCACAGAAAAGCAAAAAACGGGTGTGCAAGTTCCAATCTGCCATGCATCTGCCCTTTTCCATCAGATTACTGAAATGATGGAAATGTGCATGTCAGGTAAGCTCTTTCTTGCAAATCAAAGTGTTTAAAGTAGGCTCCGGTCTACGGCCACAGCATCCTGGACGCATGTGATCTCATCTAAAGCAGGATCCACGTCCCGCATGGGGCCTAACTCCGGGCTTGAACTCATGACCCTGAGATCAAGACCTGAGCTGAGATCAAGAGTTGGACGCTCAACCAAATGACCAATCCAGTGCCCCAAAACATAAGCGCTCCTGGTTGCCAGAACATTTTAATGGACTAAATGTTTTGAAAAAAGACTCAGGAATGTAAATCTAAAGCCCTTTTGGGCACCTTGGGTGGCTCAGGTCATGCTCTCAGGATCCTGGGATCCAACCCTGCATGGCGCTCCAGGCTCAGTTGGGGGCGGGCCTGAACAGCCTCTCCCTCTGTCCCTCCTACCACACATGTGCGTGGGCACTCTCTCACTCAAGTAAATAAATACATCTTTGGGCGCCTGGGTGGCTCAGTGGGTTGAGCCGCTGCCTTTGGCTCAGGTCATGATCTCAGGGTCCTGGGATCGAGTCCCACATCGGGCTCTCTGCTCAGCGGGGAGCCTGTTTCCTCCTCTCTCTCTCTGCCTGCCTCTCTGCCTACTGTGATCTCTCTCTGTCAAATAAATAAATAAAATCTTTAAAAAAAAAAAAATACATCTTTAAATAAATAAATAAATAAACCCTTTTGATTATCCTAAAATCCCAGATCTACGTTACTTCGAGGCCTCCCTGCTGTTGTGTAATGTATTAATAGTCAGCTTTTCAGGAGAGGAAAAACGTCATCCAAGGAGGGAAACCACTTCTGATGTGGCATAGAAGCCTTTTATTCAATTCAGGCAAGCAGCAGGAAAGAGAAGTGGATGGGCCATTTCTGATTCCCAGCATCACTTTTCCAGGAATCACTCCCATTCTAAGGCCCAGCCAGAGACAATCTGCCACCCCTCAGGTTTACTCCCAAACCTGCCCCGGGCTCCCGAGGACCCCTGGCACTCCTCACCACACCTCTGTCCCCACACCTGCGGGAGGAGACCGGATAGGTACAGGTCAAAGGAATTGCATCTCTTATGCACTGAACAGAAGAGAATAAAGACTATGAGTATTCCATGTTTGGGGGAGGCAGTGGGACCATAATCCAAAATTTCAGCACTATGTTGATCTTCCTTATCAAGCAGTATTTCCTACAGGAATCTTACTCATCACATAGTAGTACTTACCGGAATGTCAGACAAAAATCCAAGTGTGGGTTTAGAATTCATGTGATGCCCTAAGACAGACCCATCAGAAGCAAGAGGTGCGAACACAGATACACGGAGGAAGGACAAGCAGACGACAGAGGCGTTCGTCTTTCCTGATGCAAACGGTGCCCACAGGCAGGGATGCTGCCCCCCTCCACCACGGAAAGCGACCTACACTATCAGACACAGGTATTCCACACACAGCTGAATTACCAGTAAAAATTCTTTCCCTAATATTCTCCTGAAAATAAGTTTCAAATCCCATAAGCAGCAGGAAGCAACAAGTCAAATTTTTTAAAAAGATTTTATTTATTAATTTGACAGAGATCACAAGTAGACAGAGAGGCAGGCAGAGAGAAAGGGAAGCAGGCTCCCTGCTGAGCAGAGAGCCCGATGCGGGGCTTGATCCCAGGACCCTGGGACCATGACCCGAGCCAAAGGCAGAGGCTTTAACCCACTGAGCCACCCTGGTGACCCAACAAGTCAATTATTAAGGGTTAAACTCTGAAGAAGCTGAACTCTTGATATTAATAATTATAAAGAGAGAAGCCTGGGTGGTTCAGTCATTGAACATCTCCAATCAGCTCAGGTCATGATCCCGGGGTCCTGGGATCGAGAGTCCTGAGTCTGGCTCCCTGCTCAGTGGGAAGCCTGCTTCTCCCTCTCCCACTCCCCCAGCATGTGTTCCCTTTATCCCTGTGTTACTATCTGTCAAATAAATAAAATCTTAAAATAACAATAATAATTATAAAGATACAGATATGTGCTTGAGACAGGGTATTTTGCTAGTTGGTTCTAAGATTTCAACAGCTATACTGAGGGATTCTTAGAAACAAAGGATGCTTGAGAAATTATTTTAGGGATACGCCGAACATACAGAAGTTGGAAAAGTTGTGTGCAGTGGCCACTGGTTTGAGTTCTTAGATTTGCAAACAAAAAACAAAAAAGTAACAACAAAAAGAAAAACAAGAAAAGTAACAACTCGGTGACTTTGTTGTAGACACACGGGGCAGGTGATTTGAGCGTCCTTTGAAACCGCGTCCTTTGAAACCGCGATGGTACCATATCTGTATCAGTGAAGATAAACCTGACCAGGAGCTTCCTGGGTGTTACATTCCTAAGCCTGTAGGACAGTGTCACACCACAGCTCTGGGACCTTGGACACAGAGCACCAGAGAGAACTTTTTAATCCTCATAGGTCTGCTTTGTACCAACCACCATGGCAAGTAACTTTTTCAGGGATAATGCCCGGCAGTTTATGCTTAAAGATCCTGTTCATAGATTTCTCCATATGAGTAGAAATACTTAAAAAAAAAACTGGCCAGCTGTGTAAACATGAGGTAAAGACTCACTGTCTCCCTATCACCTAAGCCACTTTGGAATTACTAGATCCTGCTGGGGAGAAACGACATCATTTGAATAAACCTAATGTCTAATTTGGGGCAACTTAAAAGGCAAGGCATATTTACTTCTTCTTCTTTTTAATTTTTTTTTTAAAGATTTTATTTATTTACTTGAGAGAGAGAGAGAGAGCATGAGAGTAGAGAGGTAGGCAGGAGAAGCAGACTCCCCGCTGGGCAGGAAGCCCAATGTCGGACTCGATCCCAGGACCCCAGGATCACATCCTGAGCCGAAGGCAGACGCTTAACCAACAGAGTCACCCAGGTGCCCCCCACAGAAGCCCCTCCGTCCGCTCCTCATCTTCCAGTGGTCTGGGAGGGATCACTGCATCAACGTCTAATGAACGGGCTCCCGGTGCTACTTCTTGGCTCTTCAAATGTACCTGCTGCGTTTTAACCTTCTGTGGAAAAACATGAGAATTCAGCACTCTCACTCCCAAGTCCGACTAGGTCTTCAGTATTCACGTCACCAACTGCATAAATATGTCTTGCTGCTGACCCTGCTGAAGCCACAGGAACACCTCTCTTACGTAATTCTTTCTTCGACTTAGCAATTCCCTTGCTTTTTGTTGCCTCTGTTTTCAGCATACTACTGCTCTACCCCTCCATAGGTCCCCGCACTTCCTTCACAGCATCCCCCCCAGGATCTAACTCCTAGTTGTCTCCCCACGAAGGCCCCAGGAACCTCATGCCTCTACTACCTCCTCTTCATCCTCCTTGCTCAGAGCAACCTCGGAACCTTCCTGAGAAAGGGCGTGGGGTGTGCACCGAGTGCCTCCTTGTCTGAAACGCCTGTGCTCTTCCCTCTCCCAGACACGTGCAGCTGGAGGTGGGAAACGGTTCCTGCGTGCAGGGAACGCTGGGGCCACAGGGCCGGCCGCACCTGTCCTAGTGCTCTGCAGAGGGTCTGTGCTAATCTCTAGGAGCTGCTAGGCACTTCTTCATGCAGGAATTACCTGTGTGCAGGGGGTACTCTCTCCTCACTGTTCTGACCACAGGAAGAGCCCTTTCAAATATTTTATTTATTTATTTGAGAGAGAGACAGTGAGAGAGCATGAGCGAGGAGAAGGTCAGAGGGAGAAGTAGACTCCCCATGGAGCTGGGAGCCCGATGCGGGACTTGATCCCGGGACTCCGAGACCATGACCTGAGCCGAAGGCAGCCGTCCAACCAACTGAGCCACCCAGGCGTCCCGGAAGAGCCCTTTCAACTAGAGATATGGTCCCCAGGCTCTGGACGTCCTCAGGAAGGAGCTTTTGATACCATCTCTGTCCCCATCCCTGGCACATCTGTCAGGTGTTAGGCCTCATTCATCATTACTCCTGTACTTTTCTTTTGTTTCTTATTCTCTCTGACTTTTAAAGAACTTTCAGGATGGGAAGGCAGGCTAACCTGGCTAACTCAGTGGAAAGAGCATTGAACTCTTGATCTCAGGGGCTGTGATCTTAGGGGTCTACACACTGGTGCAGAGGTTACTGAAATAAATAAATAAACTTCAGGAAAAAAAGAACTTTTGGGGTGTGTGTGTGTGTGTGTGTGTGTGTGTGTGTGTTTTAAAGATTCCATTGATTTATTTGACAGAGAGAGAGAAAGCATAAGCAGGGGGAGCAGCAGGCAGAAGGAGAGAGGAAGTAGTAGGCTTCCCACTGAGTTAGGGAGCCCGATGGGGGGCTTGATCCCAGGACACTGGGATCACGACCTGAGTTGAAGGCAGAGGCTTAATGACTGAGCCACCCAGGCGCCCCTCTGGGATATATTCTTGACTTGATCTCTCAACCTTTCAATCGGATTATTTTATTTTTAACTTCTCAGGGTACATTTTAGTTCTCTGAATGTAATGTCTTCTTTAACCTGACAACATAAGTCCGGTTTTATTTTCCTAGTTCTCTCCTGCTCTCTGCACTGACTCTGTGCTCTTCAAGTGCCTTCTGCTTTGTTTTTCTTTCTTCTTTATTTTTGGTTACGATCTCTCCCTCTCTTGTTAGAAGCTTTCCTCAACTACCTGAGGTCCTTGCCCGTCCCATTTTACTTAAAAGTGGTCCCTGAAAAGCAGACAGGAGCCTTAGTCTGATCTGCACTGTGGGCTCAGGGACTGGAGGCCATACCGCAGGCACTGCAGGCCACAGTGTGGCTGTGTCGCCAGCTGGGTCAGGCCTGGACGCCTACCTTGGCGGCATGACCCTGGGAAGGCTTTTGAGAATGTCAGGAGAGCTGTGTATGGCCAGCGTGGTGGGCCCATCACTTTGTGCACACGTTAGCTGGAGTGGACGGCTGGCTGTGGAGGGGTGGAGCTGTTGTGGTGTGGGACAGGGCCAGGCACAGGTGGCTGGACCTGAGAGGAGCCACGAGGACTCAAGGGCTGTTGCCTGCCAACAAGCAGCGAGAAAACAGGGATCTCAGCCCCATAACCACAAGAAACTGAGCCCTGCCAACCACCTGGGCGAGTGTGGTAGAGAACCCTGAGCTTCAGGTAGACAGAGGCAGAGACCCCAGCAGAAGAAACGGGACGAGGCAGAGCGTACAGCCAGCGGAAAGGGCCAAGGAACTGGTGTGCCCACAGTATGCAGGGACCCTCGAGGGGGCCGGGGGGCTGCGGCAGACCAGGCAAGGGAGTCAGCAGGAGGAAGTGAGGTCAGAGGGTCCTGGGAAAGCCCTGTGCACAGGCACTACCGGCTTAGCCGTAACAGTGCTACTTAGCTGCCTGTTAAGAGAAGGCTGGAGGGTGGGCCAGCAGCAGCAGGAGCGTAAGGGTGCGCCCACAAGCAGGCGGTTAACAGAGGAGGCCGGAGAAATGCTCCAAGTCTGATGCGCCCTGATAGAGCGCCATCGGCATTTCCTGAGGAATCAGATGTAAGGTGAGAGGAAGAGGCCCCGCCCACGTTCCTGGCAGGGTGGGACTAGCTACTAAAATCACCTAGTAGATACGTGACCACTGAGGGTTGCTGACAGCATACTGCTTCGGACTAGGTTAAAACTGTAAGTTAATTAGGACTCTGGTTTTATTCATCTCTCATATAAACAATAATTGAAGGGGATGCGTCAGGTGGCTCAGTAGGTTAAGCATCTGCCTTCGGCTCAGATCATGATCTCAGGATCCTGGGATCAAGACCCATGTTGGGAATCCCTGCCCAGAGGGGAGCCTGCTTCTCCCCAACCCTTGCCTCTGCCTCTCCCCACCTCTCCTGTGCACTCCCTCGTTCCCTGCTCTCTCAAATAAGATATTATAAAATTAAATAAAATAAACAATAATAATTAAGAGTCTAAAAGTATGAAAGTTCAGTGTTAAATGAGATTTTTGTTTTCTCATTTGCATGTTTTTATTTTTTTTTTTAAGATTTTATTTATTTATTTGACAGATCACAAGTAGGCAGAGAGGCAGGCGGAGATCACAAGTAGGCAGAGAGGCAGGCAGAGCTAGAGGAGGAAGCAGGCTCCCTGCTGAGCAGAGAGCCTTATGCGGGGCTCGATCCCAGGACCCTGGGATGATGACCTGAGCTGAAGGCAGAGTCTTAACCCACTGAGCCACCCAGGCGCCCACATGTTTTTATTTAAATGAACATTATCTGCCATTTTTTTTCTTTTCAAATTTCTTGTTATTGCTTTAAAGGCAATACCAACCAATGAGAACAGGTTCTTTTTTCCTTTTTAAGATTTTATTTATTTAGGGCGCCTGGGTGGCTCAGTGGGTTAAGCCGCTGCCTTCGGCTCAGGTCATGATCTCAGGGTCCTGGGATCGAGTCCCACATCGGGCTCTCTGCTCAGCAGGGAGTCTGCTTCCTCCTCTCTCTCTCTGCCTGCCTCTCTGCCTACTTGTGATCTCTCTGTGTCAAATAAATAAATAAAATCTTTAAAAAAAAAAAAAAAAAAAAAAAAAAAAAGATTTTATTTATTTAGGGGAGCCTGGGTGGCTCAGTCGGTTAAGCAACTGACTTCGACTCATGCCAGGACCCCTTAGATCAAGATCCACATAGGGCTTCCAGCCCCACAGGGAGTCTGCTTCTCCCTCTGACCTTTTCCCCCCTCATGCTCTCTCTCTCTGTGTGTCAAATAGATAAATAAAATCTTTAAAAAAAGATTTTATGTATTTAAATAATGTCTACGCCCAGCATGGGGCTCCAACTTACAACCTCCAGATCAGGAGTTGCACACTCTTCTGACCAAGCCATCTGGGTACCCTTGTTGAGAACACAGTCTTGATTCACGTATTACAAATGCTAAGATTCCTCCTATTAGAAAGTTCTTTGGTAAAAGAGAAAGTCACTCTCTAAGTGCTGATTAAGCCTCACTACATGGTAATACGTCTTGTGAAATGCATACGTGTGCTCCTTCAAGGGGGTTTTTAAAAATAAAATCACCAAGAGGAAAGTGGCCTTTCTTTCCTCACCAGCCAGGGTGAACCACATTGATAAGGAAGAAATCTCACAAAAGGGCTTTCTGTTTCCTACAGCAAAAAACTCCAGCCTTGTTTCTCCCAGGTTCCAGCAGCATAAACCAACACAGCGCGTGCAGGAATGAAATGACACTAAACAAGCAGAGGGAGCCTGGCGAGAACGGGAGGCCGGACACTTGCACAGCTCATCTCAGAACCCACAGGAGACTGTGCCCCTGTCCCTTCCACACCCACAGGAGACTGTCCCCCTGTCCCTTCGTCCAGAAAGCCACCCGAGGAAGCAGCCAGGCAGAGCAGAGGGTTGCCTGGGGGGCTGCCCTGGGAGCCCAAGCAGAGATGCAAACTGCCTTCCACCAAGCACACATGTGTGCCTTCCGGCAGCTGGGCAAAAAGGGCTGCTCCAGCAGCGGGAATCCGGGGAAACATCCAAACACGTCGAGTGTGCAGAGCGAGCAGAAGAGAGCAACTCCTGCACAGAGCCCAGCCTTCTGCAGCACGAGCAAAGGCTCCAGAATGAGAGGAAAGAAAACATTTTCTTTATTCAAAGCATGTGTACCAGCACCCATCCTGTCCCCCCGTTTCTCCTTGAGAAAAGCTAGACAAGGCACAGGACCCAGGGAAGCACCCTCTACAGAGCCGTTTCGGGTCCAAACTCAGCCTCCCCCGGAGCCGTCTCTGGCCTCCTCCGAGCTGCTGGTCAAACAAGCCTCCTGGTCTGAGGTTGCAGTCCTCACCCACAACACAGTGTTCCCCGAGACCTGCCAGAGAGAGGCCCCACTCCTGCTCCGAGTTCCGGTGCCCCACCTGCTCGGAAGGACAGGCACTCCTTCACAGCCAAGTTCTCAAGCTCACAGGGGGGGGGCTCCGAGCGCTTCTTCGGCTCCCAGCCCCAGAAAGCACGTCTGCGGCACAGCTGGGCCCCTCAGTCTACAGCATCTTGGGCAATCCTGGGTTTGGCCAAAGTTGGAAACTCCAGGAGTGACACGGCAGTCCCACCTGGAGTCCTGGCCCACCCAGGACTTGCTGGGACGTGAGCCAGCGGATGTGACCTAGCGCTGCGTTTTAACGAGTACTCGGACAGCCCGGGCCTCTGGAGCTTGAGAGAGGGGCGGCGGCCTAGTCCGGGAGGGCTTCGTGAGGTGAGACAGGGCCCAGGGCTAAAGGAGCCGAAGCCTGGCTTACCTTCGTAGCTCCCCCTGCCCTCCCCAAACAGCCCCACCGACAGACCAGCAGGAATATGAACCCATTTCCACACAGCAGGGTCGCGTGGGGAGACTGCTCTTCCAGACTGTGCACTGGCGCCTGCATCCTCTCCTCCGTGAGCACACACGTCAGAACCGCATGCCCGCTGACCAAAGACGGTGCTACCCCACCGGGAAGAGGGGATGGGGCCTGGGTGTGCGCAGGCAGGCGCCTGTCAGCCCAACAGCAGGACGTCGGAGCCGCACAGGGCCAAGTGCCCCAGGCTGGGCACCGACCCAGTCCCAGCTCACACTGGGGCTCCTGTACCCAAACTCAACCTGTAGTAGAAACCACAGTGTCAGGAATAAGGGATTATTTTTATTACTATCACCAGACATTTCGTACACGTCACTTATTCTGTCACTTGTCTACACATGGGCCTTTAAAATAATCAGCAGCATTTTACTGGGTGGTGGACAGACAGCTAGATTCATCCCAACTGAGAACACTCTCACGTCGCCAGTTGAGACTGGGGAAGATTTCATGTCCTGTGATAGGCATTCTAGAACATTTGTTTTTTAATAATGGACGAACAAATACGACTTTAGCTGTGAGGAACACTGACCCAAGAGAGTCTTCCTCTGCTCCAAAGGAGCCTGGACCAGGAAGACAGCGGCTGGGTATGGGCAGAGGGCCTGCTCTTACCTCCTCTGGCCCTGCCTCACCTGGCAGCTCTCCAGCTGTGCCACCCAGGGACACAAGGGAGCCTCCTTCCCCATCAACAGGTAGCTTCCCCTGGGTGGCTGGTCTCAGGCCCAGACATCCCCAGATTCAGCACACCACCTTTGCAGAAGGCAGTCTTTCTTCCATTAGAAGAGAAGGGTGTTCTGAAAGTCTTGGTGAGGAAGACACATCTTTGACTCGAGGGGCAGGATCCTGGAGGCAAAGCAAGATGCTCTCTGTGGGACGAACACAATCATGATGCCAGCCAGGCCTACGGAGAATAGCAACATTATGTGGTCCTGGGGAAGAAGGGAGGAAGGGGGAGGAAGGGAGAAGGAAGAAGGCAGGAAGGGGGAGGAAGGGGGAGGAAGGAAGAGGAAGGGGAGGAAGAGGGAGAAAGAAGGAATAAGAAGGGAGGGAGGGAGGGGGTAAGAAGAAGAAAGAAGGGAGGAAAGTGAAGAAGGGAGAGGAAGAGAAAGCGAGGAGGAGGAGGAAGAGGGAGGAAGAGGGGAAGGGGAGGAAGGAGAAAGAGAGGAGGAAGGGGAAGGAAGGGGGACGAAGAAGGGGAGGGGGAAGGAGGAAAAAGAAGGGAGGAAGGAAGAGGAAGAAAAAGGGAAGTGAGAGGAAGAAAAGGGAAGGAAGAGGAGGAAAGGGAGGAAGGGGGAGGAAAAGGGGAGGGAAGGGGGAGGGAAGGAGGAGGAAAGGCAGAGGAAGGGAGAGGGAAGGGGGAAGAAGGTGCTCTGACCCAACCTCCCCGTACTTGTTTTTTTTTTTTTTAAGATTGTATTTATTTATTTGACACAGAGAGATCACAAGCAGGCAGAAAGGCAGGTAGAGAGAGGGGTGGAAGCAGGCTCCCTGCTGAGCAGAGAGCCGGATGCGGGGCTCGATCCCAGATCATGACCTGAGCTGAAGGCAGAGGCTTTAACCCACTGAGCCACCCAGGCGCCCCTCCTCTGTACTTCTGATTCTCAGGGATGGCACTTCGCCCCCAAGGTGGCAACCAGCCCAAGTGTTTTAAGGCACTTAGTCAGTCTTCAGTAAGCAGAAAACGTATACAGAAACTTACGGTCTAAAAACATTTTCCAATTTCGGAAACCATCAACGAGCTCACCAAGTCCCGTAATAATACATAGGAACAACACACCAGAACGACACGCAACACACAACCCAGCAAACGTACCGTGTTTCCACAACACGCCTCTATTTAGGGAATCAGAGGGTAACAGTGAGCGCACTACTCACACCTACAGAAACAGGAACACGAGATTCCTGTGAAGTAGAATAAATGTCTTTCACACAGTAACAATCACATGGACAACAACCAAAGGGAAAATAGAGTCTGATCTGTTCAGAGGGTCCTAGATAACCAGACATGACAAAACGTACATGCAAAGCCACAGACAAGAAACAGAGCCCCCTTTAAAAGACAGAAGTATTGACTCTTCCTACCCCAATTCCAATAGCCCACAAACCATCGCCTCCTAGGAACGGGGAAATGTATTTCCTCATTTCTTCTGGCAACTCCACACAAGGCCAGCACAGACCTGAGGACAGAGTAGGCAACCTGCAGGACCCACGGCTTCCAGGAACCCCACATCACCCTAGGGCCAAGTCCTGGGGCCACGAGCCACAGACACATGTACAGTCCATTCTAAAGTTCCCCTGGGGTGTCCGAAAGGGGGTTAAAGTCCAAGGAGCACGGCTCTGCAGACAGTTAGCCCTCCATCGCGCTGTCTTAGTCTTCAAACAGCACTCTCCCAGGGACACATGCTCCATCGGGCAGCATGCAACTCCTGATCTCGGGTTACGCCTCCAGCCCCATGCTGGGTGCAGAGAGGACTAAAGAAACAAAGCCTGGGTGGCTCAGTGGGTTAAGCCTCTGCCTTTGGCTCAGGTCATGATCTCAGGGTCCTGGGATCCAGCCCCACATCGGGCTCTGCTCAGCAGGGAGCCTGCTTCCCTTCCTCTCTCTCTCTGCCTGCCTCTCTGCCTACTTCTGATCTCTGTCAAATAAATAAATAAAATCTTAAAAAAAAAAAGGTCAGTAAACTTAAATATACATGTACATGTATGTAAATAAGTAAATAAATAAACAGCAGTCCCCAGATGTCAAGAAGGGTTTACTGCTCAAAACCACCTGTGAAGCAGGCTCCCCTAGGGTCCTCATTTAGAGAGAGGCCCAGAGGGGCCCTGGCCTATCTTAAAATAACCACCAACCTCTGTCCTTCGGCCTTCCGCCCCTCGTTCTCCTCTGCACGCCCCATGCCTCCCAGTAGACTTGACACTGGTGTTCTCCCCAGGTCTGCCCCTCTGGTCACTGCTGGCTGGTTCCCAACGCCACTCCCCTCTTTTCCCTTGCAGACAGACCTCAACCCTTCCTTTACTCATTTAATTCAGCACGTATCTAGGAGGCCACTACATGCCAGGCCTGCTGGGCACCTTCCCCACGTGGGTAGGAATGCAGACAGAGACAACAAATAGGAGAATAAGTAAAATACGGAAGCTGTTAGACATGCTAAGTGCTAAGGAAAAGAGAATAATGGGACAAGGGGAACTGAGACCCCCGCAGGGAAGACTGTGTGTCCTCCCACTCAAGGAGACTGCTGTGTCCCCAACAGCCCCCCGCAATGCAGCCAGCTCAAGCCACCTGTGATGCCTCCGTTGCCCAACCCTCTCACCCCCACACAAACATGGCTAATGAAGGGCTCTTCTTAAAGAGGGACATGGAGACACTGGCTGCCACAGTCAGGACCATGAAGAGAACAGCCTTGCGTAGAGTGGAATAGATGGGACCAGACCTGAACCATGCTGTCAGGAGGCACCCACCTAGGGCGTGTCTGTGTGAGATGACACATGTCCTTTATTCCTGGAGCCACAGACGGTTCCCCTCTCACTGCTGAACTCAGGCTGTATCTCCAGCACCAGGCCCAGAGGGCACCGCGCATCCCATGCTGTGTTCAGAAATAGGGCTCCTGCCTCCCCATTGCTTCCTCCTGTCCCCACAACCAGGCCCTCCTGCCTCTCCCACACCTATATTCAGCCCAGAGGTCACTCCAGCTCTGCCCTGCCAGGGCCTGTGTCTCTAGCGCCTGCACTCCACCTCCTCCAGCCTCGGCCAACCACTGCAGCTGGCCTCCAGACTGCTCTCCCCACCCACTCCTGCCCTCTCCCCAGGGGCCCTCTTTCTAAACAAGAGATCTTATCACCTACCCCTGGACTTAACCCCTTTAAGGCCTTCCAGAGACTCTGGGACTGCAGACACCCGCCCCTCCAGCTCAACGCCCTCTCTCCTCCCACTCAAGACTCTCCCCACGGCTCCCCATGGCACCTCCACCTGAGACCCTCCCTCCTCTCCCAGCCCTTGCTTCACTAAGCCCACTCAGCTTCAGAATGTGGGCTGAGAAGTTACAGAAGAGGAGAGAAGAACCTTCCCTGAGGGAAACTTCCCTAACTAGGTCGGGTTCCCTGTTACACAACCTCAAATAATCTCTGCTTTTCTTTCACAGCGTTTGTATCAGCTGGCAGTGCTGGCAAATACCTGTTTAATAACTTAAGAAAGGACAGAAAATGTGCCAGTCTTGCTTATCATCTGTCCCCAGCACCGAGGACACTGGCTGGCCCGTGGAAGATACTCAGATGAACACTGGCCGGGTGGCGAGAGGCTGAACCAGAAGCGAAGCCTGGTCCTGTGTGGCTCTGACCACATGCAGCTGAGGCAGGGACAACGACCCATCGGAAGCCGAACCCGGCAGAGCACGCGGCCAGCAACAGGCAGCCAGCACGCCATGGGCCACCGCAGACCGTACTACTCAAAGAGCAGCTCACGGGCACCGTGAGTGTGATGAGTGCAACCACCCGGGGCCACCCTGGCCCCTGCAAGCCACAGGGGCAGGAGACGCAGGCCACAAGGCAGCTTCTCAGCTTTCAGGGGCCACCCTCTAGGGGAGTAACTGGAAGCTTCTGCCAAAAGAGGTGAGTGATTTCCAGAAGCCCAGCCAAGGACGCTCTGCTCATCCCTCTATTACCTACTTGGGGTGCCACAGAAAAGCTCTGTAATGCTAAGAAACCCTGACTCAACTCCTAAATATCTACAATTCCAAAGCCCAAGACAATAACCTCACATTTCCCAGCACAAAAATTAAGCCTTGCCAGAAGTTAGGTATGTGGAAAGTAATCTGTAGAGCTGGAGGTGTAATGGCACTACTCCTAGCAGAGAAAAACGAAAAACAGATGCCTAGGACGGCAACATGGCGGAAGATTCTAGAATTACAAAAACCTAATCTACATGGACATTGTCAAAATACGAAAACTTAACACATACAAAATGCAAGATAAGGCAAGCGAAACCAAATCATGTGTTGACACAGATTTCCCACAGTCAGTATTTGGGGGAGAAGGGAAGGGGGTGGCAGTCTGTGTCCAGACCTGTCCCCCAACTGTGTGATGCTAACAAGTCTTGCTCCACTCACCACACAGGACAATGGCAAGGCCAGTGAGAGAAGCACCAAGTCTGTTCACAGACGCCTGTGCCGGACGTGGGGGACAGAGAGGAGCTCAAACAGAGCCCAGTGCGGTGAGGACCCAGCCACTCTCCACCCTCTCCTGGAAGTCCACGGGAGGAACACTGCTCTGCTCGAGGCAAGGCCCTGACAATCCCGAGAGGCACAGGGCACATAAGACCCTCACTCAGAGTAAAGAACAGAGGATGTGATGGCCGCCAAGGGAATGCCAGATGACCAGCCCAGGAAGTGAGGGGGCAGCAGTATTATACCTGGAAAGAAAGGCCTGGGTGAGGATCTGACGTCGACTGGAGGCAGGAGGCCGAGTCAGGGCAGACCTGCAGAGCTGCTCCCGAAGCAGGACAGTGGCCCAGCGGCGGGGAGCTGAGCCCCAGGACGGGAACCGGAGCCAGGACACAACCAGGGATGTTCCCGAGCTCGTGGACAGAAAGAACTATTGGCGGGTGCGTAGAGACTAAACCAGTGAAAAGGTCCAGGGACTCCAGGAAAAGCCCGAAGCTGTGTTAGAGAGCAAAGGCAGCCGCAGTGCGCTCCCAGCGTCCTCTAGGAAGGCTGTCTGCAGTCAGGACCGACGCAGAAGGCCTGTCTCAGCCAGACCAGGGCTGGCTACACAGGAGCATGGAGGAGGCGGAAGGAAAGCACGTGGGTGCACCTTCCACAGGAGAGAGTCCAGAGGAAGTCCCTAAAGCTGGAGAAAACAGCTAGAGAAGGCAAGAGCCAGGACGGGGAGAAAGGACTGCGAGGGGACTGTGGCAGGCACTATACCATCAGACAGCTGAAGCTCTACACACAGCAACAGTAAAACTAAACTGAAAGATAATAATAAAGTACCAAAAGACAGCGGAGCCAGCTGAGGCTACCGAGTAGCAGGGCTGTGTCAGAAGAACAGGCCAGGGCACCTGGGGGCTCAGGCAGTGAGGCATCCACCTTCCGCTCAGGCCGTGGTCCTGGGGTCCTGCAACTGAGTCCCACATCAGGCTTCCTGCTCAGTGGGGAGTCTGCTTCTCCCCCTCCCACTCCCCACTGTTCGTGCCTACTCTTTCTCTTTCTCTCAAATAAATAAATAAAATCTTTAAAAAAAAAAAAAAAAAGGAAGAATGGACCAAGGTATGTGGTCCAGGCTTCTTCTCTGTGTTCCTACCAGACAGACGGCAGTGAGGACAGAGGGCAGCCCTGAGGCCTCCCGAGGGGCCAGCAGAGGCGGCCCCAAGGAAGCACTTGTGAAACTGTCAGAACAAACAGCAGAGTGAGGGACAGTGACGCTGAGACGTGACTGGGTCTTTAAAGAGATGCAAACATTTTCTAAACTCTCAAGAACGACAGCTCTCTGGCTGAGACCCCAGGACCAGGAGCAGCAGCATCGCCTGGAACTGGTTAGAGACACATCTCTCACCAGACCCCGCTCAGACAACACAAACCATGCACCACGTGGTGGGCCCAGCAGTCAGTTTCGACAGGGTCTCCAGGGGATTCTGACTTGTGCTAGCTCTGCCATCAGGCAACAAACTGGACACCTCAGCAGTTCAGACCGCTGTTCTCAACCAGTGCTCAGGGTCCCAGCAACCCTCATGTCCCAGGTGTTCTGCAAGATCAGAAGAGACTCAGGACATTCCCAGACATTCTGCTTTCTTTGATCGCACCTCATGAATGCACAGCGGAGGCTTCCACAGGCTGCGTGATTCCACAGACTGCTTGCAGAAGATGCAGGAGTCCTGTTCTCTTAGATGCAGTCAGATATTTAAAACACTTGCAAAAATGTAAAACAATGCCACTCTTCTCACTATTTCAGCATATTACTAGCATCTTTAAAGATTGTCATCGGGGCACCTGGGTGGCTCAGTGGGTTAAGCCTCTGCCTTTAGCTCAGGTCATGATCTCGGGGTCCTGGGATCGAGCCCCGCATCAGGCTCTCTGCTCAGTGGGGAGCCAGCTTCCCTCCACTCTCTGCCTGACTCTCTGTCTGCTTGGGGATCTCTCTCTCCGTCAAATAAATAAATAAATAATCTTTTAAATAAATAAATAAATAAATGAAAATTTATAGTGTGATTAACATAAACATGTAAGGGATTTTTAAAAAGATTTTATTTATTTATTTGACAGAGAGAGATCACAAGTAGCCAGAGCGGCAGGCAGAGAGATGGGGAAGCAGGATCCCCGCTGAGCAGAGAGCCCGATGCGGGACTCGATCCCAAGACCCTGAGACCACGACCCGAGCCACAGGCAGAGGCTTAACCCACTGAGCCACCCAGGCGCCCCTCAAATTATTCTTTAAATTTTACAGTGGATTTCACATATTTCAAAATAAAAAGAACAATGTGGGAAGTTCATAGACGCTAACATGTACTTTGTCTTGTAGTGTATGTTAGATCGTGCAGCTTTTATGGATCTTAAAGGTAACCAACAGAAAGCAAACACCCTCCGTTCCCAAACAAGTAACAGGCATGTTCCGCGTGGACACAGGCTCCCGGGTTAGTCACGCGGCACCCAGTGTGGCGCTTGTTGGTTCATGGATTGCACAGGGTCGAGATTACCCCTCCCTTAGACAGAGGGGTTTAAACAGGAAGTTAAGAACAGCTATAAGGTGAGACCATATTCTTATTTATCAAGGGATTTAAGCATCCTGTTCAGTGTACCGATTCTCTCAAAAGGAAGCTGATAACGAGCTCTCTTTCCTTCTCTATTGATAGGGTTCAAACAGATAAATAAATGTTTGAATAAATACATGACGGGAACTTAGAAAGACTTAGGGTGCCTAAAAATTAATTTCCTATTTGTGACTGGTCCTATTATCACTGCCACTGAGGTAGGACGTGTTTTCTGTACAGTTAAGTATGTGTTGTGACCTTCTAGTGATGGTCAGTCCTCACTGAGCCCCTTGAAACCCTGGGCTGCTGGTCCGTAAACTGAGACCCCGCCCACCATTCAGTGTTATCGGGACCCAAAAGCGCTTCTGTTTATGTGAGTTTTATCTGTTGATCTGGACTCTCTTAGGAAGTGAAGCTGAAAAAATACGTGAAATGTGTTTTTATTAGTCAATTAAAAATAATCCCTTACAGGGTGCCTGGGCGGCTCAGTGGGTTAAGCCTCTGCCTTCAGCTCAGGTCATAATCTCAGGGTCCTGGGATCAAGTCCCACATCGGGGTCTCTGCTCAGAGGGGATCCTGCTTCCCCCTCTCTCTGTCTGCCTCTCTGCCTGCTTGTAATCTCTCTCTGTCAAATAAATAAATAAAATCTTTAAAAATAAATAAAATTTTAAAAACTTTCAAAAAAGAATAATTCGAAGGACATTTGCTATCCCTCCTCTACATGTACCAATCACTAATGTCCTTCCACATTTGCTTCCTATCGCTTTCTACACACCTGGACTTCTGTGGCAGAACTGTTACAACTAAGCTGAAGGAGGGGGCCTGGCCCGCTCAGTCGGTATATGGTGCGACTCTCCATCTCAGGGTTGTGAGTTCGAGCCCCGCAATGCATAGAGATCACTTAAAAATGAGATCTTTTTATTTTTTTTTATTTTTTTTAAAGAATTTATTTTATTCATTTGACAGAGAGAGATCACAAGTAGGCAGAGAGGCAGAGAGAGAGAGGAGGAAGCAGGCTCCCCGCTGAGCAGAGAGCCCGATGCAGGACTCGATCCCAGGACCCTGAGATCATGACCTGAGCCGAAGGCAACGGCTTAACCCACTGAGCCACCCAGGCGCCCCAAAAATGAGATCTTTTTAAAACATAACTAAGCTACAGGGGCACCTGGGTGGCTCAGTGGGTTGAGCTTCTGCCTTTGGCTCAGGTCATGATCTCAGGATCCTGGGATGGAGTCCCGCATCGGGCTCTCTGCTCAGCGGGGAGCCTGCTTCCTCCTCTCTCTCTGCCTGCCTCTCTGCCTACTTGTGATCTCTGTCTGTCAAATAAATAAATAAATAACATCTTTAAAAAAAAATAAGTAAGCTTCAGACACCGTCACGCCTCCCTAAACGCTCCCAGCATATATTTCCTAGGAATGAAGACCATCCTCCTACACAAAACCATTATGACACCACTGACCTCAAGTAATCATCTGTCTTCAAATTTCTCCAATTACCCCAATAGTGGCCTTCACAGTTGTTCTGCTTCCCTTTAATCCAGTTTCTAACTGAGAACCAGTTATTAGTTGTCACAATTCCCCTCCTCTGTCTGGAAGAGTCCCCAACCCTTTTTACGACACACATTTTCAAGTGTCCAGAGCACTGTCGAGTGCCTTGCGGTCTGGGTTGTCGGGTTCTCTCTCACTATCCGATGTCAGCAACAATGCCGCCCGCCCCACCACACCCCTACCCTCCATCACACCCGGTCAGGTGGACTTGGGCAGACCTCTCTGTTGTCCAGTTCTCCTTTTCCGTTGGGCTCCGTCATCTGTGGAATGACACTCTGGAACGCAGCTCCCACTGTCTCCTCCCTCAAATGTTTACACCGTGGTTTCTGACAACCACTGGCCATCCTCCCTCGAATCAATGATTACCTTGGTCGTCACAGAACACTGATGCAGGAAAACAATACACGAACCTCCAAGTCTGTCGCCTCCCACCCTGGTGATCATTTGTCAGTTAGGTCTGTAAGGAGCCACGCGCCTTTGGGCTGTCACCAGGACTGTGTGTGCCACAGACGTTAAAGTCAATGTACCCTTTATCATCATTACTCTTTTCCGGCGCTCCCAATGTCCCAGATTTGCCCACTGGGAACCCATTCAAGCTGCTCCATTTCTGACATGTCCCCATCAATTTTTGAACACTTCCTTGCTTTCTGGTACAAGATAATCCAGGCTCACATTAAATTCTGCCCACCTCAAACCTGAAATAAGGCATTTCTCTGAGGATCCCTGGTTCCTTTAGTGGGGAATGGTGTCTGCAACCATGATCTAGGGCTTAGGTGTACCCACTGCTACTAATGTCACTGCTCCTAGACCCTCTCTGAGAACCGAGCTAGATTATTTGATTAGTTTACATCATGTCTTCCTACTGATACCCTCAGGTTAAATCCCAAGACAACAGGGTTCTCCTTCACCTTCTCCGTACCACTTATACCCTTTCTGCTGGAGAAGCCTGGTTCCCAGCACCTGCACACACATTTGTTCTATCCGACACACACTGTGTTGATCTATTAACGAACCTACTTCACAGTAAGTTTCTTTGCAGCTCTTTTTTTCTTCTGAATATAACTCGCTAAAGGTATACAGAGTACTGTGTTCATGGGACTTGAATTAATCTTTCCCATGTGGTTATGTTATTAATTCGATATACTTCCAGGTTCATTCAATTTGGTTTTCTTTATATCATGGTTATCTTAATTTGTTTTTGAATATGTGGAGTATCTGGATGACCCAAGGTCAAAGACACAGAGGCATCTGAGTAGCTCAGTGGGTTAAGCGTCTGCATTCAGGTCAGGCCAAGATTCCGGAGTCCCAGGACCCCAGGATCAGCCCTGCATCGGGCTCCCTGTTTAGCAGGGAGTCTGCTTCTCCTTATGACCCTCCCCCTGTCCCATGCACACGCGTGCTCGCTCTCTCTCTCAAATGAATAAAATTTTTTTTTAAGATTTTATTTATTCATTTGACAGGCAGAGATCACAAGTAGGCAGAGAGGCAGGCAGAGAGAGAGAGAGGAGGAAGCAGACTCCCTGCTGAGCAGACAGCCTGATGAGGGGCTCGATCCCAGGAACCTGAGATCATGACCTGAGCTGAAGGCAGAGGCTTAACCCACTGAGCTACCCAGGTGCCCCCCCAAATGAATAAAATCTTTAAAAAAAAAAAAGGGCAAAGATACATGAAAAGGTAGACTCAGACAAGTCTCTCCATCCCATATACCATAAACCCTGTCCCCACCCACTTGGGTAAATTACTTAAATTAGTTCCTTGTCTATCCTTCCTGCATTCATTTCCTCTTCTTTCTAATTTTGCTTTCTCCCTTTCCTCCCTCCACCTCACCTCCTTACAGCCAGCTCCCGCCGGCCCTGGTGAATCTTAAACCTTGATGAGCTGAGGATCTTGAACACCAAACCAGGAAGACAGATGAGGAGGAAAAGCCTCCTCACCTGTCTGGGGGCCATCAGGTGTGGTTTCTTTCCTTCTTTTTTCTTCTTTAAAGTTTATTTATTTTTAGTAATCTCTCCCCCCCAGCATGGGGCTCAAACTCACAACCCTGAGATCAAGAATTGCACACTCTTCGGACTGAGCCAACCAGGTCCCCTGAGGTGTGGTTTCTCTCCTTTTTATTTTGTGGGGTTTTTTTCTTTTTAAGATTTATTTCTTTGTGAGAGCAAGTGAGCAACCCCGACATCATGACATGAGCGGACATCAGGACTCAGATGCTTAACTGGCTGAGCCCCGCAGGCACCCCGTAAGGTGTGGTTTCTTAGTTATGCTTATCAAATCTCTTCATCTGAGCCGAAGTCTGTCACTTAGGGCTCTGCACCTCAGATCCCTCTTTTCTTTTCCTTCCTTTCTTTTTTAATTGTGATAAACCAACCATTTTAAAGATTCCAGCTGTATCATGTGACATGACGTACATCCACAGTGTTGGACGACTGTTGCCGTCATCCATCTCCAGGACTTTTCCAACTTCCCACTAAGCACGACCTCCCCTCCAGCCCTTCCCCTGACCTCCCCTCTCCTTTCCCACTCTCTGGTCTGACTCCTCTAGAAGCCCCCCAGCAGAGGGTCCCACACCCACTCTTTCTCACCACAATTCTGCATACGGACTTGCTGCTCTTCCCACTTAACTGCATCTTGGGCCTCCCTCCCTGCCAGTGTGTACAAACCTTCCCCTTTAGCTCTGCAGCTGCACCCTGTCCTGTGAACAGACCTCGCTCTTCTTGGATGGACACTGAGGTTTCCATATTTCATTCACAGACAATGCTGCAGTGAACACCTGTGTATCTGGTACGTTTTACTTGTGGAGGGACATCCTCAGGGTAAATCACTAGAAGTAGGACAATCAAGCCAAACGGTCAGTGTGTGTGCAGATACTGCAAACCCCCCTTGATAATAAGGCCTGTACCACTCTGCACCCGCACCAGCAACATGAGAGCACGTCTGCTTCCCAACAGCCTCACCAACAGAATGTGTTCAAGTGTCTACACTGTTGCCAACAAAGATGAGGGAGAAATGCATCTAAGTGATTTTAATTTGCATTCGTCTTCCTTATCATGAATGCGGGTGAGCATATTTTCACATGTTAGTGGCCATTTGTGTATCTTTTCCTGTGGGACGTCTTAATATTTTTTATCCATTTTTCTACAAGGTTTTTGTCTTTTTTCTTCTGATTTTAAGACTTTATTCATTTATTTGACAGAAAGCTAGCACGAGCAGGGCATACAGCAGAGAGAGAGGGAGAAGCAGACTCCCCACTGAGCAGGGAGCCCAATGTGGGGCTCTCTTCCTCTCCCTGCCCTCCTGCTCGTGCACACTCACACTCACACTCTCTCTCTCTAAAACAGTCTTCTGAATAGATACATATAAGAAATTTAATATTACAATATAATCATTAAGCAAAAATATATGTGAGTGTGTGTGTGTGTGTGTGTGTGTGTGTGTGTATGATTAATCAGCTGGCTGGCAGGCAGCTTAATCAAAACAAAAGGTTTACAAACGCCCCTAGCTCGCTCACGACGGTAAGATGCCAAGCACACTGTTTCGTTTCCCCACGGTTTAGGGCAATAATGGTCTTTACAGTGCCCAACAATTCCTCTTGTCCAAACACATAAACTACCTACCTATAAACAGACTTGCCAAACAGGTGCGACACACCATTCATAGCCTAAGGTGATTAAACTTGCTTAAAGAGAAACCCGAACAAATGATGTGAAACGAAAAAGAACAATGACTCCATGAAGCCTCTGACACTGACATCAGGGCTGAGCTCCCCACGCCGTGTCACCCCAACTCAAACAGCGCTATCGGCACAGAGCTCACTTCTGACCACAGCAGGACTATTTAGCTGTGGGCACAGAAGGCTCTAAAACTTTGGTAAAAAATTGTTTAATCATCCAACAAAAGAAAAAGTAAAATAGGTTATTTAACAAACTAGAGTCCCAAGAGCTGTATATTCTTGAATCCTCTGAAGGCATGGGTCTTTAGAAAATTACTTAGCAGGGGACGCCTGGGGAGCTCAGTCAGGGAAGCACCTGCCTTCGGCTCAGGTTGTGATCCCGGGGTCCTGGGAACGAGTCCCACATCCGGCTCCCTGCCTGGTCAAAGTGTGGCCTGCCCCTCCCTCTCCCACTCCCCCTGCTTGTGCGTGCTCTCTCTCTCATCCTGTCAAATAAAGAAATAAAATCTAAAAAAGAAAAGAAAAGAAAAACAAAATTACTTAGGCTTTGTTCTCAGATTTCAGCATTCCAAAAAAAAGGGGGTGCCTGGGTGGCTCATTTGGCTCAGTACCCAACTCTTGATTTCGGCTCAGATCATGATCTCAGGCTTCAGGGATGGAGCCCCATGCTGGGCTCCACACTCAGCCGCGAACCTGCTTGAGACTCTCTCTCCCTCTGCCTCTGCCCCTCCCCCCACTCAGGCTCACGCGCACCAACACACACGTGCTCTCTCTCCCTCCCTCTCTAAAATAGACAAATATTTCTTAAAAATTAGCTAGCATTTCAAGAAAAAACTAGAAACAGCTAAGATTTTACAGTTTTAGAAGTATCTGGAGTTTCATCAACATACAGATGCTATGTGCATAAGGGGCTTCTGCCCTACTATGACACTGGTGACCATGCTCTATTCAAGCCAATAATGCTAAAATGTGGGGCGCCTGGGTGGCTCAGTGGTTTAAGCCTCTGCCTTCAGCTCGGGTCATGATCTCAGGGTCCTGGGATCGAGCCCCACATCGGGCTCTCTGCTCAGCAGGGAGCCTGCTTCTCCCTCTCTCTCTGCCTGCCTCTCTGCCTACTTGTGATCTCTCTCTATCAAATAAATAAATAAAAATCTTTAAATAAAAATAAAAATTTAAAAAATTAAAAAAATAATAATAATGCTAAAATGTTACTTGGCCCTTCAGTCTGTCCCCCACTGAGTGTCACCCACACTACCAGATGCCCACATATGTCCCTGCAGAGGAGGGGGCGGCACCCATTCAAATCCTGCCACTGTGAGCCCAAGACTGAGCTTGCCCAAAGAGCGGCTTAGAGACAAGGAGCCAGAACAACTGTTCGAGCGGCACAGACAGAACATTCCACGTTAACTCAATACTCACTCTGGTTTTGAAACTTATGACACCCAAGACCACCACAAGATCACAACCAGAGTAATACCAACCTGCCTAAAATTGCCTAAATGTTTGGACGGAAGGGGCGCCTGGGTGGCTTAGATGTTGGGCATCCACCTTTGGCTCAGGTCATAATCCCAAATCATAGCCCCAAACAGGCTCTCTGCTCAGCGGAAGCTTGCTTCTCCCTCTTCCACTTCCCCCTGCTTGTGCTCCCTCTCCGTCTCTCTCTCTACCCAACAAATTAATAAATAAAAATCTTTAAAAAAATATTTGGATGGAAACACAAAACTGTACCTTCTGGAAAAATTTCTTCTCCTCCCCAACCACGATACTGAATCATTTATCTACTGGTCTCCACTCCTGAAAATTGCAGGGCCATGCTTTTCACCAGAAGTTCTCAGAGTTACTTGTGTTACGAGACACTGAGGAAAGCACAACGCCCACCACGTAGCCAGCCGTCAAGAATCACAGACACTCTCAGACTATGCATTTTACCAAACACCAACACAGATCGACAGTCTGTCTTTGATAAGCATCTGAACAGTGTTCTCTAACAGTTCCCTAACAGTTCATTAAAGGGGCGCCTGGGTGGCTCAGTGGGTTAAGCATCCAACTTGGGTTTCAGCTCAGGTCATGCTCTCGTGGTCCTGGGAATGAGCCCCATGTCGGGCTCCCTGCTTATCAGGGAGTCAGTTGGCTTGTCTCCCTCTCTCTCTGCTCCTTCCCTTGGCTCCCTTTCTCTCTGAAATAAATAAATAAATCTTTAAAAAAAAAAAAGTTAACGGAAAACCTGAGTTTCTTTAGATGTATTCTGTAAATTGATCTAAAACCTTAACTAAGTCAAAGTAAAACATATAAGTATCTTATCTTTATTTTTTTTAAGATTTATTTATTTGACAGAGAGAGAAACGGAGAGAGACAGTGAGAGAGGGAACACAAACAGGGGGAGTGGCAGAGGGAGAGGGAGAAGCAGGCTCCCCACGAAGCAGGGAGCCTGATGCAGCTTGATCCCAGAACTCTGGGATCATGACCTGAACTGAAGGCAAACACTTAATGACTGAGCCACCCAGGCGCCCCAAATATCTTATCTTTAGAGTGTAAATTTTGGGGCACCTGGGTGGCTCAGTAGGTAAAGTGTCAGCCTTTAGCTCAGGTCATGAGCCCAGAGTCCTGGCATTGAGTCCCACACCGGGCTCTCTGCTCATCGGGAAGCCTACTTCTCCCTCTCCCACTCCCCCTGCTTGTGCTCCCTCTCTTGCTCTCCGTCAGATAAATAAATAAAATCTTCAAAAGGGGGGGGGGGCGGGCATCTGGATGGTTCAGTGTTAATAAGCCTCTGCCTTTGGCTCAGGTTGGGATGGAGCCCCGCACTTGGCTGGGGGGGGGGGGGTCTGCTCAGCAGGGAGCCTGCTTCCCCCGTCTCTCTGCCTGCCTCTCTGCCTACTTTTGATCTCTATGTCAAATAAATAAATCTCTTTCTTAAAAAAGAGTGTAACTTTTATTTCTAAAGATTGTAATAGAATTTTTTCTAGATTTCCTTTTTACACTGTTTGAAATTTATAATACATATATAGGCACTACTTTCCAAGACAAAATAAAAATCACTAACATAACAAAATTTGGCCAGTACCTCAAATGAAACCTACAAACCCTCTCATGCCACACAAATACAGCTTCCCAATACACACATGTACACACACAAACAACCATAACTAATTTTTAGGGTTTCCTTCAAGACTCTTCCACGTGGGTAACTTTTACACAGTTAAAACCGTGGTATACAGGGCGCCTGGGTGGCTCAGTGGGTTGGGCCTCTGCCTTCAGCTCAGGTCATGATCCCAGGGTCCTAGGATTGAGGCCTGCATTGGACTCTCTGCTCAGCAAGGAACCTGCTTCTCTCTCTGCCTGCCTCTCTGCCTACTTGTGATCTCTCTCCATCTGTCAAAATGAATAAATAAAATCTTAAAAAAAAAAAAAAAGGCCATGGTACATATACCACTCTCCTTGTCTCAGAAGCACTAATCAGAAGTACTTCTGGGACTGTCATTCTCACTTTTAAGGGTTACGTAACAGTGTTCAGGGGATCCCTAATTCTTCTGCCCAATATTTCAATTTTTTTTTAAAGATTTTATTTATTTATTTGACAGAGATAGAGATCACAAGTAGGCAGAAAGGCAGGCGGGGGCGGGGTGGACAGGCTCCCCATCAAGTAGAGAGCCCGATGCGGCACTCGATCCCAGGACCCTGAGATCATGACCTGAACTGAAGGCAGACACTTAACCCACTGAGCCACCCAGGCGCCCCCATCAGCTGGGTGCCCCCAACAGCCTGATCTGGGTGGTCTACACGGAATTAAATTCCTCCTATATGTCAGATCCTATGATGGAGTAGCCCCTCGCAATTCTAAATCCTCCTGGAAACAACTAAACTTTAGGTTTCCTTTAGGCAACTGGTATCAGAGATCTCCAATTTCAAAAGACAGGTCAAAAAGCAGGTTCCCAACAGGAGAGAGAGGACTTGGACCGTTTTTGTGCAATGAAGCATTTATGACATATATCTTAATTTACATTTAAATATGTTGTAGCTGGGGCACCTGGGTGGCTCAGTGGGTTAAGCCGCTGCCTTCAGCTCAGGTCATGATCTCAGGGTCCTGGGATGGAGTCCCGCATCGGGCTCTCTGCTCAGCAGGGAGCCTGTTTCCCTTCCTCTCTCTCTGCCTGCCTCTCCGCTTACTTGTGATCTCTCTCTGTCAAATAAATAAATAAAATCTTTAAAAAAAAAAAATACGTTGTAGCTATCTCTGGGAAGTGAGATTACAAAGGATTTCTCTCACTTTGCTACTGATATCATTCAGTTTCCTCTTTGTAAACAATGAACATCCATAATGTAATTTCGCTTCTATCCAGAGTGATCTTAGCTGTGTACAGTCTCTGTGGGGTTGTGCAGGAAAAAGTCTGGAGGGAGATGCACTACAATGCTAAAGGTGTTTCTCTCAGAACAGTGGGATCATTGGTTATTTTTTTTGTTTTACATGTTATATCACTTTGCATTTTCCAATTTTTTAATAATAAGCCTGTGTTACTTTTATAATATGAAAAAAGCCATTTTAAAACACTAACAAAGTTGCCTGTGATCCAAGCACAGAAAGGAACGTCACCTGCCTTTCAGCAATTCCTTCAACACACAGACGCAGAGCCGAGCACACACACCCCACACCAGCTCCCACAGGCACCTGCTCCCACACCTGTGTTCGTTCCCTCTCCCACGCAGATACACTCACACTCAAATTCAAGGCTAGGAGAGAAACGGGAAGGACATTGCCTGTCCCTAGGAACTTCCAGCTGCTCACCAGCAGAGGTGCGGGACGCAGAAGCAGGGAGACCTGAGCACCGAAACTTCCCTCAGCAGCCTACTTACACAAGCGCGGAAGAGGACATGCCTACAAGGTCACTGGAGGGCATCCGGCATTTCAATGTGTAGGTGCTCTGGAAAGCATCAGAGACTATCAAGATGGAAACATGTATGTGTGCGTAATCTCAAAATGTGGAGACAGGGGCGCCTGGGTGGCTCAGTGGGTTAAGCCCCTGCCTTCGGCTCAGGTCATGATCTCAGGGTCCTGGGATCGAGTCCTACATCGGGCTCTCTGCTCTGCGGGGAGCCTGCTTCCTCCTCTCTCTCCCTCTGCCCGCCTGTCTGCCTACTTGTGATCTCTGTCTGTCAAATAAATAAAATCTTTAAAAAAAAAAAATGTGGAGATAATCTTTATGATTATAATTAATTCCTTTGAAAAATAAAGCCAAAAGAAACAAATCCTTTCCTACAATGCTCCTCGAAATTTACTTTACAAATTCCTTTTAGGATGAGCTGGTCATAGCTACAAAAGCATCAGCCCTCTTGATGTGGGAAATGATGTCAGAAGAAAAACTATTAAATTTCGATACAACCTAGAGCCCCAGGCAGAGTGACATTCCTCCAGGGCCTCAATGCTGACACTGCTGAGGGCCAAAGGCAATCCTAGCCCAACCTCTCTTACCTCCTCCCCATCCCCCAACCCACCCTTTAAGTCTACTCTAACATACAAAAACTCCTTTGCAAACTCCCTTTATCTCTACCCCTGAGATACATGTTAGCAATCATCCCCCAAGCATGTGGCCCACTGCGACACACACCTGAAGAGTCTCATGACTCAGGTTTTATTGGACGGTAATAAACGACCTTTACCCAACAAAGGCTAGCCCCCTCAAGGTCCTGAAAACCTTGCTTCCAAAATTCCTGAGACTTAACGCTTTTCTTAACCCCCTCCCAACTTGAAAGTAATATAATGGGCCACTCCTCACCACGCCAGTGCAGGTCTTTCTGCCCACAGGTCCTGGCCTCCTGCTTTAACAAAACCACATTTGGGGGGGGGGAGGCACCTGGGTGGTTCAGTGGGTTAAGTCTCTGCCTTCGGCTCAGGTCGTGATCTCAGGGTCCTGGGATCAAGCCCCACTTCGCACTGGGCTCTCTGCTCGGCAGGGAGCCTGCTTCCTCCTCTCTCTCTGCCTGCCTCTCTGCCTACTTGTGATCTCTGTCTGTCAAATAAATAAATAAGATCTTTTAAAAATAAATAAATAAATAATAAATAAATAAACCACATTTTTGCACCAAAGGCGTCTCGAGAATTCTTTCTTGGCCGTCGCCTTCGAACCCTAACATTCTTTCCTACATCCCTCTCAGTATGAAGGGGTCATATGATGAAGACTCTTCAGAAACGGTCGAGGCCTTAAAAATTACCTATCCCAACCTGGCAACTAGCGCCTGGGTGGCTAGGACCACAAGGTCCTGTCCCAGCAAGAGCAATGAGAAAAGTCCCCTGCAGTCCTTCCTTTCCTTCCCTCTGCTGACTACTGCCAGCCCCGTGTCCCATTACCCCACATCTGATCTACCGCCAGATGATGTAAGGGGACCCACACACACCATGACACTGCTAAAGAAAGACGGACACAGCAGCCGTCTGTTTTATAAGCAGGAGCTGCTGCCATGAAAAATTCAGGTAATCGGCTTTAATAATTTAAAATTCCTCCTTCACACACAGGTTACTCAACATGCTACCTTCGCATAGCTGACCGCACCCGAGAACAATCTAGCTGCTGTCATCAAGAACGGTAACGTGACCAGCCTCGGAACCTCATGCATGCTGTATTTTGAAATCTCACGGCGGGGAGTACAGAGACTTAGGGTCGTTGCTGCTGTCACCCACCTTATCTCTTCCCAGGGCCTCTGAAAAACCCGGGCTGTGTCAGGCAGAACCCTTATCTCTTACAGACACGCACTTCGGTCACCGACGGCGAGGTTCTCGGTCAGGCACACGCTCCCCACACGCGAACCGGTGGGGCTGCGCAGAGGCAGGGAGAAAGCGGAGACTGCACTGCGGCCTGGGATGGGGTGTCACTAAACTGCTCCCTCTACTTCTGGGGTGTTCGGGGCTTTTCGTTTTAAGTTTAAAAATACTCATCACGAGGTGGAATTCTTCAGTTTTCTTTAAAACTACTTCACTTTCGGGGCACCTGGGTTGCTCAGTCGGTTAAGCCTCGACTTGGGCTCAGGTCAAGATGGGGGTTCCTAGGATTCAGATGGCAGGAAAGGGCTCTGTGCTCCGCAGGGAGTCTGCTTCTCCCTCTCCCTCGCCCTCCACCCCTACTCCGGCACATGCACACGTGCGCTCTAATAAATAAAGTCTTTAAAAATAAACAGACTACTCCACTCTCAGTATTTTTTCTCTTAGCTCCTCTATAATGCATTCTGACATCAGACTTGGAAAAAGCAATCCTGAGTCATAATAAAGGCCAGCAAAGCTTACACACAGGCCCAAAAACAAGCCCTTCATCACTCTGTAAAAGATCCGCATCAAAGCAAGAGCTCTCCTCCACCGTCCCGGGAAGCTTGTCCAAACCAAGTCCTGGTACGGAGACCACCACGCCCGGGACCACCTCTTCCAGAGCAGTCTCAGACAGCAGGGCGGGGATGCCACAGATCTCCCCATACACGGCCATCCCCCCAACCCCAAGTCACCTGGGCTTTGCCCCCAAATTTAAAATTCCACCAGGAGGGGCACCTGGGTGGCTCAGTGGGTTAAAGCCTCTAACTTCGGCTCGGGTCATGATCCCGGGATCCTGGGATCAGGCCCCCGCATCTGGCTCTCTGCCCAGCGGGGAGCCTGCTTCCTTTCCTCTCTCTCTGCCTGCCTCTCTGCCTACTTGTGATCTTTGTCAAATAAATAAATAAAATCTTTTTAAAAAATAAAATAAAATTGCACCAGGAAGGGGGTGCCTGGGTGGCTCAGTGGGTTGGGCCGCTGCCTTTGGCTCGGGTCATGGTCTCAGGGTCCTGGGATCGAGTCCCACATCAGGCTCTCTACTCCGCGGGGAGCCTGCTTCCCCCTCTCTCTCTGCCTGCTGCTCTGCCTACTTGTAATCTCTCTCTCTCTCTCTCTCTGTGTCAAATAAATAAATAAAATATTAAAAAAAAAAAAATTCCACCAGGAGAGGGGTACTTGGGTGGCTCAGGTTTCGGCTCAGGTCATGATCTCAGGGAGGGTCCGTGCCCTCCCTTGCCCTCCCCCTCTCCTACTCTCCCTCATCGGTGCATGCTCTCGCTCCCTCTCCCCACAAGAAATAAATAAAATCTCAAAATTCCACCAGGAGCTATCAGAGCAAAGAATTCCGATTCATTTCTATTATGTGATTACAAGAAACCTTTTCCCCACTGCGATGAACAAGGACAGTTACAAAAGGTGTTTCTCAAATGAAAAGGACTTTATGGGAGTCAGTAACACGAAACTCTGTGGAAGTATTTTCAGAGACCGAATCTAGTAATCTGGGAGCCACCTCAAGATTGTGAGCTCATCCCTGCTCGAGTACGGACCATGCATGAGGGCTTGCGAAATTATTCATCCGTCCCGGGCTTCCAGTCCCTGCCTGCACAGAGAGATGGAAAACGCCTGCCTAGGGCATCTGGGTGGCTCAGTAGATTAAAGCCTCTGCCTTTGGCTCAGGTCATGATCCCGAGGTCCTGGGATGGAGCCCCGCATCGGGCTCTCTACTCGGCAGGGACCCTGCTTCCTCCTCTCTCCCTCCGCCTGCCTCTCTGCCTACTTGTGATCTCTGTCAAGTAAATAAATAAAATTAAAAAAAAAAAAAAAAAAACAACCCTGCCTACTACCGCCCCAGAAACAGTGGCAACAGAGTGCGGTCTCAGAGCCAGGTCCGGGCAAACAAGAACAAGTGGACTACCTCCCTAGCACCTCTGACTGGTGTGCGGAGGAAGGCTCTGTCTGGAGAGAAGACACAAGGATGCCCACGGTGCTCTGGAGGCCAGCGGCACAAAGGAAAAGCAGGAAAAGACACTGGCCCAGCAATCGCAATCTGTGCCGCCCACAGTGCACGCGGTCAGTCACACAGCTCTGTGCCCAACAGACTGCGAGGTGGGGCCCGTCAGAGCAATGTCTTCGACACAGACCAAACACAAGCAGCGGGGACCCCGCCGATATGGAGGCCCACACTGACACGCCCATCCTCCCGGGCTGACCACTCAGGGCAAAGAGCCGCGAGGGGAACCCACATCTTCACACAGACAGCTCCGACAGCTGGAGTCGCCCTGGACACCAGTTGGCGCGAAGGTCCCTCACGGAGGTTTCCGCAGGTCACAAATGACCCCCTCAATACCAGGGGATGAACTGCACCTCCTGTCCCGAAGCCCTCGCAGCTGGACCGCACTGTGCACTCGAACCCCACTTACAAGTGCCCGCAGACAGGGCAACGCCAACACCAGCAAATCAGCGTGCTAGGGGCCCTGCAGGGTTCAGTGCCAACACCAGTAACCTACCGGGTGTCTCCCACGACCCTGCCCGAGCGCCTTTCTCTCCACACAAACTTCCCCAGGAGCTAGATCCAGGCCAAGGACAGATCCGAACGCCCCTCCTCCGCGACTGCCCGCCACCCATGACACACCGCACTGGGCACTCGTCTCCTGTCTGCACCTCTGGCTCCCGCAGGAGGCGGCGCGCGGACGGCGCTGGGCTCCTGGTACTCTGCGCCCTGCTCCCGCGCCCCTTCCTTGGCGGCCAGTTTCCCTCCGTCTCGCACTCAAGGGTAGCACGGAAACTTCCCGCCTTCGCTCACGAGCAGCCGAGGCCGAACGCGCGCCGCCCCGTGCGCTCAGAGCAGCCTGTATCCGTTCGCACGATGTCCGGCGGCCCGCGCTCGGGCCTTTGCGGTGCCTTCAACCGAGCGGCCCAGGACCCTCAGCTCGGGGACTCGCTGGGCCCTGCTTCACTGCGGGGCTCTTCGACCCGGGCCCCTTTACGCGTGGCCGGGAGCTCCCCCCGCGGGCAAACACCCAGTCTGCGCAGCTCGGGAGGACGGGGTGGGGGAGGGGCAGGGACCGAGTGAGTCTCCCCAAACCGGGGAGCGGAACATCGGCGAGCCGGCCCGCGCGGCCGACGGAAACGAAGACAGCGCGCGCTGCCCGGCCGCGGAGGCCCGCCCGGTTACCTGCTCTGCCCCGTAGACCGTGGCGAACTGGACGAAGTCCTCGATGCGGACGAAGCCGTCCCCGTCGCCGTCCAGGGCGTCGAACACGGCTCGAAGGCGGGGACCGTCCTCCGGACACGTCGCGGGCTCGCTCGGGAGTGGGCAGGTCTGGCTGAAGTCCGAGGGCCGGTCCGGCTGCCCGGGACCCACGTCGAGCGTCAGCTCGCCCACCGCGGGCGAGGGAAAGCCGGGGAAGAAGTCGACCTCGCCCCTCACGTGCCGGCTGTGCCTGGAACCCTGCACGCGGAGAGAGGGGCTCTCCGGGCGAACCGGGGCTCCGTAATCAGCTGGCTCCTCAGTCCAGGACAGAAGCGGGCCGAGTTCAGGCAGCTGCCGGTCGGGGCCGGGGCCGGTGCCAGCGCAGGCGGCCCGAGCCGGCAGCAGGTAAGAGGTGCCCGGGCCCGGGGCAGGCGCCCAGGCGCTCTCAGGGCGCGCGTCCGGCCCCGGGGCTCGCCCGGCGCTCAGGTCCGCCCCGGCATCGGCGCAGGCCGCGGCCCCCGGGGGGCCGGGCTCCGGGCGCGGGGCGAGGGCGGCCCCCGGCCGGTCGGGCCCGCCGGGCTCGGCGTTGGGGCACGGGCCGCCCGCGGGGGAGGCCGGCCGGCCCGGCTCCATCTTCATGGGCGCGCCCCCGGCCGCGGCGCAGGCCCGCGAGGCCAGTGGTGCGGCGGGCGGCGCGGGCAGCAGACAAAGGCGCTCAGGGCGCGGCGGCGGGCGCGGGCATCCCCGCGGCGGCGCGGGCGGGCGCGCGCGGGGCGCCCGGGCTGCTCGGGCTGGCGCTCTGGCCCTGCTCCGCCCTCGCCCATCTTCGCGCGGCGCCTCAGCTGCCCTCGGCCCGGCGGCGCGGCGGGCGCGGGCCCATGGCGGCGGCGCGGCGGGCGCGGGAGGGCGCTGAGGCGGCGGCGGCGGCGGGGGCGGTGGCGGCGGGGGCCGAGCCGGCAGGCGCCGCGGAGGCCTCTGAGGAGGACGGAGAGGAGGCAGCCAAAAAGGTAGCTGAGGTGCCCGCGATACCCGAGCGAACTCCGCCGCCACCGCCGCCGCCGCCGCCGCCGCCGCCGCCGCCCGCGCCCCGCCTTCCGTCAGGCCTGACGTCAGCGCGTAGCGGCGCCCGCGGGCCCCGCCCCTCGGGACCCTCCTTAAAGGCGGGCGCTGCGGCCCAGGAATTCATTGCTGGTGCCGGTGGGGGGAGGGGTTGTCTCCTGTCGGCTGGCGGGTCGGGTCCGGTCCCGGGGGTGTGTGTCACCGCCCGGGCGCGCGAGGCGTGGTGGGACGCGCGGCGCCGGGCACGGGGCAGGACCGCCGGGTGGGCACCTGTCCCGACGGAGCCTGCGCGGACGCCGGAGCGCGGGGCGCGACCCTGCTGGGCCCGAGGGAAGCGCGCGCGGCGCTGGGCACCGCCGGCGGGGGTCGGGTGGACGGCGGCCGCGGCGCAGCCGGCGTGCGACGGCCCTGCGAGCGCCGAAGGTGCGCCCGGCCAAGCGCCGGCGCCTGTCTGGGACCCAGCACGAAGCTCGGTTCCGTGGGTCCTCGCCGGCCCGCCGTCGGGCCTCCCCAACACGGTCTCGCTGACGTCCGCTTCTCTAGCGGTCGCCGGTGTCCGCCGGGACGCAGGGCGCCCGAGCCGCGGGCAAGGAGACGCGCTGGTTAGCAGCAGGTGAGTCGGCGAGCCGCGGGCAGGGGAGGGGCTAAATTTAACCTGTAGCGACGTGTGTCCGCGGCAAGGGCGCACCGGTATTTTTACCGGCCGTTGGGCACCAGCACCAGATACGTTTCGTAAGCGGCTCTGGCAAGAGCCAAAGGAAACCGAACTTCCGTTTTCAAGTGTGCAGTGGAACGGGGCGGTGGTATTTACGTGAGTCGCCCCCGGCGACAAAATCCCAGGGCTCGCAGGACCAGAGTTCGCAAGGTTGGCTTTGGGAACACAGAGCCGAGGGATCCTCCTCCCCGAATTTATCAGTTCCTTTTGGACGCTGTGTGCTCTTGTGCGGAAGATGTTAAGTTCAGAGGGAAAAAAAAAAGAATCCTCTCCAGTTTGGGCGACAGTCTGATGTCTAAGCAATGCACTTGGCCTGACATGAGTTTCAGAGGTAGGTGCAGCGACGTGTCAGCCTCGCTCTGCAGGAGTGTCAGTGTAGGCTGAGGAAGGAGGACAGGAGCCCTGAGGAAGCAGGACTCCTGCTGCTGCTGCTGCTGTGCCACCACGGGAAGAATCTGCATGGCCTGGGTGGCCGACCGGCCCCCAAGGAACCCCAGCATGGGGTTCACAAGCCGGCTGTGAAACAAGTGACGAGTTCCACGAGCACCTGGCCGGCTCCGTCAGCAGTGTCTGACTCTTGATCTTAGGGCCTGGCGCTGGAGCCCCACATCGTGTGCAGACGTTACTAAAAAACTGGCAAGTTCCGGGTCAGGCCTCCAACGTCTTCCAGCATCCCCTCTGTGGCCTGTGGATGCGTTCAGTGGGTAGAATTCCAGATGAAATGGATTAGCTGGCTAGAAGCTGCCCCTGCTGCCACTTCAGTGTGCTCCTCCACACCTACCCTATGCACATTTTTTGAGGACTTGTTTATTTATTTTAGGGGGGAGGGGTAGAGGGAGAGAGAATCTTACAGCAGACTCCACACTGACTGCAGAGCCCAACAGTGGACTCAGTCCCACAACCCTGAGATCACCAACTGAGCCAAAACCAAGAGTGAGATGCTTAACCAACTGTACCACCCAGCTGCCCCACAATATGTGGTTTTTTTTTTTTTAAGATTTTATTTATTTATTTGTAAGAGAGAGTGAGAGCGAGCACAGGCAGACAGAGTGGAAGGCAGAGTCAGAGGGAGAAGCAGGCTCCCTGCGGAGCAAGGAGCCCGAAGTGGGACTCGATCCCAGGACGCTGGGATCATAACCTGAGCCGAAGGCAGCTGCTTAACCAACTGAGCCACCCAGGCGTCCCCACAATACGTGTTTTAATTGAACCTGGTAACTGTTACGCAGAAGAGGAAGGGAAGGTCAGATTCAGCTCCCATTGGTTGGGTTTGGGGTCTGGGTGAAAGTCTGTGAACACCTACCTCTGGGACTCTCCTTTTGAAAAGTACTTGGATAACCGCTTATATTAGGAACTCGCCCAGCAGGTGGATTTCCTTGACCCCTCTTCCTTGGTGATCTTTGGCTTGTAGAGAGAGGGGGGAAGATGATAGATAGACCAGAGATAGATAGACAGACAGACGGATGACAGACAGATAGAAGGTGAAGATGAGCAAGATGACTCAGCAGAGTCCTGGCACAGCCCCAGTGCATCTGCCGGGGACCTGAGGGAAGGGGGTTAAGAAACCTCACTTGGCAGGTAAGCTGGTCTCTTCCAGAATGGGACTCCTTCATCACCTGGATGAGATCTGGTCATGGACAGCTGGAAGAGGAGGGTGACAGGCAAGGTTCAATTTGATCATAAATCTACTTTTTTTTTCCCACAAATCTACTTTAAAAAGAAAATATTTTTAAGCTCAAACTCATGACTCTAAGATCAAGAGTCACATGTTCCTCTGACTGAGCTGGCCAGGCATCCCACAAACCTACTTTTTAATGCATGTGCTTAAAAACCTGGAGGAGATACACCAAAATTATAGTAGTCATTTACATATGGTTTCCCCATCCATGCTAGTCCTATGAACTTAAAATGCATCAGTTGGGGCACCTGGGTGGCTCAGTGGGTTAAGGCCTCTGCCTTCAGCTCAGGTCATGATCCCAAGGTCCTGGGATCAAGCCCCGCATCAGGCTCTCTGCTCAGCAGGGAGCCTGCTTCCCCCTCTCCCTCTGGGATCATGACCTGAGTCGAAGGCAGAGGTTTCACCAATGGAGCCGCCCAGGCTCCCCTAAAATTAGTTATTAATGTTGCAAATGCCTTCTCCCTGCCTGAGGGTTGGGGCTGCAAAGAATGAATGGGGGGGAATACGATTTAGTCCATAGAAACTTGAAAGAGACATTTAGAACAGATACAACTGACCAAGGACTGGTTCCCAGAATATGCAAAGAATTCCTCAAAAAACACAAGAACAGCAACCCAGGAGAAAAGAGAGCGATGAGTGACAGTAGGCAGTTCTGGAGCAGAAAGCCCAGGTGGCCATGTGCACATCGACGGAGGCTGGACCCCATCAGTAATCGCGGGGATGAGCAAAGGGACCATCTGACACCAACCGGAGTAAAAATTACATCTGATACCAGCAGAGGACGGGGATTCATGTTCCTCAGACAGCTGAGGGTCCGGGTGTGCAAGCACACTTTCTCTAATTAATTTTTTAAAAAGTGGAGTGATGATGAGAACCCAGATCAGAGAATTGGAAGGCAGATTCTTGGGGTATGGAGAAGACCCCCTCCCAAGGGTCCTTCCCTCATGAGCACTGGGGGCCAGGCTGGGCTGCATATCAGTGCTCCGAGCTAGCCCTGCACCCTAGGGTTCAAGGTCCAGGCAGGAGCCAGCCAGTGGTCACGTGGGAGCCCCATGCAGGGCACTATGGGACAGGGGGTACCCCAGGAAGACTGTGAAGGTGGCCTAGAGATGGACACAGGAGAGAGGCCGAGCTCTATTCCAGGCGAAGAAGGCACCTGCCACAGATCTCTGATGGGGCCAGGGTGAGGAAGGAGCGAGAACACCAAACAGCCTAAGTTGGTGCCCCAGAAAAAGGGATCCCAGACCCAGCAGAGGGCCTGGTGCCCCTTCCTCCTGTCCCGACCTCTCAGGTAAGTGTTGGTTCCCTTCCTCCTCATGCAGCCTCTTCTCCCACAGCCACCCAGTCTGGTCAGTCTCCTTCTGGCTCCTCTCTTCCGTGCCCTCCCAGGCCCTGAGCTGTCACCCTGGCCGGGCCACTTGGGGACAAGGGGGCAGGTGGAGATGAGAGGCAATTAACAAAGCGTGGGAGGGAACTTCTGCAGGCCATGGGCGATTGTGGTGGTGTTTTCATGGCTCCAGACCAAGGTCAGATCGCCTCAAATTATACACCTTACTATGTGCAGTTTAGCGCCTGTCAGCTACACATCAATCAAGCTATAAACAACAGCTTCAGGCCAAATGTTTACTTATTTACTTGAGAGGGAGCAAGCAGGAGTGAGGGGAGGGACAAGCTGACTCCCTGCTGAGCACAGAACAGCCACTGGGCTCAGTCCCAGGACCCAGAGATCACGACCTGGGCCAAAATTGAGAGCTGAATGCTCAAAGGACTGGGCCACCCAGTCACCCTGGGACAAAGACTTTTAGATTACAATTTTGAAAAACAGATTAACATTTTGTGTTCTGTAAGTATACTCAGAAGGAAGCCAATTTTCAGTGTAGATCACACTCTCCCCAGTAGCATCCTGTAGTTGAGAGCACAGAGCCACACTTGTGTTTACTGATATTTTATTCGGTGGGGAAAGATTTTTTTTGTCACCTTCAAATTTAGTGAAGTACATTTCTTAGAGTAAAAATAGAACATCAGTTTGTAAAGCACAATGTAACTCCTCCTGATTCAGCCTGGGTTTGGGTGATTTTCTTACTTAAACATTTCCTTCTGGGACGCCTGGGTGGCTCAGTTGCTTAAGTAGCTGCCTTCAGCTCAGGTCATGATCCCAGCATCCTGGGATCGAGTCCCACATCGGGCTCCCTGCTTGGCAGGGAGCCTGCTTCTCCCTCTGCCTCTGCCTGCCACTCTGTCTGCCTGTGCTCACTCTCGCTCCTTTCTCTCTTACAAATAAATAAATAAAATAAAATAAAAAATTTCCCTCTGAAGTTGCGGGCACCTGTTCCCATCTTCCCATGAAGACAGGACTTGCCCGGAGCCCACTGCCCAGAGCATGCTGTAGCCCACTATCTGCACCCACCCGCTTTCCCCCAAGGCCAAGACTGTGGCCAGGGAACTGGGCATGAGGAGCCAGCAGGGAGAGGTTTGTACAGGATTCAGAACTTGTGTTTTTGGCCTCAGGTCATACTTTCCGAAGTTCCCATCATCCTTCTCCCACTGTGTAAAAATTGTCCAAATTATTGTGTGGTGGCAGAAAAGTTAAATCCGTATTTTTTTTGTTTTATTTAAATTCAATTAATTAGCATACAATGTATTATTGGTTTCAGAGGTAGAGGTCAGTGATCAGTCTTATGTGACACCCAGTGCTCCTTTCCTAATTCTGTGTATTTCCAACAGACATTTCTCAGCCTTCATCAGACACCTGCTGGGGCGCCTGGATGGCTCAACTAGTTGAGTCTCTGACTCCTGGTTTCCGCTCGGGTCATGATCTCAGGGTTCTGGGATCAAGCCCCGCATGCTGGGCTGTGTGCTCAGTGGGGGGTCTGCTTGTCCCTCTCCCTCTGCCCCTTGCCTCACTTGTGCTCAATCTCTCAAATAAGTAAATTAAATTAAAAAAAAAAAAGAGGGGCGCCTGGGTGGCTCAGTGGGTTAAGCCTCTGCCTTCGGCTCAGGTCATGATCTCAGGGTCCTGGGATTGAGCCCCGCATCGGGCTCTCTGCTCAGCGGGGAGCCTCCTTCCTCCTCTCTCTCTGCCTGCCTCTCTGCCTACTTGTGATCTCTGTCGAATAAATAAAATCTTAAAAAAAAAATACTGGGACGCCTGGGTGGCTCAGTTGGTTAAGCAGCTGCCTGGGATCGAGTCCCACATCAGGCTCCTTGCTCGGCGGGGAGCCTGCTTCTCCCTCTGCCTCTGCCTGCCATTCTGTCTGCCTGTGCTCGCTCTCTCCCCCTCTCTCTCTCTGATAAATAAATAAAATCTTAAAAAAAAAAAAATACTGTCAGGTACTGTCTCCATGAGATGCTCTGAAATATGGATGTGAGGACCTGCTTCTCAGACTCCAAAACTTGACAGTAAAGTTAGCCTCTGCGAGTTCAGTTAATGAAATCCACACCGATTACATTTGTTTCCTGAAGAATTAAAAAATACAAGATTTAATCAAAATACATGAAAAAAGAGTTACGGACTCCTCAACCCGTTGGCAAGGTTCTATGGGTCTACTCACAGAGAGCCGTGCCAGAGTCCACAGAGAAATAGAAAAAGCACCAATTCCCTGCCGGTGTGGGTCTGTTTCGCCGAAGCACCAAGTTAGAATGAGCCGGAAAGAGGGAATTCCGGGGAAAGGTTCAGTCTCTCCTACGGTCCCCAGGACAGAAGGGCTGAGTTGGACAGAGCCCCAGTCCTGAGATGTAAGGGGGGACGTAGACAGGGCATCAGAGCACGCAGCCTCTGCCGTCTTCCAACTGGCCCTTGGGCGTCACCAGAGAGGGGCCCTAAGACCCCTGGTCACAGGAAAGGAGTACGGGTGTGCGCACACGTTAGAGCATGGCGGGCTGCACATCAGACATTGGTGAGTTTGCTGGGTGAGTCCGGGTCCACATGGGACGGTCTGCTAACACGCACGCTCTAGAAGTAGCCCCTCTCCGAGCCCACGGCTGTAACGGGAGTCGTCTTGGAAGGACACCATGTCTAGCAGCAGCAAGACTGAGTCTCTGTGCAGAGCCAGGAACAGGCAGGACCCTCCCCTGGACACGCAGCATAGCATGGACCCTGACTGCTGGGCAGCAAGCTGGCTCTCACCCATAGGGTAAGGACAAAACAACATGAAGATAAGACGGAGGAACATCTGCTGAGCCTGATTTTTTTTTTTTTTAAAGATTTTATTTATTTATTTGACAGAGATCACAAGTAGTCAGACAGGCAGAGAGAGAGAGAGGAGGAAGCAGGCTCCCCGCTGAGCAGAGAGCCCGATGCAGGGCTCAATCCCAGGACCCTGAGACCATGACCTGAGCTGAAGGCAGAGGCTTAACCCACTGAGCCACCCAGGCGCCCTGCTGAGCCTCAGATTTTGTGGATTCTCCACAATTCATCTTCTCGCTCTTCCTGATTTACTCAGAGATCCCCCTGTATGGATGTCAAGGTGGAGAGAAGATTGGAAGTCAGAGTCAGCGGTGCTCAGGGCTCAGTCCGCAGCCGGATGCTAGGTCAAAGCAGGGGCATGGTGCACCCTTGGCAGCTGGGGAGTGTCTGAGAGACGAGGTCTCCCTCAGCCTCTTCCACCTTTCCTGTGCCGTTGGGGTGGCCTAGCCCTGGCGGATGCCACCGCGCACAGGGCAGGAAATACCCTCTGTTCGGGGAGCGGACAAGGTGAACGACCAGAGCGGCCAGAGATGGACACCGGGACAGCAGTGCGTGGCACAAGTCTGGCAGGGGGAGACCAGAATTAGTGCTTGGGCCTTTCCAAGGTGACACAAAGCTAACACAGGCCAGCCATGGTCGAATGATACCAAACTACCATGAAACAGGAGAAGTGAGCAGAGAGAAACTCCCCCAAACTAGCCATCCTTATTTCAGACAATTTTAAGGGTTCCTTGGCTGACAGACAGACCAAGGCAAACACACCCAGCTGCCCAGGGTACCATACTGACGTCTCAGCAGCGACCCACGTGGTTCACGACACCAGAGGGCGGACAAGCTGGGAGGTGCTCGTTTATCCGATCAGCGCTGAGGCCTGCTGCGCGGTTCAAACTGTACATCTGCTCCCAGACACTGGTGAGATGCAGGAGATGCTGGAGGGCCGCGGCCTCCTGGTAGTGCGCAGCCCTCTGCCTCGGCTGGGGTTTTCCGGGGCTCACCCGCTGAAGGGGAAGCTCAGGGTTGGAAGGCCTGTTGATTGCCTTCTGCAGCTCAGGTTTCAGAAAACTCTGACAATCAGCCTTCCTTTCAGAGAAGCCGGCTGTCCCTCCGGGGATTTAGAGATGGCCTGTGTGAAAGGGGAGCAGCAGCTACTTCTCCGCCAGCTGCTACGGAGCCAGAGTGCCCTGCTGGGACGCCAGTACCCCCGCCGGTCCCCTTGCCAGCCTCACCACCTGGCCCGGGGGTGCCTCCGTTGGTGTCTGTGAGCAAGGAGCCCCAGCAGCTGCCCTAGACCCAAGGGACAGAGCCACAGCCAGCGGAGCATCACAGGCAAGCCATTGTTTCTGGGCACTTCTGAAGAGACTGGCATTTGATCTGGTAGCCTGAAAACGGCCATCAGCAATGCGGGTGGCACCGCCAATGCGATCGGCTGATGGCCCCAGGGGAATGCAAAGGCAGAGGAAGGGAGATGCCCACCCCCCCTGCCCTGCTTGAGCTGGGATGTCCATTTTTCTTGCCGGAGCACCTGTTTCTCAGACCATCGGCCACCAGTGGCTTTCCTGCGTCTGCAGCTTGCAGATGGAGATGGTGGGACTTCTTGGACTCCACAGTCATAGGAGCCAATCCTTATAACAAGCCTCTTCGTATCTACCCATCCATCTCCTGCTGGTTCTGTTTCTCTGGAGAAGCTGACTGAGACGGTCATCAAAATCTGCTTTCCAGCCTCGGTCCTCCTGGAACAAAGCCACTGTGGGGTCCCAGAAGGTGGTCTTGCTTAACCAGACCCCTCGTGGGACCAGGTTTTTACCTCAACTCTGAGAGACCCAAGCTTCACAGGCAGCATGGCATGTCCGGCACCGTGCTGGCCACCCCCAGGGCCTTCCTCAGGGAAAGGCAGCAGCACAACCCGGCAGCTCTGACAACAGCCTCTCTCTCTCACTGGCCAACCTCCCCAGTTGCCACTCTCTCTGCTTTGGTTTTCCATGCAGGAGCTTGGGAAGGACCCATTTGTCTGCCTTGCTGCTGGGCTCGACGCCCATTCGGTCTCCATGATGAGAAACACCTTTATTTTATTAGTAGTATTTTTAGTGGGCTCCATGCCTAGCACGGAGCTCCATGTGGGACTTGAACTCAGGACCCTGAGATCAAGAGTTGGACGCCGAGTGACTGAGCCTCCCAGGCAACCCGTGAACCACGTTTAAGTACCAAGCACAGGGGACCCCTCTGCCAGGTGGCCTCTCAGCTGCCATCCTTCCTCCTGCATCTTGAAGGCAGGGAGGGTCTCTTCGAAGAATGAAGGGCCTGGGACAGGGGACACATGAGCATGGCGTCAGGGGCACAGGGCTCAGGCTTGTCCTCTAACGGCAACTGCCCGGGGGCAGACCAGGACCTCATGGGGCCATGTAGCCCCCCTGGGGACCAGGCTGGTTGGAGCACACCCCGCTCCCCGGGGAAGCAGACAGCCTCCCCTTGCCCCAGACTGGCCGGGGGATGGGGGCTTCAAGGACTAGGTGGGAAGAGGTTTCTAAACTCACAGAAAAAAGACGGGAAGGAAGCATCCCCATCTCGAAATGACTAGGTCACACTGGTGATTCCTTTAAAGCTACAAACTTTCCCAAACTCCAGTGAATTGTCTCACAGTAAAAAGAGTGTGTTTTAGGGACATGCATTTTTTTTTTAAGATTTTATTTATTTATTTGACAGAGAGAGAGATCACAAGTAGGCAGAGAGGCAGGCAGAGAGAGGGGGAAGCAGGCTCCCTGCTGAGCACAGAGCCCGACTCAGGGCTCCATCCCAGGACCCTGGGACCAAGACCTGAGCAGAAGGCAGGGGCTTTAGCCCACTGCATGCCCCTAGGGACATGCATTTAATGGCACAATGCAAACTGGTGGTACAGACAGGGAGGGCAGACCACAGCTGGGAGCGCCTCCCGTACAAGGGCACCTCAGAGCTTCTAACGAACAGCACAGAAAACAAATCCTAGGGTCCAAGGGGTTCCCTTAGGTCCTGGCCTGAATGCCAAAGAGTGATCATCAAAGGAACAAATGAGGGGCGCCTGGGTGGCTCAGTGGTTTGGGCTGCTGCCTTCGGCTTGGGTCATGATCTCAGGGTCCTGGGATCAAGCCCCGCATCGGGCTCTCTGCTCCGCAGGAAGCCTGCTTCCCTCTCTCTCTCTCTCTCTCTCTGCCTGCCTCTCTGCCTACTTGTGATCTCTGTCTGTCAAATAAATAAATAAAATCTTTAAAAAAAAAAAAAAAAAAGGAACAAATGAGAGCTAGAATTTTCTGACCCCTCTGGGCCAATGAGAGGCTGCTGGTGACAATGGCCAGCTGGAGCGCCTAGAAAGTGAGGCCCTGAATGGCACAGGACTCAACCCCCTGGGATATCCCAGCAAAGGACAGACTCCAGGGCAGATGGGGGGAAAACCCAGTCCATGTCACCAACGGCTGAGAGGGATGGGTGGCCCCCAGCCAGGGGATCCCATGGTAGTCCAACACCTTGGCAAGGAGATTCAGGATGCCAGGCTTGGGGCAGGAGGGATCAAACACGCTTCTCTAGCCTCCCTGGTCTGGCTTCCCCTTGTGGAGTAAGACCCCCAAGTGGAAGAGCAAGGAAGGGAAGACGGGGGGCCTGAAACACCCTGCTTTCTGCAGACAGGCAGTAGGGCCACCACAGGACCCCCAGGGGACACAGGAAGGAAGACAACAAAGGCCTCCCAGGCTGAGGCGAGGTAGGGCAGTTGGGGGGACAGCCACCGACCACAGGCCAGCTCCCCAGGGAGTTCCAGAACATCCCGGTGCCCCTGACAGACATCCACAGGGTGCAGGCCGGCGAGCAGGGGCCTCACTGCCTGATCACTCCCAACTGAGTACGGGAGACGGGGCTGTGGGGAGGGAATGTGGACACAGCCGAGTTCCGAGAGGACGGGCCAGTGTCCGGCTGAAATGCTGCTGAGACTGTCCAGTGTGGCGGTGGGAGGCAGCCCTGCAAGTAGCACGGCAGGAGCCGTCCCAGAAGTCCTCGGGAGACGGTGGACCAGCTTCCCTCCAGAACACTTCCTTTGCTTCAGGCATCCAGGGCCTGTCAGAAATGATGCCAAGGTCACAAAGGCAGACCGAGGGGCACCAGCTTCCGCCTTCTACACTCACCCTGGACAGCACTCGAGGGGCCAGTCGAGAATAGGAAGAATGCTGCGGGTCCCCCTCAGTGCCCAGAAAGGGCGGCGGCAGCCAGGCCCCGTGTACCCCTGGGTGGCGGTGGTAGGGGGGGATGTGGGGGACAGACACCGTCATCCCTTCTGCGGTCTCCCAGAGCTCCCCAAGATGAGTGTTCCCAGTCACTAGGGGACAGCCTGGGGCCCACACCCTCCCGCTGCCTGGCCGCCCACATGCCATGGGCCCTGAGAACCTGTCTGTCGGCAACCAAACCACAGGAGGCTTCCGAAGACATCACCTGTGTCCGCCAACAAACGCGCCTCCGGGAAAACTGCTCCAACCACGACTTCATGGTGTGACCATATGCTGTGAGCCTCTGGGTGTCCCTCCACCACATCCACCCCAGAGACGGGACGGGAGCTGGCCACGGCCCTACAGTGCTTCTGCCACCAGCCCACACTGGGAACCCAAGAGGCTTGGGGGACAGAGGAGCTCAGAGACCCAACCACGTCCTCAGCCTTCTTCCAAGGAACCCGCTGCTCAGAGAAGTAGGGTCTGCAGGCCTCACAGGCTGGCCCCGGCACGGGGTTAGGGGGAGAGAAGTGGAAGGTAGAGAGCAATGGCAACCCCCCTCCTCACGGCCCAGCAGGCCCTCAGGCCTCCACAGGGGGTCACTAGTGGAGCTCCCAAGGAGAGGGGTTCCCATCCCCGGCAGGCAAGCCATGCCTGTCCTGATTTGCAGGAAGACCTGAAGTCTGGGGTGCAGCTCCATTGGGCTGGGCCCCTCCCAGCACCACTCATCTGTTCAAAAAGGCCCCTCCCCAGCCCTGCCCTACATACAGTTTGGTCTGTTGGGGTAGCCAAAACCCGAAAGTGCCCCAAAAAGTACTAAAAATATACCCAAGGGATTCAGGGGAGACACATCAGGGCCCAAAACAGTGAACATCAGCCCGTTGGATGGGAGTTTCAGGACAGGGCCCAGGGACAGAGTGACCTCCAGAAGGTGAGGGCAGCACATCACCTAGAGCTTAGCAGAGAAGGACGCAAAATCTGCCAGCAACTTGAGGTCGTTGGGGAATGTCAGCCACGCCCCGCCGTCAACCACCAGCACGGCGCCCGTCACGTAGGATGCCAAAGGGCTGGCCAGGAACAGCGCACCGTGGGCGACTTCGGTCTTGTTGCCCAGCCTCTGCAGGGGGATGGCCAGAGTCTTTGTGCTGACACTGGCCTGGGAGCCGACTGGAAGGGCAGAAGGAGACTCAGCCCCGTGAACCCTAGGCCCCAAGCCCTCCCCTCTCCTCTGCCCAGCTCTCCCTAAAGCATACCCAGGAGCACTGAAGGCACTGTTAGCCCTACCCTGACAGAGCAGGAAGGCAAGGTCTGGCCACGGCCGCAGGGCCAGCACACAGCTCTGACACACACTCTGTCAAGGTCCTGGAAGCCCTAATGGGGGCCCCCCTTTGTGTCTGGCCTGAGGCCAGAGGCTCTGCGGCCTCTATCTCCAAGGAGCAGCTGCCCACATCTGGCCGACCACTAGTCTCTCGCAGGCATGCTCCCCAAGAACAGCCAAGACTTGGCTTGAAGACCACCTCTTTGCTGGCCCTGGGAGCCATGAGGAAGTGGTCCTTCACTTAGGCCTGTCCCAGCCGGGTGGGAGAGGGTCCCATGGAGGCACTGTGGGGCACGGGGCTCCCCAAGGGGCTTACCCAGCCGCCGGAAGCCCTCTGTGCCACTGATGGGGCCAGGGGCGAGGCTGTTGACACGGATGTTCTGGGGACCCCACTCCACAGCCAAGTGCCGTGTCATCGCATCTGCAGAGAAGACAGGCAGGCATGAGAGGAGACACAGGGCTGTTCCACTTTTTGTGATGGCTCAGCTGTGAGCCGGGGCTCAGGACCACCCCACTCCACTGCCCACCGCTGGGCCTAGCTTCACTAGGACACTACTGGCTTCCAGGGACAGGCAGGGGAGGGACCCAAGGGAGTCCAGGCAAGCAGAGCAGAGGGGGTGCCCGTACCCACAGCCGCCTTGGCCGAGCCGGCATGCACTTGAAGCACCTGCCCCCGGATCCCCAGTGTCGCAGTGATGTTCACGATCACCCCTCCGTGGTCCTGTAACACAAGGGGGCGTGCAGTGAGTGGATGGCCAGAGGATACGGCTCCCGGGCAGAAGGGACACTCACCCTGAAGAACTTCTCATAAAGCACACGAGACGCGTTGAAGGTGCCCAAGGTGTCGATGTCCATCACGGTCTTGAAGGCGTTGAAGGACAACGCACTGGCGGGGCACAGGAAGTTTCCAGCTGCACCTGCAGGGCGCAAGAAGATAGCGGCTGGCGTCTGGGCCCCGGGCAGTTAGGACACATGGGCCCTCAGGGTGGTCCAGGCTGGACAGGGAAGGGGCCTGAGCACTTGGGTAACCTCTTGAAGGATGGGGCAGGATGGGTATCATGGGCTGAATTATGTCCCTCAGAAACACATGCTGAAGGGGTGCCCGGGGTACCCAGTCGATTAAGCATCTGACTCGATTTCAGCTCAGTTGTGAGACTGAGCCCCAGGTCGGGCTCTGCACGGAGCATGGAGCCTCCTTAAGACTCTCTCTCCTCCCTGCGTCTAAAAATAATAATAATAATAATAATACTGGTGATAGGAGTGGAAAGTCAGCTTCTCCCTGCCCCTTAGCTCCTCTCCCTGCACATGCGCACGCTCCTTCTCTCTCGTCAATAAATAAAATCTTTAAATAACAACAACAACAACAATAATAATAGTTTTTACACACGTGCTAAAATTCGAATCCCTGGTGTGTGTGAATGTGACCTTATTTGGGAATAGGATCTTTGCAGATGCAATCGAGTCAAGAGAGGCCACCAAGGGTCAGGGGCCTAAATCCAAGGCCTGGTGTCCTCCTAAGAAAAGCAGAAAAGACACAGAGACGCATGGGGGAGGCCACACAGAGAGGCCCCAAGCCAAGGGGCGCCGAGGACTGCCAGCAACACCAGAAGCTGAGAGAAAGGGCCGGGACAGACCCTGCCCGGGACCCTCCAACACCTTGGTTTTGGATTTGTGCCCTCATGAGAATGAGAGAACATGTTTCTCCTATTTTAAGCTATTCAGCTCGTGGTGCCTTGTTAGCAGCAGGAAACCAACACACCCCATCTTTTTAAAAGGGAATTTCAGGGTGCCTGAGTGGCTCAGTGGGTTAAACCACTGCCTTCGGCTCAGATCATGGTCCCAGGGTCCTGGGATCGAGCCCCACATCGGGCTTTCTGCTCAGCAGGGAGCCTGCTTCCCCCTCTCTCTGCCTGCCTCTCTGCCTGCTTGTGACCTCTCTGTCAAATAAACAAATAAAATCTTAAAAAAAAAAAAAAAAGGGGGGGAATTTCAGCAAAGAGTGAACCTTGGTGGTTGGCAGCACGGAGCTCATTGGGACATCAACTCCAGTGGACGCGAGCTGCCCACACCAGGGGGCGCTGTGTGTGCGGACATGTGGAACTCTAGGTACCGGCTGCTCTAGTTCCCTATAAATCTAAAACTTGACCAAACAAATTGTCCATTTCTTCTTTTTTCTTTTTAAAGGGAAAATTTTGGGACATGAGAGTTCTCTGACTCCTAGGATCTCCACTTGGGCCATGACCGCACAGACCCAGACTGTGCCTGGGACCTGGAACAGGAGTTCTGAGGCCCCTGAGCAGGGAGGTCTGGTACTGCCCACCCATGAGGAGCCCCTGGGTGTCACCCAGCAGCCACTCACAGTTGACAAGAATGTCGATCTTCCCGAACTCCCTCAGTGCCTGGTCCACAGCAGCTGTGATGGCAGGGAGAGCCCGAACGTCCAGAGATAAAGGGAGGCACCGCTGGCCGGTGGCAGCAGCCAGCTTTCTGGCAGCCTAGAAGCCAGACAGGAAGAGAGTTGGGCAGCAGCCCAGTGACTTCTGAGCCTGATGTGGCCAGATGATGCTGGAAAGCCAGGGTGTGCCGCTGGACCCCACTTTGGGAAGGCATAGCTGGCAAGTGGCCACTCTGTGGGGCCACTCTCTTCCCCTGTCCCTGGGATTCTCCTTCCCTATTACCTCCAGGCCACTGGTCCCTGCTCATGGGTCAACAGCAGCTCCAGGTGGCATCTGGATCCTGCCCAAAGACCAGCTGCAGCAGCGGCGAGAGTCTCCTCCCAGGTGGACGTGATAGGCAAACCACCCTCAAAACCTTTATGGGCTGAGAGCCCTCTCAGAGCCACAGAACTACCCACCCAACCACAGAGCCTCCTTCCAACAAGGAGACGTTGTAAGAATCTGGGGTATCCTTGGGAGGCACTTGCACGGAAGCTGCCTGTTTGTTGGGGGAGCAGGTTTTGGTGTCACCATCTTCTGGGCCTCAGGACCTCCCAGAGCCACCCATGGATGTGGTGGACACAGGAGAGACCCCTCACCTTCGACACTCTTGGAAGGCTTCTGCTGGCGATGACCGTGTGGCAACCATGCCTGCAAAGCCAGAGGGCAGGCGTGAGGGGGGACAAGGTGCAGGAGGGCAGGCGTGAGGGCACCAAGGTGCCAGGGACACACCCAGGTGGCCTCGCGCCCACTGCTCTAGGCGGAGCTCCTTTCCCCCAGGGATCTCAGGCTGAAGCACCAGCCAGGGCCAAAGGCATGGCCTGCAGAGAGCACAGGGGCTTGAGCAAAGCTGAGTGGTGCCCACCCTGGGGTCCGCCATCTGGGTCTCCCTGGCATGGGGTAGCCCAGCCCCACAGAGCTGTGGGCCCTGCGCCCAGCAGCACCTGCGCAGCACTGCAGCAGCCAGGAGCCTCAGATGCACAAACCAGGCGACTGCATGGGGCCTGCAGGGTTCCCCTGGCCTCTCGCTGAGGTCAGACTGGAGGACAGGGAGGGCCCACTCCAAGGCCAGAGCACCCTCCCTGCCTCACCGCCTGACAGACTCAGTCTCACAGGAAGGCCAGCAGCTACCACCTGCTAAGGAGATCCCACCTAAGCCGAGAAATGACCCTCAGCACAGATGGCCACACTTGACTCAGAGAAGCAACATGCACAAAGCCAGCAGCCTGGACAACGAACCCACCTGCGATGGACGAGTCCCCACATCTCATCCAGTGAGACCTACCCCTCTGGTATGGAAAGTGGGGGCCTGGAGAAAACTGGGAAGAGATCCCTAGGATATCAACAGGCTTTCTCTTTCCCCCAACCCAATCTAACTCTGGCCCTTTCCTGGGTGGGGGTCACAAGCGGTTAACATGGACATAAGCTCACAAATCTCATGTCTCAAGAGACACTGTGCTCTGCACACTGCTGGGGTCAACTTGGCTCACCCCAACCCTGGCTTGGCAAAACCCCAGGGAGCCTGGCAGTAGAGTTACCTCAACCTGTTGAACCCTTCCTCTTTGTACAAGTGGGGGTGCTGAGGCTCAACTAATCTCTAGGAGGAGACCCCAGAGTCCTGCCTCCTCCGGGAAAGCATGTGACCCCATTCAGATGCTCCCTGATAGCCTGTTGCCTGGAGCAGCTCCTGCCACCCAGGAGCACCTTGCCCAGGGTCCAGCAGAGCCCATGCAAGGTGGAGTGAGTTTCGGGGAGTAGGAGAACACAGAGGACACAGAGGAGAGCTCACCGCATAAAAATCTCAGCAATCCGGAACCCGATCCCAGAGCCACCACCTGTGATGAAGGCCACTTTGTCCCTAAGAAAACAGGAGGCACTTTAAAGAGATAGATCCCGGGGGGCTTGGGTGGCTCAGTGGGTTAAGCCTCTGCCTTCGGCTGAGGTCATGATCTCAGGGTCCTGGGATCGAGCCCCACGTCGGGCTCTCTGCTCAGCAGGGAGCCTGCTTCCCCCTCTCTCTCTGCCTGCCTCTCTGCCTACCTGTGATCTCTGTCTGTCAAATAAATAAATAAAATCTTAAAAAAAAAATAAAGAGATAGATCCCTACTTTTCTAATAAATGGACCAAAATACACACAGGGTCCAGTGTTTTGCTTGGCTCTCTACACCTCTTTCTCTCTCTTTTTTTGATTTTGGGTCTCTTGATTTATTTAATGTATATTTCTCTGAGTTCATTCTTGGCATTTTAGCATTTTGTTTTCTCCTTCATCTATTCTTCTCTGGACAGAAAAACAAGACAGAAAAACTCACCTCAAAAAAGAGAACAAGATGGGGCGCCTGGGTGGCTCAGTGGTTTAAGCCTCTGCCTTCAGCTCAGGTCATGATCTCAGGGTCCTGGGATCGAGCCCCACATCGGGCTCTCTGCTCAGCAGGGAGCCTGCTTCCCCCTCTCTCTCTGCCTGCCTCTCTGCCTACTTGTGATCTCTGTCTATCAAATAAATAAATAAAAATCTTAAAAAAAAAAAAAAAGAGAACAAGAGGCAGTGCTGACTGCCAGCACTTAATCAGCGTGGGCATCAGTAAGACGCCAGAATGAGCATTCAGAATAGCAACTGTAAAGATACTAGCTGGGCTTGAAACAAGCAAAGATACTACAGAATCCCTTTCTGGAGAAATGAAAGAACTCTAATATAAACAAGTCAGAATCAAAAAGGCTATTAATGAGATGCAACCAAAAATGGAGGCTCTAACTGCTAGGAAAAATGAGGCAGAGGAGAGAATCAGTGATGCAGAAGACAAAATGATGGCGAATACAGGAACTGAGAAAAAGAGATAAACAGCCACTGAACCACAAAGGGAGAATCTGAGAGGTAAGTGATACCATAAAGCAAAACAATATTGGAATAACTGGGATCCCAGATGAAGAAGAAAGAGAGAGAGAGTTATAGAAGGTATATTGGAGCAAATTATAGCTCCCAATGTGCCAATCTTTTTTATTTTTTTTTAAAGATTTTATTTATTTATGAGAGAGAGAGAGAGAGAGAGAGAGAGCGAGCACAGGCAGACAGAATGGCAGGCAGAGGCAGAGGGAGAAGCAGGCTCCCCGCCGAGCAAGGAGCCCGATGTGGGACTCGATCCCAGGACGCTGGGACCATGACCTGAGCCGAAGGCAGCTGCTTAACCAACTGAGCCACACAGGCGTCCCCCAATGTGCTAATCTTGCAAAGGAAACCAACATTCAAGTCCAGGAGGCAGGGAAGCACCCCCTCAAAATCAATAAAAGTAAGTTGATATCTGCGGAAAGCAGCTCAGGACAAGAGAGAGAAACCTACAAGGGCAGAAACATTAGATTGGCAGCAGACCTTCCACAGAGACCTGGCAGGCCAGAAAGGACTGGCATGACCTATTCAGGGCTAAATGAGAAAAATATGCAGCCAAGAATACTTTATCCAGCTAGGCTGTCATTCAGAATAGAAGTTGTGATCAAAACTTTCCTGGACAAACAGAAACTAAAAGAATTTATAATCACCAAACCAGCCCTACAAGAAATATTAAAGAGGATCCTTTGAGCAAAGGGAGAGCTCAAAAGTAACAAAGACCAGAAAGGAACAGAGACAATCTACAGGAATAGCAACTGTACAAGTAATACAATGGCACTGAAGTCATATCTTCCAATAATCACTCTGAATGTAAAGGGACTAAATGTTCCAATAAAAAGGGGATATCAGGGACGCCTGGGTGGCTCAGTTGGTTAAGCCGCTGCCTTCGGCTCAGGTCATGGTTCCGGGGTCCGGGGATCGAGTCCCACATCAGGCTCCTTGCTCGGCGGGGAGCCTGCTTCTCTCGTCGCTGCCTCTGCCTGCCTCTCTGCCTGCTTGTGTGTACCCTCTCTCTCTATCTCTGGCAAATAAATAAATCTTAAAAAAAAAAAAAAGGGGGATATCAGACTGAATAAAGAAAAAAAAAGAGAAAAACCCTCAAGACCTGTCCATATGCTGTCAATTTACCATGCTAATGGACCTCAAAAGAAAGCTGGGGTACCAATCCGCCTATCAGATAAATTAGATTTTAAGCCAAAAACTATAATGATAGATGAGGAAGGACACTGTATCATGCTTAAAGGGTCCGTCCAACAAGAAAATCTAACAGTTGTAAATATTTATGCCCCTAACATGGGAGCAGCTAATGATATAAACCAATTAATAACAAAATTAAAGAAACATATTGATAGCAATACAATAATAGTAGGGGACTTTAACACCCCCTCACTGTAATGAACAGATCATCTCATCAGAAGATCAACCAGGAAGCAAGGGCTTTAAATCACACATTTGGACCAGATGGACATCACAGATATATTCAGAGCATTCCATCCCAAACAGCAAAATACACTTTCTTCTCTAGTGCACATGGAACATTCTCCAGAATAGATCATGTCCAGGGTCACAAATCAGGTCTCAACTGGTACCAAAAGATGGGATCATTTCCTGCATATTTTCAGACCACAATGCTCTGAAGCTAGAACTCAATCATAAGAGGAAATTTGGAAAGAATTCAAATCCATGGAGGCTAAAGCGCATCCTACTGAAGAATGAATGGGTCAACCAGGAAATTAAAGAAAAACTGAAAAATTCATGGAAACAAATGAAAATGAAAACACAACTGTTCAAAACCTTTGGGATACAGCAAAGGCAGTCCCAAGAAGAAAATATATAGTGATACAAGCCTTTCTCAAGAAACAAGAAAGATCTCAAATACACTACCTAACCCTACACCTAAAGGAGCTAGAAAAAAGAACAGCAAATAAAGCCTAAAGCCAGCGAGACAAGAGTAATAATAAAGATCAGAACAGAAATCAATGAAATAGAAACCAAAAGAACAGTAGAACAAATCAACGAAACCAGTTCTTTGGGAAACCAAAGAACCAGTTCTTTGAAAGAATTAAAAGACTGAATAGCCCCTGGCCAGACTTGTCAACAAGAAAAGAGAAAGGATCCAAATAAATGAAATCATGAATGAAAGAGGAGAAATCACACCCACCACTGAAGAAACACAAACAATTACAAGAACATATTATGAGCAACTGTACGCCAACATATTAGTCAACGTGGAAGAGATGGATGCATTCCCAGAAAGAGAAACAACCAAAACTGAACCGAGAAGAAAGGAAACCTGAAGAAGCCCACAGTCAGCAGGGAAATTGAAGCAGTCATCAAAAACCCCCCAGGAGGGGAGCCTGGCTGGCTCAGTGGGTTAAGCCTCTGCCTTCAGCTCAAGTCATGATCTCAGGGTCCTAGGATCGAACCCCGCATTGGGCTCTCTGCTCGGCGGGGAGACTGCTTCCCCCTTTCTCTGTGTCAAATAAATAAATAAATAAATAATATAAATATATAAAAATATATATAAATAAAATAAATAAAAATCTTTGTAAAAAAATAAATAAAAGGATGACTCACCATGACCAACTGGGATTTATTTCAGGGCTACAAGGTTGGTTCAAAATCCGCAAATCAATCAATGTTTATACAATACATTAATAAAAGAAAGAAAAAGAACCACATGATACTCTCAATAGATGCTGAAAAAGCATTTGACAAAGTACAGCAAAACTCTTCACAGTGTAGGGATGGAGGGTACATACCTCAAGATCATCAAAGCCATCTATGAAAAACCCACAGCGAATATCATTCTCAATGGGGAAAAACTGACAGCTTTTTCCTCTAAGGTCAGGAACACGGCAGGGATGTCCACTATCACCACTGCTGTTCAACATAGTAGTAGAAGTCCCAGCCTCAGCAATCAGACAACAAAAAGAAATGAAAGGCATCCAAATCAGCAAAGCAAGAGTCAAACTCTCACTCTCTGGAGATGATAGGATACTGTATGTGGAAAACCCAAAAGACTCCACTCCAAATCTGCTAGAACATGTACAGGAATTCAGTAAAGTGTCAGGATATAAAATCAATGCACAGAAATCAGTTGCATTTGTCTACAGCAACAATGCGACAGAGGAAAGAGAAATTAAGGAGTCAATCCCATTTACAATTGTACCCAAAACCCATAAGATACCTAGGAATAAAAGAGGCAAAGAGTCTGTACTCAGAGAACTATAAGGTACTCTTAAAGAAATTGAGGAAGACACAAAGAAATGGAAAAACGTTCCACGCTCATGAACTGGAAGAACAAATATTGTGAAAATGTCTATGCTACCTGAACCAATCTACACATTTAATGCAATCCCTATCAAAATTCCATCAATTTTTTTCAAAGAAATGGAACAAATAATCCTAAAATTTATATGGAACCAGAAAAGACCTCAAATAATCAGAGGAATGTTGAAAAAGAAAACCAAACCTGGAGGCATCACAATTCCAGACTTCAAGCTCTATTACAAAGCTGTCATCAACAAGACAGCATAGTACTGGCACAAAAACAGACACACAGATCAATGGAACAGAACAGAGAGCCCAGAAGTGGACCCTGAACTCTGTGGTCAACTAATCTTCGACAAAGCAGGAAAGAATGTCCAATGGAAAAAAGACAGTCTCTTCAACAAATGGTGTTGGGAAAATTGGAAAGCCACATGCAGAAGAATGAAGCTGGACCATTTCCTTACACCACACGCAAAAATAGACTCAAAATGGATGAAAGACCGCAATGTGAGACAGGAATCCATCAAATTCCTTGAGAAGAACATAGGCAGATACCTCTTTGACCTCAGCCGCAGCACCTTCTTCCTAGAAACATCGCCAAAGGCAAGGGAACCAAGGGCCAAAATGAACTACTGGGACTTCATCAAGATCAAAATTTTAAATCAAAAGCTTTTAGACACCAAAGAAAACAGTCAAAAAACCAAAGACATCTGACAAAACGGAAGGAGATATTTGCAAATGTCTTTTTTTTTTTTTAAGGTTTTATTTATTTATTTGACAGTGAGATCACAAGTAGGCAGAAAGGCAGGCGGTTGTTGGGGGGAGGCAGGCTCCCTGCTGAGCAGAGAGCCTGATGTGGGGCTCAATCCCAGGACCCTGAGATCATGACCTGAGCCGAAGGCAGAGGCTTATCCCACTGAGCCACCCAGGCACCCCAATATTTGCAATAGTCTTATCAGATAAAGGGTTAGTATCCAGAATCTATAAAGAACTTATTGCAGATGCCAAGGTGCTTCCATTGGTTAAGCATCTGCCTTTGCTCAGGTAATGATTCCAGAGTCCTGGAACTGAGCCTGGCAGGTATCAGGCTCCTTGCTCAGCAGAGTCTGCTTCTCCCTCTGCTAGCCACTCACCCTGCTCGTGCACTCGCAGTCTCTCGCCGACAATTTAAAAAAAGAAAGAAAAAAGGAAACTAACCCTAAGAACAAATAATTCAACCAAGAAATAGGCAAAAAACACGAACAGACATTTCTCTACAGAAGACATACAAATGCTTAACAGACATGAAAAAATGCTCCACATCACTTGCCATCAGAGAAGTACAAACCAAAACCACCACGAAACGATACCTCACACCAGTCAGAATGGCTAAAATTAGCAAATCAAGAAATGACACATGCTGGTGAGAATGCGGAGAAAGGGGAACCCTCCTACACTGTTGGTGGGAATGCAGGCTGGTGCAGCCGCTCTGGAAAACAGCATGGAGCTTCCTCAAAAGGTGAAAAAACAGAGCTATCCTATGACCCAGCAATTGCATTCCTGGATATTTACCCCAAAAATACAAATGTAGTGATCTGAAGGGGCACCTCCTCCCCAGTGTTTATAGCAGCAATGTCCACAATAGCCAAAGTATGGAAAGAGCCCAGATGTCCACATACACACAATAGAAAATTACACAGCCATCAAAAAATTAAATCCCTATGTCATTAATTACCATAAATATAAGTGGCATAATATTCCACTAAAAAAAAAAAAAAAGATTTCCGGGGCACCTGGGTGGCTTAGTCATTAAGCAACTGCCTTCAGCTCAGGTCATGATCCTGGGGTCCTGGGTTCAAGGCCTGAGTTAGACTTCCTGCTCCTTGGGAAATGCCGAAATGCCTGCTTCTCCCTCTCCCTCTGTCAGCTGCTCCCCTTGTTTGTGCACTGCTTCAAGTAAATAAATAAATAATCTAAAAAATAAAAATAAAAAACAAAGACTTCCGTGCTAGTTTTAAATACATGGCGCGCCTGGGTGGCTCAGTCAGTTAAGCTTCTGACTCTTGATTTTGGCTCAGGTCATGATCTCAGGGCTGTGTGTGGGGAGTCTGCACGAGATTCTCTCCTTTTCCTTCTGCCTGCCCCACCTCTGTTCCTGCATGCACACACGCACGTGTGCACACTCTCTAAAATAAATAAATCTTTAAAATGCATGTGTAGGGCGCCTGGGTGGCTCAGTAGGTTAAGCCGCTGCCCTCGGCTCAGGTCATGATCTCAGGGTCCTGGAATCGAGTCCCGCATGAGCTCTCTGCTCAGCAGGGAGCCTGCTTCCCTCTCTCTCTCTCTGCCTGCCTCTCGGTCTACTTGTGATTTCTCTCTGTCAAATAAATAAATAAATAAAATCTTTAAAAATAAATAAATAAATAAATAAATAAAATGCATGTGTATATTTAATAAAAAACTGAAATCTTGGGGCGCCTGGGTGGCTCAGTGGGTTAAAGCCTCTGCCCTCCGCTCAGGTCATGATCCCAGGGTCCTGGGATTGAGCCCCACATCGGTCTCTGCTCAGCCGGGAGCCTGCTTCCTCCTCTCTCTCTGCCTGCCTCTATGCCTACTTGTGATCTCTCTGTCAAATAAATAAATAAAATATTAAAAAAAGAAAGAAAGAAAAAGAGAAAGAAATCTTGCTATTCGCAACAACGTGGATGGAAGTAGAGAGTATTACGGTAAATGAAGTAAGTCCGTCAAAGATAATGACCATACGATCCCACTAACAGGTGGAATTTAAGAAACAAAACAGGATCATGGGGAAGAGAAGGAAAAATAGAACAAGAGGAAATCAGAGAGGGAGACAAACCCTGAGAGCCTCTTAGCTATAGTAAAGAAACTGAGGGCTGCTGGAGGGGAGGGCGGAGGGCGGAGAGGGCACCCGGATGGTGGACAGAAAAGGCAGATGACTCCGCGAGCACTGGGAGTTTTATGAGACCGACTGATCGCTGATCCCTACCTCGGAAACCAGGAATACACTCTATGCTCACTAACTGCATTTAAATTTGAAAAGATAAATTACTTGAAATTTTAAAAAATTTAAAATTTAAAATTAAAGAAAAAAAAAAAGGAACAGTCAGAATAAAAATCGCGAAATTCAAAGAGAGCGCGCGAGCGCAAGCGATCCCCGCAGACCCGGGGCGGGAGGCCGAGCTGCTGGCCAGGGACGCGGGGGAGGCCGCAAGGCGGCTCGACGCTCCTTGCTCGAGCCCGCAGCCCCCGGCTTCTGGGGCTCCGCGGAAAACGGTCTCACTGCGAGCAGCTCCGCTCAGAGCTACGAGCTACCGGGCGCCTGAGGGCTCGCGGCGGAGCCGAGACCGCGTCCCCGGCCCGAGTTCAAGCCGCGCGGGGCACGGAGCCTGCCCGGGACGGGCAAGTCATCAAGTCCTCCGCAGAGCGCGGCTCCGGAGACAGACGAGCACCCGCCACGGCCCCTGAGCCCCCCGCCCAGGACCGCCGCCCGGAGCCCCCAACCCAGACACGGACGCGACCGACAGAGCGAAGCGGCGCAGACCACCGGCGTCCCCACGCCCCGCGGCGCCCGCACCACCTCCGCAGAGGCCGCCCCGGCCCCCGCCCCGGGATCCCCACCCCGGGACCCCCATCCCGGCCCTCACCGCAGCAGGTCGGGGCAGAAGTGATGGCGGTACTCAGGGAGACACTCGTCCTCGCTAACGTCGGGCGGCGGCTGGGCCATGGCGCTCGGTGCGCGCGGCGAGGACTGCTGAGACCGGACCGGTCGGGAACCCGAGCGCCTCCGACACCCGCCACGCTCGCCGGCCGTCAACCCCTACAACGGAGGGGGACCGAAGTCCAGGGTGCGGCCCACTGCGTCCGACGGCTCCGCCCGCACCGCCCCCAGCCACCGCCTCTTCCGCCCAGGACTCCACGCCCACGGAGCCCGACGGCACCACCCCCCAGCCACCTCCTCTTCCGCCCAGGACGCCCCGCCCACGGCGCCCGACGGCACCGCCCGCCCCGCCCCCAGCTTCCTCCTCTGCCGCCCAGGACGCCCCGCCTATGGCGCCCGACGACTCCGCCCGCCCCGCCCCCAGTCACCTCCTCTTCCACCCAGGACGGCCCGCCCAGAGCCACCTCCTCTTCCGCCCAGGACGCCCCGCCCACGGCGCCTAACTACCCCGCCAGTCCCACCCACATCCCCCTCCTCTTCCGCCTAGGGCGTCCGCCCACGGAGTCCGAAGGCTCCGCCCACAGACCCCTCCTGTTCCTCCCCGGACACTCCGATAGCACCGCCTACAGGCACCACCTCTTCCGCCCAGGACGACCCGCCACAACCACCTCCGCTTCCGCCCAGGACGCCCCGCCTACGAGGTCCGAAGGCCCCGCCCACAGCCACTTCCTCTCCCTCCCAGGACCTCCTCCCCGCCCCCCGCCCCCCGCCCCCCCGCCACTACCTTTTCCGCCCAGGACGCCCCGCCGGTGGCGCCGGAAGACAGGCCCCGCCGGTAGCTGCCTCCTGTTCATCCTAGGACACCCCGCTAGCCCCGCCCACAGCTGCCTCCAGCTCCTCCCAGGACGCCCAGCCCACGGCGTCCGGCCGCCACAGACGCCCCGCCCACAGCCACCGCTTCCCTCCCCCAACCCTGACCGCCCCGCCAGCCCCGCCCATAGCCTCCGCTCTTCCTCCCATGACGCCCCGCCCACGGTGCCCCAAGGCTCCCCGCCAGCCCCGCCCACAGCCGCCTCCTGCTCCTCCGGTAACGTCACTCCCACAGAGGCCGACCGCCTGCTAGCCCCGCCTACAGCGGTCATGGCTTCTCCCAGGATCTTTGACTCTCCGCGGCGGCGCGGCCTGCGAGCACGGGAGGCTGGTGGCGACGCGCGCAGACGCCGTGTGGCGGGTGAGTCCCCAAGGCGGGGACCGCTTGAGCGGGCTACGGGACTTCCGCGTACGAGTCTCTGACAAGTCTGGGTGTCAGTTCGGTGTTGGGAGCCAGCGGGGCACGACGACACTAAGTTCCCGGCTTAAGGGGCGCCCTCGCGCGCCCGCTCTGCACGTAAGACACCTGGTCGGGGCGCCTGCGCGGCTCACTGGGTTAAGCGACTGCCTTGGGCTCAGGTCGTGGTCCGAGTCCTGGGACGGGGCCCCGCGTCGGGCTCCCGGTTCCGCCCGGAGTCTGCTTCTCCCTCTGACCCTCTCCCCTCTCGCTCTCACGCTCCCAAATTAAGCCTCAAAACAACAACACCTGGGGGGGCACCCCCTTTACTGTTGCATAAACACGACAGAGCAGGAGCGAGGACCCCGGCCCAGGAAAGCCACGGTCAAGGACAGCCTTCCCCTCGCGCAGCCAACCCCAGTGCCGGTTCCCAGAACGTCGGTTTCATGACCCATGAGGAAGGTCTGGGCACGTCGTCCGAGCCATCACGTGCAGGCACGGGTAGCGACGAGGGCTGCAAACCGGGGGTCAGGGCATCCTTTATAAAGATGTCAGAGTAAGTGAGGACCGAGGCGGCTCAGCAGGTGTAACGATATGCAAGGTCCAGTACCTGGGACAAGGGACCGGGGACACATCTGAGGCCCCGGGTGTAGTGTGCAGTGTGTAATGCCAACGTGAGAAAAAGCAGACACAAGAAGCTCCAGTCAGTCTCCACCATAGGAGGCCATGAAAGGCCTCCTGCCCTGGGGGTGGTCTTAGCGGGCCCCCTCCAGTTCTGCGCAGGGCAGGCAGCTCCTCATTCAGCATGAGGCGATGAATGAGGGCCAGGGCAGCACCAGCTCTGGGACTCGGCTTGATTCCCCTGCATTTCAGGCTGGAGGTCTTTGGACCTCGCCTGTCTGATACATTCAACAAAATTATTGATCCCCTGCTGGTGTGTGAGAGTAAGCTTTATTTCTACTCTCAAACTCTTACAACTTTGCATGAAGTCCTCATCCCTACTTCAGAGATGGCAAAAACTGTAATCATCAACCCCCCCACACACACATACACACAACACAGTGAATTTTAATATCCCACCCACGTTTTGGGGAAGGGAGGTTACATGACACACTTTTGAAGATGCCCTGAAGGTTGTCTGACACTTTGGTCCAGAAAGTGGATCTCTTACTGGCTTAGGATTGTAAAAGGCACGTAAAGTTGGTTGCTCAACCCCTCTGGGCTGGGGTGGGGCAGAAAGTAGACTGGAAGGTGTTCTGGGGCCAACTGGCAAACCACGGTGTGCGCTCAAGTCTGGGACGACAGAGGTAGCTGATCCTGGGCGGCTGCTGGGGTGGCTGATGGCAGCCTGAGTGCTCATGGTGGGTAGATGCCGCTCTGGTGGCCTTCGTCTGCCCAGTCCACCAGCTCGCTGCTCTGAAACCACAGCTGGATCTCCCTCTGGGCCCCCTCCACGGAGTCGCTGGCATGGATGACGTTCCTGTGCCAGAGGACAAGCAGCAAGGTAAGGCATAGACCTCAATGTGCACCTCGGGGACCCCGAGACTACCTGCTCATCCCCTACCATCAAGAAGAGCAAGCCCAGCATTGTACAGAGAGGAAAGCAAGAACAGGGCCTCTTACCCACAACCTCATGACCAGCCCAGACCGTCTCCAGAGCCTCACGGTCCCACCAGCTGTCCCATGCCAGCCCCTGAGGGTGTCTGGCCAGACAGTCAGGTAATAGGAAATAATGGCGGAGTACACACACAACACAAAGAGAATGCTTTATCATCTCCTGTGTGCAAAGGCCTTTGAAAAAACTCTTCTAGCAAACTTAAGTGTGTGTGACATCCCAGCATCAAAAGTCTCTTGTGGCTCTACTGTGGCCCAGCAAGATCCCCAGGTCCCACGGATCTGCCTCAGGGACAGACAACCACCCCCGACTCGGGCCCTCCTCAACCCTGAGGAGCTGGCCCATCAGTTCCGGTGGCTTGAGTGTGTCAGGGCGCCCGGACCTGCTGATGTGGATGCTGAAGTCCCCCCTGATGGTGCCAGGGGCAGCCTCAGCGGAGTCGGTGTGTCCTATCATGGCCCTTGAGGAGCCGACCACGTTGGGACCTTCCCAGACCTGCAGCACAGAGATAAAGGAGGTTGGGAGCGGTGCGGACCACCAAGGACTCAGCAGCTCTGGGCTCAGCCCAGGGCCCTCCACCCTTTCCACCACCCATGCCTGCCGTACCATGGCCACCACAGGGCCGGAGGTCATGTAGCTGATGAGGGCTGGGTAGAAAGGCTTCCTCTGCAGGTCATGGTAGTGCTCAGCAAGGACTCTCTCTGGCGCCTGGGTGGCATTGGAGCAAGATGGGAGAGGAGCCCCTGGGCACTGGGGCAGTCGCCATGGTGTCCTGACCTCAGGGCACTTTGCAAATAACACCTACATGGCCTGGCACACCAGCAGACACCTCCCCACCCCTCCCCTGCTACTGCCAACACCATACTCCTCCAGATACAGGGCGGAAATATGAAGGGCTGAGGTCCACGAGAAGTCCCCCACCCCAGTCCCATCAAGGACACCCACGGGTCGAGAGCCCTGGTACCTGCAGCATCTTCATCCCCACCAGCTTGAAGCCCCTCCTCTCAAAGCGCTGGATCACGTCCCCAACAAGCCGCCGCTGCACCCCATCTGGCTTCACGGCAACCAGGGTCCGCTCCCGTGTCCAGGAGGCCCCTCCTTTAGAAGAATGGGAATCAGGTGCCTTACCCTTTCACATCTCCCTGAGCCCCGAATCAGCCACGGCCCAGGTGTCACCAGAGCAGCCCTGGAGGGGAGAAGCACAGGGTCCACAGCCAACAAATGCCCAACAGGACTCTGCCTTTCAGGGACCGACAGGACAGTGGGCCCCCGGGTGCTTCCAAGCTGGTGGGAGGGGCCGGGGCACCCGCAATGGATCCCATGTCCTTGAGAAGGCATCCAAGAACTGGGAAGCCACAGCTCGGGCCACTGGCCACACAGAGCCCCAGAGATGTCACACGGGAAAGAAAGCACTGTTGCCGGCCATGCTTTTGACCCCTGTCCTTTGGAGGGAGGGCACAGCGTCTGACGTCCCAGCCTGCCGCACGATGAGGACCCAAAGCTCATCTTGTGGGTCTGAGGTGAAGGATTGGCAGGGAACCAGGCAGTAGTGAGGGGCACTCTCCCCACCACGTGGGCCATACACGACAGGACGAAAGAGAGCTAGGGACCAAGAAGCAGGGTGGAGGGCTTCCTGTCTGAAGTGGGGGACTCTAGAGGGCTCCTCTATTGGCCCGAAGAACTCGATGCCGCTGGAGGCCTTCAAGGGAGGCAGCTTCCAGACCCATGTAGAGGACTGACCCTCGCCCAGCCCTTCTGTTCTCCAGGGGACACCACCAGGGGGATGGAGGCATCATCACCCCTTACAGCCCCAGGCCACAGAGTTCCGCTGACCCTCAGCCCTGAGTCCAGGTCAAACGTGCTTTTGAGAAGAGCCTACACCCTGGGTGTCCTGCAGAGTTCTGCTCCGGGGGACAGCAAACTGGAAGACCAATGATAGAGTCGGGGCAGGCCAGTGTCCCTGGGGGTGTCTGCAGCTGCCCTTTCCCATCCCATAAGGTGTGCTGGGCCTGGACAGCAGGCACTGGGCGCCCCCACTTCACTTCAAGACTGCAGGAAGCCCCCTGGTTTGTGCCCCTAAAGCCCAGTGTCTACGGGCTGGGGAACCTGGCCTGCCGCCAGCTGGCTTGTCCGCTGGAAGGTGGCAGTTCACCCCCTCCAGCTTTGGGAACACTGAGACATCCGGCTCTCAGGGAGCACCCTGTGGGCCGCAGTTAGGGGGAGAACCGGCTACAGATACGGGCCAAAGGGAGTTAGGTCCAGCAGAAAACGCCCCGAGGGCAGCGGCTCCGCGGGGAGTGCTTATCTGTTCACAATGTGCCCCGCAGCAGCCCCAGTCCGCAGGGACCCTCACCCCGGCCTGCTGTGGCCACCACGCCTCCTGCTCCGGAGCCCGCAGGTGACCCTGCCCCCGAGCAACCTGGGGCGGTGGGCGGAGGGTGGGGGGCAGTGGAAGGTGGGGAAAGGCGTGCAGGGCGCCCCCGGTCTGCCCGGCGAGACCCCGAGGCCATCTACAGAGGACAGGCAGCCTCGGGTCGCAAGCGCGCCAACAAAGGCCGGGCTACGCCCCCCACCCGCCTCCCCCTCGGCCGGTCGCGGGCCACTCACCCGAGCTGGGGCGTACGAACAGTCTCGGGCCCGGGGCCCGCGGACCGCTCAGCAGCCCCGGCAGCGCGGCGCGCCCCAAGAGGCCGCCCATGACCCCCTCCCGCCGGCCTCTGGCTGAGCGCAGAAAGAGCGCGGGCGACTGAGCCCGGCGGGAGAAAGGGCGGGGCGGAAGGAGAGGGAGGGGCGAGAGGGAGGGGAGGGCGGGGCGGAGAGAGAGGGAGAGGCGGGAGGGAAGAGGAGGGCGGGGCGGAGGGAGAGGGAGGGGCGAGAAGGAAGGGGGGCGGGGCGGAGGGAGAGGGAGAGGCTGGAGGAAGAAGAGGGCGGGGCGGAGGGAGAGGGAGGGGCGAGAGGTAAGGGAGGGCAGAGGGAGAGGGAGAGGCGTAAGGGAAGAGGAGGGCGGGGTGGAGGGATAGGCGGGAGGGAAGAGGAGGGCGGAGCGGACGGAGGGGGAGGGGTAGCAAAGAAGGGGAGGGCGGGCGGAGGGAGAAGCGGGGCAGGAGGGAAGGGGAGGACGGGGCGGAGGGCGAGAGGGGATGTGAGGGCTGGGTGGAGGGAGGTGGGGGCGAGACCGAGAGAGCTGGGTGAGGGAAGAGGGGGCGGGGTTTAGAAACGGTATCCTATTATAATACCGTTGGGGTAGTAATGGTGGCCAGCTTCTTTTTTTTTTTTTTTTTTTTTTTACGATTTTATTTATCAGAGAGAGAGAGGGGAGAGAGCGAGCACAGGCAGACAGAATGGCAGGCAGAGGCAGAGGGAGAAGCAGGCTCCCCGCCGAGCAAGGAGCCTGATGTGGGACTCGATCCCAGGCAGCTGCTTAACCAACTGAGCCACCCAGGCGTCCCAGTATTTTTTTTTTAAGATTTTATTTATTCGACAGAGATCACAAGTAGGCAGAGAGGCAGGCAGAGAGAGAGGAGGAAGGAGGCTCCCCGCTGAGCAGAGAGCCTGATGCGGGACTCGATCCTAGGACCTCGATCATGACCTGAGCCGAAGGCAGCTGCTTAACCAACTGAGCCACCCAGGCGTCCCGCCAGCTTCTTTTCTAAAAGATTTTATTTTTATTTATTTATTTATATGACAGAGAGCACAAGCAGGGGGAGCAGAGGCGGGGTGAGTCCCCACTGAGCAGGGAGCCCGATGTGGGACTTGATCCCAGGATCCTGGATCATGACCTGAGCGGAAGGCAAGCACTTAACCATCTGAGCCAAACAGGTGCCCGCAGCTTGTTTTCTAAATAAGAGATCTGCTCACTGTTAGTGAGTTTTTGAAAAATCATATGTGCTTTTTGTTGCTACTGTGAATAGAAACGTTTTTTTTTTTTTTTAAGATTTTATTTATTTATTTGACAGAGAGAGAAATCACAAGTAGATGGAGAGGCAGGCAGAGAGAGAGAGGGAAGCAGGCTCCCTGCTGAGCAGAGAGCCCCCAGGACCCTGAGATCATGACCTGAGCCGAAGGCAGCGGCTTAACCCACTGAGCCACCCAGGTGCCCCTAGAAACGTTTTCTTAATTTTATTTTTAATTGTTCTTTTAAAGTATAAAAATACAATTGACTTTTGTGTGTTAAACTCTTATCCTGCAACTTTGCTGAACTCGTTTATTAGTTCCAGTTGTTTTTAGTGGATTTCTCAGGATTTATTATGCACGAAATTATGTCATATGGGCCTAGAGATAGTTATTTCTTCCTTCCCAATCTGGATGCCTTTTATTTTATTTTCTTAATTGATCATTCTGGCTAGAATCTCCAGTAAAGTATTGAATACAAGTAGCCGCCTTCTGGCTTAAAGATGGGGTGTTAGGTTATTGCTTTGCAACTGCTTACCTTAAAAATCAAACAGTCCTGGGGCACCTGCGTGGCTCTGTCGCTTAAGCATCTGACTCTCGGTTTTGGCTCAGGTCACGATCCTGGGGTCAGGACATCCAGCCCAGACCACTGCATGCAGAATCTGCCTAAGTATTGCTCTCTCCCTCTCTCCCTCTGCCCCTCCCCTGGCTCATGCACGTGAGCGCCCTCTCTATCTCTAAAATAAAATAAATAGGGACGCCTGGGTGGCTCAGTTGGTTGGACGACTGCCTTCGGCTCAGGTCATGATCCCAGAGTCCTGGGATCGAGTCCCGCATCGGGCTCCCAGCTCCACGGGGAGTCTGCTTCTCTCTCTGACCTTCTCCTTGCTCATGTTCTCTCTCACTGTCTCTCTCTCAAATAAATAAATAAAATCTTTATTTAAAAAAAATAAAATAAATAAAATATTTAAAAAAGAAAGAAGTTTCACGCGGATGAAAAACTGAAATACAAAAGGCAAATCTATAAAGCTTTCAGATGATGGGAAAATATATTCAGAGCTTCTTTTTTTTCTAAGATTTTATTTATTTATTTGACAGAGATTACAAGTAGGCAGAGAAGCAGGCAGAGAGAGGGGGAAGCAGGCTATCTGTCGAGCAGAAAGCCCGATGCGGGGCTCGATCCCAGGACCCTGAGATCATGACCCAAGCCGAAGGCAGAGGCTTTAACCCACTGAGCAACCCAGGCGCCCCTATTCACAGCTTTCTGTGGGGAAGAATTTCTTGAGGCACAATAAGCACTAATTATAAAGGAAAAGATTGACAAAGTCAACTCTATTAAAATTAAGAACATTATAAAAACACCATGAAGATACCAGACGAGCCAAAATTCAAACACTTATGACGTGAAATGCTGGCAAGCGTGTGAGCCATGGGAGCTCCCATTCATAACTGCTGAGACTGCAAAATGGTGCAGTCACTCTGAAGCCAGGTTGGCAGTTTTCTAGAAAACTAAACATATGGGGCGCCTGGGTGGCTCAGTGGGTTGAGCGCTGCCTTCGGCTCAGGCCCTGATCTCAGGGTCCTGGGATTGAGCCCCGCATCAGGCTCTCTGCTCAGCGGGGAGCCTGCTTCCCTCTCTCTCTCTCTGCCTGCCTCTCTGTCTACTTGTGATCTCACTCTGTCAAATAAATAAATAAAATATTTAAAAAAAAAAAAAAGAAAACTAAACATGTGACCCAGCAGCCATGCATTTCGGTGTTTATTTAAATGAGTTCAAAATGTATGTACACAGGGACGCCTGGGTGGCTCAGTGGGTTAAGCCACTGTCTTCGGCTCGGGTCATGATCCCAGGGTCCTGGGATCGAGCCCCAAGTCAGGCTCTCTGCTCAGCAGGGAGCCTGCTTCCTCCTCTCTCTCTGCCTGCCTCTCTGCCTGCTTGTCATCTCTCTTTGTCAAATAAATAAATAAAATCTTTAAAAAAAAATGTATGTACACAAAAATGTGCACCTGTGTATCTGTAGCAGCATTACTCATAACTTCCCAACTCGGAAGCAACTGAACGTCCTTCCGCAGGTGTCTGGATGAACAGTGTGACCGTATCCCTGCAATGGGACACTATTCAGTAATTACATGTGTGAGCTACCAAGCCGCAAAAAAGACACGGAGGAAAGGTAAATGCCTATTACTCGATGAAAGAAGCCTATCAGAAAAGGTTACGTGACATTCCAGGAAAGGCAAAGCTATGGGGACAGCTAAAAAAAAAAAAAAAAAGACAATCAGTAATTGTAATTGTTAGGGGCTGGGGGAGTAGGAGGGGTGTGGGCAGGTTTTTAAGGTCACAGAACAATTCTATGTGACACTACAATGGCAGATAGATGTCATTACACGTTTGTCAAATCCAGAATGTACAACACCAAGAGTGAACCCTAGTGAAAACCGTGGACTTTGGCAAACAATATTGTCAGTGTAGCTTCACTGGTCGTAACAATGTAGCACATGGCCCAGGTGGGATGTCCATAGTGAGTGCGGCTGTGCACCTCTGGGTGCAAAGGGTGTATGGGTTACTCCATACTTTCTGCTTAATTTTACTGTGAATTTGAAATTTCTCTCAAAAAACAGAATCCACTCAAAAACACACACAAACCATGAAGAAAGAAAAAAGACAAAATCACAGAATGGGAAAGAATGTTTCCAGCACCCAAAACCTATTCAGGTCTAGGGTCTTATTTCCAGAAGTCGGTGAGTAAAGTACCAATAACTCCGTGGTACGGCAGACAAATACTTGAGGTTTCTCTTCTCCAGAGAAATCCAAACAGCCAAGAAACACATGCAGAGGGGCTCGGCTTCAGGACCGATCACAGAAATGCAAGCCAAGCCACACCAAAAATCCCAAAGTTTGGGGAGCCTGTTCTGACTCTTGCTCTCAGATCAGGCAATGATCTCAGGGTTGTGGGACAGAGCCCCACATCGCGCTCTGTGCTCAGTAGGGGGTCTCCTTGAGGTTCTCTTTCCCTCTCCCCCCACCCCAACTCTCCCTCTCTCTCTCAAAATAAATAAATAAAATCCTGAGAAAAATTCTGAAGTCCGAAAATTCCAACTATTAGTGAGAATGTGGACCAAGCAAATTCATGTACGGCTAGTTAGACTCTCAACTGACAAAACCCACCTTTGGTAAATAGTTTGGAATCATCAAGAAAGTGAAAAATCAACCTACAAAATGGAAGGAAATGTTGAGAAATCATATATTTCAGAAAGGTCTTTTTAAAAAGATTTTATTTACTTTTGTCAGAGAGCTCAAGCAAGGGGACCAGCAGGCCAAGGGAGAGTCAGGCTCCCAGCTGAACAAGGAGCCCGATGTGGGACTCCATCCCAGAACTCTGGGATCGTGACCTGAGCCAAAGGCAGACACTTAACCAACTGAGCCACCCAGGCGTCCCAAGGGTCTTTTTTTTTTTTTTTTTTTTTAAGATTTTATTTATTTGGCAGAGAGAGAGAGGAGGAACAGGCTCCCCGCCAAGCAGATAGCCCAATGCGGGGCTCAATCCCAGGACCCTGGGATCATGACCCGAGCCGAGCCGAAGGCAGAGGCTTAACCACTGAGCCACCAAGGCGCCCCAGGCTACTCCATTCTAAACTTCAGATTTTCCAACTCTGGCTGTGGGGGGAAGACCCTGAAGGCAAAGCATCCCTTGGTGGGAACCACAACTGCTCCCTGACCATTAGGACCTCCGTGAGCCAGCAAGACCCTGACTACCCGGTGACTGACCCCAAGACAATGACCAATTTGACTTTCACTGTGCACCGTTACCCCAGGTTTTCTGTATATACACCTGGAAGCATTTGCACACTTTGGAGTCAGTCTTTGGGACCCTAGTCTCCTGTATTTGTGGCATTGGCATCACTGAAACAATCCATTTCCTGCTTCAGCACCACTCATTCCTGCGCCTGGTCTGCTTGGGACTCCCCCAGTCAGGTGCCCTTGCAACCCCACACCCTGGCTACAACCCCTAGGGCTTCGGCTCCCTCCTCGCCCTCGCTCCCTCTCTGTCTCCCTTCCTGTCCCAGAGTCCTCACCGGAGGAGGAGCCTGCTGCCAGGTTGTGGGCAGTCCCATGTTCACGGCCAAGGAGCTGATGTCTTCGGCCAGCTGCCATGAAGACCCAAGGGCTGCCAACAGTGACCTGGTGAGCTTAGATGTGGATCCTCCTAAGTGTGCGTTGTTTCAGTGCTAAATTCTGAGTTATTTTGCTGTGCAGCGGTAAATACCCAAGTCCAAGACCAAGGAGGGAGGAGGTGTGAGTGGTCTGACCCTCACTGGTCTGGGACCCCGGGGCTCTTATGATCCATGCAGCTGTCCCTTCCCTCAGAGGCCAGGGCTGGGACTGTGTCTGGGATCTCTCCCAGCCCTCTTCCCGGAACCCCCTGCCTTTCAAGACTTGGCCCATTGGGTTTCAGTGTCGGGGTGTCAGTCTGTCTGAGGAGGACTGACAGTGTAGTGTGGCATTAGGATGAGCACAAACTTGGACTTCTGGAACATTCCTGGGAAAGTGCTGGTGGTCTTGGTACAATGTTCTTGGAGAGACCCTGCCCCACAGGGTGGAAGGGGAGGTGGCAGGAGAACCAGATTCCAATCCTGCCCCTGCCACCTGTGACTGTCAGCGTCCCCTTGCCATCCTGGTAAGAACTGAGTTCTCCCAGCAGCCCTCTGTTTGTTTCGTTTAGAGAGAGAGCCAGCAGGGGAGGGCAGAAGTCAGGGGAGAAAGAGAATTCAAGCACACGGAGCACTGAGCACAGAGCCCAACTTGGGGTTTGATCCCATGACCCCAAAGACTGAATGGAGCCAAAACCAAGAATTGGACACTTAACTGACTGAGCCACCCATGGGCCCCTCTCCCAGCGGTTTTTAAACTTTGGATAAACATGCAAGTTTCTGTCACCTGTAACAGGAAGTGGTGGGCCCCAGGGTTCGCCACTGTCCGTGCCCATCACCTGCCAGACTGCAGCCAGGAGGGGCTCTCGGGGCTGGTTGTGACTCATTTCCAGATGGGTCACTGTTAGGGACGTCTGCTTTAGTTCCATGTGATCAGAAAAACATACTCTGTGTCCCTTCAATTCTTTTCAGTTTATCAAGAGCTGTTTTGTGGCCCAGCATTGATCTAGTTCAGGGAACCTGAAAAGAACGTCCACTTGGTGGAGTCCGATGCAGTCCTCTGTAAACACCGTGAATTCTGGGCCCCTGACTGCGGGGCGGAAATACTCCGTCTTTCCTGGTTTTTTCCTCTACCATGTTTCATCAATGGCAGAGAGAGGGCCCTCAAGTCCCCTCTCCCCACGTGCAAATGCCTATTTCGTGGTTTCATTCTGCCCATTTTTACTTCATGTAGATGGAAGCTCTCTTAAGAGGCGTGTGCACACATTTCTTCCCTTACGAAGGGAATTTTTCACTACTAGAAAATATTTTTGCCTCTGCTTGATCATAATCTCTATTTTGAAGTCTACCTTATCTGGTAAAGATAGAGACACTCGAGTTCCTCACGCTCACTATCAGGTGATTTATCTCTGTCCATCCACTTACTGGTTTTTTTTTTTTAAGATTTTATTTATTTGGCAGATCACAAGTAGGCAGAGAGGCAGGCAGAGAGAGAGAGGGGGAAGCAGGCTCCATGCTGAGCAGAGAGCCCGACGCTGGGGGGGCGGGGGGAGGGTTCCGATCCCAGGACCCTGAGATCATGATCCAAGCCAAAGGCAGAGGCTCAACCCCCTGACCCACCCAGGTCCACCGATCCACTTACTTTTTTTTTTTTTTTTTTTTTAAAGATTTTATTTATTTATTTGACAGAGAGAGATTACAAGTAGGCAGAGAGGCAGGCAGAGAGAGAGAGGAGGAAGCAGGTTCCCCGCTGAGCAGAGAGCCCGATGCGGGACTCGATCCCAGAACCCTGAGATCATGGCCTGAGCCAAAGGCAGCAGCTTAACCCACTGAGCCACGCAGGCGCCCCCGATCCACTTACTTTTAACGCATCCATATCTTTAAGGTTGAACCGAATCATTTCTAGATTGTCTGGTCTTGCTTTATTTAAAATTCACTTCGACAATATCAGCTTTTTTATTTTTTTAAAGATTTATTTATTGGGGCAGCTGGGTGGCTCAGTGGGTTAAGCCTCTGCCTTCAGCTCAGGTCACGATCTCAGGGTCCTGGGATCGAGCCCCGCATTGGGCTCTCCCCTCAGTGGGGAGCCTGCTTCCCCCTCTCCCTCTGCCTGCCTCTCTGCCTACTTGTGATCTCTGTCTCTCTGTCAAATAAATAAATAAAATCTTTTTTTTTTAAAGGGATCTTTTTTTTAATGGGGATCTTTTTAAAAAAGATTTTATTTATTTGTTTTTTGAGAGAGAGAGAGAGAGAGTGCCCGGGGCTGGAGGGGCAGAGGGAGAGGAGCGAAGGCAAGCAGACTTTGCACTGAGTGCGGAGCCTGACTGGGCATCGGGGGGGGGGTTTCCATGACCCTGAGATCATGACCTGAGCCAAAACGGAGAGTGGGGAACTCAACCAACTGTGCCACCCAGGTGCTCCTCTACCTTTTTTTTTTTTTTTTTTTTGTGAAGTACACTGAGCACATGTTACATTGGTTTCAAGTGGACGACGTCCTGACTGGACAGTCTGATACATGATTCTGTGCTCTCCGTGACGTGTGCAGTCGCGTCTGTCAGCACACGTCACAGTATCATCCATGGCATTCCCTATGCGGCACTTTTCATCTCCATGACTTCTTTATTTTATAACTGGACGTTCGTACCTCTTTGTTCCCTCGATTTCCCCCATCCCTCTACTAACCTCCCTGCCCGCAGCCACCAGTTCATTCTGGGTATTTAAGAATCTGTCGTTTGGGCTCTTTCTTCTTTGTTGGTTCATTTATTTCTTAAATCCCACATATAAGTGAAATCCTTTAGCAATTGTTTTTTCCTGCCTTATTTCACTTTGCATTTTATCCTCTAGGTCTGTTCATGTTGTCTCAAATGGCAAGATCTCATTTATTTTTATGGCTGAATAATATTGCATTCTCTACAAAAACCCTCTCTTCTTTATCCATTCATCGTTGTTGTTGTCGTTGTTTAATAAGCTGTACACCCAACGTGGGGCTCAAACTCACTAACCCTGAGATCAAACATGGCACATTCCTCCAGCTGAACCAGCTCCATGCCCCCACTTTGTTTATTTGTAAAGGATGTTTTTGCGAGATATTGAATTGTGGGTTAACAAGAGTATATTTCTCCCCAGGACTTTGAAGATGACATTCTAGAATCTTCTGGCCTCCATTTCTCTGACTTCTGAGAAGTTAGAAATCATTCAAACTCTTGTTCCTTTGAATGTCATTTTTCTCTGACTGCTTTCAACACTTTCTGCTCAAGTCTGCCTTCCAGTTGTTGTGCCTGGGTGTGGTTTTCTTTCTTTCTTTTCTTTTTTTTTTTTTTTTAAAGATTTTATTTATTTATCTGACAGAGAGATCACAAGTAGGCAGAGCAGCAGGCAAAGAGGGGGGCAACAGGGTCCCCACCAAGCAGAGAGCCCGATGCGGGGCTTGATCCCAGGACCCTGAGATCATGACCTGAGCCAAAGGCAGAGGCTTAGCCCACTGAGCCACCCAGGTGCCCCTGGGTGTGGTTTTCTTTGTAGGGATTCTTCCTGTGGTCACTGAACTGTTTGACCTGTTGAGTAATGTCTTTCACCAAATCTGACAATTTTGGGCTCCTAACTTTTCACATTTTTTTTTCTGCCTCCTTCTCTCTTTCCAGTCTTCTTGGGATTCCTATTTTATTTTTTGTTTATTTTTTTTTTTTAAAGATTTTTATTTATTTATTTGACAGAGAACACAAGTAGGCAGACAGGCAGGCAGAGAGAGAGAGAGAGAGAAGCAGGCTCTGCACTGAGTAGAGAGCCCGATGCGGGGCTCGATCCCAGGACCCTGGAATCATGACCTGGGCCGAAGGCAGAGGCTTTAACCTGCTGAGCCACCCAGGCGCCCCAAGGGATTCCTATTTTATTTTATTTATTTATTTTTTTTAAAAAGATTTTATTTATTTATTTATTTATTTGACAAACAGAGATCACAAGTAGGCAGAGAGGCAGGCAGATAAGAGAGGAGGAAGCAGGCTTCCTGCTTGAGCAGAGAGCCCGATGCGGGACTCGATTCCAGGACCCTGGAATCATAACCGGAGCCGAAGGCAGAGGCTTTAACCCACTGAGCCACCCAGGTGCCCCTCCTATTTTATTTTTTCAAGACTTATTTATTTGAGAGGGGGAGGGACAGAGGGGGAGGGAGGGAGGAAGTCAAAGAGATAGTCAGGCGCCCCAGGACTCCAATTCTGGATGTCAGACCTCTGTTTGTCCCTGACGGAAGAGCCAGGAAGAATAGACTCCTTCCCCTAGGACAGGCCCCAAATAGCCTGTCCAGCATCTGAGAGCCCCGGCTGACTGGTCAGGGCTGCCAGTGAGAGCCTTTGAACCAGAGGAAAACTCTTGGGTCCCCTGCTCTAGCGTGTCTTCTGCCCCTGTCACCCTTTCACCTACCTCTTAGAAGGGGACCAGGAGTTTGCTCTGGTCACCATGCTCCAGTGCATTTGGATCTCATCCCAGGCTCACTGGTGGTGAAGAGCCCGAGGGCACTGCTTGTACCCTTCATCTTCCGGTTCGTGAGTGCCCAACACCCAGAACAGGAAGCATTTGTTTGCCCAGATAAAATGTGCATAAAGAAGAACCACACACTGGGGTGCCTGTGGGGCTCAGTGGGTTGAGCCTCTGCCTTTGGCTCAGGTCATGATCTCAGGGTCCTGGGATCGAGCCCTGCATCGGGCTCTCTGCTCAGCAGGGAGCCTACATCTCCCTCTCTCTCTGCCTGCCTCTCTGCCTACTTGTGAACTCTGTCTGTCAAATAAATAAATAAAATCTCTCTTTTTTTTTTTAAAGGGCTCGATCCCAGGACCCTGAGATCATGACCTGAGCCGAAGGCAGAGGCTCAACCCACTGAGCCCCCCAGGCACCCCAATAAATAAAATCTTAAAAAAAAAAGAACAAGAACCACACAATGAACTTAAAGGGGAAAAATATGCTAACCTTTATTTATATGTGATTCTAAGAATATGTACTTCCTACTTCTTTGGTTGGAAAATGACCTTTTCTTTATGACATGATAATAATAATAGTTGGACTTTAAAAAAAACAACAATTTTATTTTTGTAAAATAAAGATTCAAAAGTTTTACATTGCTTCCAAAACTTTTGGGTAAAACATTGCTATGAAATGCAAATTTGGGGGGATCCTGGCCCAGTTTATGCCAACAAGTTGATGCACAGGGACAAAGAGGGAGACAAAGGCTTGCATCCCCCCACCCCAGCCATGAGATCACAGAAGGTGTGACCCAGCCCCTTCATACGGGAAGCCCGCAGAACGGTGTTGGGACAGGAGGCCGTGAGCCCACAGAGCAGGGGGCTCCTTCTGACCTGGGGTCTTCACAGGGACTCCCGCACAAGAGGCACTTGGTGGAGGAGCCCATGTGAGTTAGGGTTAAGACAGGCAGGTTGGAAGAGAGCAGCCAGGGTGTCTGAAGACCTGAAGCATTCCACAGTTTGTGGAGGGCTGAGCACCCGTCTCTGGCTAGAAGGGGAGCCGTGGGAGTGGAGACCAGATGTTAGCTGGGCCCAGGGTGGCCGCACCACTAGCCTAGAAGAACCAGGGAGAGAGCGTGAGAGGGAGAGAAGGGTGGGGGGGCAGAAGTGGGAGCGGGCAGGGAGTCAGAGCTGGCAGTGAGGCAGGCAGGAGGGGAGGGTGATGGGAGGGAGCTTGCTGCATATTTTCCTCTTCTACCTGAGGTCTTAGAGACCTCGTGCTGCATTTCCTCCTCTGATTAGCTGAATAAAATTGGATTATAGTTTTATTTTCTTTTTTAACTTTTGAAATTTTTATGCAAACCAAACACAAGTGGCCAGACATGGTTTGCGTGTGGGGAAAATATCTCTCCTGTCCACTGCTCCATCTTCCCCTCCGTGTGAGTGGACAGCAGTCCCTCGGTCTACACCCACCGAGCCGGTGACAGGGCCTGAAAACATTTTGGTTCAGAAATGGGATGGATCCATGTTTTGTTTTGTTTTGTTTTTAAAGATTTTATTTATTTGACAGAGAGAAATTACAAGTACACTGAGAGGCAGGCAGAGAGAGAGAGAGAAGGAAGCAGGCTCCCTGCTGAGCAGAGAGCCCGATGCGGGACTCGATCCCAGGACCCTGAGATCATGACCTGAGCTGAAGGCAGCAGCTTAACCCACTGAGCCACCCAGGCGCCCGGGGATGGATCCATGTTATCCGGCAGCGGCATCTCTCCACTCTGTCGATAACCCTGCAGGATTATCGTCTAGAAGCTGTGCAGAAATTTACAGTACACATCCTGATTTCTTTGTAGAGTTCCCAGGTTTTTGCAAGGACACAGGCTCTGGGCCCATTCCCTGTGTGTCTGTCCCCAGGCTCCTGGGTTTGTTTGATTTTAATGTTGCCACAGAGACCTTCAAAAGGCTGAGGCAGTTTGCATTCCCAGGGGCACAGTGTGGGGCACCTGTTCCCTGCCTCTAGAGAGGGCTGCCTGCCTGAGTCTGACTGAGGTTTTTTTTGTGTTAAAACACACAAGCACTAGAATTTTCACCTGCGACCGAGCAGGGGGGGTTCATGCCGGCCTCTGGTGTCTTCCAGCCCATTCTCTTGTGATTGCTGTGAGTGGCCTGAGTCTGTTTTCCTTTTGGGTTGTGTTGGTTTCAGTGTGTAAATTTCTTTTCTATCTTAGATAGAACAACCCGTTATCATACACACAGCACATGTATTCTCCCATTTGTCTTTTGACTTGGTGACTTCTTTAGAGATTTTATTTATTTGACACAGAGAGAGTGAGAGAGAGCACAAGCAGGGGGGCAGCAGGCAGAGGGCTACCCAACAGTAGGCTCCCCGCTGAGCCAGCGAGGCTGGAGATCCCAGAACCCGGAGATCATGACCTGAGCTGGAGACAGATGCTTAACGACAGAGCCACCCAGGCGCCCTACGAAACGTTTTTTAAAATGTAGTCAAATGAGTACTTTTTCCCTCATGATTCTCCATCCCTTCATTCCAAGTCTCTTTCTAGTATTTCTCTCATTTTATTCTCAACAGTCGACCACTCCTCTGGTTGGAATTCATTGATCTGTGTGCGGTGGAAGGCAGGAGGCTCTGCAGACAGGGCCTTCCTGGTGGGGCCTCTTCCTGTGTTCCCACTGAGGCTCTGCCAGGTGGGCCCTCAGCATCTTCCCGCCACCAGTGCTCTTGCACTTAGCACAGGTCTACCAACCTCAGCCCAGGGCACGAGTCCATCTACGAGTTCACCAGCCCCCAGACACAGCCATGGTATGGAGTGTGTCTGCCACCTCCTCTCCTACCTGTTGGGGAGCTTGGGGGCACAGGAAGCCGCCCTGGAGTGACACAAGGGAAGCCCCAGAGTGAGGCAGGCGAGTGGGGGACCTGAGCTCAGCCCAGAGTAGGAAGAGCTTTCCAGTGCCCAGTGCTGACCATAGCTGCTGCCCAAGCACGATTCAGACTCAGCATAGAGCACCAACATCCAAGCTCAGCAAAACCCCACAACTGACCTCGGTCCCTTTAAACTGAGAATGGCCAACAGCCCAGGGAGTACCCTGCCATCAGGGGTGAGGAGGCCCCAGCCTAGGTCCCCACGAAACAGAGGAGCTCTTCAGTGGCTTCACGTCTTGGCCTTCCTCCTGCCTGGGCCTCCAGTCTCCACCCTTCTGCAGCTTTTAGTGGTATTGGTCTGGCTGGGTCAAGTGTCTCCCCCTTCCTTTCTGTAAACTCTCAACAGACAACCCCAATCCCCTGTCCCAAGAGGCACAATATTCAAAAAAGACACCCACAGGTAAAATCCTTCCTTCCAATCCTAAGCCAACAGGGCTCCCTCCCATGGAGTCAATCAGCATAACCAGCTGCTAGATGCTTCCAAGTCACCCTATGCCTCTGGCGCAGGCAAATGCAATTTTCAGTGGCTCAGTCGGTTAAGTGCCCGACTTTTGATTTGGGCTCAGGTCATGACCTCAGTGCCATGAGATGGAGCCCCTGGGCTGCTTACATGACTCATTCCCCCTCCCTCTGCCCCTCCCCTTCTCTAAAAAATTTTTTTCTCTGAAAATGGTACCTTTCTATACATCTTGTTCTTCCCTTTCCTTTTTTCAGCCAAGGCTTCCATCTGGCAGACCGTTCTCAACTGGCCATAGGGCTTCCTGGTTTACCGCCGCACTGTGTCGGTGTTTGAATCACGGTATGAATGTCCGTGATTCGAATGCGCCATTGCCTAATGACCAACATCTGGACATATGCTGTACCGTCCCGCAATCTCACTTCTATGAGCATCTCTACAGAGGGGGACAGAGCAAAGCCCTTGTCGCTCTGGGAGCTGAGTCCAGAGGCTTCCAGATGCTCTAACACTACTCAGCAAATACAGGAATGTCTGTGGGTCCACAGTCTAACCCTTCCAGCGTGATCAAACTTTTGACCTTTGCAGATCTGTTAGGTATAAGGAAAAAAGACGTCAAGGCGCTTTTTAGTTTGGGGAGGTCAGAGACTGTTCCTGTTCATTTGCACATCCTTTAAGGGAGTCTCCTTGAATTTACTGAAGAGTGGGTATTTTGTTATTGATTTGTAGGGGCTCTTCATTATTAAACTTATAATTTTTTTTTTTTAAGATTTTACTTATTTGTCAGAGAGACTGAGAGAGAAAGCACACATGCAAGCACAAGCAGGGGGAGTGGCAGGCAGGAGAAATGGGGAGGGCGGGAGGTTCTTGCTCAGCAGGGAGCCGCATGTGGGATTTGATTCCAGGATCCTAGGATCAAGACCTGGGCCGAAGGCAGATGCTTAACTCACTGAGCCACCCAGGTGTCCTGTTATCAGTCCTAAACTGCTATCAATCTTGGTTATTAAACAAATAAATAAAACATTTACAATCTTTAAACAAATAAAATCTTTAAAAGACTGAAAATAAACTATTATTAATCCTATTAGGACTGGCCCTTTGTGGTAGACTATGCAAGCATGTTCTCCTCTGTCCATGGATTGTTTCTCCACCTTGCAGGTGGTGGTCTGGCTCTGGAGGAAGCTTCTATTTCACCTGGTTGAATTTCCGTGTCTCTTCTAGTTGGCTGGGCTTGGGGTCCTATTGAGAAACACCTTTGCTTCCCCCAAGAATCTGAAAAATTTCCCCCAGGTTTTCGTCTTTTTTTAAAGGGGGAAATCCCTAGCCCGTTTGGAATCTAACCCGATGGGAAGGGTGAGGGATGAGTCCCACTCACTGAGGCAAATTGCCACCTTATAGAGCACGAAATTCCCACACGGACATGGAGCCTTTCCATTTTTCCACGAAAGTGTGTTCTTTGCACACACTCGTAGCAGTTTCGTGGTGTGGAGGCCTGGCCTGGGGAGCCCAGCTGTGAGGGGCTGGAGGCACACGGTCAAGGCTAAGGCCCACGCTGGCAAGGCGGAGGTGCGCCCAGGACTCGACGGCTGCTGGGCGCGCGTCTCCCCAGCGTCCTCAGCACCCGGCTCGGAGGCCTTCATCACGCGTGCCCGGCGCACACTCGGGGAACCCAGACGCTCAACTCTTGTGCAACCCAGCAACTGTAGGAAGCTCTTGGGGGCGATCCGGGCACCGCCTGCCGCCTCAGATCTACAGTGGGTTCCAACTCTCGCCCCGACTCTTTCCCTTCTGAATCCTTGATTCCCGCGCCAGCCCGCCGCCCCCTCTCCGTACCCCCTCCGTCCCACGCTCCCGCGCGCACCGCTGGGTCCCGCGCCAGCCCTCTGCCCTCGTGCACCGTGGTCCCCCGCTAGCCCGCAGCCCCCCGGTGCCCGCTCTGTCCCACGTCCACCGCGCGCCCCGCTGGGTCCCGCGCCAGCCCGCCGCTCCCTCCCCGTGCCCCCTCCGTCCCACGCCGCCGCGCGCACCGCTGGGACCCGCGCCAGCCCTCTGCCCTCGTGCGCCGTGGTCCCCCGCCAGCCTGCAGTCCCCCAGTGCCCGTTCGTCCCACGTCCCCCGCGCGCCCCGCTGGGTCCCGCGCCAGCCCGCCGCGCCCCGACCCTCTCGGTTCCAAGTCCCTCGTGCGCGCTGCGTGACCCTCCATCCTGTCCCGCCCTGCCTCCCACAGCAGCGCGCGCGGCGGTGAGTCTGCCTTCCCTCTCAGCCCGCGCGACCTCCCTCTGACCCATTTTCCTCGCGCTCCCCCTGTGTCCCCAAGTCTCCTTCGGCCCGCTTCGGCCCCCGCTAGCCTCCTCCTTCCCACCCCAGTGCGCGAGTCCCGCTCGGGCCCCGGCTCCCGGCGGGGCGGGGCCTCGCAGGCGGAAGTGCCCGGGGCGCCGGCGGCTGGGACCGGCCGGGACGATGGGAGCCCGGGGCAGAGGCGGCAGCTGCGGCGGCGGGGGCCGCAGGGGCGGCGGTGGCTGCCCGGGCGGCGGCGGGGGCGGGCGGCCGGGGACGCGGTCCGGGTAGCGCCGGGCCGAGCGCGGAGCCATGGGCCGGGCTGGGACCGGGACCGGGACCGGGGGCGCGGCGGTGGCTGTGGCGGGGCCGCTGCTGCTGCTGTTGCTCGCTCGGCCCCCGCCTGCCGCCGCCGGCGACAGCAGGAAGAGCGGTGAGCGGGCGCCGACCCGCGGGAGCCATGGCGGGGGGAGGCGTGCGCTGGCCGGGTTGGGGGGCTGCCGGGAGGCGGGGTCTGGATTGTGACTCACCCTGGGGGTGCCTGTGCGCTCACCTCGCGCGGGCGCAGAGCCCAGGTCCCCACCCCAGGCAGGGGGTTTGGGGGGGTTCAGGGCGGCCCCTTGCGGGAGCCGAGTGTTAAAGTGGTGGGGGTGGAAAGGACGCTGGCGCCCCATCCACTGTCCCCGGGGCCGAGTTCGTCCAGACTGACCCCTTGGAGTGCGCCCTTCGCTCTCGGGCCCTCCCGGCGCGTTTAGGTAGGGCACAACCCACGGGCGAAGGGACCGGGAGGCGAAGGAGCGCAGGGGGACGCAGCTGGCACTCCGGCTGCGGGAGAGAGGGGCTGTGCCATGTTGTTCTGGGGCGCCCCGCTGGCTTCAGAGACTTGGGAGTTAGGAGAAAGTTGCTTAGATCCAGGAGTGGGGCCCAGGTGGGTGGCCCGTCTTCATCCTTCGCAGAGTCTTAGCCAACCTAAGTGCAGTGACTCTCAGCAGCTGGCCGTGCTTCTCGCAGGCTGGACTCCCAGGTGGACCTGAGGAGCCTGGCGGGCCAGGGTTGTCTGAGAGTCCCCATCCTTGACTGAACCCCCAGGAGGTGGCTTCTGCACTGCCCCCCCCACCGTCCTGCCTGTGGGTGCTGAGTAGCCTCCCCTGACTGTGGCCTGAGTCTCCCTGAGGGCCCTGTGGCGGGTGATAGGTGGCCCACACCTCCCCCCCTCCACAGCAGGCCCCAGCCCACACCTCCCCCTGGACAGCAGGCAGCTTATCCCTCTCAGCAGGGGCTCTCTCCCTCCACTTCCTGGCTCCCTGCCCCTCCCCCCTTCCCTGAAACCCTCCAAGCTCTTGTTTCTTTGAGGGCTGTGCCTCTGGTGTCTGAGCTTGGCACGGCTTGAAATGAAAGGTAGTTTACCCGGAGATGGGCTCCTGGTTGAATTGCTCCGTGGGATATTGCCCTCCTTATGTCCACCTGTTTCTCCATCCTGGGGCAGGGCTGAGGGAGGGCTCGCTGGTGGGGTTTATGGAGATGGAAAACTTGGGGCAGCTCCTCACCTCTTGGGCCTGCTGAGAGGCCAGGCCCTGTGTGGCCCTGGCTTCTGGAGTCTGTGCATGGGCAGGGTCTCTGTACAGGGTACCTGTGTGTGGTGGCGTGCCCTCTCTGGGGTTCCCAGGACAGTCTCAGGGACTTTTTCTCTTTTCCATCTGACCCTGTGTCCTTGGAGGGGCCTGTGGCACAGGGCTGGGGTCCATGAGTCCGAGGCTCCCTGAAAGATGTCATGTGGTAATGGCCTAGCATTTAGCAAGATAACCGGGTGGGGGTCTGGGCCAGGGAGGTCAAGCTGTGGCCCTGGGAAGGGGTTTCCCTAGCTCTTCAGGGGATTTTGAACAGGTCTCTTATCTCCTGTGCACCTGCTGAAACGTCACACCTACCAGCTGTGTTCCAGGTGCCCTCAGGCTGACATTCCAGCGCTGGCAGCAGCAGGAAGTCCTTGCCCCTTTCAGGCCAGGTTGCTGGGTGCCCAGCTGGCAGACTGTTTCTCTAAGGTGCCCTGGTTCTGAGGTGGGGGTGGGGGACTGTCCTACCTCGGCTCCCCAGCACTTTGCTCTGCCCTTCTCATCACGTTATCCTAGGGGCTGAAGCAGCCCTGGGAGGAGGTTTGTGTTAGGTCAGCAGCTTCTGGCTTCCTAGGGTTCAGTCCACAGCCTGGGGGGTGGGACCTGGTGGCCAGCGGCCACAGGGAAAGTCTTGGATTTAGAGCCTACCCCTGAGCTCCCTGCTGTGCGGGGCTCCTTTGGAGCTCAGTCTGGCTTTGCAAGTGGGTCACTACCTTCTCTCCAATGCCTCCACGGGAGGCTCAGGAGGTTGGCAGAGGGGATTGGCTCTCCTGGCTCCCTCCCTGCTCCCCTGGCTTACCTGGAGGGGCCCCTGGCCTGCTGTTGAGGTGGGGAAGGGGAAGTGGAGATGGTGTCAGCCAACCACTCGCCCAGTGGGGCAGGGAGAGGCCTTCAGCCTGGAAGAGAGGGAGGTCACACCCTACTGTGTCTACAGTGCATTTCTTCCAGAAGCACTTTCGTATCCATTAACTTTGGAGGGCAGGGCACCTGAAGGGAGGTGCTGTCTCCCTTAGCCAACTCACAAGGAAATTGGGACTCAGAGAGAGGAAGGGACACCCAAGGTCACAGGAGGCATGAGGCCTGAGCCTGAGCTGGGGCTGGACTCTCTGCCTTCCAGCCCAGGCACCTTGTGACTGGAACCCACGCCCAGTTAGCTATCCCCAGGAGCACAAAGAATGCTCGGGGTGATCTGTTCTGTAGGATCTCCAAGAGGGAGGATTGTGGGTGGGCACCACACGTGGGGTCAGACACCTGCTCTGGGGCAGGGTGTGCTCCATCAGTGGACACCCCCAGCAGGGGCCTCATCAGGGTGGGTCCTCCTGTCTCTGGGCTGAGCTCCAGAAGACTCAGAGCTGGCCCTGGAAAGGTTGGCATGACACAGGCCGAGTTACAGAGTTTGGAGGGGTGGGGAGCCGGGGAGCCACAGAGGTGGGGACCTGAGAGGGGCTGGAAGGCTGGGGCCGGGAGCCTTTTGCTGCCAGGGGCCCCTGCCTTGTCTCTGTACCACCCTGCATGGGCACACGCCCACGTGAGCACAGGAGCCAGCTGTCCCTTCATCTTCGCACCTGGCCAGGCTTCCTGCCTGGGCTCTCCTCCCCACCAGGGTCTCTGCTCGCCTCCTGTCTGGGTGAGGTGGAACTCTGACTCTCCTCTGGCTGTGTCTCAGGTCACTGTGGGCCTGAGCAGGTGGCCAGCCTCTGGGCCTGAGTCCCCTCACCTCAGCGTGGCCCCCTGCACAGAGTGGGAGGGGAGAGAGTCTGCTGCTGTCCGGTGCCCAGGACAAAGGTGGGGGCAGGGGCGGCGCTACAGCCCTGAGCACCTCCCGTGAGCCTCCATCTTTTGACCCTGGAGTCACCGGGGCTGCAGGAGGGGAGGACAGCTGCCATGGTTGGTGGAGCAGCGACGGGGCCGGTGGGGGGCGGGGTGTGCCAGGCTCCTCTGTCTGTGGGGCTCCGTGAGGAGGTGGGGGCCCAGCTGACGGCACCTTCTCCCCGCAGATGTCAGGCTGGTGTCCGAACATTTCTCCCAGTCCCCACAGAAGCTGTCTTTCTACAGCTGGTACGGCAGTGCCAGACTGTTCCGCTTTCGCGTGCCCCCCGACACCGTGCTGCTGCGCTGGTTGCTGCAAGTGTCCCGGGGCAGCAGCCCGGCCTGCGCCAGCGTGGAGATCACTGTGTAGGTCCCCTCCCCCTCTCTCCCACCCCCTTCCCCTCCCCCTCCCGGGCGCGCCCCGCCAGGCCCTGACACCCCTGCCGCCCTCCGCCCACAGGTACTTCCGTTATGGTGCCCCTCCTGTCATCAACCCTTTGGGCACCAGCTTCCCTGCCAACAGCTCTGTGCAGTCCCCCTTCTTCATCAAGATGCTGGACAGCAACGCTTCCCTCAACATCTCCCACCCAGCCCCCGGGGACTGGTTTGTGGTGGCCCACCTGCCCACCGCCTCCCAGAAGATCGAGGTGAAGGTAAGGGGGCTGCCTTCGGGGAGGAGGGGACAGGCTCCCTCACCGCGGGCATGCCACTCGCTGACTTTGCTCTAGGTTCCACCCAGCATGCACAGGTCCAGTGCCCCCCACACTTCTCCACACCGTTCCATGCCTGGGCTCTCTGCTCCAGCCCGGCACCCCCCCCCCCTCCGCTCCACTATGTCTGCTCCAGCTCTGCCCCCCCCAGCTCCCGTGTCTGCCCCTGACGTGCCCCCCACGTATGCATGTTCTTTCTCCCCACACTTCGCTCTCTCCCTAGGGTTTTGTTCCCACCTGCGCCTACGTCTTCCAGCCTGACATGCTGGTTGTGCGGACGGTGGAGGTCTCCATCCTGGAGCCTGACGTTCCCCTTCCGCAGACCCTCCTCTCCCATCCCAGCTACCTCAAGTGAGTAGGGCCCCTGGGGAGGCGGAGCCTCCGGGCGTGGTGCCTCAGGAGGCTGGTGGAAGGCACAGAGGCTGAGCGAGACCCTGTCCCCCCCGGCCACAGAATCTTCATCCCTGAGTACACCCAGGAGCTGCAGCTGGAGCTGCAGGGCTGTGCCGCCAACGGGAGCCTGGGCTGCCCTGTGCGCCTCACCGTGGGCGCTGCCACCCTGCCCAGAAACTTCCAGAAGGTGTTCATGTGCGTCAGCCCCACTGGGGCCTGCCGCCTGCTGCTGCCCTCACCACCCTGGGACCGGTGGCTGCAGGTGACCGCCAAGAGCCTGGCGGGGCCTCGCGTGCTGGTGGCTTTCCAGGTGGTAGCTGCCCTCACAGGTGGGCTAAGGGGGAGGACGGGCACGGGTGGCTCCGCCTCCTGCCGCGGATCCCTAGGCCTTCCCGTGGCTGAACCCCTTGTCCCCTGATAGCCTGCAGGCCGTGGAACCTGAACTTCCAGCACCTTCCACAGAGCAGCCTGAACGAGAGCTGCAACACCTCCACGGGACTGCTGCCCCCACGCCCCGGTGACCACGGCGACCACGGCCTGGGCAGGAGCAGCAGGAGGCATGGGGGCCCCTGCTGCCTGGCGAGCTACCCAGTCATTCGGGAAGACCTGGACGTGGTGTCTGTGCGCTTCTGGCCTGTGGACAGGGTGTGGGTGCGGGTGCGGCCCGCCACGCCCTCGGTGATGCGGCTGTACATGGACACCGGCATGGACAGCGGGGGCTCCCTCACTGTCTCCCTGCGGGCCAACAAGGTAGGTACCCTGACCGGGGAGGGCCTTGCTTCCTGGCTCAGCCTGGGCTCAGCCCCGCCCAGCCTCAGGGGTGCTGCCTGGGTCTTCCTACGCTGACTCTGGCACAGAGAGTAGGTCGGCCTTTCCGGCAACAAGCTGACCCCCGCAGGCCCTGGGGCAGATTAGGGGCTCTGTCTGAGGAGAGGGAGGCCTGTTCTGCGGGCTGTGCCTCAGGAAGTGAGGCTGTGGGTGGGATCAGGCTGGGCGTCCCCCGTCCTGGAAGGAAGGGTTCTAGAAGGGCCCTGGGCCAGCAGAAGGCACGGAGAATGGAGCCAGCCAGAGTGGGAGCCCGCTGCCTTGGGACTGGGGCCGAGTGCGTGGCTTCTCCTTCCAGACTGGAATTACCAACAGCACCTTGGTCGCTGTCTGTGTGAATGCCGCCTCCCCCTTCCTTGGCTTCCGCACGTCGCTCAACTGTACCACAGGTATGCGCCGGCAGTGTGCGGCCCAGGGTCCCCGGCCAGCCCCTCTGGCTGCTACTGATCAGCCCCCCTCTGCTGCAGCCTTCTTTCAGGGCTCCCCACTGACCCTGAGTACTGCATCGCACAAGGCCGACCTCATCATCCCCTACCCAGAGACGGACAACTGGTACCTTTCCCTGCAGCTCGTGTGCCCCGAGAGTCCCGAGTGAGTAGACCTGGGGACTGCTGGCTGGGGGTAGGCGGCGGACTGCTCCCAGCAGAACCATGCATGGGGCTGCCCAGGTCCAGGTTGGGGAGCGACCAAAGCCCTGTGGGGCCCTTTGCCTTCCGGGAGTTGTGAGGGCTTCTTCTCCACGTGCTCACCCATCATGCTGCAGCCCTGGGAGTCAGGACCCAAGGAGGGGGACCAGTCCAGGACATAGCCCCAGGAGACTGGGCCTCAGGGCATGTTGGCGGGGGGTGGGGGGTACATCTCAGACTCGGCAGAGCTTGCTGCTGCTGTCCTCCAGGACTGGGAGCCTGGGGGCCTCGGATGTGGGTTCCTGTGTCCCAGAGCCTGCAGAGAGCCCGGACGAGGTACGGGCAGCGGGTGTCAGCAGCTAGGCTTCCTGCGGCCCCTTCCTCACAGGGAGTGTGAGCAGGCCTCGGTCCTCGTGGAGACCACCTTGACCCTGGTGCCCTGCCTGAACGACTGCGGACCCTATGGCCAGTGCGTCCTGCTGCGCAGACACAGCTACCTATATGCGGGCTGCAGCTGCAAGGCCGGTGAGGCCTGGGCCCACGGGCCTCGGGACACCGGCTCTTGTTTTCAAGTTTACGTATTTAAGTCATCTCTCCACCCCGGGTGGGGCTTGAACTCAGGACCTGGGATCAAGCCTTGCGTGCTCCATCAACTGAGCCTGCTGGGCGCCTTGCCTCTGGGCCTTGCAGGGCAAGGTTGGGGAGCCCACCTCCACTCTGCCAGGGCCCGAGAGGGACTCTGCCAGGCTAGGGCAGATGCCTCCTCCCTGTTCCTTCCTCCGTACTTCCTCAGTCCCTCACCCCCACTGTGTCTCAGGCACTGATGGCCTAGGCCTCCCCTGCCCACAGCTGCCCTACTCCTGCCCTGCCCCATTCCAGCCTGCTTCTGGGTGAGAAAGGGGCTTCTCTGCCGGTCTTTTGGGGAGGGGAAGGCTCTGGGGTTCAGCCCCCTTGGCATCTCATTGGCTCCCAGGCTGGCGTGGGTGGAGCTGCACGGACAACAGCACGGCCCAGACGGTAGCCCAGCAGCGGGTGGCCGCCCTCCTTCTCACTCTCAGCAACCTCATGTTCTTGGCTCCCATCGCCGTCTCGGTGCACCGCTCGCTCCTGGTGGAGGCCTCTGTCTATGCCTACACCATGTTCTTCTCCACGGTGGGCTTGCTGCAGGGGGTGTGGGAGTGGGAGGGGGCTGGGAGAGGGGCTGGCTGCGGCTCACCACCCCTGCCCCGCAGTTCTACCACGCCTGCGACCAGCCCGGCGAGGCAGTGCTCTGCATCCTGGGCTATGACACCCTGCAGTACTGTGACTTCCTGGGCTCCGGGGTGTCCATCTGGGTCACCATCCTTTGCATGGCACGGCTGAAGGCAGCCCAGAAACACGTGAGTGACTCCTGACACTTGTGCCTGGGCTCCTGGCCCATCGTGTGTTGAGGACTAGACCACAAAGAGGGCTTGGTGCTTAGAAACCTGCTGTGCCTTGGAAGCCCCATTCACCTGCTGGAAGAAGCTGCCTCCAGCTGGGAAGGGCTAGCTGCCTGGGGATGCCAGGAAAGAACGGCAGTGAACAGGGTTAAGTGAGGACCCCAGCCTGTCTCTCCCACAACCCCCTTCAGAGAGGAGGCCTAGAGCGCCTGCCTGAGGCCAGGCCTCCCTGACGAGCCCCCGGCTCTGCTCCCACAGTCCCAGGTGCTAAGGACACTCTAGGGACTTTTCTGCCTCAACTGGTCCTGGCTGACAGAGACACGTGGCCTGGCACCTTGCCGTCCATGTGTGTGCCTCAAAAGTTCACTGGTGGACGGATCAGTGCATCCGTGGATCAATGCAGAGCAGGACAAAATCTGCTGGCAGCTCTCAGGCCAAGGGATAGTGGGGGCTGTGGGACAATGACCAGGCCCAGGGCACCTGTTCCTCCCGGACCTTGTGTGGTCATGAACGACTGGCTGAGGGTTCCCGTGACCCTGTGGTCACCCCTGTGTCTTGTCCAGGTCCTGTTTCTCCTGGGCACGCTGATCTTCGCCATGTCCCTGCAGCTGGACCGCAGGGGTGCCTGGAACATGATGGGGCCTTGCCTCTTTGCCTTTGTGGTCATGGTCACCATGTGGGTAAGGAGCTGGGACAGGCCAGCGCTCCTGCCCAGGCCCCCTCCCCTGGTGATTGGGAGAAGACGGTCTGGGCCCCCCACAGACCCCTGCTTCGGGGGAACAGAGCCTGGCCCTCCATTCTGGCCATGTTCCTGCCCCTGGGCCCGAGTCCCACACATCTGCTGAGAACTTGCTGGGGGCACCCATGAGGGCCCAGCATGGCTTCGGGCCTGGCCCATGCCAGGTCTCTGTGCCCTTGGGGCCTCTCCAAACAGCCACACCAACAGTCCATCCCACTGCCCAGACCTGGGGGGAGGGATCCTGGGAGCTGCGGCTCCAGTAGCGTCCTCTGCCTGTGCTCACGGGCCGCTTCACTCCAGGTGTATCGCTGCGGACGCCGGCGCCACTGCTACCCCACGTCCTGGCAGCGCTGGGCCTTCTACCTCCTGCCCGGCATCTCCATGGCTGCTCTGGGCATTGCCATCTACACCTCCATGATGACCAGTGACAACTATTACTACACCCACAGCCTCTGGCACGTGCTGCTGGCCGGGAGTGCGGCCTGCCTGCTCCCGCCACGGGAGGAGCACACCAAGCCCTGGGCCTGCTCGCAGAAGCTCACTTGCCACTACCAGATCTGCAAGAACCACCGAGAGGACCTGTATACGGTGACATGACGTGGCCAGCTCAGGGACACCGGCCACTGTGATGATGGACTCTCTGGCCAGGGGCAGGACCAAAGGAGAAGGACCCTGTCCAGGTCCATTTCCAGCTGAATAAAATTGCCCGCACACTCTTTGGCTTCCTTCTGAGGAGAGGACTGCACCCGCCCCCTCAGTTCCCAGGTGCCTGCTGGTCCCTCAGCAGGTCCCAGCCAGCGTCTGCTGGGACACCTGGGGCCCAGGCCTGGCTCCTTAGAAACTTAGGGCCTGTGTTCTGGCTGAAACATGGTGGTTGGAGATGGGGAGAGAGAGGCCCCCATCATCCCTGTTCCCCTGTGAGGTGGTGAGGTGAGACCCAGGGGACCGAGGAGTCCTGAGCCCACCTCCCACAGGCCTCTGCCCCACCAAGCAGGGTTTGTGCCCTCTTTGCATCCCTGGCTCCGTGATGAGGTGTGCCCTGATGCCAGCCTTCCTTGGGCATGGGGGTGCTCCCTGCAGATGCACGACTGTGGCGGGAGGTGACGGCACTCACCAGGGAGCTGCTGGGCCCTGGGGCTGCCACGAGTGGCTGGGTTTTGGCTGTCCAGTCCTGCTGCTCCCCTCTGTTTGGCACTTGGCTTTGGAACTGCAGGCGCTGGGGACAGGGCTGCTGAGCTGCTCCGGGTGTGCAGTACCCCGGGGCACACACTGGCCTGACTCTATCTCTCTAGCCACCCCATGGGTTCCTGGGCCCTGTCTGGGGGGCTACGCATCCTCTCTGGTTGCTTCGGGGAAGGAAGGGATGACTGCTGCCTTGTATAGGCCTGACTGTATTTGGGGAGGGGTTCCCCAAGACCTAGCCCAGCCTCTGGGGGAAGCAGGAGAAGGGGGGCTGACTGCCTCTCCCCTAAGGCCACACTGTAGTGGGCTGCTCTCTGTACCAGGAGTGCTGGAAATGGCCAGAAGTGACCGCAGGAAGCTCAGGCAGCTGAAGGTGCCATGCGGTGGGGTGGGGACATGGAGCCCTCCCACTTACTGTCCCTACTCCCCCACCCCTTGTCACCCTGCACTTGTAAAGGGAGAACAAACATTTATATATGGTGTTTTTTGGGTTACAAGTTTTCAAGACGTTAAGACATTTTTATGTCGCTCTGATTTTGCTGTGATTGCTGAGTTTAATATTCCACAGTGATATTTCAAGGCACAAGGGTCTTTTAGACAGCGCGGGGGCCGGGGGGACGGGGCGGGGGGCGGGTAGGCTCTGTAGCAGGATCTATGCTTAGTGAGGCTGGGTCTCAGAGCTGAAATCAAGAGTCGGACTCTTAACCGACGGGGCCACCGCGGCGCCCCGAGACAGAAGAGTTTTTCCACTTAACACTGATTTCTGCTCTCGGAGGGGAGCAGAGGGAGTGGGACCAAGGATGACAGCATCCACTCTTCCCCGCCCCCAGCTCTGCTCCAGGGAAAAGGAGCCGCATTTGCTGACGGTGCCTTGAGCCGCCGCCGTCACTGCCCGGCATTTTCCACGGTCCCTAAAGGCAGGAAAGGGGGCGGGACGAGGCTAGACTGACGGGCTTTTCGGCCAGTTAGCGGCGGACAGGTGCTGAGCGTGGTGTCACGACTTCCGGTTCCGGTGGGGCGCGGAACTCGGAGAGGCAGGCTGGACGCTAGGTCAGAGCCGCGTCTCGTGGGGCGAGGAGGTCCTGCCAGGGTCCGGGTCAGGGTCCAGGATTAGGAGTCGGGGCGAGGGGAGAGAATACGTGGGTAGTTGGGCTCGGACTTGGAGTTGGGGCCGCGCCGGTGTCGGGGGGCTGGGGTCTGGAGGACCGGAGTCGGGAGTCAGGGGGCTGGTGTCGGGGGTCCGGGGTGGGGAGTCAGGGGACTGGTGTCGGGGGGACCGGGGTGGGGAGTCAGGGGACTGGAGTCGGGAGTACCGGGGTGGGGAGTCAGGGGGCTGGTGTCGGGGGGACCGGGGTGGGGAGTCAGGGGGCTGGGGTCGGGGGCTCCGAGGGTCAGGGGACAGGGCCGGAGTGCGTCGGGGCTGCGGTCTAACAGCGCCACCCCCGCCTCCGGTCAGGCTGCCGCGATGCCCCTGCACAAGTTCCCTGTCGGCCTGTGGAAGCGGCTCCGGCTGCGGGAGGGTATCTGCTCCCGCTTACCCCAGCACTACCTGCGCTCCTTGGAGGAGGTGCGAACACCCACTCCTGTGCACTATAGGCCGCACGGGGTTAAGTTCAAGATCAACCCCAAGAATGGGCAGCGGGAGCGCGTGGAGGATGTACCCATTCCCATCTACTACCCCCCAGAATCCCAGCTGGGGCTCTGGGGTGGGGAAGGCTGGATCTTGGGCTACAGATACGTCAACAACGACAAGGTAGGGGAGCAGGGCAGGCTTCCGAGGACTTCTCTGGGGTTTGCTGCTCTGGGTGCGGTGCTGAGCCCTGGGGGTTCCGGGGTGGGGTGCAGTAGGGGTGTGTGCTTGCGCTGTGGTGGAGACTCAGTTCTGCGGAAGAAGCAGGCTGACCTGTGAGGATGCTGTTCCAGCTAACTTGACTGCCCGTGAACTCCTCTGGGTCTCCTGAGATGGTGATGCCTGTGGGAACCAGTCAGCGCAGGGCCACTGGGGAGATTAGCCAGGCCAGGTGTAAGGATGGGAGGACGTGTGTGGGGGGGGGCCGTCGGAGGATGGCAGGTCTTCGGCCCTCTGTCAGCCTGACACGCTGCCGTTGGCCTCCTTGTCGTGATATGGCCGCGGCCGGCACTGGCACATCGTCACTGCACTCGGGAAGGCTGGGAGACACATAGCCAGCCGTCCACCACCTGCCGTGTCTTGTGGGAAACCTGGACGGGGAGCTGGGCCTTCTGCACGGTGGCTTGTGTGTTTGAGGCCCCTTCAGGTGGCCTCTCCCTTTGCCTTGGCCCCTTGGTCCCTGGTTTGGAATGTGATGACCCATGCACCACGGGGTTATGGTTGTACGTGTGGTGTGTCTGGAACACACACCAGCAGCCCAGGCAGCGCTGAGGAGAAGCTGATCTCTGGGTCCCCAGGTGGGTCTGGTCCATCTACCTCTTGGTCCTGTGTCTCAGGAAGAGGCCCTGGGCCCCGTTTGGCTCTGTAGGGAGGAGCAGCGCACTCACGAGGTCTCTGGTCCTCCCTTAGCTCTCGAAGCGGGTGAAGAAGGTGTGGAAGCCACAGCTGTTTCAGCGTGAGCTGTACAGTGAGATCCTGGACAAGAGGTTCACCGTTACTGTGACTCGGCGGACCCTGGACCTCATCGACGAGGCCTACGGGTTTGACTTTTACATCCTCAAGGTGAGCAGGGGGATGTGCCAGCACACAGCCGAGTCTCCTGGCAAGTCAGAGACTCTCTGGGGCACGCCCGTGTCTGGGGTGCAGGGTCACCCGTGAACTGTAAATGGGCTCCCGGTGAGCACTGCTGCCTCCTTCCCTGCTCTCAGGCCTTCCTTTCCTCTGGGGGTGGCCTGGGGTCCTCTGGCTGCTGAGGAGGAGCCTGGTGGTGTCCGCTGGCGGGTGGGCAGGCACCCCCCCCCCAGCAACACCTGGCCCCATGCGTAGCCTCCTGCCAGACTCCCAAGGAGGACCTGTGCTCCAAGTTTGGGATGGACCTGAAGCGAGGGATGCTGCTGCGGCTGGCGCGACAGGACCCCCAGCTGCACCCGGAGGACCCCAAGAAGAGGGCCGCCATCTATGACAAGTACAAGGTGAGGGCTTCGGTTTGAACTTGTTGCTTCCTGTGGGCCCCGTTGACAGGTGGTAATGCTGCTCATTGTGTGCCTGGTCTCTCCCCTGCAGGACTTTGTCATCCCGGAGGCAGAAGCCGAGTGGGTTGGCCTGACGCTGGATGAGGCCGTGGAGAAGCAGAGACTCCTGGAGGAGAAGGTGAGCAGGCGTGGGCACTAGCAGACAGGCGGGGTGGGGGCGTGCGCTGCCTTAGGGCAAGCCTGGACTAGGGCCACGGCCCCCACTGAGCCAGGGGAGGAGTTGCCACCGTCCACAGCTGGCCAGATACAGCCACAGCCCTGGGTTCTGTGCAGCATGCCCTCTCCTCTCGAGGCCCTGACTCTCTCCTGTCCCTGCCCCCGCCCCCAGCTGGCTTCATAAGTTCATGGACAGAAAGACTCTTGGCGACACCTTTGGTTTCTTTGGCTACGTAGCACCCCCCTGTCCTGGGGTCTTCCTGGTATGGAGCTGAGGTCTTTTTGTGTCTTGCACCCTGGAAGGGTCTGGAGCCTGTGGTTGTTGCTGGAACAGGGAACCCACCACGGCGCAGTGGCCACTGACTCTGTTCCCACTGCAGCCCCGGGGCAGGGAAGCTGGGGACAGACTCTGGTCCCTGTGTCCCCAGTGGCCCCGTCTCATGGACAAGGTGCTGTCCTCTGGGCTGGTAGCTGTGGCCAAGCCTGAGGGGTCTAGTCTTCTTGCGCCAGATTTCTCTTGGTATTTGGGCAGCGGCAGCTGAATTCCCGTCTTCCCCAGAGCGACTCGTCCTGACCCTGGGTCCCTCCCGTAGGCTCCGACTCCTCTGTTCAAGGTCTACGTGGAGGAGCTGATTGAGCGGCTGCGGCAGCAGGCTCTGGCTGAGCCAGCAGTCGTGCAGAAGAGAGCCAGCAGGACATGAGCGACTCGGACCCATGCCTGACAGCCATGCTCACCGCCTTGCCTGCCCCGTGGCACTGTGGACCCAAGGGCCTGGGGTGGTGCTGAGGGCCACGCGTGGGTAGTGGATGAAACCGTTCTTCTCTGATGACCCAGCAGCTTCCAGGGTTGGGAGGGCTTTGTGGAGGCCCCAGGAAGTCTCGTGCCAGGGTCCCCAGAGGTCTGGGGCTATCTTGCTGCCTCTGCATTCCCCCTCCCCCTCAAGTGGGGGCCCAGCTGACATGGAGTCACCACACTTTGGGGGCAGCACAAGTAAAGTCTGAACTGGGCTATGTGTGTGCTGCTTTGCTTGGAAGTACTCTCCTGAGTAGTCGTTGAGCTCGTTGTGTCCTGCCCCAGAGACCCGGGATATGGCTGAGCTGTGGGACCGGGATTGGTGTCAGTGTCTTGCCTTCCTCCAGGAGGGTTCAGTGTTGCTGAAGCCATCTGGCAACAGACCGTCTCCCTGTTGTACATCCCCGTCTGCCTGGAGGGCTCTCTGGAGCAGAGGCCGGGTGGCTTGGGCTCACCCTGGGAGTGGCCGGGAAGGAGCTCTGCTGACACGCCATTCAGGGCGGTGGGCACCCCCACCAGCTCTCGGGAGGTGCAGGGATGGGATTCCTAGTGGGCGGCTGGGCCAGTGCCCTGAGGCTGTTCTGCTCCGAGATTTGGGGGTGCCTTGACCTTCATCCCCAGCCCTTTCCTGGGAGTACTGAGCATTGAGACCCGTTTGGATCACTCTGGGAGGACAGGGAGTGATCCCCCTGACCTGGTCCTGGCAGCTGACCCAGGGGCACTCAGCTCCCCTGATAGGTGCTGTGGTAGTGAAGACATCTGGGCAGTGTTCATGGAGGTGGAGGCCAGAGGGAGCCTGTGGCTGGCCAGCGAGCACAGCGGCAGGGGAGCCCTGGAGACCCCCCAGCATAGGGACATCATTGAGGGGCAGGGTCCCTGCTCTAGGGAGTGATCCTGAGATCTCTGGGTGAAGCTGGGAAATGCTGTCGTCAGTCCCAGACTCCTCTGGAACTTACCTTTGGACCCATGTCTTGATGCACACGATTGTTTCTGCATGTTCCCAACATTGGGAACAGATTTTATTTTGTTTTAAAGATTTTATTTATTTATTTGACAGGCAGAGATCACAAGTAGGCAGAGAGGCAGGCAGAGAGGGGGGAAGCAGGCTCCCCACTGAGCAGAGAGCCTAATGTGGGACTCGATCCCAGGACCCTGAGATTACGACCTGAGCCGAAGGCAGAGGCTTTAACTCACTGAGCCACCCAGGTGCCCCCAGATTTTAATTTTTTTTTAAGAAATTCTACCAAAAGGTGCTAGCACCCAGCCCACCCCTGCCCCAGCCCTGGCTGGCCTGACCACAGCCTCTGGCCACGGCGACCACTGTGGTGGTCTGGACAGGCCAGCCCTCGAATGCCCACTTGATCCCACTTGATGTTTCCCATCCTTAGCCCCGGACTGAATTAAATGGATCCCTTTCTAGCATGGCCTGTGTCACCGGCTCCCCCTGCCCTGTGCTGTGCACCCCAGATGCCCCCCCATCCACTGGCATGGCTCTCAGTCACACCTTGCCCCACTGCTCTTTCTTGCCCCCACCCAGGCTACAGGTTCAGGTTGGGGGATCTCCTGTCGGGACTTGCAGTGTATGTGTGCCTGCCGGTAGCTGAAGGGGCCTATGGCTGGAGCAGGGTGGGGACTAGGCTGCCTGTGGGCCGTATCGGGGGACGGTGGACTCTGGCCTTGGTCTCTCTGTCACCACTGGAGGACCATGCAAGAGTGTTAAAAGCACAGGCCCAGCCAAAGTGGGGTTACCACACTTGGGGGCAGCAGAAAGAAGGTCTCAGGGTTGCAGGTCTGCTCTCCTTGGGGCACGGGGGTTACCGCAAGCGCGGCCCAGACTGGCCCCCAGGGCTGCTGGTCAGTAGAAGGAGCATGGTGCGGTCTCAGCAGGTCACTTCCATCCCTGTAACCTGAGTCGGGTCTGGCTGTGGCCTCGGCCCTTTCTTGGCAGAGCCAGTCTCTGGTCAAATCCTCACAAAGATCCTCTGTCCAGGGAAGGCCAAGCCGTCTGAATGACGGACTTCCTTCCCCCCTAAATAAAACTCCTGGGGCCTGGGAAGGTGCCTGACAGGCAGAAACTGCCACGTGGTTCCCCTTGCAGAGGTGGGGAAGCTCGCACACGCTGCACAGCGACCCAGAGCTGGGCACTGGGAGGCCACCAGGCCAAGTGCCCCCTCCGGTTTCACCTTCTTTGTTGCTTCTGCCCACAGGCCACGCCTCCACTAGTCTGCTGAGAGTCTCCAGTCCCCTCACTGAGGCCCCGCAGGCCCTCAGGCCTCTATATTGGGGTGGCTAGTTGTACTGATCACCATCAAGCCCCCAGAAGTGCAGACTGTGCTGCGCTGGCCCCGGTGGGCAGACAGGCTGGGCCCCGTCCCTCCTCAGCCCTCCAGGAGCCCCTGGGCAACGCCCTTGTTCGTGTGTTTCATTGACAGTCCAGCCAGTCTGTGAGGGCTGGCCATCACTAGCTATGGACGGAGTAGTCCCTTGGGACTGGGGCAGCAGAGGTCCCTGGAAGGGACCGTCAACACCATGGGGTCCTGAGGCCCAGGAAGGATACCTGAGGTCAGGAAGGGCGTGGCCCAGCCTGTGGCTCTGTGCCTGGCCCCTCACCTTGAGGGTTTTGCCTGAGTCCCACTCAGGTGTATGTCGGCTTGCAGAGTGGGGGGTGTGGAAAGAACAGGCAGTCCACAGCTTCTCTCTGCTAGGAACACAAAAGAGCTCTTGAGAAGCCACCCACGTGCACTGTCTTTTTCCCTCTGGAGCCTGTGCTCCAGATGCCCTTCCGCCCCCGCCTGCCGCCTGCCCCCAAGCCAGAGCCCGGGTCCCATGGACTGGCTAAACAGCATCAGCCCTACGCCCTCAGGCCCCTTCTGCCACAGCACGCCAGAGCCCTTCCCAAGCTCTCCCTGAGCCCCAGAATGCATCTCCCAGTGCTGGACCCTCCAGCAACTCCCAACTCCAGCGGACCCAGCCTTATGTCCCCACCCACACCTTGTCCCTGGACAAGACCTGTCTGCTGGTGGTGTCCAGCAGACAAGGGGGCTCACTTGTGACTGAGCAAGTTGGGGTGAGGCCAAGCCAGTATGGAGAAGTCTGGGGCCAGGTGCCTGGGCTGGTGAGCAGCTTTGGGGCCATGTAGCTCTGGGCCCCACCTGGCCCAGCCTGAGCCCGTTTCCCTTGGACGTACAACTACTACAGACCTGTGTTCCAGATTCCGTTTCCCAGGTCCCTCTGACCTTGGCGGCGGCTTCCTCAGCAGCCCCTGGGCACCTTCCACCGTAGCCTCTTCCCAAAGACCTGGGGCTCACGAGTCGTCACAGGCCTGTGACTGTTGCTCACTTGTCTTCTCCAGCAAGCGTGGGCTGGACGTGGTCCAGGAAGTGGGATGTGGCTTCCCAGGGCTCTCGGGTAGATGTCTCATGGGGGTCTTCGTGGTGCTTGTGCTGAACCGAGGATATGTGGACTGTCTCAAGACGGGGGTGGGTTGGCTCCGGGGTGGTCAGTTCTCAGGGAGATGCTGTGTTGAACCGTTGATGAGAAGCAATGGTCTTGAGACATCCAGGAAACCCTTACCAAGGGGCTGGTCGCGGACAGACCCAGGGGGTTCAGGCCAAGGGAAGAGCAGGTACAAAGTCACTGGTGTGCGGTTAGTTTCTGCAGGGTTGGGGAGTGCTTGGTGTGACTGAGGTTCCAGAGTCCCGCCGGGTTGGGGCACAGGGTCTGTGAAGCAACAGGGCTGGCCAGGCTGGCCTCTGAAGGCTCTTGAGAAGGGACAGGGTGAGCCTGTCTTTGTGTTCACTAGGTTGGTGAGAGTGGAGGAGGGGTTGGCAGGCAGAAAAAGCTGGCAGGCCCCTTGGAGGTCTCAGGTGGATTGAGAGCTTGGCTCTGTGTCCCTGATGAGTTTCCCCTGCCCTTTCTCCCATTGCCCTCACCCATTATTTTCTCACTAGATGGCCTGGCCTTCAGCCCCTGGGGCAAGCCTGACCTGAAATCCTCCTCGAAGTGCAGGCTGCAAAGACATTGTTCCTGCTTCCAGCAGGTGGTCAGGCAGGACACAGAGTGGGCTGGGACATGTCCCAAGAGGGACCTGGACCCTTCACACTGAATGTACATGAAACACACGCACGCACGCACACGCACTCAACAGCTGGTGCAGGAACAGGGTCCTGTGATGCCTGACCTGACACTTGAAGGGGACTCAGTGTGTGGGCCCACGGCAGTATTGCCTGCTCCCTCGGCAGTCAGGAGTGGCTCAGGGGGTGGCGGTGTCTAAAGGGGCTGGTTGCCATGGCTACCATAGGGTTCTGAGGCCGTCATCTGGTCCCTGCCTCAGCCAATCGGCTGTGGAAGCCCGAGCTGCAGCCCAGAGTCACACTTCTTCCTCCCAGCCACACAGTGGCCAAGAGCAGGGACCCGCGTCCTGGAGTGACTGAAAGTGCTCAGACAGACAGCCAAGCCCATCATGGCGGACCGTGGGATGGTGGGGCGTGAGCAGGCACACGGAGCCAGGCAGGTGAGGTAAGCCGGGCGGGCCGACAGATGGGCAGACGGGCGGGCGGACAGGTGGATGTGCTCCCTGCTGCCCATTGTTCTTAAGGCTGGGGCCCTGCCCTCAGCCCCCCTGCCCTCTGCACCCTCCCGTGCGCGCTTGCACCCATGTCCGCACCCGACCCTCAGCCCGGGACCCTCTCCCCAGACGGCCCAAACAAGGGTCACGGGGAGAGAGACAAAGGGAACCGCATGAGGCAGGATGAATCCCACCGCACCGTCGGTCCCGAAAATCGTGCTCCCGTGTCTTTCACTCAGATTTCCCGTGGAGGCAGCATCAAAGACCCCCAGCCGGCCAAGCACTCAGTGAGTTGGCCACTTGGCCCCCGGCCTGGCCCCGTACGCAGGCCTGGGGCACAAGCCATGTCAAGTCAGTGCCGTTTAGGGAGTATTTTTTTTTTAAAGGCAAGAAAAATGCGAGAAAGGAAAAAAATGTCCACCTGTACCGGGAAGCGGCCAGACCGAGGTGGAGCAGAGGTGCCAAATCCCGTTACTCGGGACATTGGTGGACAGGCCCCAAAAAGCCAGCTGCGATGAGGGGCTTGTAAACGGAGTGTCCTTTGGAGATCAAAGGGGACATGCTTGTGTGTGTGTGTCCGTGTGTGTGAGTGCACGCGTGTGCAGGAACGTGCACCACGGGGCGGCACTCGTGGGCCGTGTGCTGCAGCGTGGTGGAGAAGCCTGGCGTGTCACCCACCCGCCACGGCCACCCTCCATGTTGCTCCCGTCCTTGCTGCTGCCTGCCAGTGTGGGTGTGCCCGCGGGGGGTGGCTGAGTGTAGCCAGGCTCGGTCCCCACTCCCTACGCCTGGCCTTGGGCACCGGGCCCTCGGGAAGGCGGTCCCGGCTGGGCCTTTTTCCCCCACTCAGGTCTTTTCTACCCTCCCCTACAATCTGGCGTCACCCTGAAGTTTGGCCCAGATGGGCCTGGCAAAAGCACAGGCCTGGCCACGGGCAGAATGGAGGGTGAGGACAGGCAGCCTCCGGCCCTCATCACCCGGACCGCTGTCCTGTTGCTCGCTGAGGCCGAGAGCTCCCAGATGGCCCGGCAAGCATGTCCCGAGGTTCAAAGCCTCTTTCGGCATGATTGTTGGGTTATTAGGTAAACTCTGGGAAGCAAATCTTTTAATCCACTGTGGCTAATCCAGTGCACTTTTGTTTGCCACGACAGATTCTGCAGCAACAAAGGGCCGGAGGGACCCCGGCATACATAATCACGTACTTAGACCATGCTGCAGTGGCTGCGAGGCTTCTAGGCAGCCGAGAGAGACATCTCTGGACAGCGCAGTGGGGGGCAGGTGGCCGAGGGGCCGATCTGGTGGGTGTGGGCACGGGCAAAGCAGCCGGCTGGCTGGCTCCCCACAACCGAGTCTCCTAGCCACCAGGTCCAGGGGCTGCCTCTGGGCCCCAGGGCTGCACAGGCTCAGGAAGCTACATGAAGTATGCCAAGTGGAAGGAGAACGAGAGCCGGCAGCCGACAGAGAGGCACCGAGCTCCCACACTGGGAGGGGCCTTCGGGGATGGGGCTGTCAGGTCAGGGAAGGATGTTCCCGGTGAGCAAACAGCAAAGACAAAGGTGGAAGTTGGCCTTGTGTCGGGGTCGGTATAGCAGCAGGGCAGGCTTGCCCAAGACCGAAGTCTTGGGAAGTGACCTGAGGCCACCCGGGAAGCTGGGCCTCTCCACCCTGGGAAGGTGGAGAGGTGGGGTGAGGTCCCTCAGGTCCCTCCATGCAGGCACTTCCATTCCTGGGAAAATGGTGTTGGGATCGGGGGAGGCCAACAGGCCCTTTCTTCGGTGACCTGGGCCCCTGCCAGGCATGGGCCCCCCGCTGAGCCTCAGGCTCCTTGATGGAAGGGGCCAGGAAAGTTGGGCAGGACCCTCACTTTGCGAAGAAGAGGTGCTGGCCTTGACACATGTCCCCAGGGAGATAGGAGCTGGGTTAGCCCTGGCTGCACCCCTATATCCCTGAGGCTCTTAAGTTGGAGAGGCGCTGTGCTGGTGATGCGTGTGCTGCTCTCCCCTCCTCTCTCCCAGGCCTCTGTGGCGGGCAGGAGCTACCACCTCATTCAAGTACTGTCCTCCAATCGTGAGCCTACTCACCCATGTCCTGGACGCATCCCTGGGGTCAGCATTCTCCAGAGACACAGCATGGGAAGATGTCCTGAGTGACAGGAAGCCCTTAGGACCCTGGGGTGAGGCCCAAGTTGGGATGGGTGTGGATGGCTCCCTGGGGCTCTGGGCCTGCTGCCAGGCCCCTCTGCTGCAGGGCCTTCTTGCCTAGGCAAGGGGAGAGCGCAGCAACCTGTGACCAGCCCTGAATGCGGCCGACTCCGGCTCCTAGGAGCAGGGACAACCGCTACATGATGCCGTGCAGCAGCAGGGGAGAAGGTGACAGTCACACCAGGTCTCCCCAGCACTGAGTTGGTCCTGGAGCTCGTTTGAGGGAAAGCCCCGATCTCATCCTCTGCTGCTCCAGCTTGGCCTCGGGACAGGATCACTTCCCAGGGGTCTGCCTGAGGCAGCTGGAGTCGAAGGGCTTAGAGAAAACTCCAGCTGCCAGCCTGGAGAACACACCTGCCCCAAGGTGTGAAGGGGAAGAGGAGGCAAACACAGGAGGAAAGAGGCAGGGGGACCTGCCTGATGTGTGGTCAGGACCCAGGGAGGCCCCAGCCTGGAGCGTCCACAGGAAGCTGGGCTGGCCCAGGAAGCTCGATTTGGCACCTTCTCACTGGTCCTGGGACCTTCGTGGAGCAACACCACCCTTCTTGACTCTGCCCAACAGGTCAGCTCTGTCCTGTCCCCCAGCATCCTCGCCCACCCGTCTTGCTTCCCGGGGTTACTGTGGAGTGATCCCTGAGACATGGTGCAGAGCCTCACAGTTCCCACGTAGTCATGACAGTTACGTGGGAACAGAACGCATTCCTGAACATATAAAGGAGGCTACAAAACCCATCCCTGCTCCTGCAGTCTGACAATAACTAGTATTAATACTCTGGAATAGCATTATTATTATTATTTTTTTTTTGTATTTTTGTATTCTTGACTTTATATGCACATTTTCTATATTCACGAGAATGGGCACCCGCTCTGGGTGGTTTCCTGGCTTCCTCCTTGGTGCCCTGTCTCAGGACTTGAGTGTGATGTCTCTACATCCTTTTGGGGTCTTGGGATGGGGCACCAGCAACACCTGGCCCTCTCTGTTGGGCTCAGAACTGATGGAGAAAGGACACTCCGGGATGAGGAATGGAGCCTGGGGGCTATGCTGATGGCCTGGAGGGCGGCTCGCCAGTGTGACCTGGGCTGCGCATCCAAAGCAGAGTCCACACCATACTCGTCAGAACTGGATATGCCTCGCTCCCGCTTGAGGGCCTTGCCTGCCCACCTGCTGTCACCTCTCACCCCTGTAGACAGGGCAGAGGGGGAGGACATGGAGAGCCCAGAAGGGACTTAGCCTGAGACTCTGGTCCCCCTCCAGAAGCCCAAATCGGAATGTCCCTCCTGACCTCCCCTCCCAGGAAGACAACTGGAAAGCGGCGTCCTTATCCCATCTCTGCCACTTATCCTCTGCCGCTGGTTCTCATCACCGCACCTCGGGGCATGCTGGACACACCTTCCACACCCTCCTTGGTGCATCTCGGATGAGTTCTTGGAATCACTTTTTTAAAAAAAGATTTATTTATTTGACAGAGAGAAAGAGATCACAAGTAGGCAGAGAGGCAGGCAGAGAGAGAGGGAAGCAGGCTTCTGCTGAGCAGAGAGCCCGACTCGGGACTTGATCTCAGGACCCTGAGATTATGATCTGAGCCAAAGGCAGCTGCTAAACCCATGGAGCCACCAAGGCACCCCTTGGAATCACTTTTTTTTTTTTAATATTTTATTTATTTATTTGAGAGAGAGTGAGAGAGAGCATGAGCAAGGAGAAGGTCAGAGAGAGAAGCAGACTCCCCATGGAGCTGGGAGCCGGATGCGGGACTCGATCCTGGGAATCCAGGATCATGACCTGAGCCGAAGGCAGTCGTCCAACCAACTGAGCCACCCAGGCGTCCCTTGGAATCACTTTTTAAAGGAGGTCTTCCTCAGGCCAGGGGATGAACAGGCTTAAGGCTTCAAAGTTCCCTTTATTTCAAAATGTTCGTTTTGTGTCTACGTCAAAGACAATAATTTCATTTCTGTTCTTAAGTTTTTCATGTAGTTCCTGGAAAGCCTGAACACATGTCCTCTACAGTTCATCCCATCAAAGCCTCTAGTGGCAAACTCCATCACTCCCTTCACCGGGAGGGTGAAAAGAGGGTGCTCCGTCAAACTCACCTGTTATGAAGTGAGGCTCCTGTGGCTTTTTGTCAGGTTTCATATCTGGGGGTGCTGACACAGTCCCTGCCAGCTCACCCTTGCTCCCTTGCAGGCCCCACTTCTGGCCTCTCTGAGCTCCCTCCTCTGGTCTCCCCCTACTCCCACCCTGCTTGGACAACCAGCCCTCCATGCTCTCAGTTGTAACCCACTCTAGCAGGGCTGCCGCATCTCCTCCAGGCCTTCTGATTCCCTTCCTGTCCCTGCAGGGCTGGGGCCCCAAGGAGCCAGGGGCCCCTGGGTCCTGTTCTGGTCCCAGGGCCTGGGGACACCTGCTGCCATGGGCCCGGAGGAGGATGGACATGGACACAAGCCTGGGAGCCTGGCCTGGTCACGGCGGCCACTCTGCAGAACCAAGGCAAGCAACGGGGACCCGCGTCTGGGGGTGGAGAGGTGACCTGACCGCCAATGGCTGGGAGTTATTGTTGTCTGTCAAGCCCACTTAAGACTCCCACACCCCACACAGACCCTGCTATGCCAGAAGGCCGCGCACTGCATCTCATCTCCTCTAAGATGCCTGGGCTGAGCAGGGTTGGGAGGGGAGGAGCAGCACTGTGGGGCCTGGGGCCCTCCCAGCTAGGTGCTGGGGAGAGTGGTTCCTACTGGTGAGACCCTCGTGGGGCCAGTGTGGGTTCAGTGGTGTAGCTCCTCACCAACAGCGCCAGCCTCTGCCCAGCCTGCCCTGAGGCATGGTGATGGCCCTGGGTGGCCTGGGCCCTTGGTAGGTTGGGGATGCTTCCCTGGGGGTCCTGATCCCTCACTACCCCCCAGGCCTACGAAACCCTGGGTGTGGATGCTGGGTGGAGCCCTGAGAGAGGCCGGCTGGCATGCCTCCACAGCTGCTCATCCCGGGCAAGCACCATCCCCCGGCGGCTGGCTGGGAGGTTGAGGACGGCTAGCCGGCCTGCAGCCAGGACTCCTGTACTACTGTGATTATGAAAGAGAAGGATGGGTAGTGAGGGCGAGCCTGTCCAGAAGTTCACGTGGTGGTTGACACCCACCCCCTGGGGACTGCTGGGAGCACTTCTTGAGGTGCCAGGCCCAGCATGGTCTGCGGAGCACGGAGTCTGGGTGGCCACGGGATGGGGGGGTACCAGAAGCAATTCCTTAGGGGCAGTGATAAATGTCTGATGCCCACATCCTTCCCTCAGGGAGGGGCCGGTGGGGGGTGGGCAACGTGGGGTTGGCCAGTGGGTCCTGCAGCATGGGCAGGAGCTGCTATGGTGAGAGTGATGAGAGAAGTGTGGTGGACACAGGAAGCCCTTGCTCTCAGGTGGGCCAGTGCCAGTGTGACCTGAGAGCAGTGGTAGGAAGGAGAGCCCTTAGCCAGACTCTGGCTGGTGCCTGGGAGAAATGGAGCAGGAACGCCCAGCGGGATGGAGCCCCAGGCCACAGCTCTCTGGAGGTGGGGGCTCCTGCCCAAGTGACAGCCAGCATTTACTGGAGGCCTGTTGCCTACTCTGTGCCCTGCTCTTGAGTCTAGATCTACTGGAGACTGAGGGACGGTGGAGCCCAGCCCACCTTCTTATGGTCAGGGCCAGCCCGGGGTTGGGGAGCGGGACCCGCTGGCGGAGAGAGGGACTGGACGTTACCGGAGGCTCAGCTCCAAGTCAGCCTGCCTCTGCCCTGCAACCATGCGACTCTGCACAGCTGCATTCTTCAATGTCATGGACGGCTGTTGGCTGTGCTACGGAGGGGTCCTTCCGGGGAAGGCCGGCCCAGCAGGTCCCAAGCGAGGTCTCCAGTCCCTCTTGCCATTCCGCCCGCCGGTGCACATGCTGCTCCCTCCGAAGGGTTGGGAGGCCGACTCTGGGAGCCCGGGGCCGGTGGACACCGATGTAGGCCACAGAAAGGGGCTGCAATGTGGCGTGCGCCTCGCAGTGCCTACATAAGGGGGCCGCCTGGCCGCTCGGTGCACCGGACCAGGTCTTCCTAGCGCCATGGTCTCTCAGAGACCCTCGCAGGGGGTGTCTCCGCCCGCCACAGCCCAGGAGTAAAGCTCAGGTCCCCGGAGCCGACCCCCGGGTTCCCGCTCCGCCCCGCGCCCGGGCACTGCGGCGCACCTGCAAGTTGACCACGCCCACTCCGCTGGCCCCGCCCCATGCTTGAGGCCCGCCGTGCAGTTCTTGGCTCCGCCTCCGCTCTCAGGGCCCACCCCTACGCCCAGGCCCGGGCTCCGCGCCCTCCGCCCTTCCTAGAGGTCGGGCTTGCGTCTCGGCCCTGCCCCCTCTCTCGGCTCCGCCCCTCGCTCCCCGCCCCCATCTCGGCCCACCCCACGCTCCCTGTACCGCCCCTCCGCTCCGACCCCGCCCTACGTTCCGGGTACGTCCGTCTTCCCGGCCCCGCCCCACGGTCTCGGCTTCGCCCTACGTTCCCGGTCCCGCCCCACGTCTGTGTCCCACCCCCACGCTCCGAGACCCGCCTCAGGCTCCGGGATCCGCTCCGCAACCCAGCCCCGCCCCAAGTCCCTGCCCCGCCTCACGCTCTCGCCCCGCCGCACGCCTAAGGTTGCGGTTCCTGTTCCGGCCCCGCCCCGCGGGCTCAGAAGAGCCTGCGTCTTGGTCCGGCCCCACGCTCCGGGCCCCGCCCCACGTTCTCGGCCTCGTCCGCAAGCTCCGGGCCCCGCCCCACGTTCTCGGCCTCTTCCCCGCGCTCTGGGCCCCGCCCCACGTTCTCGGCCGCGCCCCCACGCTCCGGGCCCCGCCCCGCGCTCCGGCCCCGCCCCCGCACTTCCGGGCGGCTGCCGGCGGGGGCGCTCCGGCCTGGGCTTCGGCGCTCTGGGCTCGGGCTCCCCGCTCGGGGAAGCGATTGCGGCCGTCGCCGCCGCTGCCGCCGCCGCAGGACCGGCCGGAGTCGGGCTGGAGCCGCGTCCCCCGGTGCAGGCGGGTGAGAGCGGACGGCCGGCCTCGGCGGCGCCCCCGCGGCCTGCCCCGCGCCCGTCTCCGGGCCGCTGCGCCGCCGCTGCGATGGGGGCCGCCCGGGGCCGCGACCCCGCCCCGTCCCGCCGGCCGCGCCGCCGCTGAGCGCATGGGCCGGGCCGCGCCGCTCCGGGAGCCGGGCCGGGGCCCCGCCGCCGCCGCCGCCGGTGAGTAACGCGGGCCGGGCGCGCGTTCCTGCGGGGCGCGGGCCTGTGCGGCCGCCCATTGTAGGCCGCGTAGGCCGGGCGGGCCGGGCGCCGGACCCGGAAGAGGGGCTCGGCGGGTGCGGGCTCCGGGGGCGTGCGGGGCGGCGCGCAGCGCGGAGCGGGCAGTGCGGACCGGGGGCTGAGCCAGGGGGCTGCGTGGGGCTAGGGGCCGTGAGGGCGGGCGTGCCAGAGCGGGGCTGGCGCTCGGGCTGGAGACGGCGGGGCCGTGGGCGCGGGGCCGTGGGAACCCGGGGAAGTGCGGGCTTGGCTCCGGGAAGGGCAGCCCTTGCTCTGGGTGCGTGCACCAGTGCGAGGAGCATCCGGGAGTCCGAGGGGGTGTGGGGCGTCCTTCCTGGAGGAGGCTGTCACCACCCAAGCACACCGGTGGGTCTGTGGGCCCGGGCCCCGTCTCGCGTGCGGTGTAGAGCAGTGCCCTGTGCGGGGATCCCGGGTAGAGGCTGGGCAGCGGCTGGGCAGCGGCGCATCCCTTCCCTGTTCCTCCTACCGAAAGTGGGTTTGAGGGAGCATTGAACCCAAGGAGGCGCCCCCACGGAGACGGGTGCCCGAGCCTGGGTCCAGGCTGTGCTTGGACCTGAGCGGCTCTGCGCTTTCAGGTCGACGCCTTGTACCCACAGCTCGCTCTCGGCTGTGGGTCTGACCCACATGTTGGAATTCAGGCCCCCGTGAAGCCAGAGCTGCAGGGCCGGGGCAAGGAAACTTGCAGCTCAGCGCTGGGGACAGTAGAGAAAACAAGCAAACATCAGTTTTCCGGGAATTTTCCCCAGCCCATCTCCAACCCCCTTGAGGAAGAGTTCTTGCTGTGTGTCTCCGCGGCTCCTTCCTCCTCGCACGTCTGTCCTCAGGCATCCTGGGATCCGCAGAGCACACAGGGCCTAAACCTGAGCTCCTGGGGGGCCATATTTGAGTTTCACTTTTGAGAACTTACATTCAGGGACAAGAATGGACAGGCATGCAAAATACGACGTTTCTGTGGGATTTGCAGGAGGCATGGGGGGGTGTCCTGGGTTTCTGGAGTCAGAAGAGTGGGCTGCGTTGGTTGTTGAGAATTTAGATGGTGAAGGAATGGATTCCACTGTAAAACCGTGGCCCTGGTCGTTTTGGAGTTTAGTGAAGGGACAGGAGAATGTCAGTCGTGCTCTGTGACTGCCACACGCCACGTAAATCAAGAGTGAAAAAGTTACGTTTGAGTAAAACACGTGAACGCGTAAACACGTGTCGCGTTGAGCTGGCCGCCATGGTACCCAGGGGTTTGCCGCAGCAGTGACTGAAGGAGATTTTAAGTGCCTTATCAGGCTTGTAGATTACTTTTATGGAACCCTTTTATTGATGGTGGTTGCTGACTGTTGGCCAGATTCAGTGCTTGTGGGCATTTGACTCTCCCTGAATTAACATTAACTGCTTTATGTGTGGTAGGTCCGTGTGTACGCTAAACGCTTGGTGGGCCTCGATGTGGGAACCCAGAGGCCGCAGGAGTCAGAGCGTGTTCCGATAGTGCCCGTAATCTGGAGAGGCGTTCTCGTGCTTCTGGGGACAGCAGAGGTCTTCCGTCACTTGACAGCCAAAAATAGATGTGAGTTATAAGAACTATGTCTTCCGGGCACTGAAAAATACTTTAAAATGATTAGGGGGAACGTGCTCACACATGAATTGAAGAGTCAGTTTTTAGAGACAGCCCCAGTTTTGTAATAAAGGGCTAGATGAGGAGTTTCGTTGCGGTCCTTGTAGCTCAGTAGTTCAGCGTTTGTGAGGGGCTGATGTTTGGCATCTGGGACAATTATCATTTGCCTTCACATCAATGAATGAAACGTTTATCGGTTGCAAGACCTCGTGCTAGGAGCTGGGGGTCCCAGGAAGGCATTTCATCAGGCTGCTACTGATAATTGATGCAGCAGAGAGCCGCGTCTTGAGAGCAGGTGACAGTGACTTGTTATTAACTTCCCGTTGGAACACAGTGACTCAGTTCTTTCTCGGGCTGGTGAAGTAACAAGTGTTTCTGAGGGTAGGGCTCAGGGGGCCAGGCGCCCTGGACAAGGGGACATGAGATATCCGTGAGCTGGTGCGGAGCTGAGACACCACAAGTGCTCATTCATGTTGACGGGGCTCAAAGAAAGTGACTTTGCAGTCCAAGTGGTCCCTGATGGCAGGGTGCCTCAGCCCATCGGCCTTGACCTTAAAAAGCAGGCTGTTCCTGCTGAGATGACCACCTACACAGTCGTTTTCACTAAAAGTCATCAACTGCAGGAATGTCATTTGGGGCCCATGACTGGGACCAATTCCCTGTGTCTGGGTGCTTTTCGCTGCTGGCAGGTGCGGGGTGAACAGTGTCCATGCAGGCCCTGGCCCGAGCTTGGAGGGGTGGCCAGGGAGAGCTGCCCTTTGTGTTCGTCCCAGGTTTCAGGGCTTGTTCAGTGCTCCCGGCGGTTGGACCTGACGTACTTTTCTCCAGCGCGTTTGTAGTCAGACCACCTTGATCTTCGGTCCCGGCAGGCCGCAGGCTGGGCGGTGTCGCTCCGCTCGTGGGCTCTCTGAGCTCCTGTAGGGTCACCACCAGGAAGGGCCAAGACCGTGAGAGTCCCTGTCCAGGATAGCGTTCCTTCACATCTATGGCAGGCTTGTTGCAGTAGCAACAGCGAAACCACCAACCCCACAGTCCTGACCCCTAAGAGGGCTGGTAGTTTGGGTTTGAGCTTGCAGAGGTAGGTCTTGCGAGCAGTACACCTCCTTAGCTGAGAGGTGGAGCTGCATTTGGGCTCCAGTTTTCTTTGTCCATACCTTCTCCGTTCTTCTGAGTGCCCATTGCCATTTGCCCAGAAGGACATTTTGCTTCTGAGTCTGGTCGAAGGCAGCATTCCGGTGGAAGCATTTTCTAAGATCGTCCTCACTGGTTCTGTGAGATGGCCACTGTGTTTGTGGGGAGGGGGTGTCCTTTGGTCACCTGGTTGAAGGTGCTGAAGGTGGCCCACAGTTGTTTCTGTAGGTGTGTGCTGAGAGTTAAAGGAACACCTCCTTGTGTGTTTGCACCTGTCGGGAGGCACACTGAGTGTGAAGTGACGGGGTAGTCAGAAAACGCAGTGGCTGTGGGCCTAGAGAGCGTGGGGAGCAGACATGACCACCTGCCTTGTGGTGTGTGATGTGCCTGCCTTTCCGTACCTGAGTATTGCGGCAACCCTGCTGTGCAGGTGGGCGATCGCCCTCATCGTACGTGGGAGGACCCAGCTCTCCTCATCCAGGCCTACGAAGCCAGGCGGCCTAGGAAACATATTTCTTCTTCCAGTCCTCCTGCCTCCCGGGAAACTACAGGGAAGGACTGGCTCTGGCCGAGATGGGAGGTCCCCAGGCTGCTGGTCTCGGTGATGTTCTCACAGAACGACACCTGAGGGTAGTGGCCATCTCCCTGCTCTGGACACTGATCTTTTAGATCCAGAGGCATTCCTGTAGTTGTAAAAGTTCCCAGAAATTGTTTTCATACGTTACAAACCTACGGCAAAAGATTGAAAATGTAAACTGAATTTCTGGCTTTGAGTTGGAGTGGGAGGGCGTCATAACGGATCTTGTCTTGAGAAAACCTCTGTGGTCATATTTCCGTGGACCCACCTTTCCTAATCCTTGTCCTCTTAATGGTTTCAACAGGACAGATTGCTTCCCTGTGGAGCTGTAAGTACTGATGTATTAGGGTGCCACGCTCATTGTTCCTTGACGCACAGAGTCCCAAAATGAATATCCAAGAACAGGGTTTCCCTTTGGACCTTGGAACAAGTTTCACTGAAGATGCCCCCCGGCCCCCGGTGCCTGGTGAGGAGGGTGAACTGGTGTCCACAGACCCCAGGCCCGTCAGCTACAGCTTCTGCTCCGGGAAAGGGGAGACTTCAGCGGCCACTCCGAGGCGCTCGGATCTGGACCTGGGGTACGAGCCTGAGGGCAGCGCCTCGCCCACCCCGCCATACTTGAAGTGGGCCGAGTCGCTGCACTCCTTACTGGACGACCAAGACGGGATAAACCTGTTTCGGACTTTCCTGAAGCAGGAGGACTGTGCGGACCTGCTGGATTTCTGGTTTGCCTGCAGCGGCTTCAGGAAGCTGGAGCCCTGCGACTCGAATGAGGAGAAGAGGCTGAAGCTGGCCAAAGCGATCTACCGCAAGTACATCCTCGACAACACCGGCATCGTGTCCCGGCAGACGAAGCCCGCGACCAAGAGCTTCATAAAAGACTGCATCATGAAGCAGCTGATTGACCCTGCCATGTTTGACCAGGCCCAGACGGAGATCCAGTCCACCATGGAAGAGAACACCTACCCCTCTTTCCTCAAGTCCGATATTTATTTGGAATATACGAGGACCGGCTCAGAGAGCCCAAAGCTCTGTAGTGACCAGAGCTCTGGGTCCGGGACGGGGAAGGGCGTACCCGGATACCTGCCCACTCTGAACGAAGACGAGGAATGGAAGTGTGACCAGGACCCAGACGAAGACAGTGGCAGAGACCCTGCTCCCCCCGGCAGGCTCACACAGAAGCTGCTCCTGGAGACGGCCGCCCCGCGGGCCTCCTCAAGTAGACGGTACAGCGAAGGCAGAGAATTCAGGTGAGTCCGACGCAAGGCGTCCCTGTCTGTGCTCACGTCTGAGACCTGGAGGACTGGCCAGGGCAGAGTGTCGGGAAGGAGCGGGCTCGTCCCTCCACCCCCGAGTGGCTGTGCTCCTGCTCCTGGGGTGGGTTGGGCTGTTTGTACCGCTTCGTGATACCTTCCCATTTGTCATTAAATGTTTGTACTGTCTGTGAGCTGAGGACCCTGTTGTTAAGAGCAGCCTAGGTACGTGGCCTCGTGTGTCATTAGGAGTGTTGGAGGTCTTAGAAGTCCTGCCTTCCCGACGTTGCCTCCGGTGGTGATGTCTGCACTTGCTCACACAGGAGGCGGGCTTACTCCAGCCACGTCATTCTTGGGGCTGACACAGAGGAGCTGTGTCTGGTGACAGTTTCCTAAGACTCTTCCCGGAGGTTGGGAGGTGTTGAGGTGTCGGCGGGGAGGCTGCCACGTGACGTTATCAGGGCCCTAGGCAGCGGGCTGAGGATGTAGCTTTAGGGGTGGACCTCTGCCCTCTGCGGTGGGTGTGGAGCGCTCGGACAGCGCCCCATGTGCTGGTGCGCTGCAACTCGGGACGCACCGGCGGGGCTGCCGAGGGTCGTTCCACGTGGGCACCTGCGTCTCCTCTCTCTTCTCCGGGTTCTGGAGGTGTCCTGGGCATGGGTCGGAGCCTCTGGCTGACGCTAGCCAGGTTGGTGGGGCACTTCTCTCTTCCACGCAGTTACCTGTAGCTGCTCCTGGGGACGTCGATCTGTGAAACTGTCAAAGTGGAGAATCCGTGTGACCCACTGATTTCATTGGGAGTCAGAATCCTCTCCCCTCCTCTCCCGTGATGTGATTAAAACCTGGATTGTTTCTTCAGGCTTACAGTGGTAGAGAAATTGGCTCCTTGTTAATAAACACAGGATAAAACTTTCTTTCCTTTTTTTTTCTTTTTTTTTTTGTAAGATTTTTTATTTATTTGACACAGAGAGCGGAACACAAGCAGGGGCAGAGGCAGAGGGAGAAGCAGGCTTTTCATGAGCAAAGGGCCCAATGCGGGGCTCGACCCCAGGACTCTGGGATCACGACCCCAGCTGCTTAACGACAGAGCCATCCAGGTGCCCCATTTCTAAGATAGATTTATTTATTTATTTATTTAAAAGATTTTTGAAAATTTACTTGACAGACACAGCAAAAGAGAAACGCAGGCAGGGGCAGAGGGAGAGGGAGAAGCAGGCTTCCCACCGAGCAGGGAGCCTGATGCAGGGCTCGATCTGAAGACCCTGAGATCATGACCTGAGCCAAAGGCAGATGCCTAACGACTGAGCCACCCACGCGCCCCCATTTCTAAGGTTTAAATATCATTTAAATGATTGAACAATTTAAATGTCGTTTAAGTGATTCAGGGTACACTATTTGTAGTAATTTTTGTGCACCTTTTGCTTATGTCTTGAGCTAAACACTTGATATAGCAAACTTTTTAGGGCAGAACTTTCTCTAAATTATTGTAAGTAAGGCTACTAATTGATACAGCTTTAATTTTATTTTACTTTATTTTTTATTTTTTCTAAGTTTGCATTTATTTGACAGAGCGTGAGCGTATAAGCAGGGGGAGTAGCCAGAAGAGGGAGCAGCAGGCTCCCTGTAGAGCAGAGCCCGTTGTGAGCCTCGATCCTTGGACCCTGGGATCATGACCTGTGCTGAAGGCAGTCGCTTAACCAGCTGAGCCCCCCAGGTGCCCCCAACACAGGTTTTAAAACCCAACCTAAAATTATTTAATTAGAAGTTTTAAGATGGGATTAAATTGGAGTCCTGGGCTTTAGGTAAAACATTTTGAGCTTGATTCTGCTTGCTTGCTTTCTGCCTTTTTGTCTGTCTTTTTTTTTGTTGTTTTTTATTTGCTTTCAAGTTGTTTTTAAACCCAGTGTAGGGCTCGAGCATAGAACCCCAAGATTGAATTGCATATGCGACCACCTGAGCTGGCCAGGGCTCAGGGTTTGAAACCTAAAATCAGAATTGGGCGGCTCCGTTGGTGGAGCACGCGACTCTGCATCTCAGCCTCATGAGTTTGGGCCCCGGTTTGGGTAGAGAGATGACTTAAGGAAAAAAAAAATCCCGAGCCCCATCCTGCACTTTCTTCCGTTCTCAGTCCTCAGCAGCAATTTTGGGTTTTCTTTCTTTGGTTTGTTCTATTTGTAATAAGCAAGAGTTGCTTTTAAATTAATAGACTGTGTTGGCTTCCCTTGTTTAAGGGGGTTGAGCTGTAAGGACCGTGGCCCATTTTAGTTCTGACCTGTCGTGCAGGGGCCGGCAGCAGAGGGAGGCCAGAGCTCGGGCGTTCCTCCTGCACTTGAACGCCATTCTGCGCGAGGTCGCCTGGGGTCCTTCTGTGGGTGGAGGATCTCTGATGTCAGGGTCGTCCAGACACCCGCTGACGGGGCATGGCGTCCCGCTCATTCCACTTGTCCTCTGGGGTGTGTGTGGTCAGGGTGCACTAGGCTGAAGTCACAGCAAGGCCCCCCCACCCCCCTCCCACCCCAGCTTAATCAGTGAAGGGGATTGGTTGACTGAGACCAGTGAAGAGTCCAGAGGCAGGGCTAGCTTCAGATGGGGTTTGATCTGGACTGTAGCCACTTTTCTTTTAAAGACTTCATTGTTTCAGAGCAGTTTTAGGTTATCAGCAAAAAGGAGAGGAAGGTACAGAGGTTTCCCATCACCCAGTCCCCCAAACACACAGCCTGGCCCGTTGTCAATCCTCCTCACCAGAGCAGTACGTCTGTTACAGCGGACAAGACTGCATCAGCGGCATCACCACGCAATGGCCGCCGTCTCCGTCAGGGCTGGTGGCCCGCGCTGGGCGCTCTGGGGGCCCCACAAAGGCGCAGAGACGTGGAACCACCATCGCAGTGTGGGACAGACTAGTTTCACTGTCCTGAAAAGTCTCTGTGCTCTGCCTTTTCCTCCCGTCCTTTCCCCCAACCCCAGGAAACTGCTTTTCCTTTTCTTTTTTTTTTTTTTTGCCTGACGTAGCTTTTGCCTTTTCCACAGCGTTAGGTAGTTGGAATCACACAGCCTGTGCCTTTCCCCGGTGGCTTCTTTCCCTTGGCGATAGCAGGTTCCTCCATGTCTTCCCATGGCTCGTAGCTCCTTCCTTTTTGGCGCCGAGCGATAGCTCATTGTGTGGATGGACGACGGGGGGTTTATGCCCTTGCCTGCTGAAGGACGGCGGAGTCGCTCCCAGGTTCTGGCAATCATTAATGAAGCGGCAGTAAACTTCGGTGGTGCAGGTTTTGTGTGGACAGAAGTTTTCGCCTCCTTTGGGTAAACACCATGGAGTGCGATTGCTGGGTCACAAGGTGAGAGCACGTTAAGTTTTGTAAGAAACTGCCCCTTCTCTTCTTTTCTCTACCTTCCCGTGGCCACTTTTGCTGGCAGGTTGGAGGTGGCTACTATGGCGACCTTGGGCTCTGGGCTCCCTTGTTTTGTAAACGGACACTATCCCCAGCATTTGAAGGGGGTCTTGCATTTGGCTCTGTGTGGCCAGGGGTGCTCTTGCCTTTGTCCCGACTGTTCCAGCACAGTCTCTGTGCAGGGGCCCGGGATTGTGCTGCTGGCCTTCACATCAAGTAGGGCAAACCAGAAGGGACATGAGAGGCCCACGGCTCCCCAGTGGGGACCCATCCAGAGGTGGGTCAGGGTGGAGGGTAAAGGGAAGAGGAGGGCAGGTGCTGCCTGCCGTGAAGGGGGCCAGGAGCTGGACTGGAAATCTCCTTCTTGGGGGTGCACTTCCTGTGGGCAGCAGGTGCCTCCCTTAAGCATTGATTCTGCCTGGGGAAGCGGGTCTGGAGGACTGTTGTTTAGGGTCTCTCGAGCCTGAGCCCTACGGTCCCGTAGGTTCGACACCCTGGGGCTGCCCTGTTGTGCTCGCTGGTGGTTGTTCAACCTCCCTAACCAGGCGCGGCTGTTTCCCCAGAGGAGGCCTGAGTATCCGCCTTCATTTGGCCGTGCGGGTGCGCACGTGGCTGTTCTTCCTGCGGCTGACGCGTGGGACGTTAAATGAGCGTCACCTTTAGGTCTCTGTCAAAGCTCAGAAGACACTCGTGCCCTTGGCCTTTTTTGGCATTTATCCTGCCTACCTGGGGTCATTTTGCCCTGGGCCAAGGGATCCCAGAATGCCTTGCTCTCTGTGTCTCTGTGCAAATTCTCTTCTCTGGGTCTCTGTGCAAATTTTCCTCATCTCCATTGCCATAGTCGGTGAACTTTGAACATAACTTTGGTTGGTTCCCACCCACTGTTTTAACTGGTGTGAATTGACAGAGGGTCCTCTGGTGATGGCTGTGTTTGGCCGAAGGGCCAGGTGCTGTAAGATGGTAGCCGGCAGGCATGGGGGCACCTGGGTGTTTCGCCTGGGTCAGGTCCTGATCCCAGGGTCCTGGGATTGAGCCCCCGTTGTGTAGCGGGGCGCCTGTTTCTGCCTCTCCCTCTACAACCCCCCACTTGCGCATGAGCTCTCGCTCTTTTAGATAAAGGAATAGAATTTTTTTTTTTTTTAAGGATTTTATGTACTTATTTGACAGAAAGCAAGAGCATAAGCAGGGGAAGCAGCTGGCAGGGGGAGAGGGGGATGCAGACTTCCCACTGAGCTGGAAGCCCGATGCAGGGTGCGGGGCTTGATGCAGGGCTCGATCCCAGGACCCTGGAATCATGACCTGAGCTGAAGGCGACACTTAATGACTGAGCCACCCCAGTGCCCCATGAATAGACTCATTAAAAAGGAAAAAAAAGTGTGGCCTGGCCCCTAGGTGTGTTCCGGGACTGTGTGGGAGGGCCTGTCTCATGTTCTCCTGACCCACTGCTTGATCACCTGCCCCAGCCCTTCAGCTCTCCGCATCTAGCAGTCGCTGCTGGGTTTGACGACGGACGTTTGCAGGTGCTTTCCACGTGTCTTTACTGCCCTCACCCTTATCATTGGCTGAGAAGTTCCCCAAGGACAGGGTCTCAGATGTTTTCTTGTGTCTCCCTGGTGGGCCAGCCCAGTGAGGAGCTCCTGGTCAGGGCCGGTCCTCATGGTCACGGCCAGAGAGTAGATCACGGATGCCCTTCACAGTGGGAGCAGCTCAGCATGTACAGGGCCGACAGCCAGGGTGCCTGGGCGGCTCGGTCAGCGGAGCGTGCAACCCTTGACCCCGGGGCTGTACGTTTGAGCCCCACGCTGGGTGTAGAGAGGACTTAAACACCAAAAACTAAATAGAGAAGTTGGGAGGTAGGACAAGCAGCCCTCCCTTCCCAAGGTCCGTTCAGAGTTTGACTGAGGAAGTGTGCGGCCTGTTTGTCGGTTTGTGTCTGTGTTTCTGGTACCGGCTTCGAAGGCCTGGAGAAGAAACGTCAAAAGAGGAAGTGCCCCAGATACACAGTTTCACGTGGAAGACAGAAAAGTAAGACCGGTCCCGGGTTTCTGACGGAGTTCGGGGGTGGGGGTTGGGCAGCGGCTCTAGTGATGGTGGCCCGGCCGTGGCGGGCACCCTCCCGCACTGTGGGACGGTGGCCCCGCGGGCCTGTCTGCTTGGAGCGCCACACATGCTCTGCAGCGTGCAAGTTTTAGGCCAGTGGTGGAGGAGGGCAGCTCATTTTTAAAGTCCGGTTCTCCCTGAGGTCCTCCTGCTCCCTCTGTGGTACTGCTTGCCGTTCCTCTCGATGAGGGGCCGGACGCCGGGGGAGCGCACGGCCCTGTTGCCTTCCCTTGTCCTCTTCTGGATGTGTGACACGTGCCCCTGGGTGGACCTCAGAGGAGCGGACCCGTGCTGGTCCACGGCCATGGCGTTCTCGCATCAGGAGCGGGCTGCCGTCACTACCTTGCTGGGTAGACGGGGAGCGGGAAGCCTGTGGTTTAGCTTCGCGACCGCTTGCTCAGTGACATCTCCTCTGGGCAGTGCCTGGGGAGCTCAGCCTTCAGGTCTGTGGGGGCGGGACAGTCACTGGATCTCTGCGCTCCTCCGCACCTGGGGACGGTGAAGGGGCACCTGCCTGGGGAGGTGGCCACAGGGCGTCTGCTTCGGGCGCAGGGCAGTCGTCCGGGCCACACACAGCCGGAGCTCCGCACACCCGCCTATTGCCCCGCGCTCCTCCTCTCGTGCTCCTCGTCATCTGCTCGATGTTGGCGAGGTTGGTGTCAGAGCCACGGCTGGCTTCAGAGATGCGGATGATATGTTCCGATTTTGATGTATTTCCTTCCGGGGAGGTGTGTTAATGCCCACCCAAACCTGGTCCTCGTAGTCATTCTGGCCTCCAAGAGGTGCCCCAGAGCGTCACATCCCTGCTCCCTTCCGCCCACGTCCGGGCCGGCCGTGGGTGCGGATCCCTGCCCACTGTGTACTGACCGCCTCCGCTACTCGCTGCCTGCCAGCCGGCTCCCACCGCCTGCCCCAGGGCTGCTGCAGAACCTTTTTTTTTTTTTTTTTAAATAGGCTCCACACCCCGCACGGAGCTCAGTGTGGGGCTCAGACTCACGACTCTGAGATCAAGGGTCGGATGCTCAACCGGCTGCACCCCCGGGTGCCCCCATTACAGAACCTCGCACAAGGCCCCTGTCTCTCCTCCCCACAGCGCCCATGCCGACTCTCCCAAGTGCAGGTCTGGTCATGTCCGCCCTCCTTCCAGCTTGGCTGGGACTTCCCGCCGCGCCCGGACTCCTACCCGAGCTCCTGCAGTGACACGTACCTGTGCTGGCCTTGAGCCGTTCGTAATGCCTGTCAGTGCAGTGGGACTGGCCCTTACAGTTCTAGGGTTAGTCTGAAGGCGTTTCAGCTCTGCCGCAGCCGTGTTAAGACTTCATGGTCTAGTGCTCTGCAGCAGCTTCCGCAGAGCCCTGCGGAACGCCCACAGCCGGGGCCACCTTGCCACGGCCTCTCTCCCGGTCTCACGAGACAGGCGTGCCAGGAAGGGACGGGCTTGCAGGGGCTGGCGAGCGCTGCTGGGGCCCCGGGCCCTTTGCGGTGGGGACAACGCGCCCCGGACTCCGATGTGCCCCGGACTCCGACGCGCCCCGGACTCTGACAGGCGGCTACAGCTGTTCTGGGACCCTGCAGGCTCGATGTGCTGGGCCTGGGGAGCAGCTCCGGGAACTGCGTGGTACCTGTGAATCAGCGGCCACTGGGATCGCCCGTGTTTCGGTTTGATTCTTCCTCCCTGGCCCTGTTACCTTGTCCGCAGTCCTGGCTCCCGTCTGTGTGCTGTGTAGGAATGAGGAGGTTGGGCGTTTGGGTGTCGTGGTGGCTCGGCCAGACGTGGGGCAGTGTCGTGGCCTCTCTCCAGGCCGGGCCGGCGCGGGGGCGCACACGGTATGTGGAGGGGCGTCGGTGCCGCACTGCATCCGGTGTCCCATTGGTGCAGACGCTCCATGGAGTGAGCCCCTCCGGGTCCTCTTCAAGCCTGTTCGTTCCAGAAGTGCTTGATCTGAGGAACCTGTTCAGTGTATCTCTTCAGTCCCCTCCTGGGACTGAGGCCGGCCGCCTGCCTTTATTAGAATAAACTGCTTCAGCGTCTTTGGTGAGCCCACGAGAGAGGCTGTGCATAGGGCCTGTGGCGCAGAGCAGGGCTCAGCCATGCCCTCCACGGCCCCTCGGCAGTTGGACACCCATCGCAGGGCAGCTTCCAGTGTTGGCCCCGGAGCCTTCTCTGTGAACCACCGAGACTTCTGGTAGCAACTGGACTTGGCTCTTCTGGCTTTAAGGGAGTGGGGTGGCCAGGTGCTCGGGTGGGCGTCTCTGGCGCCCCAGCAGCAGGGAGTGCTCTGTGCGCCACCGGAGCTTCTGCTCAGCTGCCTCGTGCTCTTGCAGCTGCTTAAGTGCATTGTTCGTTCTTGCCGTGGACCCCGCTGGACCTGTACTAACTGGCCTTCAGTCTGGAGGGCCAGTGTCTTCTCTTGAACCAACGTTTAAACGTTTATTTATTCATTTGAGAGAGAGAGAACGCGTGTACTTGAGAGTGGTGTTGGGAGGGCTGCGGGAGCAGGAGACAGAGAATCCCAAGGAAACTCTGCACTGAACGGGGGGTCCGATACAGGCTCGATCCCAGGACCCTGAGGTCACAGCCTGAGCCAAAATCAGTAGCTGGACTCTTAACCGAAGTGAGCCACCAAGGCTCCCCTTGAACCAACATTTAAAAATAACCGGGAAAAAAATAATAAAAAATAAAGAAAAATAAAAATAACTGGAAAGGAGAACGCGGCTGGCTCAGTTGGTAGAGCGTGGGGCTCTTGACCTCGTATGGTGAGTTCAAGCCCCACACTGGGTGTCTCTATGTTGTTCGCAGTGTTGCTTGTGACGGGTAACAAATGTCCGGCTGTGGGGTTAGGGATTTGGGGTTTTTTTTGTATGGTTGGAGAACATAGGCTTTTTAATTTCTTGTTTTTGTTTATTTCTGTATTTTCCGATTGCTATAAAACATTTATAGAAAGTATGCTGTTAAAATATATACAAAAGTATGTTGCAAGAAGATCTAAATTATATACAGCTGTAGAAATGCCTTTTTTTTAAAGAAGGATGCATGTAAATGTTTCCTTTTCATATGATCTTAGATCTAATTGTTTTTTTTTTTTAAAGATTTTATTTATTTATTTGACAGACAGAGATCACAAGTAGTCAGAGAGGCAGGCAGAAAGAGAGAGAGGGAAGCAGGCTCTCCGCTGAGCAGAGCCTGATGCAGGACTCAATCCCAGGACCCTGAGATCATGACCTGAGCTGAAGGCAGAGGCTTAACCCACTGAGCCATCCGGGCGCCCCAGTCTTAGATCTTCTTAACATTTGCTCTACTATACCAGTATTTTATTTTATTTTTTTTTAAGATTTTAGTTATTTATTTGACAGAGATCACAAGTAGATGGAGACGCAGGCAAAGAGAGAGAGGAGGAAGCAGGTTCCCCGCTGAGCAGAGAGCCCGATGCGGGGCTCGATCCCGGGACCCTGAGATCATGACCTGAGCGGAAGGCAGAGGCTTTAAGCCACTGAGCCACCCAGGTGCCCCAACCAGTATTTTAAATTAATTTTAATTTTTATGAAAAAAAATGGAGGCAAGGAAAGACTCAAATAACGCTAAAAGGCTGATAAATAAGCTTAGCTGTCCGTGTCCCCTAGACGCCCCCACGACCGGCCTTTCCAGGATGGCCACCTCCAGCTGTGTCCTGCCCTCGCGTATGAGTCTGCTTAGCCCAGCCCCCAAAACACTGCAGATGCAGGGACTTAACAGACATGTACTTCTTACAGTTCCGGTGGCTGGAAGTCCCAGGTCAGGGCCCCGGCAGGGAGATTTCTTTGCAAGGCCTCATCATCTGCCTTGCACACCGCCGCTGTCTCACTGTGGACGTGCGGAAAGGGAGCAGCTCCCTGCTCTGTCCAAGTGAGGACTCTATTGGGTCAGAGCTTCCCTCCTACGACTTCATTCATTCCTCAGGACTCCTCTAGAGGCTCCCTCTCCAAATGCAGCCACAGTGGGGTCAGGGCTCCGAAATGGATTTGGGGCCGAGTAACCTTGCGGTCCCTCAAATCTGAGCCGTGTACCCACATTGCTGCCTTTAGGCCATTTCCACTAGGGTTTTCGCTGCCCTGCCACCTGTCCTAATTACTAACACATCCTAGGCTTGGTTTAAGTCCATACTTGGTGTTTCCATTCCTGAGGTGGGCCAAGCGCTTCCTTTTTTGCACCATTTTTTGTTTATATTTTTTAATTTTTTTTTTTTTTAAGATTTTATTCATCCTTTTGACAGACTGAGATCAAAAGTAGGCAGAGAGGCAGGCAGAGAGCCCGACGTGGGGCTCGATCCCAGGACCCTGAGATCATGACCTGAGCCAAAGGCAGAGGTTCAACCCACGGAGCCACCCAGGCGCCCCTGTATTTTTAAATTTTAATAGCTGCATTTCCCCCATTGATTAGTTATTTCACTTTCTGACATAAATCTTCCCTTACACTGTATCAACTTTAAAAAAATGCCTGTGAATATATTTCTCGACATTATTATAAAACCTGTCAGATAAGCTGTCTTTCGGAGACATGTCTTCTGAAACCGTTCCTGTTCCCACCCCCACTGAGATGGTTATTCTTCAGGCATGCTAGTGACTTCCGTGTGACTGCCGTGTGACAGCCGTGTGGTGCCCATTGACCGCCCCGTGGGTGCTGCGTGACTGCCGCGTGATGGCCCCTTGGGTGCCGGGTGACCCTCCCATGACTGCCGTGTGACCACCCCGTGGGTGCTACGTGACCGCCTCGTGGGTGCCAGTGACTGCTGCGTGACTGCCATGTGATGGCCCCTTGGGTGCCGTGTGACCCCCCCGCCTGTGACTGCTGCATGACCGCCTCGTGGGTGCCGCGTGACTGCCCTGTGACTGGCCCGTGGGTGCCGGGTGACTGCCTCGTGACTGCTCTGTCCATACCCTGTGGCTGCTGTGTGGGTGCCTCGTGACTGCCCCGTGGGTGCTGCTTGACGGCCCCATGGGTGCCCCAGAGTGCTGCATGACGGCCCCTTGACTGCTCTGTGGTGCCTGTGGCCTCTGTGTCACTCCTGTGTCAGTGCTGTCTGGTGTCGTGTGGCTGCCGTGTGGTGCTCTGCTGGTCTGTGTGCAGGAAAGATTCAGTGGGTTTATGATCCAGTTGAGGTGATGTGCAGAAGTTAAAGCCTGGGGCGCCTGGGTGGCTCAGTGGGTTAAGCCTCTGCCTTCGGCTCAGGTCATGATCTCAGGGTCCTGGGATCGAGTCCCGCATCGGGCTCTCTGCTCAGCGGGGAGCCTGCTTCCTCTTCCTCTGCCTGCCTCTCTGCCTGCTTGGGATCGATCTCTCTCAGTTAAATAAATAAAATCTTTAAAAAAAAGTTAAAGCATTTGCACCATTGTCTCCTTTCTTACAGAGTTGTACTGGGAGGCCGGACTCCGTTCTGTTTTTACTCCGATGGTGCAGCTTCCCCTCTCTGAACCTGGCTTGGGTGTTGTGTCCTCGGTGCTGTCGCACAGAGGCTTAACCCACTGAGCCACCCAGGCGTTCCTGGTGTTTCCTGTTATTTAGAAGTTGGATCATCTGGAATGAGCCTTTAAGTTTTAAATCTTCTGGTGCGCCTGGGTGGCTCAGTCATTAAGCATCTGCCTTCAGGTCGGGTCATGATCTCAGGATCCTGGGATCGAGTCCCACATCTGGCTCCTTGCTTGGCCGGGAGCCTGCTTCTCCCTCTCCTCCTGCTTGTGTTCCCCCTCTCACCATGTTTCTTTTTCTGTCAAATAAATAAATAAAATATTTTTTACAAATACATTTTAGGGACGCCTGGGTGGCTCACTTGGTTAAGCAGCTGCCTTCGGCTCAGGTCATGATCCCAGCGTGCTGGGATCGAGTCCCACATTGGGCTCCTTGCTCGGCCGGGAGCCTGCTTCTCCCTCTGCCTCTGCTGCCACTCTGTCTGCCTGTGCTCGCTTGCGCGCGCCCTTTCTCTCTCTCTCTGGCAAATAAATAAAATCTTTAAAAAAAAATACATTTTAAATATCTTTTTCTCCTATTTTCCATTTCTTTTTGTTGTGTTTTCTGATCTTTCTGTTAAGTGTTTTCTGCCCTTGTTTTCTGAATATATACCCTAATGTACTTTTTTCTGCTTGTAGGTCAACATTTATAAATTTTCCTGGAGATATTAGTTATAATTTTTTTTTTCTTTTTTTAATTTTTAAAATTTATTTATTTGACAGAGATCACAAGTGGACAGAGAGGCAGGCAGAGAGGGGGAAGCAGGCTCCCCGCTGAGCAGAGAGACCTATGTGGGGCTCGATTCCAGGACCCTAAGGTCATGACCTGAGCCGAAGGCAGAGGCTTAACCCATGGAGCCATCCAGGCGCCTCTACATTATTTCTTTTATAAGCTAGATATGGTTAGATTTGTAAAAACTCAGGTTATATCCTTTTAATTTGCATAGTTTATTTATATTTAACATAATTACCGATCATGACCGGAGCTGAGGGCAGATGCTTAACCGTCTGAGCCACCCAGGTGCCCCAAAGTGGGGATTTTCTTAAGAGAAATGGGTATGACCTAAAATTATTAGGTCAGTCACACAGCGTATGGTATATGTCAGGTATTAATTCTGGGTCTTTTGCATGTATTTCACTTAATAAAGTTGACTAGTTACTGCAAACATTTCTAGGATTTCTTTGTGTTTTGAATTACCTAGCTTTTATCCATCTTAGTATTTGCCCCATTCCTTGTGTGTCAGAGAGGACTGGGATTGGTGGCCGAGGTCAGTGCTGGGGAAGTTTGCTGAGGAGCGAGCTCCGGGTTCTGGCCACCTGGGCGCTGCCTGCGGACTCCGACTCCGCTCTGCGGCCCCGTGCGTGCGGCCCGTGGGCGTAACAGCGCAGAGCCCTCGCTGCCCTGCGGGCGGGGGCATGCAGATGATTTGAGCCTACGTCCTTGATGCCTTTGCTGGAGGGACAGAAAGCGGAGGCCCACGGGCGCCTGTGTGGGGACCTCTTCTCCTCCCCCGGAGCTCCCGCACCCGGCCTGGCCCTCCAGGTGCCCACGCAGCCCCGCGCCATTTCCTGAGGTCGAGGTGGGCCTGGGCTGAGGCCGGCGGCGGACGGGCCCTGCTGGACGGCCCGGCCGTGGAGAGAGCAGGACCGAAGGGGCATCAGACCTGGACCTCGGGGCTTTGAGGTTTCATTCCTGTGGAGTGTCCAGGTCTGTGGCATCCGTCGCGCTGTGCCCGGGTGCTTTAAAGTTGAGAACGTGCCCTGGCCAGCACTGTGGGGCCAGGAAGGGCGCCCCCCGGCCGCGTTCCGGTCCCTGCACCGTCTGCTCGCCCGCGGGTACGCTGGGCGGGTCCTTAGAAGTTTGGCTTTCGCGGTCATGAAGGTCGTTTGGATCAAGTAAAACCCTTTAGAGGAAAAACCCTTCTGAAACGCTGTGAGAGAAGACGCAGGAGCAGAGGAATCCAGTAACCCCCACTAGAGGTTTTCTGTTTCTGCTGCTGTGCGGAGGCTGCTTCTCGGTGTTCAGTGCAGAGGCCAGACGGGTTTCCTGCAGGTGTTGGGGCTGCGGGACGGACAACCTGTCCGCTTGGTTTGGAGAATTACCTGATGACGTTAAGAAGTGAAGAGGGTGACCCGAGACTGGGAGTTTGTGGCGGCTGCATGCAGGGAACAAATCAGAGTGATGGCTCTGGCTAGATTCATGAGTGTTTTTATTTATTTGTTTATTTAATTGACAGAGATCACAAGCAGGCAGAGAGAGATGGGGAGAAGCAGGTCCCCGCAGAGCAGAGAGCCCGATGCGGGGCTTGATCCCAGGATCCTGGGATCATGACCTGAGCCGAAGGCAGAGGCTTGACCCACTGAGCCACCCAGGTGACCCCATAAGTATTTTTAAAACATTATTATTATTGTTTAAAGGTTTTATTTATTTATTTGGCAGAGAGAGACAACAGCACAAGCAGAGGGAGTGGGAGAGAGAGAAGCAGGCTTCCAGCTGAGCAGGGAGCCTGAGGTGGGGGCTCGATCCCAGGACCTTGGGATCATGACCCGAGCAAAAGGCAGACGCTTAACTGAGCCACTCAGGTGCCCCTTAAAAATTATTTTTGATAAACTACATTTTTCCGTACTCACTCTTTTGGTCTTCTAGCTTCAAAGCTGAGAACAGGTCTTCTTCCCAGCTTTGTGGGATCTTGGGGTTTCATTTGTAAGCCTCTGCATCTCGTTTTGGATTATGGACTGATTCCGACCTGTGTTAAAGACCTCAGGAGTCTGACATGTGAGCTGCCATTTTAAAAAATTTATTTGCTGGAGAGAATACGAGCAGGGGTAGTGGCAGAGGGAGAGGGAGTCCAACGTGGGCCTCGATGCTGGAACCCGGAGATCAGGAGCTGAATCGAAGGCAGGCGCTTAACCCACGGAGCCAGCTGGGCACCCTGCGGTCTGCCATTCTGAAATGAGAGTCTCCAGTGTCTTGTGGTTCTACGGCTCATGCCTGAAAGGCCGCAGGGGTGTGTGGGTGCAGGTAGAATCCCAGTCAGTCTCTCCAGATCACCAGCTGTTTGCCGGGAGTTGTTACTTCTCAGTGTGTGTTGCCGCCTCTCCGGGCTCTGTGAAGTGTGACTGGCACTTCTGTGGGACTGGTAGATTTACTGGAGCTTTGGTCTGAGGGGTCAGGTGCTTCCCAGAGAGGGCGGTACCAGGTGTGGGCTGACCCCCTGAATGAGAACTATGTTCTAATTGTAATGAGAAAAACTCGTTAAAAACTACAGTAGGAGATTCTGTAAAATGTTTATTGTCCCACTTGTTAGTCTGCTTCTTTGGGACACCTGTGTGGCTCACTCAGTTAACAAAGATCCTCTTTTTTTTTTTTTTTTTAAGATTTTATTTATTCATTTGTGAGAGAGAGAGAGCACACGCCGGCTCCCTGCTGAGCAGAAAGCCTCATGTGGGGGACGTGATCCCAGGACCCTGAGGTCATGACCTGAACTGAAGGCAGTTTCTTAAAGGACTGAGCCACCTGGACGTCCCAGAGACAGCACTGTTCTGTCTAGATTTCTCTGGAGGCCTCTTGGCACACATGAATCCTTAGGTCCCCAATCAAACCGGGGTCCCGATCGCCGTGGCCCTCCGTGTGCATCTCCCACAGTTGTTGGGAAGAGCTACCAGATTCAGGAGCACAGCTATGTGTAGGAAGTGTGGCGCAGAGGGAATGGTCCCCAGGGCTTCTGCCTGCCAGTCTCTCGATCTGGGGACCTGTCCTCCAGTGCCTGGGCTCGTGCGAGGATCTCGTGCTTCTGATCTCAGAGCCTCCCGTCTGGTCTGTTCGCCTTTGTATCAACTCTTACAGGACGTTAGGTGGGATGGTGGATTTTAACCGCTGCCTAGAGGCTTTCCCACCTCATCCTTCTTTGTCTGTATGCGAGGGACCCGGTGCCTGGACAGCATGGTCGTGGTCTGTACGGAGGGCTTTCTGTGTCATGTGCTGACCCTCGGCAAATGCCTTGAGTGCCGTTCCTGGAGACACTAGGGATCTTTATAAGGCTGCAAGGGGCCGTGGTCGTTCCACTGGCAGCTTGATCAAGGTCAGTGGCTGGGGAGTGGCGCTGAGGGGAATTTGGCCCTGAGGGCCATCGAGAGCCAGGCTGCTTCTGCGCCCCTCTGGCGGTGGGGGGCAATGAGGGGCCGGCTGGCGGCCCCCGGCTTAGTCTGTGCCGGGCATGTTCACGGAACACACAGCCTCCCCTCTTACTGCTTGATTTTGACCACAAAGGGCCTTTGCTATGTTGCACCGCTCAGACCCTCTGTTGGGTGGGGTGAGCCCACTGTGGAGATGAATGAGGTGCTAGCCGGAGTGTGTAACTGGGCATCCGTGTGTCCAGGTAGCAGGATGGCGGAGCGGGGAGTTCTCACCTGGAGCCTCCCTCTCCTCCCACTGCTGGTTACCTCTGTGCGCCGTCGGGGGTGCATGTGCTCCCTGGTCTGTGTCCGCGGAAGGCTATCTGTCCAGCCTCTGGCCGCACCTGCTCCCACCTCCTGTGCTGACCCCAGGGGTCTGTCATCTCTAGCTCACAATGGATGTGTATGTGGGGGCATGGAAGGGAGTACTGACTCCTATAGACGCTGTTAACCTTGGCTGGTCGTAGAGGCCGGATTTCTGATTTTTGCATAGAGAACGTAAGGTGGAGATTTTTATAGCTGACATTGGCCTGATTTCTGTCATTTCTGGTGTAAACTTGTTGGCGTTTGGATGCAAGGAGAATTACTTGTTTTCCGAGAATAATACCTACGTGTGAGTGTGGGCCCCGTGGCCCGATGCGTCTCTGCTGCTGGAGAAGCATGGAAGCGGGTCTTCTCCGGGGCCGATGCTCTGCACTTCGTAAAGAGGTTCATTTGAAATGGGGAAACGTGGGGCACCTGGGTGGCTCAGTGGGTTAAGCCGCTGCCTTCGGCTCAGGTCATGATCTCAGGGTCCTGGGATCGAGTCCCGCATCGGGCTCTCTGCTCAGCAGGGAGCCTGCTTCCTTCTCTCTCTCTCTGCCTGCCTCTCAGTGTACTTGTAATTTCTCTCTGTCAAATAAATAAATAAAATCTTTAAAAAAAAAAAAAAAAGAAATGGGGAAACGTGCATCCCACCCCTTCTGGCGCCTTTGTCTTGCTCGTTTCTTCATGGCGTTGTAGGCTCCATTGTGGGAGAAGACAGAACTCTCAGAGCGCTGCTTGGTGAGGAAGCCGGCCCCTCCTTCCTTCCTCCTCAGGGGTGGTCCTGGGAGTAACGCGGGGGGGCCGGGCAGAGTCCGCTGTGTGGCTTTGGGTGTGGGTGGTGATCTCACTCGAGGGCGGTGGGGAAGAGCTCTGGCTTGGTGGTCCCCACGCACCTCTGGGTCTGGACCGCATTCCCTCCCCGTGGGAAGGTGCAGGTGCGGGGAAGGTGCTGGTCTTTGCCTGCTGTGCAGTGCTGTACACGTGGGAGGAACCCGTGTCAGTGCAGGAACTTGAGGCCCGGCCCAGGGGGGCCACAGCCGGGCATGTGGAGAAGCCAGCGATGGTGCCTGGAACACACAGTGCCACCTGGCAGAGAGGGGACAGCCTGCCGATGAGAGCGGAGCCCGCACAGATGGCAGAGCAGACGTGCCCAGCGAGGGGAGCCAGACGCACGGGAGCACGTGGCTCGCTGTGTGCTGCCCTTTATATGGAATTCCTGCGGGCGACCTTGGGGGGAGGGGAGCACCCAGAGGACTTCTGCAGGGGCGCAGGGAAATGGGGCTGAGAGGCGCATTTGCTGTCTCGGTTGGCAGCGGTTTCGCGGGTGTGGGGGAGTCCCAGGAGTCATCCTGGTCTGTGCTTCAGGGATGCAGCGTGTGGAGCATTGTGCTTTGGTAACGCTCTTTCTAGACCGCAGTCTTCGTGCCTTCCGCTAAGGGAGCGAGACTCCTGGGACCAGAGAAGGGCATCCTTCCGCAGAGCCATGGCGGTGGGCTCCTGCGTCCGGCCACAGTCACTTGGGTCTCATTGGGGCCAAGGCTCTGCAAAGGGGCTGGGGCGTCGGGCGCTGCCTTGGGCAGGAGGTTGCTTGGTGATGTGTGGCTGGTGTTCCCGCCTGGCCTGGCTGGGGCTCCTCGGGTGCACATTGGCGGCAGCCCTGGCAGCATTTGAGTTCAGGATGCCCCTGCCCTTCGGTTTTGTGGAGGTGAAGAGAATGGCACTGACGGGTTGCTATGCTTTTACTATAAATTACTACTTGTCTTGTCAAAATAGCTATCAGTCAAATGTATTTCATAGGCTAATGTGTTGTTTCGGATCCTGTGATGGCATGGGGTAGGATCCTAATGACATTACTTCCAGTGTTTTTGTTTCCTTTTAAAAATATTTTATTTATTTATTTGTCAGAGAGCGAGCGAGCGCGCAGGAGCCCGCAGAGGCAGAGAGAGAAGCAGGCTCCCTGAGGAGCACAGAGCCCGATGCGGGGCTCGATCCCAGGACCCCGAGATCATGACCCGAGCCGAAGGCAGCCGCTTAACCCACTGAGCCACCCCAGCGTCCTGCTTCCAATGTTTGTTTGTTTGTTTGTTTTCATATTTTATTTATTTATTTGACAGAGAGATCATAAGTAGGCAGAGAGAGGGGGGATGCAGGCTCCCTGCTGAGCAGAGAGCCCGATGCGGGGCTCGATCCCAGGACCCTGAGATCATGACCTGAGCCGAAGGCAGAGGCCCAACTGACTGAGCCACCCAGGCGTTCCTTACGGGTGTAGTTAGGGATGTTGTGGAATGGCTTAAAGCTTGACCTATTTCTAAATTGCTATTTTATTTTTATTTATTTGCTTTGTAAGTGAACTCTTTGCCCCAGTGTGGAGCTGGAACTCGTGACCCGGAGACGAAGAGTCGCGCAGTCTCCCAAGTGAGCCAGGCAGGCGCCCTCGGCTGGTCTTTGCAGAAGTCACTTGAGCGTTTGTTCCTTCTGCTTAGTTCAGTTAGAATCAACTCATGTGGGGCATCTGGTTGGCTTAGTGGAGCCCCTCTTGTTCTTGGGGTCCTGAGTTTGAGCCCCCGGTTGGGCATAGAACTTTCTCAAGACAGATGAAAAGGTAAACAAAGTGAGCTTACAGTTCGCCGCCATGGTCTGGGTTCACTCAGCAAAGCACGCGCACCTTTGCGGTTTGCAGAGCCCAGGCAGAGAGCCGCTTGCCCGGTGCTTATGGGGTGCAGACTGTTTCCGTAACTCTCTGTAGGACGTCACAGGGCGGCCCGGGACTGTTCAGGACGGGAAAGCGGCGTTCAGCAGAGAGACGTAGCCTTGCGCAGGGAGAGAGGAGCACACAGGCTGGAGACAGCCGCGTTCTCAGAGGGGAGGAGCTGGCTGGGAGCATCATAGCCGTCAGTCTGGGGACAGTCCAGTGTGGCCGGAGGTGACTGCAAGTAACTCACTGTGGCCCAGGACCCTTGTGCATCTGTGCCGGGGACTGTCCTTGCTGCACGGCTGCCTGGAGGTGAGGGAGTGTGGTGAGTCGCCCGGGCCTCTCCAGGGGTGGCCTTGGTGTCCTATCTGTCCACGCTTGTTTCGGTGCCGTGTCCGAACCTCTCAGGCTGCCCCCGGCGAAGCGCGCCGGGGAGGAGGGGGCCACGGCCGTGCTTCCTTGTGCTCCCATTGTTGGCTTCAGTCACGGAAGCTGCCTGAGGGAGGCGGCTTAGCTCCGTCCCGCCTGCTGCTGTGGTGTCCCAGGGCAGTGGTGTCCCAGGGCAGTGGCCCGAGGGTCTGACCGCCCCGTGAGCTGCCTGGATGGAGGGACAGACGGAGAATCCTGGGACAGCGGCCGCTTCAGCGTGGTGGCCTCCCTGCGGTGCAACAGCGGTCACGACTCCGGGGCCCACGGGGCAGCCCGGACGGCGGCACTCTGGCTCGAGGGCAGGTCGGTCAGAGCTAGACACAGACCCCCGGCATCCGGGCCGCTGCCTCGGCCCTTCCTGCTCATCATCCATTTTGGCCATTCACAAGAGAGGACAGCTTCCTTCTTGATCTTTCTAGAGAGAGTGAGCAGGGCACTCGCATACACGCATGCGCAGGGAGGGATAGGGCGAGGGCAGGGGAGAATCTCCAGGGGAGGCCGTCGCTTGCGACCCTGAGATCTTGCCCCGAGTTGAAACTTCAAGTCTGTCGCTTCACTGACAGAGGTCCTCCCAGCGCCCCCAGAGGTGACTGCTCCGGGGTGGGAACCCTTTCCCTGAGTCCGGTGCCCGGCCTGCCCGCCGGGGCGGCCCGCTGTTCTTTGTCTCCGAGCTTCCAGGCCAGGCCCCCACCTCACCCACATCCCCATCTCTCCAGACTCTGGAGACACCCTCTGCCCTGAGAGGCACAACTGAAGCCCCGGCTGTGGCCCCGGGGCGGAGGGCCTGGTTGGGCTCGGCTTGGCTTCGCCAGTTCCTGATTTCCTCGTCCTCCCTCCCTCCTGCGCTTGCGTTTTCTTCAGCGGCTCCCAGTCCGAGTCCGGCCTCCCCTCCACGTGCTGGTGTCAGCAGCTGGGACGGCAGGGGCCCAGCGCGGGAGCCCGCATTCGCGGCTGTTCCTCTGTACCTGCGCGTGGCAGGAGAGCCCGGCGCTGGGCAGGGCGCAGACCTCGCTCTGCTCTCGCGCACGCTTTCTCTCTCTCTCTCTCTCTCTCTCTCTCTCTCTCTGTCTCTGTCGGCTCTTGGTGGGTATCGTTCCTTCCCAGAGTTTCCGTAACTCTGTGGTGTCTGACAGAAGTTTCATAGGCGCAGAAGCAGAATCCAGACCCCCGGCTGTTTCCCATGTCGCTGCGGGAGCGCAGCCCCAACCTGCCCCCTCCAGTGTGCTGGAGCCTCTGTCACTGGTTTGGAAGGCATGGCCCCAGGGCGAACGAGGAGAGGGCGTGGGCCCAGCTGCCTGCGGAGGGACAGGCTGGCTGGGCGGTCGCTGCGCTCAGGCGGGCCTCTGGGTGTGAGCAGGGCACGTGGTGGAGGTGGCCAGCGCTGGTCACTGTTTGCACAGCGAGGTCTTCTGCTTTGCCTCGAGGAGTGTGAGGAAAGAGCCGTGTGAGGAAAGAGCCGTGGGAGAAGGTGCTCACAGCCCCTGCTCCCTCCCTACCTGATCGAAAGGGGCACTTGGTGCTTTGGGGGCCATGGTCTCCCGACCAGCCCTCTGCTGAAGCAGCTGTGATGGCCGCCTACACGCCACACGGCAGGGGTGGGTGAGGTGTGCGAGGCCTGGGGGTGACAGGCTGGCCTTGGAGGGGTCACTGTGGAGGTGACAGGAACCTTGGGTGCATACATGTTCTCTGCACTTCTGTACAAACAAGCATGTCTTAGGATCAAAGATGCGTTCAAGAATTGACCAGGCTAAACATAGAGAGGGAAATTCAGGGAGCAAACTCCAGGGGGGGATCTCTAACTCTGAGGTCAAATTTGGGGAAATTTGGGTTTCCTTTGTCAGCTCACAGGGCTGAGGCCCCACCTCCCAGCCCCAGACCAGGGCTGCTTCTGCACTGGGCCGGGTGCCCCAGAAGCAGGACTCAAAGCTGGAGTCCCCCTCGGAGGTGGGCCTCCAGCCGGCTGTGGGGGCTCTGGCGTCTGGCAGAAAGCGCTTCATCCAAACCCACGGCGACTCCTGTGGAAGACTCTGGAGCAGCGGCGGGTCCGCAGCGACGGGTGGTCATGCACAGAGTGGGGCCCCCGGAAGCAGATGCCAGGGTTAGGCCTAGGCAGAACTGCAGACATGGGGGTGTCGGACAGCCTGTGGGACGTAAGCTCCGTCCTCCCGGGGACTCAGGGCTCACTGACGGGCTCTCCAGACGACAAGAGAGCGAGCGGCCATGTGGTGACTTTAAGCGGCCACACAGATCTTCTAGGGCTGTGGCATGGGAGGGTCCCTGCTGGCTGCCCAGCCTCCCAGCCCCGGGTCACCCCACGGCAGGCACTCTGCAGCGCAGCCACTGTGTCTGGAGGCTGCACTTGGAATCTACGGAGTCTGACTACGTTTAGATGGCGTGTGTGGCCAGTGGCCACCATCAGGCCCACAGCCCAGATACGAAATCCCACGGAGAGCCTGAAGAGATGAGCCCATCAGAGGGGGAGCCAGGAGGAATCACCCGCAGGGCAGCAGGGAAGAACAGGAGGGGACGCCGACACCGTCACACAGACTCCGGAAGAAATGACCTTCGAGGAGCAGCCACTGGTCCCACAGTTTGCAGGGACAGACAGTCATGGCCCACGGGGTTCTGTGCACCCTCCCAGAGGGGACTCCCCACAACGGGGGAAGGCCTGATGTGCTCACGTGGTCACGCGGTGAATAAGAACCGCTCAGTACAGAGGAGACCACAGTCACATTTTGGGCTTCAGAACACGCCCACGCAAGGAGTTCAGTCCCGTGCTGTGATCACTTCACAGCCAGACACCAGTGAGCGCTGCCCCACTGCCTCGAGGCCCTAGAACCGCCCGCAAGGAGCGGGTGTGAGCTGACCTGAGGCTTTGCGTACACCTGGCACGGGGCCTGTGGCAGTGGTGCTCGAGTACTGATGCGTTGGTCTCCACCGCAGAGAAGCACTTGAGCCTGCAGCTGCCGGTGTTGATCGGGGGCTGAGCTTGTGGCATGTATGTTGCTGAGCACAGTGCCAAGGTCAGGGTTAGGAAGTGCGGGTCGTGCACCAGAGGCTGGTTCATGGGGTCTGTGCCGGGTGCCGCTGAGGACACAACCAAGGAGACAGCTGGGATGGGGGGGTCAGAGCAGGGACATTAACGGTGATTCATTTCAGATGCAGGAATAAACAGACCAGAGGAAAGCGGGAGGCTGTGTGGCTTCCTTGACCCATTAGCCACGAGGCCCACCTGTCTTCTGAGCTGACCAGGGACCTCCTGACTTGCTAGGAAAGGCAGTGTGGGGACATTGGTGTCTGTGCCCGACACTCCCTCCAGACCGACGTGAATGCGAGAGGCCAGGGGGACCGGCTTGTCAGCCCCGCGTGCAGAGCTGCTGCGGGACAGACACCCAGGCGCTTTCCTGGAATGCTGAGCGCGCTTCCCGGTGAGCCGCGGGAGGCATCATCTCTGTGTCAGAGCAGCCGGGGCCGAAAGTGGACACCAATACAATAGATGCCTGAATTTCTGAGAAAAAATCACAAGACCGTCACTCAAGGACACTTGACTGAGGGGGTTGACAGGAGTGTCCTTGTGGGGCGAGGGTTCAGGTGCAGGCTGCAAGCGGATGGGGGGCCTGAGCGGTTCCCCCACCCCCGGGTGGGGGTTAGGTTAGGCCGCAGAGGGTTTCGAGGAGGCGAGAGGTCTCCCCTCAGGTGAGGGAGCAGGCGGATCTGGGCACACCTGCTGCTGACAGTCGCTAGAAAGGGTGAGAACTATTTTTCATTTTTATTTACTTTGTTTTTTTACAGAGAGGGAAGGGAGCAGGGAGGAGCAGAGGCGGGGACAGAACTTTCGACAAATCTGACGGAAGCAGGTGCTTGTGCGACTCCGCCAGGGCAGCGCCCAGGTCTTGATTTCGCTCTGGTGGGGATCTCAGGCTCCTGAGATCCAGCCCCGTGTCAGGCGCTGTGCTCACCGCGGGCTCTGCTTGTCCCTCTCCCTCCCTGCACTTGTACATGTGCCCTCTCCCTCTCTTTCAAATACATAAAATCTTGAAAAAACAAAAATAAAAAGGCGTGGCAAGCGAAGCCAGCGGGAAGGAGTGGCAGCCCCATTCAGGGAGAAGGGACCCAGGGAGCAAGGTGGAAAGTGCTGCCGGTGCTGGGCTCGGTGAGCCACAGGAGGATGGCGACACAGTTCTTTGTCCTCTGGGTTAGCAGCTGGTGTAGTGTCAGTGTCGGACTCCAGCTGCCCTTGTTCCATGGGTGTCCGGGCTCAGCGCAGGGAGGGAACCCCTGTGAGAGATGCCCCGGACCTGGGCGGCAGTGGTTGGGAGATCGCCATCTGCCGGCCTGGACCCGGTGGGGCAACGTGGACGCTGGTATCTGCCGCCTTCCGTGGCCCAGGCCACATTCCCCAGGACCCTGGGGGACAGGACTCCCTTAGACCCTGCTCCCCGTTCCCTCAGAGACCCCGTGAGACCCCGTGCGGCGGGACCAGTCTCTCTCCCAGGCCCTGTCCTGTTCCCTCAGAGACCCCATGCCACGCTGGGCCGGTCCAGCGGTGATTCCGGAGCCGCCATCCTGGGTTCTGGGTCCATGGCGTGTCCGATGTCCCTTTCCTTCCACCAGCACGTGACGGTCTATAGAAGCCCGTGTCCAGCCCAGGGAGCATGTCTCTGGAGCATGATGGTCGCAGGATGTCCCCGGTGGCAGCCCAGCCGCGCTGGAGTACGCTGTGCAGCGGTCCCCACACAGGATGGACGGGCGGTCACCGGAGACGGCATAGGCACCCATCGGGTCACTGGGGGGAGTGTCATGGCAGGAGCCTGGACTGACGTTGTTTTGGGGGCCGAGGCTTTTGCAGCGCCCTGCGGCGGGGCGGCCTCTCGTTCCTCCTGCCCTTGCGGTGTCCGTCTGCGGGAGGAAAAGATGCCCACGGACCTGCCGCGTCAGGCCCCTGTGGTCATCTTCGTTGGCACCTCGGACGTGCAGGACAGGCTCTCTTGTTCGAGTCAAACAGGTCACCTGCTGGATGCACGGCCGCGGCAGACGACGGCGTCTGAGGGAAACTCCAGCTGCTTGTTCTCGAGGCCCCGGAAGACCAGCAGACAGGATCGGTGGGTCTAGTTCACCTGCTGAAGGAGCCTGGCGCCCCGCGGGCAGCCCAGGAGCGACTGTGCGGCCGGACGTGCTTCGGGCAGGCGGACGGCTGGTCCCCTCGAGCCTCAGTCCTGCAACCGTGGAGAGGACGCGCGCCCCGCCCCGTCTCGGCTTCCCCCAGCGCCACATCCTCTTGCTCTGGCCCGCGGCCTGCAGCAAAGCCCCAGCTACGTCTCCCAGCCAAGGCGCAGTTTTTCCGTCTCGAAGGTTTGAAGGTGAAGCGAGGGCAGGAGCTCCTCGGCCTTCCTAGTCTTCCCTCTGGTCCAGCGTTCCCTTTGCTCGGCCACATGTCACCTGCGCGGGCCGCTCGCGTGCGCAGTCATTCGCTGTGTCCCGGAGGCGGCTTTGGAAGATCAAGAAACCCTCTCTTTCTTGCTTTTTGCCTTAAAGATGGATGTTCTGTCTTTCAAAGTTGTGTTTTTGTAAGTAACATCTGTGGCCAGCGTGGACCGCGAACCCACCGCACCGCGGTCGAGAGACGCGTGGGCCACACCGAGCAGCGCGGACCTGAGACGGACTCTCCATCCCAGGGCAGGGCTCGCTGGGCCCGTCCGCGGACCGTCCCGCGGGCCGTGGTTCGGGACACCTAGGGCGAGGCAGAGTCCAGGGGTGCCGCAGCCGCGCTCCCCAGTGTGCTCTGTGGCCTGGGCCTTCCGTGCTGGCTGCTCTTTTCTCTTTAATTTGGAGGTTTTTTTCTCGTTTGACCAAATGGGTATTTATGGAAAGTTACCAAAATTCAATATTCTTTAAATGAAATGGAGAAACAGAAAAATAGTTTACTTAGCACTTAACCTAGTTAAGGAATTTCAGTAGTGGTTATTATGGTGACAGTATTGGTGGTTTTATTTTTTTAAGTGTAGACGAGGAACAGCAGTGCTCTATGAAAATAATATCTTACGACAGGAGGCGCCTGGCTGGCTCAGTGGGTATGTGCAACTCTTGCCCTCCGGGTTGTGAGTTCAAACCCTATGTTGGGCCTAGAGCCTCGTTTAAAAAATAAAGTGAAAATAAAAATAAAATTTCGTGACACTGCAGGCTCACATCGTTTTGTCTGCCTCCTGTCAGATGTCATCTAGGCGAGGAGTAAACAAACAGGGCCAGGGACGGCTGTCCATGTCGCTGTCCACATCCCCAACCCCTGCCGCGAGCCTCCGGTCAGACCCTGTTCTGAGAGCCTTTACCACCCTGCCTCCGCTGTCCTTTGGCTGGAACTGGTTCGTGGCCTCCACGGGAGCGTCAGGCTGCCGTGGGTGGGTCAGGAGGCCCAGTGTGCTGGAGGACAGTGACTGACCCCTTGCTGGCGCGTAAGGGATGTGGCCATGTCACTGGCTTCCCTCCCTTGCTGGCTGGCATTCTGCTGGTTTCTGAGGCCTCAGGTGCTGCCCGTCCTGAGACTGTGTGTGCCCAGGCCCCCGGGAGAGTTGGCCCCACCTGGTCAGGCCTCTCCTCCAGTGACAGGGTGGCCTGGCCCAGCCCTGCACAGCCTGTGGGACGGGTGTTCAGGATACTGAGGTACCTGGTCCCAAGTCCTGTTGAAGCATCTTTTCTCACTGTGTGTGTGATTGGGATTGGGGCTTCCAGGAAGTTCTGTCGATCTGCTGACCGTTGTCCACAGAGCTTCTGTCAGCTGAGAAGCAGTCTGGTCTCCCTCCTTCTGCACTGCGGGTGGCACGGGTTTGTCCCAGGTCCCCAGCACTCGGTACAGGCTGTTGTCCATCCATGTGACAAACGCTTGGGTCCTGTGTGAGAAGTGAGGCTGGGGCTCGAGGTGTACGAATCACTGAGCACTCGAGGTGCACACCCCGGCCGCCAGGAGGGCTCGATGGGCCCTGTTGGGAGAACTGTGCTATCATGTGTACCTTGGTCACTGTGTGAGGATGGTCTTTGGAGGAGGTGGCGTGGGAGCAGGGTCTAGACAGGAGGAGAGCGCAGCCTCCAGAAAAAGGCACGTGAAGGGAGGACCAAGATTGGCCTTGAGAATTACTCAGAATGAGGTGGATTATTCAGTATTTGGTGCTAACAACAGACTCTCCATTTTGATGGAAGGGGACAAGGTAGATCATCTACCCACTGTTTTAGGTAAAGTTCTAAATTTAAAAAAAAATTATTGGAGCATTTGGGGAAAAATAAAAGAATACAGTTTTAATCTTGGAATGAGGAAGGCCTGCCAACTGAGATACAAAAGAACCTATGAAGGAAAAGATTGGTAAGCCTGATTTTGTAGAAATGAGGACTGTCGTGTGACCAAAATTAGTCTAAACAAAGTTAGAAAAGTGACGTTTAGGGAGAAAGCGTATTTTACACGTGTGCCTGGAAGTTAATAGTAAGAATGTTTTAAGGCTGCAGTAGATTCTGGGAAACTCCTGAACATCCCAGTGGAGAGAGGACAAAAGGCATGAGCAGGTGACTGAGGGGGAACGGGATGTAAATGGTGCCGCCCTGTTGTCTCTCAGGGATGAGACTGAAACGCAGACTGAAACCTGGTGGCACATTCCAGCCAATCTGTGTGTGGTCCCAGTGCCCCGAAGGGGGAGGAAGGGACTAGAAGGCGGTGTGTTCCGTCCGGTGACAGCTCTTGGACTTGGGCACGAGAGTCCTGGCTGTCTCGACCTGCGGTGTCCTCGCGCTCTTGGGGGAAGCACATGAGGTCGAGGACGCTGGTGACACTGCTGCCTCCGGAGTTAGGGTTTCCTCCGCAGCAAGTCAGCTTGCAGAGCACACACGTCCCTCTGTAGTTAGATGGCTGCCTGCGTGCTCGCCTGGGCGCGTGCGTAAGCACGCAGGAAGGATCTGGAAGATGCCTGGGGCTGAAGCGGTTGGTGTGGCAAGAGTAGCGGCCAGAGGCAGGATGGAGACCCCGGCCCTCTGTGCTGTGTCTTCGGGAGGGCTTGCGCGTGCGGTTCAGGAACCAGACGTCTTGGCGACTCTCGGGAGATGGGGGAGCACCGCGTGGTGTTTTCTGCCGCTGATGTTTGCTCCCTCTCCACAGGTGCGGGTCCTGGCGGGAGCCTGTCAACCCTTACTACGTCAGCTCCGGCCACGCTCTCGCCCCGGCCACTAGTGCCAACGACAGTGAGCAGCAGAGCCTGTCCAGCGACGCGGACAGCCTGTCCCTCACCGACAGCAGCGTGTGAGTCCCTCCTCCCGGGCGCGTCCCGTGCGGTCCCCAGCGCGGTTTGTCTTCCTACAGAACGTGTGCCCCCCCCCCCCCGCCACCTCTGGTGCACAGACCGGTGGCACTGCCAGCAGGATCACAAAACACCCTGAGTCTGTGGCCGCTGCTTCTCCCTGAGGCCACGGCTGCTGGGACCCTCGAGACCAGGAAAACTGGTGGGCACGGGGGGCTGAGCAGGGCCGGTGGTGGCACCCAGGGTGCTGGCTGTGCAGGGTTCCTCCCCGTCAGTTCTTTCTGTCGCTCTTCCACATTGCGTGCCCATGCAGACTGCGTGGGAACTGGGACGATGGGAGCCGGACTGGTGCTGCTGGGTCTGTGCCGGCCCCGGTGCCCAGAGGACTGGGATAGTGGTGGGGGCCGCGGGTGTCCTAGAGGCCTCGGCGACTGTCTGGAGCCACCTGGAGCCTCCAGTCCCTCATTGGTCGCAAAGGACCTTATTCTTCCATTGTTCTCTTCAGGGAAGCCTTCCCTTTGTGGAAAAGAACTTATTTTCTGACACCCTGCTTTGGTTTTTGGCAAGTGGCTTTTTGGGACCCAAATGCACATCAGAAGTCCAATGGTGTAAAACTCTCTGTGGTCATATCAGGGTGTGGCCCGGCCAGCCTACCAAGGTCATTTGGGGTCATGGCCGCCCACGAACGTCAGATTTACCCCACTTCAGTCACCTGTCTCTGACAGGATGTCCCTGGCCAGGGCCCGGGCTGGCAACCGGACCCCTGGCACTCTCCACCACCATCAGGGCCGGAGGAAAGCCTTTGGCGGGACAGCAAGCAGGTGTGAAGTGCCCCCGCACCCTGACCCCGGGACCACAGGGACAGGAGCAGCCAATGTCAACTGGCCGTCGGGGTGTCCGTCCCCAGCCAGCTTCTTTTTTCACGTGAAAGAGTAGGGCCCCTAAACCTGTCTTTCTGCAGGGAACCTGTCTGAACACGGTGGCCTCACTTCGGTAGCTGTCCCCTAGTGTGTGCTCTTCTTGGCCTGTGTCCGCATGTTCTCCCCACGCGGCCCAGGGGTGTGCAGGCCCGGCCAGCTTGCACTACTGCTGGGCCACACCAGCTAGCCCTGTGTCGCGTCTGGAACCCCTTCTCTTCTCTTTGGGGACGACGTGGTGGTGACATCACGAGATGGGTTTGTCCTGATCATTTCATTCTCTCAGATGAAGTGTTGACGTGTGTTTAGCAGCGTCCTGCTGGAGCGGACCATGGTTTTGGCTCTTGCTCCGACCCCCACAAGCGGTGACAGCTTGGGAGCGGGCCTCTGTAGCAGCTGGTTCTGTCCTCCCTGAAATGGGTGCCACAGTGAAAATCGATTGGCGAGCATGTGTTTTCTTGAAAAGTCTCATAATTCTAAGAAAGGACTTCCATTTGTTAAAGGAAAGAACTTAAGCTTTTGAAATATTTTTTTTTTCTGATAGTCTCTTCACCTTGGCTTACACCAAGACCCAGAAGTGTAGGGACAGTCTGTTTGGAATACAAGATACCTCAATCTGCACCAGAGGCAAAAAGTTGGGGTGTGTGTGCCGTCCAGATTCTGGCCCCTGGGGCAGCTTCCCTAGCCTGTCAGCCGCCCAGTGTGAGCAATGTCCTGGCTGACTTCGGACATGGGTGTCCAGGGACAGCGTCTGACCGCAGAGTCATGTAGGATTGAGTGCCCATCAGAACGTAGGAGAAGCAAGGAGTCGGGTGGTTCAGGAAACCCGAACGACCCCGTGGGGGCATGTCAGGATGTTTTGGGTGCGTGTGACTCCCCTGTTCCTTGACACCCGAGCCCATAAGTGCCCCTGCCGGGCTGCTGAGGTAACCACACAGCACACCCTGCCAGGGCCCTGACAGCCCAGGAAACTGAGGCAGGCAAGAGAAACACTGTCCCAGCCTCCTCCTCCCTTGCTCCGAACCAGAGTGCAGGCTCTGCAGCTAGATGAAGGCTCAGAGGCAGAGCATCAGGAGAGGCAAGTGTGGCCTCCCTGCCTGCCGAGGAAGCCGCTGAGCTAGGGGCTGTGGGGCTGCCCGGGACCAGGGTTAGGACACACTGGGCACCCTGTGCTGGCCCCGTGGGACAACTGCACGACACCTGCTAAAGTGAGATCAGCATGGGGGCTGCATGTACATGCCCTCAAGTCAGGGCAGCAGGGCTCAGACACGCCCCGGGACCCCAGCGCCCAACCCGGGGCCGTGCTTGGGAAGGAGGCGGGAGCCTTGGGAAGGAGGAGGAGGCTCTCGACAGAACCCAGGACAGACTGGGCAGGCCAGGGTCCTCCGACAGCTGGACGGTCTAAAGACTCCTGCCTTCCAGCCGTCAGGGTCCTTCAGGGAGAAGGAGACAGTGAGCAGAGAAGCTGTCCTCTGTGGGCTCGCGCTCTGCCTGGCATTGTCACATGCTCTGGGCTCCCGTTAGCCACTCTGCCTCCCAGGGCAGCGGGTTGGCTGGCTGCTTGCTGCCTGCTTGCTTTCTTCTTCTTTCTTTCTTTTAAAGATTTTATTTCTTCATCTGACAGCGTACAGCAGGGAGCAGAGGGCGAGGGGGCAGCAGGCCGCCATCGAGCTGGGAGCCCGACCCGGGGCTCATTCAGGGTCCCGGATCGTGACCTGAGCCGAAGGCAGATGCTTCATCAACGTGGCCCCCCTCGGCGCCCCGAATAAATAGACCTTTACAAGCATGGAGAGACCGTGCTGAGCTGTGCAGCCACGCCGCAGGGAACGCCAGCGGGATGGTGTCGCTGCGCTGTCCCATGTGTTCACGCGAGGCTCTCTCCCGTGCACAGGGATGGCGTCCCGCCGTACAGGATCCGCAGGCAGCACCGCCGGGAGATGCAGGAGAGCGTCCAGGTCAACGGGCGGGTGCCTCTACCTCACATCCCCGTAAGTTCGCTGCCCAGCCGTCCCCTCCCCGTCAGTGAGGTCGCGGCTCACCCGTCTTCCTGGACTGTGCTGGTCCCTTCTCCCCGCTCTGCCTGGCCGTTGGGGCACTGGGCGGTGGGAGCGGCCCTTGCCTGGCGTCCTGGGAGCTCGGCTCACGTCCAGGCCCAGCACGTCGTCCCGTGCGGTCCCACCCGGCAGGCTGGAGAGGGCATCGGGGTGGCTTGTAGGTCCAGCCAGCACCATCCTTGCCGAGGGGCAGGGAGCGCCTGACAGAGCACCGGAGCCACCAGGCAGCCTTTGCCCTTCCTGGAGAGTGAGGCACTTCTCCTCTACGTGGGACAGCGGCTCTGAGCCTGTCACTGGCTTGATACCGGGCCTGGCCCCTCGTGGGCCTCTTGAGTGCAGCGTGGTGACACTTAGCGACCCCCGTCCCAAGTCACGGTGAACACTTTCTGTGGCAGCTGCCCCTGCGTCCCCTCTTAGGGTGCAGACGGTAAGGTGGCTGGGTGCCCTGTGGGCGCTGCAGGCCGGGCGTTCTGTCCCCACCAGCAGAGCTCCCACATGGGTGAGGGGAGGGGAGCTCCCCTTACTCTGGCCCACTGGGTGAGCCACAGGGACTTCCCAGGGAAGAGGAGGGAAGCTTTGCGGCGGCCTCCAGCCCCGGGGACGTCTGCGAGCACCTGTCAGCAGCTCCCGTGCAGGGTCCATGCATACCTGTCCGCAGTCAGGGTTCCTCGGTTGGGGTCTCTTCAGTTTCACATGAGAAGAGTGACAGTTGATGGTTGAGAGGAAGGGAGGTGGGTGCGCTCTTGCTTCCGAGGTAAGGGCGGGCCAGCACTTGTCACCTCCCAGCCCACCCTTGGCACGGCCGATTTGGTCTCAACCAGGGACAGACCGGGTCTTCTTGGGGAGGAGAGCGAGATGCCACGGCCTGTGCGCGGCTGCGGGCGCCTCTCTGGGCTCCCTCCCAGGGAGCAGGTCCCACCTGTGTGTCTCAGCTCTGCTCCGCGGATACTGGAACTCGGAACCGGGTCTGGGCAGGGAAGCAGGAGGGGTTACCCGCATCCTCAAAGGGAAGGGAGTAAGCGGACACAGGGCCAGGGGAGGTGCTGCCCCGTCCCCAGGGCCCAGCTGGAGCGTCCGGCATCACGGCGGTGCAAGCGGACAAGGGCCCTGTGCTGAGGGCCAGGGCCCTGACAAGTATTTGCTCTCGGTGGGAAGAAGCCGCTTCTGTGATGGGACGGATGGATGCTGCCCGTGCGGAAGGTGAGGAGGACCTCGCTCCCCCCAGGGGCCTCGTGCTGGGATGGCCCCAGGACACAGCGCACGTTGAGGGCCACCGTGCACGAGAGCTTTAGATTTCCGGACGTCACAGGGTCCCGAACGCCCAGGGGAGACAGGCGCAGAGAAGCAGCCCAGCCGAGCACTGCGGGCCGCAGTGGGGAGGAGGAGAAGTAGCGTGGGGCCCACGTGGCCTTGGGGGTCTGGGGTGCCTGTGGGAGAAGGCCCCTGCGGGGGACACCTGCCGGCAGGTTCCTGGCAGCGGCACGTCCAGCGGGCGCTCGGGAGTAGCTCTCGCGTCGCTCCTGTGGCGTCCACAGCGGCTCCTCTCACGTGTTCCCGCCCTCGAGGTTGATGTATTTCAGAGAGGGGCGGTGGGTTGCACGTGTGGACCCTCACCAACAGCCTGTGCAACAGGGCCTCGACCCCAGACCCCAGGACCTGAGCAAACGGCAGATGCTTAACGGACTGAGCCCCCCGGCCCCCCTCAAAATGAACAATTCTTAGCTCAACAAATTAAACAGAGTGTTCGACAAAACCGGGAGAGAAAGTGGGTGAGCTGGATACAGACCTGGAACGACTTCTCAGAACGCGGCACGGAGAGAATCTGGAAGGGTCAGGCGCGAGAGGTGTCCTTCGGGGAAGGCTCCAGCGTCGGAAGTGAGGAGCCTCTGTGTTCTGGAAGGCCTGGCCAAGCCAGCGCGAAGATAGAGCTGAGACAGTACGTGGCGTGGCAGCGAGAGCCTGGCCTTGCCATGTGGTGTGGACGGTGCGGTGGCCTCACAGCCTTCCTTCCTCAGTCGCCCAACCCCTGTGGGGCGGCTGACAACGATAGCGTGGGCCTTGCCCTCAGTGACCCCTTGGGGAAAGTAGGAGGTCCTCTGTGTTCCTCTGAGTGCCGGTTGTCTTTCCAGGGAAGATTCTGTGAGCCCCGGTGTCCACGCTATTGACCCACTCACGGGAGCAAACGTGGCTGAAGCGGACGGGGCCCGGCCAGGCGGTCATTGCACACGGGGGCCACATGTCAGCAGCCTCCTCACCTGCCGGGGCTTTGTGTCTGGTCCCATGCAAGGGCCAGCTCCTGACTCTGTAGGGGCCTTATCTGCTGCGTGGGGAGTTCTTGGCCTCGGGGTCCCCGGCTGCCATGGCTTGTTTGGGCCTAGGCAGGGGCCTGGCCGGGGTGCAGTTGGGCAGGACTCCAGCCCTGCTTGGGGGAACTGGCCTTGCAGTGGGCGTTGCACATGGGAGCCGTGGAGGCGGCCTGGAGTCCCGCCTGGCCGCGTGGGCTTAGGGCAGACAGCAGCATGTTCGGTGACAGAGGTTCGGCGTTCCAGGAGTAGAGTGGCCTGTACCTTGCGGACCTCGTGGATGCCTGTGGAAGCTGATCTGGATACGCCTCGTCCGCTGGAGTCGGGAAGCCAGGAGGGGCAGCTCTCCGCAATCCCAGCATCAGGAATGGTCTGTGCAGACGCCGCAGGAGCCGCGGCCGAGGGAAGGGCCCTCAGTTACCCAGAGGATTGTGCCTGCGTCTCCCACCCCATCGGCCAGCCCCACACCTCAGCCAAGGAGAAGCCGCCGTCGCCGGCCCGCTTGCTTCTGTCCCGCAGACTTCTGTGCCCCGCAGACCCCCACTGCCTCTCCCTTCTCCGTAAAATAACCTTTTCCTTTGCTCGTGGGAGTCGTCGACCGCTTTGCCGTAGACTGCTTGTCCTCGGTTGCCGTTCTTCGCTTTTCTGCACAAAACCATTCTTCCTGGTAAAATAGCTAACTTTTATTTGTGGGGTAACATTTCTTTTTTTTTTTTTAAAGATTCTATTTATTCATTTGACAGAGAGAGAGATCACAAGTAGGCAGAGAGGCAGAGAGAGGGAAGCAGGCTCCCTGCTGAGCAGAGATCCCGATGCGGGGCTTGATCCCAGGACCCTGAGATCATGACCTGAGCCAGAGGCAGAGGCTTTAACCCACTGAGCCACCCAGGTGCCCCTGGGATAACATTTCTTACCAAAGAAACCAGCAAACAGCGGTCCCCATCTTCGCGGAGGTGGCGGCGTGCCGTGATTGGGGCGTGTCTCCTGTGGTGGCTGGCACCGGCCTGCCCAGGAGCGTGCGTGCGCATCCTGCCATGGCGCTGGAGCGCAGCCAAGATGTGCGGCCCGCGGCTGCCCCTCGTGTGTTCGCTGCACTGCGTACCTGGCGGGGGCTCCCGGGGCCAGGCGGGGGGCTGTGTGCCAGGGAGCTGCCCAGCGTGAGCTGTCTGCTCCTCCCAGCAGAGGGAGGGGCTGTTCTTATGCCCCAGAGGTCCCCCAGTTTTAGTGACCACAGCTTTTTCCCATGTGTTGTGTTCGTCCGCAGCTGGAAGGGGGTCCGTTCGTACAGATCTGCTCCTTTCAGAAGCATAATCGTGCAGCCTAGAGGCTCTCTTCCAGAACACGGGCTCGGATGGGCCTCCGCTGGGCCTAGCCTGCCATGTGCCTGTGGTTCGGTCCTGTCAGGACTTTCCCCTCTGCCCGTGGCCTGTGTGTGGCATCATGCATGGTCAGGACCACGAAGCTCTTGCTGTCTGGCCTTCAGCCCTCAGTCCCTTGTGGGTCCCAGCACTCCCCGATGGACCCCGCTGGCCTCTGGGGCTCTGTCTGAACATCCTGTCCGGAAGATTCCTTCAGGGCTACAGCCTCTTGGCCGTCCCCACTGCCCGGGCTCTTCTGGGAACACTTGCCCCTTCCTCCTCTTGGGTCTGGCCTCCAGGACAAACTACTGCCTGGTGTTAGGTACTGTCCGGTGAAGGACGTGCACGTGTGTGTCAGTGCGTGGACACACGTGTGCCTGTGTTTGTGCCTGTGTGTTCGTGTCTGTGGGTGGGAACGACAGTACCTGGCAGCTCCACTGGGGAAGTCTGGGTGAGGGCTGGACAGGAGTCCTTTTTGCTGTTCTTTCAATGTTTTTGAACGTGGAATTATAGCAAAGTGAAGTACACTCCGGAAACGTGGTCTTGTGTATTCCCGTAAACTGCATTCCGGAGCTGTCTCCTCCGAACAGGCCGTCCCATTTCCCTGGACGTTTTCCTATACCCTGAGTTCTGGGTCTCCCATCCTTACAGCAGACCCGAGTCCGAAGCCTGGTCTGCCGCGCCTGTGGGTTAGGGGCTGCCGGCCCCCGCCATGCGGGACGGTGTGCGGGCTGTCTCCTGCCGGGGGCTCCCGGGCCCGGCCCCTCCCTCTTGGTCTTGGCAGGTCCCCCTTCGCCCTTCCCAGGCCTCACAGGGGATTGGCCTGGCCTGTCGTGTTAGAGGCACTTCTCTGGGGTAGGCTGGGGGGGCCGAGGTGAAGGGCACACCTGGGCTTAGGACACCAGAAGCTCCGGCCTGCTGGGGCCCTGCCAGCCGCTGCCCTAGTGACCTAATCCGGCTCCCGCCTGCTCCCTGCCTCTGGTTCTCTGCTCCTAAGGCTGGAGCAGCGTTGGCGGAGAGCTCTGTTCCGCCTCGCCGGTCGGTGCCGGGTGGAGGACAGCTCCAGTCCATCAAGGAGAGGGGCAGCGAGGCGGTTGCCACCAGCGAAAGGGAGAAAGCAAGATCGCTCACTTGACAATGAAGTGTAGGTTTCATAGCCTGTTTCTCTTCACCCAGGAAGAGCACATGCGTGTCTCGGTTTGGGGGGGTGCGGCTCTGAGCGGCTCGTGGCTGGCTAATCCGTGTCTCCTCGCAGCGCACTTACCGAATGCCAAAGGAGATCCGTGTGGAGCCCCAGAAGTTCGCCGCGGAGCTCATCCACCGCCTGGAGGCCGTGCAGCGGACACGGGAGGCGGAGGAGAAGCTGGAAGAGCGGCTGAAGCGCGTCCGGATGGTGAGTGCGCCTCCTGGGAGGGCCACAGTGCATCTCCAACGGCTGGTAGAGTTGAGGACGGCTTCAGGCCCCCACAGAGCTCCCTCCAGGGTCTCCCAGCGTGCCAGCTCCTGACACGCTCTGACCCTGTCCCAGCGTCTCGCTCTCCTATGACGCCTGTCTGCCTGAGGCCCCCACCGCACCCGTCCAGCCCTCACTGGCTCCTGGGAGGAGGTGCTCGTTGGGGGAGGCAAGGCCTGGAGAGACCCGTAGGTGCTCAGCAGCAGCATCTTGGCCCTGTGGCTGGGGCCCCCAGTCCACCCTCTTATGGGAAGAGAGTTGGCTCAGAGGTTCTGCGTGCCTGTGGCCCTGCAGGTGCCCGGGAGGCGGATTCCTGGGTGGCTCAGGGGGTTAAGCCTCTGCCTTCGGCTCAGGTCATGATCCCAGGGTCCTGGGGTCGAGCCCCACATCGGTTCTCTGCTCAGCGGGGAGCGTGCTTCCTCCTCTCTCTCTGCCTGCCTCTGCCTACTTGTGATCGCTCTGTCAAATAAATAAATAAAATCCTTAATAAAGGTTCCCGGGAGGCCCCTTAGACACCGCTGGGCTGCAGGTGCCCAGCGTACTTTCTCGCAGCCAAGCAGTGGTCCCTTCTTCTCCGGGGCATCCCCGGCGGGCCCACGGCAGTTGTGTCTGAATCCAGCAGGAGCCTCCCCCACAGAGGGCAACACCTGCCCCAGGGACTGCGTGGGGCTCCGCGATGTCACAGGACACGTTCAGACCAATAGCCCCTAGTGTTTCCGGCATCTTGATTCAGAAACCTAATGGGCAGACACGTGGCCTTGGCTCTGGTGTGCGGCTCCACTCGGGGCCCGCAGTAGCCTCTGGCCAGGGGTGCCGGGCTTGGCTGCTGCAGCCACATTGACTAGGACCGAGTTCCAAGGGGTGCCCTGCCCCACTGCCGGCAGTGCCATCTCTTCTATCCTGTGTGATTCCACACAGAAACCCGGGAGAAAATGAGATGAAATTACCTGTGTCCGGGGAATCCACACAGACAGGAGACGCCCTGTCTTGTATGATCTTGTAGCCTATATAAACGGGCCGTGATCAGGTTTTTTAAAGAAGACTAACGACACATTTTAAAATAGCTTATTTTTATTGGGGCACCTGAGTGGCTCAGTCAGTTAAGTGTCTGCCTTAGTTTCCGCTCAGGTCATGATCCCAGAGTCATGGGACCAAGCCCCACGTCAGGCTTTGCAGTCAGTGGGGGGTTCTGCTTCAAGGCTGCCTCCTCTTCCCTGCGCGTGCCGGCTCGCGCGCTCTCAAATAATATGTCTTGGCAAAAATAACTTATTTTTCTGTAAAACTTGGGAAATGAGAACAAAGAAGAGGGGCGCCTGGGTAGCTCAGTCCTTAAGCCTCTGCCTTTGGCTCAGGTCATGATCTCAGGGTCCTGGGATCGAGCCCTGCATCGGGCTCCTTGCTCAGCAGAGTCTGCTTCTCCCTCTCCCTCTGTCTGCTGCTCTGCTTATTCATGCTGTCTGTCTCTCTGTCAAATAAGTAAATTAAAAACAACAACAAAAAAACCATTACTCAGACAGTTAGGTTAAGCCTATAACATTTCAAAATCCTAAAATGGATTTCTTCCATATGCAGAGCCACCGAGATGGTGTTGGCCAGTCCCCGCCTCCTGGGGATGGAGAGTTCCCCTTCTTCACTGCTCCCTTTGGGGTCACTTCCCGTGTCCTGGGGAGGGCAAGGCAGAGGGGTCAATACGGGGACATGGGGTGGGGCGAGGGAGCCCAGGGTCCCAGTCTGTATCCATCAGAGGCACACTCACCGTCCACCCCTCTGTGTGCCCGTCTGTCCTCCGCGCCACCTCTGCCCTGAGCGAGACTGACGTGTTTGCAGCTGACTGCCGGTGCTGGCGACGTTTAGGTACTCTCCTGTTAAGTGAGAAGTCTTGTGGGGAAAGTTTTGAGATTGGGTTAGAGTGGAGTGCAGGGGTTGGGGTTCCTACCTCGCTCTCGCTCTTTGGGTTACTACCAGATTTAGTCAGCGTTATCCTGGTCTGCACTGTTGAGGGAGATGAGAAAGTCAGCGTGAGTTATGTCCTTGGGAATTAGACTGGTCAGATGTGTTTACGGATATGGTTCTGTGGACTGTCAGACAAGCGAGGGCCAGCTAGTTCACTGGGAGGATTCACCAAGAAACACACGGCAAGACGTGAGCACCTCTGTGCAGGGGTAGAAGTCTTTTGAAAGCGCAGCAGAAGATCCAGCAGTAACGCAGAGGAGTGGGGGCGGCCGGCTCAGCGACAGCTGCGTGCGGCTCTAGGTCTTGGGGTTGTGGGCTCGAGCCCCACACTGCAGGTAGAGATGACTTAAATAAATAAGATTTTTTATGGGGCGCCTGGGTGGTTCAGTGGGTTAAAGCCTCTGTCTTCGGTTCAGGTCGTGATCTCAGGGTCCTGGGATCAAGCCCCACATCGGGCTCTCTGCTCAGCGGGGAGCCTGCTTCCCCCTCTCTCTCTGCCTGCCTCTCTGCCTACTTGTGATCTCTGTCAAATAAATAAGTACAATCTTAAAAAAAATTTTTTTAAATAAATAAGATTTTTTAAAAATCAAGGAATTAGAAAATCACCTGAAAAGGTAAAAATACGTTTATTGAGAAAGGTGAAGGAAAACTCCTTGTGGAGGTTTGTCCGTGGGCAGGACATAGGCTGGCGTTGGGACTCATAGTGGCCACGTGCGCGTGTGCATTAGTGCTTGTGGCCGGGTGGGGTCGGGGAGCCCTCCCCTGATCCTCAAGCCAGCGTCCGATGCCTCACCGGACCCCCAGGATGAACCCGCCAGGCTGACTTCTTTGTGACCCCAGATGTGAGGTTCTGCGACACGGGCAGTGCCAGGAGCTGACTCGTGGGCTTGTCCTACAGGAGGAAGAAGGCGAGGATGGGGACATGCCCTCTGGCCCCCTTGGGGCCAGTCATAAGCTGCCTTTGGCCCCCGCCTGGCACCACTTCCCGCCCCGCTACGCAGATGTGGGCTGCATGGGGCTCCGGGACGCGCATGAGGAGAACCCGGAGAGCATCCTGGATGAGCACGTGCAGCGGGTCATGCGGACGCCCGGCTGTCAGTCACCGGGGCCCGGCCACCGCTCCCCTGACAGCGCGCATGTGCCCAAGATTGTGGGTGTGCTGGGGGGCGTGCCCTCTGGACACGGGAAGCACGCGCCCAAGTCAGGGGCGAAGCTGGACACGGCCGGCCCGCACCTGCACCGGCACAGCCACCACCACAGCCACCACAGCACGGCCAGGCCCAAGGAGCCGGCCGACGCCGAGGCTGCCCGCCGGGCGCAAGGCAGCTTCCTGTGGGGCCAAGAGGTGCACAGCCACGTGGCCAAGCCTCGCAGCCACTTGGAGAGCGTGGGTGCTGCCCCCAATGCCAGTGACAGCCTGGCCTACAGGTGAGTGTCCGGCGAGTGCCAGGCAGCCGGAGCCTTGCTTTGGGATTGGTGCTGTGGTTCCTTGTCTCTGAGCCTGTGTCCGTGAGGGCCACATGTGTCTTCCCAGGATTGAAGGTCACACATAGTGAGAAGCTTCGTCTCCGGTGGGCTCTGTCCTGGTTTTTGTGGCCAGAATTCCCTTTTAAAAGTCATCCAGCCATGAGGGGTGCCTGTGGGGTTCAGCCGGTCGGCTTTGGCTCAGGTGTCGTGAGATGGCCACTCACGTCCGGCCACTCCACTTAGCGGGCAGGCTGCTCCTCTCCGACCTTCGAAGTCGCTTTGCCTCTGCCCTTCCTGCACATGTGCGAGTACGTGCTAGCGCTCTCTCAGACCTTTAGAAAAATAATTTAAAAAAATCAAAGTTGTCCGAGTGCCATCAGCTGGAGAGTGTGGCCTTTGACCTCCCAGGCAGCTTACCCTCAGATGCATCTGCCTCAGGGGGAGGCATCTGGGCCCTGGGGCGGCTGCCAGCAGGCTGGGGAAGGACAGGCGCTAGGCCTCTCAGGTGGTGCCGTCTGGACGCCTTCCTCCACGTCCCAGCCCGTAGAGCCCCGACAGTTCAGTCAACCCCGACTGAACCCCGGCACCGGGGTACAGCTGCCCGGAGTCAGGCCGGGCCACGTCGGCAGGTGACCCCCAGTTCTGCTCTTACAGCGGGAAGGCAGGCGCTGCCCCCAGAAGAAGTGCCAAGAAGGCTGAGTCGGGGAAGAGTGTGGGCGCAGAGGCGCCAGGCCCGTCGGAAGACACGGAGAAAAACCAGAAGATTATGCAGTGGATCATTGAGGGGGAGAAGGAGATCAGCAGGCACCGCAAGGCTGGCCACGGGTAAGGGGCGCACTGCGTCCGGGATGTGGGTACGGGGGTGTGGAACCAGTGAGGAGCCCCCTGGCCGCCCGCTGTCTCCTCACGTGGCAAGATCTCTATGGTCTTCTGAGCTCACAGATGCCCCCCGTCCCCCATCGTGTCCTGGGCAGGGGTGCCCGCGGGTGACATCATTCTGCGGTCGCCATGCTCTGTCTGAGCTCCTCTTGCTGCCCTCCACCCCCACCCAGGAGGGGGCCCCGCTGTCACATGGCGGTTCTCACAAGGTTATTTCTGGGGTGGTGACGCCTCCACATGACGGTGACCTCAGTGACTGGGGGAGTTAGGCCAGTGCCTGCCCATCACTGCAGACAGAGGCTGCAGGGTTGGCAGCGGGCCGTCCCTGCAGCCATTGGCTGTCTGCGGCCCTCGGAGCTCCATCTTGGCTGCCGCAGGACCAGGGCTGCTCTGTTGGTGCGGAGCCGGCCTCTGGACGAGCCATTGCTGCCCCTTGTGGACTCCCCCATTGTGGGAAGACCGTGGGGGACCGGGGCTGGCTCAGACACACCCCTGGGCTGGAGACATGTACCATCTCTCACAGGGCAGCTGTCTGGGCCCCAGGCTGGTGGGATCTGCTGGCGGTGGGCGGGCTTCCGCTGCTTCCTCCGTCTCAGGCTCTCCTGAAGCTCCTCCGTTTTGGACGTGGTTGGGGAGGCTGGAGTGTGTGCGGCCGGTGGGGGGGTATCAGGTGGGCACCTGCCCAGCCCCTCCTGAGTGGTGAGCCGAGGTGGCACTGCCCACCTCTGGGGCCCCGTGTCTGGTCTCCTTGTGGCCCTGGGGACGAGCACAGTCCCAGAACCTGTTCTAGCTGACGGTTCTCTCCAGAGCCCCTCTCATTCTGGTTGGGGTGGGGATGGACTGTCGGTTTCTCTGGATTTCTTCTGGTGTTGGGTTTTCCAAGGACTGGCTCTGTGCTTGCTGTCAGGACATGACCGTAATTCAGCGTCCCCATGAGTTCCCGCTGGTCTCCCGAGAGCTAGGGGGCCATGTGCCTCTGCCTTTGCTGTTCTTACACGGGGGCGTAGGGCAGGGAGATGGAGGACCTGGTGGAGCCTGGTGGGGCCAGTAGATGGGAGACAGAGTGGGAGTGGGGAGTTGAGAGGGGTGGGGGGAGGGGAGACGGGTTGGCGGGGATGGGTGGAGAGATGAGGGGCTATGGGGAGATGGGAGGGGATGGGGTTTGGGAGAAGGTAGGGGAAGGGAGGTTGGGTACAGAGCCGGGCAGGGAGGGGGTGGGAGTTGGGCCCAGGGAGGAGGTGTCCTTGTGGCTGGCCTTGAGCCCATTCCCCCTGGGGTGTCTTGCATTGGGCAGTTCTGGAGTTCTGAGGGCACTGAGCCTACCCACTGCCCAGGGGGCCCTCTTCCTGGGATTCCCTCCTGGCAAAAACCCCCTTTCCGAGGGCTGCAGCAACAGCTAAGAGAGGCTGATGTTTTCCTGGAATTCACTCAGGGGTTGAGTGAGGCGTCAGGTGTTTTCTGTGTTGAGTAACAAAGGCACTGGTATGCTAGTGCATGGAGGGGGAAATCAGGAAAAATTATAGGTTCAGAGATGTGCCAATTAAGTGTTTTTTTTTTTTTTTAAAGATTTTATTTATTTATCAGAGGTGGGGGGAGAGCGAGCACAGGCAGACAGAATGGCAGGCAGAGGCAGAGGGAAAAGCAGGCTCCCTGCTGAGCAAGGAGCCTGATGTGGGACTCGATCCTAGGACACTGGGATCATGACCTGAGCCGAAGGCAGCTGCTTAACCAACTGAGCCACCTAGGCGTCCCAATTAAGTGTTTTTAACAGGGAAGAGAATATACTAACATGATGGGAACAGGTATCTCTAAATCGTGATGTTTCTAATTGTTTATATATTTTTTTAATTTTCTGTATATTTCAGGTTTTTCACAAAGAACGCTTATTTTGATGTTAACATGTTTTTTAAAGTAGTAAAGACTTTTCTTTAAAGGAAGTCTGTGTAGCATCGGGTTTATATTTCAGTGAAGTGATTAAAAGTGGGCCACAGAGGGGTACCTGGGCTGTGAGAGTGGGCCCGTAGTTGGCGGGGCGTTGGCTGGAGGTTCTGTCTGCCCTGCCCCCTTTCAAATAAGGACTTTTTCTTCTTTTTTTTTTTTTTTTAAAGCTTTTGTTTATTTATTTGACAGACACACAGCAATAGAGGGAACACAGGCAGAGAGAAAGGGAGAGAGAGAAGCAGGCTTCCCGCCGAGCAGGGAGCCCGATGCGGGGCTCGATGTCAGGACTCTGGGATCGTGACCTGACCTGAAAGCAGATGCCCAACAACTGAGCCACCCAGGCACCCCTCAAATAAGTACTTTTTAAAAAAATTAACGAAGGAGGGGCGCATGGGTGTCTCAGTGGGTTAAGCCTCTGCCTTCGGCTCAGGTCATGATCTCAGGGTCCTGGGATCGAGCCCCGAGTCGGGCTCTCTGCTCAGCAGGGAGCCTGCTTCCCTCCTCTCTCTCTCTCTGCCTGCCTCTCTGCCTACTTGGATCTCTGTCTGTTAAATAAGTAATAAATAAAATCTTTATAAAAAAATAAAAATAAAAATTACGGAAGAATGGGGTGCCTGGGTGGCTCAGTTGGTTAAGCATCTGCTCTCAGCTCAGGTCACGAGTCCCGCATCGGGCTCCCTGCTCAGCGGGGAGTCTGCTTCTCCCTATGACCCTCCCCCATCTCATGCTCTTTCTCTCTCTCATTCTCTCCCTCCCAAATAAATAAATAAAATCTCAAGATTACAAAGAAGCATGCCACAAAGGAACATGTGTATCAGGGGCACCGGGGGAGGGTGTGAACTGTTGCCTAACAGCCAGGGTCAATGCCAAGCTTGGTCTCCCCGGGCCCTGCCCCAGTTCCTGGCACCCGCACTGGCCAGGCTCTCACTTGCCACCACGCCTTGTCCTCTTGCTCCCAAAGGTCTTCTGGCGCCAAGAAGCAGCAGGCACACGAGAGCTCTAGGCCCTTGTCTGTGGAGCGTCCTGGGGCCGTGCACCCTTGGGTCAGCGCTCAGCTGCGGAACTCCGTCCAGCCCTCTCACCTCTTCATTCAAGACCCCACCATGCCACCCAACCCGGCCCCCAACCCTCTGACCCAGCTGGAGGAGGCCCGCAGGCGTCTGGAGGAGGAAGAGAAGAGAGCCAGCAAGTTACCCTCCAAGCAGAGGTATGCTGGGTTGGGGGGAGCAGGTCACACCTGGAGCCAGGGCCACTCCAGGTACCGTGGCTTGGCTTTGGTGCTGAGGCTTCCCACGGCCCAAGAGCCCCACAGAGAGCTGTGCTGGCCACCCACTGGCCGTCCTGCTTGCTTCTTGCCACTGAGAGCCGCCCAGGGCACGGCAAGCGGCCCTGCTTTGTGACCAGGGTCTGGGAGGGCACGTGGTCATTACACTGTCCTAGGGATGGAGGGGACCCTCTCTTCTGGCAGTGTGCTCATCCTGTCAGTGTCCGTGGCGCGGGGACCACCAGGGGTTCCCATCAGGTCCCCTGGCTGCTGTGCGGGCTGAGCTGCGAGTGGGGTCTTGGGGGGTCCTGGCTGCCTCTGCTCGCAGACCCCAGAAGGGGCCGCACCGTCTGCAGGCGGGACAGTCAGCATTGCTGACGTACATGCTGATGTGACAGTCTTCTCCTGGAGGGACCCCCAAGCACCAGAGTCCCCCTCGTTGGGGACCAGAGAGGCCTGACCCGTGGCTCACACAGTCTTAGAGAAGCCCGGGGAGCACTCCTTGGTGATAACAGGCTTTCTCTGCAGGCCTGAGTGGTGTTGTTTCCCTACCTTTTCAGCTGGGCCTTGAGGTCACTTTTTCCACGTGGATCAGGGTCTCTGGGGGGGGGCATGGTCACACAGTGGCCCTGTGTTCCTCGGATGTTGCCGGCGCCCCTTATCCCGTCTATGATCACTGGTCATCCTTCCGGGGGTCCTCACTGTGTGTGGGGCTCTCCAGCTCTGGGGAGGCTGGTGTCCATGGTGGTCTCACTGGGCAGAGCCCTGAGTGTGTGCCCTGGCTGTGGTGCGTAACCACGTTGATGGCCCTTTGTCTCACACCCTGTCATCCTGTCCCCATAGAACCAGAGAGCCAGCCTGGCGCGAGATGCCTGGGCTGGTGTGGGGGATGCCTCTTGTCTGCTGGGGCCTGTGACCTGGCACAGACGGGGTAGCAGGGGCGTCATCTGGGAAGGGGCCAGGGAGTGCTTGTGGGATGTCTCCTCTCTGCCCAAACCTTCTACGGGGCTGCATGGGACCGTTGTCCCTGGCATGCTCTGGGGGAGCCGGGCTCGTGTCTCCTCTTCCCACCAGCACCGGCGGGCCCTGTGTGTGCCCTTGCCGGCCAGACACCGCGTAGCCACACGAGCCTCTTGGGGACACATGTGTCGGGCCGTGAGCCTCCTGATGGGGTGCTAGACGGTGGTTGGCGTCCATAGGCCTTTCGTAAACAGCCACAGACACAAGTGAAGGCCCAGAGGCAGCAGTGGGGGTGCTGGGCCCTCTCCAAGCTCACTGCGGGGTGGACCCGCCAAGCTGACAGAAGATGAGTCTCTGTGAGGGCGGACAGCCCTGCGGAGAGCTGCCGCCATGCGGCTGGCCCGGGACAGGCCTCCCCCGCTGCTCAGGACGGAGCTGCGTCAGGGCATGGATGGGGAAGAGCCGTGTGGAGCGGAGGAGGCCAGGGGCAGGCCCTCCCAGAAGACCCTTCCTGGTGTGGATGAAGCGACAAGACATCGGCGCCCCCAGTGGGTGCTTCGAGTGGGGTCCCGGGAGCTCCGCGACGCAGTGAGGAATCTAGGAGCTCCGGATGAAGTCCAGCGGCCTCTGCCTCCTGACTGACCCCGAAGCAGCCCTTGACCTTCCCGTCGTGGTCTGGTGTCTGTCTCCTCACACAGTAGGAGCCCTGTTTAGTGGTGATGGACCCTCGTGGGGGCCCCGCTGTCCCCTCCGAGCCTTGGTAGAGGCCCCCACCAGCTCTGCGGCTCACTGACCGGTTGTTCCCTAGGTATGTGCAGGAGGTCATCCAGCGGGGGCGCTCCTGCGTCAGGCCAGCGTGCACACCTGTGCTGAGCGTGGTGCCGGCCGTGTCCGACTTGGAGCTCTCCGAGACAGAGTACGTGCGCCCCGCGCGGGTCCCGCTTGCCAGGCTGCCCGCGGTGGAGCCGCTGCTCCCAGGACAGGATTCGGGGCGCTGCACTGGAAGAGATGGGGCTGGGCTCCAGCTGCTTGTCTCCATCAGAGGAGACGCGGGCCATCCTCGTGGGACATGTGGCTGGCGGGCCAGAGAGGAAGTTCTGCTGTTCCTCGCTCTGGCCGGGGCCCCCCACCCACCTCCACTGTCCTGAGCTTCCGCGCCGGCCCCGGGGGCACGCGGTCGCGTGCTGGGCCTTGTTTCCCTGGCTCAGCCGCGTGAAAGCGCCTGCCCGGGTGGCCAAGGTGTGTCCGGGGCCTGTGCGCCCGCCGGGCCTTGCTCTGTTCCCATGTGGCGTGCGGGAGTGCGTGGAGCAGGGAGGGCGCTGGGGACCACCTGTAGGCGGTGCCGGTCGCCCAATCCCTGCATCTCCGCTCAGGGGAGAGCAGAAAGGGGGTCCCCACCACATCTCAGATTGTGCCCTGTCACGTCCATCCGAATGCGTGGGTGACTCGGCCTCCCCACCAGGTCACTCCTTGAGGGTAGTCTCTGGAAAAGCAGGGACCCTGCCTCCTTTCTGTAGAGAATGGAGTCCCAGAGGACCCCCCACCCCGCAGCGTGAGGCTGTAGGACTGAGGGAAGGAGAGCAGGCACCCGGGAGCCCGGCTTGAGCAGTGGATGGCCACGTGGCCTGAGTCGCTGTCAGCCGTGTGCCCAGGAGCAGCTGGGAGAGGGGAGGGCTCCCAGGGAGAGACAGGCTGGTCGTGAGCTCCTGGGCAGCAGGGGCCAGGGTCTGTGTCCGAGCACACCTGGGTGGCTCTGGCGCGGTCGCAGGGACCAGAGCTGCTAGATGACCACACGGTGCTGCCTGTGGTCTCAGACACAGAGCCCCGGCTCAGCACCATCAGGATGTGCAGTCCTGGGCTGCATGGTGCTGGGCTCCTGCCCTTCTCTGCGTGTCCGGCTGGGCTCTGCCCCTGCCCCTGCGGCAGGGCAGGTCTGTTTCAGATCCATGCCTGGGGCTGTTCCTCGTCCGTGCTCCAGCCGAGAGGCGTTCCTGCAGTCACAGGGCTCTCTAACCCTTACCTGGGCCACAGGGAGTGTGGCCCAGCCTTGAGCTGGGGGCCGCGCTGGTTCCAGTGGCCTGGGTGTCTTAGGAAACCAGGTGCTGGGATCCACTGTGGGTTCCGGCCCCGAGAAACTTGCTCCCCTGCGTTCGTAGGGTCTGGGTAGGGGGTGCCGCTCCCCCAGCCAGCTCGGACCACAGGGAGGCCCGAGGCCATGTGGTGGGTGCAGGAGGGTGGTGGGGAAACGGAGGCGCCGGCTGTATGGGGGCAGGGGGGCAAGCAGGGGAGGGATGAGCCGGTGTCCTTGCTGTGGGTCTGAGGGTGCGGGGGGCTTATGCAGGACTGGACCCTTGGGTCAGGACACCACGTGGAGTGAGGCTTCCGGAGGGCTGGCCCTGGAGCTCCAGGCAAGGGGGTGTCTGAGGATGACGAACCCCCCCGAGGGATGAACCCTCGCCCTGTGCTTCCTGGAGGGCCTGTAGCCCTTTGGGTTATGCCCTGAGCCTAGCAATCACCAGTACACCTCCACCTCCAGGACGAAGTCCCAGAGAAAGGCGGGCAGTGGGAGTGCGCAGCCGTGTGACAGCATCGTGGTGGCCTACTACTTCTGCGGGGAGCCCATCCCCTACAGGACCCTGGTGCGGGGCCGCGCCGTCACCCTGGGCCAGTTCAAGGAGCTGCTCACCAAGAAAGGCAACTACAGGTGAGAGCCCCGCGTGTATCCTATGCTCGGTGTGACCCCCGCAGCAGCTGGGCCGCAGGGCCTGCGGTGCACACGGGGCCGGGGGGAGCCCTCATCCCCGCTCCCCCCTGTCCCGCAGATACTACTTCAAGAAAGTGAGCGATGAGTTTGACTGTGGTGTGGTGTTCGAGGAGGTTCGGGAGGACGACACAGTGCTGCCCGTGTTTGAGGAGAAGATCATCGGCAAGGTGGAGAAGGTAGACTGACCTGCCAGTCCGGCCTCTGCGCCGGCTTGGGCCCACGTCAGGCAGGGACCGGGCATCACGGCGAGCGTCCGAGGGTCGTGCCGTGTCGTGTGCTTCCCATGTGTGCAGACACACGGCCGCGGTCAAAGACCAGGTGCTGCTCGCCCCGCAGCTGGCCGGGGGTCCCTCGAGTGGCCCCGCCCACTGCTCAGTGATCCTTGGAGCGGCCGGCGGAGCAGGCCCACCACAGGGCGGCCTCTAGTGCCCCTGCAGCGGCGCCCGCTGCTCACTGCTCCTTGCTCCGGCGCTCGCACTGCAGGCTCTGCCCCCCGCTCTGGGATGGTCCGACACACCCTGCCCCGGCCCGGCCTGGGCCTGGGGTGCCAGGGGCCCCGCGGGGGCCTCTGTCAACTGTACATGTCACCGAGTGCCTTCAACACAGCTTGTCTCTTGCCTGCCACTGTGTGGATCCGGCGACGGAGCCCCGTAGCGCTCGCCCTCCTCCACCCTTGTGTCCAGGGCGCCGGCTCAGCGGGTCCCGGGCCCCTCCCCTCGAAGGGCCCCTGTAAATATGTACATTTCTCAGGCCAGGGCCAGTGGGGGGCTGCCCCAGCCCATTTTTCATGCGCTGACTTGTACAATTATCTTTTCAAAGGTACTTGGATAATAATGAAATAAAATCATTTTTGAACCTTCTCTGGCAGGAGTGCACCTGTCTTCTGTGGTGGGGCCTGGCTGGTAGGCTTGCCGTTCTTGGCCAGCTTCACGCCAGGCCTCTGAGGGTCGAGAGTATGTGTGGGAGAGGGGTGTCTTCTGGAGCACGGGGACAGAGCTCTGGAGAGGGCTGGGTTCCCAGACCCGGATCTGAGTCAGGGATCCACCCAGAACAGGGAGGCCCGGCTCCAGATGGAATGGGCCCCAGGAGGCTAACTGGGCAAGCCCAAGGGCCCGGCGGCCTGGGACCACACACACAGGAACCACACACACAGCCCAGGACCAAAGCACTTTATTCTCTGCCCGGCTTCCAGGGCTCTGCTCTGGGGTCTCTACAGCACTGTGGGGGCGGCTACAGCTCCTCTTTGGGCTCCGTGCTGGCGTTGGGTGCTGTCTCCTGGAAAGGGTCACAGAGGCCCAGCTGGAAGCTGCACCCTGGCTCACCCCTGCCCCTGGCCACCGCAGGGCCCCATGCCGGCCTGGTGCAGAGAAGGGTAACCCTGGGGCAGGGGCACCCACCGGTACGGGGACTGTGGGCTCTTCGGCAGGCAGCTGGCCCCCGTTGTCCAGGAACTTGGAGAAGGTCTCCAGATCCCTAGTGCTTTTGTATTCAATCACCTAAGGAGGGACACCGGGTTCTGGAGAAAATACCCACCCTGTCCTACCCTGGCAGGTGACATCACCCCCATCCCCGGAGGCTCCACCCTCAAGCCAGGCCTTACCCCCAAGCCCAAGGCCTGCCCGCAGGGCCCCAAACCTCCATCATCCGGGCCCCGCCCACCCGAGGCTCCGCCCTCTAGGGCCCCGCCCACACGAGGCCCTGCTGCTGGAGGCCCCGACTTGTGTCTGGTCCCCTGTCTGAGGAGCACGCACAGCAAGCTCCAGACCTGGGAAGACGAGGTCTAGCCTCACCTTCCGACCCGGGCCCGCTGGGAAGTACTTGAGGGTAGGGAAGCCGTGCACAGGGAAGGCCTCCAGCTCATTGGCTGTGGCGTCCAGCTCCGCGATGACGATGTCCTCATGGTCCTTGTACTTCTCAGCCAGGGCCTCCCAGGCCGCAGCCATTTCCTTGCAGTGGCTGCACCACGGGGCGTCTAAGGCAGCGGTTTGTTGGCACAGGCAGGGCCCCCCTGCCCCACCCCACCCCTGCCCACTGCCCACCACCCATCGCCTTCTACACTCACAAAACTTGATAAACACATTCTTGGTTTCATCGAAAGCCACCTGCTCAAAATTCTTGCCCACGAGGGTCTTGACTGGCCGCTGATCCCAGTCAGGGGGGAGCTCCTGGCTCAGGAGATAGGGCTGGGGGGAAGTGGGCCAGGGGCTCCACTGGGGGTCTCTCCTGACAGCTGCTGCTCCCACCCCTGCTCCCCGGGTGGCCGCTTAGCATCCCACCTTGACCTGGCCACTGAGGACCGCGTGGCAGAAGGCAGTGACAGAGGCCGCGGTGACCGACCCTCCAGCCACAGGTGCGTACTTCTTGGTGGTCTCCATGTTGATGAAGCGCAGGGTGGGGACCTCCTCGGCCTTCAGACCAAAGTACTGCAGCACGTGGTCGTTGCTGGCGCCCACATCCACCACCACAAACAGCACCTGCAGACAGGGAGTCTGTGCTGGGCGGCCCTCCCGCCCTAGCCCCTGCCCCCCAGCCCAGCCAGTACCTGTCCCCGGAACGGAGGCGCTGCCTCCACAAAGCCCGCCAGGAGCTCCCGGTGCGGGGCCAGCGTCCGGTTGACGAACAGCAGCAGGTGGTTGAGGATCCGGGCTGCGAAGATCTTGGGCGACGTCTGCGGGGACAGGCCAAGCTCACGGGGCTGCTCCCACGGCCGCGCCCCCAGCCCGGCGCGGGCTCCCACTGCCCCACTTGCCTGGCTGTTGAACTCCATGACCAGGCGCATGCTGTGCACGAGGAGGAACCGCGACAGGTCCCCCAGGTCCAGGCCCAGCTCTTCGTCCACCAGGAAGTCCGCCCGACCCTCGTCAAACTGGACAGCACGGGCCAGGTCAGCAGGAGCCACAGCCCCGACCCTCAACACCCACCCTAGCCCCATGCCGCACCTTCTTTTTTTTTTTTTTTTTTTTTTTTAAGATTTTATTTATTTATTTGACAGAGATCACAAGTAGGCAGAGACACAAGCAGAGAGGAGGCAGAGAGGAGGAAGCAGGCCCCCCACCGAGCAGAGAGCCCGATGTGGGGCTCGATCCCAGGACCCTGAGATCATGACCTGAGCCGAAGGCAGAGGATTAACCCACTGAGCCACCCAGGCGCCCCCATGCCGCACCTTCTTGAAAAGAACCACAGTGTCCTTGGTGAGGCCGAACTTCTGAAAGAGCTCTGGCTGGTCAGTAAAGCCAAAGGTCATGTCCAGGGCGTCCTGGGCCAGGGCCAAGAAAGTGGCCACATCCTCATCTTGTAGGTCCTAAGGAGCTTAAGCTGTGAGGTTGGCTGGCAGCACGGGCCCCGCTCCTGCAGCCCAGACCCCAGGGGTAGCAGCTCACCTGGAAGAATCCGATGACCACGACGTCCCGGCTGTCTATCAGGGTCTGGGCGCCCTCCTCGTCCTCCAGCCGGGTGGCACTGGGCCCCAGCCGCCGCCTCAGCCACTCGGCGATGCCGTCGGCCTCTCGGGGGCCTGTGAAGCGTCCACTCAGCCCGGGCCCAGCCCAGGCCAACCCGCTGCCCGCCGGCCCCCCCCGCCCCGTGCCTGCCGCCCGTACCAGTGTACTCCTCCGGGTGTGTGCGGTTCCCGTCCCGGAAGAACCTGAGCGTGGGGTACTCCGTCACAGCGAACTCCTGGGTCAGCTCTGTCTCGGCGGTCCCGTCCACCTTGGCCAGTCTGGCTTTGGCGGACTCTGCCGCCAGCATGGCAGCTGCCTTGCTGTACTCAGGGGCCAGGGCCTTGCAGTGCCCACACCATGGGGCATCTGGGGGAGAGGATCATGAAGTCCCCGGCCTCCGAGGCCCCAGCCTTAGCTCCTCTCCTCCTGCCCAGCCAGAGCCGGGAGACCTTGGGGTCAGTCGTGTCTGGCAGGAGTGTTCCTGTCCACACACCTCCCTCCTTCGGGGCCCGTCTGAGCCTCCACACCAGAGCCGGGCTCCTCAAGGCCCCAGGCCTGGGGCGCCGTGGCCAGCGCTGTGCCGACAGCGTGTCGGAGGAAAGTCCTCCAGCTGCTGCTCCCTGAGGCCTGCACAGGGGCGTCTGCTCGTGGACGCCTGCGACCTGGGAATGGCCATCTACCAAAAAGCAAGCAAGGCCTGGATGCTCTCTGGTCCTGGCAGAGAGTCTGCAGCTGAGCCGTGATCAAGGGGCCTCCCTGCACCTGCACCTCCTCCCAGTCCCACCCTCCCCCGCTCCAGCTGGACTCCTTCCCCCCAGCCCAGTCCCGGGCCTTGCTTCCCATGCCCTTCGGTGGAGCTCCAGGAGCACTGTGGGGGCCGAGGGCTCACTGAGGAAGCCTCTTGTGGGTCCACAGGGTGGGGAGCTGAACACCCTGGGCAGCCCTGGTGGGTCCCCCAGCCCACCGGCTGGGTGCACTCACAAAACTGCACCAACAGGGTGCGGTGCTTCCGCAGGGCCAGGCCCAGGGTGCGCTGGCTTAGCACCAAGATCCCGTCCTCCTCGGGGACCTCCTCCTCCTCAGGGGGCTCTTCCTTAGGCCCCCCTGGCCCCAGGCCCTGTCCCCGCAGGCCGGAGGCCGCAAGCAGCAGCAGCAGCACGAGCGGGAGTCGGCCGTCCATGGCAGTGCGGGGCCCACGAGGCAGGGGCAGATAAGGGGGCCGAGGGCCAAGCCGCAGCTGCCACGTGGCACCCAGTCCCAGTCCTGGGAAGATAAGGCCACAAGGCACCCCCCACCCCACCCCCAGGGGAGGGGAGGCAGACAGAAGCGACACCCAGGGCACTGAGACAAGGCGACTTTAATAGGACTGTTCAGGGCACAGTGCCAGCCCAGGGAGGGGGCGTCCCAGGATGGAGCAGGGGGTGTGGGAGGGGGTGTGATCACTGACGGAGGGGCAGGGAAAGCAGGACTCCAGGTGGGAGGATGGTCCCCAGGGTGGGGGCGCTCAGCTCTTCCAGTCTTGGCAGATGTGGAGGCCCCACTCCCAGGACAGGTGGTCCGTCCTGTCGTCGTCGGTGAAGAAGGACGTGACCACGTAAGCACCCCGCACCAGTGCTCCTCGGGGCACCTCCTCCAGCGGGGTCACAAACTCATACTCCTGGGCACGCGGGCCGTAACTGCCCACCATGTGCACGGCCTTGTCCACTAGGAGAGGGGGAGGCCGTCAGGGGCCACCCTCTGCCCCATCTGCCCCTCCCCACAGCCCCCCTCCCCCAGCAACCCCTCCTCGCCGCCCTCACCGCGCAGGCCCTGCCTGTAGGTGTGGTGCAGACACTTGAGGCCACTGACGATCTCCTTATTGACCTGAGAGACAGAGAGTGTTAGGGCCCCTCCAAGGGGCTGACCATGTGCTGGCAGGTGTCCCCCAGGGCAGCTGCCCTCACCTTGAAGGTAATCTTCACTCTGTAATCAACACCCTCCTTCAGGACAAACACCTGGTTTCTCAGCACGGCCAGCTCCCCTGTCGGGGAAAGGGCAGCTAGGGAAAGACCTCCTGGGAGAGCGGAGACCCTGCCCCAGGAGCCCCATGGGGGGCAGTACCTGTGAGGTCCATGGTGATGGGCCCCGGAGCCTGCTCCGACATCAGCGTCAGCCTGGTCACCTGCACGTTGGGCAGGCTCAGGTCTAGGAGAGACCGGAAGTCACCGGAGTGCCTCCCTCCTCCCCGGTCCCCCAAGCCCTGGGCGGCGCATACCCACAACCGGTGGCAGGGGCCCCAGCAGTGCCTGCTTGTACTTAGCCAGGCTCTCATCCTCCAGGTCCAGCTGCTGGATCTCTCGCAGGCTCTTCCTCCCTGGGGCCCGGTACTCGGGCACAGCCTCGTCCAGGGCCTCGTCAGGGGGCAGCTGTCTCCCCTCCTTGTCGGTCAGGAGGACTGGGGATTGGGGAGGTGGGTGAACGGTGGCCAGCGGCTGACCCGGCATTCACGCATCAAACTGGAGGCCCCCCGGCTGGCCAGCTGTGCCTCTCAGTGCCCACAGGAACTCAGAGGAAGCAATGGAGGCTCAGGGAAGGGGGGTGCGCTCAGGGAGGGAGGGCTGCATGGGGCGCAGGGGCGGGCTGGGGAGAGACCGAGTGGCACCCACACCCAAACCCTTTAGGGAGGCCCGTGGGGGGGTGCAGAAGGCTCCTGAGCCAAGTGACATCCCTGAGGCAGAGCTGCCTTCTCTGGCCCAGCCATCCACCTAGGGCTCCTCCCTGACTCTGAGGCCAAAGATGGGGGGTGCAGGGGAAGACCCTAAACGGGGTTAGCCCCACGGACTGGAGGCCACCACTGTGGACTGGTGACCTCCGAGGTCTTCCCTAGAGCAGAGGCTCTGCTCACCACACCTCTTCACATCCCCCTATGCCTTCCCCTGTCCTAGGGGTTCTTCCCCGTGGTGCTCCTGGGGCGTCAGGGTGGTTCTCTCTAAACCCCACAGCTTGTGCTCTGGGTTACCTCCCTGGGCGCATTCAGACTCACAGCCCCTTCCCATGGTGCCCTGGGGCAGGGGTCTCTCTAAGCCCCTTCCCACAGTTCTGGGACAGGGCCTTTCCCACTGTGCTCCATGCTTCTCAAGGATCACCCCACGCCCTGAAGGAGCCCCAGCCCCACCCAAGGGAGAGGGGATCTCAGGGGCAAGTTCCCAAGGGGAGAGGGTCCCCCTGCCACCCTGGCTTCACAAACAGACCCGCCCACTCTCGCCTCCTTTGCCCCTGAGTGTCTGGCCTGGACGAAGCCCCCCCCCCCCCCGCCAAAGCCCAGTAGGGGGACCGCGCCAGGATTTCCCCACGCGCGCCCCCAAAGTTTCCGCGGGGAGAGGCCCAGACCCCGCCCCAGGCTGAAGCCTCCCCGACCCCCCCTCCCCGCCCGAGACCCCCGCCCACGTGGCCACCCTGGCCCCAGCCCAGCCCGCTCACCTCGGGCGCACAGCGCCAGCCGGAGCAGCTCCAGCAGCTGCGCCCCCAGCTCACATGCGTCCAGGCCCAGCATGGTGGCCCGCGGCCCGGAGCCGCCGAGGAGCCGCCGCCCGCCCCGCCGCCGCCCGGCTCGGCGCTCAGCCCCGGCGCGACTGCGGTGAGCTCATCCCGGCCGGGAGCGCCCCCCGCGCCCAGCGCCGCGCCCGCGCCGCGCGCCCCCAGCCGCTCCGCGGACCCCGCGCAGCCCCGCAGAGACGCGCGTGTCGCCCGCACGGCGCCGGCACCTGGTTGTCCCCGCCGCGGGCGCCGCAGAAGCCCGCACGGCCGCCGCGGTCAAGGTCCCAGCCGCCCGCCCAGTCCGCACCCCGCTCTGTCCATCAGAGAGGCCCCACCCCCACAGCGCCCGTGAGAGTCTGGGGGATTCTCGGGGAAGCCCTCTGGGAGGGGCGGGTGGGGCCGGGGGCGCCCAGTGGAGCAGGTGCTCCCCACCTCCCCCAGGCCCCTGGGCTCTCGTTACCTGCAGGCGGTACAGGCAGCACCTGGGGCTTGACGGCTTCCCTTCCCTCCCCGCCCCCACCGGATCATCTGTCTGGGCAGAGGGCTGCCCTTTAGCCTGCCCAGCCCCGGCAGCTGGGGGAGGCGCTGGGCGGGGGAGTGGGCGTCCCGGAGGCGCTGGCACGGAGGGACTTGTGTCCACCCACCCAGAGGCCAGGGTCCCACCCTCACAGTGAGAGGCAACATGGAGTCACACAGCCATGGCCATACCGTTTATGGACTGGGCTGCGGGAGCCAGCTCCCAGAGCCCAGACTGTAAGGAAGCCCCCTGCCCTTGAGGAAGAAAGGGCGGCGATCCAAAGCAGAATCCTGGGGCTGGAGGGCTGAGAGAGGGGCACACAGGGCGCTTCTGGTCTTGAAGCCTAAATAACCTTGGGGTGGGCAGATGGGGGCAGCCGGTGCAGGGAACCGGGGAGCTGGGCGTCAGGCTGGGGAAAGCTCACAGGTGTGAGTGGAGGGGTTGGGGGAGGCAGAGCTCCAGCCCCAGTCCTCCCTTCTCCCAGATACCCCTTCTGCTCCCCCACTAATTTCTGAGGACACCCAGGCATCATACCCACCTTTGCCTGGAACGCCTAACACCCTGGCTTCACAAAAGGAACCCTGTCCACTCTTGGCTCCTTTGCCCCTGAGTGTCTAACCTGGACAAAGCCCCCCTTCTCCCACCAAAGACCAGTCAGGGGACCACGTTCTGATTCATCTGCACCCCCAAAATTTCTGCAGAGGAGGGCCATGGGTGCTAGGGGACATGTGGGCTTGTGTGGAGATGATCCCTCTTGGAGTTCCACCTCTCCACAATCTTTCCCAGGGCAGGATTCACCCACCTGAGACGCAGGCCATTCTGGGGTCCTGTTTCTGCTGCCCTTTCCCTGGGGTTGGGGGTGGTCAGGGTAGCCACTTGTCGAGGCTGGGGACATCTATGGCCTCTGGTGGCCATACAGCTTCTGTAGATAGCCAACCATCCAGAAAGGACAGTCAGGCCTGGGACCAACCTGACCCGTACCTGTGTGGGTGGGAATGGTTGGGAATTCGCTGGGATCTAAGAGAGGAGGGTACCCTGGTAGCCGTTCCCCCCGCCCCCAGTACCACTGCCCCAGCTCATCCTGGACCTGGCCTTGTCAGCACTGGAAATGGATCAGTGTAAGGCTGTAGGCCAGAGGCCAATCCCAATTATCCTGCCCTGTCCCCAGCACCCCATGAGGGAGGAGGGGGACTCTATCTTCAAAAGAGCAGAAACAGACTTTTTAGAACTTCTTAAAAATAGGGGCACCTGGGGGGTGGAGTCGGTGAACCATCTGCCTTTGACTCAGGTCACGATCTCAGGGTCTTGGGATAGAGATTGCATTTTGGGGGCTCCCTCTCAGTGGGTCGCCTGTTCTCCCTGTCCTTTGCCCCACTCATGCTCTTCCTGGCTCTCAAATGAATAAGTAAATAAATAAAAATCTAAAAAACAAAAAAGCCAGCAACAGGCCTCCGGGTTGGTAGTGGCGGAGCTGCTGGAGCAGGGAAAGGGCGGGAAGTGGGCCCTGAGCCTGGAAGCTGCAGGTGCCCCCCCCTCAGTGTGTGGGTCCGGGGGCAGGGAGAGGGAGCTGGGACCCCCCGCCCTGCAGTAAAGCTCCTCTCCCACAGTCTCTGAGCTCCTGCATCTGTGGTGTCTCTGCTCCGTCCCCTGTGGTCCTGCGGTCCTGCCCAGGTCACCGCGCAGGGGTAGGCCAGTGAGCTCCCCGCCCCCCCCGCCGCCTTCCCGCAGGCCTCCATGCACCCCCAGTCAGCAACCCGCACAGCCGTCCTGTGTCGCAGCAGCCTGGAGGCACTGACGTGCTGTGCCCCGTCGCGGACACACTCCTGGGGCCAACTGACCCCTCGCCCTGACCCCGCCCCCCAGCCCCGCCGCCAGTGTTGCCGCATCCCGAAGTGCCCCCGTTGCCTGGGTGTGCGAGGCAGCAGTGGGCCTTGCACGGCTGCCCTCGACCCCACCTGCCCCACAGAAGCCTCTCGAGACTCTCCTGTCTCTGCGCACCCCCACCGGTGCCCGCTGAGCCCGACTCCCTCACAGTGCCCGCAGCATCCGGGGCGGACCCCTCCCACGGACGCGGGCCTCAGTGTCCCCTGACGGAGCGGGGGGCGACCCTCCTAGACCCCAGAGCCAGGCCGTGCGGGCGCGGAGGCTAAGGCCGCTGAGGGTCGGGGGTGGGGGAGCCCATCTCGCCGGGCTGGGGGCGGGGGGCGGGGCTGCGGCCAGGGGCGGTGGGGGCGGGGCCGGCCGGTGGGGCGGGGCCGGGGCGGGGCGTGCGGGCGTGCGGGCGCGCGGGCGGGGGCGGCTCCACCGCTCCGCCATCTGGCGCTCGGCAGCCATGGCCGGCGGACGGCGGGGTGCGCAGCTGCCGCATCTCAGCAAGGTGGGTGCCAGGACGGGGTCCCGCTCCCCGCCCCCTGGGTTTCCCGGCATGCGGGGCGGGGAGCGGCGGGACAGGGGTGGTGCGGGCGCGCACGAGTGTGGACGCGGGGCCGGGGGCGCGGCGCCGCGTGCGGCGGGGCGGGGCGTCGAGCCGCGGGAGGGGGCGCGGGGGCGTGGTCCTGTCCCTCTCCCCTCCCCCCGCCCCTGCCGCCGGCCGCGGCCCCAAATCTGCAGTGGCGCGGTAATCTTCCCTGAGCTCCCCGATCCCGTTGCGGGGAGTCGGGTCTGGGGCGGGGGAGCCTGTCCGGAGCAGCGCCCCCCGGTGTCCCCTCGCCCAGATGGAGCGGGTGGTCCTGAGCATGCAGGACCCCGACCAGGGCGTGAGGACGCGGAGCCAGCGCCTGTTCATCACCGTCATCCCGCACACCGCGGCAGGTGAGGCGCCGCCGGACCGGGCTTGGTGGGCGCCCTGCCGCGGCCCACCCCCGCCCCGCCCACCCCTGCCCCATGCCAATCTCTGCTGTGCAGGCGGCGACGTCGTGGCGTGGCTGATCCGGAAGTACTGCATCTCAGACGAGGGTAAGGGGTCAGCCCCTTGCTCGCCCTGCCCGCTGCTCCCTGCCCTGGGGTCGCTGTGCTGACGTCCTGGGCTGGTCCTCGTCAGGGCTCACAGGTGTCAGGGCAAGCCAGGTGCGCTGGGGAGTTTGGTTCTGGCGGCTGAGAGCCCGCCTCCCTGTGCCCCTCCCCTGCAGAGGCCCTGCACCTGGGCACTCTCCTAGTGCAGCACGGATATCTGTACCCTCTGCGGGAGCCCCGCAGCCTCCTGCTCAGGCCGGATGACACGCCCTACAGATTTCAGGTCAGGTGCTGCTGGGAGCAAGGGGGAGCCCCAGACTAACAGCCCAGCCAGAGGGGACTCCTGGGAGGGGGACTGGGATTGGAGGAGGAAGCGGTGATGTCACCACAGGCCTGGGTCCATGGCCCCTCCCCATGAGGCCTGGGCAGTATATGCCCTTTGGTAGAAGGATCCAGTTAAGGTGAGAGACCTGCAGTTTCTCTGAGATCATGGCAGGGACCCCATAAAGGGCGTAGTACCTGGGGAGGATTCTGGTGGTTTCCCTGAGGATCCTTAAGCCCTGGCTCATGAAGGAGCCTGTGTGGGGCCTGAGGACAGGGTCCTTGCGTCTCGGTGTATAACCCCAGGCACGGTGGAGCTCCCCTGCCCGGCCTCCGCGGCCACAACTGGGATCCAGGCAGGCTTTGCTCTCAGTCCTCACACACAGTCTTCAGCACAGACTGAGTACATGCGTGGCTTGGGCAGGGCCTGTCCACCCCACCAGGCAGCGAGGACTCTGGGAGGCCAGTCAAGGAAGCGGTGCCTGCCCTGGGCCCCAGGGAGTGAGTGGAGCTAGGTTCCCGCTGGGGAAAATGGCCAGTGGTCTGTGAGTCTCCAGGCTGTAGGCAGACAGGCAGGTTCTGAGGCACCATCTGGCCAGCCCAGTCCCTTCCCAAGGGATAGGGGAAGGTGGTCACAGCTGGGGTGGGGAAGGCCCCGGAGGTCCCGGACGCCCTGTTCCTGCACCATACCAGACGCCCTATTTCTGGACAAGCACCGTGTGGCCAGCTGCGGAGCTGGACTACGGTGAGTGTGGAGGAGTGGGCTAACCTGGGACAAGTTCCTAGCCTTGCTGCCCTCCCTCCCGAGTGATGCCACGAGAGACGAGGGGCAGAGAGGTCTCCCCTGCAGCCTGGCCCCCTATCCTTCCAGCCATCTACCTGACAAAGAAGAACATCCGAAAGCAGGGGACCCTGGTCGGGCACGAGAAGGTGGGTCCCCCCTGCCCCCTCCTGAGTCCAGCCCGAGGACCCAAGACCTGCCCTTGGTCCTGGGCCTCCCGGTTTGCCCTGGAGCACAGCCCAGGCCCCAGGAGAGTGCAGACACACAAACACGTCATCTGTAGATGTCTCTGTGGGGAGGTGGTTGGTCTGCACCCCGAGCTGCGCACAGGAGGGGTTATCCACTGGCGCCCTCGACATCCCCCAGGAGCACTATGACCAGCTGCACAGGAAGATCAGCCACACCTGGGACCTGGTGGTGATGCAGGCTCGGGAGCAGCTGCGGTAAGAGCTTGCCCTGCTCGAGCCGAGGGGGCACTGCCCAGGCTTGGCTGCCCACCTGGCTCTGCCTGAGGGTGGGGGCGGTGTGGGAGGGGCTGTTGTGGGCGCCACGGCCCCCCACCTCCACCTCCATCCCCAGGGCAGCTAAGCAGCGCAGGAAGGGGGACAGGCTGGTCATTGCGTGCCAAGAGCAGATGTACTGGCTGGTGAACAGGCCTCCGGTGAGCCCCCTTGCGTGTGTGTAGGGGCGGGGGTTCTCGTACAGCAGTGGGGTCAGGGGGGCCCTCATACAGCAGTGGGGTCGGGGGGGTCCTCGTACAGCAGTGGGGTCTTACTGGGATTCAGTGTGCCTCCCTCAGGTGCTCTCTCTGGACCCACAGTTTGAGCCTGTGGTGAGGATGTGGCTTTCGGGGTCCCAGCAGAAAGTTCTAGTTCTAGGACCCATCAGAACCAATCATAGGGCCAGTCCACACACATCACAGGAAACCAGTTTCTTTCTTTCCTTTTTTTTTTTTTTTTTTAATATTTTTATTCATTTATTTGACAGGGAGATTACAAGTAGTCAGAGAAGCAGGCAGAGGGAGAGAGGGGGAAGCAGGCTCCCTGCTGAGCAGAGAGCCCTATGTGGGGCTTGATCCCAGAACCCTGAGATCATGACCTGAGCCGAAGGCAGAGGCTTTAACCCACTGACCCACCCAGGTGCCCCAAGAAACCAGTTTCTTTGAGGTGTAAGGGCGGGGGCAAAGTGGGGCCAGGCTTATCGACAGCACTGAGGGGCTGGGGTCACAGGCCAGGAACTTCTGGGGGTGCTAGCCTGCAGTTAGGCCTTCCCCAGAACTATGGTCTGGGCGGGAGGTTTGCAGTCCCCCTGCTGGCTGGGGCTGTGGGACAGTCCCAGCTACCACGAGGGGAAGTTCCTGTGGGATAAATCCACAGGGAAGAAAAGAGCGAGCCCTGCACCGGCCCAGTAGCTCATGCGGGTTGTGTACGTGTGGGTTAGGGTGGGGCTGTCTCTGGGGAAGTGATGGGTCATCTTCCGCCTGAGCGCTAGGTTGGGGAGGCTGGGGCAGGAGGGTGGAGTGGACATGGCTCCCAGGCTGTGTCTATGGCTGAGGGTCCAAGTGGAGGGCCCTGGGAATGGCAGCTGGAGCCTCTGGGTGAGCAGGCATAAGGGCCGTCTGTGAGGGGGGGCCAGCCCAGCACATGTGTTGGAGGATGGGAGGGCCAGCATGCGGGGCACGTGACTGCCCCAAGACGGGCGGTGAGAGGGGCGCCTGGCTGGCATGGTTAGGAGAGTGCAGCTCTGGGTCTCGGGTCATGACTTGGAGCCCCACTGGGCGTCCAGCCTACTTTAAAGAAGAAAGAAGAGGGATGGTTTGGCTTGTGCTGTGAGCAGTGAGGACCACAGTGGGGAGGTGAGCTGGCCTCAGGGGAGGTCCCTGTGGGGGTAGGACTGGTAGGGAGAGGGCCCAGACTCTGCCCTTCTCCGATGGCTGGTTGGCACTTTACAGAATGACGTACGGGTGCAGAGTTGATGGGGGAGCCGGGGGCAGAAACCCTAGGCTGAGGTGGGTCTCGGCAGCCCACCTGGGTTGGACCACCCCACCACATCTCGGCCTTCCTCTGCAGCCGGGTGTCCCCAGCGTCCTGGAGCAGGGTCCCAAGCGCAGCTCCTGTGCTGCTGAGCGAGTGCAGATGGTGAGGCCCTGCCCATGTGCCCCCAGGCCGCACCCTTCCACCCCTGCATACGTGTCTCCCCACCCCATGTGGGGGCTGCCCAACCATCCGTCCCAACGGTGTCTGACCCCGACACCCAGAGGCCCTGCTCTGCTCCTGGCATCATGCGCCCCCGCCTGCACCCCTGCTTCCAGGTCTCTGCTAACCCTCACCTCTTGTCTCCCCAACCTGCTACGGTGGGTGCCTGTAAGTGTGACGGGGCTCTGGGAAGGGTGGGACAGCCTCAGGGTCTCCGGGAGTTGGAGACACCCCCCGCAGAGCCATGGATGGGCCTGAGGGGCCTGGGCTGAGCCGGCCACCTCCCTCCAAGGCCTCCGATGGCCTCTGGACAGACGTGTTCAGACCTGGTAGCAGGGCTCTGTTCCAATCCCCCAAAGCGCAAAATATATAATACCTGGTACCTTACAGATAAAACTTTCCCTTTGAAGTGGTAGTTCACGGTCATGGGTTTGGAATGTCCTCATGATAAGATTGGCCAAAGAGAGCCAAGACCAGCACTGGGCATCCCAGGCATCCTGACGGTTGTGTGGATGTTGGGCAGGGCCAACCGGTCCACCTGGCCCCGAGGTTGTGGCAGGCGGGCTCTGAGCTCTGAACACGATGGGATGACTTAGAGTGCGAGTTAGCAAGATGGAGTCCCCCACTGTGATCCTGCGGCTGGATCTCTCATGTATCTGCCGGTTTAAAAAAAATGAACTAGATAACATTAAAAAAATAGGAAGTAGGGACAGTTGGGGACTGTAAGGTGACTTCGACAACCTGTGGGCTCCATGGGACATTCTGGAAACCTTATCTAGAGGCCCCAGATGCTTCTTGGAAAGCCAGACCCTCCATTAGAGGAGGGGTCTTCACGGGGCAAGACAGGGGGCTTGAGCCATTCTCCACCAGCCCAAAGATGGACTCATGAGCCCAGGGTGGGGGGTCGGTCCCCACAGGGCCCACCTTTTTTTTTTTTTTAAAGATTTTATTTATTTATCAGAGAGAGAGAGGGGGAGAGAGAGCGAGCACAGGCAGACAGAATGGCAGGCAGAGGCAGAGGGAGAAGCAGGCTCCCTGCTGAGCAAGGAGCCCTATGTGGGACTCGATCCCAGGACGCTGGGATCATGACCTGAGCCGAAGGCAGCTGCTTAACCAACTGAGCCACCCAGGCATCCCCAGGGCCCACCTTCTAACTGCAGTCCTTTTGGCCCCTTCCAGACCAAGAGCACAGAGTTCTACAAGCAGGAGGTAAGTTCTGGGGGTGGTGGGAGGGAGGGGCCTGGGCTGGCTGACCCCCAGCCTGGGCCCCACCTCATGGGCCTCACATCCTAGATGGAGCGCTGCAGGAAGGCCCTGACCAGGGCCCGGGTGAAGTCGTCCGTCTGCCTGGAGGCGTGAGTGGGCTGGGGGGCCCGGAGTGCAGACCCTCCCTCTAGGGCCCTGGTCCCCACGGCCTCCCCCAGCACTGGCCCCTGGCACGGCCCCCCACCCCCAGGTACCTGAAGTTCAGCGGCCAGCGTGGGCCACACGACCCCATGATGTCGGGCTGCCTGCCCAGCAACCCCTGGGTCAGCAACGAGGACGCCTACTGGACCATCAACGCGCCCAGGTGAGCCCAGGGGGTGGGGGCCGGGGGGCCCTGCCATCCCGCTGGCACAGTCATTGTGCTCCTCACCAGCCCCCGCCTGTCCCCACAGTGTGGCCGTGCCCACGAAGCTCCGTGTGGAGCGATGGGCTTTCAGCTTCCAGGAGCTCTTGGAAGATCCCGTGGGAAGGTCCCATTTCATGGACTTCCTCGGGACCGAGTTCAGTGGTGAGAAGCGCTGTGCCCTGCTCGAGGTCCCTCCGGGTTTCTGCCAGGCCCGGCCACTGCTTGGGTGGGTCTCACTGGGCTCATGGCCTTCCAGCTGAGAACCTCAGCTTCTGGGAGGCGTGCGAGGAGCTGCGCCACGGAGGGCAGGCCCAGGTCCGCGCCACCGTGGATGCCATATACCAGTGAGTGCCGCGGGGCAGGGACTGGCGGGCATGCGGGGCCCACAGCCACGGGCCTGTCTCCTCGCACGCCCCCGTTGTGCTGACTCAGGCAGTTCCTGGCCCCCGGTGCTGCCCGCTGGGTCAACATCGACAGCCGGACGATGGAGCGGACCCTGGAGGGCCTGAGGCAGCCCCACCGCTACGTGCTGGACGAGGCCCAGCTGCACATCTACATGCTGATGAAGAAGGTGAGCAAGGGGGGCAGGCGAGTGCCAGCCTGGCTCCCTGACCCCGGCTGCCGTCGCGCATACACCTGTAGACTGAGGTCCTGCGGGCCGACTGAGAGGTCTGCTTGTGATTTTTATAAGTATCGTAACGTGGAGGATTCCAGATGTAAAGTAGACACAGTGACATGGTGAATCCCTGCATTCCTGCTGCCTGACTTCCAAACCGGTCAGCTTGGGGCCCGTCCGGACCCCTCGTCCATCCCTGCCTGCTGCCCCCCACCCCGTGACTCTTGTGCCATTTTCAGACTTCCTGTCTCTGTGTGTGGTCAGGATCCCCTAAAGGACACGGACCCCACCTTCCCTTTCCAGTGGGACCCAGGTGTCAGCATCACACACTGAACACAGGGTATTTGGCCCATGTCCTTGAAGAGCTGATTGGGTTCTGAACAGGCTCTGCTTGGCGTCTGATTGTCCCCGTAACACGTCACCACAAACCCAGGGCCTTAGGACAGCGCCATCTGGTTCTGTCACAGTGTGCTGCTCAGGCGTCCCCGCTGGGTCTCCTGGGGCAAAGGTCATGGTGTGGGCTTGCTGGCTCCATCTGGAGGCTCTGGGGGGCCGGTCACGTTCCCTCCCCTTCCCGGCTGCTGGGGACGCTGCTCCTCTGTGAGCGGCCACTCCTGAGGCCCTGTCGCCAGCATAGCATGTGCAGCCGGTCCCTCTGGCCGTCCTGCTGGCCCCTTGGACTTTAGGCCGCCCTTTGTTCTATCATGCCTTACCTCTGGGTCCTACCAGCGGGGCTGTTGCCATGTCTTTGGAGGGACTCTGTCGCCTCGCTTCCTGGATGTGGGTGGTGAGGTCTCAGACTGGATTGGGCTCACTGTCGGGTTGTACCGTCTTTGGTTTCTTCAGAGGTGATGCTTGGCGTGTCCTCATCAGGACATACGTGGGGCCCGGCCGCCTCCCGTTCGGGGATGCGAGCTGCCCGACAGTGGCTGGCCCGGGTGAGGAGCCGCCACCCCTGCCTCTGTTGGTGAGCTGGCGTGCGTCGCGGAGGTGTGTCCCCTCGCCTGCGCCTTGCCCACAGTCCCCCAGGGGAGGCACAGTCAACACGTGATTTCTTATCCTCTTCTCCACTTTTGAGTCGTGACTTGGAGCCGCTCGCCTGCTAGGGGTCAGTGAGTGGGAGGTGGTTTTCATACCACGGTCCTTCCAAGCTCTCGCCGGATGGTGGTTTTGTTTACCGTGGTTCTCCCTCTGCCTTGCTGTGCGGAGCCCCCCACCCCCAGCCCCCCGTTGGCTCTCGAGGCACTTGATGTGTTCTGAGACCTGCTGCGGCTTGCCCCAGGCCCCCCTGCGCCGTTCCCACGGGAGGCCCTAGCCCCTCTTCTAGGCTCTTCGGAAATCTTGACCTGCTGGGCGTGTTCGCGGTCACCCAGATCGCGTCCAGGTCCTTCAGTGAGCAGAACCAGTAGTACAGGGTTCTCGGTAGAACACGGGCTCCCACGAGCACGATCATTCAGATCGGGTGTGCAGAGCTCCTGGGCGCGGGCTTCCATCGTCTTCCTCACTAACCCACTGGACGTCTTGGTTCGCAGCAGCGTGGGTGTAGCGACACGCTCGCTTTCCTCCCCTCTCTCCCCGGCATCCCGGCTGGACGACCCCACGCTCCCGTGCACTGTAAACCCACGCACGACAGTTACGTGCTTCGCTGGGTCCTGGGTGTGTCCCCTCCTGGGGACGCCCCGTGGACGGCTCCGCTGCCTTACCTGTGCTCAGGGTGGCATCACCACCCGGACGCACGGTCGTCCCGCTTTACTTTCCATATTCAGGAACTGATGATTTGTTGTTTCCTTTTGTAATTATGTGAAGCATCTACGTGGGTCTAAAATCCAATCTATAAAGAAGGTACACTTCAAATACGTCTAGTTCTATCGCAGTCTTCCTACTGTAATTAACTGTTTAAAATTTGTATTTTTTTTTAATATAAACAAGGAGGTTCACGGCTTTCTTTCCTTCTTTATTGGTTTTTCTTGACTTTGTGTATTTTTTTTTTTTAATGATTATTACCCTTTTTTTTTTTTAAAAAAGATTTTATTTATTTATTTGACAGATAGAGATCACAAGTAGGCAGAGAGGCAGGCAGAGAGAGAGAGAGAGAGGAGGAAGCAGACTCCCGCTGAGCAGAGAGCCCGATGTGGGGCTCGATCCCAGGACCCTGAGATCATGACCTGAGCCGAAGGCAGAAGCTTTACCCACTGAGCCACCGAGGCACCCCTCAACCTTGTGTTTTATTTTGCTCCGTTTCCTTGCCCTCCCACTTGCGGGTGCATTGAGAACCCGGGAGGCACTCCTTGGGGTTTCCTGCTTGGGGTCCCGTGGTTCAGTCCTCCGTGCGTGGGTGCTGGGCCCCTGCCTACCTTCTGAGGGTTAATGGGCCCACTGGCTCGGAGCCCAGGTGTCCCTGCACCTGTCTGACTTGGTTGGGGCAGGTCTGGGACGGCTGCCTCCAGTGCCGTCCCCTGGGGGTGCTCTGGGGCTGGCAGGGGCCCAGCAGTGCCAGGCAGGGGCCCAGCGGAAGCTGGCTGAATGCTCTCTCTCGCAGGACTCCTACCCGAGGTTCCTGAAGTCCGCCGCCTACAGAGACCTGCTGGCAGAAGCTGTGGTTCCCCCAGAGGCCAAGAGACGGTGAGCTTGGCCGCGCCCTGTGCCCGGGCAGTAAGGCGGGCAGGTCCCTCACGGCCGCCCTGCACTCAGGTCCCCTCTTGTCCACAGGGTGTTCCCGTTTATGCGTAAGCCGCTGCATGCAAGCCCTAGCCCTGCTCTCCTTCCTGCCTCCCCCTCTGGGGAGCCTGTGGCTGCGACCAGTGGCCCTGAGTGTGGTGACAGGGGCACCTAGGTGGGCAGATAGCAGGAGAGGGAAGTGGCCATCCTCACCGCTGGCCTGGGGTCCTGGCAGCTCTTGAGACCCTTGGCATGGGCGTCCCCTAGTGCCCAGAGGGCCCAGCCTTGCCCCCGTGTCTGTGGGGCTCTTGGGCTCTCACCTTTTCCCTTGTCAAGCCTTCCCCTCCCCAGAAGGGGCTGGTCCAGGGGCTGATTCCTGGGAAAAGGTGTCCCTGAGCTTCGGTCACCTGGACAAGGGGAGGATAAGGGGGTCCAAGCGGGGCTGGCTGCATGAAGCCCCTGGCATTCTGTAGTCTGCTGGCGGGACCCTGCGGGGACCACACAGCACACCCCAGTTCCACTGGGGCTGTCTCCGCCTTGCAGCCCGCCCTCACGGGTCTTGCCCACACCGTGGCCATCATTGTGCACGTCCCAGACCTCCTCCCGCAGGGACACCTCCAGTGCGTGTCCTCGAGGCTGGGGCTCCCCTGGAGCCTCGCGTGTGAGGCAGAGCTGACTCCAGGGCCTCACCTGGGACAGCCAGTCCCGTTCACGGCCAGGGCAGGTGGACTCCTTGGGGAAGAGGGGTGTGCCAGACCCGGGGGAGGTGTAGCTGGTCTCTTGGGGTGCGGCTCTCATCAGGCCGGGGAGGTACCCGTGCTATTCCCACCCACACCCAACCCGGAAATAAAAGACCCTTGGCCCTCACTCTTGAGTTCACCCATTGTCCGAGTTGTGGATTGTGGTGGAGTGTGTGGTGAGTGGTAGGCATGCGGGAAGCGTGCGTGACGCGTGTGGCACGAGGCGTGTGTGGTGTGAGAGGCTCGTGGTAGACATGAGGCACGTGTGCAAGTGAGGTGGTGTATGTGTGAGGCACGTGGTAGACGTGAGGCAGGCGTGGTGTGCGTGAGCCACATGGTCTTGCGGTGTAAGGGGCGTGAGGCGTGTGTGAGCCGGGCAGTGGTGGCGGACACTGGGGGAAGTCGGGAGATCTGAGGCGCGGGTCACGGAGAGTGTCATGTGGCGGGTCTGCGGCAGAGGAGGGACCCAGCTTCTAGGCTGGACCGGGGCTGCAGTCCCAGCGGTCTTCAGAGGAGACGGCGGTTAACATCGTTTGCACTCCGGCCGGACAAGGGTGCTCCAGGGGAGTCCAGACACGGAGTCCTGGGACAGCATGGGAGACAGGAGGCTCCTGGCATTCAGCCCAGCGCGCGCCGGGCCAACTGAGGCCTAGGGCGCAGGAAGCCCAGCCGGTGCAGAGTCCCTGAGGGGCCGCAGGCTGGCTGCCGCGTCCACAGGTCCAGGGTGCACGGCCCGGCAGCACAGGCATCTCCCGGGCGCCACTTGAGCTCCGGCCCGCGGTCTCAGGACCTGCAGGGTGGGCCCTGGGAGGCCAGGGGCGTGCTGCCACAGCCCTCCTGGTCCCAACACGGTGGGCCGGGCAGCAGCTTCCACAGTGACCGGGGTCCTGCTCCCAGCAGAGGGCTCCCCGGCCGCAGGCATCTGTGCAGCTGGGAGACCGGCTTCTCCCGTCCAGAGGCACAGGTAGTTCAGGGGGGCCTCCCTACACTACCGGCCTCCACACGAGGGTCCCAGAGCTCTGCCTCCCCGAAGCACCAACCCCCTGCCACTGGCCGGGTTCCTGCCGCCTGCAGCTGCCCTTGGAGGACACGGGTGCTCGGGACCCCTGCCTGTCCCGAGGGAGCACACCCACGTCCCCACGCCGGGTCCCTGACTTGAACCAGGGTGACCATGGAGGGATCCTCAAACCCGAGCTCAACTCAGAGGCCGTGCAGGAAGTCCTCGGGGCCCCATTTCCAACTGGGCGGGTAGAGGGTCCCCCACCTCTTCAAGAAGCCCGGCCAGCACCACGTCCACTTGCCCCCTGCAGCGCAAGCACACGAGGCACACGCGTGCCCTTTCAGACAGTGCAAACCGTTTATTCTGGTTTCCTCCTGCGGTTCCGGGGTCGTCAGGGCACAGTGAGACACACAGAGCACCACAGCAAGGCACAAAGGTGAGTCCTGCGTCAGGGGACACCAACTGCTGGGTGTCCGAGCACCAGGAGAAGGCCAGGCACGGGCTGGGGGTGTGGGGACCCCCGCGGGATAAGCAGCTCCAGTGTGTATGGATGGGGTGCGCGCAGACCCCGAGTGCGCCCTCCACCCAGTTCGTCAGAACAGCACTTGCAGCCAACATGGGACGGAGATGCCCCAGGGGCACCCATGAGCAGCAGGACAACCTCACAGCTGCACGGCAGCCCCCCTCCTCACGGGTCTCAAAGGGGAACCCCAGGGCAAGCATCCGCTGCCCAGTACGGTGTCCCTCCCCCCATTGCTCTGGGACAGGCCGGGAGCTCCAGCTGCTGCCCCGAGGCCACCCCAGGCCAGCCACCCTCGCAGGCCCTGGGGGATGTGAAGACAGGAAGGAGCAAGGGAACTTCTCAGGACGGGGCTCTCTTCCCAAAGCCACAGTCCCTCCCGCTAGGTGTGGATGCGGTGAGGCTGGTGCCATAGGGACCAGGAACACTGCGATGAGGACAAGTGGCCTTGAGTGTGACTCCAGTGGGGCAGAGTGAGGGCCTGTGGGGATGTGCTGCACAGGAGAGGGGAGAGGCCTGGGCATCCGCTCACCCATACACGTCCCTGCGTAGGACGGGAACCCCAGGGTCAGGAGTAGGGGAGTCAGTGCAACCAAGTGACAGACCCAACGTCCCATGGTGGCAGCCCCTCCACGCATGTGGCCCGCAGGCCTCTAGGCCTCACTCCGGTACCGCAGGCGGGAGAACCGATCCCGGACAGCCTGGTCACTGTCGGGCCCGCCCTCAGCCAGCCGAACCACCCTGCTGCTCTGGACCAGGTCCCGCACCTTGTGCTTGACCACGGAGACCGTGCCAGGCGTGTCTGGGCTTGCCGGGCCCGTCAGCAGGACGCAGGCGGCATGGCGGCTTGGCTCGAACAGGACGGCTATGGGAGACGTGGGTGGTCAGGGTGCTGGGACCGGCCAGAGCGGCCAGACGGCCGGCAGGGCCCTAGACCCCGGGGGCCACACTCACCTTGGAAGGCCATGATGTTGGCAGAGATGTTGGCCAGCTCCAGCAGGACGCCAGGCAGGGTCGGATGGAACATGTACAGGCTGTGCTGGGTGTCTCCGGGCTCCTAGAGCAGGAACCCGTGGTGGGGCACACGGTGGACCGCGCTCGCCCCAGACCCTACACCCACCTGCCTGGGCCCAGGGCTGGGGCCAGGCCGTGCGCTCAGGACACCTGGCTGGCACAGCCCTGCCCAGAGCTGTGTCCATGGGATCCCAACTGTGTGTCCACCTTCTCCTCCTCTCCCCTAACCAGACCCTTCTCACGCACGCTCCACATGGAATTCTGCACCTGCCCTCCCCCACTGACCCCCACTTCTTCCCAGATCCCCAGCCTCCCTTATGGTCCAGGGTGCCTCATCCCACCCGCTGTCCTACAGCTTCTCTAATGTGTGCACCCCAGTCACCCAGTTAGCTCTCAGGAGCCTCGAGGCAGGACCCAAGGCTGGCCTCCGGTCTCTGGCCTCGGCATGGGCGTGTGCCCAGCCCGTACTGCCTGGTTGGTGCCCGCCAGTTCGTGGAGGCCCCAGAAGAAGAAGGCGGAGCGGTGGTCTGCGGTTGGCAGGCTGGCGGACTGCGGATCCCCGGGGAGGCTTGGGAGGGCCTGGTTCCACAGGACAGCCCCAGTGCTGAGGTCCAGGAACAGGATCTGGAAGGGAGGGGGACAGCACAGGGCTCACAGGCGGGGCTTGCACGGGCTTCAGGCTCCAACCAGGCCAGCCCTGAAGGCGCTGCGCCCCGAGGGCAAGCAGGCCGCCTGGCTGCGGCCCCTCTGCTGCTAGCCAAGCCTCCCAGTGCAGCTCCAGCTGTGTTCGGACAGGGGTCCGTCGGCTACGAACCCTGGTGGGGCTTCACAAGGGGGTGCAGCCAACCTGTCTGTCCACGCCGGTTCCGTTCTCGACGACCACAGTCAAGGTGTCAGGTTTGTAGTGGCCAAGGATGGGTTTCCTGCAAGGAAAGGGCAGAAGAGTTCACAAGGGCCCTCTGTGCGGAGATGCCCGGGAATGGGCATGCTGGCCACCTGCTCCCTGGCTGCACCAGGACGGGGCCTGGACGGGAAGCTGGGGCCGGGGGGCGGCGTTTCAGCAGCTCCTCTTGGGCGGCGCAGCACCAGGGCACAGGCAGGAGGCCTCTGTCCAACACACAGAGACCTCCGCTATCCGCACGGGCCTCATCCCAGGGTTGCCCAGGGACAGGCTGCAGAGCCAGCTTGTGGGCCTGGCCGGTCTCTGGAGGAGGACGCACCTGAAGACCTGGGCTACGCGGAAGGTCCACCTGGGCGTCAGGTCCTGCCCGTCGGCCAGCACACAGGCCTCGGCGCCCACGAGGAGGAGGTCCTCACCAGCCTTCCCTGGAACGTTCATCAGATAGCGGAGGGCTCCGGGGCTGAGGGGAGAGGACCAGAGGGATATGGCGGGGACGTGACCGCCTGCTGGGCCGAGCCGTCCACGCTGTGTCCCCTGCTTCTCCAGTCTAGGGTACAAGACGCTGGCTGCGTGCAGACATGATGGGACACCCGCTGTTCAGTGGGCCCCCATGGGCTCGGTCCCAGCTTCTGTGGGGCTGCTCCCCGCGTCTGAGCCCGGCAGCAGGCAAGGCCGCGTCCCTTGGCCCCCTGCCCCGTGCAGTGCCCTGTCCAGACCGACCTGCGCCACACCGGCCCGGGGGTGCTGGCGTTCAGTGCGTCCTCCCAGCGCGGGTCTCTCTTCAGTGGGCTCCCGCTCCCAGTGGCCGTCTCGTGGAGACCCTTCACAGAGCAGCTGCAGAGGGAGCTCGCCGCTGGAAAAACAGGGGACCCTGAGCCACTGCCGGCCGGAAGGAGGCCACCCATGGCTGCTGGAAGCACCACGCCCTCCCTGAGCCTTGGCTGCCCACACCCTCCGGCTTCATGGGCCTGGCCGTAGCGAACTTGTGTCCTCCCACGGTCCCTGGAGTCCTCCCACTCCGCACTGGTTTCCACCAGATGGACAGTCCCCGGAACGGTGGGTGCCACCTACCGCAAGGGAAAAGGATGTAGGGGGCACCGGCCCGGGTGACATGGACGAGGGAGCCTGTGGTCCCGCCCACACCGAGGCTGCCGCGGTGGCCAATCTGGCGTCCGGTGCTGCCTGAGTAGATGTAGCCGCCAACCTGTGACGCGGAGAGGGCGTAAAGACCGCCCAGTCTGAGGAAGAACGCCTGTGTGGATGCAGGTGTCCTCATGCCCTCCCAGCCTGCAGGGCCCCGCTCTCTATGCTGCGGCCAAGTGCAGGCTCTGCCGTTCTTGGGGAGCTCTAGGAGCTGCCCCAGTGTGCTGGGCAGCAGAGGCCGGGAGCACGGTGCCCCGGGCACGTCCCCCGACCAAGGCAGACCCAGGCTGTGCCCAGGAAGTGAACATGAATGAGGCGCAGAGAAGTGGCCTCGTGACAAGTGGCCATGGCGACCTGGGAGGGGAGTGGTACCTCTTTCTCCTCCTGGGTGAGAACCAGCAGGTCTGGGGCCCCGTCCGCATCCACGTCGGGCAGCTGGAGTAAAGAGCTCAGGACGGACGTGTTCCTTCCAAAGCTGCTGGGGTGGCTCCACAAGGTCTCCCCTAAAACCAAGCATGGCATCACCAGGTGCTGGCGCCGGATCCCTCTGGTGTGGGCTGGCGATGGCACGGTGCCCACCCTGACAGATGGGCGCACCGGCTGGTGGGAGGCCAGAGCCCAGTGCAGGTGCCCAGCACTGGGCGATGAACAGCGTTGTCACACGCCAGAGCATGAGACCTGTGGCCTCTGGAACCACAAAGCTCCACCTTCCTGGTGTGTTGCTCCCGTTTGGCTCTACAACATCTCAGGGCCAACACGGCCTCCCCTGCCTGAGCGTGACACTGCCCGAGCCCCTCAGGACCCCTGACTGTTGCTGGAGTCACAGGGGGCCCTTCGGCCTCAGGGAAGCCCCGGGTTGGTCCTGCCACGGAAGGTGAAAAGGAAGGTGCATGCTCACGGCTTACTCACGGAACAGCAGCCCGGACGTAACAGCTTCTTTCTGACCCAGACATAACCTTGTCCACACCCCTTCTAATACAAATGCCTCTTCTTAAAATATTCCCAGGCTGTTCTTTATTTTTCTCTATAACCTTAAAAGCATGACTGGTGGGGCGCCTGGGTGGCTCAGTGGGTTAAAGCTTCTGCCTTCGGCTCAGGTCATGGTCTCAGGGTCCTGGGATCAAGCCCCGCATCAGGCTCTCTGCTCATCAGGGAGCCTGCTTCCTCCTCTCTCTCTCTACCTGCCTCTCTGCCTACTTGTGATCTCTGTCAAATAAATAAATAAATATCTTAAAAAAAAAAAAAGCATGACTGGTAAGGGGTATGCTGGTAATCACCACGCCTGGCATCAAGGCACAGAATTCCTTAAGCCCCTGGTGTGGTTTGGGGGCTCCCCCACCCCCATCTCTGCCGGCCGGCAAGCACAACGGAGCTGGGTGGTGACAAGATGGGGTTGGGGGGGTAGTGGGACTGCCAGGAGGTGGCACCCCTCCCTGCGATCCCTGGAACCTCTTCCCCACCATGTCCGCCAGTCCCAAGAACACAGGCTGAACCTCCTCAGAGCGTCCTGGCGTGGGGGCTCCCGGGGGACTCCGCCTACCTGTGAACAAGTCCACGGCGACGAAGGAGCCGGGTCTGCCCACAAGGACGCAGGCAGAGGACGTCCGGCCACCCTGCAGCTGGGGGACGGAGCACTGCACAAGGGCTCCATCCTGGGCCGCGGGCCTCTCCCACAGCACGCTGCCGTTGGCCCCGGACACGGCGGCCACAAAGGTACAGGGGGAGGAAAAGCCTGGAGGGGAGAGACCCGGCTCTGTGGGCCACGCCAGCCCCTCCCCACCCCTGCTCCCAGGCCCAGCCCGGACCACTGGCCCTGTGGGGACCCCTGGCTGGCCCCACGGCGTTGGGAGCTGTGCCTGGGTGCTGGGACCATGGCCTGTCCCCGTTTCTTTGCAGTTCTCCCGGGAAGGAGGGGCGACGTGCCCGTTTCCCGAAATTCCCCCAACCACGTCCCCCAGAGATGGCAGAGGGAGAGAACCCCTCCACCCACAGCAAGTTCCTCCTTTCTCAGGTAAAAGCAAAATTACCTTCGTCGGTGCAGGACAAGTTGAAATTGTTGGAGCCGTTGCTGTTTTTGTAAAGAAAGAGAACATCCTGGATCCTGTCCCTGTTGATGTCTTCTGTAGCCAGAAAGTCATAGGTGACTAGAAGAGAAAACAGCAGAGTATTCTCCTCGGGCCACACCGGACCTGTCCACCAGGGCTCCCCTAGGGTGGGCGCCCGCAGCTCCCGCTTCCCCACAAACACGGCGGGCGGCAGGACCGAGCAGGGCGCTGGGAGACAAACACTCACTCTGCACACCTTCTCTTCAGGAAGGGGCCTCCCACCCATCTAGGCGCTGCGAGTCTGCACGCCCACGATCGTAAGGGTCGCTTCTCCCTTTCTTTGAAGGACTCAAAAGATAAACTCTAAGTTTGACGATCAAGCACTAGAGGGTGAAGCTAGGCTTCCCCCATATACAAAAACCAACGAAGGGAAGCCTGGGGGGCTCGGTCGGTTCAGCGTCCGAGTCTGCTTGACCCTCCCCCTCCGCTCCTCCTCTATCTCTAAAACAGACATAATCTTTAAAAATCAAAACAGGAATGAACTCACAGTGGATCAAAGACCCGAACTTAAGATCTTCCTAGAAGCAAACAGAGACAAAAATCCTCATGATGTTGGAATTAGTAAGGATTTCTTGGATGTGACACCAAAGGCAAGGCCACCAAAGAAAATACGGACCGACTGGAGTCCCTCCAAATTTAAAGCCTTTGTGCACCAAAGGACACTGTCCAGAGAGCAAAGAGACGCCCCATAGTGTGGGAGAGAACGTCTGCAAACCCGGTATCTGACTAGGGACGACCCGGGGCAGAGAGAAGGCCTAACCGCTCCTCCACAAAGACAGCTGGAGGCAAACACGGGTGAAGGACCCGTCTCCGACAAAGACACATAAAGAATCATGAAAAGAAGCTCAACGCCACCATCCATTAGGGAAACGCAAATCAAATTGGTAACGAGACACGACCTCGTACTCCTTTACCCACAGTAACTGGAAGAAGGGACTCGGGCCCCGACCGCCAGTTCACGGCATCATGCACGGGCACCAAAAAGCAGAAACAAGCCACGTGTCCACGGACAGAGATGCATCTCCAGAGGGCAGTCCACGCTCAACACGGCTGCTGCCCTGCAGAGAGCTTCGAAGGAGGTTCGGGCGCGCGCCAGGCGCAGATGAACGTGATCGAAACCGGCTGGACACACAGGGCAAGTCTTACGGGGGTCCGCTTGTGCGGAGCCCCTGGAATCGGCCAGCTCAGATGAGCGTGGACCAGAGGCTGGGGGGTCGGGAGGATGGGGTTGACGACGGTTCAGAGACAGCGGTGACGGTCACACAGTGTCATCTGCACACTGAGGCCAGTGAATTACGCTCTTTAATTCAACGTCCACGAAGGCCGTCTCACTAGGATTTAAACCGGAACTCAAACACCAGACTCGGGGCTTGCAGAATCATGGAGGGGAGAGCGTGGCAAGTCCTCTCCCTTGAAACAGCAACACGAAACGCCGCCAGAAGCAGCCTGGTCGGGACTCCAGGAGCAGATTCCAGGTGCAGCACAGAGGGAGAAAGACCAAACCGCGGGTTGGGATGGGCGGCGTCTGGGGTCTTATGGTTCCTGCCGTTCTCGCCCCCACCGCGGGGGCAGGGCAGAGGCCGGTGGCCTCCCCGCCCGAGAGGGAGGACGGGACTGGCAGCCCGATGTCCAGGCAGACGGTGATCTCCCAGGCAAACAGGGAAGGCCAGGGTTGAAGCCAGATACAGGCGGGGACCCAGGGAGCAGCAGACAACCATTGGGGGACTAGTGGGAAAGTGAGCGGAGAGATCCCGAAAACGAGACGGTGAGAGCTCTTGCTCCTACGTCCCCACACAACCTGGCAGTCCGCGGCTGCATGAACCCCGGGGAGGAAGGCTGCTCAGCCCCAGAGAGAACCAGGGGACATGCTGTCCCCGACAGACCGGTCTCGGTGAGAGAAGCCAAACTCAAAGATCCATGTCCATCTTTCCCTTTATGTGACGTGTCCACCAAAGGCAAGACTGGAGGCAGAAGGCACCAGGTGGCCGAGACGATGGTGACCGTCTCTAATGGACTGGGCCGCTCCACAAATGGACTAAAAATCATCAAATCATACACCCAAAACAAGTGAGTATTTTGACATACCAAGTCAATAAAAGCTGCAAGCAATATACACAGAAACATCCATTATTCCTCTCTCAAAACGAAGCGTCAAGTTCTGAACCAAAGTGACAGTAAGGCTTGAACAAGAAAGGCCCTTCACGGCACGACCCGCCCGCCGGCAAGTTAAAGACCCATTCCAAGGCCGTAGGCGCAGGCGCTCCCACTCTAGGATGACAAGCGTCTGGACAGAGGCCGACTCAGTGGCTCTGCGTGCCGATCTCAGGGAGACGAACGGGTCTGCTCGTCCCACTGCACCGGCACTTGAGGGGACCAGACGAGGCGGCCTGCGGTTCTCACGGCTCGCCACCGACCTCCCTCCCTCTCCCCAGCCCTCCAGCGGCTCTGCTTTATTAACCTTTTAAAATCCCCAAACAGAACCAAATGAGCCCCATCCCTTTATGGGCACAGCCCACCCTTCCTAAAACACAAAGCAGGCCACGGTGCTCCGCTCTCCCCGAGACGCTGCCCGGCAGCTCCCCGACATCCCGAGACCGCGGACATGCCATCAGCAGCCACGTGGGGCCGTGTCTCAGTCATGACTCCCCCAGATGCCTGGACACACCTGCTGCATTGTAGTTGACCCTCCACACCCCCTGGGATGCAGGCCGGTCCGGACATGGGATGATGAAGGAGACCACGAACACGACAAAAAGGCAGACAAACAGGGAAAGGAAGAAGGCCACCGTGCGGCAGCGGGACAGGCGGGGCTGCCGAGGCGAGCCTTTCGAGCTCTCCTCCGTCTTCGCCGGGTTCCCCACGTTCGCCGGCAGTTTCTTGTCTTCGTTCTTCAAGGGGTGGATTTCGGCTTCAAGGTCCTTGCTGTCCATCCTCACGTGCACATCCCAGAGCTGCACGCCTGGTCACTGCGTCAACAAAACAGGGACAGTCATACGGTGGCCGCCCCCACAGCCTTGCAGGGCTCTGCCGTTCCCGGGCTCCCCGCCTGGATGCAGCCACAGCTGCGACCCTCAGCCCAGGAAGGAGACGCTCAGTCAACATATGGTGTCATGGACGCTGCCCAAGAAGGTCCCTCTGTGACTGGCCAGCTGCTTGTGGGGATGGGCAGACTGGGGACATGCGTGTCCTTAACCCCCAGTGCCTCCTGCCTGCTGACGGGGAGCAGGGCAGGGCCAAGGGAGCACAGGGCAGGGCCGGGCTGGCCACAGCAGAAATAGAGCCATTAACTAAGAAACATTAACTAAGCTCCCCACCCACCCCAGTCTGGACACGCCCAAGCCATCGCCTCATGGGGACCCCCCAGAGAATCATGGGCCCTTGTCACAGGTGAAGGCCCACTCTGGCGTCCCTGCCCTGCCCCGTACTCGCTGTGTGAAATGAGGTGGACTCCTGGCCTTGACCGTGCCCCCTGGTCTTGACTGTGCCCCCCATCTCCTGACTGGGAGGAGGAAATCAGGATCTACTTGAAGGACCACATGTGCACATCCACAGGAAGCACTTAAAGCAGCCCGTGGCCTGTGCACTCAAAGGCCAGCAGACTGTCCCCAATGAGCTGAGACGCGCTAGACGGCAGTGGAGGAGGTGGACGGTGGGGGTACGGCCCTGTGTGAGCGCTGCCGGGAGCCCTGCCTCCTGCTGGCCGGACGCAGGGGAGGGATTTGGAGCCAAGCTGGAGGCACCACCTTGGAAAAAGAGCCAGTGAAGGCTTCTGCAGACGGTCAGGCCACAGGACAGCAAGCGCCTGGGTCCCTCCCTGGCAGCCGAAGACCAATGCCCCTCCTTGGGTTCCTTATTACACGAGAAAGACAGGGCTGTCGGCCTCACGTAAGCCAAGATACTGCTTATCCAGGTCCTTTTTATTTAAACAGCCAAGCCAGTGTCCTAACGAATGGAACTTGTGTTCCATTGCGAGAACGGCAGGGACTATGTGGGTCTGAGTGAGTTGTAACCCTTGTCCATCCGAAAAGAAGGTCCACAGCTCATGACTTGGGGAACGAGGACTTGCCAGGGATCAGACGGTGGCGAGAACCCGAGGAAGAGGCCGGCGGCTCAGAGGGGCTCCCGTAAGGACGGGTTAAGGAAGACACAAGGAGACAAGAGACTGCTTTTTCCCTATAAACTTTTCACTCCCTAACTTCAACTGTTTTTCTCTAATGATTTAGTTACAATGATTCATTTGAAGACCCGTGTGTAGCCTTCTGGGGCACTCAGTCCGTTGAGCGCCCACCTCTTGATTCTGACTCAAGGTCATGATCGCAGAGTTCTGGGATTGAGCCTCATGTCTGGGAAGTCAGAAAAGGCGAGCCCGTCCACGGTAAGGAGCTGGACGTGGGAGATCAAACCATGACTCATGACCAGGGACCTCATTAAACCCTAGCACCTGACGTGGGATGGGGAGCTGGGGCGAGGATGTCTAGACCAGCAACTGGGGGAAGAGCCCTAGCGAAACCGGGGTCAGGCTCCACCAGCAGGCAGGCTTCTCGGTCGACCACCTAGATACTGCGTCCCCAAGGAGAGGGTGTCGGGTGCGTTGAGAACACGAACATTCCTCTGGCAAAGGAGGGGAAACAGAGAGAGTCAGAATGCTAAATTGTTCATCTTAAAACCTCTTTCTTGAGGTGCCGGGGTGGCTAACTCGCTCAGGCTGTGGGACCGAGACCCCAGGGCTCCTCCCTCAGCAGAGACTCTGCCCCTGCCTCACACATGCCCTCGCTCTTTCTCCAACGAATAAATAAATAAGATCCTTCTTTCTTCTTTTTAAAGATTTTATTTATTTATTTGACAGAGACAGAGATCACAAGTAGGCAGAGAGAGAGGAGGAAGCAGGCTCCCTGCCTAGCAGAAAGCCCGATGCGGGGCTCGATCCCAGGACCCCGGGATCAGGACGTGAGCCGAAGGCAGACACTTCACCGATGGAGCCCCGCAGCATCCTGCAAGTCTAGTTTTTAAGGAACCTGTAGTTCTGTTGTTCGTCACGTACATATTAAGGGTTGCTGGGACTCCTGTACCATCACAGTCCTCCCTCTGTCCCTGCTCCGGAGTCTGCGCTGACAGTCACATTGTTCATCTTTTTTTTTTTTTTTTTAAGATTTTTATTTTTTTATTTATTTGACAGAGAGAGAGAGATCATAGATAGGCAGAGAGGCAGGCAGGAGAGAGGGGGAAGCAGGCTCCTTGCTGAGCAGAGAGCCCCATGTGGGGCTCCATCCCAGGACCCTGAGATCATGACCTGAGCCGAAGGCAGAAGCTTAGCCCACTGAGCCACCCAGGCGCCCCCGTTCATCTTCTTTTGATTAAAGCTTGCATGGCTTATCTTTGTCCATCCTTTTACTCTTGACCCATCTGTATCATTAAATATGTATAAAGTATTATACATATGTGTACACACAGGTTACTTTTTTTTTAAAGGTTTTATTTATTTGACAGACAGAGATCACAAGTAGGGAGAGAAGCAGGCAGAGAGGGGATGCAGGCTCCCTCTGAGCAGAGAGCCCGATGCAGGGCTCGATCCCAGGACCCCGGGATCACGACCTGAGCCAAGGGCAGAGGCTTAACCCACTGAGACACACAGGTGGCCCCGTCTTTTTTCTTCCTGACATTCCAAGACCCCTTCTTTTCCCATTTCTTTTTTGTTTCCAGAACGTATTTCAGTCATTCTTTTAGAACAGGTCTGGGGCAACAAACTGATTTTCTTCCCCATGATAATGTCTGTGTTTCTCCACTGTTCCTGCGGAATCCAAACACCGCTGGTGGGATCCGGGGCTTGGCCAGGCTTCCACCCCGCCTCCAGGCTTCCCTGGTTTCTACTGGGATGGTTCTTCCCTGTACCCAGTCAAGAGGTCAGTGTCTCTCCTGACGCCTTTACATGTTTGTCTTTGTCTTTAGTTCTCAGAAGCTTCCCTGTCTGCAGTTTGCTCCGGTTCCTGAACCTGTAAGTTTACGTCTTTTACCAAGTCAGGGATATCCACAGCCATTCCTGTGGTTTCCCAGAGCAGCGGCAGCACCCGTGTGAGCCCCAGCCCGGGTCGCAGGGACGCCGCGGTCAGACGCCGGCTTTGGCCAAACTCCAGCCATGCGGTGTCCTCTGTTTCTTCCCTGGCGGCTCCAGTGTGTGTGTATTTAAACAGAAGACGCGAGGGGCATCTGGGGGGCTCGGGTTCAGCAGCCAGATTCTTGATTTTAGCTCAGGTCATGATCTCAGGGTCCTGGCATCGAGCCCCGCGTCAGGCTCTGTGAGGACCGTGGAGAGTGCTTGGGGACGCTCTCTCTCTCCAAAATAAATAAATAAATAAATAAATAAAATCTTAAAGCAAAAAACAGACTCTCTCTCTCTTCCCCTTTTCCTGTGCCCCTCTCCCCCACCCCGCTTGCCCTCTCTCCCTCTCAAATAAGTAAACAAATAAAAATAGAAGTGAGTTGATTAAACTACTCAATGAAATGATTAAAAAATATTTAATTTGAAAATTTTATGTATTTATTTGTCAGAGAGAGAGAGCACATGCACCAACGGGGGAGCGGCAGAGGCAGAGGCAGACGCCCCACACAGCAGGACGCCCCACGCAGGGACTCAGGCCCCGGATCAGGCCCTGAGCCAAAGAGCAACCCCAGCGCCCCCTGGAGCTTCATAGGTAATCTGCGGATACGGTGCGTGAGTGAGGTCTGGAGGGACTGCTCCAGCCCAGAGGAGCGAGAACACCTCCCCTGTTGCCCGTCCCATCGGAGACCTGCTGTCCCAGAACCATCCCCATCCAGAGTCTGCGCTGCCACATCTCACCCCTTTCCAACACGGAGTCTTGCAAGTGTCTGGAGAGCAGCTGCGGAGAAGCCCCATCAGGTGATTTTCTCTCCCTTCACTTACTGTGAGGCTCCCTCGGTGGACAGAGCCTTGGGGGGGTGGGGCGGGAAGCCTAACCCTAACACTTTCCCGGAGCGCAGTCAGCCTAGAACATCCCTCCATTTCACAGCCCACAGCACATGCATCTGATATTTACGAAGACTTTTCTGATTTTTCTAACCAAATATGACCCAAAGCCAGTCAACATTTCTGGCTATTTGGCGGGTGGGGGTAGAGACATCAGAGTTGAGGGACACTGATTTCCCCCTAATCTAAGTCACGAGAAGGGCACAGTCCAGGGGAGTGGCTGGGCCTGGAGGCTCACCTCGTATCTGGAGCACCTTGTTCATGTTACCAACCTGCCCTGTCTACAAAGTTCCCGCTTGCCCAAGAGATTAGGTAGAAAGGGATTTTGTTAGGAAGAGACTAGACAGTATCCAGACTGATAAGAACCATACTAAGGGCATGGGTGGCCATCCAGGGACACTGGGTGGCCAAGACCACAGCAGAGACCACCCCCATGGGAGCAGCCACCTTGAACAAGGCTCCCGGGCCCCTAGACCCTGCCTCACTCCCCATGGCCTCTCACAGTGGGCTCCTCCCAGGACAGGCTGGGCACCCCTCCAGCTGTGGGGTCCCCAACAACCCTGTATCCTCAGGTGGGGCTTTCCAGGTACAGCTGGACCCCTTCCCTCCCCCATACCTTCACCCCATGTGCCAGTGAAGTCTGGAGACGGCAGCAGACGCACAGCACAAGTCCTACAAAAAGAGAGCAGACGCTATCCCGAAGGAGAAGCTTCTTTCAAAGGTAGAGAAATACCATGAAAGTGTTAGCACCTGAACTTCCTAGTCCTGCTGCTGGAGCTGCCTAGTTTCCTCAACACACTGGGGTCCACAGTGAGCAACACCGAAGGCCACGGTCCACCTCTGGCGAAGTCTGGCCTCTTCGTGCTGTTTTTATATTGGGGTCAAGAATGAGCAATTCTGAGAAGTAAGATACTAAGTTCTTCTTTGTAATATCTCTGAAAATTCAAAAGGCTTCCTTTTGAAGGAAGGGTGGCGTAGGACGGGCCCCGCGCAGAAGAGCAGCCACTGCGGCCTCCAGAAGAACCGGCCTTTCTGGGAGGGGTGACATGGGAACCCAGGCCTCCACGACCCTGCTGCCTGAGGACTAGAGGCCGAACCAAATGCCGACTTCTGGCTCTGGCCCAGTCTCTGCAGGAGCGAACTGTCCCTGAGTGCTTCTGTATGAATCCCTGGCTCCCTTCAATTACTCTTAATATCTCTCTTCTTATTTTTTTAATCATTAATAGAATTCTAAGACTTTGTCCCAGTGAAAGTAACCATCCACTCCCTGGGAAGGGACAGCAAGGCACCTCCAGCAGCTCCCTAGAACCCGAGCTGAGGGGGTTAGGGGTGGGCGGGGTGGGTGCAGGACGTGGGGGAGGGTTGGCAGTAAGGGATGGGGGAGGGCAGGGAGGAAGGGCGCTGGGATCCTGTGGGTCAGCTGTGTATCTGATTGCATCTGACGGCACTGCTGACGGCAGATCCTCCCGAGATAAAATCTCATCCAGGGAGACCCACGTACAAATGAGCGCAGGTAGGAACCAGTGAGACGGCAGGGTGGGCTGTCTGTGCCAAGGTCGACTTCCTGCTTCTGATAATGTGTACAGTTACGTAAGACATCTGAGCGGTGCAAGGACAATCCACACAATTTCTGTAACATCTCGAGAGTCTACAATTAGTTCAAAATAAACAGCTGAAAACAGAAAAGAGAAAAGGAAAACCTCTGGCGAGAGGGTGTGGCTCGGAGCACCAAGCGAGCTGGGAGGAGGAACCAGCTTCCCCCCAGGCGGCCTCGGGTGAGGTTTCCGCTCCTGTGGTGTGAAGCTCTTTTGTTCCAAAGGCAGGAACTCTGTGTGCTTTGTTTTGCCCGTTTTTTGGGCAGAATATCAACAACAGTGGAGCTCTGTGGTCACTTGAAGTCATTTTGCAAGAACAGCCAAACCCAGGGGCCACAATTCTCTATTCAAAAATAACGACCAGCTTTCTGAAAACCACACCTAGCAATCATTTCCCTTCCCACCGTGGAAAAGAAAGATACTTCAGTTCTTCCGGCATAGCCGGCTTTTAATGATACCGAACACCCAGGGCACAAAGCAAACGGCAGAGATCACTCAGGGTCACGATGTCCAAGGACACCGCCATAGGGGCGCCTGGGTGGCTCCCTTGTTGGGCGTCTTCCTTGTGCTGGGGTCATGATCCCTGGTCCTGGGATCAAGCCCCAAGTTGGGCTCTCTGCTCAGCGGGGAGCCTCCTTCTCCCTCTGCCCTTCCTCCCTGCTTGTGCTCTATCTCTCACATGAACAAAATCTTTTTTTTTTTTAAGATTTTATTTATTTATTTGACAGACAGAGATCACAAGTAGGCAGAGAGGCAGGCAGAGAGAGGGGGAAGCAGGCTCTCCGCTGAGCAGAGAGCCTGATGTGGGGCTTGATCCCAGGACCCTGAGATCATGACCTGAGCCGAAGGCAGAGGCTTCACCCACTGAGCCACCCAGGCACCCCTCAAATGAACAAAATCTTAAAACACAAATAAAAACAGAACCCTGAACAAGCGAAGTTTCCTCAGTCCTATTGTTAACCTAACAGGACTCCAGAGTCAGTACTTTTGACTCTCCCACGACTTACTTGGGTTTCTCAGGGCTCTTTCTGGGGCCAAACGAGAAAACCTTCCATGGCACGGTCACCAAGAAGGTCTTTCCAGATGAAGCCCACCCCTGGCTTTTCCAGCTTCGCCCTACTGCCTACGAACACTTCTCACCGGACGCGAAACCACAGGGTGAGCACAGCGATCCTCTGCGGGTGGGGTGGTGGTGGTGGTGTGTGTGTGTCTGGGAATGGGAATGGGAAATGAAATTATCCTGGACCGGAAGCAGAGGGTGGGGGGTGTTCCGGACTCACCAGGGCCATCCTCAGGAGCAGGGTCGGGGCAGGGCTCTCAGAGCAAGGGAGGCGGTGCTGGGTGGAGGTCTGCGCCCAGGACAGCCCGGAACTGTCCTCCCAGGGACAGACCTCACTCTCCTGGCGAGGACCCCCGGGCACTGTGGGGCGCCTGGCTCAAGACCCAGCAAGGCCATTCGTACCACATGCCGACCAGGCCCGCGGAAAGGCTGAGAACTCAGCGTCCGAGATTCCTCCCCGAAGTAAACCAAGGTCTATGAGTGGTTGGTTGATTTCCATTCTGACTTTTCCCCATAAAGAGGGAATGAGAGGAACGTGAAAGGTATTTTGCCTCTAAGAGGACCATGAAACATCTGAAACCCTAACCCAGACATCGGGTGTGCTTAGGCATTAGCTGTCCTCTGCTAGCACAGGAAAGACCCAGAGCACGGGTCACACACACCCACGTACCAGAGGCTTCTCCAAGCCCCACCCGGGCACATGAGGCTCGCCTGCGTGTCCGTGACACGAAACGTGAGAAGCAGAAGAGGAGTCTGGGGGGACTGGCGACACTCATTAACACCAGTCAGTAACTGCGACAGGATAAAAAGTCTGGATTCCTGTGCATGGCAGTAAATGGGCACTTTCCAGCTACCAAGATGGAACGAGGAGCCTTTCACTGAACATCCAAGCTGTTACACCGTAAGAGGGGCAAAGGCCTTGAGGTAAGGAGACTCCCGTGCAACCCCCTTTCCGGTCAGTTCCCACAGCTGGAGTCGCCAGGACAGAAACAGACCCGGGTCACAGGACGCTGAGACAGTCACTGACTGGGATTTTCTCCCATCAATTCCGAGTCATCAATGGTAAAACGAAACGTCCACTTTTTAACTTAATGTCAAAAAGCAAAGAAACGGAGAGAAATGTGGTGGAGGAGAAAGAAAATGCATGAAAAGATGAGACCCTAAGGATGCCTGGAGAGACAGCGGCCCGTGGCCGGCGGGGGTGATTCCCAGGCAGGCTGGCGCCCAGCTGCCGTGGGTGTGCCCGCTCAAGGCCACACCAGCCCTCCTCGTGGAAGGGAGGAAACGCCAGTCCCGGAGAAGGATCAAACAGAACACGCTGAGGCAGGCCGTCCACATTTGAAGGGGGCAAGAGTGCTACAGCGTCTGCGGAAGATATATCGCCTGTCTCTCCGAGGCTCTTTCTCTAAGAACGCTTTGCTGAGTCAGAGACAACAGAAAATGTAAATTAGAAAAGTGTCATCCTAATTGTTAATGGACTAAGAAAGTACAAAAGTTCTGGCAAGGGCAGAAGGAAAACTGGCAGGACCCGTAACTGGTGATTCTACCTACATTATGGAAGCAGGGGGTCTAATTTTTTTAACTAAAACTCAATCTTTTTTTTTTTTTAAGAAAAGATCACTGTGGGGTACTTTGTTAAGAAATCTCCTCCTAACTTTTTTATTTTTTTTTTAAAGATTTTATTTATTTATTTGTCAGAGAGCGAGCGAGTGAGAGCGAGCACAGGCAGACAGAATGGCAGGCAGAGTCAGAGGGAGAAGCAGGCTCCCTGCGGAGCAAGGAGCCTGATTTGGGACTCGATCCCAGGATGCTGGGATCATGACCTGAGCCGAAGGCAGTTGCTTAACCAACTGAGCCACCCAGGGGTCCCCTCCCCTCCTAACTTTTTTTTTTTTTTTTTTAAAGATTTTATTTATTTATTTGACGGAGAGAAATTACAAGTACACTGAGAGGCAGGCAGAGAGAGAGAGAGAAGGAAGCAGGCTCCCTGCTGAGCAGAGAGCCCGATGCGGGACTCGATCCCAGGACCCTGAGATCATGACCTAAGCCGAAGGCAGTGGCTTAACCCACTGAGCCACCCAGGCGCCCCCCTCCTAACTTTTAAAATTTGATTTTTACAGCATTCTTTTCAGGGAATTTTCAGACTGAGCGCACTGTCCTCTGTCCTTTGGGGCCACATCCGCACGTCCGCCAGCCAGCTGACCGGTGCGCCCACGGTTTAAGAATGTCTGTCACATGAGGAGCCCTGTGTTGCGGCCGGGAGCGGCCGAGTCTTCCCACAGCAGTTTGACTCAGAGGCCTGCGGAAGATGCCAGCAGGCAACCCTGGACTTCTGGCCAAGCAGAGCAGAAGCCAGACAACCATGGCTACAGTGTTCTGTTGTTTACAGATGAAAACTGTTTCCTCTTTTCCCCAAGAAAATCCTCTGAAGACAAAGAACAGGCCCTTCGCCATCTGTCACAGGAGAACAAATCTGAAGGTCATGGCTCCCGGACGAAGGCGATGCGGTTAGCGCCCACAGACCTCGGCACACGGGCTGCTGCCTCACCAAAATGCCAAGGGGAGCCTGACGGAGGGGGGTCCGCCGCCCCCCAGGTTTCAGACCGTCTGTGCACATCGGACACTACTACACGGAATCGCGCACCGTTCGTCCAGAAAACAGCACAGAGCAGCCTCTTCCCTGAACTCTAAGGCAGATTTTATTTCCTTCGGGTGCTAGGCCAGTGCCCGAAGAGAAGCATTACTTCTTGTCCCTCCGTTAAGGGAACGGTGTGGGGGTGGGGCAGCAAGAGCCCTTGAAGACATAAGCGTGACCCTGAGTCCCTCCCTCACGTCTGACCGAATCTGCAAGACCGGCAGGACTTCACTTCACGCACTGGTCACCATGACTTCTCACGTGAATGTTTAAATATCCTCAACAGGACGGCAACCCTCCTGGGTCTCCTCCCTCCTCGGGAGCTCACCTTGCCTCGCTGCCCACCCAAACAACAGAACAGTAAAAAGTATTTGTAGGAGCAGAGGCCCGCAGCCCCATGTGCCCATCGGCGGGCTCGACGGTCACCGACCCAGGGCTGACCGTGAGCTTTGCCCCACACCCCACCTCCGAGCTTACAAAACCGTCCACTGGAGAGGCCCGTGGCTCTGCTGGTGTCCTCCGGGAAGCAGCACTCCTCTTCTCTTCCTTCTTCTTGTTTTTCTTTTTTGGACATCATATCCGAACGAGCTAAGCTCCATTTAACGTTTTATAGAGTGGGGCCAAAATTCATTAAGTGTATAAAGACCAGTTTTGAGCGAGATTAGAGTATGTTCTGAAACATCCAACAAACGCTGTGGGTTCGAACGTGTGTCCCTCTGCAGGTTAGCCCCCCTGCTTTCGGTGATGGTCCTACAACTTCTCACCTGGGCTTGTGCAGCTCTCTCCAACTGTCTTTTCTGGATGCTGTAAGAGACAGCTTTCTCAAGCATCTCCTGAAAATGTCCCTCCCCTGCTGACAACCCCTCAGGACTTTAGAACAAGAGCTCAGACGCCTCCAGTCCAAATCCTACGTCCCGGATCTGTTCCCCAGTCACACTGCTGATCTGTGCACACCGTTTCTCCGTCCTTCCTCCTCCAGTGACCCCAAGTGCTTTCAGAACCCACTCTACCTGACCTCCCCATCATTCCAGTCAGTCCTCACTGAGCCACTGCTGAGACCAACCCCCAGACTGTGAGGGGCCTGAGGGCCTACACTTGTTTTTATTGCCTTTGTTTTTCTGTAAAATAAACACATTCACAGGTCTGAGTAAATGCCCACATCTTGCATCTGTGTTTTCTTGGAAGAATAATTGTTAATGGATTTATTAACTGTTGCTTTGAAATCTACAACTTACAAAGGCAGCTTACTTTTATTTTTTTTAATTTTTATTTTTTAAAGATTTTATTTATTTGTCAGAGAGAGAGAGAGAGAGAGAGCGAGCACAGGCAGACAGAATGGCAGGCAGAGGCAGAGGGAGAAGCAGGCTCCCCGCTGAGCAAGGAGCCCGATGTGGGACTCGATCCCAGGACGCAGGGATCATGATCCGAGCCGAAGGCAGCTGCTTAACCAACTGAACCACCCAGGCATCCTGGCAGCTGACTTTTAAAACCTGATTTTAGGGACGCCTGGGTGGCTCAGTTGGTTAAGCAGCTGCCTTCGGCTCAGGTCATGATCCCAGCGTCCTGGGATCGAGTCCCACATCGGGCTCCTTGCTCAGCAGGGAGCCTGCTTCTCCCTCTGCCTCTGCCTGCCATTCTGTCTGCCTGTGCTCGCTCTCTCCCCCTCTTTCTCTCCGATAAATAAATAAAAATCTTTAATAAATAAATAAATAAAACTTGATTTTAAATAATGGTATAAATCACCTGTAGGGGTCACTGTGACTCCCTGACATCCATTCTCTCCAGGAACAGCACCTTAACTTCCCTCCGGAAAGTGCACTTTCCTACGTGCCCCATGTAGTTCTGGTGGGACTGACTCACCCCACTTAGGGGAAGGCCCCCTACCCTGGTCTAGCTGACTGATTAGACCCCAGATGAGTATTGGGCCCAGAATTCACCTGGAATTGCAGGGACTAGGCTGCTCTTCTCCTGCAGGAGTGGTCAGTGGAATGGTGGTTTAAAACATCTCTGATTTGCCAATAATGCTGACAAACAGAATTCTGCAGAAGTCACAGAATCAGAATTCCTAAGCCAGGTCACAAAAAAGCACTGTGGTTTCCATTCTCCTCCCCCTCATCTCTGATCCCTCACTCCGAGGAAGACCGCCGCCACATGAAGGCCCCACGGACAGGCCCGCCAGACAAGGAAAGGAGGCCTCCTGCCAACAGTCCGTGGGAACTGAGGCCTCCAGTCTCTGGTCCTGTGAGTGTGCCATCCGGAACCAGACCCAACAGTCCCCGTCCAGACCTCAGATGACCACAGCCCCAGCCAAAGTTTTGGTTGGAACCCGGTCAGTCTCTGAACCACAGTCACCTCACCAAAGCTACCCCTGAACTCTGGATGGGCAGCAATGGAGATGACATGTTGGATGTTTGGGGCACCTGGTGGCTCAGTCAGTTAAGTGTCTGATGCTTGATTGTGGCTCAGGTCATGACCTCGGGGTTGTGAGATCAAGCCCTGCTTTGGGCTCCACGCTGGGTGGACAGCCTGCTTGGGACTCTCTCTCACTCTCCCTTTGCCCCTTCCCACCTCTAAGAAACAAGTAATAAATGCAGGATGTTTCAATCCATTGGTCCCCCACGCCCACTCCGGGGATCGTGACCTGCGCCAAAGGCAAAGGTTAAACGCACTGAGCCACCCAGGCGCTCTAACCTATGAATTTTGGTGTTGAGTTTTACGTAGCAGCAGATAACTAAATAAGTAGCCAGACGGAGGTAGGAACCCAAGGGAAAAGACCAACCCAGAAGCAGGGCAAGAGGAGGTATGTGAAGGATGGGGGCCCAACAAGACCTCCTTCTCACACCCCTACCAAGTCCTGAGGACTTCGTTTAAGTCACGGATCCCTCGTATTCTTGGTCCCATGAACTTTCCTGTATGAAAGCCAGCAGAACCCCCCAGAGGCTGAGCTACTTTTTAATGGCTTCTCAACACTTAAAGCCAAAAGCACTCCAATCTTGCAACCAGGTCCAGAAAACTGGTAAAATGCACGAAAAAATGTCCAGGTGGTGCTTGATCACTTCCGTCTCCGTTCCCTGCTCTGTGCTCCGTCTTCAGCATACATACACACAATTACAGGTTTTGCGTATTTGTCAGAGAGGGAGCACAAGCAGGGGGAGAGGGAGAGGGAGAGGGAGAAGCGGGCTCCCGACTGTACACGGAGCCCGACGCGCGCGGCTGGATCCCAGCACCCCGAGACCATGACCTGAGCCGAAGGCAGCCGTGTCACAGACCGGCCGCCCAGGCGCCCCGCAGCCTCGGGGTTTAGTTTATTCTCTGTACCTCCCACTGGAATGGGGCTCCCCGAGGTCAGGTATCCTGACCCGCGCGCAGGGCGCTGCTCCGAGCACCTAGAGACGGGCCTGGCCCCCAGCGGCGTCGGGGCTCGCTGAGTCGGCCGAGCTGGTCCAGCCGCTCCGGAGAACCGCGGCAAAGGAGGGAGAGCCTGCAGCGCGGGGCTGGCGGCGGACACCTCGTCGGCCGGTACCCGGGAAGGGAGGACTGGCCACCGAGCTCCCGGCGGACATCCCTGGGCGTCCACGTAACTGGGTTATGGGTTAGGAGCTGTGATTAGCTGCAAACAAGGAGTCGCCTCCTCGGTAGCTCCTCGGTCCGCTCAAGGTCAGACTCTCCGTCGGGTCACTGCCGGTCAGTTCCCAGGGCCCAGGGCTCCCTGACAGCCGCCTCGCCGCGCCCGTCCCAGCTCCGCCGCGCCCCCGTCGGCGGTCCGCGCCGCAGGCGGGCAGGCATCGGCCGGCCTCTGCGTGCTCCGCCGGCTCAGCGTCCCGAAGGCAGCGCGGGGGCAGGACCCGAGCCCCGAACGCCCTCCCGCGCACACCCGGGTGGGCACCACCCTGCTCCGCAGCGCACTCGGGGGACCGGGGCAGAAGCTCGGGGCGCGGACGGCGGGGCCGGCTTACCTGCTGCGCGGCCAGCGCGGGCGGGAAGCTCCCACCGGGCACGTCCGTCGGTGCGCACCGGGGCCGGAGCCGACCCGCGGGGGCTGCAGGGCCGGCGCGGCGGGCGCCCGGGGGGCGCGGTCTCGCTGCGCGGCCGTGTCCCCGCGGCCCGACCGCCCAGGTGCAGAGGAGCGGTGGCGAGCGGAGAGGTGGGGCCCCGCGCGAGCCCCGCCGCGAGCGCGCGCGAGGAGGACGAGGCCGCGCTCACGCAACTGCCGCCGCGCCCTCGGCCCCGCCCACAAGCGTCACTTCCGGCCGGCGGGGGCGGGGGCGGAAGCGCGCGGGAGGGGTGGCGTTCGGCCCGCGAGCCCAGCTCACGGAGGGGGCGAGAGGGCTCTGCAGGGGGCGGTCCCCGCGGCCTCGTGCGGCCTCCCCGGGCTGGCCGCGGCGGCTCCGGCCGTGGGTCAGTCGTTGCGCTGCGCGCCCGGTCCCGCCTGCGCCGGCGGCGTGTCCGCGACTCTGGGACCCCTTCCCGCCCTCACCGCAGGGAGACCGTCGGCTGGTCCTGCGCGCGGTCCGAGGGCCCGTTCCCGCCCTCACACGCCGCACGTGTCCCCGGGGCCGTTGCGGTTCCCGTCCGAACGCTCAGTTTCTGGGTCGGCGTGGCCTCGGCCGAGGGCGGCGTAGGGAGGCCGCGGTCCGTTCTTCATGGTGGTTCCCGACAGTGCTCGCGCCGCGGGTCGGCGCAGTTTCCCAGCAAAGGTCCCGGCCACGTAGAGAAGAACGGGGTGTGCGGGTGCGTCTGTGTTCGTGGTGCGCACGCGCGGAGTGTCGGGGTGTCCTGGACCGGACCCGGCGGCTTGCTGACCACCCCACCGTCCTATGGATGCGCGGCACGAGCCCCCACAGCCTTCGCCCCCAGGGAGACACAAGGAGGCCCAACCCGCGTGGCCCAGCAGAGCACACGTGAGGGGTGGACAAAAGGGACTGTTCTCTGCTTACGGGGGGAAGAGGCAGCTGTCCCTCTCCCCTCTTTAAAGGGTCTGCCCTCTCCAGTCCTTCGGTATGTTAGCGAGTTCCCCAGGGCCCCACGGCCCCAGCGCCTCTTGGCTGGTGTCCCCAAGCTCGGGCCTCTCCTTGAAGTGTGCCTCTCCTTGAAGTGTGCGTGCCTGCGACGGGAACGCGTGCTGCCCGGGGCCTAGGCATCTACCCCAAGGGCGGAATCCGTGGCCCGCCCTCTCCCTAGAGAAGCGACGCGACCCTTCCGGACCAGAGCAGCCGACGGCACAAGCAAACGGCTGCAGAGCTGATGCCGTCGGAGGTGAAGGGTCCGAGCGAGCCCCGGCTTTTTACAAAAGCACAGGGAAGCGGGGTTTCCCCAGCGCTTCTGTCTGCATCTTCAACCTGTCCGTGCCTCCCTGCTCTCCCCGTTTCTGTGCCGGTACCGCGCGCTCTAAATCACGACGTCCTTAGAGTAACTCGGGGATGTCTGCTGGGACAGGTGTCTCCACCTTTCCGTTATGTTGAAAAGCTGTAGCCATTTACTCTCCAGTGACATTTTACAACCAGGCCAAGTTTCACCAAAACAAACCCAGAGGGCCTTTATTTTTTGTTTGTACTTATTTATTTATTATTATTATTATTTTTAAAGATTATTATTTATTTATTTGACAGACAGAGATCACAAGTAGGCAGAGAGGCAGGCAGAGAGAGAGGGGAAACAGGCTCCCTGCAGAGCAGAGTCCGATGCCGGGGCTCGATCCCACGACCCTGAGATCATGACCTGAGCCGAAGGCAGAGGCTTAACCCACTGAGCCACCCAGGCGCCCTATTATAATTTTTTAAGGTTTTATTTATTTGACAGAGAGAGAGGGAACACAGCACGGGGAGTGGGAGAGGAAGAAGCAGGCTTCCCGCTAAGCAAGAAGCCCCATAGGGGATTCGATCCCAGCACCCTGGGGTCCTGACCAGAGCTGAAGGCAGACGCTTAATCCAGTGAGCCACCCGGGTGCCCCTATTTTATTTTATAATTTAATTTAATTTATTTTATTTTATTGCAGTTTGTCTCAATAGAAAGGTCTCCGAACCTAGAGCAAAATCAGGGTTGGTTGGACCCTCTCGGCTGGTCTCCCCCAGGGCGGAGTTTAAGTTCCTGTTCCGCCCACCCCACCCAGAAACTACATTTCCCAGCAGGCTTAGCGCCCCCGCCGACGCACTTCCTCCCGGCGTTCCCCGCGGCAGGAAAGAGCCGAGCGGGCTCGAGGCCGACGCGACCAGATTTCGTCGCCGCTGCCGCCGCCGCTGCTGCCCCACCGCTCTGAGAGGAGTCGTAGCCGCCGTCCCTGCCGCCCTCGCCGGCCACCATGTCCGCCCAGGCGCAGATGCGGGCCCTGCTGGACCAGCTCATGGGCACGGCCCGGGACGGTGAGTCGGAGCGGCCGGACCGGCGAGGGGTTGGGGCGGGAGTGAGGCGAGGCCGCCGGGCGGCCTGAGGCGGGGGCCGCGACCGTCTGCGCCTGCGCCGGACACCCTCCCCATCCCCCGCGCGCCGACCGCAGGCGCCGGGCCTTTGTCTGAGGCGGCGGCGGCCGGCTTCTCCCTCGCTGACGGCGGTGCCCCGGGTGGCTCCTGCCTCGGCGCCCGAGTCGCGGGTGGGGCTCCAGCCCCGGTCCCACGGGCCGTCCTGCGGCTTTCTCCCTGGCCGGCGCCGCGCCTCGCCCCGCCCCCGCCCTCGGCCTCGCGCCGCCCGGCAGGCCGCGGAGTCGGCGAAGGGCGCGCGCCGGCGTGGGCTGCACTTCGCCGGCGGCGGCGGCGGCGGGGCTCCGCGGGAAGGACGCTTCGTGCCAGCCGAGGGGGCCGGGCGGGCCCGCGGCCCCGGGCGTGGCTGCCGTGCCCGGCGCCGCCGTCCGTGGAGCTTGTGCAGCGCGGGTTCCCGCGGCGCCGAGCGGGCCGGCCCTCGCAGCCGCGCGGGGGCCCTCCGTTGAGCTAGCGCTTGCAGTCGTTAGGTGCAGGTCGGACAGGGACGGCGTAGGGAGGCCGAGCGGTCGCGGTGGTTGTCTCGGGAGCAAGCGGTCGCGCCTTCGCGGCCCGGTGCGCCCGCCGTGGTCTGTGTTTTCTCTTCCGCCCGTGGACGGAGCTGTAGTTCCCGCTGGCACACTCGCAGGGCTGTGCGGACTCTTTGCACTCTACTCCGTAGGGGAATAAGTGCTTTTTAGCGTTCTTTGTATATTGAGTTGCTTTTGAATTGCTTCCCATACTTGTATTTCCTACAAACTGAACAATTGTGGCCCCTCTATTTTATTCATAAAGGTTCAGTGTATCTTTGCCTGCCTACATCAATCTGCAAGGGAGTTGCAGAAAAGCCTCATGTTCATCGAGCCGTGAGTCACAACCAATTTCTAAGCTGTTATAACGAAAAAGTGTGTGCTTTTTTTCACGAATAACTTTAAAAGTGTAGTTCAGAAAGCAAACATTTTCAGTAAAGAGACACGACATGAATCCTGGATGCTTGCGAATCCTGAAGTGTATTCCTCCTCTTCTCATATGACACAGCTCTGTGTAGACACAGATTAGCTTTAAAGTTTGTCACGTTCCACTTTGCCTTTACTTTTATGTATCGTTCCCCCAACTTCCTTACTGCAGGTGGGGCAAGAAAACTTTCCCTTTAAAACTTTTCAACAGCGGGCATAAAATTCTGCAGCTGAGGTCTTGAAGAATGCAGATGGGTACAGTATGTGTTGGAACTCACAGTGTGTATTGACTAATCTAGTTCCCCCCTTTTTTTTTCTCCTTTGGTATTGTCTTGTTAAAAGTGACTCCCAGGTGCCAACTTCTTTTTTAAGGGTGGGGGCGAAGGGGACAGGAAGATTAAGTCTAGATCATTTATCAGCCAGTGGTAGAGTTCGAAAGCTTTCTTCTTCATGTGATTTTGGGCAAAATACTGCCTATGTATTTGTCCATAGCAGAACGATCAGAGTAATACGTAGCTTCTGTTGGTGGACACTACCAGCCATACGTCAGATGTGGTGATTCATGGCCCTCTGATCAGCGTGGGGTTTGGTATCACTGCCCACATGTATGTGTGCGGTTAACGGCCTTTTGGTGCTCAGCCTCTTACTTCAGATTCCTTGACTTCTTTGGCACAATGATGGAGTCAGATCTCATTAAGTGTGTGATTCTTCATGATACATTTAGCATCAAAAAACATCCGTATCCCGCTCCAGTTGTAAATACCTCTAGATCAGCCTTCCATTGTATTTGGTAGTCTGCCAACCATCCAGGTGAATTGTCGTACCAGATGTGCTTTGGTGTTTAACGTGGTAATATTGTCTTATTTAAAACCACAAATGAATTTCAGGAGACGAAACCAGACAGAGGGTCAAGTTTACAGATGACCGTGTCTGCAAGAGTCACCTTCTGGACTGCTGCCCTCATGATATCCTGGCTGGGACGGTAGGTGTATTCGGGGTTGGGGGAACGTCATGGAACACTCAGACATGGGGGCTGCCTTTACCAGGCAGAAATCACTTACTGCCTTTCAAATGATAGATTGTTAATTTGGTGGAATCTTGTTATGGGACCTACTTCACTGCTGTAAGAATTTCTCTCTGTAAGTTACCATATATTTTGTAGAATCACTTTTATGGAGGTTCACAACCAAGTAGTATGAGTTGTATCATTTGGCTAAACCAGAAAAGTATGGTTCAGGTCAGCCTTTAGTTCTCTGAAAATTCCGGGTTCATTGGTTGGGTTTCATGGTGAGCATATGCCGATGCTAGACTTTTGATCTAACGACGTACTTTCCTTTTTTTTGTTTGCAGCAATGCAAGGTTTATTGAGTGATAGCCGAGTGATAGTACAAAGTTTCTCAGGAGGGAGGGGACCTGATAGGGTTGCCAGGTCTTAGGTTTTTAATAATTCAGTTGGATATACCAACTGAGTTTTTAGCATTGTGTTACATTACCCTTTTAAGAAATCAGCATGTGATCCAATGAATATCCACCTCTAAAATTGTACATTCACTTTGGATGAACCAAATAGATAAAGGCTAGTTTATGGAATATGCATTTATTCAAAATCAAATAGGATTGGAGAAGACCAAAGGGTAGAGAACCATCTACAGCGACACAGTCACTTAGAGCCAAGGAGTCCTGTAAAGACCACCACCGTGTTTGGATGGCACAGCCACCTCATGGAGTATGAAAACTGTCTGCTCATTTTAAGGGTCAAGTGTGCATCCACTAGGGAACATTTTCTTCATGATTAATTGTTGCTGTTCTCGTTACCATTGTGAGGGGAGCAGCCTGTGGGAAATCGCACGTATGTATTAGATCTTCTCAAGCTGATTCTACAGAGGGCAACTAGGAGATGAATGTCCAACACTGTCCCTTTGTTACCTGAGGTTTTGCCTGTAGTTGGACCTGATGTAGAGAGATGCTTTGTTATGGATTGTTGTTTGTACCATCAGTGTAGACTAATGGCTTCAACTGGTTAAGAGCAGTTCTGCTGAAGGAAAATCCTGTAGGGAGGCATCAGAACCTGGAACTGCTGATTGCTCTTAAGGAGAGAAACCAAGGGATGGATGTGCACGAGTGTGAAGCATCTCGGTTTCTTGAGGAGAGGTCAGAACCCTGGGTGGCATTGTTCCAGAATGCCGGTGAAAAAAGTAACCAGAATGAAGGCATTTCCTGCCGGCGTTTATTGTGTCAGGTACAGATGAATTCCTCAGCTATTTACTGAACACCTGCTGTGTGCCGGGCACTGTGGATATGGTGCCAGTAAAATAAAGGCTTCAGCCGGTGGAGGAAGAAGACGGACAATGAATAGATAACGGGTTTTAGTTATCGCGGAGTGGCTAAGTGAAAGTGGCTGTAATCATCCGTCTTCAGAGGATTGCTCCAGGCCCAAGTTGTTGCTCAGAACCATCTCCTGTCATTAGAGGTGAGGCACGGAGGAACAGAAGTTACAGTTTCATCGAGGCTTAACCGGAAAATACAGTATTGGTTAGTGAGTCTGGGAGAGTAAGATAGCTGGAGGGAATGTAGTGTAACTTGTCTCAGTGGAAGTATGTTTGTTTTCCAAAAGTTCTGAAAGGAGCCTTGAGTACCCTCCTGTGTCACCAGTGCGAGGCCACCAGAGGGTAGAGAACACAGGTGTTCCTTCGGTAGAAACGATTTGACATGCTGGATTTAACAGCCTCTTAAAATCTTCTGGAATAAGACTTACTGTAGTATTTCAGCTGTGTTTGGTGCTTAGCTGCCAGGGGAACTGGCCCGCCAGTACTTCCTGCCTCCTTGGCAAAGCTGAAGATAAACAGTCAGAGAGTAACCATGGAACCCAGGCCTGTCCTCTGCTTGCATTAGCCCTGGCTGCTTGAGACTTCTCAGCCAAAGGAAGGCCAGCAGTATATTTTTGCTTCATGGGTGGTTCAGTGATGTCAAAATTTTCTTGACAGTTGAAGTTCGTAGAGCGGTAATTTATTTGTACTTAAAATGGCTTAGTAGTGAAGGTTTTAGGGCTTCCTTCCGCTGGTGGTGGGTTTTCTTTGAGATACAGAGTTTTCATTAGCTTTTAAGCATTTGTTTGCCAGTTACTTTGCAGCAATGGTTCTTGGTTTTCGTTTGTGGAGACTGTATATTTTATTTTATTTTACTTATTTGACACAGAGAGATAGTGAGAGAGCACAAGCAGGGGGAGCTGCATGCAGGCAGGCAGAGGGAGAGGGAGAAGCAGGCTCCGCCCTGAGCAAGGAGCCCGACATGGGTCTTGATTTCAGGATCCTGGGATTATGACCTGAGCCGAAGGCAGCCGCTTAACCCACTGAGCCACCCAGGCGCTCTGAGACGGTGTATTTTAAAGAATCATCCTGATACTTAAAAGAGAGAATGAAGTGAAAGTTCAGCGGTCCAGGGAGAGCGATTCTGGCTACGACTTCGGCTGGTAGAAACGTTGTTGCCCTGCCTCTAGGGCTACATGTAACTTCATGGGAAGAATAATGAAGAGGAGAGGTCTTTAGTGTTTAAATGCAGAAGTTGACCTCAGTCTAAAGGAAGATGAGCTCCGCAGTAGGGAGCCGGCTGTTGGTTCTGTCACTGTTCATACTAAAGGACGTTTTGTTAGTAAGCAGGGCGTGCACGTTCTGTGAGACTAGGGCCCAAGAGTCAGGTACTGCCAGCCTCCCTAATTGGCCTAAAATGTTAAGTACTTTATAATCCATGAAGTTTTTGAGCTCCTTTTGGACATAGTTGTACTCTGAGCTTAAAGGAGGTCCTGGCCTCCATCATTGATTGTTTGTTTACTAGTTACGTGGACACGTTTTGGTCCAAATGCTTGGACTTCGCAGGTGTCTCCTCACGGTTATGCTGGGTTTTGTTAACTTGCACTGTGTGACTTGATAGTGTGATGCTTAGCAGACAAACCTTGCTTTTGCTCTTGATGGCCAGAGGCGGAGGGTGCCGTCTCAGAGTCCCCCTCTCAGATTCATTGTTGCACATGTGCTTACAACACACAGCAACACATCAGGCTAATCTTACTGGTAACACAGGTCATTTGTTTCAGTGAAACAATCTTTTGTTTCTCAAATGGGACAACTGAGTGGCCAGATTCTCTGTCTCCAATCATATCCAGGGTCATTTACTAGGTTAGGAGAGTGTTTGGAGGATTTTTTGGACCTGTTCTGCTTCATGTCTTCTGATATCCGAAGAGGTGTACAGAGCCAAGCGTTAGGTTGTGTTGTAGTTGCCCAGACCTGGTTGCTATCTGCTCTGTCCTTGTCCTGTCTTTGCACCTTAGGCATTGAGCATCTCACGTACTGAAGATTGCAGGAAGGAATGCCTAGAAATTTGTGGCTGTTGGTGATACTCTTGTTTTCTGGTGTTTTCCTTGTGGCCTCTCCCTTCCTCCATGCTGTTGTTTACTGAATAGATGTTTCTTCTTCATTTTTAAAAGATTTTATTTATTTATGTATTTAGAGAGAGGCTGAATGGGACAAGGGGGGAGAGGGAAAGGGAGAGAATCCCAGGCATGCTTCCCGCTGAGTGTGGAGCTTGCTGCAGGGCTCTATGCCACATCCCTGAGACTTGAGCAGAAATCAGGAGTTGGACACTCACCTGACTGAGCCACCCAGGTGCCCCACTGAATAGATTTCTTACATGTCTAATGCAAAAGTAAAACTAGCAAAAACTAATTAATACGGTTTCCATTATTAGTCCAGTATCTCTGGGTCTAGAAGAGACAGAACCCTTCGCACTTAAACGTATCAAAGTGTCATATTATCATGGTGATAGAAGAAAAGTACGATTTCTTGGCTATGTACTGTTTCTTAATATTTTTATTACAGTTTACTGTTCAAAAAAGTGTTGTTTATTTTGGTAACAGTTGAAACACCAGGTCATGTGCTTTCTGCAGTGGGTAGATGTTCATGTGTAAACTTCTGTTTCTTTCTCACAGCGCATGGATTTAGGAGAATGTACCAAAATCCACGACTTGGCCCTCCGAGCAGATTATGAGATTGCAAGTAAAGAAAGGGACCTGTTTTTTGAATTAGATGTAAGTTTTATTTTATGTTGATTCGTCTCTACTGTGAAGAGCCAAATACCAACTAACAAGAATAAAAATGTAACATTTATAAGTTATGCAGCAGAATAACAAAAGAGATAATTTGTTATTCTGCCAGTAGGGCTGGGAGCTAGAATGGCAAGTAATACTTGCTGTCACCTGTGAGTCTACCACCCCAGCACTGTTGTGCATTTTTGTGTGTATCATTTCCTTTTAAAAGTGTTATTATGTATTTTTATGGTTCCTTGAACTTCATATTTTTGCTTGTTTTTAAGCCTTAAAAGAATAGTTTCATAGCACAATCTTTAATAACCTTACTTTTTCATTCAGTATTGTATTTTTGTTTACCCGTTTTTTGGGGGTTTGGTTAATCTTATTGCTGCTTGAGTATGCCCCAAACTGTCTTCATTATCCATAGACACCTGGCTTGGTTCTTGGGTGTGGGTTTTGTTTGTTTTGTTTTGTTTTGCTATTACAAACAGTATTACGAATGTTCTGAAATATATTCTTGGTATATGTGTATTAGGGTTCATTTAGGGTCTGTTTCGAGGGGAGGAAGTTTTGGCTGGTAAGGATTGCATACGTTCATCCTTGTGAGCTGGTTTTGTAATGGTGTCCTTTCTCTGTCTCATTTCTGTTGTTGATAAAGCCATGGTATCAATTTATACCCCAATAGTGTTGAATTTTTGCAATTCACTGGTTATAAAATGGAATTTCACAATTTTTTTTAACTGTTGCCTCCCAAAGGAACCCTTTTTTAGACTTTTCTTCCTAATATGTCCCCTGTCCTTCAATGAAATTTTGTTACCACAGAAACCTGAGTATTACCTTAATGTGCTGTAGTATTCCAGGCCACAAACCACTGTGATAGCTAAGATTTTTTTTCACCCTTTAACAGCAGTTTTCACCTCTGAGTACAGGATTTAGCCACCCCATTTGTTTTTTTCTTTTTCCTACCTGTCCATCACTAGTGTGACCAAAGGTCACCAAAGGGGTTTGGTGGCATTCAGTCAGGTTCCTGAGTGAAGACTGGGAAGGGACAGAACTTGGTGTGAGGAAGCCACGGAATGGCGTCTCTTCTCACCAAAGGACATCATAAAGGATGTGTTGTAGCTGGAGTAAACTCTGTTTAAACAGTAGTCTTTTTTTTTTTTTTTTTTTTAAGATTTTTTATTTATTTATTTGACAAAGATCACAAGCAGGCAGAGAGAGAGGAGGATGCAGGCTCCCCGCTGAGCAGAGAGCCAGACGCGGGGCTCGATTCCAAGACCCTGAGATCATGACCCGAGCCGAAGGCAAAGGGTTAACCCACTGAGTCACCCAGGCACCCCTAAGCCAGTAGTTTTAAAAGTCATTAAGATTAATTCTTTTCAAATTCCTTTAACTACCGTGTGCTCTGTGTTGAATATTTGTATTAACTAAAAGTGCCTTTATCAACAGCTTGACTAACAGAAGAGGCTTGGAAAGGGAATTTTTCTATATTATGAGTTTACGTTCTTCAGTAACCTGCAGGTGCTTATGCAAGGAGGCCATTACTTTGGGATGTCAAGTTTCAGAGACTGGTAGATACACAGGTGTATTTTTTGAAATCTCAGGTTTAATAATGTTTCCTGGATCAGAGGTCTTAGCATTTCTACTAAATCAGAATGTCAGTGCGTTTTTTTTTTTTTAAGATTTTATTTATTTATTTGCCAGAGAGAGAGAGCGCACGTGAGCACAGGCAGGCAGAGTGGCAGCAGAGGCAGAGGTTAGAAGCAGGCTTCCTGCCGAGCAAGGAGCCGGATGTGGGACTCGATCCCAGGACACTGGGATCATGACCTGAGCCGAAGGCAGCTGCTTAACCAACTGAGCCACCCAGGCGTCCCATGTCAGTGCATTTTTTAAATGCCCTGATAAATTTAAAGTTAGACACAGATGAGTAGAAGAAATGGAGTCAGTGACTGAAACACATTATTTAGTGTATTTTGAAGGAAGTGTGTTTAGCCAGTGTGCAGAAGGGTAGAAAGTGTTCTTTTGTTTGTTTTTTTGTTTTGTTTTTTTTTTTAAAGATTTTATTTATTTATTTGACAGAGAGAGGTCACAAGTAAGCAGAGAAGCAGGCAGAGAAAGAGAGAGGAGGAAGCAGGCTCCCTGCCGAGCAGAGAGCCCGATGCGAGACTCGATCCCAGGACCCTGAGATCATGACCTGAGTCGAAGGCAGTGGCTTAACCCGCTGAGCCACCCAGGCGCCCCTGTTTGTTTGTTTTTTAATGAATATTGTTGAAAACTATCCATTAGCCAGTAGGAAAATACCCAGTTGGATCCCTAGGAAATGAATTTTGTTTGTCATCTTAATGCTATATAGTCTAGAAGCTATAAGAGGAAGGAGGGTACATTTGTGTAAAAACTTGAAATTTAGTCTAACAAAAATACCTGTACATGGGTTGCCTGGCTTGCTCAGTCTGAAGAGCATGTGATTCTTGATCCTGGGGTCACAAGTTTGAGCCTTGTGCTTGGTGTGAAGATTATTGGAAAAAAGTTCCCTTTTGTGCAATGAGAATAAATTGGGACAGGACATTGACAGTGTGTATGATAATGGGCTAGTTATCTTAAATGTAAAATTCATCATAATTGACAAGAATGGTATCAGTGGCTCAATTTAAAAAGGAGCAAAGGATAGAAAAGGACATTTCCCGTGGGCATCTAATCCTGTGACAGATGCTCACCTGGCTCAGAACCGAAGAAATGGAGGGTCAGATAGCCCTGATACACCTCCTGGTAACTTAGCGTCATAAAATGTGAAAGCACATGCCAGCCGGGCCAGTTCTAGGATCACACCTCACTGGTACAAAGACACACCTGTCCTAGAATATTCCTACAGCATTCATAGCTTCAGGCAACAGGAACCAGGTTGGCTTCCTCAGTAAGGGACTGCCTAAATCAGTCACTCTTTAGGGTGGAATCATGGATAACTGTGAAAAGAAAATTGGCCTGTTCGTTGTATTGTTGATGTGAAAGTATCTGCAAGACAGATTAAGTGGATAAGCAAAGTCTAATATCCTACTTCTCTAGTGTTTATTTTTTTGATTTAATTTTTTGGGAAGAATTTATTTATTTATTTGAGAAAGCTCCACTCTGCGGGAGTGGAGGTGGGGGCTGAAGGAGAGAGATAAGCAGACTTTGTGCTGAGCATGGAGTGGGTGACAGGGCTTGGTCTCACAACCCCCGAGATCATGACCTGATCTGAAATCAGGAGTGTAACACTCACCTGACAGAGCCACCCAGGTGTACCCCCATAGTGTTTGGTTTTTTAGGATTTTTTTTTTTTAAGGATTTATTTTAGAGACCGAGTGGGCACGCGTATCGCGGTATGCGTGCAAGTGGGAGGGACAGGGGGAGCAGCAGAAGCAGATTCCCCTCTGAGTTCGGAGCCCTACATCAGGCTCAGTCCCACAACCCTGAGATCAGGACCTGAGCTGAAACCAAGAGTCCAGTGCTCCAGGCGCCCCTTGTCTTGTTTTTTAAACAATGTGTTAAGTTGCATACATCCTTTTTTTTTTTTTTTAACTGATTTACTTATAAACGAGCTGTATGTCCAGCATGGGGCTTAAATTCAAGACCCCGAGATCAAAAGTTGCATGCTCTACCAGCTGAGCCAGCCGGGTACTCCTCCACAGTGTATCTTTTGTTTGTTTTATTAAGGAGGGTGCTATACACTTGTTAACATATTTAGATGTGCAGAGAGGTGTTTTAGAGGAACCCAAGAGGTTATAACCACTCTTAACTTGGTTGGAGGGTTAGAGCTGGGCAAGAGACCTTTGTGTACTATGTGAAAATTTATCATATATAGGAATCACTTTTCCTGTTAAAAAGGTAACCACCCCTCCCCCCAACTCCTTAAAGATCACTTTTGATCTTATAGATGGTTCATATTAAAATGTTTGATAACAAGTGGAAGAAGTCCTCTTGCCCTGAAAATGAAGGGCATTTTGGAGTAGCCATATTTGAAGGAGGACAGTCTGTCAGGGTATATAGGAACTCATTCCAGAACTCTGATGTTGGGAGCATATCTTAGGGATATGTGCAAATGAGTGCACAGAAGAGATGCTTGTTGCAGAATTTTTTTAAAGGGAGAAGAGTTTAATTACACAGTGGAGTGTTGCATTATAAAGCTGAGAGGAAGATACCTCTGGGTGTTGAGGGTGGAGATTTTACCTTAAAAAGTTTCTTCAGTGGGTTTAAGATAAAATTCACATGCCATACAAATTACCCCACCTTTTGGTTTTTTTCTTTTTTTTTTTTTAAGGTAGGCTCCATACTTAGCATGAAGACCTTGTTTTGAACTTATACTTCTCAGTAGTGATTGGATGTACATGGGTTACTTTGATAAGTAATTAAATATGGTCTGACTTTAAATACCAAGCTAAAATAACTTATCTCCTTAGTTTTACAGAATAAATTTTAATGCAAAAACAAAGGCTTTTCTTAAAAGACAGATTTGTAAAGTTAATTTAATGAAAATCAGTATTTTTATTTTTATTTTTTTTATTTTTTTTTTTTTTAAAGATTTTATTTATTTATTTGACAGAGAGAGATCACAAGTAGGCAGAGAGGCAGGCAGAGAGAGAGGAGGAAGCAGGCTCCCTGCTGAGCAGAGAGCCTGATGTGGGACTCGATCCCAGGACTCTGAGATCATGACCTGAGCCGAAGGCAGCGGCTTAACCCACTGAGCCACCCAGGCGCCCGGAAATCAGTATTTTTAAATCTTTTTGGTAGGTAATACGTGTTCGCTGGGGGAGATTGCAGAGGTCTAAAAGGTTCAGATAAAAAAGTCTCCCCTTTCCATGTAACCAGCCATCCAGTAGTTCTCTGGAGGTTGGTTTCATCTTTTAAAGATAGCTGATTCAGGATGAACAGATAGGATTATCAGAAGGCTAGTTGTGATGTTTTGTGTCAAAATTGAAGTTTGAGAAGCAAGAATCCTTCAGAAACATTTTGGTCAGATGTGGTTAGTGGACGGATTCTTGCTAACCCTGACCTGCTGCTGGTGCTGCTGGGCTCCTGGGCTGCCCTGAGGCCCCTGCACTGTGCAAGGCCCCGGCCCTGGACCAGCATGTGGCTCCCAGGGGTCCCTCTTGAGGTTGGTTCCAAGGGCTGCAGTGCGGTCATCACTGTTGGGAAATGGGCCTGGGTTTCATTGTCATAGGGTAAACCATCACTAATGGAAGATTGGCTCCGGGTTTTTTTAGTAGTGTATTTTTCCGTAGCTCACCAGATGTTTTGGGGAGTATCTCCATGATTGGCAATAACTCTGTTACACGGGCCCACCATTTACCAAGTACCCTAAGCCTGATGTTATTTGCCAGCATTAATGGAGGCAGCACCATGTGGTGCTGGCAGAGGAGTTGGATTTGGAGTGGGCCACTCAGGGCAACACCTGACCACAAGCTCAGAAAATTTGTTTTAATATTGAGAAGTTTATCAAATATATTAAAGATAGCAGACATTGCAGTTATATTTTAAAACCGTTTTTGTTATACATAGGATGTGTTTTTTTTCTTTAGAACAATTATTGTAGTCGGGTCAGTGAGAAAGCTTTGCATGTTCCACAGGCCTGCTAAGACATGCATGCGTTTTGTTTATTTTTTTAATAAAAGAAAAATTTGGCTAAAACTTGGGGCTTTAGTTGATTTATTCATGATTCATTAGTTTAAAATAAAACCTGTCTTTACAGAGTGCGTCATTAAGATTTTTTTCTTAAGGTTTTATTTATATATTTGAGATAGAGAATGAGAACAAGGAGGAGCAGCAGAGGAAGAGGGAGAAGCAAACTCTCGTGAGCAGGGAGCCTGATGTGGGACTCAGTCGCAGGACCCTGAGATCACGACCTGAGCGGAAGGCAGAGGCTTGACTGACTGAGCCACTCTGGTGGTCCCTGTTGTTAAGATCTATTTTCATAATTAGTTGCTGAATTTATAGATTGACATTGGACTTTGGGTAGATCTTTTATAAGAACTCATCAGCCCATTTTACAAATTTAAAATATTAAAAAAAAATTTTTTTTAAGATTTTATTTATTTATTTGACAGACAGAGATCACAGGTAGGCAGAGAGGCAGACAGAGAGAGAGAGAGAGGAGGAAGCAGGCTCCCTGCTGAGCAGAGAGCCCGATTTGGGACTCGATCCCAGGACCCTGAGATCATGACCTGAGCCGAAGGCAGCAGCTTAACCCACTGAGCCACCCAGGCGCCCATATTTAAACAATTTTTAAGAAGATGTCTTATAAGAACATTTGCGTATGTATGAGAAGACCTAAGATGTTCATTGCATCATTTTGCATTAGTGAAAAAGTGAAAATACTCAAATAACTTTCTTCTCAGAGGACCTAAAGTAGTCATGTTACAGTTAAATAAAATATTGCATGGCTGTAGATTGTAGAAGACAGAAGATGTGTGCATTGGTATGAAGAAGAAAAAATGGAAACTTATTAAACTGCCTTGTTTGGTTGGAATAAAAATTGAGTGCTTAGGTATGCATCTTAATGCAGTTTTTAAAAATATATACCAAATTCTTAAGTTTTTGTTTTTTTCCTAAGCCTTGTGGGAGCTGTTGGGGGGCAGTATGGAGGGAGAGAGTGAATCTCAAGCAGGCTCCATGCCCAGCTGGGAGCTAGATCTCCTGACCCTGAGATTATCACCTGGGCTGAAATCAAGAGTCATGCCTGACCCGACTGAGCTACCCGGGCACCCCATTAAGTGATTATTTCTTGTGAGAGGAGAGAAGAAACTACATTTTCTGTGTCCTGTGCAGTTATCAGGTCCTGCTAGCTAATGTAATAATAGGCAGAAATGAATATGTAAAAATATTTCTGTCTTGTGATTTATTTTTACAAATTTCTAGCTTTAGGAAGTAATTAGAAATATAGTCAGATGTTGGTACATAAATGTGTTCATGGTAGGATTGTTACAACATTGGAAAATTGGACACAACAAAATTCTTTGTTCAAAAAGTGAGAAATGAGTTAGCAAATTAAGATTACTCCTGGCATAGACTGCCCTTGAAACTTTACAGAACCTACTTAATGACAGAACTGTGGTGATATCACGAGCAAGACAAAGGTACAGAATTGTACCAGAGAGTTCACCTCTAGATTTTGGGAGGGGGTGCTCACTGAAGATACAGTACTTAGAAAATGGGTAGATCTGGCCTTTATTTTATTTATTTATTTTTTTAAAGATTTTATTTATTCATTTGACACAGAGAGATCACAAGTAGGCAGAGAGGCAGGCAGAGAGAGAGAGAGGAGGAAGCAGGCTCCCTGCGGAGCAGAGAACCCGATGCGGGACTCGATCCCAGGACCCTGAGATCATGACCTGAGCCGAAGGCAGCGGCTTAACCCACTGAGCCACCCAGGCGCCCTAGATCTGGCCTTTAAAACACGGAATGTGCCCTCCCCTCCGTGGAGGCAGTCCTTTAGTATTTGAAATGCAAGGAAGCAAACACTTTACTTATTTATTTAAAGATTTTATTTATTCATTTGACAGAGACAGAGATCACAAGTACACAGAGAGGCAGGCAGAGAGAGAGAGGAGGAAGCAGTCTCCCCGCCAAGGAGAGAGCTCGACGCTGGGCTTGATCCCAGGACCCTGAGATCACGACCCGAGCTGAAGGCAGAGGCTCAACCCACTGAGCCACCCACGCACCCCGAAGCAAACACTTTAAAAGCAACAACTCACTGGTTTTTGTTTTTTCTTTTTTTAAGCCTTTTTAATTTAAATAATCTCTACACCCAGTGTCCGCTGGTTTTGTGACCTAACTCTTCCTACTGAGCCTCTCCAGGAGGCCCAGCAGCAGCAACTTGCTTCTTACCTGCCACAAGTGAACCTTGGCTAGTGAGGCTTTTTGTGGTGTTCTGCTGGAAGCCTGGGTCACACTGCCAGTTTAGGAATAGGTTTTGGGTTAGAAGTCTGAGGTTCTGTTGGCAAAAAGGAGGGTAGGAAGTTACATTCACAGAGCATTTTAAAGCTATGATTACATGGATTATTTTTCAGTTAAGAAAAAAAAGACCGAGGGCGCCTGGGTGGCTCAGTGGGTTAAGCCGCTGCCTTCGGCTCAGGTCATGATCTCAGGGTCCTGGGATCGAGTCCCGCATCGGGCTCCCTGCTCAGCAGAGAGCCTGCTTCCTCCTCTCTCTCTCTCTGCCTGCCTCTCTGCCTACTTGTGATCTCTCTCTGTCAAATAAATAAATAGAATCTTTAAAAAAAAAAAAAAAAAGAAAAGAAAAAAAAGACCGAGAGGGTGCCTGGGTTAAGCGTCTGGGTCCTGGGATTGAGTTCTGAATCAGGCTCCTTGCTCAGTGGGGAGTCGGCTTCTCCCTCTTCCCCTCCCCCTCCTCCTGAGCATGAGCAGTCTGTCTCTCTCAGATAAAATCTTTTCTCTCTCTTTTTTTTTCTTTTATATATTTATTTATTTGACAGAGAGAGAGAGATGACAGGTAGGCAGAGAGAGAGGAGAAAGCAGTCTCCCTGCTGAGCAGAGAGCCCGATGCGGGGCTCCATCCCAGGACCCTGGGATCATGACCTGAGCCGAAGGCAGCGGCTTAACCCACTGAGCCACCCAGGCGCCCCTCTTTTTTCTTTTTTGAAGTTCAAACATTCTTTTTTTTTTTTTAAGATTTTATTTATTTATTTGACAGAAATCACAAGTAGGCAGAGAGGCAGGCGGGGGTGGGGGGGCGAAGCAGGCTCCCCGATGAGCAGAGAGCCCGATGCGGGGCTCGATCCCAGGACCCTGAGATCATGACCTGAGCCAAAGGCAGAGGCTGGCTTAACACCCTGAGCCACCCAGGCATCCCAAATAAAATCTTAAAAAAAAAAAATTTTTTTTTAAATATCTAAGAAGGGTTGATTTACAAGGGATTGATTGATTTGAGAAAGAGAGATTGCATCCCCGCAAGGGAGGGAAGAGGCAGGGAGAGAATCTCCAGCCGGCTTCCTGCTGAGTGCAGAGCCCAGTACAGGGCTCAGTCTCAGGACCCTGAGATGATGACCTGAGCCAAGACCAAGAGTCGGACGCTTAACCATCTGAGCCACCCAGAGTTTTTATTAAATTTTATTCTGGAGAATCTCAAAAATCAAAAGTGGAATGCAGTCATACAGTGACATTCCTAGTACCCATCACTTAGCGTTGGGAATGATCAGCCCACAGCCAGCAGGGTTTCATCTCCCGCAGCTTCTCACAGATCTGCACACAAACCGTGTGCATCTCAGTCAGTCTGTAAATATTTCAGCATTGTCTTTGCCATGTGTGTTGAGATCTGGTATCACGCTTGAAATGAAGAATGCACTTGGCATGTTTTTAAAAATGTGTTCAGGAAAATTTTTAAAGACACAGAAGTGGACAGGATATTGTAATGAAATTTCTGGGTTCTGTCTCCAAGTTTTCAGTGATTATTGACATGAAAACTCTTCTTTTGTCTTTATCTTTGCATTTTCCCACTGGATATTTGGTCGTATTTTTTAGGGGCATCTGGGTGGCTCAGTCGCTTAAGCGTCTGCTTTCAGGTCCAGTCAGGCCCTGGGATGGAGCCCCACGTCCGGCTGCCTGCTCAGCAAAGAGTGTGCTGCTTCCTCTCCCTCTGTTCTTCCCCTAGCTTGTGCTCAATTTCTCTCTCTCTCTCAAGTAAATAAAAATCTTTAAAAAAAAAATTATAGTTTTTAAGTACTATCTGGACCCATAGTGGAGCTTGAACCCACAACCCTGAGATCAAGAGTCACGTGCTCCCCTGAGCCAGGCAGGCGCATGCCCCCCCACCCCCGCCCCATATCTGGATTTCTTTATACTAGCTACTAGACAGAATTTCCTCTGTAAATACTCTATCTAGAATTTGAGGATTTTATTAGAAATGGTCATCTTTAAAAATAATTTCTTAGCATCTGACTGACAGTGTTCGAATTTTCCAGATTGCTTCAGAAAGGATTCTTTTATAATTTAATTTCTTTGACTCAGGATTCAAAATAAGGGCTACATGTTAGAATGCTTTCGTAAACCTTTTAAAATCTATTTGTTTGAAAAAAACTAATTTTTTAGAAGTCTCATACCCTGGATTTTGGTGATTATAGCCTCATGATGTCTTGTTTAACATGTTTCCCTGGTTCTCGAAATTCTTGCACTGTAGGCATTGGGTCTGGAGGCTTGATCATCGGATTTAGGTTGTACTTTGTGGCTGGAACATTCCGAGGCGGAGCTTTGCACCTGCCCTTGGACCACCTCCGAGGCAGCAGTGGTTGCAACAGCTTTGACCTGCCGATGGTCAGGGCCCCCGTCTGCCTTCGGCCTGGTGCTTTAAGCGGCAGATGAGCGTTATTGCCCAGATGGGTTATTTCACAAAGGGTGCCGCATCTCCTACTAATGTGAGCACATATAGGGCTGTCGCTTGGTTCAGATTTGACCAGGACAGAAGGTGAAACCTCTCTCCTGCTCTGCTCTTCAGTCATCTGGTTTCCTCTAGAAGTAACCAGTGTCTTCTGTTGGCTTTAGAGTTCACGCGGATACCTGAGGCAGACAGTATGTCTGTATTCCTGTTGTTACACGAGTGGTAGTTTCTACGCCTATTCGAACCTAACCCTTCCCTTTTTTGTTTAACTTCTTAGTATACCTTTGTGTAGAGTTCCTCATTGCTTTTTGTGGCTGCACAGCCTGCCAAGGGATGGTACCTGCGTTACATGTCCAGTCCCCTGTTGGCGATCGTGGTTTGCATTACACAGCGCCATTGTGCGCAGGTCTGCGCTGTCTGCACGCATCTGGGGGACGTTCCGAGACGCAGAACCGTTGCGTCAGAGGGTATCTGGGGTTTTGATGATACTGTGCTCCCACTGGCAGGCAGTAGAGTTCCTATCTTCACATCTTTGCTGATAGTGAGTAACCATGTTTTGGGGTCTTGGTTAGAGTTACTGGAAGATGATTATTTGTGTAGGTGTTGCCTGCCTAGACCCTCAGCTTGAGCTTGGTGGGTGGAACCACTGGTGCACCTGTCCTCACTGTTGTCTCCTTCTAGCCTAAGATAGCCTCAGTCTGACCATGCCAGGGCCGGGCCTTGACTTCTTGAAAGTGTTTTATCCAGAAATTTCTTAGGGATGGGTGTATGACGTCTGCTGCTAGGTAATCTATATAATAACATTTCAGATTTCTGAACTTGAACACTGGCAAACAAACCACAGTATTAATACTTTAATTCAACCTGTGAAGCCGTTACAGAGCAGTACAATTGAGTTAGAGTCCACATTATTGAAAGTATGAAGAATTTGATTCTTTTTAACTTGGTAAAAACACAGTTAACTTACTTCCCAAATTGTCTTGGTTTGTGATGTTTTATTTGACAGGTTTCTGAAACTACACATGGTATCAACAAATTTCCAGACTGTTTTTAATATGCCAGTTGAGACCGGTTCTGATTATACCTACTTTTTCTGTGTACGATGAACCGTATAATAGTTAAAGTTACTAGGTCAGATATCGCGGGCGGGGATCCCTTTGTGACCTTGGGCAAGTTACTGTAACTTGTCCTGTTCTTCTATGAACTGGGCTGGTGGTGACCGCCTCGGAGTTGTGCACATTTTGAGTGTAGGGAGTTTGGAGCCAAACCATAAGGGTCTTTGGACCCTGATGCCATCACTTAGTATTTTGGAAACTGTACCTCACTTTCTTCATCTGGGAAGTGGAGACTTTCGCAGTTTCACATGTGGCCGTTTTAAGGCACATGTGGACACGCAGCATAGGGGCTCATGTTCGCTGTGACCAGTCTCCCTGAGAGTGCGTCTCAGGCTCCCAGATTTCCGGCTGGTGTCATCTCTGCTGGGCTGGCGACACTGGGAACAGTGCTGCTCAGTCCTGAGTGTGGAGGAACGGCCTCCAGCAGCAGTGACACTCAGTTGCCTCCTGGTGTCAGCGCTGTGCCCAGGCCTCCTCAGCAGGCCGAGTTTCATCACAGCACTCTGAAGCTGGAGAGGTTGGGGGACTTGAGAGAATGGTAGATTGTGATTAGGGTTTAATTTTTAGACTTGAATATCCTTTCGTTTTTAAGACTTTATTTATTTATTTGACAGAGAGTGAGAGAGCACAAGCAGGGGGAGCAGCAGAGGCAGAGGGAGATGCAGGCCCCCTGCTGAGCAGAGAGACCAATGCAGGGCTCAATCCCAGGACCCTGGGGTCATGACCTGAGCCGAAGGCAGATGCCCAACTGACTGAGCCCCCCCAGAGTGTCACCTCTTAAAAGAATGTGGCAGTTAAATGATGTCTCTGGTCTGCTGCGTCTGTAGCTAATTGGATTCTGCTGAAACTGCAGCTTGTTTCTTTAATGGATTGTGACCTGTCACCCTGACGAGTGGGTTCCTGGGTCTGTCGCAGGTGTGGGATCACTCTGGGCAGTTAACGGAAGGATCTGCACTATAGATTGAGGACCTCTGTGTGGGTGAAGCCGGAGCATTTGAGGATGGTCTGCCACGATCCATCGTCCCTTACGAGCATAGGAGTCGTACCTGTGTCAGCTTGCTGGCACTGGATCCTGCCAAGTTAGCACCCTCTCAGCGGAATGGTCAACTCTGTATCTTTCCAGAAAGTGTGGGGCACGCAGACAGATGATCATGGGCTTTCCTGATGGCTTCATTTGAACTTAGTGAAAGTATCTGAACGGGCCCACAACAGGAGAGAGGTCCTGAATTCCAGGAGTGAGTGAATGTGGAATGAAACCGGGAGTTGGCGTCAGTGGGCCATTATACTTCAGGCTTTCTCCAGTGCCCTCGGGCTTGGCGCCACCACAGAACTTCTCTGAACATGTCCAACTGTGCATTTCTGCGAAGAGAGATATTTAGATTTCTGGAGGAGACCATATCCTTCTTGTCCGTTCCAGTGTCACACTGGTCCTTGTAGAGAGCTTTCTTAACAGCCGACCTGCTGACTTGCTCCCTCTGGCCATCTTTAGATGGAGGGACATAGATTATTACCACTTGGTCTTTGTTTTTTTTTTTTTTTTTTTTTTTTTTTAAGATTTAATATATTTGGGAGAGAGTTTGAGAGAGAGAGAGATCATGAGCAGGGGGAAGGGGTAGAGAGAGAAGCAGACCCCCAGTTGAGCAGGGAGCCCGATGCAGGACTCGATTCCAGGATCCCGGGACCACGACCTGAGCCGAAGGCAGACGCTTAACCAGTTGAGCCTCCCCTGGCGCCCCAGAAGGCAGCGGTGTTTCATCACCACTGGGTCTGCTGGCCTGTCACCTGCTTTCTGTCATCTCCACCCAGAGCTGTTTCTTCCGTATGTTTTGGTGCTAGATCACGTGACCCAGGCCTCTCATCGTATGCTAGCCTCCCTTGCTGTCATGCTTCACGCAGTGCCAGTGTCTGTGAGTGGACTAGTGGCCGTAATTTGGGAGGTGCTGCTTGCTGGCCACTGGTTGTGGCCAGACAGATACCCTGTTTACAGGTTTACCTGAAGTTATGCTGGGGCCTGGGGCTGGTCATGGCAGATCTGCTGCCTAACACATGTGAAGCAGCTTATTAGTGTGTCCGTGTTTCCCCCACAAGTCTTTTCAGAGTGAGCATTTAGATTTCTAGAGTTTCTTTTCCTTTATTTCTTTGGGTAAGTAGTAGCCAGTTTTTCTGCTGCTTTAGACAGGCAATAACTAACTGTGCTCACAGCTCTCAGTAATATTTGTTCTATTGTTTTGTTTTGAGGTGGAAGGGGGAACTCTACCCTCAGAACATGAGGGGATAATATTTACGTGGCTCACACAGACCAGTGAGTACATCATCCGCACCCCCCACAGCTCACCAGAAGAGGGCCTCCGATACTAGTCTCAGTCCAGCCTTTCCTGCCCCTCAGAGAACGCTATAATTATGGCCTAAAATAGTCTGGGAAATGTTATTGAGGGATGGGGGTCCTTTGACAAAATTTGAGAGAGACATCAGATGAGAACACCGTGCTTCTGAATGATCGGTTTAACAAAGCCCCTTGGTTTAATGTGGTTATGGATGTGCTAGCTGTAGCATAGTTTAAGATCTTCCCACCGACTTAACAGGCTTTAAGAAACCAACCCAGGAGTGTATGTCCTGTTGAACTGATGGGTTCCAAGACCTTCCTCATGACTGATCACAGCTCTCTGATTCTCCTGAGCTAGGCGATGGATCACTTGGAGTCCTTCATTGCTGAGTGTGATCGGAGAACTGAGCTTGCCAAGAAGCGGCTGGCAGAGACGCAGGAGGAGATCAGTGCTGAAGTTTCTGCGAAGGTATGCCTGGGGCTTTCTCCTCGCTCTGTGTGCGGCTCACTGTGTGGTGAAAACCAGCCTGCCGGCAGGCTCACAGCACCATTACGGTTACCGTCAGCACTGACTGCGTCCTTGGGGTGGACAGTCCGTGCTTCCTCAGTGCGTCCCAGTAAGGAGAGAAGGTGGTCAGCAGGTTCTCCGCTCCCTGGAGCTGCTTGCTGCCTCTGACCCTCCTCCACTGTCCATGTTGATCAAAGTTTGCCTTCTTAACACCCCCACATCGAACAGTAAATGGGGGACGTTGAGTTGAGCAGTGGTTAGACTGTGGTGAAGGCTGTCCTGAAGAATGGAGATGGTAGATCCGTGTGTCATTGGCCTGTGACCACATTCTGTTTCCTGTCTTTGCGTGCAGCTAATGAATCTCTTCAGTGTCCTCTCCTCTCAGTTATGTAAAAGCATTGTTTGGGGTATGTGTAGTTGCTATTTTATTCATTTATTTATTTTTTAAGATTTTATTCATTTATTTGACAGAGACACAGTGAGAGAGGGAACACAAGCAGCGGGAGTGGGAGAGGGGCAAGCAGGCTTCTGGCGGAGCAGGGAGCCTGATGCGGAGCTCGATCCCAGGACCCTAGGATCATGACCTGAGCCAAAGGCAGATGCTTAACAAGTGAGCCAGCCAGGTGCCCCAACTATCTTACTTCTAAAATTAAATCCCAAATGATTAGGCATTTTGCTTACAGTAGAGATGTATGCGTTTATTTATTTTTTGTATTTTTATTTATTTTTTTTTAAAGATTTTTTTAATTTATTTATTCGACAGAGAGAGAGATCACAAGTAGGCAGAGAGAGAGAGAGGAGGAAGCAGGCTCCCCGCTGAGCAGAGAGCCCGATGTGGGACTCGATCCCAGGACCCTGAGATCACGACCCGAGCCGAAGGCAGCGGCTTAACCCACCGAGCCACCCAGGCGCCCCGAGATGTATGCGTTTAAACCGGACATTTTATGGCCCTTACGCAGAAGGTTGAGTGGTGATAGAAGGTGTGAGAAGAGACAGCCTAGAAAGTGACCACCATGATGACCCTGGCCACCATGTTGGACGTGACAGGCATGGTGCTGCTTTTAGGGACTGCAGCCGGCTGGGTTAGTTTAAGGTCAGAGTCCCAGCGGAGGCAGTAGAGATGCCAGAGTTGTTAGAATTTGCTTGTGATCCCGTGAGGACCATGGCTGTTCAGTGTAGTTTTGGTAGAATGGAGCAGAAGTACAGCAGGAGAAACACGCATTGTCTCTGTGTTACGATCTTTTGGTTTTAGATGTCTGCTCACCTGACTCTCTGCCTCACCTGGCTGTCTTCTTTCAGGCAGAAAAAGTACATGAGTTGAATGAAGAAATAGGAAAACTTCTTGCTAAAGCTGAGCAACTGGGAGCTGAGGGAAATGTGGATGAATCCCAGAAGATTCTTATGGAAGTGGAGAAAGTCCGTGCGAAGAAAAAAGAAGCTGAGGTTGGTGGGAAAAGGTCTTCAAGAAAGATGTTGTAATCCCTGAATGTTGACCATTTGGGCTAAAATTAAACTTGCATTTTTTGAATGTTGGGAAAAAGTTGGAAGAAGGGTGCTATGTGGACAGGGTTGGAGGATTTAGAGTCTGTGCATACTTGCGTTTCTGCCTCTGCTCTGTCCCCTGTGTCCCTTGTGTGAAACACATCCATCACTGGCCGGCCCTCTGCACGACACCTATACAGAGCGCAGTCCCTCAAGCTGAAGAGTCACTGCGGTGGTGCCAGTTTACTCTCTAGGGGTTTGCCGGGCTGTGGTGGCCGCTCCGCCGGTGTGGTGGCGCCAGAGCTGGAGCACAGGCTGCCCTGCAGACCAGAGCCTGCTGTTCTCGGTGACACGGCGTGTCTGGCAGAGAGAACCCATGCAGACTGAGGGTCGCATCCGCATGGTATCTGCTGGGGTGCCAGGCCAGGACGCACTGTCAGGGTGGTGGAGAAGCTGAGTCAGAGACTCATTATCGTGTTGGCAGCTGTTTTCTCTCTAGGCTGTTTGATCCATTGGATATGCTCTGACTCCCAGATCTTTACCACTGGAACTGGAAATGGCTCCCGTAGCCTTTGGGAATGGTGGCAACGGTAGAGTCAGAGGGAGGTGGGGACATCTGTATTCCTGGACGAAATGCTTGTTGGGCTCCACCTGTGTGCCGGATGGCTTTTTAGTTGTTGGTTTTTGTGTTTTTTCCCCCATTATTTATTTATTTATTTATTATTTTAGGTTTTATTTATTTATTTGAGAGAGTAGAGCAAGAAAGAGCATGAGTAGGGGGAAGAGAGGCAGAAGAGAGGGAGGAGCAGATACCCTGCTGATGAGCAGGAATCCAATGCGGGGCTCATTCCCAGGATCCCTGGGATCACGACCTGAGCAGAAGGGAGAGGCTCAACAATAGAGCCACCTCGGCACCCCGGCTAGTTTTCAGTTGGGAACAAGCAAGAGGAGGTCCTCCTTGTGGAGACAGCGCTGGGGTTGGGAGGGGTACAGAAAGAGGGTACGTGAACAGATGGATAAGAGTCATTCAGATGAAAATTGGTGGTCAGAAGAATGGGGTCTGAGTTTGAGAGTGACTCTGTGTTTCCAGGGGTCTCCAGGTGAGTTCGGGTAATCCTGGAAGTGCCCTTAGCCAAGACCCACTGGTTGAGAAGGTCATTAGAGCCGTGGGCTTGGTGAGGCTGGGTAGAGATGAGGAGATGATGTGTAGGTGCCCCTGGTGCAGGCCTCTCTTTGGCCACTTCTGTAGCCCTGGTTCAGCTTGGTGCTTAACCAGAGGTCCGGAATGATGGACTGAAGGCATGGGTGGCGCCCAGGGCCCATGGGGGCTGTCACAATGCCCACTGGGGCAGTGGTAAGTCTGCAGAGCAGAAGGGTCACTCCAAGGGGGCCCAGCCTGCGTTGGGGTGAGCAGCACGGTCCGCTGGAGGGCGTTGCTGGCATCCTGCCGCGTGCCCTGGGCAGCACAGCATCCCCTTCAGGGACGTTCGTAGCTAATATGTCTGTCCTTGAACTCGAGAGGGAAAGGAACTCGTAGGTGGATGTTGGTACGTAAAATGTAGTCACGCCCAAAGACAGATGGGCTCACGAAGGTGACTGCTGCAGGTGACACTTGAATCAAATACCTTGAGTGGCATTTGTCACACCATGGAGGTGTGACTTGTTAAAGTTCCCAACAGTGTTCCCTGTTTTATGGAGTGGTTCCATTTCCTGGAGATGGGGTTTATATTTAAATTCTGCGTTTTGTACAGGATTTAAATCCCTGCACACTTATTATAAATATAAATCATGTATATAAATCTGTATCATGGGATCTAAAGCCCTGTCTCCTGAAACAGGAAATACGCATTTATGTGTGGAACAGAGTTGGCTCCTTGGGTTGCTGGCTGCTCTACCAGGAAGACCAGAGAGTCAGGAGGGAAGCTCTGGCTTCTTGGTGCAGCCTGAGGCCCCGCCCTTCATGCTTCCAGCAGCAGAGCAGACACCCACCGTCCCTGGGCTGGCTGCGAGATCTGTATGTGGGTGTAAATGATTGTAGATGACGGGGTCATCATGTGGCTGCTGCAGACGGCCCAGACAGGAGCAGGATATGGGGTGCCTGCTGTTTATGCCCAGGATTCGTAGCATCCTTAACCTGGCCAGTGTCCTCCATCCCGTCACTGGTCGTGCCCCCAAGGAGACAGCACCACTTCCTTAAAACCACTGCGCAAGACAGGCTGGTGTCAGGGGGGCCTCCGCCACTCTGCTCTGTGGTGGTGTGGAACCTGTGGGTCCCTGTGTGCTCTCAGCAGCAAGGGTGTTCAGTAGTCTCAAGAAATGATACTGAGAGATCCCATGTACCTTTATCCAGTTTCCCCCGGAGATACCATCTTGAAAAACCATTGCACAGCGTAATAGAAAGGATGTTGACAGTCACGAAGTATCCTTCACCACTAAAATCCCTTCCTGACCCTTTGGTAGCCACATGCACTTCTCTGACCCTTGGCAGATATGAATCTCTCCTCCATCTCTCTATGCTGGTCATGTTAAGAATGTTACGTAAATGGAGCCATACAGTACTTAACTTGTTGAAACTTTTTTTTTTTAATTCAGTATAATGAGAGTTTATTTTGAAAGAAATTAGAGGGTAGTAAAAGTTTCAGAATTACAGAAAGGGATAGAGTATCACAGATATTCATGGGCACACTGAATTTACCATTTTCCCTAAAGTTTTCAGTTTTTTTTTTTTTTTTCTTTTTAATAAAAGCTTTGGCACATCATAATAGAAATTCAGGTTCCCAGTGCTTCCCTCTCCAGTCCCCTCCCATCCCTCCCCAGAGGCAGGCATTAGTGTGCATTCACTTGTCTTCATTCTTTATTACACGTGTGTGCTGCCCATAAACTCTGTGTGTGTGTGTGTGTGTGTGTTGTGGGTGTGTGTTATGGGTATGTTTTTGTGCTTTGTGCTTTAAAAAAAATCCCACTGAAATGCTGTGTCTGTCTGTCTTGCTTTCATTGTTGACTCACCACTGTTGGTGAGGTCTCTCCTTGATGCTGCATACAACTTCCTTCAGTGTGTTGCTGCAGAATTGTGTTTCATGAACCTGCGACTGTCTGGGTGGTGGTCTCTGTTCTTGGTAGTTTCTCGTCTTCACAGACAGCGTCCTTGTGCTTGTTGGCTGGCACACGTATGAGCATGTTCCAGAACGGACGCCCAGAAGAGTTCCCGGAAGGGGCGCACACCTGTCTGGCTTTCAGGGGTAGTTCAGGTGCACTCCCTTTTAGTGGCACCAGTGCAGTCTCCTGCCAGCGGTGTATCAGAGTGCCTGGTTTTTGATGTCTTTCCTGGTATCTTATTTTAATCTGCTTTTGCCAGGGAATTTTGAATGTGTGAATTAATGGTAGATCCCTTTATTTGTTAATTATTTTTTATTTTTTAAATTTTTAAAAAAGATTTTGTCAGAGGGCCCACACACAAGCAGGGGGAAGCCCCCTGTTGAGCAAGGAGCCTGATGGGGATTTGAGCACAGGACCCTGGGATCGCAACCCAAGGTAAAAGTAGGTGCTTAACCACTTGAGCCACCCAGACATGGGAGATCCCTGTAAATAAGGATCAGTAACTATTAGACTGCGTTTCTTTTTTTCCTTTTTTTTTTTTTTTAAGATTTTATTTATTTGGGACGCCTGGGTGGCTCAGTGGGTTAAAGCCTCTGCCTTCTGCTCAGGTCATGATCCCAGGATCCTGGGATCAGTTCCCGCATTGGGCTCTCTGCTCAGTGGGGAGCCAGCTTCCCCCCACACTTCCCTGCCTACTTGTGAGCTCTGTCTGTCAAATTAAAAATAAATAAGTAAATATTTTATTTACTTACTTGACAGAGAAAGATCACAGTAGGCAGAGTGACAGGCAGAGAAAGACGGGGAAGCAGGCTCTCCACCAAGCGGGGATCCCAATGCGGGAATTGATCCCAGGATCCTGGGATCATGTTCTGAGCTGAAGGCAGCCACTCACCTGACTGAGCTACCCAGACACCCCTAGAATGCGTTTCTTTTTAAGATTTTGTTTATTCATTTGGGAGAGGGACAAGACAAGCACAAGCAGAGGGAGAGAGGGTAAAGCAGACTCCATACTGAGCCAGCCAGAAGACTGATGTGGGGCTCGATCTGAGGACTTGGAGATCATGTCCTGAGCTGAACACGGATGCTTAAACATTAACGTTTGAGCCACCCAGGTGCCCTGGAATGCATTTCTTAAATCTGGGTCTTTTTTTTTTTTTTTTTTTTTTTAAGATTTTATTTATTTATTTGACAGCACAAGCAGGCCAAGCATCAGGGAGAGGGAGAAGCAGGTTCTCTGCTGAGCAGGGAGCCTGATGTGGGGTTTGATCCCAGGACCCTGGGATGATGGCCTGAGCCGAGGGCAGACATTTAACCAACTGAGCCACCCAGGCACCGCTTAAACCTGGTTCTTAAAGGCATGTTTTAACTTTGGCACCAGCATCAGGAACCATATCTTACTTCATTTCTTCTATATTACATCTGTTCTGACTGGAGTTGCTGCCAGAGAGGTGTGTTTTAGTCTGTTTTGTTGGACATACTCTTTTTTGAAGAGAGTGTATAATGTATTTTTTGGTCCAAATTTTAGCCTTCAGGGCAGAGTTGGCATACAGCTTTCTGGACCTTGGAATACCTCCATGAGTGGCTGTTGTGTATTTTGCTTGGTTATTTGGGTTGGTTTTTGTGCTTTGTCTTTTTGGGAGGCCCCTTTTGAAGAGGCTCCCTTGGTTCTCTGGTCCTCCTAGAGGTCTCCACTGCACGTACCTGAAGCCTGCCTTCCCTGTTGGCCTCTGAGAGCAGACAGCCTCCTGCTTGTCCCGAGAAGCTTGAACGTTTCTTACTGCTTTGAAATCATGATTGCTCATTTTGTAATAAATGATGGAAATTGAGTCAGTTACAAATATCTGAAGCTTGTAAATGATGAGTTTTAGTTTATTTCAAAGTTATCTCTATAGTCCCCTCAAATATTTCCATTTGGGGGTTGAATATTTAGTTGTGGTTCTGTGTACCTCATTTTCATTGCTTTGTTCCCATTCTCCAGGAAGAATACAGAAATTCCATGCCTGCATCCAGTTTTCAACAGCAGAAGCTGCGTGTCTGTGAGGTCTGTTCGGCCTACCTTGGTCTCCACGACAATGACCGTCGTCTTGCAGACCACTTCGGGGGCAAGTTACACTTGGGGTTCATTCAGATCAGAGAGAAGCTTGATCAGTTGAGGGTATGTTAATACGTTGTTTCTGGAAAAACCCAGGCAGTCTTGTGTTGGCTTTGTAGTAACTTGTAGAAAGCCTTGTGTTTTGACCTTATTTTCTTTTTCTTTTTCTTTTTTTTTTTTAAGATTTAATTATTTACTAGAGAGAGAGTGTGCAAAAATTGGGGAGGGGAGTGCAGAAGGACAAGCAGACTCCTAGCTGAGCAGGGAGCCCAATGTGGAGCTCAGTCCCAGGACCCTGGGATTGTGACGTGACTTTGGACACTTAGTTGAGCCACTTAGGCACCACTATTTTGATCTTTTCTAAGAATATGTCTTGAATTTTATAGTGAAATATTCAGAGTTTGTCACTTCGTTCACATGCGAACTAAGGGAAGGGACCCTATTTCTTTAGTTTGAACTTGTTTGCAGGAAAAAAACACAGTTTAGTCCTCTGGTACACAAAGCTCTGCACACCCCTGAAATAACTTTTGGTTGGAGATGGGAAGAACTGTAGTCTTGTCTCTCCTTGGGCAGAGGTGTGTGCGTGAGAGCGGTGAGGCTAGACAGATCACACTGCCTGGCCCTTGCCTTTGAGCCTCCTTGGAAGGACGAGAACGTGGTGGGGCGTCTTGGATGGACTGCTCCACAACTGCCCACCCTTGTCTCTTCCTCAGGCGGCTCAGTTTCCTGGGTTAGACTCTAAAACTTACCTTGGGTGTGGAATACTTAGAGGGAAGGGTGAGCATGTTTCGAATACTTTGAATTATTTTTCAGATTGGCAGAGCCCTCCTTGCTGTGTAGGGACCACTAGGATGGGTTACTGGGAGCTGTGCAGGTCTTCTTCCGGCCACATGAGATTTGGTGGAAAGACACATGGCACCTGACAAGGACACTATGACAGTGAAGGTGGAGGCCTTTTGTGTCCTTTGAAAGGGCAGGGGACAGCCCTGCACTTGAAAAGGGGTTTCCTGTAGGTGAGAGGTAAACTTGGCACTGGGAGCGGAGCTGGGGTGGCCGCCACTGGTCTTAAAACAGTTTGCTCCTGTGCTCCCACTAGAATTTTCAAAAGTGATACACTTTATTATAGATTTTCTTAAAGATATATTTATTTGCGAGAAAGAGCATGTGTGTGAGCAGGGGGAGGGACGGGAGAGAATCAAGAGAGAATCCCAAGTAGACTCTCCACTGAGCACAGAGCCCAGAGCCCAGAGATCATGACCTGAGCTGGAGTCAGACGCTTCATGGACTAAACCACCCAGGAGGCCCTTCCATTTCTCCTTTAAATTGTATTTCCATTTCCTATCACACCATCATTTTGTTTTGATATTTTTTTTATACCTGAAAGCCTTTTATTTTAACATGTATTTTTTCAAATGAAATGAGACTATATTGAAAAATTATACCCTGAAACCTTAAGAACTTAAGGTTTGCGAGAAAGAGCATGTGTGTGAACTTAAGGTTTTGTTTTTGTTTTTTTAAAGATTTTATTTTTCAGTAATCTTTACACGCAACAAGGGCTCCAACTTTAAATGCCCAGATCAAGAGCCACGTGCTCTACCGGCTGAGCCAGCCAGGTGCCTGTGAGGAATTTAAGTATTAACTAGATCTAGAAGGTAGCCTTTTGTCTTTGCAGAGTGAGCGGTACAAAGTTGATCCAGACAACCCAAGCCTATTACAGATTTTGATAATGGCGATTAGACTAACAACAGAAAACATGTCTAGAAGTGTACCTCTGAACATTCGGGAGGGTGAGAGCTCTGGGCCCTGGTCCCAGATGGCTTTGCTTACCGCGGTCCCAGAGGTCCTCACCCCAGGCCACACACCAAGGCAGTAGCAAGGCAAGGCCTTCTTACTTAGGGCTGGAAGGAAGCAGAGGTGTTTGGAAAGGAGCTAATCCCAGACCACAGCCCTGTGCTCAGTCACTTCCCCTTTAGGAAGCCCTTCAGTCGAGGGGCTGAAATGCCCATCCTTAACCTTCATGTGTCCGTCCTGTGTGCCTGCTGGGGGCGGGGCAAGTGACACGCGGGCTGGAGAGCCCAAGGGGCCAGACAGGAGGGCTCTTGCACCTCGTGAGTGCTTTGAGGGGGCCATCTGGCCTCTCCCCTCAGTCCTTGCTATACCCTTCGTTCAGGGGCCTGGCTCCAGTCTGCACTGAGGTGCGGCGTTATCCTTTGTGCCTTCATGAGCACGAGAAGACTGGTGGCCCTTTGTCTCCCTGGCCCTGTTTTACTCCCCCTTAGGGCTTCGTTCTGTCAGCAGGGAGTGGGGGCATGAAGAGGCTTTGGGTTGGTGTTGAGGGTGGGGGTGTGGAGCTAGTGTTCTGAGCTCAGCTGTGTCAGCAGTGTCCCATAGTGGAGTTTCCCCAGGCTCCCCTGTCTGCTGTGTTGTCTTCTCTGCTCTGTCCACCGCCGGGTCTGATGAGCCAGGTTTTGAGCTTGGTGCTGAAAGCCAGGGGTGGGTGCGCCTGGCTGGCTCTGTCTGTGGAGCACGTGACTCTTTTTTTTTTTTTTTTTTTAAGATTTTCTTTTTTTAATTTATTTGACAGACAGAGATCACAAGTAGGAAGAGAGGCAGGCAGAGAGAGAGGAGGAAGCAGGCTCCCTGCTGAGCAGAGAGCCCGATGCGGGGCTCGATCCCAGGACCCTGAGATCATGACCTGAGCCGAAGGCAGAGGCTTTAACTCACTGAGCCACCCAGGCGCCCCGAGCATGTGACTCTTGATTGTGGGGCCGTACATTTGAGCTCCGTGGTGGGTGTAGCAAGGACTTCATAATAAAATTCCAAAGAACACCAGCTCACGGTCTGCCTTCCCTGGCCTGCTGTCCCCTGAGGCTGGCTCTAAAGCCACTGGAGCGCTCAGCACTCCAGGGACGGGCTGCTCCTGGCCAGCAGGGTATGGTTGGTCACACCGTAACCGTAACGTGTGTGGAGTCTCCTTCGGTAAAAAACTAACGTTCTGGACTGGTGTGAAGCAAAAGATCAGTTTCCGTGACTTAGAACTAGAGCACGTCTTAGAGTGTGCAGTTGGTCACTGAACTTACAAGGTGAGTTTCTATGGTAGCATTATTTTCATGTATTTTCCATTAAGAAGTTTTAGAGGTGATTATGTTTTTCTTAAGAGTTTCCTTTAGATTTCTAAATTACTAATATTGAGATCATGTAAAAGTGCTTTTTTCTCTTTAAAGATTTATTTATTCGACAGGGAAGAGAGAGAGAGAGAGAGAGAGAGAGAACACAAGCAGGGGGAGTGGGAGAGGGAGTAGCAGGCGTCCCACTGAGCAGGGAGCCCGATACAGGACTCGATCCCAGGGCCCTGAGATCATGACTGAGCTGGAGGTAGACGCTTAACGACTGAGCCCCCCAGTCGTCCCCGTGCTTTTTTTTCTTTAAGATTTTGTTTATTTGACAGAGACAGCTAGAGAGGGAGCACAAGCACGGGGCACAGGAGAGGGAGAAGCAGGCTTCCCTTGAGCAGGCAGCGCAGGGCTCCATCCCAGGACCCTAAGACCGTGACCTGAGCTTAAAGCAGTCGCTTAACAACTGAGCCCCACAGGCGCCCCATAAATACTCAGTGGTATAGCTTCTCCTCTCATTTTCCAACTTTTGCTCATGTAGAAAACTGTGGCTGAAAAGCAGGAGAAGAGAAACCAGGATCGACTGCGGAGGAGAGAGGAGAGAGAGCGGGAGGAGCGCCTGAGCAGGAGGTGAGTCCACAGTGCACACCTCACCCCAACCCTAACCCTGCTCCTTCCTTGCAGTCTGGCGTGTAGCCATCGAGGTCTGCCACGGACCCGCGAGTAAGCCGACATGCAGCCTGCTCAGAAGAGCGGGGTTTGGGCCGGCCTGGGGGAGCGCCATGTGGCGTGGACAGTCGCCCGGGGCTGTGCGCTGCTCAGGCCACCTGCCTCGCAGCTGGGAAGGCGGAGGGCAGCGCTGTAGAAGAAGCGGGAGAGGAGCCTGCTGTGCCCTGACCAGCCTCGTGGCTGCGCGGCGCCCAGCCAAGTCGGGCCGGAGCTGAGGCTCTCCGGGGTCGGAGCGTGCTCTGTCCACGCAGCCACACTGGCTGGGGGGACGTCCGTCGGGGAAGGTTCGTCGGTCTGAGCAGACTCTGGAGCAGATCAGCTGGTGTGGGCTTGTGAGGCAAACAAAGGGGAAATAGAGTGGGCCTCAGGGTTTCTGGCCTGGAGTTGCCACTGGGGGGTTGGAGAAGATGGAGCAGTGTAAAGGGCTTTTGAGGAGGTGACGGGGGGGTGGGGTGGAATTTGGCTCTGATCATATTCAGTTGGAGAAGCTTGGGAGACATCTGGTCAGAGTTCTGGGAGAAGGCTGGAGCCAGGACCACACTGTCGGGAGAGATCTCACCATCCTTGAAAGGCCCAGAAGCTGGGCTTTCCTGGAAGAATTACTATATAATTCAGAAATGACAAATAACTGTTGAATTTTTTGTGTTTCTTTTCATTACTTTAATGACCTAACAGATTTTGATTGTAAAGAGATTCAAACAAAAACAAAAGAGAGTCAGACAGTCTTAAAATGTATTAAGCAAAACACCTAAGTCCCTTTTTCCAACGAAGTGACCACTCCCGTGGCGGGGTGTGTGTGCGTGTGCAGGTCCCTGTGGGAGCCTTGCCTCATCCCCGAGACCTTCCGCAGCAGGAGTGCCCTTGATGATGACACAGTGCCCTTGCAGTGACGTGCCTTAACCGCCCTTTTCCTCTCCCCTCCCTTCACCGTCTTGGCCCGTTCCTACCTGCTGCCTCTGGCAACCACCAGCCTGTTCCTTCTCTGTATCTGTAACTTGGGGTTTTTTAGATTCTGCATATCACCAAGATCATAGGTTACTTGTGTCTCTGTGACTGATGTTACATAACACAATGTCTTCGTGGTGTGTCCATGCTGTCCCATAGGGCAGGGTGTCCTGTTCCATGGCCGAGGAATGCTGCCCTGTGTACGTGCCTCACATTCGTCTGTGGGTGGAACTGGGTTGTCTCCGTGTCTCGGCCCTTGTAAATAATGATGCAGTGAATGTGGGGGTGTGGAGGTCTTTTCAAGAACCTGCTTTTATTTTCTTAGGTAAATGCTCAGAAGTAGGGTCATGGGACCGTGTGGTAGTTCTAGTTCTGACCTTTTGAGACTCCTACACACTGTTCTCCACAGCGGCTCTGGTAGGTCCCTTGCCCGCCAGCCGTGCACGAGGGTTCCTTCTGCCCATGTCCTCACGCGCTTGTTACTTCTTCCCGTGTTTGTTGTCCTGTTCTTTGTGGTTGTGTTGGTTATTTCTTGTTGCTTCTCTAACAGATGTGAGGCCATTATACCCCACTGTGGTTTTGCTTTGAGTTTCCCTTGTGATGAGGGATGTGGAGCATCTTTTCATGTTCCTGTCAGCCACCTGTGTGTTCTCTTTTACAAAAAAAGTTTGGGGGCGCTTGGGTGGCTCAGTGGGTTAAAGCCTCTCCCTTCGGCTCAGGTCATGATCTCAGGGTCCTGGGATCGAGTTCTGCATCGGGCTCTCTGCTCAGCGAGGAGCCTGCTTCCCTCTCTCTCTGCCTGCCTCTCTGCCTACTTGTGATCTTTCTCTGTCAAATAAATAAATAAAATCTTTAAAAAGAAAAAAAGTTTGGATCCTTTACCTTTTTATTTCTTATTTATTTCCTTTTTAAAATTTTTTTTAAAGATTTTATTTATTTATTTGACAGAGATCACAAGTAGGCAGAGAGAGAGAGAGAGAGAGAGGGAAGCAGGCTCCCCGCTGAGCCGAGAGCCCAATGCGGGGCTCGATCCCAGGACCCTGAGATCATGACCTGAGCCGAAGGCAGAGGCTTTAACTCACTGAGCCACCCAGGCGCCCCTCTTATTTATTTCTTTAAAATTTTTTTAAAGATTTTATTTATTTATTTGAGGGAGAGCAAGAGAGAGAAGTATAAGCTGGGGGCAGAGGGAGAGGGAGAAGCAGAGTCCCAGCTTAGCAGGGAGCCAAACACGCAGCTCTCTGCTCTCCTCGCTGAGCAGAGAGCCTGATGCAGAACCCCAAAATCATGACATGAGCTGAAGACCCTTAACCGACTGAGTCCCCCATGTCCCAAGATCCTCTGCCTTTTTTTTTTTTTTTAAGATTTTATTTATTTATTTATTTATTTGACAGGCAGAGAGGCAGTCAGAGAGAGGGAAGAAGCAGGCTCCCTGCCGAGCAGAGAGCCCGATGTGGGGCTCGATCCCAAGACCCAAAGATCATGATCTGAGCCGAAGGCAGAGGCTTAACCCACTGAGCCACCCAGCCGCCCCCTCTGCCCTCTTTTTAACGGAGTAGATTTTCTGTGGGGTCTCAGGCCTTGATACATCTGGGTCTTGACCCTTACCAGGTGCTCAGCCTGCACTTGCTCTCCTCTCCCACTGCTGAGCCGCATTTGTCTTGATGGCTCCTGTGCCGTGCAGACGTTTCCTGATTTAATGCAGCCATACTTGGTGTTTGGTTTTGTTTCCTATCCTTTTTAATAGCAGTTTATTTACATTTATTTATTTATTTGTTAGCACAAGTACACGAGCAGAAGGAGCTGTAGGCAGAAGGGGAAGCAGGCTCTCTCCTGAGCAATGAGCCTGATGTGGGGACTACGGGATCGTGATCTGAGCCGAAGGCAGACAGACTTAACAGACCGAGCCACCCAGGCGCCCCTAAATTCATTTTTTTTTTTTAAGATTTTATTTATTTATTTTACAGTGGTCACAAGTAGGCAGAGAGGCAGGCAGAGAGAGGAGGAGGCAGGCTCCCTGCTGAGCAGAGAGCCCAATGTGGGGCTTGATCCCAGGACCCTGAGATCATGACCTGAGCTGAAGGCAGATGCTTAACCCACTGAACCACCCAGGTGCCCCATTTTTATTTACTTGATAGAGAACGCAAGCCGGGGGAGCAGGATGGGGAGAAGCAGGCTCTCCACTAAGCAGGGAGCCCGAAGTGGGGCTCAATCCCAGTACCTTGGGATCATGACCCAAGCTGAAGGCACATGCTCAACTGGCTGAGCCTCCCAGGTGCCCTTGTTTTGTTTTTTAAAGATTTCATTTATTTGAGAGAGACAGGGTGGGGGAGGACAAAGGGAGAGAGATCCTCAAGCAGACTCCCCACCGGGTAGAGCCTTATGTCGGGGTCATTCCTAGGACCCTGAGATTATGACCTGAGCTGAAACAAAGAGTGGGAAGCTTAACTGACTGAGCCATCCAGGTGCCCCTATAAATGAACGAGTACTTTAGTGATCATCCTGATTTTGATATGTTTCAGTGGTTTATAAAATTCCTTAGGATTTCTAGGACAGGGGCACCTGGGTGGCCCAGTGGGTTAAAGCCTCTGCCTTTGGCTCAGGTCATGATCCCGGGGTCCTGGGATCGAGCCCCACATCAGGCTCTGTGCTCAGGAGGGAACCTGCTTCCCCCTCTCTCTCTGCCTGCCTGTGATCTCTCTGTCAAATAAATAGAATCTTAAAAAAATTTTTTTTAAGACAAATGTAACATGTAAATATTAGTAGTGTTGGAAAACTGCTTTCTAAGAACCTATCAGATCACCCTTCAGATGCATGAACATCTCTGTCACATCCGGCTCAACACATTGTGCCGGTGGTCTTATCCGTTTTTGCTGTAGAATAGGGTGTAGAATGAGGACCCATGTATCGTGTATTTCCCAAGGAGGTCATGTCACCCTCACCGAGCAGTGAACTTATGTCTGGAACTCGAGGCTTTGCTTCAACTGTGGTGTCCTCTGGTGACTTTAGATCCTACCCATTGTTGGCATCTGCTCTGTGACGGTCTGCGTAGCTGTGCGAGTCTGTTGTTGAGCTCCGGGTGTAGCCTCTGACCCCTGGGACTGGGGGCTGGCCTCATACCGAGAGCCTTGACACTTGGGGCTGTGGGCCTGGGAGTGCGTGAGCTGCTAGAAAACAACAGGACTCGGTGGGAAGCCAGCACTCCTTCGCCTTGTAGGCTGCGGGGCACCACTGTTCAGGGGAGATTGTTCATCCTTTTCTTTTCCATTTTAGGTCTGGATCCAGAACCAGAGATCGAAGGAGGTAGGTTTCCAGATCCATTAACATGTTCATTTGAGAGGGAGAGAGTGCACACACAGCTGAGAGGGAGAGAGTCCCAGTCAGATGCTGCCCTGTGTGTGTGGCCTCTCCTGGACCTCAGTCTCATGACCCTGAAGTCACAACCTGAGCTGAAACCAAGAGTCACTTAACTGACTGAACCACCCACGGCGCTCCTCCTCATGCATTTTTTCCTTAACTTCTACAGCTTCACACTTGCTATCTGGTGGGCAGGGCTGGTGAGGGACCAAGCTCAGGCCCCTGTCTGTCTGTTGTCAGGCTGGTTGGGGTGTTAGTGCAGGAGAGGGACCCACTGTAAATGAGAGGGGGAGTCAGAAGGTACTAGCGAGGCCTGTGGCGTGGCAGGTGTTTTCAGGAAGCATCAGTGGGAGGAGGCCATAATTGTGCACTGATGGGACTGTTGTGAACCCCAGTTGTAAATTTGTAGGAAGGAAGGGGAGGTGCCACTGCAGCATCCAGCAGAAGCTCCTCCCAGAGAAGGGCTGTTGGGATGAGGCATCCCGGCCTTCAGAGCCTTCTGGTTTTCTGCTGCAGGTCACGATCCCGGGACCGGCGTCGCAGGAGGTCCAGATCTACCTCCAGGGAGCGACGAAAGTCATCCCGATCCCGGTCCCGAGACAGACACCGGCGCCACCGCAGCCGTTCCCGGAGCCACAGCCGGGGCCACCGCCGGGCTTCCAGGGACCGGAGTGCGAAATACAAGTAACTACTCTGACTCCTTCAGTAGCTGCAACCAGGAGTGAGCCCCTTCTCTTGTGTTCCCAGGGTCTTCTGGGGGTCTGTCGTTGGGGCCTGTTGGCCGTACCTGGTAGGGACGGGTCTGGGGCTTTTGTTCAGGAGCCTGAAGGGGCATCTGTGCAGCTGAGTGTTGGAGCCTTGAGGAGTCATGAATGGGGCCCAGCGTATAGGGGCCTGTAAGCGCGGGGGCAGCAGGTGGATTCCGGGCTGGGACAGTTGAGAAGTGTAGAGGTGGTTACATGGGCTCAGCTCCCTCGTGACCAGCCACACGCTTGCTGTCCCCTCAGAACACAGAGCCCCTGAGAGCTGTGTCCTGACCAGGTCCTACTTACCTCTGCTGGGGTTTTCTTAAGGAAAATAGCCCAGAAAACAATGACCCACAACTTTGAGGGAAACACCATGAGCACCTTTGTGTGCTGGATGACAGCCTTCCACTGCGTCTGTAAAAGGGTCGTACCCCACATGGGTGCTTTGTGGTCTTGCTCTGGTCACGTTACAGCAAAAGCCTACCCCGTTGGGAGAGATGTTTGCAAATGGCACTTTGGAGTGGCTGCCTCAGCGCTCCCGTGCAGCATCCTGGGCCCTGGGTGGCCGGCTGCCCTCTGCCCTCTCTGCCCTCTGCCTTCTGAGGGCTTCCCCGGGTGTGCTCCGTCAAGGCCTTCCCTGACCCGATGTTGAGGCTCCCAAGTTTCCCGTGCTCAAGGGGCCAGCCAGAAGGGGGATGCGGCCTCCTCTGAGCCTCGTGTCTCCTTTCCCAGGTTCTCCAGAGAGCGGACGTCGAGGGAGGAGTCCTGGGAGCACGGGCGCAGTGAGCGAGGGGCCGCTGACTGGAGGCTGGAGAGCTCCAACGGGAAGACAGCTTCGCGGAGGTCGGAGGAGAAGGAGGCTGGCGAGATCTGAACCCACATCCGGGCCTGTAAATAGTCTGACGAACATTGGACACAGCCTAAAGTTACCCTTTATATTTGCTGGATACAACTCCTCTTTTGTAGTTACAGTTTCTATTGTTGGGAGCTAGCTGTGGGGTTCTAGAGATGTACAGAATTGCTCCTGTGTTCTGGGTTATGTTGAGTAGGAATAAATAAATCTGATGGACGGCCTCCTATGGTTGCGGTGGGGTCTCTGCTGTCCCTCTGTGCCCTGGAGACTCATGCGGCCTTCCAGCTGGTGCCCCATTCCACACGCGCCGCTTTAGGAAGGGCCGCCCACCTGGTCTGCCGTTGGCAGCCTCAGCCCGACCCTGGTGAGCCACACTGCAGCTCCCCCTTTGGGAGTCACCTAAGGACAGAGACAGGTGTTTGGACAACATCCACGGGACAGCCACACGGTCCTCAGGGGTCAGGTGGTAGTTGGACTCAAACCAGCCTGGTGGTGGTACCTGTGCTCTCAGATGTTCTAAGCCCAGAGTGAGCCCTTCTGGAAAGGGTAACCGATCTCTTCTCCATGTGAACACCAGCACCATACTGTGGCCAGTAGTCCTGCCCTGGGCTCCACTGCCAGAATCTGGCCTCTCCTCGGGAGATGTGCGGGTAGTGGGTGCTCCTGCCCTACAGGTGTCCCCTGGCTGGGTGTCGTCGGGGTGTCCTTCCCACGGCCCTTGTCTGGGGCCCGGGGCGAGATGTGCAGGTAGTGGGTGCTCCTGCCCTACAGATGTCCCCTGGCCGGGTGTCGTCAGGGTGTCCTTCCCACGGCCCTTGTCTGGGGCCCGGGGCTGAGGCAGGAGGCAGGGGCCTCGCTGGAGTATACTCTGCTCATGGCAGGCAGGGTGAGGGCGTTGCTGTCAAGGGTCAACAGCTGCTTGGTAGCTTGTGCAGACCACACACTAGTTGAGAGGTGTGTCCTCTAGAGTGTGGGAGGTAAATGCAAGGAGTTGAAAGCCATGAGTGGGTTAAGGGTGGTCCTGAGGAGGGGAGGGGCGAAGGGGATGAGGCCTGGGATCGTGGGTGCCTGACGGCTCTGCTGCCGGGCTGTGGCCTTCAGGAAACGGGCTGAGCCCCGTCAGGGAGCGGGAGGGTGCACAGCCGGGAGCCAGGACGACAGGACCTCCCGCCTCCATCCCTCATCTCCTGGAGGGGGACTTGAAAAAAGACAAAAGAAACTAGTAACATACACAGAACTCCGCATCTCAACCATTTTTAAGTGTGTTCGTGTGTTGTGCAGCCGTCACCACCATCTGCGGAGGAGTGGTTTTGAAAAGGCAGAGTGAAGCCATCTGTGGACTTGGTAGTAATGAGGTGTGGGCCGCAAAGGTAAGGCTGAAGTCGAGACAGTTGTAGGGTGCCTGGTGCTGCGCCTGCTCCCCCACACCTGCGAGGTCCGCAGTCTGCCTGGGAGCAGGTGGGCTTGAGCTCTTGGGCTGGCCTCTTCCAGCCTTGGTGCTGGAGGCAGCCGCCTGGCCCTGACACACCCTAGGCCCCTGAGCCTCAAGGGCTTCGAGTGTGTGGGAGTGTAGTGCACACATGGGCCTGGGCCTGGGCCTGGGCCTGGGCCCTGGGCGGGTGCAGAGGAGGAGTTTGGACTGGTGGAGGCTGTGCTCAGCTCTCCAAGGACCCCATAGCTTGCCCCGATTGGGTTCCAGCAGAGCAGAGCTCTGGACCGGGTGGAGGGGTGTGGTGGACCGTGCCTAGAGGAAAGCGTCCATAAATCATAAGGGGGCTGGGGCCAGAGGGTTCACCACCCTACTCTGAGTCCTGAAGAATACAGAAGTATGGGAAATACTTGTTTATGGAGAGAGAAGCAGGGACACAGGTCGGGAGGCACTTGCAGTCCCCGAGGGGGTTCGCAGGGGTCAGGCCAACAGGAGCAGATCCTCAGGGGCTCACATCATGGTGGAGTCCAGGCTCCCAGCTGTGTGGGGGTCCTCGGTCCCTCCCAGACGCTGTTCACGGACATCCTCCGCCCCCCCCGACACACACCTGTCCAATGGAGGAGGACGCAGTGACCAGCTCCTGGTGTGGGCTGTGGCCTCTCCTAACTGCATGGAGGCCCCAGGCTGTGCTGGAGGAGGGGTCCTGAGCCACAGCGAGTGGGACTTCTGGGGCCTCCCTCCAGACTCAAAATGGGGGCTTCCCTTTGCCAGACTGCCCGCAACTGCAGTCTGGCAAAGGGAGGGCTGGAGAGCGGTGCTGGTCTTAAAGCCTGTATGGGAGCCCCTAGGATCCCCAGCAGGGAGCAGCCATCCTGTGGTTGCCGTGACTTATGGGTAAGTGGAGAGTCTCCCTAGGATAGCGGGGTGCACTTGGCTGTGCCTGGGAGTTGGGAGTGCACTGTGCGAGGTGGTACCTGGTTGTGATTGGAGCAAGGCAGGGAGAGGATGTGCACCACAGTGCTTTGGAAGGGCCCCTGACCGAGGAGTGGGACGGAGGCCCCAGTGGGATTTGGGATCTGCATGTGGACCTGCTCAGGAAAGACAGGGACAGTGGAGTCAGGCATCAGAAGTGCTTGGAGGACTTAAAACAGGTTACTGTCCCGCCTCCAATCCTGATTTTCTGGGGAGGGGCCCGAGAATGTACTTTTATTATTTTGTAGGTAGATTATAATTGAGTTAAAAACATAAAATTCAACATGTTAGCCACTTTAAAGGGTACAGATCGGTGTTTTTTTTTTTTTTTTTTTAAGATTTTATTTATTTATTTATTTATTTGACAGACAGAGATCACAAGTAGGCAGAGAGGCAGGCAGAGAGTGAGGGAGCAGGCTTCCCTGCTGAGCAGGGAGCCCGATGCAGGACTCGATCCCAGGACCCTGGGATCATGACCTGAGCTGAAGGCAGAGGCTTAACCACTGAGCCACCCAGGCGCCCCAGATCAGTGGTTTTCAATAGACCCATGATGTTTTGCGCTCTAGTTTGCCATTCCTTAGTCTTAGGACATTTCATCACCCGCAAAAGGCACCCCAGTTACCCGATGGTGGGCACTGCCTCCAACACCAGGCCCCAGGCAGCCACTGATTTCCTTGCCGTGTCTGTCGGTTTGCCCGTTGGGGGCGTGTCATGGGATTGAAAGCACAGCAAGTGACCAGGACCAGCTCCCGCTGCTGAGCGGGTCTGTGGGGTTTGCGCCGTAGCCTGTGTCAGTACCTCTGATGCGCGTCTCCCCGGGCTGCTGGTGCTCTTGGTCTGAAGGACACCACGAGCTGGAGTGGGAGCAGCAGGGGTGGGGGGAGGCGGGAGACACTAAACAGCGTCTCTTCTGGGATATGAGGCGAGCTGCCCCCCCACCCCGAGTCTTTAGAGCGGGGCCCCCAGCACATGCCAAAGGTAATACTTGACCTTAGGAAAGGGGGTTGAGGAGTCATGTCCTCAGCTGCTGGCACAGTTAATTGCTTTTCTGTCCACAGAACAGTCCCTGTGCCAGCCCCACAGACAACCCTTCCCCTACTTACCCACATCCCCACAGGTGCTTAATCTGGGCTTTCTCCAGCACCGGAGTCTGTGATGCCACATGGCCGTGCGTTCTCTATCACAGGTGACAGAGCGGATGGCTACTTTCGGACAGCAGTAAGGTCTCCCGGGTGCCTGTGGTCCCTGACCCAGGCCGTACAGGAGTCCAGCCCCGGTGGCCAGGCCTCCCCGAGTGACACAGGCCCTCACAGGGAAGGCTGCAGGGATTTCCGGGCACTTTTTTTTTTTTTTTTCTCTAGCACTTTCTGACCCCTTGTTCCTTGTTCCTGCTATTTCCCTCCATGGGGCTAACCCTACTGAGCCTGTGGCCTGGGACTGCTCTCCCAGGGAGGCTGTGCAACGGACACCCCTGCCACCACCTGTCCTCACATCAGGGGAGGGGCCATGGTGAGGGGCCGGCAAAGGAGACTTCTGCCCCCTCACCCTGCCCTTCACCTCACCCGGGCGCCTTTTTATTTTTATGGAGATGGAATAGATTAATAGATAGTTTCAGGTGTACAATATAATAATTTAACATATACAGGTTGCAAAGTCATCACCACCAGAAGTCTACTTAACATCTGTATCAAAAAAGTGTTTTCTGGTGATGAGGCAGCTTTCAAATATAAACTATGCTGTTACTGTGCATATAAGAATGTAGCGATATGGTAAAAGTACAGTATTGTGTATGGAACTCCGGATATTAACAAGTACAACAGAGCAGTGTTGTATGCATAATGCCGTATCTGTGACTGTGTAGTACTACATGATATGGCCCTGCTGCTGTATATAAAAATCCGTATAGTTGTGTAATACCTACTACACTACTGCATGTACATGACTGTGTGTGTAATTAATACAGTGCAGTGCGCATTATGTAATACTGTATATGCACTAATATGTAACATTGCAGGGTTTGTTTGTTTTTTTAAAGATTTTATGTATTTGAGAGCGAGAGAAAGAGAGCACAAGTTGGGAGAGGCAGAGGGAGGTGGGGAGCAGATTACCCGCTGAGCAGGGAGCCCAATGCGGGGCTTCATCTCCAGGCCCCTGGGACCATGGCCTGAGCCGAAGGCAGACGCTTAAGCTACTGAGCCACCCAGGAGCCCCTGCGGGTTTTTTTTTTTTTTTTTTTAAGATTTTATTTATTTATTTGACAGGGAGAGAGATCACAAGTAGGCAGAGAGGCAGGCAGAGAGAAAAGAGGAAGCAGGCTCCCTGCCCAGCAGAGAGCCCTACGTGGGGCTCGATGCCAGGACCCTCGGATCATGACCTGAGCTGAAGGCAGAGGCTTAACCCACTGAGCCACCCAGGTGCCCCTGCGGTATTTTTTTTTTTTTAAAGCTTGATTCATTAGAGCATGAACAGGAGGGGGCAGAGGGAGAGAGAATCTCAAGCAGACTCTGCAGCAAATGTGGAGCCTGACGTGGGGCCCCATCTCCTGACCCTGAGATCACGACCTGAGCAGAAAGCAAGAGATGCTTAGACGCTTAACCAGGTGCCCCAGTGCAGTATTCTATGTATATAATACCATATGTGTAGTGTAACAGTATATAATACTGGGTATGTAATCATGTAACAGCGTGGTGTTACTATATATGAGATACTGCATGTGTAATTACATAATATATGGTACAGTATTATATATATATATGATAAATGCATGTAAATAATCCAGATCTATAGAAAGTATACTGTATAACACAGTGCATTTATTGTATATGGGATACTGTGTAGTATGCAGTGCAGTATTGTACTGCATATGTAATTTTGTGATAATTTATATAATACAGTACAGTATTATATATTCTCAGGCCTTTTTCTGAGGTTGCTGGACCTCCTTTGGACCTCTTCCAAAGTCTAGCACACCTGCGACTCAAAACCCATCAGCTCCTGGCTGAGCCTGGCTTCTCTCCCTCCAGAAGAGATCACAGACTAAGAGGCAAGCCCTCCATGTCCAGTGGGTCAGGAAATGGAACAGTGTCAGCACCTGGGAAACCCGTCTTCCCTTCACAGCCCCTCTGTCTTCCCAGAGCTCATGTGTCAGAGATCACTGGCACAGTTACTCTCTCCTGGGGTTTCCGAGGACCAGGAGTCCCACCGTAGCTCACCACATTCTCCCTCACAGGCTGCAGTCAAGGGGTCTCATCTGGGGCTGTTCTGGAGAAGGGGCTTTGCACACTCACCCGGTCATTGGCAGCAGGTAGCTACTTTCTGAGTGTCAGTAAGAGGCTACTCTGGGGGCAGCCACAGCATGGCATCTTCTCTGAAAGGGAGAGGGTCCCCACACAAGAGAGGCGTGATTTTAAGATTGTACTTCTTTGACAGAGAAACAGCATGCGCTCAAAAGTGGGGCGGGAGGAGGGCAGAGAGGAGAGATGCTCGACAGACTCGGTGATGACCGTGGAACCCAGCGTGGGCTCTTTTATCTCACAGCCCTGAGGTCATGACCTGAACTGAAATCCAGAGTCAGACATCTGACCGACCGAGCCACCCAGGTGCCCCACGGGAGAGGCATCATTAATTATGGAAGTGACACCCCATGCCCACAGAACTCTGTGGGTTGAAAGCAAGCCATAGGGTCCGTTAGCATGGCCGGTAATTCCAAAGGGAAAAACAAAAGAGAAGAAGAAAGGAAGAATAATGCTGGGGAGGATGTGCAGAAATTGGAGCCCTCACTCGCCGCTGCTGGTGGGAATGGGACGCAGCAGCTTCTGGGGAGAACCGTCTGGTGGTTCCTCACAAGTTAAACAGTGGTCTGACTCAGCAGCTACACCCCGCAGACGCAGACCCAAGAGACCTGCAAGGAGGAGCTGCAGTCCTCAGGCGCACACGTGTACAGCAGCATCACTCGGAATAGCCAGAAGGTGGAGACAACCAAAGAGCCATCAACAGCTGGATGGATGAGCAGAAAACAGAACGTGGGCAACCATTCGGAGGGTCCTCAGGAAGTTAAAATAGGAATGCCAGATAATCCGGTAATTCCACCCCTGGGTGTTGACCCAGAGAAAGTGAAAACACTGATTTCCATAAAAGGATTTCAAGGTCCAGTGTGGGGACCTTGAAAACGATGCTAAGTGCAAAAGAAGCCAGACACAAAAGACCACACATCCTACGACTGCATTTATGCAAAATACCTAGAATCAGTCAATCCGTACAGACAGAACAGAGACAGGGGACCTTCAGAGCTGGGAGTGACTGGTTCTGGGCACATGGCTTCCTTCCGAGGGTGGCAGCAAGTTTTGGAAATAGGTAGTGATGATGAATGTAGAAGATGCTGTGAGGCAGTCCCCAGGAGGTGGGGCTCCCGGGGTGGTACTCTTCGTGACACTTTTGAGTCTGTGCTTGTCTTAGCCTCTGCGTCTGACCTTCGTGCTTCATCTGGGTCAGTTAGTCACTTACAACACATGTCGTTAACGTTTTGGTTTTGCTGATAGTATTTTATTCTGGGCCTTTACCTTGGTCACACACGTTCTGTTTCTGTTCCTTTTTCCCTCTTTCTGGGGGGTGGGGGGGTTTAGACTTGTAACATTCTACTCTTTCCTCTCCATTACTTTGGAACTCATACATTCTATTTGTGTTCTGCGGTTGCCGAGAACTTGCCATAGGCACGCTTATGATGTCGTGGTGCCCCACGATCACCTCCAAGAGATCAAGGTCCAACTCCCTGGAACTTGTGAGTGTGGCCTTAGATGGCAAAAGGTTTTTGAACATAAGTTTAAGAATTTTGAGATGGGAGGGCGCCTGGGCGGCTCAGTCGTTGGGCGTCTGCCTTCAGCTCAGGTCGTGATCCCAGGGTCCTGGAATTGAGCCCCACATCAGGCTCCTTGCTCGGCGGGAGGCCTGCTTCTCTCTCTCCCACTCCCCCTGCTTGTGTTCCCTCGCTCGCTGTGTCTCTCTGTCAAATAAATAATTAAAATCTTTTTTAAAAAATAAAAAAAAAGGGACGCCTGGGTGGCTCAGTTGCTTAAGCGACTGCCTTCGGCTCAGGTCATGATCCCAGCGTACTGGGATCGAGTCCCACATCAGGCTCCTTGCTCGGCAGGGAGGCTGCTTCTCCCTCTTCCTCTGCCTTCCACTCTCTCTACCTGTGCCCTCGCTCTCTCTCTCTAACAAATAAATAAAAATCTTTAAAAAAAAAAATTCTGAGATGGGGGCATCTGGGTGGCTCAGTCATTAAGCGGCTATCTTCGGCTCAGGTGGTGATCCCAGGGTCCTCATTGGGCTCCCTGGTCAGTGAGGAGTCTGCGTCTCCTTCTCCCACTCCCCCTGCTTGTGTTCCCCCTCCCACCATGTCTCTCTCTGTCAAATAAATAAATAAAATCCTTAAAAAATAATAATGATAAAATAATTTATAGAGAATACATTTGTGTTAAGTCACTAAGTTTGTGTTACGCCAGCAATAGGAAACTAATACACCTACCGAAATCTAACATTGATAAAAGCCTTTTGTGCCCCTGGATGAGATGAGGACTTAAGAGCTCTTGAATGTCGTGCCGCTGTGACTCGGTTCTGACAGTTGTCGCTATCTGTCTGGTGTTTCATGTCTGTTGAGGCTTTGTTCTGTGTAACTCCACAGACATTATTTTATTCAGAATTAATGTTTGTATTTGCTGCTTCGTTTGTTCATTCCTTCTTACACTGCATCTTCTGCCTGGGCTCACTCTCCTGCTTCAAGTACATCCTTGACTAGAGGCGCGTGAGGCCCCGGGGTACAGAACGTCAGGAGGAGCTCCTGCTCAGGGTGTGCCGGGGCTGTAGTCTGGAAAACTTATTCTTAAAGATTTTCATTTATTCATGAGAGACAGAGAGGCAGGGGGAGTGGGACAGGGAGAAGCAGGCTCCCCATTGAGCTGGGAGCCCCATGCGGAACTCAATCCCAGGACCCTGGGACCGTGACCCAAATCGAAGGCAGACACCTAACTATCTGAGCCACCCAGGAGCCCTGGAGAATTTATTCTAACCTACCTTAAGTTCCCTACTTCTCTTAATGATCGTGTTTTGTCTGTTTAACTTATCCATTGGGTTTTAAGGTTGTTTTTTTTTTTTTAAAGATTTTATTTATTCATTTGACAGAGATCACAAGCAGGCAGAGAGGCAGGCAGAGAGTGGGGGAAGCTGGCTCCCCGCTGAGCAGAGAGCCCGACACGGGGCTCCATCCCAGGACCCTGGGATCATGACCTGAGCCAAAGGCGGAGGCTTAACCCACTGAGCCACCCAGGTGCCCGGATTTTACGTTTTGATGACTGTGTCTTTTCTTCATCTGTGTATACAGGTTTAATGCAATTCATATCAAAATGCCAGCTTATCATAGGTGCTGTGTCCCTTTTTATATTTTATTACTTCCTGCAGATATTTAAAATCTTGTCTTTGTGGGGCGCCTGGGTGGCTCAGTGGGTTAAGCCTCTGCCTTCGGCTCAGGTCATGATCTCCGGGTCCCTGGATCGAGTCCCGCATCAGGCTCTCTGCTCAGCAGGGAGACTGCTTCCTCCTCTCTCTCTCTCTGCCTGCCTCTCTGCCTACTTGTGATCTCTCTCTGTCAAATAAATAAATAAAATCTTTAAAAAAATAAAAAATAAAATCTCATCTTTGATCTTTTTTTTCTTTCTTTTTTTTTTTCTTATCTTTTTTTTCTTAATACACTAGGCACACCCGTAATTGAACCTGACACATTTGGTGCCTGACCTTCGTGGTCTGTCATGCAGACTCACGGGTCTGCCGGCTCTCACACACGGTGTGCCGTAACCCCTCGTGTGCTTGGTGAGTTTGCTGCGCTTTGCCTTCTGTGGTCTGTGATGAGGCGCCTTTATCCACGGAGGATTTATTTGCTTCTGTAGGTGCCTGGGGCCTATGAAGGATCCCTGAGAATGTTTGGGAAAATTTTTTAAAAAATATTTTTATTTGGTTAGTTTTTAAGTAATTTCTACACCCAGTGTGGGGCGTGAGCTCACAACCCCGAGACCAAGAGTTGCACAGTCCACTGACTGAGCCAGCCAGGTGCCCTGAGTCCAGGATCATTTTTTATTTTTAGATTTTATTTATTTATTTATTTGACAGAGATCACAAGTAGGCAGAGAGGCAGTCAGAGAGAGAGAGGAGGAAGCAGGCTCCCCGCTGAGCAGAGAGCCCTACGTGGGGCTCGATCCCAGGACCCTGAACCAAAGGCAGAGGCTCAACTCACTGAGCCACCAGGCACCCCTCCAGGATCATTTTAAATGAAATCCATAGTCTGAGATTGGGGGGAGACCATTCAGGTGACAGGAACTTGTGTTGCAGATCATGGGATTTTTTTTTTTTTTAAGATTTTATTTATCTATTTGACAGAGATCACAAGTAGGCAGAGAGGCAGGCAGAGAGAGAGAGAGGAGGAAGCTGGCTCCCGCGGAGCAGAGAGCCCAATGTGGGGCTCGATCCTAGGACGGACCCTGAGACCATGACCCCAGCCGCAGGCAGAGGCTTAACCCACTGAGCTACCCAGGTACCCCAGATCATGGGATTTTAACATCAGGAAATGATGTTCCTTTTTGGCTAAACACCAAGCTATTTTTTTCCTCAGGCCTTATGTTTGAGGAAAGGAAGGAATTGTCCAGTGCGTGTAGCCTTTGGGGGCCCAGTTTTATGGGGAAGAGTCACCTACTGAGCACATCACCTTATACTGGCTTTTTTTTTTTTTTTTTTTTTAAGCGTATGAGCCCATGAGGAAGAAGATTCTATCCCCAGTTTGCTAGTTTTGGCAAATATCTCAGGACCCAGGAGTTTAGGTGTTGTGATAATCTCTCCCTGTCGGAGTTCTCGCCTTTACTTTGGTTTTGGCCTGAAAGCTCCTTATTATCTCCTTTGCTCGTTGATGCTTTTAGGACCATTTAGCCTGGGTGTCCACTGGGTTCAGTCGGAGAGCTCACACTTCTTGATCGTGGGGTTCTAAGTTTAAGCCCCACATTGGGTATAGAGTTGACGTAATTAAAAACATTAGCTCATGCTAAACCTTAAGGAATTCTGAGTGCTCCACTATTAAAAATTAAGCAAGGGGGTGTCTGGGTGGCTCCATGGGCTAAGCATCTGCCTCAGCTCAGGTCATGATCTCAGGGTCCTGGGATTGAGCCCCGAGTTGGGCTCCTTGCTCCGCAAGGAGCCTGGGGCTCCCCCTGCTCCCCTGCTTGTGCTCTCTCCCTGACAACTAAATAAGCATTAAAAAATTAAAGTGTATTAATTTACAAATAATTTGTTAAAAACAAAATACTGAAAGCTCTTTTTTTCCTGAAAACTCTTTACTTTCAATTACGTCACTACAGTTCACTACTATCTGTGTTCCTATTACCCATGTGGACCTCTAGTGCATCTTGCATTTGGACAGTGGGAATACAACAGAGGCAGAAACTATATGTGTCTTCCTAGTTTTCCCTCCAGCGATAGCATTTGGTAACTTGACCTCAGTCATCAGAGCACCGGCAAATGCTGCAGATAAGCCCCTTCCCGGAAGGCCGGAGCACCCATCATGAGACACTCGCCAGCCCACGACTGTGCACACCTGAAATGCTTTCCCGAAAGGTCGTTTTCTTTTTTTTTTTTAGAGTTTATTTATTTGAGCGAGAGAGCGAGTGAGCCCACAAGCAGGGGTGGGGGCTGAGGGAGAGGGAGAAGCGGACTCTCCGCTGAGCAGGGAGCCCAACTGGGGCTCCAACCCAGGACCCCGGGATCATGACCTGAGCCGAAGGCCTACGTTTAGCTGACACTGAGCCACACAGGTGCCCCCCAGAAGGTCATTCTGGGGTACACTTCCAGCACAAGTGTATTAGATCTTGCCTTTTTATGTCTTTTCCTGCTCATTATCCTGTTAAGGAGCATTTCAACATGCACGTGTTTGAGGATCACTGCAAATGTCTGTGTGCCATCGGCCCCTGTGAGCTGCCAGTTTCTCCTTCCACTTGCTCTTCTGCTGGGTTCACTAGCTCAGAAAAAGGTGGGGGAAGGTAAAAGAATGTGGAGGTGTGTCTTGTGTGAGGAAGGTTGGAACCCTTCCCCCGCTGTCTGTGACAGTATTTTTCTCCAATCCCCCCATGTTGCTGTTCTTCCCTCCCCGGACCGGGCACTTTCCTCTCTATATGTCCTATGTGCCACTTTTCCCAGTGTCACTTTGAGGATGCCATTTAAGAAAAATATATCCAAATGTTCCCGGAAGGACCTGGAGCGCTGTGCATTCAATGTTAGCTTGTTGCACGCCTGCGTGTCTGTGTATGTGTGTGTGTGTGTGACACACACGCTCTTGATCTGACCCCATGTCCTCCCCGTGTGTTCACAGTTGCTCCTGCGCCAGGTGGATGCGCTGGACCCGCTGGGATACAGAGGAAGGGGCAGTAAGTGCGCTATTTTCTGTTTCTTTAATGACTATGATTGATTTGGAGAAGAAATAGCTAAAAACAAAACAAAACAGAAAAATGCTCTGACGTCTGTCTCCTCAGAAGTGTGGGGTGTAGGCAGGGCTCCCGCCGGATCCACCTTGTCTACTACACGACTCCCACCGCCCAGGTCCAGGGTCTGGCGAGGGCCTCTCACACCGGCCTCCAGGGCCCCCTCCAGGGCCTTAGTCTGCGCAGGTCCTGGGCCCCGCCGGCAGGAGGCGCCGCTCCCTCCCCTTCCCGGAGGGTGGACCCTGAGGGCGGTTCCGGAGGACGGTCCGGGCCCCTCCCCAAGCCTGTCTCGGGCGCCAGGGATGGGGGCGACCTAGGGCTCCCCTCGACCGCGCAGGGCGCCCAGCGAGCAGCCAGGGGCGCGCCCGGGTCTGATGACGTGGGGTGCGCCTCAGAGGTGCCCGGACCCCCCGACCCCGCAGACCCGCGCGCGCCCCCAGAGACGACACGTGCGGCCGGTCGAGGCTTTCTGGCTGGACTTTACTGGGACTCCGGAGCTCTCGGGAGGGGCGGCTGGGGTCCCGCGACGCCCCCTGGAGTCTAGCGGTAGCTGGAGGCCAGCGCCGCGCTCACGTGGCTCAGGAACTTGTCCAGCGAGGCGTGCATGGCGGGGCCGAAGTCTCCGGGGTAGTGCCGGGCGAGGGTGACCAGCAGGCAGTGGCCGAGGAACTGTAGGGAGAGGGAGTCGTCCGGCCCGGAGCCGCCCTCCGCCACCGCCCGGCCTCGGCCACCGCGGGCCCCGCGCCCGGCCGCGCTCACCTTGAAGTTGACGGGGTCCACCCGCAGCTGGAGCGCGTGCAGGTCGCTCAGCGCCGACAGCGCGCCCGGCAGATCGTCCAGGTGGGCCACGGCGAGGGTCAGCGCATCGGCCACCTTCTTGCCGTGGGCCTTGACCTGGGCGGAGCCGGGGCTCAGGTCGAAGTGGGGGAAGTAGGTCTTGGTGGCGGGGAAGGACGCGAAGGTCCTGCGGGAGGAAGCTCGAGTGAGGTGCGTCCTGGGGAGGAAGCCCGGGGGGCGGGGGTACCCGGCGCGGCGGCGGAGGCGCAAAGCCCGGGAGCCGGAGGTCACGGGGGCCGGGTGGCCGCACCTCTCCAAGGCCTCGGTTGTGTAGATGCCGACGTTGCTCCCCAGCTTCCTCCAGAGCGCGCGCACCGCTGCCCTGTCCGCGGCGGACAGCGCCATCGCGGAGCCTGCGTCCTGCCGCGCGCGCGCCCCGCGCCCGGTCCCTGCGCCTGCGCCACCGGGGTCCCCGCGGCCTCCAGGGGGCGCCGCCGCCGCGTCCGCGCCGCACCCCTGCTAGCGGAGTCTGGCTCCGAGCGGTCCCGGAGCTTGGCACCTTCCTGGTAGCCGTGGACGCCGCCGTCCCATTCTCCTAGTGTCTACGGTCCGGAAAGTCCTCACTTACTAGTATTAGGGGATCCTGAATTGTATCATGAACTTTGACAGTGACTCTCAACTTATTCTCCCTCCCTTCCTCCAGAGCCTGTGATGACTCTATTTTCGCATTTATGGTATAAAATGAACAGGAAAAGGTCCTCTTCCCAAACTTGTGAGACTTCAGCGGGAAACCAATGTCCTGAGCGGGGCTCGTAGCAATTGTTCTTTCAGGACGGAAAACAGGTATTAAATGCCTCGGACATATCTCAAAAGCGATACCTGATCCCTGTGGGGCCCCCACTCTGTGCCAGGCACCGCTCCCCGCATTAAAAGAATTGCCGGGTGGGGGGCTTCTGGGGAGCTCAGTCGGTTACCCAGCCGGCTCTTGATCTCAGCTCAGGTCCTAATCTCAGGGCGCTCAGTTCAAGACCTGTGTGGAGCCTACTTAAATAAACTTTTTGGTACAATTACTATATAACATAAGATTACCATATTAGCCATTTTATTCTATTTTATTTTATTTTTGAGAGGGAGAGAGAGGGTGGACTGGCCGAGGAAGAGAGACTCTTAAGCTGGGAGTGGAGCCCAATGCCAGGCTCCGTCTCACAACCTTGAGATCACGACCTGAGCCGAAATCAAGGGTCAGATAACTTAACCAACTGAGCCACCCAGATGCCAACCCCATCTAAGCCATTTTGAAGTGACTTTAACCACATCCACAGTGTTGTGCAACCACCACTGTCATCATCCCAAATGGAAACTTTGTCCCCATTAGCAGTCACCCCATACCCCCTCTCCTCCAGTCCCAGCAGCCTGGTCTTTGTGTGAGGACGCCTATTCTGGACGTTTCATGTGAGTGAAATCACACATTCCTGTGTCCGGCTTCTTTCATTTAGCACCATTCCCGGGGTCCTTCCTGCTCTAGGCTGTGTCCCCGCTTCCAGCTCTTCATGACTGACTGCGTTTTGTTTACACGTTCATCCCCCGGTAGACATTTGGGTTTTCCCACCTTGAGCCCAGGCCATCATTTTCATGATAACAAAAGAAAGAAGACTGCCTAGTACTGGGAGCTCATACTGTACCACCAGCTGTGCCACAAGTGTCACCAGTTGAGGCAGAGGCCTGCCATCTCATTTTCCAAGGATGACTCTGGGACCTCGGGAAGAAAGGACATTGCTGTTAGCTGGGGGCTGGGCCCCCATGGCTGCCAGGACCAGACACCGAGGCGGCAGGGGGCTTGCTCTGAGGGCAGGAAGCACACAGGAGTGCTGAGACCCAGGACCTGGCTCTTCTCTGTTGCAGTGTGTGTGTGTGTGTGTGTGTGTGTGTGTGTGTGTGTAGGGGGGTTGGGGGTGGTGGGCCTCTGGGCTATGTAGTCAGTGCTGAGCTGACCCCCAAAGCCAGGCCTCCAGGTCCATATAGCCCCAGGACAGCAAGCTCTTCACAGCGTGTGTCCTGGAAGTGACCCTGGGAGAAAGCAGCACCACCAGGAAATTGCCTGGCATCTGGGATGGGCTGCTCATCCCGATTTCATCTAGATTGTGTGCGTATTTGAGGAGCACTTGACAGGTCAGGGGCATTTGGTGAGACTCCCAGGAGCCTGACCTCTGGTCTTCCCCACCCCCCAACTTCAGGGAAAGCAGTGGGAGAGCTCAGAGGTCCAGGCTGGAGGCCCATGAACTCTCCAACCAAGCGTGTGTCATAAAACATAAAGGAAAAGCAGTTCATTGTTCGAGCAAATCGCAGGAAAATCCACAAAGCTCCGGAATGAAATGGAGGGCTTGGCCTGCGTGCAGCAGAGCACTCCCCGGTGCCGGTGGGGAGCGGGAAATCCCAGGCAGGGGCGGCAGAACCGGCCCCACTCCCCCCTCCTCTTCCCCGTCTTCCTTTCCCTCTCCTGGCCGCTGCGGACGGTCCGTGGTGCGAAGCAAGGAGAACCCCCGGCCTTCCCCCCACCCCGCACGTTCGCACACAGAGAACAACAGAGAGACGCGCACAGGCTGCAGCCCACTCAGACTTTATTCAGAGATCGGAAGGTTGAGGTGCGCGAAGCGCAAGAGGGCCCCGGGCCGGGAGCCCGAGCACCGCCGCCGCTTCAGCTTAACGGTATTTGGAGGTCAGCACGGTGCTCACGGCGCTGAAGAACTTGTCCAGGGAGGCGTGGACGGCGGGGGTGAATTCCGCGGGGTGGTGGCAGGCCAGGGTCACCAGCAGGCAGTGGCTCAGGAGCTGCGGAGGGAGGGGACGTCAGGGGCCGTCGCGGGACGCGGCCGGCCGCGCTCCACCTTCGGGACCCCAAGGGACTCTCCGCCAGGCCAGCAGGCCTCGCGGCCCCGCCCGCCCCCTCGTTCCGGACCCGCCCGCGCTCACCTTGAAGTTGACGGGGTCCACACGCAGCTTGTAGGCGTGCAGGTCGCTCAGAGCGGACATGGCTCCCGGCAGGTCGTCCATGTGGGCCACGGCGTTGGTCAGCGCGTCGGCCACCTTCTTGCCGTGGGCCTTGACCTGGGCGGAGCCGGGGCTCAGGTCGAAGTGGGGGAAGTAGGTCTTGGTGGTGGGGAAGGACGCGAAGGTCCTGCGGGAGGAAAGGGTGTGTGAGCCGGGGTTAGGCGGGGCGGTGGCGGACAGGCGCCGCGAGGGGTCGGGGAGCCCCGATCCCAACGGGGGAAGGTGGGGGGGTCCTCACCTCTCCAGAGCCTCTCCGCCATACTCGCCCGCGTGGCCGCCGATCTTGTCCCAGGTGGACTTGACGTTGGTCTTGTCGGCGGGAGACAGCACCATGGTGAGTTCTTTCTGAGTCTGTGTGAGAACCAGAAATGTGCGGGGCGCGGGGAGCGCGGGGCATTAAATGCCTGGGGCACGAGGGGCGCGCCCTCCCGGCCCGCGCTCATTGGCTGGTGCGGAGCCGGGCTGCGCGGCGAGGCCGGCCGGCAGGGGGTGCGCGCGAGCGGTCAGCGCCCGCCGGGAACCATGGGGACTTCGCTGCAGGCTTGCGGGGCCCGGGGTGGGGGGGGGGTTGCGGGGTGCGGGGTGCGGTCTCTGGCTGTCTCCCCACACCCACTTCTTCAGGCCTCTGCTTCCACCGCCTCAGGAAGTGATCTCCCAGCCCCCAAGCTGGTGCGCGCGCTGCTGGACACCGGGGGCTTAGAGAAATCAAAGACCCACCTCCTAGGCTTGGGACAATCCCCCTGACACTGAGTCCTTTTTAGGCGAGACTTGGGGAACATGTCTCAGCCGATGGCTGGCACTCCGAACGTGGGAAGAGCTCCTGTATATTTGCACGGGAAAGAGGTGACAACTGACAGGAAGAGGAAGAAAGAGGAACTGACAAAGGTTATTAACAGGAAACTAACAGAACTGTAGAAATGACCCACAGTGGGGCGCCTGGGTGGCTTTGTCTGCGAAGCCATCTGACTCTTGGGTTAGCCTCCGGTCGTGATCTCAGGGTTGTGAGACTGAGCCCCAGGCCGCCCCGGACGCCATGCCCAGTGCCCAAACCGTCAACCTGTGTTCCTGCTGCAGGGGTGGGGGGCAAGGCAGAGGGACTCTCTTTCCCTACTTTGAATAACACAAAACGACCTGTGGGGGGGGGGGGAGAAAGCACAGGCGTATTTTAGCTTATTTCTGGATTGTTTTCCACATTTAAATAAAAATAAATTGGCCTTTAGGGCAGAGGAGGGGTGCGCAGTGCAGAGGAGGAAGCCCCTTCCCAGCCGTTCAGAAAGATTCTTATCCAAAAAGAAAGCGGTGAGCAGGGGGCTCGGCCACCGGCTCAGACCTTGCCCAGGCTGCGTGTTGCCTGGAGACCAGGCTGGGCTGGAGGCACTGCCGGAGGCCTCCTTGGGGTGGTTGCCCGGCTGGGTGCCCTCTACCAAGTGGAGTCCAGGACTTCGTTCTGCACTTTGGCCAGGGGCCTTGGCCAGTGGTGCTCATGGCTACAAGGCAGAGACCCCGGGGAACACCCTGGGTGCTGGGAGACCCCAGGAGCCTCGGACTATTGAGTGGGAGGAGCCGTGAGCTGGGGGACCCAGGACTGCAAATGCAGTGAGCTGTCTGTGTGCCTCACAGACACAAGGGAGCTAGGTACTGCGCTCAAGCCCTCCCCATGGTGCGCCCAGGCCTTGTCAGCCATGCCCCACTCTTCCCCTCGACTCTCTCCCTGCCGCCAACCCCAGAGGGTTCCGTGACCCAGGAAGGGTGCAGAAAGCTGCGACCCCCTTTCCAACCCACCTTCCCTCATGTAGGAAGGGGGTGGGAATCTTGCAGACGTCACCCAGCACCCACACTTGCCGGGGAGTGCTGTATTTTTGTGTTTCGTTTCCTTTGTTTTGATCTCGACTATTTAACGGGCATCAGGGAGAACTCAAGAGAGTGGTGGGGTGCCTGGATGCTCAGTCCCTAGGGCGTGGGACTCTGGAGTGTGGGACTCTCGGTTTCCACTCAGGTTGTGATCTCGGGGTCAACAGACGGACCCCATGGGGGCCCCGAGCTCAGCGGGCAGTCTGTGCCGCCCTCTCCCCCTTCCTCCCCGCTTTCTCTTGTAAGCAAACAGATACATTAAAACATAAGAAAAAAAAGAGGAGGGTGGCAAATTTAGGACTCCCCTATCTCTCAGCCCAGAGAGGAACCCTTGGAAGTCTGGTACCACAGGGGCCTGGAGGATGATTTGGCGCATTCCCGGAAGCATCCGCCTTCCTTCTCCTACTGTCCCTCTCCTGGCCGCTGCGGACGGTCCGTGGTGCGAAGCGAGGAGAACCCCCGGCCTTCCCCTCACCCCGCACGTTCGCACACAGAGAACAGAGAGACGCGCACAGGCTGCAGCCCACTCAGACTTTATTCAGAGATCGGGAGGTTGAGGTGCGCGAAGCGCAAGAGGGCCCCGGGCCGGGAGCCCGAGCACCGCCGCCGCTTCAGCTTAACGGTATTTGGAGGTCAGCACGGTGCTCACGGCGCTGAAGAACTTGTCCAGGGAGGCGTGGACGGCGGGGGTGAATTCCGCGGGGTGGTGGCAGGCCAGGGTCACCAGCAGGCAGTGGCTCAGGAGCTGCGGAGGGAGGGGACGTCAGGGGCCGTCGCGGGACGCGGCCGGCCGCGCTCCACCTTCGGGACCCCAAGGGACTCTCCGCCAGGCCAGCAGGCCTCGCGGCCCCGCCCGCCCCCTCGTTCCGGACCCGCCCGCGCTCACCTTGAAGTTGACGGGGTCCACACGCAGCTTGTAGGCGTGCAGGTCGCTCAGAGCGGACATGGCTCCCGGCAGGTCGTCCATGTGGGCCACGGCGTTGGTCAGCGCGTCGGCCACCTTCTTGCCGTGGGCCTTGACCTGGGCGGAGCCGTGGCTCAGGTCGAAGTGGGGGAAGTAGGTCTTGGTGGTGGGGAAGGACGCGAAGGTCCTGCGGGAGGAAAGGGTGGGCGAGCCGGGGTTAGGCGGGGCGGTGGCGGACAGGCGCCGCGAGGGGTCGGGGAGCCCCGATCCCAACGGGGGAAGGTGGGGGGGTCCTCACCTCTCCAGAGCCTCTCCGCCATACTCGCCCGCGTGGCCGCCGATCTTGTCCCAGGTGGACTTGACGTTGGTCTTGTCGGCGGGAGACAGCACCATGGTGAGTTCTTTCTGAGTCTGTGTGAGAACCAGAAATGTGCGGGGCGCGGGGAGCGCGGGGCATTAAATGCCCGGTGCGCGAGGGGCGCGCCCTCCCGACCCGCGCTCATTGGCTGGCCCGGTGCCAGGAGGTGTTCCCGGCGAGTACTGGCGGGGGTCCCAAGGCAGCCTTCACTCTCTCTCCCCGGCCCAGACCGGGATCCAGTTCTGTATGGTACCCTTCATTTCCTCTCCTGTGGTTCCGGGGAGCCCACACAGGTTCCCGACCCACCCGACAGGCTCCGGCTTTTGGCTGGGAGCCTGGGGTATTTGCTGGTTGGGAAGGAGAGCACATTTTCCGAAGTGAAACAAGCTGCTTCTGCACCAAACGTTCCCAAGGACCAAGGCTGTAGACAGTCCGTGTAAACAGTGGGGCTGAGGGAGATAATGTCGGATCAGGGGCTCCAAGCCCTCCTTCCCCTCATGGTGGGCAGGGGTTCCTGGCCACCGTCGGTAACAGGCACAGGCACAGCCAGGTAGGGTGGGTAGTTTCCCACAAGTCAGAGCTTACTCTCTGGCATCCTTTGGACTTGGGCACGTCTGGCCAGGTGGGGCTCCGTGCTCTCTGCGCCCACAGAGATTTTCAGCAGGGAACTTTCCTCATTCAGAGTCTGGTGAGCTCCTGGAGTCCCCACTCCCTGGCCTCATTCCCTTATCGGAGAAGGTTCTCCGTAGAGTGCTAGGATTCCTGCCCCCCGCATGCCACAGAGGGGAGAGACTGACCCTGGGGACCGGGTCTGGCGGTGAAGGAGAGGAACACCTTGGTTGGGGGATCCGCAGAGACTGAAAGGAACGATGTAGTGGAAGCTGGGGGGCCCTGGGCCTGCCTGGTGCTGACCCTGCTTTATGGTCTTATAAATTATTTCAAAGAGCCAGCACGGTGTCAGCTTTTTGTTTGTGTTTACGTCGGATGCATTAGGCTCAGACTGCTCCTGGCCATGTTCGGTATCAGAGCAGTTGTGTGGATGGGGTGTCTGCTTGATCCTGGCTGTCAGGAGCTCCTTCCCCAGACCCCCGCCCCAGGAGATTCAGAGGGAGGCGCTAACTTGGCTGGGGCAACGTTTCCTGCAGACTGAGCGTCAAGGGGAGGGAAGGAAGAGAAGGTCCGCGGGGTCCCTACCTCGGACCTCCCGCCAGGAACTTGACCCTTGGCCTCGTGCCTGCATCTGTCTGCAAAAGAGCGGAGGAGTCCAGGGAAGCGGCTCCCAGCGGGAGGGCACGGAGGGAGGGCCGAGGAGTGGTGAATGCAAACGTGCTTTGTGAACGGTGTGGCACAGCGGATGTGTTGAAAACGAACTGCACCCAGAAAACCTCCTTCGTCTTAGCTCCCACTTGCCACCTCCCCCCATTTCCCCATCATAGGAGGGGAATTGTTCTGTTCAAGGTTTAGGGATCCACACCCTGTCCAGACTCGGGATTGTCAACCCGGGAACCGTCCCCATTTGAGAGTTCCTGGCCCCTCTTCCCTTGTGCGCAAAGGTCTGGGATCGCGCCCTAAGATTCCGGGGGGCTTCACACCCGACTCGGAGCTTTCTGGCCAGGCACAATAACCTCAGCCTACCCGCTCCCCAAAGACCACACAAGCGCACGGTCCCTCCGTTGGAGCCTGTTTATTGACACGCAGAGACGGGAGCCCGCGGGGCTGGGGACTCAACGATACTTCTCGGTCAGCACCACCGACACGCCCGTCAAGAATTTATCCCACGCCGCCTGCATTTCTACGGTGAACTCGTCCTGCAGGTGGGAGGCCAGCACCACCTGGAAACACTGGATCAGCAGCTGCGGGAGAAGGGGCGGATGAAGGGGCGCTGCCTCTGCCGATTCCCTCTCCAGCCCCAACCCCGGCTGCGCGCGCGCGCGAACCCTACGGGGGCCCGGGCGGGCTCACAGGGAAGTTGGAGGGGTCCACGCGGAGCACTTGCGCGTGCAGGTCGGCGAGCGGACTCAGGGCGGCGCGCAGGTTGTCCATGTGTCGCACAGCCACGCCGACCGCCTCGAGCATGCGTTGTCCGTGGGTCAGCAGCTGAGTCTCGTCAGGGCAGAAGCCCAGGTGCTTGAAGTAGACCTTGGTGCTGGGGTAGACCGTGAAGAGCCTGACGGAGCAGGTGGGTGAGTTAGGAGGGAGGCCGCGTGGGGTCCTTCCCGCGCCTGCACTGCCCAGACACCCGGAAATCCCCCGTCTCGGCCCCTCCTCCGACTCAGGCTCCAACCCACTGGCACCGCCCCCCTGTGATCCTGGAAACTCCGCCTCAACCCACCTGAGCAGCAGCTCCGCCCCAAAGGACGCCTCGTGGCCGGCGATCAGGTCCCAGACCTGCGCGACCTGGGCGCGCTCTTGGGCGCTGAGCATGGCGCTGGCGGGGAGTGCTCTGGGGGCCCCTCCCGCCGCGCCGGCCTCCTTATAGCCTCCCCACACCCCAGGCGCCCCGCCTGCCCTTATCTGCGGGACGGCGGCCGGAGCGCGGGGACCCTCGGCCGGCGCCGGGAAGCGTCTCCAGGCTGGGTCCCTGTGGCTGCGGAGGCCGCCGCCCGGGGCGGGGGGTGTTCCCGCACGGACTCACGCGCTGTGCGTGCGCGCTTTTGCTGCAGACATCAGCAGGACCTGGAATAACCCCCGCGCGGGCAAAGTGAGGGCCTGTCCCGGAGACAGCCCGTGGGAGGACGCGTGAAAGAGCGCAGCGCAGGGACGGGGCGGGGGCGGGTGTCCTATCATGGGGCCCCGCAGCGCGGGAGCTGTGACAGCAGGCTTTGAGGAAAAGCCCCCGGAGGGCGCACACGCCCGCAGCACGCAGAGTAAAGCAACCGTTGGGCGATTTGGGCTGCAGGAGCGGAGCAAAGTCCTCTCTAGCCTGAGAACCGCATGGGCCCGCCTGCGCTGCTTTGCCGCTCCCCCACTCGGGTGCGTAGGCCCAAGGATCGCCCCAGACCACCCTTGCGGTGGCCTTCAAGCCGGTGGTGACCCTGGGGTCGGCCGCATTCCTGCCGCTCCCGCTTTCTTTCACTCCCCTCTTTCCCGCCAATACTGAGAACACAAGAGCCACTTCCTCCTCATCCATTTATTGGAGAATCCGTGGAGGAATTATGGAAGTTCGGGGCAGGGAAGGGGCGGCAGCCCGCCCTCCGTTGGGCGGCTGCGCTCAGCGGTACTTCTCGGTCAGGACACACGACACGATGGACAGGAACTTGTCCCAGGCGGTGTGGGCGTCCGCGGTGAAGTCGGCGGGGAAGTGCGAGGCCACGGTGACCAGCAGACAGTGCGACAGGAGCTGAGGGGCGGGAGCGCGGCCCCGTGAGCGCCGGTGCGGGCGCGGGTGCGGTGGGGGGCGGGGAACGGAGCTCCCGCGGCCCACACCCCGCGGCTGCCCGCGCCCCTCGCCCCCCCCAGGGGACCCCAGCCTCGCGCCCACCTTGAAGTTGACCGGGTCCACGCGCAGAATGTAGGCGTGCAGCTCGCTCAGCTTGGCCAGGGCGTCCCTGATGTTGTCGATGCTCTTGACCGCCTCGCCCAGCGCGGCCACCACCTTGGCGCCGTGCACGCGCAGGTGCGCCGAGCCTGGGTGCAGGTCGAAGTGCGGGAAGTAGGTCTTGGTCTGGGGGTAGCTGGCGAAGAGCCTGCGGGCGGGGGCGACAGCCACACCTGGTGAGGCCAGCGCGCGAGTGCGCCTCGGGCGCAAAACTTACCCAGCGTTGAAAAGGCCAGCGGCCTGGAGAAGTCATACTTGAAGGCAGCATTTGAAGACATAAACATTAACGCAAACCATTCCCGTTGAATACGATGTTGTAATTTTACACAAGGACGGGATCCCCATTGCTGCTTCCCCTCTTACCCCAGGCTCAGACAGGGCACGGTGGAATCCCACCCTCACCGTCCCCTCGCTGGGCAACCCGTTCATTGCTTCACTGATTCCTTCCAGCCATGTTTGTGGACACCTGGGCGCTGGGCCCAGCACAAAAGACAGTCTCACAGCCACACGCCCTCTCCGTCCACCTCCTCTTCCTGCTCCCTGAGTGTCGTCCCCCTCCTCCCTGGTCCCTCCGTGCTGGGCCCTGTCCTCCCTAACCCCACACTGTGCCCTACCTGGCTCTGTGCCAGCCCACGGGGCGCCCCCTCACCTCTCCAGGGCCTGGGTGCCAATGGCATCGGCCTGGGTGGAGATCTTGTCCCACATGGACAGGATGATGGTCCTCTCGGCCTTGGTCAGAGACATGGTGGTAGCGGAGCTGGGCGTGCTCAGGACTAGCCTCTGTGGGGCTCACCCCCCAGGATCCCTTTATACACAGGGAGGCTGGGTGGGGGCCAGGCTGTGGCCGTTGGTCTGGAGAGGGGACAGGGCTGTGGGGGTGGGGTCTCTTATCAGACCCAGTGAGGGTGGGTGGTCAGGGCCTGGTGGCCTGGCCCCTGAGGGGCTCTCACTCCAACCTCCCCCACTGGGCCACAGCTAGAGTCCACGTTGCAGGGAGATAGGGGCCAAGCCTGGGTGGAGAGTCCGCATGTCAGCCCAGCCCTTGGACTGGCCTCCACAGCCCTTGTTCCTGACCCCCTGTCCTTGTGGTAGAAGGTGACCTAGAATGCCTCAGGCTCTCACAGAAGCACTCCCCCTCCTTCCTGTGCTGGCACCTCTGCACTGCCGCCTCCTTTACAATTTGTGGAGGACTGAACCGATGTCCACAGTGGGAAACTGAGGCCAGCTGTCACAGGGTGTGAGTAGCAGTCTTGGCTTCAGACACTGCTCTGTAGCCCTTGCCCCACCCAGAGGAAGTTCTCCCCCAGAATCCTGACCAGGGGGACTCCCCACGCTGGGTCCCCCGGCCGGGGGGTAGCTGGGCTCCTATGAAGAGCCTGGGACTACAGGAGCCTGGGGTTCCCCTGCCCGGTTCCCATCACAGCCTCTACTGTGTCTCCTCTCCCTCCTAGCGTTTTGTATCCCCTTTCCCCCTCCCCCATAAGGCAACCGTTCTAATGTGCTTAACTAGTCCCTTTAGTTAGTATGTGTTCTTCCAAAGGGTACATTTTTAGGCACGTATTTTAAGTTAAGTTATAGCTTGATTCTTAAAATTTAACATAATCATTTCCTCACAAGCGCACCTTTTTTGAAATACAAGAATATTTCTTCAGGGGCACCTGCTCAGCTCAGTTGGGTGAGTGTCCTCAGCTTGGGTCATGATCCTGGGGTTCTGGGGTCAAGGTCAGAGTGGGGCTTCTGCTCAGCGGGGAGCCGGGGAAGCGGCTTCTCCCTCTCCCTCAGCAGCTCCCCTTGCCTGTGCTCCTTCTTTGTCAAATCAATCCATCAGTCAGTCTTTTTCAAAAGAAGAAATATAGGAATTTTTAAAAGATTAATTGATTTATTATGTGAGAGAGAGAGAGACAGAGGGAAAGAGCATCTGATGCAGACTCCCGGAGGAGCTCGGAGCCTGACACTGGAGCTCTATCAAAGGACCCTGAGAGTCTCTCCACCAACTGAGCACCCACCCCCGCCCCTGTCCCCAGCGTCTCTGACAATGTTTTTCCACAGAAACAAAGGCTGAACACAGCTGCAGCACGATAGTGGCCCTTACCCCTCAGGGATGAGGCTTACTCTCCTCTGTTTGCCTGTGCGCCCCTGTGTTTTCACAGGGCTCCCACACAGTCCTCGTTACTAAGCCCACCCTGTGCCATGAGGGGGAACCTGAGCGGGGCAGTTCCCGACCTCCCCCTGTCTTGGTATGAGCAGGGAGTTGGGGCCTCCAGGCAGATCCCAGAGTCCAGGCCTGAGTCCGGTGGGGAGGCCCCAGTTTCCTCAGCTGACTCCCCCTGTCCCACATCCCCCGGGCCCCCTGGGCTGCCTTCTGGAGAGCACCTGGTGGGGCTCCCCAGGCCACCACTCAGTTCTGCTCCTGGGCTGGGCTGGGCCGGCCCTCACGGGGTGGCTGCGCGTCACCACAGCCTGGCGGCATTCAGGGTGACCCCTTTAATTTACCCATGGGGTTGAGCCGTTGCCCACATGATGGTTTGAATCCCTGGGTTCCTTTTCGCTGACCAGGTGATCTTGGCTTATTTCTGTCATCTGTGTTTTATGAACACACACACACACACACACACACACACACTCTCAGGGTTTTCTCTAACACATGCACTGTGCATGTATTTAAGGTTTTTAAAAAATTAATTAAAAAATTAAACTTGTGGGGGTACCTGGCTGGCTCCATTGGTAGAGTGTAAGACTCTTGACCTCAGGGTTGTGAGTTTAAGTCCTGTGTTGTGTATAGAGGTGACTTAAAATCTTTTTTTCTTTTAAAGATTTTATTTATTTATTCGAAAGACAGAGATCACAAGTAAGCAGAGAGGCAGGCAGAAAAAGAGGGGGGAACAGGCTCCCTGCTTAGCAGAGAGCCTGATGTGGGGCTTGATCCCAGGACCCTGAGATGGTGACCTGAGCCGAAGGCAGAGGCTTAACCCACTGAGCCACCCAGGTGCCCCTAAAATCTTTAAAAATAGGGCACTGGGCAGGGAGCCTCAGTCAGTCAGGTGGCTGCCTTCAGCTGAGGTCATGATCCTGGGATCGAGTCCCATAATGAGTCCCACACTGAGTGCCACTCTGGAATCGTGACCCCAGCGCAAGGCAGCCACCCAACCGACTGAGCCGCCCAGATGCCCCTTAATTAAACATGTTCATTGTAACAGCAATCTTGATGAGAGGACAGCTTAAAGGGACACTTGGGTGGCTCAGCTGGTTAAGCCTCTGCCTTCGGCTCAGGTCATGACCCCAGGGTCCTGGGATTGAGCCTCCCATCGGGCTCCTTGCTCAGCAGGGAGGCTGCCTCTCCCTCTCTCTATGCCTCTCTGCCCCTGCCTGTGCTCATGCATTCTCTCCCTCTAACAAATAAATAAAATCTTTTTGGAAAAGTACAGCTTAAAAAACAAAATTTCAAAAAAAAAAACTCCCTTCTCACCTACTTACCTTCAGAGATAACCCTTCCATTATTTCCTAGGACCTTCCCCACGAATTAGGAACGCATGTGTTAGGGGGCGCTTGACTGGCTCAGCCCATAGAGCACGGAACTCTTGTTTTCAAAAAGATTTATGTATTTGAAAGAGAGAGAGAGAGCACAAGCAAGAGGGACAGACAGAGACGGAGAGTGTCGCGCAGACTCTGCGTTGAGTGTGGAGCCGATTTCATGACCCTGAGGTCACGACCTGAGCATAAACCAAGAATCTGATGCTTGATGGACTGAGCCACTCAGGTGCCCTCAACATGCAGCTCTTGATCCTGGGGTTGTGAGCTGAGGCCCATGCTGGGCATAGAGATCACCAGCAAACGTGTGTGTGTGTGTGTGTGTGTGTGACCATGAAACTAGGCCTGAGAGCTCAGTGGGTGTCATTCCCCCATTCCAACGTCTGGGGCTGCCAGGGTCCTTGCGCCCCCAAGAGGGGACCGGTTCACACTGTGTCCTTAAAGCCTTCCTAAAAGCTGCCTTTTCTGTTCATAGAGACAATGCATGGTCCTTGAGACCCCTTGAGGGAGTTTGCAGACTAGAAGGTGAACGGACATTACTTCCTCCTCACCAGGCACACTCACATGCTGTGTTTTCTTCCTTCAGCTGAATGACCCTGGTAACGCGTCTTCATGTCCTGCGGTCCAGTGCGTGCATACCCGTCACAACCGGCCCGTGGGGCCCGCTGGAGCCGGCTATCCGAGAAGCTAAGTCTGAAACCACAAGTAGGCATTGGAGGCTCACGGTGGGGGCCCTTGCTGGCCGGGTGTTGTCATCGTCCCGGTGCGCACGGCTGAAGTCCAGCAGAAATGCCTTCTGCGTCTTACAGAGGATGAGGACAGCGCTCGGGCCCCGAGCTAGGGAGATGACCCACAGGAGACTGCCAACCCTTCCCCTGGAAATCCCTCCCAGGAGGGATCTCCAGGCCAAATGGAGGCTGTAGAGAGGACTGGTGGGGGAGGGTCACGGTGTGCAGGCCTGGGCTCCTGCCTGCCCTCATGGGGCTGCCCACACATTCAAGTCTCCAGAGCCACCGGAACAAACAGGCACTGGTTGTTTGAGGTGGAAAGGATCCCTGGGATCATGTGGGGTCCAGTGGAAACTGAGGTCCAGAGCAGAGGAGAGGCTGGGCACAGTCACAAAACCCATAGGAGACTCAGTCTCGGGCCTCTGTTTGCCAAAGGCCCGCTCCTGGCAGGCAGCTCCTGGACAGCCAGGTGCGTGGGACCACCCCGCTTGCCCTACGCCCGTGGTTGGGCAGGAGTCCTTCTGGGTCCATGTCCACCCTGGAGAAGGGGGTCCCACCTTGGGCACTGCCCCTCAGAACAGAGTCTCTCTGTGGCCCTGAGAAGAGAACCCCCAGACCCTAACGCCAGGCAAGGAGCCAGAACCATCTCCGGCAGGTTCCCGAAAGCCCCCAGAAGCTCCATGGGATCTTTCCAGGTGGCATCTGACCCTGCCCTGAGCCAGGCCGGCTCTAACAGCTGGGGGCACAGCACGGGACCCACGGACAGAAACCCCTGCTGGCCAGAGCCTCTGCTCTAGAGCGGAAGCCCTACAATGCAGAGAGAGCGCAACAGGCAAGCACAGCAGCTACCACCCTGACCCTGGGCTGCCGCCCCACAGCCCGCGTCCTCCTGTGACGGCGACAACCAAAGCCCCAGGTGAGCATGGAGGAACTGCAGGGGGGCCCAGCATCCCTGTCCTGGCAGAGAAGGCTTCTAGGTAAGGAGTTTCAAGCTACGGGATCATAGGGCTACTCCCACTTCTCGGCAGCATCCCATAGAGGGCAAAGCCCCGCTTCCTCGGGCCCTGATTGTTAAACACCAGGCCCAGCTCTCTAGCTCAGAGGCCCAGCATGTCCCGCGCTCTGCCTCTTACCCCACCTTTTCTCCAAATCAGTGAATTTTCAAACAGTCCAGGCAAGGTGTCTCATAGAACACGGTCTGTTTTGGGTTGGTCTGCTGGTTTGCCTGAAGTGGGTTTTTTTTTTTTTTTAGATGGATCCTTTATCTGTATATTTCCAGTACACTAGAAGTCAGAGCTAAAGGCCAGAAGTCAGGGCTTGGTTGGTGAAGTGTCTGATTTTGGCTCAGGTCATGATCCTGAACTACAGGGGTGCCTTCGTGGCTCAGTTGTTGAGCCTCTGTCTTCAGTTCAGGTCATGATCCCAGGGTCCTGAGCCCGCATTGGGCTTCCTTCTCAGCGGGAGCCTACGTGTGTTCCCTCTCTCACTGTGTCTCTCTCTGTCAAATAAAGAAGATAAAATCTAAAAAAAAAAAGAACTATGATATATGTATGTAAAACATGAGTTTACAATATTTCCAATTCAGACTTTATGTAGTTTTTAGTAAAGAAAGTTTAAAGCATATAAAAAACATTTTAACCTTAAAAAGAAGATGTATTTAGTTATTTTAGTAGGGGAGGTAGGGCAGAGGGAAGAGGAGACAAGCAGATTCTGTTGATCGGGAAGCCGGACGTGGGGCTTGATCCCTGGACCCTGAGATCATGACCGGAGCCAAAATGAAGCATCAGATGTTTAACTGACTGACCCACCCAGGGGCCCCTACCCCTTCTTCCAAGTAAACTTGTGGGGCTGGAACTCTTGAGATGAAGAGTTTGATGCTCTACAGACTGAGCTGACCAGGCACCCCAATCATAAAACATGTTTTAAAACAAAAAAATGTTATTATTTTTATATTTGCACCTATTTTCACTTAGGCTGAAAACAGTGGTTCCCCGTGGCATAGTATTTTCACTTATTTGCTTTGATCCTACAAAATCAGTAATGTAGTTGCAAAATTATGATATCAGCTACTGGTGCTGCTTGGTATACGCTGACTCAGTTGGGTATTGGTAGCATACAGGAAACTGAGCAAATAAGTCACGGTTTTGACTACAGCCAGAGCCAGGTTTCTCACTAGTGTGAGAGGGAGGCATGGACGTGGACAGGGAGAAGACAAGAAGAATCCATGTGGTCTTGGACTGTAACTAGAGATGCTGGTGTGAGGTTATGGTTTCTGACATGCTTGGACTGACTGAGGATAGATATTCATGTGTGCGTGTGTGTATATAAATATCAACGTATCTCTTAATTCCTTCCACTGAGGGGGAGCGGAAGAGGTGACACCCCAGGAGCAGGGAGCCCATCCAGCCCCCACATCCTGCTTTCCAAATTTCACTCCCCGGTGGAAAGAAACAAAACTACGTGCGGATATGGCCGCTGTCAGTCTGGTGTTGGGCTGGTGCAGGGGAAGGGAAAGCACAAGGTGCTCCTGGAACGTCTTACGGCAGAAATAAGGAGCATACCCGAAGGTGGCCAGGGCCCATCGCAGGACGCATGGGTCAGTTTGTCCGAATCTGGGACACTTTGGGGATCAAAATAAATAATGATTGGTAATAGATCATAAGCCCCTGGATAAAATGGAAATTAATGAGTTAAAATGATATATATTCAAAAAGATAATGGGAAGTAAAAGCTTTTTTTACAGTAGAATGCCTACTGATAACTGCAGAGGGAATGATGGAGAATCGCCTTCGCAGCAACAATTGGTACAGGCAAGGCTCATCAGGGGCTGCTAGGAGCAGTGCACGAAATTGTATAAAGAACAGGATATTTTCATAGTCTCAACAGATCACTTTGTAAAAAATTTGGGGGTGCTGGGTGGCTCAGTGGGTTAAAGCCTCTGTCTTCGGCTCAAGTCATGATCTCAGGGTCCTGGGATCAAGCCCCGCATCGGGCTCTTTGCTCAGCGGGGAGCCTGCTTCCTCCTCTCTCTCTACCTGCCTCTCTGCCTGCTTGTGATCTCTGTCTGTCAAATAAATAAATAAAATCTTTAAAAAAATTTGTTATCCATTAGAAAACATAAAATACGAATTTGCTTTGTCGTGGAGAAAATTGGCAGACCCCGTTTCAACTAGGTGATCAAGGGGAACATCACCAGTAAAGGACAAATCAATGTTACGGGCATAGGGGATGCCTCGAGGGGGACGCGGCTTCGCTTTTGCAGTTTCCTTGCCAGAAATGAATCACCTAAGTCTCATCATGATGAAAGTGACTGGCAAGTGCTCTTCAAAATTATGGTCATGCAAGGAAAGACTGAAGAGCGGACCAAAGGAGACTGTTAATGTTTTGTTCTCTTTTAATCTTTACTGAAATTCCAGTTAGTTAAAGGCAAGGTTTGATTCCAGACGGGGAAACGGACACGTGTGGATGAGGTCTCTGGGTTAATGGGTTCGGATCAGTGTTAGTCTCCTAATTTGGGTGGTTCTTCTCTGGCTCTGCTATCCGGTGCTCTTGCTGACCTCAGGAAACTCACCAAATGTTTAGGGATATTAAGGGTATTAAAGGGGAACCATGTCTGTATCAACTGGCTCAGAAAGAAAGCGAGTGAAGCCAGCTGTGGGGAATGCTAACGATTAGGGAGTCTTGGTGAAGCGTATCTGAGAGCGTTTTGTCTTGTTATCATTTGATTTTACAGACTCATTGAGCTATAATTCACAAGCCATACGGTTCACCCACTCCAGGTGGACAGTTCAACGGTTCTTATATATTTTTTTTAAAGATTTTATTTATTTATTTGACAGAGAGAGATCACAAGTAGGCAGAGAGGCAGAGAGAGAGAGAGGAGGAAGCAGGCTCCCCGCTGAGCAGAGAGCCCGATGCGGGACTCGATCCCAGGACCCTGAGATCATGACCTGAGCCGAAGGCAGCGGCTTTACCCACTGAGCCACCCAGGCGCCCCTCAACGGTTCTTATATTTATGGAACTGTGCAGTTATCACTGCAATCAATTTTAGAATATTTTCATCCCCCCCAAATAAACCCTGTGCTCACTACCAGTCACCCTTATTTCTCCATCTTTGTCTTTTTTTTTTTAATGTTTTATTTATTTATTTGACAGAGAAAGAGAGAGAGAGAGAGACAGGAGAGGGAGAAGCAGATACCCCACTGAGCAGAGAGCCTGATGTGGGACTTGATCCCAGGACCCTGGGCCTGGGCCGAAGGCAGAGGCTTAACGACTGAGCCACCCAGGCACTCCTGTTTTTAATTTTTTAAAAAAGATTTTATTTATTTATTTGACAGAGAGAGATCACAAACAGGCAGAGAGGCAGGCAGAGAGAGAGGGGGAAGCAGGCTCCCCACTGAGCCGAGAACCCGATGTGGGGCTCCATCTCAGGACCCTGAGATCATGACCTGAGCTGAAGGCAGAGGCTCAACCCACCAAGCCACCCAGGCGCCCCCTATTTTTAATTTTTTAAAAAAGATTTTATCTATTGTTTATTTTGAGAGAGAGAGAAAGGAGGAGGAGAGGGAGAGAATCTCCAGCAGGCTCCGCATTGAACAGGGCTTGATCTCATGACCCTGAGATCATGACCTGACCGACTGAGCCACCCAGCTGCCCTTTGAAATTTAAAATAAATAAATAAATAAAGTCTTAAAACAAGGATTTACACGAGCGAGCAAAAGTTTGAAATCATGGAGAAAGCTAGATTAGGGGAAGCTCCCTCCAGCTCTCATTTTCATCCCACCCATATTATTATTTGTAAACATTTCCAGTTTATCCTTGCAAAAAAAAAAATTTTTTTTTTTTTTTTTCAAGAATAAGCAATCCCACGGGGTGCCTGGCTGGCTCTGTCCATAGAGAACGTGACTCTCCATCTCAGAGTCCTGGGTTCAAGTCCCATGTGGGGCATAGTTCTTCTTAAAAAAAAAAATGAACACAAACTAATGAACACTCACCAGTGCACGTACCCAGGGCTATGAACGGTCATACCCACATGCCAAAATGCACATGCACAGCACACACACATTTGTATCTCTTGTCACTTTTTTCCTTTTCTTTTTAGTAAACTCTGCGTCCAGTATGGGACTTGAACTCCCTGCCCAGAGATCAGAGTCACATGCTCCACTGCCTGAGCCAGCCAGGTGCCCCCCCACCCCCGCTTCTTACAGAAGAGGTACTGTGTTATACATACACCACCCTCCTTTTTTCCTTTTTTCTTTCCTTTTATTTGATAAATGCTGGACGTCACTTCACAGCCACTATCAGAAACCTCATTCCTTGTCAGGTGACAGGTTTCTGTGGCTTTTCATGGTTTATTCATTCAGTGCCTGAAGATGGACGGCGGTTCCGGGTGGTCAGGAAACTGAGCTGCCCCCGTGTCTGCACTGTGGAAGGGACCACTGGCAGAGTATGGTCAAAGTCTTGGACTTTTGTCCCGCAGGTAGTTGAGAAGTGGTTTGAGTGAGGTTTCATTTTTAGTGGTGTTAGTTTGCCTTTTTCTAATTTTGAGCAAAATTGAGCTGCCTTTTTTCCTATGAACTGTGACCTGACTGTAGACTGATGTGCATTCCCCACTCCACGCTCAGCCCCAGGGGGCAGGGGCTTTGCTTATTTTAGCTGTTTTTTCTTTTTAAATTTTTATTTATTAAAAGATTTTACTTATTTATTTGACAGACAGAGATCACAAGCAGGCAGAGAGGCAGGCAGAGAGAGAGGAGGAAGCAGGCTCCCCGCTGAGCAAAGAGCCCGATGCGGGGCTTGATCCCAGAACCCTGAGATCATGACCTGGGCGGAAGGCAAAGGCTTTAACCCACGGAGCCACCCAGGCGCCCCAAATTTTTATTTATTTTTATTCTAGCTGTTGTATTAGAGCCAGAAAAATACTTGGCGGCTGACTACCAACAAACGTTCTGCAGCAGAAGAATGGAAGAATGAAGGAGGGACGGGGCACACTCGTTTCGCTCTTCTTGCTGCGACCCAGCATCAACCAGGGAGTAGAAGGAACTCCAGAGGAAGAGAGTAAGTAGCATAGTGGGCCCCGGGAGGGCCGCGGGGCCACGTGGGCTCCAGCGCTGACCTCGGAAGTAAAGGCCAAGAGGCGCCCTTTCTGCCACCCGGTGGGATCCCCAGTGCCCCCGACCCACGCGCCCAGCCTCCGCAGCTGCGCTGTGCGCTCTGAGAGACCCAGGTCGCCGCGAAGGATGCCCGCAGCCCTCCTGGTGACTCCGTGCAGCCCCCTCCACCTCTGCTGCCACCCTGACGGCCCCAGTGACTACAGAGGCAAGCGGACGTGCATTCGTTTATTGGCTGTCGGTGGGAGGCTGGAGGGTTAGGGAAGGGCCCAGAGTGGGAGCGTGGAGGGGCCCCAGCCCGCCCTCGGTCGGGCAGCTGCGCTCAGCGGTACTTCTCGGTCAGGACACACGACACGATGGACAGGAACTTGTCCCAGGCGGTGTGGGCGTCCGCGGTGAAGTCGGCGGGGAAGTGCGAGGCCACGGTGACCAGCAGACAGTGCGACAGGAGCTGAGGGGCGGGAGCGCGGCCCCGTGAGCGCCGGTGCGGGCGCGGGTGCGGTGGGGGGCGGGGAACGGAGCTCCCGCGGCCCACACCCCGCGGCTGCCCGCGCCCCTCGCCCCCCCCCAGGGGACCCCAGCCTCGCGCCCACCTTGAAGTTGACCGGGTCCACGCGCAGAATGTAGGCATGCAGCTCGCTCAGCTTGGCCAGGGCGTCCCTGATGTTGTCGATGCTCTTGACCGCCTCGCCCAGCGCGGCCACCACCTTGGCGCCGTGCACGCGCAGGTGCGCCGAGCCTGGGTGCAGGTCGAAGTGCGGGAAGTAGGTCTTGGTCTGGGGGTAGCTGGCGAAGAGCCTGCGGGCGGGGGCGACAGCCACACCTGGTGAGGCCAGCGCGCGAGTGCGCCTCGGGCGCAAAACTTACCCAGCGTTGAAAAGGCCAGCGGCCTGGAGAAGTCATACTTGAAGGCAGCATTTGAAGACATAAACATTAACGCAAACCATTCCCGTTGAATACGATGTTGTAATTTTACACAAGGACGGGATCCCCATTGCTGCTTCCCCTCTTACCCCAGGCTCAGACAGGGCACGGTGGAATCCCACCCTCACCGTCCCCTCGCTGGGCAACCCGTTCATTGCTTCACTGATTCCTTCCAGCCATGTTTGTGGACACCTGGGCGCTGGGCCCAGCACAAAAGACAGTCTCACAGCCACACGCCCTCTCCGTCCACCTCCTCTTCCTGCTCCCTGAGTGTCGTCCCCCTCCTCCCTGGTCCCTCCGTGCTGGGCCCTGTCCTCCCTAACCCCACACTGTGCCCTACCTGGCTCTGTGCCAGCCCACGGGGCGCCCCCTCACCTCTCCAGGGCCTGGGTGCCAATGGCATCGGCCTGGGTGGAGATCTTGTCCCACATGGACAGGATGATGGTCCTCTCGGCCTTGGTCAGAGACATGGTGGTAGCGGAGCTGGGCGTGCTCAGGACTAGCCTCTGTGGGGCTCACCCCCCAGGATCCCTTTATACACAGGGAGGCTGGGTGGGGGCCAGGCTGTGGCCGTTGGTCTGGAGAGGGGACAGGGCTGTGGGGGTGGGGTCTCTTATCAGACCCAGTGAGGGTGGGTGGTCAGGGCCTGGTGGCCTTGGAGGGGTGAGGGGCTCTCACTCCACCTACCCACACCTACCCGGGGCCTTGGAGGGGGTGTTGGCCACAGCCTGACCAGTGACCCTGAGACATAGGGGCCCAGCTAGCCCAGGAGTCTCGGCTTGTGTTTGTAGCCCAGCTCTGACCCGCCCCCACCCACTTCATTCCAGAATCACAGGACGGGGGAAGCCGGGATCAGGTCAGCACACACCACCTTGGGCTGGGACATGCAGTTTCTGGTGGTGAGAAAAATGAGCCGCCCCGTGTCTGTGGCAGCCACGACCCGCTCCCACCCTCAATGTAGAAAGGACTGCTGGCAGAGTGTGGTCAAAGACTTGGAATGCATACTTTATTTTTAAAAAGATTTTATATATTTATTTTAGAGAGAGAGAGGGTGCACACATATGTGAACGGGGGTCGGAGAAGGGAGAGGGGGAGGGAGAGGGGCAAGCAGAGGGATGAGCACACTGCATACTGCGTGTGGGGCCCATCTCGGGCCTCAATCGACAGCCCTGAGATCAGGACCTGAGCCGAAATCAAGTCAGTCGCCCAGTGCCGGAGCCCCCAGGCGCCCCTGGAGTGACGCCTAGAGCCCTGTAAAGGAGGGAAGGTGTGAGGTGCCAGCACAGCTGTGCAGAGCTCGTGTGATGTCCCTCCTCCCACCTGACTCTGCAGCTCTAAAACGGTTCCGGTCACTCTAGTCCCCTCGCCTTTCCATGGGAATTTCAGAGGCAGCCCAAGAGCCATGTGCACAAAGTCCTGCTGGACGTTTTTAGCCTCCAAAGCCAGCATTTCCTCTGCGGGGCGTTTTGATCACGGGTGTTTTGCGGAACTGTTCTGAGAGATGATTTGGCCTAGACAAGCCTCTGAAACCTCAGCCAGTGTCAGACACCTGTGCGTTGAGGTGCTCCCTTCCTCTGTGCCTGAGATGGGAGCTGGTGAGGTCGTGGGGCGGGGGAGCCCGACGGATGCCTCCTCTCAGCTCGGCAGACAAGGTCCCACCTCTGTCCCTGCGGGCCATACCCGAGTGGGTCCCAGAGGTGGAGGTCTCCTTCCCAGAAGCCCCCTCCAGCACTGCCTGGGTCCTTCTCCATCCTGCTGTCTTGCTTACATCTCACAGCTGCCTCCTCTCCCTGTGAGACGGGGCTCACCTCTGCTAGGGCTGTACTCCCTTCCCCCGGCTATATGATTGTTTGCTGACAGTCCCAGGATGTCTGTGTGGCCCCTGGGGGTACACTCCAGATGGCGATGGGCCCGGCCCTCCTCGGCCTACTCTTGCTGTTGCTGGGTTCAGAAGAAAACTCTAGGACCACCTCAGGCCTGTGGGCCTACAGGGAGGGTGGTGGCTGTGCCCATGGCTTCTGCTCCTAGAAGGGACACAGGCAGGGAGAGGCAGGGAGAGAGACACAGATAAGCAGACAGGCTGGCCAAGAAAACAGAATGAGTGAGTAAGATAGAAGAGACAGAGGGTCAGAGGGAAGGTCAGGCGGAGGCTGGGAGTCTGGAGGCCCAGAGAAGTCTCAGGGAGGGATGTACCTGGGGGAATCCCCCCGCCATGGCATCTGGGGAATCAGTGGCCAGAACACACCGCAGGGCTGCCCTGTCTCCTAACAGAAGGGAATGACCGGATTCTGGGATGGTGCTCCCAGGAAACTGCCTCACCCCCATCAGACCTCCAGGGTGTCCTCCCCCTCCAGGCAGAAACTCCATCCCATCCTTGACCTCCACAAGGAGAGGGAGGCCCTAGAGGCCTCTTTGTTCTGGAAACTTCCAACCCCCACAAACCATTGTTGTGGGCAAACATCCCATTATTATTTTTTATTTTTAGTTTTTTACTTCTTTTCCTTGTGAAATGCAGTACAGGCCAACAGGCCACCAAATAAAATAAAGATTTTATTTATTTATTTGAGAGAGAGAGCAAATGAGAGAGCAAGCAGGAGCCTGGGAATGTGGGGTGGAGGAGGGGCAGAGGGAGAGAGGGAAAGGGACTGGCTCTGAGCAGGGAGCCCAAAGTCAGACTCATCCCAGGGCCCTGGGATCATGGCCCGAGCCAAAGGCAGATGCTCAACTGACTGAGCCACCCAGGCGCCCCTGACTCCACTCTCTTAATACTCTTTTTGGTTGAACAGAAGTTTGTCATTTTAGTGTCAAATTCAATTATCTTTTTAAAGATTTTTTTTTTAATTTTTATTTATTTGACAGAGAGAGATCACAAGTAGGCAGAGAGGCTGGCAGAGAGAGAGAGAGGAGGAAGCAGGCTCCCTGTCGAGCAGAGAGCCCGATGTGGGACTCGATCCCAGGACCCTGAGATCATGACCTGAGCCGAAGGCAGCGGCTTAACCCACTGAGCCACCCAGGCGCCCTCAAATTCAATTATCTTAAATATTTATTTAAATAAATATAATATTTATAAAATTTTATTTAAATATTTATTTAAACAATTTAAAGATGTTGGGGTGCCTGGATGGCTCAGTCGTTAAGTGTCTGCCTTCCGGTCAGGTCATGATCCCGGGGTCCTGGGATCAAGCCCCACAACAGGCTCCCTGCTTGGGGAGGGAGCCTGCTTCTCCCTCTCTTTCTGCCTGCCTCTCTGCCTGCTCGTGATCTCTCTCTGTCAAATAAATAAATAAAATCTTTAAAAAAAATCTAAAAACAAACAAATAAATAAAAATTAAAAAACATTAAAAGGTTGTGCCTTCTGTTTACGAATGCTGAATGTCCATCAGTGGATGAGTGAATGAACAAATCATGGTGTTTCCATTCAGTGAGACAGTGTTCAGCTGTACGTGCCCTGGCGCCCAGCACGGCGTGCATGAACCTCGAGAGTGTTACACTACGGTACGGTGGTCAGATGCCAAAGACCACAGTGTCTGAGTCTGTTTGTGTGATGTGTGCAGAAGGAAAGCAGATGAGTGGGCTCCGGGGGCTGGGGTGCGGGAGCGATTGCGTTGAGGGTCCTGAGTTTCCTTTGGATATGATGGAAATAACTCTGGAACTAGACAGTGAGGACTCTTGCACACTTTGTGAATATACAGAATTATACAAAATGCTGCTGAATTGTTCACTTTCAAATGATTAGCTTTGCATTGTGCGAATTTTACCTCAATTTTCTTTCTTTCTTTCATTTTTTTTTTAAAGATTTTATTTATTTATTTGACACAGAGAGAGACACAGTGAGAGAGGGAACACAAGCAGGGGGAGTGGGAGAGGGAGAAGCAGGCTTCCCGCGAGCAGGGAGCCTGATGTGGAGCTTGATCCCAGGACCCCGGGATCATGACCTGACCCGAAGGCAGATGCTTAACGACTGAGCCCCCTGGGTGCCCCTTTGCCTTAATTTTCTGAAAAGTGAAATTAGTGTGATGCTGAATCCTGAGGTGACATGGAATCCGTCCATGTTAGCTCTCTAAGAACTACAGTGTCTGGTCTTTCGAGTGGGACAACTGTTCAACTGGGGCTGGGGCTGGTGTTGTGTGTGAGGGGAGGCGAGCTGTGCGGGGTCTAGTGGACATCTGTCACGGGTACAGCGCCCGACACTCTCCAAGCTGGGTGTTTGGTCCTCACAGCTCTCCACGGGAGAGGTTTTTCCCATTGTTGTTATGTGCTTTAAGATGAGAAAATCGAGGGGCACCTGGGTGGCTCAGTGGGTTAAGCCTCTGCCTTTGGCTCAGGTCATGATCCTGGGGTCCTGGGATCCAGCCCCACTTGGGGCTCTCAGTTCTGTGGGGAGCCTGCTTCCCCATCTCTCTCTCTGCCTTCCTCTCCGCCTACTTGTGATCTCTGTCTGTCAAATAAATAAATAAAATCTTTAAAAAAAAAAAAAAAGAGGAGGAAATCGAGGCTCCAGAGGGTTAGGAAGTGTTCACAGTTTCAGTGAAGGAAGGAAGCAGCCCCATGGGTGAGGAGACCTGGGTTTGGTGTGGGGCCGATTGCTGGCTCTTCGGGGGCTCAGGCAAGTCTCTTCTGTCTCTGGGCTGGGGCTTCCCCCCATGACACAAAGAGCCTGAGCCCGGGCCGTGCTTTGGGACCCTGACCTGCTGGATGCAGCTGAGCTCCAAGCCCAGGGCTCACACAGAGCTTGTGTTGTTGGGGCTGAGCTCAGAGGGACCCTGAAGACTCAGCAGAAGGCCCTGAGGGGCCACAGACCCTCCCCTGAGAGCAGCTCCTGGGTGGCCCTGGCCAGTCTGGTTAGCCTTGGAAAGCGCAGTTCCACATGCTTTCCTGTTTCCTCTGTTCCAACAGCCCCCACCTCACTGCTGGGAGGGATAATCTATCACTGCAGGACCGCAGGACATTGCCTCCCGAATTCGAGACGACTGCAGCACTGTGGTGAGTGGGTGATTCCTTCCGGGCAGCAACACTGCAGCTGAGAAGGCGGAGAGGTCAAGGTGGGTCCAACATAGGGAACGTGAGCCCCGCCTGGCCCTCTGACAGGCAGTGGCCGCTCTCCTGGGCCTAGAACAAGTGGCAGGACTGATAAGGCCTGACTAAGTGGCCTCCTAGCCCTGCCCATGGGGACCTGGGTGGGGCGGAAGGGTCAGGAATTTTGGTTTCCAGGAATCCAGTTACCTTCAAAAAAGTAGGTTACTAAGCAGAGTATTTTAAATTAAAAATGAGGATGTAGAGGTGTGGGCTGTTAGCAGGGAAACTGAAGAGCGTGAGCAAAGGCCGGCCCTGGGCACATCGTTGCCCGGGAACCTGGGAGGGCTTTGAGCTAGGACCACAGCTAGAGGCTACCTGCTCCCAATCCTGGAATCCCAAAAGAGGGCCAGCCTACCCTCCGGTCCCTCCAGCTGCCGGCGCCAGACTGGACTGGCCAGGGAGTGACCACGAGCTCTGACTTCGGTAACAGCCCACTGATGCAGACCGATGGGGACGGCGTGGAGTTCAGACCGCTGCTCTCTCCAGTCCGGCCCTGGAGAGCCCTGGCCCTAAGCCCCACTAAGGCAGCCTGGGAAGGGACGCATCCAGGATCTCTGTGGCCTGAGTCCTGGTGGTTTACCTGTCATGGATTCCAATGTCATTACGGTGATAAGATACTAACCATATAGCCAGAAAGATAAACAACAGATGCTCTTGTGAAGGTTGCTAGCAGGAAGCCGGCCCCAAGGGGGTGATTGAAGAACGGTGGGTGCGGCTTCCTGACGGCCCATGGGAGAAGAACGAGGCAAGAGAGAGGGAGCCGGGGAAGACAGGAGAAAAGTCTGTCGCCCCGAACCACCCCTCAGTCCTGTAGTTATTAGATACGGACAGTAATCAGCAAAGGAGCTAAAGAAGGCTGCACATTAATCATATGCCTTGTAGATAAACAAGAAGGAATAGGAGTGATACACTGATTATAAGTCTTACAGATAAGCAAGAAGAAAAGCAGGACATGTCTGGTCAAGTAGAATAAAGTTAATAGTTGAGCAGCACATTCAAAGAGCTCATCTAGTTAGCCACAGGTGCTCTCCGGGGAAGGAGAGATACTGGGAAAATGAAGCAGGTGGTGTCCCGCCCTGAGCAGGCCGGGCATCCCCAGCTGCTAGGCTCCAAGGACGCATATCGTCCTCTCCCCCAGAGGCCTTTTGCCAGTACGTGTCTTTCTTAACCCCATATCTAAACGTGCTTGACGGCTAGTACAATTCCTTGTAGGTTATATTTTAAGTAATACACTGTTCTTAGGGTCAGCTATAGTGGGTTCCTCCAACTCTGGGCCTTCTCCCAGCCCAGGGACAGCCCCTGAACATCAGACATCCTCCCCAAGGTCTGGGGTCATGAGACCGCCCAGTGGGGTAGCAGCATGGTCGGGGAAACTGGAGGAAGGAGACCTGTGCCAGGGTCCTGGGTCTCACATGTGGGTACACGCAGATTCACAGTGCCCCTCAGACAGACCCCCAGGACCACAGCTGGCTGTTCCCCCAGACAGGTTTCCCCTTCCCCATTGTCCCAGCTCCCACCGGCTCACCTCCTGCTGCTGTGCCCTTATTTCCTTCTAGGACACTCCTGGTAACTGTAGGAGAACTCAGAAACCTTTCGATTACACATAAAACCAAAACACAGGAGACCAGGAAAAAGGCTTTTGGCATCTTTAATGGAGGGTGAGTATTCCTCCAAAAGAAGCATACACCCAGATGGCCAAAGAGGGACGAACAGCTCACAGGGAAAGCAAGAAGGCGCTTCTCAAACACCGGGAAATACTCGAGCGATGCCGTTCTCTACCATGGTAATAATCAGAGACATGCAACGTAAAATAAGACATGTTTTTCTTTTTGGAAATTTTGGAAAAAAATAAAATCTGCCATGTACCCCACACTGGGCTATTTGTTTGTTGGCGATGTCTGAGACCTTCCCAGTGTGTGCCCACACACAGGCCTGCCAGGCATCAGGTTTGGCAACTGGTGAGTTCACCAGGAAGTCAAGGGGTGAGGAGCTTGAGAAAGATTTCAACTACTCTCACTTCCTGGGGAAGCCTGGAACGGGGTATACGGGTGCTTTCATTGATTTCTTAGGGAGAGCTGTGATGAGGTATAATGCACATCTCGGGCACCTCACTCGTTTGAAGGGTGCAGTTCAGGCGGTTTGGGTCCTTTCAGAGCATTGTAAAAATATCACCACGATCAATTTTGAATGTTCTCATCAACCCAAGGGAAGCCTGGTACCCTAGCAGCCACACGCTGCAACCCCCAGGCCTGAGCAGCTTCATCCCTTTCCTTCCTCCGTCGATCACCCTGCTCTGGACGTTTCAGAGGAATGGAACCGCACAGCATGTGCATCTCCGAGGTTCATTCACGCATCGAGGCTTCCTTCCTTTTCATGACCGAGTACTATTCCCTTGTACAGATGAGACTGTATTTTATTCCCCTGTCCACCAGTGGTGGGGGGGGCAGTGCGGTTGTTTGCACTGTGTGGCTACTCTGAACCATGTTTCTGTGAACAGAAGAGTTCTTGCGCAACCTCAGGCTTTCCTTTCTCTTGAGTCGACACGTAGCAGTGGCATAGTTGTGTCATATGGGAACAGCCTGTCTGGCCTTTCTCAGCAACTGCCCGTTTCCCACAGGGGCTGCACCACGTCCTGTTCTCACCAACAGGGTGTCCAGATTCCAGTTCTACATGCTTGCCAGCACTGCTTGTCTTTCTGACTGTAGCCATCCTAGTGGCTGTGGAGTGGGGTCTATTTTTGGTTCTGATGTGCATTTCCCTAATGAGGAATGATGTGGGGCATCTTTTCATGAGTTCAGGGTCCATTTGGCTAGATTCTCTGGAGAAATGTCCTTTCACATCCTTTGCCCACTTTTCTCTCTATACATGCACCTGGGTGCCTTCCACTGAGGTCATGGTCCCAGGGTCCTAGGATCAAGCCCCACATTAGGCTCCCTGCTCCTGGGGCTCCCACTCCCCCTGCTCGTGCTCCCTCTCTCGCTGTGTCTCTGTCAAATAAATAAATAAATAAATATTGAAAAAGAAAAAGTAAAGTGTACACACACACACACACGGGATCTCCAAACTCGAGGTGCAGCTCAGACACGCACCTGGGATTTCCACACTCAAGTGCGGCTTGGACACACATGGGATCTCCAGTCTCGAGGTGTGGCTGGGAATCATGATCCATCTGGGCAAGCCAGGGCCCGTCACCCGTTGTCCTAGGGCTCGTGTCTGGGTTGAGCTCTTAAGTTTGCTTGTTAGCACGTGCTGGATACGGGGCCCTACACGGTCCCTCTGCAGGTGTTTCCCTCCTCTCTGCCTTCCTGGGTGGCACCCTCCAGCCCCAGGCTCTGATCTGGGGGGTCCCCTGACTTCCCTCTCGTCTGAGAAACCCTCGCCTAGTCCAAGCACAGGAGGTTCCGTGTAGGCCCGTGTGTTCTTTTAGGAATTCTGTAGTGTTGGCCCTGACATTTAGGTCTATGCTCCACTTAAGAGTTTTTGTTTTACATTTTTTTTTTTAAAGATTTTATTTATTTATTTACTTGACAGAAAGAGATAGGGAGAGAGGGAACACAAGCAGGAGGAGCTGGAGAGGGAGAAGCAGGCTCCTGCCAAGCAGGGAGCCCAACATGGGGCTCGATCCCAGAACCCCAGGATCATGACCCGAGTTGTAGGCAGACGCTTAACGACTGAGCCACCCAGGCGCCCCTTTGTTTTAAAGATTTTATTTATTTATTCGACAGTCAGAGATCACAAGTAGGCAGAGAGGCAGGCAGAGACAGGAGGATGCAGGCTCCCTGCTGAGCAGAGAGCCCGCCGCGGAGCTCGATCCCAGGACCTTGAGATTATGACCTGAGCCGAAGGCCGAGGCTTCAACCCACGGAGCCACCCAGGCACCCCGTCTTTTACTTTCTTGCTGCGGTGAAGTCTGTGCTTTCTGCTCTACGCGAAGAGAACCGGCCCAGCCCTGCAGGTGCGTGGGTAGCCCGGCTCGCAGCCCCGCGCATGCGCGCAGCTTTCCGGGAGCCCGCCCCTCCCCCGCGCGTGCGCACAGACCGCCTGCGCCTGCGCCGACGGCCCCTTCCGCGCGCAGGCGCGTTCTGCGCTGGTACTTGACCCTGCCGCGGACGTCTTGCGAAGTTGGCGGGACGTGGGTGGTGGTTCGTGGGTTTGCAAGTTCCGGGGGTCGGTCAGCCCGGCTCCTGGCGCCGCACGGTTCCACGGCCTCGGGCGCGTCCTCGTCAGGCTCGTTCAGCCCCGCGCTGGGCGCGTCGTTCCCCGAGCCTCCCGCCCTCCGGCCCATCCTTCTCAGGTTGTGCCCCTGCCGGCCCGGGCGCGTCCTCTTCCCCCCGTCCCCCTCCCGGTCCCCAGCGTCCTCGTCTCCAGCGTCCGCCCCCCGTCCCCCATCGTCCCCGTCCCCCCCGCCCGGTTCCCCAGCGTCCCGGTCCCCCACCGTCCCGCTCCGTTCCCCCCCATCACCGTCCCCCCGTCGGTCCTCCACCGTCACTGACCCTCCCCCACCCCGGTTCCCCGCCGTCCCGTCCCCTCACCGTCACCCCCGTCCCCCACCGTCACTGTCCCTCCCCCCGTACCCCGCCGCCCCCAGCGCCCCCCGGGTCCCCCAGGGTCCCCGTCCCCCAGCGTCCCAGTCCCCTCCTCGTCCCGGTCCCCCAGCCCCCCGTCACCGTCCTTCTCTCCCCCGTCCCCCGCCGTCCCGTCCCCTCACCGTCCCCGCCTCGTCCCCCACCGTCACTGTCCCGTACCCCCGTCCCCCGCCGCCCCCGCCCCGCCCCCAGCGCCCCCCCCCCCCGGGTCCCCGGCACCATGGGCGACAACACCAGCCCCATCAGCGTGATTCTGGTGAGCTCGGGCAGCAGGGGCAATAAGCTGCTGTTCAGGTACCCCTTCCAGAGAAGCCAGGAGCACCCGGCGTCCCAGACAAGTAAGTGAGCGCCGGGGAGCCTGCCCGCCCGCGCTCGGACGCACGTCCGTGACTTGGGTGTCCTCGAGGATGGAGGCGCCGCCTGCCGCGTCCCGAGCAGTCGGGGAGTACCCGGAGTCAGAGAAAATCCGCTCGGGATTCCGCGGCGCCCCTCCGTCGGCGCCCGCCCTGCCTCCAGCCTCGCAAGAACGCGCTCTGGCCCCTCGAGAAAGTACTGGGCTTGAAAGACCGGACCCAAGTGCAGGCTCAGGGCAGGTGCTCTTCGAGCCTGTCCCGCCAGGTCTCCTTCGCCCCGCGGGGGTGACCATATGCCCCTCTGGGCCACGCCGCTCCCTCTCCCGCAAAGCCGTGTGTCCCGGCAGTTCCCCCACATCGTGCATCGCCCTGCAGGCGCCCCTTTGCCCCTTTCCGTGGAACCCCCTTCCCTGGAGCACCCTCGCTCCGGGAGCGCCCCCAAGAACATACCCTCTCCCTGGGGATGGAAGCTTAGGGTACATACAGTGTTTCACTATCCCGAATGTATTCACAGATACTTTGTTTCAAAAATGCTTTTACATTGGTCAGCATGGTACAGGGTCTTAAAGGTGCAAAGGGGTATAGATGACAGGAGTGTCCTTGCCCGCCTTGGAACCCCAGCCCCTGGACTCCCCGTCTACGGGCAGCTGCTGTTACCATGTCCCTGTGCCTTTTCCCAGAACCTTCCGTGTTAGTACACCCATGTGCACACCTTTTCTTTCCTTTTTTAAATTACGTGCTTTTTAAGATTTTTAAAAAAATTTATTTATTTGACAGATCACAAGTAGGCAGAGAGGCAGGCAGAGAGAGAAGGAAGCAGGCTCCCCGTTGAGCAGAGAACCTGATGTGAGGCTCCATCCCAGGACCCTGGGATCATGACCTGAGCCGAAGGCAGAGGCTTTAACCCACTGAGCCACCCAGGCGCCCCTATGTGCTTTTTAAAAGGTTTTATTTTAGTAATTGCTACACCCCATGTGGGGCTTGAACTCAGGACCCTGAGGTCCAGAGTCCCATGCTCTTCTGACTGCGCCAGGTGCACCCAGGTGGTTTCTTTTCTAAGCAGAAGTTAGCGCACTACACACTCGGTTTTGCCCTGTTGGTTCTGTATTCACTTGACATCTTGGGTATAGATTTGGAATCATGATCAGAATCGTGGGATGAACGCGCTGTGATTGATTTGTTTAATCCTCTGTGGATGGGCATTTCAGTTGCTTCCAAACTTCGGCAATACAGTGGGAGCATCTTTTCTGTATACAGTATTATTTCTCAGAATGTAGGATCAGCTCCCTGAATTGGAGAGGTTGGATCTAGGAGATAATGAACATCCTTATTTTTAGTAAGTCAGATTTCTCTATCTTTGTTAATGAGGTGGGTGAAAAGTTGTATCTGAAAGTGGTTTTCTGGGTTTTGTGTTTTATTTTTTCATTTTTTGAAGATTATATTTTATTTTATTTGTGCGAGACAGAGTGACAGGCAGAGGCAGAGGGAGAAACAGGTTCCCTGCTCAGGGAGTCTGATGTGAGACTGGATCCCAGTACGCTAGAATCATGACTGGAGCCGAAGGCAGACACTTGACGGGCAGCCATGCAGGCTCCCCAAGGATTTTGTGTTTTAGAGAGCATGGGTGAGCGAGTGCGCATGGAGTGGGGGTAAGGGGGGGGCAGAGAGAGAGAATCCCAAGCAGGCTCCGTGCTCAGCGGAGAGCCCAATGTGGGGCTCGATCTCATGACCCTGAGAGCATGACCCCAGCTAAAATCAAGAGTTGGACGTGTAACGGATTGAGCCCCCCAGGTGTCCGATAGTGGTTTTGAGGCACATTTGTCTTATGACTGAGAGTGCACATGTTTTCTTCCTTTTCGAGCCATTTGGGTTTCATTTTTAGCGTACAGCTTACTCTTCACCTTTCCCTAATTTCATCTTGGGTTGAGTTTTCCCTGTAGATCTGAAAGGGCTCTTCATATATTTAGGGTAAAAATGGGCCTTTGTTACAAAGGCGTATGTTCTTAGTTTGCCTCTGTGTAGTTTTGGCTGCATAGAGTTTTGACTTCATGGAGTCAAGTTTTCATTCTGTCTTTTGTGGTTTCTGAATTTTGTTCAACATAGAAAGGCCTTCTGCTCTCCAAGATTATGAACGAAAAGAATTGAGACTCCTGAGTTTTTCCTTTCTCATATGTATTAGCTTTTTATTTTTATTTTTTATTTTATTTTTTTAAAAAATTATTTATTTATTTGACAGAGAGAGGGAGATCACAAGTAGGCAGAGAGAGAAGGGGGAAGCAGGCTCCCCGCTGAGCAGAGAGCCGGATATGGGGCTTGATCCCAGGAACCTGAGATCATGAGCTGAGCTGAAGGCAGAGGCTTAACCTGCTGAGCCACCCAGGCGCCACCAGCTTTTATTTTTTTTAAGTGTTTCTCTTGGTGTAAGTGGAGGCTCCTGGTAGGAGTGGGTGTCTTCTGCACACTTTGCCAAGAGTGTGCACATGTCCGGGAGCCCAGTGGAGCAGGTGCAGCGATGGTGAGGGCGGATGTGGGACTCTGGGGCGCCACAGCTGCAGACCGGTTGGTTCAGGAGCTGCCATAATTTTCTCTTCCCTCCCTGGTTGGTTCCGCTGCTGTTATCACATAGTAAATTCCATGTTTCTTTGACTTTATTTTTCACCTTTCTTATTTCTCCCAGTGAGGTGCGTTCCACATGGATGAGCTGTTGTGACTTGACTCCGTTACGCTTTCAGATGGGACTGGTCACTTACCACGTCCCTTCTTCCGCATTATCCAGGCTGTTCGTGCCTCCTGTTCCCTTGGAACGTCACTAGTACTGAATGTATTGGGTCCTGCTCCCGAACTGTTGATGGCGTCATGGGGGTCAGGTTAAATGGATGGGTTAGCGGGGAAGAAGCAGCGTCTGCGCTGCTACTCAGGGCATGGCATGTCTTCTTTTCGTTTGTATCTCCCTTGCTAGCATCGCTGGTTTCCTCACAGACCTCTTGCCTGGGACGAGCTTCTTACGTTCATCCCAAGGTCTTTTAGCTCTATTACTGGGGTAAGGTATGTGAAGGATATTGGCACATGGACATTTAAAAATTCTTTCTTTTGCCTATGCGTTTTCCGACCCAGCTGTCATCATACACTGAGAGGGTCCGTGTGTGTGCACGTGTGTTATCCTTTTTTTTTTTAAACTAAATATAGTAGCAAAAACATTTGCTATTTTCGTAACTTTTTGGAAAGTACAACTTTAAAAAAATATTTATTTATTTATTTGCTGGGGTGCCTGGGTGGCTCAGTTGGTTAAGCCTTTGCCTTCGGCTTTGGTCATGATCCTGGGGTCCCAGGATCGAGGCCTACGGCTCTGGTGCTCCCTGCTCAGTGGGGATCCTGCTTCTCCCTCTCCCACTGCCCCTCCCCTTGCTTGTGTGCTTTTTCTTGCTCACTCTCTCTCTCTCTCTTTTTTTTTTTTAAAGATTCTATTTATTTGACAGACCAAGATCACAAGTAGGCAGAGAGGCAGGCAGAAAGAGAGGCAGAGAGGCAGGTGGGGGGGCGGGAAGCAGGCTCCCTGCTGAGCAGAGAGCCCGATGCGGAGTGCCCTCGCTCACTCTTTCTCTCAAATAAATAAATAAAGTCTTTAAAAAGATTATTTGGGGGCACCTGGGTGGCTCAGTGGGTTAAGCCTCTGCCTTTGGCTCTGGTCCTGATCTCAGGGTCCTGGGATCGAGCCCCTCATCAGGCTCTCTGCTCAACAGGAAGCCTGCTTCCTCCTCCCCCTCTGCCTGCTTCTCTGCCTACTTGTGATCTCTCTCTCTCTGTGTCAAATAAATAAAAAAACTCTTAAAAAAAAAAAAAGATTATTTGACAGAGTATGCGTGAGAGAGAGAGAAGGGGGAGGGGCAGAGGGAGAGACTCTAAGACAGCGAGATCATGACCTGACCTGGCTCAGGAGTGGGTTGCTTCATTGACTGAGCCACCCAGGCACCCTGGAAACCATAACTCTTTTGAAAAATTATTTGTTATGGAGGGGTGCCTGGGTGGTTCAGTGGGTCAAAGTCTCTGCCTTTGGCTCAGGTCATGATCTCAGGGTCTTGGGATCGAGCCCTGCATCGGGCTTTCTGCTCAGTGGGGAACCTGCGCACCCCCCGCCCGCCCTGCCTGCCTCTCTGCCTACTTATCTCTGTGAAGTAAATAAATAAAATCTTAAAAAAAAAATTTGTTATGGAGAAAAATATATAACATAAAACTTGCCATTTTAAAGTTTACACTTCAGTAACCTGAGTTACAGTCACCATAATCACTTGGCTGTGTTAGGCAGCTGTCCCCCCTGTGTAGGTCCAGAATTTTCATCAGCCCAAACTGAAATCTGTAACCATTAAGCAATAACCCCGTTTCCCCTGTTCTCAGCCTCTGGTACCCTCTGGTCTGCTTTGTGTGTCTGAGCTTGCCCACTGAGGTGTTTCCTGTAAGTGTTGTGTTTGTCCTTTTGTGTCTGGTTTCCTCCACCCGGCACAGCGTTTTCAAGTTGCCCACGTTGTCGCCTGTGTCAGACTCCACTCCTCCTCAGGGCCCCAGCGTGCATCTGCCATGCTTTAGAAGCTGTCTCTCTAACGCACCCCCCCATCCTTGGGTCGGTGGTGGGGCCCGTGTGCTCAGCCGCTCTCCCCTTTGTGCCCTCGCTCAGATAAGCCTCGCAGCAGATATGCCGTCACCAGCACTGGAGACCATGCCGAGGACCAGGACGGGGATTCCAGGTGAGCGCCGGGCTGGCACTCGTGATGGGGCGATGCCTGCCCCAGGCCTGGGAGGGCCCCACCTCCCGCTGACCCAGTGGTTTTCTGCCTCCAGAAGCCTGGTGCCCTTTTTCCCGTTTGCGGGGTGTTTGAGGTTGTGCAGAGCTGGGGATTGTGTTGCCAGGGTCTGACCTGTGGCCCAGCATGGCCCCATGTTCCAGCTGGGGACCCGGCTGTTTGGTGAGGCCAGAGAGCACGTTCGTCTTCTGTGAGAGGAACAGGGAGAAAAGCAGACCTGACTCCTCAGGCGAGTGCCCAGAGGTCACGGGAAGGTGCCCGCGTGCCGCAAGCCTGTTCAGTGGGGATGGGGGTCGAGAGCCGGGCCTCATGTGACCGTTGCTCTTTTAGGGCACAGGTGAGAGGCAGGTTTGGTTCCTTCCTGTGTGTACTCCCGCTGCTTTTTCTGAGATGAGCTGTCAGAGTGGCAGACGTCAGACGTGACTACGTCTACCGTATGTTTATTGTAAAGCCCAGGGAATGGTAACAGAGGCCCAGCTGACGGAGGGAGGATGGTAAACCGGCTGTCCTGGGCGCCTGTAAACGTAGCTGGGACCTGAGTGAGGTAAAGGACTCCACCCGCACTGTCCCGTGGCAGGAGAGCTGCGGCCCCTGCTGGGCCTCTGCCTTGGGGTGAGCCCCTGCGGTCTCCCTGAGTCCTCTTGAGCAGGCTCTGTACCTGCCGTGGTGACATGCAGTTCCACAGTGTGCCTTTATCCTTTCTCGTGAGGGTTGTGGGGCCTCGGGCATGACCAGTGACTTTCTGTGAGGGCAGCAAGCTTTGAAGGAGAGACCAGCGGGGCGGGGACAGCGTGTGGGGAGCTGTCGGACATGTGCGGCTGGTTCCGCTCCATGGAGAAGCTGTGGTCCCCTTGTCCTCTGAGGTCGGCCACTTGGAATAGGCTCTTAGAAGGGGCACCTGCACCTTATCCTCCACCTGGGGACACAGATGGCTTTAGAGCAGGGCTGGCCGCCCACCCGTGTGCTCTAGCTGCGCAGATAGGAGGCTCAGGCTTCAGAGGGTGCAGAAAGTGCTCTGGGTTTCCTGGGACGCTGGCAGCACCTGGCTCCTGCTGGTGACTCACAGGCTTGTTGTGGCGGACTAAGAGGAGGTTTTTAGGGAATTATTTCAGTATTTAGCATAAAGAAGAGGAAGAACCTTGGGAAGGGAGCGAAGCATCCTGGGTCTCTCGGGGTATCACAGGTAATGCTGTTCGCTAAAAGAGCTGGTTCTCTGTACTGTCTCTTTCATTGAATTGAAGAATTCCTTCCTTTGGGAATTGGAGCACAGTATGGCCTCTGCAGATGCCACTCCCACCCACCCCTGTTGTCAAAGATACAGGTTAATACCTCTGAGTGCCCAGCTTTATTTCGTCACGTCGGCCTGCCAAGCCTTTGGTGCTGGGGGGCAGCCGTGTGATGGCTCAGACACCTTCCTGGAGTAGTTCAGGGTTCTCCCCGATGGTCTTCTCCAAGGTGCTTTTCTTCTGTTCCCGCTTATTTTGCCAGACTGAAGCCACGTTAACAGGCCACTCGTGCAGCTTCTGAGTGTGGTGATGGAGGTGCGCTGCCCGAGAGAAGTGAGGGTGCGGGGCTGTGCTGCGCACTGTTAAGTCACTGTTGAAACAGAAATGAAACTGGTGAAATCTGTTCCTCCTTTGCACCAGCCAAGTTACAGGTGCTTGGGGGTGGGGCGCGGGTGACGACTGGCTGCTGTCCCAAGTGGCTCAGATCGGCAGTGTCTCCACCGCCGTAGAAGGACCTGTGTTACAACATGGGCTTGAAATCCAGATGTGAAGTTGCAGCAGTCCTGTTGGACGAGTGCTGGGCACCAGGGGGCTTGTGCTCCTTTTTTTCCTCCCTCTTTTTTTTTTTTTTAAAAAGATTTTCTTTGTTTCAGAGAGAGGGAGCGGGGCACAGAGCATGAGCAAGCGCTGAGGGAGAGGGAGAAGCAGGCGCCCCGCTGAGCTGGGAGCCCGACCTGGGGCTCAGTCCAGGACCCTGGGATCATGACCTGAGCCAAAGGCAGCCGCTTCCCTGACTGAGCCCCCAGGCGCCCTTGGGGAGGTCCTGCTCTTGCATCTACCCACGAGCAGGGGCGCAGGCCATCAGGAGAGGTCCTGGAGAAGGCCTGGCCTCAGTCACAAAGGCTGTCGTTGGTGCCTTCCCGCCCAGCGTGGAATGTTCTGGGCACTCTCACAGGAAAGCCGGTAGCTTGAAAAAGAGTTGACTTCATTTCAAAACACTCAGAAATCGTCTTACTTTAGATAGAATCCAGATGACCTCAGAGGTTTTTGTCCACACCCTTAAGTTCTTGGTTAGCATTGTGGGGTGCTGGATTCCGGGGGCCCTCCTGCCCTCCTCAGGCCTGGCCACCTTTCTGTAAGCCGTGGGTCCAGCTTTTGGGCACACTCACCCCCTCAGGTAGCCCAGAACCTCGGGCCGGCGGGCCAGACAGGCACACAGCTAGTCTTCTCCGCCAGGTGCACGGGGCTCCACCAGGCCTCTCTTGACAGCTTTGTTTCTGCTACTGTGTGTGTGCACATGTGTTAGAAAGGTAGTCCTTGGGGTGCTTGGAGGTGAGTCAGTGAAGCCTCTGCCTTTGGCTGGGCCAGGGTCCTGGGATCAAGCTCTCCATTGAGCTCCCTGCTCAGCAGGGAGTCTGCTTCTCCCTCTCCCGCTCTCCCTGCTTGTGTTCCCTCTCTCTCTGTTAAATAAATAAATAGTCTTAAAAGGAAGGAAGGTTCCCCTGTTTCCTAGAGCTGAGGTTGATGCAGAGAATGTGGGTAAGCAGTGTTGTCCCTGGGCTTGGGGATCCCCGCCCCTTTCCTGGCCCAGCCAGTAAGTCTGCACTGGGGCCTGCCTGCCCGCGGCATGCTGGGACATGTGCAGGCCCGGGTTCCTGCTGGGACTCTCATTTTGAACCTGCAGTATATGGTCTCGGGCATGTTCTTCTGCCATGAGCCTCTGTTTCGCTGTCTTAAGACACCTGAGGGTAGCAAGGCCCCTCTGCCTCTCCCCCCAGGTCTGGGGATCATGGGAACACGTGTGTCTTGGTGAGAGTGCTTACTGGCAGCCCTGGCTCCCTTAGAGGGCAGACGCAAGTTCATGAAACATGCCGGGGACATTTGACGTGTCCCCACCACAGCTGGGAATGGGGAAGAGCACCACTGGTTCTCGGAAGCCCCACACGCTCTTCCCTTTGGGAAGTGAGGGATTTTCCTGGGACCTGTTTGGTTGTAGAAGACAGAAGTTGTAGGAGCTGCACTGGTGCTCCTAGGGGGCTTCTGGGTGACCTGGGAAGGTCCACAAAACATCTTACCCCCTTCATACTATGTGCAGGGATGAGCTGATGTTTGGGAGCTGTTGAAGAAGGGGCTCTTGGCTGTGTGTGTCTCTCACATGGGTCTGTGGCGCGTATTTCTTGGTGAGAGCTGTGCAGAGCCACAGGCCCAGCGGGACAGCCTGGTGGTCCCGGCACGGGGTCGTGGTAGGCTCTCATCCCTCCGTGGCTGTCTCCACGCGGGGGCCTGACCTACTCTCTGTGCCGTGGACACTGGGAAAGCAGCATGTCCTAGAGCACAGTCCTCTGCAGAGTGATGGACTCTCTAGAAGACCGAAGTCGCGTGGTGCACAGGTGTCCCAGGCCCCGTCCAGATTGGCCGCAGCCTCCTCAAGGCCGATGGTCCTGTGCTGAGCAGGGCTCAGCGAGCCTGGATGGGCAGGAGGCGTGTGTCACTGGTTGAGGCTGCCACAGTCAGCGGCGCTCACCAGTTCTCACAGGCTCTTCCGTACGGGGTTCTCAGGGGGTCCGACCGAGACGGTTTTGTCAGAAAGATTAAAGTGCTTGCGCCTGGGTGTGCTGTGACACGATTGGCGCTGGGCTCTGACCCTGGGCTTCCGGCCTTGCTCTCGCTCCTGAGAACTGGCTCTCCGTTGTGCCCAGCTCTGCTTCCATGTGGGAATCGGAGCTCTCGTGAGAGAACGGTGGTAAGTCTTCACCTGGGCGAGTGTCTGTCTTCTTTCTTGTCCGGTAAGTCGCTTAGCTTTGCCCTCGGCAGGTAATGCTGGTGGTGGCCCTTCTGCTAGACTTTTAATGCTGTTTAATAAAACAGCCTTGTAACTCTTCATGAATTTTAAAATCAGTGTGTTTGTTTGCTCTTGATGGTCCTGTTCCCATTCCAGCAAGCCATGTCTTCCAACCGATGAGCGATTGGTTGCAGGGTAAGACGACGCTTCTCCACCGTCTTTCTGTCTTGATTCCTGCTGCCTTCTCTTCTTGTAATTGTGCTTAAATCCTCATTGCCCTCAGTGTTGAAGAATGACTAACGAGGCACACAGGCTCTGGCTCGGACCTCACTGCCCGGTCCCCACGAGTGCCCAGGCTCCCCACGGCCCCTGCCCTTTCTCCACCTGGAGTTACTCAGCTATCCCCCACTCCCTGGGAGGCCAAGGCAAGGCTGGCTGCTGCCAGGGAGACTTCTGGGACCAGGTGTGCACGCAGACCTCTCCTCCTACAGGCAGGCACCAGTGGCCTCAGGAAGGTGGTAGGCAGGCAAGAACAGGGCTCCCTGTCTCCCGAGTCAGCGTCCCCCTAGAAAGACCCTTGGTCATTGCCTCTGGTTTGCATTTCTGTTTGTTTGTTTGTTTGTTTTTTAAAGATGTTATTTATTTATTTGACATACAGAGATCACAAGTAGGCAGAGTGGCAGGCAGAGAGAGAGGGGAAGCAGACTCCCTGCCAAGCAGAGAGCTGGCTGCGGGCTCGATCCCAGAATCCTGGGACCATGACCTGAGCTGAAGGCAGAGGCTTTAACCCACTGAGCCACCCAGGCGCCCCCAGGGATATTAGTTTTGTAACGGCTGTTTTATTGTGTGGCAGCACACTTACCAGGGCTTTCGTCTTCAGAACGTGGGAAAAGGATTTTTTGGAAACAAATATTTTCACTTGTTTTGTTTAATTTTGCTGTTCATGTCAGTTACGTCCCCTTCCCCCAAGTCTCATGGTGCGACTCTGTGACACTGTGCGTTAGGTCAGCAGACACAGTATGTGAAGTGTAAGCCACTCGGGTGTTTTTTTTTTTTTTAAATCATTAGTGTGTAATATAAGTTACCGTGAGTGGATTTCTGTGTGGGTCAGACTGGCTTATACGGGCAGAGCAGCCACAGGCCACCCAGGCCACCCCAGAGAACCACTTAGGGTCGTGTGGCTTTTAACTTCGGCAGCATACGGCTCTCAAGTTGGCCCCCTCTGTTGTGTCCTTTCTGGACCCAGAGTGGGGAGTGTTTTTTATTTGGGTCTTGGAAGGGTACCTCTTGGATCCAGATATTTATAAGCGTGAACTGGACCACCTCTATTTGTCTCTGAATCTCGGCGCATTTCACAGCCGGACTCAGGTTCTGGGACCGGTGGCTAAAGGCCAGGGCTGGGGCCCCTCTGTGGCTCTCCATGATGGAGCAGAGGGTGTTAGTGGAGATTTTTGGATATCACAAGAAAGTGTGAACCTCTGGGATGGTAGGAAGTTGTTTTTCTGTCCGTCATCTCTGTGTCCCTCGTATCGCTGGGTGGCAGAGTGCAGGGGCAGTGTTTGTTTAGATAGGGATGGAATGTTGGCAGAAGTGCTTAGTAGGGCTTTATCAGCGGGAGCCCTCCCTCGGCATCACCGTGTCCCTCCAGTGGGAGGTGTGGGGCAGGGTGAGCCATTGAGAGTTTTTGAAGAAAGCACATCACACCTCCTAAGACTCTGCAAGCTTCCATCTCTGGCTTATTCACTCCAGAGAATGGTGTTCCTGGGAAGGAGTGGCCCACATTGGGGAAGGAGTGACCCACATTGGGCGGCCAAGGGCTGCAGCCGTGTCCCAAGCTCCCCAGAATGTCTCTGACAGCGCTGGTCCCGGAAGGTCCAACTGCATTCCTGACTGTACAAGAGGCAGGGCAGCCCGTTTTGGCCAAAACCCTTGCATCTGGTTTGTTTTGGGGACCACAGAGTGATCAGGGGCTCCTAGGGGACCACGTTGGCCCTGGGGGAAGGCTAGAGGCCAGCATGGCCAGCTCCCCTTGGCCGTGCTAGGCTCGCCTGCTGCCTAGGAGAGAGGCTTGGAGAGAGCCCATCGCTGCCTGTCTTGCCTTTCTCCGTGAGCTGGTTGACCTCAGCGAGGCTCTCGTTCCAGGCCGGTTCCAAGTTACGTCTCTCGCGTGAGACACTGAGCCCTGCCGAGGGTGAGGAACCCAGAGCAACGGCCCCTACTAGACCACGTAACGTCAAGGTCATTTGCTGCCTCAGAGTTGGACGGGAGCCGCAGTCTGTGGTAGACTTTCCCTTCGGAGTGGTGGGGGTCCGTTGCCGCCCTCCCTGCAGAGTGAGCTCCTTTAGAAGAGAAGCTCTGGAGAGGTCCCAATTCCCTGTGGCTCCTCCATGAAGGCCTGGGACGCACCCTGGTGTCTGTCCTCATCGGCCTCCTCAGGACTCTCAGGGCCTCCTTACCCAGGGGCAGAGCGTGGCTGTGGAGCCGCCCTTTCCCACACAGTGGGCCCTTCCGGCCCGATGTTAGATGTACTTTTCCCAGGTGGAGAAACGAGCACAGGACTCGTCTCCCTTCTGGCTCCTGACCAGACACGGGGCCTCCGAGTTTCTAGAGTGGAGGCCCCTGCGGCCTGGGCTCTGAGATGAGGGTCTGCACTGTACCCCCAGCCTCTCCTCCCTGCGGTGATGCTCGCTTATCTGGGTCCCCTGGGCAGGAAGGAACAGGGTTGCCCGTGGGGAGACCGGTGTACAGGTGCCTCTCGACAAGGGTGAGCTCGACAGTGGTACCAAGGCGGTAGCCAGATGTACTGCCCCACCACAGCCTTCCTCCTTCCCACGGCGCCCAGCCGGTGCGTCCCCACCTTCGTTTCCTGTCACCAGCTCTGCATATCTTGCACTTCTTCAAGGTTTCTCCCCTAGTAAGAGCTGGAAGGTTGAGATGCTCAGCGTAGGGGGACGCCCAGGCAGCCTTGCCGTGAGGAAGGTCAGTGAGTGATGTCCTTTACACACCTGGGGTGGAGGGTGCAGCCCGGCAAACCCGGGCCAGTCAGTCCAGGCGTCCCCACGTGCCTGTGCACCTCGGCGAGCGGCTCCCTGGGGCAGTGCCAGCTGCAGCTGCTGTCCTCCCTTGAAAAGCAAACTGCCATGCGTCCTCTCTCCTGAGTTCCGTAGAGCATGCCAAGAAATGACAGCATGTGCCTTCATTCTATGCTTCTCATGCCTTTTACCTCGTAATCCTGGGATTTATGTCCCCGGTCGCGGGGGCCGCTTCGGAAGGGCGACTGACGGCCGCTTCCAGGTGGGCAGTGGCGGTAGAGCACTGCACGCACGAAGCGGCCCTGTCCTGAGACCCTTCTCCTTAGGAGGGCAGGTGGGCCTGGTACCGTGGCACGCTGTGTCCTGATTTCCACTCTGCCCTTGTGTTATTTTAAGGTTTTCGGATGTCATTCTGGCAACAATTTTGGCAACCAAGTCTGAAATGTGTGGCCAGAAATTTGAACTGAAGATTGATAATGTGCGGTTTGTTGGACACCCGACCCTGCTGCAGCACGGCCTGGGGCAGGTACGGCCTGGGGCAGGTACGGCGCCCGGCAGGTGGGGCTCTTGCTGGACAGGTGGGGCTCTCCCTGGGCAGGTGGGCTCTCGCTGGGCAGGTGGGGCTCTCCCTGGGCAGGTACGGCCCCCCTGTGCAGGTGGCGTTCTCGCTGGGCAGGTATGGCCCCCCTGGGCAGGTGGGGTTCTCGCTGGGCAGGTGGGGCTCTCCCTGGGCTGGTGGGGCTTTCCCTGTGCAGGCACGGCCTGTCCTGGCTCCGGGGCCCTCAGGGAGCTGTAGCTCACACTGGTGAAGGCAGCCATCCTATCATGCCGTGTCCCTGACCCCTTGCATGTGTGTGTGTGTTCAGTGAGCTGCGTATCCCCATAGGCCTGCCATGGTTTTTGCTCTTTGCTTCCTGGGTTCTCCTGACGGCTACCTTCCCCTTTATATCTAGGACGTCCATCTCTGAAGTGGTGCAAGTCTTTTTTCTTATTTATTAAATGACATCATAGCAAATAGGATGATTAATTCAGTTCTTAGTGTTGTGCTAGACTTCTGGGATGAATGACATGTTACGGTACTGAGGGGTTTTAACAAGATCGAGGGCACTATTCCCCAAGGGAGTTTGACACCAAAACCTGCTAGTCAGTCCTTTGCACACAGAATCAGGGCTTTGATAAGATGGGGTAGGATTCAGCTCTATCTATAGGATCCAGAAGCTGCAGTCCTCAAGTCTTTTCCCTGAGTTTCCCTGTGGAAGGAGCTTCTGAGGGGGTTGGCTGTTCCAGGACGGCAGTCCGTGGCTGGTGCACCAGGTCCCACTGGTGACACCTTCCTCTTTACCAGGCCTCTGTAGACAGGCCTCAGTCCCCGCTGCTGACCTGTGGGTGGCAGGGGGAGATGGGACATTTTCCCAGGAGTCACAGCCTACCAAACCAGGGATGGTGACCGTCCTGGTGGGTTGGCCCAGGGAGATGTGGCCACCACCCCCTCCCCCAATCCCCAGACGCACTCCCGTGCCTTCTGCTGGCAGCACGTGTGACCGACCATGGCCGGGTGCCAGGCAGCGCGGTCCCGATTGGCTCTGAGTGTTACCTGTCTCTCCGTCGTCTGGAGCGGTTGCCCAGCCTGGCGGGGACAGGGGACAGTGGAGACAGCAGTGGGGGAGGGAGGGTCTGGGCAGAGAGTGTCCCATGTGCTCGAGCTTCTCCCCATCAAGCTCCCTTCCGTTGCCTGCAGTAATCTTGTCCCTTGGGGCCGTGGCATCGACCCTCCCGCTGTCGTCTCAACCGCGTTTCCATCGGTCTGTGCTGCCCGTGCTTGCCCGTGCGGAGGCGGTGGCCACGTCTCAGAGACCCTAGGGCTGTTTTATTCTGGGTCGGCTACCCTCTCGAGCCTTTTCCTGTGCCTGAAGAATAGCTCTAAACAGGGTTTCTTGGGACGTGGTGGCCCTCACTCATTAGATTGTATTTCTTTTCCAGGTTTCAAAAACAGACCCATCTCCGAAGAGGGAAGCCCCCACGATGATTCTTTTTAATGTGGTGTTTGCGCTGAGGGTGAGCTAGTGCACAGATGGCTGGAGAGCACTGGCGGCTCGAGGGCGGGGAGCAGGGCCCCGGGGTGAGGGAGCAGGGTCCTGGGACGGGAGCTGCCGTTCATCTCTGGTGACGGTGTCATTGGCTCAGAGCTCAGACTGTGGGGCCGGCCCGGCTGCTGCCAGGCCCCTCTGGGGGTCCTGCGGGAGTTTACCCTTCCTGTGTCAGTTCCAGGACAGTTTTATTTTCATTTTCCCTCCTCTCCCGGCCCCTGGAAACCACCAGTGTGCCTTCTGTCTGTGGGCTTACCTGTTCTGCATTTGCATAGAGACAGGATTCTAGACAATATATTTTTTTTTAAGATTTTATTTATTTATCAGAGAGAGAGAGAGCGAGAGAGAGCAAGCACAGGCAGACAGAATGGCAGGCAGAGGGAGAAGCAGGCTCCCTGACGAGTAAGGAGCCCGATGCGGGACTCGATCCCAGGACGCTGGGATCATGACCTGAGCCGAAGGCAGCTGCTTAACCAACTGAGCCACCCAGGCGTCCCGCATAGAGACAGGATTCTACACTGTGTGGCCTTCGGCGTCTGTCTGCTTCCACGTGGCTCACGCACGTGGTAGCGTGCCCGCCCCTCTTGTGGCGGCAGCGTGTTCCATGTGCGTGGAGCTCAGCAGGCGCGTCCGTCTGTAGATGCGGTCGCGGATGCGCTGTCTCTGCGCTCCAGCCGTTGGGAGCGACGTGTGTGTGTGTCGCTGCACTAGGGCCCGTGCTGTGACGGACATTTCTGTCCAGGTGTTTGCGTGGACGCCCGGTTTTCTTTCCCTTGGGCACACACACTCCGGAGTGGCATTGCAGTGCCGTGTTGAGGACGGGTCAGACAGCTGCCCACGGTGGCCCACTGTCTGCGTCCTCCATACCAGCACTTGTGATTCTCCGTGTCGTGTTTAATCCGTGAGCCTCGGAGTTTCTCCGGGCAGTTCCCAGACTGCCTGAAGTTAGGTCAGAGGAAGTTTCTCTTCAGTGAAGCTGTCGGGATCTGAGGGACCCACAGGAACATGAAAAGCGCCCCCGGGAAAGCCTTACTGTGTTCCGAAAGGACTGGGAGTTGCCCAGGAAGTCTGTCTTGTGGCTGTCCTGTGACGGGATCCCTGTGAGCTGCCCCACTGCCGGTTCGTACGAAAGCAGTCCGTGTTCTTTCTGATGGGCACGTGTGGCCCGTGCACGGGCTTCACAAAAGCATCCCAGACCAGGTGACTGGGTCTCAGTGACACGGAGCAGCGTGTGCTCTGCCGGCCCTCAGAGTGGCCAAAATGACTTGCAGCGCAGGGGACACCTGTAAGATGGGGAATTGTTCCACGTCTCGAGGTGCTTTTCTCTGGAGAGAAAACCGCATTCACTGTGAGCGGCTCGAAACCGCAGTGACGCCAGGGCAGAGCCCCTTGGAGTGAGGCTCGGTCTTTAAAACTGGCCCCAGCGCTGCTTGAGACAGCAGCATGCAGGGTTAGCAGGGGCTGTCCCGGGCCTGCCGTTCCACGTGGAGACCTTTACTTTGTCATTTTGGCCTTTGCACGGTGTAAATAATGTCAGGTGTGACTGACAAAACTACATACTGCGCACAGCCACCAAGAGAGCTCCAGTAAGTAAGAAACAAAACCCCCAAATCACGATGAACGCTGTTGGCCTGTGAACCCTGACAATCCCTGCGGGATGGGCAGTGAGAAGCAGCCATGGGTCTGCCCTGCAGGCAGGTCCTGGTCGCGGCGGGACAGTGCGGGGGAGCTGACTGGGTGCCACCTCTGGACACTGCCGTCCAGAAAACAAGCGGCTTCTGGAGCTGCGAGCAGACTTAGGATAACGGCGAGGCCGGAAGCAGTGCAGGCATCCAGTAGTTGGGCTGCTGAGACAAGGGGGAGTCATCACACTGGTGCGGCCCGTGGCTGGCAGGGGTGAGGCGTGGGGGCCCGGCCCGAGCCTGGAGGAGGACGGGTGGATCGCTGCGCCGGGAAGCAACGCGGTAGGGGACCTCACACAGCAGAGGCCGTGACGTTGAAGAGCGAGAGGAATTTTAAATGATGTAAAGCATTGGTATTTTTAGGGGAGAAAGTTATTTTGTCTTTTTTAATAGTCATGAAAACATACATATATACTTTAATACTTTGAAAAGTTTTTTTTTTGAGATTTTATTTATTTATTTGATGGAGAAAGAGATCACAAGTGGGCAGAGAGAGAAGGGGAAGCAGGCTCCCCGCTGAGCAGGGAGCCTGAGATCATGACCTGAGCTGAAGGCAGAGGCTTAACCCACTGAGCCCCCCAGGTGCCCTACTTTAAAGAGTTTTAAACAAACCGCCCACTAGTGACAGTAATAGTCTGACCACCCTCGTACACCCATCTCTGATGTCCCCCGGCTGTCACCAGCCCGCCCTGGCTTCTCCCCTGCCCTGTTGTTCAGGCGTTTTGGGCAAGCCCCGCAGCTCATGTCTGTTCAGTTCTGCGTACTGTGGGTGGCTTCTCTATCAACTGTGAACGTTGGTGTTATACCGTGGCACCTTTTCACCCCTGATAAAGTTCGCTGTGATTTGGTATCAGCTAGTGCCTGGTGGCCATAGTTTTGGCCGCTGGCCTGTCTGGGCCAGGATGAAAATCTCGCCCTCATGAGTGTGTGGGCTGTGTCTGTGGGTCTCTGCCGGTCTAGGACCCTCCTCCCGCTCTGGCCCGTTGGTGTTCCGCGTTGGGGTCCATCTCATCGTGCTTGCTCTGTGTGTGTGTGTTGCCTGCAAATTGGACGTCTGCTCTGGAGGCCTCGTTCTGTTTCAGTGCACTTTTTGGGAGCGAGAAAGTCTCACAGGCGATACCCTAAATCTCCTGCTGTTTCACATCACTATGGGGCAAATGCGGCGTTTCTGAGTTTCCCCTCAGGGCCGGCATGTCCTCGGTGGTCCCTCTGTCCCTGTGGCCAGAGTGAGCCTCGGGCTCTGCAGGCACCTGTGTCTGTGGTGTCTGGCCTGTGGAGCCAGGCAGGACACCCCAGGGCACCCTATCAGTGCGGGTCTTGCCTGGGTGCATACCCCGCTGCATGCCTGGGAATGTGGACGTCATGGGCTCAGGCGTCTGACTTAAAACGCCGTGGTGGCCCGCCAGTGGGACCTGGAACATAGGGTCATGCTCTCCCGTGTGACTCGGTGGCTCAGGAGGGGAATAGCCAGGTGCATGGGATCATTCCTCCCCTGTTTGCTGCCGGGACCGCCTGTGCAGACTCCTCTGCAAGTGTGTTTTGTCGGAAAGCTGTGGCACATGCACGAGGCCCTATAGTTCCAGCGTCTCGTGGGGGCGTTGCTGGGGGCCATGCTGGAGGGGCAGGGCTGCTGCCGGGTGCTGGGCATGGCGTGACGGCAGTGTTTAGTCCTGTCCCCTGCATGGGTGCAGATTCTGTCTGTGAGTGTGACATCTGCTGGGAGCTCAGAAAATCTCTCCAAGTCCTGGTGATGAAGGTGTTTACCCTGTCTGGTGCAGGGTTTGGTCCAAAGGGCTGACTGTGGACACCTCGCTGGGGGGGCCCTGCCTGCCAGATAAACAGGAGGGGAGGCACCCCTGGGTTTAATCAGCGGTACCAGCGTCCCTCTCCCTTTTCCCACCTCCGCCCCTGGGATGACTCAGCAGCCCTCTCGGCCTCCTGAACCACTGAGTCATGGCTTCGCCGCTATCTGCTCCGTGGTGCATCTTCAGAGACCATCCAGCCGCCTGCCCCACCCTGGCCCGGGCGGGTGTGGCTGCCTGGCCTCCCTGCCCGTCTGATAGGTTCTGGAGCTGGCGCAGGGGTGCCAGGGGAGCCTGCTGGCTTTGGTTAGCCATGTTCCTGCTGGGAAGAGCCTCTTCCCTTGAGGACAGTGTGTCCAGCAGACGGGGGGCCTGGAGCTTCTGTGTCCCGAGCTCCGTGTCCCTGTTGTAGTGGGTCCGTGTGGTTGAGTTCTCAGGAGGCCTGGTCCTGCCCACCAGCAGTGGCTGCGCATGGGTGACCCCAAGCACTCTCGGGTTTGTGCCCTGCAGGGGCTCTGTCGGGCTAACTGCTGGGGGAGGTGCCACTGTGGAGCATCTCCGGAGGGAGCCTAGGGTCCCACTGCGGGCAGGTGGTGGGATCTGTGCCTTCTGCTGCCCCGGCCCCCGGTGGGCTGCCCTGGTCCTGTCTGCATGGCCCTGCTGTGGTGCCTGCTGTGCCTCTGCTGGTGGCACATGCTGGGGGCCCCATAGAGCCATTTCCATGTTGCCTCTTGGGCAGTCATTCCTCAGCCAGGACGCCACTCACAGCAGTGTTGCTGTGACGGACCTCAGAGGGGACACAGGCCCGGGGACAGCAGTGGCCCCTGGAGAGGACCATGTGGACAAGGAGTTGAGCAGGTTCCTTCACACCCTGTGGCCAATGCGCCCCGTGTGCCCCTCAGTGCACGTGCCGCCTCCGAGCCCCTGCCTTCCCCCGCAGGCCAATGCGGACCCGTCGGTCATCAACTGCCTGCACACGCTGTCCCGGCGCATCGCCACCGTGCTGCAGCATGAGGAGCGCCGCTGCCAGTACCTCACGCGGGAGGCCAAGCTGATCCTCGCGCTACAGGACGAGGTGTCCGCCATGGCTGACGGTGAGTGCCGCGGGGCGTCAGCGTGTGCAGGCCCACACGCAGGCATCGGGGGCTCCTGGGACCGTCTGCAGGTCGTCCCCAGGCGCTCGGGAGGGTGCCCCATGGGACACAGCTGCATAGCAGCCCTGAACTGACCCCGGAAGTGGATTTCCCGGCCTGATCCGCACCCCACAGCGCCCGGCGGCCGGTGCACACACCGGGGACTTGCCCAGGGGCCAGTGGGAACGCAGGGCTGGTGAAGTGGGCGCTTTCCCCTTCTCGGCTTCCCGCAAGCTGAGGGAGGACCCGACGGAGTCACCAGCTGACCGGTTACTGGCTGCTGCGTGGACTTGGGTATCCCCAAACCACCTGTGAGCACAGGAGCGCCGCCTGCCGCCCCCACACCTCCATCTCAGCTCAGGGCTCTGCAGCCGAAGGAGGCCAGATGCGGGTCTGAGGGTGAGCCGGGTCTGGCCGTGGCCGGACATCAGAGTAGCGGTTGGGTGCGCTGTCAGTGAGAACTTGCTTTTTCCCTTGACAGCTGTCAGAATGTATAAGTATGTTTTGGTCAGTTGTGTATTGATTCATAACAATCCACAAGTTTTGTTTAAAAAAATTCTCTTTAGAATCTGTGACTTCATCACAGAAGAAATTTTTTTAAGATTTCATTTATTTGAGAGAGAGAAAGAGCACAAGCAAGGGGAGCAGCAGAGGCAGAGGGAGAGGCAAGCTCCCCACTGCGCAGGGAGCCCAGTGTGGGACTCCATCCCAGGACCCGGGGATCTGACCCAAACAGAAGGCAGACGCCCAATGACCGAGCCCCTAGGAGCCCCTACCACAAGAAATGTTTAAAAATTCAATTAACTACATATTTTAAGGTATTAATGATAAAGGACTAAGAAAAGACTTTTTTTTTTTAAGATTTTATTTATTTGACACAGAGAGAGACCGCGAGAGAGGGAACATAAGCAGGGGGAGTGGGAGGGGAGTGGGAGGCTTCCCACCGGGCAGGGAGCCCGATGCAGGGCTTGATGCCAGGACCCCAGGATCACAACCTGACCTGAGGGCAGATGCTTAACGACTGAGCTCCCCGGGTGCCCCTAATGAAAGACTTTGGATCCTAAAAATAAATGGCCCTGGTGTGAGCGAGTGGGATGAGGCCTGGAAGCAGTGGCTCAGCAGGTGGAGGGCGTCTTGGGGGTCTGTGCTCTGGGGCCACCGGTGAACTCGCTGCGGGGCCAGGGGCCCCAGTGCTAAAATCTAACACGTGACCTATCTAAAGGCCATTGAACAAATCAGCCAAAGTCTCATCTTCATTCAAATGGGTGCACAGAGTTTATAAAATACAGTGTGGGGTTCCCTGATGTTTGGTTCAAAATGACTTGAAATTGGGGCGCCTGGGTGACTCAGTCGGTTAGCATCTGCCTTCGGCTCAGGGCATGGTCTCAGGGTCCTGGGATCGAGCCCAACATCGTGCTCCCTGCTCAGCGGGGAGCCTGCTTCCTCTCTCGCTCTGCTTGTGTTCTGTCTCTCACTCACTCTGTCAAATAAGTACATAAAACTGTACAAAAATAAATCAAAAAAGAAAACCTAGTTCAAATTTATTTTCAGTTAAATTTTAAGATTTATTTATTTGAGAAAGAGCACGTGAGTGTGGGGGGTGAGAGGCAGAGGGAGAGCGAGAATCTTGAGCAGACGCCCCACGCTGTGTGGGGCTCGATCTCACGACCCCGAGATCATGATCTGAGCCAAAACCAAGAGTCAGACTTTGGACCCCCTGAGCCACCCAGGCGCCCAGTTAACCTTGTTCTTACGGGTATTTTCCGTTCTAGCCTCACATATTTCCTGGCTTCGGAGGCTCTAAACTCTCTGTGTTCTGATCGTTGCAGCGAGTGATGGTCCTCAGTCCCCGTTTCATCATATCCTGCCCAAGTGCAAGCTGGCCAGGGACCTCAAGGAGGCTTACGACAGGTGAGGCGGGCGGGGGGTGTGCCGGGGCACCTGCCGTGGCCCTTGTTGCCTGTTCTCCTGTGGTGCCACTGTGATGGGGGTGGGCACGGACTGGCAGTGCTGGCCCCCCCAGCCCCCGGACTGAACCTGAAGTCACCCTGTCACGGTGCCAGGTTTGGGGTCTGCCTCCTGAGGTGGGTGTCATGTTATCACTTTGCTGAGGAGGAGGCTGAGGCTCTGAGGGCGCCGCGGACGCCGCGGGACTTGGGGTCTGCGTGTGGGAAGGCGCAGGTGCTGTGGACACAGCAGAGCCGCACGGTTTTCCCCATAATATTGGTGTCTGCAGCCGGGAACTTCTTTTCCCAGCGTGTCCACTGGTCCCTGACCCTGGGTCTGTAGTGTGGCTGGGAGGTGGGGGGCGTGGGCGGGGATGGGGCATGGGTCCCTGCACACTGTGCCCGCCGCCCTGCCCCAGGACTGTTGCTTCCTGAGGGGTCGCTGCCCAGCCAGCGGTGCAGGCGGTTCTGGGCCTTGTCCTTGCACACCGCCCCTTGCCCGCCCCTGGCCTTCTCGGGCCTTCATCCTATCGGCAGGCCCCGTGCTCCCCACTGGAGGTGGGCTGGGCCTAAGAGCTGTGGCTGCCAATAGCACACGTCGTCCAAGCCCAGAAAGGGCGGCTTCTCGAGGACCCTTTTCTGTGTTAGTCGTTTTCTTGATCTCACCAACCGTACACGCTTGTTATCGATATTTAGGAAATCTAGAAGAGTGTCGAGAAAACAAAGCCCATCTCTAGTCCCATACCTGGGATTATTGTTAGGAGCATTTGGGAAATTTCCGTTCTTTTTGCTGTTTTAACGGAAGGTTTTGAAAAGGTCACGCATCCCTCATCTGAAAATCAGAGTGTTGCGTTTGTTCCCCGATGTCCCTGCACCAGGCTCCGTCCGGCCCTGGCGGCAGGTGTGTCCTAGCCCCAGGCCACGTGCCAGCCGCCCAGGTGGGCTGGAGGCCACGCAGGCGAGCATTGGCCACCTCTGCCCCTCCACGCTGCGTGTGCACACCGTCCCTGCCCTCTCCGCTCAGCGGTGTGGCCTCCACCCCGCTGAACTTGTATGTAAGGACTTCTCTGTTGCTGTCGCCAGTTAGACAGCCCTTGCCTGGGCCCTCAGTTGCCGCAGCCTCTGAGCCTCGGGGGCCCTAAGACCTGCGCCCGCTGCGCACGTGAGGTTATGTGTGTGTTCCTGACAGCGCGGGGGGGCCTGCGCCACAGGCCACACCCCGCTGGCAACACAGGAGACCCCCCCCCCTTCCTCTGGCTGTGCCGGCCCAGGGTCTCGGTGAGCGTGTGTGTCCACAGCCGTGTCTGGCCGCCGCCCTGTGCGTCCCCCTCTCCTATCCAGAGCCTTCTCAGACCCTGTCCGCTGCTGTAAGAGGAAGGGTGCCTTCGCCCCGGACGCAGAGCTGTCCTCTGCGACGGAAGCTGCGGCCCGTGTTCCCTCGTCCTGACCTCGGTGGTGGTGGGGGGTCGGCACGGGCACTTCCGTCCTGCGGTCCCCCCCCGTTTCTCCCGCGGCGTCGCTCATGACCACGTTGAAGTCTGCTGCCCTCTGGTTTTGGGTTGGCTCGTGCTTCCTGGGTGCCGTCTGGTGCCCGGCCTCCCTCCACGAGGGTGGGACGAGAAGCGGCGCTCAGCCTGCCCTGGAGATAAACGCCAGACCTGAGCCAGGCTTGCCGCGTCGAAGGAAGGAGTGGAGCGCGACTCCTTGGGTTTGAGCTGCAGGGTTGGAGGCCGTGAGGTCTGGGGCGCTTGGCCCACCTGCCGCCTGGACTCGAGGCAGCCCGGCGCCCCAGTGGGCCCTGGATTGAGGGAGACCAGGGAGCCGCGTTTCAGGGAAGAAACTGCGCCCGGGGTTACTGTTGCGCCCCCGGCTGCTTCCTCCAGCCCAGGCGTCCTGGTGTGAGTGTTCAGGATCCTATTTCCTCCGGGTGAAGCCCCCGCCCGCCCTTTCCTATTCCCAGACCCCACCCTGCCCACTCGTGGGTCCTGGGGCCCACCTCCGTAAGCCAGCAGCAGTGCCCCTCTGGTGGGACGCCCAGGGACAGCGGGGTCCTCCCCCACACCCTGTCCCAACCTGCCGGTGGCAGTGGCTCTGTGACGGCCCAGGAACAGCCCTGGCCTGGGGCCTTCCCTGTCCCTTGAGGTCTAGCCTGGCCCGCTGCTGCAGGGGGCTTAGCTTGGAGCTGAGAGAGGGCGCCGTGTGTTTACGGAGTGACCTAGCGGCACAGAGCCGCTTCTCCCTGGGGCAGCGTTCCAGCAGGGCTGCGAGGGTTTTGTCTGAGCATAGGTGAGACCCGGAGCTGCGAGGTGTGGGGGTAGGAGATCCGGGTGAGACATCAAAGGAACTGGATCAGCTTCTTTTTTTAAAATTTCATTTGTTAATTTGTCAGAGAGAGAGCACAAGCAGGGGGAGCCGCAGAGGCAGAGGGAGAAGCAGGGAGCCTGACCCAGGCCTCGACCCCAGCAGACACTTAGGCACCTGAGCCCGCCCAGCCTCCTGGGATGTGCTGCTTCACATAAAACCCATGGCTGTGGCGTGGCCGATTGGCCTGGTGGCCTCGCGGCCCAGGATCCGAGTGTCTGTGAGGAGGGGCCGGCAGCATGAATCCCTTGGGAGCCTGCCCTGACTGTTGTGGCATCTGTGTTCCCCGTGGGGCTCGGTGACCTCAGTGACTGCCCCATGCCTCTGTGTGACCGTCAGGTTGTGTCTCCCGTGAAGTCAGGGGATGTCCCTGCACTTCCTGTAACAAACCCTGAGGCTGGCCTGTAGGGAAGTGTGGCTGGTGGCTCACCGGTGGTCGAGGGAACGAGTGCGCAGCAGTCACAGTATTGTGGGCCGCGGCTCGACAGTGTGTGCCGATTGGTTTTCAGAGGTAGCGGGGCCTGTGGTGGGGCTGGGAGGCTTGGAGCTCGGGGGGGCAGCCCAGGGCCAGTCTGGGCAGGTGGCCTTGGGAATTCTGTGCTGGTTCATTGCTGCCTCCCACTGCCGTCTGCTCAGAGCCATGATGCACCAGAGACACCTCCGCCAGCATCCTTGGAAGGTTAGTCTCTTCTTCCACAAATCGCACTTCTGTAAACCTTTGAGCCCACTCGGACCTCTTGAATGTGTATGTGTCCCCGCTGCGTTAGCAGGAAGGCTGGCTGTGTGTGGGACCAGAGTGTCGGTGGGCACTGGGTGGCAGGGAGAAGGGTGACCGGGAGACCAGAGAGGGAGGTCTCGGCTCTCAGCTCAAGGGTTAGGAGCTGAAGTTGTTTCTGCGAGGGTGGGAGGAGAGGGTAATGGAGTAAGAGCCACACGCCACCTTCCTTCTGGGGCAGGAGATATAAGGGCGTGTCTTCAAGGCCAGGTGTCGCCTCCTGCGCAGTCATCGCCTTGAGACCCGAGCGTTATCTCCTGTGGCAGATGGTCTGGGCGACGCTGTGTGGCCCAGAGCCGTGTGGCAGGCGGGATAAGCCTCACGCGGGGGCAGCACTCTTCGGACAGTGTTTCCAGACCAGACACAACTGCCATGCAGACAGAAGTTCAGAGTGGGAGCCGTGTGGGCGCCAGACCCCTGCTCCGCACCTGCTATGGCGTAGGGAACTACCCCGTGATGCCGCAGGGACGTTGTTCGGTGACAGGCGGCAATGGCACACACGGGGCTGGGTGCCGCGTAACGTGGGCAACAGACAGCAGCTGCGTGTCAGCTGCTGTGTGGTGCTCACAGATACACACACCAGATGTAGCCTCCCAGGTTTTCTGAGGGGGCGCCTTCTGTCCTTCAGGGTCAGAGAAACGGGCTGCATTTCCGAGACAGAGACACAGCCGTTTCCCCTCCCCTTGGCTCGCCTCTTGAGCAGGGGTACTCTGGGGCTTCCCCTTCCCCTGTGGGTGGGCGTATTGGGCCGAGTCTGCACGCGGGGTCTCGGTGTGCAGTGCTCTGTGGGCGCACGTGACCGGCGGGGGGGGGGTGGCGACCAGTGCCTGGGGGCGTGGAGCAAACTGCACATGAGACCCAGGGAGCGTCGTGTGCCCGTCTCCCCTGCTCCGGGGAGAGGACCCCGTGCCCACGCGTGCAGTGGCGTCGCCGAGCTCCTGGGGCAGCGGAGCAGCTGCGTGGGAAACAGCAGGAGGGTCAGGGCTGACTCCGGTTCCCGGGTGTGGCCACCACGCCTTTGAGCCGCGTCTTAAGGACTGCCGCTTGGAAGCCGGCCTTTCTGTCCAGGTGTCTGGTGGGACGGAGGAGCCTGCCCACATTAGCTTTCAGGCTCGCTCTCCCTGTGGCCCTGCTTTCCTCTCTCTTCTCTCTTCATTTTGTCCGTGGGTGCTGAGAACCTCATCCACCCGGCGGCTCTTGCGTGCTGTGACCTCTGACTTTGTGAGCTGCCGTTTCTCAGGTTTGGTGGCAGCTGCCCTCCTGCAGGCGCCCTTGCTCAGAGCTTGCGGGGGCTCTGGGGACCGCCGTCTCCTACGGACTCCTTAGCTCTCCGCTCTTCTGGGCCTTGGTGCAGGATCCTGGGTCTCTTCCGAGAGCGTGACACTCATCAGACCCACTCGTAGCTGTCACCCTGAGGGACTGTGGCGTCCATGGTGACCAAAGCTTTGCCTTCTGGCCTCAGCCCCACCTGCGGCCCTCACCCTCGCAGCCGTGGGTGCTCTGACCCTCCCTCCAGGGACGGCTTGTGGTGCAGATGTCCAGGGAGTGTGGCGTGGGTTCCCTGCTGACTCGGGGCAGGGCCGGTGGAGGGTGTCTGGGAGTCGTGGGGCAGCGGGCAGATTGTGGTGTTGGCAGGAATCCCGAGGGTCGTTGAGGTCACAGATGTGTGTTTTGTTCCCCCCACGGTTTGTTCTCATGAGAAAATGGCTGACACAGATTCTGCTGGCTCTTTGGGTGGACCCTGGAGAAGCCTGTTGTTCTGCTCCTTAAGGCTTCAGGGACGCGATGGTAGGAACAGCCCGGGGCTGTGGGCAGTGAGGGCCACAGGGCCATCTGCCAGCACCGTGCATTAGTGTGCCCCGAGCGAGGGCTGAGACGGGGCCTTCCTGAGCCCCAGCCTGCCCCACACTTGGCCAGATGTGGGCGTCATGGCCTCTCCGGCTGCTTGGGAATTGCAGAGTGGGGTTGGCATGTGATGGGAAGAAGTGGGCTGGGCCAGGCTAGACCTTGACAGTGGGCACCATCCCCATCTTGTCCACCTGCTGGGGGTTTGGGGAGGACCAGTCATGGCACTTTGCCCAAGTAGCCCCTCCTCGGAGCTCTGTGTCAGGTCCCAAGTGCTGTCGGCACTTGGCTCAGGAGCCGCGCACTGGGCTTGGAGTGCATTCAGGCTGGCTCCTCACTGGAGGGCTTCAGAAGCCCCTGCTGGAAACGACTCCCATGTGTGTGGTTCTCGGGGGCAGGGCGTATGGGGCCACATGCCCGCTGGGGGGCTGCCAGGAGCCTATTCTCTGCGCGGGGGCTTCCCGAGGGAGTGTCCCCCAGAGTTGGCAGTGTATGCCTTCCTCAGTTCCCAAAATGGGCCTCAGTGCCCCCAGGTACACGACACTTGACCGGCTGTGTTGGGGGGAGTTAGCACTAAGACCAGAGCTGGTGACCGGGTTCTGGCCGGGGAAACGGCACCCTCTAGCAGACACGTAGGTGCCTCCAGACACGCGGGACCACACGGCGGTTGGATTGCCTGTGGGACGGGGGCAGGGGCCGGGTCCCGGCCCACCCCACCATGCAGGTGGTGCTTGGAGTGAGACCTGAAATGGGAAAAGAGCCCAGGGCGCCCGGAGGAAGCCCCAGAGGCTGAGAACAACAGAGCGGCTGGTTCGGGTGCATCCAGACGGCCTGAGGTGGGAGACAAGGTCGGGGGAAGAGTCGGCGGGTCATGTGGGTCTCCCAGCATTTGGGGGCCTTGGCTGGGACTGCTGAGGTTGGATCTTTGAGGGTCTGAGTAGGGAGGGTGGACGGGGGTGCTGGTGCTGAGAAGATCTGGACCTTGTACCTCCCTGTAGGTAGAGCAGACAGGATTTGCAGGTGGTCAGGGTGGGATGTGGGAGAAACAAGGCTTCAGGGGCAGGGGGCTTTACGGGACCTGAGTCGTGTTTGGCCCTGAAAGAACCACATTGCCATCAGCAGGGAGGTGGGGAACGAGAAGTCTGCAGCTGAGGCTGGTTTGCTGTGGGGTAGCTGGCGTGCTGCTGGCCTCTGTAGGGAGCCGGGTGCCCTGTGCTCCTCCCCGACAGGATGTATGGGGACTTGGCACCCCCCCACCTTTCCCCTGCTGCCCACCTGCCCTTTCCGGAGACGGGCCCTGCCTTCCTGGCCGCCCAGCTGTGATGGGGCCCTCCTGGGCTGTGCAAGGGTGTATGCCCAGGTGGCCCCTGAGCCTTGGACTGACAAAGAAGAGGCTTCCCTGAGCCTTGGTGCTCCGGTCAGACTGCAGATTCCAGGGCTTCCCAGAGACGTCTGTGTGTGTGTGTGTGTGTGTGTGTGTTTTCTTCTGGTGAACACCCTGCTGGCTGGGAGGTGCTCTCTGGCCCGGGGCTTCCCGTATGGTTTGCTCGGGCTGCAGGAGCTGGGGGCTGGGAAGCAGCTCCCTCCGGCGGGGCTGGTGGGCTTGCGAGTGAGCGTGTGGGTTCGCGGGGGCACTGGCGGTAATGGGCCTGCTCTCCGCAGCCTGTGTACGTCCGGCGTGGTACGGCTACATGTCAACAGCTGGCTGGAGGTGAGCTTCTGCCTGCCCCACAAGATCCACTACGCTGCCTCCAGCCTCATCCCCCCCGAGGCCATCGAGCGGAGCCTCAAAGCCATCCGGTGAGTGCCAGCCCTGCCCTCTGCCTGCGGGCCCTTCCCCGGAGCTGCTGCCTCAGGCTCCCGTGGTTGCTGCCTTCGGGAGTCCTCCTTTCTTCCTGCCCCAGCCCATGGCAGTAAGGCCCTATGCAGAGAGAAGGGAAGGTGCCTATTTCGAGGTTTGCTTTTTGTCCAGATGGGACCAGCCACAGGTGTCCTCTGAGCCCTCTCAGCACCGCCGGGGCGATGAGGCTCTGTGCTCCCGGGTCTTCAGCCCGGGCCTGGACTGTGCTCCAGGGGCCCAGCATCCTGACGAGAAGCCAGACTGGGGGAGGAGTGCGCCCTCCTGGTGTTGCTCACCACTCACTGGGGCACCGCATCCGAATCAGAACTCGGGGAGCTCAGCGTCTTAGTTTAACTGGTCTCCTGCAAGGAAAGAGCTGAGCTGTTTTCGCAACCCCCCTGCCCAATTAAAGTCTCTTGTTTCCTTAGATATTTTTATGACTAAAAAAAGAAATCTGGGCACATTACAGAAGATTTGGAGATGAGAGGAAGCGGGGCACTACCTCGCCCTCTCTCCCTTGCCCAGTCTGTGCTCTAAGTGTGTCCTTCCTCCTGGACTTACTTGCTGAGTCTGTTTTTATGTAGTTCTGTTCATAGCTGCTGTGGGGATTTTGCTTTTCCAAATTTGGGACTCTCTGCTTGGAAAAGATTCATGTATGTTTTCAGTGAATAAATGTTTGCTGGGCAGTCCCAGGGAGGGGAGATGGAGTTGGGTCGCCGAGCCTTCCTCCACTCTGTTTCTGTTGTTTTTTCTGAGGGTCATAGTAATCCCTGTGGCTTTTTAAAGGCCCCTGGACACACCACTGCCCTTCTGTCTAACTGTTCCGGTGGCCTCTTCTCTCGGGTCCAGTGTCTGTGGGGCCCGGGTACGTGCCTGGTCAGTTGACCTCGGACTCTGCTCTGCAGCCCGTACCACGCTCTGCTGCTGCTCAGTGATGAGAAGTCCCTGCTGGGCGAGCTGCCCCTCGACTGCTCCCCGGCCCTGGTGCGCGTGATCAAGACCACATCCGCCGTGAAGAACCTGCAGCAGCTGGCCCAGGACGCAGACCTGGCCTTGCTGCAGGTAACTCCCTGTGGGCCCGGACACGCGCCCTCCTTGGGGAGAATGGTGGGGGAGGGGGGCATCTCAGAGCAGTTGGTCCTCGGGTGGAGGTGGGAGGTCAGGGCGTCAGGAAAGCAGACTGCCTATGTGCCGTGTCCCCAGGACCTCTCTAGTGAGGGGCCCCGCGTGGCCTGCCGTGGGGGAATGGGTCATTCCAAGCTCTGGAATCTGAGGCCTGGCTTCAGGGCTGGCTTTGTGAAGTGGCTGTGGGGCCGACGTCGTCTTCTGTGCCAGCAGTCAGGAGGCATGCGGCCCTCCAGGTGCTGGGGGCTTGCCAGGCGTCACTGTGAGAAACCGGTGGCACGGGTGCACTTGCCAGTGTGGGAGGTGAGGGCAGGCCCACCTGTGTGCGGAAGCGGGACCTGACCTGGGGGCCGACCAGACCCCTAGTGTGCGCGGTGAGGCCTGTGTTCTGTGTGGGGTCCTCCGCTTGCTGGGCTGGGCGCCTGTGCCTGCAGTTTCTCTTTTCGTGGCTCAAAGACTTGTTTGTTTTCGAGAGAGAGCGCACTCGTGCGCGTGAGCTGGGGATACTTGGGGCTGGGAGTCCCTAGCAGACGCCCTGTGGAGCGTGGAGCCAGGGCGCAGAGCAGGGAGCCTGGTCAGGGTTGGTCTCATGTGGCTGAGATGCCGAACTGAGCTGACAACGCGCGGAAGGCCCACCCGACCGAGCCGTCCAGGCGCCCCCACAGTTTCTGATGGGATGCAGGGCCCCTTGGTCCCGGCTGTGGCCTGGCTGGAGCCTGGGTGGGGGTCAGGGAGTTCGGAGAAGCCCAAGTGGAAGCTGAAGGTCCCAGGGCAGTTGTACCTTCCTGAGTGACCTGTCCGCTGTTGTCTGGGCCTGTGGGCACCATGTGGCCACTAGGGGGCAGCAGGACCTGGCCCTGGAGCTTGGCTTTCTGAGGCTGTCTGAGGAAGAGGAGCCCAGGGGTGAGACCTGCCTGGGCGCCCCCTGTCACTCCCGCCCCACCGGAGACAGGCCTTTGGCCTTTGGTCGTTAGTGTGGGGTTGGGGGGGCTGAACTCCCAGGCCTGTGTGTCCCAAAGCAGCATTTCTGGTTCTGCCGTCCAGGGCGAGTCCTTCCCTGTGGGTTTCCCATGCGCTTTGTCCATCCCCTGTGAGACTGGCTATGTATGGGTTCTGCCCTTGTGCACCGTCACCTGGACTCCTAGACTGGGGGCCCTGCTGTCTTTCGCAGCATCCACGAAACGGGCCTGATGCGCAGGCGGCTCCGTCCACACTGCAGAGCTTGTGTTCTGACGCGTCCGGGCTGCGCTTTCAGAGCTTTCTGGCTTCTCGGTGTCTTCGGACACAGACTAAGCTTGGTGACACCCCCTTCACTTCCCTGCCCAGCCTTCCCTGCCATCACCCTCCGCACTGAACCCTGTTCGAAGCAGGCTTTCCTGCTGGCTGCTGGTGGGCCTTGCCTGCCTCTTCACTCACCCCCTGGGGCCCGAGGTCAGCAGAGCTGCCTGAGGCCCGTTGGAGCCCCAGGCGCGATGGCCCCACGAGGGAGAAAGTGTCAGCTTCAGCGTGCATGTCCTCAGGTGACTTACCGTTGACTTGAGCTCTCAGGGTGCCCGGCCGGCTCGGTTGATGGAGCTCGTGACTTGATCTTGGGGTCGCGAGTTTGAGCTCCGCAGTAGGTGTATGGGTTACCTAAGAAAAACTGAAGTCTTAAGTAATTCACGTTCCATCATTGGCAAAGTCAATATTTTGGGCTTTTCTTGTTTCACTTTTTTTTGTTTAACTGTAATTAACATACAGTGTTGTCTTAGTTTCAGGGGTCCAGTGTGGTGAGTCCAAGATAGGGACACTGTTGCGTCCTTCACCTGTCTCCACATCCTCCCACCCTCCTGCCCTGTTTTGGGGTTTCTTGTCGTGATAAGGTTAATACGTTCTTAGAAAGATTCAAACATCAGGGGTGCCTGGCTCAGTGGGTTAATCCTCTGCCTTCAGCTCAGGTCATGATCTCAGGGTCCTGGGATCGAGCCCCACATCAGGCTCCCTGCTCTGCGGGGAGCCTGCATTCCCCTCTCTCTGCCTGCTGCTCTGCCTACTTGTGATCTCCATCTGTCAAACAAATAAATAAAATCTTTAAAAAAAAAGATTCGAACATCATGCAGATTAGAGGCAGGGAGAGTCCTGCAGTCCTGTGTCACAGAGGTCACTGCTGGAGATTCCTCCGGACCTTCTGCGTGTGTCCCTTCTTCACACATTATCTCTGGATCACAGAACCGGGATCGCACTGTCCATCCCTTGTGATTGGCTCCCCACAGACCTTCACATCCTACTTCCACGTCCTGCCACTGCATCTGCACAGGGGACTTTGCAGATGGTGAAGGGTTTTGAGGTGGGCCGTGACCCTGGGTTATCCCAGCAGGGCCCTTGTGAGAGATGGCCAGGGGGTATGACCACGGAGGCAGGGAGTGGAGGGAGGTGGTCACGTGCCAAGGAAGGCTGCCGTGAGAGGGGGTTGGGCAGCTTCTCCCCCAGAGTCTTCGGGGAGCGTGTCCCTGCTGAGAGCTGAACTCCAGCCTGCGGCACGAGTTCAGACCTCTGGTCTCCGGAACGGCGCTCTGGCTGCGGGGAGTGGTAGGAAGCAGGCTCTACAGGGGAGGGCCGGGGCAGATGGTGGAAAGTGGCGTATCCTCGCTTTGGAGCTGGTGTCACTGGGACTTGGGGTGAGAGGGAAGACCAGCAGTGACAGCTGTGGTTCCGGCCGTGTGGGCTCTGGTGTCCTGTTTGCTGAGGTGAGCTGCCGGCGCACGGAGCAGTGTCCCAGCCTCAGTGCCAGCCTGGGGAGGATCCTGTGGGACAGGGTCCACAGGAAGTGAGCGTCCCAGACCACACCAGGGACCAGTGGTAACGAGGGTGTTGTGTGTGCTGTGCCAGACGCTCAGGTGGGGGTCAGAGAGTCGGGCACTGTCCTCCCAGCTCCCGCTGTCGGCAGGTTTTCCAGCTCGCCGCCCACCTGGTGTACTGGGGCAAGGCCATCATCATCTACCCGCTGTGTGAGAACAACGTCTACATGCTTTCTCCCAATGCCAGCGTGTGTCTGTGAGTACCTCTGGTTGCCAGAGCCCAGGACGGTGCTCCCTGCTCAGCTGGGCCCTCACTTGGGCGTGCTTGCTGGCCTCTGCTGTGTCCATGTTTTGATTGTGGCCTGCCCCAGGCCTGTGCTCTTTCGGCATTCAAACCCCCCGTGTAGGTTCTGTGCTCCCTCACACCTGCGGGCCGGTGGGTGGTGGATGGGGTCCCTGGTGGGGGTTGGGAGCCTTGGGAGCTTTGGCCTCTGCCCATGGCTCCTGCTGCCCCTCGAGGGAAAGCACCTGGGTTTGTCCTCATGGCTCCCACCCTGGGCACCTGCTATGCTGTGCCTCCCTGCTGCCCACTGTGGCTCACAGCGAGGGCATGGCTGTCCAGAAGCGAGGAGAGGCCTGCTGAGCTCATGGGCACGTCGCCTCACCTCTCCCCAGGTACTCCCCACTGGCCGAACAGTTCTCCCGCCAGTTTCCGGCTCATGACCTGCCCTCTGTCCTTGCTAAGTTCTCCTTGCCCGTCTCCTTGTCAGAATTCAGGAACCCCCTCGCCCCCCCTGTGCAGGAGGTAAGTTGCAGGAGACCGGGGGTCTGGGAGCCACCAGCCCAGTGTCAGCTCCTCATCCCAGGGCTCTCAGTGCTGCTGCACTCCTAGCCTGGATTTTGGGGAGGAGGGGGCTTGGCTGCGTAGTTGGTACCTGTCACGCCAGGGTGACCAGGAGCTGGCTCCCAGCCAGGCCCGCTGCAGACCGTGGGGCAGTCCCAAATCCCACCCCCACCCCCGCTGGAGGCTGTCCTGACTGCCGAGAGCCGAGTGGTTAGAGCCGCTAAGAGGCCCAGGTGACAGGAGAGTGGTGACCTCTCCTGAGGGGAAGCCAAGTCAGCTTCGTTTTCACTGAGCTTGGGCCCTGCTTCCTGCTCTCTCCCCCTCCATGGTCCAGGTGGCCACAGGGTATGTGCGTCTAAGTCCTGAGCTCCCTGATCCCCAGAACCTCCTCATCCAGGAAGATCTGGAGAGGACAGGCCTGGGACAGGCCCCAGTGGGACCACTGGGGTTGCTGGGTGTGGCAAGGGCTCATCTAGGAAGGTACGAAGTGTATGGGATGAACAGGTGAATTCTGGGTCAGGTGCAGGCTCTGTCCAAGAATGAGCCTCTGCCCTCCTCCCCCGTGCGGAAGGCCTGGGGCTCTGTGGCTCTGGGCAGGGGCAGCGCAGAGCCAGAGCCAGGGTGGGGCTGGTGTTGGGAGATGGGGCTCGGTGCTGTCAAGGCTTTGTTTTCAAGAGCAAAGTATCTTTTTAAATAAGTGTGAGATCTGTGAGGCAAAACCAGTCTTTCAAAGGAAACCCTTTTCCTTCTTATTGTGAATGAGGAGGAGATCCTGGTTCTTGAGGTCATTCAGATGCTGAGCTGACGGAGTTCTGACGGCCTTTTTCATGAGGCCTTCGGTTTCCAGGAACCGAGCCAGGCTGTACCATCTGGAGAAAAGCCGCACTCTGCATCTGTGCCCCACGTCCCCCAGCAGAGCCGTCCTCACGGTCCAGACAGCAGGTGGATTTCCCAGGCCAAGCCTGGGGGGCCGCCGTGTGCTTGGTCAGGGGCTCGGATGGAGCTGGGTTTGGTTCCGCGCTTTCCCCGGGAGAGGCGTCTGCTTGTCAGGACTCCTGCTTCGGGGCCTGGAGTGCGCTCGTTAGTGCTCACGAAGCCTCTTTGTTTTATTTTTTAATGGTAACTCTTTCGCAGGCCTTTTCCACTTTACTTGGTTAGACCAGGTCATAACGTGCCTAAGGTACCTGGTGCCTCCCTGTTCCGTGCCTGGTCAGTCATCCCTTCCCAGGAGGGGACTCCGAAGCTGAGCAGGCAGATGTGCGACCTTCCTGCTCACCCATGCTCAAGCCGGGCCTGCACAGGGCTCCTCGCTGGCCACGGTCAGGGGCCGGCCCCTGGTGGGAGGGGTGGCCTCCATGTGCCAGGAGGACCACACTGCTCATTGGGACTCCGTGTCCGTGGGCAGGCTTCCAGGCCGAGCCAGGGAGGAGCCAGGGAGAGGCCTGGGTGCCGTCGGAGCAGCTGCCTGCAGGGTCTTCCTGGGCAGTGTCCAGGCCATAGCTGGCAGGTCCCCACGGGCCCCGCTCCGTGTCAGGGGGTCTGAGCGGCGGGGCCGCGTAGTCGGCTCTGCTGCTCCGCTCTGGGCGTGAAAGGCCCTATGCTGGCACTGCCCAAGTGTGCAGTGGGGGCAAGTGCAGGTGTGGCCCCGGGGCTCCTGTGGCCTTGCGCAGAGCAAGGAGCTGGTCTCTGCTGGCCGCTGGCAGGTCCTTTCCTAAGGTGGGGGTTGGGCCTCTCGAGCTCAGGGACCCCTCAGCCCTGGTTTCAGTCATGGCCTGGGTGCACCCCACGGGGACAGGGCAGTGGTGGGGAGCAGCCCCCTCCCCGGCCCTGGGCCACCTGCGGCTTCTCCTGCAGACCCAGCTCATTCAGATGGTGGTGTGGATGCTGCAGCACCGGCTGCTGGTGCAGCTGCACACCTACGTTTGCCTCATGGCCTCACCCAGCGAGGAGGAGCCCCACGCCCGGGAGGATGAGGTCCCCTTCACTGCCAGGGTCGGCGGCCGCAGCCTCAGCACGCCCAATGCTCTCAGCTTTGGCTCCCCAAGTAGGAGCCCCCTGCCCCGGGCGTCTATGTGGTGGGTGGGGTGGTCGGGAGGGCACCTGGGCGTGGTGGCGGGATCCCGATGTGGGCACTGCTGGGCGTGAACGAGGCACCTTCCCACGGCCGCACATGTGCACACACACCCGCCCTTTATGTGGGCCGCTGGGGCCTCCCACAGGCAGCCTCTGTTCCCCGCTGAGCCTCCTTCGAAGGAGGCAGGAGACCCCGCTCCCTGGCCTCCCTGCCACTCTGTGCCTCTGGGCTCTGGAGCAGGGCCTCGTTCAAGCTAGGAGCAGCCTAGGATCTGAGCCCATTTCCCACCGTCCCTGGGAGGGCGGCTGGGCTCGCTGGGCCGGGGCCTGTGAGGGGACACGGACTCTCACAGTCACTTCTTGGCAGAGCCGTTGTGGCCGCTGCGTGCGCCCAAAGGACGCGGTCCATTGCCAAGCCCCAGGTGCCCTGGGCTCCCCCAGGCTCGGGGGACATGAAGGGCTGGAACTAGACTGAGGCCTGACCTTACCTTCAGCTTCAGTGCGAGGACCAGCCTTGCCCGGAGCCGCTCTTGTCCCTCTTGGGTGGGGGGGTGGGATGAGCAGGCCTGCCGGGGGGTGTGGCAGCAGATTCCCGGTGGACATGGGCACAGTGGGTGCACCAGGGCGTGTGTAGGGGACTGGCTGCTCCCTGATCCGTGCCCACCACAGCCAGCAGTGACGACATGACGCTCACCAGCCCCAGCATGGATAACTCCAGCGCGGAGCTCCTGCCCGGCGGGGACTCTCCCCTGAACAAGAGGATGACAGAGAACCTGCTGGCCAGCCTGTCCGAGCATGAGCGGGCGGCCATCCTCAGCGTGCCTGCGGCCCAGAACCCCGAGGACCTCCGCATGTTTGCCAGGTGGGGGCAGGGTGACCCCGGGGCTGGGCCAGTTCTGGCATCAGAGCAGAAGGTGGGTGGGGGCTTGGCCGGCAGGACGCAGCTTCTGTCCTGTGATGACCACTGGCCGTTGCTGGTGGTGCTGGTGTCTTGGGCATGAGGTGTCCCCAGCTGGTGCCTGTGACGCCAGGCCTGGGGCCTCTGCCTGTGGGGTCTCTCCAGGACTTCCTGGTGCTTCTTGTTAACTTTTTCAGAAGCTGCGGCAGGTTCCTGCCCTCTTGAGGCCTGTGGGGATCTCCCGCACCGGGAAGGCTCTTCACCCGGGCTGGGGTTGCTGGTGTCCAGGACCCCCACACCATGAGTGACAGACTGTCAAACCCGGCTTTGACTTGGGGGCTCTGTGGGTTTCGGGTTTTCGGTTGCCCGGGGAAGCCCCCAGTCAGGAAGCAGCCGGGCCCAGGCCTCTGCGCTGGCCCCAGCCCACACAGCCCTAGAGCAGTGACCCCGTCTGGGCCCGTAGCCACACGGGAGCCACTGCCACAGCAGCACGGCAGGCCTGTCCCCCCGCACTTCCCCGTCAGGGTGCCGCGGGCAGACGTGGCCTTCAGGCTCAGGTGGCTCCAGGGTGTGAACAGGGCCCACGAGGGCAGCAGGCCTGGAGCCCTTACCCGCCCCTCCGTCCGTGCCGGGTCTGCTCAGGTCTGCGGGATGCTCAGCGTGGACCCCCTCCCATGGCTGCCTGGCCTCACACTGCCTGCCCCTCGCCCCAGGCTCCTACACTACTTCCGCGGCCGCCACCACCTGGAGGAGATCATGTACAACGAGAACACGCGGCGCTCCCAACTGCTCACGCTGTTCGACAAGTTCCGCAGCGTGTTGGTCGTGACGGCCCACGAGGACCCGGTCATCGCTGTCTTCCAAGCGCTGCTCCCATGAGCCGGGCCCAGGACGACACCGAGGCGGCGGCAGGCTGCTGCTGTGGGCGCTGGGCTGTCCCCCCGCCCCAGGGCCCCCCACGCCCCCGGCTAGGCTGAGCCCTCTGAGGCCTGAGTGGATCCAGCAGCCGCCTTGGGGCGGCTGCCCTCCCTGTTCTCATCCTCACCTGGTCCTTAAACCGCCTCTCTGTCTGAGCTGAGGAGATGAGGCTCCCCGCTGGAGGGAGTGTCCAGGACTCAGGCCTGCTGGCCTCCTACGCAGAGTCAGGGTGTGCTTCTCTCAGACCCTCCTCCCAACCCTGCCCTCGTTCCCTGGTCCCATCCGCTGCTGCCTTCCTCATGGCCACCCTGGGACTTACAGAGAACTGTGTCTGACATGAGAGCGGAGGAGAGCCGGGCTGTGCCGTGTGCCCTCTGCTGCTCCTGTGAGTCCTGGGCCTTTTGTAGCCTGGCCCCTGCAACGGCTCTTGTGTTCACCAGGAGCCTCGTGACCAAGCTGTCACCACCAGCACCCCCGCCCCGGGACTCCTGCTGCACAAGGGCCTGGGCCGATGCCTGTCTTTGGGGTGAGTCTGCCCTGGTGCCCTCCAGCTTCCCTCACACAGACCTGAGGGACAGTGTGCCCAGCCTGCACCCGCAGGGCCTCCAGAGTCCAGTGCTGGAGGGGGAACTGACTGCAAGCACATGTTGACCCCTGAGGGGGCTCTGGCCGAGACACAGGCAATAACGTTTTCTAGACATAAAGTGTTTATTGGGTTTTTACAGAATTAAAAAGCCTCGTGGGCGCAGACGCTCACTGCGGGCCCGCTCTGTGTGTTCTGCTCAGCCGTTCTGTCCACCACGCTGACCCAGGGGCTGCCCCGGACATAGAAGCGCAGGGGCTTCTGGGCCCATTCTCCTGCCTGGCCGATGCCCACGCGGGCTGCCGCCACCACAGCGGGCTCCCTGGTCCCCGGGGCGCTGTGCTCCATCCACACAGCTGTGTCGGCGGCCAGGTCCCGCTGGTCGAAGCTCTTGTCGATGGCCAGGGCCTGGCACAGCTTGGAGGGGCCGCTGCACAGCTCGCGGTCCTTGAGGGCTCGGCCCACGGTGCCCTTGCGGAGGGCGCTTCGAAGCTGCCGCATGGTCTCCAGGCCCCCCAGGGGCTCCAGGGCTCGCAGCAGGACACACGCCCCGTCCCCTGGGGGACAGACAGACAGCCTAGAAAGCCAAGCCTCCCCGGGCTGTTGCCCTCCCTACACCGGGGCGCACACGGTGCTATGGCCGTGAAGCGGCTGCCTTCCTGAGCACCGGACACCTGCTGCCTCCACCCCCACAGACCGGGACCTGCAGGTGCCTGGGCCACTAGGTGGGGTGTGCCTGGGAAGCCCGAATGCCTGACCACCAGCTAGGGACAGCCCGGTGGCTGCTGGTAGCCGGCCTCCTCCTGGCTTGGTCTGGTTTGGAGACTGGCAGCACCTGTGAGGCTGCGGAAGAAAGCCCCGGGAGCCAGTCATCTGTGGGCGTGGCTAGCCCCCCGGGAGGCAGCAGGCTCAGGCCTGGGTGCCCCGTCTGCCGTATCCACTAGGTGTCCGCTAGGCAAGGTCGCTGGCTCAGAGCAGCCACTCTGCACTCTTGGCACTGAGCGAGTCCTGCCCGGGGACCTGTGCAGGAGGAGACGCCAGCACACAGCCCCTTTCCTCCCCTGGGGCCCCTCCGCGTGTCAGTTCACCGACCCCTGACATCAAGAGTCACGCCTCACTGACTGAGGCACCCCAGTCTGAGCTACTTTTAGGGACCAGCGGATGGACACCCTGGGTCTAGGGGCTCACTGGAGAGTGCGCGTCTGCCCTAATCCCCTGCATAGCTGGGAACAGTATGACCGGACCCTGGCGAGAAAAACCGGGATCGTCTGGCAACTCTGCTTGGACGGCTAACCACCCCCCCACCACCAGGGTTCACAGAGGCTCAGGTGGCCAGCCGCTTTCCACTCTTGGACCTTGGCCACAAGGGCCCCCCCCACTGGCATCCGGGAGCCCCGAGTGGACGCAGCAGCCAGGCCTTCTCAAGTAGCCAGCAGCTGGCAAGTGTGGGGGCTTCGGGACCAGATGCCCCTTAAACAGCCAGTCCTCAAAGGACCTCAGGAAATACTTGGTCACGCAAAACCACGCCGTTCCTGTGCCTCCGGCTCCTGGGCTCATCCCAGCCCACCAGCGGCAGGGCTCCCTGTGGTGCCACACGAGTGCCTCACTGCACATGGGGTGAAGGGGCAGCCTCTCCCAACATCCCCACATCCCAATCCTGGAGTGCATCCAAGTCCCTCACCCCGACGAAAACCTGACACCCTAACCTCTTCCTGCCAGGTCTCCCCATCCTCACCTGCTAGTCCTGTCTACACGGCCTGGCCTCCTGGTGTCTGTGCTGCCTCCACCCTGCCATGTCCTTGGCCTCCCCCCCCACCTCTGCCTCACAACCCTTGGCCTTGACAGTCTGCACCCATGTGGTTTCCTGCCCCCCCCCCACCTGGATGGTCACAAGTCCACAAAGTGACGTGCCACCTCCAATATATGCCCTGTCCACTGTACCTCCCCCCACCCCAAAATCCTGCCCTCCTCCCCTTCCTTGTTGACCACGGCCCTGGGTATCGCTAGACCCCATGAGTCCCCTTGTCTGAATTCAGGCCGGCTCCATAAGAGCGGGTTGGTTCTAGTAACAAGGAAAAGCCAGACAGCCAAGGTAAGTGCTCCAGAATGACCAGAGGACCCTCTGGGATGGCCCCTACCACCCTCTCAACACCTGCTTTGTGCTGGGCACAGGAACCATCCTTCAGCCCCTGTGGCTCTGACACTCGACATGTCTAGCTCTCTGCTTGGTGCCATCACAACTCCCAGGTCACTGGACTCATTCAGCAAATGTGTGTGACACACAGCATGCCCAACCCCAAGCTTCTTACTGGTCTCCTCAAGCATTCACTCTTCTCGGGATGGGCCCTGGTGAGATTCGACAGATACACAGAGGCTGGGACTGGCCGGGTGGAGTGGGCCGGGCAGACCCTGCTCCTGGTCAGCAATGCCTCTGGCAGGACAATGCTGGGGACTCTCCCTTCTGAGCACAGGCCTTCGGCTCCCAGTGGGACACAGGCTGTTCCACAGCAGGTGTCCCAGGCTGAGCGGGTTCTCCCGGGAGCTCCAGACCAGCGTTGCTCCACTCGGCACTATGGACATCGGGGGCCGTTCCGTGCCTCGTGAGCCATCCGGCAGCATGCCTGGCCTCCACCTGCCAGACACTGGTCTCCAGCTGGGATGACCACACCTCTTTGGACGTTGCCTAATAGTGGCTCCCCAGGTGGCAAAACCATTCCCAGTTGAGGACGACTGGTTCAGACCCCGCAACCGACCACCTGATGAAGCTCTGGCTTGAGGTCAAGTCAACTCGGGCTGACCACACCCTTGTGTTCCCACAAACTCACCCTCCCAGATCGGCCCTGGTCATAGGAGATCTCGGCTTTGAGGTCTGTGATCACTGGTGTCCTTGTGGAGCCTGTCAGCTCTGTGTTCAGGTCAGCCCATGACCTCTGTCCATGGGGGGCCCCAGGCACCTACCACCACCCAGATGGCGTAGCCAGAGTTCCTAAAGCCCTGGCCTAGCTTAGCAGGGACACCCGTCCGTGCCTGTCCTCCTGGATCTCCCAGCTGCCAGTTCAGGGGGCAGTGCCCGAGGCCTCCTGTTGCCCCGTCACCCCGGCACCGCTCACCTCGGCTGGAGACGTTCATGCAGAAGTACATGCCATAGATGACGTACACGTAGAGAGTGCCCGGCTTCATGAACATGCCACGGTTGCGCGGGGTCTGCCGGCCACCCCTAGAGTGCGCGGCTTCATCCTCTGGCCCCACGTATGCCTCCGTCTCCACGATGCGGCCGCGGAGCTCTGTGCCGTCATCCAGCCGTCGAACCAGCACCTGTGGGCAGTGTGTCTGCTCAGAGCCCGGAGGGGCAGGGGGCACCCTCAACTGTGACAGCCCGCAGCCTGGGCCTCACCTCCCCAGTTCAGGGTACATCGGGGCACCCAGACCCAGCCAGGCCCCCACGGTCCCCCTCACCTGTCCCAGGAACACAGGCCCTGCTACGTATCCTGTCCCCGGGGGGCAGCTGTTTCAGGCTCTGGCCAGGGCCAGGCTGGGGAAAACCAGCACTAGTGAGTCCACACACTTCAAGTCTTCCTGGTGGGGTCCTCCATCTCCCTGCCTCCTCCTCACCCTGCCCCCTTGGATTTAAATGCTTAGCCTGGGATAAGGCAGCATGGAGGGCACAGGGCACCAGTGTTGTCCTCCACACAGCTGCCCAGGATGCCCAGAGCCTGTGTGGCCCCTTCCACCTGGACTGATCACAAAGGACCACCCTACTTGGCTCCCACCCCCGGCTCTGAAAGGCCCTTCTGAGCAGCGGGAGCAGCTGCCTGCAGGGGCCCTGGCCTGGACTGCAGGCCTGGGTATAGCTAGCTCCACAAGGAGTAGGTCAGAGCAGGCCGTCTGCCAGGGAGATGAGCTGGCTGCAGCTGGCTCAGGCGGCACCCTGGGGCAGGGGTGAGGCCCGGAGCCGCCCGAAGGGCCAGCTGAGGACGGGGCAGGGGCGGGTGCTCTTGGGTGAGCCGAGCACCAAGGAGAGCAGGGCAGGCCACAGGGGAGCCAGGGAGGACCCGTGGAGTGCTGAGTGTGCCTGAGAACGGAGTCTTCCCCCGCCTGATCCCGGACCACAGGACAATACCTGTCCCAGAAATGCCCGTGCCAGGGCGACAGCAGGTTGGTCGAAAAACTCCGATCCCAGCCGTGCAGAGCGGCTTTTTGGGCTTGAGAAGTAGACGCTGCGCTGGGGGCCCAGGGAGGCAGGCTGCCCCAAGCGGGGCTCCGTAGGGGAGGGCGTTGGAGCTCCGTGCAGGTCACTCCCGGGCTCTTCTGCCTCCAGCAGTCGCTTTTTCTGCCCGATTCTGCGGGAGAGCTGTAAGGGGAGTAGACCGATCTCCTGAACAGGTTTGGTGGTGATGTTGGACTCAGGGAGGCGAAGGACTGTATTCGACAGCCTGCCTCCTCGAATAGCGGAGACCACCCCGTCCTGGGTTGTTCCAGGTGCAAAGGGAGTGCTGTACCTGCGTGTGCAGCCCCACGCTGAGCCCCGGGAGGCCATGGGAAATGCCTGCGCAGCTCGACTGGCTGTGGGTGCGGTGGCCGAGCGGCCACTCTGACCCACACCCGGTCCGCTGCAGATGATGCGCAGGCTGATGGCAAAGGGCTGCACGGCCTGGGGAGGGGACAGAGGGCGCCCGAGCCTAGGACGGAGGGCTGCTGTCCTGATTCCCACCCGTGACATGGAGCCCAAACTTTCAGTCTTGTTTCTGGAACCTAGCCCTTTGCAGCAACCCTAACCGGGAATTAATTATTTTCTTTTATATTTACTTACCTAAGTACTCTCTACACCCAATATGGGGCTCAAACTCACAACCCCAGCATCCAGAGTCACATGCTCTTCCACCCGGGCCGGCCATGACCTTGATGGGGCTTGGCCAAGGACTGCCACGGTCCTTGTGTCCTCCACACTCCCTCCCACCCGGCTGCCGTGTTGGCAAGGCTCCCACTGTGTCATCCCCTCCTCAGAATGTCCAGGAAGGCCTGACATGCAGGGGTCAGGGGGAAAGGACCAGGAGGTCTTCTTTGCTCCAACCCAAGTGCTCAAGGCAGGACCTCTGGTGAGTCCCCAGTTGTCCTCGCTCAGGACCCAGGTGTCATCCTAAGGAGCAGTGGAGAAAAGGCGAGGTCTCCCAGGGGACAAGACGTAACCCCCCACACAGCCCGGGAAGCCTGAGCAGACACTGTTCTGGGACCAGCTGCTCTACCAGTGGGAGAAGTCGATGAGCAGGTGAGCCCCGGGGCCCGGAAACACCCTGGGCAAGGCCTGGTTCTCGGTAGTACCCACATCTCCTACGCACGTGACAGACCCAGTATTTTTAACATCAGCGCTGACGTTCCATCTTGAAAGGAGACGGCCAGTCTACTGAGAGTGGACGCTGACGTGACCGTCTTCGCAGCCCAGCCCAGCCCATCTGCCAGCACCCGCCGTGGGCTCAGACGCTGGGTCGCTGCCACCCGGAGTCTGGCCTCCCGCCTGCCTCATGGCACTCCGGTCATTCTCCGTCAGGCGAAAGTGCCCAGGACTGAGGCCTAGAAAGGCCTCAGTTTCCCTATCAGAGACTAAAATCTGAACCTGACCCCGCACCGCACTCAGCAAGCGGGCCTCAGATCCCGTACCTGCGCCTCCTGCATCCCCGCTCTGGTTAGAAATGAGGGTTCCCCACAGAGGGGACCCAGGACACCCACGGAGTCTGCCTGTTTCCTCCTCAGAAGGAAGGGAGCCCGCATCTGTGGCCGGGGGTGGGAGGAGGGCCTCCGGCCAGAGTGGTGCCCCCCGTGGAGGGCTGGAGCGAGCCCGGCCCGGACGTGGGTTAGTCCGAGGGACCCACGAGCCCTCCATCCACACCCGCCAAACAAGGGCTTAGGGCGTCCAGGGCGAGCCTTTATCAGGCAACTGCCACTGCTGCCACCGCGGGTCACTTCTGCGGCAGCCTGGCCGCTGGGCAGGACAAGTCTGAGCTGGACCCCAGGGCGCCGCACGCGACCAAGACACCGGGGCCTGGGGCTGCTCCAGGACTCCACCGCCAGCCCCGGGTCGGGCCGCGCCTTTTCCAAAGGCGGAGGAGCAGCCAAGCCGGGGCCGCTCGGGGCGGGGGGCGGCTCTGGGTCCCGGGGCGGGTCCTCGGGCGAGAGCGGGGCGGCAGTGCGCCGAGCGGGCAGCGCGCACCCGGGAGCACACTCACCTGCGCGGCGCCGCGCACCGGCATCCCGCGACTCCCGGCGCCCCCGCCCGCCCCGACGCGACCCCGGAAGTGCCGCGGGCGCCTGCGCGGAGGAGGACGGAAGCCCGGCGGGGCGATACAAACCCGCCCCCGGAGGAGGGGTCGGGCGGGGGGGTGGTCCTCGGGTCCCGGACAAAGGCCCGGGAGCTGCTGGGACGCTGGCGGCGGGAGAAGGCGGGGACAGCGGCGGGCTTGGGGAGAGAGCCCCCGCAGCCCGGTGCCCCTCCTAGTGTCCTGCGTTCCGCCCCCACGCGCGCGGGGGTCCACGCACGGCCGCCAGCCGGGGGTCAGACCCCCGAGAGCGCTGGTTCTCGAGGGGCCCCGGCTGGGGGCTGGGGGTCGCATACGCTTGGGTGGGGTAACCGGGAGCGAGCGTGGGGGAGGCGGCGGCCAAGCCCCGGTCCTCGGTAGACCCCTTCGTGGACGGCGGCTCCGGGAGGCCCTTGGGAGGAGAGGGCCTGGGGAGTGGGTCAGGAAGGCGGGCCGGGAAGCGGATGCCGGGCCCCTCCGGAAGCCCCCGGCCCCGCCCGGGTCATCCTCACCGGCTGGAGCGGGGGTCCTGTCTGCAGTGCGCCCCGCCCCTTCAGCCGCGCGGAGGTGCCCAGAGGAGCCCGCCCACGTCCTCCGCGGGCTGGCGGGATCGTGGCCAGCCTCCTCGAGAGGCCGGAGCCCCGGTCCCGGGAACGCCCGGCTTGCGGCTGTCGGGGAGCAGCCCGCCCTCTACCTCTGATGCTGCCCACTCTGTCTGTAATCTCTCAAGTCGGACAGGAGTCCCCAAGGGCGGTGGCGGGGAGGGCAGTGCCTGGTTCACAGGAAGGAAGGGCCGTGGGTGGCGGTGGGGGGTCCAAGCACAGGGCTGTTGGCTGGGGACCGGGCTGGGGCTGGGGTGGGGGGTGGGAGGGGCGCGCTTCTGGCTCCTGTGGCTCAGAGAGCAGACCTGGAGGGTGAAGGCGGGTCCTAACACCCAGCGGAATCCCCTGCTCCTGTCCTCGCAGCTCCAGGGTCCCCTGCAGTCCCACCGTCCTGGATCACCCACCCCTGTCCTGGGGAGACATCTGAGCAGCAGGGCCTGCAATTGGATTTCTGGGACCCTGGCCCAGACCCCTGGGGCGGGTACCATGGGGCCTCAGAGCCATTGGATACAGGATGATGTCAGGAAGTGCCCTGAGAAGGGGGCCCCAGATGAGCACAGAGCCAGTCCAGCTGGGAAGATTCCGGTCTCCCACTGTGCTCCTCTGAACAGCCCAGGCGCTGTAGTCCAGCCTGGGCCCAGGCCCAGCAGCGCTGCTGGCCCCCTCCCCTCGGGGCTCCCACCAGGACTTCCTGGAGAGGGAAGGGCCACAGCCGTCCAGCTGCCTGTTGGAAGCCGCCCAGCTGTTTGTGGCATTGGGTGCTGCTTCCGGGGGTGGGCCGTGTGTCACAAATCCAAGCTTGTAAGGCCTGGTTGTGACGCCCACCCTGTCCTTTCTTCCTTACCCCCTGCAGCCATTCTGCCCAAACAATGACGCCTGCTTCCTGCCTTCCTTTGTGCCCGGTCCCCCTTCTCTCCTCCCTTTCCCCTCTTCCTCTCTCCCCGCGGCGGCGGGAAACTGAGTCCTCCTACTGAGGGCTGGGGCAGGGTGGGTGCGGCTTGTACTAATTTTTGTTCTGATTTCACAAATGCGTGCTGAGTCCTTGTAGAAATCACGGGGAGTCGACTCGCTCCCGGAGGGGTGTGTTATCCCCACCTTGAGAACGAGGAACGAGTGCCTCAGAGCACAGACCTGGCGCCGGGACGCAGAGTCCAGATGTTCCAGCCAGAGTGCGGGGGCTTGCGAAACCTCTGCAGGGTGGGCCCTACTCTGCCCCGCCCCCATTTCCTGGCTCTTGGTCTGAGGCTTCACCGAGGGCTGGAAGTGGTGGGCCGAGTGTTCCCACTGTGGCTGTGGCTGTGGCTGGCCGGGGGTAAGAGGAGGGGGTCCCGGCGGGAGGAGGGGCCTATGGCCTCCTGGGTCCTCAGTGTACCCTGCTGCTGGCCTGGAGAGGTGTGTTGGAGGATGTCAGTGTGAGACGGAGGTGAGGACACCCTTCCTGCTTTGAAGGGGAGCAGTGCCAGGGCGGGCTGCCCTGGGCCCTGCTGTGCCAGGGCCACCAGTGACCGAAGCCTTGAGAGTCCACAGTTCGGTACCAGCACTGTTCCAGGGCACCGGTACACTGTCTCTGTCCTTTTCTCTAACAGGGACGCTGACATGGTGGAAGGGAGAGTTGGGTCTGAGCCCAGGGGGCTGCATGTCCAAAGGCGGAGGGCCCTGCGGCAGGGGGCCCGTGGGGGTCAGAGCCTCTGTGGGTGGAGAGGGCAGCCAAAGGAGGTGTGTGGGGACGGCCCTCTCCCTTTCTGGGCTGTGTAGCCCGTGCTGCTGAGCCTTGGGCCCAGGTACTTAGGGGACCACTTGCTGTGCACTGAGACACGGGGAGGGGCCGCTGCCTCGGAAATAGTCGGTGACTTCAGACCCCTGGCTGGCCTGGCCCGCATTCATCTCCTCCCCAAATAGCCAGGGGCTGGTGCTGGGTCCACCCTGTTGCCCAAAGCCCAGGATGGCCTGCTGAGCTGAAGCTTCCAGGATAGCTGATGGCCACTCACCTTGGTTGGGATCTTACCCCCTCAGGTCCTATGGTGAAGTCCACCACCAAGGGGGTGGCCCAGATAGCCATCCACCCCTCGCTGTCCACAGGCTAGGTGGTTGCAGCGGATTTCCATTTCTCTAGGGCTGGGAGGAAGAGGAAGGAGAGGCACTGGAGCTAGCTTTCCGTGGAGGGGCTCTGCCAGAGCAGAGGGCAGTGGGGCCGACTTGAGGGAGGACGTACGTGTATGAATACGTGTGTCCGTGTGGACCAGGCCAGGCCTGAGCACTCATGGGTCGAGGCCCCTGCCTGCACTGTCCTTTGATTCTGAGGTCCTTGTTCAGGATGCTGGGGTGGGCTGAGAACCTGGGGCTTCCTGGCTTTGCCTGCCAGGGTCTTCCGAGCTGTACCTTAGGAGGAACACCCAGGAGGGGCTAGGGTTTGTCACAGAGCCTGCTGGGAATCCTACTTGAAGTCAGGGACCAGGAGGACCCTTGGGAGGTGACTTGATTACACACAGGGGAGGCTGTTTTCCTGTCATTGAAGGCACAGACCACCCTTCCTGGGGAGGGAGGCTGCCTTCTGTTCAGGCGTCTCTTGTCAACTGAAGGCGACTCCTTGGAGGGGGGTTTCAGCGGGAAGCCAGCCTGGGCTGATGCTCCGGGCAGCGGGGAGTGAGTCTCTGGGTCATGGAGCGGGTCTGGGTGGCACCTTGCAGCGGCCACTGCCGGAGGGGACCTGCCAGCACCGGGTGCCCAGGGCCTTGGATATGAGCCCAGGCCCTGGACTCCAGAGATGACACCACCGCCAGCCTCTGTCTGGGCATCCCGATGGGTGGGGCCTGCCTCTCCCTGGCAGGGGTCGAGAACGCCTGAGAATGCCTGGTATGGAGAGACGGTCCTGTCTGGCCGAGCGCCTGGCATGGGAGGAGTGGCACGTGTAGGCCACAGGAGCCGTGAGCATCAGGGCGGGGCGGCCTCCCTCTTGCCTGGCGTCCCCAGTCCACCCGCAGTCGCCTTCCCCACGCCCCAGGGAAGGAGTCCTGGAGCTCCTCCAAAGCTTTTCTTGTCTCCCCCTAAGAACTGTGTTGATGTGCCTGTGTTCATAGAGGACCCAGTATGGGCAGGCACCGCTTTGGTCCCTGGTGTGAGGGACAGTATGAGCAGGGTGCCTGTCCCTCACCCAGGTTCCAGGGCCAGCTAGGAATAGGAAGTTGGTGGCCACCTCAAGCCATCAGCGTTGTTTTCTGTGGGTCCAGAGCCCAGTATTGTGCGCAGTCAGGCCCAACATGACTTGTGGACAGTGGCTGCAGCTCTGCCCAGAGAAGGCCAGTGCTACCTGGTCCCAGATCAGCAAGGGGCATGTTTGTAGGTACTGCGAGGCTTGAGGTGCTGGGCCCCATGGGCCCCAAGGTGCCCTGGGAAGCAGTGAAAGTGTCCTTAGGGGACCTATGGTTCTAGTTCTGTTTTCTGCGGGGCCATAAGCGAGGCCACTGTGAGAAAGTCTGGGTGGTCAGCCCTGCTTATGCCCTGCTATTGGCAGTCCCCGCCCCGCTTCCCTGGTCTTCCTCTGGGTGGTTCAGTCCCACACACTCTGGCGATGTTGAGAGACAGGGATGCTGGGAAGTTCCACCAGGACCTCAGCCTCAAACAGATGGATCATCTTGTGTCCAGCTCCGAGAGTGCAGGGCTGAGCCCATGGTTGGGGGCTCTGAAAGAGGGAACCATCCACAGTGGACGGAGGTCCTGCTCCCTTCAGAGAAGCGGGCTGTGGAAGAGAGAAGGCTGTAGGCCCAGCCTGGCCTGGGAGCACCTGCTGGGGGGCACAGGGGTCTGGGGAGGGGCCCACTGCCCTGATCCTGCCTTTGTTGTGAGGCAGTGTGTAAACACACGAATGGGTGTACAGTGGTTGTGTGCATGTGTGTAACTGGATGGAAGGGGCTATGAAGTCGTGTGTGTGTGGATATGTGAGTCGGTGTGAGGGTTTAGAGCATGGGGGCTGTGTGTGTGAGTGTGCGTTTCCATGAGGCTGGCTGAGTGTAGGGGATGTGATTTCGTGTGGCCTTTGGAGGAGGTCGGCAGTTCGGTTTGCAGGAAATGCAGGGACACTGTCCCGCACCGCCCCCTCCCCCTTTCTGAAGCACAAGTCAGGGCAGAATGAGGTCTGGCCTCACCCTGGAGTCCCGGGAGAGGCGAGGAGCCCGGGACTCCCGCGGGACCACGAGGTCTCTCTCCGCGGCCAAGGAGCCCGAGACCCGCCCCCCTCCCCGCCCCCCCCCCCCCCCCCGCCCCGCCGCCGCAGCTATCCCCGCGGGCAGACCGAGCGGAGAGCAGAGCCCAGCGGCCTTCCCGGAGGAGGTGACTCGGGCCGGGCGGGCCGCTCGCATTCCTGAGCCCTGAGTCAGCGCGGCCGCCCCCTCCGGCCGGGCCCGCCCCCGGCGCGCACGCCCCTCGCTCCATGGCATTCCCGGGCGGGCGGGCCGGACGGGCGCGCGGGCGGGGACTCGGCGCGGGCGCCCTCCCGGCCGGCGGCGGCGGCGGCGGCGGCGGCGGCGGCAGCCCCTGCCCGGAGCCCTCAGGACCTCCGAGGACCCCCGAGGACCCCCGCGAACCGGGGCCGGCGGCGGCGGTGAGTGAGCGCGCGCGGGAGCGGGGCGCAAGGCTCCGCGGGCCGGGCGGGGCCCGTGCTCCGTCCGCCGCGGCCGGGGACGCGGGCAGCGGCCGGAGTCGGGTCGGGTGCGGGGTCCAGGCCTGGGTCCGGCCCCGGGATCGGGCGGGTCCCGGCGCGGAGCGTCCGGACTTTCCTCCCCGGACTTCCCGAGCCACCCGCGGAGGCGGCCCGGCTCGGGATTCCTCGCCCGGCGCGCCGCAAAAATAGCCCAGGGCCGGATTAGCACGTCCGCGCGGCCTGACCGGGCCGGACAGCTCGGCTCCAGCCGCCTCGCAACAGCTGAGGGTCCCGCGAGCTGTAGGGCTCGCGGCCCGGGGCCGTCCCGGGGCCCCTCTGCGCTGCGCCCTGCCCCCCCTCCCCGGACGAGTTCCGCCGCGGCCCCGCCGGTGGGTGGTGCTTCGAGCCGAAACTGCGGCTCCGGGGGTGGGACTCCTCGGATCGTCCCGTCGCAGCCGTCGTCTCCGGGTCTGGGAGACTGTCAGCACCAGTAGCCGGAGCTGGGGAGCGAGGGGCGGGGGCCGGCCCTCCGTCCCGCTCCGCAGCCTCTGTCTCCCCACTCAGTAAGTCCCGGAACTGCAGGGACCTGGGAGCGGCTCCCCAGGACACCCCCCTACCTTGTGCTTAGTGGCCAGGAGGAGCGGAGGTGGGGGGCGTGGGGGCGTGCCTGGAAACAGGCCTTCTATTGGCAGGTGAGACCGACCCAGGTGCTCCGGGCGCTGGGGGAGGGCCTAGGCCTAATGGGGGCCTGTTTGTGGTTGGATGCGGCCTGGGCAGGGGGTCTCGCAGCCCGGCCTGCCCCTGGCCCAGCTGGCTCCTGACGGGGTGCGTTCTGTGCAGCGTGGGCTGTGTGTCCCTGTGTCCGCCTGGGTGGGCGGGGCCTGGATCTGGAGGCCGTAGCCTTGGACTGGGAACTCCCCCCCCCACCTTGGGACTTCCTGAAGGAGAAGATTCGAGGATGAAACTGGCTTTTCAGGTTTGGCCCAGCTAGATGCTGGGTTCTCCCCACCTCCCTGAAGCCAGCCCCAGCCCTCTAGAGAGCCCCCAGAAATCAGGAGGAAGGAGAGGAACCCAGCAGCTGTCTGGGGTCCACGAGGTCCCCCCGGGCAGCCCCCTGGGCTGCACCCCCTGCCACCGGGGGACCGTTCTGGGCCAGCTGGGCTCTTTTCCATGAGAACCAGGCAGAGGTAGTAGGTGGGCACGGGAGTCAGTGGCCCCACGTGGAAGGTTCTGGGCCCCAGGCCCCATCCCAAGCCTTCAAAGCAGCTGATCAGTGTCCCAAGGCGTGGACCGGCTGACTGAGGGCGGCCGAGCTGGAGGATGGCCGGGACCGTGTCCCTTGTGCCGGTTAGCGTCCCACCCCAGTGGCTGTCCTTGGGAACTCCTGTTCTCAGGGGGCCTTGGCTCAGAGGTGCTCACTTAGGTGTCCTCTGCCTTTCAGCACCTCCCTCAGAGTCTTCTCAGCTCCTGGCCCCGGCTCGGGGCATAACCTGTTGCTCTTTTCCCTGGATGTGAGGTGCTCCCCTTCCGGCTCCAGGTCCCCGACTTAGGTGTCTGTGACAGGATCCGCTTTCTGTCCGAGGATCATGTTCCTGGCTTCTGCCTGTTTTCTGGGTTGGGTGTGTTGCGTGTGTTGGAGGGTGAACCCCTCCTCCCTGAACTGAGAGGCTCTGGGTTGGGATAGGGTGGAGTTGGGGGTCCAGATGGGATGCCCCCGCCCCTGGGGGGCTGTGGCCAGTGCCAGCTAGGCGGGCACACAGGTCCCTTGGACCCCAGCTCCTGGGCAGACACTGTCCAACGCTTCCAGCCCCTTTGGAGTCACCAGGTGGTGACTGGCCTCTCAGGGCCTCTGTGTTCTTATCTGGAAGGTGGCTACAGAGAACCCTTCCCAGGGGCTGTGTTAGGTCAGCAGGCTCTGTTGGAGCCAGGTTTCAGGCCAGTGTGCCAGGCTGCTGATGACAAGCCATTTCCGCTCTTACAACAGACTCCAGGACTTGGCTTCCTTCCCCTCCCGGGACCTCTCCAGTGCTCTCCAGGAGCTGGCCCATCCTGGGAGGAGGTCGCTAAGCCCGAGGGTGTCAGGTCCGTGGGGGAACTTCTGGGGGCGCTGACCTGGGGCCTGGCTGCTCACCTGCCCTTGACCCAGGCAGACTGGTCCCTGTGCAGCTTGAGGGAGGGTTCCCCTAGCCCCAGAGCCCCAGCGAGGCCACAGGCTGTTGCAGCCAGAATTGGCCATAGCTAGACTCCGCCCTTGCGCCCTTGCTGATGGATGCGGGGCCCGGCCCTGCAGCCTCTCTGAGCCTTGGGGTGCGCTTGCCCTGTCGGGTACTGTCGCAGCCAGTGGGGTCAGGGACTTTGGTTCCGGCTGTCAGTGACCCCCAGGTTTGGGCGGTACCCCTCCCCGGGACTTGAGCTCCCTCTGCACCACCATCCCTGGGGAGGAACCTGAGTGTAATTATCTCTAGGTATTCCTGTGCCTTCAGGGGACCGCCTGAGCCAGGAGCCTCCGGTTCTGTTACTGGCCTTCTGCATACCTGTTTGGGGTGATGTCTGTCCCGTGATAGGTGACGAGGGAAGGTGGGATTGATGGGTCCCCTTGGGGATGGGCAGAGGGGCACTGTGGGGCCATCAGCGAGGTCTTGGGCCTGCCCTGCTGCTGTCGGACCTCATTTCCTTCACAGACAAGCGGTGAAGTCTGGGAGGGTTGAGGAGGACTGAGGACCCAACCATGACCAATTTCAGCATTTATGCCATTTATACGTAAGACAAAGAGGCAGAGAGAGCTCCGGGGGATTTCTGGGGTTAGGCATCCATTTGATGGGGTGGAACCGAAGTGTGAGGGTCAGAGGTCAGGGCTGTGGTGTGGAGGCTGGAGGATTTGGCCCCTCCTGGGATCTCGCTCAGGTGAGGCATGACGGGTCTGGGCGGGTGTCCTGGGGTGGGGCCCACTGCTGCTGCTGACCTTGGTGGTGGGCGGTCCCCTGCAGGGCATGGCCAGGGTGTGGCAGGTCTTGTCCTGGGGCTGGGCGATCCCCACTGCCCACCCGGCCTCCAGCTGCCCACAGTTTCATGGTGGCTCTGGCCGCTGTCTAAGCTGAGCCGGGGCATACCTGCGCCCCCCCCCCCCCCCGCCCCCCGCCAGTGTCCTCCTGCCTCTTGGTCACGGCCTCCCAAACTGGGTATCTCTGCAGGCTCCCATCTCCAGGATCCTCCCATGGCTTCTGCTCCGGTCCTACAGGCTCTTGGGACGTTGCACTCCCCCACCTTGCCCCCCCTTTGGCTGCCCTCAGGGAGTTCTTGGGAGCCAGCAGGCAGGGGCCAGCCTGGCTGTTGGGTCCCGCTGTGTGCCCGGCACTGCTGTGGTCCCTCATTTTCAGAGGAGGAAGTGGAGGGGCTTACAGAGGGTTGCATGTGGTGAAGACGAGCGGGAGTGCCCAGTGTCTCAGGCCAGGCTCTCCCCTGGCTTCCTGGCTCCCCTTCCCGCGGCCCCCACCCAACCCCTGCACCAGCCTCTCATCCCCAGGGCAGGAACAGGCTTCAGTAGGACCTGCCCCTGTTCACCCAGCCCTCTGCGCTGAGGCTGTCCATGGAAAGCAGCCCTTGTGGTCCTCTGACCCAGTGGGTCCCTCTCGTCCCCCAGCCTGGTCTCGGTCTCTCGTCCATCGTGAGCCCCACGCCTCTCCTGTGCTGCCCAGGATGTCTGGGTGTCATGTCTGCCCCTGTTTCATGCGCCTGGCTGGGCTTAGGCCCCACTTGTAGCATTTACTAAGCCGCTGTGTACACTTTCTACTTGACGTCTCCTCGCCCAGTGCAGGGTCTCCTGGTGGGGCTGGGCTCTGGGTGGGCAGCCTTGACTGTTGTCAGCCTGACTCAGATGCTGTGTGACCCTGGGCTGTCAGGCCCTCCCCGGGCTGCGGTTTCTTCCGGCCCTGAAGGGGGTCAGTGGAGCAGAGATGCTGAGATCCTCTGGGATCCCCCCCAGAGGGGTTGGCTGGGAACAAGAGCCCACTGTGCTCCTGGGGGAGGCCCGGACACTGGGCCACTGTCTCCTTTGGGTGGGCACTCTTTGTCCTCTGGGCCTGCCCCCTCCTGCTGGGGCCCATTCTGGGGCACCCCCCTTGTGAATCCCACCCACTTGAGGCCCAGATGGGGAACTGTGCACAGAGGGGTGGGGCAGACCAGGAGCCCAAAGCATGGGGGCCCCTGTGGGTTACAGAGCACCCCCCACTGCCCCTAGAACAGGAAGGACTTGGGTGGAGGTGAGGGGCACCAGGAGATGTGGGCAGACGGGCACAGGGATCGGGTGCCTCCCTCGTGAGCTCAATGGCCCTTGTGTTCTTGGGGCTGCCTGGAGGCCCAGCCTAGCAGGGGTGGGGAGTGTCCCTGTGTACCTCACCACCCTTTTCCCAATTCTTGCCTTGTTCTGTCCCTGCCCCGACCTCGTCCTGGGGTCCGCTCCTCCTCCCAGACCCAGTTGAAGGGTCTTTTTCGGGAACTGTTCATCACTCTAGATCCTGAGGACGGGCCCTGTGTTTCCCAAGCAGCGGCTCGGACCAGGCCTGCCTTGGGCACCGTGGGCCCAGTAGGAACAGTGCAGCCTACACGTGGACGGTGCCCTGGGCTGTGCCTGGGAATCCGGGGCTGGGAGCATCTGCCAGGGGTGGGGCCAGTCTTCTGACCCAGGCTTTGTGCAGGGGTGAGGCATGGCGGGAGCCGTGAGCCGGAGGTAGAGAGCTGGCTGTGGGGAGAGGCTGCGGGGGCAGCAGAGCTGGGAGGGTCCTGGATGTGTGGGGTGCTGGGAGCGGTCAGCTGGCGGGGTTCCTTGGACTCCTAAGTCGAGAACCAGTCCATACTCCTGGGAGGTGCTGGGAATGTCTGTGGAGGCTCCTGGAGAGGCCAGCCCCCTGGCGCTTGGCCTGGGGCCTCCTGGTGGCCAGTCTGGGGCCAGGAGGAGCTGAGCACTGGTGGGAGGGGGGCCGTTCTTGGCGATCCATGCCCGCCTGGTCTGTGTTGGGGTTCTGCTCTCTCAGGTAGGGAGAGCTGCGAGTTGCTCTGAGCGGACCCCTGGCTTCCCTGTTCTGTGTAAGCGCCGCGGAAGCCGCGGGGCGGCCCCTCGGGCCCGTCTCTGGGAACGAGCACCCCCAGCATGCGGCCTGTACCTCGGGGAAGGCAGGCCTCTGTTCTCTGAGACTCCGCTGGCCTGTTTGTAAGGCGGGGCGGGGGGGGGGTGGGTTCTGGACCTCTCCTCAGGCAGGCGAAGGGAGGCTGTTTCTAGAGGCATCCGTGGGTGGGGCCCCAAACCCAAATTTTTTTTTTTTTTTTTTTTAAGATTTTATTTATGTGAGAGAGAGCGTGCGAGCGGGGTGGTGGTGGTGGTGGCGGTGGCCGTGGCGGTGGGGGGAGGGGAGGGGCGGAGGGACATGCGGCCTCCCTGCTGTGTGCGGGGCCTGCCTCCACCGGGCCCCCTCCCAGGACCCTGAGATCCTGACCTGAGCGCGAGTCACGGGCGCCTCCCCCAACCTGAGTGTCAGAGTTGGTCCAGCTCCCAAGCTCTTGGATGTGACAGAGGAGTTTTGGGGTCTCCACCCCCCTGCTGTCTGCGCCCCACACTGTGCTTTGGACCCCGTGTCCAGACACCTTGCTGTCCTTCTTTGGGAGAGCCGCCCTGAATGGGACCTCCTGTAATGGGAGGGGACCCGGCCTTATGGTCGTTGTCTCTCCATCCCCTGGACAGAGTCAGACCCTGGGCTTTCCAGCCCGGGTCTCAGGTGCTCAGGGAGGTGCGGGGCGTGGCTGGGGGGCCGTCCCGTGGTGCGTGGCGCGTGGCGCCCCCTGGTGGTCCCAGCCGTCACCCCCACCCAGGTGGCTTGGGGAAGCAGGCAGGATCTCCCAGACTGGTGGAAGCCCTGTGGCCACTCCTCCGGGAGCTGGAGGGGTCACGCCCCCTGTGGTGGGTGCACAGGGTCTCTTGTCCTTGCAGCAGATGGCACCGGGGCTCTAGGGTGAGGTCTGGGTCCGACAGGGCTGAGATGCAGACTGGTGTGGGACCTGGATGTCACCTTTTCAGGAGGACGTCTGTGGCCCGGGAACCCTAACATGTTGTTTTCCCTGTCATATGTCTCACGTTTTAACATAGCGTGTTGACTGACTTACAGGTTATTATTTTTTTTTTTTAAGATTTTATTCATTCACTTGAGAGAGAGCGAGCGTGCGCATGTGTGGGGCAGAGCAGAGGGAGAGGGAGAAGCAGGCTCCACGCTCGGCACACGACCCTGAAGTCACTACCCCAGCAGGAAGCCAGAGTCGGAGGACGCCTAACCGACTGAGGCACCCAGACTCCCCGTGCTTACTTAGGGGTTATGTTTGGACGGTGTGCACCAGGAAGGCTGGGATTTTGTCCCTTCTTGTTTCCTTGTCTCTCCATCCGTGTATCCCTAAGTTCCTGGGAGTGGCTCTTAATGGACGCTCAGATATTTGTCATGAATGTCTTTCATCAATGAACGGATTCGTGTTGTCTGAGGATCTCGTTCATGCCCTGCGATGTCTCTTGGGGCGTGGAGTTCAGAGAAGGGCTCCAGGACCATCCCTGGGTGCAGCAAACCCTGGGAGGTCTGTGGGCACCGTTCCTGAATGCCCCCTGCCCCCCTAGGCCCGCCGTGCCCCTCCAGCGCCATGAGCGAGGCCCGCAGGGACAGCACCAGCAGCCTGCAGCGCAAGAAGCCACCCTGGCTGAGGCTGGACATCCCGGCGGTGGCGCCCCCAGCGGCGGAGGAGCCTGGCCTCTTCCAGGTAGGCCCCGGCCGACAGGGGCTGGGGGGGTGCCCTGTACAGCCTCCTCACTGCGACCCCGCTGCCCAGCCCCTGAGACGTCAGGCTTTCCTGCGGAGTGTGAGTATGCCCGCCGAGACCGCCCGTGTCCCCTCGCCCCACCGTGAGCCCCGGCGGCCCGTCCTGCAGCGCCAGACGTCCATCACACAGACCATCCGCAGGTATTCTCCTGGTGTGGCGGCTCTGCTGGCCGGGGGGAGTGGTGCTGGGGGGCTGGGGCTTGGCACTTGCGTCCCCTGCAGGCACGGGGGCTGGGAACAGAGCCAGGGTTCCTCCTGTCTTGGCTTTCTCCTTGATCTCGTTCCCCGGGTCACCCTGTCCTCCTTCGTAGATCTGGGGACCAGCTGCTCTCCCCTCCAGCACTTGCTTTCTCCTTCTCTGTCTCTCCTATCTCCACGCTCTGGTCCCCGGATAGCCGACAGGTGCGCTTCGGGCGTGTCCACACTCTGCCCCTCTTGGGTCCCCCCGCTGCCTGCAGGGCTCTCCCGCAGCGCCGGTCTCTTTCTCGGTCCCTGCTCAGGTACCTGGGGCCGGGCATGAGTGTGCGGACGTCAGGTGGCGTGCATGGCTTGTGATCTCTTGGGGCTGCCGGCGCTGTTGGTGTTCCCTGGGGTTCCTCAACAGTCGGTGCTGGCAGTGGTTTTCCTTGCATGGCCTGGAGGGACAGATGGCTTGCCTGGGCTTGCAGTGCCCACTGTCTGAGTTCTCGGGCGTTTGAGGTCACGCTGCTGCCCGGGGCCAAGCTCCCTGGCTCCAGGCTGAGCTCTGCGTGCCGCCTGTGGACTTGGTGTCTGTCCCTAAACGTCCCTCTCTGTCACGGGTTGAGGATCTGTGTAGCATACTCATGGGGCGAGGCCTGCTGTCTGCGGTTCTGGCGGGAGCCTGGAGCTGGCTAAGTTTTTAGGGGGTGGCCGGGGCTGGAATCCACTGCCCTCTCAGTGAGGCCCAGCCCACCAGGCCTGCCCCAGTGTGATGGGAGGCTCGGGGCGGGTGTCCGTGAGGAGGGCCCCCGAGGCTTCCCCATGCTGAGAGCCTCCTGTGGCAGGGGCACCGCGGACTGGTTCGGGGTGAGCAAGGACAGCGACAGCACCCAGAAGTGGCAGCGGAAGAGCATCCGTCACTGCAGCCAGCGCTACGGAAAGCTGAAGCCCCAGGTCATGCGGGAGCTCGACCTGCCCAGCCAGGACAACGTGTCTCTGACCAGCACGGAGACGCCCCCTCCACTGTATGTGGGCCCGTGTCAGCTGGGCATGCAGAAGGTATGCCCGTCCACTGCCGCCTCCAGGCAGCCTCTTGCGCAGCTCCTGGGGCTGGGGCTGTGTGCCCACCGCAACCGAGGGGATCCCTCAGAGCTCCTGGTGGGGCAGGGTGCTCAGACGGTGCCAGCAGGGCACCTTGGATACCCTCTGGGAACCGGGAGCCAGGCTAGGGGACGGGGTCCTGGGATCGTGCCCTGGGGCCCGTCTCTGGGTGTGAGACCATCTTGGGATGAACAGCAGGGCACAGGCACTGTAGGTGAGGATGGGGACCCTCTTGGGTTCCTGCGCAGCCATCCAGGGACCCACTGACCCACCGGGAGGGGTGGCAGCTGTGTTCTCCACGGCGGGGTCTGGGGTGGGGAAGGACCCCCGTAGCGATGACCCTGGCCTTGACTCTTACGTCTCCTTCCGTCTGCCAGATCATAGACCCCCTGGCCCGGGGCCGGGCCTTCCGCGTGGCGGATGACACGGCCGATGGCCTGAGTACCCCGCACACACCTGTCACGCCGGGTGCCGCTTCCCTCTGCTCCTTCTCCAGCTCCCGCTCGGGCTTCAGCCGGCTCCCGCGGCGACGCAAGCGCGAATCAGTGGCCAAGATGAGCTTCCGGGCAGCCGCGGCCCTGGTGAAGGTGGGTGCGGGGCCTAGGGTGTGGAGCCGGGGGTGGGGGTGGTCCGGCAGCCCACACGCTGCACGCTCCCCTCCTTGCCGGCAGGGCCGCTCTCTTAGGGATGGCACGTTACGCCGGGTGCAGCGCCGAAGCTTTACTCCTGCCAGTTTCCTGGAGGAGGACACAGCGGACTTCCCTGACGAGCTGGACACGTCCTTCTTTGCCCGGGTAAGAGCACACGGACATCCCTGCGACCCCGCCGTCTGCGTGTCCTGCCCTGATCGCCCCTGTTTGCTCAGGAAGGAGTCCTCCATGAGGAGCTGTCCACGTACCCGGACGAGGTGTTCGAATCCCCTTCGGAGGCTGCACTCAAGGACTGGGAGAAGGCCACGGAGCAGGCTGACCTCACGGGTGGGGCCCTGGACCGCAGTGAGCTCGAGCGCAGTCACCTAATGCTGTGAGTGCTGCTGGGCTGGGGGGGGAGTGGTGAGGAGCAGCTGGGCCCTGGGACATGGGTACCCTGGAGGCCTGAGGCAAGGAGTACTCTCGTGGGCTGTGGCTGTGGGACCCAGGGCGGGGCACTCTCCAGGGCTCAGTGGCCCACCTGCCTGACAGCAATGGCCCTGGAGGCCCTAGGCTGAACAGAACCCAGCAGGGAGGAGGCGGGTGTTGTACTTAAGGCTTGTAGATCGCCAGGGGTGATGGGGGAGCCTTAGGTAGGTAGGTTGGTAGGTCAGATCATAGGTCGAATTCCACCTCTCCATCTCCAGAAGAGCTCCGAAGCTTTCTGGGGTAAGGAGGACACTGGTTGACCCCATGGCACCATCCCTGCTAGATGGGAGCGAGAGGTGGGGGAAGGTCAGTCTGGTCCTGCCGGGAGGGATCACTGCAGGCCGGGCATCTAAGGCGGGAGGTGACATCCCCCTTCCCCCCAGGCCCCTGGAAAGAGGCTGGAGGAAGCAGAAGGAGGGGGGTGCAGCGGCCCCGCAACCGAAGGTGCGGCTGCGGCAGGAGGTGGTGAGTGCGGCGGGCCAGCGGCGGGGCCAGCGTATCGCCATGCCGGTGCGCAAGTTCTTTGCCCGGGAGAAGCGGCCATACGGGCTGGGCATGGTGGGCCGGCTCACCAACCGCACCTACCGCAAGCGGATCGACAGCTACGTCAAGCGGCAGATCGAGGACATGGACGACCACAGGTGCGCCGGGCGCGCGCGGGGGGGGGGGGGGGGCGCGGGGGGGGGGGGGGGGGCAGCTTCAAGCAGGCAAAGCGGGGGGCCGGGGGCGCGCCCACACCCCCCTGAAGCTCTGCCCCGCCCCACCGCGCAGGCCGTTCTTCACCTACTGGCTCACCTTCGTGCACTCGCTCGTCACCATCCTGGCGGTGTGCATCTATGGCATCGCGCCCGTGGGCTTCTCGCAGCACGAGACCGTGGACTCGGTGAGCGCGGCGCCCTTCCCGGCCTGGCCCGGGCGTCTGCAGTCTGGGCCCACACTCCCTCTGCCACAGTCGGGGAGGAGAGTGCCCGGGCGGCCTCTGTGAGCTCTCCCACCTCCAGGTGCTGCGGAACCGCGGGGTCTATGAGAACGTCAAGTACGTGCAGCAGGAGAACTTTTGGATCGGGCCCAGCTCGGTGAGGGCAGGGCCTCGTCGGCATCGGAGGGTGGGGACCCTGGGTGGGCCGAATCAGGTCCACCACTGCCCATCTCGCTCGCCCGCAGGAGGCGCTCATTCACCTGGGCGCCAAGTTCTCGCCCTGCATGCGCCAGGACCCACAGGTGCACAGTTTCATCCGCGCTGCGCGGGAGCGGGAGAAGCACTCGGCCTGCTGTGTGCGCAACGACCGGTCCGGCTGCGTGCAGACATCGGAGGAGGAGTGCTCGGTGGGTGCGCCCGCCCTGGTTTGTGGTTGCTCTGGGGCTTACCAGTGAGGGCACTCCGCTCCCCTGCGCGCCCTGCCTCCCGCTTGTGCATCGCAGACAGCAGCTTCATTTGGTCTGGGACTGGGGCGCGCCCTCTGTGCGCATGCGAGTCCTGTTCTTGTGCACGTGTCTTATGTTGACACAAGCGGTGCTGCCTTACTCTTTCCACTATGCAATTAGAAGAGACGCCCCCCCCCTCCACCAAGGATTCAAGTTAAAAAAAAGTTATTTAAAAAAAGATTTATTGAGAGCACAAGCTGGTGAGGGCAACACAGGGTGGGGGGAGAGCTGACTCCCTGCTGAGCACAGACCTGGCCACAGGCTGGAGCTCACCACCTGGAGCTGAATGAAGAGTTGGAGGGGTACCACCGAGCCCCCGATCCGGGCTTTTATCACCTCGTACGTGGAGGTGCTACAGTTTGTACCAGTTCCTCATTTGGGTTGTTTCAATTGTGAAGCTCTTAGGAATTCTGTTGAGCCCCTTTCAACAGTGCCCCCACATGCTTGCATGTTTCTGGAGTGAAATTCCAGTGCCACGGGCTGTGGGCTAGCGTGAGAGTCTCAGTGGCTTTGGTTTTGATTCCTGTCTCCTGTTGGCTGCACTGGTCAAGGGGTGGGCTCTGACTGGGGGTCGACTGTGTCCTCCCACAGTCCACGCTGGCAGTGTGGGTGAAGTGGCCCTTGCATCCCAGTGCCCCAGACCTTGCCGGCCACAAGAGGCAGTTTGGCTCTGTCTGCCACCAGGACCCCAGGTCAGTCTTGATGCCTCTTTGTCCAAGCTCTGTGGGGTGTGGGGGAGAAGGCATAGCCTCCCCTGTTGTGGAGCTGGACAGGTGTGGGTGCCAAGGAGATAAAGGATCTGACCACATACTGGTTCATGCAGAGTGTGTGATGAGCCTTCCTCGGAGGACCCCCATGAGTGGCCAGATGACATCACCAAGTGGCCGGTGAGCTGGAGTAAAGGGCTGTTTGGGAGTCACCCCCATCATGTGGGAGAGGAGTCCACACCTCATCCCTCAGTGAGGCCAGAGACCCCATCCAGGGACCACCCTGTATGTTCAGATCCTGTGCCCATGGCCTTTGCCCAGCCTGTCTGGCTACCAGCACCTGCTCCTCTGAGCAGGTAGCCAGAACGAGAGGACCAGGGGACACTCGGGAGGCACATGACCTTGTTCCGACCTGACGGATGGCTTCTCTAAGTCTCAGGGTGTGGCGGGAGGGCGGTTTCCTACCATAGGACCTGTGCATCTTTGCCCCAGTCCCCAAGCACAGTGTGGGGCCCAGGGTTGGGGGAGGCCCTAACCCAGCTCACCCGCATTTGTGACCCAGATCTGCACCAAAAACAGTGCCGGGAACCACACCAACCACCCGCACATGGACTGTGTCCTCACGGGCCGGCCGTGCTGCATTGGAACCAAGGGCAGGTAGGTGCGCTTGTGTATGGCCGATCCGGGGGTGGGAGGTTGCGTTGCCCTGGGCCCCCCCCCCCCCCCAGGTTCTGAAACGGCCCCAGCTGCCCCCCTCCAAGTCTTCTCAGCCCTGGCCTGGCCTCGCAGGTGTGAGATCACGTCTCGGGAGTACTGTGACTTCATGAGGGGCTACTTCCACGAGGAGGCCACGCTGTGCTCGCAGGTAAGACTCTAGGGCAAGTGTCCCTCCCGTCGCCCCAGCTGCAGTGGGTGCTGACAGGCCACTCTGCACAGGTGCACTGCATGGATGACGTGTGTGGGCTCCTGCCCTTCCTCAACCCCGAGGTGCCTGACCAGTTCTACCGCCTGTGGCTCTCCCTCTTCTTGCACGCCGGGCAAGTGATACCATGTGGGCTGAGCTGTGCCAGGTGGGGTGGGTGCCCCCAGGGACTCTAGGTGTGGCTGGCCAGATGGTGGAGGGGTGGTCTCCCCGCTGAGACCCTGCCGCACCCCGCCCTCCCTGCAGGATCCTGCACTGCCTGGTGTCCGTCTGCTTCCAGATGACCGTCCTGCGGGACCTGGAGAAGCTGGCCGGCTGGCACCGCATAGCCATCATCTACCTGCTGAGTGGGGTCACTGGTAACCTGGCCAGCGCCATCTTCCTGCCATACCGGGCAGAGGTAAGGCTGCCCCCAGGGCAGGGACCCATCCCAACTGGCTCCGTGTCCAGCACGGAGCGTGGGTCCCCGCACAGTCCAGCCTGGGAACATCTCCTTTTGGCTCCTCAGTGTTGACGTGAGCCCCCGGAGGCAGGACGGGAGACGGGGCTCTGGGTCCGGGGAGGGTCTGCTGGGCCTCACCAGCTCATGGACACCCTCATTGTTGCCAGGTGGGCCCGGCCGGCTCCCAGTTCGGGATCCTGGCCTGCCTCTTTGTGGAGCTCTTCCAGAGCTGGCAGGTCCTGGCGCGGCCCTGGCGAGCCTTCTTCAAGCTGTCGGCGGTGGTCCTCTTCCTGTTCACCTTCGGGCTGCTCCCCTGGATCGACAACTTCGCACACATCTCGGGCTTCATCAGCGGCCTCTTCCTGTCCTTCGCCTTCCTGCCCTACATCAGCTTTGGCAAGTTCGACCTGTACCGCAAGCGCTGTCAGATCGTCGTCTTCCAGGCGGTCTTCCTGGGCCTCCTGGCCGGCCTGGTGGTGCTCTTCTACTTCTACCCCGTGCGCTGCGAGTGGTGCGAGTTCCTCACCTGCATCCCCTTCACCGACAAGTTCTGCGAGAAGTACGAGCTGGACGCACAGCTCCACTGAGGGGCCGCCCCAGGCCTCCCGGGCCCGACCTTGGCCTGCACGCCCGGTGTGCGGCCGGCCGGTGCCCTGCACTGACCTCTTGTGCCTTGCTCACTGTGGTGGACTTCTCGTCCTCCAGGGCGTTTACTACACTAGTTACCACGATTACCTTCTAACGAGTTTTTTGACGACCACCTCGTGTGGCCAATAAATGCACCGGGAGCGTTTTAGCTGCCACTAACTTACCGGCGCTGCCTCCTCTTTGTGGTCTCTGGCTACGGCTGTGGAGGGGGGCGGGTCCTTCAGGCCTCTTCCTCACCCTCCCCTCCCGCTTACGGCTCTGCAGAGTGGGGAACAAAGTGTGAGACACACCTCCCAGTAAAGTCCCTCTGCCAGATGGCTGGCTGGACCTTGTCCCCGTCTTTAGGGTGACTGGCAGCTGACGAGAGAAGAACCCATGGTTGTGCTATTGTGCCCTCCCCTGCCCTGAGAAGTACCTGACCCCAGCCCTCCCTCTCCAGCCAGAGGCTGCCTCCCTTTCCAGGAGCCACAGGGTGAAGGGTGCTGCTCCAGGTGAACCCTGGGAGCTGAGGCTGGAGACCTCACCCACACTGTTGGATGCAAGGCCCCTGCTGCCCCGTAAGCGCACAAAGCCAGCCATCGACTTTATGTCCCCTTGCCATAAAAATCATGGTAGAATCACTGGTCTGGTAGCCAGGGGATGGTGTGGCTGCAGGGTTCAGAGCAAGCAATGGAGACCTCAGGGCTCCCCCGCACCATTTTCTGCCCTTGTGTCCTCTCTGTGAATGGGCAGCAGCACGGCCCAGACTGTGGCTTTCTTACTTTTCAAACTGAGGAGCAAGTAGATTTATTTTGTATGCAAGGCCAGGCCCACGTGCCACGCAGCTCGGCTGTTCGGGCCCAGGGCTCAGCTTCGTTCCAGCCGGTACCAGCCAACGGCACAGAGCTGTCCGTGTCCGGATGTTCATTTTTGCCTCAGCTTTTTGATGAAGGACACCTCATCTCGATTCCGGATACCGTAACTGGAAAAGAAAGAGGACTACAGTGTGTGATCGGTAGAAGCTGTGTCTGACTCCTCACCTGAGATCTGTGAGAGACCAAGAAGGAACGGGCAGGAGGAGCGCTGTGTCCAGGGAGGAGAGGAAGTGGCAGTGACCATCCTCTTGCCTGCACACACACTGCCTCCCCCTGGCTCTGGGAGGCCCTTCACTGCCACTGGTAAGCGCTGGTCCCACTGCCCCTATGCCTCCCATTCCAGGGGGGAGGGCCCCCAGGAACCCCCTCGCAGGAGGCTCTCAGTCCAGCCAGGCACTCTCCGGGTCTTGCAAGTTCCCCAGGAACTGATTTAATCACGACTCCTCGTTCCTGGGAAGAAGCCCCAGCCCTCTGGTGGGGCTTGGGGAGCTGGCGGGTGAGAGACCAGATGCCTCCCTGCACCTCAGAGCGTGGCCCACACTTACTCTCGCAGCTTCTTCCTGTCGTCTGTGAGCTTCTCTCCTGCGGAGGTCAGGTAGTAGGTCCTCCACACGTAGGACCTGTAAGGTTCAGGGGTTCAGGCACACCGCGGGCAGGGTGATGGGGCAGCTGGGACACGGGGGCTGCGTGTGAGATGGGCTCAAGACACTCAGCTCGGGGGGACCCAGGGCAGGTGGCCTCGTCTTGGCTCTTCCTGTACCACGCACGCACCGGGCCCGATGGAACTCTAAGGAGGCACTGCTCCAGGGGCTGTGGTGGGCCCGGTCTTACTCACGAAACAGGCTGCAGTACCGAGACCCAGACGACAACCTCTGGCCCAGCAGGCCTGGGAGAGCACCCAAGGGATGATGGGCGGGACCACTGACAGCTGCCCCACCTCCAACCCAGGAGACCCCTTACACTGGAAATGCCCCGAGGTGCCCCCGTTTAGGAATCCTGGTGGCTGCCCAGGTGGCATGCTATAGACGCCAGAGCAGCTGAGGCAGGAGTCCCAGGCACCGGCCACGCCTGAAGGCTCACCAAGACCTCACAGCACCAGCGCTTCCCACAGCCCCACTTACCAGCTGATGTGCTGGATGCCCCCCTCACGCTCTTGCCTGAGCTGCACATATCTCTGAATGGCCTTCTTCAGGTCCAGGACCGTAGCGTTCTGGACCACAACCACAGCTGCAACACAGGTGGGAGAGTAGGCACGGTGGGAATCCTCGGACGGCAGGAAAGGAGGCCAGCAGATCTGTTCAGACTGTTCTTGACGGAGACTCAAGTGCAGGTGGAGTGGGCTTGTGCCTGGCCCAATACCCCTGCACATGCCCCTGAGTCTCCCCCGAGCCGCCATGTCAGTACCCCGCCTGTGGGAAAGCTGGGCTGCACGGTCCCGGGGAGATGGCGAGCACTTACGCATGATTTCTCCGTCCATCTTGCACACTCGGACTGTCATTGCTTGGCCGTATTCTAGTGCTATTTGGGAATTGACTTCTTCCAAAGTAACCTACAGAAAGACCAAGGGTGGGAGCCCGGCTTGTTGAACAACAACAAGAGAAAACAAGCTGAGAGTATCCAAAAAGGATAAGAAACAGATTTCTTGCGTCTATGTCTCTCGGCTCCACCCACATTTTGTATTTAATGCTCAAAGCGGAAGACAGCTCAGGAAGAGTACAGAGAGCAGGGAGGACCAGGGTCAGATCTGGGTTCTGGGCTGGGCAGGAGCACAGACACTGTTGAGTCCAGGGCCCAGGACAACGTGGAGTTGAGGCAAGTGTGCAAAATTCACCAGGCCACCCCCATCCCCGCCCGCCAAAAGCAGTCACAATAAATAAGCCAATACAACCTTAAAAACCCGACAAGTTGGGCACCTGGGTGGCTCAGTCGGTTAAGCGACTGCCTTGGGCTCAGGTCATGATCCGGGAGTACCAGGATCGAGTCCCGTGTCCGGCTCCCAGCTCCAGGGGGAGTCTGCTTCTCCTTCTGACCTCCTCCCCTCTCAAGCTCTCTCTCAAATAAACAAGTAAAATCTTTAAAAATAAAAATAAAACCCGACAAGTTCAGTCTACGACTCCAGGAGGGGCCGAGAGCCGCACGGAACCAAACTGAAGGCGGATTAATGAACACCGGTCCGGGTCCTGCTCCCCATCAAGGGTGCGTCCCGTACGCCACGGACGACCTCTGCGTTCCGCCCCCGTGTGTCAGAGGGTCCTGCGCCGACGCACGTTTCCGTGCGCCCCTCTCCATGCCGCGCGCCCCCGCCGCGTCCCCGCGAAGACCCCCGCTTGGGCCCAGAGGCGCCTCCTCCAGGGCTGCGGGCCGCGGTACGCCGTCCGGGCCGCCCCAGGGCCGTGCGCGGCCGGCGGGGAGAGGGCCCGACCCCGGCCCCCGGCGCCCGCGCGCACCTGGATCGGCAGGTCGCAGAGCAGCGGGTCCTGCACGACCATGGCGAGACCCTCCTGAAACACGTCCACCGCCTCGGAGTGCGGCAGCGCCTCCTCTTCGTCCTCCTCGTCCTCCGGCGCCTCGGGCCCCGGGGCCGCCTCCGCCCCCGCCCCGGCCCCGGCCCCGGCCCCGGCCCCCGCCCCGGCCCCCGCCCCGGCCCCCGCCCCGGCCCCCGCCCCGGCCCCGGCAGACTCCAGGTCGCCTCTCAGCGCGCGCACTCCACCCGCACCGTCGCAGCGCGCCCGGGTTCCGGCCAGGGCGACCGCGAAGGGGCGGGACTGCCGCAGGGACCAATGGGAAGCTCGAGGGGGGCCAGCTGCCGGGCGTGCCGGGCGCGAAGGCTGCCGGGAGCCTGCGGGGCGCCGGGGGCCGCCATGCTGCTCTTCTGTCCCGGCTGCGGGAACGGGCTGATTGTGGAGGAGGGGCAGCGCTGCCATCGTTTCGCCTGCAACACCTGCCCCTACGTGCACAACATCACCCGCAAGGTGCGGCCCGGGGTCCGCCTTCGCCCGTCCTCGCGCTCGCGGCCGCCTCCCGCGGGCTGCGGGTCCTGCCGCGCGTCCCATCGTGTGCGCCCGCGATCCGGCCGCCAAGCCTCAGTGCAGCCCCGCGGGTCCCCGGCCATCTCTCCCGCGCTGCGCTCCTGACCGCGCCCCGGGGCTTCCCCTCGAGCTCGCGGCCCGTGCCTCCCCGTCCGTCTCTCCCGGGCTTGCGGCCCCCACGCGGGCTCCCGGCCCCTGCCTCCCCCTTCCCCGGGCTCGCGGCCCCCACGCGCGCTCCCAGCCCCTGCCTCCCTCTTCCCCTCCCCCTCCCCCGGGCTCGCGGCCCCCACGCGCGCTCCCGGCCCCGTCCCGAAACATCCCCCTTCCCAGCGCGGACCCCAGGACCCCAGCCAGGCCCTACGAGGGTGCCGCCCATGCCCGGCCTCATGCATGCGCTGTCCCGAGACCCGAGGCGTTCTGCTAGGAGCCCCGTCGCGCACGCAGCTGCGGCCGGGCCTTTGCACGTGCTTTCTGCTCGGTCTGCTTTTCCGGGGGCGCCGTGCCCCTCGGGGGCCCTGTTTCAAGTGGTTGCTCAGTTTACAGCGTTTCGGCGTCTTCCCTGTGTTCCTGAGGGACCCCTATTCCTGAGTCCGGGGGCCTAAGGCGTGGGAGGGCGGGGGCTTCTCGGTTTTGGTGCCGCTTAGGGCCGAGGCCGATCCTCGAAGTAGCGCGCGCGCGGGACGGGAACGACGCGCGCGGGGTCGTGCCTCGTCTGTCTCCAGCGTGAGCTGCGCGGATGGGAAACTCGCCCCCCCGTGTGCGCGGGGCTGCGCCGGGCTGTCGCGGTCGCCGGCTACTGGGGGAGCGGTCGCGCAGGGAGCCCTGACGTTCCCGGGGCACTTGGCGAGCCGGGGAGCAGCCCAGGTGTGGTCTGCTGGGCAAGGCCTGGGGCTGCGCTCTGCGGGCCGTGCCGGGGAGGGGACGGTCCCACCTACCGGCTTTCCTGCCGCTCTGGTGCGTCCTCCAGTGCCCGGAGCGACGCTCTCACCCCCGTGTGGTCCCTGCGCCGAAACAAAGGAGCGGCCACGCAGGCTCCCTCTGCGAGGGGAGCAGCCCAGCGGGGTTCCGCGCGGAGCTGTCGTCTTACTTTACCGGAGAAGCAGGGACGCGTGCCTCAGAGCGAGGGAAAGGACCGCGGACGGTGGCGGGTGCCTTAACGCGGTAAAGCCGGCCTGCACCGTCCTGAGCGCGGGCTCACCGGGAGGCAGACGTGGGTAGGGGCGGAGTGGGATGTTCTTGCTAGTCATCGCCAGGTGCAGGGAGGGGCGGAGGGGTACCGTCTTCCCTCGCTCCTAACCCGTGCCCTGTCCTTGGGGTCACGGAATTCTGTTCCTAGGGAGCCCTGGCGGTCAGTAGTAGCCTGAGAACAGGACCGCTGCTGCTGTTCCAGCTGCTTCCACAGTCACTCCTTAGGGCTTACAATGCATTTCCTTTCTTTGTTCCTGTTTTAAAAAGGTTTTATTTATTTGAGGCAGAGAGAGAGAGAGAGAGCACGTGAGCGAGTATGGGTGTGGGGAGGAGGGGCAGAGGGAGGGAGAAGCAAGCTCCCCGCAGAGTAGGGAGCCCAGTGCCTGCATCCCAGGACCCTGGGATCCTGACCTGAGCCCCCAGGCACCCGCCCATACGTTTTCTAAGAATAGCTCCACACTGCTGAATCCTCCTCTTTGGGACTGCAGGAGACCTGGATTCTTTAAATGCCAGTGCTGAGTTCTGCGCTGAGAGGAGAAACGTGGGACTGCTTTAGTGTCCCTCCAGTCTCTGTTGAAGGAAGCAGGTCTGGGAGACCCTTGAGGATGGGAATGGTTTGGGGGCCCAGGTCGGTCCTCCTCCATTGTGTGGAGCCTGAGGACCCACTGTTCCATTAGGTGACAAATCGGAAGTACCCGAAGCTGAAAGAGGTAGACGACGTGCTCGGTGGGGCAGCGGCCTGGGAGAACGTGGACTCCACCGCAGGTGAGTCGCGAGCAGTGACGGTGAGGCACGGGGCTGCCGTCCTGGGTCTGCATCAGGGACGCCGAGGATGGGGGAGCGCCTAAAGAGAAAGTTTCCTGAGCACTTGCTAGACTGACAGTAATGGCTCAACCCCCACCCAGAGTTGGACGGGCCTGGGCCGGGGTCTCAAAGTGACCTCCCAGCGTTTTAGGACCTTGGAGGCCTCCCCGGCCCTTCCTGGGGCTGTTCCATGTGCGCTGGGTGTGGGAGACAGCGGTGGGCACCCCATGCGCTCCGAGGGCTGGCTGTGGTGGGAGCGGCGGTTACAGGAGTAAGGGAAGTTAGAGCCCGAGGAAACACATGGGGTCCCTTGTTCTGGTGTGGACTTTTACATGTCAATGTCAGAGAGCATTCAGCTGTTTATTCCGAGTCTTGTTCGTATGCGGAGGGGGGAGACGTGACCAGTGAGGGAAAGGGGGGAGCCCCAGACAGTCCTGGCCTGGGTGGACCGAGAGCAGCTCCTGTTCCCTGTCGCCTTTTCCCCTGTAGAAGAGCGTCCACATCTGATGCGGTAAAATTGGCATCGGCAGAATTTGCTAAAAAAAAAAAAAAAAAAATGACTCACGTACCTAATGTTTGAAATGGTGTCTGAGAGTGTGATGGAGTTGGGTCAGTTTCTCAGGGTGAAGTCACTTTGCCTCGAGGCACTTGGCAGAGGTGTGGGGCGGAGGGGCGGAGGGCAAGATGGCCCTGAGAACAGCCCGAGGGCTGTGGCCAGGATGGGTCCCTGCCCTGGAGGGTACGTGTGTTCACTGCCCACGGGGGCTCTTCTGGGAGGCGTGAGGGCCCACGCGATGGAAGGGCTGTTGGAAGCCTCGCAGGAGTGGACCCATGGTGCACAGGTAGCCACCGTCCCCTTCCTTGTGACGTTCGCAGCCCGTCTTCAGCAGATGGGAGGAGGAGCAGGGGGCCAGGGAGGGAGCTGGCGTGTATTCTTGGTCACAGGTCTCAGTTCCCTCACTGCGGGAGCATAGTGGGACCGGTGCCACTAGCGGTCGCCTGAAATCATGGCACAAGGGTGCCCAGGCAAGGGATGCCAGGTAGCCGGGCCGGGACAGGGTCTTGCTGCCTTTCCGTGACACCTCCTTCTAGCAGGTATGTCTGGCTATGGGCAGTTTGTTTCTGTTTTTGTTTTGAATGACGTGGGTTACTCGTTCTTCTGTTTCCAGAGCCGTGTCCTAAATGCGAGCATCCTCGTGCCTATTTCATGCAGCTGCAGACGCGCTCTGCCGACGAGCCCATGACCACCTTCTACAAGTGCTGCAGTGCTCAGTGTGGACACCGCTGGAGGGACTAGGGTCCAGCTGGCCTGGCCGCGTCACTGTCTCGGACCTCACTCCCCAGGGTGCACTCCCCGCCAGGAGTGCGAACTTTGTCCAGAGGCGTCTTTGTGGGGGTGGCGGGAAGCTGACCCTTGGAGGGGAGCTGGCCCGGGGGCCCGTAGATGCAGCCCGCCTGTCAGTCTGCGGATGAGCTCACCGTGCCCGGGGGTCGCGTGTGCGGAGTTGGGTGTCCGCACGGAAGCGTGCTCTTCCGGCGTGCACCTGTCGGGGCCGACAGATGTCCTCTAGCCATCACCCTTTTCAGATGTGTGCCCTGTCGGCAGTTGCGAAGTAAAGTTGTGTTGATAGTACATCGATGTCCCTGAGTATTTAACTGTAAACTTATTTTATCACCATCTGTTGTGAACGTTTAATTAAAATGGAAACCTTAATGCTGCCTTTTCAGTGTTTCATTTTTTTTGCCAAGAAGTGTGTTTTATTGTCATTAATCATAACCTGATTTGCTGTAGTAGCCCAGGGCACACTGGAGGGTTGGGCAGTCTGCCTGGGGGTCCTCAGAGACCCACAGGCCTGTCGTGTCGCCCTGGGTGCCCAGTCCACAGTGCGGCCTGTAACATGTGTCCACCGGCAGGTAGTTCTTGCTCCACGGCACGGCCGGGCGGAGGTCTTGCAGGTGACGAGGGCAGGGAGTCCCCTGGGTGCTTAGGACGGTCACTCTGCTTCTCCCCCAGGGAGGCCTTTGCCTGGTGGGTGTTCTCCTCCAGCGTCTCCGTTTTCCCCAGCTTGGCCTTCTTGACGTGTCCAGCCTCTGCCATTTCCTTAACGTGATCTGTGGCGTTGTGCTCTGAGCCTGGCGCCTGGTCCTCGCACTCGTGTTGCTACCGCAAGAGACCGCGTTCAGGTTTTCAATGCTTTGAGACGTTGACCTCAAACTCCTGCCACCCTTCGGGCTCTTCTGGTCGAGAATCACTGATGACCTGGATTTCAGGCGATCATTTCTGTTTGGGTTTCCTAGGATTGCAGTAAACTGGTGAGATAGAAGGCATTTCTGTTGTTTTCCTTCATATTTTCTCCTGCAAAAGAAAAGGGATGTCCCAGCATGGAGGGGGACCGGATGGCATTTTGCCGCCAGGCTGGTTTCTTGCCCAGGACCTCGGACTTCATTACGTTCCCAAATTTCTTCCCAGTGAAGTCTCGTTTAGGAAGTTGTGGGATGTGAATTCATACCCCTGATACGGGTGTGTACGTTTTCGAGACTCGCATCTTTTCCAGAAATGGCTAATCCTGAAGTCTGACATGGCGGTGCGTTCTTTTGGCTTCGTTTTGTTTCAGGTAGGCTCCACGCTGGAGCCCCGCGTAGGGTTTGAACTCCTGATTCGCTGGTCATGGCCTGAGGCTGAGATCAAGAGTTGGCTGGTTCACTGACTGAACCACCCAGCGCCCCAACCTGATGGCTTTCTTTTTGCCATGACACGTAGCCCGGGTCGTGAGCCTGTGGTCTGTAGTGGGTCATTCCCCGGAACAAAACAGCGTCTTCCAGTTATGCTGATGGAATGTTAGGATACAGGCGTTGCCCTCGGTAGCTTCTGTTTGTTGCATCAGTTTTTGTGGTTTCGTTTTGTTCCCACGTGCACAGTTTCCTCAGATCCTCTGCAGATGCCCGCCGTCTGGTCAGTGGTAAAGGCCAGCATGTCTGCCGCTTCGCGGTGAGACAGCGGCGAGCTGAGCTTCTGCCCTCATTCCCCTGTGTACGGTGGCGATGACGATCGTCCAGTGCAGGGGTTCGCAAACTTCCATCAAGGGCCGGATAGTAAATATCTTCGACTTTGTGGGTCAAGAGTCAAAATCTAGGAAGACAAACTTCGACAGCCTTTATATAGACAAAACCCGACATGGCCGCAGTCCTTGGGTGCAGCGTTTTGTGTGGGGGTCTCCCGGTGAAAGAGAGGATATTGGTTCACTTAACGGGGCTTCAGAGTTAGCAGTTCTCTTCGTGCAGACAGATGGCAAACAGGCATCTGTCAGTGCCGGTTAAGTGCTGGGAGCATGTGAAGTCGGCTGTTGGTGTTGCCGGCAGGTTGGAGTCTGCACCGACGGGAGTGGCGGGTGGTTTCCGCAGAGAGCTTGCTGTGGTGTGGGAGCGGACGCCAGTCCACGCTCTACCCACCTAGTGTTTTCTCGGTTTTGAGGATAGTCTTGCCTCTGGGGTTGGGTGGTTCTCTGCGGGCCGGCTCCAGCTCCGTGCGGGTTCCTGACTCTCCGGAGACACCCTTGGGCGGTAGCAGTCACATCTGCGGAGTCGTCGGGGTTCGAGGGAAATCACTTCGGTTGACGTGGGTTGCCTTCCTGCTGCTCCCAGTGCCCTTAGGTGTTAGAACCGTTCTCCGAGGGGCCGGGGTTTTCAGTCTAATCTCTTGGGACACACTTCAGCTGCTACGAATACACGCCAGTCGCCATCCTCACAGCTTTCCTGGCTTGGGTAACGCACGAGCCACTAGGAAATTTAATTTAGTTGCTTCATTTTTGTATTTAATTTTTCTGGAGAAATTCTGTGCCACGTTGAGAATCGTGCCAGTGACCGGGTCGGCTCCAATAACGTTGACCTGCTGGGGTGCCCTTGTGCCGCCAATTCAGGGTCCACTTTCTGGTTTCGTCTCGATGCGTGTGTACTGGGAAGAGGTTAAGGGAAGGAAACACGTGATATGTTTGTATGACTGCTTCACGCTCAGGATTGACAGTCCTAGGGATTCTCTGGGGCTCTCCCTGGCTCCCAGCCTCCGGGAAGGGCTGTGCACTGACTTTCACGGATGTCCTCTCTTATGTCTTTTTCTTGTTTTCTGCATTGTTACGATACTGTGTTTTTCTCTTACGTATTTTCCTTTTGGTTCTTTTCTGCAGTGTGTATCTCTCCTCGCGTATTTCCTATGTCTTCCTTGGGAGCCTATTTTCCTTCACAACTTGGAGCATAAACCTATGCTCATTCCAACAGGTTGGTCCTGGGAGTCCCTGTCCATCGACGTGGGTCACCTGGTTCTGTGTCTTCCTAAGTCCGATATTCTCGGGTTCATCTCGGAAACTGTGAACGATGTAGACCACAGATACTGGATTCTGTTGGGTTTCTCCGGAGAGGGTGTTTCGTACTGCTCCCTACCGCAGGCTGTAAACGCGGTGTCTGATCTTTAACCCTTCGCTGGCTGCCCGGAGTCACTCTTATGCATGGAGTTCGCGGGGAGCTAGAGATTTTGTTGTTTGTGTTGGGGGCAGAGTTTCGATCTAGAATTTGGTGCTCTTCTCCCCTCCAGGTTTCCTCCCTTTCCCACCTGTGTGGTTGCCCCTGGAGGGGTCATGGCTGTGGTGTGGGTGCTGTGGTCTGACAGACTTGAGGTGGTAAATTCTAGTTTTAGCAAGGTGGGAGGGACCCTGTCAGAGGGAAGGAACCTCTCTTTAGGTGGGTCCTAGAGAAGCTGCAGTCATCGTAAAGGTGTGTGCTTCTAACAGGTAAGGTGGGCATCATGCTGACTGAAACTTAAATAGTAGACAGCTGTGTGGGGGTCGCCTGGGCGGCTCAGTCTGACTCTTAATCTCGGCTCAGGTCACGACCGCACCGGGTATGAGCCTTCTCCCTCTCCTTCTGCCCCTCCCATCTCAACAAAACAGATGCGTGATGTATGTTTGCCTCCGGTCCTCAGGTGTTCACGGGCTTAGACTTCTGGTTTCATCTCTCTGTGGGTCCTGGTTCTTTGCAGAGCTCAGAGCTGCAGCTCCGGGTCCTCCAGACCTAACCCGAGATGTTTTGATGCAGAGACACACATGCACACTGAAATGTGCCCTTATTTGGTACCCCAGAGAACACACAGACAGTAAGTAAGGGAAAAGAAGCATATCTTCACTAATAATCAGCAAAGTGTAAATGAAAGCGACGTGAAATGTGTTTGCTTAGGAGATAGGCAAAGATTACAAAGACTGATACTGTGTCCTGTTGGGGACAGGCACTCCCGGACTCCGGGTGGGAGTAGATGTTGATCCGTGTTTGGAGGGCCACGTGGTAGGATCAGTATTTTAAAATGCTGAATCGTATTGTTTTTAGTTTTTATTTTTAAAATAAATTTAGATTTTATTTGTCAGAGAGGGAGGGGTGCGTGTAAGCAGGGGCAGAGAGAGGGGGACGCAGTCTCCCCGCTGAGCAGGGAGCCGGATGCGGGGCTTGATTCCAGGACCCTGAGATCATGACCTGAGCTGAAGGCAGGGGCTCAACCCACTGAGCCACCCGGGTGCCCCATTAAAATGCTGAGCTTCAGACCCTGCATTTCCACCCGTAGAATCAGTTGCACAGAGGTGCTCACTCTGGGTATTAAGGGTCCCTGCCCAGAATCACTCACTACCTTTGTTTAAAATTGCAATTATGGAAATTAACGTAATGTTGCACGTCCTTCCTCAGAAAATAAAGATAGCACACACGGCAGCAATCCCAATGTCTCCCGGCAGGATTATTGAACTGTGGTATGTGCTACCGTTAAAGGCACTAAACGGGCTTTTCTGTGCCGACCTAGAAGAGCATCGAAAATACAGGAGCCAGGAGTCCACCCGCTCGGCGCAGCCTGAGGCCAGGAAAGACATACACCTGTTTGGGCTTCCCCCTCGTGTGGAAGGACTTGTGCCTAACTTCTCACAGAGGCGTCCTCTGGGGTGAGAGAGCGGGGTCTCATTTTTTATTTTCTTCTGTGTCGTTTGCTCTCCTTGACGTGGGAGTGCATCACTTTCCTGTTTAACCGCCTCTCCAGGGCTGTTTCTCGGAAAGGTTCCAGTGGACACTGCCCCTTGCTGGACGGGTCCCCACAGCCCATGTTTAGCTACCTTCCGTGTCACAGGGAATGAAGGGTCACCCCATGTCCCAGTCCCCGGGCTTGGGGTTAGCGGTGGTGGTTGTCTCCCAGCCCCACTTGGGGCAGCCGCTCTGCTCTGCGTCGTGGTTTCGATATGGGCGGCCCGTGTGAGCCGCGGGAGGTTCACGTCACTGCTCACTGCACTTGTAGCCTGAGTCAGGCTGAGAGGCTTTGCTGCAAGCACAGGAACAGTCATCTCCAGGTCTGCAGGGTTGGGGGCCCCTCTGACTTGCCATGGGACCCAGCAGGTGCATCTGGGAAGGTGAGTCTGGCTGTCAAGACAGCCATTCTGGGGCCAGATGGTCTGAGCTGTGGTGGCCTGGACTGGAGATGAGGTCCAGGTCCTGGGGCCGGCAAAACCCCTTCAAGCCCCCATGATCTTGGGGGGCCTTTGGGCAGAAGAGGAGCCAGAGTCTGGGGATCCCCCGGTTGGGGCTGTGGGTGGGCAGCAGGTGAGAGTGTGGTCCTAGAAGGAAGGTCAGCTTGGCCAGGCGGAGGAAGGGGAGGTGAGGGTTCCTGCTCTGGTCCTGTCCCAGTGCCCTCTTCCCAGGGGCCAAGGCACACACCTAGAGACAAGGTCTGCCTCCGCAGGGGGTTCAGGATGCATTTCTCTTCCTGTTGGGGCAGGCACGGGACCTCACGCCAGTCACACAGGTCTCGCCCTAGAAGAGCCTGGTGTGAGGAGGCAGCGGAGCCGTGGGCTTGGCTGACCTCGCCGCCGGGGGCTGCGGCGGGGAGGTGGGTTCTGGGCAGAGGAGGGCCATTAACAGGTGCGGGAAGAGCAGGTACAACATTTAACCCCCTTTTGCCCCCAGGTCCCCTGCAACCGTGTCAACATCCTTATTCTAGACCTTTCCCACAGCCCTACCTGCTCCCCTGCTCCTTTCCTGAGCTGACTGGCCTGGCTTGGGGATGTCTGGTCTGGCCAGAGAGACACTGGGGGGCTCAGCAGGGCTTCATGAAGGATGTGTCTTTGTCCCCCCGAGGCGCAACTGGGGCCAGCTCATGTGTCTCCGAGGCTGCAGCCTGGTGTCTCCAGGGCTCCCAGACCCGCTCTTTCCAGCTGCAGCCCCTCCTGCCCACCCCTCTCAGCGCGGGGAAGCTGCTCGGGGCCGGCTCTCCCTCTCCCCAGCCTTCCCTGCACCTCTTCTGCGCCCACCCTGGCTGGCCTTCCTGCCTCTGAGCCTCCAGCCTGTGGCCTCCCTGTCAGCATCCCTGTAGGAAGCTCGTGTTCAGGTCCTTTCCGCCAACAGCACTGGCAGTTTCCACCTGTGCTAGACGGGCCCCTGTGCGCTCATGTGGCCTAGAGGCGCTGGGGGGACTCCTGCCTCCATCTCCAGCTCACTGTTTATCACAGTCCCCATGTCCTCCTGTATCTGGTTCTTGGGAGCCAGGGCCTGAGTTTCTCCGCCTTCCCCAGCAGAGAGAAGAAAATGCTTGGTAAGTGTCCATTGAAATAGCAGCCTCCTTCCTCTGGAGGGAGCTGGACGGCTCTCCATCCGTTAAAAACACAGTGTCTCTGTAGGAGGGGACAGTAAGTGGATGCAGGAGTTGGCGTGAAGCCCGCTTGGAGGGTGTGCTACAAAGGCACCTTGCTCTGGCGGGGCCTCCCCGGCCTCAGTGGGTCCTTGGGGGCTGAAGCCCATGGCGGGGAGGGGCTGTGTCTCTCTAGAGACCTGCCTCGGGTCTGGCCCTGTCGGTGGGTTCTGGTGCAGGGTCCAGCTGCAAGGCAGCCCATGGCTTTGTGGTGGGCCAGGAAACCAGGGCAGGAAAGCTGTGAGGCCCCAGTGGTCAGACCTCGTGGCCAGATCTTGACCCCAAGGTCACGGAGGAGATGGGTCCTGAGAAGGGACCAGAGTGCTCCAGGGCTGAAGGCGTGTCCACAGACGTGGGGCGGTAGTGCTGGGTGGTGGCGTCAGTCACACTCCCTGGCAGGACTGTCCCGAGAGGGATGCCCTGGCTCACCCCCCAGCCCTGCCAGCCATCCTACGAGGTGGTGTCGTGTTGTCCGAGCGGTGATGAGGTCCCCCTGCTGTCCTCGCAGTGCCTGTTCCTGGACCAGGGAGTGTGTGGGTGGGGGTTTCCGCGCTGCCTGGCCTAGTGCCTGTTGTCGAGGATGCGGGTGGCCAGAGGAAGGACAGGCCAGCGGTGCCCAGGGCGAGGTGGGTGCTCCCAGGCTGGTGTGACTACAGGTCGGACCTGTGCTGGGAACAGAGGTACCAGGTGCCAGCGTTGGGCACGTTGCTCCTGACCCCGGCCTTGACGGCCACAGCTCGGGGAAGGGCGGCCCCATCCAGCTCACGTCGTAGACCCAGAAGCATCCTATGTGGAGAGTTCGAGGAGAAACGTCCATGTGTCCGTCTCTGCTGCTCCCCCAGAGGGGTCCTGGCCCTGGTAGCTCGCTCTTGTCCCTGCCCTGGGGCCAGCCGAGCTTGGAGCCACCCCACACCGTTCTCTGGAACCATCCGCTCCTAGGTCAGTCTGGGGCAGGAACGGCCCAGTTCAGTGTGCACAGAGGAGTCCTTCCACCAGGGCCTGGCTCAGCTCCTGGCTGGGAAGTGGCTGCCATCCCTCAGGCCCCCAGACCTTGGGGCTCACTGTGATTCTGTCATCCCACACCCTGCCTTGGGCTCAGGTCAGGCCGCTCCCTCATCTCCAGCCCCGCACGCACGGGAGGGGATGCGAAGTGTTGGGCAGAACTTGCCTCCCATGCTGTGGCTGGGGGTGCCGGGGGATGGCGTGCCATCTTCCTGAGCAGGGATTGTACTGGGGTCTGTCCTGCGGGTCCACGGAGAGGCTGCTGGCGTGTTGGAGGGGTGTGTGCTGCCTGGGTGCGTGCGGGCTCCCCAGGAGCTTGCGTGCTGTGGTCTGTGAGCACGGTGCTGCTTGTTGGCCTCCTTATCACCCATCAGGCTTGCGTAACCAGGCTCGCCCTGCTTCCTGCTTCGGAACTATCAGTGCACCATCTGGAGCTACAAATGGGGTGATCGGATGTCAACGGCCTCCCCGCACCCAGGCACTTCCTAACACCCAGCGCCTTTGTCTCCCGTGAACCTCCGGTCCCCCCGGGGCCCTGCTCTTCTTCCCAGGATGGGTAGCTCCAAACAGGGGTGCGGCCGTTCGGCTCAGGGAGGGCCCTCTGTTGCACGGACACCCCACTCACTGCCATCCTCCTACTAGTCCCCAGCGGGTCTTTATTTAAGGATGCAGCGGGGAGAGAGGGTGTGTGGGTGTCGGCCACATGACCCTGGGCGAGGCACTACCCCTTTGGGACTCGGTTGGCTTGTCAGGAAGCGGGGACGGTCTCTCTACCTCACGGGGCTGCCGTGGGAATGCAAGCATGTGATGCGTGCTGCATGGTTGGCACAAGGTTGCTGTGACCTGATCTCCCTTGCGTGACGGGACCTGGGACCATGCTGGCTGAGGACGTCTGTCCCAGAGAGGAGGCTTCTAGGCAGACTCAGACACTTGCTGGTTGGGAATCCGGAACCCAGCAGGAGGCTTGGGTCTGCAGGCACCATGCTGTACACCGCGGCCATTCGGATCTTCCCGAGCTTCTGTTTCTTAGGAGAACAGCTTAGCCTCTGGTGCCCAGTGGTGGGACGTGGTGAGGGGACAGGCGGTGACCCACTTGAAGCCCTCCACAGGGGAGACCTCCTGGGGACAGTCCCACGGGGGTGCGCTCAGCCCAGTCCCTTGCAGGACGGACCTTGGAGGCTGAGGCCCTGACGCGAGAGCTGAGCGCCTGGCTGCTGATCTGTGCCTGCATGGGCGCCTGGGTCGGCGCAGCCGTCTCCGTCCAAGGGCAAGGAGGAGGTGAGCACGGGGCACTCGTGTCTGTGGGGGTGGTTGGCAGAGAGCTTGGGGCAGGGCAGTTGTCTGTCTCACTCCACAGGGAAGGGTTTGGCTGGACGTTCTGGGGCGCTACCTCCTGGGACCAGCCTGGAGTTCCCACCCACACCTTGTGGGTCAGAGCCCTTCACCTCCCAGCCCTGCCCTTGAGGCCTCCTCCTGGGACCACTCTTGGGGTCGGCCCTGTCAGAGTGTCCGCTGCAGGTCTGACCCTGCCCTGAAGCACGCTGTGGGCTGCAAACCGTGCCTGTCCCCAGGGCTCGGGGCCGGGGCTGTCACCTGTCTGAACAACAACATCCTGAGGATCCACTGCCGCTGGTCGGCCCCGGAGCCGGGCCGGGGCCCCCGTGCCTGGCTGCTCTTCACCAGGTGAGGCCGCAGGGCCCTGAGGGCGGGGTCCCCACGGTCGCGGTGCAAGGGCCGGGCTGGCGCGGTGGCCCTTGGTGCCGACACACACCCTTTCCAGCAACCACGCGCCGGGCGGCCAGCACAGATGTGTCTTCTGGGCCGGGGAGTGCACCCTGGTGCTGCCCCCCGAGGAGGTGCTTGTGCCTTCCGACAACTTCACCGTCACGCTGCACCGCACCGTCTCTGGGCAGGAGCAGGTCAGCCTGGTGGACCCGCAGTACCTGCCTCGGAGACATGGTGAGGCCAGGTCTGGGCGCCCTGATGGGGAGCGTCCTGGCTTCGGGGGGCCTGGGGGCAGGGTTGCATGGCCCCTAACCTTCGTGGCCCCATGGAACACCGGGGGCTCGGAGATGGGAGGGGAGGGTCCCCGGCTCCCTGGAGACGTAGGGTTTGGGAGGAGGGTGAAGATACCGGGCTTCAGGCTGGGCCCAGGGCACAACTCCAGTCACCTGAAGTGCACCTGAGGCGCAGCAGGAAGGGACACAGTGAGACACGTAGGACGGGAGCGGCTGGCCAGACCGGGGGCTCTCTTTGTCTGGCTGCAGGGCCTGGAGTTGCTCACCGTTGTCTTGTCCCTCCTGGGGCCTCGCTGGGAGACGTCACCAGCGAGGAGACAGAGTCCTGCCTCCCAGGAGGGCCCCGGGCTGGGAGGGCCATGACCATGCCCCCGCCCCCTGACCCCCAGCCTGTTTCAGACCTCGTTCCTGGGCATGCCAGCAGACACACCCTCACGCAGCCCCACTCTGTTTCAGTGAAGCTGGACCCTCCCTCTGACTTACAGAGCAATGTCACCTCTCACTATTGTGTCCTGACCTGGAGGATCAGCCCTGCTCTGGAGCCCCTGACCGCCATCCTCAGCTACGAGCTGGCATTCAAGAAGCAGGAAGAGGGCTGGGAGGTAATGCTGGGCCCACTGCTCCGGAGCCTTCTCTCTCCTGGGAGCCGCGGCGGGGGCCAACCCTCCCCCACAGGAAGATGTCCATGTGGATGAGGGGAGGGGGTGCCCTCAGAGCCCGGAGCGTGGCTGTGCACACGTGTGTGTGAGCATGCGCAGGTCCACAGCTGTGTGTGTGCATGAGGGTGGATAAGTGTAAGTGTGCTTATGAGCCTGTGCCCGCGTGCGTGGGTGTGGCTGTGTGGCCGTGTGTGGGCGTGGTCTCAGGGGCCACGGGCCCTGTCCCCGCTCTGCGCCTGCTGACGGTCCTCTGCCCCACAGCAGGCCCAGCTCAGGAACCACATCGTCGGGGTGACCCGGCTCTCGCTGGACGCTGTGGAGCTGGACCCCGGGTCCCACTATGAGGCCCGGCTGCGGGTCCGCATGGCCACCCCGGAAACGGACGTGGAGGAGGAGCTGCGCTATGAGGGCCAGTGGAGCGAGTGGAGTCGGTCTGCCCGCTTCCCCTCGCCCCCTCGCCCTGACCGAGGTGCGGCTTTCCCTCCCGGAGGACCTTATACCCATCCAGGCCTCTCAACCTCCTAGAGCCCCGCCCGGAGGTGGTCCTGCCCCGGCTGGCCACCTTTCCCTGGAGGTCTGGGATTTTGAAGGAGGGAACACACAGCTGCCCAGCGTCCGGCTTCTTGGAACCTGTAGTTACTGTGTCATGGGGAGAGACTGTGGCCCTGGGAGGCATGCCGGGCCTCTGCTTCCGTCCGGAGTGGGACGTGGTCTCACCTCTTTAGGGAGGGCTGGGCTGACCCTTGTGACCGGCTGGGGAGGGTGACTGACCCCGATGACCTTGCAGATGGAGGAGGTGGGGCCCTGTGGTGGCTGATTCGGGAGCAGGCATGACACAGGCCCTGGGCCTGGGAGGAAATTCCCACGGTGGGCCCAGGCACTCCTACTAGAGCTTTGCCACGTGGGTTTAGAGAACACCTTGGTTCCAAGGAAGCTCACTGCCCCGGGCCCTTCCTGCCCACAGGCCCCCTGTCCTCCTCTCGGGGGCAGCCCGGCAGCAGCACCCTTGTTGCTGTACCCGTCTTTCTGCTGCTGACCAGCCTGATCTACCTTGTGTTCAAGCTTTCACCCAGGTGGGTAGGCAAGGTGTGCGTGCGTGCGTGCGTGCGTGTGTGTGGCTGTGGGGGGGGCATCTTGGACCAGAGCGGCCCTCCCTCCCACCATCTGCCCTCCCCGCCATCTGATCCTGGACGGGCTAAGCCTCTGCCCTGGGCCTCTAGAGAGTTCCCCACTTGTCAAGTGTGTTGGGGGTTGTAGGGCCCCAAAGACGCTCAGGGGGACCCAAGTTCACTGGGACCGCGTCACCCAAGAGCCTCTGGGGGTGCTCTGTGGTCTGCTGACTTTTAAACGCCTTCTCTGAAAAGACCGTTCTGGGGCCCTGGTGTGCTCAGGGCTCCAGTGCACGCCACAGAGAACCTACCAGATGTAGGGCCCGTCTGAAGTAAACCATCACCCGTGTCAGGGTGAGGGAGGGGCCCGGAGGAGACTGACCAGCTGCAGACTCACGGTAGAAAGGACGAGAGCGGGCCGGGTGGGGGTACTGGGCGGTGTGGACGCCAGACTTGACCTGGAGCAGAAGAGAGGTCTTCAAGCTCGTGAAACAGTGTTTGTATTGTGAGGATAGATTTTGGGGGGTCCGAGGGGATGGGGAGGACCCACCAGGAGGCCGGGGTGGCGTATGGAGGACGGCTGTGTGCCAGAGCTGTGGGGAGAGACAGGGAGGGAGCCGAGGGAAGGCAATTGCAGGCCTAAGAAGGGAAGCGGAGGGGGCAGAGGACCGGTGATCCCCGAGGTGGGGACCTGGGGGGCGCCATGTCCCCCCCGGGGAAGCTGGTGAGGCCAGTTTGGACCTGCTGTGTTGGAGTTGTGGGCCATATCCTTGTGGGATGGCCCGTGGCTCTGTATTGCTCAGGGAGAAGTCAGGTGGGGCAGGGAGCTGCCTCCTGTCTGTTCCCTCTGTGGGATAAGGACCCAAGGGGCACCCTGTAGCCCTGAGCCCAGCGTCACGACTCACCCTGTAAAGGATGTGTGTCTTGGTGTGTGTCAGTTCTACAGGGTCATTGGTCTGGCAAGCCACAGGGATGGGTGTCAGGTTTTGCCCCGAGAACAGGTTTGGACCCAATGAGAGGCAGGACGTGGGGTGGCCTCTGGCGGGAAGGGTGCAAGGCTCCCATGGGGTCCGGTGCTTGCTGGAGCCGGGCCTCCAAGGACCCCTCGCTGGGCATGCAGAGGCCTCTAGCTGTCCCGTCCTGGCCTCAGGGTGAAGAGGAGCCTCTCCTGGAACGTGCCCTCTCCGGCGGCCTTCTTCCAGTCCCTCTACAGTGTGCACCACGGGGACTTCCAGGTGCGCGCAGCCCGCAGTGGGGAGGGGGCGGGGCTGGGGTCTCCCCCAGGTCGGGCCTGCCGAGGATGTGGGCTTCTGGTGAGAGTGGGGCCGGTATGGGGCCTTTGTGGGTGCTCGGAGCTGTTTTTGGTAGACGTAGTGGGTTTAAATTTACACACGCCATCTCAGATGCGTCCAGACAATTAGCCTTATTCTCTCTCGCGGGTTTCTTTTTCTTTTGGGGAAGCGGCCCCTGTGAGGTATGTGGTCACGTCACAGGGAGACTATGGCCGCTGTGTCTCGTCCCGGCTTCTCTGAAGGCGTCTGTGGGGAGGGTCTGCTGCTCACGCCGGCCTTGGGGTCCTCAGGGGTCCGGGGAGCTACGGCTGTGCCAGTCACTGAGGAGGGCCTGGCCCCTCTGGGTTCCCGTGGGTAGCTCTGCCACACTCCCTTTTTCTCCCTTTGTGGGCCCTGGTGAGCCCCACCTGAAGGGTCTTTACACCTGACGCCTCCCCTTCCTGCCGGCCTCGTGGCTCCTGCCCCCTGAGTGTGTGTTGCGGGGAAGCTCCCGTGGGTGGTCTCCGGATCCCCACTGCGGGCGGAGGACAGGACGGGATGCTTCCTGGGGTCCTTCCCCGTGGCCCCTGCCGCTGCCGGGCTTCCCTCCGCCTCCCACTTCTGTCTCTCAGAAGGGAGCCGGGAAAACATGCGACAAGGGAGCCCGGGGTTCGAGGTTGTTGTCCAGAAGTGTACCTCCGAGCTTAAAGCTGAGCGTTCTACCCTCGGTGGAGGCCGCCTCCTTCTCCCAGGCAGCGGCCGTCACAGTCGAGAGCCCCAAGGTGACCGTCCTGGAACACGTCATCTCAGCCACACGCACCCGGCCCTCCTCTCGACCCCAGTCACCCTCCCGGTGATTAGACCCCTCGGGGGCTCTGTGTTGCCATGACTCAGCTCCCGGCACCCGGGGAAAAAACAGGGTCGCGTGTGTGTGGTCCGCCTGGTGCGGTTCCTGGTCCCACAGAGGAAATACTTTCCTTTGGGAGGTGGGGGCCTCCCGCGACCGCATGGGGGGCCCGGGTCTGCTGCCACCAGCCCCAAAGTGGTGTCCCCGTGGCATCTCCTGGTGTGTGTGTGAGTGTGTGAGAGTGTGAGTGAGTGTGCGTGTGTGAGTGAGCGGGGCTCCAGCAGCTGCTGCCCAGCCTCTGTAGCTGGTGCCTGGAGCAGAACCAGGGATCTTCTCTGTCCCCGCACCCATCGGCGCCCGTACCCTGTTCCAGGCTGCTGTGAGCGGGAGGTGGGGGCTCGCTGAGTGTCCTGACGGGCCTCGGGGTCCCGGGGCAGGTCTGTGGGCAGGCTGGCACGTGGCGGGTGAGATGGAGTGCTCCAAACACAGTCGTTGCTTGGACTCGGGGTGAGGACGCTGGGAGAGCTTCTGGGAGGAGAGGGGAGGCTGCTTCCGGGGCGGGTCCCGAGCCCGCTGCCTGAGCCCTTCCCACCCCCTCCCCCCATGCTGTCTGTCCTAGACCTGGACAGGGGCCCGCAGAAGCGGTGTGCTGCCGAGCCAGGACAGTGGCTGTTCCCCACGAGGAGCCTCGGAGTCCGGCGTCCATGAGGACATCGCGTGGCTGACCTATGACCCAGTGGACCCCTGGCAGTCAGTGATCCTGGAGGAGGAGCAGGAGGGCCCTGGGGCTGGCCTCCTGGAGGCTGCACTGCTGGCCAGGCCTGTGGTCCAGGGAGGCCAGCCGCCTGCCTACCTGCCGCAGAAGGACTGGGCCCCCACGTGTCCCCTCAGGCCAGCTTCCCCACCGTCAGAGGGCGGCAGCCGTGACTACTGGACCCTGGGCTGCTCCGGGGGTTGCCACACCCCCACTTTCCCAGGAAACTCACCGAGCACGGGGCCCAGCCCGGCTTTGGCCGGGGGCCCTTCCTGTGACCAGCAGAGCCTGGACGCCCAGCCAGGAAGTAGTACTGTGGGAGCCGGTCACGGCCAGTGGCAAGACCCCGCTGCACAGGGCGTGTGAGGACCCCAGGGCCTTTGCTTCACCCCCAGCCTTCAGAGTCACCCGTTTCATCTAGAATGCTGACTCGGTCAACTGCACAAAGTCCGTTTTGTGGAAAATGGATGAAAGTCTCTCTGAGAACGGAGCCCTGTGCAGACGTCCTGTCTGGTTGGGGGCAGGCCGGCCGGCGACCCCTACCCCCATTCTCCCTGCCCTGCCCGCCACCTCCCTCCCTGCTCTTGGGCTCTGTCCCGGCCCCCCAGAGAAGGGCGGTGTTGGCCCCGACCCCCTTAGAGGGCCGGTTTGCTCCTGGCAGGCACCACTGAGGTGAGAAAGCTGGGGCTTTCTGGGGTGGGGGCTGCTGACGTTGGAAATGGAGGAGCAGACAAGCCGGTCCCTGTCCGTGGGGCTCCGGTGACCCCTGGGCTCTGCGCAGAGACAAGCACTTGTGGCCCCTGGGTCCCCCAGGTGACAGCTCCCTCTGCCTCAGACAGGCATCCCCCTCCTCCACACCCATGGAGCCCCTGGGGTTTTGTGGGGAGCCTCAGCAGAGCCAGAGCGTGGTCAGCAGGGGTGAGGCAGGGCCCAGAATGTATTTGTAGCCATAGAGAGTGGGAGGGGTGTGGACAGACGTGACATGCAGCATCTTCAGTTCTAACCAAGGATGAGAAAAACCAGCGTGAATTCACGTCCTGGAACCCACCCCTGGTGGGCCCTGGGCCGGGGGCTTAGAGCAGCCTCTGTGAGCAGTGTGGCTCCTATGGCTTCCCAGGGAATGTAGGCCACCTGCGTGTGACAAGTGACCCCCACAGCTGGGATGCCTCTTCCGTGTGGCCAGAGACATCGCTCCTGTGGGTCCCACGTTTTCTCTTCACGGTGCCTGGAGCTGGAGCACCCCTCGGAGGCTGTGGCACGGTGGGTGAGCTGTGCCGGCCCCTCCAGCTGTGGGGTTCCCCGTCCCTCCTCGTTGTGCTGCTGTGAGTTCCCCTGCGGGTCGCTGCACACCTGCATGCCCAGATAACGCTTGCTTCCCCCGCTGCGAGGAGAAGAACCGGGGAGGCCACGTGCCGGGGCTCCCCCCGTTTGAAGACCATGGATGAGGAAGTGGTTGAGCCCTGGGCCCTGAGGGGGTTGGAGTGCAGGGGCCTGGGAACGGATCCCGAAGTGGGCGCGTGTTTCCAGGAGTTGGAGGCAGGGCAGGGTCCCAAATGTGGCCGGCTGGACTGTGGAGGGCCTGGGAGGCCAGACTGAGAGCAGTGAGCCTCAGGAGGCCAGACTGAGGCAAGCAGGCCTCCCTGGCGAGGGGGGATGTCCAGCAGTCTCTCTGTTTTTGTTTTTAAAGATTTTTTTAATTTTTAAGTAATCTCTACAGCCAATGTGGGGCTTGAACCCATGACCCCCAGATCAAGAGTGCCCTGCGCCGCCGGCTGAGCCAGCCCCCTCTGTGTTTTCCAGTGTGGTGAAATCCTCGTAGCTTAACCCCAACTTTTAAAGGGCGTAGCTTAACCCCCCAATTTTATGCATGATGTGGGTGTTTCCACGTTTCCCTGCTGTGAGCGGCACTGCTGTGAATGCTGACGTCAACGTTTTTGTTTCACACCTGTTTTCTGTGTTTGGGGTACATTCCTACAAGTGGAATTGCTAGGTCGTACGGCGACTCAGTGTTTAGAATTTTTGAGCAACTGCCAAACCGTTCTCCACAGAGACGTCAGCACCTTCCATCAGTAACATACTCGCATCCCCCTTCTCCACAGCCTCACCGACTACTGTTAGTGTCCTTTCCTAAATTTGGTTTGTTGTGTCATTTTCCTTATTTGAGGAATCACTACACCCAGTGTGGGGCTCGAACTCACAGCTCTGAGGTCAAGAGTCCCGTGCCCAGGGTGCCTGGGTGGCCCAGTCTGTCGAGTGTCCGACTCTTGGTTTTGGCTCAGGTCAGGATCTGGGGGTCGTGCGGTGGAGCCCGGCATCAGACTCCGCACTCGTTGTGGTCTGTGTGGCATTCTCTCTCCTTCTGCCCCACCTTCTGGTCTCTCTTTTCCTCTAAAAGTAAGTCAATACATTCTTAAAAAAAAGAAGAGTCACGTGCTCTTCTGAGTGAGCCAGCCAGGGCTCCTTGGATCGCCATTCTGACCGGTATAAGCGGGTACCTCAGTGGGATTTTGACTTGCGTCTCCCCAATGGTTGGTGATGGTGAACATCTTTCATGGGCTACTGTATCTCCTCTTTGGAGACAAGCTGTTCAAGTCCTTTGTCTATTTCTTAGTTGGTTTGCTTGTCCTGGTGTTGTTGAGTCGTCAAAGCTCTTTGTATATTCTGGATACTGAAGTCATAGTACATATTCCATCCCCAAATGTTTTGTTAAATCCTGCATGTTATTTGGTGTCTTACACGTGGGTCACTGCCGAATCCAACCCCAACACACACATGAAAAGATGCTTCACGTCCTTAGACATCAGGGCAATGAACATGAAAACCACAGTGAGGTGCCAGTTCACACCCACGAAAACGGCTGTTATCTAAGAAAACCGGAAACGACTTTTGACAAGGATGTGAAGAAACTGGAACTCTCGTGCACTGAGATGAGAGATGACAGTGGTGACGGTTACCCGGCCGTGTGAACGCTCACTTGAAAACGGTGAAGATGGTTTTAAGTTTTTATGGTGAAGATGTTTAACGGTGAAGATGTTTTATGGTTTTATGTTGTGTGTATTTTACTAGAGTTTTAAAAATAAAAACTAATGAAAGGAAAAGTTAATGTCATGTATATGTTACCACACCCTCAAAGAAAAAAGTCTCCCTATGAACTGCTCCTGAAATAGTGACACACGTGGTGGAGGAGACCCTTGTCCCCTAGAGCTGGAAGGACTTCTCCCAGGGACCCCGCTGCTTCAGACATCTAGCGGGGATCCCCCGTGGACGCCCGCGGTCGCCCTGGCCTGTGGGCACCTCCTTTCAGCGCCTCATTCTCTGGGTCAGACCCCGCCAGCGACTCTCAGTCACTGCCGTTCACCGTCTCTGTGATGTCTCCTTCCCAGCTGTCACACACGTGGTATGGTATGGTCAGTCAGATCGTCTCCCTTCACTCGGTGACATGCACGCACGACTCACCCATGTCTTGGCGGGGCTCGATGGATCATTGCTCCCCGTGGGTAAGTCGCGTCCCGTCGCACGCATGGACGCATCTCGCTTGGTTGTCCACTCACCTGCTGAAGGGCACCCTGGTCCGCTGGAAAGTATCTGGCCGTTGGAGAGAGAGGAGCTGTGCGGAGAGCAGGCTGGGCTTGGCTTGGGAGCCGTTGTCTAAATACCCAGGAGTGTGCTTGTTGGCTTACACGGTGAGATCGTGTGTGGTCTGGAGGGAGCAGCTCTGGGGCCTTCAGCATGGCGGGGGCAGTATGCGCTGCGGCAGCGGCGAATGCCAGTCCCGCTGCCACCGCCATTTCTCCGGAGATCGTGGCGCTTCAGCAGATGCGCGGCCCAGTTCACTGTTTTCATTTGCTTTCCCTCGTGACTGGTGGTGCGCAGCTCTGTTCTCTGTGCTCGTCTGTCGTCGGTACCTCTGGTTCACCGAGGGCTGTGTTTGGATCTTTACTTTCTTTATTTGGGTTGTGGGTTCTCTTTTTCGCTTTTGGAGTTTGCCTGGATATTTTGCACGGGAGTCTTTCTTCTGATGTGTTTTCCGAACGTTTTCTCCCCATCTGTGGCTTTTCTTCGGGTTCTCCTAAGTGCATCTTTCACGAGTAGATTACATTGTGCCAGAGAGAACGTCAGCAATTGTTTTCTTTCAGGGACTGGCTTTGGTGTTTTAAAACTCATCACTGGGGGCATCTTGTTGGCTCATGGGATAAGCCTCTGCCTTCAGCACAGGTTATATCTCAGCGTCCTGGGATTGAGCCCCGCATCGGGCTCTCTGCTCAGGGGGGAGCCTGCTTCCTCCTCCCTCTCTGCCTAATTGTGATCTCTGTCAAATAAATAAATAAAATCTTAAAAAAAAAAGACTCATCACCAAGCCCAAGTTCATGTATGTGTTATTTCTTTATCTTATGTTATTTTTTCTTTTCTTTTCTTTCTTTCTTTATTTTAAAAGATTTTATTTATTCATTTGACAGGCAGAGATCACAAGTAGGCAGAGAGGCAGGCAGAGAGAGAGAGGAGGAAGCAGGCTCCCCGCTGAGCAGAGAGCCCGATGTGGGGCTCGATCTGCCAACAGACACGTGAAAAAGTGCTCCACATCATTAGTCATTAGTCCAAGGACCCTGAGATCATGACCTGAGCTGAAGGCAGAGGCTTAACCCACTGAGCAACCCAGGCGCCCTCAAACCTGAATTTCTTAAAGATTAAAACTGTTCTGGCTTTAATGGATGTAAACTCATCAAACATTTTTTTTCTTTTGTTGGGAAAGTCCCCGTTGAACTGGGAGCACGTTTATGATGGTACATACAATCATGTGTACTTTGGAATCACTGGCATCCCACTTTAGATGAACTATAGAAATCCATCCCGCTTTGATACTATAATCAGAACACTCGGGTGTTTGCTATGAACCCCTCTGTTTCTGGGGAGATTCCAGTGGGAGATTTCCAAGGCTTACTGTACCTTTCCATGCTCTTTGGTCTGTTTCTGTTTTCTTTATATTAGCGTCCATTTCGTTAATGTGCGTTTTTACTTGGAAATTACTCATTCCCTCTAGTCTTCCAGTGTTCTCTCTAATTTGACTTTTACAATTTTTAAAAATTTTATTTTAAGTAAAATTGGCAATGCAGGGCTTAAACTCATGACCCTCAGATTAAGAACTTAGGTGAGATCAAGAGGCCAATGCTTACTTAACCAGTTGAGCTACCCAGGTGCCCCTCTTATTTGACTTTTAATTTCTGTTCTGCTTCTATTTTTTTCCCCAGAGTTGTCACAGTTGATGGACCAATATTGATATCTCATATTTTTAAGATTATTTATTTATTTGACAGACAGAGATCACAAGCAGGCAGAAAAGCACTCAGAGAGAGGGGGGAAGCAGGCTACCCGCTGAGCAGAGAGGCTGATGTGGGGCTCAATCCTAGGACTCTGAGATCATGACCTGAGCTGAAGGCAGAGGCTTTAACCCACTGGGCCACCCAGGCACCCCACTTCCTCATTTTCTGATACTTCTGATCCTGGGTCCTGCAGCCACTGTCCCAACCCCTAGAGCCAGACATGTCTTCCAAGGGTCCTTTTTATAGAGAATGGCATAAAAGACTCATATACCGCGGGAACTCTGTTTGGACGACGATGCAGGGAAATATATGCGTGTGTTCTAACCTGCATCTACACACCTGATTTTAAAGATTTTGTGAAAATTAAATGGAGGGAACCTTACTTAAAGTGGAGCCAGGAAGCCTGAAGGGGAGAACTCTCACATGGCTACCACCAGTTGGGTCACAGCCAGGGGAAAGAACCTGGTCTAAGCCTGCCCTTTTTTGATGCAAAAAAGTGGTTTTGTTAACGCACAGCTCTTTCCTGGGCAGAAAGAGCTGCACTGGGATTGTGAGGAGTGACTGATTACAGACTTTCAAGGTGGGCTGTTAGGGATACTGTCAGTCTCTAAGGAATTTGGAAGCAAGGTGGACCTCAAGGGGTCATTTACTACAGTCCGGTAAAACCTTAATTCGTGAGACCCAGAGATGTATGTCAGTGGGCCATATGTTTAGAGGATAGTTGGTAACATACATCTTGGGGGGTGGTGAGACAGCGGAAGTTTCTAAAGGAATTTTTTTTAAAGATTTTATTTATTTATTTATTTGACAGAGAGAGAGAGAGAGAGAGAGAGAGAGAGAGAGCAGGCAGAGGGGCAGCAGAGGCAGAGGGAGAAGCAGGCTCCCTGCTGAGCAAGGAGTCTGATGCGGGACTCGATCCCAGGACCCTGAGATAATGATCTGAGCCGAAGGCAGCTGCTTAACCAACTGAGCCACCCAGACGTCCCCCTTTTATATGTGGGAGAAGACATAGGATCCTGATGGCCGGGCTAATGTCAACCCAAGGTTCCTTTTGTCCTTAACAAAGTATCAGTATTGAGGCAGCTGAGTTCCTGGAGGAAGACCACGGGGCTTGTCTTAAGTCTGTATCGATGGGCTATGATGAGGGGACAGAAGGCTGGCTGAGGACAAGACACAAGCTGACACCCTGCACCCGCCACCCCCCCACTCCTGGGTGCAACATGGGTGACATTCTTCCAGGAATCTCACAACTATCTTAATGTCAAAACCTTGCTAGATCAAGTCCAAAAAATGGGCAGAAGGCATGAGCAGATACTTCTGCAAAGAAGACCTACAAACGGCCAACAGACACGTGAAAAAGTGCTCCACATCATTAGTCATCAGGGAGATTCCAATCAAAACCACCTTTGTGTGGTTTTGTGATACACTGTGATACCACCTTGCACCAATGAGAATGACAATAATCGAGGCAGGAAACAACAGATGCTGGAGATGATTTGGAGAAAGGTGAGCCCTCTTCCACTGTTGGTGGGAACGCAAGCTGGTGCAGCCTCTCTGGAAAACAGCATGGAGGTTCCTCAAAAAAGTTAAAAACAGAGCAACCCAACAACCCAGCAATTGCATTTTTGGGTATTTACCCCAAAGATACAGATGTAGTGAAAAGAAGGGGAACCTGCACCCCAATGCTCATGGCAGCCACGTCCACAATAGCCAAACTGTAGAAAGGGCTGAGATGGCCTTCCACAGACAAATGGATAAAGAAGATGCGGTCCATGCGCACCACGGAACACGACTCAGCCATTAGGAAGGATGAAAACCAGTGTGCACCGACATGGCTGCACTGGAAGGGATTCTGCTGAGGGAAATAAGTCAAGCAGAGAAAGATAATTATCATATTGTTTCACCCATATGTGGAATGTAAGGAATAGCACAGAGGACATTAGGAGAAGGAAGGGAAAATCGAAGGCGGGGGAATTGGAGGGGGAGATGAACCAGGAGAGGCTGTGGACTCGGGGAAACAAACTGGGGGTTTCCGAGGGGAGTGGGTGGGGGACGGGTGAGCCCGGTGGTGGGGATGAAGGAGGGCGCGCATTACAACGAATACTGGGCGCTATAAGCAAACAATCATGGAACACTACATCTGAACATTAATGCAGTACTCTGTGGTGACTAACAACATAAAAAGAGAAAAAAAAAACCTTGGTGGAGGGGAAAACAACCTTAACTTGACAATGGCTTGACCTCTGATATCTTGTAGGTCAGTACCCTTCAGCATTCGAATGTTCTTTTGAAACCTCCTTCTTCTTACTTCCTCCAACACCCACTAATTAATCACCACTCCTCACGACCCTGGTGAAGCTCTTCCTGCCCACGGGCCCTGTCCCCATACTTTAATAAACCGCCATTTTGCATCAGAGAGTCTCAAGAGCTCTTTCTTGGTGGTTGGCTCTGGACCTCACCCCTCCGAACCTCACCTGTGTTCCAAAACCTCATTAGGCTGCAAAAGAAATCCAATCTTTTGTGTATTTGTTTTGCCTTTGTTCTCCATATTAAGATGAGGACCTCTTGGGGCGCCTGGGTGGCTCAGTGGGTTAAGCCGCTGCCTTCCGCTCGGGTCATGATCTCAGTCAGGGTCCTGGGATCGAGTCCCTCATCGGGCTCTCTGCTCAGCAGAGAGTCTGCTTCCTCCTCTCTCTCTCTCTCTGCCTGCGTCTCTGCCTACTTGTGATCTCTCTCTCTGTCAAATAAATAATAAAATAAAATAAATAAAAAAAAAAAGATGAGGACCTCTTGCCCTACTGCCTACAGCCAGTTTTGCCCCATACGTTTCTTTTTTTTTTTTTTAATATTTTATTTATTTATCTGACAGACAGAGATCTCAAGTAGGCAGAGAGGCAAGCAGTGGTGGGAGGAAGCAGTCTCCCCACTGAGCAAAGAGCCTGATGCGGGGCTCGATCCCAGGACCCTGAGATCATGACCTGAGCTGAAGGCAGAGGCTTTAACCCCCTGAGCCACCCAGGTGCCACTTTCTTTGTTTTTTTAAACTTTTATTTATTTGTCTCAGAGAGAGAGAGAGCGCACACATGAGCTGGAGGGAGACGGGGAGAGGTAGCGGGGGAGAGCATCTGAAGTAGACTCTCCACTGAGCGCAGAGCCCAGTCGGGGGCTCCGTCCTGAGCAAGATCATGACCTGAGTGGATACTAAGTCACCCACTTAACTGACTGAGCCACCGCCCCCCCATATATTTCTAATACAGTTAGATGACGTGTCACATTTTGTATTGCATCTTGTGACGATCACGCGTTCCAGGTCACTTTATCTGAATAGATGATGATTGACTCTTCAGGTCCACAAATGCAAAGATGTTATGTTTTCTTTTGGATAATCTGATAGTTGTGCTTTTAAGAGCGAAGACTTGGGTATCCGTCATTATTCTATGTGAAACTTCTTTTTTTCTTTTTTTAAGATTTTATTTATTTGAGAGAGAGATTGAGAGAGCACGAGTGGGATGAGGGGCAGACAGCCCGCTGAGCAGGGAGCCTGAGGGGCGGGGGTGGGGGCAGGGTGGGGGCCCGGGTGGGGGTTGGGTTGGGGGTGGGAGGGGCACTGCTCAGTCTCAGGGCTTGGGGGTCATGACCTGAGCAGAAGGCAGAAGCGTAAACGACCGAGCCACCAACGTGCCCTTCCATGTGAAACTTTTAACCTCAACCCCAGAATCTGTTTATCATTTCTTTAGTTTTGCTTTTCCGCATGTCATCTAAATGGGTTCGTGCTGGATGTAGCCTCTTCAGACTGACTTTTGTCCACAGCAAAATACATGTAACATTCATGCACGTCTTTCCATGGGCTCACTGTTCATTCTTTCCTGTTATTTGACAGCTCTGCATTACATGTGCAGGTGAGCAAAAGTAATTTTCCCTCTCTCCACTAGGTTCTTGGCTGAGACTCCCAACTCCCCCCAAATAAAAGGAGGGAAAAAGACCCACACAAGTTTAAGACCACGGATACCTAGGAAGATGGAGTCACTCTCCCGAATGCGTCAAAGCCATCACGGTCAGTATCTGCAGCAGAAGACAGAGGGAAGCTGTCAGATGGTGGGAAGGTCCGTTAAGGGACTTTGTTAAGCCAAACACAGTAAATGAGGCTATGGTTGTCAAGCAGATTTGAGTCTGCCCTTCTCTTTTGATAAGAGTTTCTTCCACCTTAGTCATTCTGTTCTTGGTAGAGACAGCCTTACCAATGGAACCTTCTTTTAGAAGCGTAAATTGAGGGCGCCTGGGTGGCTCAGTGGGTTAAGCCGCTGCCTTCGGCTCAGGTCATGATCTCAGGGTCCTGGGATCGAGTCCCGCATCGGGCTCTCTGCTCAGCAGGGAGCCTGCTTCCCTCTCTCACTCTCTGCCTGCCTCTCTGCCTACTTGTGATCTCTGTCTGTCAAATAAATAAATAAAATCTTTAAAAAAAAAAAAGAAATATTAAGAAGCGTAAATTGAAAATAAAAGGAGAAGTGTAAATTTCACTCACCAAATAGTTGCTTCTGCCCGGTTTCAGAGGTTCTCCCGTGTCTGCTGTTCTTCAAAATGAATCAGCCCAAGTAACCCTCGTGCAGTGGTACATTCTGTCTGCTTCACAAGGAGGCAGCCGTCTGCCTACGGACCCATCGATCGAAGGACATTCTGATTTTTTCAAGTTTTTAAACCATTATGCATACAGCTGCCGTGCATAACTGTCTGCTAGTTTTTGTTTGGAAATGGTTTTTCAAAGCAGTTGTCCAAACACTAGAAGCGCTCTAGTTGGATCCTAAAATGGGACCTGTTCAGCCTTGGGAGAAACTGCTCTGACGCCTTCCAAAGTGCCGGGCCCTGAGTCCCCAGCGTGAAAGCTCATTACTATCACTCCCCACCCTCCGCCAATGCGGAGGACCTCACTCAGCATTTCTAATAGGAGCACAGTGCTATCTCACTGTTGTTTAAATTCGTAATTTCCTAATGATAGAGGATAGACCGTCTGTGGCTTGTCTTTGAGTTCCCTGAGCAAGGTCTTTCATGGTAGAGGTGTTACATTTTTAAAGTTCACAGTATCCATTTTTCTTCTTTTTTTGTATTGGCTTATGGTGTTGTGGGTTAGAACTCATCACCAAGCCCAAGGTCACGTAGGTTTCTTTTATCTTTTCTTTTGGATGATCTGATAGGTGTGCTTTTACGTTTATGTACAATTATGGTGAATTTTGGTGTTAGTTGTGAAGTTTTGGTCTGCATTTCATTTTATTCTCTATGCTTTCCAAGTAATTGTTCGTTAGGTATCCTGTTCGTTAGGTTTGTTAGCCAGGACATCCTACTCCATTTCAGTTAGAAAGTTCCAAAATCTGTTGGATTCAGCTGGGCCCAGGGGAGGGGACAGGTGTTTCCACTGAGCTGAGAGCATGGGGTCCTGCACCGCCTCCCCTGGCCTTAGGGGGCTTCCTCTCTGCCTGTGGGAGACCAGGGGAGACGTGGGACCTCCTTCACAGCGACAGGAGCCCAGCTTCCTCGGGACCCTCGGTGGGGGCTTCAGGAGGACGTGCGGCAGTGTCCACACGAACAGGAGCCCGGCCTCCTCCTGACCCGCCCTGGAGGTTTCTAGAGAAGATGGGGTGGTGTTCACGCCAACCAGAGCCGGGCCTCCTTGGGACACGCTGTGGAGGCTGTGGAGGACGCGGGGCCGCGTCCAGGCCAACAGGCGTCCGGCCTCCTCAGGCCCCGTTGTGGGAGAAGGTGAGCAGAAGCCGCTGGAGCGGGGACTGCCGAGGGGGTGCGGGGCTCGCGGGGCCCCGCCGAGGAAGGGCGCGCTGTGTAGACGGTGCGGCTTCCGCGGCTTTGTGTGCGGCGCGGTGGTCCTGCGGGGCTGAGCGCGGTGCTGTGGGGTACCCACTGTCCGGGCTCGGATGCGCCGCGGGTCGCGGCTGTGTCTGTGCGCTGCAGACTCGGCTCCTGTCGCCCCCTCGGGGCTCGCGCTCCCTGCGCCCCGCCCGCCTCGGCCCCGCGCGTCCTTCCCGCGTCCACACCCACCGCGGGGCCGGCCGGAGTCCGGGCGTCCCGGCGTCCGGGAGCGACAGCGCGGGCTCTGCGGGCGGCTGCGGGCACGTCGGGTGTTTCCCCGCGCCCTTCGTCCCGGAGCCCGAGCGTCTCCCGTCCCCGCGCGTCCCGCTCTGTGTCCGTCGTCAGCGGCGCGCGGCGTCGGAGGACCGACCTGTCCCTGGCTCGGCGGGTCCCGGACAAGGCGCGGGAAGCCGGGAGGGCTGGCGGGATGGCGTGTCCGTGGGGAGAGGCGGGGGCCGGGGGGATAGAGGTTCCCGCCGCGGAGCTGCGGGGGCGGCGACTTCCTGCGGGGGATGAACCGCGGCTCCCGGCCCGGAGCTGGCGCTTCTGCACCGCGGGGTCTGTCGTGCGCCGAGCCGCCCCCTTCCCGCGGCCGCTCGGGCTCCCTGGCCGCCGGCCGAAGGCCCGACCCGCTTCCTCACGGCTCCGGGCTGTGGGGGCGCCGCGTTGACCTGGGACCCCGAGTCCCGCCACGTCTGACTCGGCCCCGACTCCATCCTCCCGCGAGTCTCGAGCCCGCCACGGCCTCCTGCGAGGGCGAGTGGCCTGTCCGCGCGGGGGGCCTGGACCTGGCGGGCTCGGCCTCCCTCCCTCCCAGAATCTGACGTCGTCTCTGCTCCTGCGACCTGGTGCCGCGTGGGTGCGGGAAGCGCCGCGTCCTCTGTGGTGACCTCGGATCTGCGGGACCGGGTCGTCACCGCACAAATACGCGACATCTCCGCACGCAGACCCCCCGCCGTCGCTTCCGAACCGGGTCTGTCGTGTGACACGGGCTGCTTCGGGCGTTTGACCCCAAACAGGGACACCGTCCCGCGGAACCCCCACGGAACCCCAGGTGAGGAAACCCTGACGGCACCCGCAGTGGCCCCCGGACCGCAGGCCCACGTTGGCGGTCACCGCCCGCCGCACCATCAGCGCCGTCTTCTCCGGTCCCGGCCCGTTTTCTCCCTCCAGAGCCGCTCCCGAGACTCCCCTGTGTGCACGACCCGGACGGGTTTACGGAGCGCAGAGGGTCCAGTCTGAGGGGCATTTCAACAGGGTTGTGTCACTGGGGCCGTTTCCGGGGTCCACGAGCGTGGTGACAGGCGTCATCCTTCGTGTTCTCACGGCGACTACACACGACAACACGGACCGCTTCAGACACGGTGGGTGGCAGTTCCACAGCTGAGGCCGAGGTCACGTGCCGCACGTCGTTCTCCAGAACGTTCTCGCTCTCCCCGAGGGGGACTGTGTGTGCGACACACCAGCTCCCTGGTCCCCTCCCTCCGCCCCGCAGCTGCGTCCGACTGTGTCCCGGACGCCTCCTCCAAGTGCGGTCCTGGGGTCTGTCCCTCTCTCACTGGCTGGTTTCACTCAGCGAGCGACTTCAGGTTCAGTCCGTGACGTAATCTGGGTCAGGACGTCCGTTTTTAAGGCCAAATCGCGTTGTCTTGTGTATTTACCAAATTTTGTTTGCCCGTCCGTCTGCCAGGGGACACTTGTGTCACTTCCACCTTCCGGCTGGTGTGAAGGTGCTGTTCTGAAGAAGGCGCAGGATGCCTGCTCCAGTCTTTGTTTTCAGTTCCTTTGGGTCCCCCGCTGAAATGGAATTCGGTGTTAAATTTTTTGAAGAGACATCATCTTGTTTCCACAGAGGCATCGCTTTTCTTCCATCTTAAAAAGCTTTTTTTATTCATATTCTAGTCAACCTGTTAAATGAATCCATTATGGGCTAAAACGTCTATGTATTTTATTGTATTTATTTATATTATTTTTATTTATTTATTTATTTTAAAAATAATTTTTAAAAATTTTATTAACATATAATGTATTATTAGCCCCAGGGGTACAGGTCTGTGAATCACCAGGTTGACACACCTCACAGCACCATAGCACATGCCCTCCCCAATGTCCATAACCCCACCACCCTCTCCCTCCCCCCACCCCCCAGCAACCCTCAGTTTGTTTTGTGAGATTAAGAGTGTCTTATGGTTTGTCTCCCTCCCGATCCCATCTTGTTTCATTTATTCCTTTCCTACCCCCAAACCTCCCATGTTGCCTCTCAACTTCCTCATATCAGGGAGATCATTTGATAATTGTCTTTCTCTGATTGACTTATTTCACTCAGCTTAATACCCTCTAGTTCCATCCACGTCATAACAAATGGCAAGATGTCATTTCTTTTGATGGCTGCATAGTATTTCATTGTTTATATATACACCACATCTTCTTTATCCATTCATCTGTTGATGGACATCTAGGTTCTTTCCATAGTTTGGCTATTGTAGACATTGCTGCTATAAACATACAGGTACACGTGCCCCTCCGGATCACTACGTTTGTATCTTTAGGGTAATTACCCAGTAGTGCAATTGCTGGGTCATAGGGTAGCTCTATTTTCAACTTTTTGAGGAACCTCCATGCTGTTTTCCAGAGTGGCTGCACCAGCTTGTGTTCCCACCAACAGTGTAGGAGGGTTCCCCTTTCTCCGCATCCTCGCCAGCATCTGTCATTTCCTGACTTGTTAATTTTAGCCATTCTGACTGGTCTGAGGTGGGATCTCATTGTGGTTTTGATTTGTATTTCCCTGATGCCGAGTGATATGGAGCACTTTTTCATGTGTCTGTTGACCATCTGGATGTCTTCTTTGCAGAAATGTCTGTTCATGTCCTCTGCCCATTTCTTGATTGGATTATTTGTTCTTTGGGTATTGAGTTTGATAAGTTCTTTATAGATTTTGGATACTACCCCTTTATCTGATATGTCATTTGCAGATATCTTCTCCCATTCTGTCAGTTATATTTTAGTTTTGTTAACCGTTTCCTTTGCTGTGCAAAACCTTTTGATCTTGATGAAGTCCCAATAGTTCATTTTTGTCCTTGCTTTCCTTGCCTTTGGCGAAGTTTCTAGGAAGAAGTTGCTGCAGCTGGGGTCAAAGTGCTTGCTGCCTCTGTTCTCCTCAAGGATATCAATGGATTCCTGTCTCACATTAAGGTCCTTCATCCATTTTGAGTCTATTTTCATGTGTGGTGTAAGGAAATGGCCCAATTTCATTTTTCTGCATGTGGCTGTCCAGTTTTCCCAGCACCATTTGTTGAAGAGACTGTCTTTTTTCCATTGGACGTTATTTCCTGCTTTGTCGAAGATTAGCTGACCATAGAGTTGATGGTCTATTTCTAGGCTCTCTGTTCTGTTCCATTGATTGTGTCTGTTTTTGTGCCAGTACCATGCTGTCTTGATGATGACAGCTTTGTAATAGAGCTTGGAGTCTGGAATTGTGATGCCACCAACTTTAGTTTTCTTTTTCAACATTCCTCTGGCTATGAAGTCTTTTCCTCTGGATGAAGTCGATTCCTCTGGAATCAAAGTCTTTTCTGATTCCATATAAATTTGAGGATTACTTGTTCCATTTCTTTGAAAAAAATTGATGGAATTTTGATAGGGATTGCATTGAACATGTAGTTGTTTTAGGTAGCATAGACATTTTCACAATATTTGTTCTTCCAATCCATGAGCATGGAACATTTTCCCATTTCTTTGTGTCTTCCTCAATTTCTTTCATGAGGACTTCATAGTTTTCTGAGTAGAGATTCTTTGCCTCTTTGGTTAGGTTTATTCCTAGGTATCTTATGTTTTTCGGTGCAGTTGTAAATGGGATCAACTCCTTAATTTCTCTTTCTTCTGTCTTATTGGTGTATAGAAATGCAACTGACTTCTGTGCATTGATTTTATATCCTGACACTTTACTGAATTCCTCTACATGTTCCAGCAGATTTGGAGTGGAGTCTTTTGGGTTTTCCACATAAAGTATCATATCATCTGTAAAGAGTGATAGTTTGACTTCTTTGCTGATTTGGATGCCTTTAATTTCTTTTTGTTGTCTGATTGCTGAGGCTAGGATTTCTAATACTATATTGAATAGCAGTGGTGATAATGGACATCCCTGCCATGTTCCTGACCTTAGTGGAAAAGCTCTCGGTTTTTCCCCTTTGAGAATGATATTTGCTGTGGGTTTTTCATAGATGGCTTTGATGATATTGGTATGGACCCTCTATCCCTATACTTTGAAGAGTTTTTTAAAAAAAGATTTTATTTATTTATCTGACAGAGATCACAAGTAGGTAGAGAGGCAGGCGGGGTGTTGGGGGGGAAGCAGGCTCCCTGTTGAGCAGGGAGCCTGATGCGGGGCTTGATCCCAGGACTCTGAGATCAAGACTTGAGCCAAAGGCAGAGGCTTAACCCACTGAACCACCCAGGTGCCCCACACTTTGAAGAATTTTCATCAAGAAAGGATGCTGTACTTTGTCACATGCTTTTCCAGCATCTATTGAGAGTATCATATGGTTCTTGTTCTTTCTTTTATTAATGTATTGTATCACATTGATTGATTTGCTGATGTTGAACCAACGTGCAGCCCTGGAATAAATCCCACTTGGTCGTGGTGAATGATCCCTTTAAACTACTGTTGGATCCTGTTGGCTAGTATTTTGGTGAGAATTTTTGCATCTGTGTTCATCAGGGATATTGGTTTGTAATTCTGCTTTTTGATGGGGTCTTTGTCTGGTTTTGGAATCAAAGTAATGTGCTGCTTCCAGTCGGCAACGAGGGAAGAATTAGGCACAAACAAGTCAGCTGCAAAAGATTGGGAGCAGGGGACAACGGTCGAAAAGGACTGCTGCCACGAACAACTCCACAGTCTCACTTTTATTGGATAGAAAACAATAGCCAATAGAAGGATTGATGAAGGTCACACGTTAATCCCATCTAGCAGACAAGCAAGAAGGAGGATCAAGTTTATAGTTAAACAAGCACATTCAAAGGACTCATCTAACTAACAACGGGTGCTTCTGGGAAGAGAAAGGAGCGATAACCGATAAGGGAAGCAGGTGGTTTTCGTTCCACCCTGAGCTGACCGGGCGTTCCTGGGTGCTCAGCTTCTCGGAAGCAGGCGGCATTCTGCCCTGGGCGGGCCGGGCGTTCTCGGCTGCCTGGCTTCGGTGATGGGGTGGCGTTCCGCCCTGAGCAAGCCAGGTATCCCCAGCTGCCCAGCTTCTGTGAAGGGGCGGCATTCCGCCCTGAGTGAGCCGGGCATCCCCAGCTGCCCAGCTTCACGGTCGTACATCGTCCTTCTCCCCAAAGACCTGTTGTCAGCATATGTATTTCTTAAGGCCGTATCTAAATGTGCTTGGTAACTAGTAAAATCCTCCAAGGGTTACAGTTTAAGTAACAAATTTTTCCGAGGGGCAGCAGCAGTAATGCTCAAACTCATAAAATGACTTTGGAAGTTTCCCTTCCATTTCTATTTTTTGGAACAGTTTCAGGAAAATAGGAATTAATTCTTCTTTAAATGTTTGGTAGAATTCCTCTGGGAAGCCATCTGGCCCTGGGCTTCTTACTAGTTATGGGTCTATTAAGACTTTCTGTTTCTTCCTGGTTCGGTTGTGGTAGTTTATATGTCTGTAGGAATGCATCCATTTCTTTTAGATTGTCAGATTTGCTGGTGTATTGTTGCTCATAATATGTTCTTATAATTGTTTGTATTTCTTTGGTGTTGGGTGTGATCTCTCCTCTTTCATTCATGATATTATTTATTTGGGTCCTTTCTCTTTTGTTTTTGATAAGTCTGGCCAGGGGTTTATCAGTCTTATTAATTCTTTCAAAGAACCAGCTCCTAGTTTTATTGATTTGTTCTATGTTTTTTTTAATCTCTATTTCATTGATTTCTGCTCTGATCTTTATTATTTCTCTTCTCCTGCTGGGTTTAGGCCTTATTTGCTGTTCTTTTCTCCAGCTCCTTTAGGGTTAGGTAGTTAGGTAGGGTTAGGTAGTGTATGTGAGACCTTTCTTGTTTCTTGAGAAAGGCTTGTATCGCTCTGTATTTTCCTCTCAGGACTGCCTTTTCTGTATCCCACAGATTTTGAACCACTGTGTTTTCATTATCATTTGTTGCCATGATTTTTTTTTTCAATTCTCCTTTAATTTCCAGGTTGACCCATTCATTCTTTAGAAGGATGCTCTTTAGTCTCCATGTATTTGGGTTCTTTTCAACTTTCCTTTTGTGATGGAGTTCTAGCTTCAGAGCATTTTGGTCTGAAAATATGCAGGGAATGATCCCGGACTTTTGATACATATTGAGACCTGATTTGTGACCCAGGATGTGATCTATTCTCGAGAATGTTCCATGTGTACTAGAGAAGAATGTGTGTTGTGTTGCTTTGGGATGGAATGTTCTGAATATATCTGTGATGTCCGTCTGGTCCAGAGTGTCATTTAAGGCCTTTATTTCCTTGTTGATATTTTGCTTGGATGATCTGTCCATTTCAGTGAGGGGGGCTGTTAAAGTCCCCTACTATTATTGTATTATTGTCAACGTGTTTCTTTGATTTTGTCATTAATTGGTTTATATAGTTGGCTGCTCCCATGTTAGGGGCATAGATATTTAAAATTGTTAGATCTTCTTGTTGGACAGACCCTTTGAGTATGATATAGTGTCCTTCCTTATCTCTTATGATAGTCTTTGGCTTAAAATCTAATTTATCTGATATAAGGATTGCCACCCCAGCTATCTTTTGGTGTCCATTAACATGGTAAATTGTTTTCCACCCCCTCACTTTAAATCTGGAGGTGTCTTTGGGTCTAAAATGAGTTTCTTGTAGGCAGCATATTGATTTTTTTTAATCAATTCTGATACCTTGTGTCTTTTGATTGGGGCATTTAGCCCATTTATATTCAGGGTAACTATTGAGAGATATAAATTTTGTGCCATTGTATGCCTGTAAGGTGACTGTTACTGTATATCATCTCTGTTCCTTTCTGATCTACTGCTTTTAGGGTCTCTCTTTGCTTAGAGGACCCCTTTCAATATTTCTTGTAGAGCTGGTTGGTGTTTGTAAATTCTTTCAGTTTTTGTTTGTCCTGGAAGCTTTTTATCTCTCCTTCTATTTTCAGTGATAGAATAGCTGGAGGTAGTATTCTTGGCAGCATGTTTTAGTGCTCTGACTATATCATGCCAGTTCTTTCTGGCCTGCCAGGTCTCTGTGGATAAGTCTGCTGCCAATCTAATATTTTTACCATTGTACATTACAGACTTCTTGTCCCGGGATGCTTTCAGGATTGTTTCTTTGTCACTAAGACTTGTAAGTTTTACTATTAGATGACAGGGTGTGGACCTATTATTATTGATTTTGAGGGGGGGTTTCTCTGTGCCTCCTGGATTTTGATGCTTGTTCCCTTAGCCATATTAGGGAAATTCTCTACAACAATTCTCTCCAATATATCTTCTGCTCTTCTCTCTCTTTCTTCTTCTGGAATTCCAATTATTCTAATGTTGTTTCATCTTATGGTATCACTTATCTCTCGAATTCTCCCCTTGTGGTCCAGTAGTTGTTTGTCTCTCTTTTGCTCAGCTTCTTTATTCTCTGTCATTTGATCTTCTATATCATTAATTCTCTTGTCTGCCTCATTTATCCTAGCAGTAAGAGCCTCCATTTTTGATTGCATCTCATCAATAGCTTTTTTGATTTCAGCTTGGTTAGATTTTATTCTTTTATTCTCTTCTTTTATTTCTCAAAGGGCTTTTATTTCTCCAGACAGTGTTTCTCTAATATCTTCATGCTTTTTTTAAAATGCTTTCTTTCTTTCTTTTTTAATTTATTTTTTATTTATTTTCAGCATAACAGTATTTATTATTTTTGCACCACACCCAGTGCTCCATGCAATCCGTGCCCTCTATAACACCCACCACCTGGTACTCCAACCTCCCACCCCCAGCCCCTTCAAAACCCTCAGATTGTTTTTCAGAGTCCATAGTCTCTCATGGTTCACCTCCCCTTCCAATTTCCCGCAACTCCCTTCTCCTCTCTATCTCCCCATGTCCTCCATGCTATTTGTTATGCTCTACAAATAAGTGAAACCATATGATAATTGGCTCTCTCTGCTTGACTTATTTCACTCAGCATAATCTCTTCCAGTCCATCCATGTTGCTACAAAAGTTGGGTATTCGTCCTTTCTGATGGAGGCATAATACTCCATAGTGTATATGGACCACATCTTCCTTATCCATTTGTCTGTTGAAGGGTATCTTGGTTCTTTCCACAGTTTGACGACCGTGGCCATTGCTGCTATAAACATTGGGGTACAGATGGCCCTTCTTATCACTACATCTGTATCTTTGGGGTAAATACCCAGTAGTGCAATGGCAGGGTCATAGGGAAGTTCTATTTTTAATTTCTTGAGGAATCTCCACACCGTTCTCCAAAGAGGCTGCACCAACTTGCATTCCCACCAACAGTGGAAGAGGGTTCCCCTTTCTCCACATCCCCTCCAACACATGTTGTTTCCTGTCTTGCTAATTTTGGCCATTCTAACTGGTGTAAGCTGATATCTCAATGTGGTTTTAATTTGAATCTCCCTGATGGCTAGTGATGATGAACATTTTTTCATGTGTCTGATAGCCATTTGTATGTCTTCATTGGAGAAGTGTCTGTTCATATCTCCTGCCCATTTTTTGATATGATTGTCTGTTTCGTGTGTGTTGAGTTTGAGGAGTTCTTTGTAGATCCTGGATATCAACTTTTGTCTGTACTGTCATTTGCAAATATCTTCTCCCATTCCGTGGGTTGCCTCTTTGTTTTCTTGACTATTTCCTTTGCTGTGCAGAAGCTTTTGATTTTGATGAAGTCCCAGAAGTTTATTTTGGCTTTTGTTTCCTTTGCCTTTGGAGACATATTTTGAAGGAAGTTGCTGTGGCTGATATCGAAGAGATTACTGCCTATGTTCTCCTCTAGGATTCGGATGGATTCCTGTCTCACATTGAGGTCTTTTATCCATTTTGAGTTTATCTTTGTGTACGGTGTAAGAGAATGGTCGAGTTTCATTCTTCTACATATAGCTGCCCAGTTTTCCCAGCACCATTTATTGAAGAGACTGTCTTTTTTCCACTGTATATTTTTTCCTGTTTTTTTTTTTGAAGATTATTTGACCATAGAGTTGAGGGTCCATATCTGGGCTCTCTACTCTGTCTTCCGTGCCTTTTTGGAGCCCGGCTAGCACCTTGAAAATCATCATTCTGAACTCAAATCTGACATATTACCAATGTCTGTATTGATTAGGTCCCTAGCCTTTGGTACTGCCTCTTGTTCTTTGTGTGTGTGTGTGTGTGTGTGTGTGTGTGTGTGTGTGTGTGTTGAGTTTTTTGGCCTTGTTATTTTATCCAGATAAGAATATATGAAGGAGTAGAGAATAAAATACTAAAAGGGTGGGAACGACCCCAGAAAAATGTGCATTAGCCAAATCAGAAGAGACCCCAAATTGTGGGGGGATAAAAGGGGTTAAAAAGAAGTTAAAAAAAAAAGAAAAAAGAAAAAATATATAGACTGGTGAATAGAACAGAGCCACCAACTTGATTTTGGGAGTATTTTGCTCTCTTAGAAGAAACTACCTCCCAAAATTTTAAAGAAACACACACACACACACACACACACACGGATAAACACGATGATTGGATAAAATATGACTATATATGAAAATTTTAAAAAATTCTATAAAAGGAGTTGATAAGATAAGTTGGTTGGGAAAAGAAAGAAAAAAAAAGTGGAGAGAATTTGCTCAGGCTGGAGACTAGAACAAAGCCCTGTGCTAGATTTAGGGTATACTTTGATCTATTAGAAGTTGTATCCCCAGGGCGCCTCGGTGGCTCAGTGGGTTAAAGCCTCTGCCTTCGGCTCGGGTCGTGATCCCGGGGTCCTGGGATCGAGCCCCACATTGGGCTCTCTGCTTAGCAGGGAGCCTGCTTCCTCCTCTCTCTCTGCCAGCCTCTCTGCCTACTTGTGATCTCTGTCTGTCAGATAAATAAATAAAATCTTTAAAAAAAAAAGAAGTTGTATCCCAAAATATTTTAGAATAAAAAACCCTATGTGTATACAAAAAATAAAGCTAGATACAATGAAGGATAAAATATGACTATAATAATGAAAGTTCAAAAAGATTTTTTTAAATGAAAGGTATTGTTAAGATAAACTAGTTAAAAAATGTCAAAAAAGGAAAGAGGAAAAATTAAAAAAATTAGAATAAGAAAAAAAATTTAATTAACTTTGCAAGACTAAAGAATCATGGGTAGAAAACCATGAATTCCAGGCTTTGTTTTCCCCTCCTCTGGAATTCCGCTGTTCTTGATCAGTGAGCTTGGTCTTGGCTGGATGTTCTTGTTGACCTTTTGTGGGGAGGGACCTGTTGTAGTGATTCTCAAGTGTCTCTGCCCAAGGCGGAATTACACTGTCCTTGCCAGGGGCCGGGCTAAGTAATCTGCTCGGGTTTGCTCTGGGAGCTTTTGTTCCCTGAATGCTTTCTGTAGAGTTCTGGAGGACAGGAATGAAAATGGTGGCCTCCCAAGCTCTGGTCTGGAGGAGCTGAAAGTTTGGGGCCCTGCTCCTCAGTGCGCCCTCGGAGAAAAGCGCCCAATCACTCCTGTCTCCCTGGTCTCTGACCATGCTCCAAACTCATCTGGCTTGTGGCTGAGTGTCTGTCTCTGGCACACAGCCCCCTCTGGAGTCTCCATACCCAGCAGATCCCTGCCACTCTTCCAGGGGGTCTCCCTGGATGTGCCACTTGTGGGGTCCCTTCTCAAAGAGCAGTGGCCCAACTGTGCCGCAGATCACAGTTTAAGGTAACCCCGAGCTGAAAGCTCACTCCTCGGCTCTGTCTCTGTAGCCAGTTTCCCTGATCTGATACCAGCAGGCTCTGTGATACTCAGACACCCCCAATCCTTCTGTGACCCGGTGGGACCTGAGACCACATTGTCCCTGCGAGGGCTCCACCCAGCTTAGCCTCTGGAAGATGTCCCTCAGTGGGGCAGACTTTTAAAAGTTCTGATTTTGTGCTCCATTGCTCCGCTGCTTTGCATGCAAGGAGCCAGCCCCTCCCCCTGTGGTCTATCTTCCCATTGTTTCGGATTCATATCTCCACACGTCCTACCTTTCAGAAAGTGGTCAATTTTCTGTTTCTAGAATTGCTGCTCTTCTTTTCTTTAATCTCCAGTTGTATTTGTAGGTGTTCAGAATGGATTGTTAACTAGCTGATCCCCTGCGACCTGATGTCGTCTCAGCCTGCTACTCCTCTGCCATCTTGACGACTCCTCCTATTTTTATTTTTTATTAACAAATAATGTATTATTTGTTTCAGGGGTACAGGTCTGTGATTCATCAGTCTTACACAATACACAGCATTCACCACAACACATACCCTCCCAATGTCCATCACCCAGCCACCCCATCCCCCCAGCCACCTCCACTCCAGCAAGCCTCAGTTTGTTTCCTGAGCTTAAGAGTCTCTTATGGTCTGTCTCCCTCTCTGGTTTTGTTGTGTTTCATTTTTCCCTCCCTTCCCCTATGATCCTCTGTCTTATTTCTCAAATTCCTCATATCACTGAGATCATATGATCATTGTTTTTCTCTGATTGACTTATTTTGCTTAGCGTAATGCCCTCTAGTTCCATCCACGTTGTTGCAAACAGTAAGATTTCAATTTTAGATGGCTGCATAGTATTCCATTGTGTGTATGTATATATGTGTGTGTGTCTATATGTATATACATACATACATACATACATACATACATATATATATCATCTTTTTAAAAAAAGATTTTATTTATTTCTTTGACAGAGAGAGAGATTACAAGTAGGCAGAGAGGCGGGGGGGGGGGGCAGACTCCCTGTTAAGCAGAGAGCCCGATGCAGGGCTCTATTCCAGGACCCTGAGGTCATGACCTGAGCCGAAGGCAGAAGCTTAACAAACTGAGCCACCCAGGTGCCGCTCACATCTTTTTTTTACACAAAATTTTTATTTTAAGATAATTGAAGATGTACTTGTAACAAATAATACAGAGAAATATCACATACCCTTTATACAGGTTTCCCCAAAGTTCACCTGTATAAAACCATATAGTAGAATATTACAACCATTATATTGACAATGATTATACCACATCTTCTTTATCCATTCATTTGTTGATGGTCATCTGTGGTTTTTCCATAGTTTGGTTATTGTGCATGTTGCTGCTATAAACACTGGGGTGCAGGTGCCCCTTTGATCCCTACATTTGTATCTTTGGGGTAAATACCCAGTAGTGCAATTGTTGGGTCATAGGGTAGCTCTATTTTCAATTTTTTGAGGGCTGTCCATGCTGTTTTCTAGAGTAGCTGCACCAATTTGCATCTTACCAGCAGTGTAGGAGGGTTCCTCTTTCTCTGCATCCTTGCCAACACCTGTCATTTCCTGACTTGTTAATTTTAGCCATTCTGACTGGTGTGAGGTGGTATCTCATTGTGGCTTTGATTTGTATTTCCCTGATGCTGAGTGATCTTGGACACTTTATCATGTGTCTGTTGGCCATTTGGATGTCTTTGAAGAAATGTCTGTTCATACATTCTGACTATTTCTTGATTGGATTATTTATTCCTTGGGAGTTGAGTTTGATAAGTTCTTTCTAGATTTTGGATACTAGCCCTTTATCTGATAAGTCATTTGTGAATATCTTCTCCCATTCTGTTGGGTTGTCTTTCTTGTCCACCATTTCCTTTGCTGTGCAAAACCTTTTGATCTTGATGAAGTCCCAACAGTTCATTTTTGCCCTTGCTTTCCCTCCCTTTGGTGGTGCTTGTAGAAAGAACTTTCTGTGGCTGAGGTCAAAGAGGTTGCTGCCTGTGTTCTCCTCAAGGATCTGGTTGGATACCTATCTCACACTGAGGTCCTTCATCCATTTTGAGTCTGTTTTTGTGTGTGGTGTAAAGAAATGGTCTGGTTTCATTCTTCTGCATGTGGCTGTCCTATTTTCCCAACACCATTTGTTGAAGAGACCGTCTTTTTTCCATTGGACATTCTTTCCTGTTTTGTCAAAGATTAGTTAGCCATAGAGTTGAGTGTACATTTCAGGGCTCTCTGTTATGTTCCATTGATCTATGTGTCTATGCTGCCTTCCTAATGGTGCATGGGAGAAGAATGTGGCACAAACAAGTCAGCTGTAAGAGAGAGGGAGCAGGGGACAAAAGCTGGAAGGACTGTTACCCTGAACAACTCCTCAATTCTTTATTTATTAGATACAAGATAGAAACAGAGGAGAAGAAATGAAGGTCATACAATAGTTATATATCAGTAACAAGAAGGAACGTGAGTCATATGTTGGTCTTAAGTTTTAGAGGTAAACAAGAACAGAAGTAAGGTGTGTCTGGTCCAGCGGCATGTGTCTCTAGTTGTGCAAGCACACTTAAAGGGATTACTTTGACAGGAGGCTTTCTCTGAGCTAGAGGAGACTATGAAAAAGGAAAGTGGGTGGCGTTCCACCCTGAGTGAGCCAGGCATTCCAAGCCATTTGGCTTCAGGGGCGTGTGTCATCCCCTCCACCAGAGGCCTGCTGCTAGTACATGTACTGCTCAAGGTCATCTTCAAGCATGCTTGCATGACCACTACAACTCCTCATTGCTTAAAGTAATAGTTTAAGCAGTATATTATTCTGAGGGATGGTTATATGTCTGTTTTTGTGAAAGTATCACACTGTCTTGATAATCAGAGATTTGTAATAGAGCTTGAAGTCCAGAATTGTGATGCCACCAGTTTTTGCTTTTTTTTTTCCAGCATTTTTTGGGGCTATTTGGGGTCTTTTGTAACTCCATACAAATTTTGGGATTACTTGCTCCATTTCTATGAAAAAGTTGATGGCATTTTGATAGGGATTGGATTGAATGTATGGATTGTTCTGGGTAGCATAGACATTTTCACAGTATTTGTTCTTCCAATCCATGAGCATGGAATGTTTGTCCATTTCTTTGTGTCTCCCTCAATTTCTTTCATTAGTATTCTGTAGTTTTCTTAGTACAGATCCTTTCGCTCTTTGGTTAGATTTATTTATTTATTTATTACGATTTTATTTATTTATTTGACAGAGAGAGATAGAGAGGGAACACAAGCATGGGAAGTGGGAGAGGAAGAAGCAGGCGTCACACCGACCAGGGAGCCCGACACGGGGCTTTGTCCCAGGACCCCAAGATCATGACCTGCAACGAAGACAGACGCTTAATGACAGCCACCTTGGCACCCCTGGTTAGCATTGTTCCTGGTACCTTACAGTTTTTCATGTGATACTAAGTGGGATTGATTCCTTAATTTCTCTTTCTTTATTTTGTTGTTGTTGTATAGAAATTCAACTGATTTCTGTGCGTTGATTTTATATCCTGCCACTTTAATGAATTCCTGTCTGAGTTCTAGCTGTTTTGGGGTGGAGTCTTTTGGGTTTTCCACATAAAGTATTATGTCCTTTTGAAGAGAGAGAGTTTGGCTTCCTTGCATATTCAGATGCCTTTTAGTTATTTTTTTTGTCTGATTGCTGAGGCTAGGACTTCTAGTACTATGTTGAACAGCAGTGGTGATAGTGGACATCCCTTCTGTGTTCCTGACCTTAGGGGGGAAAGCTCTCAGTTTTTTCCCCATTGAGAATGATATTCACTGTGAGTTTTCATAGATGGCTTTGATGATAATGAGGTTTGTACCCCCAATCCCTACACTTTGAAGAGTTTTGATCAAGAAAGGATGCTCTACTTTGTCACATGCCTTTTCTGTGTCTATTGAGAGTATAGTATGGTTCTTGTCCTTCTTTTATTAATGTATTGTATCACATTGATTTGTGAATGTTGAATCACCCTTGCAGCCCAGGAATAAATCCCACTTGGTCATGGTGAATAAGCCTTTTAATGTACTGTTGGATCCTACTGGCTGGCATTTTGGTGGGAATTTTTGCATCCACGTTCGTCAGGGATATTGGTCTGTAATTCTCCTTTTCAGTGGTGTCTTTGGTTTTGGGATCAAGTTAGTGTTAAAACTCATAAAATGAGTTTGAAATTTTTCCTTCTGTTTCTATATTTTGGAACATTTTTAGGAGAATAGGTATTAATTATTATTTAAGTGTTTGGTAGAATTCCCCTGGGAAGATTTGTGTTTCCTGGGGTCTTGTTTGTTGGGAGATTTTTGATGACTTCTTCAATGTCCTTGCTGATTATGGGTCTGTTCAGGTTTTCTATTTCTTCCTGGTTCCATTGTGGTAGTCATTATGTCTGTAGGAATGCATCCATTTCTTCTAGATTGTCAGATTTGCTGGTGTACAGTTGATCATAATATGTTCTTATAATTGCTTGTGTTTCTTTGGTGTTGGTTGTGATCTTTCCTCTTTCAGTCACAATTTTATTTTTCTGGGTTCTTTTTCTTTTCTTTTTGATAAGTCTGGCCAGGGGCTTATCAGTCTTATTAATTCTTTCAAAGTACCAGCTGCTAGTTTTGTTGACCTGTTCTACTGTTCTAGCTCTGTTCTACTGTTTCTAGCTCATTGATCTCTGCTCTGATCTTTATTATTTCTATTCTACTGCTGGTTTAAGGCTTTATTTGCTGTTCTTTCACAAGCTCCCTTAGGTGTAGGGTTAGGTTGTATATTTGAGACCTTTCTTGCTTCTTGAGAAAGGCTCGAGGCCCTCAGAATGGGACCTGCTGTTGGGGTTAGGGGCAGGGTCATGGCAGGCCCTGTCTGCCAGTGCTTTTTCGATCTTTATGGGGTGCTCAGTTGAGAGCCTGGTTCAGGATGAATGTCAGACTCCAGGATTGTGTTCAGGAGGGCACTGAAAGTGGGGGTGTCCTCAGGTGGGCATAAAGATTTCTCCTACTCTGAGTCCTTTTGGGAGTTCCAAAGGGCATGATTTTTTCTGGGTATCAGGCTGAGTCCTCTTGTAGTGCACAGGTGTCCTCAGTCACTGGGATATTGGAGCCAGGCAACTGGGGACAGACCTCTCAGAACCAAATCTAGGGTTAGCCTTAGGGTCTATTATCATGGCTGTGCTGATCTGAAAGCACTGTGCTGAATATCTGGGGGCTGAGTTAAGGGCCCAAGTCAAGGTCATTGTCAGGTCCTGGGTTTTTGTCCAGGAGCTGTGGAATGTGGGGTGGCATCTATTGGTGAAGAAGATTTCTCTTCAGGTTAATCCCTGCCTATGTTCCAAGTGAATCTTTCTTTCTAGGTGGCAGATTGAGGCCTCTGGTATGGCTCAGATGTCCCTAATCTGGAGGACTTGGGGGCCAGGTCTGTGGGGACGGAAGCCTGAAAACCTAACCAAGGGTTAGGGTTAGGGCCTAGGGGCATGGCAGGCCCAATCTGCAGGTGCCGAGGTGGGCTTTCCACAGGGTTGAGCTGAGGGCCAGTGCCATGCAGTGTCAGACTCCGAGTTTGTGGCTGGGGGGGCCACCAATGATTGGGGTGGCTTTAGGGTGGCATGCAGGTTTCTCCCACTCTGAGGGTTTTGTGCAGCTCCAAATGGCACGGTTTCCTCCTGGGTGGCAGGCAGAGTCCTGGTGTGTGGCTCTGGGGTCCTCAATCTGGGGGGCTTGGGGTCTAGGCCCCTGGGAATGGAAGCCTGAAAACCCAAACTAGAGTAGGGTTTAGGGCCTAGAGGCATGGCAGACCTGATCTGCTGGTACTGAGGTGGGCTTCCAATGGGTGAGTTGAGGGTGGGGGTCAGGCGCCATGTCAGAAACTGAGTTTGTGGCCAACAGGCTGAAGAAGCTGGATGGCTTCAGGGGGCATGCAGGTTTCTCCCACTCTGAGGGCTCTGTGTAGCTCCAAATGACATGGTTTTCTCCTGGGTGGCAGGTGGAGTCCTGGGGTGTGGCTCAGGAATCCTCAATCCAGAAGGCTTGGTGGCCAGGCCTCTCAGGACGGGAGCCTGTTAACCCAACCTAGGGTTTGGGTTAGGGCCTAGGAACATGGCAGGCCCAATCTGCTGGTGCTGAGGGAGGCAACCCATGGGTGTCAGTTGAGGGTGGAGCGCAGGCGACACGTTGGAATCTGGGTTTGTGGTGGGAGGGTGCTGCAGAATGTGGGAGTGGCCTCAGGGGGGACATGCAGGTTTCTCCATCTCTGAGGGTTTTGCGCAGCTCCAAATGGCATTGTTTCCTCCTGGGTGGCAGGCAGACTCCTGGGGTGTGGCTCTGGGTTCCCTAATCTGGATTTCTTGCACGCCAGGCCCCTGGGGATGGAAGCCCAATAACTGAACCTAGGGTTACTGTTAGGGCCTCCGGGCATGGCATGCCCGATCTGGCCATGCTGAGGCCGTCTCCCTGGGCTACTGAGTGGAGGGAGGGGTTGCTGGCGTTTTGTGGCTATTTGGGTCATGTGTGCGCCCAACGTTTGGGTCGCATTCTCATGTGATTCTAGCCTTGAGTGCATGGGAGCTCATGCCAGACGCATTGGCTCTGCTGAGGGCCCCCACCCCCACCTCCCAAGCGAGATCTCCAGGGGTGTCCAAGCAATTCTCAGGAGCTTTCTGCCCAAATTGGTATTGATTTCAGTAGAAAGCTCGTGAGAATTGGCTGGCATTCTGTGGCTATTCTGTCCATGCACATGAGGTGATTGGAATGCTTTCTTGCTAGGTTCATGTTGTGAGCATCTGGGACCACAGGCCAGGCCTACATGGCTCCCCTGAGAGCCCCTGCCACCGGAGTGAGTTCTCTGGTGATTTCGGCCAATTCTTATAAGCTTCCTTCCCAAATCGGTTTTGACTGAGATCTTTTGAGCTTTAGAATAAGTTCTCATGAGATTTGGACTAGATTTCACAGGATTTGGGCAGAACGCTGGTGAGAATTGGCCGGCGTTGGGCAGCCCTGTGCACCCCCCCTTCTCCCCGTGGCCCAGGGCCCTTTCTCACCTGGGGCAGGTCGTGGCCACCCACAAAATGCGCCAAGATGCTGCAGCCCACCCTGGGGCCCCGGCGCATGGGAGCGTTCCCGGAGCAGAGTTCAGGGACGTTGGGGCACGTCATCTGTTTGATTTTTTGGGCCGCTGCAGTGCCGATAGTTGGTTGTGGCCTCAGGTGGTTCATAAATTTTTCTCTAGTTCTGAAGATTTTACGCATCTCTGGAAGACGCCGGTTCTGCTTGGGTGGCCTGTGGATTCGTTGGGTGGGCCTAGAAATCCCAATCTGCAGGAACAGAGTCAGGGTGTCTTTAGACCTTCAGAGGGTTTTTGGAGCTGCATAGGAGTCTTTGGAATGCTCGGCAGTACCTATTCATGCCACTGGACCGCGTGGTGGTGAGCTGTGGTTCCTGAGAGCATGCTAGGGTGCAATGCTGCTTGCCCCCAGCGGGGGGCAGCGGTGAGCTGCCGTGACACACACACCAGAAGAGGTGACTGTACAGCCTGCTGGTTCTGTGAGCAGTGGTGAGGGGCTGCAGGAAACGTGAGGTACTGCAGCTTGTTGTTCCAGGACAGAGTGTTGAGCTGAAGACTCTGTTTCCCCATGCTCAGGAATGGTGGTAAGAATTGCTGGAGTCAGGCCCCCACTCAGCACTGTGACCCGTTGCCCCAGGTTGATGGGAATGTGCTGTCAGGATGGTTCAGGAGGGTCCTCCCGGTGGGGGTCTGGAGACGGGGGAACCCAATTCAACCCATGGTGCCTTTGGAACCGAGGGGTTGAATGTCTGTTTGGAAGAGTCTATTTGCTTTTCCAAAAAGAACAAGGGCATTGGCTGGCTTGAGAAGGAAGTGGATGACCACTTAAGAAACAAGCATGTGTCTCTCCTCCAGGAATTGGAGCAGGTGTGTAGGCTTTAGGTGGGAGGTGCCTCCATATCCACACCTGACAACCCTTCTTCGCTCTGGCTCCACGAGACCTTAAAGTTTGGAAATCAGCGTCTGAATCCGTCATGCAGCTTGTCCCAGGACGTCAGCATTCAGAGAAAACAGCAGGCCCATTGGGCACAGTGGCACATCCATGCCAGCATGGGAGGTCAAAGTTCTCTTTCACCCCAAACATCCTGGGTTTTCTCTCATCTCCAGTGGAGCCCAAAAGTCCCACGAATGCAGCTGTCAGCCATCGAGCATGGGTGCTAGGGTTCCTGAGTTTCCTTGCAGGGAGCACCTGGCTGGGGATCTCATTTTCTCTGCTTCTCTCTGGCTCACAGAGGTATTTGGAACATTTCTTTCCTAGGCAAACCCTTGGATTTGAAAAGGAAGATGAGATGGACTCGGTGTGTGTTTGGGACCTAGAATGCATTCCTTCCTCGAACACTGTTGATTCCATGGGTCCTAGGCTGTGGTGGAATGGCCAGCATCTAGAGCGAGGTGGCTGTTTGTGGTCAGATAGAGGCTTGGAGGATGGCTTCCTCCTTTGTCCAAGGGGATGGATCCTAATGGATTTGTCTGTTTTATCCAAAGAGTTCCGATGAGGGCAGAGGGAACATTCCAAAGGATTCCAAGGAGCCTTGGACGATTGAAAAGGGAAGCTTGACTTTCTACTTTCACTCAGTGGACCCTCTAGAGAGTTGGCCATGGCATCCTTTCTCTGTAGTTCCATGGGTGGTGAAGTCAGAAGGAGAGTCTTTGGGAATTCCACTGGATAGAGGCATTCTGATGGCTTCCCAGGGCATGGCGTCAGGAACCCTGGGGTGAATTTCTGGGGCTGCTTGCCGGACGCAGTCCGAGTCACATTATCCCCCAGGTTTTCTGTTTTCTTCTTAGAAAATTGCTGGCAGGGAAGGTTCTGCATCCAGAGGAACACTCCTGCACTGTCGGTGGGCATGCGGGTTGTTGTAGCCACTCTGGAAAAGAGCATGGTGGTTCCTCCAAACGCTAAAAACAGAACAACCCTAGGAAATAGCAGTTGCCCTCCTAAGGATTGCCCTCAAGGGCACAAAAATGCACATTCAGTGGGGCACAAGCCCTGTGATATGGACACCAGCATTATCAACCATAGCAAAACGATGGAGGGAGTCCCAATGTCCATTCGCTGATTAGTTATATATATATATATATATATATATATATATATATATATATATGTATATATATGTATATATATGAATGTAGACCTCTAATCTCGCACATATTCTCAATGGAATAGGAGCCAGCTTCAAAAAGAATAAAATCTTACCATTTGCGAGGATGTGGATGGATCTAGAGTGGATTTAGCTAAGCCATATCAGTAAGAAATGACCAATAGCCTATCATTTGATGTCTATGGAATTTCAGAAAGAAAACATGAACATAGTGGGGGGAGAAAGATAAGTCAGTGAGGAAAGAGACTCAAACATAGAGCACCAACTGAAGGTAGCAAGAGAGCAGGGGTGCGGAGGGGAAGGATTCAACGGGCGATGGCTCTTAGGGAGGGCACTTGTTGTGATGAGCTCTGGGTGTTCTGTGCAGGCGAGGAATCATGAAATCCTACCTCCGAAGCCAAGGAACGAACACTGCACGGAAAGGAATTGGAATGGAAGTGAAGGAAGGAAAGAAGAAGACCATGTTCTACTTCATGAAGAGGGAGGCAAAAATGGAGTGATTTTTGCTCTCTTGTTCTCATGATGATCATTAGCAAACATACTGTGTTATGATACTCTAGATTCTGTTTGCATAAGGAGGCCTCAGAAAGCTGCCAGGAAGATTCGATGTCAGAACATGTCCATGTTCCATGGATATGTTCCTTGCAGTTTTCCCAGGTACAAAGGTAAGTGGAGAGAAATAAGGAAGAAGAGGAAAGGAGGTGTTAAGCAGTCAAGAGGTAGCCTTCCCCCTTTGTCAAGGAAGCCTTGGGCCGATGTCCAGTGAGAAGAAGGAGAGGGGATCCCAGAGCTTTTTGGCAGGCAGGGGAGTTCCAGGTCTGCCTAGAGCTGACAGGGGTCCCTGAGGAGTGCTGAGGTAGGGGTGTGGCATGCCCGAACTGCTGATCTGGAGGTTGGATCCCCGAGGAGCCAAGTTGAGGATGGTGGTCAGGTGGCGCATCATGCTCCGGGGGGGCAGCAGAATGTGGGGGAGGACTCATGGGGACATGCAATTTTTCACTGGCTCTGATAGCCCCGTGCAGCTCCAAACAGACTGGTGACCTGCTAGGTGGCAGGCGGACTCCTACGGTGTGACTTCAGGGTTCCCAAGCCAGAGAGTTTGCGGGACAGGCCCCTGTAGAAGGAAGCCTGAAAACACGACTTAGGGTTAGGGTGATGGACTTGGGGAATGGCTGCTCTGACCTGCCAGCCCCGAGAGGGCTCCCATTGGGTTTGACTTCAGGAAATGGGTCCTGCAGTGCGGCAGAATCTGGGTTTCTGGGCAGGGAGACCAACGAGGGTGGGGGTGGTTTACAAAAAAGACCAGGCTGGTTCCCCTCCGAAATCAGGATCAACATGGAGAGGACGCTCATAGGAATTGGCCTGAATTGGGCGGCCCTGAGGACCTCCCTGTCCCCCGTGGCCGAGGTCGCTTACAAAATTGGGGCATGTGGTGTCCACAAGGAAAACGCGCCAATACAAAGGGTCAGGGGAGCATTCCAGGAGCACATTTGAAGGAGGGGTTGTGGCCAGGAGTCCAACACAGACTGTACGGGCTGCAGGGGCACACAAAGATAGGTTGGCCTGAGTGAGGTCACGAAAGGTCCTCGCGAATGGAGGCTTTTGCACAGCGTCGAAAGGAACCATTTCCACCTGATTGGAAGCGGAATTAGAGGCATGGACTCAGGGATCCCCAGTTGGAGGCCCCAAGGGACAGAACCCTGGAAGCAGAAGGCTGGGGAAGCAGGCGAGGGTTCAAGCCCGGGCCTCGGGGCAGGCGCCCAGACAGCGCCAGGGAGGGGACCTCCGGAGGCTGAGGAGGAGGCTTTGGCCTCGCCGGAGCCTACCTCCTGGACGGCTTTCTGGCAGGGTTCAGACGCGAGTGCTCGGGAATCCGGGCCAGGCCCCAGGGGTGGCCCTGCAGATGTGCGGCGCCCGAAGAGAGTTCGCCTGGTGTTTTCTGGCCAATTCTCATGAGCATTCTGCCCAAACCAGGATTGGATTGAGAATTGGCTGGCATTGGGCAGCCCTGTGGAGCACCCTGCTCTCCAGGGCCCAGGGCACTTTCTCGCCCGGGGCAGGTCGTGGCCATCCGGACAACACGCCTAGACGACACAGCCCACCGGGGTGTCCCAGCGCAGGGGAGCGTTCCGGGAGCAGAGTTGAGGGACGGGTGGCAGCCGGGCGTCCGCCTCCGACTTTTCGGGTGGCTGGGGCGCCCAAGGACGGGGCTGACCTCAGTGGGGGCAACAGATTTCTACGAGGCTCATGTGAGGCGCTGAAAGGCACCATTGGCGCCGGGATGGGAGGGGGACACGTGGCGCTGGACCCAGGGTTCTCCAGTTGGAGGCCCCTGAGGGACTGGACCCTGGAAGCAGAAGGCTGGGGAAGCAGGCAACGGTCGAGCACTGGCCTCGGGGCAAGCCTGGCCCCATGGGACAGTGCCAGGGAGGGGATCCCCGGAGCCTGAGGAGCAGGAGTCGTCGGCCTCGCAGGAGCCTGCTTCCCAGAGGGCTTTCTGGCGGGGTTTGGACGCAAGCGCTCGCGATGCAGAGCCAGGCCTGGGGGGTCAGCCCTGCTGACGTGCGGTTCCCGAAGCGAGTTTGCTGGGTGTTTTCCGGCCAATTCTCATGAGCGTTCTGCCCAGACATCGGGGCAGGCCCGGCACCATGGGACAGTGCCAGGGAGGGGAGCCCCGGTGGCTGAGGAGCAGGAGGCGTCATCAATCAATGTGATAGAACAAATTAATAAGAAAAGAGAGAAGAACCACATGGTCCTCTCAATTGATGCAGAAAAAGCATTTGACAAAATTCAGCATCCGTTCCTGTAAAACGCTTCAAAGTATAGGGATAGAGGGAACATTCCTGAACTTCACCAAATCTATCTATGAAAGACCACAGCAAATATCATCCTCAATGGGAAAAAGCTTGCAGCCTTCCCTTTGAGATCAGGAACACGACAAGGATGTCCACTCTCACCACTCTTGTTCAACATAGTATTAGAAGTCCTAGCAACAGCGATCAGACAACAAAGGGAAATAAAAGGTATCCAAATTGGCAATGAAGAAGTCAAACTCTCTCTCTTCACAGATGACATGATTCTTTATCTGGAAAATCCAAAAGACTCCACCCCCAAACTACTAGAACTCATATAGCAATTCAGTAATGTGGCAGGATACAAAGTCAATGTACAGAAATCAGTGGCTTTCTTATACACTAACAATGAAAATACAGAAAGGGAAATTAGAGAATCGATTCCATCTACCATAGCACCAAGAACCGTAAGATACCTGGGAATAAACCTAACCAAAGAGGTAAAGGATCTGTACTTGAGGAACTACAAAACACTCATGAAAGAAATTATAGAGGGCACGGATTGCATGGAGCACTGGGTGTGGTGCAAAGATAATGAATACTGTTATGCTGAAAATAAAAAATAAATTAAAAAAAATTAAAAAGATATTGAAGAAGACACAAAAAGATGGAAGACCATTCCATGCTCTTGGATCGGAAGAATAAACATTGTTAAAATGTCTATACTGCCTAGAGCAATCTATACTTTTAATGCCATTCCTATCAAAATTTCACCAGTATTCTTCAAATAGCTGTAGCAAATAATCCAAAAATTTGTATGGAATCAGAAGAGACCCCAAATCGCTAAGGAAATGTTGAAAAACAAAAATAAAACTGGGGGAATCACGTTACCTGATTTCAAGCTTTACTACAAAGCTGTGACCACCAAGACAGAATGGTACTGGCATAAAAACAGACACATAGACCGGTGGAACAGAGTAGAGATCCCAGATATGGACCCTCAACTCTATGGTCAAATAATCTTTGACAAAACAGGAAAAAATATACAGTGGAAAAAGGACAGTCTCTTCAATAAATGGTGCTGGGAAAACTGGGCAGCTATATGTAGAAGAATGAAACTCGACCATTCTCTTACACCGTACACAAAGATAAACTCAAAATGGATAAAAGACCTCAATGTGAGACAGGAATCCATCCGAATTCTAGAGGAGAACATAGGCAGTAATCTCTTCGATATCAGCCACAGCAACTTCTTTCAAAATATGTCTCCAAAGGCAAAGGAAACAAAAGCCAAAATAAACTTCTGGGACTTCATCAAAATCAAAAGCTTCTGCACAGCAAAGGAAACAGTTAAGAAAACAAAGAGGCAACTCACGGAATGGGAGAAGATATTTGCAAATGAGAGTACAGACAAAAAGTTGATATCCAGGATCCACAAAGAACTCCTCAAACTCAACACACACAAAAGAGATAATCATATCAAAAAATGGGCAGAAGATATGAACAGACACTTCCCCAATGAAGACATACAAATGGCTATCAGACACATGAAAAAATGTTCATCATCACTAGCCATCAGGGAGATTCAAATTAAAACCACATTGAGATATCAGCTTACACCAGTTAGAATGGCCAAAATTAGCAAGACAGGAAACAACATGTGTTGGAGGGGATGTGGAGAAAGGGGAACCCTCTTCCACTGTTGGTGGGAATGCAAGTTGGTGCAGCCTCTTTGGAGAACAGTGTGGAGATTCCTCAAGAAATTAAAAATAGAACTACCCTATGACCCTGCCATTGCACTCCTGGGTATTTACCCCAAAGATACAGATGTAGTGAAAAGAAGGGCCATCTGTACCCCAATGTTTATAGCAGCAATGGCCACGGTTGCCAAACTGTGGAAAGAACTAAGATGCCCTTCAATGGACGAATGGATAAGGAAGATGTGGTCCATATACACTATGGAGTATTATGCCTCCATCAGAAAGGACGAATACCCAACTTTTGTAGCAACATGGACGGGACTGGAAGAGATTATGCTGAGTGAAATAAGTCAAGCAGAGAGAGTCAATTATCATATGGTTTCACTTATTTGTGGAGCATGGTGGACATGGGGAGTTAGGAGAAAGAGTTGGGGAAAATTGGAATTGAGAAGGAAGGGGAGGTGAACCATGAGAGACTATGGACTCTGAAAAACAATCTGAGGGGTTTTAAGTGGTGGGGGGGGTGGGAGGTTGGGGGAACCAGGTGGTGGGTATTAGAGAGGGCACAGATTGCATGGAGCACTGGGTATGGTACAAAAACAATGAATACTGTTATGCTGAAAATAAATAAAAAATAAATTAAAAAAACCAAAAACTAATGACAGACTGTGTGGTGACTAACATAAAAAAAATTTAGGGAAATGATGAGTTAATGGATATTTTTTCAATGTCTGCATGATCCCTTGTCAACATTGAATAGGTTGAACATTCATTGAATACTATGTGAATAGAATTTGGGGTCAAAAATAAGTTAAACACACTTGTGCTCTTTATCATAAATTGATTGTAAACCTTAATGACTTCATCAGAAATTCTAATTTTGTCTTCCATTTTAATCCTGTGAATTCATGCTGCTAAGCAAAATGATTGTTGTCATATCTTTGGATTACAATTGTGGTACTATCTGTACTATAGATTATTACTCATAATATGTTTTGACATACAGCTTATCTTTGTTTCTTTCTCTCTTAGATAAAGCCTCGACAATATGAAGTTAAGATTTTGGGCTTCAGTTTTCTTTGCCAAAAATTCTCGGTACCCATGTTTGATGTGTGTTTAATTTGATGAGGGATAAATATGGTGACTTCTGATGTCTCACTGACTTAAGTCTTGAAAATGCTTCTCTTCCCCATGTGGAGTCTAAGTGACAGTGTGGAGGGAGTTGCCATCTCTAAGAGACCAGGAGAAGGAACTCCTAGTGGGACTAGGGAGAATACAAGGTGTAATTTTGCAGAGACATGTTTAGGAGGCAAGTGATGATGACAGCGTGAGGTCTGGAGTGAGTACTTCGCCATGAGCCGGCTCTTGGTGAAATGTCAAGAGGAGAAAACTCTCTGAGTCTAGCAAACCGGCTACATGTAGGGAAGAAGACAGATATTGCCGTGCAGAGCGTGTGTTACAGGAGAGAAGTAAACTGTGGTTTTAAGTCTGAAGTGGAGGGGTCGTTGCCTACCAGAGGAGAATGAGTGGAATAGAGCCTGTGCAGCGGGGTAATGGATAGTGTGTGGGGATCAGGGATTGTGGTGATTCCATGGTGCTGGCTGTTGACGGCCTGGGTGGCCACCTGGCACTTAGGAAACCATTGAATGTCGTTGTTTGTTGTTGTGAGTGCAGCAGTGGTACTGGTGAGAAGAGAGGTCTCAGAGCAGGAGAGCGCTCACAATGGGTCAGGAGAAGAGAAGTTTGCACTTTGAGGCAAGATGAGAGAATTATTTTTTTAAGAGATTCTGTTTATTCACTTGATAGAGTGAGCACAAGCAGGCAGAGTGGGAGGCAGACAGAGAGGGAGAAGCAGGTCCTTGCTGAGCAGAGAGTTGGATGTGGGATGCAATCCCAGGACCCGGGATCCTGACCCCAGCAGAAGGCAGACCCTTTACCAACTGAGCCACCCAGGTGCCCTACTTCTCCAGGACGTGAAGCTGTCATGTGAGCAGGAGGGAGACATGGTCATCAAAACCAAAATGTAGTATCTTCCATAGATGTTCATGCAGTTGATCCCAAGGAAATCCCTGGGTGGCCAAGGGGTAGAAGGAAGAGCTGATGTCCTCTAGCACCATGGAATCTGGCAATGCACTGTGGACAGAAGCCGCCACCTCCACCTGCAGGTAGGATAAGCAGACTTTGGCTTCAGCCTGTAGCAAGTAGGCCTTGGTGACTCTATTAAGCTGGTGGGGGTGCCATGACCCAGAGAATAATAGGCAGCTGGATAGGAAGGCTCAGAGCCTGTGAGAGACTCTATTTCCAGGAGAGCCCAGTGCATGGCCAGCAACTGCTGCTTTCATGGTCTATAACCAAGGGCCAAGGAGGGCTGTTTCTTGCATTGGGATGCCATGGACAATTGACAGATAGCATGGGTGGTCCAGGAACTCCAGGAAGGAGAGAGGAGGCTGCTGAAGCCTTTTCTCCTGGGCACTAACAGGTGATTTTTTTTTAAAGATTTTATTTATTTACTTGAGAGAGAGACAGTGAGAGAGAACATGAGCAAGGAGAAGATCAGAGGGAGAAGCAGACTCCCCAAAGAGCTGGGAGCCCGATGCGGGACTCGATCCCGGGACTCCAGGATCATGACCTGAGCCGAAGGCAGTCGTCCAACCAACTGAGCCACCCAGGCGCCCCCTAACAGGTGATTTTTAAAAAAGATTTTATTTATGTAGTTAAGAGAGAGCTCTGGCTGGAAGAGGGGCGGAAGGGAGAGGGGGAAGCAGGCTCCCCAACAGGCAGGGAACCCCCCTGCCAGGCTTGATGTCAAGATCCTGAGATCAGGACCTGAAACAAAGGCAAATGCTTCACCAACTGAGCCACCCCGTCACCCTCAACAGGTCATTTTTACTTGCACATTTTTACTTGCTTTTTGTTGAGGGGAGACCCTCCTGCCTCATTGTGAGCTCATTGACAAGTAACAGCCTAAATGGGCTTCTGTAAAATTTATAAACAAGGAATATGTTGCCTCAGAACCCAAAAAGTACTGAAAGATGTTGGACTTCTATGTCCTTTTTTCTTTTTTAAAGATTTAATTTGTTAGTTGATAGAGCACGAGAGAGAGAGAGAGAGAGAGAGAGAGAGAGAGAGAAGAATAGAAGGGGCTGGCAGGGGCAGAGGGAGAGGGAGAAGCACGCTTCCCGCTGATCAGGGAGCCTGATGCAGGGCTTGTTGCAGGACCCTGAGATCAGGACCTGAGCTGAAGGCAGACACTTAACTGACAGAGCCAGCCAGGAACCCCCGCATTTGTAGGTCCTTAACAAGTTTGCCAAATAAATTTCCTCCCAGTAGGATGTCTTAAATGTGATGTTACACCTATGTTCTTGGAGAAAGATGGGTGTAGTAAGTTCCTACTCACAGAGTCTGCCTGTGATAGCAGAGCGGTTTGGCTGCCCTTTGTATAACAAGGTATATCATGTCTCCTTCAAGGTTGAGGCACACATGCCTGAGAGGATGTTGAAATAGGCAATGAACAGAACATATTGACCAAATCTATCATAGCGAAGTATTCACCATCTTTAAATTGGTTGGACTCCCTCATTTTTTTTATTATGTTTAAAATTTTATTTATTTATTTTGACAGAGAGAGATCACAAGTAGGCAAAGAGGCAGGCAGAGAAAGGGGGAGGCAAGCTCCCCCCTGAGCAGAGAGCCCAATGTGGGGCCCGATCCCAGGACCCTGAGACCATGACCGGAGTTGAAGGCAGAGGCTTTAACCCACTGAGCCACCCAGGTGCCCCATCCCTCATGGTTTTTTAAATGGCTTTATTTCTTTATTCTATTTATTTATTTATTTATTTATTTATTTTTAATTTTTTATTTTTTATAAACATATGTTTTTATCCCCAGGGGTACAGGTCTGTGAATCATCAGGTTTACACACTTCACAGCACTCACCAAAGCACATACCCTCCCCAGTGTCCATAATCCCACCCCCTTCTCCCAAACCCCCTCCCCCCAGCAACCCTCAGTTTGTTTTGTGAGATTAAGAGTCACTTATGGTTTGTCTCCCTCTCAATCCCATTTTGTTTCATTTATTCTTCTCCTACCCACTTAAGCCCCCATGTTGCATCACCACTTCCTCATATCAGGGAGATCATATGATAGTTGTCTTTCTCTGCTTGACTTATTTCGCTAAGCATGATACGCTCTATTTTTTATAAACATATTTCTTTATTTTAAAGAGAGAGCAAGAGAGAGAGAGATAGCAAAGGAGCGGGGGTAGGGGGTGGTGGTGGGAAGGGAAGGGCAGAGGCAGAGAAAATCCCAAGTGGACTCCACCCCGAGCATGTAGCTGGACATGGGACCCAATCCTATGACTCTGAGATCATGACCTGAGCCAAAAGCTTAACCCACCGAGCCCTCCAGGTGTCTCAGATGTTTTAAGGGGACTGGGGTTTATTTTAATCAGGTATGGTAAGACAGGCAGATATACAAGTAACTCTCACAACGGAAGAAGTGTTTTTGGACTCACAGATCTCATGAAAGGAGGTGCTGGGAGGCATGGAGGGCCGCCCCGGGAAGCACCAGGCTTGGTCAGGAGAAAGAGGAAGTGAAGGGACAATAGGGGGAAGACCCTTTATCATGGATTCCGTGGGAAGGGGCAGGGGAGTCCGGGTAAGCACGTTTAAGACTGCCTAGTTTGTGTCATCTCTGTGGGTTCTGGGACACAGTGGTGTCTGGAGTAGTCTGTCCTTGCCCCTGGGGTGATCAGGGCAGGGCATAGTGGCCCAGAGTGTAAGAGTTTCTTACAAGAGGTGGTTGGGGTTAAAGCCTCGGATTTGGTTGCTTTACCTGTGAAAGGTTTGCTGGCAGGCAAGCTGCTGACCATCTCTAGGAATTCAGTAAGCCTGCCAAGGACAGTCCCTCTGAAGTCAGCAAGGCCTGAGATGTCAAAGCATTAAATACAGAGGATAGAAAATATGGTTATTATATTTGCTATAAACAGGATTTGAGCCCTCGTAATAAGTCCATTAAGGTTAGGCAACCAGTGCCTCCTAGCAACATTAGAGTTCATTCAGAACCTATGATGTAGAGGCACAAAAGCCAGTCGGCCTCCTTTTATTTTTGCCAATTAAATTATTTTAGTAAATGTTGGATTTCTTTTTTTTCAAAGATTTTATTTATTTATTGGAGAGAGAGAGAGAGAGAGAGAGAGCGAGCGCAAGTACGTGTGATAGAGCAGGCCTCAGGGGGAGTAGCAGGGAGAGGTAGAGGGAGAAGCAGACTGACTCCTTGCCCAGCAGGGAGCTTGATATGTGGCTCTATCCCAGGATCCTGGAATCAAGACCCAAGCTAAAGTCATTGACTAACCATGTGGGCCACCCAGGTGCCCCTGTAATTTTTGGATTGACAGTTGGGTCAAATTTTGAACCTATGTTGAATTAGTCGGGGCAGGTGGGGGGTGGGTTCTGCCTCCTGTATTCAGATTTCTCTCTTCCACTCCTCCTATGCTTGGGTCTGTTTCTTCCTGGAAGAAGAAACCCCTGTGGGGTGGGGGAGTGTCTCATTACCCTGCTCCTCTTTCTCGGGTTTTTTTTCCAGAGTGTCTCAAATCAGCATCATCAGCCTTGGAGCTTCCGTTGTGGCAATGGTTGTATGGTTTCAAGTCTCCTGGTGTAAGTCAAGTGGGAATTGATCCCCTCACTGTGCCACAGGGGTCCCCCGTATGTTTCCCCCATAATCCTGAGGGTCAGGATCCTGTGCCAAACAGATTAGGCAATGGGGTGGTCAGTGGAAAGGCACAAGACCCACAGCCTAGTCGTTGATGAAGCAAAACCATCTTCTGCTACAGCCCTACCTTCTCTCAGTGTAGACTGTTTCCCTTCCCCCCTTTTCCCTCTCTACAGATTTCCTCAGGATAGATTTTCATTTCTAACCACACAAAGCCATGAGATTTTGTTTCTGTCCCCGTCTAATCACATGGCGCACATGTTCTGCATGTTTATGGGGAAAGGGAGCTGGTTTGGTCAGCCCACAGATGGCCATCCTCTTCTTGTGGGAATGCCAGTCCATCTCCCAGTGTTCGAGTCCACAGCCAGGAAAATCATTCTGTCCATGGCCAGAGTCAGAGCCTCAAGCCCCCGAATCACAAGATTAGTCTATCGACGAGCTGGGGAGCAACAACACTACGAGAAAGGCAAGTGTGCTGGTGAGGTGTTTGGCACTGGGAGAGAAGTGGAACACCAACTGCCCCCCCCCTCCACTTTTCTGTTTTTGATCAGCTGGTGGGCCCTGGTCTGCCATGGATGTCTACCTGAAAACCTTGAGGGCTCAGGAAGACACATGGTAACAGGGAGAGGAGTGGCAGCTCGGAGTCGGGCAAGGCCACTCCCAATGCCTGAAACACAGTGACTCGGAGGCTGCCAGGGAGCCATTCTTACATTTCCCTGGGGCCGCGGTCTCCCTCCTTTGCACCCACAACACAGAGGGTCAGCCCCAGGACTGTGCTTGAGGTGCACTTTCCCCCATAGACCTGGACATCAGCCCCAAGCACTGGGCCATCACCCAGTCCCTGGAACTCAAGCACACCAGTCAGCATGCCCTGCAGTTGCCAACCTCAGGGTTGTGGCTAGTAAACTGTTGGAGACCAATGCAGGCCACATAGGTGACACCTCTCCCCCAGATACAGTCAATTCTCATTCATTCTCACCTTTTTGGCAAGGATGGGGTATTATTTTGGAAATGGATGGCGACCTCCATTTGAGAGAATAGAACATGAGCCAACACAACTTGCCAGTGATTGCCAGTTCCCTCCCAGATCGTCATTGTCACCCCTGAAGCCAGTGACTTAGCAAAGCAGCAGGTCAAGCTGACCCCATGTCTTCATTTAATGTGGGGACACCCTGTTTGTGATGCCACTTGTTTGAATCACCTTCTCCTCAGGTCCCTGATGAGGCCTGAGGAGACCTGCTCCAGATGTTTGGGGATCCCCTGACACCTGCAACATGTGATTAACAACAGTTTCCTAGTCACATATACTCACACTTCAGGGGAGAGGATACCAAACACGGTGCAGGACTGCACAGAGATTGCACTTGGGAACAGAGAGAAGGAGCAGGGCCTTGAAGGGCAGACTTGGTTGAAACAAGAGGGCTGGCAAGTCCTGGTTCCCATGGGAGGGTATGAGTGGCTTCCTAGAAAAATTCAGTGGGCTTCTAGAGAACTGAACACTGCTCCCCAAAAACCAGTAGGCTCTATGTCTGGTCCCTGTGATGAGAAGGGTGTGTGGTTAAGAGACCTCCCCTGGGATAGGGAGAGGAGAACGTGCATGATGCCATTTGAGTCCCTCCTTGATCTACAGGTGTCAAGACAGCCCTTATTACAGAATCTTAATTTCAGGCCTTATGCCATAAGAGGGTACGACAAAGTAATTCTTACCTTATGTAAAGTAACTTGTATTCCTCTATGCTAGCAATGAATATGTGGGCTCCACAATCAAACACACATTCACAATTACTCGTACAAAGAAACTACTTCGGGATAAATCTAACAGTGCCTGTCCAGGCATCCCATGCTGAAAGCTATTTAGCACTGATACAGGAAGTCAAAGATATAAATAAATGGAGAAATGCACCATGCTCGTGATTTGGAAGACTAAGCATTGTAAAGATGTCAATTCTCCCCAGACTGATAGAGTTAATGCAGTTCCTATCAAAGTCCTGTCAACTTTGTTTTTGTTGAAATAGACAAAAATATTCCAAAATGTATGTGGAAGGACAAAGGAATTAGAGTAGTTTCAAAAACTATTTTGAAAATAATACTAATGTGGGAACACAGTCTACAGAGTTTCAGAACTTAGTAGTTAAAATAAGGAAGGCTGTATGCTATTTGCAGGACAGATACATGGAACCGAGCAGAACAGGGGCGCCTGGGTGGCTCAGTGGGTTAAAGCCTCTGCCTTTGGCTCAGGTCATGATCTCAGAGTCCTGGGATGGAGCCCCACATTGGGCTCTCCCCTCAGCAGGGAGCCAGCTTCCTCCTCTCTCTCTGCCTGCCTCTCTGCCTACTTGTAATCTCTGTCAGGTAAATAAATAAAATCTTCAAAAATTTTTTTTTAAAAAAAGAACAGAGCAGAACAAAGAACCCAGGAATAGTCCCCACAAATAAGCCCAACTGTGTTTTGAAAAGGGCACTAAAGCAACTCCAATGGGAGAAAGCTGGGTTTGTACTCTCTACAGCCTTCTAAAGCTTGTGGAAGTCAGAGAGGCCAAACTCAGAAACAGCAGCAGCAGAGAAGATGATGGTGGTGTGACCCAGGCCCTACCAGGTGGGAATGGGGAAGGAGAGAGATTGGGCGCCCCGGGTTGTGTGGGCGCGGTCCAAAGAGCTATCCAGTGATGCTTTCCAAAGGCCTAGGGAGATGGGAAACTGTCCAGTCAGCATGTGGGCACAGGCGCCAATGAGGGGGAGGGTTGTTAGGGTAGCTGACAGGGGTCGGGTCACCAAGATGCCTCTGCTGAGTGCGGGGCGACCAGCTCCCATTTTCCAGCCTTCTGTGAGGCTTGCTTCTTGCCTGGCATCTCTGGATCCCTCTTCCTTGCCCCGGTGGGTGCAGAACCTCCAGACCCATGGCCACTGGCCTGAGGACGCCCTTTTTCACCTCCTGTACTTCCTCTTCAAGGTCGACGCAGAGGATGACAGATTGAGCGGCCCCTGGGAAGATGCTTCTCTGTGCAGAGGTACCTGTGGGGCATGATGTCAGGACCCTGTGTCCTTGGGGGACTGGGGCCTTGCTGGGAGGCAGCCTGTGTCTCAGGAATACACTGGATTGCCAAAATGTATCTGTCAGCTCCTGTGCCCCTCGTTTCCCATCTGTGAGGAGCCCAGAGCAGGGCTTCATTTATGGAGCTGCTAAATATCTCAAGTGTGTTGTGAGAAAGGGGGAGTGGGAATGCGGCCTGAACCAGGCACATGGACATTCGGCCTTCTTGGGGCTCAAGTCCTGCTAAAAACCTGACGTGAAGCGAGTGAGTTGTAGTTTTGATGGGGGAGAAATTTCGGTTCTCCCTCTTGAATAGTTACATTCCACTAGGGGTTGTCAGGATCTCCACTGTGCACCTGAGACAGGGCCAATTAGGGGTGTGTGTGTGTGTGTGTGTGTGTGTGTGTGTGTGTGTGTAGGGGGAATGGCCTTTTGGGTGGGTGGTGGGCCTTCAGTGACTGGAAAGCATGATCAGTAGGACTGACAGGATGTGTGAGGGACTCACCAACTGGTTGGAAAAGACAGGAAGGAAATAATGATCCGTGAAATTCATCATTACTATTTTGCATTGAGTGCTGAGAAATACAGCGTGCGTTAGAGTTTATCCTTTACTGAGTAGTGTTTAAGCTGAAACCAGAAGGCTAAGAAATAAAAGGCGGATGTGGGAAGGTGTTCAGTGAGAGCAGGGAAGGATGTGTACTGTTACAGGAACTGAGAGAATGTCCTTGAATCTCGGGCCACGTGGGGACTCTAGGGTGGGGAAAACCAAGGTTTGGGGTGAGGACTTGGACTTTTTGTAGGTTCTTGGAGACTAATCATAGTGATTTAAAACATGATGCCCAGGCCCAAGCTGATCCTAGCTCTGCCTCTTATGAGCCGTGTTACTCTACCATTGTAGGTCTCAGTTTCCTGAAGGAAGAAATGGGGGTGACAATAATCCCACTTCATAGATGATTGTAAAGATGAAATGATATTTAACGTTAATAAAACACTCAGAGCCATGTCTGACATGTAGTAGGTGTCGGTGGTTGATTCAAGAAATAAATAGGGACACCTGGGGGACTCAGTGGGTTAAAGCTCTGCCTTTGTCTCAGGTCATGATCCCAGGGTCGTGGGATCCAGCTTCACATGGGCTCTCTGCCAACAAGAGGCTGGATCCCAGGACCCTGAGATCAGGACCTGAGCTGATACCAAGAGTCGGATGCTTTGCCAAACTGAGCCACCCAGGCACCCTTACAGGGCCTGTTGCCTTAGGAAAATAAATTGCAAGGGTAAAGAAAGAGGAGGGAGAAAGTGAGGCCTGTAATTAAAAGAGGCTGAGAGACTTGTTAACCAATTGCAAGGTATGGGTCTTATCCTCACTCAGGATTTAACAAATACAGAGAGTCAAAATATTTATGACATAATCAGCTAAATTTCTTTTTTTCCCCAAGATTTTACTTATTTAGAGAGAGATCACAAGTAGGCAGGGGCAAGGCAGAGAGAGAGGAGGAAGCAGGTGCCCCGCTGTGCAGGGAGCCCGATGCAGGGCTCGATCCCAGGACCCTGGGATCATGACATGAGCTGAAGGCACAGGCTTTAACCCACTGAGCCACCCAGGCGCCCCAATCAGCTAAATTTGAACTGTGACTTGACATGTCATGATATTGCGAAATTATTTTGAAATGTTTAAAGAGTGAGGATAGTTTTGCGGGCATATCTATGTGTGTGTCCATCAAGGGCAATTTTGCTCCCTAGATGTTTGGCAAAGTCTAGGACATATTCGGTGGACATAAGCACAAGTGAGGAAGAGGCTCTCTGCACCTCATGTATGGGGACCAGGGGTGCTGCTAAGCATCGTAGTATACTCAGGATAGCGCCCTCAGCAAAGAATGATGGGGCCCAAGATGTGGGTCATGCCAAGGTTGTGTAAGCCTGTTCTGGAGACAGGTGTTGACGTAGCCATGGGTTCAATGATAGGATGAAGATAGTTGTTTCAAAATGTTATGGGGGCTGTGGGGATGGGCTGTGAGCTGAGAATTATTTAAGTTAGTAATGGGAGTTCCTTATACCATTCTCTCTATTTGGGTGTGTGTATATGTATCTATCTGTATGTTTATATCGTGTGTGTGTGTGCAGTATGTGTGTATATTATATGCAATTGTATATTTCCATAACAAAAGCTCACAAGCTTGCTAGGGGTGATGTAGAGTCTGTGTTCACGTGGCATCTGGTGCCAGCACGTGGGGAGGGTGGACAAGCTGAGACAGGATTTCGCAGGAGCGGCAGCAGTGGCGTCCTTAGCAGGCTTGGTCTGCAGTGGAATGTTGGTGGTGTCTGGCTGTCGAGCTTCCCTTTATCCCTGTTGTATTTTCATTTTTTTGTCATGTTCTTTGGCCTTCCTAATAGCCTTCCAATAAATTCTTTTGCTGTTAAATTTAGTCTGAATCAGTTTCTGTGAAGCAAGAATTCTGACTTACACAAGAAAAGGGTGAAGCTGATGTATAGAGAAAAGGTGATCTGACAGACTGTGGGAGGAGAGAGAGGAATTAGGAGAAACAGATATATAAAAATATATGTGTCATTTATATATTTAACAACTAAAATTTACAGAGTGTATATATATATATATATATAGATAGATAGATAGATAGATGTAGATAGATAGATATATCTATGTGCACATACATATGTATATAATATTTGAGAGAAAGAGAATCTCATGGTTTCTGTTTTTCTTGTTCTTAACCTCTATCCCTCTCAAGACCACAGTTTAATTCTTGTCCAGGGATATTATTTTAATATAAGAAATTATATTAATTTTTTTAATATAAGAAACTCTCCTTTCTACTTCAATAAATGCAAGTGGTTTTCTGTCACCTACAACCCACAGAAGCTCAGCATAGTTTAGATGGTGATGTGCTCACCTAACCACCTTTTTGCTATACTTGCTTTTGCTCACCGCTGTGCAGAGGTTCCACAAATGTCTGTTTCATGGGCACACGATTGTCATTTGGCTCCAGACAAGGAATGAATGTGCTGTTCATGGCAGCAGAGGCACTCTGGTCTTCTTGGCCTTTCCAATAATCATTGTAAGTGGACACACTTATTGAGAGTTCATTCTGTCAATTGTGCCTGTCTTTCATAAGTTTTGCCAATAAGCCTCAGTCTCTCTGAACACCCCTGACTGTAGGGTGCTCAGTCCTTGGGTTTGTGAGGCACAAGGAATGAATGAATCCAGCGGGGTCCCTTGAGAGACAGCCTGCCGGCCTCTCCTGGTGGGTCCTATACTGACAGACAAAGGCCATTGCAACTTCATTGAGGAAGGTGGCATATAATGTGAAAGAGTGTACAGGCAGGATAGCCTGGGTTTTCCGAGAACAGGCTTTGAGTCAAATAGCCTTAGACTATCACCCTATTTGTACCCTGTGCTCCTGTGCTTCCTTAGGCATGTTTTTTGGCCTCTCTATCCTCGGTTTTCTCGTCTGTAAAATGGACTGTTTTATGGATTAAATGAAAAAAATGTATACATATGTAAATTCACAGAGAAGATGGCATATGGGGAGCCATGAAGAAATGGTATTTTTATTATTACTCAACATTGTGGTTAATATTATCATAGGAAAGTTCTTCCGGTATAAAGAGCATGAAGCACGAGATGCTCCATTTGGCCCCTTCCAGGCCCTGTGGTTTCCATGATGCCACTTACTCATCAGTATATTGATCTCATGCATGGATGACCCCTTCTGGGCCAGCACATTAATTATGCAGCCTTGGTAGCTCCCAGGGGCCTGGTCTTGTGGGGAGGGTTTTTGTGTTGGAGCTGTTGGGTCCTGGCTACCTGGACTCCATCACCTTCTATGTGTGTGACACTCGGGACCTAATCACCCTGTGACAGGAAAGCAATTTGGGCTGTCCCTCAGGGTTGTTGATGATGATTAGATGGAATGATAGCTATAAAATGCCTGGAACATGTCAAGAAATGTTTGACCTCATTCGATTTTCTTACTCTTTTTTACTAGCTCCCAGAACAACCCACTTCTACCCATTTCTGTTTCAGAGAGGTGAGGTGATTCTGCGAAGGCCATAGTGTTAGGCGAATAAGGTGAGGAAAAGACATTGCAGGTGTCGTGAAGAGCATGAGTAAAAACTGGGGAGTAGGAACCCGCTGTGAAGCTGCAGGTAACCGGGCGTGGCTGGAGAGCCAGATGTGGGTGAGGGAAGGGTGAGGGATGAGTTTAGGAAGGACTTTGGATGTTGTGCTGAAAGACAGTGGGTCTCTGAGGGACTTTTAAGTTGGAGTGACCTCATTTAATGTGCATTGTCAGAGCATTCCAGAGGAGAGGTTGGAGGAGGAGCCAGTAGAGACAGAGTGACTCCAGAGGAGGAGGATCTTCTCTGAGGGATCATGGCAGCCAGTGCAGAGGGTTTGAAGCAGGAGTGAAAGGATCTGGGTCCTTAAGAAGGCACAGCCCACTAGGGAAGAAGAGGCCTGCATGGGAGGGAAAATGATGTAGTACAGTGCCCAGCACGGATGCCAAGAGCATGCAGCCTGGAACCACCGGTCACGCAGGCCTATGGTGACGGGTCCCATATTCACGGAGCAGTGCATTCAGATCAGATGGGGTCAGAGCAATAGATTCTGCCAGTTCTGCTTTGGTCAGTAAAACTCAGGATTTAGCTTCCTAACATCCTGCTTTGTTAGGACTGCTCTCTCTTCTCAAGGGGTATATGTGTGTGTTGGAATAAGGGACCAACGTCCTAGTTACAAAATCAGGAGAGAAACCTTATTTTTGTCTGTGAGATTCTACCTGCCTCCAGCCCTCAAATGAGAGTGCGGCATTTTTTGTCATCAGGCAGATGTGATTCCAAGTTCACACCCTGCCACGTCACTGTATGACCTTGAGAAGAAAACCTCATTTCTGGGTCCTCGGTTTTCTTATATAGACAGTGGGAGTTATTATGCTGTCTTCTTCCTAGAGTTGCTGTAAAGATGAGATAGTGCATGTGTGTTTGTTATCTCAGAACATAGCGTGAAGTGCAAAATGGACATTAAGCATTGTTTCTTGCCTTGTCATTCGTGGCCTTGTGCCCAGGTCAGATAGTTTGGGTTCCCATCCTGACATCAAGTCGTGAGAGCCATTTTGTTTCTATACAGATTTCAGTGACTACAAGAGAGTCTGAATACATGACCAAACAGACTTGAATTGTCCTCAGTGGTCCAGAGCCTCCGATTTCCAGGAATGGTTCAAGGATCCCCCTGGGGGCATAGCCCACATGGAACTCACTCAGCAGCTTTCTCGGACTTGGTGACCCTTCTCCCTGTGATAATGGCACAGCTGAATTTCCCAGAAGGGATCATTAATCAGAGCAGCCACTGATCCCACAAAGGACAGAGCTGAGCTCTTTGCCAGGCATCTAGGACAAATAGGATTCTTGCTTATGATTCTTGGTTTCAGTCCACCAGGGAGAGAAGGAGAAGCAGACTCCCCCTTTCCATGGAGTAGGTCATGGTTAGATATAGACCATGGATTAGTTTTCAACTTCCCTTACCTCTAAACTCAGCACTTGCTTCCTTCTACCCTGTCTACCCCCAAATCAGAACAAATGCTGACCTGCTGGGATATATGATGGGGCTGAGGAGGAGGAATGCCAAAAAGTAGAGCAAGGACATATCCCATATCTTCTTGCATATTCACTGTATGTCCACTCCAGGTTTTTGATCCTGTGAATGAATAAGAAAAAGAAATAATAAATGGAACTTCATGAGTCTATGCTTTTCTTCACAGCATCCTTCCTTTCAAATAAAATCCAGAAGCCATATGCAACCATGCCAAGGTATCTGTGTCACTCAAGTGTAGAGCCCGTTTCCTGCAGTGAAACATGCAGATAAAATGTGAATGCTTTTCTGTTGCTGTCTAAAGCTGCTTTCCACCAGGATGGCACTGCAGAACTCATTGCTTTGAGGAAAGGACAAACATGGAAAAATTAGTCCTCAATTTCAGTTCACAAAAGGGAAACTGAAGATCTCTTGCACGCAGAATAGAACCAGGACCTATTGACTCTGCTGAAGAATTGATGATCTTGAGTATATCATTGACATTGGCCCCAGTTTTTTTGTCTGTAAAATGGGGAGATGAAGTTAGATCAAGTGTCCCAGTAGGTATAGTCTTGGCTCTTGGCATTCTGGGTTGGATAATTCTCATTGTGGCAGCTGTTCTGTGCATCGCAGAATGTCTAGAAGCACCCCTGGCCTCGACTCAGTAGACGTCAATAGGATTTTCCTTACGGTGACCAACGGTGTCTCTAGACGTTGCCAGATATCCTTTGGATATAAAATCACCCTGGTTGAGAACCACTGAATTAGATCTGTTAGATGATAACCAATTTAAAATTTTCCAAGCTGGAGTGAGAGTCGGGGCTCTGCTATCTCCTGGTACCTAGCCCTGTGTGTGGCATTGTGGCAAGCATTCAGTACACGCTGAACGAGTGAGATGAAATAGACAGTTCCTTCCCGTTCTAGATCAGTTCTTTGGCAGCAAGAGAATCACTAGATGGTGATGATCTTATCACCCATGTGACTGCCTCTATTTGGGTACTGTTTAACATTCCTGGATAGAAGTAGACTAAAAATACCACCCGGTGCTATGAAACAAATAGGTCTGTCTGGAAGTTTAGCAACAAATAGTGACTATAATTATCAAGGAGGGTCCACTCAATTTCGACAGCAATCTCAGATCGTGTCCCCTGAAAGATAACTCTGAATTTTATGAATACGACAAAAAATTAGTTGAGAAAAATGAGTCCAGATCTTGGAATATCATGATCTGAACCAAAGTCAGACACTTATCCTGGTGAGCCACCCAGGTGCCCTCAGCCTGTTTTTTACAATGGGATTTTACTGCAATACTGCCATACTCATTTATTAACAGATGTTTAGGGCTTCTTTGATAACACCAATGGCAAAGTGGAAACCTTGGGACAGAGAATCTTTAGCAAGTAAAGTCCAAAGAATTGACCATGTGGTCCCCTTATAAAGAAGCTTACTGGCCCCTCTTGTAGAGCACAAGTTTTCTCAGGGATGCCCTGTTGCACAGTAGGAAATATGCTTATATTTAATGAGCGTGTGTTAGGTTGTGCCATATTAAATTGTCATCTTTGTAGGTCAAAATGGTCAGATATTGGCACTTATGTATATGGTCCACATAATGTAACTTTCCAAGCATAGATATATGGAGTATAGTCTGTGCCCTTAAGGACACGCACATAGGTACACACATGCACACATGCTACTGCTGTCAGTGAATGTAGGAATCGTTATACTAGAGGCACAAACTCAGTATTTCAGGAGCACAGAGTAGCGTGTGCACGGTTCTTACCAGTAAGGGTGAGGGAAAGGGACTAGAAGCTTGAGAGGCCTCCAGAGAAGTGGCTGTGTTTCTGGCTGCTGTGCATTTGAGCTGCACTTCGTGGCACCTGTAGGATTTGTATTGGGTCCAAAGAAGCGTTTTCTACAGGGGTGGGGGTGGGATTGACATTGAGCTATAAGAAACATGCTGCATTCTTTCGTTCAAGCACAATAGCCATTCATACTGGAAAACAGTTGCTTAGAATTAGAGGACATTAAAGATCGAGTGAGTATGACTCGCTAATTTTTAGATGAAGGTTGGGGGCAAAGGGATTGGTTCAAGGTCTCCCTGCTGTTGACCAGTTGTTTTATTGGCAGGACTAGAGCCTATGTCTTCTACGCCCCAACTCAAGGTGATGTCCATCAGGCCACTCGGAATGCAAAGGTAAGAGTCAGAGAAATCACCTACGAGGGACAGTGGTGGCAGCCAGGCCTGGGCTTGCATTTTGGCTCTGGTACTTACTATCTCTGTTACTCGTCACAGGGTTTGTGAGCCAGAATTGCCTCCTACACAGATGCCCTGAGAGTAGAGGTTTAGAAAGCTCAGAGTCTGAAACCAGACTCTTGAGTTTCATCCCCGCACCACTATGTGCTAGCTATGTCACCCTGGGCACATTACGTAACTTATCTGGGCCAGTAATATAGAGATAGTACTACTACTTACCTCACTGAGCTATAGGACTGAGTGATTTTAGGATTAAATGCAGGCATAAGGCACACAGAAAAATGCCTGAGACATGCTGAGTTCTATATGCTAACCTTATTAGAAGAAAAACAGTGGATTGGGACATTTCAGTGGCTCAGTTGGTTAATAAGTGTGTGCCTTTGGTGCAGGTCATGATCCCTGAGTCCTGGGATCCAGCCCTGCCATGGGCTCCTTGCTCAGCAGGGGGCCTGCTTCTCCCTCTACTACTGTTCTCTTTGCTTATGCTCTCTCATTCTCTCTCTGACAAATAAGTAAATAAATAATAAAATCTTTCAAAAAAGAAAAAAACAGTGTATCCTAGGACTGTTCTAAGAACCAAGGAGAGTAATTTAGGGGAAGCCTTTTTCCATACTTGTAGAACAATACAAGTAGAAATGTATTTTTCTTCTCTTTGTGAATTGAAAGACTAGCATCCTGGAGATTGATGGTGATGATTTTCATTTCTTACAGCCTTACTATCTGCCAGGCTCGTGACTTCTGTTAGTTAAGCGTCACAAGATCCAGAGATGGTTCTTAGTTTTGGCTGACAGTTGTGACTGCGTAGCAGAGTGTAGGAGGACAGAGTGCTGTAGACTCTGGGGCCAGGCTGCCTGGGTCTGAATCCTTGCTCAGCCTCTTACTGGCTGTGTGAACCCAGCTGTGTTGCTTACACCCTGTGCCTTGGGTTTCTAGTCTATAAATGAGAATGATGAATATAGTGGTTTTGAGGATTAAAGGAGATAATTTTGTGAAGTGCTTAGGACAGTGTTTGATGTATACTATTTGTTTAAGGAAGAATGAAAGCGAGAAGCAGACTCCTTGCTGAGCAGGGAGATGGATACAGGGCTCAGTCTCAGGACTCTGAGATCATGATGTGAGTTAAAGGCAGATGCTTAACTGACTGAGCCAACCAGGTACGCCTGTCATCACCATTTTCACTATTACTGTAGGTAGAGTGCTGTGGGCATTCAATATATGGTGGGGATTAACTCTGTTGATATTATTGATATCACTAGTAGAGCACAGGGCCTGTACACAGTAGGCACTCAGCACACAGGGAATCAATGAATGCATACTCTAGAGCCAGTCTGCTCAGATTCCCATTCCGGCTCCACCACTTTAGAGCTTTGTGATCAGGCAACTTATTTAATCTCCTTATGCTTGTTTCTGTCTCTGTAAAAGAGGGTCTCAAAGTCCTAAATTAATGGGGTTGCTGCTTGCACACACACACACACACACACACACACACACACACACACACACACGTGAGGCCACACTGCCCTCTGCTGACCACACCGTGTAAATGCACATGTACGTCCCCTGGGCCTCCTTCCACCCTGGGTCCAAGGCATCCCTATACCTGCCTTAATGCGCACAGACAGACACAAGGATGGACCTCTGTGTCCTCCTTACCTCCCTTCAAATCGGGTCCGGGCTGCTCCCCACAGCTGATTCAGCCACCTCAGGATGTTCTCTCAGGTCGTTCTCCCACTCCATGGGCCCGATGCGGTTCCTGCAGGATCGATGGCTCTTGCTTGGTTTCCGAGCAGCTGCCCAGGCCAGGAAACCCAGGCCCTCAGGGCTCGGGTTTTGAAGGCTCCCATCTACCTCTGGCCTGCAGGAAAACTGTCTCAGGGAGCCAGATACCTGGGACCTGGCTCTGTCATGGGCCCCAGACATGAAGAATGCACACTCTATGATGAGGAATACAACACTCGCACGCTCCCCAGAGTTTCTCACCTCACTGCCTCCGCTCAGAGAGGTGGGTGAATATTTACCCCTCCCCAAGCTCTAGGTCTTGACTCTAGCAGCTTCCCTTGGCCTGAAACGTAATGGAACTCTCAACCTTTAACTTAAATATTGATGCAAATTCTGCATACTCTTCCCCGTTAGATTAGCATGTTTCCATCTGAACCCTGCATTTAGCCCATCCATGTCTGAGCCTTTCAGGGACTCCTACAGTGTCAATCCGCACTATTGGTCACAGGGAGGGTCTTGCCACACTTGCCAGCCAGTCCTGGAAAGTGGTTGCAGGACCACGTGAGGGTTCACGTGGTTTAGAGCAGAATGCTGGACACCAAGACAGCTGCTCTCATCCAGGAAAGAGGATGCATGACACACCATTAGAATTTTCATAGGAATTGCACTGAATCTATAGATTGTTTTGGGTAGTATGGGCATTTCAATCATGGTAATTCTTCCAACCCATGAGCATGGAGTATGTTTCCATTTGTTTGCATCTTCTTCGATTTCTTTCAGCAGTTTCTGGTAGTTTTCAGTATACAGGTCTTTGCCTCCTTGATTAATTAGACTCTAGGTATTTTTTTTTGATCCATTTATTAATGGGATTGCTTTCTTACTTTGTCTTTCTGATAGTTCATTTGCCTTTACCGCTAACTGGTCTCAAGTTTTACCTTTATCTCTCTTGCCATCAGTAACCATTATTCTGACTTCTAAAACCATAGATCAATTTTGCCTTCTCACTTATACAAATGGAGTCATACAGTCTGTGCATCTTTGTGTCTCACTTCTCTTCAAATAATGCCTGTGAGATTTATACATGTCATTGTCTGTTATCTGTACCAATAGTTCATTCTTCATCATTTTGTAGAATCCCATTCTTTGAACATACCTAAAATGTACTTCACTCTACTTTTGGTGAGAGAATGGAATTGTTTCCCATCTGGGATAACATGAATAAAGTTGCTATACATATTATAGTACATGTCTGTTGCTGAATACTTGCAGAGATTTTATGATTGATATATATCCAGGAGTAGAGATGCGGAATCGTAAGGTGTACATAGTTTAAGTTTGATTAAGTTATTACCACACAGTTTTTTAATGCCTAACATATACTCCTACCACAGTGGAAGCTGAATAAAATTGAATAAAAGTTCCAATTGCATAATTATGCTGAGCAAAATAAGTCAGAGAATGACAAATATCATATGATTTCGCTCATGTGAAATCATTGATGAGCACTGGATTTTGTACTGTGTGCTGAATCACTAAATCCTACACTTGAAACTAATATTATACTTTATGTTAACTACCCAGAATTTAAAATAAAATTTAATTAATTAAAAAGTTCTATTCGCTCCATACCCTCAACAACACTTGTTATTATGAATCTTTCAAACTTTAGTTATCCCTATAAGCATGCAGTATTATTTCATCAGAGTTTTTGTATAATTTTAAGGGCCATGTAGTAGTTCCTTCTGTCAAGATGATAAAGTTTTTTAGTTTACTAATCTTTAATTGTTGGAGGCTTGTTTTTGTTTTCTTTTTAATTCTTTACAAAACACCTGGATGATCATTCTTTAATATAAAATTTGTGTGCGCCAATATCAGAAATGAAAAGAGAGTTATCACTACAGAGGAAACTGGGTGGCTCAGTGGGTTGAAGCCTCTGCCTTCGGCTCGGGTCATGATCCCAGGGTCCTGGGATTGATCCCTGCATTGGACTCTCTGCTCAGCGGGGAGCCTGCTTTCTCCTCTCTCTCTCACCCTGCCTCTCTGCCTACTTGTGATCTCTGCCTGTCAAATAAATAAATAAAATTTTTTAAAAAAGAGTTATCACTACATATCTTACACTTAAAAAAGTTAGGGGCGCCTGGGTGGCTCAGTTGATTAAGTGTTTGCCTCAGCAGTTTTGGCTTAGGTCATGGTCTCAGGGTCATGGAATCAGGCCCCAAGTTGGGCTCTGTGCTCAGGAAGGAATCTGCTTGAGATTCTCTCTCTCCCTCTACGCCTGTACCAATCTCTCACAATCTCTCTCTAACATACATAAATCAATCTTCTTAAAAAAAAAAAGATAACAAGACAATACTACGAGCAGTTTTATGTCAACAGATTCAACAATGTAGACGAAATGGAAAGATGCCTTGAAAAATATACCTTAGTGAGGGGCGCCTGGTTGGCTCAGTGGGTTGGGCTGCTGCCTTCGGCTCGGGTCATGATCTTAGGGTCCTGGGATCGAGCCCCGCATTGGGCTCTCTGCTCCGCAGGGAGCCTGCTTCCCTCTCTCTCTCTCTGCCTGCCTCTCTGCCTACTTGTGATCTCTGTCTGTCAAATAAATAAATAAAATCTATTAAAAAAATATATATATACCTTAGTGGCACCCGCGTGGCCCAGTGGGTTAATCCTCTGCCTTCGGCTTTGGTCATGATTTCAGGGTCCTGGGATTGAGCCCAGATTGGGCTCCCTGCTTCCCCCTCCTCCTCTGCCTGCCTGTCGACTTGTGATCTCTCTCTCTCTCTCTGTATCAAATAAGTAAAATCTTTAAAAAATATATATAACACCACAAAATAAAACAAAAATCTGAATGATTCAGTATCTATTTTAATAATTGAAATAATTATTAACAACTTTACCAGAAAGAAAGTCCTAGATCCAAGTAGTTTTACTGGCAAATCCTATCAAACATTTATGGAAGAAATAACACCAAAATTACAAAAACCCTTTCAGACAGTAAAGGAGCAAGTAACACTGGGTGTTATGAGGTTTTAAGCCTTTGCCAATGTGAAAAGTGAAATCACTTTAATCTCATTTGTCCTTTCATTACTAATAAGATTGGATATATTTTTAAAGATTTTTGTTTGTTTGTTTTTTCAGAGAGACAGTGAGAGCGGGAACACAAGCAGGGGCAGTGGGAAAGGGAGAAGCAGGCTTTCCACTGAGCAGGGAGCCTGATATGGGGTGTGATCTGAGCCATGACCTGAGCCAAACGGAGATGCTTAACAACTGAACCACCCAGGTGCCCCAAAATGTTTCTTTTTTTAAAAGAAAATGTATTTATTTGAGAGAGAGAGAGAGAGAGAGAGAGAGATACCACAAGTAGGCAGAGGGGCTGGCAGAGAGAGAGCAGGGGAAGCAGGCTCCCTGTTGAGCAAAGAGCCTGATGTGGGTCTCGATCCCAGGACTCTGAGATCATGACCCAAGCTGAAGGCAGAGGCTTAACCCACTGAGCCACCCAGGTGCCCCAGATTGAAGTTTTTTGTATATTTGCTGTCCTTTTCCCATTTAAAAATCTTTGAGAGAGGGAGAGAGAACAAGGTAGAGAGAACACGAGTTTGGAGGGGAAGGCAGAGGAAGAGAAAGAGTCAGAGAAGAGAGAATCTCAAGCAGGCTCCCCACTGCATGGGGAGCCTGGGACTGACATGGGGTCAGTCTGACAACTTAAAGTTCATGACCTGAGCCAAAATCCATCAAGAGTTGGACCCCTAACTGAGTGAGACTGAGCAGAGGGTGGTGTGCTCATTATGAAATTAAAAGTCCTCAGTTCACAGTCCCTCTACCTCCACGCTATGGTCTAAAATACCTGCTTGTCATTAGAGCACTTCTGACCTAAGGTATCATTCAAAGACTGCAACTGTGGGAGAGACGGATCATGAATCCAGTCACTCCTCATTTACTAGATTTTCAGTAGTGCACTAAGGCACAAGGAGACAAGGTAGTTTGGTTTTGATGGAGAAAGGAGACAGGTCGTGAAAAACCAGAATATAAAAACCATAAAACTCAGTCCTGAAGGAGGCCCCATGCAGCCTGATAAGTGGAGTTAAAGAAGCAAAACAAGCCCTCTGGCAAAATATTTCATTACAGACCAGGGCCTGTACCATATTTGTCTGGGGGATAATCTGTATAGGGAAACAGAAATGTAATAAGACAAAGAAAAGTGCAGGATTATAATTCTTCTTGGAGAGACTGAGAGTGTGTGGCTGGAAGTAATTTGGAATATTGTCTAAGAAACCCATAAAGGACACATGAGTCAAAGGAGGAAGTTGCTAACCACCTACCTGAGCAAAGTAGATCAGACCAGCTGCAGGGCTTTGCTTCTGACTGAGAAGGGCATGCGAGTTTAGGGCCAGAGGTGCTTTGCTTGGCACTCTGGGGATGAGGCTGCACACTGTCACCTTTTTCTTTTTCTCCTTCCCCACGCAGCAAGCAGCTTTTCCACCACAAACAGATGTTGAACAAGTGTCTAAAGGATGTTGGTTAAATTTTCGTTATGAAGAATATCAGGGTCCCTGAAGGGCTGCCCATCTCAGTCTCACCCTGGCTGCAGGCAGGCGGAGAGAAGAGAAGTGGAGAGATGCCGCACTTTTCCTGGTACTCACGTGAGTCCTCAAGCTCTCCAGCTTGCTCCCTCCTCCCTTCCTGACAAAACAAAGAGAAAAAGAAGAAAAGGGTAAAAGTCGGAGGATGTATTTGGTTATAAAATACCAGAACTCCTTTCCCCTGCCTATAATGTAAGGGTGATAGAGCTCCGACATCTCCAATCCCCCATTCCAAAATTGGAGAAGCTCTGAAAAATAAAACTGCTTCTCATATCTCATTTGATGCAAAACCTGACCTATCAGGAAGTGAAACTCTCTGAGGTCTTTATCCTAGTCAGTAGACATATTCATATATTTCAATGCAGAAATATTTACTGGTACGATTTCAAGATGCAGCTCCATGGTTTTATGTACCATATCACCTTTATAAAAGCTGAGAAACAATGAAATCTAAAACACGTTAGCCCTATAGTTTTCAGGTAAGAAATAATATTGAAAGATATTTCATAAGCAATAAGTGAGAGAATGTTCACAAAGCACCCAGAACGTGCCTGACACCCAAGAAACAGGAATTTCATTTCCTTCTGCCCATGTTTGGCTTGTTTGGAGAAGGAGCCCTTCTTCAGAAATTAGCTCCAGGCTGGCTAACGGGGATCAGATATTACCAATGAGGTACAGAGTGAAAATATTTGCAACTTCTACAACAGAGAGCTAATATCTCTAACATATCCAGAACTCTTAAAGAAGAAAAAGACCAAACATGGTAGGAAAATAGGAAAACTACACGAATAGATAGTTTACAGGAAATAATAAGCAAATGTTCCTTAAACATTTAAAAAAAAAACCACAGAGGGTTACAAAAGGGAAGGGATGGGGTGAAAGGGTAATTGGGTGATCGGTCCTGAGGAGGGCAGGTGTGGTGATAAACACTGGGTGTTACATTCAACTAATGAATCTTTGAACACTACATCAGAAACTAATGATGTAGTATATGTTGGCTAATGGGACATAATAACAATAATGATGATAATAATAGTAATAATAATAATAATAATAATAATAATAATAAATAAGCCACCCTTGGAAGAATTCTTGTTTTCTGCTCCCTTCAACCCAGGTCCCTGTTCCCTCTTCTGGGTGCTCTCTCCTTCCGTTCCAAACTCCTGTCCGAGAACCACGAGGTGAACAATGTAGAAAGCAAAGCAGGACCAAACTGCAACAACAAGCAATTACACAACCAGAGTAGGAGGCTCCAGCCCTCTCTCAGCAACTCAGCGCAGTCTACAGAGCATCCACAAAATACAGATCTTGATGGCAAACCATCTGAATCCCACAGCTGTCTCCATACATCTGTCCACATCCACAGCCACTGTGGAGGACACGTTGATTTTAGGCACAGAGACCATTAGAAAAATGTTCCCGATTTACTTTGGCCATAAGGGAAATTTCAATCTGTTTCAGAGGCATGAAATCACACAGAGCATGTTGTGGTAACATAATGTGCTAGAAATCACTGATAAAAAACTAACCAGAAATTCCCATATGTTTAGACAGAGAGAAGTACCTCTAACAATGAAATAGTAAAGAAATAGAAAAGAAAAAGAGCTACATTGGAACCGAATGATATGAGCATGATACAATCATAATCAAATGTGTCTTTGGCTGAGAATATCTTGGAAATGTGGTGTGAGAACACTATATGGTCTCAAAATCATGCCTCATTGACTGAACCCTATAAATCCTATGTGATGAAGGAGAACACAAACCCATCCTGACATAGGCCTCCTGTCATTTCCTACCAATATCCCACGTCCCTCCTCCGACCCTGCACAGTCCCCCAGATGGACTGGCACCATGTGGTATCCCCAAGAGGCTCCACCAAGCATTTTAGGCATTTCTCTGACTCAGGAAGTTGGATGCAGTCCTGTAGACATGCTCTGACCAGTAAGATGTGCGAGGGAGTGAGACGTGCCATCTCGAACAGAACACCTGGGACTGAATGAGGTTCCCCCTCTGTCCATCTCATATAGCACCCGGCAGTTACCTATGGTGGGTGCTCTTTTATTCTGGTCCCACGAAGACCGTGTGGACATGTGGCAGGTGCTAGAAACAGACTTCCCTAATAGAAGCCGCTAAGGCAAAGGGCTACAGGTTACTCACAGTAACATCTGGCCCTTCCCAACTGGCACGCATCGTCCAGTCTTCTCTCTGTGAGGCAGCACAGCCTAAAAGGCGAAGCATGAACTCTTGTCTGAGACACAGGGTTTGACTTCCACCTCTGCCCATGTCTTTACTCCAACCTCAGGCAATTTACTGTGAGTCTCTGAGCCTCCATTTCTACTCTATAAGGTGGATGGTTATGCCATCTCAGGTTTGGGGGGATTAAGGAAATAATAATACATATAAACTTTGAGTCAGCAACTGCACACACAGTAAATGCTCAATAAATTTTTGCTGTATACCTTTATGTCTCGATTGTAAACATTCTGAAAGCTCAGAAATGTATTGTGACAAAGGAAGGACTTGTTCAATTTTTGGCTTGTGCATCCTTTTGAACTGTGTTTTTCAACAAACAGTGTAATATTTACATTCATTGACAGTATTTTTTCTTTTAACAAGGTACTGTGCTCTTTTTAAGTTCCAAATTATAGCTCTGCCTCAGCTTTTTAAATTATTTAATGTTAAATATTGCCAATAATTTAATCATTTTTCTATTGTGGGGCATTTTCATAGGCTGCACATGGCATCAAAAACAAATGAGGTAGATTAAAGTATATCATGTATTACAGGCTAGAATAAACACTTTGTTCACTTTTGTTTATCATGTATCTATATATGTCTACATATATGTATATATGTATACAATTTAAGATATACTCCCAGAGACTCTAAGATGGTGGAGAAATAAGAGACCTTCATTTCATCTGGTCACAGGAATTCAGTCGCACAGCTATCAGATCATTCTGAACGCCTGTGAACTCACCCAGAGATGTAAGAAAAGAGTAGCTGCAACTCTAGAAATATAAAAGCGACCTCTTTCTACAAGGCAGGACCTGTGGAGAAGTGAATTCGCGTTGATATATTGGAAGATAAACTGCAGGGAGGTACCAGAAAATGATATAGTAGAGGACTGCAAAGTAAGGACTTTTAGATGTTTGCTCTGATGAGGGCCATTCCTGCCTGAACGGTACCCACGTGGTAAAGCAGGGCAGAATCCTAGGTGGGACAGTGTCATCTCGAGATGCCCAAGGTCACAGAAATAACGGGGTTCCTGAGTGTGGCAGAGCTCCCAGGCATCAAAGCGGGGACTCTTGCTGGAATCATCAAGCCCCAGAGTGGACTCTCAGCTCCAGGCTGCCATAAGCCATGAATTGTGGCACAATCAGTGCCAGCAGGGACTCAGCAACAGCACACAGGCAAGATCCCTTCTCCTCCCAGAAGGAGCGGCTTGGGTGGGCCCTGCAGGAGTCTGTAGGGTTTGGAGACTCAAACAGGGTCCCGCCCCGAGATACAAATGCTCAGTCACAGTCTGGGTGAGCACAGAGAGCAGACGGAGACCAGGGAGCCAGGAACGATTCACTGCTTTTCCCTGAGGGTGTACTGAGGAATGGGGCCTCAGACTCTTGGATCCTGTCCTGGACTTTGCGAGGCTGCCTTTTTCATTCTCATCCTCTAAGGAGGCACAGAGAACCTTCAGGGAACGAAAGCCGGAGCAAACCGGAATAGATTACTTAGCTTGGCACCGAGGCAACAGCAGTATTCTGCCCCGGGGCAAAAATGCCACAGAATCAAGGCAACAGGCTCCTTCCCCAGAGGATCAGCAAGAACACACAGCCAAGTTTACTGATCACTGAGAATGCCTAAAGCCCAGTGCTAGGGGAATATAGCATATACAATTCATGGGGTTTTCCCCCCATGATTTTGTCCTTGGCTTTTTTTAAAAAAATTATTTTTTATTGTGTTGTTAGTCACCATCAAATATATCATTAGTTTTTGAAGCAGTGTTCTAAGATTCATTGTTTATGTACAACAGCCAGTGCTCCGTGCAATACATGCCCTCCTTAATACCTACCACCAGTCTCACCCATCCCCCCCGACGCCCTCCCCTCTAAAACCCTCAGGTGGTTTCTCAGTCTCTCATGGTTCATCTCCCCCTCTGATTTCCCCCAATTCACTTTTCCTTTCCTCTGCTGATGTCTTCCTTGTTTTTCCTTATGTTCCACAAGTAAGTGAAACCATATGATAATTGACTTTCTCTGCTTGACTTAGTTCATTCAGCATAATCTCCTCCAGTCCCATCCACACTGATGCAAAAGTTGAGTATTCATCCTTTCTGATGGCTGAGTAATATTCCATTGTATATTATGGACCACATCTTCTTTATCCATTCACAGTTTTGTCTCTCAGTTTTAATTTTTTGTTCTCTTTCTTTTTGTCAACCAATTTATTTTATCCACACTTCTTTAATCATAATCTTAACTTTCATTTTTGTACTTAACTTTCTATCCTTCCATTATATTTAATTTTGTTTTTGTAAATATTTAAGTTTCTCTTTCTTTATAATTTTAGGGTGCAGTTTCTTCTAACAGACCAAAATACACCTAGAATCTAGGGTATTATTCTCTTTGCTTTAACTGCCTAATCATACTGTCTTTTCTTCCTCTTCCTCTTTCTCTTCCACTTCTTTTTGTATGTTAAGTTTTTTAGTTGTTTTTTTGTTTTGTTTTGTTTTCTTCAAGTCTTTTTAAATTTTCATCTTCATGGATACATTCTATCCTTTCCATATATATATATATATTTTTTTTTTAAAGATTTTATTTATTTATTTGACAGAGAGAGATTACAAGTAGTCAGAGAGGCAGGCAGAGAGAGAGAGGAGGACTCATGCTCCCTGCCGAGCAGAGAGCCCGATGCGGGACTCGATCCCAGGACCCTGAGATCATGACCTGAGCCGAAGGCAGCGGCTTAACCCTCTGAGCCACCAAGGCGCCCCTATCCTTTCCATATATTTAATTTTATTTTTCTGTATATACCTGTGTACATATATATAAATATAAATGTATATATATTTATACATTTATATATATGTATACATATATATGTTACAAGATTAAATATGTGGAAATCTGTAAATTTGTAAAATATAGAAGTATTTTTCATAATATGTATTATATAATACTGTATAGTGTATGTATTATTTAGTTATATATATTTCATATGTATATATTTGGAAGATTTTCCTTCTATACAATTTTGAGGTGGAGTTTTTTCTAACAAACCAAAAGATACACTCAGGATATGTAGTGTATTGCTCTGTTTTCCCTACATGTCCCATGATATTCACTCTGTTCTGTTCACCTGGCTAACTTCCCTTTATTTCCCACTTTTTTTTTTTTTTTGGACTTTTAAGTTTCATTTATAGGTAATACAATGGCACTAGCTTCCTATCTTTTCATAGTTACTCTGAATGTAAATGGAATAAATGGATAATCAGAAGGCATGGGGTATAGGATACGATGAAAAGGCCAAGACCCATCCATAATGGGTCTTTATATCTTTAGATATAAAGAGAATCAGTTTAGACCCAAAGATAACTCCAGACAGAAAGTGAGGGGGCTTGGAAAAATATTTATCATGCTAATGGACATCAAAAGAAAACTGGGGTAGCAACCTTTATCAGACAAATTAGATTTTATGGGCACCTGGGTGGCTCAGTGGGTTAAAACCTCTGCCTTTGGCTCAGGTCATGATCTCAGGGTCCTGCGCTCGAGCCCACATCAGGCTCTCTGCTCAGCAGGAAGCCTGCTTCCCACCCCCTCTCTCTGCCTGCCTCTCTGTCTACTTGTGATCTCTGTCAAATAAATAAATAAAATCTTCTTAAAAAATTAGATTTTAAACCAAAGACTGTCATAAGAGATAAAGAAGATTACTATATCATACTTAAAGGCTCTATCAAACAAGAAGATCTAACAATGATAAATACTTGTGTTGCTAACACAGGAGCAGCCAATTATATAAGCCAATTATAAAAAAAATTAAAGAAACACAGCAACAATAATAAAATAGTAGTAGGAGACTTGAACACCCCACTTACAGGAATGGACCTATCATTTAAGCAGAAAATCAACCAGGAAACAAGTGTTTTGAATGACAAAGGGCACCAAGTGGACTTCAAATATATATTCAGAACATTCCATCCTAAAGCAAAAAAAAAAAAAAAAAAAAAAGACATTTTTCTTGAGTACACATGGAACATTCTCCACAATAGATTACATACTGGGTCACAATCACATTTCAACCAGTACCAAAGACTGGGATTATGCCTCACATATCCTTAGACCCCAGTGCTGTGTGAATTTGTAACTTAATCATGAAAGGAAATTTGGAAAGAACTCACATACATGGAGGCTAAAGAGCATCCTACTAAAGAATAAATGGGTCAACTAGGAAATTAAACAAGAATAGAAAAAAATCATGGAAACAAATGAAAATTAAAAAAGAAGATTCTAGCAAACAGGATCCAACAGCACATTAAAAAGATTATCCGCCATGACCAGGTGGGATTCATCCCTGGGCTACAAGGATGGTTCAACATTCGCAAATCAATCAATGTGATACAACAAATTAATATGAGAAGAGAGAAGAACCACATGGTCCTCTCAATTGATGCAGAAAAAGCATTTGACAAAATCCAGCATCTGTTCCTGATTAAAACACTTCAAAGTATAGGGATAGAGGGAACATCCCTGAACTTCATCAAAACTATCTATGAAAGACCCACAGCAAATATCATCCTCAATGGGAAAAAGCTTGCAGCCTTCCCGTTGAGATCAGGAACAAGACAAGGATGCCCACTCTCACCACTCTTGTTCAACATAGTTTTAGAAGTCCTAGCAAAAGCAATCCGACAACAAAGAGAAATAAAAGGTATTCAAATTGGCAATGAAGAAGTCAAACTCTCTCTATTCGCAGATGACATGATTCTTTATATGGAAAACCCAAAAGACTCCACCCCCAAACTACTAGAACTCATAACAGCAATTCAGCAACGTGACAGGATACAAAGTCAATGTGCAGAAATCAGTGGCTTTCTTATACACTAACAATGAAAATACAGAAAGGGAAATTAGAGAATCGATTCAATTTACTATAGCACCAAGGACCATAAGATACCTGGGAATAAACCTAACCAAAATTAACAAAACAGGAAACAACATGTATTGGAGAGGATGTGGAGAAAGGGGAACCCTCTTCCACTGTTGGTGGGAATGCCAGTTGGTGCAGCCTCTTTGGAGAACAGTGTGGAGATTCCTCAAGAAATTAAAAATAGAACTTCACTATGACCCTGACACTGCACTCCTGGGTATTTACCCCAAAGATACAGATGTAGTGAAAAGAAGGGCCATCTGTACCCCAATGTTTATAGCAGCAATGGCCATGGTTGCCAAACTGTGGAAAGAACCAAGATGCCCTTCAACGGATGAATGGATAAGAAAGATTGGTCCATATACACTATGGAGTATTATGCCTCCATCAGAAAGGACGAATACCCAACTTTTGTAGCAACATGGACGGGACTGGAAGAGATTATGCTGAGTGAAATAAGTCAAGCAGAGAGAGTCAATTATCATATGGTTTCACTTATTTGTGGAGCATAACAAAAAGCATGGAGGACATGGGGAGTTAGAGAGAAGTGGGTTGGGGTAAATTGGAAGGGGAGGTGAATCATGAGAGACTATGGACTCTGAAAAACAATCTGAGGGGTTTGAAGTGGCGGGGGGTGGGAGGTCGGGGTACCAGGTGGTGGGTATTATAGAAGGCATGGATTGCATGCAGCACTGGGTGAAAAAATAATGATACTGTTATGCTGAAAATAAATAAATTAAAAAAAAAACACTCAATGAACCATCTGACATTTGGCAACTGGATTTCATACAATTTCCTCATTTCATGGATAAAGTAGGTGTTAGTTAATGTGCCTATGTCTTCTCACTAGACAAACGCTTTCCTTGGAGAAAGGCCAATGACTCTTCTGCGGCTAAAGTCTTATTAGAAAAAAATTACTCCTCCCAGGGAAGCCCTCTTGAAGTATACACAGCGACCAGAAAACCCATTTTACCCTGCAGGCGTTCCACCACTTTGCGATGTTTTGCTAGTTTTAGATCAATTTCATTGTATGTTACTGTCCTCTATCTTCAAAGTTATTCTCACAGAATGACCACACTACTGGGGACTCCATTGGCAAAATCTACGGAGACTTTCCAGCTCCCTGGGTCAAAGGGATTGTTGACACTCCTAAATCTCAAGTCCACCCCTTTGTGGAAATCAGTCTCTTCCCCTGGGAGATAGTCACTGGATTTTATTTGAATTCAATGTGCATTCGACCACTGCCTCTCTGGACCCACAGTTGGGAAAGGGGATGTATTTCTATAAAGCAAAGATCGAGTTGCCTCTATTCAACCACCATGATGCAGTATAGCCGACTTTTTCCCAATGCACTCCCATGGGACACTTACCCTGACCGCCACACCTTGCAACCTGATTCTGTTGGGAAAGATCCCACAAAGATTCTCTCCAACCTCCCCTGAGAGGCCCCTCTCCAATACTGCTAACCAAACCTTGCACAGCCAAACCCCAAGGAAATGGATGGTTGGGTCCTCAGGACACCTTTAAAGAAGTCGCCAAAGCCTGACTCGACCTGTACATCATCTGGTCACAAGAACGTTATTACTGCACGAACTGAAATACAAAACATCTGGGGAGACAGCCTTCTCCACATGTCCGGGCCAGGCCTGCATTCCTCTCCTCACTATTGCTCCTTCTCCATCTTCGGTGCAAAGAACATGCCATTTTCTGTATCTCCCAGTCTCTTGCAGAAGGAGGAAACTTCTTTGGATTATGACCTTGCCAGAAAACACTCATTTTGATCTTGTGAGCATTTCTAGACATTTAGAAGGTTCAGAATTCAAAAGTCATTCCTTTACCTCTAGTATTAACTGAATCCTGATTCTAAACCAAATGCATGGTTTCTGAATTTACAACATAACAGACCACTTTTGATAACACATAGAGTTCTAAACAGTTCTTTTGAAAAAAAAAACAATACTGTTTGGGAATGTCCCGGAAGTATTCCTATTCTTGCAACAAGTTGTCTAAGGAATGCTTCACATTTTTCAGTGTATCCTATGTCCCCAAACACGCTCCCTGATTTCATCCGGTGCACTCTCCCAGTATTTCATTATTTTGCTCATAGCCACTCATGGAGGACACTTTCAGGAGGCATACAGGACTCTGAGTTGGCCTTCATTGGGAGAAAATCTTTCTCCTTCAGTCCAAACAAGTGCCAATAAATATTTTCAGTGGCTCCTTTAATACACAGGGTCCTGGTTTAGAACCAACATATGCTTTGGAATTGTCACCATGCTTTGGTTCTGCCCTTGTTGTCTCTCAAATCCTGTGTAGAAACACTGTCCCCAGTGAAGTGATGCTGACTCACTGATCTCAGTCTTGAGCAGATACAAACTTCACATGGGAAGCTGGTGAAAGTTTCTGCCTTCTAACCCTCCCTGCTCCTCAGTGGTTACTTGAGTAGTTTACAGCTGTGATGCACATACCTTCCAACATGACACATGCCAACCAGAAAAGGCTTTGCTGGCACTGAAACACAAAACCACTAATCACAAAGAACTTACTGTCGATTGAAATTCCTCCAAGGAAACTTTCCTAAAGTTTTAATTTATATTACAATCAACTCACACACTGTTCTATTCATTTCAGGTGTATAATCGTGATTCAGTACTTCCATGCAACTCCTGGCGCTCGTCACAAGAATACGCCTCAATCCCCATTACCTGTTGAACTCATCCCGCCCACACACCTCCTCTATGATTACCAACAGGTTGTTCTCTAGTTAAGAGTCTGTTTCTTAGTTTGCCTCTTTCTCCTTCTCTTTGCTCGTATGTTTGATACCATAATTTCCACAAATGAGTGAAATCGTATAGTACCTATCTTTCTCTGACTGACTTATATCGTTTATCAAGGCAAATCATGATCATACGGGACAAAGTCATAAGGGGAACATCACAGCAGAGGGAAGAGGTTTTGGTAGGGGGTGTTCTGACACACTACCACTCCAAATAAATGGGGAACCAACAGGAGGACATGGACTTGATCTTGCACATGGGTGTCCCACTATTCCAGCTAGCAGAGCTCTAGTCTCATCTCTCTCCAGCCCCCTACATCCTCCAACAGGACTCCCCCATGAAAAGCCATAAAAATTTGAACTACCAGATGCCTCCAATGCACTTCTTGTTCTTCTTTCAAATTGCCCCCTGTCTCTGACCACAGTGAACCTCTCCGAAGTTCCCCAATGTGCCAAAGGATCAGTCACCGCTTCTTTGGCCTGCATTCAGTTTTCCTTCCTTCTCAACAAACCCAACATTTGCTGATACTTCTAACCTTGAAGGTTACAAACTGGACAACAGTTTGTTTTTACCTGGGATTCTGAATCCAGCAGTAATCTGCAAGTAGGCCCCAATTGCATTCTTCTAAGACACCCTGAGAGTCAGCAGGTTGTGTTTTCAGCTCCCAACTACAGGCTGCTCCTCTTCCTCTTAATTTGAGTCGGGATTTCTCCCCAGAAACAGGTCTGCTTCTGTAACAAACCAACCATGGCATTTAAGGTAGGGCATTGCAGAACCCCTCCATCCAGAGATTAGGCCCTAAGTAAAATAGGTCTTATTCAACTACCCTCGAGGGAAATGAGGAGCAAACCATGGGAACAACACCAAAAATGCAACAAGGTGGCGGCTTACCTACCAGCATGTCTCGGGAAGCAGCCCAGAGCCACCTCCTCAGCTCTCAGCCAACGAGGCCACTTCTGCATCGCACCACAGGAGGTACCAACTGCTGCAAATACAGCCCTGGCCCTCTGAGGGGTACTGGGTCCTCAGCTGGTGGCAGAATCCCTTTGGGTCCTGAAGAACCCAGCCTCAGGTGACGCCATGGCGCGCACTAGGACCCCTGAGGCTGCTGTGCCCACGCACAGACAAACAGCCCCCTGCCAGCTGGAGGTGCTTGGTCGCCCTCTGCTGGACACTCTGGGAATCTCTGCAAGGCACTAAGCAGGGGCAGGGGTCAGCTCAGCAGGAGGCACTGAGGCAGCTCTGGTCCCAGGGAGCCTGTTCTCTGCACTGAGATAGACCATTGTGACAGCGCCTCAGACACAAAGAAACTGATTCCTTCTCCTTTCTGTGTGAGTGATGAATGAAGCCAAATTTGACAATGTTATTATGTAATGTGTAGTGCTTGCACCCCTCCTTTCATTAATACACACTACAGGGGCACCTGGGTGGCTCAGTGGTTTAAAGCCTCTGCCTTCGGCTCAGGTCATGATCCCAGAGTCCTGGGGTCAAGTTCCGCATCAGGCTCTCTGCTCAGTGGGGAGCCTGATTCCTCCTCTCTTTCTCTTTTGCTCTCTCTCTCTCTCTGCCTGCCTCTCTGCCTACTTGTGATCTCTGTCTGTCAAATAAATAAATAAAATCTTTTTAAAAAAATACAGACTACAGACGTACAAATGTAAAGTAACAGATAACTTTGTTTACCCACCCAAATATTCCTACTACATAAATGACTGACACCCATTACACTATTTTAATTTTTTTTCCTTCTTCTTCCTTTTAGAAAGAATTTCCAGTCAGGTCAGGGTATATGAAAGTCCACTGAATCAAGACATCATCTAGCACTATGATCTTGATTGTGAGACTTTCTTTTCAACCTTGCCAATAAAGTGTTTCGGGACACATAGGTGACAGGGTCAAAATGCAAAGCTAGACAGAGCTACACATGCGTTATGAATTTACTGCATGTCTCTTTAGATCATGTTTTCAATGAAAGGGGATTTAGACATGGTAGATGGATAAAATCATTTCCGTCAGTCTGGTAAGGAACCAATTTTACCTTCGAGTACTAATTGCCATCTCTTCACTAACAGAAGAAGGCTTGGTGAAGTAGACGTTTCTGCTTGGATGTAAGAGAAGGCTGCAGGGGTTGAAATCATCCACCTAACATCCTGTGTCAGGATGCTCGTTGGACATAAGGATAATATCTAAGTGTAGAATTACCATACATACATTTCATATACTTATTTTGTATATACTTCTATATGATATGTACTTGTATCATTATGTATCTATTTCTACATTCAGATGGTTTAACCATCTAAATCTTCTGCATCCTTACTGATTTGGGGTCTGCTTTTTATCAGCTACTGAGTGAGGGCTGGGAAAATTTGCCTCAGGGAGGATTTTATTTTTCTTGGAGTATTTTTTTAAAGACTGTTTTATTTAGGAGAGAAAGCATGAGTGGGGGGAAGGGGAGAGTGAGAAGGAGAAGCCGACTCCCACTGCATGGGGAGCTGGATGTGCGGCTCCATCAAAAGTCCCTGGGATCATGACCTGAGCTGAAGGCAGATGCTTACCTGACTGAGCCACCCAGGTGCTCCTCTACTTGCAGTCTTGTCAAACACTCCTTTATAGGTTTGACGTCTATGTAACTAAGATCCAGTTTTACTTTCCTGGGTAAACTACAGCTTTTTTCATTTTGTACCAACTTTCTTTGTATCTAGTAATGCTTTTGGCCTGATATTACTATAGTCAGAGCAGCATTTCCTTCATTGCTGTTTGCATGGTTCATTGTTTTCCCACTGTTTTATTTTCCAAATATCCATAACGTTAATTATTGGAGGATTATCATATCAAATTTTACAATGGTTGGTCGGTTGGTTGGTTGATCAAGTTGTGGATTTTTATCTGATCTTCCTGTCCATTCGCGTTCATTGGGACCCTTTTCTCTTCAACTTTACATTCACCATCTCATGATCTGCTCTTTATTTGTCCAGAATTCTCTATTTTTGCTTCTTTTGGAAATCAGTTATTATCTGATATCATACCCTTCACTTTGATTCTGCCCCATGAGCAACATGGGAATAGCCTAGTTTTACTAGAAGGAAGTGGTGTTAAGTTCCCCATGGTTCCCACAGTCCATGTCTTGTTCTCCAACATCATTTCACCCAAAGACCTTAGCATCTACTGAAAACTGGTGGCTGAATTTTTACATATGCTTTTGCAAGATGATTTCTTCTTTCCACTTTCTACTTCTGTCTTTATTTCTGAGCAATCTTTCGCTTCTCTCCAATCCTGATTCTAAAGGTTCTCTTAAGTAGTACTCTAGATTTACAGATTATTATTCAGTGTTGGGAAAGCACTCCTGCCGTGATACATTTTGGTGCAGGTTGTCTTGATTTGGTCAATGGTGACCCTTTCAAGCTGGCTCCTGCATCCTTTTCACATGAAGATATCCTCCTTCTCAGTCCACACAGGTTCAGGCACAGAAACCCAGAGGCTGAGGAAGAATTCCCATCTGCTTGGGTACAAAAGTCTCTCAGTCTATACCAGAGTCCAGGAAGTTTGGGAAACAACCTGAAGGGTCTGATCAAGGTCCTAGTTGATAAGTAACCTCATCAGAGGTGAAGTAAAGAGGCCCTGACCTGAGGACAATATGGCGTCTTCCCACAAGACAGGCACTCTGACTACCCTTTCCTAGGAGGGCCTGATTTTTTTTTAATATTTTCTCTCCTCCATGGAGAATATTTTGAGTTCTATTAGGGTTGAATACCCCCTTTCTCCCTTCACCAGTAACAATCAAGTGGCAAGTGGCTCTACAAAAGCTTAGAGAGTCTTGAGTGGAAGGGAAGTCTCCCTCTTGGTTGATATCCTAGTTTCCTCCCTACCCAGCTGTGTGCCGGTCTCTGAGCCTCAACGTGCTCACTTCCAAAATGGGGAGGACAATGAGATTTATGTACTGTAGGGCACTGTCCCCTGAGAACAGATTGATTAATAAAGGTCTTTGGAGCATACCTTACATAAACATTCAATAAACATGACATCCCATTACTTATATTTCCTTCCCTCGCATTTTTTATTTCCTGGCTTCATAGCTGGATCATCTTTCAGGCAAGGCCTAACCAGACTCTATCTCCTGACCTCTACCCTCCCACAAATATGCTGGTTCTCTTTCCGGTGCCCAGCAAAGGCCTACAGTTTAACATATTTGTGTTTAATTCAATCCGTTCTTTGCTATAGACTAATATCCAGGCAATCCAGGACTCCAGACTGTGTCCCATTCCCCCTTTGAGGGCCAGGATATGAGGGAAGGTAGAGCAAGATCTTCATTTATACTCACACCCCCTCCTACTAACCAGAGGGGAGCAGGAGAGATGGTGGATGCAAGGAACCTCTGACACCTGAAGGGTGGGAGTCTGGAGCCATGATGGATCTTGGGGAGAAGAAAAGGAGGAAGGGACAGAGAAAGTGGGAACAAGGGAGGTGGGGATGGATGGGAGTGAGTCGAGGACTGGATACAAAGATAAGGATGGGGCATGAGTTGAGGGTGAGCACATAGCCAAGAAGTACCATTATGAGCAAAATGGGAGTCAAAGAGGGACGTTCAAGGGATAGGATGTTTGAACTCAGTAACAGTACCACTGATAACAGTACTACAATAAATGTCTCCTTCAACCAGTGTGTTCCACTTTATGTGACAAGTTGAATAATCCCACTATTATCTAGATCACTCTACTGCCTTGCATGCGTAGATTTTCTGTTCTCCTACCCAAGGGAAAAATGTAAGTTGATTCTCATGACTGAGCTTTGAGATCTCCCAAGAATGTTTGTGTTTTAAAAGGTAGATCCTCTCCTGGGGCACAGAGGGACAACACCCACCATTGTTGGCAGCACCAGGAGTTATGAGAGGTTGGGTGCCTCAGAAAGTGACTCTAAGACAAGGATGTGAGTATAAGTAGTTTCTCTGGAAGGATCTTTGGTGGGAAGAAATGATGGGAGCTAAGATGTGAAGAAGGAGGCAGCCAACACACAAGACAGGGTGTTAGTTTAGAGGTCACTGCTTGGGCAACTCTGTCTCCATCCAGTGGGAACGTTTTAAATACATGCAGAACAGCCCTGAGTCATCCCATCCAAGTGCAAAAAGACCTGCATGGGATGAGTGTTGCTCTTATGGACACTGGTTACCTGGCTCCCATGGCCAAAGAAGCCAAGGAAGACAGTGGACACCCTCAGGCAAAGAGCTGCAGGCAGCTGCGGGAGGCAGCCACTGTGTGGACAAGACAGGGCTTGTCAGTGAAGACACCAGAGGGCACCAACCCTCTCCTCTCCTCTCCTACCTATCATGACCCATGGGACCTTAAATACTGAGAAATTAGTGTAGTGCTGCCCATAATACACCAAGTGACTGCCAGGATGCCTTACTTTCCTGATCAGTTACAGTCCCAACACTGATACTTCTTAAATAACAAGTAAGTTCTGTCCCATGACTACTCCAACCCCACTCTTTCACTCCAGAAGTTTCAGTTCAAGCAAATCTTCTTCCAAGTACTCTTCAAATCTTGCCAGGGACAAAGACATGCACCTTTAACAAGGGATGGAGGATTATCGACAGTCTATACCTTCTGCCAAGAACAGCGAACAATTTTGTCCTCCAAGAAAAAATTCCCATTCCTTGGAGTCTCAGAAGGCATAGGATTTAAGAGTGCTCACTATCCTTGAAATCATTATTAATAAGCACAGCTTTATAAGCTGAACAACAATTGACAGTATATTGTGGTAGTGACAAAATAAAAAATGTAATCATGTTCCCATCCTATAAACATTAACAATTAACTATGCATCTTGAAATCAACCATATATAAATATACATTATTTATATATGTATATATAAATATGTTAAAGATTTTATTTATTTACTTGACAGAGAGAGAGATCACAAGTAGGCAGAGAGGCAGGCAGAGAAAGAGGAGGAAGCAGACTCATAAAGCGCAGACAGCCCAATGAGGGGCTTGATCCAAGGACCCTGAGATCATGACCTGAGCCAAAGACAGAGACATGAGCCCACTGAGCCATCCAGGCACCCCCCCCTTTTTTTTTTTGAGAAAGAGAGAGGGAACAAAGTCTGAATGGGTGGGGTGGGATAGTGGGAGAAAGAGAAACTTTTTAAAAAAAGATTTTATTTATTTATTTGACAGAGAGATCACAAGTAGACTGAGTGGCAGGCAGAGATAAGGGAGAAGCAGGCTCCCAGCCAAGCATAGAACATGTTGTGGGGCTCGATCACAGGACCCTAAGATCAAGACATGACCTGAAGGCACAGGATTAAACCACTGAGCCACCCAGGCATGGGAGAGGGAGACTCTTAAGCAGACTCCATGCTCAGTGTGGAACCTGATTTGGGCTTAGTTTCATGACCCTGAGATCATGACCTGAGGCAAAATCAAGACTCTGATGCTTAAGCAACTGAGCCACCCAGGCAGTCTCCCTATCAACTCTATTTTATCCCCTCAGTAACCTCTAAATAGCCTTTGTTGGTATTAACTGTTCTAGTATTATGACCATGATTGTTCTCCCCATGAATAATTAGCCCCTAGAATGCCAGGCATCAACTTCCCAGAGCACCATGGGATGACACATCCATTCTAGATTAGAAAACTACATTATGATAGAATACATAATGTTATATATGTTTTACCTTAACATAAAACATGTGTAATAGCTCCTTCTGTGATTTCTATATTGTTGTGTATTAATCAATTTCTGTAACATGAATGCTATTATTTAAATAAACAACAGAAGAGAATAGGTGTCCATTACTACTAAGTAATGGTAGCACTAATTATGCAACATTATGTATTAAAAAATAAAAAAACAATGATTATGCATAAACTTTAAAATAGGTTTAGATTTACAACAAAACCACATAGGAAAGACAGGACTGAACATTTCCATACACCTAGCAAAGTTTGCCAACTATTTTCCTTTTCTTTTAATTCCATTATGGTTCACATACAGTGTTCATTTCTAGAATACAACAGAGGGATTCAACACTTCCATGCATTCTCCTGGGCTCATCAGGACAAGCAGCTCCTTCATCCTCATCACCGACCTCACCCATGCTGGCAACCATCACTTTGTTGTCTGTCGTGAAGTCTGGACAAAAGACCTGAGACTGAGGCAGGAATCCATCAAAATCCTAGAGGAGAACACAGGCAGCAATCCCTTTGACCTCAGCCACAGAAACTCCTTACTACACACACCTACAAAGGCAAGGGAAACAAAAGCGAAAATGAACTTTTGGGACTTCATCAAAATCAAAAGCTTCTGCGCAGCAAAGGAAAACCGTCAACAATCAAAGAGGCAACCCACAGAATGGGAAAAGTTATATGCAAATGACACTACGGACAAAGGGCTGATATCCAAGATCTATAAGGAACTTCTCAAACTCAACACCCAAAAGACAAATAGTCGAGTCACAAAATGGGCCAAAGATGTGACGATACAGTTCTGCAAAGAAGACATACAAATGGCTAACAGATGCATGAAAAACTGTTCATCATCATTAGCCATCAGGGAGATTCAAATCAAAACCACACAGATACCACCTTCCACCACGTAGAATGGCAAAAACCGACCAGGCAAAAAACAGCAAGTGTTGGAGAAGTTGGGAGAAAGGAGAACCCTCTCAACTGTTGGTGGCAATGGACATTGGTACAGCCCATTTGGAGGTTCCTCAAAAAATGAAAAATAGAGGATATGATATTTCACACCAGGGCTGAACCTGTTCGAAAAATTGTATGTGACCTAGTGATTCATGTTGGCTGGCTCACTTGTTCTCAGGATACCTCATTTTTCTCTTCCTCCCCGTCATCCTCTTTAGCAGTAATAGGACATTCAAATATTTCAAATTTAAAAAGACATTCCACTTCCCCTTTATCCTCTACAGCATTAATAGGACAATCAAATATTTCAAATTTAAAAAGACATTCTAGCCGGGAAGAATGTAGAGTGAGTTCAATGAGTTTCAGGCTGAAGGAAAAAGATGTGACCATGAGGTGGCAGTAACATGCAACCCCCTTTCCTGGGAGGACTGACAGGATTGCAAGAGGGGTGGTCCATCACAGTAATAATCCTTCCAATACTGGGGATATTGAACAAGATACACATGTGCCTAAGTAATGCCTTTCTGCAGCCTGGCTGGGGGAGCGGGGTCTCTACATCAGGGATTTAGAAAGCCAACAGTTGTTCAGGGTCTTTTAGAGCTGAAGGACTAATCTGGATTGTTTGATTGGCTCACTGACTTTATTTATGATAAGAAAATATTGGTCACAGTTTCACGACATACAGAATTGAGGCAGGCAGTCAATAACTAAACATCTGCTCTCCAGGGTTATGTTTTTAAAAGACTGCATGTGTAGAAAACAAATCTGACTTAGGCACCAACCACAGGTCTTTAGCTCATGGGTTGCAGCTGCCAATACACAGGGGCCATCTCTGGATCACTGATATCACAGAACAGAAACAGAATCTGTTACAACAAAGATGTAATATTTCATCATGAAGGTTTTTTTCAGAACAAAGTTCACAAATTACTCAAACTCATAATTTATTCCATTATGCTTTGTAGCAAATGAAAAAAAATATTTTTAGGGGCGCCTGGGTGGCTCAGTGGATTAAGCCGCTGCCTTCGGCTCAGTCATGATCTCAGTGTCCTGGGATCGAGCCCCGCATCGGGCTCTTTGCTCAGCAGGAGCCTGCTTCTCTCTCTCTCTCTGCCTGACCTCTCCGCCTACTTGTGATTTCTCTCTCTGTCAAATAAATAAATAAAATCTTTAAAAAAAAAAAAAAAAAGAAAAAAATATTTTTAAATGAAAGATTATTTTGGGAGTGATTTAGATGTTACGTTTTGTGCAATAAACAATTTACATCTTAGGGGATCACAAGAAAATATTGAAAACCCAAACTCTGGAAGGATTCTAAATTTAGAGTATTATAGATTATTATAATGTCTATATGCCTAATCATATAGTGATAATAAGATCTAGTCTTATATGTATAAAAAATTCAAAAAATTTGTAATGCTATTACAACATTATGTTAGACCTGAACCACTATTGAGAATATTCAAAGAAAAATGCTATCCCCTGGTTATTGACGGGAAAACAGGTAAAGCCCATCAGTGAGGAAAAGCTTCAGTTATAAAAGATGTCATATTAAGAATGTCATAAGGCGGCACCTGGGTGGCTCAGGGGGTTAAGCACCTGCCTTCTGCTCTGGTCATCTCTCAGGGTCCTGGGATCTAGCCATGTAGCAGGCTCCCTGCTCAGCAGAGTCTGCTTCTCCCTCTGCCTAACCCCCTCCATGCATTCTCTCTATTTCCCTATCTGTCAGATTAATAAAATCCTAAAAACAAAGAATTGGGTCATAAAAACAGATGATACCTTTGTTGATTTTCTTAGCATGGAGAAGAAAAAAGGGTATGTTAATTTATGAAATCAAAAAATGGTTAAAAAAAGGATACCATCATAAGATTGCTTATATCCATACACTGCATGTTAACTAACTAGAACTTAAATAAAAATTTGAAAAGAAAAAGTAATTGCCCATATCCAGACATAAGATAATGGAGCAACTGCATCATGTTTGGAAAAGAATGGAAGACATTTTTTTCTTCTCCCACAATGATTACGTCCACTTGCACCTTGCTCAGCAAATAACCTTACTTAAGAGGGACGTCATCTCCATTTAGGAGATACAAACATGCATCTTTCATATTTCATATTCCAATATGCAAACTTTCAAAATTTCATAATTAGGATATATGATTTTTCCAAATTCAATGAACTTGAGAGATATTCTCAGGCCTTAGTCATGAACAGAAAATCTCGAATAAAGAAATACAGTATAATTAAATGAAATCATACGATGCATATAGATTACACTTCTTTTGTAAGATGTCAAGGTGGCATGATAATTTCAAATGGGTTGGAAACGTTAACAGAGATGTAAACAACAAATCCTGAAGGGACACAAAGCTGCATGGTCAACAGAAGGTCTGCTTTCTTTACAAGTCACAAAGGAACCTTGAAAGTATGTGTAAGGCATGGAAAACTCAGGAAGGGCTATGAATATGATATCTGAATTAGAAATAAGCAACAAAGGAAAAGAAAAAAGTGGGAAGTGCATGAATCAGTGGAGCTAAGCAACTATTTTAATATCTTCAACAAACAGGAGCAGCTTTTCTGTAATCACTGATTCACAAATTTTGCTTAGTACAATCTTCCGCATAATGAGAAGTGGTCTTGACACTTGTGAGCGAAGAGGGAAGTGGGGGGAGGTGAGGGAGAGAGAGAATCCCAGATAGGCTCCACACTCAGCACCGAGCCCGACTTGGGGCTCAATCTCAAAAGCTCGAGATCATGACCGGAGCAGCAATCAAGATTCTGCTGCTTAACCCACTGAGTCGCCCAGGAGCCCTTGTAGGTTCTTTATGTACTTCAACTCCTATTGTTCTAGTGACCTCAGAATCCAATATGCTCTCTCTATGACAGATTAAAATAAAAGCGGAGGCCCTGAGAAGGCCCCACTGAGAGCTGGTATCTGGGCTGAGAAATCTGGAGCACAGGCAAATCTGGACACTGGGACTGAAATCCCGGGGAAGTGCACAGCTGCAGGCAGGGTGGTGACGCAGATGCAGAGGCCTAGTGACAGGGCTCCAGCTAGGGTGGCTCCTGGCCAACCCTGACTCTCCCACTAACAGTCTGACTCGGGCTGAGGCCAGGGTGGCCACCCTTCATTGGTTCTTCATCTTGTCTTGGTTCATCTTGTCTTCGTGTTTTCTCACTGGGGGACTTAAAATCCTGTTAGAAAAATTACCCCTCCTAGGGAAGCCCTCTTGAACTATACACAGTGACCAGGAAACCCATTCTACCATGCAGGCTCTCCACCAATTTGCGATGTTTCACTAGTTTTACAATTTCCTTGTACATTACTGTTTTCTATCTTCAAAGTTAGTCTCACACAGTGACCACAATACTGGGGACTCATTTGGAAAAATCTACATAGACTTTCCAGCTCCCTGGGTCAAAGGGATTGCCATCCTCCTAAATCTCAAGTCCACCCCTTTTTGGAAATCAGAGTCCCTAGTTGCAGATAGTCACTGGACACTGTGCGTTCGACCACTGCCTCTCTGGACCCACAGTGGGATGTATTTCAATAAAGTAAAGATGGAGTTGCCTCTATTCAACCTAACCACACTGCAGTAGATCAGACTTTTTCATAGTGCACTCCCAGGGGACACTTACCTTGACCGCCACACCTTGCAACCTGGAGATTCTGTTGGGAAGGATCTCCACAAAGATCTCTCCAACCTCCCCCGAGAAGTCTCTCTCCAATACTGCTAATAAAACCTTGCACTCCCAAACTCCAGGGAATGGACGCTTGGGTCCATGGGACACCTTTAAAGGAAGAACCAAAGCCTGACTTGACCTATACATCATCTGGTCACAAGAAGGTTATTACTGCACCAACTGAAATACAAATCATCTGGGGAGACAGCCTTCCCCACATGTCTGCAACAGGCCTGCATTCCGCTCCTCACTATTGCTCCTTCTCCATATTCTGTGCAAAGAACACGTCATTTTCTGCATCTCTGAGTCTCTTGCAAAAGGAAGAAACTTCTTTGGATTATGGCCTTCCCAGAAAACACTAATTTTGATCTTGTGAGCATTTCTAGACATTTAGATGGTTCAGAATTCAAAAGTCATTCCTTTACCTCTACTATTAACTGAATCCTGATTCTAATCCAAATGCATGGTTTCTGAACTTACAACATAACAGATCACTTTTGATAACACACAGAGTTCTAAACTGTTCTTTTGAAAAGAACAATACTGTTTGGAAATGTCCCGGAAGTATTCCTAGTCTTACAACACGGTCTCTAATGAACGCTTCATGTTTTTCAGTGTACTCTATGTCCCCAAACACGCTCCCTGATTTCATTCAGTGCACTCTCACAGTATTTCACTATTTTGCTCATAGCCACTCGTGGAGGACACTTCCAGGAGGCATACAGGATTCTGAGTTGGCCTTCATATGAAGAAACCCTCCCTCCTTCAGTCCAAACAAGTGCCAATATATATTTTTAGCTGGCTCCTATCATATGTAGAGTCCTGGTTTAGAAACAACATATGGTTTGGAATTGTCTCCTTACTTTGGTTCTGTACTTGCTGTTCCTCAAATCCTTTGTGTTAACACCATCCCCAGTGAGGTGATGCTGGCTCACTGGTTTCAATCTCGAGGAGATACAATCTTCACAAGGGGAGTGGGTGAGAGTTTCTCCCTTTTAAACCTCTCTGTTCCTCAAGGCTCACTTGAGTAGTTTACAACTGTCATGCACATTCAACCAACATGGGATATGCCAACTAGAAAAGGCTTTGCTGGCACTGAAACACAAAACCACTAAATACAAAGAGCTTGACTGTTGATTTGAAATTCCTCCAAGGAAACTTTCCTGAAGTTTTAATTTATAGTACAATTAACTCACACACACTGTTGTATTCATTTCAGGTGTATAATCATGATTCAGCACTTCCATGCAATAGCTGGCATTCATCACAAGAATACAACTCAGTCCCCATCGTCTGTTGAACCCATCTGCCCCACCAACACCTCCTTTCTGATTACCAACAGGTTGTTCTCTAGTTAAGAGTCTGTTTCGTAGTGTTCCTCTTTTTAATTTCTCTTTGCTCATATGTTTTATATCATAATTTCCACAAATGAGTGAAATCGTATAGTACCTACCTTTCTCTGACTGACTTATTTCGTTTGATCAGACGGGGCAAAGTCATAAGGGGAATGTCACAGCAGAGGGAAGAGGTTTTGGTAGGGGGTGTTATGACACACTACCACTCCAAATAAATGGGGAACCAACAGGAGGACATGGACTTGATCTTTCACATGGGTGTCCCACTATTCCAGCTAGCAGAACTCTGTTCTCATCTCTCTATCCAGCCCCCCCACCTCCTCCAACAGGCCTCACCCATGAAAAGCCAGAAAGATTTGTACTACCAGATGCCTCCAATGCACTTCTGGTTCTTAACAGCCTTTCAAATTGCCCCCTGTCTCTGACAACAGTGAACCTCTCCGAAGTTTCCCAATGTGCCAAAGGATCAGTCACAGCTTCTTTGGCCTGCATTCAGTTTTCCTTCCTTCTCAACAAACCCAACATTTGCAGATACTTCTAACCTTGAAGGTTACAAACTGGACGGCACTTTGTTTTTACCTGGGGCTCTGATTGCAGCAGTAATCTGCAAGTGGGCCCCAAGTGCATTCTTCCAAGACACCCTGAGAGTCAGCAAGTTGTGTTTTCAGCTCCCTACTACATGCTGCTCCTGTTCCTCTTGAGTCGGGATTTCTCCCAAGAAACAAGCCTGCTTCTGTAACAAACCAACCATGGCATCTCCGGTATGGCATCCCCGTGACCCCCCCATCCAGGGAACCTTGAGTAAAATAGGTCTTGTTCAAATATCCTCGAGGAAAATGAGGACCAAACCGTGGGAACAACACCAAAAATGTAACAATGAGGCGGCTTACCTACCAGCAGGTTTCGGGAAGCCGCCCAGAGCCCCCTCCTCAGCTCTCAGCTAACAAGGCCGCTTCTGCATCGCACCACAGGAGGCACCAACGTGCTGCAAATCCCCGAGGGTCTCTCCAGGGTAGCATCAGAACTGGCTGCAAATGCAGCCCTGGCCCTCTGAGGGGCCCTGGGTCCTCAGCTGGTGGCAGAAACCCTCCTGGCTGTGAGGAACGCAGCGTCAGATGATGCCATGGCGAACCTTCTGCTCCCTAAGTCTGCTGTGGTGCATGTGCAGATAGATAAAACGCCCCTGCTGGCTTGAGGCGCTTGGGCGCCCTCTGCCCGCTTCCCTGGGAATCCCAGCAATGCTCTAAGCTGGGGCTGCTCAGCGGGAGGCACTGAGGCAA